>NC_143056.1:4620000-7542500 GCF_052426305.1 Pelodiscus sinensis
TATCGACAGAACTACGCGTTATTCCTCGTAGAGTGACGTTATGTCGACATAACTCAAAGGCAGTGTGGACGCAGGTATTGTTTTGTCGACAAAAGTCCACAAAACCCTGTAGTCTAGACACACCCTTAAATGTGTACCCTGGAAGGCATATGTGATTGAAGCTGAAGGCCTCTTCGGGAACTCAGCCCTCTGGCCGACTCACACTCACTATCAGACCATGACGAGTCCACACACTCAAGGGCACTCGCGGGAGTTGAGTGCCACCCTCTGACAGTAGCACTAGCATTTAAATGACACTTTTTAATGATAATTATTTTAACAAGTATCTCCATATAGAGTTGAGTGCTCACAATGTGAAGTCCCCTTCTCTTTCACTGCCAGCCTCTAACCCTTTAGAGGAGTCAAATCCTCAATCTAATCAAGTGAGGTTTATAAACTCATGAGCTCTAATTAAAATGCTGCACACTTAAAGCAAATGCCATTTTAATCGTCCCCTCCCAAGTCCTTTTTCATCTGCCCCCTCCCTCCCCCGTCACTCAGATTTTATCTGTCCTGGTGCCGAAGGAAACAGCTTTGATCAGGTTTGCTTCTCCAGCTGCTCTCCGCACACAGAGCTTTTCCCCTGAGTGACTCGAGTACGTATTTGGGACTGCAGAACTCAAAGGCACTACATAAAGGGTGAACCTGGCCCTGTTTGATCTGGGTGGTGCTCGCTACACAAGCATCCCTTTAGGATTTGCCCTGAGGATGATGGGTTTGTCTGGTGGTCTCAGCCGCATGCTCAGGGTCTAACTCATCCCTGTGTGTAAGTTGGGAATGGACATCCCCTCAGGTCAGATAGCCAGAAATCCTGAGGGGGCTTTGCCTTCCTCTAAGGCAGTGGCCTCAAACCAGTAGGTCGGGATCGACTGGTAGATCCTGGAGAGTCTGACAGGTGATCCTGACAGGTTTGGCCAGGAGGCTATCAAGGGCTGGCAATTCAGCCCTTCCACAGAGGCTGTGTCTAGACTACATGCCTCTGTTGTCAGAGGCATGTAGATTAGACATATAGGCAAAGGCAAATGAAGCGGCGATTTAAATGATCGCGGCTTCATTTAAATTTACATGGCTGCCGCGCTGAGACGACAAACAGCTGATCAGCTGTTTGTCCACTCAGCGCGCTAGTCTGGACGCTCCCCTGCCGACATCAAAGCCCTTTGTCGGCAGCCCCGTTATTCCTCATGGGATGAGGTTTACCGGGGCTGCCGACAAAGGGCTTTGATGTCGGCAGGGGAGCGTCCAGACCAGCACACTGAGCAGACAAACAGCTGATCAGCTGTTTGTCGGCTCAGCGCGGCAGCCATGTAAATTTAAATGAAGCCGCGATCATTTAAACCGCGGCTTCATTTGCCTTTGCAAAACAACAAATCTACATGGCTCCGTCGACGGAGCCATGTAGTTTAGACGTACCCCCACTGCCATGCTACTCCTGCCCTCTGCCTTGGAGATGCCTTGGAGATGCTGTGCAAAGAGGTTAGGTCCATCAATGGCTATTAGTGAGGATGGGCAGGGATAGTGTCACTGTTAGCCACTGTTTGTCTGGAAATGGGTGACAGGAGAGACATCACGTGATGATTCCCTGTTGTGTTCCTTCCCTCTGGGGCATCTGGTGCTGGCCACTGTTGGCAGACAGGACACTGGGCAAGATGGACCTTTGGTCTGACCCAGTATGGCTGTTCCTATGTTCTTATGTGATGATGATGATGATGATGATGATGATGATGCAGAGAAGGGGGTGCTGATGTTAGAGTGTTCCCCTCCCTTGTCCCTGTAGTCCATCTCCACAGAGTGAAGAAGGTGGGACGTTAAAGAAGAGGTGGGGCAGAGGGCCTCAGAAAAGGGGGCAAGAACATTTGGGTCTGAAGTAGATTCTGGATTGACTTAAATTCAAAAAGTGATCTTGGTCTTAAAAAGGTTGAAGTCCCCTGCTCAAAGGGGTGAGGCACATTTAAATCGACGCTTCATTTGGGTATGTCTAGTAAACTAATCTACCTGGCTCTCTAGCCATGTAGTCTAGACATACCCTAGATGAAGCATATGCTCCCAGTTCTGTTAGGCTACATCTAGACTACAGGCTTTTTTTGGAAGAGATCGTCTGGAAAAACTTCTTCAGAGAGAGAGCGTCCACACTGCAAAAGTGAATCGAAAAAGTGGTCTGCTTTTTCGACAGATCGCATTCACACTGAATGGACGTCTCTCGCATGTCAGCTGTGATTACTATGAACGGAGTGGCCACCAGGGCACCTGTGCTTTTTCCTCTTTCCTCTTCTTCCGAAAGAACTCTCTCTTCCCCAGCGACACACGCCTTTTTGTGAAAGAGCTCTTCCGGAAAAAGGCTTCTTCCTCATGGAATGAGGATTACCAATGCCACAAAAACTCCTCTGGTCTTTTGATTTTCTTGTGGAAGAGCACAACTGGAGTGTGGATGTTCCTCAAGTTTTCTTGGAAGAATGGCTGGTTTTCTGACAAAACTCTGTAGTATAGACATATCCTTACTGAACTAATGTGTTACAATGGGCAAGGACTACACTTCAGTACCTTAATTTCCCCTCCCTCCCATTAGCTATTTAAATTATCTGCTCTTCAAGGCTTAGACTGTGTCTATATGCGATAGATAGATAGATAGATAGATAGATAGATAGATAGATAGATAGATAGATAGATAGATAGATAGATAGTGTGTATGTATCAACAGGTGTGTTGTAAGCAAAACTCGTGAAGTCATTCTGCCACTCTACTCTGCACTAGTTAGGCCTCAGCTGGAGTACTGTGTCCAGTTCTGGGCGCCACATTTCAAAAAAGATGTGGAGAAATTGGAAAGGGTACAGAGAAGAGCGACAAGAATGATTAAAGGTCTAGAGAACATGACCTATGAAGCCAGGCTTCATGAACTGGGCTTGTTTAGTTTGGAAAAAAGAAGCTTAAGGGGGGACATGATAGCGGTTTTCAAATATCTAAAAGGGTGTCACAAGGAGGAAGGAGAAAATTTGTTCCTCTTGGTTACTGAGGACAGGACAAGGAGTAATGGGCTTAAAGTGCAGCAGGGGAGGTTTAGATTGGACGTTAGGAATCTCCCTCTCTGGAGATATTTAAGAACAGGTTAGATAGACATCTGTCTGGGATGGTGTAGACGGAGCTTGGTCCTGCCTTGAGGGTGGGGGGCTGGACTCGATGACCTCTCGAGGTCCCTTCCAGTCCTTACCTTCCTTCCTCCCCCACCCCCTGCATCCCCCTCCTGTTCTGCAATGTGATTTGTCCTTTTCATATTTGTTCACTTTTTTTTAATTGTATCCTTTGGTATATATGGTTGTGACTACTTTCTTCCACTATTTGATCTGAGGAAGTGGGTCTGGCCCACGAAAGCTCATCATCTAATAAACCATCTTGTTAGTCTTTAAAGTGCTACATTGTCCTGCATTTTGCTTCAGCTGCACCAGACTAACACGGCTACATCTCTATCACCCTTCCAGTCCTATGATTCTATGATTCTATGATTAGATAGAGCCACGTCCTCAGCTAGTATAAATCAACATAATTCCATTTCAACCACTGGACATAGACCAATGTGCAGTTCCTGAAGATGTGCATCTGATATTGGTCAGAGTGGCTAGCATATAATTATCATTCATTAACACAGTAGGTCCAATGCAATTGCAAACTTCTGCCTCAGCTCTATAGAAGTTTTCAAAGTCCCCTGTTTACACCCAAAGGGCTGTTCGGGTCTGTGTGTCACAAAGGAGTTGCATTGTTCCAAAAGTCATAGATTAATTGCACCACCTCACATAGGTGGAACATATTCAGTATGGTGACCTGTTCTTTGTAAAGTCAGTGTAATGTGTGTGGGACAATCCCTAAACCTCCTGTTGGACACACTATAAACTGGAGAAGAGCAATTTTTTGAAAAATGATTTTTTTTATCTTTCAATATGTAGGACGCTTCTGTATAGTTTTCATCCCACTTGAATCACCGAATGCTGTGGAAGTCAAGTGGTTGCTTTCTGATCTTATGAATCTCCCTTCAGTCTCTCACGGGTAACTGTGGGCTTTCTCCACACCCCTCCCGCCATCACTGCTACCTTTGGCATCAGGACACAAACGCTCTATTTTAAAACAAATCATTTAGGGTAGCTTTAGCCTCAACCTCAATTCAAGGATATAAAACTGAACATAATTTCAATAGGCTCTTCTTATCTAACCCATTCTAGTCGCCAGAGATAATCTTCTTATCAACGCGAGGTCAGATGGAGGCAGCAAAACAGCTGGTAGAAAATCAAAATAACCCTCCAAACAATCGCAAACTTCTGCCCCAGCGCTATGGAAGTTTTCAAAGTCCCCCAAAGGGCTGTTCGGGTCCGTGTGTCACAATGGAGCTGCATTGTTCCAAAAGCGATAGGTTGGTTGCACCACCTCACATAGGTGGAACATACTCAGTATCTGGGATTGTGTTTTAATTCACATCTGACAGCAAAGACTAGCTGATGAACTGCTTTGTAGTCTCTTGATAGAGTGATGCTTTCAAAGGGAGTATCTTGAGTGCCTCTGTACACACAGAATTTGACCAGCCGGGCAAAGGGTTTAATCAAGGGGTGGATTTCTCTTATGTCAACACAACAGCCAGATGGGTATTTTGAGTCATCCAAATTCCTTCTTAATCCTCTAGGGGCAAAGGAGAAGCCTTTTGTTCTTTCCTGCTTTGTGTACAGTCTGCCCACATCATTACAGCAAGAAGGGAATCATTTAATCCTACTGGAACCATCGGCCAGGGACGTTGGCAAATTCTCTTCAAAACACGGAAAAGGAATGCGAATGGGCCCCTGTATTGGGCTTTGGATTTAGAGGCAGCGCTGTTACTGGTCATTATGTGTAGGACAGTAACAGAGGATTGTGTCAGGTGCTGTACACGTGCGTAAGGGGTAAACCCTGGTCCAAAGGGAGTGAGGAGATAAATAGAAGTCCTCCTTGGGGATTTTGAAGTCCTTGGGGATTTTGCTCAAATTCTGGCAGCCCTGTGACATCTCTTATCACTGGCCTCACATGGCAAAAATGCAGTAGGAAAAAGGCCACGAGCCAAGCAAGGAAAAACCCTTGCATCAAGGCACGGGAACAACGTAGATAGTGGGCATGTGGAGAGCCATTGAACCGAACTGCAAACCCTGCCTATGATGGAAACCACTGACAGGCTGGGGGTGAAGCTCCCTCCCCCCAACACCCCACACCTATCCAGTTGAGCTCTTTCCAGTGCTGACCACAATGGGGTGAAATATTCCACTTTTACAATGGAAGAAGTTCCATGCAGCCCAGCTGAGAAGGGAGGAGGAAGTACAAGAGTTGGCGTTCCCTGCAGAGTTTGCCTGGGCTCTTACGTGGGGGTTGCCCCCAACCTCCACCTGCGCGCACACACAAAGCCTTCTCACTCAAATGTGGAGGTGCGTTTACCCCAGGCCGACTGGCCTGCCAGGGGATGTGGGAGGGCTGAGGCCTGACATCTTCTTTTAGTTTGCAGTGATGCCACAGGCTGCGTTAATTGGGCGCGCACAGTCCTCTATTGCCTTCCCACAATTCCCTCCAGGCACCCAAAACACTTTACCCACAATGCACTGAGCAAGAATCTGAGTGATGCTCAGATTATGGCTTCACAATGAAGTCCCCAGAAGTCCCCAGGGAAGACACAGATATGCAGATAAGGCTTTACCATGTGACTGCTTACACCAGGGCTAGGCTAAGCCAAGTGCCTAGACCTGGGTGCAGATCACTGGAGCTGAGTTTTCCGTGAAGACAGAGTGCAAGTAGACCAACAAAACATGGGGTGGGTCTTTGGCTGGCAGAATGGGCCCGCTGTGGGAGGAGAACAGCAGGATTGTGGGATGGAACCACAGGAATGTGTCCCGTGAACCATGGTTGAGGGAGTACACAAAAGTGGAATTCATGGCCCCGAGTTCAGGCAGTACCTTCTCCTTGGATTTTGGAAAGGGTTCTGCTGGTAGCCCTTTCAGAGACTGTCTTCACCCTAGGGCTTGAATGGCTGGCTCTAGTGCTGATGACTACATTTCTGCTCGGCTGTGTCTACACTAGCATGAATTTCCGGAACTGCTTAAAACGGAATACTATTCCGTTTTCAGTTTTTCTGGAAAAGGAGCGTCTACATTGGCAGGCTGCTTTTCCGGAAACGCCCTTTTTCCGGAAAAGTGTCTGTGGCCAATGTAGACGCGCTTTTCCGGAAAAGAGCCCCGATTGCCATTTTCGTGATCGGGGCTTTTTTCCGGAAAAGACTACTGGGCTGTCTACACTGGCCCTTTTCCAGAACAGTGTTCCGGAATAAGGACTTATGCTCGAGCGGGAGCAGAATAGTTTTTCCGGAATAGCAGCTGATTTTGTACAGTAGAGCATCGTTGCTTTTCCAGAAATTCAAGGGCCAGTGTAGACAGCTCACAGCTTATTCCGGAAAATCGGCTGATTTTCCGGAATAAGTGGCCCAGTGTAGACACAGCCCTCTTGTGGCCTATGAAAAGGAGCCCCTAGTGCACACAGCTGCCACAACGTCATTGCTGAGGCACGTGGCCGTAGCCTGGCATGTCTCTCAGGTGGCGCATAATCCTGTCCCTCATTTTGAATCCTCTTCTTCTGAGGAACTTCCCCCCACAGCTTCTCTCTCAGCTTTGAAACCCTCTTTCCCACAGACAAACTCATATTTCAAGTTACATACAGTGGAGGATCTGGGCCTTTGCTCCCATTCACCGTTTCTCTCCACGCAACAGATGCTGAGCCTGGAGGTGCACACTTTCCTCACATGAAAGAGGGCTTTGCCTGTCCTTGAATTAACAACTGTGGGGTGGTTATCCAGTGAGGCTGTGTCTAGACTACATGCCTCTGTCGGCAGAGGCATGTAGATTAGACAGATCAGCAAAGGCAAATGAAGCCGCGATTTAAATGATCGCGGCTTCATTTACATTTACATGGCTGCCGCGCTGAGCCGACAAACAGCTGATCAGCTGTTTGTCGGCTCGCCGCTAGTCTGGACGTTCCCCCTGTCGACATCAAAGCCCTTTGTCAGCAGCCCCGTTATTCCTCGTGGAATGAGGTTTACAGGGGCTGCCGACAAAGGGCTTTGATGTCGACAGGTGGAACGTCCAGACTAGCGGCGAGCCGACAAACAGCTGACCAGCTGTTTGTCGGCTCAGCGCGGCAGCCATTTAAATGTAAATGAAGACGCGATCATTTAAATCGCGGCTTCATTTGTCTTTGCTGATCTGTCTAATCTACATGCCTCTGCCGACAGAGGCATGTAGTCTAGACACAGCCTGAGAGACCTTCCCGTGTGTATGACATTCCGGTATCAGTTGAATGAGAAAGATTGAATCTTCAGGACAGATTTCCAGCTCAGACGTGGTGCACGGCGGCAAGAAATTGCGTAGGCATTAGTATGCACAAGCACTGTATGGGTGCATGAAGCTGCACACACATGTGAATAGTTCTAATGCTTCTGCACACACAAGCGCATCCTGGCACAGGAAAGCTCAACCCATCCCAGGTCTCCTAATATCTCCCTGTTGGATCTGTCAGGGGAAAAAAGCCAACAGGATCAGCATGGCCTTCTAACAACCATCTCCAGGAAGAGCTCATCCACCCAGGGTGTGTCTAGACTACTGAGTTTTGTCGACAAAAGTGGACTTTTGTCGACAAAACTATACCAGCGTCTACACTACCGCTGAGTTCTGTCGACATAACGTCGACAGAACTCAGCAGTTTTGTCAACGCTGGTAAACCTCATTTTACGAGGCATAACACCTTCTGTCGACAGAGTTCTGTCGACAGAAGGTGTTATTGCCTGTAGGGTTGCGTCTAGACAACAGGGTTCTGTCGACAAAGCAGCTTGCTTTGTTGACAGAACTCAATGTGTCTGGACGCTCTATGTCGACAGAAGTTTTGAATACCTTAGAATGGCCCTGGGAAGGGATTATTTCAAAATAGCAGCAGTGGAGCATCTACATACGCTTCATTTCGAAATAGTTATTTTGGAAGAAGCGTTATTCCTCACAGAATGAGGTTTACAGAAGTCGGAATAAGCCGTCCGTTAGTTCGAAATTATTTTGAAAAAACGGAATGGCTGTGTAGCTGCTCACATTGCTACAAAGATCATCCTTTCTTGCCAAGTCATTTAGGGTGTGTCTACACTGCACCATTATTTCGAGATAACAATCTCCCGGGGAATGGCTTGGAGCACAGGCTGGAGGAGGGAAGTTTGGCAGACATACCAGAAAGTTAATCTGCATGCACATGGCTGGAAAGCCAGCTGCACGGACAGCATTTCCGTACAAAGATCCAGTTACATTGAAGCCCAGAATCCTCGCGAGCTAGTACACTATGTGGAACACTCTTGTGGTTGCACAGGGTGTGGGCTGATGTCCCACAAGTCTGCCACAAGTTTCTCGTGTGCGCTTGGGTTTTCATTCACCAATTCCTGGAGTTTAAGGCCAACAGGGACCTTTGTGACCATAAGAACATAAGAACATAAGAACGTCCGTACTGGGTCAGACCAAAGGTCCTTCTAGCCCAGTATCCTGTCTACCGACAGTGGCCAGCACCAGGTGCCCAAGAGGGGGTGGACCGAAGACAATGATCAAGCAATTTGTCTCCTGCCATCCCTCTCCAGCCTCTGACAAACAGAGGCCAAGGACACCAATTTATCCCCTGGCTAATAGCCTTTTATGGACCTAACCTCTATGAAATTATCTAGCTTCTCTTTAAACTCTATTATAGTCCTAGCCTTCACAGCCTCCTCTGGCAAGGAGTTCCACAGGTTGACAACACGCTGTGTGAAGAAGAACTTCCTTTTATTAGTTTTAAACCTGCTACCCATTAATTTCATTTGGTGTCCTCTAGTTCTTCTATTATGGGAACTAATAAATAACTTTTGTTTATCGGCCCTCTCCACACCACTCATGATTTTATAGACCTCTATCATATCCCCCCTCAGACTCCTCTTTTCTAACCATCTAGTTGGACCATCTGCCTAACCTAGACAAAAGAACTTCTTCAAAAGAAGCCGTCTCCCTGTGGCTCAGCTCATCATCCGTAGAACGATCACAACCGTCCTTTTCTCCCAGCCGCTGTCTTCTCCATTTAGATGGCGAGATATGTCTGGCGGCGTCCTAGGCGATACAGAAGCACAATGTGGCTCTGATCTCAGCTGGATATGAGACTCGTGGGGCTCGTGGGGCTCTGTTCTCCAGGCAGAGGGTGTCCGGTAAACTGCTAGCTCTCCCCTCAGAAAAGCTAGAGTCATTTCATTTTATCACAAAGAATCCTGACAGAGAAAATTTCCTACCTACCATCAATTTCCATTAATTCCCCCTTCCCATTAATGGATTCTAGTCACTCTTTATTTACCCTGTATTTAATTTAGACACAAAAGAGCCGACATTCAAAGCTGCAATTATTCAATTAGCATTTGCAGGACAGGCACTTGTCTGTCACGTCTCAGCCAAATGTTCGTGTCGAGTTGACACGGGCTGTGCTAATGCACGACCATTTTGATCAGAGAGAAAGCAGGCCAAATCCAGCAGTGATCTAATTTCTGTGTGATGAGGGATTATCCCTTAGACAGTGAAACAAATATCACATTTTGAAGATTAAAAAAAAATGCCTTGCAGTTCAAATTGTGCAGTGTTGTGATGGCTCCAGATTTGATGCGTGTGTGGGGGGGAGGGAGAGATGGTTCGGGGATTGAGGCGCTGGCTTGGGACTCGGGAAATGTAGCTTTAATTCGCTGTTTTGTCCAACTGCCCACACTGGGGCTACGTCTCGAAAAGCGAGCTGCTTTTTCGAAAGAGTCTAGATGCTCTTTCGAAAAAGCACAGTTTGCATCCAGGGTGTGTCTAGACTACAGGGTTTTATAAAAAAATGTAGCCTTTTTTTGAAAAAAACTTCACCTAGACTGCAGCTGTGTTCTTTCGAAAGTAAACTGAAAGAATGCGGCAGTTTTTTTGATCGTGGTAAACCTCATTTTACGAGGAATAACACCTTTTTTCAAAAGTACTCTTTTGAAAAAAGGCGCTATTGGATGCAAACTGTGCTTTTTCGAACACACCCAAAGAGTCCTCCTGGGGGAAACCCACCTAAGCATCCAGTGAGACCAAGGCAGCCTCAGCAGCCCGCACCTAAGCCGGCCTCAGTTTCTCAGGGCCTCTAGGGGTAAGTCTAAACTACATGCCTCTGTCAGCAGAGGCATGTAGATTTGTTTGTTTGGCAAAGGTAAATGAAGCCGCGATTTAAATGATCGCGGCTTCATTTAAATTTACATGGCTGCCGCGCTGAGCCGACAAACAGCTGATCAGCTGTTTGTCGGCTCGCACGCTAGTCTGGACGTTCCCCCTGTCGACATCAAAGCCCTTTGTCGGCAGCCCCGGTAAACCTCATCCCACGAGGAATACCGGGGCTGCCGACAAAGGGCTTTGACGTCGACAGGGGGAGCGTCCAGACTAGTGCGCGAGCCGACAAACAGCTGATCAGCTGTTTGTCGGCTCAGCGCGGCAGCCATGTAAATGTAAATGAAGCCGCGATCATTTAAATCGCGGCTTCATTTACCTTTGCCTATGTGTCTAATCTACATGCCTCTGTCGACAGAGGCAAGTAGTCTAGACACAGCCTAAAGGTACGTCTACACTGCAATGCTATTTCAGGAGACTGGAGTATCCCAAAATAGCTGTCCCGTGTCTTCACAGCAAGCCTGTTATTTCGGGCTCACTATTCCGACGTCCTTGTAAACCTCATTCTTCAAGGAGTAAGGGATGTTTTGGAGTAGCGCTTGATTTAAAAATTTGGCGCAGTCTACACTGCGCCAAAGGATAAAATCGGCTATTTCAAAACAGTATCAAAATAAGATAAGCAAATTGCGTAGCTCAAACTGCGTATCGTCTTTTGAGTTATGGTGCAGTGTAGACCATAATTCCCCTAATTCAGGCTTTGTGGTTCCTGACGTCATTCTTTGTCATTTTCTAGGCAGCTGTACATTTTGTGCTCTAACGCTGTAACACTCAAATCCATTTACTTTTGTGTTCAGTTTCCCATCTGCAAAATGGGGATGTGACTCCTCTCTGCCCGCCGAGGGAAGGTGTGAGGAGAACACATTTCTAAGGTGTTCAAATGTATTTTAAAATGGGACTTTTTTTTCTGTGGAAAAATCTCATTTGATAAAAATCGCCACCTTTTGCAGGAAGGGGATCGTTTCATCAACATTATCAACTCAAAGATGTCGGCATGAATCTGACTTCGTTTCAGAAACAAGAGTGTGTTTTGTGTCAATAACGGCCAAATGTTTCTTTGAGAGGTTATTGGTTTTGTTTTGACTTTGATATTATAGTCAATATTTTTAATTTTATAGATTCTATTTAATAGCCTATTCAATAGATCAAAATCAATCGCAACAACAACTCTAAACAAAAGATATTGCCTGATATCTCCTCAGATATTCTTCTCTCCCATATGAGGAGAGGTTAAAAAGACTGGGACTTTCAAGTTTAGACAAGAGGAGACTGAGGGGGGATATGATAGAGGTCTATAAAATCATGAGTGGTGTGGAGAGGGCCAATAAAGAAAAGTTATTTAGTAGTTCCCTAAATAGAAGAACTAGAGGACACCAAATGAAATTAATGGGTAGCAGGTTTAAAACTAATAAAAGAAAGTTCTTCTTCACACAGCGTGGAGTCAACCTGTGGAACTCCTTGCCAGAGGAGGCTGTGAAGGCTAGGACTATAATAGAGTTTAAGGAGAAGCTAGATAATTTCATAGAGGTTAGGTCCATAAAAGGCTATTAGCCAGGGGATAGAAATGGTGTCCCTGGCCTCTGTTTGTCAGAGGCTGGAGAGGGATGGCAGGAGACAAATCGCTTGATCATTGTCTTCGGTCCACCCTCTCTGGGGCACTGGCACTAGCCACTGTCGGCAGACAGGATACTGGGCTAGAAGGACCTTTGGTCTGACCCAGTACGGCCGTTCTTATGTTCTTATGATTAAAATGCCACATTTTTCACTTCTTTCCATGAAATGTTTTCACCACACAGCCTCCAAAATCTGTGGAACAGAAAGCCTGGCTTCTTGCCAGCTTTCTCAAGGCAGTGCTCAGCTACCTTATAGAATCATAGAATCATAGAATAATAGGACTGGAAGGGACCTCGAGAGGTCATCGAGTCCAGCCCCCCGCCCTCAAGGCAGGACCAAGCTCCACCTACACCATCCCTGACAGATGTCTATCTAACCTGTGGATATATGGATATTTATCTTCTCTTCCAAGTCGCACATTCTGCTGGTGACCTTGTGCATTGAGGTTCTAGAATGCAAGGACCTTCCTTTTCTCCCCCCTACAGGAGCTGGGCACAACTGAAGTGCGAAGGCTGCGTTGGACAGCCTTCTTCTCCAGTTGACACCACTAGAAGCCCCAGGCTGTGTCTAGACTGGCCAGTTTTTCCGCAAAATAATCTGATTTTGCGGAAAAACTTGCCAGCTGTCTACACTGGCTGCTTGAATTTCCGGAAAAGCACTGACGATCTCCTGTAAAATCATCAGTGCTTTTCCGAAAAGACTATGCTGCTCCCGTTAGGGCAAAAGTCTTTTTCCGAAAGACTTTTGCACGAAAAGGCCAGTGTAGACAGCATCGTATTGTTTTCCGCAAAAAAACCCCAATCGCAAAAATGGCGATCGGGGCTTTTTTGCGGAAAACTGCATCTAGATTGGCCACGGACGCTTTTCCGCAATAAGTGCTTTTGCAGAAAAACATCCTGGCAATCTAGATGCGATTTTTCCAAAAATGCTTTTAACGGAAAACTTTTCCATTAAAAGCATTTTCGGAAATTCATGCCAGTCTAGACGTAGCCCCATTGTTTTCATTGCTCTTCAGCGTGGACAGGGGAGGAAGATCTTGACTTATCAGTGTCCGAGACAGAACATCAGAAGTGGCTGCCCGTCGCAGGGAGCCATGGCCTGTAATGCCTCTGAGGCTGGTATAGGGGGCTCTGTCTGTGAGGTGGAGTGTTTTCCATATAAGGGCATGTAAATTAATAATCTTCCCCTGCTCGCTCCACCCATTGCAGTAACAGATCAGCCAATGGGCTGACTTGTGCTCAGGCCTGCTACTCCACCCACTGCAGCAAAAACCAACCTATGGGGTGATAAGTTCACAGGCAATAAAACAGGCAGGCAGCCCCTCTCTCGCGGGGGATTTGCATCGAGTGAACACCTGGCCTGATCACCCAGACGCCTTGCACCCCCTGCTCTCGAGTCTTACTGAGCGTACTCTGAGTTGGTCGACCCGAGTGGAGATAGTTTATGAGCATGTGACCGGTACTTGTGTTCCTGCTGTCTCCAGAACTGGTATAACCCCCCCCCCCCCGCCATCATCCCTATCCTAATTGATTTCTTAGTTGTCCTTATTGCTTGTCAAGTGACAGTGGCTAAAAAGTTACTACGTTAGTTTATAAATAGTTGTGGTTTAGGTTTTTTACTGTTTCCTTGTATAAAGTTGTGTAAATAATCAGCCCTATGGACAATACCAGTGTTAATTCAACTGTTCCTAACCCCTGGGCAGTTATTGGGAATTATTGTGATTTAGAAAAGCCTCAGGGAATTGTGTTGTGTTGTCTGGCAATCTGTTTAATTTTTGTTCTGATGATTGTCTGGCGTCATCAAAGTAAAATCAGTTTGTGCTTTTTAAAACCCCCAGTTGTGGTCTCATCCTTTCCGGCATCCCTTCGAACCTCGTGTATTACGGGGACTGACAATCAGCTAACCACTACCACCGGTAGGGTGCCCAGGGCCCCTCCTTTCTTCCCCTAAAGGATCTAACATTTTCTGAGAGGGAGGACACGGTTGGCTGGTCCTTGACAGTACTTTCCCAGCTGGAGGCTCAGTCTCTCCAGGATCTCTCGTTCTGCGCACTGATCTTTCCAGTGAGTTGTGGCCTTAATGACTCAATTAGCCTTTATTCTAGTCCAGCTTGCTTCCCAGTAAGTAGGCGCTGAATGATTAATGTCTGTTTATTCTGTCAGTTGCAAAGCTCCAACTGGAACACCAGGTAATGGTCTGTCTAATTCAGGCGCTAAAGCCCCTGAATGGAACTGACCATGCAAACTATGACAATGCCCTCTGATCCCAGCCAGCAATGAGTTGCATGAGGATTATACCACAGGAAACGCAACTGCCGATGCTACTCTGGCTCACATGTGGCTTTTTGCTTTGGCAAACTCCCAAAGCTACCCTGTTCGCTCACCGGTATCTTGCAGCAGTGGCTTCCACGCAAGACTGGGACTTTTCAGCCTAGAATAGAGGAGACTAAGGGGGGATATGATAGAGGTCTATAAAATCATGACGGATATGGAGAAAGTGAGTAAGGAAATGTTATTTACATGTCCCCATTACATAAGTTCTAGAGGTTCACCACAAGAAATTAATAGTAGCAGGTTTAAAACAAACAAAAGGAAGTTTTTCTTCACTCAACGCACAGTCAACCTGTGGAACTCCTTGCCAGAAGATGTTGTAAAGATCAGAACTTGAACAGGGTTCAAGATAGAACTAGATACATTCATGGAGGTTAGGTCTATCAATACTTCTTAGCCAGGATGGGTAGGAATGGTGTCCCTAGCCTCTGTTTGCCAGGGGCTGGAAATGGGTGACAGGAGAGGAATCACTTTATGATTCCCTGTTCTGTTCACTTCCTGTGGGGCACCTGGCATTGGCCACTATCAGCAGACAGGTGAATGGGCTAAATAGACCTTTGGTCTGACCCACTATAGCCATGATTATGTACTTACCAAATTCACAGAAATGCCTTTGATCCCTTTTTTCCCATGGATTGATAGAGTCCACATCCAGAAGGGACCACTGAGATCAGCGGGTCTGACTTCTTCTATAACACAGAGCAGAAAACTCTCCCACCACTGCAAAAAATCCCTAGTGCGCATCTTTAAAAAAATCCAACCCATAATGATTCTCAGGGGTCGAGAATCCACCATGACCCCAGTTCATTGTGCCATGATTATTTATTCTTGCTGTTACACATTTATGCCTTATTTCCAGCCTCAGTGTATCTTGCTTCTGCATGCAGCTATTGGCCCATGCTAGGCTTAAGAGCCCATTATGAAATATTTGGTCTCTGTATTGGTACTTCCAGACTGTGATTCCCCCTTAACTGTGATCCCTCTTCTGTCAGAAGCTAACTAGGTTGAGCCCTTTGAGTGTGTCACTAGAAGAACTGCTTTCTCATCCTTCCATGATGCTGGTGGCTCTTCTCTGAACCCGCCTCACATCCTTGTTTGAATTGGGGGCACCGGAACAGGACACAGGATTCCAGCGAGTCACACCAGTGCCAAATGCGCAGAATCTCAGGGCTGGAAGAGACCTCAGGAGTCATCGAGTCCAGCCTCCTGCCCAAAGCAGGACCAACCCCAACTCAATCATCCCAGCCAGAGCTTGGTCAAGCCGGGACTTAAACACCTCGGCTGTGTCTAGACTGGCATGATTTTCCGGAAATGCTTTTAACGGAAAAGTTTTCCGTTAAAAGCATTTTCGGAACAGAGCGTCTAGATTGGCACGGGCGCTTTTCCACAAAAGCATTTTTTGCAGAAAAGCGTCCGTGCCAATCTAGACGCGCTTTTCCACAAAAAAGCCCCGATTGCCATTTTCGCGATCGGGGCTTTTTAGCGGAAAACAAATCTGAGCTGTCTACACTGGCCCTTTTGCGCAAAAGTTTTGCGCAAAAGGACTTTTGCCCGAACAGGAGCAGCATAGTATTTCTGCAAAAACACTGACAATCTTACATGAGATCGTCAGTGCTTTTGCGGAAATTCAAGCAGCCAGTGTAGACAGCTGGCAAGTTTTTCCGGAAAAGCGGCTGATTTTCCGGAAAAACTGGCCAGTCTAGACACAGCCCTCTAGGGATGGAGATTCCACCCCTCCCTAGGGAAACCATCCCAGTGCGTCCCCACCCTCTTCGTAGTATATCACTCCCTCTACTCCTACTCGAGGGTCCCCCCTTTTTTTGTACCCCAGGATCACATCAGCTCTTTTTACCATGGGGTCACATGGGGTGCTCCCTATCAGGTGACTATCTCCCCCCGTTCCAGGATCTCTTTGGGAGTCACTGCTCTACCTGGGGTTGCAGATTGTCCTATCAAGTGCCCTGGGCATGTCCCGCTGTCTAACCAAGGAAAGGGGGGGGCAGGAGAAGGGACGTCGTGGCCACTGCCATTTGTGCCCTGGGCTTAAGCTGATCTGGGGGGTGGTTCTCTGTTTGTTTTGGTGTTTCCACCATGAGCCGCGGTCTCCAGGCACTTTGCCAGAGGAGGCCAGAGCCCCGGGCCCCTTTGAATCGCCCCCGGAGCATCGCAGAACCATGCTGGGCGCGCCATGTGGCTTTGCAGGGTAGGAGGAGGCAGCCCAAGGCCCCGCCCCTTCCAGAGGCATGGAGCCAGCCCCCCACACCTTGCCCCCACACCATGCTGGCTGTCGGTGCCGTTGCCGTGGATTTAAAGATGCTGACTCTCCAAGACAGACATTCACACAGAGCAATTAACAGAGCTACACAAGCCTGTGTTGAAGCTTGTCCCGATTCAGCACATCACACATGCCTCAAGTTAACAACGTGCTTACTTGCTTTGCTGAAGAGGAGTTTGGGGCCAGAAAGAACCCAGAGGCGTCCTTTTACGCTACTCTGAACTCTGCTGTATCCCACGACATGTCATCACTGTGCTTTGTGGGTCTATGTTTTTCCCCACTTGGAAATGCCTCGGCATCAGATTCCTGGGCCCATTTTTTGTCAGGCTCAGCTTTGAACATCGAATGACTTGGTGGAAATGCGAAGCTGCACCTTTCAGCCTGCCCTGAGCTCCGAGAACCCGGAGTTCCTCTCGCAACTTCTGACGGGGATGACAAAACGCTTGTCGTGCGCAGCTTTGTGTGTTTTCCTCTGGGATGAGAGGTCACACGAGGCCTCAAAGTGGGAATTCTACCAGGGATTGTGTTCCAATGAAAACACTGTGCCCTTCAGAGCCAGACTAATTTAAAAAGAGCCATTATTATTATTATTCAGCCAATGACTGTGGCATACATCTGATCCCTTCCGGATAGCTTTTGATTCCTGGCTAGCCAAGCCAATTCAATTCAGAAATGGGGCAAATAAGAAAATATAAAGAAAAGTAAATTAACCTGGTTTATAATTGTCTGGTGCAAATCCACTTAGTGAAACCATGGGAGCTATGCTAATTTACACCAGTTGAGGGTTTGGTCCAATAGGTGTTACCATATAAGGCCTCATAACGAAGATAACATCTAGGGGACTAGAACAGTGTTTCTCAACCTTTTTTATAAAGTACCCCCTTTAAAAACATTATAAGTAGCCTCAGTACCTACAGCAAAATGCAGGACAATGTAGCACTTTAAAGACTAACAAGATGGTTTATTAGGTGATGAGCTTTCATGAGCCAGACCCACTTCCTCAGATCAAATAGTGGAAGAAAATAGTCACAACCATATATACCAAAGGATACAATTAAAAAAAATGAACACATATGAAAAGGACAAATCACATTTCAGAACAGGAGGGGGATGCGGGGGGGGGGGGGAAGGAAGGAAGGTAAGTGTCTGTGAATTGATGATATTAGAGGTGGGGAGAGTGGGATGTTTGTGATCTTGGTAATGGGTAAGATAGTTTGAGTGTTTGTTCATTCCTTCTCGGAGAGTGTCGAATTTTAACATGAATGACAGTTCAGAGGATTCCCTTTCAAGTGCAGATGAAAAAGGTCTTTGTAGCAGAATGCAGGTGGTTGAGTCATTGAGAGAGTGTCCTTTCTGGTTAAAGGATCTCAGTACCTACAGTTTTCAGACACAATTTTTTTGCTACCATTGCAACACATTTGTTTAAACAACTTAATCGTAGCCGGGCAGGCAATGAAATTTGTGGGTATAAAAAGTACAAAAATAATGATGCGCTGTAAAACTTAAAACAAACATTCAGTTTTCTCCAAGTTCCAGTTGTGTTGACGTACCCCTCAGACTTCTCTCAAGTACCCCTAAGGGTACTCGTACCACTGCTTGAAAAACACTGCACTAGAAGACTAGTCTTGTGATTAAGGCATCTCACCATAGTGCAAAGAGAGAAAGTTTCAGTTCCAAGCTCTGTCACTCACAACCTTTATTACCTGGGGCAAGAAACTTCTCTCTGCTTGCCTCGTTTTCCCATCGGTACTATGGCAGAGTAGTATTGTCTTGTCTCTGACACACGGTCTGTCTTGCCTATTTATATTGTTAGCTGTTTGGCACAGGAACAGTTTCCAAGTATGTGTATGAACTGCACTTAACACAATGGGCATCTGCTTTTCGAGTCTCCAGATGCTAGTCTAATATATGGGACAAGCTATAATATATTATGAACAGTTGGTTTGTTTGTGGATTTGTTTGTGCAAAATAAAATCATACTTCGGGATTACCTGCAAATGCCAAATTTGCATAAACAATCTTGCTCCTCAAATTAGGGGAATGCATGACTTTTCACACCGGAATATGCTGGCTGAAAAGCTTAAATATTTTTGGTTTTCATTGGAAAAAAAGTCATGACTATTATGTGATTAGACTTCATAAAAGTGTTTGCTAACATAATTAAAATCGCATCACCTATTCAACTGTGTCATTGTGGTGTAAAGAAAATTGTTACTGTTACAAAACACAAAATAATTCAAATCACAGCATCATAGAACACTAAAAGTGGAAGAGACCTCGAGAGGTCATCAAGTCCAGTCCTGTGCCCTCATGGCAGCATCCAGTACTGTCTAGACTCTAGACCATCCCTGATAGATGTCTATTTAACCTGCTCTTAAGTATCTCCAGTGATGGAAAATCCACAACCTCCCTAGGCAACTTATTCCAGCGTTTAACCACCCTGACAGTTAGGAAGTTTTTCCTAATGTCCAACCTAAACCTCCTTTGCTGAAATTGAAGCCCATTGCTTCTTGTTCTATCCTCAGAGCCTACGGAGAACAATTTTTCTCCCTCTTCCTTGTGACACCCTTTTAGACTTACAGAAAGAGGAATTGAGGCTTTATGAGTTTCTGATTCAAATTTACTAGGGATGGTAATTGTTCAATAAAATGAATAATGCTTGACGTTGGAATCCTACAGATGTAAAATTCTTTTACTTCCCTTTTGCAAGCACCATCATAAAAATGTCTATGAGACAGATTTAATTTCTTAAACTTTCCTATAAGTGTAATCTACTCAAAATGACTTTGTCCGGTCAACGATGGGCCTCCCCTGCTAGTTTAATAATACAGAAAATGAGCTCAGGAACATAGTCTGGTAGATAAGCTCAACTTTCCAAGTCTGCACAACCCCCCACCGAACAACAACAGAAACATTCAGGACAAAGACTTGCCAGTGAGGACCGAAGGCATCCCTCCCCAGTTCATGCAAATAATGGCCTCGTTAAGATCGCTGGGAGTTGGCGTTCCATATTCCCCGTCACTTTTAGACATTTCAATTAATATCAGCTTGAGTGATCATCTAATTTTGAGAACTGAAGCTCTCGCTTTCCTCTTTGAATTTACATTTCTCTCTTGCCGTGAGACCTTGAAATGAACGAAAGTAATACACATGTTAACAGGAGGCAGAAGCCATAGGTCAGATCTGTTCTTTAGAACTGGTGTTGGATGTGAGCTACCAGTAAGGAAAATCGAGGTACTAACTATAGATGAAGAAATTATGCGCATTCTAACAGGCTTCTAGATGTATGGCAAATCTTACATATTTTAAGATCTGAGCCTTAAGGAGAATTGCAGACTTTCTCTTCTGTGAGAGTGAAGAAGGAAAGCTTCCCTATGGAAGAAATCTGATCATTCTAGAGGAATATCAATGTCTTTTGTACCATGAAATAGCCATGAGGATGAGCCACTGAGAAAAAAGCCATCTGGATCCACTTAGTAAAGTGAGGCACAATCAAACATACATTTTATGTTAACTTTGCCAAATTCAAAGTGTCAAGACTGTTCCCTACTCTGGCAGGATGAATGAAGAAGTGGGACCCCACAAGAGCACTCCAAAACCCTGCCTCTACAGGCTCTGGTAAGAAAAAACTTCCCCCCCAAATCTGGGTACTAGGATTTTTGGGGAATCCGCTCCCACCACCCAAGTGATTCCAAGAAAACCAGGGAAGAGATCACTTTGGAAATCTCCTCCCTAAGGTAAAACTCCCGCCCTGCCCCAATCTCCATTTTGCTTGGAGTTGGGAAAAACAGAGGAGAATCACAGACAACAATGGACTCTGCCCTTTTAACTAGGCACTGAGTCCTAAGGACACTACAATCAACCTGACAAAGTGGGTCTTTGCCCACGAACGCTTATGCTCCAATACATCTGTTAGTCTGTAAGGTGCCACAGGACTCCTCGTCGCTTTTGCAGATCCAGACTAACACGGCTACCCCTCTGATACAATCAACCAATACCAGTTAATTAAAAAAGAAACAAACTTTTATTATCAAGACAAAGCTATAGTTGCAAGCATAATAAAGTGGCTAGATGGAAAGAGCCACCAATTGATAAAGATACTCAAGGAAACCTCTTGGGTTAAAACTTAGTTACAATGAAAAAAGAAAAACGCCATAAACAGCTCAGACATTATTTCCAAATTCCCAAACAAGGAAAACAACAAATCCTGATGGACTATCTTAACTTTTCCCTACTTACACATTTTAAGAAGTCCGTTCTTGGGGAGAGAAATGTCTCCCATCTCCTTCAGTCTTGGAAGAAAACTGCTCTGCCTCTCAGACAAAGAACTGAGAGAGAAAACTCCTCTTTTCCAGTTTGAAATTCCTACCTGTGTTGTTATTAGCTGACCACCCAATACCTGGCTAGCTACAAGGTTAACCCCTTAGACACCAGGTGCTAGTCATCACTCCTGGTTATGACACAAGGATATAAAGATCTTGGAACAAAGAATACAGGCCATCCTTGATGGATGAGGCAATCTATATCCTGAAAACATTGTGTCCTCAGTGGACTTGGGTACCATCGTTGATAACCAAGTGGCAATGAGTTCCCAGAGTGATGTTGTGACAAAAGACATGAACGTGATCCTGAAATGTATTAAGAAGGGAGTATGAAGCAGGAGTGGGGTGGAAACAATGACTCTGTATATGACAAATATATGACCTAGACAAATTGGAGGATTGGGCCAAAAAAAAATCTGACGAGGTTCAACAAGGACAAGTGCAGAGTCCTGTATTTGAGATAGAAGAATCCCAAGCATTGTTAGAGGCTGGAGACCAGTTAAGCACCAGTTTGGCAGAACAGGACCCAGAGATTGCAGTGGATGAGAAGCTGGATATGAGTCAACAGTATAGCCAAGAAGGCTAATGGCATACTGAGGTGCATGTGGAGGAACATTGCCAGCAGATCCAGAGAAGTGATGGTTCCCATTTATTCGACACTGGTGAGGCCACATCTGGAGGACTGTGTCCAGTTCTGGGCCTCCCACTACAGTAAGGATGTGGACGCACTGGAGAGAATTCAGCGGAGGGCAGCAAAAATTATTAGGGGGCTGGAGCACATGACCTATGAGGAGCGGCTGAGGGGTTTGGGCTTATTTAGTCGACAGAAGACAAGAGTGAGGAGGGATTTGATAGCTGCCTTCAAATACCGGAAGGGGGGTTCCAAGGTGGATGGAGAGAGGCTGTTCTCAGTGACAGATGGCAGAATGAGGAGCAATGGTCTCCAATTGCAGTGGGGTCAGTGTGGGTTGGTTATTTGGAAAAACGATTTCCCTAGCAGGGTGGGGGAGCACTGGGTTGGGTTCCCTAGGGAGGGGCTGGAATCTCCATCCCTAGAAGTTTTGAAGACCCAGCTTGACAAAGCCCTGGCTGGGATGATTGAGTTGGGGTGGCTCCTGCTTTGGGCAGGGGGTTTGACTCGATGATTCCTGAGGTCTCTTCCAGCCCTGTGATTCTGTGATTCTGTGATTCTATGACATTAGTGAGAGCATTAATGGAATATTGTGTCCAGTTCTGGTGTCCACACTTGACAAGCAGGGTGGCAAACTGGAAAGGGTCAGAGGGGATGGACAAGAAGGGGGTGATGTCTGGAAAACACTCCTTCCCTTGCAAAACTAACTCCGTTCGATCTGAATCCCAACCCAAAGGTTAAGAGGGAGATGAATCGCGATGTATAAGTCTGAACTAACGCATGCTTTAATTTCAGATAACAAGAACCAACGGCTGAAAGTTGCAGGCACCAGAGTTGCAACTGGAAAGAAGTTGCAAGCTTTTACCCATGAGGGTAATGAACTATTGGAGCAGCTCATAAGGTGATGCGGTAAACCCCTGTCATTCAGAGCCGGGAAAGTGGATCGGTTCCCTTTCTCAAATACATGCAGGGTGGAACTACAAGTTATTGAGCTAGATGAAGAGATCACTGGGTAAATTCCGTTGGCCTGTGCTATGCAGGAGGTCAGAGCAGATGATTAGAAAGGTACCTTATGGCTTTCACATTTAATAATCTCGGAATCCTCTTGGCACCTGTCGGCTGGAATGTGAAAATGTCAGCATGGCTGGCTTTCTGGCTCTTCGCTGACGAGGGGAATACGTTATAAACGGATATGATGATGGACGGGAGAAAGGGACAGTCGTCCGAAGCATGTTTCCCGAGCCATTTGCGCAGTCTTGTCTTTTTATAATCAACTATTTGGAATCACGTTGCACTTCTTTGCAGTGATGTTTTTTTCCCTCATATTGGCTTGGAATTAGCTACATTCCTCATTCTCTGGCTGTGTCTAGACTGGCAAGTTTTTCCGGAAAATCAGCTGCTTTGCCGGAAAAACTTGCCAGCTGTCTACACTGGCCGCTTAAATATCCGGAAAAGCACTGGCGATCTAATGTAAAATCATCAGTGCTTTTCCAGAAAAACTATGCTGCTCTCGTTCAGGCAAAAGTCTTTTTCCGAAAGACTTTTGGGCAAAAGGGCCAGTGTAGACAGCACAGTATTGTTTTCCGCAAAAAAGCCCCGATCGCAAAAATGGCGGAAAATCCCCACGCTCTCCACTGAAGCCCTGCCCCTCGTCCCTGAGGCTCCTCCTACCATTCCTA
Organism: Pelodiscus sinensis; assembly: GCF_052426305.1. Lineage (NCBI taxonomy): Eukaryota > Metazoa > Chordata > Testudines > Trionychidae > Pelodiscus > Pelodiscus sinensis. The sequence goes on from NC_143056.1 coordinate 4,643,153, forward strand.
CATGGGGGGGCAGAAAGGAGTGAGCCCCTTCCCCTCTTTCCAGTGGCTCCGCCTACCACACACATTGGGGGGGGCAGAAAGGAGCGAGGCCCTTCCCCTCTTTCCTGAGGCTCCGCCTACCACACACATTGGGGGAGGGGCAGAGAGAAGTGAGTCCCTTCCCCTCTTCCCTTTGGCTCCGCCTACCAAACACATTGGGGGAGGGGCAGAGAGGAGCGAGCCCCTTCTCCTCTTCCCTTTGGCTCCGCCTACCAAACACATTGGGGGAGGGGCAGAGAGGAGCGAGCCCCTTCCCCTTTTTCCTGAGGCTCCGCCTACCACACACATTGGGGGAGGGGCAGAGAGGAGCGAGCCCCTTCCCCTCTTTCCTGAGGCTCCGCCTACCACTCACACAGGAGAGAGGGGCAGAGAGAAGCAAGAAGTGGGCCAAGGCTCGCGGCCAAGCCCAGGGAGGCAGAGCCACGATCCAAGCGCCAGGGCCCATTGTGAGTGCGCACCTGCCGCCAGGGTGCCGTCGGCACCATTGTAACTCCAGGGCTGTGTACCACTGCCATCTTGTACATTCCCACGTTCAGGGCCTGCTCCAATCTGTCCTGAGAACCTGTCCCGGAGTGGGCATGGCAGATCCTCGGAAGCCCTGAGGAAACACGGAGCACTGTGGAGAACTGTGTCACCAGGTCACTCAATCATGGATTTAAACGAAGCCCTTCTTCTCCAAAGGAATTTCACCAGCCAATTACAGAGCGAGAGTGCAGAACTGATATTCTACAAATTTGACACTGTTTCCTTGGGCTTGAACAAAGACATTAACTGGATGTCGCTTTATAAAGCCAGTCACCCCGGCCTCTAACAACTGCATTTTTTTATGTCAAAAATTAAGAATGGGGCACTTCTAGCTCACTTAATTCGCCTCATTAGAACAGGTCCTACAATTGACAGCTACGTTCCCCCTCCCCCTGGCTACGTCTAGACTGGCATGATTTTCCGGAAATGCTTTTAACAGAAAAGTTTTCCGTTAAAAGCATTTTCGGAAAAGCGCGTCTAGATTGGCAGGACATTTTTCCGGAAAAGCACTTTTTGAGGAAAAGCGTCTGTGGCCAATCTAGACGCGCTTTTCCGCAAAAGCCCCGATCGTCATTTTCGTGATCGGGGCTTTTTGCGGAAAACACTACTGTGCTGTCTACACTGGCCCTTTTCCAGAACAGTTTTCTGGAAAAAGACTTTTTCCCTAACGGGAGCAGCATCGTTTTTCCAGAGAAGCACTGATGCTTTTACATTAGATCGTCAGTGCTTTTCCGGAAATTCAAGCGGCCAGTGTAGACAGCTGACAAGTTTTTCCGGAAAAGTGGCTGATTTTCCGGAATAACTTGCCAGTGTAGACACAGCCTCTCTGTTATAAATATCCTGGTTTCTGTTATTTCCACTGCAGTGCATCTGATGAAGTGGGTTTTACCCCCGAAAGCTCATGATCCTATATATATATTTGTTAGTCTCTAAGGTTGCTTTTAAAGTTATAGACTAAGATGGCAACTCCTGAGACTTTTTGTGTCCTAAGGGCACAAAGTAAAATATAAATCATAAAATCATAAAATGAAAAAATCATAATGTAAAAACCATTTCCCTTTGCAAATCCACTGTCCCTTCCCCCTGTTTTCCTCCTTCGGCATGCTTCACCAGCCCTCTAGTCATCTGGGAAGGCAGAAATTCACACAGGCTGTGTCAGTCTTCAAAATGAAAAAAAGTACTACAAGAAGTAGTCCTTTGCCAAATGTTGACAATGTCCAATGTTGGAATATAACCCCACAGCAAGAAGGATCAATTCCTATGCAGAGGATTTGCGCAATTATAAGAATAAAACTAACTCCAAAAATGTTGTTAAAAGGCTGTCGAGGAGTAAAAGGCACGATCACTGGAATAAAAAATTCTTCTGACCCACCACTGGATGCGCCTGGATGCACAATGGGGTCGGCAGCAAAGTGTCCTTTTTAATCTCAGAAGGAATGTACCTTGCTACGATTCTATCAAATGCATATTTTGGCTTCATTGTAGATGTGAACCCTGGCTTTAGGAAGCTAGAGAAGAGACGTAATAGCCTCTTTTCTTATGGATTCCTCCTTCTAACACCTGAATCTGTAAAGTTGTGATTGAGCAGTTTTAGCTGTTTCTGGAAATAAATGAATTCAGTACCCTTGAAAGGTCAGTGCTTAGATCTGCATCTTTCTAGGAAGACTATAATTCTTCTCTCACACCAGTTTTCCACTGGCATAACTCCTCTGATTTCAGTAGAATTACTTCTGATTTACACCGGTGCAACTGAAGAAAATACCAGGTCTCAAATCTCTTTGAGAAGGAAGGACTACCATCCATCCTCGAAACACTTAATTCCTGTGCGAGCAGTCCCACTAAACTCACTGGCTACGTCTAGACTGGCATGGTTTTCTGCAAATGCTTTTAATGGAAAAGTTTTTCCGTGAAAAGCATTTGCGGAAAAGAACGTCTAGATTGGCACGGACGCTTTTCCACAAAAGCACTTTTTGCAGAAAAGCATCCGTGCCAATCTAGACACGGTTTTGCGCAAGAAAGCCCCGATCGCCATTTTCTCCATCGGGGCTTTTTTGCGCAAAACAATACCGCGTTGTCTACACTGGCCCTCCTGCGCAAAAGCATTTGCGCAAGAGGGCTTTTGCCCGAATGGGAGCAGCATAGTATTTCTGCAAGAAGCACGGATTTCTTACATGAGATCGTCAGTGTTCTTGCGGAAATTCAAGCGGCCAGTGTAGACAGCTGGCAAGTTTTTCCGAAAAAGCAGTTGCTTTTGCGGAAAAACTTGACAGTTTAGATGCAGCCAATGGTTTTAATCACATGAGCAAAGCTATCCTATGTGCAAGTATTTGCAGGACTGGGACCTACGGATATGGCTACACGCGGCACGGAGTCCGCACTAGCGGACATTTAAAAATGGCGGCGCCCAGCAAGATGCAAATGAAGCCCGGGAAATTCAAATCCCGGGCTTCATTTGCAACTCCGGTTGCCTACATTCCCACCCTAGTTCGAACTAGGGTGGTAGTGTAGACATACCCGTGAGTAGCTGCGAGGAATGGTGGGAGCTGGAAGGTTGGAAGGGCTGAAACACCCCAGCAAGCTGACTGTGGCTTTCAGCTGAAAGAGGCTGCTCCATGCTTCAGCTGATCGGTGGCTTCTCCTCTGCACCTGCCCATGTGAAGCGTGGTGCACCCTGGCTGAGCGCCATGGCCAGCTGGCCGGACAGCTACTTTTCTTCCCTCCAGCCCGGCTGCCCTGGCTCAGCCCAGAGAAGCTGCATCTAGCTCCAGCTGTGCTGGAGCAAGCTTCCCAGGCTGAGCACAGGATCACAGATGCCCATCTGATGGACTGTATACGACTAGCAATCTCAGACTACAACCCAGACTTCAAGACACTGGCAGATACTGTTCAGTCCCAGGTGTCACACTGAGACTTTGTTATTGGAAGAAAAAATATATAATTCTCAATACTTGATTTTAGATTTACAAAATAGCAGAGAACAAAATGTAGAATTGTAAATGCTTTATTTGACATTTAAATAGCATGAATTAAAAACAGACCATTTATTTCATAACTATAAACGTGATTTTAATTTTATATATTGCATATTTTAAAAATAAACTGTTTAACAGAGTGTATAAGGGCTGGGGATAGCAAGTGATGGACAGGAGAATAGAGAGGGCGGGGCTTCAAGGTAGGGGCAGGGCGGTAGATCTTCTCCTGTTCTGAGACTTAAAAAGTGATCTTGGGTGTAAAAAGGTTGGAGACCACTGATCTAGGGCCCTCAAGATTTCTTTTATACCATCGTCCACTGGGGGTGTGGTGGATTCCCCATAATGCCAAGACTGGGTGTCTTTTTCTAAAAGAGATAATTTACTGTCCTCTACCAAAAGTGATGGGTTTGGTGTGAAACTCGCTGGGTGAGGTTCTCTGGCTGATGCTATGTTAAAAGGCAGACAAGATGGCCTTAAAATCAATGACGCCCTCAGGTTTTCGACAGTGATAGTTGAAAAGTGGGGGGGGGGGGAGTGGAATCTGATAATTTTCTTTCCTTTTTCTCATCAAAATTTGGAAAATGTCATAGTAGGTGGCCTCAATTATTATCTTAGGACCCATCCCTAAAGTTTATTTCAATACATCACTTTCAACCCCCCAAAATATTAATCATTACGAATTTAGCCAGGTGGCCTAGAGTTTTCACCATTCTCCCTCCCCCCTCCACCTTGTTGTCACATTACAAAACCATGCTGCTTTTCATCAAGCATTTAACCCTGGTGGCATCGTAAAACCCAGGCACAAATTATTCCGTGGATTTATAGACTTTAAATCCCAAAGGATCTAACTTTCTTCCCTCGTCTGCAGCAGTTTGGCAGACAAGGACCTGGGGATTACAGTGGATAAGAAGCTGGATATGAGCCATCAGGGTGCCCTTGTAGCCAAAAAGGCTAAAGGCATATTAGGTTGCATTAGGAGGAGCATTGCCAGCAGATCCAGAGAAAAGTTTATTCCCCTTTATTCAGCTCTGGTGAGGCCACATCTGGGCTACGTCTACACTGGCCCCTCTTCCGGAAGGGGCATGTAAATTTCAGCAGTCGTCGTAGGGAAATCCGCGGGGGATTTAAATATCCCCCGCGGCATTTAAATAAAAATGTCCGCCGCTTTTTTCCGGCTTTTAAAAAAGCCGGAAAAGAGCGTCTAGACTGGCCCCGATCCTCCGGAAAAAGTGCCCTTTTCCGGAGGCTCTTATTCTTACTTCAAAGTAAGGGCACTTTTTCCGGAGGATCGGGGCCAGTCTAGACGCTCTTTTCCGGCTTTTTTAAAAGCCGGAAAAAAGCGGCGGACATTTTTATTTAAATGCCGTTGGGGATATTTAAATCCCCCGCGGATTTCCCTACGACGACTCTTGAAATTTACATGCCCCTTCCGGAAGAGGGGCCAGTGTAGACGTAGCCCTGGAGTATTTCATCTAATTCTGGACCCCCACTACAGAAAGGATGTGGACACATTGGAGAAGGTCCAGCGGAGGGCAGTGAAAATGATGAGCACATGATCTATGAGGAGAGGCTGAGGGATTTGGGTTTGTTTAGTCTGCAGAAGAGAAGAGTGAGGGGGGATTTGAGAGCAACTTTCAACTTCCTGAAGGGAGGTTCCAAAGAGGATGGAGAGAGGCTGTTCTTCGTGGTGACAGATGGCAGAACAAGAAGCAATGGGCTCAAGTTACAGTGTGGGAGGTCTAGGCTGGATATTAGGAAAAACGATTTCCGTAGGAGGGTGGTGAAGCACTGGGATGCGTTCCCTAGGGAGGGGGTGGAATCTCCATCCCTAGAGGTGTTTAAGTCCTGGTTTGACCAAGCCCTGGCTGGGATGATTGAGTTGGGTTGGTCCTGCTTTGGGTAGGGGGCTGGACTTGATGTCTTCTGAGATCCATTCCAGCCTTAGGAGTCTGTGATTCTGGGAATGTTAATTTTATTATTTAAATAAGGTTCTGTGTTCAGTGCTAGAAGAAAGTGACCTTTTTGCACCTTTTTACTGTGAACATTGACAGGTGGTGATGATGTCACTTTCAGAGGACAAGGAGGAATGAAAAGCAGGTCATTTTCATGCAAAATCTCCTTGCTAAGTAAAGGAGCTGTAAACAAGGGTCCAGCCGGGTAGGAATAATTCTTTAGCCCTGGTAAAATGTTGGCAGAGGCAACCTTCTCTCTCTGGACCCGACACAAAGGCAGCGTGGGAATCTTTCTATCACCTACAGGACACTGTCACTTTTGCTATCCCTAGAACTGGTCAAAAATCTGTCACGTTTTGTTTTTAAAAAATCATGCAAGTGGACTTTTGGACAGGAAACATCTCCAGAAAATTGAAATCTGGGAAATTCTGACCAGGAGCAAACTTTTCGAAAACGATGACATGATTTAGGAGGCTGAGACCCATTTTGAAAATAATTATTTTGGCACGCCTCCTCCTTGCGGCCCCTGACTTTCCACTCCTGAGTGCCTAAGTCACATTGATGAATGGGTCTGAAACTCCAAAATAGCTAGGAACTCAAAAACTTTGCTCCAGCTGTAGTTATCATCCCAGATGGATATATCCCAAGTTCAGAAGGGGCCATCTATAATACAGCTCAGAGAACTTCCCCAAAATAATTCGACCTTTCTCTGCTAGACTGAAGCGTGCATTATTAAATGTTTGTTTCCCCTATAGGTAGAAACCTGCAAATTTGTGGATATCCCCTTTATATCTGTGGGTATCTTCATCCGCAGATATCAGTGCAAATATCCACTGCTCTTTTTTGCAGATACACATGCAGATACGGATATAAATTTTATATCTGTGTATGGTTCTACAAATAGGTACTTAAAGACTGAAATCAACACACGCCTTAGCCTTTTCTTTGTCAGGCTAATACACTGACTTTCCATGAGTCTGTCGGTATAAGGCAGGCTTCCTAACCCCTTTAATCATTCTCATGGGTCTCCTATTGATCAAGATTAGTTTTGTTGGGTGGCTACCAGAACTGGACCCACATTTGCACCAATGACAAATCCAGAGGAGAAATAACCTTTCTACCTTTTTGGTGAACCAGACCCAGAAAAGCCAACAATAGTGAAAGAACACCTGCAGATTAGAATGGTTTTGGTTTAGGCCAGGGCTGGATGAGCATAGACCTTAAGGCCTGGGATTTCGTCCCCTCCTCCCCCTACTAATCCTGAAAGCTGCCTGTCTTTTTAAAATGTACTAATATATCCGCTCCATAGTGGGTTGGGTTATTTTTAGCCAAGATCTGTTGGATTAAAATAATAAACAAATCTTAACTGTGGGTCTGTACCTTCAGCTCTGCTAGCATTTCTCAGCTCCCCTGCCACCCCCGACCTTTTGAGATCGTAAATACAAAATAAAGACCAGGCCGCGGAGTTCGAAAACACAATGGCTCCTTGCCTAATCCCATATCACATCAGTGTTTCATCCTGTAATTTGATTTGATTCCTGATGAAATTCTAGGCAGTGGTGCTGTTTGAGGGCTTGGATTTTTATAACTTATAAGACTATAACGACAGGAAGCTTCCCTACTGGGTTAAAAAAGAGAGCTTAAATTATGCATCATGAACATTTACTCGAGGAAGGGTCATGTAATAGGAACCTAAAGCTTTTGTACTCTCTCAGGCCTCTACAGAAAAGCACAGGTGATCAATCAACCTAGGTCCTAATCATCCATCGCTAAATCAGATACCAGATTGCCGTTCTTTACTTTAAAAGGCTTGGGAGAAACGAAAAACAGAGCCCTGGGCCTTAGCGGATGCAAATCAACGTAGCTCCAGACATTTTGATGGGATTAGACCGGGGTGGGCAATAACACATTGGCCGTTGGCCAGGGTTACTCTCACGACTGCAGGTATGAGCGGTCGCACTGCCGTTGGCCACCGATCACCATTCCCAGGCGATGGGAGCAGCAGGAAGAGGGGCAGACTGGGACAATGCTTCCCACAGCTCCCATTGATTGGGAATGGTGACCCACGGCCAATAGGAGCTGCGCTCATCGGCACCTGAAGCCATGCAGTGGGAGCCTGCCAGGAGGGCCGGATCCAATGGACTGGTGTTTGCCCACCCCTGCACTAGATTGATGTCCATCAGCAGAGGGTCTGGCTCATCTTATAGAAACTGCGAACACGTAATAACAGCATCTGACCTCAAAAGGTGAAATCCTGATTGCACTGAAGGCAAAGGCAAAACCCCTACTCACGCTGCGAGGGCAAGAATTTCCCCTAAGATATTTAGTAGAATGCACCCAGAGTTGGCCATGTCCTGTAGCCCAATGGGCCAGCTAACTGTTATAGTCACTGCTTTGCTTTTGCTTTATTATAGTCAGCCGTAAGACAAGGAACTGCCAGGTTTGAATCCTGTAAGTCATGGGCTTTCGCAACGAGCATGAGGCATAAGGCCCGTGAACTTTGGCCTAGATAAACGTAAGTAACTCGTAAATTATATGGAACTGACAGTAGGCTGCAAGGGGGAGTCGTGGGCATAGGACTTTAAGGGTACAACTAAACTACATCTCTTTTTCGATAAAGGGATGTAAATTAGACGTATCAAAATGGTAAATGAAGCTGGGATTTGAATTTCCCGCGCTTCATTTACATAATGGCGGCCGCGGCTTTTTTTTAAAAGCCACTTTTTGAAAAAAAAAAAAAAAACGCAGTCATGGCAGGGATCTTTCGACAGAAATGCCCCATTTTGAAAGATAAAAAAAATGAGGGTTTTTTCGAAACGGGGCATTTCTGTCAAAGGATCCCCGCCATGATGTAAATGAAGCACAGGAAAATCAAATCCCGGCTTCATTTACAATTTCGATACATCTAATTTACAACCCTTCATCGAAAAAGGGATGTCGTTTAGATGTACCCCCAACTGACCACAGACCAGGAGCTGACACCTGCTTCCAGAAGGTTCTTGCTGGCATGTCCGACTCCAAATGTGCCATGGCAACGAACTGACGTATACGAGAAAGAGTTGAAATCATAGCTGTACGAACCAATAGGAAAGTAAGGGGAGGAAACACAAACAAGGTATCTGGGTAACCCCCTACGAAATATGCATTAGCCACGGTAATATCAGTGTAATCTATTATACAAGTAGCATGCTAGGGCAGCACACAGAGTAATGTAGGCCTAGGGAGGGGGCCAGAATGGTGGCTTCTGGTGAAGACGAGGAAGGTGACGGTTCTGAGGAAGATGAAGGCTAACTTCCAGGATGTTCGGCAAGACCTGGTGGCTGTGTCTAGACTGGCAAGTTTTTCTGGAAAATCAGCCGCTTTTCCGGAAAAATTTGCCAGCTGTCTACACTGGCCGCTTGAATTTCTGGAAAAGCACTGACGATCTCATGTAAAATAAAACAATAAAACAATAAAACATGGTATAAAACCAGTATAGTAGCTTTCCTTGTGTGCCCAAGTAAATAATTGCCATATTTGCTTAAGTTTCATTAGGCCTTTGCAGCAAACCAAGTTCTTGTGACTAGTTGCTTTGCTGTTGCTTGTATCAGAAAGCCGGTTTTACTTGAGCCCAGACAAGAGTGAGAAAGGATTTCTGACGGAGACCTTCATTTCCTGTCCATATAAGCAATTTGATCACATCAGGGTTCAATGATTTCAGTGAATCAAGTTTTTCAAGGGGCATTTGATCCTCTCTGACTCCTTTACTTTTGAATTAAAAATATGGTCGTTTTAATACGACACGGTGTCTTGAGACTGAGACATGCCATCGAGACTGAAATGTTCATCATCCACCTGTTGGTTTGGGATGGCTTAGAGCTACTGTCCATGAATCCGTTCATGTATGTTTTAAGGGCCTTGCTGGTCAGTGCTGTGAAAAGCAACAGAATATTCTGTGGGGAAATGCAGAACTATTTAGTGCCCTCTCCATTTTTAGGTTGCAAATCTCTTTGGCAGGATTTAGTTCAAATGGGTGTGGTTCATTCCCCGGGCTGTGCCCACAAACAAAGCTTGATCTTTGAATGCTCTCCCTGGGTTTTACGCTGAGGGTGTGTCCAGATTACACCTCTCTATCAAGAGAGAGATGTAGATTAGGCATGTTGAAATGGCTAATGAAGCCGGGATTTAAATATCCCGTGCTTCATTAGCATAAACATGGCCACCGATTATTTTTGAAACAGAGCTTTTTCGAAAAAAAATGGCAGTCTAGATGTGGATCTGTCGAAAATAAACCCTTTTTCAACAGATCCTGTATTCCTCAAAAAAGGAGGTTTACAGAATCTGTCGGAAAAGGGTTTATTTCCAACAGATCCGTGTCTAGACTGCCGTTTTTTGTTTGTTTTTCGAAAAAAAACTCTGTTTCAAAAAAAAGCAGCGGCCATGTTTTTGCTAATGAAGCACGGGATATTTAAATCCCAGCTTCTTTAGCAATTTCGACGTGCTTGATTTGCATCTCCCTATTGACAGAGGGATTCAGTCTCGACATAGCCCCTGAGAGCTACGCCGACTGTCTAGGTCATTTCAAGGTGGAAAGAATTACAATAGATCATTGTACAACTGCTTACAACTTCTTGTGTCAAAGGTTTTTTTTGGCAACGTGTTAGACCTTGTATCCTGCACTGACAACATTCAAAGAGCACCCATATTGTCCACCACTGAACTCAGTGCTTTTGGGAGCTGCGTGGCTTTGACCAGCTTTCTGTGCAATGATGGCTGGAGGCATTTTCTCCCTCCTTTTTCCTTGCAAGCGCCTGCATGTTGAATTTTTGTGAAGGCTGGTGGTTTGTTTAAATCTGCAGGCAGCACAGAGAGGCATACAAATGGCCAGAGAGGAGAAAACTAAATGAAAAGTAGTTATTAAAGTATTCCTCATGAAAAGTAAGGAACCCTTGGAGAAATCACAAGTTGGGGGATGAGAGGATGGGAGTGTGGAAAACCATATCCTCAAGAGCTCCGTGGTGAGGGAGTCAGAAATTAGAGTGGTAGATCTTCCATCTCTAGAGTAAAAGGGTCATGTGACTTCCAGGACACTCTTTGGAAACATAAGTCTCCTTCCTCAATAAACCATACCAAATGATACAGGTTTATCACATGGTGATAATAGCCCTCTTTTCATTCCACTAGTATCTCTGGAGAATTTGAAACAGAAGCTATTAAAGTCAGACATTTTAAAATAATCAGGTCCAGGGAACTTGCATCCAAGAGTTTCAAAAGAGTTGGCTGAGGGGGATGCTAGATCATTTATATTGGTTTTAAATAAGTTTTGGAGCACTGGATAAGTTCCAGAACAAGAGTTTATAAACTAGTGTTGTACCAATGTTTACAAAGGGTCAATGGCGTGACCCAAGTAATTATAGGTCCGTCAGCTAGACATCGATCCTGAACGAGATAATGGAGAGCGTGGTATGGGACTCAATTAATAAATAACTAAAGTAGAGTAATGTAATTAATGCAAATCAAAATGAGTTTATAGAAAATGGATCCTGTTGTCGTCATCTGATGTTTTTAATGTGATTGCAGGTTTGCTGCAGAGAATGGTGTTGAGGTTATATAGTTAGACCTTTGTAGGGCATTGACGTGGTACCACACCACATTTTGCTTAAAAAACTAGAACGATATAAAATGAACACGGCAAACGTTAAATTAATTGAAAACTAGCTAACCGACAGATCTGAAAATGTAACTGTAAAATGGGGAGTCATCACCGGGAGGGTATGTTACCAGTGGTCCCTGAATGGATAGGTTCCCAGCTCTATGTGATATGCTAATCTGCGCCTCATTTGCATGCTCACTGCCGGCAAAATCGGCAGTGCGGACAAAGCCCTAGTGTGGTTCACTGACCCATGCAGTGGCACGTAGACCACAGCAACAGATAAGAACAAGAGACCTCTACAGCAGGGACTGGGAGGCAGCTGGCTTTTAGCTCAATGGGTTGAAGGGTATGCATGTGTTCATTTTAGACAAAATGTGGTTTGGAAAGTAGATATGCATAAAGAAGCATGGTGTGGCTCACCACCCTAGGAAAAGTCTAGAAATGGCCAAGGGGAGAGGGGTGAACTCAGCATGTGGAGTGGAGAAGTACAAGCACATGACAAACAAATCCATATATGGAAAGGTTGAATCTGATTGGTTTAGAAGTTTGTGTTATGTAACTTGTTATGTAACTGCCATGTGCTATAAAACAGCAAGGGGAGGGGCTCCTTGCTCGAGGGGCTCTGGCTAATTTTAGTACCGGGGGCTGTCCCTTTGTGCACATTGAATAAAGTCTTGTTGAATTGAATTGAAGTATCGAAGACCCTTGATTCTGCCCCGCACCTGACTCTCTGGGAACCACAAAATCCCAGCAAGGTAGAGGCTGCTATACTAAGGTCCAGAGGTCCCTAGGTTCAAATCCGCCTAGTGGTGGTTACACCTGGAAAAAACAAAAAGCTTAAAATCAACTCTGATCAAGTGTGTAGATGACCTAAAAATGGGTAAATAAGGAAAAGGTCAAATCGCCGATACAGAGTGATCTGCCTCAAGGTGGCTTAGTACTTTGTACTCTGGCTTACTGTAACTGTGTACCTCTAGGAGCAAAGAACGCAGGCTAGTCAGTTTCAGGAAACAGTTCTGATGGTGGGATTAGTTAACCATATTCACTCGCGACCCCCATGCTAGTATGAATATTGCTCGGGTTTCTGCGTCCAGTGCTCACCATGGTTCTATCGGGTTGGCTGTCGAGGAAAGCTGTCCTGCAGACTTAGTACACACGAGTACATGTGTAGCTGAGCTATCAGCGTGAGGCGGAACACCAAACCGCCTATCGGTATCTCTCTGATCCCCAGGCCAAGGGCTCATTCAGTCAGGACTTTAGAGCTGCTCTAAACTAGGCCTACCTGGTTATGTTATGTTCCCCAAGGGCTATAGGCTATGGTTTAGTTGGGCATTGCCAGATCTCTAAGATACTCCAGCGATGATCCAGCATGACCCCTGAGCTAAGGTCAGCACACTAGGGAATCCTCAGCTTTGGGTTTCCGGTGGCTTCCGTGGGCATTTTGGTACGACAGATTAGAGTTGTGCACTGCATTGGACCCCCCCCCCCCCAACAGCTAAATTGAGGTAGCAACAACAGCTGACTTGCTCTCCTCTGAGACTTTCTCCGTTTGGCCCTGAGAAATAAAACCTCCAAGCTACATCTACATTGTGCATTCTTGTGCAAGAAGATATGCAAATGAGGCACAGCGATCAATATTTGCATACCTAATGAACCGCCATAGCTGCATACCTAATGAGCTGCTGAAAATAATCAGCTGAATGGCTCTTGTGCAAGAGGGTTTTTTTGGCGCAAAAAGGAGCAGTGTAGGCAAAAATGGCGGCTGATTAGGTATGTAAATGATATTCATCCCTGCACCTCATTTGCATAGAATGCACAATGTAGACGTAGCCCCAAGCCAACGATTTCCACCTTCTTTCCCACCACAATGCATATTTCCCCCTGGATATTTAGCATCATCCAAGTTCCAGGGACTTGACCTAATTTCTATGACCATGTACAATACGCGGCACCTCAAAATAGGCAGCGCAGGAGACCTAACTGAGATAATCTTGTGCCCAGGTATGGGGTTTTGAATTTGGTTTTTCTTCCTTTCACAATGCTTTCAGTAGGGGAATCCCCAGGAGGGAGCTCAAGAAATATTTTTTAACAGAAGAGCCTAATTTCACAACTGGCGAATTGGCAAATCCAGCTAAGCTATGTAGGACACTGGTCTTGATCTGTTTTGACAAGAGATCGTATAACCTGAAAGAGGAAGCCTTCTAGCGCTCTCTTTGGCTATAACTATACCCAGAGAGAAAACTGATGAACACTTAAGCATGAATTAATGCAGGAAAACAATGTGCTAGGCAGTCATAGGAACAGCAATTCAAAGGGGCTATTCAGAAATATTGCAGAAAATGAATGCTGACTTTGAACACCCCGTTACTCCCACCAGAAACCTAATTCGCATTTCAGGGTTACGTGATTCCCATCAACGTACCATGTGATGTAGGTGTCCAATTGCCATAACTTCTTTTTCAAATCCTGACTAGGTGGAGGGTGAATTCCTTGTGAGCAATTGACAAGCCAAGAATGAAAGTAGAAACAATGAATAATTGCAAAGAGAGCTAAGAAAATCCTAAGTGTTCACATACACACTGGCAAAGTATGTCAACTAATTATTTGCTTTTCTGTAATCATTAGGAAAAAAATCTAGAGTGCTGTATTTCCTGGTACTAATTTGTTTGACTAAGCTTTTTATCTCCCTGTTTGTTTACTCTTTATAATATACTGATTGTAATCAGATGGCAATTAGAGTGTAATTAGGAAGTGTAACTCGTGTAATTAACCTTCTGATTCTAGGATTTTGTGTTAGGTATATGTAGCAAAATGATATAATTGCAGAGTAATTACTGTGCAATGTATTTAGTATGAAAGTATAGGGGTATCCCTAAATTAGTCATGTAGCTACCTTCTCTAGTATGTATGTTAGGGGTACTGACAGGCCACAAACACAGAGTTTAAATAAAGCGACCGCTAGATTTTCAGATTTCATCTCCCGTGTGTCGTAAGACATCAGCACTGCCTGGCAACACACACTAATCCCCCAAGGCATACGCATCCTGTATCACCCGTGCGTGCTGAGCCCGAAGCAAAGCACCGGATGTGAATCTTCATCTCACAAAAGGTGGGACATTTCAGATTCAGGCTGGTATGTTACGGCTAGCTTCTCACTTCCACACTACACAGTTATTTCAAAATAACAAAGTGAACGGCCACACGGCAAGCCCGGCATTTCAAAATGATTTAGCAATAACGGGCTTTTTATTTCAAAATAATAACTCCTCATTCTACGAGGAATAACATCTGTTCCGAAATAGCGGGAGTGTGGACGCTCCGCTGCTGCCACTGAGAAATAGCTCCTTCCCAGGGCCATTCAAAGTAATTAGTCCCCGGTGCTTCCTGTAAATTGAGGTAGCACATCCACATTAGGGAATCCTGCCTCAGATTAATTTTGAGGCTTCCCTGTAGTGTGAACATGCTATTTCAAAATAGTTACTTTGGGAGTCACTTTGAAATAGCCTGGTACTGTAGACATAGCCTCAGGCTGAAAATGGCTGCCGCTTTTTTCCGGCTCGGAGCTTTGCTGGAAAAAAGCGCCAGTCTAGACACGGATCTTTCAGAAAATAAAGCCTTTTCTGAAAGAGTTCTTATCCCTCTTAAAATAAGATAAGAGATCTTTCAGAAAAGGCTTTATTTTCCGAAAGATTGCGTCTAGACTGGCGCTTTTTTCCCGCAAAGCTCCGAGCCGGAAAAAAGCGGCAGCCATTTTTATGCTAATGAAGTGGGGGAGATTTAAATCCCTGCTTCATTAGCAATTGCAATATGTCTAATTTGCATCCCTTTTACGAAAAAGGGATGGAGTCTAGACACAGCCTCAATGTATAAAGAGCTCGGTCAGAACTTCACGTATGAGCCCGCCTCCAAAACGGAACAGTTAACATAGAATCGTAGAATCCCAGGGCTGGAAGAGACCTCAGGAGTCATCGAGTCCAGTCCCCTGCCCAAAGCAGGACTAACCCCGACTCAATCATCCCAGCCAGGGCTTGGTCCAGCTGGGACAAACCTCTTAAAAACCTCTAGAGATGGAGATTCCACCCCCTCCCTAGGGAACCCAGCCCAGGGCTTCCCCACCCTCCCTGGGAAGTAGTGTGTCCTAATATCCAACCTAGATCTCCCCAATGCAACTTGAGAACAGATGAATCCTGTAACAGGTGAGTCTTACTGTGGCTCTGATAGGTGTGGCCCTCTCTCATGTCTAATCTCTAGCTACTTCCTGGCGGTGTCCAGTATCTTGTTTCTGGGTGGGACTCTGGGAAGCGTTGACTTGTCTGGAACGATACCATTGATGAGATACACACACCGTCACAGAATGAAAGCTGCCAGTTATCTGGAGATAAGCACTTCCCGGGCAGTGTCCTGAAGGGTATGGTTCATGACCCATTCGTAGATTGATGACCCATTCGTTGCTTCCTGGGTAAGGCTGGCTTTGTGGTATTCAACCAGGTTCCACTCCTGACTGTATTTGGTCAAAGGCACCAGCATTTCTAGTCCTCTCACTTCCTCTTATCTTATGTTCTTATGTTCCACTCAACCCATCTTTCTTAAACACTGCTGCTACATCTACCCAGCTGTTCTTGCGCAAAAACGTGCGGAGCGTCTACATTGCACGCGCGTTCTTGCGCAAGAACATTTACAGTACAACATCGGAAAAGGGGGCTTCTTGCGGAAGAGTTGTTCCTCTCCCCGTGAGGAATAAGCTTTTTTGCACAAGAGCTTTTGTGCAAGAAGGCAGAGTGGACAGGCAACATGGATTTCTTGCACAAGAAACCCCTGTGGCTAAAATGGCCATCCAAGCTTTCTTGCGCAAGAGAGCGTCCACACTGCCATGGATGCTCTTGCACAAAAGCACATCTCTTGTGCAAAAGAACATGGCAGTTTGGAGGTGCTCTTGTGCGAGAACTTTTGCACAAGAATTCTCGTGCAAAACAGCTCTTGTGCAAGAAGCCCACAAGTAGCCCAAGTACGTTTCTTTAACCCTCCCCTCCTCAGATTGTTGAGTCTTTTTTTTCATGTTCTATACCTGGTATGACTGCATAAGAAGGCAGTTAGCTGGTATGTGATTCCCTCTGTATTTTTTAGCAGCGTCTATATATCCTATTGCACTGAGGAAGAGAAGTATATGTCATTCGCATTCCTGTGAGTGATAGCATAAGGCACAATTTTGTTTTATTTTTTTAATAAGCTCATAACATGATGTGTAATCTATTAGGGGAAATTAAATAAGGGGATGATGTATAACACAGGTAACTGATACCTGCTCGCCATAAATAGCAGGGGATCATGCAGCCATTTGCATAATAAACACAGAAGGTTTATGGAAGCGGAAGATGGTCGCGTCTGTGTTATTTTGTCTACCTTCGCCCCGGGGCTGAGGTAATAAACATGGAATAAGAAGTGACATAAACTAGAATACAGATGTGATGCACAGATGCATCATGTCCTGCAGTATTTTCACTCTCCTTTCAACCTGCGTGCTCTGGGGTTATGTGGCTAAAATCTTTGAGGAGTTTTTTAGGGCACCGCATTTTCATAGCCAGCAGGCAGCTCTAGGCTGCAGCCCCTGGCACCGTCTGTGGAAGGCAAAAAGCCGGACTGGGAAAGGTTCTGGAGAGACCGACAGGGAAGGGAGCATCTCTATTGCTCCAGGTTGCACTTGAAGAGCCTAAAACGACAGCTTTGGAAACCGCCGGTGAGACTGAGAAGACAGCCGTAATTCGGAACCGGTTTTCTTCACGTGGTCAGGAACGTTTTTCTTCTTCAAACTTTTTTTCTCGTGGAGAAAACTGAGTGTCTGTTGACCCAGTGTAATTTGGCTGGAGTGTGAGCTCTGGGGTGGGCTGAGGAGGTGCTAGCTTTGCGGGGGCAGGGCTGGGCCAGGAGTAATTTCCCCTGAGTGGCTCCCAGTCAGCAGTACAGCGGGGGTGCTAAGCCCTCTCCTGGCACCACAGAGAGGCTGCACCCCAAAAGCAGCCGGCAGCAGGTTCCCGCCAATGGGAGTGCGGAGCTGGTGCTCGGGGCAGGGGCAGTGCATGGAGCCCTGTGCGCTCCTCCCCCCACAACTAGGAGCCGGGCCTGCTGCCGGCCGCTTCTGGGACACAGCGCAGTCTGTGGTGCAGGACAGGCGGGTAGCTGCCGTAGCCCTCCCCCCTCCCCCACTGGTCACCCTGTAGCAAGGAGAACCAGCACCCGACACTCCATGACCCAGTACTGGGTGGCAACCCAGACTTTGAAACCCCCATGTCTAGGTGATCACTATGAATCGCTCGGCCTTGGAAGGTGGGAGTCTATGAGCTACGGCGGCACCAGCGATAGCAGGAAGGCAAGTGTCTGCAAGCCTCCTTCTTCTGAGGAGATCTTCACTGACACATCTTCTGAGTATCATGGGTGGGGAGGGGAGATGAGGGTGGGGGCCAGATGAGCCACAAAACACAAGGGCTACGTGTAGACTGGCATGATTTTCCGCAAATGCTTTGAACGGAAAAGTTTTCCGTTAAAAGCCTTTGCGGAAAAGAGCGTCTAGATTGGCACAGAGGCTTTTCCACGCTTTTTGCGGAAAAGCGCCCGTGCCAATCTAGACGCGCTTTTGCGCAAAAAAGCCCCGATCGCCATCAGGGCTTTTTTGTGCAAAACAAATCTGAGTTGTCTACCGTGGCAAAAGCTTTGTGCAAAAGGACTTTTGCCCGAACGGGAGCAGCCTAGTATTTCCGCAAGAAGCACTGATTTCACACAGGAGGAAGTCAGTGTTCTTGTGGAAATTCAAGCGGCCAGTGTAGACAGCTGGCAAGTTTTTCCGGAAAAGCAGTTGCTTTTGCAGAAAAACTTGCCAGTCTAGACACAGCCAGGTTGTTTTTTCTGGGCATAAAATAAACAGGACAGTAGAAAACCTGATTAATGGGCATCCAGTCAAATACAGAGCAGTGAGGATTGGCTCTGTTGTGGCTGACCTCGGATTCAGGGCAGAGGTTCAATTCTCAACTCACCCACAATTCCTCAGCTACATCTAGAAATCGTGTTTTGCATCTTTTTCGCCACGCTGCCTCTGGCTGGCTGATTTAGGTTGCAGGATCCCCTTGGCAGGGACAGTCATGTACAATGTGTCTATACGCATCTAGGCTGTGTCTACACTGGCAAGTTTTTCCGGAAAATCACCTGATTTTCCGGAAAAACTTGCCAGCTGTCTACACTAGCCACTTGAATTTTCGGAAAAGCACTGACGATCTCATGTAAAATCATTAGTGCTTTTCCGGAAAAACTATGCTGCTCCCGTTCGGGCAAAAGTCTTTTTCTGGAAAACTGTTCCGGAAAGGGGCCAGTGTAGACAGCACAGTAGTATTTTCCGCAAAAAAGCCTGGATCGCGAAAATGACGATCGGGGCATTTTTGCGGAAAAGCGCGTCTAGATTGGCCACGGACGCTTTTCCGCAAAAAGTGCTTTTCTGGAAAAGCATCCTGCCAATCTAGACGTGCTGTTCTGAAAATGCTTTTAACGTAAAACGTTTCCGTTAAAAGCATTTCCGGAAAATCATGCCAGTGTAGACGTAGCCACCCAGTGCAACGTAGCCCTGATCTTATTTGGGCCCTCCAAATGCTTTGGTAATATATATATAATAACAGTAGTGTCTTGCTAAATAAAGGAACATGAGAAGTCATTCTTCCGCTCTACTCTGCACTGATTAGACCTCGGCTGGAGTCTTATGTTCAGTTCTGGGCACCACATTTCAAGAAAGATGTGAAGAAATTGGAGAAGGTCCAGAGAAGAGCAAAAAAAAAATGATGATCAGTCTAGAAAACATGAGTATGAAGGAAGATGGAAAGAACTGAGCTTGTTTAGTTTGGAAAAGAGAAGGCTGAGAGGGGACGTGAGAGCAGTTTTCAGGTATCTAAAAGGGTGTCACAGGGAGGAGGGAGAAAAATTGTTCTCCTTGGCCTCTGAGGATAGGAGAAGAAGCAATGGGCTTAAATTGCAGCAAGGGAGGATTAAGTTGGACATGAGGAAAAACTTCCTACCTGTCAGGGTGGTGAAACACTGGGATAAATTGCCAAGGGAGGTCGTGAAAACTCCATCACTGGAGATAGTTAAGAGCAGGTTGGACACACACTGAGAGCCAGCTGCCTTTTAGCTCGAGCGACAGAGGTTCCTACACTAAGCTCCAGAGGCCCCAGGTTCATACGATTCTATGTATTTATTTTCCATTTTAACGTGTGGTTCTTGTCAGCTTTACGTGATATTTCCCCCTATCTATGTAACAGCCATTTCCTCAGAGAGGAACAGGAAACCAATGGAGCAGACATTCTATAATGTGTCCATTCCAGCCAAATAGACGCAATATTGCCAGGCCTTCGCGTCTGCCCAAGGGTCTCGGTGCAGCTCCTTTGCTTTACAAGTAACTTTGTGTAGCATGAGGACTAATTAACTGCTGACGAACTCACACTCAGCCCCCCTCGGCCTTGCTGACTGCATCTTTAATGATGCAGCAAGCCTGAAAGAGACTGAAAGTGAAGGCTGATGAGCGCCTGATGGTCGAAGAGTATTGAATGGCTAGCAAACACCTCAGCGAAATGGAGAGAGACGGAAGAGAAATAGGATCCCCCAGGGCCTGTCTCCAATTCGCTGGGCCCGGATTCCAAGAACGTCAGGTTCATTCCTATTAGTTGCACGGCTCTGTGATTTATTTGAGCACTAATTGGGCCCTGACCAGCAGAACCCCTGAAAGTGAAGCCTCGTCAGCAAAATACGAGCAATTAAGAATGTTTGTTGCCAAGGTCAGAAGTGCTCATTTTAGCAGCTTGCAAACACCCTTTTCGATGAAATCCAGCTGCTTTGGGGTATAATTTATACACTTTTCACTAATGTTTATGTGCATGCATGTGTCACTGGGTCCCCTTAAATGGGAAACGATACCCTTACAGACTAGGAACACTGGCATTTATATGAAACATTTATTATCACCCATTCTAAGCCCTTCAATACTGGGCCCAAGGGGAAAAAAAGCTAAGATGAGCAAGCAGACAGTTTTAAACAAGTGTCAATCACTGATTTTGTTGGAAAACCTGTCATAGGGATTATACTAATCCCAAGAAAAATGCCTTAATAGCACTTTCCTCAGTAGATCTCAAAAGCACTATAGTCTGGCTTTTTTGGTTCCACAACTAGGGAGGTTGTGGAATTTCCACCCTTGGAGATTTTTAGGAGGTTAGACAAACACGTGTCAGGAATGATCTAAATAATACTTAGTCTTGTCATGAGTGTAGGGGATTTGACTAGATGACCTGTCGAGGTCCCTTCCAATCCTATGATTCAATAGTATGTTTAGCCAGCAGGAAGTGGTGAGGAAGTAAGAGGAAACATACTTACTAGATGAAACATACTTATAGTCTGTCACTAGAGGCTCATGCCAACCCAAAGAGGAAGAGTGAATATAGATACACCAGCCCTGCCCCGTCACCTTAACTCTGCCCCCTGAAATTGGCACAAACCACTGGAGCTATACTGTAAGTATGTTCCTGCCAGGACCACCCTGAAATAAGCAGATATGAGATATGACTAAAAGCTTGTCCAGTTATACGGTAAATCTGGCAGAAGGGTCTTTTCCCTGTTCGACTTACGTTGCTAGGGAAGTGATTTAAGCTAAACCAAAAAAAGCCTTTTTTATAGAGCAATAAGAATGTCTACATGGGGGATTATACTGATATATACATAGTGGTTTAATTGTACCTACTGGTTTAATAATACTGGTATATCTGGAAAAATCTTCTGTATAGATAAGCCAGTAATTTTCAAGACAATTTCAGCACGCATGTAGATTTTAAAGCATTTGAAAAAAATCAGCTAAGCTAGGGTGTGTCTAGACTACAGGGATTTTTCATAAAAATGTGGCCTTTTTTCAAAAAATCTTTATCTGTGTCTGGACTGCCGCTGCATTCTGTCGACAGTAAATCGAAAGAACGCGTCAGTTTTGTTGACAGAGGAAAACCTCGTTTTACGAGGAAGAACACCTTTTTTTGAACGTGCTCTTCCGAAAAAAGACACTATGTAATGTAAACTGGGCTTTTTCGAAAGAGAGTATCCAGACTGCCTGGGTGCTCTCTTTCGAAAAAGCGTCTTGACAAGTATTAGATGCTCTTTTTCGAAAGAGGCATTTTCAAAAGAATCTTTTGAAAAAGCCTCTTTCGAAAGAAGCCTGCAGTCTAGACATAGCCCTAGTCACAGCCGTAACTATGTACCTTAAGCACCCCACTAAAAGAAAATGCTTTAAAAATGGCAAGTATCTTTAAAGTTAAAATGGCCCATGGCCACTAATTTGGGGTACCAAACTGGAAGCACTTAGGGCCAGATTTTTAATGTCTCTGTTCATCAGGTTTCCAGCTGTAAAACTAGCATACACTACACAGATTCATTCATGTTTGTGAAAAATTCCTACCCTATGGTGAGAGCCCCTTGTAAATTTCCAAGGGGAAGTAAATAATTTTGCTACGCAGGGTTTGGATTTTGAGCATTGAATAAGACTCACAGACTCATAGGCTATGTCTACACTGCCTGCCTATTACGAAATAGGCATGCTAATGTAGAACTTTGGAAAAGGCAAATGCGCGGGGGATTTAAATATCCCCCACGGCATTTGCATTTTCATGGCCGCCGCTTTTTTCCGGCTTGGAGATAAGCCAGAGAAAAGCGTCCAGACTGGCGCGATCCTCCGGAATAAAGCCCTATTCCGGAGGATCTCTTATTCCTACTTGCAAGATTTGCCTCTTCCCAAGTGCTACATTTGCATCCCTATTCCGTAATAGGAGCCAATGTAGACGTAGCCATAGACTCAGAGACTTTAAGGTCAGAAGGGACCATTATGATCATCTAGTCTGACCCCCTGCACAGTGCAGGCAACAGAATCTCACCCAGCCCTCCTGGAATAATCCTCTCACCTAGATCTCAGATATTGAAGCCTTCAAATACTTTGAAGACCCCAAGATGCAGAGAATCCTCCAGCTGTGATCTGTACCCCATGCTACAGAGGAAGGCGAAAAACCTCCAGGGCGTCTGCCAATCTACCCTGGAGGAAAATTCCTTCCCGACCCCAAATATGGCGATCAGCTAAACCCTGAGCATGTGGGCAAGACTCACCAGCCAGACACCCAGAAAGTTCTCTGTAGTAACTCCTATCATCCCTCCATTGACCTATTTCCCACTGATAATGAATGGTCAATTAGATACCAAGATCATGTTATCTCATCAAACCATCCCCTTCATAAACCCATATAGTTAAATCTTGAAACCAGATAGATCTTTTGCCCCCACTACTTCCCTTGGAAGGCCGTTCCAGAACCTCACTCCTCTAATGGTTAGAAACCTTCGTCTAATCTCAAGTCTAAACTTCCTACTAGCCAGCTTATATCCATTTGTTCTTGTGTCCACATTGGTATTAAGCTTAAATAATTCCTCTCCCTCCCTGGTATTTATCCCTCTAATATATTTAAAGAGTGCAATCATGTCCCCCCTCAGCCTTCTTTTGGTTAAAGTAAACAAGCCAAGCTCCTTGAGTCTCCTTTCATAAGACAGGTTTTCCATTCCTCGGATCATCCTAGTGGCCCTTCTTTGTACCTGTTCCAGTTTGAATTCATCCTTCTTAAACATGGGAGACCAGAACTGCACACAGTATTCCA
Organism: Pelodiscus sinensis; assembly: GCF_052426305.1. Classification (NCBI taxonomy): domain Eukaryota; kingdom Metazoa; phylum Chordata; order Testudines; family Trionychidae; genus Pelodiscus; species Pelodiscus sinensis. The sequence continues at coordinate 4,665,975 of NC_143056.1, forward strand.
AATGGGGTCTCATCAATGCCTTGTATAATGGCACGAACACCTCCTTATCCCTACTGGAAATACCTCGCCTAATACATCCCAAGACCGTATTAGCCTTTTTCACGGCCATGTCACAATGGCGGCTCATAGTCATTCTATAATCAACCAGGACTCCGAGGTCCTTCTCCTCCTCCGTTACTTCCAACTGATGTGTCCCCAGCTTATAACTAAAATTCTTGTTATTAATCCCTAAATGCATAACCTTATACTTCTCATTATTAAATTTCATCCTATTGCTATCACTCTAATTTACAAGATCATCCAGATCTTCCTGTATGATATCCCGATCCTTTTCTGAATTGGCAATAGCTCCCAACTTTGTGCCATCTGCAAATTTTATTAGGACACTTCCACTTTTAGTGCCAAGATCAGCAATAAAAAGATTAAATAAAATTGGCCCCAAAACTGATCCCTGAGGAACTCCGCTAGTATCCTTCCTCCAACCTGACAGTTCACCTTTCAGTATGACCCGCTGTAGTCTCCCCTTTAACCAGTTGCTTATCCACCTCTCAACTTTCATATTAATCCCTATCTTTTCCAATTTAACCAATAATTCCCCATGTGGTACTGTATCACATGCCTTACTAAAGTCGAGGTAGATTAGACCCACTGCATTTCCTTTATCTAAAAAATCTGTTACTTTCTCAAAAAAGGAGATCAGGCTGGTTTGGCACGATCTACCTTTTGTAAAACCATGTTGTAATTTGTCCCAATTGCCATTAGCCTCAATGTCTCTAACTACTTTCTCCTTCAAAAATTTTTCCAGGATCTTACATACTACAGATGTCAAACTAACAGGGCCACAGATTGAATGAGGAAGATAAACAGATATTGGCTGCGTCTAGACTACATCCCTTTTTCGTAAAAGGGATGTAAATTAGACGTATCGCAATTGCTAATGAAGCGGGGATTAAAATCTCCCCTGCTTCATTAGCATAAAAATGGCGGCTGCTTTTTTTCCTCATGTAGCTTTGTCAGAAAAAAGCACCAGTCTAGAGGCTGATCTTGCGGAAAATAAAGCCTTTTCCGAAAGATCCCTTATCCCTCTATGAAATATTTTTATGCTAACGTAGCCATTGAGTAACTGTGCCATAGACAGAATGAGGCAGAGGTAGGTATGAGGAATGAAGCTTATGAGGAGAGGCTGAGGGACTTGGGTCTGTTTAGTCTGCAGAAGCGAAGAGTGAGGGGGGATTTGAGAGCAGCCTTCAACTTCCAGAAGGGAGGTTCCAAGGAGGATGGAGAGAGGCTGTTCTCAGTGGTGACAGATGGCAGAACAAGGAGCAATGGTCTCAAGTTGTGGTGGGAGAAGTCCAGGTTGGATATTAGGAAAAACTATTTCACTAGGAGGGTGGTGAAGCGCTGGGATGGGTTCCCTAGGGAAGTAGTGGAGTCTCCATCCCTAGAGGTGTTTAAGTCTCGGCTTGACAAAGCCCTGGCCGGGTTGATTTAGTTGGAATTGGTCCTGCCTAGAGCAGGGGGCTGGACTTGACCTTCTGAGGTCTCTTCCAGTTCTATGATTCTATGATTCTAGGTAAGTACTGTGGGAAATACAGTTTTTGATCAATACATTAAATACTTTATCAGAAAGTGTATGCAAAGGGCAGTGAACTAAGGTTGCATGGGCCATGTTTCCAGGGCAACTTCCAGGTTGGTTTTGCAGCGGTAGTCCTGTTAGTCTGTTTCAGCAAAAAAAGGCCTCCAGACTGGCATTTCCTAACTTTTGTGGCTCTGCCTTTGCAAACTTTGAACATCATTTGGGGGGGAGGGGATAATATATACCAAGGCAGACATTCCGATACCCTCATCTACCCTGATGTACTTATTTCAGTACCTATATTCTAAGAAGCAATTCTACTGTAGTAAGATAAGGGGGTCTGAAATATGGAGCATAGGCCTAGTATAAGGCCTGGACCTAGGAACAAAGGTCAAGACTTGGCTAACAGAAAGCAGAATGAAGCTGTGAGGCAGAGGCAGGCTCTGTCCACAGAAAATGGCAAGAACCAGGCTATGACATGACAGACCTTAGAGGTACCAGGAACCGTCTGGAAGCACATTCCAGAGGGATCAGAACAGAACACCTCATTAAGAAACATCCTCCCCATAAATAACAGACCTACCATCCTAGGTTCAGGACCGGGCCTAAACTGACAGTATACTAGGGTATGTCTACACTAGCCCCCTAGTTCGAACTAGGGAGGCTAATGTAGGCATTCGAAGTTGCAAATGAAGCCCAGAATTTAAATATCCCAGGCTTCATTTGCATGTTTCCGTCCGGTCGCCATTTTTAAATTCCACTAGTCCGAAGTAACTGCCCGCGGCTACACGCAGCAGTGAAACGGCAATTCAGACTAAGTCCTTAGTTCAAATTAACTGTTACTCCTCATGGAATGAGATGTAACAGTGTAGACATACCCCTAGGTAGTAATTGAGTGCCTCTTGTATTAGGCAAGGAGTGGTAACTAAGCAACAGGAAGAGACAATGTGATACGCCACGAGAGATGTGTAACTTGTTTGTACCTGTGTATAAAATTGAACCCCAAAGAGTTGTCTCAGTCAGTGATATGGGAATATATCATTGCCCCCTCAGCCAGACAGAGTTGGTCCATTGTGCGGGGGTACATATGTGTAGTGGTTAGGTAGAGTCTACTGACAAATATTGCACTTGATTCAACAATAAACCCGGCCAGGTGCCTTCGATTCTTATCCGATCTTGTGGACTTTGGGGGCTTTTTCCGAGTCTGCTGTGGTGACAATTTGTGTGTGCAAACCAACACGACACACAGAGGAACACACGCATGCAGCCAACTGTTATCATTACAAATGGAGCAGGAGACCTGTCAGGACACCACCGGTCACGCCTGACTACTACATCTACTACTCAGTGTGAGGACAGGCATCGAAATCTGGGCCAAGACTTTTCCATATCAAAAGAGTTGTCTTTAATCAGCTGATATTTAATGAATAGAAAAGATCTCTCTGATTCAATTTCAATTAAATACTTATTTGAAATGGTGACATTTCCATAGTGAGGGACAATCTTGCTGCCCACACAGATGGCAAGCAATGAAAACATTAGCCAAATATTTTACCATGACGGGTTGAGCAAAATGAAATACATCCATCATAATGAGCTGCATTGTACAGCAGAATCCTCTGTAGGATAGCACACAATGAAATTCTCATCATAACAGATTGCTCTTCACGCTAACATATGTTGACTTTCTAACATACTCTTCATTTGTGTGTACAAACAAGGATAGACAGATGTCTGGAGATCTGTGAGGGGTGCCATTTCCTGAATTTGCCTGGACACGGCTCCATCGGTTCGACAATAACAACATTGCAAATCAAGAGGCTATTCATAGTATGTAGAATCACTGAACACTGGAACTGAAAGGGACCTTGAGAGGTCATCAAGTCCAGTCCTCCGACTTCACGGCAGGACCAAGCATCATCTAGCTCATCCCTGACAGGTGTTTATTTAACTTGCTCTTAAATATTTCCAGTGATGGAGGTTCCACAACCTCCCTAGACCAGTGGTCCCCAACTTTTTGGGTCTCCCGGGGGCGGGGCTGCACATGCGCCGCACGCCCGGGGATGGGGCCGCTCATGGGCCACGCGGGCGGGGCGGGGGTCACACATGTGCCTCATGCCCGGGGTGCAAGAATGGGTTAGGGTCCCGTGGGCACTAAGTTGGGGACCACTGCCCTAGACAATTTATTCCAGTGTTGCACCACCCTGTTAGAAAGTTTTTCCTAATGTCCCACCTTTACTTTATTCGAATAAGCTGACCCTTTTTCTCTGTCTTTCCATCTGGATTGTCATTCAAAACACCCACGATCCCAAATGGATATTAATGCCCATTGGCGTAATTCCTCAAAAAGAAAACAAACCGAGCAAACCCTACAGCTGGTGGCAGTGAAAAAGCCTGCACTTCATCACTGAGATGGGATGATGATATTACAGGACGCTGAACGAATCTGACTTTGAAATGATACATTTCGCAGCAGTTTATTAGGCTGTGACTGCAAAATGACTGTGAGGTGACTACATTGTGTCATGATCATTACCTTCAAATAGAGCTGTATTCCCCTCCTCCCCCCCCGCCAGATGTACTCATCATGTGAAGCCTTTGTTGGCTCCAGGAATTTGTATTGGACTATACTAGTCCTGATCCACTCTGGTTTGGCATTCACTGGTAGGGTTGCCAGATGGTCTCCCAAAAAACACCGGCCACGTGGTATTTTTTGGTTGAACAAAAAAAGAAAAAGGAACGTGGCGATCGTAACCCTGCCTCCCAGGCTGGGAGACGGGGCCATGGTTGGCGCTGGGATCCTGTGATTGCGCAGAAGCCTAGTGGGGGCGGAGGGAGTGTCTGGGAGTCCCCGCCACTCCTCCCATCCCCGCCAATCACAGGCTCCTAGCGCCGATCGTGGCCCCGCCTTCCAGCTGCTCCCCCCACCCCCGCCAGGCTTCCGTCCGGTGCGTTGCCAGAAAAATCAGAGCATACCGGACATTACACATGTCCGGTATGCTCTAATTTTTTTTAACCGGACATTGCACGTGTCTGGTATTCTGTGATTTTTTTTTACCGGACAAAGAGCGCAAATACCGGACTATCCGGTAGAATACCGAACACCTGGCAGCCCTATTCACTGGGTGCTGTGCTGTGTGTGACCCCTACTGCCCTGTGTTGGTCTGCAGAGACTCTGGGTGAGTCTGTGTGCAGGGCCCAGCGGGGGAGGTCCCTAAGGGGAGGCACGTAGGCCATGGCCCAGCCACCTGACACCGAGGCTAGGTGGAGGCTATCTGAACAAAGTAAGGGGCATGGCCGCCTGGGGGCTAAGGGACCAGTTGCTGGGAGTTGGGGCAGTCTCGGCTGGGCTAGGGGGAAGGAGGATGTTTTTAGACTAAGGAAGGGGGTGAAGCCCTTCCCCCCAAGAGGACCAAGGCTCTGCCCTGGCTCCTATGTCACCATCGAGCCTGTGCTACTCTGTATCTCCAAGAAACCATAAAACCTTCTACTCTACTGGCTGCGGATGAGGGTTCAGGGTTGGGCCCCCCCCCAACGCGTTGTCACACTCACTACATGCTGTCTTTTAAGAATCACTATAGACCAGTGGTGGGAAACTGATCGGCCACTCGGGCGCCACCTGTATCCCGTGGACCCCCAGCTGCCCTCTTTCCCCACACACCTCGCTCACGAGGGCATCCCAACTTCCGAAGTCTCCCCCTCCCTCCCAGAGCTGGAATGCGGCACATCAGCTGTTCACAGCATTCCGGCTTTGGGTGGGAGGGGGAGGATTGGAGACAGAGAATGAATCGATCGATGCACGTGCTCAAAAAGTGCTGGGAGGGGGGGAGGTGTGGGAAGTGCAGGGCTCCGGTGCCTCAGTGCATGAGAGGTGCACGAGGATCAGACAGGGGCTGTGGGGCTGCTGTGGTTGCCCGTTCCTGCTTAAGGCTATGTAGTACTGGGGAATTAGCTAGCGGCAAACTTAGCTACTGGGTATTGATGTTCATAGTACTGCATGGGGCTGTGCGATATAAAAATTAAGAGATAACATTAATTGAATAAGCATTTGCACGCAGTAACACCTCCCCAATTATTAATGAACAGCACACAGACCTGTTCACACAGGGCCAAATTTGGTACTCAGCAGTAGAGCAAACGTTCTTCAGCGGCAGTTTTGTTCCATAAAGGGCATACCGAATTTGCTCTGCTCTTTTTTATTCTGTCTGACTTTAATAGCAAGGCCGAAGGTTTTCAGTCGTGTAAAATGACTCCTCAGATCCATCATCGCAGAGAAAAATAATATCTAACAGGGGCAGCACAATTAAATACACTTTGCTGGCCCGAGAATCCCACATTGCAATTTTTCAGTCAAAATTGCTTCTTCGTGGCATTTAGTCGTCTGCACATCCACACAAAGCCCGTAAGATTTGGTCCAGACGGAGCTCATATTGACCTTGGCAAGTGTAGAGTTTGGAGAGTAGAAAGATGCAGTAGGAGTAGGCGCCAGACACAATCAGGTTGGATTTTCGCAGTGGTCAATGAAATGAGGCAGCGTGGTCCCGAGTCTGTCGCCCATACACAGAGCCCAATCCAACGTTGAAGTCACTAGAAGGGCTCCCATGGGTTTCAGACTGCTAGCCCGTTCCATCCATGTAAGCGTCCATAAAAGCGATATGCAGATACACATAAGAAGAAGACTTCACCCCAGAAAGGGAATATAGCCACGCACTCCCCTCCTTGATGTGGAGGCTGTCTACACACTGGCCACTTATTCCGGAAAATCAGCCGCTTTTCCGGAATAACTTGCCAGCTGTCTACACTGGCCCCTTGAATTTCCAGAAAAGCACTGACGATCTAATGTAAAATTGTCAGTGTTTTTCCGGAAAAACTATGCTGCTCCCGTTCGGGCAAAAGTCCTTTTCCGGAAAACTGTTCCGGAAAAGGGCCAGTGTAGACAGCCCAGATTTCTTTTCCGCAAAAAAGCCCCGGTCGCGAAAATGACGATCAGGGCTTTTTTGCGGAAAAGCACGTCTACATTGGCACGGATGCTTTTCCACAAAAAGTGCTTTTGCGGAAAAGTATCCTGCCAATGTAGACGTGCTTTTTCCGAAAATGCTTATAACGGAAAACTGTTCCGTTTTAAGCATTTCCGGAAAAGGGTGCCAGTGTAGATGTAGCCGGTGTGTACAGGCTGTTAGGGGTCAAACTGGTGCACAATCATCACTAGAACGAAGCTTAATTAAATGCTGCGCTCATTAGGCTTACTCCTGTGCAGCCACACTGGGCTCGTGGGCCAGTGGGAGAGGCAGATTTCATGCGCCAGGAAAGGCCTAAGGCAGAAGGGGCAGTGCCAAGGGCAGTTGGTCCTCAGGGCTGCCTGAACCGGGGCATCTTCCCCCCGCCCCCCGTGCTGCTACCTCCTGATTCTCCCTGGAGCCACTTCCCCGAGCAGCCCTAAGAGCTGCCCAGAGCGCTGTCTGGGCTCCATGCGCTGCCGCAGGCCGCTTTGAATAGCTCTCTTTGCCCCACTCCGACCGCCATCAGCAGGCCTGCTCCGGTGACAATAACCTGGGAGCCAGACATCAGGGCCCACGCTGAGGGAGACTCGGGTTCTTCTGAGTTCCCCAGCTCTGCTCTCACTGGTCATCCTCACTGTGTGAAGTCCGGCTCTATGCCTTTGCGCTGGGCCATTCGGAGCCCTGGACAAAGCAGGCTTTCTATCCGTGCCGTCCCGTGGGACTCTGAACGCCTCTCCGGCACTCAGAGGGGGCAGGAGCGCTTAGCGTACCCGCTCCACTTCTGGGGAATTATTTCTATATTTAGCTGAAATTTCCATTGCGGCTGCACCTGAAAAAGACCTTGATTATCCTCATTATTCAATTAGACACACACCGGCAATAAAATATTCATTCTGTGCGGCAGGCGTGGACGCTTTCCTTGCATACCTGCAGACATATTCCTTAATTGTTGCCTCCTCTACCCTAACAGGATTATTTCTGATTTGCAAGTGTAAATAAATGTGCTACACGGGATGATCGTATTTCACACCAATTTATTTGAATGACATTAATGAGGCCTCACCGCCAGCCAGACCTTGCTCAGGGAGCGAGGCTGTGGTGTGCCACCCATAATATAATCCAAGAAAGTTTCCCGTCATCATCTTTTGGAAAACATAATTCCGCCATGGGGATACTGGGTAAGGACGCTACACTTTGTGAAGTGCATAAGAGTTGTGCCTTTTGCATAAAAGGGGTCACCAAAAACTTGTAACTGCAAGTAAGAGCAGGAAAATCTGCTGCTGTTGTTTCAAATTGTTCTAGTGCTAAGATAGGACATATTCAGCCATTGCAACCGCCATCCTGACATCGAGCCATTGATCACTACCCGTTGGGCCCGGCCTTCTAGCCATCTTTCTATCCATCTTACCGTCCATTTATCCAATCCACAATCCCTTAACTTGCTGGCAAGACCGTATCAAAAGCCTTGCTAAAGTCAAGGTATATAACATCCACTGACTTCCCCATGTCCACCGAGCCAGTTACCTCATCATAGAAGCTAATCAGATTGGTCAGGCACGACTTGCCCTTTGTGAATCCATGCTGACTTTACCCCCAGTCCTACCTCGGGACCAGCATCCTCAGGCATTTTTCCCCTCTGCAGTCTCAGTTATGTAAGCTCAGTCAGCCATACACTATGGCAAACGTCAGGTTCCTGCGATCTCCTCTTCACTCTTCTGGTCCCAGTTAGGGACTGACCAGCTATGGCCAGGCAGCAACTTTTATCTGGATCAGCAGAGCTCGGATTGGCTGTTGCTTGTCCCTCTAGCCCAGGGCTACTCAACTTTGGAAGCTCCGGGGGCTACAGTGATACAGTACAAGCCGAGGGCTGCAATGTAAGTGTGGCTGCGTAGACATGCAGGTCTATATGCAAATAGCTTCTTTCACACGGATGGACATGAATACAAAACACTTCCCACAATGCCCCAGCACTCCCGGCACCGCCTTCCTTGGGGCTAGAAATGCCGACACCCTGTACCCGTCTGTTCTAGCCAGCCCAGCCACTTGCGTCCTTCAGTGCTCACCCCGGCTGGGAGATGCCTCACCGTTGTGAAGCATGTTCCCAGTGGAGGCCATGTTCAAAGGAACCCACCTGCGGGCTGCATGTTGAGCCCTGCATAAACCCAAACCGCACCGTGGGCTGCAAACAAACGGGCCGTGAGCCGCATGCAGGCCACGCACTGATTTGCACTTGTCTAGGCCTAGGAGGACCAGGTGACTGTGGTTTTCCTAAAAAGGATGTTCCCAAGAATATTCTCTAGGCAAGCTTAGAGGACCCACTTGTGCTGCTCTTAACATAAGAACGGCCATACTTGGTCAGACCGTAAGTCCATCTAGCCCAGTAGCCTGTCTGCCGACAGTGGCCAGCACCAAGTGCCCCAGAGAGGGTGGACTGAAGACAGTGATCAAGCAATTTGTCTCTTGCCATCCCTATCCAGCCTCTGACAAACAGAGGCCAAGGACACCATTTTATCCCCTGGCTAATAGCCTTTTATGGACCTAACCTCCATGAAATTATCTAGCTTCTCTTTAAACTCTATTGTAGTCCTAGCCTTCACAGCCTCCTCTGGCAAGGAGTTCCACAGGTTGCCTACACACTGTGTGAAGAAGAACTTTCTTTTATTCGTTTTAAACCTGCAACCCATTAATTTCATTTGGTGTCCTCTAGTTCTTCTATTTAGGGAACGAATAAATAACTTTTCTTTATCAGCCCTCTCCATACCACTCATGATTTTATAGACCTCTATCATATCCCCCCTCAGTCTCCTCTTTTCTAAACTGAAAAGTCCCAGTCGCTTTAACCTCTCCTCGTATGGGACCCGTTCCAAACCCCTGATCATTTTAGTTGCCCTTTTCTGAACCCTTTCCAAGGCCAAAATATCTTTTTTGAGGTCCCACTATAACGGCTATTGCTTCAGACACCACAGTGGACGGTGTGCAACTATGGTAAGGTTGATATCCCAACATTGCAGTGCAGGGTCAAACGAAGGGACCTTTCTCCCCTGACAGAGGGATCTATGGGCAAGGATCAGATCAGATTAAGGCCTGGCTGCCATATTACACCAAATTTTCAACATTCTAAGTCACACGTGTAACAGTTGCCCGTGGATTCATCGCTGCTTCCAGCCATGAATCCCTCTGCTCGTCTGCTCTCCTGGCTTACACCATTGCCTCAAAATGGCCGCCAGGAAGTGACATCATCCAGCAGCCACCCTCAAACCTAACTGTCGTCCCTCCATGTCAGAACTCACCACCGGAAGCGAGGCTTGTCAGAGGAGAGGGGCTCATGTCCCTTTGCCACCTCTCGTAGTTCACTCTCTCCTCTGGAGTCGCATAGGTGCCCTCTTGAACCTGAAGCCAGGCTGACACTCTGAGGAAACCAGGGTTAGTCAAATAATGAACGTATCACTGGCACCCGTGATCAGTCATGAGCTCGGCTGAGACATTATGAGACAGGAGGATCTATTTGAGGAAAAGAAGAGGTTGTAATGACTCAAGAGAGGAAGGATGAGCCACTGGCCAGGGCTGGACATGGGGAAGGAGGACAGCTGGGTTCAAAACTTTCCTCAGCCTGTGTGACCGGGGGCAAGTCTGTACCCATCTGCAACACCAGGATTTTGGGATTGGGCCTGCCTTGGGCAGGGGGCTGGACTTGACGACCTCCAGAGGTCTCTTCCAGCTCTATGGTTCTATGATGAAGGCACTGCCCTACCTCACAGGACGGGGGTGGACAAACCCACCGAAGAGTCTGCTGAGGGAATAAGTGGTTAGAAGCTACTACAAGGCCCTCTGGCATGGTGGATTCTGAGCCACGTGACAGGGAGAGGGGCTGCAGACCATGGCGCCAGCCTGAGCATGGCAGTTAAAGGACGCCTGCCGGTGTAATAGCCCGTATCCCTCTGAAATGCTCCATCTGAAAGAACCAACAGTGCCCTGGCTGGGATGTTAATGTAACTTCACGTTTCATCCCTTCAAAGCCCTTCCGCTCGCTTTTTCCGGCCGGGCAAAGGGCCGGAGGACGTCAGGTCAGACCACGATTCTACTACCTCAGGGCCCAAGATTGCCTACCAGCGAAGGAGAAGCTGCCTAAGAAACGTGGCGTTTATTTGTCCCGAAAGCCACAGGGCTGTATGTTAATAGGTGTGGCCCGGGTGCTCGGCTCCTGCACGAGCACTGGAATTTTTCGGTATCGATGCAAATAGATCCTCCAGGAATAACTCTCCCTCTATTGATTCTTTAGGTTGCTCCTCTGAGTGTTCCACTGGGCCTCTGCATCAAAATTCACGTGCAACTAGCTTGCTCATTGAGGCATGGCCTGTGCACCACTTTATATTCAAGGCAGCTGCACGATTCTCCTTCCTTTGAGTGGCACCCTGCCACGCATACATTAGACAGCGCGCACAACGCCGAGGAATCATTGAAGCTAACCGTACATTACATGCATGGCGGGCTTACCAGATGTCGCTCCTTACATCGTTACGGTTTCATAAACGACACTGCCATTGTCATTATGTGCAGCAGTGTGATTCCCCCTCTGCCCGGCTCACAATGGATGGCTCTGGAGGTTGTGGCATTCACAAACGGTGAGTTTGCACCAAGGTGGGTTGGTCACTGTGGCTTGCGAATGGCTACGTGGGTCCGTTGACTCATGATAGCTTGAGAGTCCATTCACGGCTGGAGGCATGAGCCAAAATCGGCCACTGGAAAGGGGCCCATGGAGGGAAAAACAGATTTGCCTGCACGAGCTGGGGTCATTTTGCCTAGGAATAGGAATCAGAGCTGTCTTTCTTGGGCTGAGGATGAGTTTAATTAGTCATCATGTCCAGTAGGAAGCAACAAAGGCATTAGGCCAAGGGTCTGCACTCCTAGGATTAAGGTCTCTCTGTTTCCGTTCAATAGGAGCTGAGAATTTTTGCTGGGAGCGGGGGCAATGTATGAAGCCTTCTCCCTCCCTCCTCGTCCCCTCTCCCCTTCCCTCTGCCCCTCCCTCTCCTGCCCGGAGCGGAGCCATGTGGATCAATGAGCAGCCTGAAGCAGACAGTCTGCCTCAGGTTTCTGCTGGTAAGCACCTCCCAACCCGAGCCTGCCTCTGGCACCCCAGCCCTTCCCTTCCCCAACCCTCTGCTGCCCCCCCTCCACATCCCCAAACCCTCTGCCCCCTCCTCTTACCCCCTCTCAGATCTGGCACCCCAATCTTCTGCCCCCTCCTACCCTAGGTCACACCCCAAAATGCTGCACCCCAGTTTCCTGCCCTCGGTCACAACCGCCTCCTTCACCCAAACTCCCTCCCAGACCTCATTCTCCCTCCTGCACCCCAATCCCATCCCCCAAGCTCCTGTCTACACCCAACCTCCATCCCAGATCCCGGAGTTCCTCCATTAATATCCTGGAAGAGTGCGGCCCTCAACCACTTTCCAAAACCTTGGTGTGGCCTCCTGTCAAAAATTATTGCCCACCCCTGCTTTAGGTAATGGCTTTGACCCCTAGAAGACAATTGCCTTCATTCTGGGTCACCTCAGCTTGAGGAGGAGTCTCTCTGGCACTCGATGGGCTTTTCCAGTCAGGAGCAAGGGGCGGTCACGGCTGCCCTGCGATACCCGCCGTACTCGCGTAATGGCTAATGCCACTCGGCCCACGCGCCTGTGCCCCAAGTCCAAAGACATGTGTTGGAGTGCCAACAAATGAACAACGGAACCAGGCCCTGCCTTGTCTGCCCTAATGGTCCGACCCAGCGTTTCCCGAATTTAACCCACGACCCTGACTGCTACACCCAGGGCCCACGTGCTTACGCGCCTGTGGGGACAGGATTTGGCCCATCAAGCAATGTGATAAACAGCCTGGGAACAGCCAAGCCCTTGTTCCAGCTATATCTCCATCACTGCCGTTTTTTTACACTGGCTTTTTTTTCTAACTTTGACTCCAAAGGGGAATTAAGGTCCGTGGCTTGTGGTACTCAGAAGGATGCACCAGTCTTGTGCCATTGGATCAGGCATGGGGAAGCTATGTGGGGGCAAAGCTCTTAAGTAAATCCCCTGCATGCCCATTCACTCTTGGGAACACGGGGCAGCAGGTAGAGGAAGACTAGAAGAATCTGAGGCTACATCTACACAACGAGTTTTCTTGGCCAAAAATATGCTAATGAGGGACTCATTTGCATGAGTCACGATCTCATTTACATATTTTCTCCAGATCTGTTTTTGCGCTGGGGATTTTGCATAAAATCAAGCTGTGTGGCCATTTTCTTTTTGCGCAAAACCCCCTTTCTCCCAAGATTGGTATACTTCCTTTTTTGGAGGCATAAGAATCTTGGGGAAAGCGTTTTTTGGGCAAAAAGGAAACGCCCACACAGCTTGTTTTGCACAAAAACCCCAGTGCAAAAATGGATCGGCAGAAAATATGCAAATGAGATTGTGCCTCTTGCAAATGAGTCCCTCATTAGCATGTTTTTTTGCCGAGAAATCTCATAGGCTGTGTCTAGACTGGCAAGTTTTTCCGCAAAAGCTACTTCTTTTGCGGAAAAACTTGCCAGCTGTCTACACTGGCTACTTGAATTTCCACAAGAACACTGACTTCCTACTGTCTGAATTCAGTGCTTCTTGCGGAAATACTATGCTGCTCCCGTTCGGGCAAAAGTCCTTTTGCGCAAAAGGGCCAGTGTAGACAGCTCAGATTTGTTTTGTGCAAAAAAGCCCCGATCGCGAAAATGGCGATCGGGGCTTTTTTGTGGAAAAGCGCGTCAAGATTGGCACGGACGCTTTTCCGCAAAAAGTGCTTTTGCGGAAGCGTCTGTGCCGATGTAGACGCTCTTTTCCGCAAATGCTTTTAACGGAAAACTTTTCCATTAAAAGCATTTGCGGAAAATCATGCCAGTCTAGACATAGCCATAGCGTAGATGTAACCTGAGAGTAACACCGACATGCGGAACCAAACCTTGGACCACTGGAGCATCGTGCATGGGCCACTACAGGTGGAGCTAAGAGCCAGATGATTCTTAGCAAGCTCTGTAGAACAAACTCATCCTCCTCGCTGTAAGTGCTCTGAGAGGCACTAGACGGGACAGGGCACCACACCCAGTAGGTGTGTGGGTCACACGAGCACCATCAGCAAGATCCACATGTTGCGTGCTCTCCTGATTGGCTCTACTGCAACCGGGTGTGATGAACGTAGTAGCTGCCCAGCGTCATTGCCTTGTGTTCCCATAGGCCTGCACAAGACTGTGGTACTCAGGCAGTCCATGCCCCGTCTTGCCCCTGGGCTGCACAGGATGCAGACCACCCATAGAGTAGGCAGCCATGTTTCAAAGACAGCATCTGAAAACTGAGTCTGGAAGCCTCGTTCACTGCACAACCTCTTATCGCTTGAACACTGTCAGCACGCATGGCAGTAGAGGAGATGCACTGAGGGACTGCATGGCCGTACGTTCAGACCCTGGCCAGTGGTGAGCAATGTCCCCACTAATCTTTGCCATCCATGTGCGGAATAAATGTGTTTGTGCACCAAGACACATGTGAATATGCACCACCAATAGAAGCAAAAAAAAAACCCAACCAACCCCAGCTTTGGGTGCTTTGCTAATCAGCTGGGCAGCATCTGAATCTCTCCTGAGTGGTCACAGATGTGCACAGCTTACAGGGAACACTGGTGGGGAGGTGTTATCCCAGGGAGCTTCTGACTCAGGGTCATGGGAATGTCACCAAACCCACATAGACCTGAACGCTACTTTCCCAGACAATTGGAAAAAGGCAAGTGTCGTGCCCATCTTTAAAGGGAAGAAGGACAGTCCAGGGAATTACAGACCAGTCAGCCTCAACTCAATCCCCAGAAAAATCATGGAGGGGATCCTCAAATAATCCATTCTGAAGCACTTGGAAGAGGGGAAAGTGAGCAGGAATAGTTGACATGGATTCACCAAGGGCAAGTTGTGCCTGACCAACCTGATTAGCTTGTATGATGTGGAAACTGGCTCTGTGGACATGGGGAAGACAGTGGATGTGATATACCTTGATTTTAGCAAAGCTTTTGATACAGTCTCCCACATAATTCTTGCCAGCAAGTTAAGGAAGTCTGGATTGGATAAATGGAGAGTAAGATGGATAGAAAATGCTAGGTTGTCTGGCCCAACGGGTAATGATCAGTGGCTTGATGTCTGATTGGTGGTTGGTATCAAGCGGAGTGCCCCAAAGATTGGTTCTAGGGCCAGTTTTGTTCAACATCTTTATTAATGACCTGGAGGAGGGGATGGATTGCACCCTCAGCAAGTTTGCAGCTGACACTAAGCTAGGGGGAGAGGTAGATACGTTGGAAGGCAGGGATAGGGTCCAGAGTGACCTACACTGATTAGAGGATTGGGCCAAAAGAAATCTGACAAGAAATCAACAAAGACAAGTACAGAGTCCTACACTTGAGACAGAAGAATTGCAAGCACTCATACAGGCTTGGAACCAACTGGTTCAATAGCAGTTCAGTAGAAAAGGACCTGGGGGTTACAGTGGATGAGAAGCTGGAGATGAGTCAACAGGGCGCCCTTGTAACCAAGAAGGCGAATGGCAAATTAGGGTGCATTAGGAAGGGCATTGCCAGCAGATCCAGAGAAGTGATTATTCCCCTTTATTCGGCTCTGGTGAGGCCACCTCTGGAGTACTGTGTCCAGTTCTTGGCCCCCCACTATAGAAAGGATGTGGACACATTGGAGAAAGTCCAGCAGAGGGCAACAAAAATGCTGAGGGGGCTGGAGCACATGACCTACGAGGAGAGGCTGAGGGACTTAAGCTTATTTAGTCTGCAGAAGAGAAGAGTGAAGGGGGTTTGATAGCAGCCTTTAACTACCAGTAGAGAGGTTCCAAAGAGGCTGGAGAGAGGCTGTTCTCAGTGGTGGCAGAACAAGGAGCATGAAAATCAAGTTGGTCCAGTGAGACCCCCGACCCTGAGCTTATAACATAAGAACATAAGAACGGCCGTACTGGGTCAGACCAAAGGTCCTTCTAGCCCAGTAGCCTGTCTGCTGGCAGCAGCCAACCCTAGGTACCCCAGAGGGGATGGACCGAAGACAATGACCAAGCGATTTGTCTCGTGCCATCCATCTCCAGCCTTCCACAAACAGAGACCAAGAACACCGTTCCTACCCTCTGGCTAATAGCACTCCATGGACCCAACCTCCATGAATTTCTCTAACTTCTCTTTAAACTCTGTTACAGTTCTAGCCTTCACAGCCGCCTCTGACAAGGAGTTCCACAGGTTGACTATGTGCCGTGTGAAGAAGAACTTTCGTTTATTAGTTTTAAACCTGCTACCCATTAATTCCAATTGGTGTCCTCTAGTCCTTTTATTATGGGAACTAATGAAGAACCTTTCTTTATTCACCCTTTCCACACCACTCATGATTTTATAGACCTCCATCATATTCTCCCTCAATCTCCTCTTTGCTAAGCTGAAAAGTCCCAGTCTGTTTAGCCTCTCTTCATATGGGACCCGTTCCAAACCCCTGATCATTGTAGTTGCCCTTTTCTGAACCCTTTCCAAGGCCAAAATATCTTGTTTGAGGTGAGGAGACCACATCTGTACACTGTACTGAAGATATGGCGTACCATAGTTTTTTATTTCCCCTCCTCCTTCTTCCCCTGGCTTCCCCCTTCCAGCTCCCTCCTCCCAGGTTTCCCCCTCCCCTTTCCCACCCTCTCTCTTCCCCTCTCCCACCTCCTTTTCCCAGTCTCCCCAGAGGTTAATACCCTTCCCTCCCCCCAGTTTTGTTAAATAAAGAGAGTTTCTATTTTTGAACACACGTGTCCTTTATTTTTTACATCAGGAAGGGGGGCTAGGGAGCGGTAAGTGGAAGGAGGTGAGGGAGGAATGGGGCACGAGCCCCCGATGGGGAGGACTGGGTTGGCTCTGCAGGCTCCTTGGGGTGGAAGCTCTCCTGCAGGGCCCCCTGGATCCTGATTGATCCACCCGGATGGCAGCCTGTGGCAAGTGCAGCTGGGCTGATGGCCAAGTGCTGTGATGAGCCGAGTGTGGGCACTCAGGGCACTCCAAGCCAGGACTGCTTTGCAAGCGGGTAACCCCTGAGAACTATCTGTCCGGGGTGGGGGGTCGGGTTCCTTTAAGCACAGCCCTCGGCTAGTCTGGGCTGTAGCTCCGCACTCTAAGTCCTAACCCGATGCCCTGCCGGCACTGGTTCTGGCCAGCCTTAACTTCGGTTCAGGGTCCACTCAGTGTAGACATGCTATTTCAAATTAGCTTTTAGGTCTAGATGCACAAATTCAAATTCGCTTATTTTGAATTAACTAATTCGAATTAAGTTCGTTCGAATTAGTGCTGTAGTGTAGACAGACCCTGAGATTCAAAATGCTAATGGACCCTTTCTCTGCTTTACTGAAGGGACGACCCTCTGGTGATGTACGTGGGTGCAGCTCTGTTGAATTCAGTAGAAGCTCTGCTAATTTACACCAGCTAAGGATTCAACCTACGGCTTTAAGGGTTGCTTGGCCATCTTGCGTATCTTACATTCTATAGGGTTGTGATGGGACAGACAGGCCTCCCACCAGCTATGAGGGGTCAAGGAAAGTGACAGACTCCCTTCTGGCTATGACAGGGCTAGGGAACACATGTGGACCCACTGGGACCTGCCCCACTGCCCTTGCACCCAATGCGAGCCACAGAGCAGGGAGGTGAAAAGGAGACTGCTTTTCTCAGCTCATTGCGTACCCGGCAGAAGGGCAGAGCTCTGCTTCTGGGTGGGAGAGATGTCTTGCTTGCCAGCCTTGTCAACACCCCTTATGCCCCGAAAGGACGGATCATCCCCGGGAAGCGTCTTGAGGGAAGAACGGACTGTTTGGGAAGGAGCCATGTGGGATGAGCCTTGGTTCGAGTTGGGGTTATTTTTGTTCCTAATCACCTTCGAACCTGAAATGCCCTAAAACGGGAAGGATTGAAGGCCAGTTGGTCAAAACCGCACTATACTGGACCTCACTGGGACAGAGCCGACGCGTGGGTGTCCGGAAGGGCCATCAGGGGCCCATCCCAGCAACATGGTTGCAAGGGTATCCAGTACATTGCAAAAGCAACACAATAAATACAGTTCATGTGCACGGAGGATGGAGGTAGTCTCGTGGTCGACTCCTTATCTCTTCTCAAGATGAACAATGCATCAATGCTAGCTTCTGTATTTAATTACATCCTCGGAGGGAAGCATGAACTGCAGTGATTGAAAAGACCTTTTGGGGCTGTTCGGCACCCTGGATTGGTTCTGTTTCTACAGAAGATAATGGCTCCAGGCCTGTTTCTACTGGAAATGACCATGTCAGGTCTATGTAACACTGGGTAAGGGGCTAGATTTTAATGGTGGACTCTTGGGAGGGGAATGGCATTTCCTGGTGGCACAGCTTTAGCCTGGTATGATTCAAATCTTTTTTTGCAAACTTGTGTTCAGTTACTGCTCAGCAGGACAAGACACCCTTGTTATGAAGTTACTAATTCTCTTCACTTATTTCAGAGCACTTGTGGCTCACTAAGGATTTCAATCTTTGACTGGCTTCGGTCTTGCGGATTATCAGGGTTGCCAGTAGAATTACCCTAGGGTGGATGCAGGACTGTCTTGTCTTCTAGATCGCCCTGCTCCTGTCCGACCAAATCGAGCAATTGCTGGAAGGATTGCTCCATCAGCTGCCTTCTCGTTCTCCTTGGGTACGACTACACTGCGGCGCTATTTCGCGACACTTCTGGTATCCTAAAATAGCATTTTCTGAGTCTCGTCAGCACGCCCGCTATTTTGAAATGTAATCAAACTAACAGGCGCACTCTTCCAACGTTCTGGTAAACCTCACTCCAGGGCTGTGTCTAGACTGGCTTGATTTTCTGGAAATGCTTTTAATGGAAAAGTTTTCCATTAAAAGCATTTGCGGAACAGAGCATCTAGATTGGCATGGATGCTTTTCTGCAAAAGCACTTTTTGTGGAAAAGCTTCCGTGCCAATCTAGATGCACTTTCCCTCAAAAAAGCCCCGATCGCCATTTTCGCGATCGGGGCTTTTTTGTGGAAAACAAATCTGAGCTGTCTACACTAGCCCTTTGGCGCAAAAGCTTTGCACAAAAGGGACTTTTGCCTGAATGGGAGCAGAATAGTATTTCTGCAAGAAGCACTGATTTCAGACAGTAGGAAATTCAAGCGGCCAGTGTAGACAGCTGGCAAGCTTTTCCGGAAAAGTGGCTGATTTTCCGGAAAAACTGGCCAGTCTAGACACCGCCCAGGAGTATTAAGAGACTTGTTGGAATAGCGTTCTATTTCGAAACAAGCTCAAAATAAGGCACTCAATGTTCATAGTTCAAATTGCGTACCTTATTTCAAGCTAGCTCCGCCGCGTACATGCTTCCTTTATCTGCTCACTGCATTAGTCAGTTTTCTTCTATAACGTGAACTTCCTGTTCAGTTTCATTTTTATGCAGATGATATGCAACTCCATTTCTCATCTTGCCATCCCGAGCTCTCTGTGCCCTCCCACTGTCTTAATAACTGAATGTTTCTAACTTTTCTTAAACTCTTCTCTGTGACAATGTACAACTGAAGTGACCCCACAGAATTCAGTGCATTTTTTTTCCTAAATGTAACGTGCTATGCCTTGAAAACTAGGGAAGTTCTCTCTAGCATCAAAAACCATGCAAGCCTCGCTGACTTTCTGACCTGGTATTGAATTTTAATGATCCTAGCAAGTGAAGTTTGCAAGATTACCTGTTACTGCCCTTCTTAGAACTTGCATGAGTTTAAATTTTTTGAATTTGTCCCTCCTTTATAAGTCATCTGGAGACTGAAAGAATATACTTGTTGGCTGTGTCTACACTGGCGGGTTGTTGCACCAGAAGTAAGCAAACGAGGCTAAGCGTGGACTATTGCCGAGCCTCATTTGCATACCTAATAAGTCACCATTTTGCGGAAGAGGCTCTTGCGCTAGAAGGAACTGTCTACACCGCCCTTTCTTGCGCAAGAAAAACCCTCTTGCACAATATCGCTGGGCTGATTATTTTCAGGAATAACGGCATTGCGCAACAGGGTTTTTCTTGTGCAAGAAGGGGCAGTGTAGACAGCTCCTTCTAGCGCAAGAGCCTCTTCTGTAAAAATGGTGGCTCATTAGGTATGTGAATGAGGCTTGGCGATATTCCACGCTTAGCCTTATTTGCATACTTCTGGTGCAACAACCCGCCAGTGTAGACATAGCCGTTGAGTTTGGAAAAAAGAAGACCAAGCAGTTTTCAAATAACTAAAAGGGTTTTAAAAGGAGGAGGGAGAAAAATTCCTCTCCTTGATCTCTGAGGATAGGACAAGAAGCAATGGGCTTAAATTGCAGCAAGAGAGGTTTAGGTTGGACATTAAGAGAAATTTCCAAACTGTCAGGGTGGTTAAACACTGGAATAAATTGCCTAGGGAGGTTGTGGAATCTCCATCTCTGGAGATATTTAAGAACATGTTCGATAGACATCCATCAGGGATGGTCTAGACGGTGCTTGGTCCTGCCGTGAGGGCAGGGGACTGGACTCGATGACCTCTCAAGGTCCCTTCCAGTTCTAGGGTTCTATGATTCAGTGACTCTAGTCTAGTTTCTTGCTGCATAGTGCATTTTTAAAAAGGTGGGGAAGAATGAGGTGGAATTATATTTGAAAAGACAGTAAAGAAGTCGGGATAGAAGGACTTAGTGAGTCAGTAAACCAAGCTGTAGGAAACATTCCGAACAGTTACATAGCCAGTAGAGGCCTGCGTTCCACATCAAAATGTTAACAACACGGATCCTATCTTGCCCACCCCTGTGTTGGACAATAAGGCAAATTTTAATTTAGTAATGAACGGAAGTTATCAATAACCTAGTGGTTTTACACCATCTAGGTGCCGGTGATAACGATATAATTAGGTTTGAAACCTAAAGATGGAGATGAAAAAATGCAATTAGTCAGATAAAAATTGTAAATGGCAGAAAGTGCATTGGCTGGATTAAAGGAAATATGAAAGGTTAATTGGGAGCAAGAATTGAAGGAAAACGGTTAGCAAGAATCTGGAAATGTTCAAAACTGTGCTGGGAAAATAACATGATAATGCTGGAGTCATACACCTAGAAATGATAAGGAAATTATGAACAGACATCCCCTGTCATCACACAAGTACTGGCCAAGCAGAGAACATCGAATAGAATACAACTCTAAAGCAGCGAGGGGCAAGCTAGGCTAGTGAGTGTGCTGCATGAGTGGCCTCCTTCATCCCAGTGGGCCACAAGATTGTCGCAACCAAGGTGGTCTCCAGGGACAGGAGCATCACCAGCAGATCTAGGGAAGTGAGTGTTCCCCTTTATTTGGCTCTGGTGAGACCACATCTGGAGTATCGCGTCCAGTTCTGGGTCCCCCATGACAAAAAGGATGTGGACTCATTGGAGAGTGCAGCAGAGGGCAACAAACATGATGAGGGGGCTGGAGCACATGACCCAAGAGGAGAGGCTGAGGGACTTGGACTTGTTTAGTCTGATCCAATCAGGTGTCACTGATGTGGGAGGGGACTCCGATCCGTTCATGGTTCTCCTTGAGTTCTAAGAGATGCCTGTCCTTGCAACTAGTGCCCGATGTTGGGGATGTGACGGTTACACCAGAACAGTGGTGGACATCATTGCGAAGCTGAAAATGGAAGTGCAAGTCGAACCTGTAGACACGGGCCTTAGCACGTAGGCAGATGTGAGGTAACTCCCTGTCTGCCACCACTTGGCTTAAAGATGGCCCAAACTAACAAACAGTTCCAGTTATTTGCAGGTGTTGTGTTTTTTTCTGGAAATGAATGAAGTACAACAAATGCGGAAATGCCTCACATCTGTACGTTTTGAAAAGACAGGAAGAATCACGGTCGCTGTGATTCATGGATTCTAGGCCACTTGCCCGGATAGTCCTGTGTCCGGACACTAAGAGCCGTCTGTGCCAGATGCTTTCGGGGAGAGTGTGTGAGAGCCCTGCTGTGCGCCCATATGTGAGATAATCGGCCCCTGCGTTAACTCTCCAGGTGATATCTAATGGCTACAGATTGTGTTAAGCTCTGGAGCTCAAGGTCTAATATCCCTTCTGTCGAGCTGTCTGGAGTGACTCACAAGCATGACTACCAGCCGCAGGGCAGATGGTTACAATTTGGGGCACAATTGTCAGAGTTCTACTACTCGTAGGATGAGGTTTACCGGGGAGGTCGATAAAGGGCTTTCATGTTGGCAGGGGAGCGTCCAGACTAGCGCGCTGAGCTGACAAACAGCTGATCAGACCGTCTAGACTGCATCCAGTTCTGCCAACAAAGCAAGCCGCTTTGTCAACATGACAGTGTAGACGCAAAGGACAGTGTAGATGCAATAACGCCTTCTATCAACAGAACTCTGTCGACAAAAGGCATTATTCCTCGTAAAATGAGGTTTACAGCCATCGACAAAACTGCTGAGTTCTGTTGACGGCTGTGTAGACGCAGGGATAGTTTTGTCTACAAAACCCTGTCGTCTAGATACACCCTGAAACCAATTTGCGTATCTTTTTCTGTTTTTCTTTTTCTGTCTCCATCATGCCAAATTTCACGAAAACCTGCTCTTTTTCAACATATCCCTCATGCCTCATGGAATGAGATTTATAGAAATAAGGATGGCGGGTGTCTGTTTTTCCGAATTTTTTTGGGGGGGAAAAGCGGATACGTTCTTTGTATGTGGCACTGCTTTTCCAGTATCCCAGAAAAGTGCTGCATTCTAGACGTAGCTTCGGTAATGCTTCACTGTTATTGATATTGAGTTTACAATTTTAGAGCAAACACATTTATAGTTACAAAGAAACAATTACTTGATAGAATGGGGTACAGATGTTTTGAGATTAATACATGCAGCCTCCAACAAGTACTTCAAAGAGTCTAAATACTCAACACATGCTTATAACTCAAATACCTATTTTAAGAACACAAACATATGGGTGAGCTAGACTGGCGCCTGTTCCGCCTTTCCCTGTGAGCCTTTGCAGGAGCTGGCACTGATCTGGAAGCATCACAACTTCCACAAAATTATCATCAACTATGAAAATTCAAGATATTTTTATTAGGCATAGAATCAATCATCTGATCCATCTTTAAATCGAAGGTCTCGTCCTCAACAACTTCCTGTGGCAAAACATTCAGTTTTGTTACATGTTTTATGAAAACCCCAACCCCAAACATGATTCTGGGATGCATTACAGGAGTGTTGTGAGCAAGAATTGAGAAATAATTCTTCTGCTCTATTCTGCACTGATTAGACCTCAGTCGGATTATTGCATCCAGTTCTGGGCACCACATTTCAAGAAAGATGAGGAGAAATTGGAGAAGGTCCAGAGAAGAGCAACAAAATGATGAAAGGTCTAGAGAACATGAGCTATGAGGGAAGGCTGAAAGAATTGGGTTTGTTTAGTTTAGAAAAGAGAAGACTGAGCAGGGACATGATAGAGGGTTTCAAGTAACTAAAAGGGTGTTATGAGGAAGAGGGAGAAAAAATGTTCTAGGATAGGACAAGAAGCAATGGGCTTCCATTGCAGCAAGGAAAATTTAGGCTAGACATTAGGAAAAGCTTCTTAATTGTCAGGGTGGTTAAACACTGGAATAAATTTCCTAAGGGGGTTGTGGAATCTCCATCACTAGAGATATTTCAGAGCAGGTTAAATGGGCATCTATTAGGGATAATCTAGATGGTGCTTGGTCCTGCCGTGAGGGCAGGGACTGGCCTTGATGACCTCTTGATGTCCCTTTCAGTTCTAGTGTTCTATGATTCTATGAAAAACGGTTTCCTTTTCTATTCTGAATGTCCCACTTTTAAACATTTCTGAATGACTCTTTGTTGTTCTATTACGAGAAAGGCAAAACAGAAGTTCCTGACCTGCTTTTCAAGCTCATTCATTTCCCCACGTTCAATTCCTTTCTATGAAAAACAATCCCGCCCTTCTCAGCTTCTCTTCATCGTATTTCTCTACGCCATGGTTACTCTTGTCCCCCCCCTTCTGTGACACCCTCTAATTCTGCAATGACCTTCGGAGATGGGGAGCCCATAGCTACACACAGTTTCCAGACGAAGCCGCGCCACAGATTTGCATAAACGCTTGAGAATGGTCTCTGTGTATCACTCCAGAACCTCTCTCTTAATACAGGTACAACCTTGGCTACTCCCAACTCCTCTGGGACAGTGGCTATTTTTATGAGGTTGCATATTTTTGAGCAGCTCAGCCACCTAGCTGGCTGGACCAGGACTATCGACCCTGGAAACACTGGGTCCCCACCACTGAGCGATCTGGATGAATGGTTGCCCTAGCTTGATGGACTTTAGCACACTCTTCATGAAAGGCTGCCTTGCAGCCCCAAGCCCTGGACTCTCCAGCAGCCTGAAGCATTGCTGAGAAGGTCATCAGGTGAGCTGACCAATCTCTGAGGAACATCTTGACCAGCTAGGCAAGACCAATGAAAACGTTCCATCATCCACTTTCCCAAGTGTCTCTACAACCTTCTCTGCCCAAACCTCCCTGTCTAAAGTGTGTCCCCACATCCCTATATTGTCCCCGGCCTACTTCTGGGATGCTGGACCTCCGTTTTTTATCCTGCTTCCTCGGAGTGTGAAATTCACCACAGCAAGGGCCATGGTATTGCAATGTTGTAGCCTCAGGCAGCGGCTTTCCAAGCATAGTTCTCCTAACAATGAATTTCACCCTGAAAAAATGCCCTCCCGTTTAGCTTCTTCACCTCTTGGGGTTTCTAAATCCTTCCTTGATTCTCTAACCTGAGAGAGTAATTCTTAAACTTATAGCGAGGGAGGGTCACCAATTATTAAGTGCTCTCCAGGTGAGTTAAATACATTTCCCCTGATTCTTATCCCCCCGCTCAATGAAAGGATTCTGGCAATACGCCAAGGCTGTGTCTACATTGGCCACTTATTCCGGAAAATCAGCCGCTTTTCCGGAATAACTTGCCAGCTGTCTACACTGGCCCCTTGAATTTCCAGAAAAGCACTGACGATTTACTGTAAGAAATCAGCCGCTTTTCCGGAAATACTATGCTGCTCCCATTCGGGCAAAAGTCCTTTTTCCAGAAAACTGTTCCAGAAAAGGGCCCGTATAGACAGCACAGTAGTGTTTTCCGCAAAAAAGCCCCGATTGCGAAAATGACGATCAGGGCTTTTTTGCGGAAAAGCGCGTCTACATTGGCACTGACGCTTTTCCGGAAAAAGTGCTTTTCTGGAAAAGCATCCTGCCAATGTAGATGTGCTTTTTCCGGAAATACTTATAACGGAAAACTGTTCGGTTTTAAGTATTTCCGGAAAATCATGCCAGTGTAGACGTAACCCAAGGGAATTGTTTATAATTTTTAGCCACATTAGATAGGTGTGTAAATCTGTTCTGTCAGCCTGTAGCAGTTAGAAGGATTCTGGATAATTTCTCCCCAAGAAAAGGAGGCTAGTGTCTCAATAAAACTCAAGCATTTTAGGGCATAGCTTCTGTGAGGAACCCTTTCGGCACCATATTATGAAACTCTGTCTGGAAAATTAGTAGAATATTGTAAAGAGGAGCATTCTCCAGGCACTAGATGTCCATTGGCAACCGAGGAGAGTCTTGTCACCTAACAGTTCTGGTGGGACTGTGCCGGAGAGTACAATGTTAACTCAGATACACATCTGCACACCAGTTCAAATCCCAATGCCAAAAATGGGTCTCTGGCCTATAGGGGGTCTCTGATGAGCCGCCGGCTTCTGTTCTTGCTCTGTGTAGGAGAAAGCTCAAAATTCATGCTCAGTGAAGAGCATGGGCTGCCAGTAATGCAGGCAAGGGAAGGCACAACCTTCAAAATTGCCTACACACCACAGCTGCCGGGAAGTCTGGAGTCGTGGTGCGGCAGCCCGGCTTTCCCAGCCACCAGAGAGGGCAGAAACCCTGGCTGCAGGGGAGGGTTGGGGTGGGGCCACTGCTTCCACATGGCAACCTTGTACCTCCAGGTGGCCAGGAAGTATTGGGCTGGAGGTGGGCGGGGCTAGGCTCCAAGGGTGGGCCTCAGGAGGAAGGGGCGGAGCTAGGGTTTCCTTCCGCAACTGGGCCTTCACCCGCCACCCATGGTGAATAGTATCCAGCTGCAAACATGAGTGCTTGTATCACCGCTAGCAACGACAGCCATCGTTAGCTCGTGCTCCGTTCTTGAGGGAGGAGCAGTTAAATGTGGGACAGAAACCAGAAGATGTTCCCCCAGAAGCATGGCTGGGGACCAGCTGTAATATTGAGGTGACGTAGCACTAAGTCCAGGATGACACCCATGTTCCTGGCCGAACGTTACCAACCAAACCAGAGCTACCTGCCTCCAAATGTAACCCAACAGCAGAGCACAGACTCTGTCCCTGCGAATGCAACCTTTGTCTCAGCACCTCTGCAGACCTGACACACTGAGCTACAGAGGCGAAAATATAAAGTGATTACACGCTAATAAATAAGCCCAACAGGCCGTAGGGTCTGATATGGGCTGAGAGAGGTGAGTCTTCAATAATTCAGTCCAGGGGCTGTTTGCATTTAATTTGTCCGTTTATTAGCAGGCCATAATTCATCCCTTGCCTCAATAGAGCCAGGACATTGTGGTGAAATCGAGCAAATTAAACTTTGATGTGGTGGGGATAACTCTAAGGCACTTAAAGGTGAATTGTTAAGGCTTTCAGAAAACCCCGAGTTTGTAGGGTTCTGACATTTGGAGAGAGCTCTTTGGTTTTTAAAAAAATTCTAGGATGAGGCTGAGAGACCCGAGAGATGGGCTTGGGTCCAGTGCTCTCTTTGTAACTGAAGAGGGGCTGGATCAAGCCATTAGGTGCCAGGGATCAAGCTTTTTTTGTTTTTTAAACTTTCATAAATGAGGCTGGAAGCCAAGAGGTGCCGGGCTCTGAACCGCCAGGCCCAGAGGTGCTGGGCTCTGAACCACCAGGCCTAGAGGTGCTGGGCTCTGAATCGCCAGGCCCAGAGGTGCCAGGCTCTGAGCTGTGAGGGCTGAAGGTGCCGGGCTCTGAGCTGCCAGGCCCAGAGGTGCCGGGCTCTGAATCGCCAGGCCTAGAGGTGCCGGGCTCTGAACCGCCAGGCCCAGAGGTGCCGGGCTCTGAATCGCCAGGCCCAGAGGTGCCGGGCTCTGAGCTGCCAGGCCCAGAGGTGCCGGGCTCTGAATCGCCAGGCCTAGAGGTGCCGGGCTCTGAACCGCCAGGCCCAGAGGTGCCGGGCTCTGAATCGCCAGGCCCAGAGGTGCCGGGCTCTGAACCGCCAGGCCCAGAGGTGCCGGGCTCTAAACCACCAGGCCTAGAGATGCTGGGCTCTGAATCGCCAGGCCCAGAGGTGCCGGGCTCTGAGCTGTGAGGGCCGAAGGTGCCGGGCTCTGAGCTGCCAGGCCTAGAGGTGCTGGGCTCTGAATCGCCAGGCCCAGAGGTGCCAGGCTCTGAGCTGTGAGGGCTGAAGGTGCCGGGCTCTGAGCTGCCAGGCCCAGAGGTGCCGAGGCGGAACCATGGCACATGCGGACTGAAAAGAAGCAATGCTTGGCTCCCAGTTCTGCACCTGGAAAGCTCATCAAACTAGAGCATCCTTATTAGGAAAATGGAAGCGTCATTGGATTCCAGGCCACTCTTCCCATTCCTTCAGGGGTAAATCCTTCATCAACATCAGCCATTGCTCCTCAAGGCCCGTCCCCCTCAGAACCAAAGCAGCACTTTATGGGGCACAGGACATGTAACTGCCAACACTTACAAAGACTACTTGGAGGAGTAGGTGCCACTAGGTTTGAACAAAGACTTCAGAACAAGGGCTCGTGCCAGTAGCGTCCGGCTACATTAGGGCCAAAATCCCTCCTCCCCCCTTATTCCTTTGCCTACTACTCTACTCTGCCAGTAGACCGACCTATTGATTTCACTCTAATGAGAGATGGCGGAATCTAGCCTGTCGACGTAACTTGCCTTCCCCAGAAATACAGACTCAGGAGTATCTTTAGATCCCCTCAGAAAAGGGTCCCCGGTGCCTATTGTCTAGCATTGTCTGACGCAGCGAATCGGGGGCATACCTCGTCACCGAGAGCACCAAGAAGCCATTTGCATTGGATGTTCGGTGCCCATTTGCATTCTGCCTGAGAGAGCCCAGATGTTGCTCCTGGACAGATCGTTGCTCGGGTTTGGTTTGTTTTGTTTTCGACTCGTAAGGCTATTTTCGATTTCTGGAGAGAACCCAAGTCCTTCTCTTGCCGTCTGGCATGCTTTAGTCAAGCAGGTAATCTGAATAGACTTCATTACCAACAAGGGTATGTAGGAGCTGACAGCCTAGGCATTTTGGGACTCCTTTACAAACACCTCTGCCTTTGCCACGCAATACACATCTACATTATAGTTTAATGAATGACAGCTGATTGTGGAATCAGGGACAGCACAGTTACCTGGGAGACAGTTTGCTTAATCTGTACTGTGTTGTCATTTCTTTTGGGCATTGCTCAGCCTTTAATATTATCTGAGAGGATCAAAGCAGCTGGGAATATTTTTGGTATTTTTTTGTTCCTGCTTTACTCCTTGGCTGATTTTTATTTTTCTCTTTTTGTGCTTGTATTACCACGTCAGTCTGTACACTCTGAATGACAAGTACTTTTACTACGGTAATGGCTAAGGGCTTCCACTGAGATCAAGGTCTTCTTGGGATAGATGCTATAACAACAATTAGTGCCAGTCCTTACCTAGAAGATCTTACATTCTGAGACTCTGGTCCTACAAATACAGTAGAACCTCAGGCCAGGGAGGAGCAGGAGTATCGGTTGCCAACAGGGGCACCCTCTGAGTTTGATTTAGTGGGTCTTTACTAGACCCACTAAATCGAACTCCAGAAAATCAATTTTGGAAGCGTCAATCTTCTTTGGAGTGAAGCCATGGCCTCAGATTTACAAATACCGGAGTTACAAACTCATCAGTCAAACTCACACCTCATTTGGAACCAGAAATATGCAATCAGGCACTAGAGACCAAAGAAAAAAATAAGCAACTACATTACAATACTGTTTTAAAGATAAACTTCTAAAAATAAAGGGAAAGCAGTATAAAGTTTCTTGTATAAAGTTTCAAAGCTGTATTAAGCCAATGTGGAGTTGTAAACTTTGGAAAGAATAACCCCAATGTTACATTCAGAGTTACGGACATTTCAGAGTTACAAACAACCTCCAGTCCTGAGATGTTTGTAACTCCGAGGTACTACTGTACTTTCGGATGCTGGAGTTTACCCCCATAAAGTAGCCCGCATTTAAGTTATTTCTGTGCATTTATGTTTGCAGGATTGGAGCCTAACTAGAAAAAGGGTGGAGGATTAAAACCACGCAGGCCTCATTCTTGCAAACAGATGTGTGTGCCTAGACATTAGCTCCCGTTCTGAACCAGCTTCAGCATATCGGTCTTTGGCTCTGATCCTGCAAACCGACTTTATTCCTCTGGCTAGTCCTCTTGCTTTCAACAAGGACATGTTTGCTGCGTACAGGCAGAGATCCTTTAAGCCCCATCCAAACCAGAGCTCAGCTCGTCCAACTCTAGCTTCGGGATCTTGACAGACTTACGGGAACTCTCCTGGCTGTTTTGTGCCCATTCTGGTTGTTTTGGATGAGCTCATTTGCATGGCTTTGCCAGTATGCTTTGCAAAACAGAGTTTCTGTAGAACCTAATCCTAGGATTTTTTTTTCAGCTTTCCCAAAACAGCCTTTAAATCTGACAAGTGAAATATATGGAGAAGAATCCATAACTTTCAGCGATTTGGAATATACATTCTGGCCTGGCTGGGCGCCACAAACGTTTGAAGCCGATTAAGGAATACAAAAGAATTAACAGCATTAAAAGGCTCATCATAACTTACTCCTGTCTGCAGGCCAAAGTTTGACACATGGCAGCAGCTTTTTGCAGATCTTTTGACAGGCAGTAAAATCCCTGCATTATTCTAATCCCCTGGAACAACAGGACTTGGAGTTTTTAATGTCCCACGCTTTGACACCCGAGGTTTTGTGTTTACTTCCGCACCTACCTGGCTTGCGGTCCCATGGGAGAAGATTGGAATAGTTTCCCTTCTGTGCCCTGTTTTTCAGAACTTTTTTTTTTTCATGAACACATGCAGGCAGGTTTGATTGACGCAACAACTCTGTCTGCACTGACAGAGGCAGCTGGTTGGCAGAAATTTTGGTGGTGCTCAAAATGCCCAGAGAGAAAACCCCTTCCTCATCCAAACTCCTTTCCCTCTTCACCTAAGGCTCTGGGAGGAACTTTGTTTAGTACTTCCTGCTGCTAATGTACTTACACAATTGCTATCACTTTTCCAGGTCTTGTCATCAAACTGTTCTTCAAATTGTTTTTGGCCTTCCTGCAGAAAAGGACCTGGGGATTACAGTGGATGAGAAGCTCGATATGAGTCAACTGGGTGCCCTTGTAGCCAAGAACGCTAATGGCATATTAAGGTGCATTAGGAAGAGCATTGCCAGCAGATCCAGATAAGTGATTATTCCCCTTTATTCAGCTCTGGTGAGGCCACATCTGGAGTATTGTGTCCAGTTCTGGGCCCCCCACTATAGAAAGGATGTGGATGCATTGGAGAGGGTCCAGCGGAGGGCAACAAAAATGATGAGGGGGCTGGAGCACATGACCTATGAGGAGAGACTGAGGGTATGTCTACACTACCACCCTAGTTCGAACTAGGGTGGTTAATGTAGGCAACTGGAGTTGCAAATGAAGCCCGGGATTTGAAATTCCTGGTCTTCATTTTCATGTTGCCGGGCGCCGCCATTTTTAAATGTCCACTAGTTCGGACTCCGTGCCCGCAGCTACTTGCAGCACGTGGAACGAGGTGTACAGGTAGTTCAGAATAGGAAGCCTAATCCGAACTACATAGTTCGTGCCGCGTGTAGCCGCGCGCATGGAATCCGAATTAGCGGACATTTAAAAATGGTGGCGCCCGGCAACATGCAAATGAAGCCCGGGAAATTCAAATCCCGGGCTTCATTTGTAACTTCGGTTGCCTACATTAACCCCCCTAGTTTGAACTAGGGTGGTAGTGTAGACATACCCTGAGGGATTGGGGTTTGTTTAGTCTACAGAAGAGAAGAGTGAGGGGGGATTTGATAGCAGCCTTCAACTTCCTGAAGGGAGGTTCCAAAGAGGATAGAGAGAGGCTGTTCACAGTAGTGACGAATGGCAGAACAAGGATCAATGGTCTCAAGTTACAGTAGGAGAGGTCTAGGTTGGATATTAGGACAAACTATTTCACTAGGCGGGTGGGGAAGCACTGGGATGGGTTCCCTGGGGAGATGGTGGATTCTCCATACCTAGAGTTTTTTAAGTCTCGGCTTGACAAAGCCCTGGCTGGGATGATTTAGTTGGGATTGATCCTGCTTGGCCAGGGGGCTGAACTTGATGACCTCCTGAGGTCTCTTCCAGCTCTAGGATTCTATGAATCTATGAATTATTTTTTTACATTTCAAATGCCAGAGTTTATGCTCCTTTCTATTTTCTAACTTTTAAACAATGCCTTTTGATTTCTCACTGCTTCTTTTACTTGGTTGTTAAGCCACTGTGGCACTTTTTGGAGGGGTCTCTGTGACGGACCGGGCCGGGTCTGGGCACAGCTGAAGGCATCCGCTCAGGGCGAATCGCTCAAATTTGGGGTGATCTCTAGCCCTCAGACTGGAGACCTTCCCAAATAGGCTACAAACCAGTCCCACGGAGCACTTCAGCTGCCTGCCTGAAGCCTCACGAGCAAAACCCCTCCAACACCCCAGCAATATCTGTGCCCCAGATGGCCCCAGGCCTCGTACACAGGTGAGGGGTCTTAGAACCCAATCCCACCTACCCCGAACAAGTTCTGTCCGGTTCCAAGAAACCAGCCACAGATCCCCGGTCAATTTACCCTCTGGATCTTACCCACAAATCACACTGAGCCAATCCTTTAGAATCTACAATCTAAAGGTTTATTACTACAATGAAGAAAAGCATGAGAGTGAGGCTGTTAAAGAATCATACATTACATGCATCGAATCTCCCAGTTCTCGATGCAGGCTCTAGCAGAGATGTTAAAGCTGCTGTCTTAAAAGTCCTTGTTGCACATCCCATGGCAGGATGGGTCCACAGTTCTTCCCGGCTCCTGATTCCCTGCGAGGCCGCATCTGGGGTCAGAAGCCGATATGAAGCCAACATGGAGTTGGCCACATGGCCTACATATACCCCCTCCTGGCTTCTTCCACGCTGGAGGAAGTCACATGGCCAGTGGCCAGGTGTGTCTTTGGCCTTCAGAGGCCCATTGTTCCCTGGAGCTTTGCTCATTAGCATGTCCATAGGCAAACATTCCTAGCCCATTACTCAAGCACATTCAGAGAGACTTCCAGTCTCCATACAGAGTACAGATTCCTAACTCCACACACAGACATTATACAGATCTATGAAGAGCAGATACAGAATCAGAAGAAAGTAAGCTTTTGTTTGACCCCTCACATGGCCCCCTTTATACTACTTTTGGGGCAAACACCCCCCATGGGTGCAGCAGTGATCTGACTGCTCCCTTCACAATCCAATAACATGACAGTCTCTTACAATTTTTTTAAATTTGGGGCATACATTGAGACTCTATTAGGGTGTGATGTTATTGGATTTTTGAACATACAAAACACTGTTGCAAACCTCTGTCATATGTTTGCACCAAATCGTGGGCCAAGTGATCTGTCTATGGCAAGATTATGATTCACTAATTCTGTTTATTCTGGTCATATGCATGTATGATTTTAGCATTTGTAGTTATGAGTGGTGGCTGTGTATTTGTGTTTCAAATGTTTGCTTCTGGCAGATTATCAACGGGTTTTTGCTCACCAATTGTGAAAGTAAATTGGAGTTCTTGACTGACAATGCACCTCAAATGGTGTCAATCCACATCTAAGGAACTTTGCTGTGAATGTTCAGACCAACATCTGAGCAATCGCGGCTAAGAACTGAGTCATGCATGGACAAGTGACTTCCTCATGTGACAAACTCCAGCTGGGGAGGACTTTCACACAAGGAGAACAATGGGATTCCCTCCATATGGAAAAAGTTAAAAAAAAAGGGCCCTAGAGGTTCCTCCATTTGTCTTCACTCTAGCTCATCACTTCTGTTATTTTTTTTGAGTGCTTCTGATCGCCATCAAGGATAAAGCAATCTGTTTCCCAGTGCTGCTGTGTAAGAGACAGACATTTACTATAGTACTTCAGTAGCATATGGTTCTCCAGACTGCCCCAGCATGCTTTTCACTCAGGTGATGAATGAGTCAGTTCTCCGGAGGAAGAAATAGTTGAGTGTCCGGGTCAGCTGCATTCTTCCCCTTTTTGCAAAGTTGCCAGTCAGGGTAGGAACTTACACACACATGGTAGTCCTAATATCTTCCAAATCCTAATCAAGACAAGGCCTGGTCCAATGGGAACTAGATAGTCGTGACCTACGTAACATCTCATGGTCTACTTCCCTGATGTGGATTCCAGCTAGTGCCCTAGATGCATAACATTAGCTTTTCTTGTGAGTTCCCTGAACTATCCATCTCTTTTTTCCCCTGAAATCTCTTTTATGATCTCTGCTCTAAGATAAAGCTTTTCTCATCATTAAGAAGATCTCAAAATCTACACTCTTGCACCCTTTCGACATCAGAGGGCTTTGGTACCGTCCCTCAGGAGATAAGACACCAATATTAGTTGGTTTTTTGTATATAGGTCAGATACAAAATCTATGTTGCCGTATAATTGGTTCTTTCTTTTGGTTTGCTTGTTTTTAATCTTAAAACAATTTATGGATCTCATAATCTAAAGATTTCAGGCCTACTTTCATTTCTTGCTTCTCAAATTAAGGTCCTTTTTTAGCTGAAAAGACTTAAATGTCTGTGTCCAAAGCTTGTGGGATAAATCACATTCAGTTGACACTTATGTTTCCCTCGTGTCCGTCTCTGCAAATATAAGGCCAATGGTCCATTAATGTCCGCAAGACTTCTGAGCTTACTTCAAATGTTGCTGTTGCTTGGGACAAATGAACGGCACTTTTATCACTCCATGTTCTCATTGCTTTTTTAAATATATATGTAATTTAATTAACTAATTTAGATTTATATCAAGGCTCTCGACCCTTTCTCGGTTATTAAAAACTATCGAAAATTCATTTAATTTTATTGTAATTTTGATCTTGTTTTCATTGCATTTAAGAGGATGTAATTAGACTCATTGACATAATAGCCAGATTTGTCATAGGTCTTTGAATAGTAACAGTATTTTCTCACAGCATATCGAGAGTATGTATTTCTGTTGATGTAATTCTGTTTGTCCATTAATTGCAAACAAGGGAAATAAAAATTGATGATTAGTGGCCCATGACCATTCAAGTAGTATTTATTGCCCATGACAATAATATTCTTAATAGTGGCTTGAAAAATCTTTCTAATTCTTCACACACATCCACAAACACCTGGGAAATAGGTGGGATCTACAAACTTGGCAGAAGGCTAACTTAGAATGAGAAAGGGGATTTGAGGTCACCTGGGAAGAATATGGAGATGTTCAAGAGTCAGCTGAAATTTTTCAGTCTAATCATTTTGTGCTCAGTGCAGACTTGGGTCAATGAAAACATTTTGTGAATCCACATTGAACTTATCAAATTGTTTCTGAAACGAAACCAGCCAAAACCATCCCTGAATGTTTTGATTCAACAGTTTTTGAAAGAAAACCTTTCGTGTTCGTTCATTCTTTATTTGGCAGTCCCTTTCTGCTGAGCAATCAGCTTCAGTTTTAAACAGCTCAAATGAAGCATAACATTTGGGGCTGAGGGCTCTTGGTGCGGTCAAGAGCAAGAGCCAAGAGCAAAGACTTACTCGGTTAGCAACCTGACCATCTCAACGGCAGCTATTTAAGGGCAGTCGGACTTCCACAGACAGCCGGTGGAAGTGTGACTTGATCAAAAGACGTTTTAAAATTACCACCACATTTCTGGGAGAATGTCCAGTGAGTTTTAACATATTAGGCATGTTAACGTCTTCTGGATAGCCCTGCTCCGATTCCTCTCCCCGACTCCTAGCTGTGGCAGAAATGAAATGTTATCCCCTCTCCCAGGGCCATGCCCTCCCACAAAATCTTCTTGCCTTGAAGAACCTTAACACATTTGATCTGTTTTGGCCATGTTCTCGCGATTGGCCCTCCTGTGATTGATCATCTACCATCTCCATGTTTTGTTAGTCTATAAAGTGCTACCAGACCATTTGCTTGCTGGTTTTTTTCTACGATTGATTGGCTAGCTTACCTCATGAGCTACATTGGAATCTCTCTGCTGCCTTGTACAGGATCCATCAACGAGCCACACAAACACTAGCCATGTCAATGAGATGGACCAGCCATCAGCAGGACCATCCCTTAGGACTGACGGGCTCCTGCACAGTATTATAATGTCCCTATTTCTGATGGCAGCTGGAGGGGGGGAGGTGATTTTATAATCTTCAGCAACCCACGAATGAAATATTTTAACAAAAAAATTCAGAAACTGACAGTATATAGGTGGGGTTGGCAAATGCCTCTTAAATGGCTTCTGTGTGTGTGTGTCTGTGTGTGTGTAGTTAGTTAGCTGGTTTCTAAAGACATGTCTAAACTAAGAAATTATTTCAAAATAATAACTCCCGAAATAACTATTTTGAAATAATGTGTCTGCACTACAGGGAAGCCTCAAAATTAGCCCAAGGCAGGCTCCCTTAAAGAAGCAAGTAGGGATGACTAGGCCACACTCTCAGAAAACCATCTTCCAGAATAGTCCGTCAAGCTCTCACATGGAGCATGCAAGGAAAACACAAAAGAGGAAGCCCTCAGACAATGTGGAGAAGATCTACTGAGACTGAAGGACAACAACTGGGGCACTCCTGGAGTCAGCTAGAAGTTTTGTCTCGAGACAGAATTAAGTGGAGGAGACTTGTAGAAGACTTCTGCTCCACTTCGAGTACAAGGGTTTAGTAGAAGTAGCAGCCTCCCTTAATGTGGACACACTACCTCGACTTAGAGCCCCAGGGAGCACTGGGGAATAATTAGTTCGAATTACTCTGGACAGTAGTAATTTCGAAATAGCGGCACCAGAAATAGCGGCACCAGAGCATCCACACTGCCACTATTTCATAGAATCATAGAATAGTAGAACTGGAAGGGACCTCGAGAGGTCATCGAGTCCAGTCCCCTGCCCTCATGGCAGGACCAAATACTGTCTAGACCATCCCTGCAAGACATTTATCTAACCTGCTATTAAATATCTCCAGAGACGGGGATTCCACAACCTCCCTGGGCAATTTATTCCAGTGTTTGACTACCTCGACAGTTAGGAACTTTTTCCTAATGTCCAACCTAAACCTCCCTTGCTGCAGCTTAAGCCCATTGCTTCTTGTTGTATCCTCAGAGGCTAAGATGAAATAGTCTGAGGGAAAGCTTAAGGAGAAAAGCACCTTCACCTAGCACACAGTCCCTTGGATTTCACCCCATCGTCTGGGACGCTGAGAGCCGTAGCCAGGGAGATGAAGACGTTCAGCGAGAGCCAGCAGGCTCAGAGAAAGGAAGATTCTGTGATACACAGGTGTTGTGTGGCTGGAATAGCAAAATATTCAGAAAGTCCCAGGTAACTGAATATTTTATAGGCTCATTTATTCAAGTTACATGCTCCCCAACAGAGGATTTTTAAATGTTAATTGTTTTCCATTGTTGATTTCAGTTTGGCTCTTCGGCTCACATGCCTGGAAACCTGAGGGGGGTTAACACAAACAGACTTAAGGTTTTAACTCACCTGGGCCTGGTCTGCATTAGGACTTTACCCCGAATTTTATCCCCTATGGTCACCTATCTAAGTGATGTGTCCACACGACTAAGTTCTGCAATTAGAGGCCATAGAAGTTGAATCCTGTAGTTGTGCTTTTTACACACCAGGGCCACATTATGACTTTCGTGGGCCCTAGGCACTTTTGCCTTCGTGGGCCCTCCCATCATAATAATATCAATATTAAACATTATTTTTGATATCACTTTAAATACTACAACATTTTTTTTCTGTTCTAGGCAAAATTTAATAGATTTTCGGGGGCCCTAAAAGTTTCATTTTTTTCCGGCGCGAGAAAAAAGTTAAAACATTTTCGTCGATCCTAAAAGTTCAATTTTGTTTCTTCTGCATTTAAAAGAAATTACAACATTTTCGTGGGCCCCTAAAAGTATCATGGGCCCTAGACACTGTGCCTAAGGGATATGTCGGCCCTGATCACTGCGGCCTTTTTCTGTCATGTGAGGCGGGAGGGAGTAGAGGAGTGCCTTGTGGGATGCAGCCAAGAGGAGATCCTGTAAGTACCCACTGCCAGTTTTTGGACCCAGTGAACACAGAAAGGATTAGCCGGCCTGCCAAGCTCCGCAGGTTGCTTCCTCGCTCTGTGACTCAGAGGTAGGCTCCCTCAATGTGGATGCATTACTTTGGAGAACATTCGAATCTCGCCCATAGTGGGGATACGGCCCCCTCACCTTCTCAACCTCGGGTGCCCAGAATTCCATCATAGTAGATCCATGCCTGTCTCTAAGGCTACGTCTACACTACAGAGTTTTTCTGGGATACCAGAGGTATCCCGGAAAAACTCCACCGAGTCCAGGGAATGCGTCTGCTCTTCCGACATTTTTTTCAGAAGAGCAGATGTGTTCTTTTGGAAGCCCTGGAAGGTTTGTTTCACGAGGAAGAAGGGCTCTTCCGAAAGAGGAGGTATTTTCAAAATTTGGTCCAGTGTAGACGGGCCAATTTTTGGAAAAGCCTCTTCCAAAAAAAGAATCGGAAAGAGGTACACATACTGTGGAGCGCAATTTGCGTATCTTTTTCCAAAAAAAGACATGTAGTGTAGACATAGCCTCAGTGTAGACATGCCCCTAGCCTTTCTGGGCTGGTAAGGTCTTCCTGTTCATTCTGGCCTCACTCAGACCAGCATAGGTCGACTGGAATCGACTTGCACTTGGGCAAATAAGAGGGACCCAAACTCCTTCTGTCTAGTTTCCCAGGCTGTGTCTAGACTGCATCCCTCTGCCAACAGAGGGATGCTTATCAAGCACTTCGGAAGTGCAAATGAGCCCGGGATTTAAATATTCATTTGCATACTCACATTCCGACACTTCATTTGCATACTCACATACTGATCAGGCTCAATGTTGAAAGAAAAAGTAAAGTGTAGCCACGGCTCTGCCGACAGAGGGGAGCTTTTTCGGCAGCTCCTGTACTCCTCAAAAAATGAACGTGAGTATGCAAATGAAGCCTGAAATATTTAAATTCCGAGCTCATTTGCACTTCCAAAGTGCTTGATTTGCATCCCTCTGTTGGCCGAGGGATGCAGTCTAGACATAGCCTCAGAGGGAAACTCTCTCACCAGGTTTGGGGCACACGTCCTCAAGTCCAATTTCAAATCACCACTAAAAGACTCACATAAAATTGATTTATTAACGTTTGAATGGAAATGATGTAGCTTTTGGGCTAATTTCAGCACTCAGGGCACATTTAGACTTGCTTTCACTTTCAAAAGAAGAGATGCAAATTCAGCATGAATTTGCATATCTTCTTCCGATCGCTTTTTCAAAAGAGGTTCTTTCGAAAAAGAAAGTCGTCTAGATGCGGTTCTTTCGAGAAAAAAACCCCTTTTTCAAAAGAACCGCGTAAACCTCATTTTTTTTTTAGGAAGAACGGTTCTTTGGAAAAAGGAGTTTTTTTCTTGAAAGAACCGCGTCTAGATTACATTCTTTTTCGAAAGAACCTCTTTCAAAAAAGCGATCGGAAGAAGATATGCAAATTCACGCCACATTTGCATATCTTCTTACGAAAGAGAAAGCAAGTCGAGACCTGCCCTCACAGACTAAAGGAGGTCTGCAGAGGGGAACCAAACAAAGCATTTAGACATGTACAATTTCCTCTACCATAAGAACATCAAAGCAGCCGGGGCAAACCAAAGGTCCATCTAGCCAAGCATCTTGTCTGCCCACAGTGGCCAATATCAGCTGCCCCAGAGGGAGTGAACAGAACAGGGAATTCTCACATGACACCGTTCCTGCCCATCCTAGTTAGATAAAACCTGTATGTGCCGGCAAGTATATATAGGGCATGTATTTAGATACGTTGTGCACCCCCTTACCAGACTTGTCCTTGCAAATGCTTCTTTATTCCTGATAGGGTTTACAGACCCCAATTTCATACACTTAGCCCCTTATAGAATCACTCTGCAAAGGCAATCATCACACTAATCTCTGTCCATTAATTTTAAGATGGCCAGGCAAGGACAGATTTAAGGAAGCAAACTCCCCTAGACTTCATGAATTTGTGTACATATAGGCTGCGTTTAGACTGGCCAGTTTTTCCGGAAAATCAGCCGCTTTTCCGGAAAAACTTGCCAGCTGTCTACACTGGCCGCTTGAATTTCCACAAAAGCATTGACGATCTCATGTAAGATTGTCAGTGTTCTTGCGGAAATACTATGCTGCTCCCCTTTGGGCAAAAGTCCTTTTGCGCAAAAGGGCCAGTGTAGACAGCTCAGATTTGTTTTCCGCAAAAAAGCCCCGATGGCGAAAATGGCGATTTTTTAACGGAAAACTTTTCCGTTAAAAGCATTTGTGGAAAATCATGCCAGTCTAGACGTTGCCATAGATTTTCCTCCCTCCTGATGGCAGGTGGATACACAGAGCGCCTCCCCCCACTCCCACGCCCAAAGGGAAGGTTGATGTGTCTGGAGCAGAAACCCAACTTAAAATCCTACTGGGAAGTCTGCAGTTTTGTGATGTTTCAGGGTAGGTGTTTATCTGTTTGTTAAAAGCATCTCGCTACTGCTGCAATGTCTCATTTAAAAAAAATAAGTCCAAGTTTTGGCTTGCTCTACAATACTTTCTTGCACGAGGACTTCCAGGAAAACTTCAGTGCAAAGGACTCTTCCCCGAGGTGGAGGTTTACCTGTCTGTTCTCTGGTTTGGCAGTTACGAATGAAGCTAGTAACCTGGCAGTACACTGCAGCTCTTCGGGGAGTTTTCCCTGTTTGAAATCAGTCGCACGTGGAGCGGCTCATCATACCGAGAGGAAGAAGGACGTGTTATGCAACCGGCTGCAGGGAGGGAATTCTTGATCGCACAGGAGGGAGGAGACCTATTTCTGCAGCCTGAATGGGGAGCACTGAAAGAAAGCTGGAAAGGTAGCGAGAACACGGGTAGGCTTTATTCAAAAAGAAAAAAGCCAGCCCCAGGCAAGGCTGAGAGATGTGTAAGAATTGCCAATGTGTACTAACCGGTCCAATCCCCGGAGGGACCAGAGAGCAAGGCAGAGAGAATGCGCTAACTGCTCATCCTCGCTGGCAGGACTCCAGGTCCAGAGTGAGATGTGAGCGAGTGTCCAGTCAGCACTGTAGCCTGGTGGGGGCATAGCCCCCCCCGGGGTCTGTGGGGGCTACTCTGCCCTCACTACGCACTTGAGTGTAGTACATGGGGAATGAACCGGGTGACTAGCGTGAGTGCAGCCTCCAGGCGAGCCCCCGCCCCCTAGATACAGCCAACAAGCCCAGGCCCGAGAGTAGGGTGGGGGCAGCAAACAGGTCAAGGGCTTGGGCCTGTTCTCAGGCCAAGCAAACAGTCAGTAAGGGGGAAGGCGGGGGCAGCAAACAGACAGGTCTCCTTGCTTTGGCGGAGAGCTGACAGAGCCGGCGCTTAACCCAGAGAAGCAGGGGGCCGACAGCCATTCATGGGATGGGATGGCAGGGGGATGCAGGTGCATCCACTCCAGTGCGTCCCAGCCCGGGGCTCGAACAGTGGCAGATCGGCCTGCCACTGGGTCAGTGGGGTTCCTGACCGCAACGCGCTGACTCACTCACCGACACTGTCTCGGCCAGACCTGGGTTGGCTGCTCCGGGCTACTTCCAAACTCCCCCTCCGGGCATATCTGGCTCGGCAGCAGATTGTCTGGGGCACTGGGGAATGGAACCTCCGTCTGGTTCGGCAGCTCCTCTGGGGTGGGGTCCCAATGGTCCCTGAGGTTGTGGTGAGTCCTCAGCTTCCTTGAGGTCTGTAGCAACCTCCCACCTCAGGGGCTCCAAAGGCGACTGGCCCTTCCAGTGGTTGGCTTCCAACTGGGCCCCTGGACCTGCCTTTGGTACGTCCTCTTCTGCCTCCTGACTTGTGGCAGGATAATGGGGTGGGACAGAGCTCTGCCCATCTGGGCCCAGGGCGGAGTTCCTCCCCTTCAGGGTGGCCACTCCACCTCACTACAAGCTCATCCACAGAGGCTCTTGGGCTGGTACCAGGCTTTGCCCGGGCAGCACTGACCTGCTGCGGGCATGGAACCTGAAGGTGCCTCTTGCGTCACTAAGACACAGGTACATCGTGACATTACACCTCATATTCTTTGTGAAAACATGCTCAGGAGACGGATCGGATAGGACTGAGCTCTGCCTATTGAAAGGTGGCTCATGCAAGGCACCACTGGAGAGGTGACAATTGACTGAACTTGATCATCCAGTTTGTATGCCTGGGTCGTGTCTGTCTCTGGCATGAGGGACATTGGCCATGGAGCTGTATGTCATGTGTGCTAGTCCGGGTGCCACCCACAACTAGCCTTTCAGGCACAACCCTAAGAAACCACACAGCGCTGGCTCATTAGCCCAAACAATGGTCAGTAGTAGAGCTAAGTCTTCCTGTGGACACTCCAGTCCAGCTGTGGGCAATGGCTGCTACGACCCTGCGGAACCAGGGCTCCGAGTCACCTGGTCCTGGAGCCCCCCGCCCGTTTGGAGTGCCCGTGTTTTCCCACTGGAAGACAAAGGGTTCCCGCCTTACACAAGAGCTATATAAGACAGGGGCCTGACATAATTGGGGTTCTCCTCTGCCTCCCCACACAAAGAGACACTGAAAAACACTGGGGAACAAGAACTCAACTGGGAGGGAGGCGAGAGTTGGGCCCAAGTTGTAGTGACACCCAAGGCCTCCAGCAGGCCAGTTCAGCTGCCTTTCAAGACTTGTTGTAATCAACTTGTAAGAACAAGAACATAAGAACGGCCAGACTGGATCGGACCAACGGTCCATCCATCCAGGGTGTGTCTAAACTACATGGCTCCTTCGATAGAGCCATGTAGATTAGGCTGATCGGCAAAGGGAAATGAAGCCGCTATTTAAATAATCGCGGCTTCATTTAAATTTAAATGGCTGCCGTGCTGAGCCGACAAACAGCTGATCAGCTGTTTGTTGGCTCAGTGCGCTAGTCTGGATGCTCCTGCGCCGACATGAAAGCCCTTTATCGACCTCCCCGTTATGCCTCGTAGGATGAGGTTTACCAGGGAGGTCGATAAAGGGTTTTCATGTCGACAGGGGAGTGTCCAGACTAGCGCGCTCCCTGCCAACATCAAAGCCCTTTGTCGGCAACCCCAGTAAACCTCATCCCACGAGGAATAACGGGGCTGCCGACAAAGGGCTTTGATGTCGACAGGGGAGCATCCAGACTAGCGCACTGAGCGGACAAACAGCTGATCAGCTGTTTGTCGGCTCAGCGCGGCAGCCATGTAAATGTAAAGGAAGCCGCGATCATTTAAATTGCGGCTTCATTTGACTTTGCCTTTGTGTCTAATCTACATGCCTCTGCCGACAGAGGCATGTAGTCTAGACACAGCCTCTGAGTCCTGATTTTTCTCTGCAATCTCTGCACCATCATGCTGCAGCTCTTTTGGAAATATCCATCCATGTTTAGTTCGGCATGTATTGTCAAAACCTTCTGTGTCCTTGGTGTCTGGTGCAGCTTTGAATGCATGATCCATGCTTACTACGAACAGGTAAATATGGATAAGTAAGGCAGGTGTCATGGATCTCGGTGTGGGAAGTGGGATGGGGAGAGAAATGAGGAGGGGAAATCCCCTAAGTGAAGAATCATGTGAACAGTGGATACATCTAAACTGCATTGCTCTTTCAGGATACTGGAAGTGTCTTTAAAAGAGCCCGCTATTTCCAAAATAGAGTGTGTGTGTTTCCAGTGTCCCTTTAACCCTTGTTCCACGAGGGATAAGGAATTTGTCAGAATCGTGCCTTGTTTTGAAATTTGATGCTGTATAGACCAGTGTTTCTCAAACTGTGCTCTGCAGAGCTCCTGGCCTCCACGAGACATCTCCAGGGGCTCCACGAGATTGACGAATTGGAAACATCGAGAGGTACAACACATACAATCAGTGGACTGCTGGGGCTCCGCATAATTTTTTGCACATGTAAAGGGCTCCGGAGCCCAAAAAGTTTGAGAACCTCTGGTGTAGACAAGTGCCAAATTTCAAAATAAGCTCTTTCGATTTAGACTCAGAATAAGCTACGCACATTGCTTATTCTGACAGAAGGGGGCTGTCTAGACGTGCTCAGTGTGACACTGTTGCAAAAAAAGCAAACATGATTCTGGGAGTCATGAACTGGGTGTTGTGGGCAAGACACGAGAAGTCATTCTTCCACTCTACTCTGCACAGATTAGGCCTCAATTGGAGGATTGTGTCCAGTTCTGGGCACCACATATCAAGAAAGATGTGGAGACATTGGAGAAGGTCCAGAGAAGAGCAACAAGAATGACTGAAGGTCTAGAGAACATGAGCTATGAGGGAAGACTGAAAGAATTGGCCTCGTTTAGTTTGGAAAGGAGATGACTGAGAGGGGTCATGATAGCAGTTTTTAATAATCTAAAAGGGTGTTACAAGGAAAGAGGGAGAACAATTGTTTTCCTTGGCCGCTGAGAATAGGACAAGAAGCAATGGGCTTAAATTGCAGCAAGGGAGGTTTAGTCTGGAAAAACTTCCTACCTGTCAGGGTGGTTAAACACTGGAAAAATTGCCTAGGGAGCTTGTGGAATCTCCATCACTGGAGATATTTAAGAGCAGGTTGGGTAGACACCTGTCAGGGATGATCTAGACGGTGCTTGGTCCTGCCGTGAGGGCAGGGGACTGGACTCGATGGCCTCTCAAGTCCCTTCCAGTTTAGCGTTCTGTGATTCTATATCAAAAGATAGAGCAAGGGGTCAGTAAGTCCTAGTCTAAGTCAACATTCCCCCACTGCAGTGGTGTCTTCTGCAATAGGCACCAAAGCAGCCGTGGCTAGTTGGCGAGTTCTCCTGCTCATGGCCCGCAAGGCCCACAGCAGTGACTTCCAATCCCTGTGATCACCCTGGATGGTTTGGATAGACACCCACTGCTTCCCAGCACAGCTAGAGAGAAGCGGACCCATCCCTATGCCTGGGTCCTGCATATTGGCCTTGCTCCATCACCTGCCATCTTCTCACCAGGCTTTGGGTGGGCGGTGTGTCCCCCAGCTCAGCTGTGCTTTGACACAGCCAGAGTTGATTGGGACCATTCTGACGGATAGCATCAAGTTTTATTTT
Organism: Pelodiscus sinensis; assembly: GCF_052426305.1. Taxonomy (NCBI): domain Eukaryota; kingdom Metazoa; phylum Chordata; order Testudines; family Trionychidae; genus Pelodiscus; species Pelodiscus sinensis. The sequence continues at coordinate 4,710,001 of NC_143056.1, forward strand.
TAAGTGTTGATTTCAGTTTTATCGATTTCCTTTGTCACAATTGTGGGATACAAGCATCAGGCCTGACAATATTTGAACGAGTAGACATTGATTTCAGAAAGTCAACGCTTTCGAACCTTTTGAGCACACAGTGCCGATATCACATGGCCAAATGTGCAAAATAAATACCCATCGCTCGAAGTCCATGTTCTCTCACAGCATTTTTTTCGGACTTTGTCTCCCTTTATATTTCTATTAGCAGGGACGGAAACGTATTTTCACTGCTTTGTGTGTGCGGTGCAATCAACAGTGACTGATTTTAAAAATCAAACCCTTCCACACCTCACTGGATTGTCGCTTTCGGAGTTGGACATCTGCCCCCTCCATCAACCCAGTACGTTTTCTTGAGATCTGGTTGGATTTTGCAGTGTGTGTGTGTTCTGCCCATTTAACTCTTCTTGTGTGCTCTTCGAATGAATGTGTGTGTGTGCATGTGTGTTGATGGCAAGTAGCCTCACCTTCCCGCCAGACCATGTGTGTCTCTTCCCAGTAGACCATGTCTGGGAACATAATGGTTGTTATCTGTCGGAAGGTAGCGCTAGCAGTCACATGCATTATGCAAGTGTATCCTACATACCTAGTATGTCTACACAGCAACATTATTTCGACATAATATCGAAATACTGTCAAGCTGGAGGACTTCTTATTCCAACTCCTGTAACCCTCATTGTACAAGCAGTAAGGGACGCCGGAGGAAGAGAGCTCTATTTTGAAGTAAGTGTTGTGTAGACGCGCCCAATTTCAAAATAAGCTACACGACTGACGTAGCTCAATTTGCATAGCTTGTTTTGAATTCAGCCCTGCTGTGCGGACGCATCTCTGGTGTGGTTCACTGTCCCTTGGAGTGTCACTTAGACCACTTACAGTGAGCGATAAGAACAAGAGAGCTCTACAGCTTACGCTGAAAGTCTCCTGGCTTTTAGCACAAGAGGTAGAGGCTTCTTCTTTAAGCTCCTGAGGTCCCAGGTTCAAATTCATCCTGTGGCAGTTACACAAGCAAGCTAGGTCTAGACTACAGGGCTTTATTGGGAAAAAACTCAGCAATTTGCAGAGCTTTTTCCAATTGCTTTTGCAGAAGAGCCTTTTCCACCATTTGGCCCAGTCTAGATAGGGCCAAATGGTGGAAAAACTTCCTCTTTCGGTGGAGCCCTTATGCCTCATGAAACGAGGTATACAGGGCTCCCCAAAAGAGCACTTTTGCTGTTCCTCAAAAAAAAAGCAGAGGAGCAAAGGCGTTCCTTGGACAAGGTGGGGGTTTTGTGGGATAATGGAGGTATCTGGCAAAAACCCTGTAGTCTAGATGGAGCCACAGGTGATAACTAAGCCCTCCACAAAGCCCCAAGATTAGCTTTCAGCATGAGGAAATCAGCAGAGCTCCATAAAGTCAAGACATCAGCTTAACTAAGAGTTTCCACCAAAGCTATGTCTACACTGCAGGCTTCTTGTGCAAGAATGGGGGTTCTTGTGCAAAATCTTGCGGAGCGTCTACACTGCATGCACGTTCTTGCGCAAGTAAATTTACAGTAAAGTATTGGAACAGAGGGCTTCTTGCGCAGAAGTTATTCCTCTCTCCGTGAGGAATAACCCCTCTTGTGCAAGAGCTCTTGCGCAAGAAGACAGTGTGGACAGGAACAGGAGGTTTTTGCGCAAGAAACCCCTATGGCTAAAATGGCCATCAGAGCTTTCTTGCACAAAAGAGGGTGTGTCTAGACTACAGGGTTTTGTCAACAAAAGTGTAATTTGTCGACAAAACTATACCCGTGTCTACACTGCCGTTGAGTTCTGTCGACATAACGTCGACAGAACTCGGCAGTTTTGTCGATGGCGGTAAACCTCATTCTATGAGGAATAATACCTTTCGTCGACAGAGTTCTGTTGACAGTAGGCGTTATTGCATCTACACTGTCCTTTGCGTCTACACTCTCATGTTGACAAAATGGCTTGCTTTGTTGATGGAATTGTATGTAGTCTAGACACTCTTTGTCGACAGAAGCTTTGTCTCTGTTGACAAAAGCCTGTAGTCTAGGGGTATGTCTACACCACATGGCTCCGTCGATGGAGCCATGTAGATTTGTTTACTGGACAAAGGGAAATGAAGCAGCTATTTAAATAATCACCGCTTCATTTAAATTTAAATGGCTGCCGCTCTGAGCCGACAAACAGACGATCAGCTGTTTGTCGGCTCAGCATGCCAGTCTGGACGCTCCGCGGTTGACATCACAGCCCTTTGTCGACCGCCCCAGTAAATCTCATCTCACGAGAAATAACGGGGCGGTTGACAAAGGGCTTTGATGTTGACTGCGGAGCATCCAGACTAGCGCGCTGAGCCGACAAACAGCTGATCAGCTGTTTGTCGGCTCAGTGCAGCAGCCATTTAAATTTAAATGAAGCGGCAATTATTTAAATTGCCGCTTCATTTCCCTGTGCCTACAACCCTAATCTACATGGCTCCGTCGATGGAGCCATGTAGTCTAGACACAGCCTGGATGTACCGAGAGTGTCCACATTGCCAAAAGCACATCTCTTGCACAAAGGCACATGTCCATGTGGGCACACTCATGCACAAGACCATTTGTGCAAGACGCCTGCAGTGTAGACTTAGCCCAAGAGTTTCCACCACGCCAAAATGTCTCACATCAAGCTGAATAGGCTGCTGTCTCTCAACTTAGATGCCAAGCTCTCTGAGGAAGGGACCTTCACTGTAGTATTTATTTGTGCTGTACCTGGTCGAGTGAGGCCGTGGCCTCTAAATGCTACTGCGAGAGACATGAGCAATATCAATACCCTTAAGAACAGCAGCAGAGGGAAAGGAAGGCTGCATTTCAGTCCTAAAGCGAGCTGCTGTCAGGTTGGAGAAACTTCTTTTGATTTTCTAACTGCTGGGTTTAATCTTTATTAAAATTCTCTCCAGAAAGTTAAAAGGCGTTCATTTCATTTTTCTCCTCGCCAGAAATGACATTTATCCCTTGGCAAATCTGAAAGCCTCAAACGTGGGTAATATTTTCATTCCGTGCCATGACAAGGCATCGTGTGAGTGTCCCTTCCGAGATGGCCTTGTTTTCAAGCCTGCCACCGAAGTATTAATCAATAATTACAACCACCATCAACGTGTCAGCCTCGAGAGATTTATTTATATTGCAGCCACATTGTTCAGTGACCTAGAGCTATATACAGTCACTCTGCCCGCTAGAAAATAAATCATATTACATTTTTGCATGCCCATATAGTTAAAGCTTATCTCCTTCCATAGTAAAGGACCAGAATTTTCTTTTGGAATTGCCTCTTTCATCTGCGTTTAGTAATCTTATGATTTGGGCTGCAAAAATGATTTTCCAAACCATGTTTGCCGGTTGGAGTTAATCCTTTGAGTTTTCTTTTTTTAATTTTGAAAATGACATGGCTGTGTTAATTTGCAGATTAAAATAAAAAGCCTTTGTGTTTGGACTTTAAGGGCCTAGACTTCCTTGCCTGACTATCTGAATAAATACCTACATGTTCATTTGGAGTTTGAGCACTAAACTTTCCACAAGAGGGGAATGGTCTTGCTCTTTGGTCAGCTTCACAAAATAAATACAGCTCCTTCGTCAAGACATGGTGATGGACTTATGGATAAATATTACATTGAAAAAGGAGAAAACAGTGGTTGGTCCCTTGTGATGTTATATTGGTTCTGCAAAGAATGAATAGGGCACATTTTGACAGGTGAATAGATCCTATCCACAGATTTAAATATGGTGACTGCTTCAAATCTAGACCGAGTCGGTAGAGGTGGGAAATCATGACCTATCTATCTCATTCTGCTTCCTAGCGGACCTAAGTCTATTAGCAGCTGGACTGAGGTTCATTGAAGAGGCGGCTTGGAAACTTGTATTGTCAGCATTTGCAGATAAGAGTTATCACGTGATAACTGGCTAATGGGAATAGAAGAAGAGCAGTGTTGTATCGAACTGTGAGCAAACTGTGGACAAATACCTAGGCCCATCTTGCAAACACTTCCACTTATTCACATAGATGATGTCTAGACTTCAGGCTTCTTTCGGAAGAAGCTTTTCTGGAAGAGATCTTCCCCAAAAACGTCTTTCTAAAGAGAGCATCTATACAGCAAAAGCGCAACAACAAAGTGATCTGCTTTTTCGAAAGAGAACGTCCACATCGATTGGATGCCATCTTGCATTTCAGTTGTGATTATTCCGGAGGATCGCGCCAGTCTGGAAGCTTTTCTCCGGCTTATCTCCAAGCCGGAAAAAAGCGGCGGCCATGAAAATGCAAATGCCGTGGGGGATATTTAAATCCCCCGCGCATTTGCCTCTTCCAAAGTTCTGCATTAGCATGCCTATTTCGTAATAGGCGGCCAGTGTAGACACAGCCCTAGGGTACAGCTAGACTACAGGCTTTTGTCGACAGAGGCTTTGTTGACAGATAGGGTACGTCTAAACTACATGGCTCCGTCGACGGAGCCATGTAGATTTGTTGTTTTGGCAAAGGGAAATGAAGCGGCGATTTAAATAATCACGGCTTCATTTAAATTTACCTGGCTGCCGCGCTGAGCCAACAAACAGCTGATCAGCTGTTTGTCCGCTCAGCGCGCTAGTCTGGACGCTCCCCTGCCGACATCAACGCCCTTTGTCGGCAGCCCCGGTAAACCTCATCCCACGAGGAATAACGGGGCTGCCGACAAAGGGCTTTGATGTCGGCAGGGGTGCGTCCAGACTAGCATGCTGAGCCAACAAACAGCTGATCAGCTGTTTGTCGGCTCAGCGCGGCAGCCATGTAAATTTAAATGAAGCCGTGATTATTTAAATCGCCGCTTCATTTCCCTTTGCCTACAACCCTAATCTACATGGCTCCGTCGATGGAGCCATGTAGTTTAGACACAGCCATACTGTCACACAACCCTATAGTCTAGACACACCCCTAGTGTGGTTACTGAGCAATGCAAATGGCACCTAGACCACAGAAATAGTTAAGACTAAGAGATCTCTAAAGCACAGGCGGGGAGGCAGCTGGCTTTTAACTCAGAGGGTAGAGGTGTTTACAATCAGCTCCCCAGGTTCAAATCCTCCTGGTGGTGGTTACATCCACATAAACCTTTTTCCAAAAAAGCTTTCTTGGAAAAAGGCTTCTTCCTCATAGAATGAGGCTCATCACCATCGGAAAACCCCCTCCATTCTTTCGACTTTCTGTCAAAAGAACACAATACCAGGGTGGACGTAAGTATTGTTTTTCCAGAAATGCTTTGCAGTGTAACCAGACCCATAGATAGGGTGAGAGTTCCCCCTCTTCCTAACTATTCCCCGTGGCCTGGGTTCTGGTAGAATCATAGAACACTAGGACTGGAAGGGACCTCGAGAGGTCATCGAGTGCAGTCCCCTGCCCTCATGGCAGGACCCAGCACAGTCTAGATCAGCACATGCCTAGATGCAATCTGGGGGCCAGATCCGGCCCACCTAACTCTTGGGTCCGGCTTGTGGACTGCAGCAAGCTGCTTTCTATTTACAGCCTGCTTCCCGTGGAACTACTGGCCACTGGATATTCGAGTCGCTGGACCACTGGACAGAACCATTGTGTCAACCTCTATGGTGTTCATTATTTGGGGGACATGTTCAGCTGTCTAAATCCCACCGTTGGGTCCCTACACAGCCCATTCCCAAGTCTGGGGCTTAACTTGTTTTCATACAGCTACGTTGTTTTATACTCCGGAATTATTGTTTTCTCTTGGATTTTAGCAAGAGTATTTGGGCAAATGAATTTTTACATCTCACAGTACAAAGAGCAATATACACTATAATTCCTACCTAATCTGGGCTGTGCGTAATCATCAATGCTATCAGTATATGCCGTGATTTAATAGAACTTATGAAAAGCAGCTTAGTTATTGATATCATTGCTGTAGATGAAAGCCCTCTGTGCTTAAGGAATATTGCCACATAAAAGTCAGTGTGGAATAGATGATTCAATATCCTCCAGCAAATGTAGGAGCAAACAATGCCTAAATATTTAAACACAGAGACGAGATAATACCCCCAGCTCACTAACTGTGTGCACATTTCGCATAGCTCTGATCCATATTCTTTAAGTCTATAAAATGAACTATGAATTCTTTGATTTACCAGTTTAAGAGGGTGCTTCATAAACTCTCATCTAATAGCTCTGCTCTGACTGAAAAACACACACACACACACACACACACACACACACACACACACACACACATACGGGTTCTTTTTGGAAATTGACACATACATACAAGCCATGACAACATCCCTTTACTTGGATATGTGTCTGGGTTCTTCCATTGCATTTGCATCACAGAGACTCAGTCATTGTGTGACTGAGTTGTTCACCTCCGGATCCTTGGGTTCCGATTCTAAAGCATTTAGAAACATGGTGCTCTCCTCTCTGTGCCTATTCTTCAGGATTCTGAAACCCACCAGGGGGGAGGTCTAGGTTGGATCTTAGGGAAAACTATTTCTCTAGGAGGGTTGGGAAGCCCTGGAATGGGTTCCCTAGGGAAGTAGTGGAGTCTCCATCCCTAGAGGTGTTTAAGTCTTTCTAACCTTTTTAACCAGAAAGGACACTCTCTCAATGACTTAACCACCTGCATTCTGCTACAAAGACCTTTTACATCTGCACTTGAAAGGGAATCCTCTGAACTGTCATTCATGTTAAAATTCGACACTCTCCGGGAAGGAATGAACAAACACTCAAACTATCTTACCCATTACAAAGATAGCTTCCCCAATTATCACCTCTAATACCATTAACTCACAAACATCCCACTCTCCCCACCTCTAATATCATCAATTCACAGACACTTACCTTCCTTCCTTCCCCCCCTCCCCCGCATCCCCCTCCTGTTCTGAAATGTGATTTGTCCTTTTCATATGTGTTCATTTTTTTTAATTGTATCCTTTGGTATATATGGTTGTGACTATTTTCTTCCACTATTTGATCTGAGGAAGTGGGTCTGGCCCACGAAAGCTCATCATCTAATAAACCATCTTGTTAGTCTTTAAAGTGCTACATTGTCCTGCATTATGCTTCTACCAGTCAGTGTCGGTGGCTCTACTCCAGAAACTCTGGTCTTCACAAGGACTATGTGCACCTATGGCAACAAGCATGAGCAGCAGCAGCTGGATCACAGATGGCGTGTGAGTTTCCCCCTCTAAGCGGTGCCATCTGCAGGTCAAGAACTGCCACCAAAATGCCTACTGGGTATCTCCTGGATGGTTCCTGAAATAGGGCTGATGGCATGAAGTGGAGAAGTTCTTTCACTGGGTCGCACACCGTGTTAGGGTACAACTACACTGCACGCTGATTTCGGAATAAGCTATTCCAGAAGAGTTATTCCGAAATCGCTTAGTTCGAAATAGCACGTCTGCACTGCAGGGAAGCCTCAAAATGAGTCCGAGGCAGCTTCCCTAATGTAGACGTGCTACATCGATTTAGAGCCCCAGGAGGCACTGGGGAGGAATAACTTAGAATGGCCCTGGTGAGGGGCTATTTTGTAATAGGTGCAGGGGAGTGTCTCCACGTGCCTTATTTCGAAATAGCTATTTCAGAAGAGGCGTTATTCCTCGTAGAATGGGTTTTACAGATTTGGAAACAAGCCGTCCGTTATTTCAAAATTATGTTGAAATAACAGAATGGCCGTGTAGACATTCGCATTGTTATTTCGAAATAACGCTAGTTATCTCAAAATAATGGTGCAGTGTCGACACACCCTTCAGTAGAGCCGTGAGATAGAAACCACCCAAAAAAATGTTTCTGGTCAACTCCTGAAGGATGGGCACACCAGCTCTTCCACGACACGGTGTGATCTAAGCTCTAGAACAGCAATAACTTGCGAGGCTGCTAAGAACCCAAGGATACGGAGCTATGGCAAGTTAGGATGAAAATCTTGTTTCTATGATAAATATCAGTCTTTGAAGCTTGTTGTCTGTGACTCCGAGAGGCTGTGAAGTCTGAAAGTGCGGGATTTTTTTGGCAAGGAGTTAAAAAATATTGAGGTATACAAGTTAGAGGTTCTAAGGGTATGTCTACTCCTCCTGCAATGAGGAATAACGGTAGTCTGAATTAAGGGCTTTAGTTCGAACTACCTAACCCGTGCCGTGTGTAGCTGCAGGCAGGGAGTCCGAACTACCGGGCATTTAAAAATGGCGGCGCCAGGGAACATGCAAATAAAACCCGAGATATTTTAATCCCGGGCTTCATTCGCAAGTTCGAATGACTACATTAGCCACCCTAGTTCAAAATAGGCTAGTGTAGACATATCCTGAGAAGTGTCAGTTTTCAAATCTGCCTCTCTTTTATCAGAACGATTCTCAGTGATCAGCATGCCTTCACCACATCCCTATTCTCCAGGGCTGTGTCTAGACTGGCCAGTTTTTCCGGAAAATCAGCTGCTTTTCCGGAAAAACTTGCCAGCTGTCTACACTGGCTGCTTGAATTTCCGCAAAAGCATTGACTTCCTACTGTAAGAAATCAGTGCTTTTTGCGGAAATACTATGCTGCTCCCGATTGGGCAAAAGTCCCTTTTGTACAAAACTTTTGCGCAAAAGGGCCAGAGTAGACAGCTGAGATTTGTTTTGCGCAAAAAAGCCCCAATCGCGAAAATGGCGATTGGGGCTTTTTTGTGCAAAAGCGCGTCTAGATTGGCCACGGACGCTTTTCCTCAAAAAGTGCTTTTGCGGAAAAGCGTCTGTGCCAATCTAGATGCTCTTTTCCGAAAATGCTTTTAACAAAAAACTTTTCCGTTAAAAGCATTTCCGGAAAATCATGCCAGTCTAGACAGAACCCAGCTTTTTATATCACAAAGCAATGTTAAGGTGCCCTTTTGCTAAATTGTCCTAGCGTATTTGTAAGAAAGGGATGTCGTTATTTAATATTAACCTCTCTCTCTTTCTGCTTCTAGCTTTAGAAATCTGAGGCTTTATCACCCGTATTGGCAGCTTAACTGTACATTTTGGGTAATTCCTTTTCATCCTGAAAATTTTCTCAAGTATCAAGGTACCGAAAAGCGGGTAAGAACCGTTCTAGGAACAGGTTCCTAATATGGGCAATTTGGACTACAGATCAAAAGAGAAGAAAAGATGTCAAACTACGTACTTTTGACATTTTTTTTAATGTGACTTTTAAAAAATATTCCTTTTGATGTTGGTTTAGCGCCTTCTGGCCTACGTCCTTATATGACTCACAGTATTTTGGGACCCTGCAGTGTTTGATGTTGTACATTCTGGAACAGCATCAAGGTGGAACATGAGGGATCAATACGTGGAATGCAGTTGAGAATTCAGAAGGACTTGCTCGTGAGCAGGCAGAGTTTGAAATGGTTCAGTATTCCCCGCAGGCAATCACTAGCTGCACTGACGGCAGACAATTTACTGCTGTATTAGTGGAAACTTGCCTCAGCAAAAACACATACCCATGGCTTTGTCCACATCCTCCAGTGCACAAAGGCATGAAGACTCTGTTGCCACAGCCAAAGCAGGTCTCAGGTTCTTGCTAAAAGGTGATCAGCATTAGAGGAAGGAAGGAAGTTTTTCTTCACACAACACACAGTCAACCTGTGGAACTCCTTGCCAAAGGATGTTGTGAAGACCAGGGCTTCAACAGGGTTCAAAAAAGAACTAGATAAATTCATGAAGGATAAGTCCATCAATGACTATTAGCCAGGATGGATAGGAATGGTGTCCCTAGCTTCTGTTTGTAAGAGGCTGGAAATGGATGACAGGAAAGGGATCATGTGATGATTTTCTGTTGGGTTTACTCCCTCTGGGGCATCTGGCATTGGCCACTGTGGGCAGACAGGACACTGGGCCTTTGGTCTGACCCAACATGGCTGTTCTGATGCTCTTACGTTAACATGTCAGGTATCAGCGTAAGAAGCACTGAGTGGGGAGACGTTTGGTTTGCTGTGAATGCTCCAGACATTTTCTTCCTCTTTGCAGTTGATAAGGCCACTGGTTACGCTTTGAAGACCCGTATCTCTGGGGAACTCCTATCAAGACATAATCAAGCCTTAGGTAGCAAATCTCCTTCTACAGTCTATTTGTCATTGGTGCCAGTAGCAGTCCCAGTAATAGAGGCTCAGTAGAACTTCCAAGAGCTCTCAGCTATGGTTATTCGGTGTAATAGGATGATGATTGGATGCATGGCAGGGACCTGTGACAGCAATCGTAAGAAATTCATATAGAGTTGGCAGCTAAAGTGGCGGCAGCCAGTAATTGTATGGAATTGTCGGGGTGCAAAGGAGAGGGCAGGCTGATGGCAGAACTGAGAAAAGAAAATAGCACTCAGAAAAACAGAAGGGTTGGAAGACTCGGCCATATCTACACCAGGGGTCTCTATCAGCACAGCTTTACTGAAGCCCATCCCCCGCAGTATGGCCACACTCAGAGCGATGGGGGAGAGCTCGCCTCCTGACATAATGAAACCCACTGCAATGGGCGGCCGTAGGTGTGTCACCGGGACAAGTTCTCCCCCCAGTGTAGCACTTTGCACACTGCCACTTATGCCAGAGAAACATGTGTCCTTCAGCGGGGGCGTTTTCTCGCTCCCCTGAGATAAGCATCGAGTGTATAAATGTGGCCTACATTTGAAAGGTGTTCTGGAATCTTCTTTGCTGAGTCCTGGGGACGGTTTCCTTAAAAAGTAGGAGGTCTGAGTTTCTGGGGGCATGCTCATTACCAGGCCCACAACCAAGTTCGCTCTGGGATATTTCTCTCTCTAGAGAAAACAGGGTGCCAATTTCTTAAACCCGAGTTTGTGTGTCACACCACATTTGGGACCGGATTTTATTTCCATGCTCAGCCAAGAAGGTTGGAGACATTGTGGGTATGTCTAGACTCCATGCCTCTGTCGTCAGAAGCATGTAGATTAGGCTACTCGGCATAGGGAAATGAAGCCACGATTTAAATAATTGTGGCTTCATTTAAATTAAAATGGCTGCCGCGCTCTGCCGACCAGCTGACGATCAGCAGTTTGTCGGCAGATCGGGGCAGTCTAGACGTGCCACGGTTGACAAGGAAGCCTTTGTCGACCGGCACAGGTATGCCTCATGAAACCAGATTTACCTGCACCGGTTGACAAAGGCTTCCTTGTCGACCACGGCGTGTCGACCACGCAGATCACTTTTTTTTTTGCATTGTAGACGCTCTCTTCCGAAAGAAGCCTGCAGTCTAGACATAGCCTCAGTGGTTTACATCTCGGATGTGCTATTGACACTTGGCCTTTTTTATGGCACAGCTGGTCCACTCTTGCTTTCTGGACAAAGTGGGTTTCCGTTCGCTTGCCTTTTTGAAGACTTCTGTTGCTCTCCCACTTAAATCTCTCCATTTTTTAAACATTTCTCCTTCATCTGTATTTTTGTGGACAAGCTTTTTTCTTGCGTGAGTGAGCTGATCTTGGCTGAAGTCTCTCCAGACAGACTGTCCTGTCTGCAGATGCCTCGTGGGTCGGTATGCCCTTTCCTTTGGCAGAGAAGTGAGAGTTTCATTTGGAGAAGTGAACTCTTTTGGAAGAGGAGAAAAAAAGCTAATGGTGCTTTTCCTCCTTGCACTGTGGACATTTTTTGTACCAAGTTTGGATGCACCTGTGGAAAGGTCTGTTCATGTGTAAGGGTTAGTTATAACTGAGTGAGGCACTTCCACACTCACCTAACTATAAGCAAGTGACCGGAGAAGAAACTAACCCCAGTAGGACTCTCAAGCTCTTTGGACTGGTCTACACTACAGTGGAAGGTTGACTTAAGATATACAACTCCAGCTACATAAATTAGTCGCTGGAGTCGACATCTTAAGTCATGTTTCCATGCTGTCCACACGGTAGGAGATCGATGGGAGCAAACACTTTGTTGGCTTCCCTTGCTATGCATGAGGAGCTGGACGATGAAGGACTCTCTGAGTTCGATTTAGCAGGTCTTCACTAGGCCCACTAAGTCAAACCCTGAAGATTTACCACAGCAGAGTCAACCTTCCGCATAGTGTAAACATGGCCTTACAGTTAAGCATGTGCCTGAAGTTAAGTGTTGGTTCAAATGTCTTCCGAATTTGGGACTTAATCAGTACTAACTTGTCCATACATCCAATCAGATCTTATCAAAATGTATGTGTAATCAGGTCACGCAAATGCAAATGTACGCTGAATTGAAATCATTCGTTTAATTTTGAAGGCAGTAAATAATTGATGGCACTACAATCACTTATATTTGAAAAGTGAAACAGTTACGATGTCATTAACTTTCTGTGTATAATTGTTTTATGTCTCAAACGAGGCTAGGCAGAGTTTAAATTAGAATCTAGCCACACTTGAAGACAATTTCAATTAGAGAAAGCTCTTGTGATCTAAGATTTTTAACTTAAAAGCCACACCGCATAAATATTTTAGTCCATATTTAATAACGCTTTTTTAATAACCAAGAAGCTAATGCACATACCTAAAATATGTACACTTAAGGAGCTGCTGACACGGCATGGGAAACTTTGAAGAATATTCCATTTGAGAATAATTTGGCTCTGGAGCGAAATGCAGAAGAAATGATTAAGTGGGAGGGGGGAATAATTAACATGTTGTTATCTGAGCGACATCTAAGGCCCTAGTCCAGCCAGGCACTTACGCCCCCGCTTAACTTTAAGCATGCGAGTATTTCCAATGATGTCAATGGGATTACTCATAACTCCCTAAGGTGACCAGGGCTTAGGGTATATCTACACTACAGCACTAATTCGAACTAACTTAATTCGAATTAGTTAATTCGAACTAAGCTAATTCGAACTAGTGCATCTAGACCTAAAAACTAGTTCGAATTAGCGTTTTGCTAATTCGAACTAGCATGTCCACATTAAGTGGACCCTGAACCGGGGTTAAGGATGGCCAGAAGCAGTGCCGGCAGGGCATCAGAGGAGGACTTAGAGCGTGGAGCTGCTGTCTCAGGCTAGCCGAGGGCTGTGCTTAAAGGGACCCGACCCCCACCCCGGACAGACAGTTCTCAGGGGTGCCCCACTTGCAAAGCAGTCCTGGCTTGGAGTGCCCGGAGTACCCACACTCAGCACATCACACCACTCGGCCATCAGACCGGCTGCACTTGCCGCAGGCTGCCATCTGGGGAGAGGGGGCAATTGGGGGGCTGCAGGAGAGCTTCCACCCCCAGAAGCCCGCAGAGCCAGCCCAGTCCTCCCCATCGGGGGCTCGTACCCCATTCCTCCCTCACCTCCTTCCACTTACCCTTCCCTAGCCCCCCTTCCTGATGTACAAAATAAAGAAAACGTGTGTTCAAAAATAGAATCTCTCTTTATTGAACAAAACTCGGGGAGACTGGGAAAAGGAGGTGGGAGAGGGGAAGAGAGAGGGTGGGAGAGGGGAGGGCAACTAAAATGATCAGAGGTTTGGAACAGGTCCCATATGAAGAGAGGCTAAAGAGACTGGGACTTTTCAGCTTAGAAAAGAGGAGACTGAGGGGGGATAGGATAGAGGTCTATAAAAGCATGAGTGGGGTGGAGAGGGTGCATCAAGAAAAGATCTGCATTAGTTCCCATAATAGAAGGACTAGAGGACACCAAAGGAAAGGAATGGGTAGCAGGCTTCAAACTAGTAACAGAAAGTTGCTCTTCACAAAGCAAAGAGTCAACCTGTGGAACTCCTTGCTGCAGGAGGCTGTGAAGGCTAGAACTACAACAGAGTTTTTAGAGAAGTGAGATAAAGTCATGGAGGTTGGGTCCATGGAGTGCTATTAGCCAGGGGGTAGGAGTGGTGTCCCTGTCCAAAGTTTGTGGAAGGCTGGAGAGGGATGGCACGAGACAAATGGCTTGGTCACTGTCTTCGGTCCATCCCCTCCAGGGTCCCTAGGGTTGGCCGCTGTCAGCAGACAGGCTACTGGGCTAGATGGACCTTTGGTCTGACCCAGTATGGCCATTGTAAACTCAGGGCTCAGGGTCGGGGGTCTCAGTGGACCACCTTGATTTTCATGCACACCTGCTCCTGGGTGGCCAGGCTGGCAGCTCTCCTGCCCTAGACGGCCACTTTCCTGTGCCTAGTACAGAGGTCGTGGACGAGGTCCACGATGTCCGCACTAGACCAGGCAGGCGCCCGCCTCTTGCGGTCCCGGGCAAGCTCCCAGGAGCCGCCAGCCTGGTCCCGGGAAGAGGGGGAGGGCTGGGGAGCATCGGGTGGCTGGCTCGAGCCGTGCCAGGTGCAGGGTTTGCTGGCTGGGTGCTGGCAGGCTTGCACCTGGCACGGGCATCGTAGCCAGCCCGTGCCCCTTTAAGGGGTCAGGGGCCGGGAGGGGGGCAATAGAGTTTCCCTGGTTTTGGCCAGAGTGGCCACCAGGGAAAGCTGGGGAGGGCTAGCCTCCCACTAGTTCGAATTAAGGGGCTACACACCCCTTAATTCGAACTAGTAAGTTCGAACTAGGCTTAGTCCTCGTAAAATGAGGTTTACCTAGTTCGAACTAAGCGCTCCGCTAGTTCGAATTAAGTTCGAACTAGCGGAGCGCTAGTGTAGTGCCTATGAAAGTTAATTCGAACTAACATCCGTTAGTTCCAATTAACTTTGTAGTGTAGACATACCCTTAGAGACTAACAAAAATATATAGTATCATGAGCTTTCATGGGCAAAACACATTTCTACAGGTGATCTTGTTTGCCCATGAAATTTCATGATACTATATATTTTTGTTAGTCTCTAAGCCCTGGTCTACCTTAGGGAGTTTTGAAATAACCCACCTTATTTTGAAATAATAAGTGGAGTGTCCACACTACCAAGTCCGCTATTTTGACATAACATGTCGGTTATTTCAAAATGTGTTCTCCTGCTTTCCTCGCGGAATAACGGTTATTTCAAAATAGTTATTTTGAAATAGTAGTAGTATGGACACTCCACAGCTGCTATTTCTAAATAACTACTCCCCAAAGTAATTCAAAGTAATGACCTCCCAGTGTGTCCTGGAGCTCGAAGTCAAGGTAGAACATCCACAATAATGGAGTCTACCTCAGACTAATTTTGAGGCTTCTCCATAGAGGGGGCATGTTATTTCAGTTTTGTTAGTTTGGGAGTTATTGTTTCAAATTTAGTGATTTCCAAATAATTTCCTACTGTAGATATGCCCTACGGTGCCAAGAGGACTACTCCTTGTTTTTAAAGTTACAGACTAACACAGCGACCCGTCTGAAATGTTCAAACATGTATAGTTAGTAATTCAATGTCTACCTAATGCTCCCGACCAGGGCTTTTCCACCTGAAATGAAAAGAGATTTTTACAGCCATCTTCTGCTCAAACAAATCATTAATTTAAACATAGTTTAAATATTCTCAGGACAGAATAATTGATCCCGGAGGTATTAACAGTCTGGCCTAAAGACAGTGCTAATGTGTGAATGGGTATAAATTAAACTCTCTTAAACTCGGTTACAGCTTGGTCCAATGTCCATTGAAATCAACAGGAGTCTTTTCATTGGCTTTTTCTCAGGCCCCTCAACTCCCTTACATGAGACCTACATGGACCCAGCCCATCAGTGTGTAAAGGTGGGTCTGGCCCACGAAAGCTCATCATCTAATAAACCATCTTGTTAGTCTTTAAAGTGCTACATTGTCCTGCATTTTGCTTCAGCTACCCCAGACTAACACGGCTACATTTCTATCACTAAAGTAAAGTAGAGGTTGTATGTCTGTAGTCTGATGCCCCCAGGACCCGACTGGTTCTGAATCAGAGAATTTTCTAGACCATGGGAGGTCACTATTGTCTAGCAGCATTACCAACACTTCCGCAGTTTACTGGGCTGTTAGAAGACATTGGGGGTATGTCTACACTACACGGCTCCGTCAAAGGAGCCATGTAGATGAGCTTTGTAGACAAAGCAAAATGAAGCGGAGATTTAAATAATCACTTCATTTACGTCAAAATGGCTGCCTCACTGTGCCGATCAGCCGTTTGTCGGCACAGCGCGATAGTCTGGACGCTCAGCAGTCAATATCAAAAGTTTCGACATCCCACTAGACATAATGGGGCGGTTGACAAAGTCTTTTGATGTTGACCGCCGAGTGTCCAGACTACTGTGTTGTGCCACCAAACAGCTGATCGGCACAACACGGCAGCCATTTTGATGTAAATGAAGTGGCGATTATTTAAATCGCCGCTTCATTTTGCTATATCTACAAAGCTCATCTACATGGCTCCGTCAATGGAGCCATGTAGTGTAGACATACCCTGAGGGATAAATTAGAGCTAAATATCACTGAGAGCCAGGACTGGTGGTTGAAAACAAACTTTATGGGACTGGGGGAAACTTGGCCATGCCCATGATAAGTGGACATCTGGTTAACTCAAATCATGCCGGACCGCGGACATTTCTGGACCAGAGAGTTCTGGACTAGAGGGGTTCAACCTGTTGTGCACTGGGGCAAAACAGCCCATGCCGCTGTGAGGCTGGTGTCAGAATAAAACAGCTAATGAGCAAACTCGAGATCGGGCTGCCTGTGCCTTAAATTCACCAACTCAAATAGTAACTGCTTTGTGGCAGTGTTTAAGTGAAGGACTTGCCCCAGTTCTGGCCCAGCTGCCTCACCCAGGAGCAGCACTGGCAGCTCTCCTGTTGCCGGTGCCTCACCGGGGCTCTTTACAACTGGTCTGCTGACTCCCTATTGCTCGGGGTTTCCTCCTGGTTCTTTGATATCTCTGGAGAACAAAGCTCATGTCGACACATAGGGAGGTGGGTGTGTGATGCCCAGCGCATGTAGACATCCCCCATCACAGGAGCAAGTGTGCTAAAAGTACTAGTGCGACCACACTTACACGAGCACCAGGAGCATGGCCTAGCCACGCCGAGGGCTGATAAGTTGCTGCTACTGCTTGTGCACCTGCTACCACACTACTATTCTTGGCAGGCTAGATGGAGGAGGGCTATTGGGAATAGGTCTGCATGCGCTAGGAATCACACCCTTCGGTCATAGGTAGCTGTAGAAGCTCAAGTCTCATAGGCCAGACTAAGCCTGTTTCCCTTCGTGGGAGGTGCCAGAGGTCTGACCTCTCCAGCCCAAGCCAGAGAAGGCCCGATGGGCCGATCAGATGTACCAAAGGGTAGGTCTAGACTACATCTCTTTGTCGACAGAGAGATGTAGTTTAGGCACGTTGAAATTGCGAATGAAGCAGGGATTTAAATATCCCGTGGTTCATTAACATAAACATGACCACTGCTTTTTTTTTTTAAAGTTTTTTTTTAAAAAAAAAACGGCAGTCCAGAAGCGGATCTTTCGAAAAATAAAGCCTTTTTCGAAAGATCCTGTAATCCTCAAAAAATGAGGTTTACAGGATCTTTCGAAAAAGTGTTTATTTTTCGACAGATCCACGTCTAGACTGCCTTTTTTTCCGAAAAGGCTCAGTTTAAAAAAAGCGGCGGCCATGTTTATGCTAATGAAGCTCAGGATATTTAAATCCCCACTTCATTAGCAATTTCAATGTGCCTAAGCTACATCTCTCTGTTGACAGAGAGGTGTAGTCTAGACACAGCCAAGGAGACTGAAGAAGGTACAAGATACTGTACATTCAAGTGGCCAGCAAAACAGATCACGTTCTTCCCAGCTTTTGCTTTTGATTCTTATTTCCCATGCTAAATTCCCACTTTCAGCTCTCCCAACAGAAGAACTGTTCAACGGGAATTCAGACGTGAGTTAATTAAAGGAAGACATGGAGAAGAAAACATTTTGAGGAAGCTATCCATGGAGAAGTTTACCTTGGAAGGGGGTATTTTGGCAGTGTTGTAAATGCTTCTGAATAGGGCACTAGAATGGAAACTCATACACTGGATTATCTAAGGTAGACTCTACTACTCCTGTTATATTTACCAGGTAGCCTTCCTCTCCTCCCCAAAGACTAGAACCCCAGTTAGCATTCCATCATCTTGTACTATGACCTACATTATCCTGCCGTAGTACCTAAAACTATACATCCCATTCCTTCCAAAATAAGCCCCTGGACCTCTAAACTCTCTTGAACTTCCTATGGATGTGCTCTTCAGTTATTTTTAGTTTTGTAAACTGTAGTTGGCTGTCTTCTTCCATTTTAGTGGACCGCCTTTATTACTGACAAGATTAGTATGGATGTTCTGTTATGGTAGAAACAAACAGGCTACTCAAAGGAAATATATATTTCATACATTTCCATTGGTTATAAAGTTGGACAGAAAAATCAATTTTAATGAACATTTTCCAGGCATTTTTAGTGCACTCAAGAGGTAGGAAAAAGTTAGCAAAGGGAGTTGGCAGATGCAAAATGACACAGAGATATATTTTCGCTAAATAATTATACAGTTCTTATATAAGCCATCATGTTTAGTTTGACAAATATTCTGCTAAGGGATTCTACATTATTTTCTGTCCATAGAAGGGGAGAGATACTCCAGTCGATATGGTTTACTACCAAGAAAATAAAAAATGCCATACGAATCTGAACAGCTTGCACAGTAAAAGTCATAAGGCACTATGGGATGGAAAAATTTAAAGCAGAGCACTATAAAAAAAGGAGAATTGTTAGACAGGATTCACTTCTCCTTTGTTTTGGCATGGAACTTCCTAAAATGGCTTGCTGTTGCCTCACAATATACCTCCTCCCTCCGTTTTTATGTCAGCGTTGCAAGTGCTGACATGCTACGAGATTCGGCTGTGGAATTTCATGTGGTTTTGTCCAGTGCTGCTACTTTTCATTGTTTGACTAATGATGCATGTTTTGTTTTCTTGCGAGTCGCTAAATCTTTTGAAGCTAGTGTTTTTCTTTAACCTGTGCATTGTTGCTGTCAGGAAAAGTAACGATTAGGTGGGCAGACCAGATGGCGTGATGGACTGGTAAAGGGATATGGATTCCTTCCATGCAACGGGCTATTAACTCAGCAAAACTTGTGGGCTTGGGTTTTCAAAGGTGAGTTAGAAGCCCACCTTCCATGGGGAACAGAGCCCAAAATCCTTAGATCTTACCTGCATGGCTCCAGCTTCCATCCCGGACACACCACACGATCCATTGTTTACAGCCAAGCACTGAGGTACAACCGCATATGCTCCAACCCCTCAGACAGAGACTACACCTACAAGATCTTCAACAAGCATTCTGTAAACTACGATACCCACATGAGGAAGTGAGGAGACAGATTGACAGAGCCAGACGTGTACCCAGAAGCCTCCTGCTACGGGACAAGCCCAAGAAAGAAACCAACAGAACACCACTGGCCATCACCTACAGTCCCCAGCTAAAACCTCTCCAATGCATCATTAGTGAACTACAACCCATCCTGGACAATGATCCTTACTTCAGCTAGTCTATAAGGGTATGTCTACACTACCCTGCTAGTTCGAACTAGTGGGGTAATGTAGGCATACCGCACTTGCAAATGAAGCCCGGGATTTGAATTTCCCGGGCTTCATTTGCATAAGCCGGGCGCCGCCATTTTTAAATCCCGGCTGGTTCGAACCCCGTGCTGTGTGTAGCCGCGCGGCACGGGGTTCGAACCAGCCGGGATTTAAAAATGGCGGCGCCCGGCTTATGCAAATGAAGCCCGGGAAATTCAAATCCCAGGCTTCATTTGCAAGTGCGGTATGCCTACATTACCCTCCTAGTTCGAATTAGGAGGGTAGTGTAGACATACCCTCAGGTGCCACAGGACTCCTCGCTGCTTTTGCAAGATCCTTGGAGGTATTTTGCAGCTAACTCTCACTGGTTTCAGTAGCTGTCAACTATCTGAGTATATTTGAGTACTGAATAGCCAAGTCTGAGCACCTTACCCTTGTAAGCTCCTTTAAACAGCTCAGTCTGAGGGCCAAATCCCAGTGACATCAATAACAAGAGTCTCGTTGACTTCAGTGGCAGCTAAATCAAGCCTTTAAAGTACACGATTAACATAAAGCCCAAGGGAAGCACTGCAGGCATTGAGTTTTCACAAGGCATACGCTTCACCAGCACCCGGAGGTAGCCATTCATAGAATCACAGAACTCTACAACTGGAAGGGACCTTGAGAGGTCATCGAGTCCATTCCCCTGCCCTCACGGCAGGATCAAGTACCATCTAGACCATCCCTGATAGACGTCTGTCCAACCTGCTCTTAAATATCTCTAGTGATAGAGATTCTACAACCTTCCTAGGCAATTTATTCCAGTGTTTAACCACCCTGACAGGTAGGAAGTTTTTAGTCAGTATCACTGTTGACCTTTTTGCCATCAACCTTTGTTTCTATAAGTCATTGTGACACTCCATGAACATTCACTCACTTCTGACAGCTGAGCTCACAATTAGGGAAATGTGTAGGTCTGATCACCACAACCAGGCTGGCTATAGATGCACAAACTAGTGTGCAAATCTTCTCTAGACTAGTCTGATGCACAGTGTGTTTCTATGTGCCACACACTTAGGGTATGTTTAGACTATAGGCTTTTGTCGACGGAAGTTTTGTCGACAGATGTTGTCGACAAAGCTTCTGTTCACAAAGAGCGTCTAGACTACATCCAGTTCTGTCGACAAAGCAAGCCTCTTTGTTGACATGACAGTGTAGATGCAAAGGACAGTGTAGATGCAACAACGCCTTCTGTCGACAGAATACTGTCGACAAAAGGCATTATTCCTCATAGAATAAGGTTTACAGCCATCAACAAAACTGCTGAGTTCTGTCAACGTAATGTAGACAGAACTTAGCGGTAGTGTAGACGCAGGTATAGTTTTGTCAACAAAAGTCTACTTTTGTCGACAAAACCCTGTAATTTGGACACAACCTTAATGTTCCAGTGCACATTAATCCACTTCCATTTCAAGTGGAGTGGATGAAAACAACCTATGGAATATTTAATGCACAGTTGTGGGGTCAACGTGAGCACTTGGTGCACGGCAGGCTAGTATAGGATAGGTTTGTACCTTACCTTGCGATAAACAAAGCTTGTGTTGAGACTTGACTTTAGTTTGTTTTTCCATTGGAACAAAATGTCAACATTGTTCCATTTCATTGGAAATTCTGCAATGTACCAACCCATCCATCTGCCAGGCAGCTGGGCAGTCAGCATCTCTCTTGGCTGGGGATCTGTGAAACCTATTTGTGGTTAAAAGTAAGGCATGAAATTAAGTACCTTGTTAATCTGGAACTTTTTCTTCAGAGGTGTAACAAGTTAGAGGGAAGGAAGATGTCCCACCTCTGCATCCAAGCCCTCTGCTTCCAATTCTCTTGAAAATCCATTTGAGTAATTTACTCATGAAACCTAGCAAAAGGCTACACATCGCAGTTCCAAACGAGTGATTGCTGGCACAGAGCTGTGTTTCTTTCCCGGGGTAACTGGCTCCATGCAAACCCTCCCTTTCCACAGATGCTAGAAGAATGGAGGCCCATCCTCAGCACAGGTTGGCGGTCGGGTAGGGGTAGTTTATTAAAAGAGCTTTGACAGAGACTCAAAACCTCGCTCGTGTTGGTGGGAGCGAGCAGGGTGAATAGAGTCAGAAACCTTAAAACTGTGGCCACACTGTTGCCACTGGGCCAAATCCCTACCAGGTGCGTGTCACTAGTTCCATTGCCAGAGTGATGCCAATTGATATTGCCCAAGAATGTTGTGCACAGCTGCTCCTATC
Source organism: Pelodiscus sinensis (assembly GCF_052426305.1). NCBI lineage: Eukaryota > Metazoa > Chordata > Testudines > Trionychidae > Pelodiscus > Pelodiscus sinensis. The sequence continues at coordinate 4,731,624 of NC_143056.1, forward strand.
CCCATGAAGTCCTAGTTAAACAATGACTTTATGAGAGGTCATTCATGGTGGAGAAGACCTTCCACCTGCTGTGTCTTGGCACTGGGATATGTTCAGATTTCGGAGCCAGGTGCCAAATAACCTGCTCAGACAATATTCGTCCTGAAGGCAATGAATTAGGATCATAAGCTGGAGCGCTAGCTGGCAGTATTTTGGCACCATGATGAAATCACATTTTCAGAAGAAAATACCGTGTCTATCTCCCTCCTATGCAAGGCTTTCCCTGCATTGACTTTTGTTCTAGATGAAGGTCACCAACATGTTCTGAGGGCAGGATGAAAACATAACACTTCCCTTCTCCTCCTAGCCCTGTAGCAGCAATCCTCTTTGGTGGAAGAATTCTGCCAGGAAGTCTCTAAAGAGTCCATTGATACTGGTTTTTGATGGTTGACACAATCATAGAATCATAGAGTCATCAAATCCTAGGGCTGGAAGAGTCCAGCCCCCTGCCCAAAGCAGGACCAACCCCAACTCAATCATCCCAGGACTTAAAAACCTCAAGGGATGGAGATTCCACCACCTCCCCAGGGAACCCATCCCAGTGCTTCCCCACCCTCCTAGGGAAAGAGCTTTTCCTAATATCCAACCTAGACCTCCACACTGCAACTAGAGACCATTGCTCCTCGTTCTGCCATCTGCCACCACTGAGAACAGCCTCTCTCCATCCTCTTTGGAAACTCCCTTCAGGAAGTTGAAAGCTGCTCTCAAATCCCCCCTCACTCTTCTCTTCTGCAAACTAAACAAACCCAAATCCCTCAGCCTCTCCTTGAAGGTCATGTGCTCCATCCCCCTAATCATTTTGGTTGCACTCCACAGGACCCTCTCCAATGTGACCACTTTCTTTCTACACTGGGTGCCCAGAACTGGATGCAATACTCCAGATGTGGCCTCACCAGCACTGAATAAAAGAGAATAATCACTTCTCTAGATCAGCAGACAATGCTCCTCATAATGCACCCTAATATGCCATTAGACTTCTTGGCTACAAGAGCACACTGAAGACTCATATCCAGCTTCTCATCCATTGTAATCCCCAGACCCTTTTCTGCTGAACTGCTACTTAGCCAGTCGGTCTCCAGCCTGTAACAATGTTTGGGATTCTTCCATCCCAAGTGCAGGACTCTGCACTTGTCCCTGTTGAACCTCATCAGATTTATTTTGGCCCAATCCTCCAATTTATCTAGGTCACTCTGGACCCTATCCCTCCCTCCAACGTCTCTACCTGTCCCCCTAGCTTAGTGTCATCCACAAACTTGCTGAGGGTTCAATGCATCCCTTCCTCCAGGTCATTAATAAAGATGTTGCACAAAACTGGCCCTAGAACCGATCCTTGGGGCACTCCACTTGAAACCAACTGTCAGCCAAGCATTGAGCTGTTGATCACTATTCATTGAACCTGACAATCAGGCTAGCTTTCTAGGCACTTTACAGTCCATTTATCCAATCCATACGTCCTTAACTTGCTGGCAAGAATATTGTGGGAGCTTTAGCAAAAGCTTTGCTAAAGTCAAGGTGTATCACATCCACTGACTTCCCCATGTCCACAGAGCCAGTTACCTCAGCACAGAAGCAAGTCAGATTGGTCAGGCACAACTTGCTCTTGGTGAATCCATGTTGACTGTTCCTAATCACTTTATCCTCTTCCAAGTGCTTCAAAATTGATTATTTGAGCATCCCCTCCAGGATTTTTCAGGGGACTGAGGTCAGGCTGACTGGTCTGTAGTTCCCTGGATTGTCTTTTTTCCCTTTTTTAAAGATGGGTGCTACATTTGCCTTTTCCCGACCATCCGGGACCTCTCCTGATCTCCACAAGGCTAAGGCCACTGAATCATGAGAGAGCGTAGAAAGACTGAGGCCTTCGTGCATAGCTCAGGCAGCATTTCCAGTGAACACAGTCAAGCCAGTATTACTGTCCAGCTACTCACCACAATTTCACTCAATCGAAAATGATTCTTTGCCCTAGAGGGAAGAACTTATTACCGAGACCTCTAGAGCCACGTAGCTGTGCAGAAAGCACCAATAAATTAATGAGAGAATAATTTGTGCTGTCTGAATTTATTTACAACTGAGAACAAACAGACAAAGGAAGAATGAAAGCAGCATTCCCAACAACCCAATAAAAATCCTGAAAACCCAGGGCAACTTAGCTGTTCCACTTCCAGGGATTCATTCCACAGACCTAATCCAGCATCTCTCATCTCTACAAACATACAGCAGTCAACTTTGCTCCCTTTGCTCTGGCAACATCTGTGATTTGACAAATACAAGCATTAATTGATTGCACAAATGAATTAATAATACAAAGGTTCTGATTATGATTAGCCTTCTAATCGATTTCGACGACAGCAAGCTCTTGCGGTGTGCAAGTTAATGACTCACTTCTCTCTTTCTCCAGTTTTGTCTTATTAGCAGTCTCACCTACTAAAGACAAACAGAATCTTTCCTTTATAATTGCCTCTTGACCCTTCCTTACTCCAGTGTGCTGCCGTCATCACATCATCATCATGAGGAAATTAAAACTGTATTAATGAGTTAAAAGTAGCAGGACCTTGGTTTCACTCTCTCCTTGCTTTTCAGGGTCTTTATGCCAGCCCTCAGACCCTTGCTGGGGACTGTGTCTAGAAGCACAATGTAACTCATGCCCAGAGTTTGCGCCCCTTCTTTATCCCGAAGAAGCAGCCACCCATGTTGTCCCATGGCCGGTAGCTGGCAGGGTATTTGAGGCATTCACATATACGGGCTCTGAGGCAGCACAGTTACCTCACGCAGGCAATGTGAAATGTCAGTGAGTGCCCCGCCCTGTCACCTGTCACTAGAGAAATACAAGGCCTGACTCTTCTCCCTGAGGGAGCAGGTGTGCGATTGTGGTAGAGCCTTGATATAAAGGTCTTTGGGGCAGGGGCAGTTCTTAGTGTCCATGTGCACAACATCTACCATGCATCTGTGGGATCTAGATCTGACCTGTAGGGGCTCTCACAAGTCCCAAATATATTTGGCTATAATAATTCATAGGTCCTTTGGACATTTCTCAAGAGTTCCCTCAAACTCTCTCCCTCTCCTTCATAATTAACATGTGCAAAGCCGATAGAGAATAGCCGAAAAGTTTTGTGGTTAGTTACCCCTGGGATTGGGAGGTCTATACATTAATCTCGGCGCCTGAGAACACGCTGTTTTCCTCATGAACATGCTTCCCCCTAATCAAGAAGTAGCGTCCCTAGCAAAAGGAATTTTTTTTCTGGTGGCTGATTACAGCTGCCTCAAAGCTGAGTCATTTGATAACCACAGACTCCATTTATTACAGCCGGGCTCCAGAAATACCGATGCTATTTTGATAACACAATATAAAAAGAGCCAACAAGCCATGATATAAAATATAAATGGAATGGACAAGTTGGCTATGTCCTGAGTCAGAGTGAGAGGAGACAACGCAATGGGCTTACATTTCAGGAAAGGAAGTTTATGCTGGACATTAGGAAAAAAACACGAGGAGGTTGGGGAGGTTGTGGAATCTCATAGACTCATAGACTTTAAGGTCAGAAGGGACCATTATGATCATCTAGTCTGACCCCCTGCACAGTGCAGGCCACAAAATCTCACCCACCCCTCCTAGAATAATCCTCTCACCTAGATCTCAGATATTGAAGCCTGAAGACCCCAAGATGCAGAGAATCCTCCAGCTGTGATCTGTACCCCATGCTACAGAGGAAGGCAAAAAACCTCCAGGGCCTCTGCCAATCTACCCTGGAGAAAAATTCCTTCCCGACCCCAAATATGGTGATCAGCTAAACCCTGAGCATGTGGGCAAGACTCATCAGCCAGACACCCAGAAGGTTCTCTATAGTAACTCCTATCATCCCTCCATTGACCTATTTCCCACTGATAATGAATGGTCAATTAGTTACCAAGATCATGTTATCTCATCAAACCATCCCCTTCATAAACCCATCTAGTTTAATCTTGAAACCAGATAGATCTTTTTCCCCCATTACTTCCCACTAGTGATTTTAAAGAGCCAGTTACACACAACTGTCAGGGTGGTCTAGATAAGGGGTAGGGAACCTTTCTTTCGGTTTGGGGGCCACAGACCCACAGAAAAATTAGTTGGGAGCCACACACAAGTGAAAAGGTAATAATAACAACAATATTTGACCTGGCTCCCAAATGAGTAGAAAAGAACCCTTCACGGATGTGGCCTCCAACTGAGAAACAGGAAAAAGACACTGCCCTCTCACCTCACTCTCCTCAAACTCCAGCCCCATGGAGAGGTGTTGGGGGAGACACCACGGCTCACCAGATTCACTCTTCTGGGGACCCCCAGGACTCTGGGGTGAGACCAAAAATGAGGGTTTCAGTGTGCATTAGGGTGCTGCTGGGGAGCAGGCCGGTGGTAGGGTTGGGGTCTGGGGAGGAGGTAGGGTGTAGGAGTGGGCTGAGAGAGAGGTGGCAGGAAGGGTGCAGGAGCAGGGTGCGGGTGGAGGGAGCATGAGGTGGGATGTAGGGTCTGGGGGGAGGCATTGCAGGCATGGGGTGTGAGGGTAGACCACAGAGTTTTATAATGTTCTATGTAATATGCTTAATGGGTAGCATGAGATGAATGTTAAACAACTATTACTCTGTTGGCCACACTTCTCTGGTTAGCGGGGAAGAACAGTCTCTAGGCCCTTAATAAAGATGCATCAGATAACCTGCTTGTGTTTGTGTCTGATATCAAGACAGAAAGAGATCAAAAGGATTCTTGTGATGTAGAATGATCCCACGCTTGTTCTTAGGAGTAATTAGAATGCTAATTGTGTTACAAAGAATTATGATGAACGAATAAAAAGTTTGTACTTACAGAAGCTTCGTTCTGAACTAGACCGATACCTTTTGTATAGACCATTGTATCCCCTTTTCCCATGTGTGAAATGATTGTGGGGAGGGGGAGTGAATGAATTTGAAATATGATTGTTTGGAGAGATAACAGCTTGGAGGCCCAGCAGTTTTAGTGCCAGACGGTGGAAGAGGGGAGGGATCTGGAAGACTCAGAGGCTACGTCTAGACTTCAGGCTTCTTTTGGAAGAAGCTTTTACAGAAGAGAGCGTCTGGGAAAACGCCTTTCGAAAGAGAGCGTCTACACTGCAAAAGCGCAACGAAAAAGCGATGTGCTTTTTCAAAAGATAGCGTCCACAATTATTGGAGGCTATCTTGCATTTCGGTTGTGATTACTGTGGATAGAGTGGCCGCCAGGGCATCTGTGCTTTTTCATGGAGCCTCTTCTGCATCCACACATGCCTTTTTCCAAAAAAGCTTTTTCGGAAAAAGGCTTCTTCCTTGTAGAGGCTACATCTAGACTATAAGCCTCTTTCGAAAGAGAGCATCTAGACTGTAACCACTTCTTTCAAAAAAGCGAGTTGCTTTTTTGAAAGAGAGCACCCAGGTAGTCTGGATGCTTTCTTTCGAAGAAGCCCTATTTGCATTTAAGACCGCCTTTTTTCAAACGAGCACTTTCAAAAAAAGACATTCTTCCTCGCAAAATGAGGTTTACCGCGATTGAAAAAACTGCTGCGTTCTTTCGATTTACTTTTAAAAGAACGTGGCTGCAGTCTAGACGCAGGTGAAGTTTTTTCGAAAAAAGGCCACTTTTTTCATAAAAACCCTGTAGTCTAGACACACCCAGAATGAGGTTTACCGCCGTCAGAAAACCCCCTCCATTCTTTTGACTTTCTGTCGAACGAACACAACAGCAGGGTGGATGTAAGTATTGTTTTTTGGAAAAACTCTGCAGTTTAGACATACCCAGAGGTATCACGGTACCATAAATTGGGCCCAATACAAAGCAGACCAATGGATGACATATGGACAGCCTTGGAGTGTTCAGAAGCAAGCACCCTTTTACAAACAAGATAGCCTTGAAATAACACTGGAAAGGAGGCCCCAACATACTGATGTCAGATGTCGAAGAATGACTTCCAGATACACAGATGTTAAAATGGTGATTCCTCAGAACTGAGGAAGCAAAATGCATAGACCTGACTGGGAGAAAAGGCCTATGAAAGATGGGGCATCTTCCATGAATCTCCGGGTCTCGTCTTGTCAAAGATCGGATCATCAGTCCGCACCGAGAGAAGCCCTTGCTTCGCCTCCTCACATTTCACTCGCCTGGCCAGTGTGTTCGTGTGAGCAACAGTCTGGTAACTTTAAGCAAAAGCAAAACGGGGGGGGGGGGGGGGGAGGGTGTGCATTTGTGTGTGGGTGTGTGTGAATGTGCAAATAACAGAATAGTGTTACATTGTCAATAAATGTGGCGTTTTGCCTTATCCCCCTAAAAAGATCCTGTGGATTTCTTTCAAGTATAAGATGAGTACAGGGGCAGGACAGGAGGAGGATGTGGGAGGGGGCAGGGGATTGGAGTGCCTAGCTAGCACAGCTCCTGAGGGTGTCTTCGTGTGGCTCTCTGCACTGCAGGGAAGTGCTCCCTCCAGGCACTACCCTCTGCTGGTCCCATTGGCCACGTTGCCCAGCCAATGGGAGCAGCAGGGGGAGGTGCCTGAAGGACGCATTTTTCCCTCACTCCCTGATAATCCGGGGAATGAGATGAGAAACAAGTTGAGCCCCAGTGTGCACAGCTGCTGCCTTTTCCCCCTCACCCGCCCTTCTGAAACTCTGCCCTTGGCAAGAAGGCAAGTGTCAGTACATAATCGGCCCACCGGAGTCTTCTGTGGCCGCACCCTGTTACATTGGTTCCAGCTCTCCTGCCTACTTGCCAGACACACACAGGGGAGCAACCTAAAGGTAGCAGGATGAAGCTGGACCATGAGGCAAGACTGAGCCCTTAATAAGGGATGTGCAAATAACTCTTCTGTGATCCTGGAGCCATGTCCCAGTCCTCCCCCCGGCCTACTCTGTATGCACCGGCCATCTTCCGTTCTCCAAGTTCCTCTTGTCCCTCCATCTTCATCAACCCAGGCATCCCTACTTTCCTCTGCAATTAACCTTATGATAGTTCTGCACATGGGCCAAGTACTTTATCCAGTTCCTTCCAGGACTGTTTGCTTTGTTAATAGGTATTTTATTAAATATGGGATTTTTTTTTCATTTTATAGTGTGCAAAAACCGTCCCGGCCTGCCATCATACATTAAAAGTGCCCTGAAAGAAACCTTATAAAACTCTAATAATATTTTTATGTGCAGAGCTTAATTCTCATTGATTTTTCCCATGGTTTATGTCAGTAAGCAAAAGTAAGTTGCCGTGCTTTTAATAAGACTTCACTTTTCAATTGCCGCAGAAGTGGTCCAAGCATACAAACTGACAGGGGAATGAGGCAGCAAAAATACCAATAATAATAAACACGAGAAGGATGCAAAGATAGGGAATAAATAAGAATGTTGCCTGCTAATATATGTTGGGACTTGAATTATTAATTGCAGACATAAGCAGTTAAAATTGGAAACGGGATAAAGACATTGCTTTTATATTTGGCTTTAATTTCAGCGAGGCAGGCACTCAGAACACATGGCAATAACAATAAGAAACTGCTAAAAAATTAATCAAAGTATCTAATAATGTAGGGGATGATCCGGCAGACGCATAGGACCAGATGTTTGTTACCGTGAGATGTTCCATTAAGGTCAATGCGTCAATGTTTGGCAATTTAGATCCTTTGTGTAATGGGCAATTTCTACTTTCTTCGAGGCCTACTCCAGAGTGTAACTACCCTACAGTTAGAAAGTTTTTCCAGATTCAATATCTAATCTCAATCCCCTTGGCCACAGATTAAGCTAAGGACAAACGGTCGCAGGCCTCTATAACAGCCCTTAGTGAATTTAAAGAGTGTTGTCAAGTCCTCCCTCAGTCTTCTCTCAAGTTTTCTTGCATTTTCTAAAGCTTTTACTAATGTATTGCCCCAATTTGACAGTATCCTTCTTAAAGAGCAGCACGTGGATTTGGACACAGTACTCCGACTAAAATCTGAGCTGCATGTGACAATTACTTCTTGTGTTTTACCTAGCACACGCCTGTTAATATAGTATCCTGGTTCTGTTCGTTTTACAATTTCATCATAGTATTGACTCATATTCCATTTAGAATCCACACTCATCCCCAGATTTTTTTTTTCCTGCAGCAATAACCTCTAGCCAGTTATCCCCATTTGACAGTTATGCCTTTGATTTTTAACTCCCTTTGCATTTTCCTTTCTGGAATTTCATCTCATTGATTTCAGGCCAATTCTCCAATTTGTCCAGGTTGTTTGGAATTCTAACCGTGTCCTCCAAAATCCTTGCAACCCCTCTCGGCTTGATATAAGTTTCACATGCCGTAAGCGTACTCTCTGTTCCGTTAGCCAAGTCATTCATGAAAATATTGAATAGTACCGGACCCAGGAGTGATCCCCAGCAGAACCCTACTAGATACGTCCTTCTAGACAGTTAGCTAACTATTGATACCTCCCTTTGAGTATGCTCTTCCAACCAGTTGTGCAACCCCTTACCGTAATATCATTTGGACCACATTTTCCTGTGTATAAGAGCAATGTGTTTTATAGACTTCTATAGACATCTATAGATGAGGTAGGTGTTTATGAGGCAGATCCTTAGCAGTTGTAAACTTCCATAGCTCTATTTAATCCAATTTATACTCACTGAGGATCTGCTCATATAGACAGATCCCCTCCCCCCCCCACGTACATACAAAAAACAGTCATGAAAATGGGAAACTATAAGGGCTTTTTCATCTCATGGCAATAAGAATTTAGGGGGTTAGATCCTTAGCTGATGTACACTGGCTTCCTGGTTCTTGAATCTAACATCCTAAAAACTGGAGACTTCTGTTAGCTGCAACATAACATTGACCATTACGGCTTGCAGCCGGGACTCACCTTCTGATAAGAAAAGGGACCTTTGGTCTAGCAACACTGAACTTGGTCTTCAATTCATTCTTGAAATCTTCTCTGCGGTCCAGCTCTTTCTCTGGAGATGCTTAATAACCGCTTTATGCTGAGTCGGGGCATGCCTACACTAGGGAATAATTTTGAAATAACTAAATTGGAAATAATCACTCCTGAAATAACTATTTTGAAATAAGCTTATTCCCCAAGGAAAACAATACAGATTTCAACACAACCAGCCCGTTATTTCAAAATAACGGGCGTGGTAATGTGGACGCTCTGCTTATTATTTCAAAATAAGGAAGGGTTATTTCAAAGTAACTCCCCAGCGTAGACCAGGGCTCAGTGTGGGTTAAGCAACCAGCAGGTGGTGTGACGGGAAAACCACCTGTAAGGGCATATTAGAAGCATATTGAAAGGGTAAAGAGCCATTCTTTGTAAATCGTTAGTGAAGCCCTGTTAAAAAGATTGCAGCTCTTGATAGATAAGCCTGGATTGTTAGAAAATCAGATGTAGATAATAATTTCATTGGTCTGTGTTTACCTATGTCTTGTTAGCAGTATAACGTGATCTAATTAACATATAAATACTAAACTTTGGCACCTTTCTAATATTTCATTGCTCTATGCTATTGATTCAGCGATCAAAAGGGAATAGTAGCATTTAGATGGAAGTTCTGGTGTAATAATATCATTGTCTTTATTTCTCTTTGAAGTTTGTAGTAAAGCTCTGAACGGGTTGATTCACAGCCTTATGCTACCAAACGTAACCTGTTAGCAGCCTATGTCTAGAAAATCGAGATCTACTTCAAAGAAATAATGCACGTTACCTGTTCTTCAGCTAAGGCACACCTGCTGTGATCATTTGCTGCCAAGAGACTTATCTGCTGAGTTTTAGCAGTAAGGGAACTTTCAGGCTTTACCTGTACTATTTCTGGTTTGTTTAATCATTACCAAGGGAAGTCTTAAGTAGCAAAACTGACATCTCCAGGGCTCTTCTGGATTAGGTCCTGCAATTCTCAGTGAAAATAATTGAATACGCTTTGCACATGGACTATCCATTAGACTACAACTTTCTAAATTAATTTCTGTATATTATCAGCATCACATCCCTGCCATGAAACTGACCTAAGAACTGCCAAATATTATAACTACAGATCTGAGTAACCACGGTAACTCTCTTTTCCATGTTAGTAAATCTTAGATGTAATTACTCTAATGGCTGTACGTTGCAGTGGGGGAGGTCTAGGTTGGATATTAGGAAAAACTATTTCCCTAGGAGGGTGGGGAAGCACCGGGATGGGCTCCCTAGAGAGGGGGTGGAATCTCCATCCCTAGAGGTTTTTAAGATCCCAGCTTGACAAAGCCCTGGCTGAGATGATTGAGTTGGGATTGGTCCTGCCTTGGGCAGGTGGTTGGACTCGATGACTCCTGAGGTCTCTTCCAACCCTAGGAGTCTATGATTCTATCGTAAGTGTATATTTGGGTGAGTTCTGAATATTCATTTACTTGGTGGGTTATGCACCCAATCTCTTGGGACTGGTAGAATGTGGATACGGTGAATAAGGTTTTAAATAACCCTCATGATATTAAATGTGGGCTGTATGGGTGGGTGCCATAGGCTGGATTGGTTAAAGAGGAAAGTATTTTGGCTTTTTGGTAACCAGCAAGCCATTACAGAACCTGTTTGGTTACAGGTGTGGTGATATCTAATTTAATAAACCACCAGTTTTGAGGTTCACCTGTCCTGATCTTTACAGATAACCCTTATTGAGCATTCTTATTAGACCCTCTCCTGTGATTACACTCCCAGCTGGCAATACCATGCTTTTGCCTAAAATACTCTCATAGGTAAAGCTCCGAAAGGCATAAAGATGACGCGTGAACAATTTCAGTTCAAGGGCAAAATAATCCTGGTGAAAACCATGTTTCAGAAGGGAAAAGATCATTGTAGCAGAGCACTTTGGTGCGTGGAGAATCACGAGCAGCTACAGAAACGAAGACAAGTTACCATGGCTCCACCCCATTATCACGGAAGGTAGTGAGAAGGTGTCTTGCTGAGACCACCACCTGTCCCGGTCATCAGTATGGCCTTATTATTTCCTTCTACTACTCCACTGGTCTGTTTATATCCATCTGTTGTCTTATACTTAGATTGGATGCTCTCTGGCACAGGGTCTGTCTTTTTGTTTTGTCTGTACAGTGTCTGTTTGTTTGGGAGGGTTTTTTTTGTCTGTATGGCATCTGTCTTGTTGTTCTGTCTCTGCGGTGTCTCTCTTTTTGTTCTGTCTCTACCACGTCTGTCTTTTTCTTCTGTCTGTACAGCATATGGTACAGTGAGCTTCTGGACCATGACTAGGACTCTTAGGCTATCTCTACACTAGCGGGTTCTTGTGCAAGAACACGTCCACACTGCCATGTGCTTTTGCGCAAGAGCATCCATGGCAGTGTAGACACTCTCTCGCGCAAGAAAGCTCTGATGGCCATTTTAGCCATAGGGCTTTCTTGCTCAAGAAACCCCTGCTGCACATCCACACTGCCCTCTTGTGCAAGAGGGCTTACACTTGTTAGATACAAGAATCCCTGTCTTCCATCGCCGTACCATAAATCTTCTTGCACAAGAGCGGGCGGGCAGTGTAGACGCTCTGCAAGTTCTTGCTCAAGAATGGCCATTCTTGCACAAGAACCCGCCAGTGTAGACATAGCCTTAGGGTGTGTCTACACTGCAGGGCTTAACCCAAAATAAGCTACTCAAATTGAGCTATGTCAATTGTATATCATATTTCAAAATAGCTTATTTCGAAACAGGGAGCGTCTGCACAGCACTTCTTTCGAAATAGAGCACGCTTCCTCCGACTTCCCTTATTCCTCATATAATGAGGGTTACATGAGTCAGGGTAAGAAGTCCTCCAGCTTGACAGTATTTTTACGCCATTTTGAAATAACTGCCTGCTGTGTAGACATGGACTGAGTTGTTTCAGAATAGCACTAGTTATTTTGAAATACTGTTGCAGTGTAGACATACTCTCAGGCAGTATGGTAATGAATAATAAAGCAACAGGTGATGACCCTTGCATAGTGGATGCCTAGTTCTGTTGGTACTCACATCTCCTGTGTATTCGTTTTATGCCTCAGAGATTGGGCCCCAAATCCAGAAAAGCACCAGTTGCATTCTCTCACAGAAAGTTTTGCAAATCCTCAAATGCATCTCAGGATCTGGCCTTCGGCTCTTTTGCAATCCAGGGGACCATGTACTCTTCCTACTGGGCTCTCCCATAATGGCTCCCATTGCGCTCTTAATTTGCATTCACATTGAGCATGGTCTCACAAAGAACATGCCTGGGAAGAGTTTACTATGCAAGTTGAGTGATTAGCTCTAGATGGATGTTTTTATCCTTGTGAAGAGACAGTTAGAGAGAAGCGACAGTGGCTGCCACTGCATTTCAATGCCATAATTGAGTTGAAAGGACTCTTAAATCCTGGAAAATGCTTTTTCAGTTTTGAAGAAGGTAGTTTAAAAAACCTTTTATATTTGCTTTTGACAGCTGCTGGAGCCATTACAGTAGGAGATCAAATAATTAACTGGGAAGGTTCTTTGGGTGTTTGATACCATCGTTTATCATGGTAATTCTGGCCACCAAGAACAGCTTGGCATGTGATGGATATTTATTCAGCATTTTCTACTCACTACACTTAAAGGAAATTACTCATTGCTCAGAGGGACACAAACCAACACCCCCCTAGTTCCAACACCTGCAAACATGTGAGGAGGTTGGAAGCTGAGTACAAAGCTACCAAATGATGGGCCCAAAATCAACCCCTTGGGTGCACACGTCCTACCTTAGGGGTCAGAGTTGAATTTTCTGACTTGAGCTCCTTTCCATATAATGATGCCTGAGGTTGGATGTGCACAAATCTCTCCTTTCGTTAATATAAATTGACCCCATGGAAAAAGTCCTCAACAGGAGGTATGACATGAGCAGCAGAAATATGCTTGCTCTGTCCATTTTAGCACACCTGGATGTGCATTGCGTGGAAAATCCTGGGGCCATGTTTCTGGGAACCTACACTTCACACAGAGAGTTCTAATTAAATGAATTAACTTATTTAACATGGCACCCGCATTAAGCTCTGGGGAGATGTGCAGAAATGATACCTACAAGTCACAATAAAGCAGATGTGTTTGTTTCCAATTAAAATGGCTGGAGAATGTTTCCTTAATTCATTTCTCCCAGCTGGTGAAATATAATGCATTAGAGAATCCAATGTCAGTATACTTTGGGACTTTATGATACAGAGCCCTAGCTGTGGTAGCTTGAGGATTCATCAGCGATGTATTGACCCAGTGATTCCTTTTCAGGTTTCCATTGCAGTTGTCGAAAGGTGTGTGCTCTGTGCTTTCATATCCTGATTCGTACAGATCCCTCCTCATTGTGGCAGCCGAGTTCCTTGGAGAAGTGAGCTGAACGATTTGACGAGCAGCATTCACATGCGATCCTTTTGGGTTGTCTTCTTCTCTGAACTTTGCATTGTCCGATGTCACTCCGTAAGGAATCAATAGTTTGTGGTTTATTTTAAATGAGTTTTGCTTTAAATAAATAAGTGCATAAGCAATGTGGGGCATGACACGGATTGGGAGTATAGCTAACTGAAGGATTATAAACTACATTTATAAGGGAAAATGCATTTAGCTGGGGGCAAAACTCTGCTGGGTATTAGCAAAGACCTAATCCCGCTTTGTGTTCTGCAAAAGCAGCAAACTCATGTGAGCTATGGGTGTAAATCTCCGCACCATGCCTAGGGGACTGTGATGAGATGTCTGGAGAAACACAAAGCCCTGGGTTGGTGAGGTTCTCACGAATCCATGTTCAACAAAGATAGGTTGAGCTCGTTTTCAGTTGAGCTTGGAAGGACTCACACAGTGCCAGGGGTTAAAATGACTAAAGGAAGACGCAGGTGGTCTGGAAAAGTTTTCCAATGATTAAATGGATTAGACTGCAAAATAGTGTTACAAAGGATGTAGGTGGACCACCAAGGCAGGGAACATTAAAAAACATACAGCCCTGAACAGTTCTGTGCTGTTAGGGGTATGGATTGGATGCTTCAGCTGGAATTTTTCAGCTCTGATTTCCTTAATGTTCTACCATGGGCTTTGGTAATGCGAAAAAAATCTACCTTCCGAAGCTGCTTCCTGCATGCCATCAGTTTAACCATTTCTGCATTAAAATTAGAAATAGTCAACAAAGTTTTCTGTATGCAAGCTGTTATTTCGAAATAATTTTTAAATAACAGACAGCTTATTCCGACATTTGTAACTCTCATTCTACGAAGAATAACGCTTATTCCGAAATAGCTCTTTCAAAATAAGACGTGTGTAGATGCTCCACTGCTGCTATTTCGAAATAGCCCCTCACTCGGGCCATTTAAAAGATTCCTCCTGGGGCTCTAAATCGAGATAGCACATTTACATTAGGGAAGCCTGCCTCAGACTCATTTTGTGGCTTTCCTACAGTGTAGATGTGCTATTTTGAAGTAAGCTATTTCGGAATAACTATTCCAGAATATTCAGGGGGTAGCCGAGTTAGTCTGTACAGGATAAACTTAAAAAACAACAAATGGTCTGGTAGCACTTATAGACTACCAAAATATATTGATGGTATCATGAGCTTTCGTGGGTGCAGCCCACTTCTTCAGATGACAGGAGTTTTTACTACCAGTGCTAGCAGACCATTTGTTGTTTTTTAAGTTGATTCCAGAATAGCTTATTCCAAAATACCTGTGCAGTATAGACATAGCTCTTGTGTCCTCTTAGCTTCCTGAGTATCTAGATTAGGGCATAACCATAACCATAACTTGGCATAACCCTTGCTCATGTGCATGAGTACTTCCACACTCCACTCCGCTAGCCCCACAGAAGTGACATGCTTGCCAGCAAGCATCTGGGCGGCCCAATCGCATCCATAGCTTTGTCAGTTCTCGCATCCCTTTGGCTGTGTCCAGACTCAGGGTTTTTTTCGGGAAAAGTAGCCTTTTTCCGAAAAAACTTCCCCTGCGTCCAGACTCAAGCCGCGTTCGTTCGAAATTAAATCGAAAGAACGCGGCTTTTCTTTCGATGGCGGTAAACCTCATTTCACGAGGAAGAACGCCTTCTTTCGAAAGTTCGTCTTTCGAAAGAAGGCGTTCTTCAATGTAAATAGGGCTTCTTCGAAAGAGAGCATCCAGACTCACTGGATGCTTTCTTTCGAAATAGCAAGCCGCTTTTTTGAAAGTTCAACGTGCAGTCTAGACATAGCCTTTCGAAAGAGGCTTGCAGTCTAGACATAGCCTTTGTACGGATGATTTAAGACAGAACGAGACCAAGAATATTTGCCAGTCCGAATTCACTGACATGGAGCCCTACATTGCTTCTGTTCTTTGGACCATCCTGTAGGTCTTTGCCCCTCCAGATTTAATTGTCCTAGTAGTCGCTCAAAATCAAAACTCTTCCGTTCGACTTTAGCATCAGACGGAAAGCCGCTCTTCTTTCCGATCATGAAAAAATCCTTGTGTTACAGGACGATGCGCATTGTACTACAGAAATAACTTGTGTTTGATTGTAGGTAGCCACGCTTTGTGGGACTGACTTCTCAGCGAAGGGCAGTTATATAAGCAGCCACCGATTTGTCTGTGAAAGATGAAAAATCAAACAAACAAAGCCACTTTGATTTCTTAGCTGTGAAAGATACCAGGCCAGAGTCTCACTTGGCGTAAAACAGCAAAGCTCTTGAATTGAAGAATACCTATTACATCCATAAATCAGGTGAGGTTCCGCATCACAGTTCTCATCATGTCAGAACTTGCTGTCTGAAACAGAAGGTGGGGAGAGAGCGAGTATTGTGCACGATTAACGGTTACCTTCATGTATGTCGATACACCAGATCAAATGCAGGAAGGGAAATGTCAGAGAAATGTAGCAAGCTGGTAAATCATATCCAGGTGTCCCCAGAGAAGAAAGCTGCTGCTCCTGCTACACCTGGATAAATTCACAACAGAGAGGTCACCCCATTCCCTTCCCATGGAAAGGTGTCATGTCTGATTCAGAACTTGCCTTCCCATTTGCAATCTGCTCAGGACCTTCCGGAGGGTCACCGGCTCAGACCTAAATTGTTAGACTGGGTGAATGAGCCAACCTAGTGACCATGTCAGAAGCACCGAAAGAAAGGCATTCCCTATCATGGTGTGTCTACACCGCGCCATTATTTTGAGATAACAATGCGAGGGCATCAAGTCCAGTCCCCTGCCCTCACAGCAGGGCCAAGAACCGTCTAGATCATCCCTGATAGATGTCTATCCAATCTGCTCTTAAATATCTCCCACTTCCTTATAACCAGGACTCACTGAGCTGCGGCGAGTCCCACTTGCCAGCTGCACTGTCCGGCGTTCTACGCATGAGCAAATCTACTTGCCACGGGCGAGTAGATTACATAGATTGTCGAGCCCTGCTTATAACACCCTTCTAGGTACTTGAAACCTGCTATCATGTCCCCTCTCAGCCTTCTCTTTTCCAAATTAAACTAATTACCCTTCACTTTTCAAAAAGCACTGGAATTTAGATTATAAAGTCTTCATGGGTCGAAGCCATCTTTTTGTTCTATGTCTGTACATCTCCTAGCGCAGTGAGGTTCCACTCCATGACTGGGGTTGCAAGGCACGACCACAGTATAAGTAAGCAAGTAACAAACAGGAATTTGAAAAGGATGGTTGTTCAGTGAGTGTAGTTAGAAGCTGATTTTGCAGATCGAAAATGAATATTTTATATAACAAGCAAGAAAAGAAATCTCCTTCTTTCCAAGGCCCATACTTTTCATGCTGATAAAATCAGTCCAAACATACATTATTCCATACACATAATGGCCTGGCTAATGTGTCTTTCTGGGCCTTGACACAGAACGAGCTAAAAATACCAGATGGCCTTGCACAAATTAGAACAATTACAGTACTACACTACAGAGGGATTTCTCCCGACACTCACATCAAGGCTGTTTCTCGTGTTCTCTCTGCTCAGAAACTAGCTTCCAACACAAATAAATCAGTTTCCCGGCTTGGAGAGTGTGTTCCGCTCCTAATCTAAACCTATAAACCAGCCTCTTGTCAATTTTGCTGTCATTTTATGAACCTGACGTTGGGACAGAGCAGATATCTCAGGGTCAGATGCCAGCACTGTCCTTCTGGTGACTGGTCGGTTACTCTGTGGGCCCATTAACATCAGGGGGATATTCGCACAGATAAGGGGCCACTCCGTGTAAGGATGGCAGATTCTGGCCCTAAATGATCCAACTATAAATGTCAATAATCAAGCTCATTTTCCTCAACAGCTATATTACCAGCATGGCCATGTTGGGCAAAGCTGTTCCCTCTTATTAGCCGGGTTGCATGACCATCATAAACATTTAAATGTAGGACTAGAACTAGGGGTCACCAAATGAAATTAATTTGTAGCAGGTTTAAAACAAGCAAAAGGAAGTGTTTCTGCATGCAGAGCTCAGTCAACCTGTGGAACTCATTGCCGGAAGATGTAGTGAAGACCAGGATTTGATCGGAGTTCAAAAAAGAACTAGATAAATCCATGGAGGTTAGGTCCATCGATACTTATTAGCCAGGATGGGTAGGAATGGTGTCCCTACCTCTGTTTGACAGAGGCTGGAAATCGGTGACAGGGGAGGGATCACTTGGTGATTCCCTGTTCTGTTCATTGCCTCTGGGGCATCTGGTATTGGCCACTGTCGGCAGACAGGACACTGGGCTAGACTGGCCTTTGGTCTGATCCTGTATGGCCAAAGAGCTGCCCATGGAATTCGTGAAACACAGGCCTTGGCACTCGACCGCCTCTGTGCACGACAGCAGAAGTGGACCTGTCCTTCTTGAGCCCTGGTGAGGTGCCTGCAAGCCCACACAGAGCTCGCCCTTTGTGCCCGCAGGAAAGTAATTTGTGAGACCCCTTTGAGGGACACCGAATGCCCCTCCTCCCAGGGCGGGGTAGTGGGAGTGCGCCTCTACCCAGCGCCACCCGCCCTGCTCTCCTTTGCGTCGGGGAGGCACCACGCTCCAGATCCACGTGTGTGTGTGAGGATTGCTCAGGGGAGGGAGATCCCAGGGCTTCTGTAGCGGAAACAGGCTCTTACCGGTTGCTAAGGCTGGCATGGGATCTGGGTGGCGAGGGAACTCAACAGTTAGGTTTGCGGGTGTGTCGCTTGGTATAAAGGGAGAGGGGGAGACGGCGGAGGTCTGCCTTAGCTTCTCCAGGACTCTGAGGTGAGCCAGGAGCTGGCACCAGTTAGGACAGTCATCGGCAGGTAATTGTCACCACCACTAGGACTGTTGTACCATCACACCGTTCCCTTTCCTCCTCCTGACATGGCCCCAGACAACCACCTGTCCTGTGGAGCCGGGAGGCTATTTCACCCCCGAGAACACCACACTATTTCAGCGGCATGAGGCGAGGGCTGGACAGGAGATAGTCCATCTCCCTATCACACTTTTTCCTTCACACCAGCCCCACCCCCGCCTTTGCCTGTTTGATGTTCCTATTGAAACCAATGGGGAGTTTTAGGCGTGTAAAGTCTGCCAGATTCATGCTCATGGAGCTGAAAATAGATTTTGTTGGATGTAGCAGTAAAAATACATCCCCGCTATAGAAACCGAGGATTACATTTTACGACTAACTTTCCCCCCTCCCCTCATTAGACTGTCTCACGTCAGGCCATGCTGTGAAATGCGCTATCAATCAGTCGGCGATAAGGAATTTCTTTTTTCAGCTACCAATTTTCTTCCTGCAAGAGAGGAGATGCACGGCAGTTCTTTCATCCTCTGATATTTTGAGGATCCTCCCCGGGGGCAGGGCCGTAGCGGGAATTCCAAGCACATGAAACACCACACTAGGGGACGACTGCAGAAAAACTCATCTGTGAACGTTCATTTGCATTTTTAAATGAAGTCTAGCTCTACCTGCCTTTTGCGGGCACTTCGCATGAATATTTTAGCAAGTGAGTTTACTGGCAGAGATGTCCATGGAAACGGTGCGTTTTTTGGTAGCTACAGGAGAATTTTTATATTTGCTTCTGATGAACACTGAAGCCTACCTTGGAAATTATTTTGAGAGGGAAGGCTGCAGTCTATTCCAAACCTAGCTTCTCCTCCATGGTCTGCTGCTGACTGCGTGTTCGATGCTGAGCAAGTCACATCCTAGATTGGTGTCTCTGTTTCCCTCCCACCCTTTACATGTCATGTTCATTTATGCAGTGAGCTGTTCAGGAGTAGGGTTTCTCTGTCTCCCATGAGATGCTTGTATGGTGTTTAGCTCATGGGAGCTCCCCTCTTGATGGGAGCCTGCAGGCCCTGCTGTCTGTCAACTGGTAGACTGTGAAGGTTTATTCATTCAATCAAGGATCATGAGTGAGTGAGCCAAGGAAACTCACAGTGGAAAACTTCGGCACAATCTACAGGACATAAGAACATAAGAATGGCCAGACCGGGTTAGATGAAAGATCCATCTAGCCCAGTATCCTGTCTGCCGACAATGGCCAATGCCAGACACCCCAGAGGGAGTAAACAAAACAGGTAGAATCATAGAATCATAGATCACTAGAACGGGAAGAGACCTCGAGAGTCATCGAGTTCAGTCCCCTGCCCTCATGGCAGGACTGAGCACTGTCTAACTACCAAGTGATCCCTTGAGGGCAATAATTACCAGCCACAGCTATTTAAGGCATCATCTTGAATAACAAAATTCGCAGTGGACATGACAATCTGCTCATGGACTGTGGGCAAGCCAAAGAGAAAGATGGAATTCCTAGAACAGATAAGTAACGATGGATTCTTAACCGAGTTCTGCCAATGAAGAGACACCAGGTCTTCTCCTCCGTGGGACAGGTCCCACTGCAGAGAAGAAAGAGGTTGGGAAGGCCACACGTTCCCCATGCTTCGTGTTCGGAGCAGTATTGATATGCACTCTGAGTTCCTATTCTGCTCTTCTCTTGGTCTGGATCTGCTGTGCCGGTAAGCGGCGCTAGCCATACACCAGACATCTGAGAATAACGGCCCTTCATTCCAGTGGAGAGGGCGTCCTGGTGCTCTTTTGTGAGAGGAAAAAGGGACCTTCCCCACCTCCCATTTGAAGCTCCACAAACAACCCATTTGTTATCATCTCGCTAGTGTTTGATTCTTCCGACTCCGAACACAGGAGAGCAGCAGCAGCTCAGAGCCGTGTTCAAGGATGACGGCATTTTCAATTTCACTAGGCTCGTCCAGCTGTGGCGGCTTCTTTCTGGCATGGCGGCAGGGTGATAGGAAAAATAAAAGGCTCCCTCCGCCTATCCAGTCCTTTTCTGCTGAACTGCTACTTAGCCATTCAGTCCCAGCCTGTAGCAATGCTTGGGATTCTTCCATGCCAAGGGCAGGACTCTGCACTTGTCCTTGTTGAACCTCATTCGATATTTTTTGGCCCAATCCTCTAATCTGTCCAGGTTACTCTGGAACCTATCCCTGTCCTGCAGCGTATCTACCTCTCCCCCAGCTTAGTGTCATCTGTAAACCTGCTGAAGGTGCAATCCATCCCCTCATCCAGGTCATTAATAAAGATGTTGAACAAAACCAGCTGTAGAACTGATCCTTGGGGCACTCCGCTAGAAACCAACCATCAACCAGCTATCGAACCAGTTCACTGTCCATTGGGTATGACAATCTATCCAGCTTTCTATCCACCTTACCATATATGTATCCAATCCATACTCTCTTAACTTGCTGGCAAGAATATTGTGGGAGACCATATCAAAAGCTTTGCTAAGGTCAAGATATATCGCAAGCTTCGCCAAGCTTCTATGCAGAACACAAATCGGTCATAGCCAACAATTGGAGTCGGGGGCCAGAACACATGGGAAATGTCTTCACCAATTTGACCGGCTCAAAGAGTGAGAAATAGTTTGGAAGCTTGCAAGGGTGTGGCAGCCCAGCATGGAGAAAGCAAATGTGAGCTCCGGTGCTAGAAGGGGTCAAAATGAAAAGTAGCTGCCTGCTTCCTATGTCATCGGAAAGAAAGAAACCAGGATTATTCCTGCCCCAGTGCATGTTTGTACCCTGTAATCTTGAGTTTGCGCGTGTTATGGAAATAAGATCATTCGGCACATGGAAAGGAATGTATGGAAGGGGAAGAGGCTGTGGAAGAGATAGACTATGTAGAGTGATTCACGAGGGCTGAGGTAGATTGTACTTGGGTTGGGTATGGAATCTGTGTCCGGTGAGGTTGTATTGCTCTGGATTTTGTACTTGGAGATTTTGCAAGATTGCATGGAGCTGAGATGATGCAGCGCACACCTGTCTCCGTGGAATGGTTCTGAAGATCCATCGCTTAGCACAGCCTCTGTTGCAACAGGACGAACTGAAATCGATTCCTTCCTGGTGCCCACTTCACTTCCCTCGAGCCCCCATGGATGGAGGTTGTGTGTAAGACTCACAGTCTGGACCCCAAAGAGTTTAATGAGGGGCATGCCCACGTCCCTTTCACTTTTTGCCTGTGATCCTGTTATTTTCTCAGGATTCCCAACACAAGCCCTTCTGCTCCAGGTTCCAGAGGACTCCCGCTAGCTTGTGAGTGGGGAGGGAAGACCTGGAAAGCCATTTGGCTGGGAGTAGAAGAGGTTTTAGATCGGGGCGTGAGTCACCCATGTTATATATTTTAGAAACGGTCTCTTAGGTGCCTAATGGACTCCAGGCCTGGTCACCGCCCTTGGCAAGTGACAGAGCATCAGCTGAGTTCTTGCAAACATTAATTAACATTTCCAGGGGCCGTCTTCAAGTTTTGGTTGAGGTGTGTTGCATATGTCCATTAAGATTTCTGTTAATAAAAAACAAAGGTCTTGATCCTACAGAGGCAAATATGAACAGTTCTCTTGATGCACCGAGAGCAGGCCCCATTCGCCCAATAGCCTTGCTGCCTCTGTGTAAAGCGAAGAGACGATTTAAGCTTTTCCAGGATTCAGCGGCCAATAAAATACAGCATGTGATAAGGGTGGGGCTTGCTGAACTCTTTCAAACTCCAGCATTTGTGCCAAACTTTGACCCATGGAGATTAAAAAAAGAAATGCTAAGACGTTTCGACAAACTATGGCTTTCCCCTGCCCTCGTTTTTCACCCCCCAACAGCTGGTCAAAACATTTCAACTATCAACATTTTGGCAGCTATGTCAAAATTCCCATTGAATTTTGATCAGTTTTAAAACATCCTTTCAAAGGCCTATTTCTGCCTGGTTTGTAAGGACACAAGAGCGGCCAGATGGGGGCCAAACCCTGGTGCACCAACAGAACAAGAAATCACCACGTGATCGATTCCCAGTTGCCATTCCCAACTTCTGGCAGTTTTGACATGAGCTAGCCTCGCCTGCCATCTCCTATGAGAAAAGTGGTCAGCAGAGTTCTCCAGCCACTTGGCACAGAGGCCACAAAACACCTGGGGACAGGAAGCGGAGAATTCCCCCCTGCTTGGAGGAGAACCCTCAGATGGTGGAGTTTATTCGGCTCTCTCCTGTTGCAGTCGGCCCCACCATCCCCCAAAGCCAGGGGAGGAGCATTCCAGGGAGAAGGACGGGGCATGGTGAGAGTTCAGTTGCCTGGGATCCCCCGTAGGTTCACTTTGTGCCATTGTGACTAGGTGCCCAGCTGTTCTAACTTCCACTGGGCCAGGTAGCCAAGGCTCATGAAGTTCTACCCCCACATTCCATCTGCCCATGGAGCTCAGCATATGCCTGGCATGAGAATCACAGAACCCTAGGCCGGAAAGAGACCTCAGGAATCATCAAATCCAACCCCCTGCCCAAAGCAGGACCAACCCCAACTCAATCATCCCAGCCAGGGCTCTGTCAAGCTGGGACTTAAACACCTCTAGGGATGGAGATTCCACCCCCTCCCTAGGGAACCCAGCCCCGTGCTTCCCCACCCTCCTAGGGAAATAGTTTTTCCTAATATCCAACCTAGACCTCCCCCACTGCAACTTGAGACCATTGCTCCTTGTTCTGCCATCTGTCACCACTGAGAACAGCCTCTCTCCATCCTCTTTGGAACCCCCCTTCAGGAAGTTGAAAGCTGCTCTCAAATCCCCCCTCACTCTGCTCTTCTGCAGACTAAACAAGCCCAAATCTCTCAGCTTCTCCTCATGTTCTCCCTTAATTATTTTTGTTGCCTTCCACTGGACCCTCTCCTCAGCGTCCACATCCTTTCTGTCATGAGGGGCCCAGAATTGGATGCAGTGCTCCAGATGTGGCCTCACCAGTGCCGAATAAAGGCCTCTGTCCACTCTACTGCATTCCTATGGTGGTAGCGAGCTGCCTTTTGATATGCAGGGTAGCAACGCGGAGGCCAAATCATGTTTCTGAGCAAAAGGAGAGGTTATTTAATTTGTATTTTCACTAAAGAACTCGGGGAAAGAGGGATGCTTCTATTACCGGCAACTCATAAGTCATAGAAAAGCAGAGGTTCCTTGAACAATAATAAGCCCGGCTGTTATTTCCTTTCAGCCAGCCACATATGAAAAGGGAGGTGACAGGTGTCCTTTTCTGATTACATTCATGCGAGGGGAGCGCCGGCTCTTCCCGCCTGTGTGAGCTGACAGCATGCCGTGGCTTTCAAGTGCAGGCAGGGAGCTAAAAACAACCTCTGTCTTCACCTGTCGCTCTTCGCTTGTGTTGTACTGCTTCTCCTCCTTGCCTGCAGTTTAGGGGTAGTGCAGCTAAGCTCTCTCCTTCCCCTCCCTTCTTTCTCCTACGTGGACAATCTCATTAAAAAAAAAAGAAACGTGAGCCGGCTGATGAACACGGCCCCGTTCGACGTTTAGCCAGCCTCACGGTAGCAAGCCAACTGCACTATACTTCAGTGATGCCAGAGCCCCAAAGGGTCCAGGCCAAAATCTTCACACTCAGAAGCCTAATTTGACCCCTCAGCTCATATGAGGAACATGATTAACGGGGCCACCCGCTGCCTCCGGAGCTTAACAGTTTTCTGTCCCCACAGAGGACTTCACCAGCCCCAAGCGCACTCCTACTCCAGTCCACTCCGCTGAGGCTGAGAGCAAAGCCCTAGCACACAGACATGGGGCCGGCAGCAGAGGCCTACCCAGCATAGGGGGCTCAAACGGTGACCCCAAGTGGCAGGCCAGCAGCAGAGCTCCCAGCCCATGGAGTCGACAGCTGAGACCCGGGTGCTAGGCCAGGAGCCTGCGTGGGCTGCAGCTCTCCGTGCACCCCACATTCCCACACCTATGCATGCAGTGTCCACTCTACTACGGTAGCAGGGTAGCAACGCGGAGGCCAAATCATGTTTCTGAGCAAAAGGAGAGGTTATTTAATTTGTATTTCCACTAAAGAACTCGGGGAAAGAGGGGTAACGACCGAGGAGAGGGTATTTGTGTCAGAGATGCCTGTGACTCACATGACAGACACACGGAATTATTTTGGGCCTTAAGACTGTGCTCAGACGGGCCTGAGGACAGACTTTGCCAGGCCTGGGTGAGGCCTGCTCTGGGGTCCCAGAAGGGACAGGGTGGATGGGGGCAGGGCTGAGGGCGAGACTCCCTCGGCCAGCCCTTCAGCACCGCTGGGCACACACCGTCTCCGTGGTGATTTAAACAGCCAAGAGCTCCAGCCGCTATTGACACCAAGGTAGCAATGGCGGCAGTGGCAGGGCCTGGGACCTTTTAAATTAACGAGCCTCAGGGCAGCTGCCCCTTCCACTTCCCCCGTCAATGGCCCTGGGTTCAGACATACACTCTGGTCTCCTCCAGGTGCAGCCAATGGGTATTTTGAACTAAACAACAACTGCAGTTTCAAGCTCTGAGGCTGTGGCTTAAAAACATCAGGTTATTTAGCTTGGCGCTCCTTTAGACGGGTGTGTGTGGGGGGGAAGCTATCTTCTACTATGCGTCTTCACGGCGCCAACCTCAGTGGAGCCCTCTTCTCAGCGGAGGTCTCTGAGTGTTAATCGAATAACAATAATTAATCTTGAAAATTAGTAAAGTGAATTATATACCCAAGCACAGAGGCTAACCAGAGGTTTGAATGCAGAGTCAGATTACAACTGGCCCTGCTTGTTAGAGCTTCATTTATGTCAGCAGCTGGCATTTCTCAAGCCGATTTCTTTTTCACATCATTTTACATCACTAGAGCAGTGTAGACGTGCACTTGGTTTGTAAACATAGGGCTAAATTCTGGCGGGGGCTTCCAAACAAGCATAAATCCCCTTCAGAAAGGAAATATGCACCGAAGCCTTTCGCTAAAAACTCAATGAAAAACAAAACGGTCCATTTTCCGCTTGGTTAAGAACAGATTAAACTTGGATCATGTTACTTTTAAGGTACAAGAGGCCCCCGACTTGTGACCGCCCGAGTTCCAACCCCCCCACCTCCACACACACACACACACACACACACACACTAACAACCATTTTTGTAAGTGCGGAAGGGGCTGAAAACTCCCGACTTACATCCTCAGCCCACATTTACAATGGCGCACAGCGCCTATCGTAAATGAGGGTTCAAGTTACGATGCCCCCGACTTGTGACGCTTCCTCTGGAACCAAGCGCATCGCAAGTCGGGGGCCTCCTGTAATCGGAGAATGCTGGGCCAGTTTCAGGCGACGCTGATTTTGCGTGTGTTTGGCACAAAAAGCATAACATCGACTTTTGCAAGCAAATATCATGGCACGATTTTAGCTTCACTTGCACTCAGCTTCCAAAGCAAATCTTAGGAGATGTGAGAGGAGAGGACTGACACTGGAAGACACATTTGCACAGGTCTGTAAAACACAAAATGGCTGGCCCTTGGACAGTTTGAATACACAAGTATATTATTAAGAGCAGAGCAGACTGAAAGGAGCCATTCCAGGGATTTGAGTTAGACAGAAACCCAAGAGAAGGCCCAGTAGCAGAGGACATGAAGTTGTTCTGGGGAATTAGGAACTGAATGGGAGGAACAAAACCTGCACACTGTCCCTATAAGGATCAAGACCCCCATTGTGAAGGGTGGGGCAGGAGACCCCCTCTTCAGCCAATCAGAAGAAGGTCTCTGGAGGAGGTTGGTATATATGCAACCTTCTTCCTCAGGCCAACAATGCCTCCATTTCCTGCTTCCAAACAGCCCCAATAATCTCCCAGTGGCTCGCCTAAGGAGGTTGTGGGATCTCTATCACTGGAGATATTTAAGAGCAGGTTAGACAGACATCTATCAGGGATGATCTTGATGGTGTTTGGTCCTGCTGTGAGGGCAGGGGACTAGCCTTGATGACCTCTCGAGGTCCCTTCCAGCTCAGCATTCTAGCATTCTATGGAGTATGGCTTGAAGAAGGCAGAAAGCTGAATGCTTTCTGGATACATTAGGAGTAGCGCTGTGAGCAAGACATGAGACATCATTCTTCCGCTTTACTGTGCGGTGATTAGGCCTCCACTGGAGTATTGTGTCAGGTTCTGGGCACCACATTTCTAGAAAGATGTGGAGAAATTGGAGAAGGTGCAGAGAAGAGCAATAAGAATGATTAAAGGTCTAGAGAACATGACCTGTGATGGGAAACTGAAAGAACTGGACTTGTTCAGTTTGGAAAGGACAAGTCTGAGAGGGGACATGATAGTGGTTTTCAAGTACCAACAAGAGTGATACAAGGAGCAGGGAGAAAATGTGTTCTCCTTGGCCTCTGATGGCAGGACAAGAAGCAATGGGCTGAAAGTGCAGCAAGGGTTTAGTTTGGACATTACGGAAAACTTCCTAAGTGTTGGGGTGGAATAAGAGCCTAGGGTGGTTGTGGAATCTCCATCTCTGGAGATATTTAAGAGGAGGTTGGATAGACACCTGTCAGGGATGGTCTAGATGGTGTTTGGTCCTTCTGTGACGGCAGGGGACTGGACTCTATGACCTCTCGAGGCCTCTTCCAGTTCTAGGAGTCTACAATTCTATGAAACATGCCCCTAGGAAAAACATAGGGGGAATGAGCTTATGACTCTGTAAGTCCCACATAAAATAGTGCTTACGTAGTTTCAGCGATACCTCAGCCTTGCGCAGAGAGCTGGAAATGGGGCTTTGAAATCTAGCCAAGAGATGACCTCCTGTTGCAGGGAGTTAGCAGTCCTGGCTCTCTCGATTATTTTCAGCCCAGCCCATTTCAGACTCTCTCCTCCACGATGCATTCCTACAGCTGGGAGGGGATTCCCATTGGTTTTCCGGCACAGGCATAGGTCAGAACTTTGTTTCTGTGCTGTGGGGCTGATTTGTTTTGCAGTCATCCAGCCAAAATGACTTTTTTTTTCTTCCCCATGTGATGGTTGAATAAGAGGGGAGATTAATGCACAGAAGGAAAATGAGATGGCTGCTGTTTCCTATGGCGTACCTTATTTATATTAATAATTGAATACATCTAAGATTACTTTTATTGGGGAAACAATAAATGTTTAATAAGTGAACGAGCGGTCCATCATAAAAGTGAGCATTAGTCACAAGGCTGTTGGGGAGAATATTGTTGTGGCGTTAAATCACCCGAGAGACATTTTATTACCATTGCGGTGTCATTAACACCAAACATTATTCTGCAGCGGAATGAGGTAACTAGAAAGATAAAATGAGATTTGAGGAGTGACAATATGCCGGATCGTAAAACGTGGAGGCTTTGAAGCTGCGATGGAGCTCGGAGGCTGCTCTACAATAATACAGCTTTCTCAAGTATGCTGAGTCCTCCACTCTTGGGCATGGATGGAAGGAGTTGCTTGTTAGGGCAGAATTAAACAGACGCTGGTTGTCAATGCATTGTATGAAAGGTCTGAGACCTTGGTTCTGTGCAGCAGTAACACCATGAATAATTGAAGAGAGGAGAAAATGTCAATACTGACACGAGTCCAGAATTTGCATTTTGCACTCACGTGACAGCGAGAGAACTCAAGGAGAAGATGCAACCCAATGCAGCGACGCACATGAAAATCAGATTAGCACCTTGGCATTTCCGTCGGTGTTCTTTGCAGCGGTCCAGTAGCCATGTTGGCCCAAGGATGCGAGCCACAAAAGGCAGGTGGAATTTGAAAGCTTGTCGCTGCCACCAAAGTAGGCTCTGTCTACACTGGGAAGGTTTGAGGAACGGGCTGTTGACATGCAAGGTTGGCAAAAGAGATAATCAACTTTCCCTTGCCGATATTTCCTGGCCACGTGGCTCGCTCCCCTGTTGACAGATTGAGCAGAGCAGTATGGGTGAGCAGCCCACAGAGCAGTGCCGTAGGAAGGCAGAACTGATCCATGTGCTTCTTGAGGTTTTCTCTGAGTTCTCTCACAGCCTCGTCAGCTAATGGTTGAATATCAATGCTAGACAAATTATGCCTTGAGATGAGGTGTGCATTTTTAACTGTTTAGGTAATTAATCATAAAATCATAGAACACTAGAACTGGAAGGGACCTCGAGAGGTCATCAAGTCTAGTTCCCTGCCTTCACGGCAGGACCAAGAACCATCTACATCATCCCTGATAGATGCCCATCTAACCTGTTCTTAACTATCTTCAGTGATGGAGGTTCCACAACCTCCCTAGGCAATTTATTCTGGTGTTTAACTAACTTGACAGTTAGGATGTTTTTTCTAATGTCCAACCTAAACCTCCCTTGCTGCACTTTCAGCCCATTGCTTCTTGTCCTGCCCTCAGAAGCCAAGGAGAACAATTTTTCTCCCTTCTCCTTGTAACACCCTGTTAGATCTTTAAGTACTAATAATTGGAACAAATTACCAACGTCATGGAGAATCATCCCTCATGGACCGTTTTTCAATCAAGATTGGCTGGTTTTCTAAAAAATCTGCTTTAGGAATTATTTCGGTGAAGCCATTTGTCCTATGTTAAGGAGGACACCAGACCTGGTGATCACGGTGGTCCCTTCTGTCCTTGGAATGTATGAATCTATGTCTTCCATAGCGATGCCCTCGACCTCTCACATGTCACATCATTGGGATTCACCACTGCATCCCCTAATGTCACAGCAGCAGCTGCCTGAGCCAAGCGTATGGGTATTTTTCAGCACCTCCACTATCCTTCTAGGTTTATGGGATTTGTTATCCAGTGTGACAGCTACTGAAATTTGCACATTCACCACTGGGTGCCTTATAGTCTGGATATAGCTACATTATCCGTAGCACATTTACATTTGCTGGGGAAGACGGGGTGAGTCAGCTATGAAGCTGAAACTTTTTTTTCCATAATAGATTATGCCAGGAAATGTCTCCCACACACAAACCAACATTCATATAACTCCACTGACAGATGCCTGGACAAATCAGGCTCATTTTCAGCAAGAGGTAAGGGTTAGATTCCCAAGGCACTGCTGCCTTTCGGAGCAGAGAATGCAGACATGAGCGAACCGAATAAAATAAGACTTACCTGACTGTGACATTGAAACCATGACATGCTGTGGGACAAGTGAAGAAATTATGACTGGTGTGGAGAAAGTAGAGAAGGAAAAATGATTTACTTGCTCCCAAAACACAAGAATTAGGAGTCACCAAATGAAATTAGCAGGTTTGAAACAAAAGGAAGAATTCCTTCATACAACACCTAGTTAGCCTGTGGAACTCCTTGCCAGAGGATGTTGTGAAGATCAGGAGATTAACAGGGTTCAAAAAGAGTTAGATTAATTCATGGCTATTCACCAGGATGGGGAGGAATGGTGACCCTAGCCTCTGTTTGTCAGAATCTGGGAATGGGTGACAGGGGAAGAATCAGTTGGTGACTCTCTTCTCTGTTCATTCCCTCAGGAGCACCTGGCTTTGGCCTCTGTCTCTAATCCATTGTATTTTGACAAATATCCTGACGCATATGGCGTCTTAGTGAATCTAATTCCACAGTCAGGAATAATTTGAGAGTCATGACTGGATTGTCTAAATCCAAACCATGGAAAGTCTGAATTGGGTCTGTAAGGACTAGCATGCTGCACTTCAAAAAACTGAAGCCTGGTGGGAAATCTGTAACCTGGCACTGGCCATGCTGTCCATCTGCCTGACCCGGATAAGCAACCAGGGAAAAGACGCTAGGAGCCTCTTTCGCCGTTCTGCCCATGGTGCAGGGTGCAGGTCCTCTTGCTTAGATCTAGATCTTAAAGTCCATGGCAATTAGTACTGACCTTGGTGGACTTTGGATCAGTTCGAGAACGCATGAGGACTCTGCACAATTAGTTCAGCTTGTTTCCGAAAAGGGGATAGGGGGTTTGAGGAGAGAGGAAAGATGGTCTAATGGTCAGGATTTGTGAGACCGGAGTTCCAGTCTCTGCTTGGCCCAAGAGGCTTCCTGTGTGGCCTGGGGTGAGTCACTTTGCCTCTTTGTACCTCTACTCTCTAAAGCAAGACCTTACCTCATAGGGGTACGGTGAGGATTGGTACCTTACAGAATGTGAGGCGCTCTGCCCCTGTGGTAACGGTGGGCTTTGGACGTTACCAGAGACAGAAGGTAGAACTACGGTTCTGTGCTTCATAAGTACATCAGAATGGCCACACTGGGTCAGACCAAGGGTCCATCCAGCCCAGCGTCCTGTCTGCCAACAATGGCCAATGTCAGCTGCCCCAGAGGGAGGGAACACAACAGGGAATCCTCACAGGATCGCTCCAGTCACCCTACCTAGTCAGCCACACTGGACAATGATGGAAGCTGGTGTGATGGACAGGGCCGTGTCTGGGCACAGCTGAGGGCCTGCGCTCAGGGTGAATTGCTCAAATCTGGGGCTCCTTACAGCCCCCAGACTGGTGACCTCTCCAAACAGGCCACAAACCAGTCCCACAGAGCGCTTCAGCTGCCTGCCTGAAGTCTCACAAGGAAAACCCCTCTGACACCGCAGCAATATCCGTGCCTCAGATGGCCCCGGGCCTCATACACCAGTGGGGGGTCCTAGCACCCAATCCCACCTACCCCGAACAAGTTCTGTTCGGTTCCAAGAAACCAGCCACAGATCCCTGGTCAATTTACCTTCTGGACCTTACCCACAAATCACGCTGAGCCAATCCTTTAGAATCTATCCTCTAAAGGTTTATTACCACAAAAAAGAAAAGCATGAGAGTAAGGTTGTTAAAGGATAGTACATTACATCTCCCAGTTCTCGATGCAGGCTCTAGCAGAGACGTTACAGCTGCTGACTCAAGAGTCCTTGTTGCACATCCTAGGATCAGGATGGGTCCACAGGTCTTTCCGGCTCTTCGATCCCTGCACTGCTGCCTCTGGGATGAAGTGCTGAGCTGAAGACCAAGATGGAGTCCATCACCTGGCCTATTTATCCCTCCTTCCTGGTCTCTTCTTGGCTACAGCAGGTCACCTGGCCCACGGCTTATTCCTGTGTTCCCTGCTGGTAGCCCTTAGGTATGAGTCACCACTCATTCTTTAGGTGTGTCCTTGGCCCATTGAGTGCCATTGTCCCACAGGGCCTTGCTGATTAGCATGTCCATAGGCCGGGCTCTGCCCACTGCTTAACCACATGCAGAGGAATATTCAGTATCTACACAGATTACAGATTCCTAACTACACACACAGACATTATACCATCACATGACCAGCGTACATAGGATTAGCAGACAGTGAGCATCTATTCAACACCCCACATGGCCCCTTTTATACCATTTTTGGGGCCAACACCCCCAACTATGGGTGCATCGGTGATCTGGCTGCTCCCCTCAAAATCCAGTAACATGACAGCTGGACTGACCCCTCCTTCACTATGAGCTCAGTACTGGCTGGAGCTCCCAATTTTATCCAACTTAGGCCCGCTTGGGTGGTCAGTGCAGAGGGGGCTGAGGGAGGCAGGCCTCCAGCCCCGCCTACGGCCACGCCCTCTGTTGAGGCCCCACTCCCCCACAGGGAGGAGGCAGAGGGGGGCACACCAAGCATGCCTCCCCGCATGGGGAAACGGAGAGGGTGAGCACTGGGGACGGAGGAGGGCATGCGGCGCAAGGCTCCTCAGAGCACAGGGAGGGCGGATGCTGGCGGCTGCAAGACTCCGCCTCCACAATGCCTACATCAGGTGTTCTGGGGGCAGAGTGTGGGCGGGGCCATGCCTGGCAGCTCAGGAAGGTTTTGCCTTACCCCACCTAGGCTACTGAACCTCCATATCCGCAGTGGAAGTCCCTTCACCAACTGCAGTGGCCACTGAATCAGGCCTTGAGGAAGAAACTTTAATAAACTGGCAGGAAGCATCCTCAAATTGAAGAGAATTCTTGCTTCAGAGCACATATCCCATAGTAATTCAATTTCTCACTCATGACGGGGTGCTTACTGAAATGATCTTTGGTTGGCTTCTCCCCCTCTACCCCCTCCGAATATCTCTGGTTTTACGGACTCGTAGGGATTACGCTGAGTGAGGACAGAGATTCGTTCGTTTTGTCCGTTTATTTGGCAAACAATGTTGTAACCAGCTACACATGGCAAACCATCAATGGTTGTGTAATTAGTTACATTTTGTGCCATCGACGCTAAAGCGCACCAGGGTCTAACTTCGCCTCTGCCCTCCTCTGTCCCTTGTAACATCGTTTTGCATTCCGAACAGAACCGCTTAGTTTGCTTTTTTACTTTTAATTAAAAAGACAAACTTTTGGCAATCTCCAGCTCTGAAAATGCAAACAGTTCTTAATTAAAGTGCAATACAGTGCCAAAAATAAGCATAATTAGCCGGGTAGTGCAGCAGCTAATAATGCTCTTCATTATGGGTATACAAAACCACAAGAACTTTAGAAAACAGGAGCAGAGTCTCGACAAAGGAACAAAATAATTACAATAAATCAGCGTTAAATAGTTTTGAATCCTTTTGTTTTCCTCTCTTTCCAATTACGTCCATCGGATGCTCATCCGCTTTCACATGGCATTCAATTAAAATCCTGAAATCCTGTTTTCAGATTTAATAGGTTGGTAATATTAATCAGAGAACTGTATAATTATCAATGGTTATGGGGTCATGCCTGTGGTTGAATACAGGAATGCTGGAATAGTCCCTTTCGTTCTAGCACAACATCAGCCTCTCTGTATTTCTTATTATGCCCATTATGAGAGACTGATCCAAGCCGCAAAACTGAGCTCTGGATTTTGGATGGCCAGCATCCCTAGTGGGTGGATCTGGTGTTTGACGTAGGTCGATCTAGGAAAGGAGAAGACTGAGAGGGGACATGATAGCGATTTTTAGGTATCTCAAAGGGTGCCACAGGGAGGAGGGGGGGAAATTGTTCTCCTTGGCCTCTGAGGATAGGACAAGAAGCAATGGGCTTAAATTGCGGCCAGGGAGGTTTAGGTTGGACTTTAGGAAAAACTTCCTAACTGTCAGAGTGGTGAAACACTGGAATAAATTGCCCAGGGTGGTTGTGGAATCTCCATCTCTGGAGATATTTAAGAGCAGGTTAGACAGGAATCTATCAGGGATGATGCAGATAGTGTTTGGTCCTGCCGTGAGGGCAGGGGACTAGTCTTGATGACCTCGTGAGGTTCCTTCCAGTTCTACTATTCTAGAGGAAACGTATAAAATTTGTGGATGATATTAACCTCGGAGGGGCTAATAGCGCTTTAGAGGCTAGGGTGAAAATTCACGATGGATCTGGACAAACTGGAGAAATGGTCTGAGTTAAGCAGGATGAAATGCAAGAAGAACAAAGGCAAGATACTCCACTTAGGAAGGAAAAAAACAATTTCACACATACAAAAATGGGAAGTGAGTGTCTAGGAAGGAGAATGGCAGAAAGGAATATAAGGGGTCATAGTGGACAACAAGCTAAATATGAGTCAGCAGTGTGACACTGATGTTTAAAAACAAAAAAACAAACAAAAAGAAAACCACCTTCATTTTGGGCTGCATTAATAGGAGTGTTGTAAGCAAGACATGAAGTCATTCTTCTGCGCTACTGTACACTGATTAGGCCTCATTTGGAGTATTGTGTCCAGTTCTGGGGGCCATATTTCAGGAAAGATGTGGCCAAATTGGAAAAATTCCACAGAAGAGCACCAAAAAGTATGAAAGGTGCAGAAAACATGACCTCTGGATGGAAAGAACTGGGTTTCTTTAATCTGGAAAAGAGAACACAGAGAGGGGACATGATAGCAGCTTTCAAGCACGTTAAAGGTTGTTACAAGGGGAAGGGAGAGAAATTATTTTCCTTAACCCCTGATGATAGATTATGAAGAAATGGGCTTGACGTGCAGCAAGGGCAGTTTAGGTTGGACATTATTAAGAAAATCTTCTTGTCAGGTTGTTAAGCACTAGAATAAATTACTTAGAGAAGTTGTGAAATCTCCATCACTGGAAATATTTAAGAGCAGGTTAGAGATGGTCTAGATGGCCCTTGGTCCTGCTCTAAAGGACTGGACAAGATGAGGACAGGACAAGGTGCAGAGGACTGGACAAGATGACCTCTTGTGGTTCCTTCTCGTCCTACGATTCGGTGATACTTATACTGAAGAATGAAGGAATCCGTTTCCCCATTGCTTTGAGAAGGCAGGTTGTGCTGGAGAGAGAAGTAATGTGTCTCAGGAATCCAAAATCTCATACACCTGCTCCTCAAAGACCACACTAGACCTTTCCAAGATCAAACATCCCAGCAGGCATTCACAGTCTAGCTATGCCATGCGGCATAGGGCAGTCTAGTTACCCATTGACATAGGCCGATGCTCGCTTTAATGGCCCCAAGCCAGCTGGGGGTTGCTGAATTGGTCCCAGGAGAAGGCTAGATGCTACAGGAGCATCAATGATTTGTTTGCCTCCTGATTTCTTGGTAGCCAAACGAATAGGTTGCCCAGAAATACTGTAATCGTCCCACTGAAAAGGTACAGGGAGATCAGCATGGGACCTTGATGGAATAAGGCGATTCCTCACACCAGTCTGGGTTAAGTAGACTTCACACTAGCCAGGAGAGCTATGGGTTTGTTGTGTGTAGTATCCAACAGTCCTCTGCAAGGAGACACCTTAGAAAATAAAACTAGTGTTTACTAGAATACTGAAAATAAACAAGGCAGCAAAAATCAGTTAGCATTCCTCAGTACTGTCTGGAAGCAAACCTCTGTGACCATGGACCAGCAGTCTCCACCCCAGCTTGTTTTAGGCTTTGGCACCGATTAATTAGCATCCCACAAAGTATGGGTGGCTCTTGGGATGCGGACAGTTGTCAGTTCATAACAGCGAAGCACTAGACTAAGAGTATGTCTACACTAGACACCCTAGTTCGAACTAGGGTGGCTAATGTAGTCATTCGAACTTGCAAATGAAGCCCGGGATTTAAATATCCTGGGCTTTATGTGCATGTTCCTGGGCGCCACCATTTTTAAATGCCCAGTAGTTCGAACTCCCTGCCTGCAGCTACACGCAGCACGGGCTTGGTGGTTCGAATTAAAGCTCCTAATCCCAGGCTTCATTTGCAAGTTCGAATGACTACATTAGCCACCCTAGTTCGAACTAGGGTGGCTAGTGTAGACATACCCTAAAGGACTTAATCATTTCACCCAGACTAAGGCTGTGTCTAGACTACATGCCTCTGTCGATGGAGGCATGTAGATTAGACAGATAGGCAAAGGGAAATGAAGTGGCGATTTAAATAATCGCTGCTTCATTTAAATTTATATGGCTGATCAGCTGTTTATCGGCTCAGCGCGCTAGTCTGGACGCTCCCCTGCCGACATCAAAGCCCTTTGTCGGCAGCCCCGTTATTCCTCGTGGGATGAGGTTTACCGGGGCTGCCGACAAAGGGCTTTGATGTCGGCAGGGGATCGTCCAGACTAGCGCGCTGAGCCGATAAACAGCTGATCAGCTGTTTGTCAGCTCAGCGCGGCAGCCATGTAAATTTAAATGAAGCTGCGATTATTTTAATCGCGTCTTCATTTCCCTTTTTCGAATACACAAATCTACATGCCTCCGTCGACGGAGGCATGTAGTTTAGACGTACCCTAAGAGACCTCTTTTAAATGATTGCCTGTAGTCATCAGCAATTGGCTGTATTCACACTCCAGACCTAGAAAAGAAAACAACCATCTACCCACCTTCACTGGATTCTATATT
This sequence comes from Pelodiscus sinensis, assembly GCF_052426305.1. Classification (NCBI taxonomy): domain Eukaryota; kingdom Metazoa; phylum Chordata; order Testudines; family Trionychidae; genus Pelodiscus; species Pelodiscus sinensis. The sequence goes on from NC_143056.1 coordinate 4,767,564, forward strand.
TTCAGACTTGACCCAAAGACTAATACCTCCAATGAGAGTCTTTCCATTAACCTCAATGGACTTTGGATCAGAACTACAGTATTTTGGGATTGGTCCGGCTTTGGGCAGGGGGCTGGATTCGATGACCTCTTGAGGTCTCTTCCAACCCTAGGATTCTATGATTTTAAAGCATTTTAGTAGAGTTCTCTCCTTAAACTGTTATTTACCAGCCTCTAAGCATGCCTAAATAATACCGTAGCTGGGTTCTTTCAACGCTGAGTTCCAACCAAAAGATGCCGCAATTATTTAATATAGTAAAGTAAATATTCCCCATTGTGGGGAAGGAATTTATATATGTAGCAGAGCTAGCAATAATTCATTTGGTTGCAATTACTGGGAATTCTAACTTGTCTGAATGTCTTTGTTCGTTCATATAACATGTTTCCAGAATCAATTGCAGTTCAAGAGAAGCTATCGATCTGCTACGCAACAAATGCATCCCCAAGAAAGAAAAAAAAAGCAGAGGAAACACTGCTCGCCTCTTATTTGGGCTCTTACAGATATTTCTCTTTCCTTCCCTGACTGCTTCTAGATCAAAATGAAATACATACACACACCAGCCACTTCCAGGTCCATGCCAGATCCTCAGTGGCTATAAATGGATTTACTCCAGGCGAAGGCCTTTTATGTGAACATATTGGTTTGCTTATTTGTTTTTTTGGGGGATTTTTAAGCCCTCCATTCCGAACACAGATTTTTCCCCTCTCCCACCAGGCTGCTCTAAGAAATGCTGCCATAAGAACATTAGACCAAAGGTCCATCCAGTCCAATGTCCTGCCTGCCAATCGTGGCCAATACCAGATGCCCCAGAGGGAATGAACAGAACAGGGAACCATCAAATGACCCATTCCCCTGTTGCGCATTCCAAACTTCCAGGAAAGAAAAACACTTTATGCTTCTCCACGACTTACTCCGGGCGACACTTGCCTTCTTTGCTGCCCTAATTCTGATCTCCACACAGAACTCCTACTGATATCAAGGGCTGCTTCATACCGAAGTCAGAGGACAGAGCTTCTGAGACTACGGAATCCTATCTCAACTCTGCGTGCCAGCCGGAAAGAATTAGATACATTCATGGAGGTTAGATCCATCAATGGCTATTAGCCAGGATGGGTAAGGAATGGTGTCCCCAGCCTCTGATTGTCAGAGGGTGGAGATGGATGGCAGGAGAGAGATGGGTTGATCATTACCTGTTCGGTTCACTCCCTCTGGGGCATCTGGCATTGGCCACTGTCGGCAGACAGGACACTGGGCTAGATGGACCTTTGGTCTGACCCGGTCTGGTTGTTTATGTTCAAGCTGGTTCTCTGTGTTTCACATAGGAACGAAAAAGCGGCTTTTTCAAAGCTCCCCCATCTCTTTTGCCTTAGAGACAGGCAAGATGCTGAACCACAGTCCACCGGAGACGTTCAAAAGACTCCCATCAACCTCTGGAGTTTTGATTCAGGATCCCAAGCACCCTGTAGGGCTCCATCCATAGCACCCTCTTCCTCTCCTCCCATTTCTTGGACACGGAAGGAAAAAGGAGCCTGTGAAATAGCCCCATTGGATTCCAAGCCTGCTCCCGCCCATCTTCCTTCCGCCCTTCGCAGTCTTCTTCAACCTCAGAATCAAGGCTGCTCTTCTCATCCAACCCTTCCTATCCAAATCATTTCAGAATGAGCGTGGGCAATGTCTGCCTTATTCTGGGGTCCCTCCAGAAGCACCAACTGCTCCATGTTGGTTGCCCTTATGTTCAGATCCCCAGCTGATTTTCAAGTAATTTAGTTAATTCCAGCTCGTCTCCTGGTGAAGAAAGTTTCCGAGAGTTGACCGAAGTTAGTCAGTCTTCTTGTTCACAAGAGCTTACAGGCCTGAGTCACGACACAATGGAAGTTCCAAGCCATGTGAACGTTTACTACAGCCTTTGAACACCTCAGATTATGTCTATAATTGCTGCAGATTCAGACACAGTAACTTGTACGTGCCGATGGTGAGTTGGGTGCCCAGTTTGCATACTTTGAGTTCCACCTCCTAACGTCCAGTGGAGGGGTGGACAAGGCCTTGCTCCTCCCTCCTGGGCTTAGAAAGTTTCTAGATGCCCCAGAGGGAATGAACCAAACAGGTAATGATCAAGCGATTTCTCTCCTGCCATCCATCTCCACCCTCTGACAGAGTCTAGGGACACCATTCCTTAACCATACGGACTAATAGCCATTAATGTATCTAGTTCTCTTAAACCCTGTTATAGTACTAGCCATCACAACCTCCTCTGGCAAGGAGTTCCACAGGTTGACTATGCGCTGTGTGAAGAAGAACTTCCTTTCGTTTGTTTTAAACCTGCTCCCCATTAACTTCATTTGGTGGCCCCTAGTTCTTATATTATGGGAACAAGTAAATAACTTTTCCTTATTCACTTTCTCCGCACCACTCATGATTTTATAGACCTCTATCATATCCCCCCTTAGTTTCCTCTTTTCCAAGCTGAAAAGTCCCGCTCTCTGTAATCTCTCCTCATATGAGACCCGTTCCAAACCCTCATCATTTTAGTTGCCCTTCTCTGAACCTTTTCTAATGCCAGTATATCTTTTTTGAGATGAGGAGACCACATCTGCACGCAGATGGGAACCAAAGAAGTCCAGGATGACACCAGCTTTGGCTTTCTTGAGGCTATGCCTCCGTCACAGCGCAGATTCAGGGGTGAAACATCCCGTCCTCAATTACAGTTCTGTTTGCAATTTTCTCCATCTCACAACCCCAAAGAAAGGGCCCGGCTTTCTGAACAGTCCCGTTTCGTCATGGTTTCAAGTCAGAACACTCAAGCATGGCTACGAACTCTGAAATCCAAGTCAACCGTAGGGCAGTTTGGCCGGTGCTCTGGACATTGCGACAAAGAGGAAAGTGTGGGGATTAATGTTGCTCTTTAAAGCAGTTTTATACATCTCCCGTTGCTTGGCATGGTGCAGAGCTGGCTGGTCTGGGCAAGCAGCCAGGCCAGTGATAGTTATCAGTAGAAAATACAATGCAAATGGGCAAGAAGCAAAGAAAAACCCAGCCGTGCTAACTGGACTTGAAAGAGGGGAAAGTGAAGACCAAGGGGGAAAGAAACTTGGAGTGCTGAGGAAAATAGTTTCTCTTCGGCTCGGCTCTGCGGACTAATGCTCCCTTGGGAGGTATTTATACTGGGTCCCTTCCGTGCTGTGAAAAGGACCTGCCCTTAGCACGATACACTGTGGGCTCCAGGAGCTCCAGAGAAGAACCAAGATTCGTGCAGGGCTTGGTGCTGCTCCCCTCACTAGCATGTGCTAGCACCTTGCTGTGGGGTTCTTCATGAAACCATGGGCCGCCCGGCATGGGTCAGGAGACCAGAATCCAGCTTTTTGGAACCATGAAGCTCTACGGGGCAAGTTGTCACAGCCCTCACTCAGCTGGAGTAAGGGGCCTTCCAGGTTCCCCTGCTCCAACTGTGACTCCTACCCAAGGGGTGTGCACTTCCTTCTTACCCAACACCTGGGAAGAAATGGAGGTGGAGAGAGCAGAGGTTTCTATGGAGTCCAGGCTCCACCCCTTCTGCTATTCCCCAGAGTGTCCAGCTAGGTGCACAGCCAGGAGCCAGCTACTCCCGCAGAAAGGGATAGCTTCCGACTACCGTCCAAAAGCCAGCAGGGAGCAGGACACTGTTACAGCATGTTCTCCAGTCTGCTTCCAGGCCAGTGCAGGTACAGCAGTCCTGGTCTCAAGACAGCACAGTAACAGCACTCGGCCGACTTCTATGAGGATATTAATATAAGAACAGCCAGACTGGGCCAATCCAAAGGTCCATCTAGCCCAGTGTCCTGTCTGCCCACAGTGGCCAATGCCAGATGCCCCAGAGGGAGGGAACACAACAGGTATTCCTCACGTGATCCCTCCCCTGTCATCCATTTCTAGACAAACAGAGGCTAGAGACACCATTCCTACCCATCCTGGCTAATAGCCGTTGACGGACCTAACCTCCATGAATGTATCTAGTTCTTTTTTGAACCCTGTTAGAGTCCTGGCTTTCCCAAGAGCCTCTGGCAAGGAGTTCCACAGGTTGACTGTGCGCTGCATGAGAAAAACTTCCTTTTGCTTGTTTTAAACCTGCTGCCTCTTCATTTCACATCCTTATGTTGTGGGAACAAGGAAATAATTTTTTCTTATTCACTTTCTTGTATGCCTGTGGCAACTGATGCAGCTCAGTGAATGCAGGAACTTTCCCTTCCCTCCTTGGCTGGACAAAAATACTCCTTCTGAGATACATTGTTATATCCGGATACAAACAGTACTGCCCTTCGGCCACGGTTAGTGACTGCCTCATGACATCTCCTTGTACATGTTGGTTTAATAAAACATCACGCTCATGTACGGTCATCCTGACCTTATCTTTTAGGAGGGATCCATATGGTCCCATTATTCTTGGGGAATGTTGTCAGACCTGTGGCAAAGTTCTGGCCATGCCCAGCAGGTCTTGCACTACTGGGGGATAATATTAAGACCACAGCGAGTCTCTGAGGCTATACACAACCCCCTTTCTCGTTACAGGAGGCAGGGTCCACAGCTTAGAGAGCCATACTCATCATGGGCTAGTCCATGGATTTGGGGTGAAAACTCCTTGATAGTCCTGCTCTCCCTTCTTGGGACAGGCTCTGTGTTGGCGGGGGAAGATTTAGGGGAACCCAGGCCTGCCCACTACTCCTGGTTCTGGCCCAGGGACGCTAAGGCAGTCAAGGTTGTTTTTCCTCCCGGCGTGGCAGCTTTTTCCCTGGGCCACTTCCCCAAACAACTCCTCCAGAATGTCTCCCTCTGGTACCGGTTAACCAGCTCTCAGCTCACACACAGCTTCTTCTGGTTCCTCCCTTTCTCCTTCGGTCCATCACTCTTTGTCTTCCCCCTCCTTACCTAGGGGAGGCCTTTTAACTCAACCCCACTGGCTGTCATAGGCTGCAGGTGTTGAGTGACTTGCCTGAGGGAGCGCTCTAGTTAATTAGCCCCAAGTGTTTTCCTTCTTTTATTTTACTGCAGCAGGCTCTAGTAGTTCACTCTGGAAAGAGAAAATCACTTCTCCAGTGCCCTGTACACCTGCCTTCCCCCAGAGTGTGGCAGGCTGCTAGCTTAGGTCTGTCACAAACCGCACAACACTGGGATGTTCTGGGGCCGCTTGATATCGGGATGTGTTTACATGAGCACTCTGTGCCTGGTTTGGGGCACTCTCAAATCCCACTGAATCTTGCTGGATGTGCCCCATTTTCCAGCCTTCCTGGTGCCCCATATTCCAACCCGCCTGCTAGGTTGAGGGTGGAAAAGGGATGTAGCGGGTTCACTCACTTTCCACACGGCTTCTCCCCTCAGAGTGGCTTGTGAGGAAGTAACCGGCTGCTCCAACGCCAACGTGCCCCCTTTGGGTGAGGTGTTCTCTTCCGGGCACTGCGTTCCCATCTTGGTCTGCACCCTCTTCCAGGGGGGAGTCATTGTTCTTCCTCTGCTCCTCCTTCAGGGTCCTCCCTACTCCCTAGGACCCCAGTTCTTCTCCCACTCTGCCTGCCCGGTTGCTTCCTGCAACCCTGCCTTGCAAACTTATGGCCTGGGGCGTCTCTGGCTCAAACTCTCCCAGCCTACTGCAGCTGCCTCCTTGCGAACCACGGCTGCTTCCTTGCGAACCGCGGCTGCCTCCTTGCAGCCCGGCCTTTTAGGGCTGCCTCCATTCAAGCCTCGCCTCCATGACTGCCTCCTTGCAGCCCTGGGCCTCAGGCCGGGTAGCCTGGGTTTGCTAGGCCAAAGCCTCTCTCATTGCAGGAAGGCCGGTCTCCCTCCTCCTCCCAGGAGCTGCTCTATATGGCCTCCATCTGGGCCCTCGTTAGCTGCCTCAGCTGGGCTTCCTCCTGACTCCAGGTCTCGGCCCCATAAAGGGCCAGTGCAGGGCAACGCCCTGCCACAGGGACGTGTTCTGGAACTATTTCTACATAGTCAGCTATGTGACGGTTAGGTGAACCATCGCCATGGCGCTGACTACGTGGAGATATTTCCATTGCACTTGCTCTGCTCCACTAGGAACACTGCAAAGGCCGCATGGAACATTTGACGTGACAGAAGGGCGCCGATACCCCATTGAGTCGGTGCCCCCGCTCCAGTGTCACCGTGCTGCATCTGAGCTACTTGACCTGAGGGCTGAAGGGAGTGAAGTGCTTTTCAACCATGCGATCAGCCCAATGAATAGGAGATTTAGTGCACGCTCGTTAACACTGACGTGCTCTCGTGGTCTGGGCTGCCCTTTTTATGGGAAAGGACTGTGGAATTTGAATCTCAGAGGCGCACAACTGATTTATGGAGCAGATCATGCTCCTTCTACTCCGCGTGGAGTTCTTCCAAATAGCAATGCCATTTCAATGCTACAAACGCCCGCGCGTATGATTCCGATACTGGCCAAATTGCTTCTTTGAGCTGGAATTGCCTCGTGTTTTGGCTGAGGACACTAAGGAGAGAAAGAGAATGAGACTAGGAGAAGAGACGTTTTTCCAGGGCTTGTGCAAAGAGGGCGGCTCATCCTGCCCAGGCATTAAGTTCCTGCTGGCTTCAGTTCAACCCTCAACTATGCCACAAGCTCCCGATACTTTGGAGCTGCCGGTCGACTTGTTTTGTGGATACTTGTCCGAGTCACCGAACCATTCTCTGCTCAGCAAAGTCCCGGGATGGCTACAGCATCCGCGAGGCTAAATGCGATTGAGTTGTGAGTCACCGTGATGACCATGGAGCACCTTGAAGTAGATGGCCAATGGGGAGGGATTATCAAGTGGAATAGTATCCAATCATCCAGTTATAAGCACAGGCCCTCTCTAAGGACATGTCTACACTACAGTCATTTCGAAATGGCTCCCGTTATTTCGAAAGAACAAAGTGAGCGTCCATACAGCAAGCCCGATATTTCAAAGTGATTTCGAAATCATCTGGTGCCAAGTTGCTGTGGTGAGAGAGGACTGGGGTCCTCCTCTCTCCCTGAGGCCTGCACACTGCACCCCTCAACTCCAGCCCCAACCCAGAGCAATGCTTTAAATGAGGAAACACAAAACTTATTTGAAAACTCTGGAAAGAGGACAAGAGAAAAATCATGATAGGAGAGCCATAGTAATAAGGTTGTGGGAGCCACATGCACATACAAGGGAAGTCTAAGCCCAGCTCTGGAAGTTCTGGTCTACACTAGGGCTATATCCTGAAATAACCCCTCTTAGGTTGAATTTATAAGCGGAGCATCCACACCATCAAGCCAGTTATTTTGAAATAATAGGCTGCTTATTTTGAAATCTGTACTCCTGCTTTCCTCAGGGAATAACGCTAATTTTGAAATAGCTATTTCGAAATAGCGGTCATGTGGACGCTCCAGTGCCATTATTTCAAAATAACTCCGCCCCAGAATCATTCAAAGTAATTACTTCCCAGTGCTTCCTAGGGCTCTAAATCGAGGCAGGGCATCCATATTAACGGAGCCTGCCTTGGACTCATTTTGAGGCTTCCCTGTAATGAGGACACACTATTTCAATGTTGAAACAAAATACAGGACTATGTAGCACTTTGAAGACTAACAAGATGGTTTATTAGGTGATGAGCTTTCGTGGGTCAGACCCAATTCCTCAGATCAAATAGTGGAAGAAAATTGTCACAACTATATATACCAAAGGATACAATTTAAAAGAATGAACACATATGAAAAGGACAAATCAAATTTCAGAACAGAAGAGGGATGGGGGGGGAAGGTAAATGTCTGTGAGCTAATGATATTAGAGGTGATAATTGGGGAAGCTATCTTTGTAATGGGTAAGATAATTAATGTCTCTGTTTAAACTTAGGCATAAAGTGTCGAATTTAATGTTATTAATCGTTTTTAGTTATTTTGAAATAGTTTCCTCGTGTAGTCACACCCTAAGTCAGGCTGTTTAAAAAGTACCATTTTTTGCAGGAATTTTTTTAAAAAAATTACAGCTGAACACCAAAACATTCAGTATTTGAAAGCCATTGCGGTTTGATTTTTTTTTTCAGAAACAAACTAAAAATCAGAGAGGTAGCCGTGTTACTCTGAATCTTCAAAAGCGGCGAGGAGTCCTGTGGCACCTTATAGACTAACCGAAGTGTTGGAGCATAAGCGTTTGTGGGCAAAGACCCACTTCATCATGTCATGTCATGCATCTGACGAAGTGGGTCTTTGCTCACGAAAGCTTATGCTCCAACACTTCAGTTAGTCTATAAGGTGCCCCAGGACTCCTCGCCACTTTTGCAAACTAAAAATCTTTACCAAAAATGGTTTTTTGTTTCACTGATTTACTGAAAAACTGGAAAATATCCGCCAGATTGGCAGTTTCATTTTGGGTGAACAATCTTTCTTCATGGCATAGCTCCATCGATGCGTTAATGAACTGTAGAGACAAAATATCATGAAGTGCTACAGGAAAGAAATAAACTTTCTTATATTTACTCAGCAACCAGAATGGGCCCTAATGGAACTATATAGTGAAAATAAACTTAAAAGAGATACCGGTTGAACCTCTCTCATCCGGAACTCTCTTATCCAGAAACATCTGTCATCTGGCATGATTTGAGTTCGCCGGATGACCACTTTTCATGAGTGTGGCCAAGTTTCCTGCAGCCCCATAAGTTTGTTTACACCCTCCAGCCCTGGCTCTCTGTGGTCTGTGCTGTTATTTTGCTCTGTTTTACCCTTAAATGTCCTCAAACAGCATAGTAAGCAGTAGAAGTGTTGGTAATGCTGCTAGAAAACACTAACATCTCGTGGTCCAGAAAACTCTGTCGTTTAGATCCAGTCTGTCCCAAGAGTGCTGGACGAAAGAGGTTTACCCTGTAATAGTCTCTTCATTGGGTCCCTGACTGCAGCCTTTTATGCATGTTTCTCAGCAGAAGATAACATTGTACAAGGCTAAGGACACACCTTAGTTACCCGGGCTAAAAATAGCAAGTGAATCCTGACCTAATTTAAACAAGCAGGAGTTATGCCTTTGACATGATTGGGCCAGAATTTCACCCATGAAGTAGTAATGACTAGTGAAGCTGTTCAGGAGCAAGGTTTTGTTGTTGTTGTTGTTGTTTTAACTTCAGGCGGCAGCGGTTCTCAACTCGTTTCAGTCCACGGATCACCAGGCCAATCACCACATTTTCATGGACCAGCTCCAGCACGTGTAGCACAGGACGAACGACACAGCAACCGCTCAGCACGACGGCGGCAGCTACACTGACGCTCGGAGCCTCAGACAGATGTTACTGGGAACACAACGTGGTTGTGTCCTAGGTGACGCTAGGGATGATGTGCTGCGTGCGTGTGAACACAGCGTAAAACAGCCTAATGGTGGTGCCTGCTCACGCCGTGTGACTTTGGACTATGTTCCTGTGGACCACCGAAAAAGTCTCTGAGAACCACAGCTTCAGGGGATGTTTTGTGCGTTTAAAATGTCGTCTGTTCTGGAACGGAACCAAACCTCGCCAAAAATGTGGAATTTCTCATCAGCTGTGATTCTGGAAAAAAAAAAGCATGTGGGGTACAACTCAAAACTCTTTCAAGAAGTTCTGTCTTTGGCTTCTTTCCATTTTAGACTGCCCTGGGGCGGGGGCAGGGGATAGTTTTGCCATGGAAAATTGAAGCGTTCCATTCTGAAAAGGTTGAAATAGAACACGTGGACCTTATTGATTTCCCCCTCTCATGCTGATTTCCATGACTAAATGAATTTTCAAAGGTGAAAAGTTTCCCGGAAATATTTTTGCTTTGGGTGAACCAGCATAGTCTGACAGAAAAACTGGCATTGGAAAAAGTTCCGAAAAGGGCAACAAAAATGATGAGAAACGGGTCCCATATGAAGAGACATTAAAAAGACTGGGACTTTTCAGTTTAGAAAAGAGGAGACTAAGGCAGGATATGACAGAGATCTATAAAATCATGACTAGTGTGGAAAAAGTGAATAAGGAAAAGTTATTAACTTATTCCCACAATATAAGAAGTAGGGGTCACCACATGAAATGAAAAGGCAGCAGGTTTAAAACAAACAAAAGAAAGTTTTTTTTTAAACTCAGCGCACAGTCAACCTGTGGAACTCCTTGCCAGAGGATGTGCTGAAGGCTAGAACTTTAACAGGGTTTAAAAAAAAAGAGCTAGATAGATTCATGGAGGTTAGTTCCATCAATAGCTATTAACATGGCTCGACAAACTATAGAATCTACTCACCCGTGGCGAGTAGATTTCAGCCGTGCGCCCCGTTCACCGGCGGCGCGCACATGAGCAATGCGGGTCTTGCGCAAGTGCAGCGCAGGGCTGGTGAGCGGTTTTCGCCTCCGTTTGCCAGGCCCTGGCTATTAGCCAGGATGGGTAGGAATGGTGTCTCTAGCCTCTGTTTCTCTGGAAGTGGGAGACAGGGGGAGTCACGTGAGGAATTCCTGTTGTGTTCCTTCCCTCTGGGGCACCTGGCATTGGCCACTGTCAGCTGACAGGATACTGGGCTAGATGGACCTTTGGTCTGACCCAGTACGGCCGTTCTTATGTTCTGCACCCATTCTAAATATTGGGTAAAGCGGCTCATTAGCTAACTGCCCTTCCCACAGAGCTGCTGCCAGGTAAGGTCCTTGACAAGGCAAGCAAGGTGACAGACTCAGTCCCTAAGGCTATGGGTTACCGTCTGTGTGAAGGCCCTTGTCACTTCTCCATTCCTTTCCCGTTTCTGTTTCCTCTCCTGTTCCTCCCCTTGCGCGTTTTAACATGCTGCTGGCACACTCGGATTCCTAAAAGACCAGACTTCCTGAGAAGCAGATGGAGCGCTAAGAACTCTGTTTCCGTCGCGCTGAGCACCGTGTCAAATCAATCTGCAGGCTCAGGTTCCTGGTGGCGGGAGGTGGTGGGCTGCTGATAAGGGAATTGAAAAGGCACACTCTTTTTTGAAACAGAGAGAGAAAGGGAGGGGGAGAGAGAAACTGTGTAAGAGAAGCAGCAGCAAATGTGCGCTTCATTCATGACTCACTGGGCATTCCTGGTTTTCTGCTCTGAGACTTGCAAGGGGACAATTTATTGCACCTCAGTCGTACTCCGGGAGAGTTATGTTTATGCCTCAGATTCTGATAAGGGTGAATAAATCCTGTGATTATTTACTCTCCTCTTGGACAGGGTCTGTCCTGAATCCATCACTGTTTCATATGGTGGGGAATGTGCCAGGACTCTCAAACTCAACTGGCTTCCCAGGACGAAAACGAGTCTCAGAGAAACGAGAGCTGGTGTCCCTACCCCTGTGCACACTGACCCCCCCTCTAAACTCTTCCCTCCTGCAACCTGTTCTCCTCACTCTAAGTTCCCTGCAGATTGTTCTAAGCAATTCAACCGAGTGCTGGGATGTTTTTTAACACAGCTGTGGACGCAGGCAAGAGAGCTTCGAAACAGCTGGTGCCAGCAATGCTTCTCCTTCACAAGATAGCTGGGGGGTTTCCACAAGTGGCCCTTTGCAGTGCAGACAGGCCCGCAGTGACGTGTCTAGCTTCACGCAGGAAGTCAGTGTCAGGAGCACAAATCGAAGCCAGAACAATTGAGTGCCAGGCCGGCCTTCACCAGCAAACTGCCTTCCCGTCTCGGCTTTTTGGACCTGCAGCTGTCTCAGAGGGGCTGCCAGGCCTTGCTGACTTGGTTTCACGAGGCATACCTGTGCCGATCAAGAAAGGCTTCTTTGTCGGCGCGGCGCGTCCAGACTGCCCCGATCTGCCGACAAACAGCTGATCGGCAGAGCGGGGCAGCCATTTAAATTTAAATGAAGCCGTGATTATTTTAATCACGGCTTCATTTCCCTCTGCCGATCTGGCTAATCTACATGCCTCCGTCGACGGAGGCATGTAGTTTAGACGTACCCTAAGACGGAAGAATCCCAAGCATTGCTACAGGCTGGGGATCGAATGGCTCAGCAGCCGTTCTGCAGAAAAGACCTGGGTATTACAGTGGATGAGAAGCTGGATGAGAGTCAACAGGGTACCCTTGTTGCACAGAATACTAAGATCACATTGGGCTGCATTCCTAGGAGCATTGCCAGCAGATCTAGGGAAGGAATTATTCTCCTCTGTTTGGCGCCAGAGAGGCCACATCTGGAGTATTGTGTCCAGTTCTGGGCCCCCATGCCAGAAAGGAGGTGGATGCATTGGAGAAAGTCCAGCAGAGGATAGCAAAAATGATGAGGGGGCTGGAGCACATGACCTACGAGGAGAGGCTGAGGGAGTTGGGTCTGTTTAGTCTGCAGAAGAGAAGAGTGAGGGGGGATTTGAGAGCAGCCTCCAACTTCCTGAAGGGAGGTTCCATAGAAGATGGAGAGAGGCTGTTCTCAGTGATGGCAGAAGACAGAATTAGGCATAATGGTCTCAAGTTGGAGTGGGGGAGGTCTAGGTTGGATAATAGGAAAAACGATTTCCCTAGGTGGGTGGGGAAGCACTGGGATGGGTTCCCTAGGGAGGGGGTGGAATCTCCATCCCTAGAGGTTTTAGCAAAGCCCTGGCTGGGATGATTGAGTTGGGTTGGTCTTGCTTTGGGCAGAGGGCTGGACTCGAGGACTCTTGAGGTATCCTCCAGCCCTGGGATTTTATGATCTGTCCACCTGCTATGAGGGAAGTAGGGGCCTTTATGCGGATCCTTTTCTCCCAACGCCTTCCAGTTGCCTGGTTGAGTGGGGACTCTTGCCTCACTCCCGCTGCAAAGCTTCAGCCGCTTAGGGTACAGTGCCAGGATTCATTCCCAAGGATGGTTCATTCCCAGGACCCTGACATGTCCCCCTATAATCTATTGGACCCTTTCGTAGCCATATATATCTATACCAGCATGGGATGGGCTGGCCAAGACATACTCCTACTATTGCCCATCACGCAGGGCTGGATGACTAATCTGTCACATATTCCATCTGTTTATCTGAGAAAATATCATTACCTCTCTGAATAAAGGCGTCTTGGCTCTGAAATCCAGTTTCTCAACAGGCCTGATGAAATCATGGTTTGTTGGCCTGCTAGGGCATCGCAGAAGCCTGGTGCTTCCACCTGGGCAAGGTAACGGAGATGTCTTCTTTTCATGTGGCTCTTTAGTATCAGAAGCAAGAGCTAGCCAAGGGCATCTTTTTTAAATCACAGAGGCCCCGTCCTTCCAGCTGAGGAAAATTGCAATGACCAGATCGTTGTTGCAATCAATTGTTCTTGTTCTAGCTCCTAACCGTTGGGTGAAGAATATTCTGCCACACCCTGTATGTCTTGTGAAGTCTTTTATATTGCCGGCCTGTGAATGAAGTTACTCTTCCCCATTGCTCTTAAAGGTCTAAAAAACATGAACTATGAGACAAGTCTGAAGGAACTGGGCTTGTTAGTGTGGAAAAGAGAAGGCTGAGAGGGGACATGAGAGCCGTTTTCAGGTATCTAAAAGGGTGTCACAAGGAGGAGGGAGAAAAATTGTTCTGCTTGGCCTCTGAGGATAGAACAAGAAGCAATGGGCTTAAACAGCAGGAAGGGAGGTTTAGGTTGGACATGGGGAAAAACTTCCTCCTGTCAAGGTGGTTAAACACTGGGGGTGCATCTAGACTGGCAAGATTTTGCGCAAAAGCAAAAACTTGCCAGCTGTCTACACCAGCTGCTTGAATTTGCGCAAGAGCACTGATGTTCTAATGTAAGAATTCAGTGCTTCTTGCGCAAATACTTTGACGCTCCCGCTCAGGGATAAGAACTCTTGCGCAAGAATACTTGCGCAAGAGGGCCAGTGTAGACAGGCACCTTAATTTTTTCCACAAGAAAGCCCGATGGCTAAAATGGCCATAGGAGCTTTCTTGCGCAAAAGCGCATCTATACTGGGCACGGATGCTTTTGCGCAAAAGCTTCCATGCCAGTCTAGATGCTCTTTTCTGGCAATACTTTTAACGGAAAAACTTTTCCTTTAAAAATATTTCCACAAAATCATGCCAATCTAGACGCAGCCTGGAATAAATTGCCTAGGGAGGTTGTGGAATCCCCATCTCTGGAGATATTTAAGAGCAGGTTGGACAGACACCTGTCAGGGATGATATAGATAGTTCTTGGTCCTGCCATGAGGGTAGGGGACTGGACTTGATGACCTCTCGAGATCCTTTCCAGTTCTCATATTCTGTGATTCTCTTCCGAATAGTGCAAACAAGTAATGACAGGGTGGGGGTGGGGGACAGACGAGCTAATTAGGTTAATTTGGGTCTGTACATTAAATGAAAGAACTATCCAGATAATCAGATTGCATCACAACGTTCTGTGTAAGAGAATTAACATTCAATACAAATCTTATCCCTATCTAATGCAATCCTAAGCCACTAAAATTGATAGCCCTAGGGAGACCGTTTAAAAAAGAACATAGGCAAGCACTTTAAAACTGAATTCATGCATAGAGAGAAGTCAAACTAGCTGCAGGATCTTGTGGGGGAAAAAGGCAAAATCTGTATCCTCGGTCAGGGAGGGATTATGCTGCATGGTTTAGATGTGCTATGTGCAGACTTGGAAGACTGCAAAGTAGGAACATTGTTGCTTCATATTCTCGTGCTGGAATAAGTGAAATGGAACGGTGATGCCAGGTGCCTCCATGACTAGCAGAAAATATTTCCAAAGCCCAAATGAACCGTTAAGGTGTATGGTACTGTAAAAACAGTGTCCTTCCCCTTTCAGAGCTAGAAGTCGTGGGACTAGCCTGTCCAGTCCAGTCGAACCCACCTGTGACATGGTTAATGGCATCTTGTCCAGAGAGGGCCAGAATTGGGATTAGGAACAGCTGAGCCTCAGAAAAGGACTGAAAAAAATTCCTTATGGTCGAGACATCACATGAAGCAAACTGGGTTCTTCACTGGACAGACTTTGAGAGGCCTGTAAGGCAGATGCTGGGGAGACAGGGTTCTATCCCATAGCTAAAGAGATACTAGGAGGTGAGGCAGAGGCTCAGCTGACGCGGAGGCCAAGCGCCTCTGGCTGTGTGGACTTTTGTTGGCTATTTGGTACCGCACAAGGAGTTTCAGCTAGGAGGCACTTACCTGGAGGAATAGGTTGTGAACAGCAAGTGTGTGTCTAGACTACAGGGTTTTGACGACAAAAGTGGACTTTTGTCGACAAAACTAAACCTGCGTCTACACTACCGCTGAGTTCTGTTGACATAACCATCGACAGAACTCAGCAGTTTTGTTGACACTGGTAAACCTCATTTTACGAGGAATAACACCTTTTGTCGGCAGAGTTCTGTCGACAGAAGGCATTATTGCATCTAAACTTTACGTCTACACTGCCATATCAACAAAGCGGCGTGCTTTGTCTACAGAACTGGATGTCGTCTAGACGCTCTTTGTTGACAGAAGCTTTGTCGACAGTATCTGTTGACAAAACTTCTGTCGACAAAAGCCTGTCATCTAGACGTACCCAAAAATCCACTGTAGAGTCCAGAGTGTGATCTCTAGGGGGACTAGGGTTAGGAACCCTGGCCATGCCAGGAGGGGCAATGGTGTCATGAGTGTGGTGAGCAGGACACAAGACAACATTCTTCCGCTCTACTCTGCGCTGATTAGGCCTCCGTTGGAGAATTGTGTCCAGTGCTGGGCACCACATTTCAAGAAAGATGTGGAGAAACTGGAGAAGGACCAGAGAAGAGCAACGAGAATGATGAAAGGTCTAGAGAACATGACCTATGAGGGAAGACTAAAGAATTGGGCTTGTTTAGCTTGGAAAGGAGAAGACTGAGAGGGGACATGATGAGAGCAGTTTTCAAGTACCAACAAGGGTGTTACAAGGAGCGGGGAGAAAATGTTTTCTCCTTGGCCTCTGAGGATAGAACAAGAAGCAATGGGCTTAAACTGCGGCAAGGGAGGTTTAGGTTGCACATTAGGAAAATCTTTCTACCTATCAGGGTGGCGAAACACTGGAATAAGTTGCCTAGGGAGGTTGTGGAAGCTGCATCCCTGGAGATATTTAAGAGCAGGTTGGACAGACACTTGTCTGGGATGATCTAGATGGTACTTGGTCCGGTCATGAGAGCAGGGGACCGAACTCGATGACCTCTCAAGGTCCCTTCCTAGACTAGGATGGTGAGTGCAAATGCTACCAAGAACTTTGTGTAACGACCTACGATGACCCAGCGCTACTGGAGCAGACCCCGTGCAGGCAGGGGGCTGCGAACCCAGAACCTTCAACATTCAAAGCTGGAGGTTCCAGGATCGGAACTCAAGCAGGAAAATGTGCTGGCTGGCCGATTTAGCAAGACCTTCTGTGGAGCAGCCACTAGAGGGCTGCAGAGACCACTCTCTCTTTGCAGGTGTTGCACACTGGGCACCCCTTTGCCGATACTTCCCTGGCAAAGCAGGGAGTCCAATGTAGGGCCCCCCAAGGGCCCCGCGGCCAGGAAGTCCGTTCCCGGAGAAGCAGTGTGTCAGGGTCCATGGTCAGTAGAAGCTGAGCTGCTCGGTGTTTGCCACTTGCCTCCGCCCTCACTCTCAAGGGATGCTTTTCTTATTCAAGCCAACATTTTCAAGGCTGAACCTCGGACTTCCGGCACCTCAAGATGTGGCCTGTTCTTCAGTCCTCCGGTGGCCCTGACGCAGCGGCTCTCCAACTGCGTTGTCCGGCGACTCCCTTCAGACAACAAAATTGACTCCACGACCCCAGGAATGGAGCCGGGAGGCTAAGTCTGCCTCGGCCCCACCACTCTGAGCTGGGGTGCCAAAGCTGATGGGCATCAGCCCCGGGTAGAGGGCCTCTAAGCTGAGCCCCGTCTCCCAGGACTGAAGCGTTGGGCCTTGGCTTCCATCCCCGGTGTTGGGGCTCAGCCATCAAATTCAGCTCTGGGCCCCCTCAAGGGTGGGCCGGCCAGCCGTGGGGAGACCACTGACTGAGGTCACAACCCACAGACTGAGAACCGCTGCCCTGAACAAATGAGGCCCATTATTTAGGTGTCTCTAGAAGGCCGCAGGTGCCTAATGTCTCCATCCAAGTTTGAAAATTTCGGCCTGAAATGTTTCCCTGCCCATCCGCTGCGGGAGAGCAGAAGTCCTGTGAGACCCTCACCCTTCCCCAATGGCCCTCTGGGGTACATCAGAAATGGGTACAATGTAGAACAGCCCCGTGGCTGCTCTCATTCATGCCAGGAGATTGGTCCTGTGCGCAGGTGGCTAAGCAAGCCTAAAAAGCCACCCTTGCATCTGCTGAGTTGCATTCTGTGCTTCTCAGTGACAGTGGATGATCAGAGCCGTAGAAACCAACCTGGAGCTAAAACAGCTTTAGAAAGCGACGTCGCCATCCCTTGTTCCCTTGCCAACCTTGGGAACGTATCTCGCTGGTGCGTTCTCCTGGGCAAAAACGGCCTTTTCAAAGAATTCTCTCGCTCCCCTAACCAAGTGCAGGCAGCAGAGCTAGAGATAAAATCAAATCATGGGAGGGCTTTGCGATCGCTCTCTATAAACCAAGAGAGCTAATTAATTCCCTCTGGAATAGGCGCTGTGATCTCATTCACCGAGATCCCTCCAGCTGGGACTGGAAGTAAACAAAAGAGGCTGCCAATCAATATTTTTTAGCATAAAAAATACTTTCTTCAGGGAAAGCAAATTAAGTAGATCAGTGAATAAAGCGGAGAAGTGGAGCGAAAAAAAGAATGGGCAGAGCTTCAGAAAGGTGTGGGGAGGAGAGACGGGCTGGACAGAGATGCTAAAACCTGAGCGTCTGCCTTCCTGGAGTTGGCACCTTCTTGAAGGATTTCTCGTTTCCACCAGCACGGTCCGGACCAAGCTACAAGCTTCCCCACTGATGCCTCCAAGTACAGTTTGCAAACACCATGATCTGATTTCTCTGTACTTTAACCCTTCCTGTAACTCAGCTAATTCACCGTGGAATTAATTTTTGGCCATTGGTTCCAGCCAGATTGGGATTTCACTCTTTTTTGAACAACCGATGTCGGAATAAAAACTGGAGCAAATTCCCAGTTGTCCTTTGCCTGGTGTAATTGCTTCCTCCTGGGCTAGCTGGGTGGGACATGCACGGATCCTGCTCTAATATTGCTGAGTGCAACATTTTGCACGAGTGCAAACAATGATCTGAGCTGCCAGCTAATGGTGAATCTGGCCTGATGTTTTATTCAATGTAGGAAATTCAGAAAACAAGAGGCCTTTCCTTGTGCACGAGACCAGAGCACAAATGTGTCCTGGATTTCCAGAAAGCCTCTGATGAGGTTGCTCTCCAAAGGCCTTCAAGCAAAGTGAGCTGTCATGGGATAAGACAGGAAGTCCCATTGTGGATTGGTAACTGGTTAAAAGAAACACAGGGTAGGAATAAATGGTCAGTTTTCAGAAAGGAGAGAGGTAACCAGTGGTGTCCTCCAGGGGTCTGTACTGGGACCAGTCCTATTCAACATATTCACCAATGATGTGCAGAAAGGGGTAAACAGTGAGGCTACAGCTACCCTGCTGGTTTTTTGCAGAAGAGGATATGCAAATGGCGCTCTCATTTGCATATCTGCTTCCGATTCCTTTGGCGGAAGAGGTTTTGCCGATAAAAATCGAGGTTTACAGGATCTTGCAAAAAAGGGTTTTTTTCGGACACATGGCCCCGTCTACATGGGGCTTTTTATCGGCAAAAGCTCTTCCACAAAAAGAACTGGAAGAAGATATGCAAATGAGAGCACCATTTCCATATCCTCTTGCGCAAAAAAGCGGCAGTGTAGCTGTAGCCTGCGGTGGCCAAATTTGCTAATGGTACAACATTGCTCAGGATAGTTAAGTCTAGAGAAGAGCTTCACAAGGATGTCACAAAGCTGGATGAATGGGCAATAAAATGGCAGATAAAATCGATTGCTGATAAATACGAAGGAGTGCATGTTCGAAAACACGTCCAGCGTTTCCTCATCATCTCTTCCAGTGCTTAATCTAGCCTTTTATTTGTAGTGATGGGTACTGTATAAAGTACCTAGAGCAGCCATGCAACCATGGACCAACAAGCCTAGACAGTCGATTTTAGCAGCACCCGTTAAACCTGAAATGAGTTAATTTCAGGAGAAAACGGAAGGTGTTTCAATAAGGAAAAAACAAACCTGTTGCTGATAAATTCATAATGAGCACAGCAGCGAGTAAATTAAAATAGATGATCTAACATAAACCGTTGTGATAAGGCCCACTAGAAAGATTCACTCTAACAACCGGGATCCCTCCATCATGGAAAATGAAAGGCTGTGAGCATGGAAGCTTCCGTCTATAATAAATCCATGTTCGTGTAAGAGCCAATATCCTGGGAGATGGAACGACAGGTGGGAAAACCTCCACGACACTTAACGGAAACCTACAGATGAATCCCTGGGTTTCGTTATGGTGGCTTTGACTTCAGGAATGAATCGCAGGATATTACGCGGCATCAGAGTATAAATTGCCCATGGTCAGTCATTGTGAATAGCTAATTCCAGCTGCCTTGTGCTACGCTGCTCACCTTTTGTGAGGATGATTAACAGTCTCGGTTCTGATCCAGCAAAACACTGAAGCACATGCCTAAGCCTTCGGTGGGACGATTTGGAATGCGTAGTGTTTGAGCATGCCGCTCAGCTGGGAACGGAGTTGTTCATCACACACAGGCCGTGGAGTAGCAAAGTACTGAAGTGTACGTTCACCTTCCAGATCAGAACTTGGCATTTACTTGTTTCACAGGACATAATCAGTGCCTGCTTTCTAATTATAAATATCAAACCATTCACAGAGGCGCACTCCGGAGTGGGATACCCTTATCCTAGGTAACGCAGTGGCTCTGCTTTCCTTTTGTCTTCTAGTGTCTTATTATGCCGTCTCATTAGGAGGATTATGGGGCAATCAAACTGGGACCTACTTCGGCAATAATTAAACAATGACTCCTCCGCTGCATCAATCCTGGCTCTTCCGTGCATGGCTCCTGGTTACGGTTTTGACATGGCCTAGCTAGTCGGTGAGTCATCTGTTTTGCTTTCAGGTCACAAATCAGGCTTCATTCTCAGCTCATTTCTGGGTCAGCAAAGAGACCATTAAATAACAGAAATCCCTTTTCTCCTGGCTTTAATTCCTCTTTCCCAGGTGACCAGGCGAGGAGGCGAGAGACGGCTGTAATTTCTGAGCTAGTGCTCCAATGACCTGTTCAGAAATGTCTCAAGAAGCCGGAAGGTCAGAGTCTAACCTCCGAAAATTGCCAGCCATCGTGCTGCACGGGCATTGACCCACATTATGTCCTCACTTCCCCTCCCTTTGGGGAGGGGATTTCAGACATTTTCCCCAAGGTGTTTGCGTATAAAGAGGCCAAAGACGGAGCCAACGTTAGATTTATTTACCTCAGGAGCACAATGGTGGGGTGGGCAGGCGTTCCAGCAGAGGGCGCTAATGAGGTATAAGTTGACCCTGATGCATGCTTATGCAGGCTGGGACCAGAATCCATTGGGCTTCTACTCCCGCTTGTCGGCAGGTGGGACTGGGTAGTAGGTATAACCATGGCTCCATCTCCCAGTTCGTTAAACAGCATAGAACTAACATGCTGTGCACCCCCATCGCATTGTTCACTCAAAGTTGTGTTTGACACCTTCCCCCACTCTGTGTTGGTCCTGTCTGTTTAAGTTGCAAGCTCTTCCAGGCCAGCTCCTACTCTGTTTGTGATGCACCTAGCACAATGGGGCCTCGCCCTCGGTTTGCCCAGAGACAATATCCTGAAAATGAAAATCATCGCGGGGAAGAGAACACATTGTTTGCCCTTCTTTCAGAAGCGCAGAGCTGAAGGACTGAGTTATAACTCCTAGACTGTGTCCAGACTCAGGGTTTTTTTCGAAAAAAGTAGCCTTTTTTCGAAAAAACTTCACCTGCGTCCAGACTCAAGCCACGTTCTTTCGAAATTAAATCGAAAGAACGCGGCTTTTCTTTCGACGGCGGTAAACCTAATTCTACGAGGAAGAACGCCTTCTTTCGAAAGTTCCTCTTTCGAAAGAAGGCGTTCTTGAATGTAAATAGGGCTTCCTCGAAAGAGAGCATCCAGACTCGCTGGGTGCTTTCTTTCGAAAAAGCAAGCCGCTTTTTCGAAAGTTCCGCGTGTAGTTTAGACGCGCTCTTTCAAAAGAGGCTCTTTTGAAAGAGGCTTGCAGTCTAGACATAGTCCTACAGAATAAGGCTCAGAAAGGCTTAAATATAAAGAAAGTTACCAACCCCCCACCAATTTACTGATCTCATATAGCATCACAGAGAGAATACGAAAGAAATACTGGTATTCTAATGATTAGAAGTTGATTATGCATAATTAATCTAATTATTAGAATAATACCCCAACTATTTGCATAAGAGAAACTAGCGAATTTCTATTTTTGTCTACTCTACAGAATCAACAAAAATTATATTGCCAGACATTTCCTAGAGAACATAATGAAGCTGTCGTTAGCATGTATGCGTTGATTTCCTTGTGGAAATAAATATAGGGACAAATTTCATTTTCATTCACCTCTGTGAAGTTCATTTGGTTTTTACTTTGATGGAATAAAGACCAATGGGATGAAGAAAAAATACACAGCAGTGGTCTGCACCTACTCAATTTTCAGGTGACCCGACAAACACAAAACGAGTTGGATGCATCTGAGATCAAAGCACTGGACACCTGATTTTCTATGTCATTATACAGAAAATGGGCATTAAGACCACCCGAGTCGTGCAAAGAGCAAACAGTTGGATGAAAGTTTGATGTTCTGAGCCTTTTTTAATTGATACCCTGAACAGATTAAACCGAAATTGTACCAAGGAGAGTTGAGACGTCCACTTCTTCCAGAAAAAAAAATGAGGGAAAACCTACAGGAAAAAATTGCTAACATTGCATCATCACCGAATGAGGAATTTGAGAAATTGTCTATATTTAAAGTGGCCATTCTTTGAGCCTCAGCATGCATTGTCGACAAAAATCAAAGGCAGCAGCAGGGTCGCCTTGATGAAAATGACAATGAAATCAAAGATCCTCCAGGAAAAGAATCATGCATTTATCTCTTAGCAAAATGACAATCAACATCAGAGAAAGCTACATTAGTCCATCCCCGGCCAACGCTCAAAGATGGCTTCGCAGCCTACAGAAGAGCGGGTAGGAAAAGCGAGCAGAAGAAAGACAGCATGATGCTCATGCTAACAATGCAAAGATGGTTTATGATTCCCTGAAGGCCATTTACGGCTCATCAAAATCAGGACCAGCGTCACGAATGAGTGCAGATCGATTTACCCAAATCAAGGACAAGAGAGGCAGCTCTGAAAGATGGGTGCAGCACTTTATGGGGGCTACTCAATCATCCCTTCACAGTCGAACACAGGTACTAGAGGAACTGAACCCGCACTCGATGTATGATGAAATTGCCCAGCCACCATGCAATGAGGAAACACAAAAAGCTCTTGAACAGATGAAGTCAAGTAAATCCCCTAGCAAAGACAGTTATCAGCTGAAATCTTCAAACCTAC
The DNA here is from genome assembly GCF_052426305.1 of Pelodiscus sinensis. NCBI lineage: Eukaryota > Metazoa > Chordata > Testudines > Trionychidae > Pelodiscus > Pelodiscus sinensis. The sequence goes on from NC_143056.1 coordinate 4,790,057, forward strand.
AAGCCCCCAAAATGTCCACTGCATAAGCAATCATTAAGGACATCTGGGAAGCTGTGGAACTTCATCCGGACTTCAATTATAGTTACATTACAAAAAAATAAAGGGAGGGGTATAGTAAGAGGGCCTGACAATAGAGGCATGGTGGGAGGCCTAAGGCCTGAACGACATAAAGCAAAGCTAAGCTGCAAGCTAGGTCCTGCCATGATGGCAGGGGACTGGACTCAGTGACTTCTCGCGGTCCCTTCTAGTCCTAGTATTCTATGAAAAGGCAGGTCCTGCTCACAGAAATTTTGCAAGTGCAGGGCTGCTGGTATTGCAGAAGCACACATACCTAGGAGGTACTGGGCACAGGCCATGCACGTAAGCATTCCAGGAAGATGGTAACAGAACATATCGCTGCAGAAACAGCTTGGTACCAGTACACTCCCCATAGAAAACAGGGACATACTGACCCAGGCTCAGCACAGGGTTGGGATGACAGCATGATGGAGAAGGATGTTTTGATCAAACCACCATGTACAAGGTCATGGGTGGTATCTAGGTACGTTGGGGCGTGTCAACCTAATATATTTAAGGGTGGCACCTTGATATGTAAGAAGTGATGTGTTAGCTTGTTTGTGTCTGTGTATAAAAGTGTATCTCGGAGGGACTACCTTGGTCCAGCCGAGGAGATAGAGGAAACTCTTGGCCGCTAACTGAGCTGAGTCCATTGCCAGGGCGTATATGTACTAGTGTAGCCGTGGCCAACCTGCGGCTCGCGAGCCACATGCAGCTCTTCCCCCTCCAGGGTGTGGCTCGTGAAGCACCCCCCGTGACTCATAAAGCAGCCCCCATACCCCCACAAACAGCCCTCTTCTCCCAGTTCCCTGTGCTCACTGATGGAGTATAAAGATGACGTCGGCCGACAGGAGCCTGATGTGGCTGTTCTTCACGCTGGATCCACCGATATCTTCGCCCTTTGCTTGAAATGGGTTGGCCACCTCTGTACTAGTGTAAACTATTGACGTCTGGTCTAGACGGCTGGTGTGCTAGAGACTGTACGTTGTTTGACAATAAACCTGGTTCCAGTGCCTTCCCACCTTGTCTGAGTTGTGGTCACTGGGGGCTCTTAGAAGCCAGCGGTAGTGGCTACCTGCCCAGAGTCTGCACGGCATTTGGAGAGAGCACACGTATTCAGAGAGAGCACATGCACCGCATGCAGCCAAATGGTTATCAACACTGTAGGGAGCAGAACAGATGCCAGAGCACCACACCGGTGGCGGCGTCTGACTACAAGGGGTATCTTCCTGCTATCTATCAGTGATAAAACCCGCACGTGTACTGATGCTCCATCGGCTGGTCAAAACAGGACTGGAGAAGATTTTACTAGCACTCCAAGGTGGATTTAAATCAATTCAGGACACTGCCAGCATGATTTTTGTGGGGTGCAGATTCCAGAAACAACTTTTGACTCCCAGAATAATAAGGCTGACAAGTAAAGAACTGGCCCAGGTATCACACTAAAATGGAAGTGCAATATTTACATTCCAATTAATGTCTTTTAGAGTTACAGGGTAAACATGAGAAAGTCAGCAATTTCCTGTAATAGCTGGCGGGGGCACTTTGGTATTTTTATTTCTGAGCAAATAGCTTTCAATAGTTTCAACTCCTGAAAGGGTTACCTTAGTCTGGAAAAGCTGAGAATGACTGAAATAAGCTGAGTGCTGCTACCAGTCCTTTTTGTTAGCTGTTCTGAATTATGCAATGGACAACCTTCCAAAGAGCATCTACGTGATGATGAGCATCTACGTGAGCATCTGGATAAATTCATGGAGGTAGGTCCATAAAAGGCTGTTAGCCAGGGGATAAAATGGTGTCCTGGCCTCTGTTTGTCAGAGGCTGGAGAGGGATGGCAGGAGACAAATCGCTTGATCATTGTCTTCGGTCAACCCTCTCTGGGGCACCTGGTGCTGGCCACTGTCGGCAGACAGGATACTGGGCTATGGACCTTTGGTCTGACCCAGTACGGCCATTCTTATGTTCTTATGTTCTATATTCTTATGTAGAGAACTGATGGAAAACTCCAAATCTCCAAAGGCTTATTTCAAAGACACATGCTCTTGAGCAACTGTTACATGAAGACCTTTTCACTCATGATTGCGCTGTACTTAGTCATAGCAAAAGTAACCTACAGCTTATCTTTCATGGGTTGTCTAACTACTTTGGACTCATCATCAGCCTGGAAAAAGCTGGTGTTCTCAACCAACCAGCTTCATCACCATTACCAGTTGGACAAACATCACCATCAATGCTACCACCATCATGGAGGTTAGGTCCATCAATGCTTCTTAGCCAGGGTGGGTAGGAATGGTGTCCCTGGCCTCTGTGTGTCAGAGGGTGGGAATGGGTAACAGGAGAGGGATCACTTGATTATTCCCGGTTCTGTCCACTCCCTCGGGGGCATCTGGCATTGGTCACTGTCAGCAGACAGCACACTGGGCTAGCTAGACCTTTGGTCTGACCCAGTCTGGCCGTTCTTATGGTACAAAACAAAAGAAGGTCAAACTCTTTATGTAAAGGTGTCAGAGTTGTAGCCATGTTAATCTGTAATTTTAAAAGCAATGAGTAGTCCTGAGCTCTTGAGGGCAAAACCCACTTCTTCAGACGAGATGATCTTGAGTCACTAGATCTTGTCGCAAGATTGTGCCATCTGAAGAAGTGAGTTTTTTTGCCCATGAAAGCTCTTGAGAATTCTAGAACTGGAAGGGACCTTGAGAGGTCATCAAGTCCAGTCCCCTGACCTCCCGGCAGGACCAAGCACCATCTAGATCTTCCCTGATGTATATTTATCAAAGGGTATGTCTACACTGCATGCTTATTTCAAAATAAATTATTCGGGAACAGTTATTCTGAAATAGCTTACTTTGAAATAGTACGTCTACTCTGCAGGGAAGCCTCGAAATTAGACCGAGGTGAGCTTCCCTAATGTAAAGGTGCTATCTCGATTTAAAGCCCCTATAGGCACTGGGGAGGAATAACTTAGAATGGCCCTGGTGAGGGGCTATTTCAAAACAGCAGCAATGGAGCGTCCACACACGCCTTAGTTTGAAATAGCTATTTCAGAATAGGCGTTATTCCTGGTAGAATGAGGTTTACAGATTTCGGAATAAGCCAGCCGTTATTTCAAAATTATTTCAGAACAACGGAATGGCTGAGTAGATGCTCGCATTGTTATTTCGAAATAACACTAGTCATCTCGAAATAACGGTGCAGCGTGGATGCACCCTAACCTGCTCTTCTGACTGAAATGGAACAGAAGCTGCTTATTTTTTATCCAAGAAAGACCAAGCTACATGCTAAGAAAGACAAGCAACCCCTGAACAATGCATACTTATTCCACTCAGATGAAAGGAAACGTAACGAATACCAAACACCTGGGGATAAATTACTGTGCTAGTTACGGCACAGGGGTGGTCTCCTTGCTGTAATGGGAACATGGAGCCAGCTGCTGAGTCACTTGAACCTTCACTGAGCTCTGTTGTTATCCCCATGCATTAGATTTCTAGCCAAGAACCCATTCTTTACCTCCCTCCCATTGTTATTATCCATGACTCATGCAGGTGCTGATTTAGCTGTCATTGCTGGTGCTGACTTGCAGTTGCACGGACCACTGAAAACAGTGAATTTATGCACCGGAAAAACGAGAGGCAGAATTGAAAATAGAACCTTAGTGAAACAGGCCAAAAGGAACCAGAGAAGCTGGGTCTTCTGGGGTCTTCTGGGGATGGGGCAACACTTCATTGTGACACCACTGGAAATCTGGGTACACCAATTCTCTGAACCCTGCTCAATCCCTTTGAGCTGTTGTGACAAACCCATGTGGGGGCTGAAACAGGCTCATTCCGATGAGACTCGATTTATGCTCCAAATTGTATTTTTGCTTTCAGCATGGAAGTCTCTTTGGGTACGTCTACACTTGCTGCCTAGTTCGAACTAGGGATGCAAATGAAGGTGATCCCCAGCAGATCCAGAGAAGTGATTATTCCTCTTTATTCGGCTCTGGTGAGGCTATATCTGGAGTACTACATTCCATTCTGGGCCTCCTGTTACAGAAAGGATGTGGACACCTTGGAGAAAGTCCAGAGGAGGGCAACAAAAATTATTAGGGTGTTGGAGCACATGACTTACAAGGAGAGGCTGAGGGATTTGAGGTTATTTAATCTGCAGAAGAGCAGAGTGAGGGGGGATTTGAGAGCAGCCTTCAACTCCCTGAAGGGGGTTCCAAAGAGGCTGGAGAGAGGCTGTTCTCAGTGGTGACAGATGGCAGAACAAGGAGCAATGGTCTTAAGTTGCAGTAGGGAAGGAGTATGTTGGATATTAGGAACAACTATTTCCCTTGGAGGGTGGTGAAGCACTGGGATGGGTTCCCTAGGGAGGGGATGGAGTCTCGGCTTGACAAAACCTCATTTTTTAAGGAAGAGCGGGGGTTTTTTCGAAAAAGGGTTTAAAAAAAAACACGTCCAGACTACTTTCACTTTCGAAAGTGAGATTGGAAGAAGATAGTTTTTCGAAAATATCTATCCTCTTTTGAAAATAGCATATAATCTAGACATAGCCTTGGATCCTGACTAACCTTCAGTGTTGAATTGGAGATCTCTTGAACTGGACCGATAACTAAAAAGTCGGGGGATGATGGGATGATGGGGATGATGCATTGAGTTGGGTCTACTAGGTTGGATCATTCACTTCCCAGGGGTTAACCTGGTACCACTGGAGGAAACACCATGAATGCTGATCCAACCCTCTTGACCCGTGTCTTCAGTGAGCAATGAGGTCTTGCATTTGCAGCGGTTGTATGATGGATACAGGATAGCATTGTATAATATAGTACAACATAGGGCTTTTGTTTACCCATTTCTAAGGCTCAGTTAAAGGGTTATGGAGTAGATGGCAGGAAATGAAGAGAGAGGGGTTAGTTAGAAGAAGACATGGGTCAAATAAAAAAGACGGGTAACATCGATACAAAGCAAATGCAGCTACAGAAGTTGTGGCTCTCTGGCACGTGCTGTCTGTGATAGCCCTAATCCTGTACTTAGAGCCAGATGGTTACACCCACACTTATAATAGGCCCTGATTCAGCAACATACTCTACATCTCTGTGTCTTAAGCATGTGCTCCAGTGCTTTGCTGACAATGGATAAAACTACTCAAGTGCTTCACGTTAAGCATGTGCTTTGCTGGGTATTCAGCATCTACTGCCACAGAGCCGTCTGGGTGAATATCGGCTCGGCAGCATGAAAGAGGTTTACCAGCTGGCCCTAAATATATACGTGTCGCCATGCAGCCGCACTCTGCTCCCAACGTTGCAACTGGAGCACAAAGGTCAGCCAGTGAGGAGCCTGCCCGGCATTTCCCCGGCTCCAGCTGGTGCCGGCGAAAGAGAGGAGAAGGGCGGGGAATGAGGGCAAACTTTGCTTTGCCCTCCTTCCCCAAAAAAGATTGGCACTGGCCCTCCCACCCCGTGAGTGTGTGTTGGTGCCAACGTGGTGATGAATTTCATCTATTTGGAGCCTGGAAAGCCTGTTGTAGAGAGAAGTAGAACGAGGAAAGATATTCCCACTAGTGTCATCGATTTCATCTGGTTTCATAGTCAGCAGGCCAGGCAGTTAGGAGAAGAGTACAAATCAATCTAGTGCTTTGGCCGGGCTGAAGGCATTACTGGGATGACAGGACATGCTGAAGGAAACAATGGCAGTGGGTGAACACTCAACTGGGGATGGCAAGCTCAGCTCCGCCCCTTTCACCCAAGCCCCGCCCCTGGAGCCACGCCCATGGGAAGGGCTGAGGCCAGGGCCGCCATATGACAGCCCCAGCCCTCCAGGGGTGTGTCTAGACTACATGCCTCCTTCGACGGAGGCATGTAGATTAGCCAGATCGGAAGAGGGAAATGAAGCCGCGATTAAAATAATCGCGGCTTCATTTAAATTTAAATGGCTGCCCCGATCTGCCGATCAGCTGTTTGTCGGCAGATTGGGGGAGTCTGGACGCGATGCCCCGACAAAGAAGCCTTTCTTCATCGACACAGGTAAACCTGGTTTCACGAGGCTTACCTGTGTCGATGAAGAAAGGCTTCTTTGTCGGGGCATCGCGTCCAGACTCCCCCGATCTGCCGACAAACAGCTGATCGGCAGATCGGGGCAGCCATTTAAATTTAAATGAAGCCGCGATTATTTTAATCGCGGCTTCATTTCCCTCTTCCGATCTGGCTAATCTACATGCCTCCGTCGAAGGAGGCATGTAGTCTAGACACACCCCAGGTGGCCAAGAAGAATCAGGCTGGGGTGGGCAGGCTAACTAGGGAAGCTGGTACCATCCCTCCCCGGTGGCTAGGAAAACTGGGCTGCTGCTCTGTGGCTCCACCCTCCCAGGCAGCTGGGGCATGAAGGCAATGTTGGGAAGGCTGTACCTTCCCTTGCCTTCAATACGGGCCGCCCATGGCCAGTAAGTTTCTCATTTTATTTTGGGAGGAAAACAAGCCATTTTGGTGAATACACAGCTAGACTTTGTCTTCAAATTATATTAAATTAAATTAAAAAACAGTCTGACCAATAGAAAAGAACCCTCTGGCGAGGCCACATCTGGAGTAGTGTGTCCAGTTCTGGGCCCCCCACTCTAGAAAGGATGTGGATGCATTGGAGAGGGTCCAGCGGAGGCGACCAAAATGATGAGGGAGCTGGAGCATATGACCTACGAAGAGAGACTGAGGGTATGTCTACACTACCCCGCTAGTTCGAACTAGCGGGGGTAATGTAGTCATCCGCAGTTGCAAATGAAGCCCGGGATTTGAATTTCCCGGGCTTCATTTGCATGAAGCCGGCGGGCGCCATTTTTAAATGCCGGCTAGTTCGAACCCCGTGCCACGCGGCTACACGCGGCACGGAGTAGCTAGTTCGGATTAGGCTTCTAATCCAAACTAGCTGTACGCCTTGTGGAACGAGGTGTACAGCTAGTTCGGATTAGAAGCCTAATCCGAACTAGCTAGTCCGTGCCGCGGCTAGCCGCGCGGCACGGGGTTCGAACTAGCTGGCATTTAAAAATGGCGCCGGCCGGCTTCATGCAAATGAAGCCCGGGAAATTCAAATACCGGGCTTCATTTGCAACTGCGGATGACTACATTACCCTCCTAGTTCGAACTAGCGGGGTAGTGTAGACATACCCTGAGGGATTTGGGCTTGTTCAGTCTGCAGAAGAGAAGAGTGAAGGGGGATTTGATGGCAGCTTTCAACTACCTGAAGGGAGGTTCCAAAGAGGCTGGAGAGAGGCTGTTCTCAGTAGTGACGGATGGTAGAACAAGGAGCAATGGGCTAAAGTTACAGTGGGGGAGGTCTAGGTTGGATATTTGGAAAAACTTTCACTAGGGGTATGTCTAGACTACAGGCCTCTGTCGCCAGAGGCATGTAAATTAGACTACCCGACATAGTCAATGAAGTGGGGATTTAAATATCCCCGGCTTCATTAAAATAAAAATGGCCGCCGTGCTGTGCCGGCTCAGCTGATCGTTGGCACAGCGTGCGAGTCAAGACGCGGATCGGTCGACATGGGAAGCCTTTGTCGACAGCTCCTGTAAACCTCGTTTCATGAGGGATAAGGGAACGGTCCACAAAGGCTTCCCTTGTCGACCGATCCGCGTCTTGATTTGAACGCAGTGCCGATGATCAGCGGCCATTTTTATTTTAATGAAGCCGGGGATATTTAAATCCCTGCTTCATTGACTATGTCGGGTAGTCTAATTAACATGCCTCTGGTGACAGAGGCCTGTAGTCTAGACATACCGGAGCGTGGGGAAGCACTGGGATGGGTTCCCTAGGGAGGGGGTGGAATCTCCATCCCTAGAGGTGTTTAAGTCTCGGCTTGACAAAGCCCTGGCTGGGATGATTGAGTTGGGATTGGTCCTGCTTAGAGCAGGGGGCTGGACTCTGAGGTCTCTGCTAGCTGTATGATTCTATGATTGTACACACGGCAGAGCTGCAATGATGCAATGCTCCTGCTTTTAGTATATGGGATAGCTCACTTCTTTTAATTTTCAGAGCCTTCATGAAAAAGTGCCTTGGGATTTAGGCCTGCTTTTCAGAATGGGCAGGGCACTGGCCTTAGGTGCATTGGGCACCTTTGAAAATCCATCCCACGACCCAGATCCTGGAAGGTGCTTGGGGGTCTGACTTCCCCGGACGTCAGCTGAGCTCCTGTGTGGTGCTGCCACCATTGCCATGCTGCGAGGGCAGAGCCCACATGCATGAGCCCGAAGGACATGACTCTGCTTTCGCTAAAGTCAGCGGGAGTTCTGCCATTCACTGGAATGGAGCCAGGGTCAAGCTGGATGTGGGGAAATGCCTCCGAAACTTGCCGTGGGGCTCTCCAGGGCCCAAGTCAGGGGCTATTTCGGCATCTCTCTGAAGCTGCTCCTTCTCCGGAAACATTCTGTTTAGACACAGTCCTACCCCTGTGTTATTCTAATGCTTTGCCTCCCTCCTTCCCCTGCTACCAAGATTCGCCCGCTCTCTGGACAGCTACACATTATTTCCAGAGACTGCAGGGCTATTGCTCAGAAACCAGGAACCCTACGTTCTATTCCTGATGGGGCCTTTCCTCCATTGCATGACCTTCGGGCAGTCCCTGAACACGCCTGTTGCTCTGGGCGTGCTCTGATCATGTGTGTGCCTGGGGAAAGGAGGTGAGCAGGTTGGCTTTATCAAGCCACCTCTCTGGTGACCTACTCCCGAAAGCAGGTCTGTTTGGGGGAGATGTGTGTTGAAGGCGGTGGAGTGTCCTGGAGAGGTCGATGGTCAGAGAGGAAGAAAGTGGTGGCACATTTGACTCATGCCCCTCCTTAGGCTCAAGGACTCCATCTGCGGGGCTAGGATGTTATGTTAGGGAAAGTTATTTACTTATTCCCACAATATAAGAACTAGGGGTCACCAAATGAAATGAAGAGGCAGCAGGTGTAAAACAAACAAAAGGAAGCTTTTCTTCACTCATTTCACAGTCAACCTGTGGAACTCCTTGCCAGAGGATGTGGTGAGGGCTAGAACTTTAATAAGGTTCCAAAGAGACAGATAGATTCATGGAGGTTAGGTCCATCAATGGCTATTAGCCAGGATGGGTAGGATATCTAAAAGGGTGTCACAAGGAGGAAGGAGAAAATTTGTTCCTCTTGGTTTCTGAGGACAGGACAAGGAGTAATGGGCTTAAAGTGCAGCAGGGGAGGTTTAGATTGGACATTAGGAAAAAATTCCTAACTGTCAGGGTGGTCAAATATTAGAATAAATTGCCAAGGGAGGTGGTGGAATCTCCCTTTCTGGAGATATTTAAGAACAGGTTAGATAGACATCTGTCAGGGATGGTGTAGACGGAGCTTGGTCCTGCCTTGAGGGCGGGGGGCTGGACTCGATGACCTCTCGAGGTCCCTTCCAGTCCTATTATTCTATGATTCTATGATTCTATGAATGGTGTCCCTAGCCTCTGTTTGTCTGGAAGTGGATGACAGGGGAAGGATCACGTGAGGATTCCCTGTTGTGATTCACTCCCTCTGGGGCATCTGACATTGGCCACTGTCAGCAGACAGGACACTGGGTTAGATGGAGTATTGGTCTGACCCAGTCTGGCTGTTCTTATGATGTGTAGTATCAGAGAAGTCAGAGCTGGAAAAAGCTGCTTAGCTCCTGTAGGCGTCTCCCTGCCAATGTACAGGTGTTCCCTAGGGTAAGGTACAGCCGCTCGAATGCAGTCAAGTCTGTATTTAAATGTCTCCCACTGGAAAGACTACTCCAGTGCCTAATTAGGGCGGTTGTGGAAGCTCCATCACTTGAGATATTTAAGAGCAGGTTGGATAGACGTCTATCAGGGATGATCTAGACCAGGGGTTCCCAAACTTTTTCTGTCCCTATACTCCCTTGGCTTTTAGAAAACCTTCCCGTACCCCCTATTCAATATGAAAGGAAATAAATTCTAGACTCTAGAATCCACAACTTTCACTAACACTACGACTTTTGGAATATTTCAATGAGGATAATCTAGTTATTTACCAAATATTCCCCATACTCCCTTGACAAGCTTCTCGTACCTCCTGGGGGGGATGCGTACCCCAGGTGGGGAACTCCTGATCTAGATGGTGCTTGGTCCTGCCGTGAGGCCAGGGGACTGGACTTCATGATCTTTCAAGGTCCCTTCCAGTTCTAGTGTTCTAGGATTCTAATAAAACCTACTAGTCAGGAAAATGGGTATGTCCGGCTATAATTCACCCTTTGCCTCTCCTCATTGCTTAATCCGGATTCCGCTGTATTCCCACTTCCTCTTGCTCATACACTCTGGCCATGTCTACACCAGGAAACAATTTTGAAGTTAGTCAGTTCGACTTAACTCCCAAATGAACAAAATCGAACTAGCGTGGCCACACTACGGGAAAGCCTCCAAATGAGTCCGAGGCAGGTTGCGTTCATGTGGACGCGCGACGTTGGATTTAGCGCCCCAGGAAGCATTGGGGAGTAATTAGTTCGAATGACTCTGGGGAGCAGTGATTTCGAAATAGAAGCACCGCAGCGACCACCCTACCGCTATTTCGAAATAACCGGTTTCAGAATTAGCTTTACTCCTGATGAAAAGCAGGAGAACAGATTTTGAATTCTGCGGCCCATCACTTTGAAATAACGGGCTTGGTCGTGTGTACGCTTGTAGCCAGACACAAAACCCCATCTTGTTTTTCCACGAGCCCCATCTTGTTTTCCCCCCCCCAGAGAGCAAGAGAAAGGCAGTCAGCCTTTGATGCCCTGGGAACGCAGGTGTGGTGCCTGTCCCTTATTCTACCATAAACAGAAACCAGACAGTAAATGGGCTAGCTGACGACTGGGAGGCCTCCCGTCGCCGTGATGGCTAGTATCAGTAATTGACACGCCTGCACTGTCTCGGGAGAGGAATCTTCGCCCATCACATACCAGAGGTGCCCATTGTCTGCATCTTCCCAGGTGTGAATTATGCTTTGCACCCTTCGTGGGAAACTTGGCATTCAAAGCCATTTTTCCTGATTGGCCACTTAAGACCAGGAAGAAGCCCATGTGACCCAAGGGGTATAAAGAGGGTTGAGTTGCCCACCCAATTTGAGCTCCAATCACCTACACCTGCTGGCAGGTATTGATTGTCTCCCGAGGTCCGTGGGACGCCCAACCTCGCCCTACTTCTTCCCGAGGGATTGAGAGAAAGACGCTGGCCACGCCAAGTCTGGAACGCAGGGGTGAGAATTGTACCTGCAATGTGTTTTCTTTATGTGTACACTCTAATTGTCTCTCTGTTGTAAGTTAGTTACTTTATTATAGTTTTCTTAAAGTCAAACTGCTTCATTTCTATTGTAAATCACCTTTGGTAAGGTGATTTTGCTATAAACTTTGGGAACAAGTGGGGTGCCCTCATTCACTTATAAAATATATATATCTATATACACTGAACCAAGTTTCTTTATTTCTTTTCTCTTTCTTTCTCCTATAAATAAGCCAGTGCGTGTCAAGCTTCTGACTTGAACCCGTGCTGCTGTACCCGAACCGAACACAAACAAAAGAACTTCAGCCGGTCATAAAGGGACAGATATAGGGAGAGCTTGGGCGTTTGAATTTGTGTCACACCCAGGTGGCAAAATTCAGTTGGGGCGCTTCTCAGTCTCCCCGAGGCTGCCCGCTGCGAAGGAATTATGAAATTCTAGCAGCTGAAATCTGAAGCGTAATAAGCTCTCCCTGTACACTTATTGGGGCGCCTTTCAACCTCTTCCAGGTTGCCCACTGCAAGGGACCCCCGGTCTCAGCAGTTAAAGTCTTAGGCGTATAGTACACACATAGTATAGGAAGAGCTTGGGCGTTTGAATTTGTGTCACACCCAGGTGGCAAAATTCAGTTGGGGCGCTTCTCAGTCTCCCCGAGGCTGCCCGCTGCGAAGGAATTATTAAATTCTAGCAGCTAAAATCTGAAGCGTAATAAGCTCTTCCTGTACACACTGGGGCGTCTGTTAGCCTGTTTGGCTACCCTCTGCGACGGGACCTCGGTCCTAGCAGTAAAGTCACGGACGTTAAACTACTTTTCAGGGTGCCCTCCAGCCTCCTAGGCTGCCCGCTGCAACGAGACTCTGTGTCTCAGCAGTTGAAGACTTGGGTGTAACACACACGCACACACTGCCCTGACCGTCGGCTGACAACGCTCTGCTTATAAATTAGACCTGGTGGGGGGAGGGGCGAAGGGCGGTATTTCAAAATAAAGTCCTAGTGTCGACCAGGGCTCTGTGAATACTAGTTCAATGTTAGCATGCTCTAGTGGGAGCTCAGGGTACATCTACACTAGCCCCCTAGATCAATCTAGGGAGGCTAATGAGGGCGACCGGAATTGCAAATCAAGCCCGGGATTTAAATATCTCACACTTGATTTACATGTTCCCGGCCAGTTGCCATTTTAGAAATTGACTAGCCCGAAGTAACTGCCTGAGTCTACATGTGGCAGTGAAACGGGATTCCGATTTAAAGCCCTAAATCGAATTAGGTGGTATTTCTCCTGCAATGAGGTTTACCACCTAATTTGAATTAGGGGTTTTAAATCGGAATCCCGTTTCACTGCAGCATGTAGATATGGACAGTTACTACGGGCTAGTCAATTTCTAAAATGGCAACCGGCCAGGAACATGCAAATCAAGCATGGGATATTTAAATCCCGGGCTTGATTTGCAATTCCAGTCGCCCTCATTAGCCTCCTTAGATCGATCTAGGGGACTAGTGTAGACATACGCTGAGCTCTTCCAAATCCATCCCAAAAGCCATTTGGAAGGGGACCATGACACAGTAACTGGGCTCCTGAAGGGAAGTGAATCCAGCTCCGCTGTGCGAGAAGTAATCTCCTCCCAGGAGGGATGGCTGGTTGTAATAAAGTCAGGAAGCGTGTTTGAGAAAGAGGGGGAATTCAGACAGAGCTAGAAAAGAACAGCTGGCACAGTCTACAAGGGGTTGGCCCGGAGCCTCAGGATGGGCTGGTGAAATGAGACCACAGGAAGCTCACAGGGACCCCTGTTCCTGGACGGAGAATAAAATAGGGACTGTGAGTCTGGGAAAAGTCACCCATGGATCCAGGGGTTCCTAACTGAAGCCCATAGGTCTAGGGGAATGACTCAGAAAGGTCCATTTCTCAAGGTAAGGCCTATGAAGAACTTACTGTACCTCGCGCCCTTCATGGAGGAGAATTTGGAGGTGTGCCTGGCTGGCCTTGAGGCTGCTTGTCTGCCCTGCTGCGTCTGTGGTAAGAGGAGAAAAACAGACTAGACTTATAACATCTCGACAGGCAGCAGGGGGCGCCTCAGGGTGGTGAGCCACCCAGGGAGTCCACCTTGCTTCTGTTTCCATTGAAAAATAACGTTGACACTTCGGTGCATTTCACTCTCCGAACGAAAGACCGACCAAGCTCTAAGGAATTTGGACCGGAGGCAGCGTGAAATGGGCTGTTCTTGGTTTCATGTGTTCTTGACACCTTCTGGGCCCAGGATAATTACAGAAAAGCTCCAGAGGTACAGTGTAATGGATGACCCAAGAATACATACCCTGGGACTCGGACCGGCTGATGCATTCCCCTTCACGCTGGTGTTTATTAGAGCTGAGTGGAGAAGCTCGTTCCATTTTGTGGAGGATTCTGATATTTTAACATTTGGTTAAAATCATTCTCTTTTTTTTAAGGGAGTACCCGTGTCGGCCATCTATCTGCTGTGAGGTTTCTTTGGTGCAGAGCAAAATGGGACCCATCTGTGAAAAAGACCCCAACCAAGGGCCACGCCAGCAAACTTCATACAGGAAACTCAGACTGAGATGCGAGTCCCCTCTGTTAGTGTCAATGAGCGTTTACGACTAGGCTACGGATGCTAGCGAGGAGCACACAGCAGAAATCGGAGGCAGGATCAAAGCCTGATGCTTCCAGCTGAACACGAGAGCGATTTAATCTTTCCTCCCAATTTCAATTTTCTGAGATTACATGATCAGCAAATGCCATCCCAGTTCTCACCCTGGCAGGAAGCCTAAGAAGGCATAGCCTGATATTCAGCACTCTCAGATGTGCTGCTACATTGCTGATCTACATCGCCTTTCCCATCTGCTAAAAAGAAATGAAACCACGTGGAAGAAGTGAACAACAATTGAAAAGGAACCCAATGTAAAACTAAAAGAATCTTCTTTAACATCTCTGTAATGTTTAATAGGGTACATTTGTCAGCCACTAGACATCTGCAGAAAAGCATTCCAGACAAGGTGGGAAACACAAAGCAGACAAAGGCGGAACTCGAGCTATGTGGAAGCCTCTTTATTTCTGTTTATTGCTGTAATTGTTCTCTGAAATCACCAGTGTAAAAGAGACTGTGATTCCACATAGCACTAGAGTGGATTGCCTAGCTTATAACAACAAAAAACTTGAGTTTGGATCAAAGCTGATTTCACTGATGGTTTCAAATATTCAACTTTATCTTCAATGACTTTTTTTTTTAAGCTGGAAAACACAATGAGAAGCAAAAGAAGTGATGGTCCTGCGCTTGAATCCAGGGTTTCCCCCCCACCCTCCCACCTCAGGCTAGCTCTTTGGCATTCATTTCCATCTCAGAGTTAATTGGTTGGGAGAGAGAATGAAAGCACATAAAACAGAATCCAACACAAATGACAGAAGCGTGCATGCGACAGATGAAGAATAAAGCTCGTCCTTCCCCATTTTTTTTGAAAATCACTTACATAAATAAATTAAAGGAGATTGCCTACCTCCTAGAACTGGAGGAGACCTTGAAAGGTCATTGAGTCCAGTCCCCTGTCTTCACAGCAGGACCAAGTACCATCCCTGACAAATTTTTGCCCCAAATGGCCTCCTCAAGGATTGAACTCACAACTCATAAGAACATATAACATGTGAGAGTTTAGTGAACATAAGAACATAAGAACGGCAGTACTGGGTCAGACCAAAGGTCCAACTAGCCCAGTATCCTGTCTGCCGACAGTGGCCAGCACCAGGTGCCCCAGAGAGGGTGGACCGAAGACAATGATCAAGCGATTTGTCTCCTGCCATCCTTCTCCAGCCGCTAACAAACAGAGGCCAGGGACACCATTTTATCCCCTGGCTAATAGCCTTTTATGGACCTAACCTCCATGAAATTATCTAGCGTCTTTTTAAACTCTATTATAGTCCTAGCCTTCACAGCCTCCTCTGGCAAGGAGTTCCACAGGTTGACTACATGCTGTGGGTACGTCTAAACTACATGCCTCTGTCGGCAGAGGCATGTAGATTTGTTTGTTCAGCAAAGGCAAATGAAGCCGTGATTTAAATGATCGCGGCTTCATTTACATTTACATGGCTGCCGCGCTGAGCCGACAAACAGCTGATCAGCTTTTTGTCGGCTCGCGCGCTAGTCTGGATGTTCCCCCTGTCGACATCAAAGCCCTTTGTCGGCAGCCCCAGTAAACCTCATTCCACGAGGAATAATTGTTCTCTGAACAATGAGGAGAAAAAAAATATTGAATGGCTGCTTATAAATTAGCACCATGGATGCTTGGCACTGAGCGAGGTAGTTGTAGTAGGGGAAAAGTACTACAGGGTTATGTATCCCACACATCTGCTGGGGGTCACTATCCCATTTAGTGGCACTTTGATGGCTTACAGAGAAAACAATGGGTCTGTTCTACAGTCTTAGTGGAGAACTGGCTGGCTTTTAGCTCATGTGGTAGAGGATCATGCATGAAGCTCCAGGTTTGGGTCTGCTTGTCACAATCACATAAGGAGAGGCTATCAATAGGTACTGAGAAGGCAGTTGATGTAATGGTGGACAAGGAACCTCCCTTCCAGCATTTCCTAACTTTTGAATGTTTGGCTTTGCACCCTTCACATTGCTCTTTTTTTATATACCTATCTCATACAGTAGGAAGGAACCTTGAGAGGTCATCAAGTCCAGTCCCCATAGCAGGACCAAATACCATTCCTCACAGATCTGCCCCCATCCCTACATGGCCCCCTTAAAAATTGAACTGATAACCCTGGGTTAAGCAAGCCAACGCTCAAGCCACTGAGCTATCCCTCCCCCATGCTGAGTGCAATACTATTTACCACCCTTTGTACAACCCTTTGAGAGCCAGGGATGAAAACGCACAACAGAAACACAGAGGCTATGTCTACACTAGCGGCTTCTTGCGCAAGAACATCTTGTGCAAGGGTTCTTGTGCAAGAAGTCTTGCACAAGAAAACATCCACACTGCCATGTGCGAGCTGTGCTTTTGCGCAAGAGTGCCCATGGCAGTGTGGATGCTCTCTTGCGCAAGAAAGCGCCGACGGCCATTTTAGCCATAGGGCTTTCTTGCGCAAGAAATCCCTGCCGAGCATCCACACTGCCCTCTTGCACAAGAGCTCCTGCACAAGAGGGCTTACACCTGTTAAAAAAGAGCGTAGCTCTTGCGCAAGAAGCCCTCTCTTACCACGCCGTACTGTACATTTCCTTGCGCAAGAGCGGGCGGGCAGTGTAGACATAGCAAGAAGCCGCGAGTGTAGACATAGCCGGTGTTTTTTTAAATGTCTAAATACTTACACTAATAAATCATTGGTCATTAATAAATTATTATTAACCTCTTCTCAATGCCATTCACAGCTGTGCGCGCGGCTCTTCGAATGCTTAATCTTTTTCTTTGTAAAAATCACATGTAGGGCTCAAAGATGAGAGCTGAAGGTTGTCTCATCCACCTGCTCCCCACTTCCACCCTGAGGATGGAACAGGAGGAAGTAAACCTAATCGTTCCCTGACCGGTGTGTGTCTAACCTATGCTTAAAAATCTCCCGTTATGTATGTGGTCCCCAACCTTCTTAGGTCACCTGCTCAATGTTTAATTATCCCTACAGTTGATAATGTTTTTACTAATATCCAGCTTAAATGTCCTTTGCTGCAAGCAAATCTGCTAACTTCTTGTTGTCCTCTCAGTGGGCATGGCGAACAATTGATCCCTCTTCTCTGCATAAAAATCAGTTACATATTTGAAGGCAGAGATTACGTCCACCCCTCGGTCTTCTCTTCTCTAGACAAACCTGCCCACTTCTACTTGTCATCGCAGGCAGGATTTTACAATCTCTAACCTTTCTGTGGTACTCTATTGGGGTCTCTGCAATTTGTCCATATCTTGACTAAGGTGCAGCGTTCAAAACTGGACACGGTACTCACCAGTCCCGCCAATGCTGTGCAAAGCAGAACAATCATCTTCTGTGTCTTGGAATCGTAGAATCCCAGGTCTGGAATCCAGCCTTTGGCGCCCACCCATACAGCCCACATTTAATATCATGAGGGTTATTTAAAACCTTATTCACCGAATACACATTCTACCAGTCCCAAGAGATTGGGTGCATAACCCACCAATTAAATGAATATTCAGAACTCACCCAAATATACACTTACGATAGAATCATAGACTCCCAGGTCTGGAAGAGACCTCAGGAGTCATTGAGTCCAGCCCCCTGCCCAAGGCAGGACCAACCCCAACTCAACTTGAGACCACTGCTCTTTGTTCTGCCATTTGTCACCACTGAGAACAGCCTCTCTCCATCCTCTTTGGAACCTCCCTTCAGGAAGTTGAAGGCTGCTACCAAATATCCCCTCACTCTTCTCTTCTGCAGACTAAATAAGCCCAAATCCCTCAGCCTCTCCTCATAGGTCATGTGCTCCAGCCCCCTCATCATTTTTGTTGCCCTCCACTGGTATTCCTTCAAGGCATCTACATCCTGTAACGGGGGGCCCAGAATTGGATATAATACTCCAGGGCTGCATCTAGACTGGCATGATTTTCTGCAAATGCATTCAACGGAAAAGTTTTTCCATTAAAAGCATTTGCGGAAAAGAGCGTCTAGATTGGCACAGACGCTTTTCCGCAAAAAGTGTTTTTGCGGAAAAGCGTCAGTGCCAATCTAGACACGTTTTTGTGCAAAAAATCCCCGATTGCCATTTTCGCGATCGGGGCTTTTTTGTGCAAAACAAATCTGAGCTGTCTACACTGGCCCTTTTGCACAAAAGTTTTGCGCAAAAGGGACTTTTGCCCGAACGGGAGCAGCATAGTATTTCCGCAAGAAGCACTGATTTCAGACAGGAGGAAGTCAGTGTTCTTGTGGAAATTCAAGCGGTCAGTGTAGACAGCTGGCAAGTTTTTCCACGAAAGCAGCTGCTTTTGCAGAAAAACTTGCCAGTCTAGAGACAGCCCAGATGTGGCCTCACCACTGCCAAAGATCTTATGTAGACCTTTCTGTAAACACATCCCAGAATGAAATTTACCTTTTTCACAACAGCATCATATTCAATTTTCTTGGCTCCTATTCAGTGTGTGATCTTCTATTACTTCTTTGTTTGCAGCACTGCTGCCGAACTGTTACAAACTGGGGAATATTTGTACATCTGATTTTCCCTTCCGCCAGGGAGCACTTTGTGCTTGTCTTTATTTGATTTCACTTTGTGGATTTCAGACCAATTCTCCAATTCAGTGTGATTGTTTTGAACTTAAGTCATTTTGAAGTTGACTTTCCTGTTTGTTTACTTTAAGACTCAAGCCACCAAGCAGAATGAACGATTGGACCCCACCCCCAGCTGAGTGGTCAAATACGACCTTTCTAAAGATGTGCACATAAGAACATAAGAACATAAGAACGGCCGTACTGGGTCAGACCAAAGGTCCATCTAGCCCAGTATCCTGTCTACCGACAGTGGCCAGCACCAGGTACCCCAGAGAGGGTTGACCAAAGACGATGATCAAGTGATTTGTCTCCTGCCATCCCTCTCCAGCCTCTGACAAACAGAGGCCAAGGACACCATTTTATCCCCTGGCGAATAGCCTTTTATGGACCTAACCTCCATGAATTTATCCAGCTTCTCTTTAAACTCTATTATAGTCCTAGCCTTCACCGCCTCCTCTGGCAAGGAGTTCCACAGGTTGACAACACGCTGTGTGAAGAAGAACTTCCTTTTATTAGTTTTAAACCTGCTACCCATTAATTTCATTTGGTGTCCTCTAGTTCTTCTATTATGGGAACTAATAAATAACTTTTCTTATTTTTGCACATTTTATCATAACAAATGCACTGTGGCTGTCACAAGCAAAGAACATGACAGCTGTGTCTAGACTGGCCAGTTTTTCCGGAAAATCAGCCGCTTTTCCATAAAAAATTGCCAGCTCTCTATACTGACCACTTGAATTTCTGCAAAAGCACTGACTTCCTACTGTAAGAAATCAGTGCTTTTTGCGGAAATACTATGCTGCTCCCGTTTGGGCAAAAGTGCTTTTGCGCAAAACTTTTGTGCAAAAGGGCCAGTGTAGACAGCTGAGATTTGTTTTGCGCAAAAAAGCTCCGATTGCGAAAATGGCGATTGGGGCTTTTTTGTGCAAAAGTGCATCTAGATTGGCACGGATGCGTTTCCGCAAAAAGTGCTTTTGCGGAAAAGCGTCCGTGCCAATGTAGACGCTCTTTTCCACAAATGCTTTGAACGGAAAACTTTTCCGTTAAAAGCATTTCCGGAAAATCATGCCAGTCTAGACGTAGCCGACATGTTTAAAACATGTCCTGGTGGGGCCAAGCAGCTCAAGCTTTGGAGGAGGTTTAAAAAGTCTTGTGTTCCTGACATGTAGGACGGCAGATGACAGCTGCTAAAAGAAATGGGCTTTGACTATCACTAAGAGCCAGCGAGATCCTGAAGAGCTACAATTCTGATTTTCAGGGGACTCTGACAATAAAAGGCAATGTTCCCTCCATGGGCAGTTGGTGAAGGTAGCCCCACCCCCGGCCTTGCCTCTTCTTCTGAGGCCCCGCCCCTCATGGGAGCCAAGCTGCCTCCATGCCCCCTCCAGGGAGACGGGGCAGTGCACCACACACACACCCTGCCACAAGTGTACGGCCCCAGAGCATGGGGTGCGTGTGGCCCCGTCGTCCCTAGGCCCGGAGTATGGGGCGGACAGGTGCTTGGGGCAGCATCTCTCTGCCTCCACAACGCCTACAGTAGGGGGCAGAGTGTGGGCGGGGCCAGGCGGGTGGCTTGGAAGGCCATGCCTTCCCCCACCTAGCATACCAGCTGCCCTTGGTTCCCTCTAGACTACCTGTGTGCTGTCATCTCTTAACTAAATGTTACGACGCCCTAAGATGCAGCGTCGTCTCTCGCTTCTCATGATAACTGAGTCCCTTAGTAATGAAGAACTGAAATCCCCGACGGTGCCTTCAAGGGAAGGATTCTCTGAACGATGACAAATGAGAAAGCCTCAAAGCCTCGAAGAGCAGGTATTTCCAACTGCCGGGGGTTACTCTACACCCATTTGGCTCATCGGGTTTCTGTTTTGCTACATTCCCTCGGCATAATGAAGTTCCTGCACAAACAGGATGCCCTCTCGAGAACAGATTGCGTTGCCCAGCCTGCGGCAGAAAGAGAGAAGGAAGTGGGTTAAATTGAGCCGAGGAACCTCTTTATGTCCATCAAACCCCTGATGCATCTGTTTCAGGCGCTATGTAATGCAAACTGCTTTTTCGAAAGAGAGCATCCAGACTGCTTGGGTGCTCTCTTTCGAAAAAGCGGCTTGTTTTTTCCAAAGTACTGGTTGTAGTCTAGACGCTCGTTTTCGAACGAGGCTTGCAGTCTGGACGTAGCCAGGGTCAGACCAAAGTCCATCTAGCCCAGTGTCCTGTCTGCCGACAGTGGCCAATATTGGATGTCCCAGAGGAAGTGAACAGAACAAGGAAACATCAAGTGATCCCTCTCCTGTCATCCAGCATCTGACAAACAGAGTCTAGGGACACCATTCCTGCCCATCCTGGCTAAAATTCCTGAGGGGAATCGACCCCAGCCCTGAGTTAAGAACCTCCCCGCATACGTTCAGTTACCTACAAGATGCACCATTTATTTCCCATCTGAATTTCTTGCCTAGTCTTCATTTAAACATTGATGGATCCAGACGATAATGTAAATGTATTATCGTTACCTTCTGCCAACAGTGTTCAGACTCCAAGATTTACCAAACCCTGCCTGGAACTCAAAAGTTCTCGGTCGTTTTAATCAGTGGTGCTATAATGGATTCTGATATTAGTCTTTAAGACTATGGGTATGTCTACACTACCCCGCTAGTTCGAACTAGGAGGGTAATGTAGGCATACCGCACTTGCAAATGAAGCCCAGGATTTGAATTTCCCGGGCTTCATTTGCAAGTGCGGTATGCCTACATTACCCCACTAGTTTGAACTAGCGGGGTAGTATAGACATACCCATAGTCTTAAAGACTAATATCAGAATATAGTCTTACCCATAGTCTTAAAGACTAATATCAGACATACCCATAGTCTTAAAGACTAATATCAGGAAGCCTAGTTCGAACTACCTAGTTCGTGCCCCGTGTAGCCGCGCTGCACCGGGTTCGAACCAGCGGGGTTTTAAAAATGGCGGCTCCCCGCTTATGCAAATGAAGCCCGGGAAATTCAAATCCCGGGCTTCATTTGCAAGTGCGGTATGCCTACATTACCCTCCTAGTTCGAACTAGGAGGGTAGTGTAGACATACCCTATCTGAGTACCACCCAAAGGAAGGCTGCATGCCACCAGTGGTACACACGCTACCGGCGAAGGACTGCTGTCCATCTCCTTTTGCAATGTGTCCAAAAAAGTTGCACTTGCTTTTGCTCTTCAGAAAGCTTTTCCTTGGTTTGTTCCATGTGAAACTCCACGATAACACGTAGCAACATGGTCGGTAAAGCCTGCGGGGAGCAGCTTGCCTTGAAGGCATAGTCTTACTCAATACTCACACTCTTTCTTGGAGAAACCGATTAATCTAAGCTGAAAATACATACCGTGTATTACAAAAAAGCTCTAACGTCGCCTCTGATTTATCTAAGCGCTTAGTGTTTTTTACAATGGCTTCCTTTACCATACAGATCCACAAAGCATGAAAATTATGCACCAAGGACTTGACTGAATAACGAGCTAAGCACCGGTTTGGCAATGAATATTTCCCCCCTGAAGAAAATAAATCCCCGAGCCAATGCTGTGCTATAGGTGGCCATCATCTCTCTGCAGGGAAACGTACCGTCTTCCAAAGCCATAAATCCACTCATTGAGCCACTTCAGGCTGTCGGAGACAGATTATTTGAGACATTATCATGAGGGATTGCCCACCACACCGGGTTGAAAAACGAGCGCGGAATCTCAGGAGCGAGAAGGATTTTGTTCTAGGCAGGGAAAGAGGCTTTGCAGGTGAGACTCGCCCCTGTGCGGAATCACAGAATCCTAAGGTGGAAAGAGACCTCAGGAGTCATCAAATCCAGCCCCCTGCCCAAGGCAGGACCAACCCAACTCAATCATCCCAGCCAGGGCATTGTCAAGTGGAGACTTAAAAACCTCTAGGGATGGAGATACTACCGCCTCCCAAGCTAGCCCGTCCCAGTGCTTCATCACCTTCCTAATGAAATAGTTTTTCCTAATATCCAACCTAGACCTACCTCACTGCAACTTGAGCCCATTGCTCCTCGTTCTGCCATCTGTCACCACTGAGAAAAGCCTCTCTCCATCCTCTTTGGAACCCCCCTTCAGGGAATTGAAGGCTGCTCTCAAATCCCCCCTCACTCTTCTCTTCTGCAGACTAAACAAACCCAAATCCCTCAGCCACGCCTCATAGGTCATGTGTTCCATCCTCCTCATCATTTTGGTTGCCCTCCGCTGGACCCTCTCCAATGCATCCATGTCCTTTCTGTCGTGGGGAGCCCAGAACTGGACACAATACTCCAGATGTGGCCTCACCAGTGCCGAATAAAGGGGAATAATCACTTCTCTGGATCTGCTGGCAATGCTCCTCCTAATGCACCCTAATATGCTATTTGCCTCCTATTTGCCTCCTTTGCTACAAGGCTGCCCTGTTGACTTTCAGGGCACCTCTTATGCTGTCTTCCTAATGGGACACCTGGTGCTGGCTGTGATGCTCACTGGGTAAATGAGGGCTTGAACCCACAACCCTGGGGTCCCCAGGCCAATGCCCTAATCCCCTGGAGAACCCATGCCATCTTCCTTACTTTCAGGGCACCCTTTAGCCAGGCTTCCTAATGGGGCAGCTAGTACGATCCAAGGTGAGGCTTGAGGATGGACAGGGCTTGAACCCACAACCCTGCAGCCCCTAGGCCTGTTGTAAGCCCTAGGTCCTTTTCTGCCAAATTGCTACTTAGCCGTTGGGTCCCCAGCCGGTAACAATGCTTGGAATTCTTCCGTCTCAAGAGCAGGACTCTACACTTGTCCTTGTTGAATGACAACACAGGTTCCCATGCGAGTCCCGCTGGTGCCCATAAGGGGTGTGAGTGCGACTTAAATCCTGCCTCCCGTTAGCATCTGAATTTCAGCTGGCGGTTCTACACAATGGGAGGACACAGCTGCTGGCCTTCAGCAGTCAAACATGCCCTTCCCTTGCGCGAGGAGAGCTGGCAGAGCCTGTTACACGGGGAATCAGGGAATTGTGTCAGTCCAATGGAAAGGAACAGTTGGAAAAGACAAGGCTTTGTTTAGTGATGGTTCAGTACTCAGGCAGGGGGTTTCATTTCCCGTTGCTGTGTGGCAGCAAGAAAGAAAGTCCAAGCAAGTTGCGTGGCCTCCAAGGCCTGGTCTACACTAGGACTTTATTTCAAAATAACACACACACACACCCCTGCGCCCAACGTCGAATTTCTAAGTGGCACATCCACACCACCGAGCCTGTTTTTTCAAAAAATACCTGCCGTCTAGACACACCTTAGGCTATGTCTAGACTACAAGCCTCTTTGGAAAGAGGCTTTTTCGAAAGATATTTTTGAAAAAGCCTCTTTCGAAAAAGAGCGTCTAGACTACAACTAGTACTTTCGAAAAAGCAAGCCGCTTTTTCGAAAGAGAGCACCCAGGCCGTCTGGATGCTCAGGTTTGAAAAAGCACAGTTTGCATTACATAGCGCCTTTTTTTGAACGAGCACTTTCAAAAAAAAAGGCATTCTTCCTCGTAAAATGAGGTTTTCTGTGGTCGAAAAAACGACTGCGTTCTTTCGATTTACTTTCGAAAGAACACAGCAGCAATCTAGAGGCAGGGGAAGTTTTTTTGATAAAACCCTGTAATCTAGACACACCCATAGGGTACGTCTAGACTACAGGGTTTTGTCAACAGAAGTTTTGTCAACAGATACTGTCGACAAAGCTTCTGTTGACAAAGAGCGTCTAGACTACATTCAGTACTGTCAACAAAGCAAGCTGCTTTGTCGACAAAACCCTGTAGTCTAGACACAACCCTACAGGCAATAACACCTTCTGTCAATAGAACTCTGTCGACAGAAGGCGTTATGCCTCGTAAAATGAGGTTTACCAGCGTCGACAAAACTGCTGAGTTCTGTTGATGTTATGTCGACAGAACTCAGCAGTAGTGTAGACGCAGGTATAGTTTTGTCGACAAAATTCTACTTTTGTCGACAAAACTCAGTAGTCTAGACACACCCTTAGAGATTAAAAAATACATATATAGTATCACTAGCTTTCATGGACACAACCCACCTCCTCAGATGGGCAGAGTGCAGAGAAAAGGGGGAGAACCCTCACAATTTATAACAGAAAAAGAAGGGAGGAGGATTACCCGCCAATTGTAGCATGCATGCTAATGAGACTAATTGAGTGGGCCGGAGTTGTCCCATTCTTAGCTTTTGATGTCAATGAGGGGTGGAATGTAAGGAAAACAGGTTTTATAATGGGCCATTTGGTTCGTGCCTTTGTTCAAGCCATGAGAGAAGATGTCAGATTTGCAGATGAAGCTCCATTCTGCACTCTCTCTCCATTGTTGGCTTGTGAAATTCCTTTGTAGAAGAAGGACTACTTTTAACTCCATGAATAAGTGCCCAGGCAGGTTAAAAGGTTCTCCTACCATTTCTGATGTCTGATTTGTGTCCATTAAGCCTTTGTCGTAGAGACTGCCCGGTTTGGCCAGTATCCGTGGCATTGCTGGCACTTGATGGCACAGATCACGTTTTTCCCCTCTCCCTTTTTTTTCTGTTATACATTGTGAGGGTCCTTTCTTTTCTCTCCACTCTGCTTTTAACTGTCTCGTGTTACTTTATCAAACTTCATTTCTAATCAAGTTAAATATTAATTTATGTCTGACACAAAAGGGTTCAATGTTTTCTTTATTTTTGGGTCGGGGGCCACCGACCCACACAAAAATCAGTTGAAAAGCAGAAAAACTCCTCCAAAAACCCCGACCCTCATGGATGTGACCCCCAACTGAGACACCTCCCCTCCTCTGGTGGCCCCCAACTGAGACCCCTATGTGTCCCCCCACTGAGACACCTCCCCTCTTCTGGTGGCCCCCATCTGAGACCCCTAAGTGGCCCCCCACTGAGACACCTCCCCTCCTCTGGTGGCCCCCAACTGAGACCCCTATATGGCCCCCCACTGAGACATCTCCCCTCCTCTTGTGCTCCAGCCCCATGAAGCAAGTGGAAGAGTCAGGGAGGACTGAAGTTCGGGGCTTCCCATAGGCCAGATTTACTTTTCTGGGATTCTGGAGTTAGTGGATTTTATGGACCCCCTTAGGCTCTGGGGTGGGACAAAAATGCGGGGTTCGGTGTGCGGGACAGGGCTGCCAGCGAGTGGGACAGGGATGAGGTGCAGGATCTGAATGGGCGGTGAGGTGCAGAAGGGAGAGAGGTTGTGAGGTCTGGGTGGGAGGTAGGGTACAGAAACAGGTCGGGAGTACGGTGTCTGGCCAGGGGGAGGAAGCAGGAGTAAGGATGTAGTTTGTTGCCAGGAAGGAGGGTGCAGGAGCAACAGTGGATGCAGGAGCAGGGTGGGAGGTAGGTGTCTAGCCAGCGGGGAGGGTGCAGGAGCAAGGGTGGGTGCAGGAGGAAGGGAGGGATGGTGCACGGTCTGGCAAGGAGGGAGGGTGCAAGAGCAGGAGCAGGCTGGGGGAGGATGTCTGGCCAGGAGGGAGGGTGTCTGGCCGAGAGGAGAACCACTACTTTAGAACCCACTTCCTCACATAAGAGACTTTTTTCCTTGTTTAAGGCTTGGCATAACAAGCTCTGAGAGGAGCGTTTTAGTGTCTGCGAGGCATCTGAAGAGAGCATTAGTGCAACGCATGATTCCAGTGCTCGTATCTTCTGGAAGAATCAGACCCTTTTATTGTATTTAATAGAACTCCATTTGTTACATATCCAGTGAAAGCAGGCATCTGGGAATTCGACAGATGTTCTCAATACATTTAAATCTATGGACTCTTCAGTAGACGTATGTGCTTCTTATTAGCGCTTGCCCCTAGTCAAAATAATGGCTGTAGATCAAATTAGACCTGATCTCACATATTTTATTTTTTTCTTCCACAGGAGCATTCTTTTTATCCTCAGCCAAGTTCTATAACTTAACTACAACTTCCACCTGTCATTTGAATCCATTTGCAGTAAAGTGGGTGACACGGAGCAGGATTAAATTAACTTAATTCATGATGATACATATATTTTTAGTAAATTTATTGTTTGATTTTATAAGAAATTCAATAAAGTGCCTTTACAAAATGAGAGCTGATTTGGAATCGCTTGAGAGGGGAAGTGCTTGTCTGGGTTTTCCATATTCCTCCATAAAAGAGATGCAAGTTAAAAAAAAAATCCATCCCAGTGAAAAGCTCTTCCTAATGCAGTCTAGCAAATTGTTTTGACATATTATTCCTTGCATGCTTTTAAAGTATAATTGGATTTAATCAACAACAAAATGGGCAAATGCTGTAAAAACCCTTCCTGATCACATCCTCGGTTATAAAACCTGCGATATTAGGCAATACAGCACTAGCTCCCAGATCTCGTAAATGCTCTGAGAATTATCCCTGTCTATAATCTACACCTCATGCTGCACATCAGACTTTGCTCTCACCCTCCGGCTAAAATGTACCTCCATATCATAAACAATTTTTGACATGAAGGAAACAGACAAATGGATTTGAAATTAAACCATTCTTAATCATGTATTGATCTCTTGTTATAATGAAGTAAAGTTACCGTCTCAAACCGTGACCGTCTGGCGCTAGCGGTGCAGCATTCCAATCATTCCAACTGCGAATGCTTTTGAGTGGATAATTACAACTGGAACAAAAAAGCTTGTTGTCATTTTCTTGTTGTTTAATAATAAAAGCAGATGTAGAACTAACGAGGAACACGATGGTGCCACACGACGGAAGTCGCTCCAGTAATTTATCGAGCGCTTTTTGATTTTGTCCTTGTACCAGGCTGGGGGAGAGGAGGATGGTAGACCACCTTAGCACCATCAACCAGGAAGGGACAGTCAGGATCTAGAGCCTGATCCAAACCCCAAAGAAATCAATCAATAGCCTCCCATTCACTTCAGGGATGCTGAAGGGGCCATTTGGACACTCCTTTAATCATAGAATCACAGAATCCTAGGGTAGGAAGAGACCTCAGGAGTCATTGAGTCCAGTCCCCTGCCCAAAACAGGACCAATCCCGACTCAATCATCCCAGCCAGGGCTTTGGCAAGCCGGGACTTCAAAACCTTTAGGGATGGAGATTCCCTAGGTAACCCATCTCCCTAGCTACATAAGAACATAAAAACGGCCAGACTGGGTCAGACCAAAGGTCCATCTAGCCCAGTGTCCTGTCTGCCGACAGTGGCCAATGCCAGGTGCCCCAGAGGAAGCCAATCGAACAGGTAACGATCAAGAATGAATTGCCGAGGGAGGTTGTGGAATCTCCATCACTGGGGATATTTAAGAGCAGGTTGGACAGACACCTGTCAGGGATGATCTAGAGCAGGTGAGTGGTACCTTGTTTGGGTCGGGGGCTGCTGACCCCCAGAAAAATCAGTCAGGCGGAGCAGTGGGGGTTCCAGTACCAGCACAGGCTCCCCCATGCTGGTTCGTTTGCAGTACATTAGTGCGTTTTGTTGCCAGGAAGGAGGGTGCAGGAGCAACAGTGGATGCAGGAGCAGGGTGGGAGGTAGGTGTCTAGCCAGCGGGGAGGGTGCAGGAGCAAGGGTGGGTGCAGGAGGAAGGGAGGGATGGTGCACGGTCAGCAGAATTGACTAAAATGGGGCCTGCGTGTGGTGTAGGCTTGCCTTCATTCATGTATTCACGCCCAACAGTGTGAACTTGCACGTACATGCAACCACACTTCAGTTGCAACCCTCGGCATGTGCTGTGAGTATCAGTGTGGCCCCCGGCAGTTGAGTAGCCCTGCTCTAAATCACATTAGGAGCCAGAGTTATGAAGGTATTTAGGTGTCTAAGTCCCATTGAAATTGACTGGATGTAGGCACTTAAATACCATTAGCAGCCTGGGCCATAGGGTACATGCACACTGGAGCGGGAAGCTCTTGTCCCCTCAAGATGGAAACATCTCCTGCTTGCACGGCCTGTACAAGCAAGCTAGACATTGTAGCCCAGTGGCTGTGATGGGAGGAGGTAGCTACACCTCCGGGCTGGCTAGCCCATCCTGTCCGGGCAACCTGGCTCTTTTTAGCCCCTTTGTTTGCGTGGGTACGTCTTCTCCGGCTGGAAACGGCAAATTCCAACACTGGAGTCCACGTATCACTAGACGGAGACGTTCACTGCCATTCCCATAAAGGCGATTTGCTAAGATGTGGAATTCCACGCAACCTACCCCACCGTTAGCACTTTAGTGAACACCCACGTCTTGCGAGAACTTGCCCTGTTGTAAGGATCATTGGCAGAGAGAGGGATGATGGATTTGCCCCGCCCCTGGGCGGAGTGGGGGGACGGGCTCTGCACTCCAGGAAAGAGTGGAGCCTCGGGCAAAAGGAGGCAGAGCTAGCCTCTCCCTACCAGTCCTTCAGTGCGTCTGGCGCTTCAGCAGAGATTCAAAGGGCCCATGGCTCCAGCAGCCACTACCGCCACAGTAGCCATGGTGGAGCTGTTGTTAGCCCATATTTATTGTCTGTGTGGCAGTGGGGCCTCTGACCCCCACTCTCAAGCAGGAGAGGCGCTGGCCTGGCCCCGCAGATCTTACAGCCTAAGACAAGGCACAACGGACGGGGTGGAAGCACAGGGCAGCCATCTTGCTGAGCATCGGTCACCATGGCTACATCTAGACTGCATCCCTCTGGGATGCCAATCAAGCACATCGAAATTACTAATGAAGCCAGGATTTAAATATCCCGCACCTCATTAGCATACACAGGGCCCCCACTTTTTTTCAAAATGGCGTTTTTTCGAAAAAATATGGCTGTCCAGACGCCGATCTGTCGAAAATAAAAATGAGGTTTACAGGATCTTTCGAAAAAGCCTTTATTTTCTACAGACCCGCGGCTAGACTGCTGGGGTTTTTTCAAAAAACTTCTGTTTCGAAAAAAAAGCGGTGGCCATGTTTATGCTAATGAGGCAAAAGATATTTAAATCCCTGCTTCATTAGCAATTTCGACATGCCTAATCTACATCTCTGTCAACAGAGGTGTAGTCTAGACACACCCCATGCCTTGCCCAATGCTTGCAGGTGGCCTTTGCTTTTAGCACAGCTCGGAGGCTCACCCAGGACTCCTCCAGCTCACGGTTAGCATATTAAGCCATGAAGTTTTAAATACTGTATTTATTGGCACATTTGGCTTTATGATAGGGCATGGGCTGGGAAGTGTAAAGAAAGCATAAAACAGCTTTTATATGCTCACTCGCACAGGCTACCCTGGGATCGCCCAGCCAAGTTGCAGAGAGCCACATTACCTGCTCTCTCTTGCCAGGGGTGTTTTACGGGCTGGGAGCCGTTAGCTAATTGATTCCTGGGGCCAGCTCCAGATTATCCCTTGCCTAGGTCTGCCTCGCTCGTTTGAGAAGAGAGGGGCACAGAGGTTCCTGGCCAGCGTCGTTTCTTCGGGAGTCGTTCAGGCAAGGAAGGTTTGGGGAAATGGCAGGCCCATCATGACGCTCTTGTCTCAGCGCACCGCACAATTCGCTATGTTCGCTTGACAGGGCCGGAGCGGGGAACCTTCTCTGGAACAAGGGCAGCTGATTCACAGACAAAGTAATCAGTCAGGGAGCCACACAAAGCCCCCCCCACTGCTGACAGAAAGGCACTCCCCTGCCCCCCTCGCACAGGAGGGGGTCCAGCAGCAGATGGAGCCCATGGATCGGATCCGGCTCTGGCTTGCCCCACAGCAGGGAGCCGGTACTGGCACTCCAGCCCCACAGGAGCAGCTCTGAGGGAGCGTGGTGCACCAGCATGGACTCCCCAATCCTGGAGGAAGCTCCAAGACTCAGGGGCCAGCCCCAAACCCCAGGTCTTAATTTCCCCCCTTGCTATAGGGTGTAGCGTTAAGTGCAGAATGAGAATGTATCAAATCTCTGATTTCTGAAGAGGAGATCACTCCCAGCCCTGATCACATAGGCCGGTATCTGCATGGAGGGGTGCAATTCACCCCCAGTGAAAAGGCCATGGGCCTGGCCTAGGCCCTACTTAAGACCCCTGTAGTAGCATGGCCACTGAATGAGCATCCTTTCATGGCCAAAGGTCCCTTGAGAGCATCCTGCCTCTTTCCCTCCCAGCTTTTCTTCAGGGCCTGTCAGAACTCACAGCTCTCAAACCAGGCCCCCACCAGCTCCCTTCTACTGAGTCCTCTGCTACATACCGGCCCTGTAGCCCCATTCAGGGTCTCCTCATTAATCCAAAACCAAACACAGTCTCCTCCCCAGCTCTCGTCCTCGTCTCCCTGCCTGCAGAAGTTTCTCCCCCGTCCCCTCAGCTTTCTCCCTTAGGAACCTGCGTCAGCTTTTTTGTGCCCTGAAGCAGCTACAATTACAGCCTCACCTACCTCAGCTTCCCTTCTTCCCCCACCAGCACTTGTTTGCCTTCACCTGCCTGGTCTATTTATTCTAGGATCACCTGAGAGACCCCAGGTGTGGCTCATTGTGTCCTCAGGACTGGGTTAGCCCTGAGCTCACAAATTGGGCTTCAATTGAATGCAGGTGGCATATAGGCATTGTGCTGGCCTGCAGGGGAAAGGGTTTTCAAAAGGACTGGCTGCTGGCTTCCCTGAGTTCCCACAGAAGGCAAAGGGAGTTTGGCTAGGGGAAAAGTTTGGGAAGTAGGGTTGCCAGGTGTCCAGTATTGACCCAGACAGTCTGGTACTTTTGCCTCCTGTCCTGTAATAAAATTCAGAAAATACCAAACACTTAAAATGTCTGGTATTTTCTGATTTTTTTTCCCCAGCTAGGAGGGGAAAAAACCAGACACCTGGCAACCCTAGGACACACTCAGCAACTGGGACCCAGCCCCGGCCCCTCTGCTTACTTGGTTTCGCAGGGAAGCTGAGTTCTGGCTTGTCATGATTATGAGGATTAGCCAGCAGCCTGGGGATTAAGGAGTTAACTACACCTAGCCAAATGGAGTGACCAGTAGGAATGTAGGTGGGACTTGCAAACTGGGCCAAAGGAATTTGGATTTTTTTTCCTTTCTCCTTTTGTCTCCCTGGGTGAGTCCTCTGCACTTACAGGGAGGGACAAGGATGTCTCTCTCTTTCCAAGAAACAAAAGGACTTTTGCCCGAATGGGAGCAGCATAGTATTTCCGCAAGAAGCACTGATTTCTTACATGAGATCGTCAGTGTTCTTGTGGAAATTCAAGCGGCCAGTGTAGACAGCTGGCAAGTTGGCAGCTGCTTTTGCGGAAAAACTTGCCAGTCTAGACACAGCCAAGGACTGTGGAGTGACCCACGAGCGAGCGCATGCTAGCCAGGCCACCCGATTGACTGTCATGATAGACGAGCAACTGCAAGTCTGCACAACTGGGAAACTCTCTCCTCTGATGTCAGCAAGAATGGGCAAGATTGAGAGCACATTAGAAATCCAGCCAGCTCTCTTGAAATAAGCACCAAATATAGAAGAGGAAAAACATGTTTGATCATTCTGTCAGGACACACATATCCAGGCCTGCCCAAAAAGATCTGTGCTTTAAGAATGCGGATGTATTCTTATAAGGGCATAAAAACAAAGACTCACAATTATAGTCTATTTGTAAATGATGGTTGGAAGCCTTGTTTTTAACTACTTACATTAAAATAAGGCACATTGAAAAGATAATTCAATTGAACACCTTCAGATCAAGAAAATAGCCCAGAACTTTTAAATAAAACTTAGTTAGTTTGCTTTCCGTCTGGCAAAGACCCCGCCTTATCAATAGCTGGGATTGTGAAGCCTCATTTGTTTATTGTTTTGTTACTATGCTCCCCATCTCCCTAATACTTATCTGTATGGTCTCTGTCTCGTTCTTTGATCGGTCCTGTCTCCTGCAAAATTAATTTTGCTGGGTGTAAATCAATGATGGCAGTGTGCTAGACTTGGTTAGATAGTCGTGTTATAGGCTGTGTCTACACTGGCCCCTTCTTTGGAATAGGCATGCTAATTTATAACTTTGGAATAGGGAAATGCGCGGGGGATTTAAATATCCCCCGCGGGATTTAAATAAACATGGCCGCCGCTTTTTTTCTGGCTTGGGGAAAAGCCGGAAAAGAGCATCCAGACTGGTGCGATCCTCCAGAATAAAGCCCTTTTCCGGAGGATCTCTTATTCCTACTTGAAGTAGGAATTTCCCTATTCCAAAGTTATAAATTAGCATGCCTATTCCGAAGAAGGGGCCACTGTAGATGTAGCCATAATGTGTTAAGAATGATTAGTTCCATTTTAGTAGAATGATTGGTTAAGGTATACAGGCAGTCCCCGAGTTACGTACAAGATGGGGACTGTAGGTTTGTTCTTAAGTTGAATTTGTATGTAAGTCGGAACTGGTACATATTGTAGGGGAAACTCTAGCTAAACATTTCTCCAGAACTCAGTTTTATTCTCCCACACCTCACTTCCCTCAGGCCTTTATTCTCAAGCTGAGGTGTCTGCTGAGAAAAGCTGCTCTGCGTCTTCCTGGTCTGCTGGAGGGGGGCGCTAGCTTCGCGTCTCCCTGGTCTGCTGGAGGGGGGCGCTAGCTTCGCGTCTCCCTGGTCTGCTGGGGGGAAGCAGCTAGTGCGGGGTTGCCTCACCCCGTTTGTAAGTAGGGATCCGATGAAAGTTGGATCCATGTAACCAGGGGACTGCCTGTACCTGAAAATATTGCTATCTTGGACAAACAGGAGGTAAAAGGGGGAAAGAAAGGAAAGAAAACTGGAAGATTCATGCTGGCTGGAAGCTAGCCCCCAATAAGCATTGAACTTTTTGCATCTCCAGAAAGCTGGTATTGATGTTCTCTGTTCACGTGAGAAAGACCAGGGAAGTGGGAGGGTGAAGGAATAAGCCCTCAAACACTTTCTTTTCCCAGAAAACTACAGAACACAGCTTCCGAGCAGAACTATTTTTCATCAGGCTGGACGATTGTAACTTTCTGCAAATAGAATCCTAGAACACTAGAACTGGAAGGGACCTCGCGAGGTCATCAAGACCAGTCTCCTGCCCTTCCGGCAGGACCAAGCAACATTTAGATCATCCCTTTTAGATGTCTATCCAACCTGCTCTTAAAAATCTCCAGTGATGGAGATTCCACAGCCTCCCTAGGCAATTTATTCCAGTGTTTAACCACCCTGACAGTTGGAAAGTTTTTCCTAATGTCCAGCCTAAACCTGCTGCAGTTTAAGCCCATTGCTTCTTGTCCAATTATCAGAGACCAAGGAGAACAATTTTCTCCCCTCATCCCTGTGACTCCCTTTTACACACCTGAAAACTGTTTTCATGTCCCCTCTCAGTCGTCTTTTTTCCAAACTAAAAAGCCCAATTCCTTCAGCCTTGCCTTGTAGCTCATGTTTTCTAGATCTTTAATCATGTTTGTTGTTCTTCTCTGGACCTTCTCCAATTTCTCCACAAATTTCATGAAATGTGGTGCCCAGAACTGGACACAGTGCTCGAATTGAGGCCTAATTGGTGCAGAGGAGAGCAGAAGAATGACTTCTTGTGTCTTGCTCACAACACTCCCGTTAATGCATCCCAGAATCATGTTTGCTTTTTTTGCCACAGTTTCACACTGTTGACTCCTATTTAGCTTGTGGTCCACTATAACCCCTAGATCCCTTTCTGCCGTACTCCTTCCTAGACAGTCGCTTCCCATTCTGTATGTGTGAAACAGATTGTTCCTTCCTAAGTGGAGTTCTTTGCATTTGTTCGTATTAAACTTCATTGTATTTACCTCAGACCATTTCTCCAAAGTAATGTGTTTGTTAATGAGTTCATCAAAATCACAGCCTTTAGTTACATTTCAATGGTAGATTTATTTCTGCCGCTGCTAATGAGATATCTAGTCGATGGTACTCAATGGAAGAGAATTTCAATGCTCAGGATTCACCGCCAATGATGGAGGCAGTTTGGATTCTTTCTATACAAGGTGCTCAGGACAACTGGACCATTGGAAAGGTCTCATCAAATGCACAAGTCCATAGAATAGTTGATGTTTGTGCAAAAAAAATAACACTGGTCTAACAAGTAGACTGGGTCTGGAGTAAGGGTGTGATCTAACATCCATTGAACTCGGAAGTCATTATTCTCTTCTTAGTGAGTGATGAAAGAAGTAGAATGGGGGTGGAGAGGAGTGTCGATAATAAAAGGAAGCAAAGCTGAAGGGTCACAGATAATGGGTCTGAACTCCGCAGGAATCAGAAAAAGCAAGAATTGAACGATAGGAAGACATCACTCAAAGGATAGAGTGAGAGGATTTGGGCCAAAGGAGAAGACTATGAAGAAGGAAGTCATCACCATGAAGTGCCTAAGAGAGATGACTAAAGAAGCAATCTTGTGAATATATGGATGCTAGTTCTCCTGTGCATTACTCAATAGCTCAGAGGAAATGGACTTCAACCAGCATGAAACTAATGTGAACCAAGCCCATTACTTATTTTGCCATAAGATAGAACGTCCAACATTTTTCAGCACTGACATGTGCCATCAGTTTCCTTCTGAGCGAGTTTTCTGACCAATGCCCTTTATTCAGAAATGTTCCTCTGTTTTTCCTATCTAGCAGTAAAGGCTAAATTTGGTCCATCTGTAGAATTATTTAATCCCACAACTTTTTGGCACTATCGAAGGCACCTAAGGATGTATGTTTCAACATGCCCTGAAAACATGCAAAGACACTTATCGTTGTGAATGAAAAAACAGCATGGCAGACTCTGAGCTGTTAGAAACTGGCATGGCTCCATTGAAGTCAATGACAGTTTACACCTCCTGCAAGTCTGAATCTATAGGTGTATAGTCTGGTTAAGATCAATGAAATATCTTCATGGTTTTCCAGATTCAGGGTTCTCCTCAGTCATGTTTGACTCAGAATGGATCCTCTAGGATCCAAGTTGGGGCATGGGCCCGCTTGGGTAAGTCACTGGTGGGGGTCACAAGATGTGTCATTAAACTAAGTAATCCACAGATGCAGAGACCGGCAGCTCCCATTGGCTGTGGTTTGCCATTTCCAGCCAAGGAGAGCTGCAGGAAGCGGTGGCCCCACTCACAAGACATCCCACAATTCCCCTTGGCTGGAAATGGTCCACGCCTATGGACACTGAGATAAACAAAGCACCCTGTAGCTCGTTGGTGGTTTACCTAGGTGGGCCAGTGACCTGACTTTGAAACCCCCTGCTCTAAGCAATCCCATCAGCATTAGGACTAGCCAAGAACAATTATGGTCACATGGATGGACCTTGAGGATCGTGCAGTCGAAACTCTCATGCAGCATTTTATTTCACCGACTTTAGATGTGCAGAGGGCAGAGGAGAGGTGCCCCACCATTGTGTCTTTTTATTTACTCTCCAACCTCCCTCGTCTGGCAGATCACCATGGGCAAAGAACAGATCATTCTGAGCAAGGGAAATGAGCCATTTGGCAAGGAAGGGATGAGGACGCCCTGTGTGTCTCTTGTACTACCTGCTGCTGAAAATATTACAGCACAATAAAGTCAATGTAAAAATAGAATGCTGCAAACTCAGTAATAAGGAGAGAAGAATTCATTACAGCCACCCGGACAATATGCAGACAGGAAACGATGAAAGGCTAGGCCATAGCCACGAGTCGCTGGCCACCATGCAAGCAGAGTTGACTTGTAACAACTCAGAGTCTAGTCCCTTGTGCACAGGAGAAGAAGTGTGCATCAGCCCTGTAGCTGGTGCAACTCATTTCTCCACTTCTTCGCCACTCCGTGGTATGGCCCAGGGGAATAAGGGACACATTTCTGTCCCTTGGCACACATTTCTGTCCTTGGTTTACTCTTAATCCATGCCGCCATACGCCACCCCTTAGCGTGGATTTCATAGTGTCAATCTAGCCCGACGAAAGAACCTTGTTAACTGTATTTTTAGAAAGAGCAGTAAGACCTGTCCCCCCAATTTTGGCAAGTACTAACACTCACCAGCATATTGCTCCATATGCAGCGGTTTCTTTTGGACTGTGCGATGGAGTACTGCAGAAAGGGATCTGGGGTCATAGCGGACCGCAAGTTAAACATGAGTCAACATTGTGATGCAAACATGATTCTGGGATTCATTCCCATGAGTGTTGTGAGGAAGACATGAGAAGCAATTCTTCTGCTCTATTCTGTGCTAATTAGGTCTCAGTTGGAATGTCATGTCTAGTTCTGGGCACCGCATTTCAGAAAAGATGTGGAGAAATTGAAGAGCATCCAGAGAAGAGGAACAAAAATGATTAAAGATTGAGAAAACATGACCGATGAGGAAGGGCTGAAGGAATTGGGTTTGTTTAGTCTGGAAAAGAAAAGATTGAGAGGGAAATGATAGCAGTTTTCAAGTATCTAAAAGGGGTGTTACAAGGAGGAAGGAGAAAAATTGTTCTTCTTGGCCTCGGAGGGTAGGACAAGAAACAATGGGCTTAAATTGCAGCAAGGGAGGTTTAGGTTGGATGTTAGGAAAAAGTTCCTACCTGTCAAGGTGGTTAAATACTGGAATAAGTTGCCTAGGGAGGTTGTGGAATCTCCATCTCTGGAGATATTGAAGAGCAAATTAGACATTGATCAGAGATGGTCCTGCCATGAGAGCAGGAGACAGGACTCGATGACTCTCGAGGTCCCTTCCAGTCCTAGGGTTCTAAGATTCTATGACAAAGAGTGACGTCATTTACTCTCCTCCCAGGCACAGCGGGGAGGAGCTATGAGTTTCGTTGTCCAACGCAAGAGCAACCTTCTCTTCCTCAGAGCGGACTGTGGCATTGATCCTCGCTTTAGGGGTGACTCCCCATTGAGCAGCAATTTGAGCAGATTACTCAGTGGGATTAAACCGAGCAGGGTCAGTACTTATGCAGATGGGCAAGCTCGTGTGTGGAGTTACCTCACACCAGCCAGGGTGGGGGGGCTCCTATCCTATTCTCGGGCCCAGTTGCCCACTATGGCTTAGCAAGAGCTTGTCCCAGTGACTAGCCTTAAACAGGTGCATGTGTTTATTAGCAATTGACAATAAATCAACAGAATACGCATGCTAAGATCTAACTCTCACCACTCTCAATAAAGCGGACAGTAGTGGCACCTCCAGGCCAGCCCCAAGCTGCCTGGCAGCCGTGGTGCCTCCAGAGGTGGCCTGTGGCTGCGATGCCTCTGGAGTCTGCCCCAAGCTGTGTAGCCACATCTGTGGCACTTCTGGGGCCGACCCTGGGCCGCAGCGCCTCAGGGACAGCCTGTGGCCGCTGGCCCCAGAGGCCGGCCTCGTGGCCATGGCAGTGGCGCGTTCGGCCTCTGGGGTGGCCTTTGGCTGCATTGCTTTGGGGCCGGCCCTGGACTGCGTGGCCATGGTGGTGGTGTCTCCAGCCTCCGGGACTGCATGGCCCTGGCAGCAGGTCCTCCCTCCAGGGCGGCCGTAACAGTGTGGCTGCAGCTGTTGCTTCACAAGAAGACGAAACTTGGTAAGGTTCCCCCTCATGCCTAGACCTCCCCACCCCAGTCCCATCACTTCCCTCCCCCCAAAGCTCAGCACCCCCAGCTTGCTCCCGCCCCCTTCCTTGTTCCTGCTCCCTCCACCTGGCCAGATAACCTACTCCCAGCCTGCTTCTGCACCCCAGCTCCCTCCCAGATCCTGCACCCCATCGCTCTTAGACTTGCTGGCAGCCCTGTCTCGCACATTGGACCCCTCATTTTTGTCCCTACCCCACAATCTAAGGAAGTCCATAAAATTCACTAACTCCAGAACCCCAGAAAATAAATCTGGTCTCTGGAAAGCCCTGAACCTCAGTTTTCCCCTTCCCTTCCCCCCCCCGCCCCCATGAGGCTGGGACCCCAGAGGCGTGAGGTATCTCGGTTGGGGTCACATCAGTGAGCATTGGGGGGGTTTGCAGGAGATTTTGCTTCTCACTTGTGTGGTCCCTGTGACGGGTTTTTACGGGTGCGAGCACCTCGCCCCCCCCTCCCCAGCCGATCACGGCCCTGTCCGGGGTAGGGACGGGGCCCAGCGAACCCACCGTCTGTACTTGGCTCTTCGGCCTCCCCTGCCGGGGTCCTAGTAATGGCTTCTGGTTGCGGGGGCGATCACCCCTCAGCCCCCAAGGGACTGAGGGGGCTCGGTGGCCCCTTCGTCAGCCTCTCCCCCTCTCTCGGTTTGGATGGGGAGAAGAGGGTTGGTGTGGAGGGAAGGGAGTGGCGGACCCGGGCCCTCCCTCACCTCCGGGTCCCAGCCCGAGGCCCTAAGCGGAGGTCGGCGACCTGTAGTCGCCCTCCATGGCGGACGGGGCTGCAGCCCTCAACTCGTCCGCCCACGGGCGCCAAAAGGGTCCCGCCTCGGGCTCCTTCCACTCGCCCCTGCCTTGCTCCGCTGGCGGAACAAGGTTGGGATCACTCAC
Organism: Pelodiscus sinensis; assembly: GCF_052426305.1. Lineage (NCBI taxonomy): Eukaryota > Metazoa > Chordata > Testudines > Trionychidae > Pelodiscus > Pelodiscus sinensis. Next base: position 4,828,857 of record NC_143056.1, read on the forward strand.
CCCGCCGAAGTCATCGAGCGTATCCCAGGGCGAGCCGCCAGCTGCCGAGCCCGTCTCTCCGGGTTGCCCCAAGGGCTGGGGGTTTGGTGCGTTCGCCCGCTGCGGCGGCCGCTTTTCCCGCTGCGGTGGGGGGTTCCCCCACGGGTTCGAGTGCGGACACCGCCGGGTCCATCACAGTCCCCAACTGATTTTTGTGTGTGTCAGTAACCGCAGGCCCCAAAAGGTTCCCCACCCCTCCCATAAATAAAGAAAACATTGAAACCTTTTGTGTGGGACATAATATTTTACTTTATTTAAAATGAAGTTTGATAAACTAACGTAAGAAAGTTAAAACGCTTCATCTGTTTCATCATTTAAATGAAGCCGTTCTGGTTAGCTGCAGCGGGTTCAGAAAATAAGGTCACCATACCCAGCAGGGTAGTTCTCAACTCCGCCCCTTTTGCCTGAGGTCCTGCCCATTCCGATCGAGGCCCCGCCCCTTCTTGGTCGGCCCCCCTCCACTTCAGAATTTTGTGAAGTGGCTCCCCCTTCCAAAATTATTGCTCACCCCTGGTCTAGATCTAGATCTCAGTCCCCAGAAAAATCATGGAGGGGATCCTCACGGAATCCATTTTGAAGCACTTGGAAGAGGGGAAAGTGATCAGGAATAGTTGACATGGATTCACGAAGGGCAAGTCGTGCCTGACCAACCTGATTGGCTTCTATGATGAGGTAACTGCTCTGTGGACGTGGGAAAGTCAGTGGATGTGATATACCTTGACTTCAGCAAAGCTTTTGATACGGTCTCCCACAATATTCTTGCCAGCAAGTTAAGGGAGTATGGATTGGATAAACGGACTGTAAGATGGATAGAAAGCTGGCTAGACTGTCGGGCCCAGCGGGTAGTGATCAACGGCTCGATGTCAGGTTGGCGGTCGGTTTCTAGCGGAGTGCCCCAAGGTTCTGTTCTTGGACCGGTTTTGTTCAACATCTTTATTAATGAGCTGGATGAAGGGATGGATTGCACCTCCAGCAAGTTTGCAGATGACACTAAACTAGGGGAGATGTAGATACACTGGAGGGAGAGGATAGGGGAGGGGATAGGGTCCAGAGTGACCTGGACAGATTAGAAGATTAGGCCACAAGAAATCTGATGAGGTTCAACAAGGACAAGTGTAGAGTCCTGCCCTTGGGACAGAAGAATCCCAAGCATAGTTACAGGCTGGGGACCGACTGGCTAAGTAGCAGTTCGGCAGAAAAAGACCTGGGGGTTACAGTGGATGAGAAGCTGGATAGGAGTCAACAGTGTGCGCTTGTAGCCAAGAAGGCTAATGGCATATTAGGGTGCATTAGGAGGAGCATTGCCAGCAGATACAGAGAAGTGATTATTCCCCTTTGTTCGGCTCTAGCGAGGCCACATCTGGCTGTGTCTAGACTGCATCCCTTTTCTGAAAAAGAGATGCAAATTAGACATATCGCAATTGCAAATGAAGAGGGGATTTAAATCCCCCCCGCTTCATTAGCATAAAAATAAAGCCTTTTCCGAAAGATCCCTTATCCCTCTTAAAATGAGGGATAAGGGATCTTTTGGAAAAGACTTTATTTTCTGAAAGATCCGCGTCTAGACTGGCGCTTTTTTCTGGCAAAGCTCCGAGCCAGAAAAAAGCGGCAGCCATTTTTATACTAATGAAGTGGGGGGGGGGATTTAAATCCCTGCTTCATTTGCAATTGCGATATGTCTAATTTGCATCCCTTTTACGAAAAAGGGATGCAGTCTAGACACAGCCCTGGAGTATGGTGGGTAGTTCTGGAGAAAAGATGTGGATGCACTGGAGAGGGTCCAGCGGAGGGTGACCAAAATGATGAGGGAGCTGGAGTGCATGACCTAAGAGGAGAGGCTGAGGGATTGGGGGTTGTTTAGTCTGCAGAAGAGAAGAGTGAGGGGGGATTTGAGAGCAGCCTTCAGCTTCCTGAAGGGGGGTTCCAAAGAGGCTGGAGAGAGGCTGTTCTCAGGAGTGATGGATGGCAGAACAAGGAGCAATGGGCTCAAGTTACAGTGGGGGAGGTCTAGGTTGGATATTAGGAAAAACTATTTCCCTCCGAGGGTGGGAAGCACTGGGATGGGTTCCCTAGGGAGGGGGTGGAATCTCCATCCCTAGAGGTGTTTAAGTCCCGGTTTGACCAAGCCCTGGCTGGGATGATTGAGTTGGGTTGGTCCTGCCTTGGGCACAGGGCTGGACTTGATGACTCCTGAGGTCTCTTCCCACCCTAGAATTCCGTGATTCTAGATGTGGGCAGGGCATTGGACTTGATGATCTCTAGAGGCCCCTTCCTGTTCTAGTATTGTACAATTTGATGGGTCTATGAAGAAAGAGAACTATTCATGACAGAGGTGCAATAGCCACCCTGAAGATGTAAAACGTTTGCCAGTGCAACGGCTGCACCTAACAGGGAGCTATCTCCTTAAGAGACCCCTGGGGGGGAGGTAGGAGCGAGTTGCACGTTATCGTTGCTGGGTAGATTTGGCTTCCGCACCCAGAAACTTCTGGAGCTGGGTGTGATCGTGCGGGGTCAGACGCCATGAGCTAGCAGGCCGGGCAGATGCTTTTCTAAGGCCTGAGCCAGGAGCTGAGCAGCCTGGTTTTCCTCACTCTGAGGCACTTAGCAGCAGGTAGTGATGTTCTTTACCCTCTCCCAGGGCACATGGCAATGCGAGTTATCGCCAGGTGAACCTGGGAGGGGAAAATAACTTCTCTAAGGGTACGTCTACACTAGCCCCCTAGATCGATCTAGGGAGGCTAATGAAGGCGACCGGAATTGCAAATGAAACGTGGGATTTAAATATCCCGTGCTTAATTTGCATGTTCCCGGACGGTTGCCATTTTAGAAATTGACTAACCCGAAGTAACTGCTTGCGTCTACACGCGGCAGTGAAACGGGATTCCGAAATAAAGCCCTAACTTGAATTAGTTGGAATTCCTCCTGCAATCAGGAGCTATGCTAGTAATTGTCTATGTCTCTATAAAGAGACATAGAACAGCCCGTGAATCACAGAAGATCTTAGTTAGAATTGAGTGGGACATGACAACGTCTGAAGTTTTCTTTCCACATACATCTAAGAACTCCCAGAACCAGAGGAACTAAATGGTCTATTTGATGTTAAGGAGATGAGCATATTGTATGAATGTTAAAAATACGACTGGCGAAACAGAAATGTGTCTAAGGTATGACCTTTTCATAACCACTGTAGGCTGGTTATCCCTGTTTCTGTGCTTGTGCTTGGCTCTGACTACCTGAATAACAAGTTATAATTTTGTAATGGAAACTGTAAGGGAGGGATAAAGAGGAACACACTATTAAGGGAGAAAAAATGAAAACTGATCGGAAATTCACTTTATCGCTGGGATGTGAATCACCGGAGGGAAACTGTTCTGTTTAGGAAATATATGTAACTGCAAAGGACACCATGAAATGCTTTTCTGAGAATCGTGTTTTAAACCCAAGCGTAAGTAGGTCAAAGCTGTTTTGAGTCTTTGTAGCTGGAAATGTGAAGGGTAATGGAATATGTAACTGTCTAGATCAATTGACCACGAGGGTGACATTTGCTGTTAATGGACTGATGCTAACCCATGTAGCTAACCACAAATTGTAATATATGCTAAACAAGAGGCCTATAAAAGATTGTAACCCCGCTTGGGACAAGTTGAGTACCAGACAGAGCCCCAGGACTGGGGAGTATCACATGTTCTGTGTGCATTATTTTGATCTGATATGGCTAATCCATGACTAACAACCCACTCTGTGCTTGATCATTTGATGGCTCATAAATCCATAAACAGAAGGAACCCTGTTTACTGCTCTCCAAAATAAAGCTTTGGCACTGGAAAAGGTTTTCGTAAAATGGAGTTGTCCAACAGAGGTCTTGAGATCCCTTATTTCTTCCTAGGGGCAGTCAGAGAGAGAATTCCCGTTGGATCTTTGGACCCTTCCCATTGATAATGTTGTCAAAATGATACATCCCCACATATCATTTCAGCTTCAGCATAATGGCATAATTTGCCGCAACAGTGTTTTGCCACCATTGTTTCATAAGAATGGCCATACCAGGTCAGATCAAACATCCATCTATCCCAGTACCCTGTCTTCTGACAGTGGCCAATGCCTGGTGCTCCAGAGGAAATAAAATCCTCACGTGATCCCTCCTCTGTCACCCATTCCCAGCTTCCGGCAAACAGAGACTAGGGACACCATCTGACTAATAGTCATTGATAGACCTATCCTCCATGAATCTCTCTAGCTCTGTTTTGAACCCTGTTCAAGTCCTGGTCTTCACAACATCCTGTGGCAAGGAGTTCCACAGGTTAACTGTGCTTTGTGAAAACAAAAGACTTCCCTGCTACCTATTAATTTCATTCAGTAACCCCTAGTTCTTGTGTTGTGGGAACAAGTAAATATCTCTTCCTTATCCACCTTCTCACACCAGTCATAATTGTATAGACCTCTATCATATCCCACCCTTACGCTCCTCTTTTCTAAGCTGAAAAGTCCCAGTTTTATTAATCTTTCGACATATGGCAGCCATTCCAAACCCCTCATCATTTTTGTGACTCTTTTCTGAACTTTTCTCAATGCCAAGAACTCTTTCTTTGGGGGGTGGGGGGGAGTGGCAACCACATCTGTTCCCCCCACCTCTTCCGTTAGTCATTGTTACAATTGTGGAATCTCCATCACTGGAGATATTTAAGAACAGGTTAGAGAGACACCTACCAGGGATGATCTAGACAATGCTTGATCCTGCCGTGATGGGACCCCATCCAGGGGACGGGTTTTGATGACCTCTCAAGGCCCTTCTAGTTCTTTGAGTCTATGATTCTATGAATATTGCAATTCCCCCCAGCACTCCCAGGACTGTTTCTCCCTCTAAATAGGAAGAAATAATTGCAGGGCCAATGTCGGAGGCATCCATGGAACAGGCAATGGGAGAAATAACAACCCGTGTTAGGTCTGACACCATCAGGATCGGTCCGTCTCTGCTCACGCAGGGGAGCGGTTCATCGTAGGAACAGAACTGTGAAAGTCAACGAGATCGCAGCTTTCCAGTGTCTGTTGGGAGTTCACAGCCGTCTAGCCATTCATAGCTATAATACTCTCATGGGCAGCTCCTGCCCTGGCGGAAATCAATGGCAAAACTCCCACTGATGGCAATGGAAGTTGCAGCTGGCTCTGGTGTGCTCTTGTGTCTCAAACTCCACCCAAAGCAGGTGTGCAGTGAAGGTGGATCTCTTTAGTCCAGCAGCCTCAGGATCGGATTGGTCCTGAACCAGAGAATTTTCTTGACCTCCGGAGGTCGATATTGTCTAGCAGCATTACCAACACTTCTACTGCTTGCTGGGCTCTGAGAAGACATTTGGGGGTAAATTAGAGCAACATCACTGCACAGAACACTGAGAGCCAGGCCTGGTGGCTGTAAACAAACTTTACGGGACTGCAGGAAACTTGGCCACACCCATGAAAATCGGTCATCTGGCTAACTTAAATCATGCCCGACCATGGATGTTTCTGGACCAGAGAGTTCTGGACTAGAGAGGTTCAACCTCCAGTTTGGTGCTTGGGAACAATTCTGAAGTCTTTCAGGCAAGACTTTACTAGACTTGTGGATTCAGTGCAACACCTTATTCCACAAGTGGGAACTCTGAAATCTATGGGACTTCTTGCCCCTAAGCTGCAATTCACCCTGTGTGAGGGTACAGAAATCTGGCCTTTAATTCTTAACCCGGTGTCTGAGCCTATGAAAGGATTGGCGGTGCACAGAAATCACTGCGTTGTACAATACCCCGACAAATGAAACCAGCAGGTCAGCTGGTGAGATAAAGGGCTGCTTTATGATGGTTGAAAGCACGCTGCACAAAGCTTTAAGGCAGCCATAAAATATTTAATTACCCCTGATTTTCATTTTCGACAGCAGAGAGTTATGTTTTCACATCCGCTTGCCCATATTTCCATTAATAAAATAATTCAAAAGTCATCGGAGAGAAAAATCCAGTGTAAAGCGTGAGCTGCAGATGACAGCACAGAAGTGCCCCAAGAATTAATTTCCCTTCCCCCTCCCTTAAATAAACGATCATGAAAGATCAAATTGCATCAAGCTAAGTGCCTCCGCTGTCTGGATAGGAAAGGGCTGTGGAGGCGACCTGGATGTGCAGTTCAGATGTGATTCACACAGGAGGAATGCTGTGTTTCGGTGAGTCTCATAAATCCTAAAAATACCAGAAGAAATAATGTTTATTAAAACTACTGGAACTTCATAAACCACTAGAACTGGAAGGGACATTGAGAGGTCATCAAGTCCAGTCCCCTGCTCTCACGGCAGGACCAAGCACCATCTAGACCATCCCTGAGAGAGGTCTATCTCCAGTGAGGGAGATTCCACAACCCCCCTGGGCAATTTATTCCAGTGTTTAACCACCCTGACAGGTAGGAAGCTTTTTCTAATGTCCAACCTAAACCTCCCTTGCTGCAATTTTAGCCCATTGCTTCTTGTCCTATCCTCAGAGGCCAAGGAGAACAATTTCCCCCAGCCTCCCTGTGACACCCTTTTAGATATCTGAAAACTGCTATCATGTCCCATCTCTGTGAGACGGGAAATGCAAAGTGCTCCACTTAGGAAGGAACAATCAGTTCCATACATACAAGATGGGAAGCGACTGTCTAGGAAGGAGCATGGCGGAAAGGGATCTAGGGGTCATAGTGGACCACAAGTTGAATATGAGTCAACAGTGTGATGCTGTTGCAAAAAAAGCAAATATGATTCTAGGTTGTATCAACAGGTGTGTTGTAAGCAAAACTCGTGAAGTCATTCTGCCACTCTACTCTGCACTAGTTAGGCCTCAGCTGGAGTACTGTGTCCAGTTCTGGGCGCCACATTTCAAGAAAGAGGTGGAGAAATTGGAAAGGGTACAGAGAAGAGCGACAAGAATGATTAAAGGTCTAGAGAACATGACCTATGAAGCCAGGCTTCATGAACTGGGCTTGTTTAGTTTGGAAAAAAGAAGATTAAGAGGGGACATGACAGCGGTTTTCAAATATCTAAAAGGGTGTCACAAGGAGGAAGGAGAAAATTTGTTCCTCTTGGTTTCTGAGGACAGGACAAGGAGTAATGGGCTTAAAGTGCAGCAGGGGAGGTTTAGATTGGACATTAGGAAAAAAATTCCTAACTGTCAGGGTGGTCAAATATTGGAATAAATTGCCAAGGGAGGTGGTGGAATCTCCCTCTCTGGAGATATTTAAGAACAGGTTAGATAGACATCTGTCAGGGATGGTGTAGACGGAGCGTGGTCCTGCCTTGAGGGCGGAGGGCTGGACTCGATGACCTCTCGAGGTCCCTTCCAGTCCTATGATTCTATGATTCTATGATTCCGTCTTCTCCTTTCCAAACTAACCAAGTCCAGTTCTGCCATCCTTCCCTCATCGCTCATGTTCTCTAAATTTTAAATCATTTTTATTGCTCTTCTCTGGACCTTCTCCAGTTTGTCCATATCTTTCTTGAGATGTGATGCCCGGAATTAGACACAGTACTCCAACTGAGGCCTAATCAGCGCAGAGTAGAGCGGAAGAATGACCCCTCGTGTCGTGCTCACAACACAGCTGTTAATGCCTCCCAGAATCATGTTTGCTTTTTTTGCCACAGTGTCACACTGTTGACTCCTATTTAGCTTGTGGTCCACTATATCCCCTAGATCCCTTTCTGCCGTACTCCTTCCCAGACAGTGGCTTCCTAATCTGTATGTGTGAAACGGATTGTTCCTTCCTAAGTGGAGCACTTTGCATTTGTCCTTATTAAACTTCATCCTATTTATGTCAGTCCAGTTCTCCAGTTTGTCCAGATCATTTTGATTTATGACCCTGCCCTCCAAAGCACTTTCAACCCCTCCCAGCTTGGTATCATCTGCAACCTTAATAAGTGTACTCTCTTTGCCAATATGTAAATTGTTGATGAAACCACTTGGTGGTGGCTTCCATTTTGGGCTCCTAGCAGCCAATCAAAGTCATTTAAAAAAAATCTAGGACATACCTTTAACATAGACTTCTATAGGCTACATGGCATCATAAACATTGGGGGATAAGAATCCTTCTGACAGCCCGATAGGCGATTCTCAGATCTTGGGTCCACTTGGGAATAAGCAAAACACCTCTTTACTCCTTCCTGAAAAGAGGTGGGCAGGGAATAAATGAACATAAAACAGCCATACTGAGTCCGAGCAAGAGTTCATATCTGTCTTCTGACAGTGGCCAATGCCATGTGTTTCAGAGGGAGTGAACAGAACAGGAAATCATGAAGTGATCCTTCCTCTGTTTCCCATTTCCAGCTTCTGGCAGACTGCGTCTAGTAACACTATCCCTGCCCATCCTGGCTAACTGCCACTGATAGACCATGAATGTGCATAGTTATTTTTTGAACCCTGTGAGAGTCTTGGCCTTCGCAACATCCTCTGGCAAGGAGTTCCACAAGTTTACTGTGAGTTTTATGGAGAACTTTTGCCCCCCCCTATTATTTGTTGACCCTAGTGGCTAAGCCAATGCTGGAAGGATGTGGAGGTAAGCATAGGCCAGCGGAAATTACTAGCTCCCAGGAGAAGGAGAAATTGTGACACAGAGACATGCTCTTGAGTCACCACGATGCCTGAGATTCCTCCTGTGATGACACCGTTGCCATTCGTTGCTCAGGAATTTGCCAAAAGTCACTATCTAGTCCAATTTTGATAAATATTGCTTACTACAAATATTCTGTAGCGCAGGGGTGGGGAACATTTTTTGAGTCGGGAGCCACTGACCCACAGAAAAATCAGTCGGGGGCCGTACACAGTGAGAAGTTAACAAAACCCCCAAACGTCTCACTGGTGTGGCCCCTGTCTGAGAAGAAAGACCCCTCCCCACTTTCCTCCCCCACATCAGAGCCTAGGGGGGCCCATTCTAATAAATTTTGTGTGTTCCTGCCCCATGGCGGGGAAGTGGGCATGGCTCGGAGCGCCAGCACAGGATCCCCAATTCTCGGGAGGCCACTGAGCCTCGCGGGCCAGATCCAGCCCCCGAGCCTGAGGTTCCCCACCCCCGCTGTAGAGGATGATTTTGTTATGAAATGATACGTCGTACAATCTTTTGCAAAACAGTGCGCTACCTGGCTGGTTTTAGAACAATGACTTCTATCTTCTATTCTGTGAATAATGATAATAATGATGACGATAATAATAAAAATAATATCATCTACGTAGTAGGTGTTACAGTAGCAAAACTGACCGTTGTACCGTAGCAGCACGGAAACTCTGCATGGTCGAAGATGTAATGGCAATGTTTACATGCTATAATTGCACAGTGGGGCCAACCTTGGAGAAACAGCTTAGGGTTGCCAGATGTCCGGTATTGACCTGGACAGTCCGGTATTTTCACCTCCTGTCTGGTAAAAAAAATAAAAAAATACTGGACACCTAAAATGTCCGGTATTTTCTGTTATTTTCCCTGCCAGGATGCGTAAATACCAGACACCTGGCAACCCTATGGACACACTTAGCAACTGGACCCAGCCCCCGGCTCTTCCTGGACCGCCAGCCGGTTCTGCAGGGTCTTGTCTTGTGGCTGGAACAGAAAACCAAGATGGCCACCAGCAAAGAAGCCGCCTCTATTTTTTTTTTTTTTTTGGCTTAATAACTGCTGTCGGGGTCCTTTTCGGTTTGTTTGTTTTTTTGCTCGACAACTTTGGCCTCCCCCTTTTTTTTCTCAACAGAATTTTTTCCCCAGTGTTCTTTTTTTTGGGGGGGGGGGGGAAGGGGTCGGTATTTTTGGTTAAACCATCTGGCAACCCTACTCAAGATATGATTCATGGGATGCAAATTTGGAATGATTTACACCCAAACTTGGAAACTCCATGCAATCTGGTCACTATTGTTTGCCTCAAAAAGATTTCATTGTGTGGGGAGTTAGAAGGTGCAGCAGTCTTTTCTCTCTATTGGACGATGGCCGTCTTTAATCTCCGTTCTTTGGGGGCATGCTTTGCCCGTCGTTTCTGAGTAAACAAGACATTTGATTTCATCCCTGACCACTTCAGCAATATCTTAGTGGCAGATGAGGACCCATATGGGAAAGTGTAACACTTACTTTCCATAGTGTTGTCATGTGAATTGACATTGAAAATATCAAAAGAGGCAGTTTCTGATGAGATAAAGCTCACAGTAATTTAATTTCATTTACAACTTTGCATTATAATGTCACGGATGCTAGCAGCAGGATGTGTTACTTGCTTTTGGTCTCCAAATTGCAGCATAATAAATTCTTTCCTCCAACAATTTCCAGCTTTTGCACAGTTCAGAAAATCTGGTGCTGCTTTAAAGTTCCCAGATGTCAGATGGTGTCAGTTTTTTTTTTTAAATATAGGCTGCTTTTAAGTGTATCAATGTAGCTGCAGCTAAATAAATCTAATTATAAACTTATTCACTTCTGAACTATCCTTTTAACTGTGAATATTAAATCAGGATAGCTATATAAATCTCTTAATATAGTCTAGTAAGATTTACAGCAGTTCTAAAGTTTTGATCTTCTACAAATTATCTCTAAGTCCTGCTGGTGATTTCATTTTTTAGGTCAGTCTTTTAACTATAGTGATTTTACTGCTACATGGCTGTTTTTAAAATAAATTGGCACATGATACTGAGCGCAAGTGGAGAGCAAAACGGGTTATGTTTTAAAAATGAATTGGCATTGTTTCAAAAGATGGAATTAAATGAAAAATGTAGTCTCCGACTGACTAACTCCCAAATCTTTGGCCCTGGGAAACAATCAGAACAATTCCCTTTCAGCACAAAGAATTTTTCCAATTGCAAAATGCTAGCAACATTTCAAATGGTGACAGTTCAAATTTGACAAAAAGGCAATTTTTCAAATATAGTTTCCTAATTTTTTGTCTCCCTTTTATGAGATCAGTTGTAATGCTGGTCATTTTTCTTGGTTTCAATTTAAAAATATATATATAATTTTTTTTCAAAAAGGAGGTACAGGTCTCTAGTCGGGCATCCTCCAGACCTGACCAGTGCCGAACTCGAGAATTTGCTGAACCACGGGAGGTCAATATTGTCTAGCAGCATGACCAACAATTCCATTGTTTTACAGCCACCAGTCCTGGCTCTCACTGTTCTCTGCTGTTATTTAGCTCTAATTTACCCCGAATGTTTTTTAAGAGCCCAGTAAACAGACTTTATGGGACCCGTGCTAAGTGGACATCTGGCTCAGTAAAACTATATTGGACCACGGATGTTTCCAATCCAGAGAGGACCAGATTAGAGATGTTCAACCTTTAAAATAATTTGAAAAAAATATACAGGCAGTCCCTGGGTTACGTACAAGATAGGGACTGTAGGTTTGTTCTTAAGTTGAATTTGTATGTAAGTCGGAACTGGTACATATTGTAGGGGAAACTCTAGCCAAACATTTCTCCAGAGCTCAGTTTTATTCTCCCACACCTCACTTCCCTCAATCCTTTATTCTCAAGCTGAGATGTCTGCTGAGAAAAGCCGCTCCGCGTCTCCCTGGTCTGCTGGGGGGTGGGGCGCTAGCTTCGCGTCTCCCTGGTCTCCTGGGGGGAAGCAGCGAGGGCGGGGTTGCCTCACCCCGTTTGTAAGTAGGGATCTGATGTAAGTCGGATCCATGTAACCCGGGGACTGCCTGTATTAGGGATTGTTTGCCTCCTATTTTGCTCATTCAGTCCTAGGAACACTAAAGGCCTGGAATAAAATATGGAACAATCTTTTCAGAATAAAATATTCAACATTTTTTAAGGGATCGTAAAAGTTGTTCAGCCCGGAAGGAAAATGCTGGTGTTTTTCTGAGCTGACCTTTTGCTTTGAGTTTTTTACCTCTGTATTGTTTCCCCCAAATTTTCATTAGTCAAAGAGCAGGAAGGGAAAAAAATCTTTTGATCGTTGACAAAAAAAATTGTTTTATGGAAAATGTAGTTGCTGTTATGAAAGGCTGACTTCGTTTCCTAAAAGACAAGCACACAGGACAAGGGAGAAAGAAAAGCACAGCCAAAAGAGCAAAATGTGCATTTCGTTCCTGGCGCTGGCTCTTAGTTGCACTGTCCCTGCTGGAAACACACAGGCAGGGCACAGCGCTTCAGAACCTGGCACACGCGGGCCAGCATCAGATGGTGTGGGGGCATGGTGTCCAATGCGCTAGCCGCTAGCTACCGTATTTTCTGGCGTATAAGACGACTTTTTATACTAAAAAACATCCCCCAAAAATCGGGGGTCGTCTTATACGCCGGGTATAAACATACTGTAGCTTCGGCTACATACAGAACATCCCTGTGCTGATACTGTATGTACCGCGCTGAGCCAATCACGGCAAGCGGTGTATTCTATTAATGCATACAAAGCCTGCTCGGATTGGCTGAGTCAGAGAGGCAGGTTATTACAACCTTTGCCAATCCGAGCAGGCTTTGTATGCATTAATAGAATAGACCGCTTGCCGGGATTGGCTCAGTGCGGTACATACAGTATCAGCACAGGGACGTTCTGTATGTAACCAAAGCTACAGTGCTGTATTAGGGCACATCCAGCGGGCTGGTGTTTTTAAATGGTGTTGCCTCAGAAGGGGGAGGTAGTCTTATACGGCGAGTATAGGCCAAAACTTATGTTTTAACTGGAAAATTAGGGGGTCGTCTTATACGCCCAGTCGCCTTATACACCGGAAAATACGGTACGTGTGGCTAGTTAGCTGGCTGAGTGAAAAATTTGTTTAGATTTTCAGAACACTGCATTTCGCTGCCTCTCTGGTCACAGGTTCACAGCCCTGAAGCAGACTATACAGTACTGGCCAGCGAACCCAAACTGGTATTAGACACAGGGCATAGAAAAGAAATGATATGGGGAAGGAAAAGGATGCATGGGGGAAGGATCAACAGCAGGAACCAATTCTAGCACCCCACGTTATGGCTGGGACTTAGCTGAAGCAGGCGGGCGTGTCATTGTCAGCTGATTTCCTTTTTTTGGTCTAGTCAGGTCAGGACATCGCTCGATTCGGATGAAAAAAGCTCAGTCGTGCATTGGTGAATTCCAGGAGAGGATGAAGATGGCAGCCAGGGTGAGAACTCTTGCTCCTTTCCCGCTCTTCTGTCTTTTAGTCAGCAGCTGGTGTCTGAGGGGAGACCCAAGCAGTCAAAACTGGCTTTATAGCTCGAGCTGTAGAGACTCCTACACGAAGCTCTAAGGCTGCATCTAGACTGGCATGATTTTCCGGAAATGCTTTCAACTGAAAAGTTTTCCGTTAAAAGCATTTGCAGAAAAGAGCGTCTAGATTGGCATGGACGCTTTTCTGTAAAAGCACTTTTTGCGGAAAAGCGTCTGTGCCAATCTAGACACGCTTTTCCGCAAAAAAGCCCCGATCGCCATTTTTGCCATCGGGGCTGTTTTGAGGAAAACAAATCTGAGCTGTCTACACTGGCCCTTTTGCACAAAAGCTTTGCGCAAAAGGGACTTTTGCCCGAATGGGAGCAGCATAGTATTTCCGCAAGAAGCACTGATTTCTTACAGTAGGAAGTCAGTGCTTTTGCAGAAATTCAAGCAGCCAGTGTAGATAGCTGGCAAGTTTTTCCGGAAAAGCGTCTGATTTTCTGGAAACACTGGCCAGTCTAGACACAGCCTAAGGGTACGTCAAGACTACCAGCCTCTTTCAAAAGAGAGCGGCTAGACTACAAGCAGGTTTTTCGAAAAAACGAGCCGCTTTTTCAAAAGAGAGTCTAGACACTCTCTTTTGAAAAAGCACAGTTTGCATTCTATAGCGCCTTTTTTCGAAAGAGTACTTTTGAAAAAAGACGTTCTTCCTCGTAAAATGAGGTTTACCACGATCGAAAAAACTGCCACATTCTTTCGATTTACTTTTGAAAGAACGTGGCTGCAGTCTAGACGCAGGTAACGTTTTTTTGAAAAAAGGTTACTTTTTAAAAAAAAAAACCCTGGGCTATGTCTACACTGGCACCCTTTTCCGGAAATGCTTAAAACAGAACAGTTTTCCGTTATAAGTATTTCTGGAAAAAGCGCGTCTACATTGGCCATGGATGCTTTTCCGGAAAAAAGCCCCGATCGTCATTTTCGCGATCGGGGCTTTTTTGCGGAAAAGAAATCTCTGCTGTCTACACTGGCCCTTTTCCGGAACAGTCTTCCAGAAAAGGACTTTTGCCCGAATGGGAGCACCATCGTTTTTCCAGAAAAGCACTGATGATTTTACATAAGATTGTCAGTGCTTTTCCGGAAATTCAAGTGGCCAGTGTAGACAGCTGGCAAGTTTTTCCGGAAAAGCGGCTGCTTTTCCAGAATAAGTGGCCCAGTGTAGACACAGCCCTGGAGTCTAGACACGCCCAAGGGTCCCAGGTTCTGTTCCTGCCGGCAGTTACAGAAGCACAAACCGCTAGGCTACAGAGTCACTCTCAGGTTTTCTCTCTCCCTCTTTGGCCCAGTGTTTCATTATTGATCATCAGTGAACACGCTTCAAGAGGACAGACCTGCATTGGGCTATCCCAGAGCTCAAAACACTCTTCTTAGAAGTAGGGGAGCTCTCTCCAAATCCTTCCTCCTGGTCTAGCACAGAGGAATTGAACACAGGTCTCACATGTCCTAGGTGAGGCTACTAACCAGCGAGCTAGAAGTTATAACGCAGGGTGGGGGAGAGGCAGCAACTTCTCCTCCAGATGGGGCCCATACCAGTTAAGAAGGCTTTCGGCATGCTTACCACATCAGGCCCTACAAGTGAGCTAGCTGCTCTTTCAGCCATCTGACCCAGTTTGTCATTTGCTCTGGGGCTTAGGCAGGAGAAACATATCTGGAGGGTGATAGCTGGCCACATGCCCAGAGGCAGAAACATAGCGGAGAGAATTTTGATAGTGCAAATGTAGGTGCCAAGGGTGTTTAGGTACTTACAAGGTTAGGTGACAATTGAAAGGGGCTGTGGTAGAGCATAGTGGGGCCTCAGAACAGGACGTAGGTGCCTAAATATTTCCAAGGATCTGGGCCAGAGACATGTTGGTAAATTTTATCCTTCATATTTACCTTTGTTCCTATATGAATTATTTTACAAGTTTCCTCAACTGAGTTGCCAAGTTTCAAACGTTGGCCGTCATTCCCCAAGGAGCCAATCGATGCTAACCACAGGGTTTTACTGGACCTCGGTAAATAGGACAAAATAAAGCAGTTAAATGTGAGCATCGTGGTCTGATATTTTCTAAAAGGCTAAAACGAGTCTCTAATGAGTCTGCGAGAGAGATGAATGTTCCCTCCTCCGGTGGAACCATTAGGGTTATTAGGACATCTGTGGTTCCACATGAGGTCTTTAATGACTTCCTTCGGGGAATAAAGAAGCCATTTATAGTGCACTTCTTGTATGTGTCAGCACTGACGAGGTGTAATAAGGACTCTCTTGTCCACAACTCAGTTCCTTTGTTATTACTGCCTTGCTCCTCTTTAATAAGACCTTTTGGGGTTTCGGAGCACAAGCCCACCATGGATAAGTTTGAGCAAAATGCAATTCTAGGGGTAGAATGTGTAAGGAAGGTTTCATACTGCAGCTCCCAGACATGGATGGCATGTGCCTGGCGTTGTAATTTCTTTGCTTTTCAAGTGGTAGCGTAATGCAAGACCCCTTCCAATGGACGCTGGAGACAAATGATGAAGACCTAAAAATAAAGAAATCTGGGAAATGTTCTAGTAAGGCCCAGAAAATATGAGCAGAAAGAAAAGCAGCTAGTAAAGGGGTGTTTTCTGAGTCCTTGGAGGATAATAGAGGTTTGTTGTAAAAGAGCTACTCTGTGGAACAATTAGTTCAAACCTGGCCAGTAGTTCACGTCTACACTACCCTCTCTTGTGCAAAAAAATATGCAAATGAGGCAAAGTGTGGAATATCACCGTGCCTCATTTACATAATTAACGAGGCTTTTTGCGCAAGAGGCTTTTGCGCAAAAAGGAACCATCTACACAGCTCTTTTCTGTGCAAAACCCCCCTCTTGCACAAGAGCCGTTCTTCCTGAAAAAGAGTGGAAGAACAGCTCTTGCGCAAAAATGGAGCCTCATGAATTATGCAAATGAGGTGCCGCGATATTCCACCCTTTGCCTCATTTGCATATTTTTTTGTGCACGCAAGGGCAGTGTAGATGTAGCTACAGAGTCTGAATGTGGTTCATTTGAGCTCTGCCTGAGACACCGGAAGAAATAGAACACAGCGGAGATTTGCTTAGAATAAGGACAAAAGTTTAAGTGGGTAGGAGGTCGTTTGCTAATGTGAATATCAGCTGAGGAAAATACCAGGGTTTGCAAGCAGTTGCCTCCAAGCGAGCCTGAAAAAGTCCATGAACCTCGGAGGGAAAGGAAGTGTCTCAGGATACGTCTATACAGGGACACTATTTCAGGATAACGCCTGTTATCCCAAAATAGCGTTCTGCACATCTTAATGGCAGGCCTGTTCCTTGGAAACACATTCGAAATAACAGGCTCGTTAGCCCAACATTCGCTGCACGAGGATTAAGGGGCTCATGGGAATAGCACGCTCTTTTGAAATTAGCGCTGTTTCGGCAGCACCGCATTTCAGAACAGGCTATCTCGAAATAAGCTCGGCAATTTGCATCACTCAGATTGCGTCACTTATTTCGAGTTGCACACTGCTGTGTAGACGCACCCTTAGAGACCTTGTATAGCTCTGTCCTTCAATCCAGTGGCTTGGACCAGGCTTGAGATTCCTGCATCATAGAGAACTGGAAAAATTGGGGGGTTAGTTTGGGATGCATCCAATATCCAGGCTAGGAGATGAATTTGTCTCGAGGCTTAGTAAGGAATATGGGGTGGCATTTTTTTCTTTGCTGCTCTTGAATTTTACCTGGAAACCAGAAATTTTACCTGCTAGCACATCAGATGAACCAGGACAGGCTGTTGCTGACCCAAAAATGCCTCTTTTATTGCAGTTCAACAACCGCTGCTTTTGATTTACTGTAAATTAACGTGCAGAAAAAAAATGCTTGAGGTGTGGACAATCCACTGGTTTTTGTGCAAAAATACTCATTTTTGCAAAAAAAATCCTGTCGTGTAGACATAGTGGCTGCATCTAGACTGGCAAGTTTTTCTGTAAAAGCAGGTGCTTTTGCGGAAAAACTTGGCAGCTGTCTACACTGGCCGCTTGAATTTCTGCAAGAACACTGATGATCTCATGTAAGCTTGTCAGTGTTCTTGCGGAAATACTATGCTGCTCCCGTTCGGGCAAAAGCCCTCTTGCGCAAATGCTTTTGCACAAGAGGGCCAGTATAGACATCGCGGTATTGTTTTGTGCAAAAAAGCCCTGATAGTGAAAATGGCGATCGGGGTTTTCTTGCACAAAACCGCGTCTAGATTGGCACGGACGCTTTTCCGCAAAAACTGCTTTGGCGGAAAAGCGTCCGTGCCAATCTAGATGCTCTTTTCCGCAAATGCTTTTAATGGAAAAACTTTTCCGTTAAAAGCATTTGTGGAAAGTCATGCCAGTCTAGACGTAGCCAGTCTGTGCTGCTACATCACAGCGAGGGGGGGAGGTATAGCATTGGCCTGGTAAACCTAAACGTATGAGTTCAATCCTTGAAAAGGCCATTTAGGGATCTGGGGCAGAATCTTTCTGGTCCTGCTGTGAATGCAGGGGAGTGGATTTGCTGACCATCCTTTCCAGCTCTAGAAAATAGGCATCTCCATTCATTAGAAACAAAGCAACCTAGTAGAAGACAGCCAGGGTACAGCTAGACAACAGGCTTTTGTTGACAGGTTCTGTTGACAAAGAGCATCTAGACTACATCCAGTTCTGTCGATAAAGCAAGCCGCTTTGTCGACATGAGAGTGTAGACACAAAGGACAGTGTAGATGCAATAACGCCTTCTGTCGACAGAACTCTGTCAACAAAAGGCGTTATTCCTCATAGAATGAGTCTAGACACACCCTGTAGTCTAGACACACCTCCTGAGAAGGAAGGGCATGTGTACCTCTCTCATTCTCTCTCTCACACACACTTTCTCCACCATGATCCTCATCCAGTAGCCATGAGTGGTTACTAATGGCACAAATTGGAGACCCCAAAGCATCAGGAATCCCAAATGACTCTTCTTTACCCACCCCCATGCCCTATGGTTTTGAATATTGCTGCTTTGTAAATCTGGATACACATACTTTACACGGAAATGCCACTTAATTGGTTAACATTTAACAAAAATCATTCCTGCATTATATTTCTTTACCCTGCCGCATCTGTCTGAATGCCATGTGTGCATATGTGTGTGGGGAAAAGGGAGCTTATCAAAATGAAAAATCCTGCAAATGAATTTGCCCTGATTTCTGTAAAAGGTTTCTCACATGCTGCATTGCACTAGTCTCAGTTTTCCCAGGGAATGAAATGGTGTTATCCACTCTGCTCACAACTGGCACTTCTAGACTGCTTTCGAAAGAAGATATGCAAATTCAATGCAAATTTGCTTATCTTCTTCCAATCCCATTTTTGGTAGTTTAAAACAAACAAACAAAAAAAAAAAACCAGTCCAGATGCAGTTCTTGTGGGGGGGAAAAACCCCTTTTTCAAAAAAAACCTTTTTCATAAAAAATGAGGTGTACAAAATGAGAAAAAAGGGTTTTTTTCCAAAAGAACTGTCTAGAGTGCTTTTTTTCGAAAAAAAAGAAAAAACCCAAAACTCTTCCGAAAATGGGATCGGAAAGAGATATGCAAATGTGCACCAAATTTGCATATCTTCTTTTGAAAGCCACGGGTAGTCTAGACATACCCCATGGCTACGTCTAGACTGGCATGATTTTCCGCAAATGCTTTTAACGGAGAAGTTTTTCCGTTAAAAGCATTTGCAGACAAGAACGTCTAGATTGGCACGGACACTCTTCCGCAAAAGCACTTTTTGCGGAAAAGCGTCCATGCCAATCTAGACGCAGTTTTGCGCAAGAAAGCCCCGATCGCCATTTTCGCCATCGGGGCTTTTTTGCGCAAAACAGTTTTTAGCTGTCTACACTGGCCCTCTTGCACAAAAACATTTCTGGAAAAGGGCTTTTGCCCGAACGGGAATGTCAAAGCATTTGCGCAAGAAGCACTGATTTCAGACAGTAGAACCTCAGTGCTTTTGCGCAAAATCAAGTGGCCAGTGTAGACAGCTGGCAAGATTTTGCGCAAAAGTGACTGCTTTTGGGGAAAAACGTGCCAGTCTAGATGCAGCCCATATATTTTATCCCTACTGTAAACTCCTCTACAAGAGCATATTTATGGTGGCCAGCGGAGCAGGAGGAATTTGTATCAAGAAGCTGGATGTTTTAGAAGGTCTATAAAGAAAGAGCATTTAAAAGAAAATGAGCGGTAAAAATACATCCCTGGTCAGAAATGAATGTGGTCCCCCGTTTTGCAGTGCACTTGTTCATATTCAGAACATGGGGCTGAGGACTTGGATCAGACTGCTTACAGAATACTCTGTTGGAAGTCTCTTGTCTAAACGTGGCAGCTAAATTTACCCTCTGGTTTCAGATACCTTGACTTTTTGGTACATAATGAGCAAAGAAAATCTGTTTTCATCTCATCAACAGACTGCACCAAGTGACAGATGACAAGTTCATTTCACAGCTCCCTGCATGATCACACGAACAATCTCCAGACGAAGCGCGGATCTATTTGCTTTCACCCGTTTAGTATATGCAGATTGTCGTTAAATTAATGATGTTTGTTTTTTTATGTGAGAGACAAGGCAGATGAGGTAATAACTTTGATTGGACCAACATGGGTGAGTGGAAGGTAAAGCTTTTGAGCTATACAGAATTCTTTCTCAGGTCTGGAAAAGGAAGGAAGGTCTTTTTATTACTGCGCCAGGAATTCCTGCCTCAAAACTCTATATCTGGCCTAGAGGAGTGAATTCTTGACCCATCGCCCTGCAAATAACCAGTACATTCTAGGGCAGAGTTAAGTACAAATGAGCGAATCTCTAGGACATGTAACACCTGGAAGCTCTGGCGTGGTTTCTGAGGAGTAAGAGCAAGTCCAAGCCAGGTGCAGCCAGCTGCCTATGAACCTAAAGAAAAGTCAGAGTGGCTTACCAGCATGTGAGATTATTGCACAAAAATAAGCCACTGCCAGATGTCCCACAGGGAGGGAACACAACAGGTAATCCTCACGTAATCCCTCCCCTGTCATCCATTTCTAGACAAACAGAAGCTAGAACACCATTCTTACCCATCCTGGCTAATAGCCATTGATGGACTTAACCTCCATGAATCTATCTAGCTCTTTTTTTTAATCCTCTTAAAGTCCTAGCCTTCACTACATCCTCTGGCAAGAAGTTCCACAGGTTAACTGTGTGTTGAGTGAAGAAAAACTTCACAGTACTGGTATGGCGAGGAGCTTTTACTGGCATCAATGTGAGAATGATCAGAGACACGACCCTTTCAACTTACATCGATAAAACATTTGGACACTCACTCTGGGCCATTATCTCTCTCCATATATGTACAGGTTGAACCTCTGTAGTCTGGCACTCTCAGGGCTGGTGACCTCCGTGGGCCGGCATTAATTTAGTTAGCAAGATGTCCAATTACCAAAGGCATGGCCAAGATCCCCACACTCCCATAAAGTTTGTTTACAGCCACCAGTCCTGGATCTCAGTGTCTCTGCTTAAAAAACAACGAATAGTCTAGCAGCACCTTAGAGACTAACAAAACATGGAGATGGGATCATGAGCTTTTGTGGGCACAGCCCATTTCTGCAGTCCATGAAAGCTCGAGATGCCACCTACACGTTTTGTTAGTCTCTAAGGTGCTGCTAGACGATAGGTTCCCAAACTGGGGGGCATGTCCCCCTGGGGGGGGGGCATGAAGAAATTCCGGGGGGGGGCGCGAGGCGACCCAGCCCCACACACCCCCATCAATCGCATCCCAAGTTTTGCTGCTATTTTTTTGGGAGGAGGGGGCGCGAGGCTTTCTCAAAAATCAAAAACGGGGTGTGATGCCGAAAAGTTTGGGAACCGCTGTGCTAGACTATTTGTTATTTTTTAAGTTTTCCCAGTTACAGACTAACACAGTTACCCCCCCCCCCCCCCCCGTGAAGTGTTCTGGGTTATTATTTAGCTCTAATTTACCCCTAAGTGTCTTCTAAGAGGCCATTCAGCTGTAGAAGTGTTGATAACCCTATTAGACAATATTGACCTCCCAAAGTTCGGCAAACTCTCCGGCTTGGCACCAGTCAGATCACAAGGGTGCCAGACTAGAACTCTCTTTTTCTCTTGTCTGTCTTCCCCCATTTCACCTCCTCCTGGAATCAGAGTCCTACTACCCACCTACCATTGACTCAGTGAAGACATGATTTATTGCTCATGTCAGCTGTGCATTGATCTATTTTAGGGCATCGAGAGGGTACCATTTAGCATAAAAGGAAGCTCCTAATTAAAGTTCTGTATGTAATTTCCCTCCTACTGCAACATTTCATCTGATCTTCTCGCTTAAAATAAACTTTCCCAATGACTAATGGTGCGAAGAAAGGAGATTCATCTGAAATTTGTTGTGCTTTATATTTAACCAGACCTCCAAACTACAACTCCTTGCCTCGTTTCAGTGCTATTGCCTCAGATTGGTTTTTTTCCCCTGCAACGTGAGTACTGCTAATACTGACTTTAGGGGGCTGAGAGTTAGATGAAGGGGAGATTTTCCAGTGGCTTGAATGGGAGCAGTTTCAAGACCTTTGGGCACGTCTACTCAGCAGGGTAAAAAGTGGAATTAAGCTACGCAACTTGAGCTACGTCAATTGTGTAGCTGAAGTCGAAATAGCTGAATTCAGTTTTGGTGCTGTCTACGCAGCAGGAAGAACACTCTTCCTTCGACTTCCTTTACTCCTCGTAAAATTAGGGTTACAGATCAGAATAAGAAGTCCTCCCCAGCTTGCCATTATTTCAAAATAAAGGCTTGCGCTGTAGATGTGCACTCCTCTGGCAAGGAGTTCCACAGGTTGACTACACGCTGTATGAAGAAGAACTTTCTTTTATTAGTTTTAAACCTGCTGCCCATTAACTTCATTTGGTGTCCTCTAGTTCTTATACATGGGAACAAGTAAATAACTGTTCTTTATTCACTTTCTCCACACCACTCATGATTTTATAGACCTCGATCATATCCCCCCGTTAGTCTCCTCTTTTCTAGACTGAAAAATCCCAGTCCTTTTAGCCTCTCCTCATATGGGACCCTAATCAGTTCCAAGCCCCTAATCAGTTTCGTTGCCTCTTTCTGAACCTTTTCTAATGCCAAAATACCTTTCTTGAGGTGAGGAGACCACATCTGTATGCAGTATTCAAAATGTGGGCGGGCCATAGTTTTTTACAAGGGCAGTAAGATATTCTTCATCTTATTTTCTATCCCTTTTTTAATAATTCCTAACATCCTATTTGCTTTTTTGACTGCCACGGCACACTGCGTGGATGTTTTCAGAGAACAAGCCACGATACCTCCAAGATCTCTTTCCTGCTTAGTTTATTGTTATTATACAGTTATTCTGAAATAATGCTGTTGTATAGACATACCCTTCGTGAACACAAGGGCTAGGAAGTGCTAGTCTTATTACAGGGTTGGCACAGCCAAGTGGACAAAGAGGGGGAAATGACACGTATATTGGAGAACAAATCTGATAGTGAAGTGTGATCTAAAGGTTTTATCAGCATCTTATAGACTCATAGGCTAGAATCATAGAATCATAGAATCATAGAACTGGAAGAGACCTCAGAAGGTCATCAAGTCCAGCCCCCTGCTCTAGGCAGGACCAATTCAACTAAATCTGTGTCTAGACTGGCAAGTTTTTGATTTTGCGGAAAAACTTGCCAGCTGTCTACACTGGCCGCTTGAATTTCTGCAAGAACACTGACGATCTCATGTAAGATCATCAGTGCTTTTGCGGAAATACTATGCTGCTCCCGCTCGGGGAAAAGCCCTCTTGCGCAAATCATTTGCTCAAGAGAGTAAGTGTAAACAGCACAGTCCTGTTTTCCGCAAAAAAGCCCTGATCATGAAAATGGCGATCGGGGCTTTTTTGCGGAAAACTACATCTAAATTGGCCACGGATGCTTTTCCACAAAAAGTGCTTTTGCAGAAAAGCGTCCTGACAATCTAGTCACAATTTTTCCTCAAATGCTTTTAATGGAAAACTTTTCCGTTAAAAGCATTTCCAGAAAATCATGCCAGTGTAGACGTAGCCATAGACTTTAAGGTCAGAAGGGACCATTATGATCATCTAGTCTGACCCCCTGCACAATGCAGGCCACAGAATCTCACCCTCCCCCTGCTAGAATAATCCTCTCACCTAGATCTCAGATACTGAAGTCCTTGAAACTATGGTTCAAAGACCCCAAGATGCAGAGAATCCTCCCACAAGTGATCTGTTATGGGATGGGCACATTACTCACAAATAAATGGTCATTCCCACAGGAAAGCCAGTAAAAACCTCCGACCATCGCATGAGCTTTATATGCCACAAATAGTTTGGAAATATTTTCATTAGATAGAACTTTTTTTAAAAAATATATTACTCTACATATTAAATCAGGCGAATAGATTTATCATGTGTCCAACTATATAGGATTTGGAGAGAAAGGAAAGTTATACAAACCATTTCTAGTAGCCTTGCTGTTTCAGGAGTTTGAATGCATCCTCTTCCAGCCCTGCTAGATCACAAAATATCAGACCTTAAATTTGTCTCTAGCATGGGACGGACTATTGCCTGTCTGGACGTCAGGTAGTATAATAATTGGGTGGAGATGGAGAAGTTGATGTTTGGAGTGGTGGGTTCCCACTTGGGTAACAGACAGTTAGGACCGGTCCGGTCCGGACCGGTCCACCCTCTTTCGCCTGAGGTGCGGGGGTAGGTCAGTCTATGCTGTGGGTGACGAGAGGAAATGTTGGTGTGCTGGTTTAGTTTTTTGTGAAATGAGGACTCCTAGGAGCTGCTCAGAGGGAGTCTCCGCAGAGATGAGTTGGTGGGCAGAGTTCAGGTGAGGTAGCTTGAAGTACATGACAGATACATGTCACCGTTGTGCGTGTGGAAGCCCGCCCATACCGAGGGAGGGCAAAGGGGGAAGTTGCCAGCAATTCAAAGAGGCCCAGGGCTCTTGGCTGCTACTACTGAGGCAGTCGCGGTATCCAGAGCCCTTTAAGTCACCACCAGAGCAGCGCACTGTATGCAGTACTCCATGTGGCTCTGAGCGCTACCGGGAAGAACACAGAGAGCTGGCTGGCCTGGACACGCCTCTTCCATCTGAGGCCCCGCCCCTTCTGGGCACCAGCTCACCCCCAGCTTGCCCTGTGGCCTGTGGAAACTGTTAACTTGTGTGTGTGTGTGCGCACGCATGGGTACGATTTAATCTCTCTCCTATAGCTATTCTAATTTGTTTTGATTAAATATGTATTTTTCTGTTCAGGAAAATGGGCCCCTTCAAAACTGTCAGATTCTCAAATGTATTTAGGTGCCTATTCAAAAGTTAGATGACAAAATACCTTTGAGACGCGGGGCTCTGGACTGGACACAGTAGAGCAACGCCATCCCACCTGCTGCCCTGTAGAAATTCCACATTGTGCCACTCTTCCTCTACAACTTCATGAAACTTTCAGCACCATCCACTTTCCAAAGCAATTCCTTCATTCCCCCCTTGTCCAACAATGGTGCATTAGATTAATTCAGTCCATGAATTACCGAGTTACTCCACAACTTCCTCTTATGGGGGTGGCATCTTCCTTGACCCATCAGACACCGGGCAGCTGCAGAAGAACTTTGCTTTGTGCTCTCAAACAAAATGAAAGTTGGTGAATTGCATGGAAATGGTGCTGTGGGGAATAAAATATGTAGAAAGCCCATTCATTTTTATTATTCTCAGGCGCTTGAGTATTATAGTATTGTGAGACCAAATTAGGGAACTAATTTTACAAAACTATATATTTAATTATATTGTTTTTTTTAAAAAAATATTTCACGAAATACTGTTATTATCATAGAATCATAGAATCACAGAATCATAGGACTGGAAGGGACCTCGAGAGGTCATCGAGTCCAGCCCCCCGCCCTCAAGGCAGGACCAAGCTCCGTCTACACCATCCCTGACAGATGTCTATCTAACCTGTTCTTAAATATCTCCAGAGAGGGAGATTCCACCACCTCCCTTGGCAATTTATTCCAATATTTGACCACCCTGACAGTTAGGAATTTTTTCCTAATGTCCAATCTAAACCTCCCCTGCTGCACTTTAAGCCCATTACTCCTTGTCCTGTCCTCAGAAACCAAGAGGAACAAATTTTCTCCTTCCTCCTTGTGACACCCTTTTAGATATTTGAAAACCGCTATCATGTCCCCCCTTAATCTTCTTTTTTCCAAACTAAACAAGCCCAGTTCATGAAGCCTGGCTTCATAGGTCATGTTCTCTAGACCTTTAATCATTCTTGTCGCTCTTGTCTGTACCCTTTCCAATTTCTCCACATCTTTCTTGAAATGTGGCGCCCAGAACTGGACACAGTACTCCAGCTGAGGCCTCACTAGTGCAGAGTAGAGTGGCAGAATGACTTCACGAGTTTTGCTTACAACACACCTGTTGATACAACCTAGAATCATGTTTGCTTTTTTTGCAACAGCATCACACTGTTGACTCATATTCAACTTGTGGTCCACTATGACCCCTAGATCCCTTTCTGCCATGCTCCTTCCTAGACAGTCGCTTCCCATCTTGTATGTATGGAACTGATTATAGTCTGTTCATCTTCTTTTCCATATTCAAATATCCAGTCACATATAGCAATGTTGTCTGCTTAGGTAATATACAAAGGCAGTTTACATTCATGGTATGGGTAGTGTTGGCAGAATTCTGTTTCTGTTTTTTTTTTTTTTTAATAATTTCAATGGATAATGCTGATATTTATTTTCAGCATTTCCCCCCGCCAATTTTTATCAAATTGAGAAATTATGAGGGGGTCAGACAATGGGAGGATCAGTGTGTAATGACAGTCAATGTTGAGATTAAAACTGTTACAACTTCATAACTCTTAAAACCCAAATTGAGAGAGACAAGGTAGGTGAGGTACTGTCTTTTATTGGTTCCACGCCTGTTGTTGGAAAGGCCAAGCTTTGAGTTCCCCAAAACTCTCCCTCCGGTCCCAAAACACAAGGGTTATGTCTACACTGGTGGTTTCTTGTGCAAGAACATCTTGTGCAAGAGTTCTTGAGCAAGAAGCCTTGCACAAGAACACGTCCACACTGCCATGTGCGAGCTGTGCTTTTGCGCAAGAGCATCCATGGCAGTGTGGACGCTTTCTTGCCCAAGAAAGCTCCGATGGCCATTTTAGCCATAGGGCTTTCTTGCGCAAGAAATCCCTGCTGAGCGTCTACACTGCCCTCTTGCACAAGAGCTCCTGCACAAGAGGGCTTACGCCTATTAGGAAAGAGCGTAGTTCTTGCGCAAGAAGCCCTCTCTTACCACGCCGTACTGTAAATTTCCTTGCACAAGAGCAGGCGTGCAGTGTGGATGCTCTGCGGGTTCTTGCGCAAGAAGCTGCTAGTGTAGATATAGCCAAGTTGTCAACAACACGTGTCAAAATATACAAAGTGAATATCAGGAAATCAAACCCTAAAATACAGCTGGGCAAGATACAGCCTGGGAGACGAATCTGTCCCACCTAACACTTTGATCCAGCCACTTTCTATTTATAGCCTGCTGCACATACCAGCGAATTTCCAGGTGGTGGTTCAGACTGCAGGATTCTATTTAATGGCTCCCAGTCACGGTGCTATCCTGGCAAAGAACTTTAAATAGCCACAGTCACCGTGGTGTCTGGCAGATAATGCGGTAGCAGCAGGGCCAGGCGCCGCAAGACCTTTGCTTTGTTTTTAATTCAAATCCTCCAGCCTCAGACGAGTCTTGGGGGTTGTTAGTCCCCCACCCTGCCCCTTCCTCCCCTCCCCCCCCGGCCAGACCTCTTCCTGGGTGGAGACAGTCCATGACCTCTTACAAAAAAATTAATTAAGTGGCCCCCTTGTGCAAATTATTGCCCATCCCTGCCCTAAGAAATTCTCAAGCAGCATATTTCTTACGTCGTCTCTGTACTTTTTGATTATTATCAATGGCAGTATTTTTATCACTGTCTGTGTACGGCAAAATCGACTTTCGCCAGCAAAAATCTAATTCCTCCAAGCTTACTTTATGGCCAATATTATATCCTTTTGCATATCTGTCAATCTATGGCAGGCCAAAAGAGCCACAAGAGAAAGTTCCACCCATGCATACAGTTAATTTTTAATCACAAAATTGTTGGCAGTAGTACGAACATTCACAAAGCCAATCTTGTTAATTATTAGAATGGGCCAAGGCAGTAAATTTGGAAAACTTGGATTCAGAATTTAAATGGAAGATAACGCTTAGCTTTAACACTTCATTGAGTAAGGCTGGAGAATCACTTTTCCAATATATTGGAATTATTATTACTTCATCATGGTCATTATGGTACTCAGATGGACCAACCAAGACTGAACTCGTGTTGTGCTGCGTATGATCTAAATATGGAGGGGTAGACAATTCCTGCCTCAAAGAATGTAATGCAATTAGAATAAGTCCTTAATTAGCTGATGTTCCATGGAACTAAATTTACCTCTCTAACTTTTCTTTTGAAGACTCTTCGGGTGCATCTACACTGTACCTTTATCTCAAAACAAGCTATGCAAACAAACTCGAATGAAGCTACGCAATTTGCATAGTTCAAAGTCACTGGATATTATTGACCAGTGAGTTACTCGTTTTCCAATGAGACCTCCCCAGACCTGTTTTTGTACAAAGATTATTTTAGTAGAGTGTAGGGTGTGGAGAGAGGGCCGCTTTCCGTCAGAGGCCTATATCTGTCAGGCATCAGTCCTTGTATCCTTTTCTACAGAGGTTAGAGGTTACTGATGCATTGAGCTTGCTGTTGTGTCCTGGGAAGAGGGGCTTGGGAGGCTGACAAACCTGGAGAGATGGAGTGTGCCTGCAGGAACGGGCTCTTCACATCAGCTAGACAGGCCTGGTTGGAGCTACCGGCTTCTGCCCCTACAAGATAGAAAACCTCCTCCCCCTGCTGCCTGTTGCGGCGTTAAAGAGCTGCCTGGCTCATTCTCACAGAAAACCCCTCAGGGACCAGACTCTGGAGTGTGGCAGGCCTCTCCGGATCCCCAGACCTTCCTCTGAGCCTGCGGGTTCACTGACCAAGCGCCCCCCCCCCCCCAAGCTCTCCTATTTGCCCAGGTCCAAGCCAAATGGCTCTTCCTCTCTAGGAGGCATTTCCCTTGGCATTGCCTGAACCTCTCTGAGTCTTTGTACGCTTCTGACACCTGTTTCCCTCGTTCCTCCTTTTCGGCTGGGGAATTTCCCCTCCTCCAGCCCAGTCTTCCCCCCTGCAGACAGCCTGAGGAGAAGCCAGTTTCTTATAGCATCCCTAATCTTGTCATCAAAGTCATCGTTTGCCCAGGCCAGAGGCATTGCCTGTATTGTACCTGTCACACCCTTCCAGAACTGCTTCCAGACATGACACGGGCCCTGTCAGTCAATGACTGAGCACTCTGAGGATTAAGTCTACCGAGAGCTGGTAACGTCAATCAGCATCCCGAAATGGTGCACGGACAGATTTCCCCCCCCCCCCCCCCATATACGCTCTACATGATCTTTGATGGGGATGGTTTGATGAGATAACATGATCTTGGTAACTAATTGACCATTCATTATCAGAGGGAAACAGGTCAATGGAGGGACGATAGGAGTTACTATAAGAACATAAGAACGGCCGTACTGGGTCAGACCAAAGGTCCTTCTAGCCCATTATCCTGTCTTCCGACAGTGGCCAGCACCAGGTGCCCCAGAGAGGGTGGACCGAAGACAATGATCAAGCGATTTGTCTCCTGCCATCCCTCTCCAGCCTCTGACAAACAGAGGCCAGGGACACCATTTCTATCCCCTGGTTAATAGCCTTTTATGGACCTAACCTCCATGAAATTATCTAGCTTCTCTTTCAACTCTGATATAGTCCTAGCCTTCACAGCCTCCTCTGGCAAGGAGTTCCACAGGTTGACTACGCGCTGTGTGAAGAAGAACTTTCTTTTATTAGTTTTAAACCTGCTACCGATTAACTTCATTTGGTGTCCTCTAGTTCTTCTATTTAGGGAACTAATAAATAACTTTTCTATAGAGAACTTTCTGGGTGTCTGGCTGGTGAGTCTTTTCCACATGCTCAGGGTTTAGCTGATCGCCATATTTGGAGTCGGGAAGGAATTTTCCTTCAGGGTAGATTGGCAGAGGCCCTGGAGGTTTTTCGCCTTCCTCTGTAGCATGGGGTACAGATCACAGCTAGAGGATTCTCTGCATCTTGGGGTCTTGAAAGTATTTGAAGGCTTCAATATCTGGGATATAGGTGAGAGGATTATTCTAGGAGGGGTGGGTGAGATTTTGTGGCCTGCACTGTGCAGGGGGTCAGACTAGATGATCATAATGGTCCCTTCTGACCTGAAAGTCTATGAGTCTATGATTCTATGATCTGGGCTGTCTTCCAGTCTGGGTTTGCATTCCACACTCCCTCATTCCCCAGGAGTGCTGGCAGCCAGGGGTAGTTTCCTTCTTCACTTTTCTGGGCCTTGATTGCTTGTGGCTCTTGTCTGAGAACGTGGGCCATGGGTCTGTCCAGAGGTAGCTGCATTTCAGCAGTGGATCCAGTGATTTCTGTAACTCTGTAGAGGACTTTGGACATGCTCTGGGGGGGCGGGGGGAAGGGCTCCATACACGGACGTGATGGGGTCAGCTTTGCTTGAAAGGAACAAGAAAAGAACAAGAAATTGAAACTCCCTAAGTGTCAGGGTGGTGAAGCACTGGAATAAATTGCCGAGGGAGGTTGTGGAATCCCCATCACTGGAGATATTAAAGAGCACGTTAGACAAACACCTATTGGGGATGATGTAGACCGCTGCTTCTCAACCTTTTTTTGCTCATGGCCCCCTTCTGAGCCTCATTTACCTCTGTGCCCCCCCTCATAGCCAGGACCAATTCCCCCCTCTCCCATGATGCGGAGAAACCCTGGGGCCGACCCCCCCCCTCCTGCGGCGCAGGGAAACCCCAGGACCAAAACCCCTGCCCTCCTCCTCCGAGGCTGACTCACCCCTCCTGCAGTGCAGGGAAGTGGCCACGCTCCTCTTCCATGGCCGACAGTCCCTCCCACAGGGCACCCAGCATGAGGGAGGGGAGCAGCCAGCGCACGTCCGGAATCCCCGGAAGCGGCACGAAGCTGCAGGAGTTCCGTCCACCCCATGGGAAGCCGACAATACCTCCGTTGTCGCTGAAGGAAGGTAGTGGGGCTAATCAGCGGCGGGGGGAACATGCGGGGGAGGGCGATCGCTTTGCGATCACCTGGTCAAGGCCTCACAATCGACCAGTCAATCGCAATCGACCAGTTGGTGACCACGGGTTTATAATATACTTGAGCCGAAAAAATAAGATTACTAAACCACATAAATTATGCTGCTGAAATTAGCACAGAGAAGAGATGTGAGGATTATGACAAATTCATCATATGCCTGGCAGTTAAGTTTGGTTGGCACCCTCAGAAACTTAGGCTGTGTCTAGACTGCAGGGGGTTTTTTAAAAAAAAAACTAGCCTTTTTTCGAAAAAACTTCACCTGCGTCTAGACTACAGCCGCGTTCTTTCGAAATTCAATCGGAAGAAAGCGGCTTTTCTTTCGACGGTGGTACTCCTCATTTCACGAGGAAGCACGCCCTTTTTCGAAAGTGCTCTTTCGAAAAAAGGCGCTATGGAATGCAAACTGTGCGTTTTCGAAAGAGAGCATCCAGACTGCCTGGGTGCTCTCTTTCGAAAAAGCGGCTTGCTTTTTCCAAAGTACTGATTGCAGTCTAGTTGCTCTTTTTCGAAAGAGGCTTGCAGTCTAGACGTAGCCTTACTGTGGCCCCTAATGTTCCGTTTTTTCCATGTGGCCTCCTAGAAGTAAGGTGTGGCCCCCTGGGGAGCCATATGGCCCATGTTGAGAACCACTGATCTAGACAATGCTTGGTCCTGTTGTGAGGGCAGGGGACTGGACTTGATGACTTCTCGAGGTCCCTTCCAGTTCTAGTGTTCTACGAGTTCTCTGCCATCCCTACACCACTCTGGGCCATAAAGGGGATTAAAGATGGATATGGCAACTGTATGCCTGCTGAAGAGTTAGGGTCAGATTCAAGACAGCACACACACACACACAGTACCAGCCAGCACAGGGCGCATGCTGGGAGTGGGGAGGAGGAGTAGTCGGTGTGCGTTGTTCTTTGCCTAAACCCAACTGTCAGACAGCCACTTGGCAACCCTTTGCTAGCTAAGGATGGTTACGGCAGCCCCGGGTCTGCTCTGCACTCCGCTAGGATCCAGCCAGGAGGAGTATCAAGGAGTCACATCCTGTTGCACCAACGTATTGGGCAGATCACCTATATAGCTGCCAAACTCTGTGGCTACGTCTAGACCGCGGGCCTATTTCGGGATACCGAAAGGATCTCGAAATAGCAATTCCGCAGCTTTAAATGCGCCCGTGGCTTCAAAATATATTTCCAAATAACGGGCGTGCTGGTCCAGCATCCCTGTTACCCTCGTTCCATGAGGATTATGGGACTTGTCGGAATAGTGTGGACACTCCCTATGGCTTCTAATGGGCCTTCCTATCCCATGCTATGGTTGTTTAATTCCACCCACAAAATTCAGTCCCTCTTCGCATTGAGCAGCCCCAGTGAATTGATAGGATTACCCAGGTGAGGAATAGTCTGCAGACTTTAGCATCTATCTCTGATGTCTTTTATTCTTTATTCATAGTATTTAAAGTGCCCAGCACAATGGGCTCTCAGACGGTGATGCACTACCGTCATAAAGAATATTCTTAACACAATCTTCCTCTGACTGAACACATGCTGCAGATGGCTATCTGTTTGTAACCCAGTCTTGCATGTGCTATCGTTTTTTTTTTCATTTCATCGACATTTTCATACAATGCTCTAAGTGCTTGCATTCCGAAAACACAATTTCATTAATTTAATCTTGCACTGCAGAACATTGTAGGAGACCTTAAAGAAACTCCATACTGTGCATTAATTCCTTTCCGCATAATTGTATTTATATTTCAACAAATAGACTGGAAGTACATTATTATTCTAAAATGAGTGCTAATGGGTTTCAGCACTCTCATATAGCTAATCGTGCATTTATTTCACAGCTTTGATGGCACGCAAAGATTTCCATTTCTTCATTTACATGAAACAACTGTGAAGGACAAATTAAATGCTTACTTCTTTCATCTACATATTTTTCTCCATGAACATTTCTGTACAAACATCCACAGCTTGAGTACAACATATAATTCTTTTGAATGATGCAGGCCACATTAAATTGGTTGAAATGATAGCTCCACAAACGAAATAATATGAATTTTAATCTTTTTATTACAATACATTACAAAGCAAATCCTTCGTGTCAAAACAATGAAAATATTTTTCATTGCATTATCCCAATGTCAAGATACGTTGAATTGACATGAATCTCAATGATCCAAACAGTTACGAATATTCACAAAAACTTTATCGTGTTGATATTACACAGTGCCAGGTAGGCACAGAGTTATTTTCAAGGCTTCTCTTTCATTTGCTCAGTTACACGGCAAACACAAATGCATTCCTTCAAATTAAAAGTTTATTGATTTAAACGGGAGAAAAGAAGAAGAAATTAAAACAGGCATGCCTATTGAAATTGTGGTTGAGTGATTATGCATAACAGACTTGGATATTAAAGGACCTGACTTTCTCTTTTCAGATGCAAAGTATCAGTCTCTTGTTTTCAGAACAACTCTTCTTTAAAAAAGAAGGTTTGTTTTACTCGTGGTCCAAGAGGGCATTCCCTTACCTTGTTCCTCATAAACAGACAAAGGTGGAGGAGAGGCAGACTTCAGAAGTTGGATGAAATGTAGCGTTTGTGGGCGTTCCAAACGGAGGCCGTGATGGGTAAGTGAACCACGCTACCTGCTTCTTGGAACCTAATCTATAGTCCATTCAGGGAGGTCTCCGATTGGTCCTTTTCCTTTTATACCAGGTGGGATTGGATGGGAAGCACTTACCTTTTCATCAGGTGCTGAAGTCAACTAAGGGAGAGGGGGGCTGTGTCTACACTGGCCACTTATTCTGGAAAATCAGCCACTTTTCCGGAAAAACTTGCCAGCTGTCTACACTGGCCCCTTGAATTTCCGGAAAAGCACTGACGATCTAATGTAAAATCATCAGTGCTTTTCCGGAAAAACTATGCTGCTCCCATTCAGGCAAAAGTCCTTTTCCGGAAAACTGTTCCGGAGAAGGGCCAGTGTAGACAGCAGAGATTTCTTTTCCGCAAAAAAGCCCCGATCGCGAAAATAACGATCGGGGCTTTTTTGCAAAAAAGCGCATCTACATTGGCCAGGGACACTTTTCCACAAAAAGTGCTTTTCCGGAAAAGCGACCTGCCAATCTAGACGTGCTTTTTCCGGAAATACTTATAACGGAAAACTGTTCTGGTTTAACATTTCCGGAAAATCATGCCAGTGTAGACGTAGCAGAGGTGAAGAGGGATTGCAAATAACACAACAAGGAATGGGAAAACGATACAGGATCCTTCATGCCCTGTAAGCACCAGCTAATGCAGTAAGGACCCAAGGATTGGAAGTCAGGCGTGCGATATTCCCACTGTGCCACCCAGAGGCAATGCAGAGGCATACCAGGGAGGTCCATGGAGAGGAGGTGCCACCCAAGAGACCCAGAATGATAATGCCTGGTGGCCAAGCCGACAGCAATTCTGGACCCCAGGGCTAAAATCAATGTGCTCCTGGCCCCCTCCCTTGGCCGGAACCACAAGCCTTCCCCTGCCAGTACGAGCCCAAAGCACACACCCCACATCCCTTTTTCTCATCATCTCTTTCCTTCCTCTCTTGGCTCAGCAGCACTGGCTTCTGGCCACCAGAGACCTGCTGGCCCCGCGTCTCCTTTCACGCTTGTTTTGACCGCAGTGTGACTCTACTGACTCCTGATCAGAGTGGGTGGGGAAATGGTCCTTACTTCCCATGTCAAATTATGAATGAAACCAACCCCCCCAAAATCTGGTTGGCTCTGCCAATGGGTGCAGCCATGAGCGGGGGAAGATACAGCCATAGGGAGCAGGAAGTGTGTGGAATGTGGTGGACTCAGCCAGCACATCTGTTGATGGGAGGCAGCCAACTGGGGAAATAGGGTAACCAACAGGGTACGAGTGTGAACCAGGCTAGATATGGGGAATGTGGGTCATGCCCTTGCTTGTCTGGGGACCTAGCCATTGTTCTAGTCCCTTGTGGGGCACTGGGGTATCTCCTCTCCCTACTCTGGCTGCCACTTTGGCACAAGGTGTGTTGACAGAGGCAGTGAACAGGCTCGGGGTGGAGGGGTGTTCCATGACGTACCTGCGGATGGAGTGTGGCTTGGCCCGCAGGGCAGGCCCCTAAGCTTCAGAGAAAGTTCAGAGGTGTTTTGTTCTTTCCTCCCGGAGGCAGGAAAAAAGCTGTTGGTACCAGCCCCCAGCAACCTGCTCCTGGGAGCTGCCTATGTATCTTCTTCCAGCAAGGCATAGACATGGCTGTCTTCTTCCGAAACGTGCCTGTGTTTGCTGTTGCAGGGACTCCACTGGCTTGCACTAACCTATCAATAGGAAGAGCAGGGGGCTGTGTAATAATAGGCGTCTTACTGCTGTTCCCCAGAGTGGGACAGGAATGGAGCAAATAGATAGAGCCCCAATGTGGATACAAAGCATCCACATCTGCATCTGCAAAAATGATCGTGGGTGTCTGCGTCCACATCCACGGATAC
The DNA here is from genome assembly GCF_052426305.1 of Pelodiscus sinensis. Taxonomy (NCBI): domain Eukaryota; kingdom Metazoa; phylum Chordata; order Testudines; family Trionychidae; genus Pelodiscus; species Pelodiscus sinensis. The sequence continues at coordinate 4,863,772 of NC_143056.1, forward strand.
CTGTGGACACAAAGTGGGTAGCCACGGATGTGCAAGGTTCTAGATACAAAATTGGTATCCACATCTGCAAAAGTGTGTGGTGGATATCCACAGACACATCTGCAGATGTGGATACCGGTGGACAGAAAGTGGATATCCATGGATTTGCAGGGCTCTAAAGATGGACATTCCCCCTTCCTCAGTACTTCTCCACACATATTCTTCATCCCACCTCACCAGCATAGATCAGATCTGGTATCTTTTTGGGACTCTCCTAGCCCACTTATAGTCTTGCAGGGTCCCACATAAGGCCTAACCAAGTCTTGTTTCACTTCGTGATTGAAATGGCTCAGGCTTTAGTATGCCTGGTGGGTCAGAGATCAGATCTGTACGTGATTTGCACTGTCCCCCTTCTAACTCCTTCCTTGTGTGCACCTGAAGTATTTTGGAATCTGTGACCTGTTTTTTCTTGCGGAAGAGTGGAAGGAATTAATTAATCCACAGCAGCACCCGGGAGGGAGAAGGAAGTTAATTGAAAACCGTAATGAAAACACGGCGCTCCCTTCATCTGAGGTGGCAGTGGCAATACTGATATTGACAAATTAAAATTTGGCTTCAGAATCCGAACCAACTGGGGATGTAAGTGTGGTGATGACGCAGAGACTTCCTGGGAAGGAGTCTGAGACGCACGCTATGAGGATGCAAATGGGACAGGAAGCCATCTTGACTCTATGTGCTACCCAGGCCTTTTCAGCCAAGAGAGCCCTTTAAACAATGGGCCCAGGTTCTTCCAGATGGACGTGGCTTGCTATGGGAGCATCATCTCAGGCACATGTAGAATCATAGGGTGTGTCTAAACTACATGGCTCCATCGATGGAGCCATGTAGATTAGGCTGATCGGCAAACGGAAATGAAGCCATGATTTAAATAATCGTGGCTTCATTTAAATTTAAATGGCTGCCGCGCTGAGCCGACAAACAGCTAATCAGCTGTTTGTCAGATCAGTGTGCTAGTCTGGACGCTCCCACGCCAACCTGAAAGCCCTTTATCGACCTCCCCGTTCTGCCTCGTAGGATGAGGTTTACCGGGGAGGTCAATAAAAGGCTTTCATGTCGACAGGGGAGCGTCCAGACGAGCGCACTGAGCCGACAAACAGCTGATCAGCTGTTTGTTGGCTCAGCGCGGCAGCCATGTAAATTTAAATGAAGCCGCGATTATTTAAATCGCTGCTTCATTTCCCTTTGCCGAACAAACAAATCTACATGGCTCCGTCGATGGAGCCATGTAGTTTAGATGTACCCATAGGGTATATTTAGACTACAGGCTTTTGTCGACAGAAGTTTTGTCGACAAATACTGTGGACAAAGCTTCTGTTGACAAAGAGCGTCTAGACTACATCAAGTTCTGTCAACAAAGCAAGCAGCTTTTTCGCCATGAGAGTGTAGACGCAAACGTCAGTGTAGATGCAATAATGCCTTCTGTCGACAGAGGCGTTATTCCTCATAGAATGAGGTTTACAGCCGTCGACAAAACTGCTGGGTTCTGCCAACGTTATGTCGTCAGAACTAAGCGGCAGTGTAGACGCAGGTCTAGTTTTGTCGACAAAAGTCCACAAGCCGTTCTGCCCGCAACCTGCCATTACAGAAGCCCAGTTAATTCTCTGCTCGGCGGCTTTTTTCTGAATGTGATGCCTCCAAAGATCTGCTCAGCAATTCATTCACTTCCCAAGTGATGTGGACTTCCTCCATCCCACGTCTTGCATTTCCAGCATGCTAAAAATAAGGACACACATGATGTAATTGAAACAGCCCGCCTACACCCGGCCAGCTTTTCTGTGAAAAGCTTCCTGGAGAATCAGAGCGTCGTGATTATTCTGCAATGGGCAGTACGGGCCTCTTCGCATGATAAATCCAGCCTTTAAATGGTTTCCCATCCTCAGATGGGTTCACGGCAGGGGATCAATCATGTCACGAGTGCACCGTTGACAGTTGACACTAGTGCATATTGCATCGGGGAATATGAAATGCCCGTTTGGGGCTGTAAAGGGAATGTCACATTTTGTCATTGCATTGCCCACTGAGTTCTCGCAGATTTCCGTTTCGTGTCTTAGGCTGGTAAGCTATGACACAAATAACAGTGGAGCCTGTACTTACAGCCTGTGTTTTACAAGGTCTGGGAAAACCTTTATCACCCTTGAATGCTCAGTCGCGTTAGCTGCTGCAACATGTGATTAAAGGCTAATTCTGTTTTCCTGCGGTAAATGTCACGGATCTTCTAAATAGTGCTTCCAGTTTCCCTGGATCTCCCCATCATTAGCCAGCTCATCAGTTCAGCTTAGCCAGGCAATGCTATTTATCTCTTGTGGCTTCCAGCTGGGATTTCCAAAGGAGCACAAGAGAGTCGGGGGGTGGGGAGGGATGGACCCTCATCTCCTTTTGTTCAATACCTTAGTTAATGACCTGGAGGAGGGGATGGATTGCACCCTCAGCAAGTTCGCAGATGACACTAAGCTAGGGGGAGAGGTAGATACATTGCAGGGTAGGGATAGGGTCCAGAGTGACCTAGACAGGTTAGAGGATTGGGCCACAAGAAATCTGATGAGGTTCAACAAGGACAAGTGTAGAGTCTTGAACTTGGGACGGAAGAATCCCAAGCATTCTTCCAGGCTGGGGACCAACAGGCTAAGTAGTAGTTCTGCAGAAAAGGACCCGGGGATTACAGTGGAGGAGAAGCTGGAGATGAGTCAACAGTGTGCCCTTGTAGCCAGGAAGGCTAATGGCCTATTAGATTGCATTAGGAGGAGCATTGCCAGCAGATCCAGAGACGTGATTATTCCCCTTTATTGGTCTCTGGTGAGGCCACATCTGGAATATTGTGTCCAGTTCTGGACCCCCCACTATACAAAGGATGTGGATGCATTGGAGAGGGTCCAGTGGAGGGCGACCAAAATGATTAGGGGGCTGGAGCACATCACCTATGAGGAGAAGCTAAGGGATTTGGGTTTGTTTAGTCTGCAGAAGAGGGGTATGTCTACACTACCCCGCTAGTTCGAACTAGCGGGGTAATGTATGCATACCGAATGTGCAAATGAAGCCCGGGATTTGAATTTCCCGGGCTTCATTTGCATAAGCTGGCCGGCGCCATTTTTAAATGCCGGCTTGTTCGAACCCCGTGCCGCGCGGCTACACGCGGCATGGGCTAGATAGTTCGAACTAGCAAGCCGTTCCACGAGGCGTACAGATAGTTCGGAACGGCTTGCTAGTTCGAACTATCTAGCCCATGCCGCGTGTAGCCGCGCGGCACGGGGTTCGAACAAGCCGGCATTTAAAAATGGCGCCGGCCGGCTATGCAAATGAAGCCCGGGAAATTCAAATCCCGGGCTTCATTTGCACGTTCGGTATGCATACATTACCCCGCTAGTTCGAACTAGCGGGGTAGTGTAGACATACCCGAGAAGAGTGAGGGGGGATTTGAGAGCAGCCTTCAACTTCCTGAAGGGGGGTTCCAAAGAGGATGGAGAGAGGCTGTTCTCAGTGGGGACAGATGGCAGAACAAGGAGCAATGGGCTCAAGTTTCAATGGAGGAGGTCCAGGTTGGATATTAGGAAAAACTATTTCCCTAGGAGGGTGGGAAGCACTGGGATGGGTTTCCTAGGGAGGGAGTGGAATCTCTATTCCTGGATGTTTTTAACCAAGCCCTGGCTGGGATGATTGAGTTGGGTTTGGTCCTGCTTCAAGTTCCAGTCATGCTGCTGCTGGAGCGAGCCACAAAACCTCCCTCGGCTTCCTAAGGCAGCTCCGAAGCTGCCTCCGTGCCAGGGAGGGGAGTGAGTGCAAGCCGAAGGGTTCATACTGCAGGGTGAACGCAGGGCTCTGAATCCGGAGGCGAGCCTCCGAGGACAGCGATAGGTAAAGTGTTAATAAAGCAATTTTAAGCTGTCCCACAAATTACTTCGTGCTGCCTCAGCTCCCCCAGAGTCGGTAAGTAGAATAAATTAAGTACAAATACACTGTATAAGCTCTTTAAAAGATTTCAAATGGACTCAGGAGGCGGTGGGGAAAATATTATTTATCACTGTGATGGTGATATAATGAGGGAAGTTGCTGATGTTGTCAGTTCTTCTCCTTCTTTTTTTAAGCTATAAACAATAGGATCCTCCAGTTCACTAATGTAGTGGGCTGCATTTTAACGAAGCCGCCGTGACACTATTTTAAAGTGGATTTGATTTATTTCTCGCCAGATTGGGTTTGCTGGTGCGCCTTCCCTAGCTGGGGCATCATATTGAAGAGGAAGCAACGGAAAATTGCGGCATCGTTGGTTTTTTGTTTTGTTTTTCATTTCAGTTAACGATGCCCTTTAAAAGCAGCGGCACAGATGTGAAGAGTGAAGAAGTGGCCCAGAGGGAGTGGGAAAAAACCAAAGCCAGCCCCCAAATGCACGCACCTAAGTACTATGCTGGGAAGTTTTAAAAGACTCTGAATGACTTAGGAGTGCAAGCCAACAGCTTGCGGTGCAATTTCTGCTCCTAAATCACCCTCGCTCACATTCTCACAGGTACTTAGGTGCCTAACTCTCATTGACTTGGGGAACTGAAATCCCTTTGAAGATCTGGGCCTTAGGAGCTTTCGAAATCCTTTCTTAGCTGTGTAGAGAGAGTAATGAATCAAGAGCTTTGTGATGGGCTGGTAATCCAAAGTCCATTGAAGTCAATGCGAGATGTACCACTAACTTTCGTGCTGTGGTGCGGTTTAGCGGTTTAGTTCCATACGTGAACCTGTTGCTCTGGAATCCTAAGCAAGGTTCATTATTAACCAGAGTTTGGCAAATAATTCCCTCCTTTGTCAGGACGCATGGGCCCTGAAGTACCCTCAAGTCTCCATTCAGGTGATGTGGTTTTCAACACCTGGCCAGGTCAAACACACATGACAGGCCCCAGACGGGCAGCTAGACCTATAGCGCCAGCTCCCTGGGCCTGTGGGGTCTGCATGGGGACAAGGGTCTGTCTGCTTCGACCTAACTGCCGGATCCGAGTCTAATCCTGCAGCCCTTACTACGCACGTGGGCCCAGTGAGCACCACGAGGATACTCGTACAGCGAAGACCCGACCAAACTTGGCCCAGGACAGGGGAATCAGGGGAAGAGCACAAACATTGGTCCAGGTTGTATGGGCAACGATGTAGCTTTTCCTTCTGCAAGCCAGAGCATGATCTATATTGGATATTAGGAAAAACAATTTCCCTAGGCGGGTGGGGAAGCACTGGGATGGGTTCCCTAGGGAGGGGGTGGAATCTCCATCCCTAGAGGTTTTAAGTCCTGGCTTCACAGAGCCCTTGCTGGGATGCTTGAGTTGGGATTGGTCCTGCTTTGGGCAGGAGGTAGGACTCTGTGATCTCCGGAGGTCTCTTCCAGCCCTAGGATTCTAGGATCTAGGCTTTGGAGTTTGGTTGTTGAGTCTGGTTGACCTGGATTCAATAAGAGAGCAGTTGGCTTTCAGGATAATGTCTCATGGAATCATTGAATCATGGAACAATAGAACTGGAAGGAGCTTCGAGAGGTCATCGAATCCAGACCCCTGCTCTCATGATGGCTACGTCTACACTGGCCCCTTTTCCGGAAGGGGCATGTAAATTTCATGAGTCGTAGTAGGGAAATCCGCGGGGGATTTAAATATCCCCCGCGGCATTTAAATAAAAATGTCCGCCGCTTTTTTCCGGCTTTTAAAAAAGCCGGGAAAGAGCGTCTACACTGGCCCCGATCCTCCGGAAAAAGCGCCCTTTTCCAGAGGCTCTTATTCCTACTTTGAAGTAGGAATAAGAGCCTCCGGAAAAGGGCGCTTTTTCCGGAGGATCGGGGCCAGTGTAAACGCTCTTTTCCGGCTTTTTTAAAAGCCGGAAAAAAGCGGCGGACATTTTTATTTAAATGCCGCGGGGGATATTTAAATCCCCCGCGGATTTCCCTACTACGACTCATGAAATTTACATGCCCCTTCCGGAAAAGGGGCCAGTGTAGACGAGCCCGACAAGTCCCAGTACCATCGAAACCATCCCTGATAGATGTTTATCTAACCTTCTCTTAAATATCTCCAGAGATGGAGATTCCACAACCTCCCTAGGCAACTTATTCCAGTGTTTAACGACCCTGACAGGCAGGAACTTTTTCCTAATGTCCAACCTAATCCTCCCTTGCTGCAGTTTAAGCCCATTGCTTCTTGTTCTATCCTCAGAGGCCAAGGAGAACAATATTTTTCCCTCCTCCTTTTGACACCCTTTTAGATACCTGAAAACTGCTATCATGTCCCCTCTCGGTCTTCTCCTTTCCAAACTAAGTCCTCTAAGAGGTCTGAGGTCTAGATTTACTCCCTGGTCTCTCCACTGACCCCTGCTATACTAATGGCACAAATATGAGGGCGAACTCCCTGTCACTTTGAAAGCCCTGCCCTCCTTCTGCAGTGCTGAAAAAGGGGCAAAGTCCTGAGACGTGTGGCATGGGCAATTTGCCATCAATCCCAACCCTTCCGGCTGACACATCGCTACAGTGGAAGGGCTGTACGGGCATTCCAAGAGGAAACGTTGGCAGAACTATTCATCCTTGTATTTACCAGGCCTTCCCCGCCAGGCGCATTCTGAGTGCTCCAGAGGAATTCGCAACTCAGCCGTCTCAACACAATGACTCATTAAAAGGCAAATCGTGTGGTGTGACGGAAAAAGGCCAGAGGACCCTGCACAAAAGCCACTAGCTGCATCGGGCCATGGAGACAGGAAGTAAATGCCACCATCCTGCACAATGCTTTGCCATCTGAGATACCAGCACTCACAATCAGCCTCATTCTCAGACCTCATTGGGCACCGTTCCCTCCAACTGAGATGCGTTTTGACTGGGCCCTAACCCAGGTGAGAGGAGAACAGTTTAATGGGAAAATAAAAATCAGATCCTGCCGGCACCTTTTCACCTAAAATTGTCAAACTCAATTAGCGTTCTCATGGTTCCTCCATTATCCTCTCCAGGAGTGACATCCTTCCTCACGCACTTTCCTTTTTAATTTCTTTTGCTGTCATAATTTTGACACGTCGTCTTCCTTGCCCAAGCTGAGTCCAAAGCAAATTGCTCCAGGCCCACAGGCACTTAGAGGGGTTGGAGGAAACGTGAAAAAAGCAAACCCAGCCCTTTCAGCGCACTAGACTCAGAAGATTTCATGCAGGTCAGATCTCAAGGCTTAGAACCATGCAAACCATCGTAACATACGAACACCCAGGCTGGCTCAGATGGAGTCCTTCTAGCCCAGGAACTTGTCTCTGATGGTGGCCAGCCACCTGCTTCACAATCGGAACAGGGCAATTCTGAGTGATCCATTTTCTCTTGGTATCTCAGGAGCATGGGTTCCACTTCTGGGCAGACTGTTCACTGACAGTGCTGTTAACCCAGTGTCCGGGGTAAGTTCTTAGGCACACAGCTAACTGCCCGGCTTGTTAACACCCTAGGGAGACCTGTTGGTGAGGTAATAGCTTTTACCAGACTAACTTCTGTTTCTTTGCCTCAGGGTACATCTACATTGCACGGCTATCCAAAAATAGCTACCCTGCGTCTACACAAGCTTGGCTGCATCTAGATTGGCATGATTTTCCGGAAATGCTTTTAACGCAAAAGTTTTCTGTTAAAAGCGTTTTCGGAAAAGAGTGTCTAGATTGGCAGGACGCTTTTCTGAAAAAGCACTGTTTGCGGAAAAGCATCCGTGACCATCTAGACGCACTTTTCCGCAAAAAAACCCCGATCGCCATTTTCGCCATCAGAGCTTTTTTGTTCAAAACAAATCTGAGCTGTCTACACTGGCCCTTTTGCACAAAAGTTTTGCACAAAAGGGACTTTTGCCTGAACAGGAGCAACATAGTATTTCTGCAAGAAGCACTGATTTCTTACAGTAGGAAGTCAATGCTTTTGCGGAAATTCAAGCGGCCAGCGTAGACAGCTGGCAAGTTTTTCCGGAAAAGCGGCTGATTTTCCGGAAAAACTGGCCAGTCTAGACACAGCCAAGCTGCCCATTATTTTGAAGTATATTTTGAAATAACGGACATGCTATTTCACCATCACAGTCAACCTCGTTGCATGAGGGATAAGGGAAGGCTCAAAATAACACGTTATTTCGACATTTGGTGCTGTGTAAACCCGCCAAATTTCAAAATAGGCTATGTTGAAATAGACTCAAAGTAAGATACACAATTTATGTAGCAGAAATTGCGTATCTTATTTCAAGTTTAGGGAGCTGTGTAGATACCCCTGACCTACACTAGAGCTTTATTTTGAAATAACCCCCTTCAGGTTGAATTAATAAGCAGAGCGTCCACACTACCAAGCCCATTATTTTGAAATAATGGGCGTCTTATTTCAAAATCTATGTGCCTGCTTTCTCCCGGGAATAAGCTAATTTTGAAATGTTTATTTCAAAAGAGCAGTCGTGTGGATGCCCCAGTGCCGCTATTCCAAAATAACGACTCCTCGGAGTAATTTGAATTAATTACTCCCCAGTGCTTAGTAGGGCTCTCAATCAAGGTCGAGTGTCCACATTAACAGAGCCTGCCTTGGACTAATTTCGAGATTTCCCCATAATGAGGACACGCTATTTTGATTTTGTTATTTTGGGAGTTATTAAATTGATTTTAGTTATTTCGAAATAGTTTCCTAGTGAAGACATGCCCTTTCTGACCCACAGACGTTGGTCTAATAGACGATATTCCTTGCCTTTCTCATACCCAAAGACCACCAGAGCCAGAACAACCCTACAAACAAATATTAACTCCCTAGACTTGTGCCAGCCTTCATGTAGAGTATGAACAGTTCCCTTGGAAACTCCAGACCTTCTTGACACTAAGTGAATCCCTCTGGTATTAAAATCCTAGGAGCATCAAACGCTAGAATTGGAAGGGTCCTCGAGAGGTCACCGAGTCCAGTCCCCTGCACTACGCCCTTTTACTGTGTTGTCACAGAAAATCCAAGTGATTCTGTTCACAAAGGACCATTTGCCACCACAGGGCATTTCCACATTAGAGCTTCCTCCTTAGCCAATTAGGCGACACTGAACCCTCTCCTGTTATGATTATCCATAGGTGTTATTCATTAAACTAAACGGAAGCGAGAGGCATTTGCACCACACCAAAGACACAGACTGACAAAGATGCAGACTTAAGTTATTAACATATACAATGTCTAGTCAAAGTAATAGTTGTGCTTAAAAGAAGAATCCGGGATCTTTTCCAGGGGGATAAAGCAACACGCCACACGTATTGAACATACAGGCTACATCTACACTGGCATGATTTTCCGGAAATGCTTAAAACGGAACAGTTTTCCGTTATAAGTATTTCTGGAAAAAGCATGTCTACATTGACAGGATGCTTTTCCGGAAAAGCACTTTTTCCAGAAAAGTGTCCGTGCCAATGTAGACGCGCTTTTCCGCAAAAAAGCCACGATCGTGAAAATGACAATCGGGGCTTTTTTGCGGAAAAGAAATTTGTGCTATGTACACTGGCCCTTTTCCGGAACAGGACTTTTGCCTGAATGGGAGCAGCATAGTTTTTCCGGAAAAGCACTGATGATTTTACAATAGATCGTCAGTGCTTTTCCAGAAATTCAAGGGCCCAGTGTAGACAGCTGGCAAGTTATTCCAGAAAAGCGGCTGATTTTCCGGAATAAGTGGCCATTGTAGACACAGCCACATAGATCAATCAATCCTTTATCATATGCACATGATACATTACACTCAGGCACTCCTCAATTACACACACACACACACACACACACACACACACAAGCACACTCCATCTTGTTGTTACCAATACTTGCTCCCCTAACTGCACTGGCCAAGTGAGTTAGATGTGGGGGGGGTGGAGCTGGGCTTCTGCCGATCCAGATCGATGCTCCCATGTTGACAAGATGAAAAACCAAGGATCCCTCTGAAAGATGCCTCATATTTATCCCTCTCATGCAGCCAATTAGTCATCACCTCGCCTTTCTTAATGCTGCTTCAAAGAGAGTTCTTCCAAGGGCAGGCACTCGCTGCTTCACTCCCAAGGTGTCTGTATGTCCAGTCTTCTTTTCAAGACTGTTGGGGACCACTGCCTTAACTATTCCCAAGACCTATAGCCGAGGCGGCCCGTGAGCCTCGGCAAACTAGGCAGTTGCCTATGGCGCCGCCGGCCTGGTCGCCCGATGATGACATCATGGGATGCTGGGGCACCCCATGATGATGTCACAGCCATTGATGGCTTTGCAGGCGGGGGTGCCGATCGCGCCTTCCGCCTTGGGTGCCAGCTGCCGCAACCAGCCTCGGACCATTCCTGCCTTTAGCATAAAGAGCTTGAAACAAAGTTTCCATGGGAAAGACTGGATACAAGGTTTCTCTTAATACAGGATTCTATAAGAAAGCTTAACATAAAGATATATCCATAAGAACAAGATACATAGATATAAAATCTCTTAATGCAAAGTTATATGAGAATGATACATTGTTCTATGGACACGTTACAGAGATTTATCCACATAACAAAGTCGTAGAGGTTCAGCTTCTGAGGCTTATTAGCCTTTACCTGGCAGGCCAAGTCCTTGTCTCTTGGGGTACATCTAAACTACATGGCTCCGTCGACGGAGCCATGTAGATTTGTTGTTTTGGCAAAGTCAAATGAAGCCGCGATTTAAATGATCGCGGCTTCATTTACATTTCCATGGCTGCCACGCTGAGCCGACAAACAGTTGATCAGCTGTTTGTCGGCTCAGCGCGCTAGTCTGGACGCTCCCCTGCCGACATCAAAGCCCTTTGTCAGCAGCCCCGGTAAACCTCATCCCACGAGGAATAACAGGGCTGCCGACAAAGGGCTTTGATGTCGGCAGGGAGCATCCAGACTAGCGCGCTGAGCCGACAAACAGCTGATCAGCTGTTTGTCAGCTCAGCGCGGCAGCCATGTCAATGTAAATGAAGCCGCGATCATTTAAATCGCGGCTTCATTTGACTTTGCCTATGTGTCTAATCTACATGCCTCTGCCGACAGAGGCATGTAGACTAGACACAACCTTAGGGTCCAGTGAAGTAAAAAGAATCTTGTTTCCTTATGCTCGGCAGATTTTATCCAAAGAACCTGCTATGTGACCGTCCAGACAACAGGGCTGACAGAGGCAAAAATGTGGGGCCCATTAGGAGAAGTACACGGTGTGATTCATCCCTCCATGGGAATTTCCCCTTCGCCAAAGGTCCATACCCCCATTTTTCTACCAGCTGTATTGAGAATCTAGGCCATGCTACTTTTTAATGGGTATTCACGAATCACCCTCAGGGTTGCAACCATTTCTACAAGCAAAACTCAGCAACAATTAATGGATTTTGACATCCTGGTGTGTCCCAGCCATGTGAGAGCTACGTAGCACAACTGTACAGCTGTTCCTCCGAACATGAGACACACCAAGATTGGTGCTTGAGTCCGACCGTCATTAGGGACATCCAAATGCAACATACATTCTGGCAAGTTGAATAACGTAATTGTAATAATGTTCTACCAGGATTGAGCCTGGCGGGGTCTTAGCTGCGATATAGACCTGGAGTTTGCTGGAGCCCTTTGCATCATGCCATCCGCTGCTGTCTAGTCCCAGCTTCTAGAGGGGTAGGTGCATCCAGAACATTGAGTTGCATCCATGACCACCTCTCCTCCATGACCTAATCTGTGCTCTTTTGAACGTGTCCATGAGCCAACACAACTAACTAGCTTGGGACCAGACACGCACAACAGTGTGATGCTGTTGCAAAAAAAGCAAATATGATTCTAGGTTGTATCAACAGGTGTGTTGTAAGCAAAACTCGTGAAGTCATTCTGCCGCTCTACTCTGCACTAGTTAGGCCTCAGCTGGAGTACTGTGTCCAGTTCTGGGCGCCACATTTCAAGAAAGATGTGGAGAAATTGGAAAGGGTACAGAGAAGAGCGACAAGAATGATTAAAGGTTTAGAGAACATGACCTATGAAGCCAGGCTTCATGAACTGGGCTTGTTTAGTTTGGAAAAAAGAAGATTAAGGGGGGACATGATAGCGGTTTTCAAATATCTAAAAGGGTGTCACAAGGAGGAAGGCGAAAATTTGTTCCTCTTGGTTTCTGAGGACAGGACAAGGAGTAATGGGCTTAAAGTGCAGCAGGGGAGGTTTAGATTGGACATTAGGAAAAAATTCCTAACTGTCAGGGTGGTCAAATATTGGAATAAATTGCCAAGGGAGGTGGTGGAATCTCCCTCTCTGGAGATATTTAAGAACAGGTTAGATAGACATCTGTCAGGGATGGTGTAGACGGAGCTTGGTCCTGCCTTGAGGGCGGGGGGCTGGACTCGATGACCTCTCGAGGTCCCTTCTAGTCCTATGAGTCTATGATTCTATGAAAAGCTTTGGAAAATACAGTCGGAAACATCTGAAGCAACCACGTGTTCAGGGGATGACTGCTCAAACCATTTGGAGTCAAGAAAGAATTTCACCATCGGTCAGATTGAGAGGCGTCCTGGGGGGTTTCGCCTTCTGCTACAGCACAGGGCATAGGTCACTAGTTAGTTTCACCTGGAGTAAGTGGTGGATTTTCTGTAAGTTGAAGGCTTTAAATCAAGATCTCAGGACTGACTCAGCCCAATTACGGGAGTGGGTTTGTGAGGTTCCGTGACCTGCAACAGGCAGGAAGTGAGCCGAGATGATCACGATGGTCCCTGCTGGCTTTAAACTCGATTAGTCTAAGCTGCCCACTGGACGGTTGAGGGTGAAGTAGGTTGTAAAAGAAAATAAAAACAACACTGGTGCCCTCCTGGAAGTGAGAAAACTCGATTGTCTTTACTGTCACAAGCAAAATACCAGGAATTTCACCGCCGATTTAAGAACCTGTTAATTCATGGGGATGTCACAGGAATAAGTAGGAATAAGAAATCCTCCAGAAAAGGCTTTATTTTCCGGAGAATAACGTCTAGACTGGCGCTTTTCTCCGGCTTTTCCCCAAGCCGGAAAAAAGCGTCAGCCATGTAAATGCAAATCCCGCGGGGGATATTTAAATCCCCCGCAGAATTTGCAATTGCGATGTGCTACATTAGCATCCCTTTTCCGGAAGGGATGCCAGTGTAGACACAGCCATCGAGTCTTGCCCATTGATTAAACTTATCAATCTGTTGCTCACACTAACTCACTGGCCAGGCAATTTACATGCGAATGGGGAGGAACAAGGCCTTCTCTCAGTTGGTCTGATGCTCCGACAGTGACAAGGGTTAAAATTCAAAATGATCTGGACAAACTAGAGAAATGGTCCGAGGTAAACAGGATGAAGTTTAATAAGGACAAATGTAAAGTGCTCCACTTAGGAAGGAACAATCCATGTCACACATACAGAATGGGAAGTGATTGTCTAGTACGGAGCACGGCAGAAAGGGATCTCGGGGTCATAGAGGACCACAAGCTAAATAGGAGTCAACAGAGTAACACTGCTACAAAAAAAAAGCAAATATGATTCTGGGAGGCGTTAACAGGAGTGTTGTGAGCAAGACACGAGGAGTCATTCTTCCGCTCTACTCTGCATTGATTAGGCATCAGTAGGAGTATTGTATCCAGTTCTGGGCATCACATTTCAAGAAAGATGTGGACAAATAGAAGAAAGTCCAGAGAAGAGCAACAAAAATGATTAAAGGTCTAGAAACATGAGCTATGAAGGAAGACTGAAAGAATTAGATTTGTTTAGTTTAGAAAAGAGAAGACTGAGAAGGGACGTGATAGCAGTATTCAAATATCTAAAACGATGTTATAAGTAGGAGGGAGAAAACTTGTTCTCGTTGACCTCTGAGGACAGGACAAGAAGCAATGGGCTTAAACTGCAGCAAGAGATGTTTAGGTTGGACATTAGGAAAAACTTCCTACCTGTCAGGGTGGTCAAACACTGGAATAAATTGCCTAGATGGGTTGCGGAATCTACATCAGTGGAGATATTTAAGATCAGGTTAGACAGACACCTATCAGGAATGGTCTAGATGGTGCTTGGTCCTGCCATGAGGCCAGGGGACTGGACTTGATGACCTCTCAAGGTCCTTTCCAGTTCTAGTGTCTATGATTCTATGAGACCCGGAGATTCATGCAAGACACCCCATCTTTTATAGGACTTTTCTCCCATTCATGTCTATACACTTTGCCGCATCAATTCTTAATCAATTGCCATCAATTCTATTTTAACATCTGTTTATCTGGAAGTTGTTCCTCTTTGTCATTTGGCATCAGCATGTTAGTGCTTCCTTCCAGATGTTTATCTATAAAGGGGTGCTCTTCTTTCTCTTCTTTGACCATCTGGACTCTGACGTTGTCATCTCTTTCCAAACATGCACGTTCCACACTCATTAACTCCCCTTCCCCAGGGACCACATAATTGTTTCACACAGGAAAAGGGATACAATTGTCCATACAAAAGGTATCAATCTATTTCTAATAAAAAGTTTCTATTAGTACAAACTTTGAATCCTTCACCATATTTTCTTTATAACACAATCTATAGTCTAACTACTCCTAAGAGCAACATGAAACATTATAACATGACACATAAAACTCTTTTGTCTCCACCCCATCCATCCTTGAATCACTCCGGAACTGCTGATGATGAGGACGAGCTGAGAAAACGTGAAGGGTATGCAATTCTGACTTTCCTAGGTTTGGGCACCTTAAATTACATTGTCACTTCAAGCGTGGCTTCCTCCATACAGCTTGGTGGGAGATTGGATTCAATTCAGCCACTGAGGGCTGACAGCCTGCCTTGGTATGGACATGTTACATTTTTCAGCTCCTAAACCATATTCACTCCTGTTGGGTGTGAGTTTCAAACGGATCTAAGACTCTGTCTACGCTACAAGGTTTTTGTGCAAAAACTGGTGTTTTTGCACAAAAACCAGCGGAGTGTCCACACCTCAAGCATGTTTTTGCGCAACCCCCCTGCAAAAAAACCCAGTAAATCAACAGAACAGAGGGGTTTTGGTGGTAGAGTTATTCCTATCCCCACGAGGAATAACTCCTTTTTGCACCACAGCTCTTGTGCAAAAAGGCATGAGTGGACACTCTGGAGGAGTTTCTTGCACAAAAAGAGCCTATCCAAAAAAGCAAAGGTGCTCTAATGGCCATTCTATTAGTGGCAATCAGAGCTTTCTTGTGCAAGAGCATCCATGTAGTGTGGACGCTCTCTTGTGCAAAAGCACATTGCTTTTGAGGTCTGGACGCGCTCTTGCGCAAGAAGTTTTTGTAGAAGATCTCTTCCGCAAAAAGAAAAAGGCTAATACGGTCTTGGGATGTGTTAGGCGAGGTATTTCCAGTAGGGATAAGGAGGTGTTCGTGCCATTATACAAGGCATTGGTGAGACCCCATTTGGAATACTGTGTGCAGTTCTGGTCTCCCATGTTTAAGAAGGATGAATTCAAACTGGAACAGGTACAAAGAAGGGCCACTAGGATGATCCGAGGAATGGAAAACCTGCCTTATGAAAAGAGACTCAAGGAGCTTGGCTTGTTTACTTTAACCAAAAGAAGGCTGAGGGGGGACATGATTGCACTCTTTAAATATATTAGAGGGATAAATACCAGGGAGGGAGAGGAATTATTTAAGTTTAATACCAATGTGGACACAAGAACAAATGGATATAAGCTGGCTAGTAGGAAGTTTAGACTTGAGATTAGACGAAGGTTTCTAACCATTAGAGGAGTGAGGTTCTGGAACGGCCTTCCAAGGGAAGTAGTGGGGGCAAAAGATCTATCTGGTTTCAAGATTAAACTAGATGGGTTTATGAAGGGGATGGTTTGATGAGATAACATGATCTTGGTAACTAATTGACCATTCATTATCAGTGGGAAATAGGTCAATGGAGGGATGATAGGAGTTACTACAGAGAACTTTCTGGGTGTCTGGCTGATGAGTCTTGCCCACATGCTCAGGGTTTAGCTGATCGCCATATTTGGGGTCGGGAAGGAATTTTCCTCCAGGGCAGATTGGCAGAGGCCCTGGAGGTTTTTCGCCTTCCTCTGTAGCATGGGGTACAGATCACAGCTGGAGGATTCTCTGCATCTTGGGGTCTTCAAAGTATTTGAAGGCTTCAATATCTGAGATATAGGTGAGAGGATTATTCTAGGAGGGGTGGGTGAGATTTTGTGGCCTGCACTGTGCAGGGGGTCAGACTAGATGATCATAATGGTCCCTTCTGACCTTGGAGTCTATGAGTCTATAGAAAAGCTTCTTGCGCAAAAACCCTACAGTGTAGACAAAGCCTAAGAGTATGTCTACACTAGCCCCTTAGTTCGAACTAGGGAGGCTAATGTAGGCATTCGAAGTTGCAAATGAAGCCTGGGATTTAAATATCCCGGACTTTATTTGCATGTTCCCGTCCAGTTGCCATTTTTAAATTCCACTAGTCTGCAGTAACTGCCCGCGGCTACACGCGGCAGTGGAACGGTAATTCGAACTAAGTCCTTAGTTCGAATTAACTGTTACTCCTCATGGAATTAGGCAGGGATTGGTCCTGCTTTGGGCAGGGGGCTGGACTCAGTGACCTCCTGAGGTCTCTTCCAGCTCTATGATTCTATGATTCTAATACCCCTGCCCTTTATTGCACCATGCTGGGTGAACAGTGGAGGTGTACCTGGAGCGCACTTTAAAAAATCCGTGCTGGTTTCGGAGATATTCCCAATGCCAGCAATGTTCCCTGCATCTGAAATGAGGACTATGTCTGCAATCAGTAATCTCTTCAAATACAGAATGAGCTTTTTAAGTAGACCCATGGTATTTCATTGCAGTCTTCCCAGATACGTATTATAAGCCTGCAGGGGTGCACGCCAGTTATGCTCCATTAGAACCTGCAGGAGGCTCTGAAATACCTATGTATTTTCCAAAATCAGCTGCTGTTCTTACAAGAAACATGTGGATAGGTGCCCGTGTAGCTGTATTGCATCGGCGTTCCTCTACGTGTAGCATGGGGTGACAAAGGAAAAGCCGCACGAAAAGCTGTAACGTTTCCACCGGGTGACAAACAATTGCTTGTACTTTCGACATTAGACTGAGGGGCCATTGATCTATTTAGTCTCAACAATGCGGCATTTCTCGCAGTGTGAAGCACGCTGAATCTTAAATAATTTGCTATGCCAACCGCTTTTACATTTACATTTAAAAGAAAAACGTAAATGAGCAGAAGCAGCAGCCTCGCTCCAAATTCTGGAGGTGCTTTCATTTTTGTGAAAGAAATCTGGCAGTTGGTTTCATTTCTCTAGCCCAGAAGAGCCTTTTATCCAGCACGCATAGTGCCAGGGAAAGCATCAGAAAAGCGGCGCGAAAGATCCCGCATGGTTGATTAACATCACTTCCCGTTTTTGACAAAAACGCAAAGGCAGCTCCCGAAGGTCCCTCCCATTGGCAGAGGAAAGGACAACGTCTCTCTGTGACTACTGCTGCCGGGAAAAGTTGTCTGTGTGAATGGAAAAAAAAGTTTGAGATGACGCTGTAGGAGAAAGAAAGAGAAAGAAAGGCCGAGTGGTTGGCACAAAGTAAGCAAGAGTTCTTCTATGAGTAACAGACAGACCGGGTCAAAAGCAGATGTGTGTTTGCAAGTCAATGTCTCTTGGCTCTAGAATTGTTAGTGCTGCTAAAAGCACATGAAGTATGTAAATACATCCCACTAGGGCTATGTTTAGACTGCAAGCCTCTTTCGAAAGAGAGCGTCTAGACTGCACGCAGAACTTTCGAAAGAGCAAGCCGCTTTTTCGAAAGAAAGCACCCAGCGAGTCTGGATGCTCTCTTTCGAAGAAGCCCTATTTACATTCAAGAATGCCTTCTTTCGAAAGAAGCACTTTCGAAAGAAGGCGTTCTTCCTCGTGAAATGAGGTTTACCGCCGTCGAAGGAAAAGCCACGTTCTTTCGATTTAATTTCGAAAGAACGCGGCTGCAGTCTAGACGCAGTTGAAGTTTTTTCGGAAAAAGGCTACTTTTCCCAAAAAAACCCCTGAGTCTGGACACAGCCTAGGACAGTACAGGGACTATGATAAAATAGTTAGAAACAACAAAAATAAAAACATAACAATGGGTACGGGATGCTTTGGAGGAAACAAGGGGAGGTAAATTATAGATTGTTCATTTTTGTTTATAAATGTTGGAGTACCTTAACTTTTGGGCCAGCCTAAAAGCAGTCGTAAAATCCATACTATTAATTAAGCCATGTCCATGGTACAAACACATAAAAGCTCAAAGGCCATCTAGATACCAACAACTATGAATGTACTTCGATCAAAAATAAACCTGACTTGCGGGCTTTTGTATTTTATTTAAGTCTGTGGTCTTTAATGCTAGCTACCGGTGCAGAGCTGGCTTGATATACAAAAAAAGCATACAAAAGCACACGCAGCCAAACGTTTATCATCGCTAACGGAGCAAAAAATCTTGTCAGGTTACCACACCAATAAATCCTAAATTGACTACATCATTGTCCTGACCTACTATAGATGACATGGAAGAGGTTTGCAAGCATTCATGAAAATCAGGATTGGAAAGATGAAACCGCTTGTTTCTCACAGATCCAGTCTATATCCGATGTTCCTTTTATTAAAAATTACATTAATAAAGGCCAGGAAAATCCATTTGTGCTCCCCTTCTTAACTCAGCTGGACTCCACCCTTTCAGTTATGCTGTTACTGGTTTTTTTCCATACAACCATTTCTCACTTACTTCCATAAGTTGTTGAGAAGTTACATTTCGTGAGACTGAAACACCTTTGCAATTCAGATTCATTGTAGCTGAAGTGGAATTGTTGGATGAAGGAAGAAGCCCTTTGCCACACCTTGATCACCGGTTCAGCCATGTGTTCCTTGTTGGTGACACCTTTTCATTTACATTCTAACAGCTGGTTTTAGATCAAAGAAAATTAACTCCTCAAAATAGAAGTTCCGCAGAAGCAAGGCACATGAGTCTGAAGAGCTGTGATACTGTGGCTGAGGAGATGACTGGCTTTCTCTCAATGAACAAAGAAAACACACGTTTTCAGACGTCTTCTTTTGGGTTCCATGTCAATCGGTCTGAGCACATTGCAGAATTGGGGCTAGATCATAACCCCGATATGCACTGTTGCAACACTCGCACTGTAGAACTCTTGTATATTTACAACCATTGTTTATTAATACGTTTAGAGCCGTCACAAACACCGTAACTTAACACATGGACCGGGAATGTGCGTCTGAGCTCTTATATGCTCACGTCATTCCTTGAACACCCAAGGTGTTAGCCATCATCTTCCTCATCGCCATCTCTTCACCATCATCACAGTGGCCACCATCCTGGCACCTCCCAAGGACGACATCTCCTTCTCCTACAACCCCTACCATAGGAGGCCACTTTCATCATATGTCTTGCTTCTTATCCTCTCCTCAGAGGCCAAGGAGAACAATTTTTCTCCCTCTTCCTTGTAACACCCTTTTAGATACTTGAAAACCGCTAACATGTCTCCTCTCAGTCTCCTCTTTTCTAAACTAAACAAGCCCAGCTCTTTTAGACTTCCCTCATAGGTCACACTCTCTAGACCTTCAGTCATTTTTGTTGCTCTTCCCTGGACCTTCTCCAAATTCTCCACATTTTTCCTGAAATGCGGTGCCCAGAACTGGACACAAGACTCCAACTGAGGCCAAATCAGTGCAGAGTAGAGCAGAAGAATGACTTCTCGTGTCTTGCTCACAACTCTCCTGTTAATGCCTCCCAGACTCAGGTTTGCTTTTTTTGCAACAACGACCCTGTTGACTCATGTTTATCTTGTGGTCCACAAGTTAATGTGTTCCTTGTGGATCTTGAGGATCTTTTCACATGAACAGACTCCACTGGTGTTTTCGTAAGGAAAAGACTCTGGGAACCGTATTTAATTTCATATTCTTCTCCCTTCTACTTGGAGGCAGTAAGATAATTTGTATGTGACTCTTCCAGGCAGCCTATGAATTTTGGACAGCGATTCTAGGGGTTTTTATTGCATACGGAGAGGATAATAATAAATATTGTGAGAGGAGGGAGAAAACAGGGAGAAGCATAAATAGAAAAGAAGGCGCAGGGAAAAGCTATGCCATCTAGCTTTGCTCTATGAAGTCGGGCAATTAATGAATTACTCTGTTTTTTCCTAGTCAAAGCTTTTCTTAAAATCAGCTCCAACAAACTATGCTCTCAAAGCCACACAGCCGGCCCTTAATTGCGACCCAAGTGATCAGCTTCAAAAGGTTAAGCCGTAGCTTTGATTTCAGCATGGAGCTGGGTGTTTGATCTGCAAATCGGGGCATGTCAGGCCGAAAGATCTGTCCACGTCCTTGCTGTGTGTGTTCAGACATCGCAGGCTGGAGTTAAGCCATTGAAATTGTGCTGGGGCCTTGGTTGACCTTAAAAGGGATTTTGATGCAAATCTCGACCTTTGCTTGGGCATGAGAAAGAGGTAAAAGGGGAGCAGACTGTTTGGAGCCACAGGGCGGATTCCCGAGCGACCTTATTGAATTGGTAACCAGAACGCGGCGACGGAATGAGATCATCCTTGGAAACAAGGACCCTGCGCTACCGTCCAACGGGAGGCTCTGAACTGACTTCAACAGGCTTTGGGGCTGACTCTTGAGGAGGCCAGAACTTACACGGTCCTGTACACAGGGAAATAAAAACAGACACACACGGGGGTTCGCGCGGATCTGAAAGGAAGGAGAGGACTCAGACTTTCCTGGCTGCAGTAGGGAGGGTTGTGACATTTTCGACACCTTACGCCCTATGAGCACACCCAAAAGCAAGGAGCAAATTAACCGGTGCCCTCGTCCCTCCCTTCACGGAGCTAATTGCAGATTTCCATGGAAATCCTCTCCCTGGCCAAGCATGTAGAGAGCTGGAGCACAGTGAAAGGCTAAGGCCTCAACCCTGCCATCGATAGCCTCCCCTAGTGATGGACCGGAGCTTTGTTCAGCCACCAGCTGTTTGCAGTAATAACTGCACTCTCCGGAGATACCCTTCAGCATCCGATTTGCCTTCTGCGTAGGGCGGCACAGCCAGGGGGCAGGAAGCAGGAGGTTCTAGGGGGATGAGGAGCAGGGGGAATTGGATAGGAGGTGGGGATGCCTGGGTAGGATCGGCAGGGGTCCAGACGTAAAACGGGCATCCGACGGAAGGGTGGCGGGGATCACGTGGCGCAGCTCGGGCTAGCTGGGAATAAAAGGGGCCACGACTGTATTTTGGCCCCAGTCAGTTATTTATTTTATTTTTTTGGCTCAACAAGTTTAGCTGGGTTTTGGGGGTTTTTTTTTTTTGCTCAACAGAATTTTTTCCTGTTTTTTTCCTGATATTTTTTGTTAAACCATCTGGCAACCCTATGTCTGGGGGAAGGGCAGGGGTACAGGAAGTGAGGGAGGTTGTTGGTAGTTCAGGGTGGAGACAGCGGATGAGGAATAGACCACATCTAGCTGTCTGGGGCATGGGTTCCCAAACCGGGGGACGTGCCCATGAAGAAATTCCAGGGGGGGCGCGAGGTGACCCAGCCCCCCATCAAGTTTTGCTGCCCTGCTCAGTTCCTTTTTTTTTTTTTGCTCAATAATATTTTTTTTTGGGGGGGGGTGGGGGCATGATGCTGAAAAGTTTGGAAACCGCTGCTCCGGGGAGACACAGCCTCCCCTACCGTACGCTTCCCTTCCCGGCTCACCATACAATTTCTGAAGCCCGATGTGGCCCTTAGATCAGAAAATTCACCCACTCCTGTTATGACTGATGTGCCATATTCCTACGTTTCAAGATATTACAAAAGAAAAACCATCAAAATGTATGTGTCGATAATTATATTATTTGAAGTTTCATTTTCTTACAGGACATGTTGCAAATCTGATTCCTAGCAGCAACACTGACGTGGAAATTAAACACTGATTTAAAAAAAATGCCAGTAACTGATTTAACACTGACGGATATAGCAATTCCCTGCACGTTCCTGATAGTTCTTATTCGGAATTTCCCAGCTTGGTCATCCAAAAACAAAAAAAGAAGACATGGAAGCCAGAAATAGGTTGCTAAAGTTTTTCAGTTATCTTTCAAACAAGTTTTCTTTAACAGTGTTTGGCTCTCTCGTTTTGAACCAGATTCAATACTTTTTGGAGGGGCAAGCGTGCTACTAAACACAGGTTTTTTAAAAAAAATGCTTTTCAGGTTTCAGATTTGGAAAAAAAACCAAGTCTTAGGAAGTTTGGGGGGGAAAAGTTAAATTTAAAACCAAACTTGTCTTGATAAACCATTCCCATCTGTGCTGGGGACTTTGCTATGTTCCTGCCTTTCTCTGTGCCGTGGGATAGAAAGTCTGTACGGCAGCCTATGCGCTCAGACCTGGGGATACACCCAGTCAAAATCTTGCGTGGTGAGCTCCAATCAGCCTTTCTAATTTTCTTATTAACTCAGTGCCAGTTCCCTCCCCATCTGTCCAACAACATATCCACACAGGGCAGTAAGAGGATATAAAGTATCTTCTTATTCCCGCCCTGTGATGGATTCTTTCCCCAGCCCCATACTTTATGAAATGGACTTATGGACACAATTGCATATAACTCAGAAGTGCTTTGGACATTGATTCATGTAAACTATCAATCTTCATGTCATAATCCGCTGGATTTGTTGATCATCTTTTAGTGCATGTGTCATTCCTGTGTGTGAAATTAGATATATAGAGTAGGGAATATTTCATGGATTTTAAATGTGTGAATGAAAGTAATCAATGGAGGCCTCCGCGTCTGGGCAATCGTATGAAAATTAGTCTTAGCAGTGGTTGGTCTGGGGAAGTTATATGTCCACCCCAAATGGCTAGGTGACTTCCCATGCAAAAAAGGACTCTTTAGAAACAATAAGGCTATGTCTACACTGGAGGCTTCTTGTGCAAGAACTCTTGTGCAAGAACATGTCCACACTGCCATGTGCTTTTGCACAAGAGATGTGCTTTTGCACAAGAGCATCCATGCCAGCGTGAATGCTCTGTTGTGCAAGAAAGCTCTGATGACCATTTTAGCCATAGGGCTTTCTTCTGCAAGAAACCCCTGCCGAGCATCCACACTGCCCTCTTGCACAAGAGCTCTTGTGCAAGAGAGCTTACACTTGTTAAGAAAGAGCATAGCTCTTGCACAAGAACTCCGCTCTTCCCACGCTTTACTATAAATCTTCTTGCGGAAGAGCAGGCGGGCAGTGTGGATGAACCTACCAGTGTAGACATAGCCTAGGAAAGGAGGAGTTTTTTGTGTCTGGCTGGCAAACCCAGGGGAAAGGAGACATCCCTGGTTTGGAAGGCTTGGCAGGGAAAGAAACAGTTTTAGGGCGAGTTTGTCATAAGTTTGTACTGAAGTTTGTGTCGAATTCGCAAAGTGCTTTCTGTTACTTTGAGTTTCTAATCTACTTTGCTCTGCCTGTTCTCTCCTATTACCATTTAAATCCTACAGCTTGGACTTCATAAAAATCCCCCCCCCCCTTTTTTTGCTATGGATAAATATTTGTTCTATTAATAAATTGTAACCAGGGGGAAGGGGCGGCACTCGTAGGAACATTCCCCCTTTCATGGTTAAAGGGGCTTACCCAAATAATCCATTGGGGGTTCTGATCCCATGTGGGGAGTGGTATCCTGGGAAGCTGGCCCCTAAACTGCATTTTCCTTGGACCTGCAGAGATAATGGGTAGCAGGTTTAAAACTAATAAAAGAAAGTTCTTCTTCACACAGCGTGTAGCCAACCTGTGGAACTCCTTGCCAGAGGAGGCTGTGAAGGCTAGGACTATAACAGAGTTTAAAGAGAAGCTAGATAATTTCATGGAGGTTAGGTCCATAAAAGGCTATTAGCCAGGGGATAAAATGGTGTCCCTGGCCTCTGTTTGTCAGAGGCTGGAGAGGGATGGCAGGAGACAAATCGTTTGATCATTGTCTTCGGTCCACCCCCTCTGGGGCACCTGGTGCTGGCCACTGTCGGCAGACAGGCTACTGGGCTAGATGGACCTTTGGTCTGACCCAGTACGGCCGTTCTTATGATTCAGTGTCCGTACTGTTTCTCAGGGGAGGGGAGTGATTCTCAGCTCTGTGACTTGGCTGGGGGGGACTTGGGGTCTGGCCCAGCAGGACTGAGTGGCAAGAAGCCCCAGAGTGCAAAAAGGAGGGGGGCAGTGGCCTTGTCAGCACCCCGGGAATCACCCCCCAGGGGTCGTCTGTGACCTCGCTCTGAGCACAGAACCCCACTCACACAGCTGAGTGGGCGCACAGGAAGAAGCAATTTGCTCTTGCCAAAGTGGGCTGCCGGCGACTTCGTCCCTCTCCTCTGGACAAGGGAGCCTCAGGGACCAACGTGGGCCGAGATTTCTGCTCTTGTCGCCGCTAACCCATGCTGCCCCTCCGTGGCACTTGTGGAAAAGACTTTAAGGCTACGTCTACATTGGCATGATTTTCCGAAAATGCTTAAACCCGAACAGTTTTCCGTTATAAGTGTTTTTGGGAAAAGCGCATCTAGATTGGCAGGATGCTTTTCTGGAAAAGCACTTTTTGTGGAAAAGCGTCTTTGGCCAATCTAGATGCGCTTTTCCGCAAAAAAGCCCCGATCGTCATTTTCGTGATCGGGGCTTTTTTGCGGAAAAGACTACTGGGCTGTCTACACTGGCCCTTTTCTGGAACAGTTTTCTGGAAAAGGACTTTTGCCCGAACAGGAGCAGCATAGTTTTTCCGGAAAAGCACTGATGATTTTACATGAGATCGTCAGTGCTTTTCCGGAAATTCTAGGGGCCAGTGTAGACAGCTGGCAAGTTATTCCGGAAAAGCGGCTGATTTTCCGGACTAAGTGGCCAGTGTAGACACAGCCTAAAAGAGCCCTGTTGGGAGAATCAGCAAGCACGCCACAACGCTGAGGAGGGAGCTGGAGAATTATGGGTGTCCACCGAACCTAGGCAGTCATCCGAGGGCATTTTCTTTTTCTCCGCTTGTGTCATTCGCACAACTCCCCTCTCCCCCGCAACTGAACTCCCTCCCACAACTGCAAGTGTGCTGGGCATAAGTACCTGCCCCTTACATATACCAAATGGCTGCCTCAAAACAGGTATTTGGAAGGACAAACTGTGCCCCGCATTCACTGTCGTGCACACGGTTTTTCAGCGGCGAGTTGCACCCCGCCACACAGGTCGGCCTGCTTTTCGGGAACCTGCATGGGGTCTCTGTTCTGTGCACGGGGGCCGACAGGCTGGCCGGGCCCTTGGGCAATGTGGGGAAGGCCATCACCGTGCTCCCAGAAGGGCTGGGCCTTGAGCGGAAAGGGCGGGGCTGGCGCATCCAGTCCACAGGGCGCGGCACCCTCCTCCCCCGCTGGCCGTCAGAGCTGCCCGGGACACGATAGGGGGGATATGATCGAGGTCTATAAAATCATGAGTGGTGCGGAGAGGGCCGATAAAGAAAAGTTATTTATTAGTTCCCTAAATAGAAGAACTAGAGGACACCAAATCAAATTAATGGGGAGCAGGTTTAAAACTAATAAAAGAAAGTTCTTCTTCACACAGCGTGTAGGCAACCTGTGGAACTCCTTGCCAGAGGAGGCTGTGAAGGCTAGGACTATAATAGAGTTTAAAGAGAAGCTGGATAAATTCATGGAGGTTAGGTCCATAAAAGGCTATTCACCAGGGGATAAAATGGTGTCCTTGGCCTCTGTTTGTCAGAGGCTGGAGAGGGTTGGCAGGAGACAAATCGCTTGATCATTGTCTTCGGTCCACCCTCTCTGGGGCACTTGGTGCTGGTCACTGTTGGCAGACAGGATACTGGGCTAGATGGACCTTTGGTCTGACCCAGTACGGCCGTTCTTATGTTCTTATGACACACGGCGGGAGGCTCCGAAAGGGCTCTGGCTGCCGCAACTGCCATAGGATCGGCGGCGTGGACCGGTAGCCCTGGCCTCTTTACAATCACTAGGCCCGGGAGCCACTGCCCTCTTTTCCTCCTCCCCCGTCGGAGGGCCTGGTTCTGTCATAGCCAGAACTGTTTGGCACAGGAAAGCTGAGATGAATGGCCTCCGATATGGCTATTCACGCGAGGCAGCCTTCTGTGTACCGCATACGCGGCAACCCCTTTCCGCCCGCACGGTGTAGTCTAAGAGGCGGGAAATGCGAGAAAGGTGCACGGATAACCTAGCAGCAATCGATCCCCTGGCCTGCACGTCATTTCCCATTCTGGGTAGGACATCCGTCCCAGCTGCTGATTGATTGAAAACGAAAATAATACGGTCCGAAGCAAGGCTGACCAAACAAGATCGTTAGGCCGTTAAACAGATCGCCGGCCGCACCTTGCGCCTTGTGCAATGGATCGAACTAGGATTACGAACACGACTGGGGAGTTTCAATCCTTTTATCAAACTGGGTGGTCAGGCAGGCCCCCGGGAATGAGGCGGAAGACAGGAGGCGCGTAGCCGCTTTCAAAGTGAAAAAGCCAAAGGTGTTATCAACCCTTCCTTACCAAATCTTTGGTGTATGCATTTGTATGGATCCCGCATACTTTATACGAATCAGGCAGTGAAATATTACCGCCGGCTCCAGTCCTGTAGCCACGATGAAAGAGGTGGTTTGTGTTGCGTTTCCTGATTTTATGTGAGATTTCTTTCATTCACATTATAGTAAAATAGCTACATTACAGCATTCTTCTAGGGATGCCTCTACTTACCCCAACCCTCCACTTTGGAGTTGCTCCATATAAATACCGCTAAGGTCTAGCAAACACTGCTTCTGAGTTCTATCTGAGCTGCCGTAGAGATCTTTTTTCACACGTATGGGTGACGTGGGGATTCTCCCTTGGGATAAGATACCGCACAAACTGTAGAAATTACATATCAACTTACTGTGAAGATTTTGCTTTCTGTTGTGTTGACATTCAAATCCAGACATGCACAAGCCAGCCTGAATTTGAAATTGTTGGACAGTTTCTTTAGAGCTCTTATCTGCAATAGGAACATATGAACGACCATAATGGGTCAGACGAAAGGTCCATCTAGCCCAGTGGCCTATCTTCTGACAGTGGCCAATGCCAGTTGCCCCAGGGGGAGTGAACAGGGTATCATCAAGTGGTCCCTTTCCTGTCATCCATTTCCAGCCCCTGAAAAACAGGCTAGGGACACCATTCCTCCCCTCCTGGATAATAAGTATTGATGGACCTAACCTCCGTTAAAGTCCTAGTCTTCACAACATCCTGTGACAAGGAGTTCCACAGGTTGACTGTGCACTGCATGAAGAAAAACTTCGTTTTGTTTGTTTTAAACCTGCTCCCTATTCATTTTGTTTTGTTACCCCTAGATCTTGTGTTATGGGAACAAGTAAATAACTTTTCCTTATTCTCTTTCTCCAAACCTATCACGATTTTATAAATCTTTATCATATCCCCCTTTGGTCTCCTCTTTTCTACGTTGAAAAGTCTCAGTCTTTTTCAACTCTTTTCATATGGGACCTGTTCCAAACCCCTCATCATTTCTGGTGCCCTTTTCTGAACCTTTTCCAATGCCAATATATCTTTTTTGAAATGAGGGGACCACATCTGTACGCAGTATTCAAATAGCACCATCTTTACATGCAACCGGGAGGCACAGGAGCCTCTTGGTCCAGATTTATTTGGGAATGGCCGTTTGAGATCACGTTAATAAATATAATTGAAACAACCAGGAAAATGCTTGTTGGCTCAGGACTAAAACAATGATAGCTACAAGAGAGACGCAAAGTTAGCCATCTCCATTCTGTACAAATAAATTAATTAGCTTAATTAGCAGTCTCAAGTCGAATATCTCACCGCGCTCCCAGAAAACAACTGGAGATAAATAGAGACGTACTTTTCTTTTTTAAATGAAACTTCGGCTTTTAAATCACAAGAATCTAATTCTTCGTAGAAATACTTTGTAAAATATGAGGCCTCTAAATCTTATAGTGGTGGAGCAGACGGTGCATTTTAATCAACTGTGTTTTGTAAATATACTCACTGTGGCATCTTAATATACTCCTCTGTGCTTTTGGAGGCACGAACAGCTGTATTTTCTAACTGCTTTAAAACTCTGAACAGATGTCGCCCCTTGCAAGAAGGCCGTGCCCTGCAAATCATCCCCTTTTGCGGAACACAGGCACGTAGACCTCCCGGGAAAATTCCAAAACACGTATACAGCTAGATTTCTCTTCTTCTACCCAAAACAAAGTTTGTGATAGGATCAGATTAGATGTAAAGGGACGGATTCTTCTCTCACGTACTCCAGGTTGAATCAGAAGAGGATCTACTGATGAGATTCCACCGATGTAAACAGATCAACTGGCCCTGCCCGTTGATTATTTTGATCGCTAGAATATTATATAACATCATTACTGTCAGCCCTGTGGCATGAAGCTAAAGAGGACAGGCATCTTGCTACTCTGATCTGATGGTGGAGAAAGAGCAGCCAAAAGCCGATAAACTACTTAGAACTCCAAATAGATAAAAACTCAGTAGGGGAAGAGCTCTCTGCCTCCATCTATTGGTAAACAGGGGGAACTACAGCTACTGAAAGTGTTCATTTGCATAATCTTTCTACCCAGAATTCCTCCAGGGATGCTATAGGCTAGTCACCATCACTGTACAAGATCTCCAAATGGGCTGGGTGGTGAGACTGAGCCTCTTTGCAAAGCGTTTACGTGTTATTGTGATGTGTTTGGAAGAAGTGAAGTGAGTTTTTGTGGAAAGAGGCAGTGGGGAGGTAGCGCTTGGCTGAAGCTGTAAAGGGTAGCAACAGAGCTGAGTGGACTGTGCTGCTCACCACCAGGGCTATGTCTATACTCGGGGCTCCTTGCGCAAGAAATATGCAAATGAGGCTAAGTGTGGAATATTGCAGAGCCTCATTTGCATATCTAATGAGGTGCCATTTTTGCAGAAGAGGCTCTTGCGCCAGAAGGAGCTGTCTACACGGCCCCTTCTTGCACAACAAAAACCCTCTTGCGCAATTCCGCTATGCTGATTATTTTCAGGAATAACGGCATTGCACAAGAGGGCTACGTTTAGACTGGCATGATTTTCCACAAATGTTTTTAACAGAAAAGTTTTTCTGTTAAAAGCATTTGCAGAAAAGAGAGTCTAGATTGGCACAGACGCTTTTCCACAAAAGCACTTTTTGCAGAAAAGCGTCCGTGCCAATCTAGACGCGGTTTTGCGAAAGAATGCCCCGATTGACATTTTTGCGATCGGGGCTTTTTTGCGGAAAACAATACCGCGTTGTCTACACTGGCCCTCTTGCGCAAAAGCACCTGCTTTTGCAGAAAAACTTGCCAGTCTAGACGCAGCTGAGGGTTTTTCTTGCACAAGAAGGGTCAGTGTACACAGCTCCTTCTGGCGCAAGAGCTTCTTCTGCAAAAATGGTGGCTCATTAGGTATGCGATTGAGGCTCTGCGATATTCCACGCTTAGCCTCATTTGCATATTTCTTGCACAAGAAGCTGTGAGTGTAGACACAGCCAGGTGAAAATGCTCTGGGTGAAGGAGCCATGGAAAATATCTAGTAGCCTTTTCCCTTCCCTTGTCTCCTGCCTGTTTACATATATCCAGGATATGGAATACTCTCCCTACAGACACTGAATTTAGTGGGGAAAGGAGGAAAGGAAATGATGTTAAAGGGACACTTGTCCTTTGGATGCCTGCACCAGGGGTAGGTCTGTCGGGTCTGTCCTAATGTCTTGTAGTTGGAATGTCCAATAAAAAACCTTTGTTAGGGTTTTAAAAATAGTTCCTTGGAAAGGATCAGCTCACACAAATAGTCAACAGCCATTTTGAGTGCGTCTACACAGAGGCACTAGCTCGAAATAAGCTACGCAATTTGAGCTACGTAGCTTATTTCAAGCATATTTCGAGATAGTCTGTTTTGAAATTTGGTGCTGTCTACACAGCACCGAATTTCAAAATAGATCGCTATTCTGACAAGTCCCTTAATCCTTGTGGAATGAGGTTTACCAGGCTGTCGGAATAGCAAGCCTGTTATTTCGACTGCATTTCGAAAGCACGGGTGTGCAGTTAAGATGCAGAAAATGCTATTTCGGGATACCGGACATATCCCAAAATAGCACCGCTGTCTAGACATACCAGCTACGTCTACACTGGCATGATTTTCCGAAAATGCTTTTAACGGAAAAGTGTTCCGTTAAAAGCATTTTCGGAAAAGCACGTCTAGATTGGCAGGATGCTTTTCCGCAAAAGCACTTTTTGCAGAAAAGCGTCCGTGGCCAATCTAGACGCGGTTTTCCGCAAAAAAGCCCCAATTGACATTTTCACGATCGGGGCTTTTTTGCGGAAAACAATACTATGCTGTCTACACTGGCCCTTTTGCACAAAAGTCTTTCAGAAAAAGACTTTTGCCTGAACGGGAGCAGCATAGTATTTCCAGAAAAGCACTTTTGATTTTACAGTAGATCGTCAGTGCTTTTCCGGAAATTCAAGCGGCCAGTGTAGACAGCTGGCAAGTTTTTCTGGAAAAGCGGCTGATTTTCTGGAAAAACTTGCCAGTCTAGACACAGCCACCCTGTGTGACCAGTGACAAGAGGAAAGACGCTTTGGTCTCCTAGCAAAACTGTGAATTACCAAGGCCGGTTAGCGTTAACTTTCCTTACTGCACCTCGCTGCTCAAGTTACCAAATGGAACTCATTACATGCCCTCATTACATGCAACCAATGGCCTTGTCTCCTTTTCAGAGTCTTAATAAAGCTGGTATATAGGAATGATCTTAAACCAGTGCTCAGCGTTTAGTAATTTACCACCATTGACCTTCCTCACTGCAACTGGATTTTCTTTAATCAACTCCAATTACTTCTAGCAATTCTTAACGTGTTCTCATTATCAGCTCCTCCAAATTAATTAGTTCCCTTGTTAGTCTCAAATAGTTATGGAAGAAGGCTGAGCACTTGACTATCTACCTTGCCGTGAATAGATGTCTCTGCTTTCAGAGAGGCTTAAAATGCTGCAGGTTCCTTTTGCAGCATGATTCCTAATAAGGAAGTGAGGGTTTTTTTGCTACCTCATGCTGTGATCTCTTTCCAAGGCTGGGTTTTAAGGGAAAGTTGAAAGCAGTGTAGGACGGTTTTCTTACTAGTTCCCATTCAAACATTATTGTTTTGCTTTGATGGGTCACACTTCCTGGCAAGATGAGAACGACATTGGATGCACCGGTGAAAATCAGAGAATCCTAGGGCTGGAAGAAACATCAGGAGTCATCGAGTCCAACCTCCGGACCAAAGCAAGACCAACCCCAACTAAATCTTCCCAGCCAGTGCTTGTCAATGCGAGACTTAAAAATCTCTAGGGATGGAGATTTCACCCCTCCCTAGGGAACCCATCCCAGTGCTTCCCCACCCTCCTAGGGAAAGAGTTTCTCCTAATATCCAACCTAGACCTCCCCCACTGCAACTTGAGAATGTTGCTTCTTGTTCTGTCAACTGTCCCCACTGAGAACAGCCTCTCTCCATCCTCTTTGGAACCTCCCTTCAGGAAGTTGAAGGCTGCTCTCAAATCCCCCCTCGCTCTTCTCTTCTGCAGGCTAAATAAGCCCAAATCCCTCAGCTTCTCCTAAGTCAAGTGCTCTAGCTCTATAATCATTTTCATTGCCCTCCGCAGGACTTTCTCCCATAGCTTCCCCAATTCATAGAATCATAGAATCATAGGACTGGAAGGGACCTCGAGAGGTCATCGAGTCCAGCCCCCCGCCCTCAAGGCTAATCACCCCTAATGTCATTACCTCACACAAACTTCCCCTATTATCACCCCTGTGTCATTACCTCACAGAAACTAACCTTCCCCTCTCACCCCCACTCTGTTCTACAACTTGATTAGTCAATTTCACATGCGTTCATTTTTTTTGATTGTATCACTTTGGTATATATGGTTGTGCCGATTGTCTTCTACATATTGATCTGAGGAAGTGGGTCTGGCCCACGAAAGCTCATCACCTAATAAACCATCTTGTTAGTCTTTAAAGTGCTACATAGTTCTGTTTGTTATTTCTGTAATAGGGGCCCCAGAATTAGACACAATACGTCAGAAAATCCACAACCATAAATTCCCACTCTACTTTCAGTCCCTCAGTCTGCAAGTCTTCCAGCTGTCCTCTCGGGGCTGATCCGTCTGCCTGGAATACGCCTTCCCAAAACATCTAATGCCACCTTGACCTCTCCACAAGCAGCTGGTATTTTACCCCATGGAGACACTACAACGTGGGAACTTGGCTACGTACCACAACTGAGCGGGCAGACGTGACAATGACTCAGACATAGCCAACCTGATTTTGGCCAGACGTCTTCAAAAATGTCCCTCTGGGTTCCAAGCGTGGGAAATTTCAGCTTTGTGGTTATATAGACAAGTGGCCCCCAACTTGCAACGCGATCGGTTCCTGGGGAAGCGTTGCAAGTAGGGGGGCGTCATAACTCGAACCCGCATTTACAATAGGCACCATGCGCCGTCATAAATACGGGCCAAGGATGTAAATTGGGAGGGTTCGGCCCTTTCTGCACCTACAAAAATGGTTGTAAATGCGGGGGGGGGGGGTTGCAACTTGGGCCGTTGTAACGCGAGGGTTTCCTGTATATGGTTTTGTTCCGAAAGTTCTGAGCAATTGAGTAAAAGACCGGTAGGATGGAGGTTGAAACTCATCCTTTCATACAGTGCCCGTTGTCTACTGCTCCTGCATAGTGCCGGTCTGTACTTTGTGCCTCTTTCCATGTCTCTATCCGTGGGGTTGGTGGACAGAGAGAATACTTGATGGGGGATGATCAAGGCTTTCTTGGCATGTGTTGGGATGGCTGTAGTCTCCCGTGAGTCTGTAGTCTCCCGGGGAGCATCAAGTGAGTTTCGAAGGTCACTCCAAAGCAATATTGATAAAATGTCTCTCCGGCCCCGCATCCTTGGGCATTCTGTCTACGTGGCCTATGTGACAGAAAAGCTATTTCAGGCACGTAAGCATATCGGGTTGATATTTTTCCCCTCTGGCTGTAAAGGCAGGCACCTTAGTCATGAGGTACCTGGTCGAAAGCTGATTCAGGCTCACAGGAGTCTTTCCAGGGATTTCAATGGGCTTCGGATAAACTGACGATACAAGGCTTCTAGCCACATAACCTCCAGAAGTGACCAGATAGCTTTTCTGTGTCGTGACTTTAAAACCTATTCCCTGGCATCTTCATTTGACTGCCTTGTTAGAGAGGATTATTTCTCACCAGAGGTTTTGTGGTGGGTCTGAGGTACATATTATGGAGAGCGGCAAAACTGGGCCATGCAAACTGCCTGTCAGCAATCTGCAAAGATCCCCCGAGCCACTAGCTGCCCAGAAAATGCCTCCTGCCTGGCCGGGCATTGACGCAGAGAGGTTGATTGCCTTGGCTTGCTCCTTGGTGGCGTGGAAACTCAGCCGCTCCCTCCAAGCCAGCAGGTCCTATGCAATCAAGCCGGGCAAACGGAGCTGGGTTTTGGGCTTGCCAGCCCTTAGATCAGGGGTGGGAAAAAGCCTCTTAGGGGGTCGCATCTGCCCCCCTCTTGGGACTTTGATCCAGCCCACAAGTCAGTTCCAGGCCCCGCCCCCTAGTGCGTTGTCTGGGAGCCGGAGACCCGCTAGCCCTGTTAACGGCTTCTATTTAAAGGGCTCGTGTTTTCCGCGTGCCTTGCCTAGCACCCCAGGGAATGTGGAAGCCCTTTAAACAGAAGCCGTTGAAAGGGGTTGCGTGTCGCTGGCTCCCTAGCAACGCGCTCGTGGCGCCAGAGCTACCAGCCCTTTTCACTGCTTCTATTTAAAGGGCTCTTCCCTTCCCCACGCCTGTCGGGTAACAGGAACCAGGCCCTCAGCTGGAGCAAATTCAGCCAATTGGGGGAGCTGAATGAGTGGGGATTGGTCACTCCACTTCCCATGGCACCCACTGCCGCTGGTTAGTGTGGGGGTGCCCCCAAGCCACCCTTGGCCCGTGGGGCTCCCCAAAGCATAGGGCCCTGGCGGCTCCTCTGAATGGTCCAATGTGTGGGAGAAAGACAATCTGAGGTTGCCCTCCGAGGCCCAGAGCTGCCTGGTCCCTGGGCAGCCTCGTGGATGCAGGGGGACACACCAAACGTCCTCCTGGCATAGGCGCGCCGTGGCCTCCCTCCACAGCGGCTCTGGTGAGCACAGGAACGGCTCACTTGGGTTCCGCCCCTCCCCAGGGATCAGGACTCCGAAAAGAAGGAAAAGAAGGTTTCACCCCAGGGCACACAATCCAGGAGAAGAAGTTTGCCCTCTTCCTCGGGAAGGGAGCCAGTCACACCCAACCCCTGAGCACTGGGAGAGAGACCGTGCCAGGCTTTGCCGCGTCCACACGGGGGTGGCTGGGAAGGGACACGTCACTACATGCAGCAGGGAGACACTCCAGCAGTCGGGGGCTGATGCAAGGAGGGGAGGCACTGCTTGGGCATGTCGAAAGCCTCGTGGGTACATCCCCCACGGTTCTTACACGTCTTGACTCTTCTCGCCTGGGCCTTGCCTGATCCCCTACCCTGCTCTTCTCCACGAGCCAGCTGGGTGTGTAGGGACTGCACTTCACACAGCATCATCAAGGTAGATCTGTCCTGAGGAGGGCTCTTCCTAGCATGCCCTTTGGGGTGGGGCCAGCCCCCTGGCCCGCTCAGCAGAGTTGTGGCACGAACGATCTGCAAAGTGCCAAGACGGAGAAGACGTTTCCACGAGCCATGAGTTACGCGGACCCCCTGGCCGTCATCCAGTCTCTCACGCACTGAGCAAGGCCACCAGCTGTTCTTTGGCTGTCATCTTCTATCAATTCCAATTGTGTGATCTCCATCATCTCCCGCACGTCCAGCCCAAATGGATTCTTTTAAATATACATGAGATACAATGAAGGATTTAGTGGGCTGGAAAACAAGAGGACGACGTGTAGTAAAGCATTCCAGAGGGGACACACCAGGTGCCGGGTTGGGTGAGCCCTTGTGAGTCTGTGTAATGGCTTCCCTGTGATTCCTTGGAGCATTGCTCTCTTAAAGTTGGAGCCCTGCACTGTCTCCAAGGAACTGTTCTGTTTTGATGAAGGCACTTTATTTTGTGAGCCGCTTGCAAACTAGCACGGAGCCTCAGACATTTCACTAGAGAGTACTGCCAGCTCGATCCCACGTCCCCTAATGTATCTTGAGTTTTGATACGGGTGTTGACACAATCACACATGACAGTCCCATAAGAACGGCCATGCTGGGTCAGACCAAAGGTCCATCCCAACCAGTAACCTGTCTGCCCACAGTGGCCAATGCCAGGCACCCCAGAGGGACTGAATGGAACAGGTAGCACAGAACACCGTGGAAGTGGGGATCTAGCTGACACGACTATACGATGGGTGCACACCCGTTTGAAAGACTGTTCTCAAAGAGCAGTTCTCAGTGGCTAACTGGAAGGGTGTATCTTTTGGTTATATAGAAGGGCGCCGTTTCGGGAGGGCAGAGGGGGCAACAGCCATGTGTACCGGGACGTGGCTTGCTTTTCTTCCCATTCCCCTGACTAGCAGGGAGTGAGGGGAAAGTACACGGCTTTTGTGTATGCTTCTTGGTGGGTGAAGGGAGGCGGAAGAGGAGTAATTCACAGAATCCAAGTACTTTCCCCTCGCTCCCTTATCGTGAGGAGAGTGGGAAAAAAGCAAGCCGGGTCCCAGTAGGGCCAGCTGTTGCCACCTGTCCCGCTTTCCTGAAAAGGTGCCCCTGGTTATCTTCAGGTGCGTCCTGGGTCCAGAACTGTTCAAAAATCACTTGGATAACAGAGTGGTAAATTTGCACGTCAAATTGGCAGCGGGCACTATGCTGAGAGGACTTTGGAAGACAGGTTGAGAATTCAAAATGATCCTGAGAAATTGGAGAATTGATCTGAATTCAACGGCGTGAAACTCATTCAAAGAGAAGTGCAAAAGTCTCCACTTTCAGGACAGATCGACTGCACCACCAGAAAATGGGTAATACCCGACTACCCAGTAGTACTGCTGAAAAGGATCTGAGGGCTGTCGTGGATCACAGACTAGATATGAGATGGCAAAGTGATGCGGTTGCTGAAAAGGCTAATATTTCTCAGGTGGTGCAGTGGGGTCACGGAGTTCGTCGGTAGCTTTGAAACAATGAATAGTTCAGTGGCATCTTAGGGTATGTCTACATAGCATATCTTAAAGAGCATATCCACGCAGCAAGCCGTTATTCTGAAATAATGTCGAGCCGGAGGACTTCTTACTCCAACTCCTGTAACCTTGATTTCACTAGGGTTATGTCTACACTGGCAGTTTCTTGCGCAACGTTCTTGCGCAAAAACTTGCCTTCTGTCTACACTGCACGCACGTTCTTGCACAAATAAATTTACAGTATAATGTTGGAAAACAGGACTTCTTCCGGAAGAGTTATTCCTCTCCCCACGAGGAATAAGCCCTCTTGCGCAAGAGCTCTTCCACAAGAGGACAGTGTAGACAGACAACATGAATTTCTTGTGCAAGAAGCCCCTATGGTTAAAAAGGCCATCAGAGCTTTCTTGAGCAAGAGAGTGTCCACACTGCCATAGATGCTCTTGCGCAAAAGCACATGCCAGTGTAGATGCTCTCCTGTGGAAGACTTTTTGCGTAAGAACTCTTCCGCAAAACAGTTCTTGCTCAAGAAGCTGCCAGTGGAGATGTAGCCTAGGAGTAGACAGCGCCAAAAGCTGAATTAAGCTATTTTGACTTTGGCTACGCAATTAACGTAGCTCAAGTTGTGTTTCTTAACTCGAGTTTTGCCATGCTGTCTAGACGTGCCCTTAGAGACTAACAATACAGGCAGTCCCTGGGTTACATGGATCCGACTTACATCGGATCCCTACTTACAAACGGGGTGAGGCAACCCCGCACTAGCTGCTTCCCCCCAGCAGACCAGGGAGACGCGAAGCTAGCACCCCTCCCCCCCCCCCAGCAGACCAGGGAGACGCGGAGCGGCTTTTCTCAGCAGACACCTCAGCTTGAGAATAAAGGACTGAGGGAAGTGAGGTGTGGGAGAATAAAACTGAGCTCTGGAGAAATGTTTGGCTAGAGTTTCCCCTACAATATGTACCAGTTCCGACTTACATACAAATTCAACTTAAGAACAAACCTACAGTCCCTATCTTGTACGTAACCCGGGGACTGCCTGTATGTATATATATATATATATATATATATATATATATATATATATATATATATATATATATATATATATATATATAAGCTTCCGAGGGTAGCCAAGTTAGTCTGTACAGGATAAACTTAAAAAAGAACAAATGGTCTGGTAGAATGGTCTGTAGAAGGTTTCATGCACTTTCATGGGCACAGCCCACTTCCTCAGATGACCCATTTGTTGTTTTTTAAGTTTTATATATATACACACGCACACACACAGATACACAAGTTGCACCTCCATAAATCGGAACTCTCTGTTCCGGCAACATCTGTGGTCTGGATGTTCCAGGCGTGCTGTGGGGGGTGGAGCCGAGATCCTTGGCGTGATGCGAGAGGGACGGCAACACAACGGGGCTGAGGGAACGGGAAGAGCTGGGAAGCCCGGCGTGCAGTTTAGCTGGGCTCCGCGCGGAGCCAGGAAGCCTTGATTTGCATCCCTCTGTCGACAGGGGGATGTAGTCTAAACATAGTCCCAGCGTCTTCTTTTATTCTAATATTCCCTAAACATAACAGTCAGAAACCTTGCTGAGTCCTCCCTAATGAACATTTCTCTGTAATCCGTCTTCCCGAGCCGATGCCTGAGCCTCATGAAGCAAGAATCCGAGCTAAACAGCGGCAAGTGCCACTTGGAACTATAAACACACATTAGGAACTTCTCAGCCTGTTTCTCCAGAGAATACTAGAGGCATGTTGCTGACGCACTTTGAAGGCGCGAGGGGAATTTGGCAGTGGGAAGTGTGAATTTTCTGCCTACCACACAAGATTCCAGTATACAGTGCAGACAAAGCCCAAAATAATTAGAAGGAGGCTGAACTCGCAAACAAACACCCACCTCCAACGGAGGGTGGAAATTAGTTTCTACTGCACTCAGTTTCCAAGGGGTCGCTGTGTTAGTCTGTGACTGAAAAAAAACCTTTAAAAACGAATGGTCCTAGAGCACCGTAGAGTCATCTGAAGAAGTGGGTTGTGCCCACCAAAGCTCATGATACCATCTACGTGTTTTGTTAGGGTGTGTCTAGACTACCTAGTTTTGTCGACTAAAGTGGACTTTGGTCGACAAAACTATACC
Organism: Pelodiscus sinensis; assembly: GCF_052426305.1. Lineage (NCBI taxonomy): Eukaryota > Metazoa > Chordata > Testudines > Trionychidae > Pelodiscus > Pelodiscus sinensis. The sequence continues at coordinate 4,902,017 of NC_143056.1, forward strand.
AGCGTCTACACTGCCGCTGAGTTCTGTTGACATAACGTCGACAGAACTCAGCAGTTTTGTCGACGCTGGTAAACCTCATTTTACGAGGCATAACACCTTCTGTCGACAGAACTCTGTCGACAGAAGGTGTTATTGCCTGTAACATTGCGTCCAGACTACAGAGTTCTGTCAACAAAGCAGCTTGCTTTGTCGACAGAACTCAGTGTGTCTGGACGCTCTTTGTCGACGGAAGTTTTGTCGACAGTATCTGTCGACAAAACTTCCGTCGACAAAACGCGGTAGTCTAGACGTACCCTTAGTCTCTAACAAAACATGTAGAGAAGAGAGAGAAAAAAAGACTGGGACTTTTCAGCTTAGAAAAGAGGTGACTAAGGGGGGATATGACAGAGGTCTGTAAAATCATGACTGGTGTGGAAAAAGCGACGAAGGAAAAGTTATTTACGTATCCCACAATATAAGAACTAGGGGTCACCAAATGAAATGAATAGGCAGAAGGTTTAAAACAAACAAAAGGAAGTTTTTCTTCACTCGGCACACAGTCGACCCGTGGAACTCCTTGCCGGAGGATGTCGTGAAGACTAGGACTTTAACATGGTTCAAAAAGAGCTAGATAGATTCATGGAGGGGAGGTCCATCAATGACTATTAGCCAGAATGGGTTGGAATAGTGTCCCTAGCCTCTGTTTCTCTGGAAGTGGGAGTCAGGGGAGTGGTCAGGTGAGGATTACCTATTGTGATCCCTCCCTCTGGGGCATCTGGCATTGGCCACTGTGGGCGGACAGGACACTGGGCTAGATGGACCTTTGGTCTGACCCCGTATGGCCACTCTTATGTTCCAAAGTGCTGCAGGACCATTCGTTGTATCTAACTGGTGTTTCAGGAAATCTGACGCTGAGTGTCTGTGATCGAGGAGTGGCAGGTCCAATCAGAGATTCGGTTGGTTTGTACAATTCGTCACCTGACAGGTCATTATACAATCCCCCAGAGGAAGCGGAAATGATTTCCCTAGCTATTTTGGAGTGTATAGTCTTGATCATAAACATTGATGGCAATTGAACAGGCACTTGTTTTGTTCAACGTTTTAATCTGCCGTATTCACCTAGTCCAAACAGGAGCATTTCAGCTCTTTCCAGAGATCAGAGTGGTATGGCTCTAAGGATCTGGAAGCTATGTTAGTCCCTAACCAAAGGGGTCTGAGGCATGCTGGCCCTGACTCCTGTACCTACACCACGTCTATCCTGGAGGAGCAATAAACCCCCTCTATTCTCCTGGCTGGCGGAGTCTGTTCTTGCTGCTACGGTGTTGCAGGATCGGGGAAACCCCGACGCGCCGTCATAGCATGTCCCATGCTTATAGTTATTATGTGAGTTTACTTTGTGGTATACCTTAAAACAGTGAATTCTCAAGTATCATATGAGGCTAAGTCTAGACTGCATCCCTCTGTCAACAGAGGGATGCAAATCAAGCATGTCGAAATTGCTAATGAAGCCAGGATTTAAACATCCCATGTTTCATTAGCATAAACATGGCTGTCGCTTTTTTCCTAAATGGAGTTTTTGTAAAAAAAAAAACGGCAGTCTAGATGCAGATCTGTTGAAAAGAAAGCCTTTTTCGACAGATCCTGTATTCCTCAAAAAATGAGGTTTACAGGATCTGTCGAAAAAGGCTTTCTTTTCGACAGATCCGCATCTAGACTGCTGGATTTGCATCCTTCTGTTGACAGAGGGATGCAGTCTAGACACACCCTGACTCTGTTGTCTGACACAAAAATGTACCTTACTCTTCTGATATCAGACATGTAGCATTGGGCATTCAAAGATGCCCGTCAATAATCTGCCCTCCTTGACCTTTGAGGGCCCTCAGATGGCATTATTATTATTGATTGTTTGTATTAACCTATTACCTGGGGTCTTAAGTCGTGAACCAGGAGCTGATTGTGTTAGCTTCAGGAAAAATGTTGAACAACAAAAAGTGTCCCAGAGGGCTTGCAATCTAATGTCTCTGGCTACACAGTTGGCTGAAAAGGCAAGACAACTCTGACCTGGGGGTGCTTTTATAATCGGACCCCCCAGCATTTGCAACATAAAGTCCAGACTTGTAGTCCATCCCAACAAGATAGAATCATAGAATTGTAGGAACTTTGAGGGGCCATCAACTCCAGTCCTCATTGCAGGACCAACCACTGTCTAGACCATCCCAGGCATGTTTCCTTCAGCCCTGAAATCTCAATACTGCTCTCTTTGTTCCTCAGGTACCAAGCAGGTGACGGGTTTTTAGAAAACAAGAATCTATGTTTTCATTTTCTCCTCTTCTCCCTCTTCGTCCAATATGAATACAGGCTACCTCCCACCTGTCTTTAGGAAACTGCTACCCCAGAAGCAGCCAAAGAACCCAGAAGTGGAGAGGAGGAAAAGCAGCCCAGCGGGAAAAGCGGGTTAAATGGAAAGGCTGAGTTAATGGAGATGGAGGAGGAAGAATGTAACTCCTACTTTTCTCTCAGGGGTGAAAGGGGACTAATGGATTCAGAATCAGCTGCATCCCTGCTGTGTATTTACCCAATCTGAAATAAAAACAAGAAAACTCCATTAGTGTAATACATTTTTCACGCAGCTGCAACCCAACAGTAGCTTCTGTATGGAAGCAGAGAAGCCATTTCCCCTTCTCAGAGCATCAGTACGGTAGAGTCATACTCGAGGGAGAGGAGAAAATGAAAACATGAGGGCTACATCTAGACTGGCATGATTTTCCGGAAATGCTTTTAACGGAAAAGTTTTCCGGTCAAAGCATTTTCGGAACAGAGCGTGTAGATTGGCACGGATGCTATTCCGCAAAAGCACTTTTTGCGGAAAAGCATCCGTGGCCAATTTAGACGCATTTTTGTGCAAAAAAGCCCCGATCGCCATTTTCGTGATCGGGGCTTTTTTGCGCAAAACAAATCTCAGCTGTCTATACTGACCCTTTTGCGCAAAAGCTTTGCGGGAAAGGGACTTTTGCCCGAATGGGAGCAGCATAGTATTTCCGCAAGAAGCACTGATTTCTTACAGTAGGAAGTCAGTGCTTTTGCAGAAATTCAAGTGGCCAATGTAGACAGCTGGCAAGTTTTTCCAGAAAAGCGGCTGATTTTCCAGAAAAACTGGCCAGTCTAGACACAGCCCTACAGTGTAGATGTGATCTCAGAAAAATGATAAAAGAAAACCACAATTTATCACCCATGGGCGAACACTTTCCACAAAATGATCACTCCATATGTGACCTCTCAATCCCCGTCCTCACAAGAAATCTGGAGAGTTCCAGTGTGAAAGACACGTTTGGGAGCTTTAATTCATAACTTTGCTGGATACTAAAAACCATGGTATGAAAGATGCTGGATTTACGGCTCATTACAACAACCTGGGATGCGGGTGAGCAACAAATTAACCACGGCTACCTTTCCATCTTCGTTAGTATGTAAACAGACTTCTCCATTCTATCGCCCATTCAGCCCTAATGGAGTCATGCGAACACCCATAGAATGCGTAATCACAACCCTGTGGGGATGTAATTCTACCCACCCCCACTTGCCGTGTACAGCTTTTTAGTTGACATGGGCTGTTCTCACAACACAGCATTCCTTGAACCAGCCACTTGCACGGGGGAGAGGAGATGGGACCCTGAATGTCTACATCAGTGTGAATAGGAATGGCTCAGGGGGCAAGGCGGGTAGCGTGGTTAACACATAGACCATCCACGAAAAGTTGCATCCCAGGTACAGGTAGGGGCTTACCTATCCCAAGCAAGCAGAGAAAGCAGAATCTCTGGGGGGAGGGAAGGCTCAGTGGTTTGTGCATTGGCCTGCTAAACCCAGGGTTGTGAGTTCAATCCTTGTAGAGGCCATTTGGGGCCAAACAATTTGTCAGGGATGGTACTTGGTCCTGCTGTGAAGGCAGGGGACTGGACTCAATGACCTTTCAAGGTTCCTTCCAGTTCTAGGAGATAGGCAATCTCTATTAATTATTTATTTATTTAATCAAAACAAGTCTGTAAATCAATAGAAGCAGGGTCTGTCTGGCCTGTGCCCCATTACCATGGTCGCATTTACCAAGAATCCTTAATTAACCCTGACACACCCCAACACACATCAGAGCAGGAATCGTTTTTAAAACAACCGTGTCTTGAACACCGTGCCCCATGTGCCAGCTCCCCCTTCCCTTGTGGGGTCTATCTGTAGGATAGATTGGTAGGGTCTTCCATCCCTCCGGCACCGTGGTGTCCAACGCACTAGCCACATGTGGCTATTTGGCCAGTTGAGTGCGGCTAGTTGGCTCACAACATTATTTACATTTTCTGAATAATGTCTCATTTGCTCTACCAGTAGCCACTGGTTGGTCTCTGCGGCTCCAGCACTGTTCAGGTTCTGCCGCAGCTGTAGCTAGTAACAGGTGCTGATAACTGAGAAGGCTCAGGCCCTTTTATAACATTCTGGTTTCCTCTGTCTCGTGATTGCCAATAACCTTCAAGAGGTGACTACCAAGCCCAGTGGAGGCCAATGCATCTGAACTAGCTAAGGATCTGCTCCCTTTTTTCTTTTAATACTGAAAAAAATGAAATCAAGCATCAAAGCCGACAGTACTACTTGGGTGCATTGATATTTAACATCAAGCTTGTCTTGGCCAATTAATGGGTGCAAACGGTTAGAAATTAATGGAAGGGTTCATTGTGTGATCAACCACTGAAAATGGTAGCTGATTGCAATTGTTCCTTATGGAGTACACCAGCAAAAATGTTGTTACACTCCCATCTCTGTATCCCCTTCCTTCCTCTCTCCCTCCCTTCTTTCCTCCTTTTCTTCCTTCGTTCCTTCCGCATCTGAGGACGTGAGTTGCTGCTCACATGTTATGCTCTAATATCATAATTAATTTCTTCGTTTTTAAAGTGCCACTGGACTCTTTGGTGTTTTTGCTGAACCAGGCTAACACGGCTCCCCCGCTGAAGAATGTGACGTTACAGCCAGCCAAAATTTATCTCAATACAACTTGAAACAGCTGAGGTAACAAGCCTCACTCTAAATCGTAGTTGAGGGTGGAAATACGAACTTAACCTTAGCTTCGCAGCCCTGCTGACACGGTTGGAATACTGATTTCTTTTCGTTCTTTTGTGAGACCAGATAAAACACACTGTAATTGCAGCCTACAGACCTGTAATTGGGAGGTTGTACACAAGACTTTCACAGGGGAAAATTCAGTGAAAAATCCTTTTTTTTTTTCTTGAGGTGGCAAAGAGGAATAAATATGTAGGAAGGTCCGTTTGTCTTTTTCATGAAAAATCCTCTGCAGTCCTTATTATATAGATCTGTGTCTCAGGGTGAGAGATCAAATTCAAGTAGTTTGAGCCAACAGTTGTACTGCATGGTATTGTTGTACACAACAAAAATACCACAGGGACAGACAGGTTGTTGTGTATTGATTAAAGTCACATATAGGAGAAATCAAATGCGAGTCCCTTATCCACCTGGAAACTGCAACCTACCTGCATATTTATTTGGAGCCCATCGTTTTCCACATGAATAATGGCCCGGAAAGGTGCTGCTCAGTTTTGGATCCTCTTTGCCCATAAATACACTAACAGGCAGGCACAGAATAATTCCCCCCATGTGATCTTACACACCCACAGTGGGCATGTCATGCCACTGCGGCAGGGCTCGCCCAAGCCATTCGTGAGCCCCTGGCCCTGGGAGCACGGCACCATCCCCGGGAGTGCGGCACATACGCAGCCCCGCCGCCACCCGGCTGGCTGTTCCGCGAAGCTCCCTGGGTGGTAGCCTGGTCAGCCCGTATCTTGGGCCGGCTCTGCACTGCGGTGTGATCACCTAATGCCGGGCCTTGTTATAGAATGTTCTGCGCTGATTAGGCCTCAGTTGGAGTGCTGTGTCCAGTTCTGGGCACCACATTTCAAGAAAGATGTGGAGAAATTGGAGAAGATCCAGAGAAGAGCAACAAGAACGATTAAAGGTCTGGAAAACATGAGCTATGAGGGAAGACTGAAGGAATTGGCTTAGTTTCGTTTAGAAAGGAGAAGACTAAGAGGGGACATGATAGCGGTTTTCTAGTATCTAAAAGGGTGTCACAAGGAGGAGGGAGAAAACTTGTTCATCTTGGCTTCTGAGGATAGAACAAGAAGCAATGGGCTTAAACTGCAGCAAGGGAGGTTTAGGTTGGACATTAGGAAAAAGTTCCTAACTGTCAGGGTGGTTAAACACTGGAATAAATTGCCCAGGGAAGTTGTGGAATCTCCATCACTGGAGATATTTAAGAGCAGGTTAGATAGAGATCTATCAGGGATGGTTTCGATGGTACTGGGACTTGTCATGAGAGCAGGGGACTGGATTCAATGACCTCTAGAGGCTCCTTCCAGTTCTATTGTTCCATGATTCAATGATTCCATGAGACATTATCCTGAAAGCCAACTGCTCTCTTAATGAATCCAGGTCAACTAGGCTCCACAACCAAACTCCAAGGCCTAGATCCTAGAATCCTAGGGCTGGCATCAGGATGGTGCCAAGAGGGTGGTTCTGAATCCTCAAAGATATTTAGGCACCTAACATCTATTGAAAGCAGGGAAGTTTGGTGTCTACATACCTTTTGATAGCCAGGCCTTTGCATTGGCTGAGGCTGCCTTTATAAACCCGAAATACATTTTCCCGCTGACGTTCTGTCTGACATTGACTGTTGATGGGACTGGACCATCCCAGCGAGTTTTTACTTTTGTGTCTTTCTATTCCAATAGCCTCAGAGGCCTAACACACTAAGGAAATGAATCCCAGGGCAAAAAAATCTGGTTAACCACCTTCTAAGACGTTCACTTTAGAGAGCAACGTTTGCCCGGTGGATTGATGGCACGTGGGTCCATCCGGGAAGCTCCAGGTGAGGAGCTCCGCCCATTATATCAGAAGTGGCACACCATGATTTCCAGGTTTCCCTTCACATCATTTATCACGTACCGTGAGGGCCCCGTCTTTCTGAGATGTTGGGGATATTGTGGGGGGCGGGACATTTTGGAGCAGGTTGTGTAGAGCGCAACTGGTTACTTGGTGGGAGCTCCTTGTACTTGTGATGTGAGAGACTTTCAGGATGGAGTCAGACAGGCTGCTGATGAGGGGAGGGAAGAAAGAGGGTAGTTTTCCCTGGGCCTGTGGCTTCCAGCCCTTCCAGGAGTGGCAGTGGGCAGAGCCCTGGGCCTTTAAATTGCCACCGGAGCACAGCATAGCATAATCCAGGTAGCCCATTATGCCTGAGGCCCCACCCATTCCAGGAGCACAGAGATGCCCCCGCCCCATGCATTGCCCAGGGGCATGGTGCAATCTGGGAAGGAACTGTAGTAAATTTTAGGTGGGTCGAGCTCGCCAATCTGATCAGAGATTCTAAGTTCGTCCTCCCTATCCCCAGTAACAAGCTGGTGAAACGATAAGATTCCCCCACACAAGGGTCTTCAGGTGCCGAGCGACAGGCACAGTTTAGATCAGGAAATGCAATCCTAATAAGCTTTATTACTGCAGGAATCGATGTAGCAAACAATACAACAAAAATAGCACCGAGTATGCAGATTAATTGAATCTCCTCTATGGATAACATTAACAAAATCAAACTGGACTTATCTAAACATACAGATCTTAATTACCTAATAGAATTTCATACTCACAGGCTCTTCTCCCCGCAAAAGCCGGGCGAGGAAGGACCAGCCTCCCTTTCCTGAGGGACCTTAGTGCAGGTGGAGTACGAGATACTTGGAAGCAAGACTTAGACAGAATAAATGAAGCAAGACAGAACTAGAAAGATAGAAAGAGAATAGAACCTGGTTTCTGACCTCAAGAGAAAACAGTATACACACCAGAGCGGGCTTTAGCAGCCTGACTTCCTTAATCCCTAGGCCTATATTCCCTTTTTGGCACCAAAATGTCCCAGATGTCCAAACCCCTAATCAAAGTTGGGCCTGGTACCTTAAGATTTCTGTGGGTACCTATGGGTACCTATAACTGATTGGAAGAGATATTGGGGGGGGAGGGGTGTCTGTGAATATGTTACGTCTTCTTGGGCCGATTCCCGGAACAGAGAAAAAGAGTGGAAACATTGCGGTTAGGTGCAGGAAATCTGGGCACTTCAGTTTCTGTTGGACTTTCAGATTTTATTTATGTTTATTCCTGCAAAATTGAGTGATGGTCTCAAAGTTAACTGTCAGGCCTTTTTTAATCTTTGCACAATTCATATCTTGGAAAATAGCAAAGAAAAATAGAAGAAATACCTATTAACCCTATCCTTATCACATTACTTTTGCTATAGCGGGGTCATACAAGATAAGTTTGACGCTGTAGACATCTTGCATTACTAGCATACAATTAAAAATATATCACGAAAAGGATAGGATAGGAAAGATATGTCATAGCAGGCTACAGTGGCAAGTCTGTGAAGGCCACTTTGGAAATGGACTGGAAGACAATGGATGGACGGAAGCCCTTGTTCAGGCCAGTCAGCTCCTGACCTGACATTTTCATATGAAGCCTATCCAGCCGAACGACACATTTGTCCTCTCCATACCCTGCCAGCCAGGTCCACTGTATCAGTGTCGGTGTGACCCAAAGGGGTGATCCCCAGTGATCACTGGCACTTGGTGTGGGTGTCAGTGATGTGGGGCGTTCTTTATCACATCCACAGCAGAATGCATCATTGCCAGAAACTTGGAGCCATCTGGAAAGGGCGGAGGAAGCACAGTGAAGGCTGGGTCAGAGTCAGGCTCTGGTTGTTTGCTGGCACAGAAAAGGGTTCGGGAAATGTCTTGATCTTCAGTAAAGCTTTCAAGACGCACGGCCTGCCTTATTTGTTCCAGCCACCTGCATCCTCCTTGCAAGGCCTTGGCTGCAAGCATGGGAGCATTGGTTTGCTTCACATTCAAGGGAGGGACAATTGTGTAAGACTCAGGGAGTGATGGGGGTGGAACTCAATGACCTCCTGGGGTCTCTTCCAACCCTAGAATTCTATGATTTTATGGCATTGTCTTCTTCACTGATGCTTGAGTACTGAGATGCTGAAAGAGTGATACCCAGAGTTTGTGGGAGGTGTCTGTTGCTATGGTGCAACTAGATTCTGGCCTATGTTGTTTCTGCCTATGGTAGTGAACACACCACCGTGAAGCTGTAGATGACGGACAAGATTCTCATCCTCAAAGTGTTGGCATACACCATTTGCCATGATGGTAGAGATGGCCAACAATCTGTCACAGGAAGTCGGCAATCCAAATTTAAAGATGGTCTTTATTAGGTCATTTTTTCACAGCTGTGTATGAAGTGTCCAACCAATATAGACCAGTAAAGACATTTCTCAAGCATTAGTGTGGTACGAACTTTCTGTCCCTTCATGGCGTAATACCGATGGGCGGAACCGAACCTGAGACCTTTGTGCATGAACCTTTACCGAGTTCAAAGCCACCTGGCACTCAGCTAAGACTGTAGAGCGGTAGGTGTGTGGGTTCAAATGGCAATGAATGTTGTTGTATTGCAACAGTGTGCCAAAGTGGAGGAGTGGAAACTTGTTCTGAGTTTAAATGTTTTGGACCAACCACTGTCATGAACTTCAGAGTGATCGGGCCAGCAATCCTAGGACAAACAATCCAGTCAATTGTGGTTTTATTTGAAACACAACCCTTTGAATACATTTTGCAGTTTGGAATGGATGAACTGCTGCTTCCTCTCATATTTTTTCCAGAGAGAGTGTCCAATATCCTTGTGCGGAGCCCATCATATCCTTTGTCTGGAGTGTATGCGTATGACAATTAAAATTAGTATAAAATGTGTCCTAACGTCTCTTTGAAAGCCAGGTGGAACCAAAACACAGACTACATCCCTGTATGCAGAAGAGTAAAACAACGTTATCTACTGATGATGACAATGTTGTTCAAATAGCAGCCACAGATGGCAAAGCATGGGTAGGTGATGACCCCATAGATGAAAATCTTTGTTAGGTCATGCCCTCAGACAATGTGGTAAATATCATGCTTTTGTCATTAAACCCACAATTCCACCTCTCTCTCTCTCTCTCTCTCTCTCTCTTTCTCTCTCTTTTTTTGTATGCAAATCTGATCAGCTAAAGCGAACAGAAATTCTTTTACCACATTTCTCTCAGTTCTCAGTAATCTGCCTTTGTTCTTTCACTAGACACAGAGGTTTGGCTGTTCTCTAGCACACTGTGAGGGGGTTGTCTGCCCCACACTGCCCCAACAGGGGTTAATAGAACCTGAGGGAGGATGAGGCAGCCAATTAGAGAGAGGCTATTTCAGTTATAAAAAAAAATAAAAGTGAGGGGAATTTCTAAACGAAAAGTCAGTTTGAGTTCAATATCCATTTAAAGAACGCTGAAACAAATAATTGATGCTCAGGGATTTTTATTTTTTAAAACAAGTGAAACCTTTAAAAAAGCTCAGAAGAGAAAACAAAACATTTCATCGAGCCACGTTTACTTTTTTTACGTTGCTTTTTATGAGCAAACACCGAAAAAAAATCATCACCTCATGCTGACTCAAAATGAATTTTGTTTTTCATTTTGTTTCAGAATTTCAGGCATTCACAGAGCTCTTATTCGGGAGTGTGGGTGGTGGGTAGGCTAGGCAGGGAAGATGTTGCCTTCCCCCGTCCACAGTCCTCCCCCAGAATGCCTAGTGTCAGGATTAACCAGCCTGCCCCCATCCACCTCCCCTCCCCATGCTGGTGAGGAGTGCATGCACATCGCTTGCTGCTCTGCCTCCCTGTGGTGAGGGGAGTGGGACGGCAATTTGGCTTCCATGGGGATAGAGCCTCAGCAGAAGGGGCAGGGCTGGGGGTGGGGTTGGGAGATTCCCTCCCCCAGCCCTACCTTCACCAACTGCCCATGTTTGGAGGTTTGTGAAAAGTAGATTAGTGACCTAAAACAATCTTCTGGGAACAAAGTTCTGAGTTAACAATAAGAACAGCACATAACCTAAGAGAAAAGGTTGCTCTGTCTTTCAGCTGTCCCGGAGCTGGTGAGGTTTGGGTCCGTTCCACTTCTCCTCCTATTCCTTGTTCTTCAAAGCCGTAGGTCTTTGTTCTCAGTTTCCCAGATTTACACATGCCCAAAGCCAGTGTGGTAAGGGGATGACCTAGGGGATGACCAAGCCAGAACATGAAACAAAAGACATTATGTAACACAGACCCTGGTCATCAGCAGGCAAAGTTGAACCTGGAACCTCCTGAGCACAGGGAAGCTGCCGCTACCCGTGTGAGCTCAAAGCCAGCTGGCTAGTCCCTAAGGCTGTTAAGCAGTCTCAATATTCTTTCTGTAGCTGTCTTGGGGAAGTGCACCACACCCAGGAAGTGTGAGGGTTACAGATGTATTATCTGAATTGTCTTTTAACAACTCCCCTACTCAGTGTCTGGAGGGATTTCTTCTCTCAAGTCATCTTCTTGCCTTCAAGTTCCTTTCCCAGCAATGCTGTTGGTGTAGGCCAGAGAAGCCGTACAGTAAATATCCCAATAACTAGGTCAGGATGCAGTATTCATAAATTATTACAAGTAGTTCCACATCCCACACAGTCAACACCTCCCTAAGGAGGTCTAAAAATAGATGAATGCAGTTAAGAGACATCACCACAGTGGCGCAGAACTTGCTGTTTTGCTGCCTTTTCAACACGGAGCTACAATCGATGCTCCCAATTCCCCCATGGGGCTGGCCTTTTCCCTCAGAACAACACAATTGGGTCTCATGATTTCCAAGCCCACCATTTTATGGGGGGATGAATTCAGAGTGGTCAGACAAATACCTCTGTGATCTCCAAATCATTACTGACGGCTATGCTTGCAGGATATAATCACAGAATTTCAGGACATGAAGGGATCTTGAGAGGTCATCTAGTCCACTCCCCTGCACTCATAGCAACACTAAATATTATTTACAACATCCCTGAATGTTATGTAGATCATGCCTGGTGGGACTAAGAACTTGTCTCAGCTGACCCCAAGATTGACGCTCTGGGGATCAATCTCCCAGGATTTGATTTAGCGGGTCTAGTAAGGACCCACTAAATCAACCACTGATGGTGTCCACATTGACCCCTGTACTCCACAGGGAAGAGTAAGGGAAGTTGCTGGGAGTTTCTCTTGTCCACCTCCCACAGTGGGGACACTGCAGAAATTCAGCCTAAGGTACCTCGACTCGAGATATGCTATTCTCGTATCTTGAGCTGTGTATCTTAGGTTGACTTTCTCTCCTACCATAGATCTAGCCTAAATATTACCTAAGCCAGTTCTCATGTCTCTGATGAAGGTCTAATTGATTATCAGATGCAGAAAAGGAAGTAGAGCATCATTCTGTATTGCTTTCTCTGACCGCTGAGTTAATTCCCAGATTGTCTTCTCAGTTGTACTCACAGAACAAGTTGTTCACCTGAGAGCAGAACTGACCTTAAAAATGAAAGAGCCACATATAGCAGATGATTGGCTGTGAGAAATAGCTAGATAGAATGAGGAAGGCAACTAGTTTAGGACAATTTTAGATCTAGAAAACTTGCCTTACAGTGAAAGATTTAAGAATATAATTTGGTTCAGATTTTCTAAGAGATAACAAAGAGATTATCTAATTATAGAATCATAGGACTGAAAAGAACCTCAAAAGGTGATGTAGGACAGTCCCTGGGACTCATGGTGGGGCTAAGTATTAGCTAAATCAGTTTAAACAGTCTAAACAGTTTTAAAAACCCTCCAATTACAAAGTTTTCCCAACCTCCCAAGGCAATTTGCTCCTGTGCTTAACTGTTTTCATGCTTGGGAAGTTTTTCCTAATGTCCAACCAAACCCAAGATTAATAAGGATAAATGGAAAGTGCTCCACTTAGGAAGGAACAATCCATTTCATACATAAAGAATAGGAAGCGACTGTCTACGAAGGAGTACGGCAGAAAGGGATCTAGGGGTCATAGTGGACCACAAGCTAAATATGAGTCAACAGTGTGACACTGTTGCAAAAAAAGCAAATATGATTCTGGGATGCATTAACCGGAGTGTTGTGAGCAAGACACGAGAAGTCATTCTTCCGTGCTACTTTGCGCTGATTATGCATCTGTTGGAGTATTGTGCCCAGTTTTTGGCACTATATTTCAGGAAAGATGTGGAGAAACGGGAGAAGGTCCAGAGAAAAGCAACAAAAATGATGAAAAGTCTCGAAACTATGACCTATCGGGGGAGACTGAAAGAATTTGGTCAGTTTAGTTTGTAAAAGAAAAAACGGAGGGGGGACATGAGGGGGAAAACAACTGAAGAGAGTTGGCAGTTTTTCAAAGGAACATTATTAAGGACTCGAAAGCAAGCTATTCCTCTGCGTAGGACAGATGGGAAATATGGCAAAAGATGGCCTTGGATCAACCAGGAGTTTTGCATGAGCTAAAAATAAAAAAGGAGTCATATAAAAAATGGAAACTAGGACAAATTGCAAAGGATGAATATAGGCAAACAATACAGGAGCAAGATTAGACAGGCAAAGGCACAAAATGAGCTCAAACGAGCTACAGGAATAAAGGGAACAAGAAGACATTCTATAAATATATTAGAAGCAAGAGGAAGACCGAGGACAAGATACGCCCATTGCTCAGTGAGGAGGGAGAAACAGTAACAGGAAACTTGGAAATGGCAGAGATGCTTAATGACTTCTTTGTTTTGGTCTTCACAGAGAAGTCTGATGAAGGAATGCCTAACACAGTGATTGCTAGTGGGAAGGAGGTAGGTTTAGAAGATAAAATAACAAAAGAACAAGTTAAAAATCACTTCGAAAAGTGAGATGTCTGAAAGTCACCAGGGCCTGATGAAATGCATCCCAGGATACTCAAGGAGCTGATAGAGGAGGTATCTGAGCCTCTAGCTATCATCTTTGGAAAATCATGGACGGCAGGAGAGATTGCGGAAGACTGGAAAAGGGCAAATCTAGTGCCCATCTCTAAAAAGGGAAATAAGAACAACCCAGGAAACTACAGACCAATCAGTTTAACTTTTGTGCCAGGAAAGATAATGGAGCAAGTAATTAAGGAAATCATCTGTAAACACTTGGAAAATAATAAGGTGATAGGGAATAGCCAGCATGGATTTGTAAAGAACAAATCATGTCAAACCAATCTGATAGCTTTCTTTGATAGGATATTGAGTCTTGTGGATAAGGGAGAAGCAGTGGACATGGTATACCTAGACTTTAGTAAGTCATTTGAAACGGTCTTGCATGAGTGGGTGCATAACTGTCTGGATAACCATATTCAGAGAGTAGTTATTAATGGTTCACAATCCTGCTGGAAAGGTATAACAAGTGGGATTCCGTAGGGGTCTGTTTTGGGATCGTCTCTGTTCAATATCTTCATCAACAATTTAAATATTGGCATAGAGAGTACGCTTATTAAGTTTGGAGATGCTACCAAGCTGGGAGGGGTTGCAACTGCTTTGGAAGACAGGGTCATCATTCAAAATGATCTGGACAAATTGGAGAAATGGTCTGAGGTAAACAGGATGAAGTTTAATAAAGACAAATGAAAAGTGCTCCACTTAGGAAGGAACAATCGGTTTCACACATACAGAATGGGAAGTGACTGTCTAGGAAGGAGTATGGCAGAAAGGGATCTATGGGTCATACTGGACCACAAGCTAAATATGAATCAACAGTGTGATGCTGTTGCAAAAAAAGCCAACACGATTCTAGGATGCATTAACAGGAGTGTTGTGAGCAAAACACAAGGAGTCATTCTTCCTCTCTACTCTGCTCTGGTTAGGCCTCAGTTGGAGTATTGTGTCCAAATCTGGGCACCGCATTTCAAGAAAGATGTGGAGAAAATGGAGAAGGTCCAGAGAAGAGCAACAAGAATGATTAAAAGTCTAGGGTACGTGATCTCTGAAGGAAGATTGACATAATTGGGCTTGTTTAGTTTGGAAAGGAGAAGATTGAGAGGGGACATGATAGCTCTTTTCAAGTATCTAAAAGGGTGTCACAAAGAAGAGGGGGAAAAATTATTCTTCCTGGCCTCTGAAGATAGAAGAAGAAGCAATGGGCTTAAACTTCAGCAAGAGAGGTTTAAGTTGGACATTAGGAAATAGTTCCTAACATTCAAGGTGGTTAAACATTGGAATAAATAGCCTTGGGGGGTTATGGAATCTCCATCTCTGGAGATATTTAAAAGCACGTTAGCTAAATGTCTACCAGGGATGGTCTAGACAGACAGTACTGTGTCCTGCCATGAGGGCAGGGGATTGGACTTGACGACCTCTTAAGGTCCCTTCCAGTCCTAGTATTCTGTGATTCTATGATAACAGCTTTCAAGTTCTTAAAAGTGCATTACGAGGAGAAGGGAGAGACAGTATTCTCCTTGGCCTCTGATGATAGGACAAGAAGCAATGGGCTTAAATTGCAGCAAGGGAGGTTTAGGTTGGACATCAGGAAAAACTTCCTACCTGTCAGGGGGTGTGTCTAGACTACATGCCTCCTTCGACGGAGGCATGTAGATTAGCCAGATCGGAAGAGGGAAATGAAGCCGCGATTAAAATAATCGCGGCTTCATTTAAATTTAAATGGCTGCCCCGATCTGCCGATCAGCTGTTTGTCGGCAGATCGGGGGAGTCTGGACGCGATGCCCCGACAAAGAAGCCTTTCTTCATCGACACAGGTAAACCTGGTTTCACGAGGCTTACCTGTGTCGATGAAGAAAGGCTTCTTTGTCGGGGCATCGCGTCCAGACTCCCCCGATCTGCCGACAAACAGCTGATCGGCAGATCGGGGCAGCCATTTAAATTTAAATGAAGCCGCGATTATTTTAATCGCGGCTTCATTTCCCTCTTCCGATCTGGCTAATCTACATGCCTCCGTCGAAGGAGGCATGTAGTCTAGACACACCCAGGGTGGTTAAACACTGGAATAAATTGCCTAGGGGGGTTGTGGAATCTCCATCACTGGAGATATTTAAGAGCAGGTTAGACCGACACCTGTCAGGGATGATCTAGATGGTGCTTGGTCCTGCCGTGAGGGCAGGGACTGGACTCGATGACCTCTCGAGGTCCCTTCCAGTTCCAGCGTTCTGTGATTCTATGATTCTACCTGTTCTGTTCTATGATTCTATTGAAATTGTAACTCTTCATGGCAGGGACCGCCTCCCATTGTGTCTCAGTACAAGGAGCAGCATAGTAGGACCTGGATCTATATTGGGACTCTCTTCTAATACATAAAATATTCTGTGTATTACAAAAGCAAGAGTCTCTGATCTCTTCTGAAAAAAAAGCAGGTTTTCTCTCTGCCTGCCGTATGCCAGCAGAATTTTGTTTTACAAACGGTACGGGTTTTGCCCATGATTTCTGAAGTATCCCATTTGTATATCAGTGATAGAGATGTAGCCGTGTTAGTCTGGTGTAGCTGAAACAAAATACAGGACTATGTAGCACTTTAAAGACTAACAAGATGGTTTATTAGGTGATGAGCTTTCGTGGGCCAGACCCACTTCCTCAGATCAATCAGCACGTCCATATATACCAAAGTGATACAATAAAAAAAATGAACACATGTGAAATTGACAAATCAAATTTTAGAACACAGTGGGGATGGGGGGGGGGGGGAGTCTGGAGTTGAAGTCTGGAGTTAAAGTCTCTTTGAAGCAATATGCATGTTTTAAGGTCATTGAGGGAATGATCCGTCTGGCTGAAATGGCAGGCAACAGCTTTCTCTCTGGGAGAGAGTCTGATGTCTGTCTTGTGGGCATTGATCCTTTGGCGAAGTGTCTGAGATGTTTGTCCAATGTACATAGCAGACGGACACTGTAGGCACATGATGGCATAAATTATATTTCTGGATGAACAGGAATATATGTTCTTGATCTTGTAACTGGCATGGTTAGGTCCAATAATGGTGTCAGCAGAGTAAATATGTGGACAAAGCTGGCACCGGGGTTTGTTGCAAGGGAACGTTCCAGGGTTGGTATTAGTGTGGTATGTCCTGTGGTTGTTGGTAAGAATCCTCCTGAGGTTAGGTGGTTGTCTATAGGACACCCCACCATCAATCTCAGCCTGGACCATTCTACATGAGAGATCCATTTCCTGGATACCACTGTACAAATCAACAATGGAAAATTAGATATGACTCTCTACAGAAAACCCACTGACTCCTACAGTTACCTACATGCCTCCAGCTCCCATCCAGGACATACCATACGATCCATCGTCTATAGCCAAGCCCTTAGATACAACCGCATCTGCTCTAATCCCACTGACAGAGACCAGAAACTTCAGGATCTCTACCAAGCATTTTTAAACCTCAATTACCCACCAGGAGAAATAAAAAAACAAATTGAAAGAGCCAGACGAATACCTAGAAACCATCTATTTCAAGACAGACCCAGGAAAACCAACAATAGAACACCACTTGTCATCACCTATAGCCCCCAACTTAAACCCGTCCAACACATTTTCAATAAACTACAACTGGAACAGGATACTTCACTTTGAGAGGCTCAGGGAGACAGACCCATTGTCTCCTATAGACAACCACCTAATCTCAGTTAAAGAGACTTTAACTCCAGACTTCAAGGAGAAGCTTCAGAATTGTCATTCATGCTTAAATTTGACACTTTATGTATGGGTTTAAACAAAGACTCTCATTATCTCACCTATTACAAAGATAGCTTCCCCAATTATCACCCCTATGTCATTACCTTACAGAAACTTACCTTCTTCCCTCACCCCCACTCTGTTCTAAAATTTGATTGGTCAGTTTCACGTGTTTATTTTTTTTTGATTGTATCACTTTGGTATACATGGTTGTGCCGATTTTCTTCCACTATTTGATCTGAGGAAATGGGTCTGGCCCACGAAAGCTCCTCACCTAATAAACCATCTTGTTAGTCTTTAAAGTGCTACATAGTTCTGTCTTTTATTTGTATATCAGACATGCTGTGTGGCTGGCTGTGAGTCTGGAGATTGCAGTGCATGTTGCTAAGGATACCTGCAATTCAGATGTTTCATTCTTGCCCCCACTTTAGCATGGATCACAGAGTGAGTCTAAATTCCTACTGAAGGGAGAAGTCTGACCTCCTGGGATGCCCAGACGCAAGGGAATCATATTAGCAAGCCCAGGCTGGTACCAAGACAGCCTCTTGGAAGAAAGGGCAAAGGTAAGCTGACTCTTTATTGATTCTAGAAATGAGGGATCATGCATCTCCATCAAGTAAAATAATCCTCTTCGCTCCTTCTGCTAAAACACAGACGAGCAAAAGGGGCCCCTCCTCACTCTAGGGCTGTGTCTACACTGGCATGAATTTCCGGAAATGCCTAAAATGGAATACTATTCCGTTTTCAGTTTTTCCAGAAAAGGAGCATCTACATTGGCAGGCTGCTTTTCCGGAAAAGTCCTTTTTCTGGAAAAGCGTCTGTGGCCAATGTAGACGCGCTTTTCCGGAAAAGAGCCCCGATCGCCATTTTCGCGATTGGGGCTTTTTTCCGGAAAAGACTACTGGGCTGTCTACACTGGCCCTTTTCCAGAACAGTGTTCCGGAATAAAGACTTATGCCCGAGTGGGAGCAGAATAGTTTTTCCGGAATAGCGGCTGATTTTGTACAGTAGAGCATCGTTGCTTTTCCGGAAATTCAAGGGCCAGTGTAGACAGCTCACAGCTTATTCCGGAAAAGCGGCTGATTTTCCGGAATAAGTGGCCCAGTGTAGAAACAGCCTAGCTGTGTAGCTTTAATTATGATGACGCATTGCGTGGCCTAATTCACAAGGAGTTAACGACAGGGGACAAGCTGGTCGCATTTCAGTTTTTGGCAGACTCTAGCACTTCCTTCGTCAACGCCTAGTTATACGTGAAGCGACATGCATCGGGATCGGTTCATGACAAAAGAACCGAGTGCATGAGTGAAACACTCTGTTTTCCTATACTTTGCTTTGCTGGTTTCAAATCCGCAGCAGCTTTCTCTCGTCTGAGCGGGTTTGGTGGGCAGGGTGCAATGATCTCCTGGCACACCGCCCCGGCAACCACCGTGAGCATTGTCTGGCAGCTCCATCCTCGCGGCACAGTGATCAGCGCTCATGTCCGAGCACTTGGACTGCGCATGGATGGGCATCTCCCCAACAAAGCCCAGTGTTCTAAAGTCCTCGCTGTTTCTGCACTCGTCTTTGTGTGCCTGGGGCATGGCTCATGGGGCTTTGTGGCAAGCATTTCAAGATTCTGTAACTGAGTCAGTTGCAGAACTTGTCTGTCCTTTGAGGGAATTATGGGACAGGCACTGGAGGACAGCCAGTCCTTGAGTGATTTTTTTTTTATTTTGCTGGCATCCTAGCTGCAAAGTGGATGGATTCCAGCCCAAGTGAAAGCAAAGCCCAGCTTCTAGTCTGACTGGTTGGTCTACCCAGTGCTTGGTCCTGCTGTGAGGGCAGGGGAGTAGACTTGATGACCTCTTGAGTTCCCTTCCAGTTCTCGTGTTCTATTTGTCGTGTGCTGCTATCTCTGGCGTGTCTTTTGAAGAGACATTCCCGTCCTTTCTGCAGAATTATAGCCAGCCCTGCACCTCATTAAGTCACTTTGCATTGAGGTATCTCAAAGACCGTCTGCATCTTTAGATGGCTTTAAAGATCTTTTCCTAGTTCATGTCGGAAGTCAGAGGCAGACCAAAGACATGACTCCCAGTCTCCAAGTCCCAGGCTAGCACCCTAACCCTAACCTTAACCCCTGCACAAATAAGTAATAAGTTTATACTGAGGATTTAGTGTTAGAAGTAGCTAAGCATTTTCTCTTCCTTTGAATTTGTAATCTACTTTGATCTGCCTCTTCTCACTTATACCCACTGAAATCCTATGGCTCGTATTTAACAAAATCATTTTTCCTTGCTATCAAGCCCAGTGTACATAATTATTACCAGGGGAGGGGAGAAGCAGTGTGTACATTCCCATTTTTATTGTTAAAGGGGGCATACCCAAATAATGCATTGGGTGTTCTGATCCCATGTGGGGAGTGGGGTCCCAGGAAGCCGGGCCCAAAACTGCCCTCTCCTTGGACCTGAAATGGTTCAGCGTCTTTACTTCTTCTCAGGGGGGCGTTGATCTCAGCTTGTGGCCCTGGCTGGAGAGACAAGAGGAGCTGGCCCAGTAGGACTGAGTGGTGAGAAGCTCCAGAGAGCAGGCAGGTGAGTAGCAGTGGCCGTGTCAACACCCCCGAGATCCCCCCCAAGAGGTCTTCTGTGACCTCACCCCATCACACCATTTCTTTGGGGGTGATAATTACAGTGTGAATGGCAATTCCCACCCTACATCCAGGGGATCGCTCGTGAGGATGCCTACACTCCATGGAGAGCTGCTCCTTGGCTCATTTCCATAGCTCAAGATACATAACAATGGAAGACAACCGTTTCAAGCGTGGACCCGTGTCTCCCGCTGAATGGACACCCATGCAAAGACTGTAGAATGCCACCAACATGTCATAACTGAGAAGAACATCTAGATATTTGTGTTATGGTAGCACCTCGAAACCTCGATGAGATCCAGATGTTGAACAAACACATGGACACAGACAATTCCTGTTCCTAACGAGGGGCAGTCAAAGCTGGCAAGACTGAGAGAAAGGAAAGATGACCCTTGCCAATGACCAGGTAAAGAATGGAGGCAGAAAAAGACACACAAAGATTTGATCGTGTTACTCTCCTTCTATTCGACTTGACGACAAAAATCAGGAGGTGAAAATCTGGATGGGGGAACTGTGCCAAAGCTGTACATGAAACCTCCATCAGATCTAGGAGTTCAGTCCAGATCTCATGAATGCATCCATGGGGGTTTAACCACAAGACCATCCTTCTTCTGTTTGCTGGGCCAGTGACATCGTAGAGATGGCGACATTTCAACGACCAAAGGCAGGAACTCAGTTTTACAGCATTGGCAGGAAGTAGAGGGGGGTGTTTCGATGTGCAACTTTGCACCCATTCATCTAATCCTTGTGTTCATTGTGCAGTTTGCTGTAGCACAAATGCAAGAGGAAAACGGATGTCAGCTCAGCTGATGAATGCATCATACACACGTTGGCAGAACCTGGTGCTCTGACACACACTTCCTGAGACAGCAAAATTGTATTTTCTGCATGAGCAGAACGGGCAGGTCCTCTTCTTTACATTCTTTGTATTTTAAGCTCAATGAAATGTGACTTATCAAGTCAAGTGCCAGGTATGCTGGTTCATTTGTCCGTGTTTTAGTTGTCCAATCATAACACTTTATGGAATTTCTGCCAACGTACAGCTAATCCTCTTTAGAGCAGCTAAGATACATGAAAGAAACTTTGAGGGCCTTCACTATGAGTAATAACAACCATGATAAAGGTAGACAGCTGCGCTGCCTTTAGTCAGCTTGATTCCTGGTGTCAATATTTAATTTGCAATGAAAAAATCCTGATGGTTAAATGGTGCTTTAAGCAGTTCAATGCCTGCAGGTTGATGGATTTCATAATGGGGAACTGGTGGCTGGGTGTGTTCCTTGAATTCTGGCGGTTCTGAATACGCACATAATTTATATGAGAATTTTCTGACCGTGGAAAGGGAATGTTTAAGTATCTTGTATTACTATTTACATTATACGGGTCGAATCTCTCTAGTCCGGCACTCACTGGTCCGGCAACATCCGCGGTCCGGCATGATTTTAGTTTGCCGGATGTCCAATCTTCATGGATGTGGCCAAGTTTCCTGTAGTCCCATAAGGTTTGTTTCCAGCCACCAGTCCTGGCTCTCTGTGTTCTGTGCTGTTCTTTAGCTCTAATTTATTCCTTGATGTCTTTTCAGAGCCCAGGAAGCAGTGGAAGGGTTGGTAATGCTGCTATCATCTGCTTTATGGATTGTACAAATACAAACTAAGAATTATTTCCTGCACTGAGGAGGTCACACACGGGAGCCGGGATTTTCCAAAGCACCCGAGTGATTTAGGATTAGGGCTGGCCGGAAAACAACAATTCCATTTCACACCAAACCTGGAGGTTGGAAGTAAGACCCACTGTACAAGAACCAGCAGGGTGTGTCTAAACTTCATGGCTCTGTCGCCATGTAGATTAGTTTACTAGACATACCCAAATGAAGCGGCGATTTAAATAATCACCGCTTCATTTAAATTAAAATGGCTGCCGCGCTGAGCCGATCAGCTGTTTGTTGGCTCAGGGCGCTAGTCTGGACGCTCCGCGGTCGACATCAAAGACATTTGTTGACCGTCCCGGTAAACCTCATCCCATGAGGCATAATGGGAAGGTCAACAAATGCCTTTGATATCTACCACAGAGCATCCAGACTAGTGCCCTGAGCCAACAAACAGCTGATCGGCTCAGCGCGGCAGCCATTTTAATTTAAATGAAGCGGAGATTATTTAAATCGCTGGTTATTTTGGCTATGTCTAGTAAACTAATCTACATGGCTCTGGCGACAGAGCCATGTAGTCTAGACATACCCCTAGTGTCCTGCTTCAAGCCCACACCTGGGAGACCTCCAGCCATGTCTTTGCTTTACCTGAGGTGAAGCAGGAACTTGAAGCTGTGTCTCTCCCATATCACCTGAACACCCGCCAGGCCATTCTAGGCTGTGTCTTACTTCTCTCACTGGTTTGGACCAGAAATTAGATTGAGACTCGAGAAACCTTCCTGATAAAAGTTTTCCCAAACTCAGCATGTTTTGTACAAATCGGCATATTCTGACACAAAAGCGTTTTGTTAAAAAAATTCCCAACCAATTCTGTGGAGGATCACAAGCCCAAGTCAGGTTCCTGTTTGAAAGTCCCATCCTACATAGACAAGACGGACAAAGGTGGAGGCAAGAAAATACTTTCTCCTCATGTTACCAATGGGGAAACTGAGGTACAGAGTGAGAAAGTGACGTGCCAGAGTCATCGAAGATGCCTTAGGGAGAATTGGGAACTACACCTGAACCCCATGGCCTTATTTTTTCTCACAGGACTTTTAGAAATTTGCAGCAAAGTATTCAGCTAGGTTCAGTTATTGCTGTCTCAGATTACTCGAGGCAGAGTCAAAACCAAGTACCATGGCTCCCCTTGATAAAAGCCCATACCTCCTTGTTTCCTATTACACTGTTAGTTACATTGTGCTTCATATGGTGGTGCTCCACAACCTTCTGGCTTTCACCGCTCGTGAACAGCTGAATGGATGCCTGCACTTTGACAAAAGTCTCTACTGGCTGTGTGTTTGCTGCAGAAGAGAGGTGGCAGATTGTAAAACTGAAAAGTGACATGAAAAGTTACCACAAGCTTCCCATTGTTGTGTGGTAGGAAAAGAGGAAGATTTAAAACTCCGGTGGCATATTCTTCAGCAACGTCTTCCTGTGTTACAGGCCATGATTCTAACACCACAGAATGTTTCGCTAAGAAAAGAGAACCACAACCCAACAGAATGTTCAATGAATGTGCACAGATCTTGCTCCGTTTCCTTTGCAGAAATGTCCCTCCAGGATATTTGAAATCTCCAATACATTCTCCGTTTACTCTCATTTACGTGCAATCCCTCTGTAATAAGGAGAGAGAACTTCCTCTTGGCTCCAGGGCTTCTGTTCATATTGCTGGGTGCCTGGCCGTGTCCAGACTCAGGGGTTTTTTCGGGAAAAGTAGCCTTTTCCCGAAAAAACTTCCCCTGCGTCCAGACTCAAGCCGCATTCTTTCGAAATTATTTTGAAAGAGCGAGGCTTTTCTTTCGATGGCGGTAAACCTCGTTTCACAAGGAAGAACGCCTTCCTTCGAAAGTTCCTCTTTCGAAGGAAGGCGTTCTTCAATGTAAAGAGGCCGTCTTTGAAAGAGAGCATCCAGACTCGCTGGGTGCTCTCTTTCAAAAAAGCGGATTTCTCTTTCGAAAGATCCGCCTGCAGTCTAGACGCGATCTTTCGAAAGAGGCTCTTTCGAAAGATGCTTTCGAAAGAGCCTCTTTCGAAAGAAGCCTGCAGTCTAGACATAGCCCCTGAGACTACCTTTAGCATCTCGGAGTACAGAGACATATTTCAGTTCCTGGTTAAGGAAAATCGGTGCTCCGGAGGTCTGCGCAAGACTATGCAAAGCGTTCTCCTTTACCCCATTCCAGAAGCTGAAAGGGAGAATAAACAGGATAAAATGGCCCACTTCCATAGTGTTCACAAGCACACGAAACATTTGAGACAATGTCAACCAAGCCCTTTCTAAGCCTACACCCTACATAATGAGCAACTACAGATATGCTTCAAAGTATCCACAAAGCATCTTATTTGAGCAACAAAGAAGGAATATAAATGACCAGAGCTCAACAAATCCATTTATCTACTCTCCCGTGGCGAGTAGATTTCAGCCGGTTGCCCTGTTGATCGGTGGTGCGCGCATGCGTATTGCGGGTCTGGCGCATGCACAGTGTGGGGCTGGCGAGTGGATTTCAACGCGGTTTGTCGAGCCCTGAACATGTCGGTGTGAGGAGGGAGAGCCTCAAACCCAGCTTTCATTTTTCTCCAAAGAAAAGAGAGCAGTGAATTGCCCTAACGTCAGTGGTGAAAATAGTTGAACTATTTTGGCACAAATTTTCCCCCGCCAAAAATCAGCGGAAGGCAGAAATCAAGCCTGTAATGTGATAAATAATTAAGAACAACGGGTTCTAATTCAAGCTGGTGGGCACATTTTTGACTACATGAAATGTGGGCAAAATATGATGGATTGTTGTTGAAACGTTAAGAACATAAGTTTCAGAGGGGTAGCCGTGTTAGTCTGTGAGGCTATGTCTACACTACAAGGTTTTTGCGCAAAAATGGCCGTTTTTACACAAAAACCCACAGAGTGTCCACACCTCAAGCATGTTTTCGCACTAGAAAATCTACAGTCAATCGACAGAACAGAGGGCTTTTTGCGGTGTAGGTATACCTCCTTCTATAAACCTACAGCTCCTGCACACAAAGGCATGTGTGGACACTCCGCAGGGGTTTCTTACACAAAAAGAGCCTATCCGAAAAAGCACAGGTGTTCTGATGGCCATTCTGTGAATAGCCATCAGAACTTTCTTACGCAAGAGTGTCCATGCCGTGTGGATTCTGTCTTGCGCAAAAGCGCTTTTGCTTTGAGGTCTGGACACACTCTTGCGCAAGACCTTTTTGCGCAAGATCTCTTCCGCAAAAGGCTTCTTGCACAAAAACTCTGCAGTGTAGACAAACCCTCACTGAAAAAACTTAAAAAAATAACAAATAGTCTGGCAGCATTTTAGGGTGTGTCTAGACTACAGGGCTTTTTTCGACAAAAGTGGACTTTTGTCAACAAAACTATACCTGCGTTTGCACTACCGCCGAGTTCTGTCGACATAACGTTGACAGAACGTGGCGGTTTTGTCGACGGCGGTACACCTCATTCTACGAGGAATAACACCTTTTGTAGACAGAGTTCTTTCGACAAAAGCCTGTAGTCTAGACGTACCCTTAGGGTATGTCTAGACTACATGCCTCTGTCGCCAGAGGCATGTAGATTAGGCTACCAGGCATAGGAAAATGAAGCGGCGATTTAAATAATCGCCGCTTCATTTAAATTTACATGGCTGCTGCGCTGAGCCGATCAGCTGTTTGTCGGCTCAGCGCGGTAGTCTGGACGCGCGGGTGTTGACATCAAAGGCATTTGTCGACCACCCAGGTAAACCTCATCCCAGGAGGAAGGGGAAATTGTCAATTAGAGTGTCCGTGCTAAATGAAGCTGATAGAGTGGGTACTAAGTGCTCTGAAGTACCCTGTGCTTGGCTTTTTATGTCCTTAGGATGTGGGATGTAGTGGGCCATTCACGCAAAGTCTTTGTTTAGACCTCTGTTGCAGGTATCAAATGCGTAAATGACATTCAGTTCTGTATCTTCCCCGATTAACTAGTTTTTGAAATTGGCTTGCAATAATATGGTAACTTTGAGACCCATTAATGAGTGTCTGAGCAAGTTAAAATGTCCCCATGGAGGTTTCTGTGTGTGGCCTTTTCGAATATCTGATTTGTGTCCATGTATCCTTTGCCGTAGAGACTGTCCAGTGTGGCCAATGTCCATGGCAGTGGAGCATTGCTGGCACTTGAGAACATAGATCACATGAGAGGATGTGCAGGTGTCTGAGCCTCTGATGTGGTGGTTTATGTGGTTGGGTCCTGTGATGATGTCGCTTGTATAGATGTGTGGACAGAGTTGATTGCAGGGGTGAGTTCCTGGATGAGTATGTTAAGACCAGCCAGACTGGGTCAAAGCAAAAGTCCATCTAGTCCAGTGTCCTGTCTGCCCACAATGGCCAATGCCAGGTGCCCGAGAGGGAGTGAACACAACAGGTAATCATCAAATGATCCCTCCCCTGTTATCCATTTCCAGCATCTGACAAACAGAAGTTAGGGAAACCACCCCTACCTATTCTGGCTAACAGCCATTGATGGACCTAACCCCCAAGACATTTCAGCTTCAAGCCAGATGCCTAGATTACAGCACAGATGGGTTGGGAAGATTTCTGAGGCTCAGGGTCCTCTGGCCACTTCTGGCCCAAGAGAAAGAGAGTTAGTACATTTGGCCTCCTTGGCTACGTCTAGACTGGCATGATTTTCCAGAAATGCTTTTAACAGAAAAGTTTTCCGTTAAAAGCATTTTCGGAAAAGAGCGTCTAGATTGGCAGGATGCTTTTCCGCAAAAGCACTTTTAGCGGAAAAGCATCCGTGGCCAATCTAGACGTGCTTTTCCGCAAAAAAGCCCCGATCGCCATTTTCACAATCCGGTCTTTTTTGCGGAAAACAAATCTCAGCTGTTTACACTGGCCCTTTTGCGCAAAAGTTTTTCGGAAAAAGGACTTTTGCCAGAACAGGAGCAGCATAGTATTTCTGCAAAAGCACTGACGATCTTACATGAGATCGTCAGTGCTTTTGCGGAAATTCAAGCGGCCAGTGTAAACAGCTGGCAAGTTTTTCCAGAAAAGCGGCTGCTTTTCCGGAAAAAGTGGCCAGTCTAGACACAGCCCTTATGTAGCCGGCAGCTTTGTTTTACAATGGAAATCCTGAACCGAGAACTATCCCAGGTGTTGTGTCGAAAGACTAAAATGAGGCCAATTTATCCTAGTGCGCTTACAAACCAGGTGCAATTTTGTTTGCTGTCACCCTCGTGTTGGCCCATAAATGGATTGAGCCTTAAATGATGAGTGTGAGGAAAAGAAAATCAATACTTTTTTTTTTCTCTTTGTAGGCATTCATTTGCTGTAGCTGAGAAGTGGCCAGTTCCCAGCATAAACTCTCTGTTTGCTCTTACAGCCTGGCTGTGTCCAGAAACATTGGGTGGGGATCAATAGAGGTTTGTATTATTGCATTATTTTGTGTGGCTAATCAGCTACCGCTGGGCTCTGTAAAACCACCCAGAAATATTAATTCAATGCTGACGAGACAAATGAGATTGGAGGAAATTACTGAGGCAAACCAAAAATGGTACCAGAAAAATCTATATTGCTCCCTGGGTTCTCAGGGTTTGCTTCCAGCCAGTTTCTCTGCTTCCTGTCAACATGCTGAAAGCTGTTTCGAGCCTGTCTATTAGAATGCCTTGCTTCGCAGTTGGGGGCTCTCCAATCCCAAGTCTTGAGCCAGGGATCAAAGCGTAGAGGTTTTCTAATGTTTCCAAGTGGTTCTGTGGATTCTTACCCGCGATTTCTCTTTCACTTCTCCTCGACTATGTCTACACTGCACGCTTATTTCAAAGTCACTCATGGTCACCTCGAAATAACAGGCTTCTTACTCCGACTCATGGTAATCCGCAGTAAGGGAAGTCAGAGGAAGAGTGCTCGTCTTTCAACTTCCTGCTGTGGGGACAGCGCCAAAAGTCGAGTTAAGCTACTTCGACTTCAGCTGCGCAATTAACATTGCAGAAGTGGCTAGCGTAACTCAACTTTGTCCCACGGTGTCGACGTACCCCTCTTGTGCTGATATAACTTCTCTCCTCTTCTTCCTGCCTTGGCAGGTGAAACAGCCTGGAGGCAGACAGTTAAGGGGTCACTGTAACTTGCCACCTTTGTCATTGTGGTTTTTACGTTCTAGAAATACTTGGTTGCAGTGCCTGCTGTATTTTTAGCATGTAATCAGTGTGTTCCTCTCACCTCCGGCTACTGATTTCCCTGCCAAACCGACTCTTCCTCTCCAGTACAAATACTTTGCTAGCTACACGGACAATACTGAGGCCACATCTCTACTTACGCAGACATTCGAATGAAGAGCGCAACTCCAGCTATGTTCACTGCGTAGCTGGAATTGATGTACCATCATTCGAACTTCATTGCCATCTCCACCATGGGAGAGCTATGGGAGTAAATGCTCCTGCCAACTTCCCTTGCTCCTCATGATTCGAGGAGTTCCAGTGTTCAAGGGGGAGTGTCAATCTCCATGTAAGTATAGACAATGCCTTAGAGATGTAGTTATTATTAAGTATAGACAATGCCTTGGAGATGTAGACATCTGGATGTGGGGAGGCATAAGAACATAAGAAAAGCCATACTGGGTCAGACCAAAAGTCCATCGAACCCAATATTCTGTCTGCCGACAGTGGACAATGCCAGGTGCCCCAGAGGGAGGGAACAGAACAGGTAATCCTCACGTGATCCCTCCCTTGTCATCCATTCCCAGACAAGCAGAGGCTAGGGACACCATTCCTACCCTTCTTGGCTAATAGCCATTGACAGAACTAACCTCCATGAATCTATCTAGCTCTTTTCTGAACCCCGTTGAAGTCCTGGACTTCACCAAATCCTCTGGCAAGGAGTTCCATAGGTTAACTGTGCACTGAGAAGCTATATCCCCGTCTCAGCCACGAAGAGATCTTTCTGACACAGAAATTCATCTTTTGAATATTGGTAGCTATGTAGACACACCCTAGTCTGCTTGCTTAATATCAACCAGGCATGAGATAGTTGTAAATATAATTTCCTTGCTGCTGCTGTTCGTGCCCTTGTCTCTAATCCCATCACCAGTGCCTAAAGAGACCCCTATTAGGAGAGAGCCATTTGCAACTTAATGGAAAGATCTGCTTGAAGTATATTGTGATCCACCGCAAACAGCCCGAAAGCAGCAAGCTTGCTGAGTCATTGCTGTGCCGGTTGAGCCCGTGGAGAAATATGTCTATAGCCACGTACTGGGAAGGACAGAGAATGTCGGTCTTTCGTGTCCGTGGAGTTACACGGAGTGTCGATTGGAGAAGGGAGCTAGCTTGGGGTGCGTACTGCTATGCAATAGAGCACGGATGAGGTATTGCAATTCAAGCTGAAGGGTTGGGTGCCAGAAAAGGGAGCAATTGTATTTTTAGGTATTTATTCCGGCCTTTGTGAAGGCTGGTTAACAAAAATGTCGAGTGTTTAACCCAGCGCGTATTAATAACAAGCAGGTGGAATACAGCAGCGCATAGAAGCCAAACGTCCCATTACGTTACCGGCTGCACAAACATCCAGCTAAGGAAGACAATCTTTCCCCCCATCTTAGTGCAATAGTATGGACAACAGGTAGATACAGGACCCGGATGGAGGGCGGTTCAAAGAAACAATGAAATACGCCGGCCAGCCTCAACAGCCACGTGCCTGCCCCTCTAACCGGCTGTTTAACTGTCATGGGGGGGGGGGTGTCAGTAGCTATCTTGAGCATGCAGTGTAGCGTTCCCGAGCCGGCAACTGCATGGGCAGTATCTTAAAAGGCAGCGGAAGGTCAGGTGGCTTAAGGCCACCCAGTAGGGTGTGTCCGACCCATTTGGAGGGGAAAGGACATCATGAATTCAGTAGAAGCCGGGTGTGCAGGTAAGGAGTAGAGTTTGGGTAGGGAGTAGATTAGTGGGGAATTGGGGCTTATTGAAAGATGGTCGTGGTCCCTTCATTCTCAGCCACCCATAAATTCACACCTGTGGAATGCCCCCTATATATCCTATGCCTAAGATCATAACATAAGAACAGCTGTACTGGGTCAGCCATACAGTCCAGTGTTCTGTCTTCCAACAGTGGCCAATGCCAGCAGCCCCAGAGGGAGTGAACAGAAACAAGGAACCATCAAGTGATCCCTCTCCTGTTACCCATTTCCAGCCTCTGACAAACAAAGGCTAAGGACACCATTCGTACCCATCCTGGCCAATAGCCGTTAATGGACCTAACCTCCATGAATTTATCTAGTTCTTTTTTGAACCCCGTTAAAGTCGAGGTCTTTACAACCTCCTCTGGCAGGGAGTTCCACAGGTTGACTGTGCGCTGCATGAAGAAAAACTTCATTTTGTTCGTTTTAAACCTGCTGCCTCTTCATTTCGTTTGATGGCCCCTAGTTCTTGTGTTATGGGAACAAGTAAACAACTTTTCCTTATTCACTTTTTCCATACTAGTCATCATTTTATAGAGCTCTATCATATCCCCCCTTAGTCTTTTCTAAGATGAAAAGTGCCAGTCTTTTTAATCTCTCTTCATATGGGACCCGTTTCAAACCCCTACACATTTTGTTGCCCTTTTCTGAACCTTTTCCAATGCCAAGATATCTTTTTTGAGATGAGGCGACCACATCTGCATGCAGTATTCAAGATATGGACGTACCATGATTTTATAGAGAAGCAATAAAATATTCTCTGTTTTATTCTCTATCCCTTTTGTAATAATTCCTAACATTCTGTGTGCTGTTTTTGACTGCTGCTGCACACTGAGGCTATGTCTGGATTGCATCCCTCTGTCGACAGAGGGATGCAAATCAAGCACATTTAAATTACTAATGAAGCAGAGATTTAAATATCCCACGCCTCATTAGCATAAACATGGCCGCCGCTTTTTTCGAAACAGAGGTTTTTTTAAAAAAAGCAGTCTAGGCATGGATCTGTCGAAAATAAAGCCTTTTTCGACAGATCCTGCCTTTTTCGACAGATCCTGTATTCCTCAAAAAATGAGGTTTACAGGATATATTGAAAAAGGCTTTATTTTCAACAGATCCACATCTAGACTGCCATTTTTTCGAAAAAACTCCGTTTTGAAAAAAAGCAGTGGCCATGTTTATGCTAATGAGGCGTGGGATATTTAAATCCCTGCTTCATTAGCAATTTCGATGCGCCTAATCTTCATCTCTCTGTTGACAGAGATGTGTAGTCTAGACACACCCTTAGTAGATGTTTTCAGTGAACTACCCACAATGACTCCAAGATGTCTCTCTTGAGTAGTTGTAGCTAAATTAATCCCCATCATATGGTATGTATAGTTGGGATTATTTTTTCCAATGGGCATTACTTTGCATTTATCAACTTTAAAATTCATTTGCATTTATGAATGTAACCCTTCTGCCAGGACAAGTTCATTGCAGCAAGGGCCAGGTTCAATATCTAGGGGTCTCCTCCCAACAACATAATCCAACGCCGGCTCGATCCCCCACCCAGTGACCTGGGAAATCTTACACATGCCCCTGGGTGCCTCAAAGAGGCTATTCTTCCCCTCTCGCAAGCACAGAGCCTTGGTATAGCAGCAAATCTTTAATAACATACTAGGCAGGGTGGGCGTGCTTATGCAAATGAATCAGCCCCTGAAGTCTTTTTGCATCACTTGCCACAGTTCACCCCCAGATGTCAGGGTAGGGCTTATCCTGACCCTGACTTGCCACAGTTCACCAACAGGTGTCAGGGTAAGGCTTATCTTGACCCTGCTTACATGAATATTAAAATTCATATGCCTGGGGTTGCAAGAATGGCTGGTACTGAGGCCACTTCCTGTCACTGGAGACGTTTCCCCTCTTGGGGGGGTGGTATTCTCCACTGGCTACCACCAACCATTGGAGTCAAGTTTGCGGCACCAACCCAAACTGGATATAGCAAACCAGAGACTCCACCACACCTAATCCCATCTGATTGCATAGAGACGTTCATTGTAGTAACTTGCAACCTCTTTCAATGGCAAGAGATTTCTGCCACTTGAGGAGCACAGTAAAATACGTGTAGGCCTCTGCTGTGATTTCAAGCTCTCTCCGTCACTAGGGGGCAGTGTGGAGCAGCGGCAGCCAGTAGAACCCCTTGGTGGCGCTAGCACGTTTTTACGTTCCTCCTTCCCCACCAGCACTTATTTCCATTCTGTTATTTTCTTCCTTCTGTTCTTGTGCCCTCTCTGCTAGGTGAAAACCTCTGTTCTTGTGCCCTCTCTGCTAGGTGAAAACCTCTCTGGGCCTGCACGGTGTAAAAGACACGTGCTTGGAGCTATTGCCAGGGCATTTTGCAGCTGTTTCCTAGATGAATAGCACGTGCAGGACAAAACCTTACAGGAGAGAGATCTCTGACATTGCATCAACATATGCGAGCAAAATCAACAAGGGTAGGGCATCCTAAACTCTTCATTTGTAGCAAGCGTGTTATTTATAGATCCTCTGCTGATGGAAATTAGTGGTCTGGGAACAACACTGATGTGCAGCAGCTAAGAAACTGGTTGTGAGTCTTGTTTGGGGTATAAATTACAGTCAGTTCCGTGTATTTCCTACTCCTTTACAAAAAGCTGCTCTCTACTCCCAGAATTCCCTGCACACGCAAGCTAAGGCTGGGTTAGGAAATTGTGCATAGAAATTGTGAGTGTGTCTTATGTAACCATAGCCACTAGAAGCTCGGCTTTATTACAGCATTTCTTTCTCAAGATTTCCAAAATAATTATTGTTAGGTATGTCCATAAGTTTCCCATAAAAGCCATAAGTATTCCATAAGGAAGCCAGATAGTATTGTAGAGTTCTTATAACTCACATGAAATGAATACAGGAAGGTACTATATAAAGGATGAATCACCATTGAAATAACAGAACATTGTGTTTAGGTCTACACTAAAGGGGGGAGTCAAATTAAGATATGCAACTCCAGCTACATAAATTACGTAGCTAGAGTCACCATACCTTAATTCGAGTTTCCCCGCCATCCACACACAGTGCCATCTGCACAGGAGCAGGAATATCAGCCGTGGACAGGGGCACCCTCTGAGTTTGATTTAGTGGATCTTTTCTAGACTTGCTAAATCAAACTCCGGAAGATAGATTGTAGGAGCGTTGATCTTCCCCAGAGTAAAGACATGGCCTAATACTGAACCTATCCTATATTTGTCAGAAGATAGTCCCTGTCATTTGTCTTTAAAAAAATGTACCAAAGTAAAACAGATGCCATTGTTAGCAGATGTTATTAGCTATGCACGTACACTCCTCACCCCAACTCCCATTAATGTGTTTTAATCCGCATACTGCATCTTCCAGTCTGAAGCAGCTCTGCACGTGCTTTCATTCTGCCTTTGCAGCACTGATCCAGTGTCCTAAAAGCAGGCCTGATAATGATGTTTTCAACATATCCAATATCCGCAATTGTTAAGAAAAAGGAGCATTTTCACTCTGAAAGTACTACTGATTCTGAGGCATCTCCAGCTGATGTACTGAAGAGTTGATAAGTAGTTCAGGCATTGTGATCTAGATCAGTCATGTATTATCCTTAGAATGAGGCAAAACAATTCAGATGAGGGGTTTTTTTGTGAAAAAATGCAGGATTGAGTTGACTGAAATATTTCACCAATGGCAGTTGAATTCATGTAAGTGTTTTTGGTCAAAAGAAAAATTAAAGATGTTTTCTTGCAACATTTTTGATATTTTGCTTTAAATAGCTTTTTGTCTGGAATATTATCTCAAGTTTATTTTTTAAAGCACCTCGAATTCAAAGGAATGTTTTGTTCGAAACAACATTCCTTTCCCATTCTTGGTTAACTGGAAAACTTGAAAAAAAAATCATTTTGGTTCCGCCCAAAATAATCTTTTTTTTTTTGGTTCAACCAATGAACTGAAAAATGAGATGTTCACACAGCACTAATCATAATGTGTTCTTAATGCTGAGCAACCCAGTTTGCAAAGGACAGTATCTAAGTCGGAGCACACGACCTTTTAATTGGAGCAGGCCTTTCAAATGAACACAAATGTCTATTTGTCATATTGGATACCCTAATTT
Source organism: Pelodiscus sinensis (assembly GCF_052426305.1). NCBI lineage: Eukaryota > Metazoa > Chordata > Testudines > Trionychidae > Pelodiscus > Pelodiscus sinensis. The sequence goes on from NC_143056.1 coordinate 4,935,956, forward strand.
AGGTGGCCAATATATTCGATGACATTTTTTTTGAAAGCATCAAATCTAACTTCTTCCTCATCCCCTACTCTGAGGCCATGTCTCCACTTACAAGAGGATCAACACTCTGGCAATCGATCTTCTGGGGTTCCATTTAGCAAGGCTAGTAAAGACCTGCTAAATCAAATGCTGAAGCACCCACATTAGTGCCAGTACTCCTTGTGACAGTGACAGGGCTTTACTAGACTCGCTAAACCAAACCACAGAACATCAATAGCCGAAGCAACTAAAGTGTATGGGAGGGATAGCTCAATGGTTTGAGTACTGGCTTGCTAAACCAAAGGTTGTGAGTTCAGTCCTTGAGGGAAGGCCGTTTAGGGATCTGGGGCAAATCTGTCAAGAATTGTAATTAGCCCTCTTCTGAGGGAAGGAAGCTAGACTAAGTGACCTCTCAAGGTCCCTTCTGGTTCTATGGGATAGGTATATCTCCATGTATTATATTATTATTGTTTAAGTTGATGGGAGAACTTCTCCCATTCTGGGGCTGCCCCAGAAAATCGATGTTGACACAATTCACGTAGATGGAGTTGTGTATCTTGCATCGATTTCCTCTGCCAGTGTAGGCCTGGCCTTTGTCTGGCTCAAGTACAATATTCTGTCAAGATTACTTTTTTAAACTGAACACAGCTTTCTCTTTTACCTATGAAAGATATGCCATCACAGTACTGTCTGTTACAAACATAGCTATGCAAAACTAATATGGCTCAACTCTACCCCTTGAAAAAGGGTGGCATTAAATGTTGAACAGTTCCCCTCTCTTGTTTCAAGAGTTCATACAAAGTTATTTTTAACATTTGTTTCTGAGACTGGTTTTCTTTTAAATATACGTTAAGAAAATCGTTTTTTCCCTAAGAACCAGTTGAGCATTTTGTCAAGTGACCCATACGACCTGTTTGTTCGAGGTGTCTGATATAAATGAATTTGTGGTTGAGTAAATACATTAGTGTTGGGCAATGTCTTGTTATCTGTTTGGGGGTTTTTTAATGCAAAGATCAACACATTTGGATAAAGAAAGGACGAATAAAGGAGAGGTTTGTGGATAGGAATTCACTTATTCATAACTTAATACTTTTGAAAAACAGGGCAGACTATTGCGGTAAGGTCAAGAAAAAATAGAGATATGTTTTTAAATTATAACAATATAGCAAGACAGAAAGAGAGAAGATGGGGAGATTAAATTTATATGATCTTTTATTCAAGCCAAACAGCCCTCACAGACACACACAAAGGACAATGAAGGAAATGACTTGCAGCATATCATTTTGAGAGGCATATTCCCCGATGACACTGCATTCTTAATTGCACTGGCAAATGAAGTCAATAGAGCCTCAGCAGTAATGTGTCTACATAATGTATGCACATAATTTTACCGAGAAGGGAAGATCCATTGAATTCAAAAGGAAGCATTCAGAATTTTCCCAGACCAGAAGGAATAATGGTTGGCATCTTGTTGGACCACCTGTGCAAAATGGGGTAAAGAACTTCCCCCCAAAGAATACCTGTTTCAAACAGGGAATATCTGTTAAAAAATCTAGCCTTGACTTCAAAATTGCCAGTGACGGAGAATCCACTCTGACCCCTGCAAGTTGTTTGAGTGATTAAGTACACACTTTTTAAGAATGTACACTGTTTCTAAACTGGCCTACCTTCAATTTCCAGCCATTGGATCATGTTCTCAGCTGGAATAGAGGCCATTATCAAATATGCGTTTCCCGCATTGATACTTCTATAGACTGGGACCAAGTTCCCCCAGAAATCCTCTGTGAAATTATAGAATAAGCATCTTGGGTCTATCACAATAAGGCACGTTTCACAGTCCTTGGGTTGTTCTCTTGGTTCTCCTCTGAACCTTTTCCAGTTTATCAACATCCTTCGTGAATTATGGACACTAGAACTAGATGCAATATTCCAGCAGTGTCGGTCTAGTATCGAAGGCGGAGGTTGAATTTCCTCTCTAATCGTAATCTAATCTAAACTTTCCCTGTTTCCAAGGATCTCATTGGTTCTGGTGGCCACAGCATGGTGCTGGGAACTCATGTTCATCTAATTATTCACCACGACCCCTGAAATCTTTTTCTAAGCCCCGGCTTCCCAGGAGAGAACCCCCCCTTATCCTATAACTATGAGCTACCTTCCTAGAGGTGTCCGCCTACACCTAGAGGTGTTTAAGTCTCGGCTTGACAAAGTCCTGGCCGGGTTGATTTAGTTGGAATTGGTCCTGCCTAGAGCAGGGGGGTGGACTTGATGACCTTCTGAGGTCTCTTCCAGTTCTATGATTCTATAAGTATTGTTTGCTTGTGCCTAGCTCAAAGAGTGACCCACATCACGCTGTAGCGGTGACCTGCCCCATTTTGTTATTTAAACTCACCCCTCAATGTTTGTGTCACCTGCAAACTCTATCTGGGATGATCTTATGGGGGTTTTTCCAGGTCGTTGGGCTGAGAACTCACCCCTGTGGGACCTCACTGCAAACATTAACCACCTCACGACGATTTTCCATTCACAACTACAAGTGAAGCTATTTGCAGAGCTCACCAAGGGGAAGAGAGACAACTACTTTCCAAGTGGAAAAGTGATTGATTTTCAGGGGTACTGCCACCATTTGTATAGTGAGGGTGTGGAGAGCCCTTGAACCAACCTGTAAACCAGCACTCCTAATTCCAACACCTTTGCTCATTGTACATGTCATGCCTAATCATCATCACGTGAACATCAGAATGGCCAGACTGGGTCAGACCAAAGGTCCATCTAGCTCAGTGTCCTGCCTTCCAACAGTGGTTAAAACCAGATGCCCCAGAGGGAGGGAACACAACAGGTAACCATCACATGATCCCTCTCCTGTCATCCATTTCCAGACAAACAGAGGCTAGGGACACCATTCCTACCCATCCTGGCTAGTAGCCATTGATAGATCTAACCTCCATGAATCGATCTAGCTTTTTTTTTTTAACCCTGTTAAAGTTCTAGTCTTCCCAACATCTTCTGGCAAGGAGTTCCACAGGTTAATTGTGGAACTAGTCATGTGCTGCAAAACCAGATCCTGTATGATTTCCAATGGCCTAATCCCTGGCCTATTGAGGTCAATGAGAGTCTTCAGTGGGATTTGGCTCAGGCATTAACTGCTGGAGAAGGTACCTACCAAAAGAATATTAGTGGTAACACATGCATAAAGGAAAACCTACCAATGTCAGGTTTGAAAATTTGGTCTTGCAGGGTATGTCTAGACTGCATCCCTTTGGAGAAAGGAGAAATTCATGTATTGGTCATAAACTGGCAACTAGTATGAGCCCCACCCTCCACCCCCAACCACTGTGGCTACGTCTACACTGGCATGATTTTCTGGAAATGCTTTTAACGGAAAAGGTTTCTGTTAAAAGCATTTTCAGAAAAATCGCGTCTAGATTGGCAGGATGCTTTTCCACAAAAGCACTTTTTGCGGAAAAGCATCCGTGGCCAATCTAGACACGGTTTTGTGCAAAAAAGCCCCGATCGCCATTTTCGTGATCGGGGCTTTTTTGCGCAAAACAAATCTCAGCTGTCTATACTGGCCCTTTTGTGCAAAAGTCTTTCGGAAAAAGACTTTTGCCCGAACAAGAGCAGCATAGTATTTCCGGAAAAGCACTGATGATTTTACAGGAGATCGTCAGTGCTTTTCCGGAAATTCAAGCGGCCAGTGTAGACAGCTGGCAAGTTTTTCCTCAAAATCAGATGGTTTTGCGGAAAAACTGGCCAGTCTAGACACAGCCTGTATGTGCCATTGCTATTGGGGATCATTATAATTTATATTAGGGTAGAACCCCAAGGATCCAAATAGAATTGAGGCCCCATTGTGCTAGGCACTGTCTCTACCCTCTCACCCTACTTGGCATAATCCTCCTGTTGAAATCCATATCCTACATCTCTCCTATTTGTCCTCTTATGCCGATATTAATGGCCCTGTCTAAACCCCAGCATTTAAGGACCTGCAAACTATTAACTTCACTCTCATAGGCAGCCACATGCGTCTAGTAAAGCAGGTTTCATAGAATTATAGGAACATCAGGCTGGAAAGGACATTGAAAGCTCATCTAGTCCATTCCCCTACGCTGAGGCCAAACCCAGTAAGACTAAACCAACCCCGACAAGTGCTTGTATCTGGCTTTAAAAACCTCCAATGATGGAGATTCCACCACCTCTCTGGGAGAACTTCACGGCTCTTATAGTTTAGAAGATTATCCTTTCTAACCTCAATCTCCCTTGCTGCAGATGAAGCCTATTATGGCTTGAACAAGGAGAACAGATCAGCCCCAGTCCTCTTTATAATCACCTTTAACATCGTTGAGGACTGCAATCAGGTCTCCTCTGCAAGCTTCTTCATGCAATACTAAACATGCCCAGGTGTTGAAACGATGAAAGGTCCAGAAAACATGACCTCTGAGGGATGACTGAAAGAATTGGGCTTGTTTAGTTTAGAAAAGAGAAGACGGGGGGGGGGGACGGGACATGAGAGCTGTTTTCAGGTACCTAAAAGGGTGTTACAAGGAGGAAGGAGAAAAATTGTTCATCTTGGCCTCTGATGTTAGGACAAGAGGCAATGGGTTTAAATTGCAGCACGGGAGGTTTAGGTTGGACATTAGGAAAAACTTCCTCTCAGAGTGGTTAAACACTGGAATAAGTTGCCCAGGGAGGTTGTGGAATCTCCATCACTGGAGATATTTCAGAGCAGGTTAAACAGACACCTGTCAGGGATGATCTAGAGGGTGCTTGGTCCCGCCGTGAAGGCAGAGGACTGAACTGGATGACCTTTCGAGGTCCCTTTCTGCTCTAGTGTTCTATGATTCTATGTCCAGGTTATTTTAACCTTTATTCCTAAGTTACATTTTCTAAACCTCTGATCACCTTTGTTGCTCCCCTCTGGACTCTTTAAAGTTTGTCTACATCTTCCTTAAACTGTGGTCCTCAAATTGGACACAAGACTCCAGCTGAGTCCTCACCAGGGCTAGGTAGCGTAAAACAAATACATCTGTGTGTTACATGCAACACTCCTGTTCATAGACTCCAGAATCATATTTGCCTTTTTTGTAACCCCATCTCATTGTCGGCTGATATTCCGTTTGTCATCCGTTATAACCCCTGTATCCTTTTCAGCAGTACCACCACCCACCCAGTTACTCCTCATCTGGTACTTGTGCATTTGAGTCCCTCCCCCCGCAAATATCACACTTTGCACTTGTCTTTATTGAATATTATCTTGTTGAGTTCAGACTTCTTCCCCAATTTGCCAAGGACGTTTTGAATTCTAGCCCTGTCCTCCCCACTGCTGGGGACCCTCCCAGGTGGGTGCTGTCTGACAATGTTATAAGCATCCTCTCCAACTCATTAATGAAAACTTTGAACAGTGTCAGACCCATGGCTGACCTTTTGGTGCCTCACTAAATATGTCCTCCCACTTTGACAGTGAATCATTGATCAGCACTCTTTTGGAGCGTTTGTTCATGCAGCGTTGCATCCACCTTCCAGTAATTTAATGAAGACCGCAATCTCCTAGTTTATTTATGAGACTGTCATGTGGGACTATGTCAAAAGTGTTACTAAAGTCAAAATATATCCTGTTTGCATCATCTTCCCTATCAACCGGGCCAGACACCTTGTCAAAGAAGGGAATTATATTTGGCATAATTTGTTCTTGCTTCAGAGCTTCCAGGGTAGCCCAGAGTGACTTTGCAGTTTTTAGGTCAGGAACAATACCTGTGTTTCTAACAGGTCCTCGCACATCTTTGAACGTTCATGAATAATAAATAGCAACAATAATAAATAATTTTGCATGATGGGCCACACAGTTATTGCTAGTTCTCACAATGCACGAACACAGAGTCCTCTACCTTTTCCAGACATCTTCCTTCAAGTGTAGCTATAAAAAAGATTTAATCGTTTCCAGGAAGTGCGTTAGAAACATATGTTGATATATTCCATTAAATATTTCTTTTCAGATATATTTCGCTTGCATTGTTCCATCCTTGATTCTAAAAAAAAATAATTCCTCCTGCTTTGTAATAAAGTCCTACTACATTTCTTACAATGCACCATAAATAAGACCTTTTTCACAGTGCCTGGTTACTTCATGCCTCTACTGGTTTTCTGAAGCGATCGACATAAATATTTATGTAACCCTTATATTCCACTCTGTATCTTTCTTGTGTACCATTTTCTTCATGAATCAGAACAGCAGTCATTGGTCTAAGTACTACACAATGTAATTACCTAGAGAATTAGCCTCCATGCATATTAATCTTCCTCTTTTTTTTTTCCAGGGCCTACACTCTGAGTGTTCATACATGAGTTATTGGGATTATTTATAAAATAGGATTAAGACACCAGGCAAGATTTATTTGGTAAATTAGTCATCAGTCTACTGAGAAGGAAGGTCAGGAACTTCATTAAACTAGATTAATGTAGAACAACTATTATCTAATAAGACTGGAAGCCTGGAGGAGCTTCCTGCTTATTACAGCACTACCCACCTCGCTCGGACGATTGGTGGGAACAACACAAGCGACTTTAGAAGCACTGCAGCTGCAGTCTAGAACACGCCAGGAAATATATTCTATTTAGCCACTCCAGCCATTGATAAATTAGTTCTTGTTTGGAATTGGCATTCTGTCAGGGAGCTGAAGGGGAGAACTGCAAAGAGCTGCAATTAGAGCTCCCTGTGGAGACGAGGCAATGGCAGCAGGCGTGTTTGCGGAGCGACGGAGAATTCCCGGCCTAGTTCATTATGCAGCCTCGATGGCTTATCCACTCCACTTCAGGCTCTTGGGAGCCGCGTGGATGATCATTCCATACCTTGACTCCTTCACCCATTTGCCCAGCCTGCAACGCCGACTCTCCATGAAGAAGCAACACTCTGGGAGTTCCTGTGAGAGACAATCTGAGAACCATCTGTGGAGCGGTACGGACAGAATGAGTGTGGTGATTATGTCTCACTCTCCTGGCCTAGTAACCATTGGGGGAGCGTTGAAAACCACCCCACCTGAAACAAATCAAATTAAAACCGAGGTGAATTAATCTGATTCTTTAAAAAGGCAAAGAGAAATTCTGCCTCAAGCAAAGATTTTACTCCAAAAAGGGGAAAGACCCAGTGAATCCATGATATCCGCTAGAGGCTTCATTATGGCTATTGATTGTAGCTAGAAGGGGATCGGATACTACGTTCATGGGTGGCAGGATAAAACCCATAGACAGAGGCCTGAGCCTCATTCATAGTCTTCACCCCTCTGGCAGAATTAAAGGGCTGTAAAACAATATTATTTACACTCACTCTGAGGCCTGTTTACAGTGCCAGGATGGTAGAAAGCGGCCTCAGCCTAAATGAAAATAGGGCCCACGTAGAGCTATGTGACGGACCAGGCCGTGTCTGGACACAGCTGAGGGCGTCCGCTCAGGGCGAATTGCTCAACTTCGGGGCTCCTTACAGCCCCCAGACTGGTGACCTCTCCAAAAAGGCCACAAACCAGTCTCACAGAGCGCTTCAGCTGCCTGCCTGAAGCCTCACGAGCAAAACCCCTCCGACACCCCAGCAATATCCGTGCCCCAGATGGCCCTGGGCCTCATACACCAGTGGGGGGTTCTAGCACCCAATCCCACCTACCCCGAACAAGTTCTGTCCGGTTCCAAGAAACCAGCCACAGATCCCTGGTCAATTTACCTTCTGGACCTTACCCACAAATCACGCTGAGCCAATCCCTTAGCATCTAACATCAAAAGCTTTATTATTACAATGAAGAAAAGCATGAGAGTAAGGTTGTTAAAGGATAGTACATTACATGCATCGAATCTCCCAGTTCTCGATGCAGGCTCTAGCAGAGATGTTACAGCTGCTGGCTTAAAAGTCCTTGTTGCACATCCTAGAATCAGGATGGGTCCACAGGTCTTTCTGGCTCTTCAATCCCTGCACTGCTGCCTCTGGGATGAAGTGCTGAGCTGAAGACCAAGATGGAGTCCACCACCTGGCCTATTTATCCCTCCTTCCTGGTCTCTTCTTGGCTACAGCAGGTCGCCTGGCCCACGGCTTATTCCTGTGTCCCCTGCTGGTAGCCCTTAGGTATGAGTCACCACTCATTCTTTAGGTGTGTCCTTGACCCATTGAGTGCCATTGTCCCACAGGGCCTCGCTGATTAGCATGTCCATAGGCCAGGCTCTGCCCAATGCTCAACCACATGCAGAGAAATATTCAGTATCTACACAGATTACAGATTCCTAACTACACACACAGACATTATACAATCACATGACTAGCGTACATAGAATTAGCTGACAGTGAGGTTCTATTCAACACCCTACATGGCCCCTTTTATACCATTTTTGGGGCCAACCCCTCCCCCATGGGTGCAGCAGTGATCTGGCTCCTCCCCGCAAAATCCAGTAACATGACAAGCCAAAAACCGTATATACAACGTGGAGCTAGTTGAAGTGCTCAGAGCGCATGCACACAGATTGCACAGAACACCAGAACAGGAAGGGACCAAGTCCAGTCCCTTGCCCTCACGACAGGACCAAGAACCATCTAGACCATCCCTGACAGGTGTCTGTCCAACCTGCTCTTCAATATCTCCCGTGATGGAGATTCTACAACCTCGGGATGTATAGCCACAAACCAGAGCACAAACCCAGCACTGGCTGAGTTCTACACTCCCATTTCATCACGCAAGTGTGAGCTCGTCAGACAGTCTCACAGCTTAACCATGGAGTCAGACAGTTTCTTGGGGCACTCCTATGTCTCCCGGCCTGCCTTTGTGATAGATACTCCCCTCCCCCAAAACTCGTAACAATATTCAGGTTATTGCCAGTTCCAAAGGACCTGTCACTTATCCCACATCAAAGCACCTTCGATCGCTTCCCGAGGACAATGCTTGTAGCACTCCTATGATTAACTAGCTGCTGATGCATTAACTAGGAACCAGAAATCCAGGATTTCTGGTATAAGTGGATTAAACATAGCTTTACATTTGAAATTACTCACACAGTCCCTTTATTTCTTTAAAGACAAATTTCAAAGCGAACCGCAAAAGCAAAAGGAAATCTTCCATTCAATCGGCAGTGATTTTTTTTTTTTTTTTTTTTTTTTGCTTTGCTAGATTTTTTGGGGCGGGGGATATGTTTTGGGGTGGACCTAGAGCTTATTTTTTTTAAACTGATTTTCTTAATTTTTTTTAATTGCCAGCAAACTGAAACAACCATTATTTGCCTTGCTGTACTGACACCCTCATTGTCTTAAAATGATACATAGTAGCATAACGGCATGGAAGACGGGACTTAGGCTAATTTGACCAATCGTTCCCCATATGCACCAATGACAGTGTGGCTGATGGCGGCGAGGGGCAGGCTGAGACATGCTCTTGCTTTCTCTGCTCACAAAATAACCCATGTCTGTGTCAGCCCCAAAATGCGGTCTGGCGCACAGATATTCCACAGTGTTCAGCAATGATGGAGTGTCATTGGGCAGAGTATTAACATGTGTGATCTTGGATGTGGCTACACGGCACCGTTATTTCGAGATAACTAGCATGAGTTCCAAATAACTATGTGAGCATCTACACAGCAAGTCCATTATTTCGAAAATATTTCGCAATAACGGATGGCTTATTCCGACTTCTGTAAACCCCATTCTACAAAGATTAACGCCTAATCCAAAATAGTTATTTTGAAATAAGGCATGTGCAGATGCTCCACAGCTGCTATTTCGAAATAGAATGACCCTGGGAAGGGGCTAAGTTATTCCTCCTGGGGCTGTAAATCGAGCTAGCATGTCTACATTAGGGAAGAGTACCCAGGACTCATTTTGTAGACATGTAGACATGCCAATGTAGACATGCCATTTCGAAATAAGCTATTTCGGAATAAATAAATAGAGTCTCTATCCCTAGAGGTGTTTAAGTCTCAGCTTGACAAAGCCCTGGTTGGGTTGATTTAGTTGAGATTGGTCCTGCCTAGGGCAGGGGGCTGGACTTGATGACCTTCTAAGGTCTCTTCCAGCTCTATGGTTCTATGATTGTGTAGCTTCGCTGGGCTCGGTTGCTTCTTGGGTGGGATGGGGGAGAACCCTAGAAGATTGCACTTCCCAGACACAGCCTTCCTGTGGCATGAAAGCAGTGCCTCGCTCATAGGAAATGGCGCAGCTCTGCCCCTTCCCGCTGCTCCCTTACATGAGGAATGAACGTGTTAGCCATGTTGACATTTAAATGATTGTACCTGGGCACCTGCGTTAACCCCTCCTGGAGATGAATGAGTCTGTTTACACTTCCAAGCTCTTGCTCCAGACTCCCTGCAGACACCCCCAGCAGTTACCTTCAGCGCTCGGTTCTGAGGGTTTCTTTGCAACCCAAAGATGGAAACTATTTGTAATGGAAGCAGAGAGTCTGCGGAGCAAGACAAGAGCCCTCTGGAGAGGTGCTAGGTCATACGATGGCTGAGTCCTGGTTCAATCCCAGACCTGCTCTATGCTGGGCTAGAGCAGTTTAGAGACCCTTTTGTTCTTGCTGGGACACGAGTCGCTCTGGAGCAGGTTGGATACCAAAGACAATCATTCATGGAAGAAATTAGCCGATGAAGACCTCTTCTCATTTTTTTCTCTTTCTGGTGCTTCACAGCTGATAGGGGAGTTGCATGAATTTTCTGTTCCCTCTGCTCTCTTGATGAAGTTCTGACTCTTTCTATATATTTGATTTCTCACATGCTGTGTCCATAATAAGAACATAACACAAAGAGCGGCCAGACTGGGTCAGACCAATAGTCCAACTAGCCCAGTGTCCTGTCTGCCGACAGAGGGCCAATGCCAGATGTCCCAAAGGGAGTGAACAGAACAGGGAGTCGTCCAAAGATCCCTCCTCTATCACGCATTTCTAGCCTCTGCCAAACAGAGACTAGAGAAACCATTCCCAGGTAAGTAAGTATTGATGGACCTATCCTCCATGAATTTATCTAGTTCTTTTTTGAATCCTGTTAAAGTCCTGGTCTTTGCAACATCCTCTAGCAAGGAGTTCCACAGGTTGACTATGCACTGCATGAAGAAATACTTCCTTTCATTTGTTTTAAACCTGGTGCCTATTCATTTCATTTGGTGACCCTCTGGGTTCTTACAGTATGGGAACAATTACATAACTTTTCCTTATTCAACTGCACACTGAGTGGATGTTTTCAGAGACCTATCCACAATGACTCCAAGATCTCTCTCTTGAGTAGTTGTAGCTAAATTAGTCCCCATCATATTGTATGTATAGATGGGATTATTTTTTCCAATGTGCATTACTTTGCATTTATCAACATTAAAATTCCTTTGCCATTTTGTTGCCCAATCACCTAGTTTTGTGAGATCCTTTTGAATAATCATCAAAGTAACTCATTCTGTGTCATGGTACGCCTTGATGTAGTCCGGCATGTTCCCCTTCCTGCTAACTACCGCGTCATCTTTTGCTTTCGTCATGTCCCTTCTTACAGAATATCCCTCTCTAGTGTTCCTAACTGGCCACCTTCTCCTTCTCTTCTATCTGAAACGACAACTGTGAGATCAACGAGAAAACCATATTGCTCTGCTAATCAGATTATACTACAGAAATTACCAATAGCAACTGATGTGTGTTGCCATTTCCTGCATGGCTAAGCAGCAGGAGCATTGCAAGAGAAACATCATTTAATGTGGCGTGCCAAAGAACCAGCAAGTGAATAAAATGCCCAATGAAGACCCTTCATTAGTGAAAACCAGATTGTGAACATATATAAAATAACCCATCATAATGTAAGCTGGAGACGTAATGAGCAATGGTTTATCAATCTGTATGCTTCAAACACAGAGGGCTCTCTATCCAATCCTATATTTCTAGATTGTGAAATCTAATACTTTCCCTATGTGGATACCATCCCTCCCCACCCCCGTTCTATACTGAGCTATTATTATGGTAATAGAAATGCACCGAAGAGTAAAAGTACAATTTCCCAAAGTTCATAAAAAGCCATTTTTTAGGAGCACTGGTCGGGTATCGAAATAAAATAGCCACGGAACAAATAACGCAGTGACTAAAACTGTTATTTGTTAAATAATTTATTCAACAATGGTGACTCAGGCGCTCTGGAGCAGGTCGGATACCAAAGAAAATTATTCATGGAAGAAATTAGTTGATGAAAACCAGCAAAATTCAATAGCTGGATAGTGTTTGACTAGTTCTAATTTCAGGGGTCATTAGCCAACACACTCCCCGGCCTTTTCTCCAAGGTAAAGGTTTGTTCAACAAAGCAAAAGGACCAATAGCCAGCGATCAGCCTTAAGGATTTCAAACGTATGGAGATATACCTATCTCAGGGTACGTCTATACTAGCTTGTTAGTTCGAGCTAGGTAGGGTAATGAGGGCAAGCGGAGTTGCAAATGAAGCCCAGGATTTAAATATCCCGGGCTTCATTTGCATGTTCCCAGGCGCCGCCATTTTTAAATCCTCCATAGTCCAAACTCCGTGCCCGCGGCTACAGGCGGCACAGAGTAGGTAGTTCAAATTAAAGATCCTAATTCGAACTACCGTTACTCCTCATTCCATGAGCATGGCGTTCGGACTAAGGGGAATTTAAAAATGGCAGCACCCGGCAACATGCAAATGAAGCCCGGGATATTTAAATCCCGGGCTTCATTTGCAACTCCGCTTGCCCTCATTACCCTACCTAGCTCGAACTAATGAGCTGGTGTAGACGTACCCTCATAGAGTCTACATCTGTCTAATAACAAAGCCAGGCCAGGTACAAACAACTCAAGGACTGCATGGTCACTACAAAGCAGATCTTCCATCTTCCAGTTGTTGGGAAGGGCAGAAGCGGGGTCAGTCATTCCAGTGAGCTGGGGGAGTAGTGCATGGGGGCGACGTAACAGTTGGCTATCCCCACTGTGCATTCCAGACTTTTGGCTAGCTTAGCAGCAGTACAGGGCCTCTTCTTCTGCATCATTTTCACCTGCCGAGGGTGGGGGGGATTCTTCCACTCCTGGAGTTCGCAGCGTTTCCTTGTGTCCCTCCCAGTCATCTGGGCTGGGAGACAAGCAAAATGTTTGGTCTTAAATGAGAAGATGGCCCTTGCTGGGCACAGGAACCAGGACTGCCAGAGGTTGTGAAAAAGGCACCATCACCCTCTCAAAAGCGTTACTGCCGTAACGTCTCTAGCTGGAGCAGAATGCTGCTGCCCCTGGTGGCCATCGAAGCCAAATAAATAGGGAAGGACTGGAATCTCACTTTATCCACAAATTAAATTCACATGCTAATGGACTCAATCAAGATATGGGCTGGCTAGGACACTACCTACTTCGTAACCACTGAAGGTGCTAACGGCTCTGTGAGTGGTACCCTTCCTGTCTTAGCATCTTTCTATTGACTTTGATCTGCTTAGGTTTAAGTACCCATTCGCCAGATACTTAATGATGCCCTGTCTCACACCCCTCTTCCTTTTTCCTTTTTTCTTTTTCTCCCTCCTCTTTCCCCTCTCCTATTTATTTCGAGTTTTCATATCCCCTACTCATAACTCCGGTCATCTGAAGAAGTGGGCTGTGCCCACGGAAGCTCATGATCCCATCTCCACATTTTGTTAGTCTATAAAGTGCTACCAGACCATTTGTTGTTTTTATCGGTGTATGGTATTGCAAAGGGCAGGGAGTGGATACACAGAGAACCAAGTGAGTCTGTACCGCTTGATGTTCACTACCTGTGGGAGAAGGGTCCTCTAACCACCTCTTCACCACCCCATCTGCCATCACAAACCTCACAGCCATTCTTGACCCTGTAAAAAATGTACCCGGTAACCTACATAATTCCTTCCCTCGTGCACCCATGTCTTCTGCCCTTTCTACAGAAGTAGGCAACCATTGGGATCTATGCACAATTCTTGGTAGGAAGTCCTATGAAGCCACGAAGAGCAACCAGAAAAGTGAACCTTCATGATGCCCAGAGATGCCCTCTGCAATCCTCTTCCATCAGATGTGTTAAAGAGGAAGGGAAATACCTCTAGTCCCTCCTTGTGCTGAATATGTCTTAGTGTGAGCTCAGGGAAAGGAACTCCCATTCCAATTCACAAGACGCCTGCCCTACAAAGTTGGTTCGATGCCAGTTATGTCCATGTACAGCCACCAAAGCTTGCAAAGTACTCCACTTAGGAGGGAACAATCAGTTTCACACATACAAAACGGGAAGCGACTGTCTAGGAAGGAGTACGGCAAAAAGGGATCTAGGGGATATAGTGGACCACAAGCTAAATATGTCAACAGTGTGCTGCTGTTGCAAAAAAAGCAAACATGATTCTAGGATGCATTAACAGGTGTGTTGTGAGCAAGACACGAGAAGTCATTCTTCCGCTCTACTCTGTGCTCATTAGGCCTCAGTTGGAGTATTGTGTCCAGTTCTGGGCACCACATTTCAAGAAAGATGTGGAGAAATTGGAGAAAGTCCAGAGAAGAGCAACAAGCATGATTAAAGGGTTAGAGAACATGAACTATGGGGAAAGATTGAAAGAATTGGGCTTGTTTAGTTTGGAAAGGAGAAGACTGAGAGGGGACACGATAGTAATTTTCAGGTATCTAAAAGGGTGTCACAAGGAGGAGGGAGAAAAATTGTTCTCCTTGGCCTCTGAGGATAGAACAAGAAGCAATGGGCTTAAATTGCAGCAAGGGAGGTTTAGGATGGACATTAGGAAAATCTTCCTAATGGTCAGGGTGGTTAAACTCTGGAATAAATTGCCTAGGGAGGTCGTGGAATCTCCATCTCTGGAGATATTTAAAAGCAGGTTAGATAGACATCTCTTAGGGATGGTCTAAAGCATGGGTTCCCAAACTGGGCTGTGAAGAAATTCAAGGGGGGGTGCGAGGCGACCCAGCCCCCCCATCAAGTTTTTTTTTGCTCAACAAGATTGGGGGGGGCGTGAGGGTTTTTCAAAAATCAAAACGGGGGGCGTCATGCTGAAAAGTGTGGGAACCACTGGTCTAAATGATGCTTGGTCCTGCCGTGAGGGCAGGGGACTATACTCGATGACCTGTCAAGGTCCCTTCCAGTTCTAGTGTTCTATGATTCTATATCACGTGGACACACGCTCTTGGTTACTTGCATCGGTGCTGGGCATCTTCACCAGGAGCGCTTGGGTCGAGGCAATGTCCATGTAAATACTCCTGCATGAGTATTCCAGTGTGCCCCATGCTTACAGCCCGTGTGATGCCTGCTGGGACGTTCGCCGTGCTTTGTGGAGCCGTAGTGAGTTGCCCAGAGATTTCTGGGAGTAAAAGGCCAGGTTCGCACCATGCCTCTTTCTATATCTCAGAGTATTTTTCACATCCCATCATTTTCACAACATGTTTTTAAAAGTCCCAGCATCCCGCCCGGTGCTTTTTGGTGTGTGCCACTTCCCTGGCAGAAGCATGGAGTCTGCAGAGCTCAGCACGGTTCTCTGGCGTGTTGTTAGGCTAGGCCATGTGATTCTCCTGCATGTTCACAGGTCAAGAGAGTCCTGCTGTCACCGGGGATGGCCGTGGGGATGATGTGGCTAGGACTGAGCACCGTAACAAGATGTGGACAGAAACAAAGTCCCAGTGGCAGCTGGCGTTCACCGAGACGCTCCACATGGGGAAGTGCTACCGCCTGGACTGAGGGACAAGCACGGACTGGTGGGATCACGTTGCCATTCAGGCTGGGGAGCCGTGGTAGCAGGACTTTCAGATGCCACAAGCCAAGGTCCTGAGCTGGCGGGCCAAACTCGCCCCCGTCCTCCAGCGCTGGAAGGCCAAAATGAAAGCTACCTTGGACAGCGGCGACACGAGTGGTGGAAGTTTGCAGTGCTGGATGGTTTCCAGGCGGTGGATAGTTTGGAGTTGGCAGAGCCACACTGGAGGCCATGGTCATCCAAATGGATGGCCACTATGAATCTGCACAGGCCGGTGGCTCTGGTGAGTCATCCCGAGGTACCGTTCCTCGCTGCACTGGGCTACTGTGGGAATTAGCTCTCTTCCAGGCCTGACACCTTCCCTGTAGTCTCTCATCCCATTGCCTTAGCCCTCCTGCCATCCCCTCTGACTTCCTGAGCAGCAGCTTCTTCGTTGCTGGGCCCTTGGCCGGGTCACTATGTGGTTACTTTTCCTGGGTGCTGAGTATCGCTGGCCCCACTCTTCAGGCAATGCCACTCTATCAATGCTGTGCAGGGGAACTCGGGACCTGCTACTGCCCCAGGTTCAAGCCTAGGGTCCTTGCAACATGCATCCCAGGTCTTTTCAATCTCCGGTCTTGCTGCTTTCTACCTGTGCTGCTTCCTCCTCATCTTCCCCAGGCTTTCTTCTCCGTCCTTCCCTCTTCAGGGCCTGTTCTCAGACCAGGCTCCCAGGGTCCTACTCTTTCCCTGGGTTCCTTCCTTGCTTCTCTTTTGCATAGAGGGTGACTGCAGACTTCCTCCCTGCTGCCCTTTCTGTTGCCAGCTTCCTGGCTTTATATTCATGACTATCAGCTTCCCCCTTACTTTATATCTATTGTGACAGACCTAAGCCAGCAGCCTGCCACACTCTGGGGAGAGGCAGGTAAACAGGGCACTGGATACGTGATTTTCTCTTTCCAGAGTGAACTATCAAAGCCTGCTGAGATAAAACGAAGACGGGCAAACACTTGGGGCTAATTAACTAGATCGCTCCCTCAGGCAAGTCACTCAACACCTGCAGCCTATGACAGCCAGTGGGGTTGCGTTAAAAGGCCTCCCCTAGATAAGGAGAAGGGGAAGAGAAAGAGTAACCGACCGGAAGGAGAAAGGGAGGAACCAGAAGAAGCTGTGTGTGAGCTGAGAGCTGGTTAAGAGGTACCAGGAGGAGACATTCTGGAGGCGTTGTTTGGGGAAGTGGCCCAGGGAAAAAGCTGCCATGTCGAGAAGAAAAACTACCTTGACTGCTGCTGCTACTTTAGGGGCCCTGGGCTGGAACCCAGAGTAGCGGCCTGGGCCGGGTTCCCCTCAGACCTCCCCCCACCAACACAGAGCCTGTCTCAAGAAAGGAGAGCAGGACTGTGAAGGGGCGCAACTAACCCCCCTCCCTTTTGGGGGGTCTGCCCCCTTTCCTTTCTCTTTTACACAGAATGCCCGACAGCGATTCCTTGACCAAGACTGTCACGACTGCTTTAACTTGTTACCCCGAGTGGGATGTGAGGGGGGCCTGGGCCCGCCCTCTCTCCAGGCCCCAGCCCAGGGCCCTAAGGTGGGGATGTCCTGCCTGTCCACCCCCACCTGGCTGACGGGGCTAACCGCCGTAACACGTCAGCCCGCAAGCGGGGCCCCAGCCACCCGCCCCGGGCTACTTCCTTACCCCCGCTCGTCCTGTCTTCGCTCTGGCAATGCCTCTAACCAGCCTCCAGCTCCCCTCCTCTCTGGCCTTCCTCTCTCTCTTCCTCCTTCCCCCTCTTGCACCGTCCTTCCTTCCTTTTGAATGACCTGCCCCCCTTCTGCGCAGGTGCCGGCGTATTGCCTCCCTCCGTCTTCCCCGCCCCCGCAGTTACTCACAGGGCCGCGCGCTCCTATGCATACACCGACGTCTTCTCCTCCAGCGCCCAAGGCGCATGCGCGACCAGCGGATGGGACACCGCTCCCTGGCTCAGTCTCCGCCGCCGGCTTTTCTCCTGGCAAGGGGATGGGAGGGATCGCCCTCCTGCCACCCTCTTTCCGGTCCCGCCCCGGAGTCGTGCGGGGTTCTAATACCCCGTCACAAGGACTATCAAGAGGTTTTCACCCAAAACCATGGACTAGCCTGTGATCAATATGGCTCACTAAGCTTAATTGGGAGGTGGGGATTTTCCATCTCTTAATATCTTCAGATAACGATTGGATGCCTTTCTGGAAGTTTTGCTTTAGTCCAACACAACTTATTGGGCTCCAGACATGTGTCAACCAGGCAAAATGTAAGAGGCTCTGGTGGATTTTCAGGAGTTGAGACTAGATGAGCTAAATGTCTCTAAGGGTATGTCTAGACTACATGGCTCCGTCGACGGAGTCATGTAAAGTAGTTTACCCAACATAGTCAATGAAGCAGGGATTTAAATAATCCCCGCTTCATTAAAATAAAAATGGCTGCCGGGCTGTGCCGACAATCAGCCGATCCGGCACAGCACTGCAGTCTAGACGTGGTGCAGTCGACAAGGGAAGCCTTTGTCGACCGCTCCCTTATGCCTCGTGAAACTTGGTCCCTTGTCAACCGATCCACGTCTAGACCGCTGCGCTGTGCCAGATCAGCTGATTGTTGGTACAACGTGGTGGCCATTTTTGAGTAAACTACTTTACATGGCTCCGTCAATGGAGCCATGTAGTCTAGACACACCCTTAATGTGGAACCGGTGGAGGTACTTGTGCAACTATCTTTCCATATAAGTTCGGGAGCACTGAAACGAAAACCTCTGCTCAGATTCCCTTCCTCGTGGTGGAGGACACATTAGAAGTTTCTTCTGAAATGTGTTTCTTTGCCCTTTTTTCGGATAAGAAACAAGGCCTTGCAGACCAATCAGTCCCACATCTCTCATGCTGGCCAGGGGCAGCCGGCTGACACAAATTGGTTCGGGGCCAAGGTTTTGCAGTCGTCTTTATGGTGCTTGATGAAGTCATGCAAGCAAAACACCCTTTGGAGACCTGCCCCCCTGACATCCTTCAACAATCTGCCAGTGAGTCCTCTCCATTTATTACTGTGATGGTGCATTTGACTTTGAGCACTGGCATAACACCAGCCCCATTAGACGTGTCCACTGTAACCCCGGTTCTTAAAACAACCCATTAGATTCTGATGGACTCTGCAGCATTGACTGATGCCTCATTTACCCTTTCTTGTTATAGTGGCTGGAGGTGCTAAAGCCAAATGGTTCTTTCTGCGTGTTTTCAGTTCTGGGTTTTGATCATATTACAGTATCTGAATGACACCACTTCTTACTGTCCATTATAACGAGCAGGCCACCATCTCCTTACGACAGAACATTTTATCCTCTTACACTGCTCTGGATCTTACTTTTGTGCTAAATCACTTGGAATCTGTCTAGCCTTGACAGCCGTTGCACTCCGGTGGGTGAGACGGTATGTACTGATCTTGGATGGTGTGTTTCTTCTGATGCCACAAAGGGCTCTCGGTTGGACTCATTACAATTCAGCCTCGACACACTTCCTTTGAGCAAAATGATCTGAAGATATGGATAAGAGATCTGTTCTTATGCAGATGACATGCAGATTTATGTGAAGTTCATTCCTAATTATTCCTTCTCTTCTTCTGTTTTATCAGTTTGTCTTGAGGACATAGAGGCGTAGATGTCAATTCTTTTTGTATCTCCTTTAATACTCCTAAACCTTAAATATTAATTTTTGGTTCCAGGCATCAAGTTAAATATGCTGCTTCGTCTCCCAATCTGATGATCATGATACAGCTGTCATGTCTTGTAAGCCCATAGTCAGAGTTCTTCCTCATTCAGCACAGCACTTACGTACATGCTTGACTTAGTCGGGAGTCAAATTTGGTCCTGCTTGAAGAATTTCAGGTCTACTGACTACAGCTCTGGAAGTTTAGATGGGATCGTCTTGTTTCTTTCTTCAACAAGGAAAAGTATTTTCTGGGGGTATGTCTACCCCTGCATCCTCTTTCGAGAGAGGGATGCAAATGCAACTAAGTGAAATTGCAAATGAAGCACGGATTTGAATTTCCCACACTTCATTTGCATAATCACGGACCGCCGCTCTTTCGAAATACCCTATTTCAAAATAAAAAACGCTGTGTAGACGCGGTTATTTTGGGAGAAAACCCTTTTTCCAAAATAACCCTTATTCCTCATACAACGAGGTTTACCAGTTATTTCAGAAGAAGGGTATTTCGAAATAGCGGCAGTCCACGATTATGCAAATGAAGCATAGGAAATTCAAATCCGTGCTTCATTTGCAATTTCCCTCAGCTGCATTTGCATCCCTCTCTCAAAAGAGGGCAAGTGTAGACATGTTTAATAAACACATGGATGTGCTCTTGTTCTTATGATTCCTTTCCAGAGAGAGGTTTGAATTCATGTTTTTGTGGCTATCTAAATTAAGGTTTGACAGACTTCACTTATTGAGGGCTTGTCTATACTACAGGGAAGATCGACACTGCCACGGTCAAACTTCCAGGGGTCAAATTAGCGGGTCTAGTGCAAACCTGCTAATTCGAACTGAATGGGTGCTCCTGTCAGCATTGGTATTCCTGCTCCTCATGAGGAGTAAGGGAAGTTGACGGGAGAGTTTGCTTCTGTTTATCTCCCGCTGTGTGGACACCACCCAAATATGATTTAAGATGCTTTGACTCCAGCTACGTAACTAACATAGCTGTTGTTGTGTGTATTAAGTTAACTTTCCCCGTTAATATAGACCACACCTGACAGTCTAGCTTGTTCAGCTAGCCACCTAAAATCAGAGCAGAGTGCAATGGGAAGGATTCTCGCTGGTAGTATTAAGTTACAGCGCATGATCCCCAATCTTGGCCTACCTGCTTGAGGCCCACATCCATAATAGGACTTAGGTGCCTAATTTCAAGTCTTAAGTACAAGTGGTGTAGCGAGGGGAGGTGGGGGAGCGGTTGCCCCCAGGCACCATGCTGGGGGGGGGCAATTTAGTTCCCCTTTGCCCCCCGTCATCCCTTAACTCACCTGCTCCTCCTCTGCCCGCCACTGGCTGGAGCCTCCTCCCCGCCTCTCCGCCCCCAGCCTCTTCTATTTCCGCCAGTGGGTTAGTGTGTGCAGGGGCCCAGCCCCAAACTGGAGGGGGTGGAGAAAAACATGGTACAACTCCCCTTCTCCTCCCAGGATCGGGCTCAGCCGTGCGCCAGGTTCAGGGCCCCACCACACGGCGGCGGCGGGGAGGGGAGCAAATTTTGCCTTTGCCCCCGGGCACATCACACCCTTGCTACACCTCTGAATCTCAGAACCCTTTCTCAGCCGCTATTTAACCATGGTGGTGCCTACATGTTCACCATAAAAAGTCACCAAGGGCCAGGCCTGCTGACGGAGCAGGGAAGAAAAGGAGGGAATTGTCCCAGGGTGATTCTCATGGGCCCACGGCTCCAGCCTCCGCCACTGCCATGGTAGCAGCGAAAGTGGCCATAGCCTGGACCCTTTTGATTCGTGCATGCTCTGTGGGGCTCTGAGGGCGGCAGGGCATTGAGTGCTGACTGCCTGGTCCTGACTCTTCCACCTGAGGCCTCGCCCCTTTCGGGGTGTGGAGCCGGGCACCGCCACAGCCTGCCTCAGGGCCCGTGGTGGCAGTGGGCCCCACTGCCAAGGGCCTACGTTTCTGCCGCTGGACAGGCGCACAGTGCCTCAGCGTAGGATGCCTCAGCACACGGCTCAGACCAGGTGAGGAGAGATGTTCCTTCACTAATCTTCTTGAGAGGCCTCAAAGCTCAGTGAGCTGCAGACAAACCAGCCAAAGGACTCCTGACCTCCCTTCAGCCCAGAGATGAAGGACCTCAGGTGGGGTGTGGCGAGCCGGTTCAATGTACCCCTGGCCCTGAAGTAGAGAAGGAATTTGATTGGGGGATGGGGTCTCCTGCCTGGACTATGTGGGTCTCCCCCAATCTCTCCTGGTGTACAAACAACTATTGGACATAAAGGGTGCATCGACGGAACCATGTAAAGTAGTTTACCTGACATAGTCAATGAATAATTCAAATAATCCCCACTTCATTAAAATAAAAATGGCTGCCGCACTGTGCCGACAATCAGCTGATCCGGCACAGTGCGCCAAGCTAACCGCAGATCGGTCGACAAGGGAAGCCTTTGTCGACTGCTCCTGTAAACCTCGTTTCACGAGGCATAAATCCTCGCTTCATTGGCTGTCGGGTAAACGACAGAGCCATATAGTCTAGACAGCCCAAAGAGAGTGAGAAGGGCACCTGCCCCCAAGAAGTGAGGAAAACCCCGTTCACTTTCCTTCTGCGCAGAAGGGGGCATTGAAGGAGGGTCTCCCCTCTCCTGGGTGAGTGCGCTATCCAGTAGGCTGAAGGCCACTGTGCTCCTTCCCCTCCACCTCAGGTAAATGCTGCCTCCATTCTTGCAAGACACAATCCAGGTGCCCAACTCCGGGAGAGAGGTGGGGCTTTCTTTCTGATTTTAGACAGCCCCCCACCAAACACACTCGCTTTTGTGGGTGCCGTTTTCGGGTGCCTAGTTCTTCCCATCCACTGTAGAGGAAATGGAGGTGCCCAAGGCAAAGTTTGTGAATGGCGTGGGGTAACTAGGCCCTGTTGAGCATTGCTATGCTCTGCATCCTTCTGGCTCACTCCTTTGGTGGATTAAGAGCCAACCTAATTTTCCAGTTTCTAATTCCACTGTGACGACACATTATTCCCAGGTTATTGACTGTACAAAGGGCCAACGAGCTTCAGGGCTGATGAATGTCATTTTGGAGGGTCGTGCTTTCTGCTCCTGCGTTCTGAAGGGTGGATTTGCTTTCAGCACCGTGTTGGCCAACCGTCTGCAGAGCAAGTGCTTGTCGTGGAAATTATCCTGCAAAGATTGGTAAAGGATCCCCTTTGTTTTGTATCTGTGGCTTTTCTAGCCTTGTGTTTGATTGTCAGCCTGATGTTCTTGTGCACGGTGTGCCTGGGGGTGTTAGCGCCTGTCATGACCCCGGATAAAGCACTCATGATATACCATAGTAGTTTGTAGAAGCCACTTATCTAAAGGAGATACCGGAGATCCTCGCAGTTCATGGAATCGCTATTCACAGTTTTCTGTGTGTTCATGGGTCTCCTGTCCTGGCCTGGCGAGAAGGGGCGCAGCAGAGACTGGGAGCCATGAGGAAGTCACCATAGTTCCTGGAAGCTGCGGTGAGTTGGTTGGAGCTGCCAGGATCCCTGATGAGCTCCCCTGTGGCTCTCAGCAGCTGCAGTACATTTCCTGTGGTTCCCAGCCCCAGAGGTGAGTTCGGGAGCTCATCATGAGAGTTGGGTGCCACCGCTCCCACCATTTGCAAATGTCTCCATTCACGGAGACATGTTGAGCATTGTTATGCTCTGCATCCTTCTGGCTCACTCCTTTGGTGGATTAAGAGCCAACCTAATTTTCCAGTTTCTAATTCCACTGTGACGACACATTATTCCCAGGTTATTGACTGTACAAAGGGCCAACGAGCTTCAGGGCTGATGAATGTCATTTTGGAGGGTCGTGCTTTCTGCTCCTGCGTTCTGAAGGGTGGATTTGCTTTCAGCACCGTGTTGGCCAACCGTCTGCAGAGCAAGTGCTTGTTCCCACACCCTAGCACGTTACCGGAATTTAAGTGAAGCAGCCGGGTCACTTCTGCGCCCATCGGGGGGTGTTGGCCCCAAAGTTGGTACAAAGGGGGCCATGTGAGGGGTCAAACAAAAGCTTACCTTCTACTGATTATGTATATGCTCTGCATATATCTGTATAAGGTCTGTGTGTGGAGTTATGAATGTGTACTCTGTATGGAGACTGGGAGTTTCTCTGTATGTGGTTGAGCGATGGGCTCACCCTATGGACATGCTAATTAACAAGGCTCCAGGGACAATAGGTCTCTTAAGTACCAGAGACCCACCTATGAAGGAATCTAGGTGCCTGGTCATAGAATCATAGAATAATAGGACTGGAAGGGACCTCGAGAGGTCATCGAGTCCAGCCCCCCGCCCTCAAGGCAGGATCAAGCTCCGTCTACACCATCCCTGACAGATGTCTATCTAACCTGTTCTTAAATATCTCCAGAGAGGGAGATTCCACCACCTCCCTTGGCAATTTATTCCAATATTTGACCACCCTGACAGTTAGGAATTTTTTCCTAATGTCCAATCTAAACCTCCCCTGCTGCACTTTAAGCCCATTACTCCTTGTCCTGTCCTCAGAAACCAAGAGGAACACATTTTCTCCTTCCTCCTTGTGACACCCTTTTAGATATTTGAAAACCGCTATCATGTCCCCCCTTAATCTTCTTTTTTCCAAACTAAACAAGCCCAGTTCATGAAGCCTGGCTTCATAGGTCATGTTCTCTAAACCTTTAATCATTCTTGTCGCTCTTCTCTGTACCCTTTCCAATTTCTCCACATCTTTCTTGAAATGTGGCGCCCAGAACTGGACACAGTACTCCAGCTGAGGCCTAACTAGTGCAGAGTAGAGCAGCAGAATGACTTCACGAGTTTTGCTTACAACACACCTGTTGATACAACCTAGAATCATATTTGCTTTTTTTGCAACAGCATCACACTGTTGGCTCATATTCAACTTGTGGTCCACTATGACCCCTAGATCCCTTTCCGCCATGCTCCTTCCTAGACAGTCGCTTCCCATCTTGTATGTATGGAACTGATTGTTCCTTCCTAAGTGGAGCACTTTGCATTTCTCTTTATTAAACCTCATCCTGTTTACCTCCGACCATTTCTCTAACTTGCTAAGGTCATTTTGAATTATGTCCCTATCCTCCAAAGAAGTCGCAACCCCACCCAGTTTGGTATCATCTGCAAACTTAATAAGCGTACTCTCTATCCCAATATCTACATCATTGATGAAGATATTGAACAGTACGGGTCCCAAAACAGACCCTTGAGGAACTCCACTTGTTATCCCTTTCCAGCAGGATTTAGAACCGTTAACAACAACTCTCTGACTACGGTTATCCAGCCAATTATGCACCCACCTTATCGTGGCCCTATCTAAGTTATATTTGCCTAGTTTATCAATAAGAATATCATGTGAGACCGTATCAAATGCCTTACTAAAGTCTAGGTATATGAGACCATGTGACTCTCTCCAGCTTGGAAGAAGAGGGGGGGGGAATATAAATAGGCCATGTGGCTGACTCCATCTTGGTCTTCAGAGCTGCTCCTGACCCCAGATGCGGCCTCGCAGGGAATCACGAGCCGGGAAGAACTGTGAACCCATCCTGACATAGGATGTGCACCAAGGACTTTTAAGCCAGCAGTTATAACATCTCTGCTGCAAGCCTGCATCGAGAACTGGGAGATTCGATGCATGTAATATAGGATACTTTAACAACCTTACTCTCATGCTTTTCCTTCTTTTAGTAATAAACCTTTAGATTTTAGATTCTAAAGGATTGGCTCAGTGTGATCTTGTGGGTAAGATCCAGAGGGTAAATTGACCTGGGATCTGTGGCTGGTTTCTTGGAACCGGACAGAACTTGTTCGGGGTAGGTGGGATTGGGTTCTAAAACCCCTCACCTGTGTATGAGGCCCAGGGCCATCTGGGGCACGGATATTGCTGGGGTGCCAGAGGGGTTTTGCTCATGAGGCTTCTGGCTGGCCAGCCAGGCAGCTGAAGCGCTCTGTGGGATTGGTTTGTGGCCTATTTGGGAAGGTCTCCAGTCTGGGGGCTGTGAGGAGCCCCGAATTTTAGCAATTCACCCTGAGTGGACGCCCTCGGCTGTGTCCAGACCCGGCCCGGTCCGTCACACTCTCACCGTGTATGCCGAGCATTTCCTGTATTGTTTCAGACTCGTGTGTGTCGGCTGTTGAACTCGTTGCTACATAGAAGTCTACTGCCTGCCTATTGATGGGCTGAGCTCAGCACTGGCATCATAATTTGGCAAGAAAGCTGACAGACATATTTTAATGAGGGCGTAGGCCTCGGCATCTGGGGGACCACTGGGGTCCATTATCCACGTCTGAGTGGCACTGTGGTCACAGCGGTGCTCACTTATCTCTGGAGGGGGTTCATGTAGGAGCTCATTTCAGAGGTGGGGGTCAGATTTCTGTTGACGAGAGATGTGCCCGAGAATGGAAGGTGGGGTGGGTGCCATCTATGCCCCCCCCCCACTTTCAATGTATCCCTACCAGAAGTGTCCTGCTCCCAATGAGATGTCAGACTGCCCATTTTGGCATTTCACTGGTGTATAATAGTAAGGATCCGGTTGTAAGGTGAAGATGTCTCCTAGCCAGCTCTTCTTGACTAAAATGCCAGCATCCAACAAGTGACTCCTGTGGAGGCATTCATAAATGAATACGATGCCATGAATATCACGAGCAGCTATTGGACTGCTTTCAGGAATATGATTCATCCCATCAGAGAACTCGGTTATTAATGTACCTTCTCACTCTGGGAAGGACCATATGAAAATCAGACAGCGCCAAGTTTTAGGAAGACCTGATTGGTATATTCATGACCTTCCTGGTGGCCAAAGATCATCATAATTGTAACGTATGTGCATAAAATCCATGTGACATATGGTAAGAACATACTGCAAAATATCTAAAAAGGTACCATATATAAGTAAATTACATGCAGGGCAAGTGGTAAATCATTCTTTTGCAGCATTCATGAGCTGTATCTAATTTCTTCAGGATAGACAGTGTCACACTATTTCTGTATGAATGAATTAGTCCCTGAGCAAATTAACTGGAGAAATAATATAATTAAATGTTATTTCTTCTCCATGACTAATGTGTTATTATAAGCCATGGAAGATTGGGCAGATGGATGGAGATTCACATCGACGGCTGTATTAGTCATTTGCCATTTTCAATCTCTCTCCATCCCCAGATTCTGGAGGATAAATGTGAAGAATTAGATCCTCGGCGTGTATAAATCTGAATTGCTCCCTTTCCTTCGGAACAGTTATTCTGCCTTACAGAATCTTCACCGGAGAAGCCACTATGTTTGCCATAAAAATTACCTTGAGATTTGAAATAGGATTTACTACATTGAATGTCAGTGATGATGCTTTAAGGAAAGGGAAGCGTTTAGATAAATAGACTTTACTCATCCCCGTCTGGTTTTATTTCCCAAAGGGGGACAGAAGGTTGAAAGGTAGGGAACAATCCTGCAAAATCTTATTCATAGGAGAGAATCTTGCTTACAGCGGGAGTCTCATCAAGTCAATGGGAATCACTTCTACAGGTGTTTTAGGATCGGCTCCCAAAAGTGTTTTCCATGTGTGACGAGGTGTGGTCACAGAAGACCGCTTGGGAGGTCTTCTTGGAATGTTGACAAAGCCACTGCCACTCACCTCCTTGATCTCTGGGGCATCTCCCCACCCTATCTTGGGCCAGCTCTCCTGGTGTACCCCCACCAAGGCACAGAGCTGAGATCACCGCCTCCCACTCTCACCCCAAGGAGCAGAACAGACACTGAAACGTTTCAGATCCGAGAAAAAATGCAGGTTAGGCCTCAGCTTGGATGGAATAATATAATATATGGCGATATACTGTCTCATAGAACTGGAAGGGACCTCGAGAGGTCATCGGGTCCAGTCCCTTGCCCTCATTGCAGGACCAAATACCATCCCTAACGGTAAAACCTCTCCCCAAATGGGATCAGAACCCCACATGCATTCTTTAACAATGAAAGGAGGATGTACACCCAGATTGCTCCCCCAGGTAACAATCACTTACACTAGGCTTGATAGAAAATACAAGTGATTTTATGAAGTACGAGCAGTAGGATGTAAATAGTTGTAAGTGAACACATGCAGAGTAGATTACAAATTTAAAATAACAGAAAACACTTAGCTAAATTCTAACATATGCTCAAGCTTATTACAAACTCAGCCTGAAATTGTTCCTATTCCAGCTAAGCCTCCAAACCAGGGATGTCTCCTTTTCCCTGGAGTCCTTAGTATCCTCTTGGGTGTGTCGTGCCAGCCAAAGAAACTGCTCCCTTCCCGTTGTTTTATAGATTCCACTTGGGGCGGGAATTCTGTTTCTACATTCCACCCTTCCGTGGAAAGTTACTTGGTCAGACCCTACCAGTTAGGGTGGTCACATGACTTCCGCAGACCAATCACTGCTAAGACTTAAAGGATGACAGGGGCTCTTTACAGGTGACCAACCCCTGAGGAAAACGCCCTTGATGGCTTTTGCACATTTAAAACCATAAAGCATTCCATACTCCATATATCTAACTTTACACACAAGAACGTCACATACACCAAAATAAGATATACAGACCCAGCAGACTGAGACATTAAGCTTGATAGTTTACATGAGGTATTTTGTCCAAAGCATCTCTGAGTTATACATATTTGTGTTCATAAAGCGTGGAGTGGAGGGAGGGGCGTCACACCAAGTAAAACATAATGGGTTGTAATCTTTGTACATCTTGAGAAGATCATTACTCCTTGAGTAGTCACATGGAAATCAATAGCATCAGTTACAGAGTAAGTGCTATTCACCGTGTACTACAAGAACCTGGGCTATTGTGAAATAGAGCTGACGGAAAAATTGTTGGAGGTTTCCCGTTGGCACATAGCCATAGACATTGGCCCATGTCAACATAGCCATGTTGCTGAAAGTCAGGCACTGTAAACAATATTTGTCTCCACTTTTGCTGACAAAAAGTTTCCGCTCTGGGGTGGGAACATCTGCTTGTTAGCCAGGGAGCACTCCTTGTGGAGAAAGCACTGTTTACTCACACTTAGCACAGAAAAGTCGTTCAGGGTTTATTTTTAAGCATCTGTGAACGACAAAAGATTTGTCACTCAATTGCCTGTAGAGACAAAGTTAGATTGACACGATTTGCAAGAACATGTCAATTTCAACAAAGCTTCCACAATTTTTTCAAACAACTTGCATCAAAATGGGGTTTTGACTGTCTCATATCATTTCAACATTTAATGTTTAAAAAATAATTAACATTGTTACCTAGGTGTAATGGTTTATGCTTGAATGTGACCGTTAACATCAATGATATTGCCACTGTTAGATAATTGGAACAACTTTTAGACAACTTATGTCATGTAAAGTATCAGTGGAAAAGTTAAGATTTGCTAAATTAAATTAACCTTTTGCTATGGGTTTACGTTTTCTGTTTCTGAGATTCTGACTGTTGACTGTATGCCTATATCTCCATTGTGTTTGTTCTCAGGATAACATCCTTAAGATAGTTTATATCCAGTCTAGCCAGCACACTGTGAATGGATTATTCATCTTTGTTTGCCGATTAGGAACACTTCACTCATGGTAGGCAATAGAAGAAATTCATCCTGCTCAAATAAGTCTTTCTGTGGATGACTTAGCAAGATATATAATCTGATATAAGATTTGTATATGATCCGGTATATGATCTATTAATGATTTTAACTCTCTTCTTCTTTTCAGTATTAATAAACCTTTAGATTTTTTGTTTCTAAAGGGCTAGTGGCAACATGACTATTAGGTAAGATCTGAGTTATGTATTAACCTCCTGAAGTCAGAAGAAGCCTTTGATGAAATGGTTTTCAATAACCAACTCATCATAAAGTCTAATATCTGGGTGGTGAAATAATAGCCCAGGAGACTGAATTTTTCTTCTTGTTATCCTGTTCAGTGAGACAGAAGTTGACTTTTGTTATTGGCTTGCTAATGATAGAATAACCATCCGTTTAGGGTGACTCTGATCTATTTCACAGCAGTTTGTCCTGAATCTGGTATTCTCAGCTGTGACCCACTGAGGCATGGTAACACTAGGGTTTTCAGAAAGCAAAGAAGAGGTAACTTACCTGTTTTCCAGACAGTCTCAGGAATAAATCAACGAGGATACAGCTCCCCCAGCTGATTAATGACTGATACAAACCATAGTGCTTTTACCTAAAACTACTACAGTAGACTTCCGATAATCCGGAACCTATGGGACCTAGGTGGTGCCAGATTATCAGATATGCCGGAGTATCAGGAGGTACTATAAGACGGTTATGTATATACTGTATATAAAGTGTTCTTAACCCTTTTTATTGTACATACTGTATACAATATACTGTAATGTTTTCATTTTTTTAACCCATTTTTTACCCTTTTCACTCAGTTCAGCTGCTGCCGCTGTTACCTTGTGACTTATTTTTTGCTGAAGCTCACTCACTAGGCTCTTGCCATTTTGATGCCGGACTATCAGGAGTGCCGGACTATTGGATGCCGGACTATTGAAGTTTTACTGTATTTTGATTAGGTCCCAAGCACACACCCCTTCTAAGAATAGGTTCCAAACACCCCAACACATCAATACCAAAGTCTGAGATAGTTTCAAGTGAGTAATAATAGTTTCCCAATGATCAGTCACCCTTCCACTGCTAAATAGGGTGGCAGCGAACACACTCCTAGGACTGCTTTGAGTAACTGTTCTAAGGTATTTATTATTACCCAGAGGTGCTAATACAATTTTGAGAGTGGGGGATCTGAGAGACATTGAACCAAACAGTAAACTTTCTAGATCAGTGGTTCCCAAACTTTTTGGCATCACGCCCCCTTTTTTGAGTTTTGAGAAATCCTCACACTCCCCCTCCCAAAAAAATAGCAGCAAACATTGGGGTGGGATTGACGGCAGGCTGTGTGTGTGTGTGGCTGGGTCGCCTTGCACCCCCTACAAGTTAGAACATAAGAACAGCCATACTGGGTCAGACCAAAGGTGCATCTAGCCCAGTATCCTGTCTGCCAACAGTGGCCAGCACCAGGTGCCCCAGAGAGGATGGACCGAAGACAACGATCAAGCGATTTGTCTCCTGCCAACCCTCTCCAGCCTCTCACAAACAGAGGCCAAGGACACCATTTTATCCCCTGGCTAATAGCCTTTTATGGACCTAACCTCCATGAAATTATCTAGCGTCTCTTTAAATTCTATTATAATCCCAACCTTCACAGCCTCCTCTGGCAAGGAGTTCCACAGGTTGACTACACACTGTGTGAAGAAGAACTTTCTTGTATTAGTTTTAAACCTGCTACCCATTAATTTCATTTGGTGTCCTCTAGTTCTTC
The DNA here is from genome assembly GCF_052426305.1 of Pelodiscus sinensis. NCBI lineage: Eukaryota > Metazoa > Chordata > Testudines > Trionychidae > Pelodiscus > Pelodiscus sinensis. The sequence continues at coordinate 4,966,690 of NC_143056.1, forward strand.
TATTTAGGGAACTAATAAATAACTTTACTTTATCGGCCCTCTCCACACCACTCATGATTTTATAGACCTCTATCATATCCCCCCTTAGTCTCCTCTTTTCTAAACTGAAAAGTCCCAGTCGCTTTAACCTCTCCTCATAGGGGACCCGTTCCAAACCCCTAATCATTTTAGTTGCCCTTTTCTGAACCCTTTCCAAGGCCAAAATATATTTTTGAAGTTCTTCACGGCCCCAGTTTGGGAACCCATGTTCTATATAATGGAAATCACTTCAAGCCAAGGGGTGCAGTAGCATTCTGAGCATGCCTGTGTCCAGCAACTTTGATTTTATCTCTTTTTATAGCTAACTTAAAGCAGGTAACTCATAGTGACTCCTAGCGAATAACCAATTCTCCTACTTTCACCAGATTACTCATTGTGTCTTATCAAGCATTTCCAATCATAATAACAATAAAATGTATGTCCGGGGCATTGAAAACCAAGATTGCCTGTCCAAACATTCCATCTATTCTCATGGTACACTAACTCTTTGTCCCATCCTCCCCTTCTGATTAGCAAAACAGAAAACCATGCAGCTGTTTGCTTCTCAAAGCCCTACGGATTATTCCTACCTTTGTGGTATTTAAATATCCCAGGCTTCATTCTACTCCTTGTAGAATGAGGAGTAATGGTAGTTCGAATTAGGATCTTTAAGTGGAACTACCTAGTCAGTGCCACGTGTAGCCGCGGGCACGGAGTTCGGACTAAGGGGGATTTAAAAATGGTGGTGCCCGGGATCATGCAAATGAAGCCCGGGATATTTAAACCTCGGGCTTCATTTGCAACTCCGCTTGCCCTCATTACCCTACCTAGCTTGAACTAACGAGCTAGTGTAGACATACCCATAGGGGTTAATTGTGTCTTACGCTGACAATGTTGGCATTCAAAAGCACTGAAAAGTGATGTTGTTTTGGAGAAGCACCAAATAGACCTTAAATCTGCAAAACTGGGCTGGAAATCTCACAAAAAGAGACTTTCTCATGAGATTTCTAGTGCTTCCTGGTTTGAGATACATGAGACATCATGAAACTAGCCTGTTTATTACTTTTATGATTCTAGGACCTAATAGCTACACCCAATGCCAGGGTCCCGGTGTGAGGGTCACTCTACAAATGCACAACAGGAGTCCTAGCATTGACAGCTCCAAGTATTAATAACTTTGAGGCTGCATCTAGACTGGCAAGATTTTGTGCAAAAGCAGCTGCCTGTCTACACTGGCCGCGAGTATTTGCACAAGAACACTGACTTTGTACTGTATAAAATCAGTGGTTCTTGTGCAAATACGTCAACACTCCCGCTCAGGGATAAGCCCTCTTGTGCAAGTATTCTTGCGCAAGAGGGCCAGTGTAGACAGCCAAGTTAATTTCTTGCGCAAGAAAGCCCGATGGCTAAAATGGCCATCGGAGCTTTCTTGCGCAAGAGAGCATCTACACTGGCATGGAAGCTTTTGCGCAAAAGACTTCCATTAAAAGTATTTGCGCAAAATCATGCCAGTCTAGATGCAGCTTGAGTCAGGCCCCAAAAATCTTGGCTTGATATCAGGAGGGAGTTTTTTAATAATAAATACTGGGTTCTCTTTATTTGCCTTTTGATTTCAGTCCCTTTACAGTTTGACAGTTCTCTCCAGAAATCCCTTCTCTTTCTCTGAAAACTGAGATTAGTAACACTGCCGTCCCGGCTCTAAGTAACTTACAGTCTTTTAAATATGGAACAGTAGTTTGACACTTGTGTTTCCTCTTCTTGATACAACTTGGTTGAACACAAAGGAAGGATTTCAATATTTAAAAGTGAACTCAGTTTTTTACTATAAAACCCGAAAGTTTGGCTTGGGATTTATTTCAAATTTTGGAGAAAAAGTTTGCTTATTTGTTTTAATCCAAACTTACTCATCTTTTAGACGCAAGTTTAATATTTAACTTAAAAGTCACCTATTTGCCACCTGCCGTGTCCTTGAAAGGTGAATCTCAGAGCAGAGAGAAACACAGTCAACAGGAACCTCGATTTTTATTTGGTGAAATGCATCAGTGAACAGGATTGAATGCAGAAAAACGATATGGTCTAAACTCTGCACAACACTCAGAGAGCCTGTACAAAATCTTAGACGGAGAAGGGGGGGAGATCAATTTCTTACAGAAATGTGCTGACTGGCTTGGTAAAGCTAACAGTATCCGAGGATGCCTATGTGACCTGTTGATATTTTGGCCTTGGAAAGGGTTCAGAAAAGGGCAACTAAAATGATTAGGGGTTTGGAACGGGTCCCATATGAGGAGAGGCTAAAGAGACTGGGACTTTTCAGTTTAGAAAAGAGGAGACTGAGGGGGGATATGATAGAGGTCTATAAAATCATGAGTGGTGTGGAGAGGGCTGATAAAAAAAAGTTATTTATTAGTTCCCATAATAGAAGACCTAGAGGACACCAAATGAAATTAATGGGTATCAGGTTTAAAACTAATAAAAGGAAGTTCTTCTTCACACAGCATGTTGTCAACCTGTGGAACTCCTTGCCAGAGGAGGCGGTGAAGGCTAGGACTATAATAGAGTTTAAAGAGAAGCTGGATAAATTCATGGAGGTTAGGTCCATAAAAGGCTATTAGCCAGGGGATAAAATGGTGTCCTTGGCCTCTGTTTGTCAGAGGCTGGAGAGGGATGGCAGGAGACAAATCGCTTGATCATTGTCTTCGGTCAACCCTCTCTGGGGTACCTGGTGCTGGCCACTGTTGGTAGACAGGATACTGGGCTAGATGGACCTTTGGTCTGACCCAGTACGGCCGTTCTTATGTTCTTATGTTCTGTTATATGGGCCCTTTTTTCACAGTCCACTAATAATCGGAGCTGAGGAATAACTTCCTTGAATGCGACAAACACCATTTAAAATGATTTTTTTTCCTCTTTAGAAAAGCACATTTTCATATTTCGCAGGCTAATGCTAATAGGAAGTGACATGAGTCCAGTAATAGGAGGCTGCGTGTCATGACTTAATTAAAATAACCCAGCTAATTGGCAAAATGTATGCCAAGTGAAATAACATCAAAGATCCTGGCTCATCGGAGAAACACTTGCAAATGGCGCCTCTCGAAGAGACAGCTCATAATTCATGCAGGTCCCTGTGATTTTTTTTTTTAATCTCGGCTGGCAGAGATGGAACTCAGATGTTCAGGCACACAGGCATACTAATTGCCAGCAGTTTATATTGTGCAAGATTTTGATGTCAGCGATTAAAACTTCGTATGGTGGTTGGCTTCCCCCCCAACTCCAACCTATTCTGCTCCTGGTGATCAGAAGAGTCACTATCCAGCCATGCTGAGGAATGACGGGGTCCGTGAAATGTTCATCTATCGTCTTCGTACCTCAACGGGTCACTTGGCTAATAAGCTTAAGCTTCACCGGCGGATATTCAGGACAAGGGACATGCGTTTTTCCCAGCTGCAGGAGCATGTGAACCTCTGATAAACAGAGCTGTTTCAGAAGGAGAAGGCAGGAAATGAAATTCAGATGCCGGCTGGCTGGGCATACCTCCTCAGTCACTTCCAAATGAGACGATCTTCTGGCTCCAGCGTTTCCCCCCACGATGTTCCCTCTTACTGTCACCAGCTCATGTTAAAAGAGGATTTTTGCTGCTGTGAGGTCGCAGAGAGTATGTGTCTGTCTGAAACTCATAGAGAGCAGCCACACAGTCCTAGGAGGTGAACTTCTAAAACTCTACGGCCCTCACTTCCTTCTCACGGGGAGCAAGAGAGGGTAAGGCCAAGTCTACACTACACAAGGAAGTCAACCTAAGAGACACAACTCCAGGTATGAGAATAGCATAGCTGCGGTCGATGTACCTTAGGCCGAGTTTCCGCAGCATCTCCACTGCAGGAGAAACTCTCCTGTGGACTTCCCTTACTCCTCACGATCTGGTATCAGCAGAGTTGACGGGGCATCCTCAGCAGTTGATTGAGTGGGTCCTTACTAGACTCGCTAAATCAAACCCTGGAAGATTGATCTCTGGACCGTCAGTCTCCGGTAAGTGTAGATCTGGTCTAAGATACCTTCAGTCCCCTAGGCTTCTTCTATATTGGCATGATTTTGCGCAAATACTCTTTAACGCAAGAGTTCTTGCGTTCAAGTATTTGCGCAAGAGAGCGTCTACACTGGCATGTGCCTTTGAGCAAGAGATGTGCTTTTGTGCAAGAGCATCCGTGCCAGTGTAGACGCTCACTTGCGCAAGAAAGCTCTGATGGCCATTTTAACCACAGGGCTTTCTTGCGCAAGAAATTCATGTTGCCTGTCTACACTGGCCTCATGCGCAAGAACAATTGTGCAAGAGGGCTTATTCCTGAGCGGGAGCATCATAGCTCTTACGCAAAAAGCCCTGATTTCCCACATTAGAACGTCAATGTTCTTGCACAAGAACTCCCCGCCAGTGTAGACAGGCAGCAAGTTTTTGCGCAAAAGCGGCCGCACCAATGTAGACACAGCCCTAGTGTCTGACAGGGAGAACAGGGACCACATAGCGGAGCTAGTCCAAAATAAGCCGGAAGGGATGAAGGGGAAGAACCCTGGCTCTGGGTCCTCTAACTCACCAGCTAGAGTAGCCAGACGGGCACACAGAAGACTCCTGGAGAAAAAGGAGTGGCATAATCTACTGCCTCCGAGCAGGGACGGAGCTGTGTCTCTCGTACCCAGGGCCTCCCGGAACTACCCCTCAGCTCATGCAGCACCCTCATCCCGGTGGAAAGGCAATGCTCTCTGGCACCTGTGTTTGCCCATTTGTGTAACGTTTCGGAGTGCGTCCCCTGGGTCTGCTGTAAGTTTGCATGCTGCACCAGGAACCAACGAGGGGATAACGAAACGGGGCTGGACTCCTTTGGTGCCCACCCGTAGGAAATGGAATGGGATGGTCCTGAATAAAGGCCTGTGGAGGTCAGTAGGAACCCTACCAGCCAAGGAGATCAGCGTCAGCCCCTGCAGTAGTAGGTTGCGTTATCAGCAGGGCACCAAGAGCTTAGAAGACGTCTAGCTTAGATGACCAGGCCCAATGAGGAGATGACCAGGGTATCAGTCTTGCTGCCAGCAGCTAACCCTCTCTGCGGTTAAAAATCACAGCATTGGGAGGTGGTTCTTCGGAGAGGCCACCCTGACTTGAAACCCTTTGGTGCTGCACATTGTCCTCATCATGAGCACACCACGGCTGGTTTTTAAAATAGAAATCCGCCCCCCTCCTTCGATATCTCAAGAATGTTTCCAAGCCAGCATCAGCCGGGGGGCTGTGAGAATGGACAGAAGTAGGGTGAGAGCTGCATTTTTCTGAGGAGTACAGGATCTTTCAAAACGGGGTATTTCTGTCAAAAATGCCCTGTCTAAACGGCCGTGTTTCTTTTTTTTTCGAAAAGCCCCATTTCAAAAAAAGTGGTGGCCGCCATTATGCAAATGAAGCGCGGGATATTTAAATCCCGCCTTCATTTGCACTTTTGATACGTCTAATTTACATCCCTCTGCCGACAGAGGGATGTAGTTTAGACGTACCCTCAGTCTTCTCTTTTTCCACACTAAACAAACCCAGTTCTTTCAGCCTTCCCTCAGAGCTCATGTTCTCGGTACCTTTCATCAATCGTGTTGCTCTTCTCTGGACTCTCTCCAATTTCTCCACATCCTTCCAGAAACGTGGTGCCCAGAACTGGACACAACTCTCCCCACCTGAGGCCTAATCATGGAGCAGAGCGGAAGGACGACTTCTCGTGTCTGGCTCCCCACACTCCCGTGAATGCCTCCCAGAGTGAGGCTTGCTTTCTCGCAACAGTGCCAGACTGTTGACTCACACCTTGTGGTCCATTATGGCCCCTGCAGCCCCCTCCTAGGGAAACGAATGACGGGGCTCTCCTCTCCGTTGCGGCCCTGCTATGCTGGTTTGGCTTGATGTTGGCTTGCTCGTGGACAGCAGCAGAAGGAAAGGACGACCACGATGCGCCTGCTAGGACTCTTTGTCCTGTGCAGCAATAAAGAGCTTCTCCCCATGCCTTGGGGGGGGGAGGGAGGAAGGGGATGCCGGTGGCACTGTCCTTGGCACAGGGGTGCAACAAAGGGGGTCCCTATGTTCCCTGGCCGGCTCAAAGTGGAAACCCAGAAGCTGCTGCCTCCGCTGCCGGCTACGGATGAGAAGGCGCCCCCCTCACCCCCGCGCTGGCCAGGGACCGGCTGCCTGCACAGGTGGTAGCGGGCTGGGCTGTGCACATCCTGGCCCGGCGGTGCAGCCCCTGCTGGTGTTGTAGCGCTGGAGGCTGGGCCGGGAGTCCCTGGCACGTCCCCTGAGCTTGGGACAGGGCCACAGCAGGGAAGAGAGGCTGGGCTTTTCCACGGGGAGCAGGACACCGGGAGCACAAAGGGCAGCCTGGTCCCTGGTTGCTCGGGGCCCTGCGGGCTGCCCCCCGCCATGGCACAGGCAAGGGGACGTATCAGGCCGGGGCCTCCCCTCCCAGCCTGCAGCCCCAGGACCCCGGCAGGGGATGTGAGTGCCCAATTGGGCCCCAGCATGGGGCCACCGGCATGGCTGCCTCAGGCTCGGCTGGGTCTGCCTCTCCCTTTTGTGGGGCCCCTGCCAGGGCACCGTGCTGGGGCGCGCCGGCGGCTCTGGAGCCTCTGACTCACCTCTGCGGTTCCAGAGCCCGGGGCCTGGTCCGGCACCAGTCTCCAGCCAGAGTTAGAGCAGCTGCGGCTGGCTCCCCCCCGGTGGCGGGCCCACGGCGTAACGGGAACGACTTCCGGTGTTCCCTCGAAGATTTTCCAACCATGCGCGGGGGGAGTTTTGGCTTGTGCCCCGATATCGAGGTCCCGCGTGCTGGTCCCGATGGGTGCCACCCAATTTATCAACACACACGTATTCCTGGTCGACCCCCATCTCTCTCCGTCATGCAGCAGGTCCCGTTTCCTGCCCCGGCCGTCAGAACAGGCCCTGGCCCCCGGAGCAGGCCTCCTACACCCCGCCATGCAGCTGTGGCAGACCCCGGCCTCCAGCGGTTCCCCCGCCCCAACGTCTCAGCCGGCCCCGCCCGAGAGCAGTCGTCTGCCACGTGGCTCTCCAGAGATGGGCGGGGGAAGAATTTTTGATGTGCAGCCGCGCAGGCACGCTCCTTAGTGGGAACGATGACCACACCCCCTTGGGCACCCCTCCTGCCCCGTGGCAGGGGCAATAGCCTAGGAGCCCAAACGGCTCTGCTTAGCATGCGCCAGGGAGCTGGTGAAACCACCTTTCCAGCCAGGACAGAAGCCACATTCTGGCTCATGTGGTTCACCCGAGGTCCCTGCGCAGGGGAACACAAACAGCGATCCAGGCCGCTTCTGGACAACCTGGAGCCTGAGCCGCGGGGGGGAAGCGGCGGTCTGAGAGGCGAGGCGTCCCCCGAGAGGATCTCGGACTCTCCCTTCTCCGCTGGGCATGAGCTGAAATGCCCAACTGCTCAGTGACACTGGCCATGCTCTTCCCTCTCACGAGCTTGTGCGCTCACAACGGTGGTGCGGCCAGGGTCGCACGGGCCGTGGCCAGCAGCTGCACAGGCTCACCGGGCCTACGGAGCCGGCGGAGAGGTGGCCCGTGACGTAGCCGCGTCAGCAAATGGCTGACTCAGTGCAGCCGGAGGGAGAGTTGCACAGAGAGGCGATAGCCGATCCCCATAACCATCCCAGAAGGGGGCAATCCAGACCTCACTGATGTTTGGATGAGCCCTGCCACTGACGTCCTGGAGAACCTGTACCCTTCCAAAGCTGACAAGAGGCCCGCGACGAGGGAATTCTGGCCACTTTACTTCCTTGGTAATTTCCATCCCACAAACCTGATGAGGCGCAGGATTTATTAAGAAGTTATTTCAATGATACACTTTTGACTCCAGCTTTGTAATCGCGTTCCAGCCACCGTTCAGCCATTTCATACCCGGCCCGGCACATCTGCCTTCGCATGCATATGTATGAAGAACGGAGGGCTAACACTTCCTTACCTTTATTAGTTCTGTTCCCGGGGAGGAGCGCCGGCCCTGTGAATCGCTCTCGGTGCTTGGACGAGCTGCAATTACCCTCCCGGGAAAGCTCTCCAATCTGTCAGTGTGCCCCTGGAAGCAGGTGTGGGTTTGTCAAGAGCATTAAAGCCCAGCTAAAAATAATCTTAAAACTCGGCTAGAAACCAATCGATCAAAGGAATTCTCTGTCAGGGGCCCAGCTACCAGCTCTCCAGCTCGTTCAGCCCCCGGCAGGCTAATAAGCACAGCTGGGCCCCAATTGCCTAAACTGCCTAATTGGACCGGGGAGGAGGAGACTGGCTCTAAACCGCAGCCGGGCGGGGGAGGGGGCTGCTCTAGGCATTTACCTTTGGCTCTGTTATATGAGAGAGGTCTATAAAATCATGACTGGTGTATAAAAAGTGAATAAGGAAAAGTTATTTACTTGTTCCCATAACATAAGAACTAGGGGTCACCAACTGAAATGAATAGGCAGCGGGTTTAAAACAAACAAAAGGAAGTTTTGCTTTACTCAGCGCATGATCAACCTGTGGAACTCCTTGCCAGAGGATGTGGTGAAGACCAGGACTTTAACAGGGTTCAAAAAAGAGCTAGATGGATTCATGGAAGTTAGGTCCATCAATGACTATTAGCCAGGATGGGTAGGAATGGTGTCTCTAGCCGCTGTTTGTCTGGAAGTGGGTGACAGGGGAGGGATCACGTGAGGATCACCTGTTGTTTTCCCTCCCTCTGGGACATCTGGCATTGGCCACTGTCAGCAAACAGGGCACTGGGTTGGATGGACAGTTGGTCTGGCCCAATCTGGCCGTTCTTATGTTCTGTTAGCTCCTTGACCTAGCTCTGGTCTCGACTTCCCTAACTCCAGGTAAGCTGGTTCTGCCATTCAGCTCTGATTCCTGGCTTGACCGGATCTGGCATCCGACTCCGATTCTGCCCCACCTGCCATTTCCCTGCTCTGACCACTAGGGAAGATCACCCATATCCCGACCCACCTCGTATTCCTATTTAATAGGCACTTTGCATGGGGAAGGGTCATGTGTGTTACAGCTGCGGTTTTCAAACGTTTTCTCCTCGTGACACAGTTGAAGACAATCGTTGATGCCTGCGACCCAACAGAATTTGAGTAGTGTGGGTTCCGGGGTGGGGCTGAAGATGGGAGCTTTGGGGCGTGGGGGGGCTCTGCATTGGGGGGCAGGGCTGGGGCAGGAGGGCTTCCCTTGAGTGGCTCCCATTCAGCGATGCAGCGAGGGGACTAAGACAGCTTCCTGCCTCTCCTGGCACTGCAGGCTGCCGGCTACTGGTCACCCGACCCCTCTACAGTGACGAGACCCAGGGCCCGACACTCCACCCCCCAGCACTGGGGCACAACCCCGAGTTTGACAACCGCTGTGTTGAAGTAATGTCTGAAAGCATTCGTCGAGAGCCCGGAGCTGGACTCAGTGCTGCCCTCCACTCAGATGAGCTTACGCTCTGAGTAAACAAGACCCCCAATGAACGGCGGACGATTGGAAACTGAGGCACAGACATTCAGCAATTTGACCACACTCATGCAGGGAGTCTATGGCTGTGGTGAGAAAAGGGAACACAGGTCTTCTGAACAGAGCGGGCTGAAATTCCGACTGGAACTATTGTTTGGGTACAAAGTCCAGCTTCGGATAGAGGAAAATGTTTTACACATTGGGGTCAATTCCAGTAAATTATTTCGGTGAGGGTGGGAGGAATTTTTTTTTTTACAAAAATATTTCCTTCGGATATTTTTTAAATGAAACGTTTTCACTCTGTTTCAAAATTCCCCTTCGTTTTCTTTTCCCAGACTATGTCAAAAGGGAAAAGCACCAAACCCACCAGAAACACTTCGTTTGGGGCAAAACGTTCTGTTTCACCCCAAACCAACGGTTCCTGGATCACAAGCGTGGGTTGTGGTTTTCTGTTTGAGTTTTGGTTTGGGTTTTTCTTTTCTATAATTCTATAAACCAGACCCACAATCTGACTTCTTTTCTCCTTTCCCCCAATCTCATTAAACAGTTCGTTTCATTCTGTATCAATTTTCCTCTCCAACAAACGCTCCAGCTTTCCCACCAGCCCAGTGGCACCAAGCCTGAGTGGGCAAAGAAGGGAAACGGGTAGACAGATTTCAGACTGCACACAAGTGAAGTTCGTTCGTTGTAAACAGCCATTGGAGCGACAGGGTCCTTTACGCTGGTGGAAAGGGGTCATTCAAAACACTGTTTGGACAAAGAACCTTATTGTGGTACCTCTGGGATGTAGCCGGCCTTGGCCTCTTTTGGCTGGAGACGTGGATGGCTGCTGCCACATCCCCAGAACATCAGGCCTTCCGGTACCGCTGGCGCTGGCATGACCTCACACTCACAAACGTGAATGCATCACCCGTTACAGCGCACGCCTGTTTTTTCATTGTGTGCCAAGGGCATGCGGGCGGGAACAGCTGGCGGTGCGTTGACAGAACGGCCTCCTCCGTAAGAACGGCCAGACTGAGTCAGACCAAAGGCCCATCTACCCCAGTGTCCTGTCTGCCCACAGTGGCCAACGCCAGGTGCCCCAGAGGGAGTGAACAGAACAGGGAACCAATGATCCCTCCCCTGTCATCCATTGTCAGACACACAGAGGCTAGGGACACCATTCCTACCCATCCTGACGAACAGCCATTGATGGACCTAACCTCCATGAATTGATCGAGCTCTTTTTGGAACCCTGTTAACGTTCTAGTTTTCACCACATCCTCTGGCAAGGAGTTCCACAGGTTAAAGTCCTAGTCTTCACAATTCCATGCATCCACCAACTTCACTAGAAAATACTGTAGAGACCCACTTCTGAGTCTAAATTGCCACTGGACAAGGAGCAAGAAGTTAAAAACCCAGGATTGTCCTGCTTCTATATAGGCAATGTCCTCCCTAGCAGAGACCTATGTTTTCTGCAAGCAGGCTAATCCCCTCCACTCCCAGCACCCCAAGTACAATCTGAACCCCGGCTGCTATCGTCCTTCGACATTCCCCTCCCCCACCCCCCCATGCGAGGGCTTTTCCAGATGTGTCACGTTCATCGTCCCCTTTGCTCCAAGCAAGACCCCTCCTGGTGTACCAGTAGTTCGGAATAGGAAGCCTAATCCAAACTACCTAGTCCGTGCCGCGTGTAGCCGCGGGAACGGAATCCGAACTAGCGGGGATTTAAAAATGGCGGCGCCCGGCAAGATGCAAATGAAGCCCGGGAAATTCAAATCCTGGGCTTCATTTGCAACTTCGGTTGCCTACATTAACCACCCTAGTTCGAACTAGCGGGGTAGTGTAGACATACCCTAAGGTTCATATCAATTCCATGAGGTTTCTCCGGGATATTGCCTGGTCCAGAGAGTTAGTTTGACATAACCCCCCTTATTTCAAAATAATAAGCGGCATGTCCACACTTGCACACCCGTTATTTCGAAATAAGGGGCTGGTTAGTTTGAAATCTGTCCTCCTGCTTTCCTCAGGGAATAACGCTAATTCTGAAGTCGTTTTTTCACAATCACGGGAGTGTGGATGTGCCGCTGCTGCTATTTTGAAATAACGACCCCCGGGGCCATTCGAAGTAATTCCTCCCCCGTGCTTTCTGGGGCTCGAAGTTGAGGTAGCACGTCCACATTAATGGAGCCTGCCTCAGACTCATTTCGAGGCTTTCCCGTAGTGGGGACATGCTATTTCCTTTTTGTTATTTGGGGAGTTATTTCAAAAGAAGTAGACAGGACATGCAGGCCCTCACATTAGGAGGACAGCCAGCATTTTGCAATGGCAGAGCATACTAACCACCCACTTAGCCCCCTGCTCTGAAGAGCAATTAAGGTCAGTGGAATCTCTCGTATTGGTAGAAGTCACAGCTCAGTAATACTGTCTGTGCTCCAGTGTCTGCATCCAACTGTTGTCTTTTGCCTTAAACTCAGACTGGATTCTCTTTGGGGCAGTGTAACGGGGCAGACCAAGCCCTGAGCCCAGAAAGAGCCATAGAGTAGTCCTCCAGGAGCCTAGAGTGGGGACAGAAGAAACCAGCCAATCAGAGTCCAGGGAAGCCTACAAAAGGAGAGCAAAGCTCAGCAACAGCTCAGTATTGCTGGAGCTCTGAACAGTGAAGACCAGGTAGCTGGCTGTCTATGGGAGACGCAGCAGCCCCATGGGGTGAACTCTTCAGGTCTCTTCCAAACCTGTGATTCTATGAAGCTCTGTGAGGGAAGCTACTGTGGACTGTCTGTTGAGACAGATAAAGCCCCAACGTCAGGGCACAGGAGTTGTCTTGGGAAGGGAAGCTCCAGAGGCATCACTCTGATCTGGAGTGGAGCAACAGAGAGACACTCTACACAGGGCACCGGGATGGGCCGCTTTTAAGTGGGTACTCAGAGGGAGTTTGCGATGCACGGAGTGTAACTCGGCCGGAGGGATGAGCTGCCAAGAAGTCTTCAGACTACAGCAGTGCAGGAACCCACACTCGGCCAGACGAGGGGTGTGACGTGAGTGCCGGGCCTGTTACACGCCGGGATAGTCTTAGCTTGGTTTGCACAGCACCTACTCTGGGGTCCTGTTCTACTTCTAAGCACCAAGGTCATGCAAAGAATAGTCTCCACGGAAGCAGGATCTAAAAGGTTTAAGTTAGGACTAGGAGCAGTACAGGGACGCAAGGTTGTGTGTGTGTGTGTGTGTGTGTGCGTGTGTGTGTGTGTGTGTGTGTGTGTGCGTGTGTGCGTGTGTGTGTGTGTGTGTGTGTGTGTGTGTGTGTATTTTAAGCCGGGTTTAGTTCCGTATCATCACTCATGACTACATGTGATAAATGTGCAGGCAGGAGTCAAATTGCCCCGAAACCGGTTCTAGTTGCTGTCCCTGTGACTGTGTTTTGGATATTGAGAACCAGACTAGCATGTGCATGGGCTGAAGCCTACCCTAACCCCGACTCCCCGGCTACGTCTACACTGGCATGATTTTCCGAAAATGCTTTGAACGGAAAAGTGTTGCGCTCAAAGCATTTTCGGAAAAATCGCGTCTAGATTGGCAGGATGCTTTTCCACAAAAGCACTTTTTGCGGAAAAGCGTCCGTGGCCAATCTAGACGCGGTTTTCCGCAAAAAAGCCCCGATCGCCATTTTCGCGATCGGGGCTTTTTTGCGGAAAGCAGTACTGTGCTGTCTACACTGGCCCTCTTGCGCAAAAGTCTTTCGGAAAAAGACTTTTGCCCGAACAGAAGCAGCATAGTATTTCCGGAAAAGCACTGATGATTTTACAGGAGATCGTCAGTGCTTTTGCGGAAATTCAAGCGGCCAGTGTAGACAGCTGGCAAGTTTTTCCGCAAAATCAGATGATTTTGTGGAAAAACTTGCAGTCTAGACACAGCCCCATAGTCCAGGCCCTGGAACTGAGCATGTACCAACAGTGTGGGAAGGCTCCCTTAGCATTGGTTAACGTTCAGAAAAGGGCAACAAAAATGCTTAGGGGTTTGGAATGGCTGCCATATGAAGAGCGATTAATAAGATGGGGGAGTTTCATCTTAGAAAAGAGGAGACTAAGGGGGATATGACCGAGGTCTATAAAACCATGACTGGTGTAGAAAAAGTGAATAAGGAAAAGTTATTTACTCATTCCCACAATATGAGAACTAGGAGTCACCAAATGAAATGAATAGGCAGCAGGTTTAAAACAAACAAAAGCAAGTATTCCGTCATGCAGTGCACAGTCAACCTGTGGAACTCCTCGCCAGAGGATGTTGTGAAGACCAGGACTTTAACAGGGTTTGAAAAAGAGCTAAATACATTCATGGGGGATAGATCCATCAATACTGTTCACTCCCTCTGGGGCACTTGGAATTGGCCACTGCCGGAAGACAGGACACTGGGCTAGATGGACCTTTGGTCTGACCCAGTGTGGCCGTTCTTATGTTTTTACTATTCCATTTACAAAGGCGCAGTTGTGGCTTTTATCCACGCCCTTGAGTAAGGGGCGCTGGAGAGCCAGACGGACCATGGGGCACTGCTGTGCTTTAGGGAGATGGACTCCACAGGGATCTCCTAGGCATGCCCGGAGGAGCATGCCCACTGCACAACCCAGCCCACTCTTGACTCCCGCTCGGGCGTTGATGGGCGCTTGCCCGCAGTCCTGGGGCCTTTGCAGGGAGCGTGCTGACAGCCCACCTAGGCATCCGGCGTAAAAAGACGTGAGCCTGCTCCCGTTCTCCAAGTCTTGTGCAGGAGCCTGTCCCAGCCTGGCACAAGCGGCGGCGCTCGTCGCCGTGTGCCGACGGTGGTACTCCCGTGCACACGTCCTCTGAAGCAGCCGTTTGGCTGGCGAGTGGGAAATGGCCGGTGTTAACGACATGCCACGGTGGACTGAGCCGAGAGCTGTGCAATACAGCATCTCCCCGCGTCGCAGCTCATGACTTACGGTCGGCAGGTAATAGGGGTGGAAAGGTGGACTCGCTGCATTTATTTTAGGGTTTTTTTTAGGTGACAACCCCATTTGGTGCCACTGACCCCATTCCATTTTGCTGTCCAAACGACGGGCCTCATATTTCTCTTCCGATGCCTTTCCAAGCCGCCGCACGTGCCGACACATTAATTCGCCTCCAAGCAGCATCCAGCCTTCCCCTTGTTTCTCTAGAGGAGTGTTTCATGTTCACATGCTTATTGTTTTCCTTTTATGTTGCTGAAATCAGTGCTAATCCGACGCCACGTTCGCGCGGCTGATAACGGCCTTTGTTTTGCTGCGATCGATATGGATTTCATCAGTGGCAGATTTACAGTGAGATTGTCTCCCTGCGGAGGCGGGTCACAGTAATAGGAACTTTCCACTGAATGCCTCAGACAAAGATAGCCGCATTTAGGCACAGAAGTAAAACAGCTACGTTGAAATTGTCATTAGTCATATTTTGTGCCGAGATAAGGAGGAAATGTAGAATGGAACCAGTGCCCGAGATACGGATCCTTTGCCAGAGCTCAAATGCTGTTTGTAATGGCTTTGATCTGGCAATGCATTCTGGGTAGAAGGAGGCCTTCGGTGAGCTTCCCAGTCGGCTCCTGACTTTCCAGGTCTTGTTCCAGGCAGTGTGCAAAATGTCTTGCTAGCTGTCCAGGCTGATTCCCCACTCTGGCATGATGAATGCAGAAGTAGGGGTTTGCAAAAGTACCTCAAAACCTGATCTCTCCAGGTTTTGGTTTAAAACATCCCCCCAAAATCCTAAAAACCTAGATTAGGGGGATAAAAAAATCTGCTGCCACCATCAAGTGCTTTTGAACCCAAAAACAGGGTGGACACTTGAAACCAACCCCAAACCACCCCAAGTTCTATTCTCCAAAGAGCTTGAAAAAAGAAAGAGAAAATATAAACTGCAGTCTGCTATCCCCTTGTCAGAGGCATGCAGATCCCACAGACAGATTTTCCAGGACACAGAACTGAACCAATACCAAGTTAATGAAAAAAGAAGGAACTTTTATTCTCAAAACAATACTCCTGTTACAAGCATGGCTGGATTGGCTAGATGGTAAGAGCCACCAATTAATAAACTCGTGGGAAATTTTCCCACGGGCTCAAAACTTAGTTACAAAAGGGAGGAAACCCCATTTCTAACAGCACAGACATCAGATCCAAAGCCCCACAACAGGAAACCATAAAACCCGATGGATTTATCTAAACTTTACCCTACTTATGCATTTTGAAGAGTTTTTTTCTTGGAGAGAGACATGTCTTCTGCCTCCCTCAGTATCTGGAGTGAAAACTGGCTTAGAGACAAAGGAGGGAAAACCCCCGAATTCCTTTGTCTCAGTTTGAAATCCCTATCTGCATTTCTATTGGCTGAGTGCTACCTGGCTAGGTACAGTTAACCCCTTAGTCCCCATGCTGTTGCCTAACCCTCATGGTCATGACGCTAGCTGTGGAAGTGCTCGTGTTCTACTGTCCTACTTGTCCAGGCTCAGCTGCACTGTCACCAGGCCTGGTGTAGATAAAACAATCTAGATCAGAATCTCACGTGAACCAGTGGCCACAAACCTCTGGCCCGGCCAAACGATACTTGACAAAGGATGAGACGCACCCAAAGGAGCAAGTTGCAGTGGGGGAGGTCTAGGGTGGATGTTAGGAAAAATGATTTCCCTGGGAGGGTGGGGAAGCATTGGGACGGGTTCCCTAGGGAGGGGGTGGAATCTCCATCCCTAGAGGTGTTTAAGTCCCGGCTTGACAAAGCCCTGCCTGGGATCATAGAATCATAGAATCATAGGACTGGAAGGAACCTCAAGAGGTCATTGAGTCCAGCCCCCCGCCCTCAAGGCAGGACCAAGCTCCGTCTACACCATCCCTGACAAATGTCTATCTAACCTGTTCTTAAATATCTCCAGAGAGGGAGATTCCACCACCTCCCTTGGCAATTTATTCCAATATTTGACCACCCTGACAGTTAGGAATTTTTTCCTAATGTCCAATCTAAACCTCCCCTGCTGCACTTTAAGCCCATTACTCCTTGTCCTGTCCTCAGAAACCAAGAGGAACAAATTTTCTCCTTCCTCCTTGTGACACCCTTTTAGATATTTGAAAACCACTATCATGTCCCCCCCTTAATCTTCTTTTTTCCAAACTATCTAAGTTATATTTGCCTAGTTTATCAATAAGAATATCATGCGAGACCGTATCAAATGCCTTACTAAAGTCTAGGTATATGACATCCACCGCTTCTCCCTTATCCACAAGGCTCGTTATCTTATCAAAGAAAGCTATCAGATTAGTTTGGCATGACTTGTTCTTCACAAACCAATGCTGGCTATTCCCTATCACTTTATTACCTTCCAAGTGTTTCCATATGATTTCCTTAATTACCTGCTCCATTATCTACCCTGGGACAGACGTTAAACTGACCGGTCTGGGATGATTGAGTTGGGTTGGTCCTGCCTTGAGCTGGGGGCTGGACTTGATGACTCCTGAGATCTCTTCCCGCCCTAGGAGTCTATGATAAGCTGGTAGTTTCACATCTGGCATTGGCTGTTGTCAGAAGAGAGGATCCTGGGCTAGCTAGACCTTCGCTGTGACCCAGTCTGGCCGTTCTCATGTTCCTATGTAGGTGCTGCAGTAGCCTGGGGTGCGACATGGCAGATGAAGAGCAGCTCTGAGACATGGGTGGCCTTGTTGTTTAGGTAGAAGATGAAGACTTGGGAGGCCGGTGTTCGGGTCTCATGTCTACCAGACCCTCTGGATGTGGCGTTGGACTTCATCTCTTGGGGCATCATTTCTGCCCCCCCCCCCCAAAGCAGAGCGGCATCTCTGAGTCTGCTTTAACGTGTTTAGGGTTGGCCACTCAGCACAAAGGGGCCCACACGTCAACTGGACCAGGAAAGCCGACAGACTTGCCAATCCCCTAGGCACTGTGTGTGGGGGGGGGGGTTGGGTTGGCTCTGCTTCCCTTGGGCAGAAGGGGTAGAGCTGGCTGGAGCTCCCTCCTCTCCCTCCAGTCCCCTGGTAGCAATTTTAAGGGCCCGGGGCTCCATCCGTGATGGCTGATGCAGTAGCAGCATTGATGACCAAGAGCCCCAGGCCCCGTGGAATCGTCATGGCAACTTTCCCTCATTGGTGGGCCTGACTGGACCTCTAGGCCTCTCTTCGAGAAGTAACACCACAACCTGAGCACTCAGGCTTTGCCTTTATAATACTGCTCCTTTC
This sequence comes from Pelodiscus sinensis, assembly GCF_052426305.1. Taxonomy (NCBI): domain Eukaryota; kingdom Metazoa; phylum Chordata; order Testudines; family Trionychidae; genus Pelodiscus; species Pelodiscus sinensis. Next base: position 4,984,384 of record NC_143056.1, read on the forward strand.
CCATCAACAAGCAGATTAGCCTGCGTGGCAGTTACAAATGGGTATCGCTGTTCAATGCTGAAAGCATTCATAGCCGGAAAAAAGCGAAGGCTCTCTATCTGACCATGGGCTCGAGCGGCTGACTATCTTAATTACATCTCCCAGAGACGGGCTCCTTTGCATCATGTACCCAATTGTAGTTAGTTTGGAAAGCATGTGAGAATGTCTCTTGGCAAAAGGCCATATCTCCTCCCCTTCTGTGTGCTAATTGCAGGAGTTTTACCTGAGGAACGTGGGTGAGTCTCTCTCAAATGTGTTCCCCTTGCAAGTTTTATTTTTTAAGCCCTTGTACTCCGAGTGGAGTATAGGTCATCTACAAGTCTCCTCCACTTCACTCTGTCTAGCTGACTCCAGGAATACCCCAGCTGTTGTCCTTCAGTCTCAGTAGATCTTCTCCGCGTTGTCCAAGGTCGTCTTCTTTTGCGTTTTCCTTGCAGGTTCCATGTGAGAGCTTTGCGCACTAGGCTGGATGATGGTTTTCTGAGAGCGTGGCCTCACCATCCTCACTTTCTTCTCTTGATTTGAACATCAAGTGGTTCTTGTCCTGCTCTGTTCCAAAGCTCCTCACTTGTGACAGTCTTGCCGTTTGATGTGAACGATGTACTTCAGACATCAGTTTAGGAATGTCTGTAGCGTGTGATTTGAAGATTTTTTAGAATGCCAGGTCTCGCATCCATACAAGAGCACACTCCTCACATTTGTGTTGAAGACTCTCAGTTTCATCTTCGCAGATATTATTTGTGACGCCATATGGGACGAAGAGTCTTGAATGCAGCTGTTGCTTTCCCTGTCCTTGCATTGCTATCCTTATCTGCTCCTCTGCCTCTGCCCATAATACTCCCCGGCTGCATTTAGACTGGCATGATTTTCTGCAAATGCTTTTAACGGAAAAGTTTTCTGTTAAAAGCATTTGCGGAAAAGAGCGTCTAGATTGGCACGGATGCTTTTCCGCAAAAGCACTTTTTGCAGAAAAGCATCCATGCCAATCTAGATGCGGTTTTGCAGAAGAAAGCCCCCATCACCATTTTCGCGACCGGGGCTTTTTTTGCGCAAAACAATACCACGTTATCTACACTGGCCCTCCTGCGCAAAAGCATTTGCGCAAGAGGGCTTTTGCCCGAACGGGAGCAGCATAGTATTTCCACAAGAAGCACTGATTTCAGACAGTAGGAAGTCAGTGTTCTTGTGGAAATTCAAGCGGCCAGTGTAGACAGCTGGCAAGTTTTTCCGCTAAAGCAGCTGCTTTGGTGGAAAAACTTGCCAGTCTAGACACAGCCCCCAAGTAGATGAACTGCTCTGTATCTTCCAGGTCATCCCCTCCTAGTGTGATGAAATGTTTTTGGTTTGGTCACCCCACAGTAAATCATATTCGTTGTTGAGAGAGTTCGTGTTGCTGTTGGAGTGAGATTCTAATATGACACATGCACAAGTAAGGTTATCAAATCAAGCACCTCCCAAGTTAGGAAATGCCATCATGAAGGTGGCCTGTGCAATTTTACCTTAGCCTCCAGGTGGTTCTGCATTGTGATATAGTCTTTAATTACATGACGACGTGCTCTCTTTCAGTCAGTACTGTGTTTACATGAGTGCCAACGGCACCGAGGGGGCAGGCCCACATTCAGAAGAGGCTCTGGTGCACTTGCCTCATGCTTGCTCCACTCCCTCCTCCTTGAAAATGGAGGGTAGGGTCTCTGGGAAGAAGGTCTATGGGGCAGGGGCGTGGGGCAGAGGTCTTACATGCTAGGGAGGGGAGTAAAGGCTGAGCAGAGGTGGGGCCACCTTTCAGGCACGGAGGCCTACAAAAGAATAATCCAGCCTTATGTTCAGGTTGTAGCTTCTGCCGTATTCACTGCCCCCGGTTCAGACCGTGCTCTGCAAACAGAATTGCTCATTTGTTTGTCAATTTTTCCTGTGCTGAGCACTTCATAAATATTAATGAAATTATTTTCACACCTCTGTGTGTTGGTGGGAGCTCGTAGAGATGGCAGCTGAGCACGGAGAGATTAAGGATGAAAGTATCTGCTAATTTTGGGCGCCCAATTAGAAACCCATAGGAAATTATTTCTTTTTCAGAGTACTTAGCATTATATAGCACTTTTTATGTTCAACTCATCACTCCCATTGTCTGCAGCTGTGAATATTGCGGTAATAAGCGGGCCTACCAATTTACCTGAGCTGTGAGCTCAACTGACGAGGTTCATCAAATGTCACATAAACTATATGAACAAACATTGATGGGAGAAGGTGCAAAAAAACCCAAAAAACCACATACTGAATGAGTACCAAGAAACAGTCTTGCTGATATAACTCAGTGAGCGTGTTATGATTATGCCAGGTAAACAGGAAAAATTCAGGACTGGAAATCGAGGAACCAAAACTGGTGTGTCAAAATTTTGGTCTAATCGGTGGGCAAAATAATGGGGTAAACTGCTCATCATACTCCCTCTTGGCAGCCTCTGTGGCAAATCATAGAATCATAGCATAGTAAAACTAGAAGGGACCTTGGGAGGTCATCGAGTCCAGTCCCCGGCCCTCACGGTAGGATCCAGTACCATCTACATCATCCCTGACAGATATCTGTATCTATCCTACCTGCTCATAAATATCTCTAGTGATGAGGATTCCACAACCTCCTAGGCAACTTATTCCGGCGTTTAACCACCCGGACAGGAATTTTTTTCCTAATGTCCAACCTAAACCTCCCGTGCTTCAGTTTAAGCCCATTGCTTCTTGTCTGCTCCTCAGAGGCCAAGGAGAACAATTTTTCTCCCTCCTCTTTCTGACACCCTTTTAGGTATTTGAAAACCACTGTCATGTCCCCTCTCAGTCTTCTCGTTTCTAAATTTAAACAAGCCCAATTCTTTCAATCTTCCCTCATAGCTCATGCTCTCTAGACCTTTACTCATTTTTGTTGCTCTTCTCTGCGCCGTCTCCAATTTCTCCACATCTTTCTTGAAATATGATGCCCAGAACTAGACACAATCCTCCAACTGAGGCCTAGTCAGTGCAGAGTAGAGGAGAAGATTGACTTCTCATGTCTGAACAGCAAGAGCTAAAGAAGAATGCGTTTTGCCATCAAGATTCTATGATTCTATGATATGTCTACACTACACATTTTCTCGGCAAAAAATATGCTAATGAGGGACTAATCTGCGTGAGCCACGATCTCATTTGCATATTTTCTGCCGATCTGTGTCAGCACTGGGGTTTTTTTGCGCAAAACAATCAGTGTCAACGTTTTCTTTTTGCGCAAAAAAACCCTTTTTCCGCAAGACCCGTATGCCCCCGAAAACGAGGTTTACCCATCTTGTGTATACCTGGGCTGTAACTGAGCTGTTCCAAGTCCTGCAGCTTCTTATATAGTCCCTTCTGTCCTCTGATTGGCTGATTTCCTCCTAGCCCCTCCGGCCTCCTGGAGGACTTCTCTATGGCCTTTTTGGCCTTAGGGCCTAGTCCCTTTGGAATTGGAATTGTTTGCAATTGGAATTCTTTTGACTGGTCAAGTTTGATGGACTAAGGTGACCTCTCGTTCTGAACCATTTTAAAAAAGGGTAAAGGAGGAAGCAAGTGGTGAAGGGACGAGGGTGGTGAATCCTCCTTGCTTCAGTGAAGAAGTTTGGGGTAATCCGCTCCAGCAATAACATACACTTTTAGGTACCTTCCACCCTGAAGACTTTCAAATCATTTTCCCAACCTGTGGCCAGATCTGCAACTAGTATCAATCAAGGCGTCTTCCTGGAAGTCAATGGAGGCAGACCGTTTTGCACCAGCCTGAGACGGCTCCTATACTTCAGTACAACAGTAATAGAGATGTAGCCGTGTTAGTCTGGTCTTGCTGAAACAAAAGACAGGACAATGTAGCACTTTAAAGACTAACAAGATGGTTTATTAGGTGATGAGCTTTCGTGGGCCAGACCCACTTCTGAGCTCATCACCTAATAAACCATCTTGTTAGTCTTTAAAATTCTACATAGTCCTGTCTTTTGTTTCACGCTTCAGTACCACTGACATCCCGCCACCTTTGGTACAAGCGGCTACTGCCAAGGACTGCACGGCATAGGACACAGCAGCTGGGTGGAAAATGTTCATTTAAGGTCCTCTCCAGCTCGTCAGGGCAGGGCCCGTCTTCTCATGTGTTCAATGAACTCCGTGGCACCGTGTGAACACATCAACTAGCAGTCTCACGGCATCTGTGTTGGGGGCCAGGAGGTCCATACAGGGTGGAAAAGCCCTTAAGGGCTGATTGGGAGCCGTTGAGAGCACCTGTTGTTCACACCGAAGTCAACGGGTGCTCCAGTGGCCCAGAACCTCGGAGCACACGACCACAGTTCATCTGGCCGTTCTCAGTCCGCATCGATACAGCGATCGTGATAGATTTCAGAACATCGGCTTTGTCTCGAGAGGCTTCCCTCCGACGGCAGACAAGCTGCCAGCTGGTATCCTAAACCCCTGCTCCAGCACGGAGAAAGTCCAGCAGCCTCCATGCCCCACCGATGGAGGCTTCTGTAGGTTGCAAAAATCCCATGCTCACCGGCCATTTCCCAAGCTGCTTGAACAATGTTTCCCTGTTATTCTCTGCTGCTCAGCTAACTCTGAAGCACTTAGCAAGGGGCATGTGATTGCAATCTTTCCATGGCTAATTTTAGACCTTGTGGCACTGTCCCTGGAACAAAAGCAGCTTGGTACTTTCAGGCTATGTTTGTCTACACATTCCAGAGCACTGACTGTCTTGCAGGTGCCAGCCAGCTTAGTACTTACCTGCCACAAGGCAAGACAAAGGGGCTTTGTGAGTGTCAGGCAGAGGTGCTAATGAAGAAATAGCAAGGAAAGAACTGATGAATTGTGCAGCCTGAATATTTCATTGATAAAACCCTTCAGTTTCCTCCAGCATCCGGCCTCTGAAAGTTATCAATGAGAGATGCTGATAATGAAGACATTCCTGATTGGCTGTAAATTAGACAATTCCTTTGCTCCCTCCCCTCCAATTAGTCTTTCTTGTAGCCCTGCTGTGAATGTCTTCTGAGCGTTTCTGATTTTAGACTATCGGGAGCAACTTCAGTGGCTGTTCTGCCATCTGTATCTTTTTTTAATAAGAACTAGTGCCTTTCAAAGTCTTGCAAATCATGTTGATCTGCATGAAGGAGCACAGTGCTGAGACCAGGCTGGGCTTTTTGGGTTTTTTTGGGTTTTTTTTTTTTTTGCCTGCGGGTGATCAAAAGTTTGGAACAAGCAACCAGCTTTTTTTTTCCAGCTGACTAAAGTGTTAACAAAACTAAAGCTGGTGACCCAAATTAACAGCCCTCGAGCTATGATTTCCGGCAGCTTATTTTCACCTTCAGCAATGCTCCTCGGGATAGAATGGACAGCAAAAAGGCTTTCATTAACAGCCCTGCCTGTCATGTTGCTATGTCTGAAAGTCTTATTTAATTTCATTCTTTGCTTTCCCAGACTCTGCTAGGTTTTTTTTTTCTCAATAAAAGAATGGGACATAGTGAGTGGTTCATGCCGCAGCACATGCAGACTCTCCATCATAACCAGGGAAAATCAAATCATTCAGGGATTTGAGAGAGGGTTACCTGAAACCCAGTTCATAGTTCACCAAAGGGCAAATACAATGGTCTATATTATTTCTCCTATTAGTCCTGGCCTTTAAATCCTCATTTAGTTATATTAGTTTTAAAACTAATAAAAGAAAGTTCTTCTTCACACAGCATATAGTCCACCTGTGGAACTCCTTGCCAGAGGAGGCTGTGAAGGCTAGGACTATAATAGAGTTTAAAGAGACGCTAGATAATTTCATGGAGGTTAGGTCCATAAAAGGCTATGAGCCAGGGGATAAAATGGTGTCCTTGGCCTCTGTTTGTCAGAGGCTGGAGAGGGATGGCAGGAGACAAATCGCTTGATCATTGTCTTCGGTCCACCCTCTCTGGGGCACCTGGTGCTGGCCACTGTCGGCAGACAGGCTACTGGGCTAGATGGACCTTTGGTCTGACCCAGTACGGCCGTTCTTATGTTCCTGGGTGTTTCCACAAACGTCTCTCCTGGGTGTTTCTTATTCGTGAATGCCACCCTAATGTCTGACTTTTTTTGTCCAAAAAGGATTTGTCCAAAAATGTCACTTCAAATGCCACTAACCACACAGAATCCCAGGACTGGATATAGTTTGGTGGTCAGTTAGGACTAAAATAGAAAACAGCCAACGAGACTGCGCCAGAAATCAAAATGAAACAGAAGATTCTCAGCTACATAACACCATAAGAAGATTCTCAGCTACATAGTTTGGAAAAAAGAAGATTAAGGAGGGACATGATAGCGGTTTTCAAATATCTAAAAGGGTGTCACAAGGAGGAAGGAGAAAATTTGTTCCTCTTGGTTTCTGAGGACAGGACAAGGAGTAATGGGCTTAAAGTGCAGCAGGGGAGGTTTAGATTGGACATTAGGAAAAAATTCCTAACTGTCAGGGTGGTCAAATATTGGAATAAATTGCCAAGGGAAGTGGTGGAATCTCCCTCTCTGGAGATATTTAAGAACAGGTTAGATAGACATCTGTCAGGGTTGGTGTAGACGGAGCTTGGTCCTGCCTTGAGGGCGGGGGGCTGGACTCGATGACCTCTCAAGGTCCCTTCCAGTCCTATGATTCTATGATTCTATAAGAATGATCATACTGGGTCAGACCAAAGTTCCATCTAGCCCATTATCCTGTCTGCTGATGCCAGATTCCCCCAGAGGGAATGAACAGAACAGGAAATCATGAAGTGAACCCTCTTTTGTCATCGATTTCTAGTCCCTGACAAACAGAGGCTTGGAACACCATTTCTACCCATTCTGGCTAATAGCCATTGATGAACCTATCCTCCATGAATTTATGTGGCTCTTTTTTGAACCCTGTTAAAGTCCTGGCCTTTAAATCCTCTGGCAAGGAGTTCCTCAGGTTGTCTGTGCTCTGAGTGAAGAAATACATCCTTTTGTTTTAAACCTGTTATCTAGTCATTTCATTTGGTGACCCCTAGTTCCTTAGGTTGCAAAAATCCTGTGCCAGAAAACCATTCTTCAACAATGGAATAACTTTTCCTTATTCACTTTCCCCATACCTTCCATGGTTGTATAGATCTCTATTATATCCCCCGTTAGTCTCCTCTTTTCTAAGCTGAAAAATCCCCATCTTTTTAATCTTTCTTCATATGGCACCCACTCCAAACCCTAATCACTTGCGTTGCCCCTTTTGAACCTTTTCCAATGCCAAGGACTTCACGGTATAAATCCTAACTTTCTTGCCTATCATCCAAATTCTTCTCGCGCTCCCTCCTTTCTCGCAATACTACTTTCCTTAGTGAAACCATAGCTCACCAGAAATTATAAACTTCATTTGTGTCACTTTGAAGACGAGATACTCAGAATGTGATTGTTTGTCCCTTATTGATTGTCACTGCTTAACCAATGAAGTCCTCAGTCCGCCTTCTGTTAGTCAGGCAGTCTTTAATCTTTCTACCTTTCCCCATCCCGTGACACCAGTCTCTGATCACTCACACTCCTCGAGTGAGACTGTCCAGCTAATAAGACATAAAAAGGACCGTGTATCTCTGTCTAGCAGGGCACGGCGAAGCTTGAAGAAAAGCCCAAAAGTATTCACAAAAAATGGCTCAGAAACAAAAGCAGTAAGAATTCCCAACATCATAAACACTAGTCTTAGTTAGAGCTAGGAGAAATGTTTCCGTGTATGTGAATTGCTTTTTTTCCCCCCACCAAAATACAGATTTGAGTCAACTTGCAACAGTTCACAACTGTGGGGTTTGGGGGCCAATTATCAGTTGGGAAAAGAAAATTGGAAATGTCAAGACAGTCCATTTTGGCATCTTCAAAGTGCAGCCTTTCAACTAGCAGTGAAAAGACATTTTATCTTCTAATTTCTCTACATTTTATTTTAAAAAAACCACTCGCATCTTTGTAAACCTTCACACTTGAGCCAAAAGGGTTTGGTCAAACCAAAGCTCTTCTGAAATCTTCATTTTCCTGAACATTTCAAAATATTCATCTTGGGTTGTCATGATATAATTCCTTGTTCAATTTCGTCAGGGCCTGTGTAAGGTAACAGGGGATTGGGAGCACCTCTGAGAGGGTCAAGTCATGGCGAATGGCTTAAAGACTGGGATACTTACAGGCCAAGACTGGTGGTCTTCTACTGTAATGCACACCAAGCTATCCACAAAGAGCACTTCTGTTTGCCACACTGGCCAGCAAGAAGTCACACACGCAATCCCCTTAGCCATTCCAGCTTCTCCTGTGCCACAACCAGCACCACACCTTACACAGAGGAGAGGTTATGAAAACCAATCTCACCAACTCCAAACAGTTCCTCTGATCCCAAAAGACTAGACACATTCCCAGGTCAAATTATACTTCAGATCTCACTCAAAAGAACACGCTGTGCTGATCTTTAGAATCTAAGGGTATGTCTAGACTACATAGCTCCATCAATGGAGCCATGTAAACTAGTTTACCCGGCATAGTCATTAAAATAAACATGGCCACGGTGCTGTGCTGACGATCAGCTGATCCGGCACAGCATGGCAGTCTAGACGCGGATCTGTCGGCTGGGGAAGCCTTTGCCGACCAATTCTGTAACCCTTGTTTCACGAGGCATAAGGGATCGGTCGGTAAAGGCTTTCCCAGCTGACAGATCCACGTCTAGACTGCTGCGGTGTGCCTGATCAGCTTCTCGTCGGCACAGCATGGCGGCCATGTTTATTTTAATGAAGCGGGGATTATTTAAATCCCCGCTTCATGGACTATGCCGGGTAAACTAGTTTACATGGCTCCGTCGATGGAGCCATGTAGTCTAGACATACCCTAAGGGTATGGTTAGACAGCAGGGGTTTTCGTATCCCGAAAAAACTCCACCACATGAATGCATTTGTTCTTCCACTTTTTTTTTTTTTTTTTTTTTTTTTTTGCAGAAGAGCAAATGCACTCCTTCAGAAGCCCCCATGTTCCTCGTCCCAGTCTAGACAGGCCAAATTTCAGAAAAGCCTCTACCGACAAAAGTATTAGAAAAAGATACACAAAATGCGGAGTGTGTTTTGCATATTTTTTTCCGATAGATCCTCGCCATCTAGACGTACCCTGAAGGAAGGAAGGAAGGAAGGAAGGAAGGAGATTGAGAGTAAAATTGTTAAAGAAATCAAATTACATACACCAGTGCTAAGTTCCTAGTGCAGAATTGTAGCAGAGATGGCATAAATTGCTCTCTTAAACTTTTCTGGAATACATTCTGTGATAGGATAGGCTGTCAGTCCTTCTGGACCCTGGTCACAGCAAAGATGCTCATGACGTGATGAGCTGGAACGAAGACAGGAAAGAAGATAAATATGGAGCATGTGTGTATGGATAATGCATGTCTTCCACCCCAGCATCCAACTGTGACGTGAAAGCATCAAGGGATGCCACTTCACTTGATACTTTGTTCCAATGGGTAAGTCGCTCCCATGGTTAATTCTTTGTGCCTGGATTCCAATTTGAATGTGCCTGGCTTCTGTTTACGTCCTCTGGTTCAGGATCTCCCTTCCTCTGTTGGACTAAAAGGACCACGAGTTTCTGGTCTTTTCTGCCCCAAAGGTACTTTCCCACTGTAGTTAGGTCATCCTTTGGATGAGCTAAACAGATTGATCCCTTTGACTCTCTCACTTCCTCCAGCCCTTGAATCACGTGCACAGTTCTCGTGCCCATCGTCTCTCGTTTTTCGAAGTCCCTTTTAAAATGTGAGCCCCAGAACCGGATGCATTGCCCCATTATTGGTCCTCTCAGTGCTTCAGGCACAGCTCAGATTACCTCCTTGCAACTTGCACGTTAGATCACGTGAGATCTTTTTGCCACAACATTGCACTGGGACCTCACACCGAGTTGCTTGTTGGCTCTGGCCTCTACATTTTCCGCGGGGCTGCTTCTTTCCATGATGTAGTCACCCCTTCTGTATGGCCTGCAGTCCTTGCTCCTAGATGAATCCCTTTGCATTTGACTTACAGTTGGTTCCGCTATGTTTTGGTGGAATGGGCCCAACTCCCCAAGTGATCCAAATCACGCCCTAGAATTACCCTGTCCTCCTCATTATTTAATCACTTCACCAGTCTTTGGGCCACCCCCCAGGTTTTGTCAGCAGTGGTTTTAGAAGGGATTGAGGCTACCCCCAAATCTATGAGCAAACAGGAGATCATATTTGGGCGAAGGTGTGTCTCTACCACTGCTTGGGTCAAACGTCAACTCCACGGTGCGTGAATGACTTTATGCCTTGGCTCAAAATAAAAAGTGTAATGCTACGTGCAGGCAGATGGAACTGGTAAACAACATTCTAAGATCTCCCTTTGCTTCTTCCTTTCACTTCAGTAACAGCCTGAGCCTCCTTCTTGCCAATACATCTTCCTTTGACAGCAGCTGCTGTCATGACATGAGGGTACCATAAGCTCACTGCTGTTGTGATAATGGTTCTCCCTCCTAACGCGGCTCAGTCCCCCGTTCCTTTCATCAAGCCAATGAGGAGAATAACGTTGCACATCATTTTCACATACCTTAAAGCAAAATCCCCTCCTTAAAATCTTTTGTTTTATAACAAGGGAAAATATTGCAACATGCTATTTTCCGATGCAAAACACAACGGCTGCATCTAGACTGGCAAGTTTTTCCACAAAAGCAGCTGCTTTTGCAGAAAAACTTGCCAGTTGTCTACACTGGCCGCTTGAATTTCCGCAAGAACATTGATGATCTCATGTAAGATTGTCAGCGTTCTTGCGGAAATACTATGCTGCTCCCATTCGGGCAAAAGCCCTCTTGCGCAAATGCTTTTGCACAAGAGGACCAGTGTAGACAACGTGGTATTATTTTGCGCAAAAAAGCCCCAATGGCGAAAATGGCGATCGGGGCTTTCTTGCGCAAAACCGCGTCTAGATTGGCACGGACGCTTTTCCGCAAAAAGTGCTTTTGCAGAAAAGCGTCCATGCCAATCTAGACGTTCTTTTCCGCAAATGCTTTGAACGGAAAACTTTTCCGTTAAAAGCATTTGTGGAAAATCATGCCAGTCTAGACGTAGCCAACGATCGTAGCAAAAAGAAACAGACTACGCAGCCAAAATGTGCACTAACATCTCCCCAGCCACACCCATCGCCGGCGCGTTTTTCCAGGCCTTCGCCGTCCCTGGGAATTGTTCCGTCCAGGTGGGGGTATTTCTCGGACAGCTTTGCTCCAGGAATTTTTAGGGGGAAGTTCTATGGCCAATGGTCCACAGGAGGTCCAACTCACTGATCACCGTGGTGCCTTCTGGCCTTGGAACCAATTCATCCGCGGTGCGTCTACACGACAAGCTGGGGTGGTGGTGCGATTCCTTCATTCATGTATACATAGGCGCATTACTTCACAGTGGTCTCGTGTGACTGTGGATAGCTGTGTGGCTGTGGTAACCCTGGCAGCGACAGCAGAGTCACGCTGAGCATGAAAACTGCCGGCTATGTCCTCGGCCCAGCTCATCTGGGCCTCCAGGGCCTCTCTCTGTGCCACCGCAGCTGTGCTGTTATGTAGACTCCTGCTCGTTCAATGGGCAGGGGGATTATCCCCAACCCACACAGCTTAATTGGATCCCCGTGTCTAAGGAAAGTGCCAGGGCGACTGCTGTGCTACAAACACTGAAACAGCCAGAGCCGTGGAACAGCACGCTGGTGTTCTCGGGATTGATATTTGGTCACGAATAAAGTGTCTAGAAATAGAAATAAGCTCCATAGGCCAGATTCTCTGGCCTACTCCGCTCTGTCTGTGCCTCAGTCACTGGTGCTCTTTGATAAGTCTCCTCTGTAGAGGGCTGGCCGAAAGCGGGCCTACAGCCGCCATGGTAGTACATCGGCCATCCCCAGCTGGCAAATGGGCAGCTCCGCCAGCCATCACGAGTTAGAACAGCCCCCAACTGCTCTACTGTCGGCCATGACCAGCATCGAACCAGACCCAAGAACTGGTCGCTGCCACTGGCTTCCTTTTCACCCCTATTTTTAACGCTATCCCACGTGGGTCAAGGATACCACCGAACGCCTCACTGACCGTGCAACAGTGGAGGCCTTTTGGTGTAATGAAGCCTACTGCACTCCCCACGCCCTCACACTGAGCCCTGAGGCAACCCGAGAACAGGAGACAGCAGCACTTAGCCCTAAAGCTCGCTCTTAGTTTTCCTTAGCGCCACCTTACCAGGCCCCTGTTTGCTGTCCTCAGCTTTCTGCGGCCTTCACCATGGCTTTCTGGGGTGGTTTTTCCCTCACACATAAGACATAGAGCTACAATCCAAGCAATGCCCCTCTCCTATATTTATCTGTCGCAGGAAAACCCCTTAGGCTGAGGAGCCAGCTCGTAGTCTAGCGTCATACTTGGCATCTCTTTTTTGGGCAGAAGCCCCTGCTGTTTCAGCTAGCGGTGCGCCATTGATCCTAAGCCAAGCTGTCTGTTACACCCGTCAGCTTCAACAAGGTTTAACCCACCCCTCCCAACATCACTAGGGCCTTGACTTCCCAGTGAGGACCAACCGAGATACCTTTACTTATGGAGAGTGCTGAGGAAGGAAGCCTCATTTTTGGTGAGGGATCTTGAGGGTAAATTTACACTTCAATAAAAGACCCGTGACTGGCCCAGGTCATCTGTCTTGGGCTTTAGGGCTAAAAACTTGCAGTGTTATCATCTGGCTGTTAAAATCTCTCCTCTCGTCGGGTCTCAGCGCCTGGGCCCCAGTCTGACGGGGATTATCTCCATGGCAATTTTATAGCCCTTCAGCCGGCCCCCAGAGAGCCCGAGTTATAATATTGCTGTCAGGGCCCAAAGTGAGCCCAAGCCAGTCACGAAACCCTGCTCCCTGTGACGGAACAGGGGGATAATCTGGAGTTCCCCATGGAAGAGGAAGGCAAGAAGAAGGGGGGGAAAAGCAAGGTCGGGGGTCTCCTTAGCACCGTGGTCAGTGCCTCACAGATGGAGCGTGCGGGCTGCAAATCTTACCTCAGACTTGCTCCTGCTACATTCTCTGGAGTGAAGCAGGGCTCGGCTCAGCACTCGGCTAAGAATTACGGCCCTGTGAGTCGGGCCGCTGCCAAAGGGGCATTGAGGCACACAGGCCGAAGGCAAGGTGATGATGGCGAACAGAGAGCGGTGCTGGAGAAGCCTCGTCGGGTAGGAGGCCACAGTTTTTTGGCCAAAGCCAGATGAACTCTCATGCCTGGGTGGCTTTGTAACGCCCGGGGTGCTGGGAAGTACCCAGGCCACTGAACGGGAGACGAGTCCCACGCTACAGAGAGATCTGTTTGTTCTACAGACAATTCCCCCGTCCACTCATCTCTGGGCTTGCTTGTCAGCAGCTAGCAACGGTCTGTGGTAGCTCCCTGCCCCTGAAAGCTGCTGCCTGCCTTGATTCCCTCCGCCGACATAGGGCAGCCATCGCTGTCTTTCCCCCAGCCCTGCCTGCCTCCTCTCAGCTTCATCAGAGGGTCTGGAACACTTCCCCTCCTGGGCACATCAGTCCCCAGCCCAGCCCCATGTGCCCAGGCCCTGCCAGACGGATCCTCCACTCATCCGTGTTCAGACCTGGACTCCGGTGAAGGAGGCAGGCCCTCGGGGTGGGACGAAGAGGCAGAGGAGCCCCAGGTGGACGGAGGAGAAGTCTGAGGAAGCCTGAGTGGGCAAAGGAAGCCCTCCGGGGAGAAATGGGGCAGGGCGTCAGGCTGTGGGCGAGGCCAGCTGCCCGGGGGTGAGGGGAGAGCTGCATGAGTTGCAGTGCAGGAGAGAAGGCAAGCGCCGTCTCCTCACCACACAGGTGTATAGAAAGGGAGCGGAGCTTCCATTGCGTCCTGCCCCCCTCATCACATCCAGTGGCGTAGCTACCCAGGTACACCCCAGCGCACACGCTGCGCCACGCTGAATCCCGTGAGATTTACTCTCCCTAGCACAGCACAAGCCGAGGGAGGGGGGGAGTCTGTGGCCCCCTACGTCTCATTCACCTTCCCACATGGCGCCGGAGGCAACACGGAAAGTTGAGCCCCGCATTCCCGGTACCACACAGGTGCCACTTCCCGGTGATTCTTTCCAGGTCCTTCTAAATTCAGCACCCGTCCCCAGGGCCTTTCCGTCAGCATCGGTGTGTTGGGTTAGCGCTGAGAGCTTTGGAAAAGCCCACTGCAATGGGCACTGTGAACGGAAAGACCTTGCCACGTACAACTGGGGCAGAAACTTCACTGCGGCATGGGGTAGGGTGGGATAAACTGAGTCCCAGCTCTGCGGTGCTCCAAAGGGTATTAGGTGAAATCGCTCTGGAGGTAGGAACCAGCCAGGTGGCTTTTCACTGCCATCCTTCCCATGGAGTTTAATTGGTAGAACGACTGACAGTTCTGCTCCACGGGGTCGTCTCACCTGTCAATTGACTGGGTCAGCCGCATGTGGGGAACTCGCCGAGAGCCAATCACCTAGGCAACCGAATGGCACCGCGACAGGTCACTCAGTCCTTCCAGCTGTGGGGGAATACCCCAAAGGGCCTGACCCAGAGATACAGAGGGAAGTAACGGACAGATGTTGTTGGAAGAAGAGTCCTTCCCTTACAGCACAAGTCCCTGTGACGTCCGCCTGTCTGTGTAATGACTGTCCTGTCCTTTCCCCCACGAGTCCCCGTTACGTCCGCCTTTCTGTGTAATGACTGTCCTGTCCTTTCCCCCACGAGTCCCCGTGACGTCCGCCTGTCTGTGTAATGACTGTCCTGTCCTTTCCCCCACGAGTCCCTGTGACGTCCGCCTGTCTGTGTAATGACTGTCCTGTCCTTTCCCCCACGAGTCCCCATGAGGTCCGCCTGTCTGTGTAATGACTGCCCTGTCTTTTCCCCCACGAGTCCCCGTGAGGTCCGCCTGTCTGTGTAATGACTGTCCTGTCCTTTCCCCCACGAGTCCCCGTAAGGTCCGCCTGTCTGTGTAATGACTGTCCTGTCCTTTCCCCCACAAGTCCCCGTGACGTCCGCCTGTCTGTGTAATGACTGTCCTGTCCTTTTCCCCCACGAGTCCCTGTGACGTCCGCCTGTCTGTGTAATGACTGTCCTGTCCTTTTCCCCCACGAGTCCCCGTGACGTCGGCCTGTCTGTGTGATGACTGTCCTGTCCTTTCCCCCACGAGTCCCCGTGACGTCGGCCTGTCTGTGTAATGACTGTCCTGTCCTTCCCCCCACGAGTCCCCGTGACGTCGGCCTGTCTGTGTAATGACTGTCCTGTCCTTTTCCCCCACGAGTCCCCGTGACGTCAGCCTGTCTGTGTAATGACTGTCCTGTCCTTTTCCCCCACGAGTCCCTGTGACGTCCGCCTGTCTGTGTAATGACTGTCCTGTCCTTTTCACCCATGAGTCCTTGTGATGTCCGCCTGTCCTGGGCAAGGACTCCTACGTGCTCTGCCCCCCTTCCTTCGTCTGCATTAGTAGTAGCCTCGCCAGCCCTTTTCTGTTATTTATAGCCGACCCACAGTCCCACCCAAATTCTCCTCAGGTCTCTCCTGCTTTATCTGCCCCTTACCTCGGCCCTGCCCCCTCCCACTGCTACCAGACCTCTGTCACAAAGAGAGATCCCATCAAGGGATTCCTCTAGATATCGTGTGAGGTGAGGTGACTTTCAGAGGAAGCCAACATAACAGAGGGAGACAAGGAGTAGCAGGAATTTCTTTTTAGACTGCACGCTCTTTGGAGTGGGGACTTTCTCTTGCAATATATTTGTACAGCACCCAGCACATGCGGGGCCCCAATCTTTACTGCGTCTCTCGGCCTTAAATACACATTGCCAAAAAGTAGAACACTGTTCCATACAGCTTTATTTTACCAGCTTTTCTAAGGGTTTTACCTTCAAAGATCTTGGCAAATGCATTCATTAACTTTGTGTCCTGCTAAAATTCAAGTTTGCTAATTAACAAAAAATATAGCAGTTGTAGTTCTGGGTGTCTGTAATAAATCCCTGTGTAAGCAAAAGCCACGAAACCATCAAAATGTCTGCTAAGCTCACAGTCTGATTTGAACTAGGCCCCCCAAAGGAATTGATGAACCAGGCTGAAGCTCTGAGGAGACGTAGAATCCTTAATCAATTATGCTCTTTCGTGTTGGCTTTAAAATAGGGTGAAATTAGGATAAAATTAGCATTTGTTCTGAATTTTATTAATGAGTTTCCCCAAACCTTAAATGGATTTTATCTGTTCACGTGTGTGTGATTATAGACCGGGTGACAAAACACACATGATTGTCTTATTAAATGTAAGCAAATTGTATGGTTTTTGCTAGTACTCATACTCATTGCAAATGACTATTAAATCAAATACCATTACTTGCCCGTGGCAGAACTCCTGTGAGCTGTACATTAGGGATTTGAACTCAGGCAAATGAGTCCCCATAGGTCGTTTCTTTCCTAGTTAAAATACCATTTGCCTGCTTGTTTTATTTTAGGGCGTGAAATCCAAATGGTGGGTAAAAGAAATGTAATTGCAACTGACAAATATTCTGCACAAACAAACTTTAAGCATTGCACACAAAACTGACTGCCTCTCTTTGTATATTGACATGATTTCTCTTCCTTGATTGTGTAGCGCCCCCTCTCCACCTGGTTACCTTCTTTTAGAGCCAATCTCCTTTCAGGTTCGGATGGATAGGTCTGGGTTCTTCTGGATCCCGCCACCTACTCAATTTTATTCTTTCTGATTGATGTACTTGGCGGTGCCTCCACCCCCCTCACTCCTTCCTAGCAGGGTTGCCAGGGCAGCTTGGGAGGAAAATTCTAGCCCAGGATAATCCCCACGTATTCGCCAGATAGTTGGAGACTCCCAGAAAATAACACAAACACATACACTATAATAAACACAATTATATTAAACAGGAGACAATTATAACAGAACAGGGTAAAACATTATTTTTAGGGTCACCGGTGCCCTGCAACTGTGAAGTTAGTGTCCCGTTGGTACGCGTACTTTGTTGGGGCCCTTGATGACTGTTGACCACACAATCCTTCTCTGCAGAGGTTTAGCAGTGGGGCTGACTAGGTCCAGTACAGCCCAAAGGACTCACAAATGGGAGAAGGCAGCAAATCCCTCCACAGTTTAATAGGCTGCAGGTAATAAAATCCCCAAACAAATTCCCTGACTTACTAACTAAAAATTGGTGCACTCACACACTCCATGAATGAGCCTCAGGTTGAGAGATGACTCAGTCTCTGCAAAGGGGCTGCTCTCTTCTCACAGGGGTCCTCTTCAAGCAGGAACCAGGCTGCTTCGGTCCCAGAATTTCCCCTCACTGTGAAGGGGTGCGGGCTCAAGATGCAGACCACACAACTGCACCAAAATTCACAACTATAGCCTCCCAGGCCAGCCTCCAGACCCACACAGCAGGCAGCAGCCCTGAACTTGCTGCTAGAGCCCAGCTGACCATGCAGTGACTCTCTCACCCAGGGAGCTGGAGAGCCAACTCCGCCTGGCTGGGGAAGCCTCCCAGCAAACTCCACAACTGGGAATCAACAGTGGAGACATAAACCCAGCTGAGGGATCCTGCCTTCAGGTCCCTAGAGGCTAGCTCTCAGGGGGAACCCTGCATGCAGGCCTGGGGCTTACTAGCTCCCACACACTCAGTCCTCCCCTTTTCCTGGCTGGCTCCAGACTCCCCTCAACAATGGTCTCTCCTTCCCCCTGGGAGGGGCATCTCACTCCCTGTGGGTTGCCGGGCAGACTCTGGCCCTGGTAGGGAGGGGGAGCCAAGGCAAACTCAGAGTGCCTCTCCCTGAGCTGCCAGCAGACAAAGCCCCGGGAATCCAAGCAATCTCCTTGGGGGTTACACTCTCCCTGTGCGAAAGTTCTTGCCGTCCTCGGCAAGGGTCATTTAACCACAACACAAACATGCAAGGTCCTTTCCATCAGGTAACAGTATACATTGTTTAGTTGACAATAAATATCATTAGCCAATAAGTAAGTATTGCTGTGTCCACATACAATATTAATTTAAACATTAAATTGTTATTCAATTTACATTAATAACATTCTTACTATATTTAAATAAATGACTTAACCTTGGAGTCTCCATTGTTAACTATCAGACACAAACAATAATAGGCCACCCGCACCCATCTATTTACTAAATGCAGAGGGACAGAGGTGGAGGACCCTGGGACATCATAGGTGAGTTTCTGTACAGGTTTTCGCTCTCGTTCTGAACGTCGAAGTACAGGAGCTTCTTCATTCTCAGGGTTCTCAGCAGTAATGACTGCAGGACAATCAATGATTTCCCTCTCTGCAGGTTGCATGGCTTCTCCCACATCCTCTACAGGTGGAACCATCCTAGCTGGTAAACCACTTTCCTCTTCATGCTGTATTGTTGACTGAGGGGGTACAAAGGGTGCAGCTTCAGGGTTAAGTATTTGAGCTAGAGGAGGCTCAGATTCTCCCTCTCTAACAGTTTCTACCTCACATAGCTGCTCATGAAGCATAGGAGGTATTGGATAATAGGGGAAGAATTCCTCTTCACTGCTACTCTGTGAATGAGGATCATTTTCTCCAGAGGAGGTTAAAGACTCACTGTCTGCCTCCTCAGCAGATTCAAGTTGTGCAGTAAGGGTTCTTTCTGCAGGAACTTTCTTCCTTAGTCTTGAACGAGTAATGGGTCGCCGGGAGGAACCACATTCACTATTTTTCTCTTCACCTATTAACTGCCCCACTGGCAAGAGGTGGTTTCGGTGAATAGTCTTACAAACATTTTTTCCATTTTCCATCTTAAGGCGATATACAGGCAAGTCTGGTAGCTTATCAACCACTATGTAGGTGTCTGCATTCCACCGGTCAGCTAATTTATGTTTTCCAGTGAGACCTAGATTTCGGATTAAGACTCTGTCTCCTACCTGCAGATCCTGTTCACGGACCCGACTATCATATCTCTGCTTGTTAGCAAGGTTGCTTTTTGTGGCTGCTTGGGAGGCCAGTCTGTAAGCTTCCCGCAAGTCACGCCTGAGACTCTGAATGTACTGGAGATAAGTTGTTTCGCTAGCTTCATCAGAGGATATCCCAAAACATAAGTCAATTGGTAGCCTGGCTTCTCTGCCAAACATTAAATAATAAGGCGAAAACCCAGTGGACTCATTTTTAGTGCAGTTATAAGCATGCACAAGGTAACTGACATGCTCACTCCATCTGGTCTTTTGGGATGGATGTAGTGTTCCCAACATGTTTAGCAAAGTCCGGTTGAATCTCTCCGGTTGTGGATCTCCCTGGGGATGGTAAGGAGTGGTTCTGGACTTCCTTATTCCCAGGGTTTTTGTAAGTTCACGAATTAGTCTGCTTTCAAAATCTCTTCCCTGGTCAGAATGGATTCGGGCCGGGAAACCATAATGTACAAAGAATTTGTCCCATAAAATTTTGGCCACTGTACTGGCTTTTTGGTCTTTTGTGGGATATGCTTGGGAATACCTTGTAAAATGGTCAGTAACTACAAGTATACTGGAGTGGTTCTTTCTATCAGGCTCCAATGACAAAAAGTCAATGCACACCAATTGCATGGGTGCATCTGTAGCGATGTTCACCATAGTCGCTGCCTTTTTTGGCAGAGTCTTCCGCTTAACACACCGAGAGCACCATTTGCAGTGGTCTTCCACAGATGCTGTCATTTTGGGCCAATAAAACCGATCTCTGACCAGTTCCAAAGTCTTATCTACCCCCAAGTGACCATGATCATCGTGCAGAGACTTCAACACCATCTCCTGGTATTCTTGGGGTAAGACCAGTTGTTTCCGCACATGGCCCTTTACAGTCTGGGTGGTCCGGAATAACAAACCTTTGTTAATCACTAAACGATCCCACTCTTTTAAGAGAAGAATTGTGCCGGGGGAAAAGTTAGCCTTAGAGATGGGTTTTTCACCCTTTTCTACAGCTTCCAGCACAGGTCCAATATTTGAATCTTTCCACTGAGCTCTTCTCAATTCAGTCGGAGTTAACTGGGGCAATTCAAAAGTCTTTAGCCCAACGAGGTTTGCATAAATGGTAGGTATAGCCTTCTCAGACAACCCCAGTGTGTCAGCATATCTTTCCTCATTTACATAAGGGGACTGCACTTTTCCTATTACAGCCTTGCAGGTGGCACGAATAGCAGGAGATGGTATCTCCATCCACTCAGACTCTTCCTCGAGTGGGTTATGAGGGCGACGGGACAATGCATCTGCGTCTGCATTGGTTTGACCCGAACGGTACTGCAGCTTAAAGTCATAAGCAGCCAAGGCAGCCATCCATCGCTGACCAGTAGCATCTAGTTTAGCCGTGGTCTGCACATAAGTAAGTGGGTTATTATCTGTTTTTACTACAAAGGTCGCTCCGTATAGATAATCATGAAGTTTGTCCACAACAGCCCATTTGAGAGCTAAAAACTCAAGTTTGTGCACGGGATAGTGTCTTTCAGAGGCAGTCAACCCTCGACTGACAAACGCCACAGGTTTCCATTTATTCTCATAATTCTGATAGAGAACTGCTCCTAATCCATCAAGACTGGCATCTACGTGTAGTTCATAGGGCTTGGTAGGGTCTGCAAAGGTTAACACTGGTGCAGTGGTGAGTTTCTCAATAAGGGCATGGAAAGCGCTGTTGCATTCCTCAGTCCAACGGTCTCCAAATGGTTCATTCACCTTGAAATACCTCTCATTAGGACTTGCAAGCTTATGTTGGGGTGATCTCTTCCACGTTGGGGGGTATCCCCTTGTCAAATTGGTGAGCGGTCTCACAATGGAGGAGTAATTTTTTACAAATCGGCGGTAATATCCACAGAAGCCTAGGAAAGATTGTAAAGCTTTCAGGTCTTTGGGTACAGGCCAGGTGGTTAATGCCTCAATCTTCTCGGGATCAGTCGCCACACCTTCTGCTGACACAATATGGCCTACATATTTTACTCGGGTCTGACAAAATTGACATTTATCAAGTGACAGTTTCAACCCACTAGCGTCCAGGCGGTCTAACACTTTCATTAGTCGAGCTTCATGCTCTTCCAGAGTTTTCCCAAAAACAATTAAGTCATCCAAATACACCAGCACTTCTAACAAATTCATATCCCCCACTGTCTTCTCCATCAAACGCTGGAATGTAGCAGGAGCTCCTGAGATACCTTGGGGCATCCTCTCAAACTGGTAGAATCCCAAGGGACAAATGAAAGCTGTTTTCTCTTTGTCTTCAGAGCTCATCGGGATCTGGTAGTAGCCGCTTCGTAAATCTAAGACAGAGAACCATCTGCTTCCTGCTAGGCAAGCTAAGGCATCATCTACCCTAGGTACAGTGTATTGATCTGGGATGGTCCTTTTATTCAGTGTGCGATAGTCCACACACATGCGCACAGTCCCATTTTTCTTCCGCACCACCACAATGGGGGATGCATAGGGGCTACGGGATTCAGAAATTATTCCTGCTTCCAATAGTTCTTGGATATGCTTTCTCACATCCTCAATGTCTGCAGGTGCCAGTCTTCGGGACCTCTCCCTGAAAGGCCTGTCATCTGCCAAACGAATGGTGTGTTCCACGTTAAGGGCACACCCCACATCCCATTCTTCAGTGGAGAACACATTAGGTCTCTCGCTTAACTGCTTTTTTAACCGGTCTTTCCAACTGGGAGATACAGGAGAATCACCAAAATTAAAAAGATCAGGATCCAATGCCTTACAGGGCTTTCTGGCTGCAGCTGCAGGGCTCATAACACTCTCTACTCTATACAATCGTGCCAATACCATTCCTCTCCTGATGGCTATGGGATGGTTGGTTTCATTTCGTATTCTGACCATAATGCCAGCTTCTTCCAGCTGTGGTAAGGACAATAAACCTCTCAGAACCATCAGACCACTAGGGAGGTTATCTCCATCAGAGGACTCCATCATTACTGTATGAGGAAGGCTGCTACTGTGCTTCTCAAGTTTTCCCCTCAAGTCAATCTCACCATGTGGGGGTATGGACAGAACAGCTTTGGATACTCTTACTACTTTCCCTAGAGATTCATCGTCAGAGCTATCATGGTCAGAAGGCATTGTGGATGAGCCCAGGGTCAGTTCTCTCCATGGAGGGCGAACCACATCTGGGGTCTTCTGGCCCAAACGACCACAAAGTGTGGCCAAAGATTGGAACATGTTGCTGTTGGTTCCAATCAATATGGGAATGCCATCAGAATTTTGTGTCTCAGGACAAATCAAAGCCAGAGTATCACAATCCTGGAGACATCCAGCCAGTTCTGCAGGAAAACGTAAAGTCACTAGTACATATCCATCGTATGGGTAACTAGCATTGCTAAGGCCCCATATTGCCAATCCTTCTAGAGGATGGATCTTCACTTGAGGGAGGAATTGCCGATGGAATTCTCTAGTAATGATGGTGACCTGAGATCCACTGTCCAGCAGGGCCCTACAGGGAATCCCTTCTACCATCACATTAACTACCGCTGCTGGGCCTATCAATCCTTCTGGGAATGGGCTCCAGGAAGGCTGTTCATAACACAACTTAGTGGAGCTCTGACTGTAATGGCTCCCAGTATGCTCCATTACTGGGATCCTTGGGAGTTTCCCTGTAGCTTCTTTTTTCGTTGCGCTACCTTCTCTTCATTCCTTGGGTTGTCACACTGGGTGGAAATGTGCCCATCCTCGCCACATCGGTAGCAGAATCTCTTGTTCCTTGGGAGGGTCACCAAGGTTTTCTTTACAGGTTCTCTGTTGGGGTCCCTTCTCCCTGGGTGAAAAGGAGGGTACTTCCTTTCTGTCAAAGTTGGTGGAAGAATATCGCTAGGTGACCCCTGAGGCATCTTACTCGTCATAAATTCAGTGAGCTGTGCTGTCAGGGTTTTGAGCTGTTGATGGAGGTCCTCAGTGGTAGGCAGACAAAGGTCATCCTTCAGTTTCTGAGGACCAACGGTCTGGCTCACTGAGATCTTATTCCTCTCTCTAACCGTTCTCTTTTCCTCCTCCTCCCGGACTTCTCGCAGCAGTTGGTGGAATTCTGGAGGACTGTTCAATCGGTCTGCAAGTTTCAATTTCATAATTAGAAAATCATCATAAATGGCACCTCGTATGACCTGTTCTAGTCGTACTCGGTGTTCCTTGCTCCTTTCAGTGCCTTTACGGCGGATGCACAGTTGAAGGGATGGTTCCAATCTGTGAAGATAGGAAGATAGTTTTTCACCTGAATGTTGGTAACAGGATCGAAACTGAAAGTAGAGGTCTTCCCCAGTCTCTAGGCTCCCAAAGGCATCCTCCATCGCCGAGAGATAGTCATCAACAGTGGCAGCAGGCTTGCTGGCTTTTAATGCACAGATTACATTCCCTGCAGGTCCTCGCAGGCTTTCTGCCACACGTTTCCTCTTTTCAGCCTCACTACATTGCCATTCCTGCATCACCTGATTTAGTTGATGCCTCCAAGTGTCATAGTCATCTTCCCCTACAGGCACAGGTTTAATGCCTGAAAAGAACTTCAGTTTTCTGTAAGGGCCTGATTCATATGCTGTCTTTATGGACTCCCCTATTGCTTTTCCCATAGCAAAAATTATTTGGTCTGTAGAACTGGAAGGAGGCACAGGACTACTTCCCAAAAGAGTCCTTAATTCAGTCATGGTCTTCCCTTCCTGCATAAGGAAGTTCCCCAATTTGGACTGAAAACCATTAGTTTCAGATGGTGGGGCAGATGGGGAGGGAAAACGTGATTGTGTTTGAATGGTCACCTTCCATCCGTCCTTCTCTCCATCTGGCAGAATTACATGGGGAGTCACTACAGTAGACAGTATAATCTTGCTCTCTACAAGAAGAGATAAAGTAGCTTCCCCTTGTGCTTTCATCTGACTCCGAACCACACAGGTTCCCCATTCTCTGACATTAGCAATCTCATCTTCAATTTGTCTAATTTCCCATTCAGTGGGTACATTAGTGAGCAGAAAGTGGCGTTCAGGGTCAGCTCCCTCCAGCTCACACCAAGCTATAAGCCTCTTCTGATAATCCATACTGGGAATTTACTTAATATCCCAGGAAGACAGCAGGAGTGTATATAAGGTATGAGTTTAAAAGACGGGATCCCAGCGGTGCCTCCAATGTAGCGCCCCCTCTCCACCTGGTTACCTTCTTTTAGAGCCAATCTCCTTTCAGGTTCGGATGGATAGGTCTGGGTTCTTCTGGATCCCGCCACCTACTCAATTTTATTCTTTCTGATTGATGTACTTGGCGGTGCCTCCACCCCCCTCACTCCTTCCTAGCAGGGTTGCCAGGGCAGCTTGGGAGGAAAATTCTAGCCCAGGATAATCCCCACGTATTCGCCAGATAGTTGGAGACTCCCAGAAAATAACACAAACACATACACTATAATAAACACAATTATATTAAACAGGAGACAATTATAACAGAACAGGGTAAAACATTATTTTTAGGGTCACCGGTGCCCTGCAACTGTGAAGTTAGTGTCCCGTTGGTACGCGTACTTTGTTGGGGCCCTTGATGACTGTTGACCACACAATCCTTCTCTGCAGAGGTTTAGCAGTGGGGCTGACTAGGTCCAGTACAGCCCAAAGGACTCACAAATGGGAGAAGGCAGCAAATCCCTCCACAGTTTAATAGGCTGCAGGTAATAAAATCCCCAAACAAATTCCCTGACTTACTAACTAAAAATTGGTGCACTCACACACTCCATGAATGAGCCTCAGGTTGAGAGATGACTCAGTCTCTGCAAAGGGGCTGCTCTCTTCTCACAGGGGTCCTCTTCAAGCAGGAACCAGGCTGCTTCGGTCCCAGAATTTCCCCTCACTGTGAAGGGGTGCGGGCTCAAGATGCAGACCACACAACTGCACCAAAATTCAAAACTACAGCCTCCCAGCCCAGCCTCCAGACCCACACAGCAGGCAGCAGCCCTGAACTTGCTGCTAGAGCCCAGCTGACCATGCAGTGACTCTCTCACCCAGGGAGCTGGAGAGCCAACTCCGCCTGGCTGGGGAAGCCTCCCAGCAAACTCCACAACTGGGAATCAACAGTGGAGACATAAACCCAGCTGAGGGATCCTGCCTTCAGGTCCCTAGAGGCTAGCTCTCAGGGGGAACCCTGCATGCAGGCCTGGGGCTTACTAGCTCCCACACACTCAGTCCTCCCCTTTTCCTGGCTGGCTCCAGACTCCCCTCAACAATGGTCTCTCCTTCCCCCTGGGAGGGGCATCTCACTCCCTGTGGGTTGCCGGGCAGACTCTGGCCCTGGTAGGGAGGGGGAGCCAAGGCAAACTCAGAGTGCCTCTCCCTGAGCTGCCAGCAGACAAAGCCCCGGGAATCCAAGCAATCTCCTTGGGGGTTACAATTGGATGATCTGACTTTCATCCATTTCATCTACTTTTCTTCTACATCTTCTTCATTAACTGGAAGTTAATTACATTTGGGGCAGACTCTACCATTCTCACGCAAGAAGAAGAGTCGCTTTTGTGACTAAAATGTGTGATTCAATAGACCTGGGCAAATATTTGTACGATCAAAATGTCACTTGTACAAATATTCTTGCAAGGGGAATGAACACTGCTATGAACACACTCAGGCTGTGTCTAGACTGGCCAGTTTTTCCGGAAAATCAGCCGCTTTTCCGGAAAAACTTGCCAGCTGTCTACACTGGCCACTTGAATTTCCGCAAAAGCACTGACTTCCTACTGTAAGAAATCAGTGCTTCTTGCGGAAATACTATGCTGCTCCCGTTCAGGCAAAAGTCCTTTTGTGCAAAACTTTTGCGCAAAAGGGCCAGTGTAGACAGCTCAGATTTGTTTTCCGCAAAAAAGCCCCGATCGTGAAGATGGCAATAGGGGCTTTTTTACGGAAAAGCGTGTCTAGATTGGCACGGACGCTTTTCCGCAAAAAGTGCTTTTGCGGAAAAGCGTCCGTGCCAATCTAGACGCTCTTTTCCAAAAATGCTTTTAACGGAAAACTTTTCCATTAAAAGCATTTCCAGAAAATCATGCCAGTCTAGACACAGCCTCAGGGTGCATCTAGAAAACACTCTTCTGCCGGAATAAGCTACGCAATTTGCGTTAGGGAAATTGCGTAGCTTATTCCGAGTCTAGGTCACAAGAACTTATTTTGAAATTTGGGGCTGTGGAGACAGCCCCAAATTTCAAAATAAGGCACTATTCTGACAAATCGCTTAACTCTCGAGGGTTACAGGGACGCCGGAATAGCACACCCGTTATTTTGGGAACTAGCAGACACGTTTAAAGACGCGGCGTTGCTATTTCGGAATACTTCCGGTATCCCAAAAGAGCGCCGCAGTCTAGAGAGACCCTCGGACAAAACTGCTAAGAAGTGGTGGAAAATACATCCTGTTGATGAATGGCCCATTGGGTTAAACATTTAAAAGCGCCTAAGGATTAACTCCTCCTCTTCACTATCAAGGCCCCTCATGACCTATCCCAGTCCTACCTAGCCGCTCTCATTCACTATTAAGACGTCAGCTTCTGCCTCTGATCGGTGCATAATGCCAGCCTTCATCGCCACGTGTTACATTTCAAACAAGCAGCACTGCTTTCTCCCTTCCTGCCCGCTTCCATTTTAAGAGGCGCACCCCCTGGCCATCTGTGATGCTACCTCATTACCCAACTGCAAGCCCTTACAGCTTGCCTCCAAACCAATCGACAAGGCTTGGGCTGATGAGATTGTGGCTTGTCATGCAGATGGCTGTTGCCTTGTGGTTCCATGTACCCTATCGTCTGCCTGGGCCTCACTGTGGTCTTAAATATAGCCTGGAAGTAGCACCAGGCAAGTAACTGACATTTGCTGGATCTTCTGAAAAATCAGAGAGGAAAAAAAAATCCGTTCCGGGGAAATCCAAACCAAACATTGTTGGCTGAATTTTTGTCAATTCAAGCCAATTGATTTTGGGTCAAAGAAAGTGTTGTGCTCCCCTCACAAGGGTCAGTGTGTGGGTGCTGTTTGTGCTTTTGTCCTCCAACCCCACTGTAATCATGAGTCCACTCTTGGGCCCCTCCCCTCGGATGTAAGAGACACCAATCCCTCGCTATGGAAGAGGGATTTCAATCCACCCCTTCCCGGAGGTGCCCTAAGCACCAGCCATTGAGTTGTTCTCACACTCCCTCCCCTGGCCCAATGACTAGCCATGTGGTTTAAACACACGCATTTTTCTTCATGCAGTGCACAGTCAACCTGTGGAACTCCTTGCCAGAGGGTGTTGTGAAGACAAAACTTGAAAAGGGTTCAAAAAAGAGCTACATAAATTCATGGAGGTTAGGTCCATCAATGGCTATTAGCCAGGATAGGTAGGAATGGTGTCCCCAGCCTTTGTGTGCCTGGAAATGGGTGACAGGAGAGGGATCCCTGTTCTGTTCACTCCCTCTGGGGCACCGGGCATTGGCCACTGTGGGCAGACAGGACACTCGGCTGGATGGACCGTTGGTCTGACCCAATCTGGCTGTTCTTGTCTCTTGCACTGAAACAGTGAATGCAGCAAGTGGAACCGCGAGCCTGCACTTTGATTCCATGATCACTAGAACTAGTAAAACCCTGCACGAGGCTCGCACGGATGGATAATGCTCGTACGTTCTAAAGTGGAATGGTTTTCACGGGAGAGAAAGAGTGATCTCTAGTTTTATGGCTTGGCCACTCCACCTCGCCTCATCAGTCCCACATGTGTGTTCTCACCACGGGTCTGGAGATTGGAAGGGAAAGCAGTGGGCCCATTGCCATCGCTGACCCCCCTCCCACCGGCCCCCGGCCCCAGTGAATTCCGGTCAAAAGTGTGACTAGTTCTGGGGCTGAAAACTGTCTTTTGCGATGAATAAACCGTTGGTCCCAAACTGTCACCCAGCTCCAATGTTCAGCTCCTTGGATCAAGGGCCGTCTTTCGGCTCTGTGTGCGTACAGCTCCGAGCACCGTGGGGTCTTGCTCTCTGACGAGGTCAGACACCTACGTGAGAATAGTAAGTGGCGGAGGTGCCGGAGCCACGTGGTCTGCCAAGGGGAGTGAGGCTCGTAAATTGCTTGCGTGGTTTGGAACCCTCCCCCCCATTCCAATGCCGACACGGGGAGGCGGGTGATCCCGACCCACTCCCCGGCCCTGCTGCTGTGGGATAGTCACACCCCGCCGAGCCGGAGGTCAGAAAGGAAGCGGCAGCCTTTGCCGGGTGCACGTGGCTCGGTCAGTCGCTGGCTGAAAGTGCCAGGTGTCACTTTGTCCTGGCAATGCCTGAGTGTTTAAAAGACTCTCCTGTTTGAAGTGATGTTTCCATAGGCACCCAAACACCTTTCCGGAGCCTTCTCCCCACCCTCACTCCTGTTCAGCTGGCTGGGGCAGTGGGTTGGGGGATGGGGCAGGGTGAAGGCTCCGGAAAGGCATTTGGGTCCAGGAGGAAGTGGGGTGCGATCTCCAGAAGGGAGTTTGGGTCTGGTCCCCGGGGTGGAGCAGGGGTTGGGAGGCAGGAGGGGGTCAGGAGCTAAGTGGTCACCTCAGGTGGCCCCCCAAAGCGACCCACACCCACCTCTGGCAGTGACGCCTAAGCTGAGGGGTTATGTGACTGCCCACAGGCACTACCCCTGCCTCACCCATTGGCTGCAGTTTCTGGCCAATGGGAGCTGCGGAGTCAGGACTCAAGGCAGGGACTCTGCGTGGAGACCCCCCAGAAGATACAGGCATGGTGCCGGCCACTTCCAGGAGCGCAGGCAGGAAGCTGCGGTGGCCCTGGGGTGCTGCTGGTGGTGGCCCACGGTGCCAAACCAATCATAGAATCCTCGGGTCGGAAGAGACCTCAGGAGGCTCCGAGCCCATCCCCCAAACCAAGGACCAAAAGCTGAAAATTTCTCTAACTGCTGCTTCCTGTCCCTCCTGTATGCAGTGATGGGGGGGAGAGAGCAGGCCAGTTATCCAGCCTCTACTCAATCCCAGCAGGCTCAATCGGCCTGCTCCCGGCTTGCCTTCCCCAGGATGCGGGCTGCCTGCCTTCATTAATGTAACAGGTTCCCTTCCGCTCTAAAACGCGGTCTGTTCATTGGAACAGCTGCATCCTTGTGAGGCGAGACGGTCTGCCGGGGCTTTCCGAATTACGTGGATTCCACTGTGCTCGGGTAGCGTCCCCCTGTCCTTTTTTAATAAGAGATTTAAGGAGGGGTTGAGTAGCTGATTTGTAACCTGCGGGGAGTCAGCAGTTGGCTGCATGGCTGTGGTGCAGGTCAGAGTTGCTCCATCTCCGACGGGTTTTTGTTAGGAGTGATTTCCTTTGGCAATTTCACAAAATCCAAGGCTGTGTCCAGACTCAGGGGTTTTTTCGAAAAAAGTAGCCTTTTATCGAAAAAACTTCACCTGCGTCCAGACTCAAGCCGCGTTCTTTCGAAATTAAATCGAAAGAACGCGGCTTTTCTTTCGATGGCGGTAAACCTCATTTCACGAGGAAGAACGCCTTCTTTTGAAAGTTCCTCTTTCGAAAGAAGGCGTTCTTCAATGTAAATAGGGCTTCTTCGAAAGAGAGCATCCAGACTCACTGGATGCTTTCTTTCGAAAAAGCAAGCCGCTTTTTCGAAAGTTCAACGTGCAGTCTAGACGCTCTCTTTCGAAAGAGGCTTGCAGTCTAGACATAGCCCAAGTGATTCCCCCGTCACAAACAAAAGCATTGCGTTCCCTACGAACCCGAGCCTTAGACTCTGCTGTCTGCATTGCTACCTCGGCATTTACGTGTGTAATTTGAATTTATAATAGTGTCAGCCGCGGGATCCACTGTGTGGATTACAGTTCCATTTGCAGCCTTTTCATAATACCAAAATAAACACGGGGACATCCTCACAAGAAACTGCTAAATGAATCTCTCCGTCGAATCTCTCTGGCTGGATACAAATAGCTTCCTCGCACTGGAAATGAGGAGATGTGTGTGTGTGTGTCTGTGTGGGTATGTCTAAACTACATGGCTTAGTCGACGGAGCCATGTAGATTTGTTTGTTCGGAAAAGGGAAATGAAGCCGCGATTTAAATAATCGTGGCTTCATTTAAATTTAAATGGCTGCCACGCTGAGCCGACAAACAGCTGATCAGCTGAAGTGCGCTAGTCTGGACGCTCCCCTGCCGACATGAAAGCCCTTTATCGACCTCCCCGGTAAACCTCATCCTACGAGGCATAACAGGGAGGTCAATAAAGGGCTTTCAGGTCGGCGCGGGAGCGCCCAGACTAGCGCGCTGAGCCGACAAACAGCTGATCAGCTGTTTGTCGGCTCAGCGCGGCAGCCATTTACATTTAAATGAAGCCGCGATTATTTAAATCGCGGCTTCATTTCCCTTTGCCAATCAGCCTAATCTACATGGCTCCATCGATGGAGCCATGTAGTTTAGACGCACCCTGTGTGTGTGTGTTTTGTCATGTAACAAATGTGTTTGGTTCCTGGAAGCAACCAACTGTACTTTGTTTGACATCCCTTTTATATGTAAGAACATCAGAATGGCCAGAGTGGGTCAGACCAAAGGTCCATTCAGCCCAGTGTCCTGTCTGCCCACAGCGTCCAATACCGGCTACCCCAGATGGAGTGAACAGAACCGGGGAATCATCAAGTGATCCCTCCCCTGTCGTCCATACCCAGCCTCTGACAATCTGCCAGTTTGATTGCTTTGTGTAGGGAGGTTGCCAACGAGCAATCACAACTAACTTGGGTCAAAGTTTGTTTGAGGTGTCACCCTCACGTAAAAGTGGTCTGTCCTTATCAAAAGGCTTTTTGGGCCTTCTGTAAATTACACAAAAACACACAGGGCCTGTGATGGGGTGAGCCAGGCCTCGAAGTCCCCTGTTGGAGGCTTGTGGCCAGCAAACCATAGAGAAGTCCTCCAAGAAGCTAGCGTGGTTGCTGGAGGAACCAGCCAATGAAGCACCAGGAAGGCCTGTAAAAGGAGCTGCAGGACCAGAGTCATCTCAGTGTCACTGGAACCTTCAAGGAGAGAAGACCACTGGTTACTGGCTGGCTAAGGGAGTCGTAGCACCAGGGAGAACTCCACGTGGGGAACTATTGTGGACTGATGGACTGAAACACACGCTCTAAGGCAGGCACATGGGGATCTTCAAAGAAAAAATTGTGGCTTCCGCACTCGTGGCTCTGAAAGGGGCAGCATGTTTCTGTCTGAAAGAGACAGAGGTGGAGTCGCAGCGTCCCGAGCATACTTCAAAATGGCCGCCTTAAAAAGGCACCTCGTTTCACGAGGAGTAACGGTAGTTCGGAATAGGAACCTAGTCCGAACTACCTAGTTCGAGCCCCGTGTAGCCGCGCTGCACGGGGTTCAAAGCAGCGGGGATTTAAAAATGGCGGCTCCCCGCTTATGATAATGAAGCCCGGGAAATTCAAATCCCGGGCTTCATTAGCAAGTGCGGTATGCTTACATTACCCTCCTAGTTCGAACTAGGAGGGTAGTGTAGACATACCCTAAGAGGGCAGTTTCTGCTCCAAACATATTTATTTATTCTTTAAATCAAGCAGATCGGTGTGTTGACAGTGCATATGTAGGCTAAGGGTTGAGTCTGGCCCTAACGCCACCTGCAAAACATGCAGTTCGCAAGGCATGGCCTGTAATAACCTGCATGAGAAAGGCCACAGAGGAGATTGTGTTTTGGTGCAGCAGCAATTAACCCAATTATAGTTGGATGAGGGTTTTTTGGGGGGGAGGGGAGATTACAGCAAAGTTTACGTGCAGTGAATTGACCAGTGGCAAGTGGAAAGGCCTACTTTCTGGCCAACGTAGGTATCTTTCAACAACCTGATGCCAACGAAAGGCCAAGTGCCAATTGGACCCATCTTCAATAACTCTGGGCACTAACAGAGAAGATGGGAACATAAGAACGGCCGTATTGGGTCAGACCAAAGGTCCATCTAGCCCAGTATCCTGTCTGTCGACAGTGGCCACTTCCAGATGTCCCAGAGAGAATGAACACAACAGATAATCATCATGCTCTCTCTCTCCTGTCATCCATTTCCAGACAAACAAAGGCTAGGGATACCATTCTTACCCATCCTGGCTAATAGCCTTTGATGGACCTAACCTCCATGAATCTATCTAGCTCCCTTTTGAACCCTATTAAAGTCCTGGCTTCCACAGCATCCTTTGGCAAGGAGTTCCACAGTTTGACTGTGTGCTGCGATGTTCAATTGGGGGCTCCTCTTTGGGCATGCTCAGTATGTTCCTTCCTCATCCAGACCTCTTCTCTCAAAGCATCTACTATTTGGCAGGCATCGAGTAGATCCATACCTCTTTGACTGGCAACTCAGCTATAGTGCTCTGTCCTCCTCTTCTTCCTCCTTTACCCATTAGGCAGCCCAGTTTTCTTTGCTACACTCCCATGCATCCACGCCGGGAACCAGTCTCACTGATAAGACAGCTCAGTCCTGCTGCATTTAATGTCACTTGGCCCATCCTCACCCTCTCTTGTCCAGCAGGCAAGGACCACAACATGCTACTAGTCCAGGCAGCACATCTGTTGTGCCTCTGTTAGGGCACATCTACACTCCGTGGAAGACTGAGGCTGTGTTCGTCGATCTTCCTGCTACATCGAACTCAGGGGCCACCCCTGTCAGCAGAGTGGATGGGCACAGAAACGTGATGTATGATACATCGACTCCAGTTACACAGTTTACATAGCTGGAGTTGTGTCTCTGATTTCAACCTTCTGCTGTAGTGTAGACCAGGCCTTACTGGTGGTGAGGTTGCCCAAAACTGACAACCCCAAACATCCAAAAAAAAATCTAAATCGTGCTCTGAAAATCATGATTTCTTTTTCAAAAAATAACAAAGATGCGTTTTTTTATTTCTTTCTAGGTCTCTGAGCTGTTCAAGGATGATGCTTTTCTCTGCAACCGTGAGGACGATTCACTTTTCTGAGGAACACTGAGATTCTGGTGTAATTCCTTGACACCAAGAACTGGGGTGCTAAGGTTTTGCGTGTGTGTGTGTGTGTGTGTGCGCGCACTAAGGTTTTGCATGTGTGTGTGTGTGTGTGTGAAGAACTGCGGTGCTAAAGTTTTTCGTGTGTGTGTGTGTGTGTGTGTGTGTGTGTGTGTGTGTGTGTGTGTGAAGAACTGGGGTGCTAAGGTTTTTCGTGTGTGTGTGTGTGTGTGTGTGTGTGTGTGTGTGAGAGAGAGAGAGAGAGAGAGAGAGAGAGAGAGAGAGAGAGGGTATGTCTACACTTGCAGCCTAGTTCGGAACAGGGCTGCAAATATAGGCATTCGGAATTGCAAATCAAGCCCGGGATTTAAATATCCCGTTCCTGATTTGCATCTTCTCGGCCGGGTGCCATTTTTTAAAATTTACAAGCCCGGAATAACTGCCCGTGTCTATACGCAGCAGTGAAACGGGCGTTTGAAATAAAGCCCTATTTCGAACTATCTGCTATTCCTCCTGCAATGAGGTTTAACAGGTAGTTCGAAATAGGGCTTTATTGCGAACGCCCATTTCACTGCCGCGTGTAGACATGGGCAGTTATTCCGGGCTTGTAAATTTCAAATATGGCACCCGGCTGGGAAGATGCAAAATAAGCATGGGATATTTAAATCCCGGGCTTGATTTGCAATTCTGAATGCCTACATTTGCAGCCCTATTCCGAAATAGGCTGCAAGTGTAGACACAGAGTGAGAGAGAGACAGAGACAGAGACAGAGACAGAGACAGAGACAGAGACAGAGACAGACGGGTGGTAAAATTCAAAGAATTAGCCACATCAGGGCCCCACTGTGCTAGCCTTGGTCCAGAGTTCTGAACAGAGGATTTTTCCTCTCCTCTCCTGCACTCTCCATCAATTAGAAAGGCACCTGATTACTCTTTTCCAAGAGTACTTCTGTTGATCGGAGGCTGTTTATCCTCCTTTTGGCAGGTGAAAATACTCCTGTCACCTCACCCAATCAATCACTCATATGATTTGATTTTTCCCAGCCCTTCAGAGACCAGCGCAATAATGCCGAGCTAATTAGCGGAAGCAAGGATGAAAAGGTCAATCCTGAGGCCTCCTAAGCCGATCCAACAAATGAAAATGGTGATCGGACCGTTCACGGGTCGGGCTCAGTCTGGGAATGTCCCTCAGCGGAAGAAGCAGAATTCCAGGTAATACAGATGTCACGCTTCTCAAATGCCAAATCTAAATTTAACCGTGAGACGGGGGTTGTTATTTTTTCATTTGCTATGCAAATCCGAGGGAAGGCACCCGCAGGGACAAAAGGAACAAGGCAATGCCGTTCAGGCGGCATTGTGGGCTAATCAAATGTCATTCTTTATTCAGCATTTCGTTAAAAAAAAAAAAGCCCTGTCATCCTCGAACTGCACGACAACACCAAGCTCGAGAAGACAATTCCCCTCTGAGTCCATAGGAGCAGATGCAGGGCTGTACGTTGTGTGCATACAAATGCCAACCAAGCCTCCATCCCTGAGTGAGGCAAGCAAGAGGCCTCTTACTCTGGACGTGGGGAAAGGGAGCAAGAACAACAGCTGTGACCCACCAGGCTAATTCAGAGGAAAGCCTGCCCTGTACATCTCCCTGCAGCCTTTTAAATCAAACTCCTATCACGAAGGGCACATTCTGCATTGTTCTGTTGTGATCTCTGTCTGGGGAAAAGTTACCAATAAGCATCGCAACCCCTGCCTGACTACAGCCTAGACCTAAACAGGGGGCCCAGTTGCACAAATGAAGCGAAAAGATCTGGCAAGAAGCAGCCTGCCAACAACTCGTAGAATCCTCAGGTTGGAAGAGACCTCAGGAGTCATCAAGTCCAGCCTCCTGTCCAAAGCAGGACCAACCCCAACTCAATCAACCCAGCCAGGGTTTGTCAAGCCGAGACTTAAAAACCTCTAGGGATGGAGATTCCACCCCCTCTCTAGGGAACCCATCCCAGTGCTTCCCCACCCTCCTAGGAAAATCGTTTTTTCTAATATCCAACCTAGACCTCCCCTGCTTTAACTTGTTCTGCCATCTGCCATCACTGAGAACAGCCTCTCTCCATCCTCTTTGCAACCCCCTTTCAGGGAGTTGAAGGCTGCTGTCAAATCCCCCCTTGATCTGCTCTTCTGCAGACTAAATAAACCCAAATCTCTCAGCCTTTCCTTGGAAGTCATCTGAAAGCATCTCTTCTCCCCGGCGAGGTTTCAGACTACGTTCATTAGGGCCAATCTGAGACATGTAGAAGAACACTTCCATCTCCCTGGACACACAATTGCAGATCTAAAAGTAGTCATCCTGCAGCAAAAAACTTCAAGACCAGACTTCAAAGAGAAACAGTTCATCTTCAAGTTTGACACCATCAACTCAGGATTAAACAAAGACTGTGAATGGCTCGC
This sequence comes from Pelodiscus sinensis, assembly GCF_052426305.1. Classification (NCBI taxonomy): domain Eukaryota; kingdom Metazoa; phylum Chordata; order Testudines; family Trionychidae; genus Pelodiscus; species Pelodiscus sinensis. The sequence continues at coordinate 5,019,726 of NC_143056.1, forward strand.
TAACTTCAAAAGCAGCTTCTCCTCTCTTGGTATTCACACCTCCAGATCAGCTACTAGAAGTGGGCCTCATCCTACCTGATTGGATTCACCTCGTTATCTCTAGCCTGATTCTGGCCTGCATATTTATACCTGCCTCTGGAAATTTCCACTACATTCATCTGACGAAGTGGGTCTTTGCCCACGAAAGCTTATGCTCCAACACTTCAGTTAGTCTATAAGTTGCCACAGGACTCCTCACTGCTGAGACATGAATGATATTTGAAATGCTGCTAGTGATTCGGGGGCTGGAGTTCTAAGTCGGTACTGTACCCAGTTCTGCTGACTGCCATAGACCCAATTCTCCACACCATTCAATGCAACATAAGGAAACGACAGCTAGGCCTGCAAAAATGTGCTTCTGACTATTTCCTATCATTGTAGATTCCACAAGACTTTGGGGTTCTGTAGTCTGCAATAGTCCATCTACCCACATTCCACACGCAGTTTTAAGTATAGAGGGGTATTCATTAATTCCTGGTTTGCAGGTGGTGTATTATGCCATCATACACGACACAGTGTAACCTCTACCAGGTAGATTTGAACCTGGGACCTCTGGTGCTAAGTATAGGAGCCTTTACCCTCTGAGCTAAGAGCCAGCTGGCTCCCAGTCCCTGCTGTAGAGGTCTCTTGGCCTTATCTGTTGTGGTGGCCTAAGTGCCACTGCATGGGTCAGTGAACCACACTGGAGGTATGTCTAGACTGCATCCCTCCGTCAGCAGAGGGATGCTGATTAGGCAGGACGACATTGCAAATAAGGCAGGGATTGAAATAACCTGTGCCTAATTTGCATAAAAATAGCTGCCGCGTTTTTCTGACTCAGCACTTTGTCCGCAAAAAGCAGCAGTCTAGAGGGGGATCTGTCGACAAAAAAAGCCTTTTTCGACACATCCCTTATGCCTCCTCCAAGGAGGTTTACAGGATCTGTCGAAAAAGGCTTTCTTTCTCGACAGATCCCCCACTAGACTGCCGCTTTTTGCTGACAAAGTGCCGAGTCAGCAAAACAGCTGCTTTTGCGGAAAAACTTACCAGCTGTCTACACTGGCCGCTTGAATTTCCGCAAGATCACTGACTTCCTACTGTCTGAAATCAGTGCTTCTTGCAGAAATACTATGCTGCTCCTGTTCGGGCAAAAGTCCTTTTGCGCAAAGCTTTTGCGCAAAAGGGCGAGTGTAGTCAGCTCAGATTTGTTTTGCGCAAAAAAGCCCCGATCGCGAAAATGGCGATCCGGGCTTTTTTGTGGAAAACCACGTCTAGATTGGCCACGGACGCTTTTCCACAAAAAGTGCTTTTGCAGAAAAGCGTCCGTGCCAATCTTTTCCGAAAATGCTTTTAACGGAAAACTTATCCATTAAAAGCATTTGCGGAAAATCATGCCCATCTAGACGTAGCCTAGGTGTGTGGGTTACATAAGCACAGCTACAGGTAGGGAAACCTGGAACGCGAGTGTGCAAAACATTTTGAGCTTTCAAAATCTGCTTTCGTTCTGCCGGGAAAAGAAGAACCACCAGCAACTTCTGACGAAAAATGTTGTGTCCAAAAGTCAACCACGTCTCGCTGTCAGCAGCAGGGCCTTCTGGTTCTAAAAGTATGACCTTCGCCTCCATGAGCTAAAAGGCATACCTCTGTTCCCCCATCAGAAGTAATTGTATTATATTAGTTTGTGTGTTAATGTGTTTCCATTTACTGTTCCCATCCTCCTGTTAGATCGGACTCCTGTTGTTAATTTATTAGTCTCCATGTAACATTTACTTTCAGCTCTTAGGAAGCCCTGAACAGAGTGTTCTCGACATAATGAAATAATCACAGGCAAATAGCTATAAATCGGCTGAATTAGAATTGGCTGTACGGAGAAAATAGCTTGCCAGGTTCACCAGGCATTTTAGCCTTCTTAGACCAGCATTATTTGATGTGTGTGTTGTGGGGGGAAAGGCCAGAGGGAGCTGGAATGGGCGAGAGGGGGTCAGAGCAGATGGAGAGCTGATGTCTCAGGCTACGTCTAGACTGCTGGTTTCTTTTGGAAGAAGCTTTTCCGGAAGAGATCTTCTGGAAAAACTTTTTGAAAGAGAATGTCTACACAGCAAAAGCGCAATGAAAAAGCGATGTGCTTTTTCGAAAGAGTGTCCATATCGATTGGACGCTCTCTCGCATTTCAGTTGTGATTAGTTTGGACAGAGTTAGTTTGGCACCTGTGTTATTTCCTGGAGACCTCTTCTTTCAAAAAAACTCCCTCTTCCCCGTCCACACACGCCTTTCGGAAAAAGGCTTTTTCCTCATAGAAGGAGATGTACCACCGTCGGAAAAACCCCTCCATTCTTTTGACTGTCTGTCGAAAGAACGCAATAGCAGTGTGGGCGTAAGTGTTGTCTTTCCGGAAGAACTCTGCAGTGTTGACAGACCCTCAAAGGGACCTGAAACTCCTGAGCGGAGAACGGGCTGCAGGCAGATGGGAGAGGTCGAGGGCTGTGAGGGCAGCAATGCGGTGACCATGGAGGTTCTCGGTTGCTATGGTGATAAGCATCTCTAACAGGGTGGACCAGCGGGGCACTGGGCGGGTGGGGCTTAACCAGGCTCATCTGGCGGAAGAAGCCCCGCCCCTACAGCCCTGCTGGGCATGCTCAGACTGCAGCCCAGGTATAAAAGCCCGGAAGAGGGCACCACCTGAGCTCCTGCAGGCGAATTGCCAGAGGGACGGGCCCTGGAAACCAGCCAGCCACCAAGGCTGCATCAGGGGACGTTGAGGAAGGGCCCTGAAGGAGGCCAGCGGAGAGTGTAGGAAGTAGCCCAGGGCGGGATTGTAGCCCCTGGTGGGAGGGGCGTTGACTAGAGGCTCCGGCTGCTAGGCCGCACTGCCCCGGTGGGAGGGGCGTTGACTAGAGGCTCCGGCTGCTAGGCCGCACTGCCCCGGTGGGAGGGGCGTTGACTAGAGGCTCCGGCTGCTAGGCCGCACTGCCCCGGTGGGAGGGGCGTTGACTAGAGGCTCCGGCTGCTAGGCCGCACTGCTCCAGTGGGAGGGGCGTTGACTAGAGGCTCCGGCTGCTAGGCCGCACTGCCCCGGTGGGAGGGGCGTTGACTAGAGGCTCCGGCTGCTAGGCCGCACTGCTCCAGTGGGAGGGGCATTGACTAGAGGCTCCAGCTGCTAGGCCGCACTGCCCCAGTGGGAGGGGCGTTGACTAGAGGCTCCAGCTGCTAGGCTGCACTGCCCCGGTGGGAGGGGCGTTGACTAGAGGCTCTGGCTGCTAGGCCGTACTGCCCTGGTGGGAGGGGCGTTGACTAGAGGCTCCAGCTGCTAGGCCGCACTGCCCCGGTGGGAGGGGCGTTGACTAGAGGCTCCGGCTGCTAGGCCGCACTGCCCCGGTGGGAGGGGCGTTGACTAGAGGCTCCGGCTGCTAGGCCGCACTGTCCCGGTGGGAGGGGCGTTGACTAGAGGCTCCGGCTGCTAGGAAGCACTGCCCTGGTGGGAGGGGCGTTGACTAGAGGCTGCGGCTGCTAGAAGGGAGGGACTTTTTTCCCCGAATTTCTGAGCATGCCTGAAAACCCCTTGTGATGGCAGGGGAAGAGGGAGGGGGTGCTGTACTGAGGTCATTTCTCCTGCCCTTTGGCGCTCAGCGGTTGATAGGTCATGCCCTTCTCCCTATACATGTGTGGTGGGAAAAGTTGGGGGAAGGGAAGTTATGGGGATCGTCTCCCTCTGAGCCATCTCCTGGCTGCCCTTCCCAGACTTCCGTGTTCATCTCCCTTTGGACAAAACAGGGATCTTCTGGTTGTGTTGGGTTATGAACCATGATACGGCGGAGGGGGAGATGTCATCCTGTTTAGTGCATATGTCACCAGCCAGGGGAGACCACGACAGCCGGGCAGCGTCCTGAAGCAGGGGTGGGAAACTTTTTTAGTCCAGGGCCACGGACACATAGAAAAATCAGTGTGGGGCCACACAAGTGAGAACCAAAAAAAAAAGAAAAAAAAAGCCCTCATTGTCCGAACCCCCAAGTGGGACTCTCAAAAAACACCTCACTGACCAGGCTCCTAACTGAGAACCAAGACAAATATCCCATAATCCCTCACGCACCTCAGGGTGCTGCTCACACTCCAGCCCTGGGTGGGAGGCAGCGAGGCTCAGGGCTTTCCCCAGCAGTGGGGCGAACCTGCATTCACGTGCCAGCCCCGCACGGTGGGCCTAGGTGCCGAGACTTGCCACAAGGCTGGAGTGCAAGTGCCACCTCCCTCCACTAACCCCAGAAATCAAGGATGCTCCAATGGGCCGGGTGCTCGTTGAAGATTGGGGGTAAGTTTACACTGTAAAACATCCCTCCCACCCATCAATACATCTCAATGCCTAGGTCAACATGCCCGTTGGAAAAAAGAGATGGGTCTCAGAGCCCGTTGTTAGTCCTGGTCTTCACAACATTCATCTGGCAAGGAGTTCCACAGGTTGACTGTGCGCTGAGTGAAGAAAAACTTCCTTTTGTGTGTTTTAAACCTACTGCCTATTAATTTAATTTGGTGACCCCTAGTTCTTATATTGTGGGAACAAGTAAATAACTTTTCCTTATTCACTTTTTCCACAACAGTCTTGATTTTACAAACCTCTATCATATCCCCCCTTAGTCTCCTCTTTTCTTAGCTGAAAAGTCCAAGTCTTTTTAATCCCTCTTCACAGGGAACCCATTCCAAACCCTTAATCATTTTTATTGCCCTTTTCTGAACCGTTTTGCCTCAGTTTCCCATCTGAAAATAGTGATAATGCCAGCTGAGGGGTTGAGGGCAAATCCATTAAAGATTGTGAGGTGCTGAGGTATTATGCTGATGGGAGCCACTTCAGAATCTCCCATAAATAGACATCAGTGGAGAGACCTGTATGAAACCCAATAACACGGCAGTGCAGGACTGTCTGTAAGCTTCAGAACATCCATTTGATTTATAAATAGCAGCTGATGCTTCTTTTAGGGCCGTTTCGTGCCTCTCAGCTCTGCCTGCAGATGGCTTAGACAGAGAGGCGGACTTGCAAAAGGGTTCTTACCTGCGTGTCTCATTGGGGATTTATTATTATTTGGGGGATTTAAAATAGTAGATGAAAAATATTATTTTCTTTCTGCAGTCTCTGACTGTGCTGTGGCATGGTGGCAGGGCTGTTCAGATTATTTTATTTTAAAGATAATGAACTGTAGGTAGTCCGTGGAATGGTGAAATAGCTGATCTTCATAATCAATTCCTCCAGAGTCCAGTCCCTGCATGACCCAGGACAAATATGTCCTCCGCTGTTGAATAAATTACAGGAAAACCTATCCTGTTTCAAGGCTGGGCAAAGGTGAAATCAGAAACAAAACCGTTTGATTTGAAGGACCAGACTTTTTCCAGCTCTTAAACCGGCATGAAAACAAACCCCCCGACTCCTCACCTCAAGAAATGGGCTTCTCTGAATTACTGTTTCTATGTGTTTTTATAACTAGGGTCATCCTTGAAAACAGACTTCCCTTTTGTATAGAACACCACCGACCTACCTGGTTAACAAGGAAATCTCCCAGAGAAAGAGAGACAGGTTCATTATTGAGGTTTTAATTGGCTTTTCAAAGTCATTTAGTCTTGTTAGTTAATTAGGCAGCTGATGACAATAGAGAGCCCTATAGCAGCCTTGGTGCTTGGGAATACCTCTAGGCTGGAATTCGGTTTCTGCAGAAGCCCAGCCGAATGCTTAGACACCCCTCAAAATATGTCTTAAATAGTGCTCATGACTGAGAGTAGTCCTCTACTCTGGAGTGAATTTCATCTCCAGCACTGGATCCTTAGCTGGCAGAAACAGCTTGCACGGTCAACCTGTGGAACTCCTTGCCAGAGGATGTGGTAAAGACTAGGAATTTAACAGGGTTCAAAAAAGAGCTAGATACATTCATGGAGGTTATGTCCATCAATGACTATTAGCCAGGATGGGTAGGAATGGTGTCCCTAGCCTCTGTTTGTCTGGAAATGGATGACAGGAGAGGGATCATGTGAGGATTCCCTGTTGTGCCCCTTCCTCTGGGGTAACTGTATGTGGGATCTAGGCTTGTGGAGTTGGTACTTCCAAGTCTGCGTGGTAAAGCTGGGCTTTCGCTTGTGGATCCCCGATTTACAGCCGTGCTGCTGTGTCCCTAACCCACGATTGGGCCATTCTGACCTAGGTCTGCAACTCTACGTCCACTCGGCAAAATGCACTGAGGAACTCAGACACCAAGTTGCTTCCCCCAGCCGTGGCTAGGCCCAGCTCCTGAGTGCTTGCTGGCCAGAGGCAGATTGATTTGTGTGTGAACAGAAAGGAGACTTGAAATGAAACCTGAGACAGAGTCTGAGCTCGGTGTAAACACACTTCCCGAGGTCTCCCATGTCCGTGGTACACGCCCCTCCTTTGTATTTAGCTCCGTCCGCGGCGGAGAAGCAATGCACAGGCACATGGCACTGGGGTGAGCAATAAAGGAGAGAGCCTTTTACCCTTCTAAACATATTTTCGCTCAAGGGTCAATTCCTTAATTTACAGCCTATTGTCTGCACCGATCAATTCATTAAAACTCGTCTAACGTTCAACCTCTGACTAATACAGGGGGGAAATAAAGCACGCTTTGAAATAGCTGTTAAAAAAAATCGGAGTTCCCATATGTCTCTTAGCTTTGTGCCATTGTTTAACAAGCCCATCTATTTAATCAAGGGATTCATCCGCTTGTAATTAACTACTCGGAAACATCATCCTTGTCAGCTGACCTTTCTGTTTGATGGGACAAATATAATTACATCGTCACTTCAGTTTGGTTTAGCAAACAACCAGAAAATGTTCTTTAATAAACGGCTACATTGAGATGGCAGTTGATGCGGTTTAAAAGAATGTTTAATCTTAGTTAATTAATACTGTCTAATCTACCAGAACTAATGAACCTTCCACCGCAATAGTAGGTCATGGCCATTGTCTTCAATGACACGCAAACAGTACACGTTCCAAACCCATCAGGAACAGCAATGACAATGGAGAGAAGTCGATGTTGACCTTTACTAAGTATATTTTTTTTAATGTTTATTTCCGTATAATTACATAGCAGGTATAAGAAACTTGCTGACCTAGCTGCAATTCTGTAGCTCTGCAAGGAACTCCAGTGTTGGACCCTATCCCAGTGTGCTGGAATGATGTGATCAGTCTGTAACATAGTGAAATTATCAATCATGAGTCCTTACTATTTGTGTTACATGAATGCCCGGACTGAAAGCAGGGTGCCAGCTGTGCTAGGCACTTTACAAATACATCCTAACACCATTTTCACTCCCAGAGAGCTGCCATCTAAACAGGGCAAACAGGTGGGAAGGGAAACTGAGTCATGGAATGTGATGAGACTTGCCAAAGGTCACCCAGCAGGTCAGTGATAGATCTGGGTCTAGACCAATAAACGGTCCCCATTTTACAGAGACCCAGAGAGACAGATTCACCTGTCAGGTCACCTAGGACGTCTAAGAACATAAGGATATAGAACATAAGAACGGCCACACTCAGTCAGGCCAAAGGTCCATCTAGCCCAGTGTCCTGTCTGCCACCAATGGCCAGTATCAGATGCCCCAGAGAGAGTGAACAGAACACGGAATCATCACGTTCCCTTTCCTGTCATCCATTTCCAGCCTCTGACAAACAGAGACTAAGAACACCATTCCTACCTAATAGCCATTGATGGACCTAACCTCCATGAATTTATCTAGCTCTTTTTTGAACCCTCTTAAAGTCCTGGTCTTCACCACATCCTCTGGCAAGGAGTTCCACAGGTTGATTGTGCGCTGAGTGAAGAAAAACCTTTTTATATTTGTTTTAAACCTCCTGCCTATAAATTTCATTTAGTGACCCCTAGTTTTTATATTATGGGAACATCTGATAAAGGGGGTCTTTGCCCACCAAAGCTTATGCTCCAATAAATCTGTTTGTTTATAAGGTGCCTCAGGATTTCTCATTGTTCTTACAGATTCAGACTAACACGGCTATCCCTGATACTAACTTTTCCTTATTCACTTTTTCCACACCAGTCATGATTTTATAGACCTCTATCATATCCCCCCTTAGTCTCCTCTTTTCAAAACTGAAAAGTCCAAGTCTTTTTAATCTCTCTTCCTATGGGACCTATTCCAAATCCTTAGTCATTTTTGTTGCCCTTTTTAAAAATGTTTCCAATGCCAAGATATCTGTTTTGAGATAAGGTGACCACATCTGTACCCAGTGTTCAAGATGTGGCAGTACCATGGTTTTACATAGGCTGTGTCTAGACTACACCTCTCTGTCGACAGAGAGATGTAAATAGGCATGTCAAAATTGCTAATGAAGCAGGGATTTAAATATCCCGTGCTTCATTAGCATAAACATGGCCGCCACTTTTTTCTCAAAATGGAGCTTTTTCAAGAAAAAAAAATGGCAGTCTAGCCACGGATCTGTCTAAAATAAATCCTTTTTCAACAGATCCTGTAAACTTTATTTTTTGAAGAACACAGGAGCTGTCGAAAAAGGGTTTATTTTCGACAGATTCACATCGAGACTGCCGGTTTTTTCGAAAAAGCTCCATTTCGGAAAAAAGCATTGGCCATGTTTATGCTAATGAAGCACGGGATATTTAAATCCCTGCTTCATTAGAATTTTGACATGCCTAATCTACATCTCTCTGTCAACAGAGAGATGAAGTCTAGACACAGCCTATGTGAAACTATCTGTCTGTCGACAGAGGGATGTAGTCTAGATGTAGCCATAGAGGCAATAAGATATTCTCTTCCTTATTCTCCGTCCCTTTTTTAATGATTTCTAGCATTCTGTTTGCTTTTTTCTCTGCTGCTGCACACTGAGGGTATGTCTAGACTACATGCCTCCGTCGACGGAGGCATGTAGATTAGCCAGATCGGAAGAGGGAAATGAAGCCGCGATTAAAATAATCGCGGCTTCATTTAAATTTAAATGGCTGCCCCGATCTGCCGATCAGCTGTTTGTCGGCAGATCGGGGCAGTCTGGACGCGACGCGCCGACAAAGAAGCCTTTCTTCATCGGCACAGGTAAGCCTCGTGAAACCAGGTTTACCTGTGCCGATGAAGAAAGGCTTCTTTGTCGGCGCGTCGCGTCCAGACTGCCCCGATCTGCCGACAAACAGCTGATCGGCAGATCGGGGCAGCCATTTAAATTTAAATGAAGCCGCGATTATTTTAATCGCGGCTTCATTTCCCTCTTCCGATCTGGCTAATCTACATGCCTCCGTCGAAGGAGGCATGTAGTCTAGACACACCCATAGTGGATGTTTTCAGAGAACTATCCATAGCGACTCCAAGATCTTTCTCTTGAGTAGCTGTAGCTACATTAGTCCTTATGATATTGTAAGTATAGTTGGGATAATTTTTTCCAATGTGCATTACTGTGCATTTATCAACATTAAATTTCATTTGCTATTTTATTGCCCAATCACTTAGTTTGGTGAGATCTTTGTGAAGCTCTTCACAGTCAGCTTTGGTCTTAACTATCTTGAGCAGTTTGGTATCATCTGCAAATTTCACCACCTCCCTGTTTACCCCTTTCTCCAGATCATTTATAAATAGGTTGAATAGGAGGAGTCCTAAGACAGACCATTGGGGGAGACCACTAGTTACCCCTCTCCATTCTGAAAACTGGCCATTTATTCCTACCCTTTGTTTCCTGTCTTTTAACCAGTTATCAGCCAATGAGAGGACCTTCCCTCTTATCCCATGAGGACTTACTTTTCTTAAGAGCTTTTGGTGAGGGAACTTATCAAAGTCTTTCTGGAAATCTAAGTACACTAGATCCTTCTTGTCCACAAGTACGTTGACCGCTTCAAAGAACTCTAATAGATTAGTAAGGCAGAATTTTCCTTTACAGAAACCATGTTGACTTTCCCCCAACAACCTATGTTCATCTATATGTCTGACAATTTTCTTCTTTACTATAGTGTCAAATGATGGAACTATACCGTGGAAATGTTGGGAATTAGATGCACCACACAAGACTATTGCCCCAAAATTATTGGTACAATCTCCAGCAATTTTATTTGTCTTTCACTTCTTCACAGCCTAGACGCTTTCGACCAGAGAACTAGGAAGCTTGCAATCTAGGCTCGCTTGATCTCTCTCTTCTTTGGTTGATTTTCTTCCCCTTTTATTTTGTTTCATTTTTACACTCTTAAAGTTCAGTCTTATATAAAGTTTGAAAGCGAGCGAGTAGGCTCAGCTCTGGTTATTTGCATTTGATTTCTTTCACCGCATCTTTTCCTCTCCATTTCCCTTGTTCATTGTGTTCATTACGTCCTCAAGAGGTATTTTAAATTAATTTACAGTGCTGGGCGCAGGCTAGTAAAAATATTAGCTTTCAAAGAGTTATGTCAATGAGCGATGCCTGCTCGTTCTTCCCTGAAGAAAGTATATTATCAAACTTGTAACCCATAAAACACAAGCTAACTTGCATTTTTCGGCTCTTTAAATCCATTCCTGAGCTAATGCAATGGCTTTCTGCACTTAATTTATAATAAATATGCATGCAAAAGCCAGCACACCTAAGCAAACAGGCTTATTTACAGTGTTACCCAGGAGGAAATTATTAGTATATTAAAGGAAATGGTCACACACGGTCGCAAGTACAAAAGGGTCTCATACAAATTCCTGTCCAAATGATTTTTCTGCTTTTGAGTTACAAGGGGAAACGGGGCCACCGCAGTGATTATTCGGATGCAACAAGAGTTGATTGCTAATGGCGTTTTGGATTCTAGGTTGTAAACATCTTTCTGCAGCACGGCGGAAGAGCTCCGAGGTCCTGCTGCCGCCTCTGTGCAGGCGGCCGAATGACTCATGAAGAGGGAGCCGATGCCACGTCGCAGGGAGACTGCTACACCCACGGAAGAGATGTCCAAATGCTAAGGTGGATCCCTCTCCTTCCCCTGATGTTCTGTGGCCTGGGCTGTGTCTTCAGAACTACCCTTAGGTCAGACACGGGGACAGCTTGGCACGTAGCCATAAAGAGAGGCTAAAGCGACTGGGACTTTTCAGTTTAGAAAAGAGGCAACTGAGGGGGGATACGATAGAGATCTATAAAATCATGACTGGTGGGGAGAGGGTGAATAAAGAAAAGTTATTTATTAGTTCCCATAATAGAAGAACTAGAGGACACCAAATGAAGTTAATGGGCAGCAGGTTTAAAGCTAATAAAAGAAAGTTCTTCTTCACACAGCGTGTAGTCAACCTGTGGAACTCCTTGCCAGAGGAGGCTGTGAAGGCTAGGACTATAACAGAGTTTAAAGAGAAGCTAGATAATTCCATGGAGGTTAGGTCCATAAAAGGCTATTAGCTAGGGGATAGATATGGTGTCCCTGGCCTCTGTTTGCCAGAGGCTGGAGATGGATGGCAGGAGACAAATTGCTTGATCATTGTCTTCGGTCCACCCCCTCCGGGGCACCTGGTGCTGGCCACTGTCGGCAGACAGGCTACTGAGCTAGATGGACCTTTGGTCTGACCCAGTACGGCCATTGTTATGTTAATTAATAACAATAAAACTGTTCTCCTCTTCACAGGAAGTCTGTCTGCTTGCAAAGCGGGACGAACAATCTTGGCGGATTTTCTCCCCGAGCCCTTTTGGATTCACTTCATAGGCTCCCACAGACTCAGATAAAACAATTATACTTTTTAACGTCTGGCAGAAGACACCTTTTCGATGGGATGTTCTTCTGCAAACCTTTTACTCTGACAGCTTTATTAGGGCTGTGAGTAGGAACTTGCGGCTAGATTTATGCTATTGATAGGTTTTCAGATATTTTATGAGTGGAACCTGCTGAAAGCAATTCCCAGAGTCAGTCACAATATCCATTAGTTTACAGATATGCTGAAGGTAACTTTAGCTTTCACTCCACTCTAGCTCTGCTGTTTGCTACCTGCATAAAATACTACTCCCTGCAAAAAGCTGATGTCATTGCAAAGTCAAGTTGAAGAAAGCCTTAAAAGCCAGGAAATGTGGGACTGAAGCTATGTTTCCTCTATTTTTCTCTTCCACAGGTTGAATAAGTTTTGTTATGTGCACCAAAGCACGTGTGGATGTGCACCACCAGTGGAAACACATGCAATTGGCGGTGGGTGCTGTGGACATGCTTCTAATCAACTGGGCAGCATTTGATTCTCTCCAGGGTGGCCAGCCAAGCATTCAGCTTACAGGGAATATTGGGCTGATGTCAAAAGCTTAAGTGTAACCTTAACTCTGCCCTTTCTTATGTATTTAAACTATGAAGATCCTTATAAATTACTTAGCAATTAACATAGTACATGATACACATTGGATGCCTGATTTACCTACGCATTACTCTGATTCCAGAAGCTGTATTCCCACTGATTCCAAGGAAAAGCCTTCGTTTTTGCTGCTTGTCTGCCAGAGTTAAGCGAGAGCATGCCAGAAAGAGCTGGAAAACAGGACCCTGAAAAAAAACTGGGTTTGTTTAGTTTGGAAAAGAGAAGACTGAGGGTATGTCTAGACTGCATCCTTCTTTCCAAAGAGGGATGTAAATTTGGTCAATGGAAGGTGCAAATGAAGCAGGGGTTTTAATTTTCTGCGCTTCATTTGCATAATCGACCACAGTGATCTTTCGAAAAAGCATATTTCGAAAGTGAAACCGCTGTCTAGACGTGGTTCTTTCGGAAAAAACAACAACCCTTTTTTGAAAGATCCTGTACTCCTCAAAAAATGCAATATGCACTGCAATTATACACCCATGCCAGCTGACTCGGCTCGACGTAAGGGGCTGTTCAGTTTCAGTGTAGACATTTGGGCCCAAAATAGGAGGGCCCCAGAATCCGACTCCGGCCTGATCCTGAACATCTACACTGCAAGTCAACAGCCCCTAGCCCCAGGCAAAGTCCCCTGGCATGGACCAGTGGTGGGCGTCTCAGTGTAGACAGACCCTAGCCAACCAGAGCAGTCAGCCGGACTCTCATCTAAACTCCGGAGAAGTCATCATCAAGTCTTCCATTGATTTCACTGGGCCCTGTACAAAGCAGATAAGAGGGAGAGTTCACGTTTTGCTCCCTTTCCCCCTCGTCCCTCTGAAAAACCCATCATGTCTTTCTCGAGCTCAAGAGACATTCTGCTTCAAGTTACAATTATTTTTGTTTATACGTGCAAATATTTTCCAGGTTTCTGGCCAGTTGAGCAAAAAGATTAGATTTAATTGGCCCGGTCATGCATGAAATTATTTCTTTTCAGGCAAGTAATGTTACCAATTGACATCAAGTGCAGAAATGATTAGCTTAATGCTGGTGAAAGGGACGAAGTTAAAATCTTTGGACGCAGTGGAGCTACGGATGTTCCTTGACTTTCCTTTTCTGCATGTGGGGGGCAAGGGCAGTCTGTCTTCCCCAGGAAAGCAAGGGCAGTGATGGGGGAAAACCCACTGCTCAAAGCCTTTTTTTCCTGAAGGATTATTTGGTCATATGTACGCAGCTTACACTCTCTGCCAGCTACAAAACTTGGTCAAAAATTGGGGGGTAGGGGGTGGAGGCATTTTCCCAATTTTTTTCTCATCCAAATGTGTTCTGCATTTTTGAGCAATGTTTACCATCTCCCTTCACTAGGTAGGCCCTGATCCTGAAAAGACTTAAGCTTAAACCGGATTTACCCTATGCCTGTGAGCAAGCTTGCAGACTCTGCAGGAGAAACAGGCCTCTACTGATTCTGTACAAAAGATTGCTCTTTGTACGTGGCCTAGGTGCGGGAGATAAGCATGCAGGGAAGGCTGCACCAAAACAGCAGAGTGGGAATCGATAGGAGCCATCGGGCTGAGCTGATACTAGCTGTTGGGCTGCCTGAGGGAACTGCAGTACAACCACAGCTGAGGAGAGGTAGGGACCTCAAGGGAGGTAGGGACCAGCTCCCCCCGTCCCCTGGCTTCATCACCCTCCAGGCTCCTGCCTCTTGCCAGCCTCGCAGGCTCCGCCTGCCCTCGGGGTCCTGCCGTCAACCCGCAGCTCGGCCCCTGGCCTTGACATCAGGCTCAGCAGCTGTCCCCAGCGGTGGCTCCAGTCGGGGGCCGTGGGGGACTAGGGTTGCCAGCTCTCCCAGACCTGAGGGCCTGGACACCATTGCCGAGAATGGCGTCCGGTTGGTCCAGTCTGAGGGAGTTGTCCACCATTGCGGAGGCACGAACAGGTGTCAAGAGGGGGCGTTACTCACGCCCCCCCCAAAAAATTGTTCCAGCACCCCTGGGACATAGCTAGAGGGACTGAAATACTACCGGTCGCTATAGTGACCTGCAGCCCCTCCCCGAAGCTAGCAGGGCGTGAACGGGATCCGCTTGCAGAGCTCTGTGGCCCACGAGGCTCTTGTGATGACAGAATCCAAGAACCACAGGCCTGCCCCGCCTGCAGTAGCTGGGTGCGGGGAGGGAGGGTTGGGGCCCGCTGTCCTTTCCGCGGCCTAGCAAAGCGCCCTTTTGGGGGGCTGGTGAGAGGAGGTGCGCCGGAAGAGGCCGGGGCTGCGACGGGAGGACTTTGGTTGCCTGCAGGTTGGAATTTTTGAAATACTCTTCTCCCCACACCCTTCATGGGACGAGGCTGCTGTGAGGGTCTGGACAAAGCCCAAAGGGGGGGGCACTCACGCAAGGGCCCCCGTCTCCTGCATGCTGTCGAAAAAGCCTTGTGGCCACTCACCCCCCCGGCCCAGTCGCATTTATTTTCAGGAAAAGTGAAAATTTTTCAGGGAAATTTATTTTCAGCCATGTAGACAGCTCCTTCTTGCGCAAAAGCCCATGCCGCAAAAATAGTGGCGCATTAGGTACTCAATATTCATCCCCATGCCTCATTTGCATATCTTATTGCGCAACAACGTGCAGCATAGACGTAGCCCTAGAGCAGGCCTGCACAACGTGCGGCCCGCAGGGGCTCACAGTGCAGCCCGTGACGACTACGGGCGGCCCCGTCCGATCCGCCGGCCAGGCGGAGAAGCCAAGCGCCGCCGGGGAGGGGGAAGTGCGTCGATTCTCGTCGCCAGGCGACTTGCGTGCAGCTCCGGCATGAGGAGGCGGGGCCTGAGCCAGAAGGCGGGATGCCGGCAGAGGCGACGTCATGGCCGGCGACCGCCAGATTAAAAAAGGCTCCAGCAGCCCCGCAAACTGGAAGGAGGAAGCCGGGGAGGGGGAGGGGAAGGGGCTTGCGCTGAGGGGAGGGGAGCAGGTCAGGAGAAAGGGGAAGGCACCAAGGGACAGGGGTGCAGGAGAGACAAATGCCAGCGGGCCAAGTGGAGACAATGAGGAAAAGGGCAGGAGAGGGGGGACAGGGTGATGCCGGGAGAGAAGAGGGTAAGGGCATTAGGACCCGTATGTTGTGCAGGCTTGATTTAATTGAAAAATTCTTAATAAAGTATCACCCCCACCCCCCAAACCTACCCTTGTGGCCCACAGCTGTGGAGATTTTTTTGTTTGTTTGTTTGTTTTTTTGAGTAACATGGCTCTTGCCGAGTTGTGCAGGCCTGCCCTAGAAATAATGTTCTAACATTTCCCACTCAGTGCTGTTCTTGGCTCTGCCACCCACCCCTTACCTCTCTCTTCCAAGTCTAGGCTGTAGCTGAGATGTGCCTAGGCCTGTAGCTTCTTATATAGTCCCTCCTGGGCTCTGATTGGCTGGTTTTCTCCTAGCCACTCTAGCCACCTGGAGGACCTCTCTATGGGCCTACCCCTATTACAAGCCACCTGCTGGAGACCTCAAGGCTCTGCCACACCCATCCCAGCAGGGAGTAGTGCGGAGGTCCTCCAAGCAGGCTAGAATGGCAGCATGAGAGGCAACCAATCAGGGCCCAGGAGGGCCATATAAAAAGGAGTGGCAGAACAGTGTAGCACAGAGAGACTTGATAGGGGATGTTGGGTGGAGTTGATACTAGCGGCTGGGCTGTCTGAGGGAACTGTAGTACAGCCACAGCTGAGAGGAGGTAGGGAGCAGAGGAGCGAGATACATCTGGCTGGCTGCTCAGGCTGAGATAAGGGTGTTTCAAACAGGGACTGGAGGAGTGTCAAGGGAGCTCCTGGCTGGCTACAGGGACTGGGTGAGGACTTTGTTGTGGAAGTCCCCAGAAGATTAATGTCTCCAAGGCACAGCACTGGGGCTACAGCCCCACACCAGGGCTAGGACTTCCTGAAGACAGAGCCGCAGGCAGGGCTAATAAGAAACCTCCTGAGAGCCACTGAAAAAGGGGTCACCAGAGGGTAAAAATGCAGCCATGTGTAACCAGAGGGGGTGCTTGTGAGAGGTGGGTGTTGTCTCTGTCACGGCTGGTAAATTGAACTTGCAACAAATGTTCAGAGCAGGAGATTCGAAAGGGAGCGAGCCTCTGTCACTCTGCCCCCAAAGAAGGGGCAGCAGATCTACCCACCGTCCCTACCCCTGCAGGCCCCCCTGAATCTGAAGGAAGCCAGATAGACACCCTTAGGGCCTTCCATCACCTCCCTAGGTGCCTAGCAGGGTGTCCCCAATGCTGCTGAGACTTCCCCCCGTCCTTCCCTCCCTGCAAACGGGATTCCCCAATGGGCAGGGAGCTGGGTGCGAAATCCTCACAGCTATGGGCTGGGTAACTTCCCACCCACTTTTTCACTGGTAAGGTTGAACTAGAATTCTTCGGGTCCGGAAGACCCCTGCTCCCTGCTGGTTCTGGGGTGGAGTGGTCCTGTGGAGGAAGCCAAGTCTAGCAGGGATGATGAAGAGCCACATGAATGGTCTCCTCCACGTTGCCTCGGAGACGGGGCCTCGGCGTTCTAACTTCACCAACGGCCCTGTGAGAATGAGCATGTTGAATTTTTTTTGGGGGGGGAGAACTATTCCCTCTCACCTGCTGCGTAGGGAATGAAGTCCGGTGGCGGATGCTTGGAGCTGTGGAGAGCTGCCCAAGCACTAAGAAATTCCCCGGCACAATTCTGCAACTACAGGCAGGGAGGGATAGCTCAGTGGTTTGAGCATTGGCCTGCTAAACCCATGGTTGTGAGTTCAATCTTTGTGGAGGCCATTTAGGGAGATGGGGCAAAATCTGTCAGGGGTGATACTTGGTCCTTTTGTGAAGGCAGGGGACTGGACTCAATGCTCTTTCAAGGTCCCTCCCAGCTCTAGGAGATAGGCAATCTCCATCCATTCGATTTGAGTCGCTTGGGTAACCTCCCTTCACCAGAGAGCCTCTGGTGACCTGCGGGATCTTTTCATAGAACACTAGAACAGGAAGGGACCTCGAGGGGTCATTGAGTCTGGTCCCCTCCCATCACGGCAGGCCCAAGCGCCATCTAGACCACCCCTGACAGGTGTCTGTCCAACCTTCTCTTAAATGTCTCAAGAGACCCTAGGCAATTTATTCCAGTGTCAGGTACGAAGTTTTTCCTAATGTCCAACCTAAACCTCCCATTGCTTCTTGTCCTATCATCGGAGGCCAAGGAGAACAATTTTTCTTCCTCCTCCCTGTGACACCCTTTTAGGTACTTTCTTGGTTCTCTACATCCAATCGCTTCTCTGTAGGATCCGGAGGGCTCCACATAACGATTCAATCCATGTGTCTCCCCCACCCCTAGCTGGCAGAGGCATCTTGCACCAAATTAACCGCAGCTCCGGGACTTGCTCTCAGGAATGTTTGACTCCTGGCTCCACAGACACACCTGGCGGTTCCCAGCAAAGATCCTTGGGGCTCTGGCTTTGGCTTCCTCAAGGCAACAGTCCTGCTAATGAAAGCGGCAGGTCTCAAAAGTAATGGGGAAATTGATTAGTAAATTACACTAACTGCATGTATACTAAGAGCTGATTCAAAGCATTAAAGATAATGCAGTCTGTCTAGGTGTGCATTAAAGAAACCTGCGTTGCCAGGGGCGATCCGTGAGGTGGAGAAGAGACTGCATGCAGAAAGGTCGCTGTGTCCTGATGGCAGTGGGGGAATAAAATAGAAACCTCCCAACACATTCTGGAGGGATCTATAGCATGGCCCGATTATTATTTTTTCTGATTCAGGGAGATTATAAAATACAGTCCTCCCAACACTTCCGGTTAAACCCCTGTAATAATAAGAAAGGCTGACAATAGAGGCCTGAGAAATCGTCAATGCTTTGCTACCATACAGGCAGGTGAGCAAAAGGCAGGGCCTGATCACAGAAATTTGGCAAGGACAGGGCTGTCGATATTACAGAAACACATATAGCTAGGGGGTACTGGGCACAGGCCATGAATGTAAACCTTCCAGGAGGATGGCCACAGAACATCTCGCTGCAGAAACAGCTTGGTACCAGTACTCTCCCCATAGATAATAGGGACATATCGACCCAGGGTCAGGATGAAAGCATGATGGACAGGGATGTTTTGATTGAACCACCATAAACAAGGCAATGGGAGGTATCTAGGTACGTCGGGGGGTGTCAACCTAATACGTTAAAGGGTGGCACCTTGATACGTAAGAAGTGACGTGTTAACTTGTTTGTGTCTGTGTATAAAAGTGTATCTCAGAGGGGCTGTCTTGATCCAGCCGAGGAGATAGAGGAAACTCCTGGCCGCTAAGTGAGCTGAGTCCATGGCCAGGGCATATATGTACTAGTGTACACTGTTGATGTCTGGCCTAGATGCCCAGGGTACTGGAGACCGTAAGTCATTAGACAATAAACCTGGTTCCAGTGCCTTCCCACCTAGTCTGATTTGTGGTCGCTGGGGGCTCTTAGAAGTCTCTGGTGTTGGCTACCTGCGCAGAGCCTGCACAGCATTCGGAAAGAGCACAAGTTTCGGAGAGAGCACACAGCTGAACAGTTATCAACACTGAAGGGAGCAGAACAGATGCCAGAGCACCACACTGGTGGCGGCGTCTGACTACTACCCCTATGCCCAAAGATGACAAATTTAGGGTAACGAGACACCCCAGGATTCCCACAGTGTGGGGGTACATAAGAATGGCCTTACTGGGTCAGACCAAAGCTCCATCTAGCCCAGTATCCTGTCTGCCGACAGTGGCCAATGCCAGATGACCCAGAGGGAGTGAACAGAACAGGGAATCCTCACGTGATTCCTCCCCTATCACCCACTTCCAGACAAACAGAGGCGAGGGACACCATACCTACCCATCCTGGCTAATAACCCTTGATGGACCTAACCTCCATGAATCTATCTAGCTCTTTTTTGAACCATGTTAAAGTCACAACATCCTCTCGCAAGGAGTTCCACGGGTTGACTATGTTGCTGACCTCTGTATCCCCACCTGGCCTGAACTGAGTGGTGTTAAAAAAAACCCTCTTTTGAACCCCGACTTTTTTTAACCCTGGGTACCTCCAGGTGGCATGCAGCCGGGGTAGGCAGTGTAAAATCTCCATCCCACTATGGCTGGGATGATTTCATTGGCATTGGTCCTGATTTGAGCAGGACGTGGAACTAGATGTATTCTATAGACTAGAAGATCAAACACATCTTCTAGACTTTAGCAAAGCATTTGATACCGTCTCGCGTGATGTTCTTCTTAGTAAACTAGCAAAATACAACCTAGTTGGGGCTACTATAAGGCAGAAGTATATCTGGTTGGATAGTCATTCTCAGAGAGTAGTTACCAATGGTTCACAGTCCTGCAGGAAGGGCATAACCAGTAGGGTTCTGCAGGGATCAGTTTTTGGACCGATTCTGTTCAATATTTTCATCAATGGTGTAGATAACGGCATGGAGAGGTCGCTTATTAAGTTTGCAGATGATACCAAGCTGGAAGGGGTTGCAAGTGCTTTGGAGGATCTTGTCATATTTTAAAATGGTCTGGAGAAATGGTCTGAGGTAAATAGGATGAAGTTTAATAAGGATACATGTAAAGTATCCCACTTTGGGAGGAACACTCCGTTTCACACATGGAGAATGGGAAGCGACTGTCCAGGAAGGAGTCCTGCAGAAACAGATCTAGGGGGCAGAGACTGTCACCACATGAAATAATGATTTTCCGGAGCAGCTTTACCAGTTTGCATACGATGCCTTACATGACCTTACTTTGTAGCTACAGAGTGACGGACATGCCTCCTTTTTGTGAGTGCCACTGAAAATCAATTGCAGGCAGGAATCTCCACACTCCTACCGACTCCCTGCTGCACTCACATAGTTTGTGGGTGTAAAGTGTGAATTACCAAAAGGCTGGGGAAACACACACATTTAGGCACAATTCCCTTCACAAGGAAAGCAGTGTTACGGGCCAGTTCAGATTGAAAGCGACCATCCATGCTGCAGGTTTAAATCAAAAAGACTGGAAACATCTTAATCAATTGTTCGTACTGATCTGTTTGGAAAACGCCAGCCAGGTTTTGAAACATAACACTGCTGAGAGAGAGCATCAGTGAGGCCGTCAGATGATGTACTCCTGGCCAGAGAGAGAAGACTTTGGCCACTGTTAGAGGCACATGTCTCAGAGGGTATGTCTACACTACCACCCTAGTTCGAACTAGGATGGTTAATGTAGGCAACCGAAGTTGCAAATGAAGCCCAGGATTTGAATTTCCCAGGCTTCATTTGCATCTTGAAACGAGGTGTACTGGTAATTCGGAATAGGAAGCCTAATCCGAACTACCTAGTCCGTGCCGCGTGTAGCCACGGGCACGGAGTCCGAACTAGCCGGGATTTAAAAATGGTGACGCCCAGCAAGATACAAATGAAGCCCGGGAAATTCAAATCCCGGGCTTCATTTGCAACTTCGGTTGCCTTCATTAACCACCCTAGTTCGAACTAGCGTGGTAGTGCAGACATACCCAGAAGCATTTGATGTAGTAGGTCATAGTTAATCCTGGTGATTGATTAGAATAAATTATATACTATGTTTTCGGAGGGGGAAGAAGACAGAAGTCACAAAAATCGAGGAAAAATAATGTTCAAAGTCAGAGATTGTATTATTCTATTCAAAACACCCTTCGTTCTGCAGCTAAATATGAGCTGAGACATTCCTATACTCAAAAAAAAGAACGACAGGCTGAGGTTAACATAATAAACAACCTGAATAAGCTAGAGTTAATATTCAGCTGATATAGAGACATTCTAGGGATACAAAAATATACGATCAGAACAGAGCTGGAATGTTTATTTGTTGGGGGGAAAAAACAAAGAGAAAAGGGGGTTACATACAAAGTTGCTTAGCACAGCAATGCCTCAGTCATCCCGTATAATCAACCTTTTCTGACGATCAACACAAAGAAAACCTCAAGAAAACGGAAACTTTTTTGCAAGCCTTGTAGAAAAAAAAAAAAAGATTAAACATGCTGCAAATCAACTGCTCCCTTATTGATCTGCATGTCTTGAAGAACTTGCAGTAATTGAAAAAGTAAAAGTTAGAGTGGAGGTGCATGTCCTTTGTGTTTGTCATGGAAGTCAAACCTATATTTAGACATATTCTGATTAAAGGTGTAGCTTCAAAGTTAGCATTTTCCAGGAAATCTGTGCTGCTTAACCAGTTGGAAGACCTTAGTGAAGGCCAACGGCTCTACATAGCAACATTATTTTGAAAGAACTAGCATTACTTTGAAATAACTTAGTCCACGTCAACGCAGCAGGCAGTTATTTCAAAATAATTTCGAAATACTGTCAAGCTGGAGGACTTCTTACTCCAATTTCTGTCATCCTCATTGTAGGAGGAGTAAGGGAAGTTGAAGGAAGAGTGCTCTATTTCGAAAGAGGTGCTGTGTAGATGCTCCCAATTTCGAAATAGGTTATTTCGAGAAGCTATGCAATTGACGTAGCTCAATTTGCATAGCTTATTTCGACTTAAGCCCTACCGCGTAGATGCACTCTAGGGCTACGTCTAGACTACAAGCCTCTTTCAAAAGAGGCTTTAATCTTTCAAAAAAGCCTCTTTCGAAAGAGAACGTCTAGACTACAAGCAGATTTTTTGAAAAAGCAAGCCGCTTTTTCAAAAGAGCATCTAGACTTTCAAAAAAAGGCGGTCTTCCTCATAAAATGAGGTTGACCACGAATGAAAAAACTGCTGTGTTCTTTCAATTTATGTTCGAAAGAACGCGGCTGCAGTCTAAAAAAAGGCAACTTTTTTCGAAAAAAAACCCCTGTAGTCTAGACACACGGTATGAGAGGGTAGAAGGCTTGAATAGAATTCTGCCAAACTAATTAACTGCTTTCTTTGGTTCATAGTCAGACCCAGGACTGCTAAGTCACTTCCTTTCCCAAACTCACTCATGATTATGATCGGCACCACCCAACTTCCAGGTATTGATGCCGTGTTTTCCTTCAGAGTACGTTGAGAGAGATGAAGGTGACTTTCTGTACAATGACATAATTCCTTGAAATTCTGAGCGCTCGATGCAACAACAACATGGTAGAGCATTTAGATATCAACGCCAGTTTCACGGGTTAACTCAAGGTAGGGAGGTTGGGGAATTTCAGGAGTGATAATCATGGATAATGCAGCAGATGACAACTACTGCAGTACCATCCCTCAACCTTTATGAGGGAAATGTGTGTGTTATTTGGATCTCTTGTGCATCACCAAAACAAAATTCAACCAAATCCGCGGGGGAATCCCTTTGGCAAAAATTAGTGCAACCAAGTTGCAATGCAGTTGCTAACTGATTATTTGTATTACAGTAGCAACTACAGGCAGATCCCAAACAGAATAAGAGATCTTTTATACTAGGGACAACTCATAATAACAGTCCCTGCCCTGGAATGCTTGCGATCTGCATAAAGATTTTATATGTAAGAAATTCAGGTGCAGAGAAATTGACAAGCCTGAGGCGACAGCGGGCTGGGGAATTGATTCCTGGGGTCTTGAATCCAGCTTAGTGTCTTAAGTGAAAATCTATCCCGTCCTCTCTAGTGCTGCTTCCTTTATAAACTCTACTTTTCACTGGTATGGAGCTCAGACAAAGCTGGTACCCGAGCTCGAGGTCTCGGCTAGGGACATACGGGGAAAATCTAAAACACGAGATAAAAATAATATTGCAGATTTTCACATGCATGTGTATATTTCAGTGTTTTTTACCGACTACAGGTTGGACCTCTCTGATCCAGCACCCTCGCGACCTGACCAATCCCAAATGAGGGAATTTGCTAGACCAAGGAAGGGTTCCTGCTACTGGCCCACTGCCCCACCCTGTTGCTTGTCCCAGATGCCATGTCCCCGGCCCTGCTATCAGGGCTGTCGCATCCCTGGCGCGGTCCCATCCCCATCCCCATCGGGCTCCAATCAGTCAACTCTCTTGCCACTGTGACTCCTGACAGGACTTCCTGGGCGAGGAACATCCGTGCTCCTGCCAGACCACAGGTGTTGCCAGACCAGAGTCCCAGTTTGGGGAGGTCCAACCTATGATTAAGGATGCGTCTACACTGCACCCGAAACTTGAAATAGGATACACAAGTTGTGCTACGTATCTTATTTCGATTTTATTTCAAAACAGGCTATTTCGAGCCATCTCTTAACTCTCCTGCAACGAGATTTACAGGGATGGCGATAAAGCGCATCCGTTATTTCGAAAAATATTTTGAAATAATAGGCTTGTTCACTGGACGCTGGGTAGCTATTTCGAGATACCTCCTTGCAGTGTAGACGTACCCTACATTGTTACTTTATGCATTTGGTCATATCTCAGTAATAGCTAGTGTCCCATGCAGGATTCCAGAGGAGGTCACACCAAGGATTTAAATAAAGGCATCAAAATAGTCGATATTTTCTTCTTTTTTGTGTTACCTGCCCGTCTAGCTACTTCATTGCTCACCCTCCTTTCTGGATCACTTAGACACATATTTAAAAACCCTGCCGCTAACTGTTTGCCATGGTGGATCCTGTATTGCTACTCGTTTTGCTCCCTGGCTAGTGGGGGCTGAATCCACCTCCCCCCGCATTCTGTTTCTAGTCTGCTCTAAATTCTGCTTCCTAGCTGAGGAAGGGCTCCTTGCAGAGCTATGCAGCAGGGGCCCCATGCACAGGCTTATGTCTTGGCCACCTCTTTTACTGCTCGGCTTCTTTTGCCCTTCCTGTGCTGGAGAAGATGATGGGTTTTGTCCCACACACTAATGGTACAGTGTTGCTCAAGGCCCTGGTTAAGGAACAATGCACAGCACAATTGCCTCAGGGAGGAATGATTACTTATCCCTTTCTGCCTCTTTGTTCCTGAGAGGGGGATGTAATTTGCTACGGTCCTTTCCGGAACATAAGAACGACTGGACTAGGTCAAACCAAAGGTCCATCTAGTCCAGTGTCCTGTTTTCTGGCAGTGGCCAATGCCAGGTGCCCCAGAGGGAGTGAGCAGAGCAGAGAATCATCAAGTGATCCTTCTCCTGTCATCCATTTCCAGCTTCTGACAAACAGAGGCTAAGGACACCATTCCTGCCCACCCTGACTAATGGCCCTTAATAGACCTAACATATTTATCTAGGATTTTTTTAAACCCTGTTAAAATCCTGGTCCTCACAACATCCTCTGGCAAGGAGTTCCACAGATTGACTATGCATTGCATGAAGAAAAACTTCCTTTTGTTTGTTTTAAACCTGCTGCCTATTCACTTCATTTGGTGACCGCCTTGTTCTTGTAATATGGGAGCAAATAAATAATTATTCCTCATTCACTTTCTCCACACTGGGCATGATTTTATAGACCTATCATATCCCCCCTTAGTCTCCTCTATTCTAAGCTGAAAATTCCCAGTCTATTTATTCTCTCCTCGTATGGCAGCCGTTCCAAATCATTTTTGTTGTCCTTTTCTGAACTTTTTCCAGTGCTGATGTATCTTTTTTGAGAGGAGGCGATCACCTCTTCAGTCAGTATTCAAGATGTGGGCGTTCCATGGATTCATATAGAGGCAATACGATATTCTTTGTTTTATTCTCTATCCTTTTGTGAAACGATTCCTAACATTCTGTTGGCTTTTTCTGACTGCCACAGCCCGCGGCGTGGATGTTTTCAGAGAACCAACCACAATGATTCCAAGATCTCTCTTTTGAGCGGCAATAATCAAACTAGTCCCCATCGGTTTATACGTATCGTTGGGATTGTGTGTTCTAATATGCGTTACTTCGCATTTGTCACCATTAAAATTCATGTGTCGTTTGGTTGCCCAGTCCCCTAGTTTGGAGAGATCCTTTTGAAGCTCTTCACAGTCTGCTTTGGACTTCACTGTCTTGAGCAGTTTGGTGACATCTGCACAGTTGGCCACCTCCCTGCTTACCCCTTTCTGCAGATCACTGATGAATGTGCTGAATAGGGTTGGTCTGAGGACAAACCCCGGTGGGACACCACCAGTTGCCTCTCTCCATTTGGAACCTGACTGTGATGGGGCATATCTACCCCGCACTGAAGAGCAGAGAGTTGCCCTGGCGCAGCTGGCTGAAAAGGCCCCACCCCCCAGCCCTACTGGGCATGCTCCAAGTGGAGGCAGGGTATAAAAGCTCAGGGAACCACTCAGTTGGAGCTGACTGCTGGAGGGGAAGGGCCCAAATTATCCCCCCAGCAGCCGCAGCCACAACGATCCTGCCCTGGCTAAGGGGACCACCGACAGCAACCCCACAGACCGAACAACCCCCAGAGAGAGGTGGGAAGCAGCCCAGGGCGGAGGATTCGCCTGCAGGGAGCTCGGTGCGTATCGGCAGGAATCCCCACCAAGCAGGCAGCAGCAGGTCCCCCTACCTCCCCAATACACACCCCGACTAGCCTTTGGAGGGCTTACCTGGTGACTAGACCTCAAAGCCGTAAATAACCTGATAGAGGGACCTAAGCTTTTGACTGGGCCATAGCGCTGTAAATACCCTGATAGAGGGACCTGTACTTTTGGGCTAGGCTATAAAGGCCGTAAGTACTCTGATAGAGGGATACGTATTCTCAACTAGGTCTCAGAGCCGTATATACCCTGTGAGAGGGGCACTAGTTAAAACTGAACCTGTGGGTTAAAACTGAACCCTGTTCGCCCTAGGGAAAGGGGGCTTACACAGATGTTGGGGACTTTCCATATCCTCAAGGGGGCGTATCCCTCAACACTGACCATTTCTTCTGGTCTACTAAGTCCCTCACCTTGTGCTGGCTCAGCTCTGTGGAAGATCCCTTCTCAACCTACATCACCTCCTTCCAGCCCACTTGCTCTACGGGGAAGATTGGGTGTAAAGCTGCTGACCTCTCACCCCACGTGCCTACACCAAGGTCTAGACAGCTTTAGCCAAGTGGCAGAAGGAGCCATGGGCAGGATCTGCCTTTACCCCTGCTGGTACGGGCCGATTCTACCTGATTTGGTGCATGGTCTCTAGCATCACTCACTGAAGCCCTGCTCTCAAAACCGGGAATCCGAAGGGAGGCACCAAAACTGACTTCTGCAGGGTAGGTGCCCTGAAACAAATCCTCTTTTCCTATTGATCTGGAAACACTCAATTATTTTTTTCCGTCTGCAGCCCATCTCAAGCCAGGTCAATCGATACTTCTGAACAATAAATAAAAGAGCCCAAACCTGGCACTGGACGCAATTAAAACTGTCCCTTTCTGGTGCAGACTGTAAAATATTGGTTTCTTAATAGCAACTTCAGCCCCTTCAAAGCCAATGAAGGATGAAAGCACTTTTTTTTCTGGAGACCTCGTGGAAGGAGGTAAAAGAGAAAGTGATGTTATGTGGTAAAAACATCAGAATGTTTGAAATATGAGAATATTATAATTGTAGTTTAATATGCTAATGGGAACGAGGGAGAATTAAAGTAATTTGCTCATATATTACTAAATCCTCAGTGACAGCTAATATGAGAGCCTGGACATCATTATAAATTGAAAACATCGCCTAGAATTTATTGGCCATGATTATTGAGTGGAAACATTGCTTGGAATTCAGGGCAATAAACTCCCCCAACTAAAGTTTATTTTTTCCAGTTGTTTCTTCCAGCCATTTCAAGCACATAAAATGTGTTGTTTCTGCAAACAGAGTTAATTGAAACCAATAGTTTTTCACTTTATGTCTTGAATCCTTTGAGGTGCGGGAGTTGGAAATTAGAGTGAAAGAGTAATTGCTGACTCCTACGATTTGGTATGTGCTTGGGCATGCACATTGAGACGTGCAGCTATACTACAGGGAGATCACGCCATGGTGAGGACATGTCTATATTTGCCTGTAGATCTGCACGGCAGTAATCGATGCTGCCTGGATCGATTTAGTAGGCCTGGTGAAGGCATGCTAAGTCAATGGCAGAGCACTCTCCCATTGATTTGGCTACTGCAATTCCCAGAGAAGTGTCAAGGAAGTTGGCAGCACAGTGTCTCCTGTTGACGCACGCACAGTACAGATGGTGCGGTAAGTCATTCTAAGCGACATCAACTTCAGATATGTTATTCACGTGACTGAAGTAGTGTATCTTTCACTGGATGAAGCCCAGCGCTTTGTTTCTCCACTGGGGTCTTCATCCAATGTGACTATGCTATTGAGGTTCTTGTTGTAGATGATCATCACCATGGTATCTGGACCCAAATCCTCAAAGGGATTTAGGTGTCTCATTCCCGTGAATTTTAATAGCAGGTAAGTGCTTACAGGCAAATGTGAAATCCCGCTAGCTCAGCAGATCTCAAACTGTGGGTTGGGATCCCAAAGTGGGTCACTGGCCCATTCCTATGGGGTTGCCATGGCTGGAAAGAGACGTGCTGAAGCCACAGCTTCATCCCCATCGTCCAGGGACAAAGCCCTTGGGTTTCAGATTCAGCCCCCATGTCCGGAATGGGCTCAGGTGTCGGACCCTCCTCTTGAAGTCATTTTGGTTGTAACAAGGGGGACAGTGAAGTCTGAGCACCTTGCTCTGACTAACAAAGCCTGGGGTTTCCCTCCATCAAGAAATCTACCGGCTATAATTTAGGGAATGATCTTTAAACTGATTCAGCTAAGCCAGCACAAAAAGCAAAGGGGGAGCCTCGGATTCCAATGTAAACTGATTAGGGAGAGGTTGAAGAGCCATGAACTACTGGGAGCCACTTGTAAATCCAAATGAGCAGTCACATTAACTCGACCAGCGCACATTCGTGTGTTCATGACACCGTCACTCCAAAAAGCTTTCCTCTGAATCCTATAGCTATTGGCATTGATCGGTTTTCAGAGTGCAGACTCTTGCCTAGAATATGCCATTCTTATGTTTCTTATAAGAACATAAGAATAGACCTACTGAGTCAGACCCTGCCGACAGTGGCCAATGCCAGAGGGAGTGAACCGAACAGATAATGATCAAGCCATCTCTCTCCTGCCATCCATGTCCAGAGGCTGGGGACACCATTCCTTACCCATACTGGCTAATAGCTATTAATGGACTTCACCTCCATGAATTGATCTAGTTCTCTTTTAAGCCCTATTATAGTCCTAGCCTTCACAACCTCCTCAGGCAAGGAGTTCCACAGATTGACTATGCGCTGTGTGAAGAACTTCCTTTTATTTGTTTTAAACCTGCTGCCTTTAGTTTCATTTGGTGGCCCCTACTTCTTATATTATGGGAACAAGTAAATAACTTTTCCTTATTCACTTTCTCCACACCACTCATGATTTTATAGACCTCTATCCTATCCCCCCTTAGTCTCCTCTTTTCCAGGCTGGAAAGTCCCAGTCTCTTTAATCTCTCCTCACAGGGGACCCATTCCAAACCCCTCATCATTTTAGTAGCCCTTCGCTGAACCTTTTCTAATGGCAGTAGATCTTTTTTGAGATGAAGGCTTGGCCTCCTTCCTATAAGAACTCAGTACAAGTCTGTCAGGCCTCTATCCAGGGTGGCTTCTAAGTGTCCTTCCGAACTTTCCTTGGTTTCCGTGGACTTTTCTTTCTGTCTCCTTCATGTGAAGCAAACCATCCCCTGTGGACAGGCCACATTCACAACTCTGATCTCTGGAGAAGGATTCTCAGGCAGAGAACATAAAAAAGTTCCTCTCTAGTTCCTCGTTTGTTCGTAGAACGATTTGGCACACGTTCCCTCCTGGAGAGCATGAGCTGGCTCTTTCTTTTCATTAACTGTCTTCTCTACAAAGATCTTCGGAGCTAATCCGCGGTGTCACGTCCCCAGATGTGAGCTTCCCAGACTCCTCTGAAAGGGTTGGTTGTGCCCTGAGACGGGCTCTCGGGATTTCGGCTTAGTGAGGACAGGGCATGTCTAGGAAGCAAATATTAATAGCTGTGGTGGGGAGCAAATCCGGATGCCCTTTGGCCTATTGCTGTCACGCGTTAACTGGTTGTGTTCTCGAAGACTGAAGCACGTGACCTGCGGCGTATCAAACAAGCCACTGTTAATGTGACGGAAATGGTAAGAGGTGCTCCATATGTATCAGTGTGAGCTCTGTCTGAGAAAGTAGGTCAGCACATAAAGGGGCAAACAGCCATTGCAAACACACCTACCACAAGGGTGGGGTGAGGGTTTTTGTTAGCCTACAGTGGGGAGGGGATGTTACATGGTCTGCAAAGGTAGCACAGCGGCCATGCTGCCTTGTGAGAGGTGGCATTATGTCAGGATGGAACCGTCCAATGGAAATCATTTTCTCTCTTCCAACTCCCCAAACCTTGCAGAAAGGCATCGATTGCAACTAATCTGTGGATTAAAAGAAAACTTTCATAGACTCATAGAACACTAGAACTGGAAGAGATCAAGTCCCATCCCCTGCCCTCACGGCAGGACCAAGCACAGTCTAGATCATCCCTGACAGGTGTCTGTCCAACCTGCTCTTAAACATCTCCAGAGATGGAGATTCCACAACCTCCCTGAGCAATTTATTCCAGTGTTTGACCACCCTGACCATTAGGAAGTTTTTCCTACTGTCCAACCTAAACCTCCCTTGCTGCAGTTTAAGCCCATTGCTTCTTGTTCTCTCCTCAGAGTTCCAAGGAGAAAAAATTTTCTCCCTGCTCCTTGTTAAACTGAAAACTGCTATCGTGTCCCTTTTCAGTCTTCACTTTTCCAAAACTAAACAAGCCCAATTCTTTCAGCCTTCCTTCATAGCTTATGTTCTCTACACATTTCATCATTCTTGTTGCTCTTCTCTGGACCCTCTCCAATTTCTCCACATCTTTCTTGAAATGCGGTGCCTGAACTGGACACAATACTCCAACTGAGGCCTAACCAGTACAGAGTAGAGCGGAAGAATGACTTCTCGTGTCTTGCTCACAACACACCTGTTCATGCAGCCCAGAATCATGTTTGCTTTGTTTTCAACAGCATCAAACTGACTCCTATTTAGCTTGTGGTCCACTATGACCCCTAGATCCCTTTCTGCAGGACTCATTCCTAAACAGTCGCTTCCCATTCTGTATGTGTGAAACTGTTCCTTCCTAAATGGAGCACTTTGTATTTGTCCTTATTAAATTTCATCCTGTTTACCTCAGACCATTTCTCCAATTTGTCCAGATCATTTTGAATTTTGACCCAATCCTCCAAAGCACTTCCAACTCCTCCCAACTTGGTATCATCTGCAAACTTAGTGGCTGCATCTAGATTGACATGATTTTCCGGAAATGCTTTTAACGGAAAAGTTTTCCGTTAAAAGCATTTTCGGAACAGAGAGTCTAGATTGGCACGGACGCTTTTCCACAAAAGCACTTTTTAGCAATAGCTATTAGCCAGGATGGGCAGCGAGGGTGTCTCCAGCCTCTGTTTGTGAGAGGCTGGAAATGGGCGACAAGGGAGGGATGATGTGATGAGTTCATTCTCACTGGGGCACCTAGCAGTGGCCACTGTCAGCAGACAGGCTACTGGGCTAGATGGACCTTTGGTCTGACTCAGTATGGCCATTCTTGCGTTCCTCCGGAATGCAAAGGTACCATGGCCTGGGAAGAATGGTCTACATGGTTAAGGCATGTTTCACTTCTCCACTCTCCATGGCAGATCATATACCTCACAGGTAACAGACACACGGCTGTAGTGTTATCAAACCCACAGCACCAAAGCTCCGAGTCCCTTGAGTTGAGCTCGCAGAGCGTGAGCATTGCAGTGTAGACATATGAGCTTGACCTGGAGCCTGGTGTGTGAGGCCTTCCCCAGTTCCAGCCCCCGCCGGGATATCAACAATACACGTTTTAGCCCTGAAGCCCTGGCCTGTGAACCCAAGTCAGCTGACCTGGGCCAACCATGGTCACGTCGTGGGTCTTCTGCTGCACTGCAGACACCCCTAGGAGACCCACAGCAATACAGATGGCTCACTAGGATACTTTTAAAAATCACCATCCCCGGTGGTAGGAACACACATGGAGCTTCTCCCACTGCCGCAAGAGACATGTCCTGCATCCATCGCCATAATGACACGCCCTCCGAGCTATGGTTTCAGCCTGTACAGTGCCGTATCTCACCACAATGCTGCACTGCGGCAAGGAGTTAACACAGCCTGCAGTCCCAGGAGGGAAACTGGGGGAGGAGAACAGAAGCCTTCGGCATCCATGCAAACATGGCTCAAAGCTCCAGGCAGGGAATTCCTTGGGACAACTGTTAAGTAGTTGAAGCAGCTGCCATTAGGTGCCTTTGTGTTATATTTAGAAGTGCATTTGTGTGTGTGTGTGGGGGGGGGGGGGGGGGGTGTGAAAGAGAGACACCAGCTGACCAACCATTGTTTCACTAGAAGCTGCATGTAAGAACAGAAGAACATTGTCTACTTCCCTTGTTCACATTACATGGAATTCCTTGTTCTGGAGGGAGTAGTGTATCACCCTACAGAAATTTAATCATTTCACAAAGATCTCAGGGCTTGTGATGGGGTAGACCAGGCCCCGAGGCCCCCTGCTGGAAGTCTTCTGGTCCTGCCACTCCCAGCCCCAGAAAGGTTATAGAGAAGTCCTCCAAGCAGGTTAGAGGGGCCACAAGGGATGCAGCCATTCAGGGACCAGAAAGGCCCTATAAAAGAAGCCGGGGATCAGGGCAGAAGTCAGTTCCTCTGGAGACCTCAAGGAGTGTAGACCGGGAAACAGGCTGCCTGAGAGAGCGGCTGCACCGTGGATCCGTCACTGTGGGGAGCTTAGTGAAGACTGGACTCCGCTGAGACTCTGAGATAAAGTCCTGAGGGAAGGGTGAGGACACTGTTTGCAGGAGGGGAAGCCCAGGGAGCACCTCTCTCTGACAGTGTGAGGAACAGACTTGGAGGGAGACCCCAGATGGCACCAAGATGGGTGCCCTATTATTACCAATGGCCCCGAGATTTCCTCAGCGAATCTCTTCAGAATCCTCAGATGACCAGCATTCACTGGTTTTAATCAGCATTCACTCCGCTGATTTGAAACCATTCAGATTAGTCAGCAGCTCTCTGACGGTTTCTTTAGTTACCCCCAATTTGCAGCCTTTTCCCTTTGTTGTCCTTAGTCGACAGGCTCCACGTGATTTTGTGTGTGTGTGTGAAGACCAAAGCAAAGTAGCCATTGAGCAACTCTACCTTACTGGCTACGTCTTCACTGAGAGTTCTTCTGGCAGGAAATGTGCAAATGAAGGACTTAGTTGCATGAGTCAAGATCTCATTTGCATATTTTATGCTGCTCCGTTTTTGCGCTGCGGTTTTTGAGCAAAACCAAGAAGTGTGGATGGTTTTTTTGTGCAAAAACCCCTTTTTCTGCAAGATTCTCATGCCCCCCAAAAGGAGGTATACCGATCTTGTGGGGAAAGGGGTTTTTGCGCAAAAATAAAACGTCCACACTGCTTGTTTTTGATCAAAAACCTCTAGCGCAAAAATGGATCCGCAGAAAATATGGAAATGAGATCCCGACTCATGCAAATGAGTCCCTTATTTGCATATGTTTTGCCGCAAAAACTCGTAGTATAGACATAACCCCTGTGATTGGCCATTTCCTGGTCACTTTCTCCACTGAGCTGCAGGCCCGCATCATATCTGATCTTTCGTCATTGTTTCATCTATTTGAAGAACCTCCTCTTTTTCTCACTCACATTCTTTGCCAGCTGGAGCTCGTTTTTGCCTTGGCTTGCCTGGTTTTGTCCCAACACTCGCGCTATCCCTACGTATGCTTCCTTGGCAACACATGCCTCCTTCCATTTCTTGTATGTATCCCTCTGGGGGTTAGAGAGTAGAAAAGCTCTGGAGGCAGCCACATTGGCCTCCTGTGGTGGTTCTTATCTTTCCTTTGCATCACACTAGCTTGAGGGTGAGCTTCTAGTATTACAGCTTTTAAGAACTGCCAGGCCCCTTCGACTCCTTTTCTTCCAAATAGGCAAGTTCTCATGGAAAGACCAATGTCACTGAGTCAAGTGAAATACAACTTTTGGAAGTCCAGTGTCCTCCTCCAGTGTTCTCATGCCCTCTTTTATATAGGATATTGAATTCTCTCAGATCACCATCACTTCCTCCCACCTTCCCGACCACTTCTGCACGTGCAACACCAGATCCAAAATGGCTGACCCCCAAGTGGTTTCCTCAATGTTCTGAATCAAACATTTGTGTCCGGCACCTGCCGGGACTCCAGGCTTCAGCCTTGCCTGAGGCATGCTGGGACTAGGTGCCTCAGCCCCTCTGGAAATTGGGGCTACAGCCCTACCTGGAATACTGGAGATTTGGGGGCCCCTCCCTGGTGTGTTGGCATTTGGGCCTTCATTTTTGTATTTCAGCTGAACCTTGATACCACTGATGGAACTGAAGCCTTGAGCCCCAGGGCACTCCGACGCACCCAGCAGGGCTCCATTTAGGGAGGAGAGGGAGATGCCTTCCCTGAGTTACCTGTTAATCAGGGTACCAGTTCCCCCAACCCCACCAGCGTGTGGCCAGTCACTCCTCTACCTACACTAGCTCCATTTTCATTGACTGCCCATGGCCCTTCAGAGATTTGTGATGTGGTCAGAAATCTCTGGAAAGTCTGCATTTCTCCTGTGGCCAGTCTACTGCCTGCCCTCGCAATAGGCTGTGGGTATATTACATAGCACCACCTGTGTTCATTGAATAGGGGCATTGGTGGTGTGAAAAACATGAGCTGGTCTTCGACAACAAATAATCAACTATCCTGGAGGAAAGAGTCTAACCATCTTCCTCAGAGTCATCAGGAAGTTTGTGATGGCTCAAGGGATTGAATTCATTCTTCTAAGTTCAAGGCTAGGGAATCTAATCGTTGGACCATACTTCCTTGCTAACATAACTGCTGACAACAGCAATGTTGAAGGTAACATATTCATTTTCTTTCACCTGACGGACTTTTATATTGATGAGCTTTTCTGACGGAGCCGGAGCTGGATAATGCTTCAAATGGCACAGGAGGTCAGAAGTGATTACAAATTATCATGGCTTCTCTCCGTGCTTGAGGGAATGAGTTTTCATTTCATACCTCACTTACAGTTCCCACCATTAATGCGGCATCCTTAAGACCAAGTTAAAAGGCCATTGCGGAGGCAGTAGTTTGGTGTTTTCGGTGAGGATCTGCTGTACCTCAAAAGTGTGACTGGAAAAAAAAAGTTCACACTACTGTTGTGTTCCACACATTCATAAAATCTTGTTGCTCCATCCCACAGTATAATAGCACATTAAAAACATTCAGTAAAAAAAAATACCGGAGAAAAATTTGTGATGAGAAAGTTGGACATAGACGTTGCTGTGCAACTTTCTGTGGAAAGTTCTGGTTAGTCCATCAATATCAACCAGTGTCAAAGAAGGACATGTTGCCATTTGTTTGGCTCCTCCTTCCCCACCCAGAGTCACCAGGGTCCCATCCATCAGAAGGAAGCCTCTTCAAGAACAGCCTCAGTTAGTGCTGGATGACAATCGTATCGATTTTCAGGTCAGAAGAGACCATCACGATCATCTAGTCTGACCGCCGGCACCGCACAGGCCACGGAGCCTCACACACCCACTCCTCTGACTGTGAAACCCCATCAAAAGCCTGCCGTCCTTCCCTCCTATCCTTCTCCACGGCCCAACGGGCAAGCCCCATGACTACCACACGACACGTGCAGATGGCAGGCCCATCTGCGTCAGCCCTGTGCCAGCCCAGGCAGTCTGCCGCTCAGTTGAAGGGAAGGACAAGGAGTTACAGGCATGTTTTGAGGTGGGGCTTTGGGCCTAGTCAGTGAATTTGTTATTGGGAAGAAGGATTGTTCTGTTTGTCACAGCTCAGAGCCAAGTCTGTTCCATGAGCTGTATCTGAGGTAAAGAAAAGGTCAGAGTCACTGGATTATTTCAACAACAATTGAGTCTGGTATGTTGGATAACTACTGAGGGGGGGAGGCTGTTCCACTGGACTCTGAGGGCCCAATGTCTCACTCATCTACACCCTAAAGCATGTTACATGGCTCCCCTAGGCTGCTGACCCTTGCTTCTCTGCTCTAGCAGGAGCTTCCTAGGCACAGAGTTTTTTACCTACCAGAGAACAACTGATGGTTGAGAGATGGTGATGCCCTTATATGACATCATGCACAGCTTTCATATTCAGGCTCTGTCTTCTGGCTGGGAGAGGAGACACTCCAAGGGTATGTCTACACTACCACCCTAGTTCGAACTAGGGTGGTTAATGTAGGCAACCGAAGTTGCGGATGATGCCCGGGATTTAAATATCCTGGGCTTCATTTGCATCTTGCCGGGCGCCGCCATTTTTAAATCCCCGTTAGTGCGGACTCCATGCCTGTGGCTACACGCGACACGGAGTAGGTAGTTCGAATTAGGCTTTCTAATTTGAACTACAGGTACACCTCGTTCCACTAACGGGGATTTAAAAGTCCGCACTAACAGGGATTTAAAAATGGTGGCACCCGACAAGATGCAAATGAAGCCCGGGATATTTAAATCCCGGGCTTCATTTACAACTTCAGTTGCCTACATTAACCACCCTAGTTCAAACTAGGGTGGTAGTGTAGACATACCCCAACTGTTTGAGCTGGAATAGACTGTCAAAGGGAATTCCAGTTATTCTCGCATAAGAAATGGGTGCACATCACCCTATAGAGGAACGTGTCGCAAAACACAGTTCTATCAACAGTCTTCCAATTGTATGAACCCTGCATTGCCAGATGGGATCAGGCCCATCATCCAGTATTCTCTCACCAACAGTAGCCAGATGGTTCAGAGGAAGGTGTAGGAAAACCCACCATATTCCACTGGGAGGTAATTTTCCCTTGGTGAAGTTCTCACCCTAAGCCCCCTATTAGTTACTGATTGGATTAAGGCTAGGCACACCAGATTTACATTCCTTACAGTACTCTCTTTGGGCACTACCTGGCCCAGCACTGTGACCCCCTAGGAAGACCCACAAGTTGTGCACCCGTGCTCTATTGGCCCCACAAAACTGTTCACAAACAGCATTTCAGCCTATTCTCTTGGGTTTGCTCAGCAGCCACTTTTGGAATAAATTGACATCCCGCGCTGTCTAACCACACGCGCATTAAGCCACCTTTGATCCTGTTCCTTCCCCAGCCCTGGAATTGAATTAATAATTCAATTTTAACAAATGCAAAATCCTGCCACTTCAAAGGAAACGGGGAGGCATGTGAGCATGGGCAGGTCATTTGAACGGTGCTTCAAGTGTGTACTGCTCATTTGCAAGCCTTCCAAAGATCAAAGAATAATTCAGAACTGGGAGCGCCGTCATTACTCAAATGGCGTTAAGGGTTGAAGAAAGCCTCGTGCAAATGGCTGGTTTTATATCGTCACTCTCTAACCTTCTGACTGGAAGCAGAAGAAGACCCCGCAAACCTTTTCATGCTGTGCATGCCCTAAAAAAATTCCAGCTACAGAGCTAATACAGAAACCATGGGACTCTGCGAAGCCAGTGCAGATCTAGGTGCTGAGCGAAGCCTATAAAAAGAGATGGTCTTAAGCTAGTTTGTGAGCAGGAAATGTGGAGTAAAAAGAGGGACAAGTCCGTAACTCAGTTACAAAAATATTATCCCGAGTTTTTCCTGTATCCTAATAGCTGACACCTTTTAATCCCAACTATGAAAAAGCAACATATATAGGGGGAGGAGGAGTGAGCTCTTGTTCGTGCATAGTTCCAAATAAATGCACTTAATTGTGTGTGAAGATCTGCACTGGAAATAATTTTGAGGGGAAGTTCCTTAGCTGCTGTGAACTATGTAGCTCTGTTGACAAGTGGAGTGTCTGGTAATCGGAAAGCACCCTCTGATGGGGCAAACCAGGCCCTGAAGCCAGAAAAGGGCCATAGAGTAGTCCTCCTTGGAGGCTAGAGTGGCTGTGGAGCCAATCAAGGGCCAGGAAGGCCTATAAAAGGAGCTGCAAAGAATGGCAGCAGTCAGTTGCCATGAAGACCTGAAGGAGTGAAGACCAAGGGCGACTGGCTGCTTGAGGGAGTAGCAGCACATGAACAGCTCTGAGTGGAGAGCTAGTTAGAGTGTGGACTATGAAGAGACTCTATATGAACTATGACAGAGCCCTGAGTTAAGGGCAAGGACATTGTCTCCAGGAGGGGAAGCCTTGGAAGAACCATTTTCTCTGCCAGTCGGGAATAGACTGTGAGACCATAGAGAGGACACCCAGACAGGCCTCTGGTAAAGGTGTACCCTGGAAGGGGTTGATATTCCACAGAGAGGCTACATCTAGACTGCATTGCTTTTCCAGAGATATCCTGGAAAAGCAATGCCGCGTCCAAGGAACACGCCCACTTTTTTGAAAAAAAAAATTAAAAAAGTGGATGCACTCTTTCGCCATCCCTCTAAACCTTGTTCTACGAGGAATAAGGGATGTGTCAAAAGAGCACGTTCTTTTGACATTTGGCACCGTGTAGACGCTCCAAATTTTGAAAGAGCCTCTTTCAAAAGTAAATTGGAAAATAATACCGCAAATTGCATTTCTTTTTCCGATTTAACATTTCAGTATAGACCTAGCCAGAGTGTGAGGCGTCCGAAAAGCTGAGTAGCCAAAAGGCTGATAAACTGAGGCAGTGCAGGAACAAGCTCATGGCCAGCCTCGTGGGAGGTGAATGTTGCCCCGTTACACAACTCCACCAACATTTAGATGCCGGCAAATCACCAGGCCCTGATGAAATGCATCCTAGAATACTCAAGCAGCTGATAGAGGAGGTATCTGAGCCTCTAGCTATCATCTCTGGAAAATCATGACAGACAGGAGAGATTCCAGAGGACTGGAAAAGGGCAAATATAGTGCCCATCTATAAAAAGGGTATAAGAACAACCTAGGAAACTACAGACAAGTTAGTTTAACTTCTGTGCCGCGGCGGTTAATGGAGCAAGTAATTAAGGAAATCATCTGTAAACACTTGGAAAGTGGCAAGGTGATAGGGAACAGCCAGCATGGATTTGTGAAGAACAAATCATGTCAAACCAATCTGTTAGCTTTCTTTGATAGGATAACGAGTCTTGTGGATAAGGGAGAAGTGGTGGATGTGGTATACCCAGACTTTAGTAAGGCGTTTGATATGGTCTCGCATGATATTCTTATCAATAAACTAGGTAAATACAACTTAGATGGGGCTACTATAAGGTGGGTGCATAACTGGCTGGATAACTGTACTCAGAGAGTAGCTATTAACGGTTCACAATCCTGTTGGAAAGGCAGAACAAGTGGGGTTCCGCAGGGGTCTGTTTTGGGACCGGCTCTGTTCAATATCTTCATCGCCGCAGTTGGCAACATGGAGCCAGAGCTCGCCCTGGGCTTTCTGGTGCAGTTTTTGGACTTGCTGCTGCAAGCCTGCCAGCAATGGCTGGAGGCTGCCTGGCACCACCTGGTGCACGTCAGCCTCCTACCTCTCCGCCTGGCCTCCCTGGGGGCCGTGGAGAAGCAGCAGCAGCGCCCGGACTCCAGCGTGCCCCGCCGCATCTGGCGTCTGGACACCAGCAGTGACTGGGGGGACCACATCATCCTGGAGCTCTGGGGAGACAGGCAGTGGACCCAGATCTTCATGGTGAAGAGGGACACCTTCCTGGAGCTCTGCGAGTGGCTCGCCCCTGCTCTGCGGCGCCTATTAAAGTTAATTCGAACTAACGGCTGTTAGTTCGAATTAACTTTGTAGTGTAGACATACCCTACGTGTGTGTGTGTATGTATATGTATATGTATATGTATATGTATATGTATATGTATATGTATATGTATATGTGTGTGTGTGTATGTACGTATGTATGTGTATATATATATATATATATCCCTGCCTGTGTAATTTCCACTCCAATACATCTGATGAAGTGGGTTTTACCCACAAAGCCCAAAGAAATCTGTTCATCATTAAAATGCCACAGGACTCCTCGTCGGTTGTCTCTGATAAATGATCGTTACAAACTAGCGTGCTTTTATCTGAAGCTGCTGTTTATTACATTTTTTTAAGCACACACACGTATACACACATGTGCAATGGGGTTGGCCCATCCCTGATACAGTCACCCACAATCAGACGGTTTCACCAGCCAAACTTGCGGTGGCCTTTTTCTGTCCAACTGGGGGGGCGGGGTGCCTTATCCTAAGAAAAACTCCCTCAGCCTGCTCCACAGTATTTGCTTTTACCAAACTTTTCTAGCTGACGCGAACAAAACACATAATATATGGAGGCACCTTAAGAACCTCTGCTGAGTCACCACTTCTCCTGCCTTTAACAAACTACTCATCTGAAAACACTTCTGGTATTTCTAGTCAGACCAACAATATGTCAGAGGCCACTACACCAAGGCCGCTGTTCACTCACGCTCCTCCATAACTTTCTCGCCCATCCTCCCGCTCTGATTAATGGGCTGCAAATACGCAGCCATCAGACCCCATCTCACAAAGGTCTAAGATGATTCTTGGCTCTGTGATGTTTCTTTTTCAGCCGGCAGTGGCTGAACATGCCGAACAGCCGGCTGCGGTACTGTCGAGTTCTGGGGCACACACAGGGGTGTCAAATTTGGGGGCAACAGAACCAGATACGGGATGTCTTCTCCCATCATTTCACCAGCAGTAAGTCGGACGGGCCATGTAGGATGGGCAGGTCCACAGACACGGGGGAGGGGCAATTGGGGCAGCTACCCCAGGGCTAGGAACATGCCATAAGATGCTGAAGGGCCGGGTGGGGGAGGCCAGCCTTCAATGACACCCCTTCTGGGGTCCAGACCCACCCTTCCTCCTTGCTCAGGGCCTGGCAGAGTCTGTCAGCCATCGTGAACATGGGTACCACATTGCCCTACCTCTGGAGCGTGCCAAACTGTGGTCCATTTTCATCTCCATCCTTTATTCCAGATTTCAGTGAAGTTTTACAACTTACAGAAATCAAGAAAAGCATCAGAGGAGTAGCTGGGTTCATCTGAATCTGCATACACAACGCAAAGTTCTGTGGCACCTTATAGACTAACAGATTTATTGGCGCATGAGCTTTTGTGGGCAAAGACCCACGTGCATCTGACGAAGTCGGTCTTTGCCCACGAACGCTTATGCTCCAATAAATCTGTTAGTCTATAAGGTGCCACTGGACTTCGCGTTGTTTAGACCAAGAAAAGTGATCCTGGCAGCCTGTAATATACGAGAGCTATAACTGGAGGAGAGAAGGAAGAAGACATGTTGAATAAATGGGAGGCCGTTTTCCAGACCTGGAGCACGAATATAACTTAGGATTCCATTAACATGGCGCATTCAGATCACGCTTTTGGCTGTCCTGACATGTTTCATTTGTCTAGCTGTTGTTTTTGTATCACGTGTCGGTTTATCATTCAGCCACACATTTATTACCAATTCTAATCTCTTTAAGGAATTGGAGCAGAATCCTGATAATGAATTTCCTGCTAACTGGGGCCTGGTAGAATATCTCCTGGTAGCAATGAAGCATGTTAGCCTGACTGCCAGCTACCTATCAGTGTTACCGCAACTCTGATGAAGCTGCCTATGAAATCACAGGTGACTGGAGCTTTATTTCTCCATCCAGGAGACAAGTCCTATGAGAGGCATGTCCCTTTTCCTGCTAGCAGAATAGCTGTTACTGGGCCTCCATATCTAAAGAAAAGAAACTGCTTGAACTGGCCTTGCTATTTGAAAAGTGGGCCAATTTCTCAAGAAACACCTAATGTGTGTACCCATCACAGGGATTGGCTCTGTGTGTGTGGGGGGGGGAGGGTGTACGGCGTGCACACACATCAGCCATTTTGACCACATAGAGCAAATACGACCCCAAACAAAAACCATGCAAACATTTAAAAGTGTAGTACTTTTTCTTTCTTTCTCTAGCACAGATGCTTGTGCATCAACTTTCATCTGGAAGACAGGTGCATAATAAGACTTAATGGCCGGAAGTTGAAGCCAGAGAAGTTCATGATGGAAATAAGAGATACCTTTTAAATGCCAGTGTAATTAACCATTGGGACAGCTCATAAAGGAAACTGGTAAATCCTCCATCACTCCAAGGTTTTGAAGCAAGACTCGGTGTCTTTCTAAAATATATGCTCTAGGTCTAAAATAGATGTATGGGGGAGGGATAGCTCAGTGGTTTGAGCACTGGAATTGTGAGCTCAATCCCTGAGGGAACCATTTAGGAAAATGGGGCAAATCTATCAGGGATGGTATTTGGTCCTGCCATGAGGTCACTCAATGACCTCACAAAGTCCCTTCCAGTTCTAATGGTCTATGAGTCAACCAAAAAGTTATGGGGCTCCAAGCAGGAATCACATCAGGAAGGTCTAAATAATCAAAGTTGCTTCTGCTCCTATGCTAGTTTTGGGACCGCCAAGGTTTTGTGTATTGAAAAAGGCACCGCTGCAAAAATTGATTCTTCAGAGACGACTGTGCCAGGTTTTGATTTTTTTCCCCACCTTATTAAAAGCGGTGGAGGTTTTACACTTGCAAAAAAAACCTTGGAAAGGGTCCAGAGAAGAGCGACAAGAATGATTAAAGGCCTAGAGAACATGACCTATGAAGCCAGGCTTCGTGAACTGGGCTTGTTTAGTTTGGAAAAAAGAAGATTAAAGGGGGACATGATAGTGGTTTTCAAATATCTAAAAGGGTGTCACAAGGAGGAAGGAGAAAATTTGTTCCTCTTGGTTTCTGAGGACAGGACAAGGAGTAAGGGGCTTAAAGTGCAGCAGGGGAGGTTTAGATTGGACATTAGGAAAAAATTCCTAACTGTCAGAGTGGTCAAATATTGGAATAAATTGCCAAGGGAGGTGGTGGAATCTCCCTCTCTGGAGATATTTAAGAACAGGTTAGATAGACATCTGTCAGGGATGGTGTAGACGGAGCTTGGTCCTGCCTTGAGGGCGGGGGGCTGGACTCGATGACCTCTCGAGGTCCCTTCCAGTCCTATGATTCTATGATTCTATGAAAAGCAGAGGCAGCTAATGGATGCAGATCATTTCATTTCAGTGCAAGGTTTGGAAAACATGCCTCCGAGAGAGCGACTTCAGAAGCTCAGCCAATTTAATTTACCCAGAGGGAGGTAAAGGGTCTCCAGGCACCGACATTAGGAAGAGATTTCTGGTAATAAACCAGGAACATAACCATGGGTGGACTATGGCCCACTCACTTCGCATCCAGGTCCACCCAAATCGTGCCCTGACCCAGCTGCCTGGGAGACGGAGTGTGGCTAGATACTGCACCCAGACTTTTTTCTTTGTCTGGAGTGCTGGGCAGGCAGGTGGAACCCAGCAGACCGTGCTCCCCAACCACATTTCCCTGGCAGGAGCATGGAGTGGGGGGCAGCAGGTGGAATGTGGAGGAACCTCCACTTTCCCTGGCTCGGAGCCCCTCAAAAACCATAACCTAAAGGGGAGGCATCCCCCTTGTCATCGCAGCTCTGGAATTAGCACAAATAGGCATTAGGAAATATGGGAGCTGAAATGAGAACAATTCAGATTACTGATAAGGTGCAAAATGTAACTGTGAGAAACGAATCACCTGGGATCTTTATAGGATGCCGTTCCAAAAGATGAGTTCTAGCTCAACCAAAAGAGATGGGTTGGATGTAGGAAGTACTGGGCGAGGCTCTCTGGTCGGGGTCATTAAACGATCAGACTAGACTTATAGACTCAGTTCTTCTGACCCTTGCGGCTCTCTGCTCTGGCAGATTGACAATGGAAGTAAGAGGCATACATCTGCCGCCACAGTGATTGATCCTGGGGTTACCACTGGCGCAAGCAGGAATATCCGTGGCACTAGACTGAGAAATGGAACAAATAGAACCATAGAGCTGGAAGAGACCTTAGGAGTCATCCAGTCCAGCCCCCTGCCAAGACAGGACCAATCCCAACTCAATCAACCCAGCCAGGGCTTTGTCAAGCCAAGACTTAAACACCTCTAGGGATGGAGATTCCACCACCTCCCTAGGGAACCCATCCCAGTGCTTCCCCGCTCTCCTAGGGAAATAGTTTTTCCTAATATCCACCCAAGACCTCCCTCACTGTAACCTGAGACCATTGCTTCTTGTTCTGCCATCCATCACTACTGAGAACAGCCTCTCTCCAGCCTCTTTGGAACCTCCCTTCAGGAAGTTGAAAGCTGCTCTCAAATCCCCCCTCACTCTTCTCTTCTGCAGACTAAACAAAACCAAATCCCTCAGCCTCTCCTCATAGGCCATGCGCTCCAGCCCCCTAATAATTTTGGTTGCCCTCCACTGGACCCTCTCCAATGTGTCCACATCCTTTCTATAGCGGGGGGTCCAGAACTGGGGACAATACTCCAGGTGTGGCCTCACCAGAGCCGAATAAAGGGGAATAATCACTTCTCTAGATCTGCTGGCAATGCTCCTCCTAATGCACCCAAATATGCCATTCACCTTCTTGGCTACAAGGGCCCACTGTTGACTCATATCCAGCTTCTCATCAAACGGGCCAAAAGACAAGAGGGCAATAAACATGGTTGGCAGAAGTGTGTGTGTCTGGTGGTAGAGAAGAGAGGGGGGCAAACTTCATAGAGTGGTCCTGGAACCATATTTCAAATCTCCCTGTGTTTTGGGGTGTTTAGAGGCAGGTTTTTGGTTTGCCCCATTTTAAAAATCAGGTGATTTTCAGGTCTGGGTTTGGACTTCTTGCATAGAGCTTGAGAGAGAGAGAGAGGCATTATTTAAGTGTTATGTGCCAATATATCTCTTCCGACTCGCCTACCCTCCCACAATATTAATTGCAGAGGTGAGGCCATAGCACGTTAAGGTAATCGCTGGAATTAGATGCAAATCTGGACTTTCACAGCTTGGATTTATCTCTAATTAAATGCTTCTGTTCACGGTAACAGGAATTCAGAACATGTGCCCTGTGTGCACACTATACCAGAGCTGTATTTTTTCCCCAGAGGTACTCATAGATTTGGTAAGAGAAAAAAATCTCTCTTAGAGGAAAGGTAACTATTTTCAGCCATCCTGGCCTGTTCTTAGCTCCAATTATGAATATTAAGTGTGTGATCCAACTTCTAATAGTGACAACGAACAACCGGGTGGTGACTTCCATGGTAAACGAATCAGGCTCTAAATGACAGAGACCCAGCATAGCAGTGGGGCTCTTGTCAAAACCGTTGTGCTGACTACAGCAACCAGTGAACAATCATCCATTTCCTTCCTGCTCCAGGGATGATCTCAGGCCAATAGGGAACAGTCCTTTTCTTGCATCCTTCTGGGTGTGACAGAAGACTTGGCTATTCAGGAATGAGCTAATGGACCATTGCTAGGCCATATGGTATGTAAAAATAAAACCACAATGCACAATATGGGGGGGTGTCTCCAAATCATACCTCAGACCTCTCCTAATAATGATAACTAAAGCCGGGTCTATAGTCAAAGGGAACGTCGAATGAAGATACACAACTCCAGCTACATTAATTACATAGCTGATGTTCACATACCTTGTTTTGTGTTTCCCCACAGCAGGGAGGCCAATGGGAGCAGACACTCCCGTTGGTTTCCCTTACTCCTTGCACAAGCAGGAATACTGACCTCCAGCGGCAGCACACTCTGGGTTCGATTTAGCGAGTCTTAACTAGACTTGCTAAATCAAACTCCGGAAGATCGATCGCAGCAGTGTCGATCTTCCATCTAGTGAAGACATGGCCTGAAAAAGACAGAGCTTGCCTTCGG
This sequence comes from Pelodiscus sinensis, assembly GCF_052426305.1. Taxonomy (NCBI): domain Eukaryota; kingdom Metazoa; phylum Chordata; order Testudines; family Trionychidae; genus Pelodiscus; species Pelodiscus sinensis. The sequence goes on from NC_143056.1 coordinate 5,064,622, forward strand.
CCCTGCTGCAAGCACTGCTGGGGTACTGTGTTCAGTTCTGGTCTCTACTAGACCAAGAAGGATGCTCAGGTTTTCAGAAAGCTCAGGCTGTTTATCTTAACAAAGAAAAGGTTAAGAGGTGAAGTGATCACAGTATGGAAGTACCAACATGGGGAACAGAAAATGGATGAGAAAGGGCTCCCCAGTCCAATGGAGAAAGGTATAATAAGGTCCATTGCCTAGAAGTTGATGTTGGGAAAATTCTTACTAGGCCCAAGGCACAAATGTGTAACAGTGGGGGTAATTAACCAATGGGGAAATTTATCAAGAGTTGTAGAGGATTTCCTATCACTAGAAATATTGAAACCAACCTTGGATTTTTTTTTCTAAATGTTATGCTCTGCTTCAAGCAGGAGTTAATTCAGAGAATTTCTCTGACCTGTGTATTTAGGGGTGAGACTAGGCAATCCAAATCCCATCTAGTTTTATATTGATTGGCTACGTCTAGACTGGCATGATTTTCCGGAAATGCTTTTAACTGAAATGTTTTCCGTTAAAAGCATTTCGGAAAAAAGCATCTAGATTGGCAGGGACGCTTTTCCGTAAAAGCACTTTTTGCGGAAAAGCATCTGTGGCCAATCTAGCCGCACTTTTCCACAAAAAAGCCCCAATGGCCATTTTCGCGATCGGGGCTTTTTTGCGGAAACCAAATCTCAGCTGTCTACACTGGCCTTTTTGCGCAAAAGTTTTGCGCAAAAGGGACTTTTGCCCGAATGGGAGCAGCATAGTATTTCCGCAAAAAGCACTGATTTCTTACAGTAGGAAGTCAGTGCTTTTGCGGAAATTCAAGTGGCCAGTGTAGACAGCTGGCAAGTTTTTCTGGAAAAGCAGCTGATTTTCCAGAAAAACTGGCCAGTCTAGACACAGGCATCTGGAGTATTGCACTCAGTTCTGGTCCCCTCATTACAGACACATTGGAGAGTCCAGGGGAGGGCAACAAAAATGATTCAGGAGCTGGAGCAGATGATGCATGGAGAGGCTGAAGGATTTGGGTTTGTTTAGTCTGCAGAAGAGAAGAGTGAGGGGGGATTTGAGAGCAGCCTTCAACTCCCTAAATGGGGGTTGCAAAGAGGATGGAGAGAGGCTGTTCTCAGTGGTGGCAGATGGTAGAACAAGGAGCAATGGGCTCAAGTTGCAGTGGGGGAGGTCTAGGGTGGATATTAGGAAAAACTATTTCCCTAGCAGGGTGGGAAGCACTGGGATGGGTTTCCTAGGGAGGGGGTGGAATCTCTAACCCTAGAGATTTTTAAATCTTGTCTTGGCAAATTTCTGGCTGGGATGATTGAGCTGGGATTGGTCCTGCCTTGGCAGGGGGCTGGACTCAATGACCTCCTATGATTCAACCTCCAATCCCATGATTCTATGATGAAAATATTTTAGAAAACTATTTTAGAAACCTAGACTCATAGAATCCTAGAACTGGAAGGACCCTTCCTAATTTCTTAAGGGATGTGTCCATGCTCTATTCTTCCTTGCAAACAGGAACAAAATGCTTAGGACTTGTGTGGCTGCAATTCACCAAAATAAAATAAAATAAAATAGCAGGTGTCCATTATTGACAGTCTCATGAACTTGACGCAGGCAAAACAAACTGCCGACGAATCCGTCTCTGTCTACAGCTGGCTGGGGATGCTGCTTTGTTTACACAGTTTGTGTTCCTTTGTGCACAGTGTGGTGTCATTTAGAATTTGTTCCTCCTGTTTGTTGTGCTCTAACCAGGATACACCGCGGTTGTGTGTGATTTCAGCAGCAAGCCCTCTTAAATATCTCCCCAGGGGTCACTTCCTCATGGAGGCTTGTTACGGGAGCTGTGCCCACTTGACTGTAATCACACAGCGGCACAAGGGATCCCAGGCTTTGTGAGGGGAAGGCAAGGTTTCTACATGTCTGATCGGGCCGGGAAGCTGCTCTTTGTGGAATGTGGGCGTCTCCCCACTTCAGGCATCCTGTAGAAGAGGGGATGAGAGTTCAAAGGGGCCCAAAGCCTCCCACCTGCTACTAATCTCCAGTATTGGGAGGAGTCTTGGGTACCGCCAGTGAGAGAGAGGGCCAGGGAAGAAGAAACCCTCTCTGGAGTTTGTGTCACACACACAACCCCAAGCCACAGCCTTGTGTGTCAGTAATAGAGGAGCACAATCGCCAGTTGGAAAAACACAGCTCTCCCCTCTCTTTGCCACTGGGCTCAGCTCCCTCTAGACGACTGCCCTTCTTCCCCAAGCCAGGCTGGCCTCACCATGAGGTGAACTGAGGCAGCCGCCTCAGGTGCCAGACTGTGGGGGAGTGCCACTAGGACCCAGAGGCTACGTCTAGCCTGGCATCATTTTCTGCAAATGCTTTTAACGGAAAAGTTTTTCCGTTAAAAGCATTTGCAGAACAGAGCGTCTAGATTGGCACGGATGCTTTTCTACAAAAGCACTTTTTGCAGAAAAGCGTCCATGCCAATCTAGACGCGGTTTTGCGCAAGAAAGCCCCGATCGCCATTTTCGCCATCGGGGCTTTTTTGCGCAAAACAGTTTTCAGCTGTCTACACTGGCCCTCTTGCGCAAAAACATTTCCAGAAAAGGACTTTCGCCCGAATGGGAACGTCAAAGCATTTGCGCAAGAAACACTGATTTCGGGGAGTAGAACGTCAGGGCTTTTGCGCAAATTCAAGCGGCCAGTGTAGACAGCTGGCAAGTTTTTGCGCAAAAGCACTTGCTTTTGCGGAAAAACTTGCCAGTCTAGATGCAGCCAAGAGTGTAGAAAATTGTATCTGCTGCGGGTGCATATGTAGGGAGCAGAGCAGTCCTGTGAGAGGAGTAGAACAGGAAGGAGGTAGAATTGAGACCTTGCAAAGTTTTGGCCCAAGCGAGGGGCCATGGGGGCATCATTTGAGCTCCCCGCCCTGGTGCCAAAATGTCGTGGGCCGGCCCTGCCTCAAACCCCTTGGCAGGTGCCCCCAGGACTGGGGAGCTACAGGGGGGCAGAGAGAAGGCCGGTGTAGGGGGAGGGGAAAAGACGAAAGAGGCATTTTCCCCACGTCTGGCATGGCGGAGTCCAGCTCAGCATGCTTGGTGGGTCCTTCATTCAGAGGATTTTCCTTCCAGACGGTGCCCTGAAGAAAGCCCTTGGTAGCGGCTGAGAGTGTGTGTCTGGGTTCGTCAGTCCCAGCTGCACTAGAGGAAGAGGGGGGAACCTCCAATTCTCCCCAGCATCCTGCAGATTGCCTCCCATGGGGCATGACTCAGACAGTTTTCCCTTCTATAAACCCCCTTCTCTGTTATTCCAGGGAACCATCCGGCCTATCATCCAGCTTTCCTCTGTCTATCGTACGTAGATAGACCTCATCACCCTCGTGATCTTTCATGTTTTGAAATAGGTACATGCGTATTGCACCTTTTCATCACGTCTATTTGATACTGGTCCTAACCCTGCTAATTCCATTGCTAAACTCACCTAGATTTTAACAGAGGCAGGATTGCACCTGTTTTCGGGCCTGGATATTGAATTGGAGCTAAATGAGGCTACGGGTACATCTACACGGCAATGCTACAGGCAGTTCCCGGGTTACGTACAAGATAGGAACTGTAGGTTTGTTCTTAAGTTGAATCTGTATGTAAGTCGGAACTGGCGTCCAGATTCAGCCACTGCTGAAACTGACCACCAGTTCTGATTTACATACAGAATCAACTTAAGAACCCCAGGCGTCCCCAAGTCAGATGCTGCTGAAACTGATCAGCGGCTGATTCCAGGAAGCCCGGGGCAGGGGCTTCCTGTAGTCAGCCACTGGTCAGTTTCAGCAGCGGCTGACTTGGGGACGCCTGGGGCAGAGCAGCTGGGGTGCTGCTGGGTTGGTCTAGTAGCGCCGCCGCTCCTCGGCGCTACTGGACCAACCCAGCAGCACCCAAGCTGCTCTGCCCCAGGCATCCTGATTCAGCCGCTGCTGAAACTGACCAGCAGTGGCTGAATCAGGACGCCTGGGGCAGAGCAGCTGGGGTGCTGCCGGGTTGGTCCAGTAGCGCCCAGAGCAGCGCTACGGGACCAACCGGCAGTGCCCCAGCTGCTGTACCACAGGCGTCCGGAGCAAAGCCGCGGAGCACGGGGGCAGCGGGACAGCCCAGATGCGCCGTGGCCGTCCTGCTGCCCTCGGGCTCCGCAGCTTTGCTCTGCTTTGCTCCCCGTCTCCCTCGTCTCCAGACCAGGGAGACGGGGAGCAAAGTGGCGGAACACGCGGGCAGCGGACAGCCCAGACGCGTCTGGGCTGTCCGCTGCCCGCGTGCTCCGCCGCTTTGCTTCCTCTCCCTGGACTGCTGGAGACCAGGGAGAGGGCCCCGTTCGTAACTGCGGATCCAACATAAGTCGGATCCGCGTAACTCAGGGACTGCCTGTATTTCGGGATACCAGAGGTATCCCAAAATAGCTACCCACGTCTTTCGAACGCATCTGCTATTGTAAAATATAGAGGACGCGCTATTTTGGCATCCCTGTAAACCTTGTTGCACGAGGGATAAGGGATGTCTCAAGATAGTGTGTTGTTTCGAAATTTGACGCTGTGTAGACGCGCCAAGTTTCAAAATAGCCCATTTTAAAAAAGAATCAAAATAAGATGCGCAATTTATGTAGTTAAGGGTGCAGTGTAGATAAACCCAAGGTCTACACTGTGGAGCTATTTTGGGATACTGGAAGTATCGCAAAATAGCTATTCTGCGTCTTTTGAGCATGCCTGTCATTTTGAAATATAATGAGCTCGCTATTCTGATGTCCCTTTAAACCTCGTTCCACGAGGATTAACGGACATTTTGGAATAGCGGTTTATATCAAAATTTGGCGCTGAGTAGACAGCGCCAAATTACAAAATAAATGATTTGGAAATTAACTTGAAATAAGCTACACAATTTGCGTAGCTCAAATTGCATAGCTTATTTCAAGCAAAGGCTGCAGTGCAGACACACCCTGGGATGCAGAGAGTCCTGTTAAAAACCTGTTCTGACATAAACTACAGGCAGAAACTGGTCAGAAGAGAAAAGGTAATTTACCGCTCACTCTAACATTGCTAAATCGTCTTAGGACACTGACCCTTTATCTCGGCAGGTTATTGTACTTGTCAAACAGACAAAGGAATGTTCTCCACAGAAAAAGAAAATGAATCCAATACATGACAGATGCATTGTCCAAGGGAGAATTACATTTTTCAAGGAATGTTTAATTATGATAGGAACAGCATGGGGAGAAACCAGGAGTGACTGCCTACCCTTGGCTTCTGCCGTTGTTTGCCTGCCAGGCAGTGGTACGCCTCTGACATCGACCAGTGCAAATGCATTGACCTCGAGGAGGGCTAGCCTCCTGACCCTGCAGAGCAGACAATGGGACTGGCTCTGCCCAAATGGCTGTCGACTGCACACAGAAAACAAAGTGCAACAGGAGAGAGACAAAGAAACGTCATTTCCTTCGCCAAGCGTAACGTTCTGAGTTATATGTACCATCCACAGGTGCGCGTGTTTCACAGAGATGCTAGATGTGCCAGCTGGCGATGTACCCTTAAAGTAACTCCCCTCCCCCCCGACAGCATCAAAATGGAAAGCACACTCTGGCCCCACCCAACGTGAGGGTGGGAAGGGGGCAGTTGCCCTGGGGTTTAGTGAGTCAAAGGGGCCTGAGGATCCTACCCGTGGGCCCTTTAAATGGCTGACAGAGCGCCACACTGCATGCTCCATGCAGTTGTTAGGGGGGAGGGTGGTGCACTGCACTCCAGACGGTGCAGGGGGCTGGCGGCCCCTAGCCACGCCCCTTTTTTATTTATGTATTTATTTATTTTTAATATGGAGATACACCTATCTCATAGAACTGGAAGGGACCTCGAGAGGTCATCAAGTCCCATCCCCTGCCCTCACAGCAGGGCCAAACACCATCCCAAGGCTCCGCCCATTCCAGGAGGGCGGAGCCAGGCCCATCACACTTTGCCCAGGGGACCTCACAGGCTCTTGGCTCCCCGATCACACTCAGCAGCCCCCGAACTGCAGTTCAACAAAAGCAAAAGCAAGTCCCGTCCAGTAGGTAGGTAATCAGTTGACAGAATACAGCATACCAGATACACAATACTGCATACAGATGTGGTCACCTCATCTCAAAAAAGATAGATTGGTATTGGAAAAGGTTGAGAAAAAGTTAACAAAAATGAGGAGGGGTTGGGAATGGGTCTCATATGAAAAGAGATTAAAAAGACTGGGACTTTCCAGCGTAGAAAAGAGGAGACTAAGGGGGATATGATAGAGGTCTATAAAATCATGACAGGCGTGGAAAAAGTGAATAAGGAAACGTTTCTTACTTATTTACATGATATAAGATCTAGGGGTCACCAAATGAAATTAATAGGCAGCAGGTTTAAAACAAACAACAGGACCTAGTTTAAAGCACTCCTTATCCAGTTAGCCAGATCGTGTTCTTCCCAGCATTTGATAGATGGAGAACAGAAGAACGGCCAGATTGGGTCAGACCAAAAGTCAGTGTAGCCCAGTATCCTGTTTGCCAACAGTGGCCAATACCAGATGCCCCAGAGGGAGGGAACACAACAGGTAATCCTCACATGAGCCCTCTCCTGTCACCCATTTCCAGGAAAACAGAGGCTAGGGACACCATTCCTACCCATCCTGGCTAATAAGTAGTGATGGACCTAACCTCCATGAATTTATCTAGTTCTTTTCTGCACCCTGTTAAAGTCCTGGTCTTCACAACATCCTCTGGCGAGGAGTTCCACAGGTTGACTGTGCGCTGCATAAAAAAAACCGTCCATTTGTTTGTTTTAAAACTGCTACCTAGTAATTTCATTTGGTAACCCCTAGTTCTTATATTATGGGAACAAGTACATAATTTTTCTTTATTCACTTTCTCTATATCTGTGATGATTTTATAATCCCCTATCATATCCTTCTTTAGTCTCCTCTTTTCTACGCTGGAAAGTCCCAGTCTTTTTAATCTCTCTCCATATGGCACCCATTCCCAACCCTTCATCATTTTTGTTGCCCTTTTCTGAACCTTTTCCAATGCCAATATATAATTTTTTAGATGAGGCGACCACATCTTTATGCAATATTCAAGATGTGGGCATTCCATGTTCTGGGTCTGGTGGTGGTAACTTTTTTAGTGCCCTGGCTGTAAGACTGGAGAGCGTCCCGATGACATTTCCAGGTGACACAAAGCTGCATGTGCAAACACTGTGGAGGACCGAGCTAACCTTCAAAGGGATCTTGATCAGTTGGAGAATTGGACACGAGGCAAGAAGATGAATTTCAAGAAAAACAAATGGAAGGGGGGACACGTAAGAAAGAAAAAACAAATGCCCAAATACAGATTGGATCTCAACCTTAACATCAGTCAACCACGTGATGCTGTTACAAAAAAAGCCAATGCAGTTTTCAGTTGCACAGCATAGAAGTCCTGGGAAATTCTAAGTGCGACTCGACTCAGTGCTGCTTCACCAGACATACTGGGTTCAATTTCAGTCACCACCATATACCAAGAAGGGAACAAAACTTGAAAGGATGAAGAGGTGAGTGGCAAAGATGATGCAAAGGATTCAACGCAATCCTTCTGAGCAAAAGCTGAAGGAACCGAGGTATGTTTTGTTCGGAGAAGATGGGATTAAGGGGGAACATGGGAGCCATCTTCAGATACTTGAATGGCTGCTCTACAGAAGACGGAGAAAAGTTGTTCTCTCTGCCCACACAGGGCAGGACTGTAGGGTGTGTCTAGACTACAGGATTTTTTCGACAAAAGCCAACTTTTATCGAAAAAACGATACCTGCGTCTACACTACCACTGCGTTCTGTCAACAGTAAGCCGACAGAATGCAGCAGTTTTGTTGACGGCGGTCAACCACATTCTATGAGGAATAACGCCTTTTTCCGAAAGTCATCTTTCGAAAAAAGGCGGCTATTGCATGAAAACAGGGCTTTTTCAAAAGAGAGCGTTTACACTTTCTTTCAAAAAAGCGAGACACTTTTTCAAAAAAATTTCTTGTTGTCTAGATGCTCTTTTTTGACAGAGGCTTTTTCCAAAGATACTGGCTTTACACAGTGGGAAGGAATCTGGACATGTCTACCCTGTTCTGTTGGGAAATGCGCCATTCCAGCAAGGAACGTAAATAGCCATTTTTGTCAACCTTCTCTCCAAGAATTGTAGGACAGAAACGCCAGAACAGTAACACCTGCTTCTGCTCCTACTGTACCCGTGGGTACACTGACAAGAGTATGCCCTGGCCTATAGTAGGGAGTTATCTCAAAATAACCCCCTATTTTGAAATAATAAATGGAGCGTCCACACTACCAAGCCTGTTATTCCAAAATAACGGGCTGGTCATTTGAAATCTGTTCTCTTGCTTTCCTCAGAAATAGTTATTTTGAAATAACTACTCCTCAGAGTAAATAAAAGTAGTTACTCCCCAGTCCTTCCTAAGTTGAGGTAGCGTGTCCACAATAACAGAGCCTCAGACTAATAATAGGACACTCTAGTTCCTTTTTCTTATTTCAGGAGTTATTATTTCAAATTTAGTTACTTCAGAATATTTTCCTAGTGTAGATATGCCCTATGTTGGGTCTGAAGAATAATTCCCCTGCCATGGAATATTTCCAGATGACTCCCTATCTATTATATGGTACATCTCTATTCAGTCAAATGCTTTACACCACTTTGCACACACTTGGCAATCGAGGAGCTAATTATACCATAGAGTCATAGAATGATAGAATGCTAAAACTGGAAGGGACCTTGAGAAGTCATCAGATCCAGTCCCCGGCCCTCACGGCAGGACCAAGCACCATCTAGATCATCCCTGATAGATATCTATCCAACCTGCTCTTAAATATCTCCAGTGATGGAAATACTTAAGGGGCACGGACAAAGCCCATCCCTAGTGAACTGATCCAGCCTAAAACTACAACAAAGTAATCGACATAAATGGGAGGTAGAGGAGACCACTTGGGGACAGGGAAACCTGGTTAAACTTTTAGGGTCACAACGCTTTTTTCAATGAAAAAAAAACGGCCTTTTGAATACCTCAAAAATGGGCATGGGAAAATTCCATTTTGGTCAATGGGTGCCACTTTTTCAATGAAAACCCAGAACTCACAAGTCACAACTTGGCTTGTAAAAATGGTCAGTTTTTCTGGGGGGGGCTGGTAAAAATGTTGAGGGTTTTGGTGTGGTTTTCAGTAAAAAAATATATTTCATTCGGCTTTTCAAAAGCTGAAGGTTTTTTATTGGGTTTTTTTTAACCAAAAGCCAATGTTTTCTACCAAAAATATTTTTTGAACACTGACACTTTTCTGTCTTTGGTTTCAGGTTTTTTCCACAAAACTGACAAAAAATTGTTTACAGGAAAACTAAACAGAAAATCTTTCAAAATGTTCCATAAAATTCAGATTTTTTCAACAGTTCAGGTTATTGTCACTGCTTTTATAATGTCTTGGGATTATTTCTGGCAGAGCCTTTACGTAATAGGAAGACATTAGGCACAATATAAGGTGAGAAAATCGGTATATCTGACAAATATATTTACGGTCACATCCTCGGTGAGAATAAATCAGAGTGAGCCATTGAGTTCAATAGAGACCTGATCTCAGTTGAGGTCAATGCACTATTATAATACAAACAACACTTTTATTTTATATCTTATTTGGGGGGAATTAGACCCTTTCAAGATTTGTGGGATTATGAATCAAGGCTCAATCCTGAAAATACTTACTAGTAAACAAAGCTTTCAGAATACAAGCTGTGTTATCTGGGACTTTCATATCCAGGAAACTCACCTTAACTGGAATCTGTCATAGATAGCAGTAAAATTTCATCATCTGTTAACCAGAAAATTCCATTAGCCACCAGGCAACCTTTTTTGACATCTTTCCAGCACTTGTGGAAATCAAGTTTATATAGTTGCAGCAGTAAAGTTTGTTCATGTTGCACTTCTGCTGTAATCCCATTATCAGATATGATCTAAACCATCCTGCAACTATGGCTAGGATATGGTGAGAAATTCATGAGCCATTGGTGTAAAGCTCAAGTAAACAGCACATGTGATTAACTGGCAATCCCCATTCCCCATGAATGCCGGACAACAACGTTTGTACTACACTACTATGAATTGTCCCAAAGCTACACCCAGTAATAAGTGTTAATTTGAGCTTTTGGTTCTGACAAACACTATGTGCAAGAAATTGTCCTGTCCTGTGACAATTTCTACATTTCAAAAAAAACCTGTCCAGTTCCAATTTTGGATGAAAAATCAAAATCTTGAACATTTTTGCAAACCACGGTGCCAAAAACAAATTTGGCTCAGGTTAATCGAAGGACGTTTCGTTGTGATCCTCTAGAAACATGTTTACAGCTTCAACACAAAAAGTCATTCAGACTTGAATAACTGAAACGTTCGAGTTTGAGAACCTCAAAACCCTTTTTACACACACTTTTTGGAGTCAGGGGTTTTGCTGAAGCCAACACTGGTTTCTCAGCTATTTTGGTTTTCATGATGTTGACATTTCTTCTCCAAAACAAGTTTAATTGAAAAATCCTGGAGCATTTCAAAGATTGCCTCGCTCCAGCTGATGAGACAGCACATGGAAATTCATTCATTGTCAGCAAACAAATACAGTGTGTCATGTGATCCCATTTTATGTCTACATACTGGACCCTGGTGGCATGAACTGGCTAAGAAAATGAAAACACATAGATCTGATTCTTCCAGACACACTAATAAATGCTTTCTGATCTCCCCATGAGCTTCCCCTAACATAAGCTAATGAAAGGTTTTCGCCAACAAAGATGCCAATCTGCTGCTTTCCGTAGATCTGAAATTTATTACTAAAAACTTCAGGAAATACAGTTTATCTCCTCACAGTTTAATCCTTTGGGAGACATAAAACTGTCATAACGGTTGTGTGGGTTTTAAATGACACCTTAATAACTACAGGAGAAGATCAGAATTGGTCCATTTGAAAAGGCTTGCGACATTAAAAGAGAGATGAGACTGAATTATTCAGCCAGCCTGCAGTGTTATTGGATAACTGATTGCCAGTTACTTTGCTTAAAAATGCAGGTGTAGCAATAATCATAATATATCGTTGTCTATAACTCTCCAGGTTCAGCTCCGAGGAGTATTAAATCAGCTTCTTATGAGGCATAGATAACATTTTTGTTTTGTTTGGTTTGGCAGATGTTGCTTTTAAAACGAAAACGAACACCGTTGTAGATTTTAGCGGCCTGCCGAAAACGATGCGATTTTCATTTTTGCATTGCGGAGCCATTTGGCAATTTTTTCTCCTGAATTTTCAATGACTGCAGCTCCCCACCAGAAAAATAAATGAAAGAGCAGAGTCTGACACTGGTGTTTTAATCCCCAAAAGGACGCGTTTCCTGGGAACCTGTCTAAAAAGCCAATTACGGTTTGGAAAGGATGACGGTTTAAGAAGAAACCGTTACAAGGCCAGGCAATGAAACCAAAGGGCCAGTCTGTGGCGGGGGCTTGACAACACCCCCATGGGGTGACCCAGGAAGTGCCTTCCCACATAGGACTCTTGGTTGCTAAGGAGTAGGGTGAATGTCCATTGTGGATCTCCTCATTCCGGCCTGGAAAGTTGGCATTTAACAATGCTATTGTTTTTATTTCTACATTCTATTCTGCATTTTATTTATGCGTTACCTGTAGACAGGGTGGAATCTCCATCCTGGGATTTCTTCCAGCCCGAGGTGTGATGGGCTGGACTAGGCTCCAACGCCCCCTAGAGGAGCTAGCGGCCTTGCTGCCTCCATCCCAGCAGGAGGAGTGGAGAAGAGGTCCTCCAGACACTGTAGAGTGGCTGTTTCTGTGGCAGCCAATCAGGACCCAACAGAGGGGTATAAAAGAACCTGCAAGGCTGGGGCCTGCCAGTTCCCTGCAGGAGCTCGACCCAGCCAGGTCTATCCTCTGACTGCGTGATCAGCACTACGGCCAGCTTCCAGTGGGACCTGAGCCTAGATCTGGGAAAACCCAGACCCAAGCTATGTCTACACTTTATTCCTCTCGAGAGAGAGAGAGAGAGAGGAATGCAATTGCTGACACCCGAAATTGCAAATGAAGCGGGGATTTAAATATCCCATGCTTCATTTGCATAATTGTGTTATGGCGCTATTGCGAAATAGCGCTATTTTGAAAGAAAACACTGGTTTATTTCGAAATAAAACCCTTCCCTAGAAATAACCCTTAAACCTCATTTTTGGAGGAGTCAGGGTTATTTCGAGGGAAGGGTTTTATCGCAAAACAACCCTGTTTTTTTTCTCTCAAAATAGTGCTATTTCACAGTAGCGCCATAATGCGATTATGCAAATGAAGCGTGAGATATTTAAATCCCCGCTTCATTTGCAATTTCAGGTGTCTGCATTTGCATTCCTCGAGAGAGAGAGGAATGAAGTGTAGATGTACCCTCAGTGGCCAAAGACCAACCACAAGCAGAGACTTGCGGGGGAAGGGATAGCTCAGTGGTTTGAGCATTGGCTTGTTAAACCCAGGGTAGTGAGTTCAATCCTTGCAGAGGCCATTGGGGCAAAAATTTGTCAGGGATGGTACTTGGTCCTGCTGTGAAGGCAGAGGAGTAGACTTGATGACCTTTCAAGGTCCCTTCCAGCTCTAAGAGATAGGCAATCTCCATTATTATTATTAGACTCACTAGCACCATGGACTGGGCTAGTCAGGCCCTGGTTCCAGGACTTTGAGGGCAAGCAGACAACCAGGCAAGGACCGTGCACAGCACCACTGGGTCACAGCAGGGCACTCACCAGTAAGGATTGTGCACAGAGCCACTTGCTCACCAGCAGGTGAACCCATTACACAAGAATTCTATGATTCTCTCGCTCCAACACAGCAGAGACCCTGCCCGGCTGTGCTCCCTGCCCTCCAAATGGGACCTTTGCTCTTTACAGCCCTGCCCTGGCACAGAAGTGACACCATTTGGGGGCAGGAGGAACAGATCTAGAGCCCTCGGTTGCCTTAATCCTGCCTGGGGCCAGATCTCTAGATGCCTGCAAATCTGTCTTCCTAGAATCCTCAGGAGGGAAGAGACCTCAGGGGGTCATCAAGTCCAACCTGCTCAGGACCTTTGCGTTCCCCACTGCCTTTGCTGGTCCCAGCTGGTGATGCCTGCAACGCATTCCACCTCCTTAGCTGGGTTTGCTCTCCCCTGGGCAGTAATTATTGGACGGTGCCTCCCGTTGGAGCAAATGCTAGAGAGGCATCTTCCAGGCTGACTTGGGGCAGAGGGTTGCCAACTTTCTGCTCACTCAAAACCAAAAAAACAAAAACTCTTGCACTGCCCCCCCACACACTTTCCTGAGGCCCTGCCCCCTCACTCATCCCCCTCCCTCTGCCCCTTGCTCTCTCCCACCCTTCGTCACTTGCTCCTTTTCACCAGATTGGAGCAGAGGGTTGTGGTGCAGGTGGGGAGGAGAGCTGGTGAAGGACATTTAGGGGTGGGGCCAGGGTATGGATTTTGGGGTGCCAGATAGGGCTCTGGGTGTCTGGAGGGGTGGACCCAAAGGTGTCAGAACATGGGAGGGTGCTCCAGCTGTGGCCGGGAGCTGGGGTATGAGAGGAAGTTCTGTGCTAGGGAGGGGCTCTGGACTGAGGCGCAGGTTGGGATATTTTTGGGGTACAGGCTGTGGGCGCTAGGGGGGAGTTTGAGTGTTGGAGAGCGCTCTGGGCTGGTGCAGGGAGTTAGGGTGTGGGGTACAGGTTCCAGTCTGTAGGGGGAGTTTGGGTGTGGGAGGGGCTCAAGGCTGAGGTGGGGTGCGGGAGGAGCCACAGGATGCAAGCTCCAGGAGGGAATTTGCATGCTTGAGGAGCTGGGATTTGAGGCGTGGGCTCAAAATGACTCTTACCATGGGGGGCTCCTTGGAAGAGGTGACATGTCCCCCAGGCCCTAAGCATAGTGGTGGCCAGGTGCCTGCATGGTGCGCACAACTTCCGCCCACGTGCAATGCCCCTGCAGTTCCCGGCCAGTCCAATCTGTGGAGCCAGAGGGACATATCACCACTTCCAGGAGCCATGCAAAGCTAAGTAGGGAGCCTGCCAAACCCACCAGCTGGATGTTCAACAGCTGGTCAGCAGTACAGACTGGTCCTTCCTGAGTCCCTTTCCGATGGGCATTCTGATCACAAAACATACACCCAGCAACCTTTTCGGGACATTGTCAGAGCTTCAGCTGCTGTTACATGTCGTTATTCCTCCCCTGCGGTCCTTCCTTTAATCCAGGTGTCAAGGAAAGAAGAGAAAGGGGAGAACACGGGAAACACCTCGCTGCTTTGCATTCGGAGGTTTTTTACAAAACGTTTCTCCTGAATCTCTCAACGAGAAAAAGTCAGGCTTCCAAATGGCTCAATGAATGCCAGTGTCCACTGCAGACAAAATACATGGTAAGGGATTGATTTTTCCAAGAGGAGCAAGGATATCCCATATCCCACTTCACAGGCTCTGTTCTGAACGGTAAAAGAGATGAATTTTCATGGATTGTTTTCGTGACTCCGTTCCTAGCCCTGGCTTTCTCAGCAGGCTAGCGCTTCGATATGGACTTTTTCTTTCCAATTCTTCAATCCACTCTCAAAAATATTTTCCCTACCTCTCCTATTCAGGGACCTCCATGGTGTAAAATCCCGTCATCCTCTCAGGTTGATGGATAGGCTCTTGCGTGGAAAGCTCTGGAAAGAATGCACCTCAATTTTTACCTGCTGCTCGGTGTCATGTAGGAGCAGTGCTGGGGTCAGACATTTTGAAGCTGTAGGTGTGGTGAAGGTGTAGCATCTATGGCAGATCCCCCTCACGGTTGGCCTACAGAGGAGGAGTTATTGCAGCCCCCCGCTCGTGAGCTTTCACCTGTCATGCTGTTATTTTGGGAAACTATATCCCTCTTGTGTTGGTCATCACAGAAAGGGGTGTCACAAGGTGATCCAGGCTAGGTGAGTTTAGAATTCAAGAGCGGGAAGAGACCTCAGGAGGTCTTCAAGTCCAACCCCCTGCCCAAAGCAGGACCAACCCAACTAACTCATCCCAGACAGGGCTTTGTCAAGCTGGGACTTAAACACCTCTAGGGATGGAGATTCCACCATCAACCTAGACCTCCCCCACTGCAACTTGAGACCATTGCTCCTTGTTCTGCCATCTGCCACCACTGAGAACAGCCTCTCTCCATCCTCTTGAGAACCCCCCTTCATATAGTTGAAGGCTGCTCTCAAATCCCCCCTCACTCTTCTGTTCTGTAGACTAAATAAAACCAAATCCCTCAGGACAAGGCTAAACTGAAATCCTCCTAGGGCAGACTAATTTACAGTGTGTCGGACGCCGACCATTCTTCCACTTACTAACCTGATTTTCAGCTATTGTGAATAAATAAAACTCCACTGACGTCAGGGGAGCAACACCCAGTGACATGAATTGAGGAGTGGGCCCACTGGATGCTCCTACTTTGGGGGAGGGCAGTTAATCTCCAAATCAACTCCATTTTGACCAAGTACTCGCCAGGGAGAAGTTGGCAATTGAAGATTTATGTAATGATCACAGAGGGCTCGAGTGACACAGAGGGCTCTCTGCTGAGCTTGTTCCAAGCGCTGTTCTACTGAAGAGCCGCCAAACACGGTAGCTTTGCCGCCTGAAAATGGCCATCGCCATGGTTAGTCACTTGAAGAGTGTGTTAGCTCGTAAGCCACCTAAGCCGCGGTAATGGCAGCAGGCCCTGAAACTAAGAGGCTTAACGAGCTAGAAAAGGCTCTTTTATTATGGTGAGCTATTGTTGGGGCAAGTTTGTTGTGCCGGAACAGCTGCAATGGGAGTAACAAGGCTGTTCATGTGCCACCACTCCTGTTTTTACAGCTCTCTTTGAAAGGGGTATTCCTATGGAAATCTGTATTTCTCAAGAAAGCTGGCAAGGCAGTTTACACGTGGGGTAACTTTTTCCAGCTTTCTTTGAGCAGAAATGACCCAGTATTTACCGATGAAAAATTCTGGCCTGGATCCTCGGTTGGGGTGATTAGTGTAGTCCCGTTAATAGCCAAGGAGCTAGGCTAGTTTACATCTACTCAGGAACTTGCTTAGTTCTGTTGCCTGCTATGAATGTCCTATCCCAGATACCCATGTATATCTCTGCATATCCCTGTGTTTACCTTCAACTATTACTGTGCCTAGAATCTGATGTAGCACTAAACTTCAGCTCTGCCTAGCTAACCAGCTGTCTTTCATGGCCATCTCTAAAACTGTTCAGTTCCCTTTTCCTCAGACCTTAGTCCACCCCGTGCTTTTCAGTGTATTGGGCTACCCACATTCTCCAGGCTGGTTGATCAGCCATGTGACCTAAGTCCTCCCATTTCAAATTTTTTCTATGTCGTTCATAATCATATGCTCCCAAGTCGTCCTACATCTCCCCCTCATGTTGGATTTTCTGGCTTCCAATTGAGAGTCAGAAACACGTGGATAACACATGTCCTAGCCATGATGTCTTCTCTTACAAATTATTTGCGATAGGGACCTTGCTTTAGCCATTTTTCTGACCTCATAATTAGTTTTTTTTCCCTCGTGGCTCCCTTTGAATATTATCCTCAAAAATTCATGATGAAACACACCTCACTTCTGAGCATCTGTTTTCTTAAATTGCCAGGTTTCATTGCCATAGGTTGCTATGGCTACAACAGTGGCTGAGTAGATGCTTAGTTATGTAAGGATACGGTATTACATTTCCAAATGTACCTAAGTTTACCGAAGGCTGCATTCACTTTGATGATCCTTACGCTTATTTCCTCAGTGCATGTACCGTGTTGGCTTATTGTACTTCCAAGATAGTTGAATTGATCTACCCTCTCTACCTAGTTACTGTCGATTTTATTGTTTCCATCTATATCTCCAATTACCATGGGTTTACATTTCTTTGCATTTTGGTGAGTCTTGCCCACATGCTCAGGTTTAGCTGATCACCAGATTTGGGGCCGGGAAGGAATTTTCCTCCAGGGTAGATTGGCAGAGGCCCTGGAGGTTTTTCGCCTTCCTCTGTAGCATGGGGTACAGATCACAGCTGGAGGATTCTCTGCATCTTGGGGTCTTCAAACTATTTGAAGGCTTCAATATCTGAGATCTAGGTGAGAGGATTATTCTAGGAGGGGTGGGTGAGATTCTGTGGCCTGCACTGTGCAGGGGGTCAGACTAGATGATCATAATGGTCCCTTCTGACCTTAAAGTCTATGAGTCTATAATTACAGTCCTACCTGCTTCTGCGTTCCTTTAACTTCATAATATTATCTCAGTGTTTGCATTATCACCCATCTTCCCCCCCCATTACAAATACTGAAGTAGCATTAACCAGTAATCTGGTGAAAAAGAAATAACGATGTCTGTGTGGTTGTGTGGGTGTGTACATGCAGGTGTATATGTGTATATGCAACTGATGAGGTAAATATGATAAAGTTTAATAAGGACAAATGCAAAGTTCTCCACTTAGGAAAGAACAATCCGTATCTCACACATAGAATGGGAAGCGACTGTTTAAGAAGGAGAACTGAAGAAAGGGAACTAGGGGTCCTAGTGGACCACAAGCAAAATGTGAGCCAACAGTGTGACGCTGTAGCAAAAAAAGCAAACCTGATTCCAGGATGTATTAACAGGAGTGTTGTGAGCAAGACACGAGAAGTCATTCTTCCGCTCTACTCTGCACTGATTAGGCCTCAATTGGAGTATTGTGTCCAGTTCTGGGCACCACATTTTAAGAAAGATATGGAGAAATTGGAGAAGGTCCAGAGAAGAGCAACAAAAATGATGAAAGGTCTAGAGAACATGAGCTATGAGGGAAGATTGAAAGAACTGGGCTTGTTTAGTTTGGAAAAGAGAAGACTGAGAGGGGACATGAGAGAAGTTTTCAAGTATCTTAAAGGGTGTCACAAGGAGGAGGGAGAGGACTGGACTCGATGACCTCAGAAGGTCCCTTCCAGTTCTAGTATTGTATGATTCTATGATCTACTGAATTTGGACTTAAGAATGAGACATGAAATTCAGGCCTCATTGAACACACTGGCTTCAGTCGGGACAAGATTTTACCCCAAGTAGTTGCTGGCTTTGCTTTGTTTTTATTTTCAGCCCACCAAAATTGCAACTTCATATCTTCAGAGCAGAAGAATTTGTGCGCTCCTGTTACAAGACTGGAGTCTTTTTTTGCTCAGCCTGGTGTGAGTTGATGTACTAGCTCCTGCTGTAATTCCATTGAGCAAAGGGGGAAGAGACGAGTCTGGAATGTAAAAGCGATTCACACAGCTCCACTGAGCATGAATTAAAGAGTAATGGGAAACACATTTTCCACGTCTTTCCAAAAGCAGTAAGAGCTTCCATCACAGCAGGAGCGCTCACATCTCTGGTCTCCAGCTATGCGTCTTCATAAAAATAGTAAAGCCAAGTCTTCATTTTCTTTTCAGCGATCTGTTTCTTTCCTTTTTCTCCTATAGACATTATGTGTTTCAGCTTCGTATTTATTCCCTCACTTCAAACAGCTTTCATAGCGGTGCAGATAAAGTCGCGCTGGTATAGAACTAATTGCACCCAATCCATATGTGCCAATGTGTTTTCTGCATGTTAATTCTAGCAGGTGTCCATTCACGTGAACAATGTTGCCCAGGAAAATAACTTGCATGGAGGTAACTTTCCATTGCCTGTGATAGATGCAGGGCCAAAGAGAGGCCATCTTGTTTGTCCCAGTCTGACTGGAGGTGGGCACTGGAATGCCAAGTTTCCAGATATTTTGTGCCAAAGAATTGTAGCAAAGAATTGTATAGGGAGGGGAGCTAATATCACATCTATTGGGTGGGCATCTGCAAGGTGATGGTACGTGTATCGATATTAAGCATTCCATGGTTATTTTGGTGACTTATTTTTGGTGCCCTACCAAATGGCCATGAAAAAAACCTGTCGTGAGCTGTGAAATCTGCCCTCCGCGCCTTGAAACCTGGTCTTGTACATTATACTACACAGACTTCATGGGGGAGACCAGAATTTCTCAAATTGGGGATCCTGACCCAAAAGGGCATTGCAGGGGGTCATGTTATTGCCATCCTCCTGCATTGCCTTCAGAACAGTGTGCTATCTACTAGGAGTTAAGATTAGGGTGTGAACCTGATACTGAAGAGAATTGAATGGGAGCAAGGAAGAATCCACTGAATATCCCCCATGTGGAACAAACTATACTATTAGGTTCTCACTGGAATGCGTCAAGGGAAGACTAAGGGGCTGTGTGTAGACTGGCAAGTTTTTCCGGAAAATCAGCCGCTTTTCCAGAAAAACTTGCCAGCTGCCTACACTGGCCACTTGAATTTCCGGAAAAGCACTGACGATCTCATGTAAGATTGTCAGTGCTTTTCCGGAAATACTATGCTGCTCCCGTTCAGGCAAAAGTCCTTTTTCCGAAAGACTTTTGTGCAAAAGGGCCAGTGTAGACAGCACAGATTTGTTTTCCACAAAAAAGCCCCGATCGCGAAAATGGCGATCGGGGCTTTTTTGTGGAAAAGCGCGTCTAGATTGGCCACAGACGCTTTTCCGCAAAAAGTGCTTTTGCGGAAAAGCATCCTGCCAATCTAGACGCGCTTTTCCGAATATGCTTTTAATGGAAAACTTTTCCGTTAAAAGCATTTTCGGAAAATCATGCCAGTGTAGACGTAGCCAGGAAGGCTTGGGAAGATACTTAAAGACATGGAGGTTCAGTTCTGCAGTGGGACCCTACCTTTCCCAGGAGGAAGAGAGTGAAGGCAAGACAAGATAATGGGGATCATTGGATGGGTCAGGCAATGGTGCTACAAAAAGGACTTTGGGATGTTCAACCACAGGGAGGCATCCAGGGACAGAGCTGTTCTTACTGGGTGAACTCCACTGGAGCAGGGAGTGGAATCTGGCTTCTGGGATGGAAGTTGGCAAAACAGGTTCAAAGAGCTTTCAATTTGGAACTTGGGGGAGATGCTGGGAGAGGCTCATGTAATCTCCATGCCTAACTGTAATAATGAACAGAGGGAAAATCAAATAGGAGAGCAACCGAGAAAGAAACCCCAAAGGGTAGGAGAATAGTAATCTCACTGGTATTGCCATTAACACTCGGGTATACAACAGGGCAAGTAGAACCACTCTACCTAATGGGGCAAGGAACCTGGATGAAGCCAAGAACAACTGAGCTGTCTGTCCACCAACACAGGTAGCCTGGGTAGCAAAACACAGGGGCTGCGTCTAGACTGGCATGATTTTTCGGAAATACTTTTAACGGAAAAGTTTTTCCGTTGAAAGTATTTCCGCAAAAGAGCGTCTAGATTGGCAAGGATGCTTTTGCGCCAAAGCATCCGTGCCAATCTAGACGCGCTTTTGCGCAAGAAAACTCCAATGGCCATTTTAGCCATCGGGCTTTCTTGCACAAAAAATGAAGGTGCTTATCTACACTGGCCCTCTTGCGCAAGTATTCTTGCGCAAGAAGGATTATCCCTGAGCGGGAGCGGGAAAGTATTTGCGCAAGAAGCACTGATTTTGTACATTACAAAGTCAGTGCTCTTGCGCAAATTCAAGCGGCCAGTGTAGACAGCTGGTAAGTTTTTGCACAAAAGCAGCCACTTTTGACCAAAATCTTACCAGTCTAGACACACCCAGGAACTAGAACTGCTGGTGCAGGAAGTGAAACCAGGTATTCTAGGGATAAGAGGAATGTGGAGAAATAGTAGTGATGATTCAAATACAAGTAGTGAAAAGTATGTGCTGTGCAGGAAACACAGAAATAAAGGCTAAGAGGATGGAGCACCATTGTCTATTAATGAAGATGTACATGGTATAGCAATTAGAAGTGACAGAATAGATAAAATGGAACTGGTTTGGGTCAAAATAACAAAGCGAATAGAGGCCGCACTGAGATTTTTTTTTGGTGTCTACTACCAATCCCACAATCTGATTTGAACGTGGACAGACACCTCTGTAACAGCTTAATTAAACAACTATCCCTCAGAATTGTGTGATTATGGGAGATCTTTAATTTCCCAGATACAAGTGCTATTAATAATGATGATAGGGACCAGATGTTCCTGGATGTGATAGTTAACAGATTTCTGCACCAAATAGTCACTAAACAAAGAGGTGATGCGATTTTAGATTTCATATTGGGAAGTAGCAAAGACCACATGGAAGGGGAGAGACTTGGCTTGAGGGTTTATGAGAACAGCCATTCTGGGTCAGACCAAAGGTCCATCTAGACCAGTGCCCTGCCCTCCAACAGTGACCAATTCCAGATGCCCCAAAGGGAGTGAACAGAACTGGGAATCATCAGGTGATCCCTCTCCTGTCACCCATTCCCAGCCTCTGACGAACAGAAGCTAGAGACAGCATTCCTGCTCATCTTGGCTAATAGCCATTGATGGACCTAACCTCCATGAATTTATCTAGCTCTTTTCTGAACTCTGTTAAAGACCTGATCTTCACAACATCCTCTGGCGAGGAGTTCCACAGCTAATGCACTAATACAGTTTAAATAAAATGGAAAGATAAAGTAAAAATAGGTCTCCATCTAGAGTCCTTACTTTCAAAAGCAAAAACTTTTAAAAAATTAAGGGAGGTTGTGAGGGAAGTGGACTGGACTGAAGAGGTAAAGGATCTCCAGATTCTACAGCCCCAGTACATTCGGGTACCTAACCCCATGCCAAAGTAGTCCCATGGAAACCAGAACCCTGGAGCTTTTCAAACCATCACAAATCTCAACACTTCATTTGTTTACCATAAAGTACCCAACAGTGGGGCCGTGTCATGCAAGTAGCTGTAGTCCCGGGCACCCTTGCATTGTGTGTGTTTCTCTCTCTGCCTTTCCCCTCACCAAGGAGACAGTGTGTGGTCCCAAGTCTGGGTTTAACAAATATAAAGGCGCTGAGGTAAGGCAAACTGCAGGAGGGCTCATTCTTTTTTCCCGTCACTGGATGGATTAATACTTCCATCTGATTTTGACAGCATTAGAAGCAGCCAACCCATCACTCTTCCGTGAATGCTTCTCCAAGGCAGCTCCTAAGAGGCAGCCAAAAGGCTGTACCTGTACTTCAGAACCAGGTGTTCTGGCTGAAATTAATGACAGTGAAATCCAGGCAGTGTCTACGAGATGAAGTCATTAATCACCAATGGACAAGTCTTCGGGGATTTCATAGCACGGCACCACCATTATTCATTCTGCGCACTGACCCATGTGGGTGGAAGGCGCCTAATGAAAGAAATTTGAGATCTCTAATAATATTCCAATTTCCGGTGGAACTCTCTCTTGAGTTGGAAGGTAAAGTTCCTTCTTTGACAGGAGTTCTGTTTTTATGGGCATGTATAATGCCGACCGACTCTGTCTCCAGCACTCTGAACAAGTTTAACAGCATTGCTAGATGAGAACTGTCACGTTGCTGGACCTTGAGGGGAGCAGCCAGATCACTGATGCACCCATAGGTGGGGGTGTTGGCCCCAAAAAGAGTATAGAAGGGGGCCATGTGAGGTATTGAATAGAAGCTTATTATCTAATAATCCTATGTACGCTGTTCATGTGTTTGTATAATGTCTGTGTGTGCAGTTATTAGCATGTACTTGTATGGACACTGAAGATTTCCCTGCATGTGTTTAAGCATTGGGCAGGGCCGAGCCTGTGGAACAATGGCTCTCAATGGGCCAAGGACACACCCAAAGAATGGGGGCTGTCACCTGAGAGCAGCCAGCAGGGAACATAGAGATTGGCCTCTGACCAGGTGACCTGCTACATACTAGAAGAGGCCAGGAAGGAGGTATAAAGAGGCCATGTGGTCGATGCCATTTTGTTCTCAGCTCAGCACTTCATCCCAGAGGCAGCATTGCAGGGATCGAAGAGCCCGGAAGACCTGTGAACCCATCCTGATCTTAGGATGTGCAATAAGAACTTTGAAACCAGCAGCTGCAACATCTCTGCTAGAGCCTGCATCGAGAACTGGGAGATTTGGTGCATCTAACGTACTGTACTTTAATAACCTTACTCTCATGCTTTTCTTTCTTATGTTAATAAACCTTTAGTTGTTAGATGCTAAAGGATTGGCCCAGCGTGATTTGTGGGTAAGGTCCAGAGGGTAAATTGACCAGGGATCTGTGGCTGGTTTCTTGGAACCGGACAGAACTTGTTCGGGATAGGTGGGATTGGGTGCTAGGACCCCCCCACCTGTTTATGAGGCCCAGGGCCATCTGGGGCATGGATATTGCTGGGGTGTCCGAGGGGTTTTGCTCGTGAGGCTTCAGGCAGGCGCTGAAGCGCTCTGTGGGACTGGTTTGTGGCCTGTTTGGAGAGGTCACCAGTCTGGGGGCTGTAAGGATCCCCGGATTTGAGCAATTCGCCCTGAGCGGGCGCCCTCAGCTGTGCCCAGACACGGCCCGGTCCGTCACAAGAACTAAAAGATGTAAAGGACCTGGGGAAAACAGTGGATGAGAAGCTGGATATGAGTCAACAGGGCACCTTTGTAGCCAAGAAGGCTAACAGCACATTAGGGTGTATTAGGAGGAGCATTGTCAGCAGATCCAGAGAAGTGATTATTCCCCTTTATTCGGCACTGGTGAGGCCATATCTGGAGCATTGCATCCAGTTCTTGGCCCCCCGTTATAGAAAGGATGTGGACACATTGGAGAGGGTCCAGTGGAGGACAACCAAAAGTATGAGGGGGCTGGAGCACATGACCTACGAGGAGAGGCTGAGGGATTTTAGCTTGTTTAGAAGAGAAAAGTGAGGGGTGATTTGATAGAGCCACCTCCCCATACTGCCCAGACCCCCCGCCCCAACCCACCTCAGAGCCCCACTGTCCCAAGCCCTGCCTCCCAGCCACACTCACCAGCCCTGTCCCCTTCCAGGACCGAGGAGTGGCAAAATTTGAATATTTAGGGCACCTAGAAAGCAGGTGCCACTAGGCCCGGGCCTACTGTGCCTAAGAAGAAATCCAGCCCTGGTTTGTTGTGTATACACTGGAGGACTGAAGTAGAAGAACGCCAGGCCAGTGAGGTGCACTGGCTCTTTCCAGAATGCAGCTTGGGTCCCTCAAAGACAACGAGCAAGTTGAGATCTCAGAAGGTTATTTTCCGCCCTGATTTTAGACCCATCACCGTCTTCCACTCCTCCGCTTGGTGAGCGTGGGCATCCCCTTCCAAGGACTGCAGGCGTCTCCCCGTTGCTGAGCCCAGGGAGCCTGCAGTTAGCTATGCTGCTCGCGATTGGAGGCTAAGATGGAGCCTTTTCCTGACTGGACACTCCTGCAGCTCATTGGGTTATTTTCCCCCTCTTCCTATCAGTGTATCGCTCTTTCCCCTACGGAGGCTGAAGCAACAGACCCCCAAAATAACTCGTCTCAGGTGGCTGCCCTGATAGGCCAGACTGCACATACAAAGCCTTCTTTGGGCCCACTCTTCCTCATTAGCATTCTTGTCACGACGCTTTGCATACCATGATGCTTTGCGGCAGCCCTTTGCTTCCAATGGTTGTTTGGGGTCCTCCCCTCCCCCCGGCAGTGAGCATGTGTCTGAATCTGACATTTCCAGCTTCTTTCATTTACGCCATCTGCCCTGCAGGAAGAATCCCCTCAGACGTGGTGGCAAAGTCGCTAGCAACTCACTAAATCTGTTTAGCTTGGAAGTGCCTGGTGATTAACGATCCATTTCTCCTTGAGCCAGGGAAAACTAAATGGCACCAAGCACTTAACAGGCTCAAAAGGGCTCTGTGGCCTTTCGGCATGCTTTCAAAAGAGCCTTGGTTTTAATTATTTTTAGCTTTGATCATGGGGGGGAAACGCCTCCTTCTGTATGTTTAAAAGCTGTGTGACTAGTTCTTACAGAAGTAATACCTGAGTATTTGAAGTCCTGATCGTGGAGGCCTGGTTCTATCCGACGTAAGCGCCGTCTGGTACAGTGCAAAGTGCAAAACCAGGATACGAAGGCCTGACTCTGGACACGTCTAGACTACGTTTTATATTCAAAAGAGGATATGCAAATTCCACGGGAATTTGCATATCTTTTTCCGATCGCTTTTTCGAAGCGGGTCTTTCGAAAGTGAAAGTAGTCTGGACATGGGTTTTTTGGGGGGAAAAAAACCCCTTTTTCGAAAAACCGCTCTTCCTTAAAAAAGGGCTTTCGAAAAAAAAGCGATCGGGGAAAAAAAGGATGAAATGCATCATCCCTGCCCTGAGCAAGTAGGTTCACTCCTGTGCAGATACAACATTTGCATCCCTCTCCACCTCCATAGTCACAAAAAGAAGAAGTAATACCTGAGTATTTGAAGTCCTGATCGTGGAGGCCTGGTTCTATCCGACGTAAGCTCCGTCTGGTACAGTGCAAAGTGCAAAACCAGGATACGAAGGCCTGACTCTGGACACGTCTAGACTACGTTTTATATTCAAAAGAGGATATGCAAATTCCACGGGAATTTGCATATCTTTTTCCGATCGCTTTTTCGAAGCGGGTCTTTCAAAAGTGAAAGTAGTCTGGACATGGGTTTTTTGGGGGGAAAAAAACCCCTTTTTCGAAAAACCGCTCTTCCTTAAAAAAGGGCTTTCGAAAAAAAAGCGATCGGGGAAAAAAAGGATGAAATGCATCATCCCTGCCCTGTGCAAGTAGGTTCACTCCTGTGCAGATACAACATTTGCATCCCTCTCCACCTCCATAGTCACAAAAAGAAGCCACCGATAGCCCCATCCCCATCTGCGGAGGCGGACGCCCAGAAATCTAAAGCGGCTAGCTACAAATTTGCAGGGTTCTAGATACAAAGTGGGTATCCACGTCTGCAGAAAAAAAAGCCATGGATCTCCACATTGGCAGCTACCCATGGATTGAACGTGGCAATCCGTGAATTTGCGGGGCTCTGCAAGTAGAAGGAATCATGACTGAGTGACCATTTGATCGCTAGTCTTCTCCGCCTACCCCAGCTCACGGTAGATGGTGGCATAACATTCAAGTGGGATGGAGGGGAGTTTTGCTTGGTTTTGTGATTTGAGGATGGGTTTTTTTGGGAATCCCTGAAGGCAAACTGAGTTGATGAGATGGCTGGGACAAGATGTGAGGTCTTCCTGATCTCGTTGGCCCACTTCAGCGTATAAACTACAGCATGGCCTGTACTTCTTGTGTGTTTTCAGGCTTAGGAATTGGGGGGAGAGATAGTTCAGTGGTTTGAGCATTGGCTTACTAAATCCAAGATTGTGAGTTCAATCCTTGTGGAGGCCATTTAGAGAGATGGGGCAAAAATTTGTCAGGGATGGTACTTGGTCCCGCTGTGAAGGTAGAGAACTGGACTTGATGATCTTTCAAGGTCCATTCTAGGACAAAGGTAATCTCCATAAATTTTAAGTCCGCATGTGCCAACACTTATCTCATTATAGCATCCAAAGTATCCAGTTTCCCACATCCATGCAGCAGGAAATATCTCAGATAGCTGCTGTGCATAGACCACAGCCTGTAAAGCCAACCAATGTTCTTATTCTTTCCTGACCCTTCCTTCCACTCAGATGTGTGTGTCCATCTGTTGCCACTTGTCTTACACTCGGATTGCGAGATCCTTGGGGTAGCAACCATATTTCCAGTCTGTTTTTGGAGAGGGCCCAGCTTGCTAGCTAAGACCACCATAAGGGAGTCTGAATTAGGCTGCCCTCCTCGTTTCTGTTGAGATATCTGATGTTGGGAGGCTCTTGAATGGCTCACTCCAGCAAAACCATGACAACGTGCCTAACTCTAAGAGCGTGACTAGCTATGAAGCTTTCTCACAATGTCCAGAAATAATAAATCACTCTATTTCCTGCCGCAGGGAGAAAGATTTCCTGGTGCCATATTCCATAACAGCTTGCTGCCACCGCAGTCTTATTATAGAATCATAGGGTACGTCTACACTAGCCCCCTAGTTCGAACTAGGGAGGCTCTAGGGAGGCTAATGTGGGCCACTGAAATTGCTAATGAAGCACAGGATTTAAATATCCCACGCTTGATTAGCATATTCCCGGCCAATTGCCATTTTGGAAACTGACTAGCCTGAAGTAACTGCCCTCATTCCATTCCATTCCAAACCTCATGGAATGGAATGAGGGTTAATTGTTAACTCTTAATTTGAACTAAGGGGTTTATCTCGGAATCGTGCTTCTCTGCCGCGTGTAGACGCGGGCAGTTACTTCGGGCTAGTCAGTTTACAAAATGGCGACCGGACGGGACTATGCTAATCAAATGTGGGATATTTAAATCCCGTGCATCATTAGCAATTTCGATCACCCTCATTAGTCTTCCTAGTTCGAACTAGGGGGCTTGTGTAGACATACCCATAGAATCCTAGGGCTGGAAGAGACCTCGGGAGTCATTGAGTCCAACCCCCTGCCCAAAGCAGGACCAACCCCAACTCAGTCATCCCAGCCAGGGTTTTGTCAAGCTGGGACTTACAAACCTCTATGGATGGAGATTCCATCACCTCCCTAGGTAACACATTCCAGTGCTTCCCCATTCTCCTAGTGAAATAGTTTTTCCTAATATCCATCCTAGACCTCCCCCACTGCAACTTGAGACCATTGCTCCTCATTCTGCCATCTGTCACCACTGAGAACAGCCTCTCTCCAGCCTCTTTGGAACCTCCCTTCAGGAAGTTGAAAACTGCTCTCAAATCCCTCCTCACCCTTCTCTTCTGCAGACTAAATAAACCCCAAACCCTCAGCCTCTCCCCGTAGGTCATGTAACTCATTTTGGTTGTCCTCTGCTAGACCCTCTCCAATGCATCCTCAGCCATTCTAAGTCTTAAGCCATCCCAACAAATTCCTCAGGACTCCAGGTGGCATTGAGGGGCTCCTGTTGTCACAGTAACCTCACTGATTTCCAAGGGACCCCTTTGATGGTGAAAGCTAGGCAGATGCTTAGTTGCTTTGCTTGACAGGATCAGAGTGCTCAGTATCTTACACAGTTGTGCCCTACGCTAGCAGATGAGGGCATAACCAGACCCAAAGGATAGAAACTGAAGGTGAGGCACATCTTCACTCACCATGCTGGAGATCGCTCTTCTGGCATTTGATTTAGCAGGTCTAGTTCAGACTCGTAAATCGAACACAGAGGGATGCCATCTAAGACTTGCTCCTCAGCCAAAGGCTATGCTTTCCAGATGGTCTGGAGGGGGTTACAGCTTCCTTTTTAACTTCAGAATAATCATTTGATCATCGAGAATGTTCCCATAGAGGCTGGGAGGAAAACCAGAAAATAAAAAAGTGAATAATTAGAGGAAAACACATTTGAAAAATCCCTTTCAGAAAGTCCCAATGGAGGATGTTAAAGGAAACAAAAAAACTTATGGCCAAATGAGTAGAAATTATGATTAAGCAGGAGACTAGGAGTTTGGAAGAAATACTTTTCTTCCCACATTAGGTATGTGCTTGTTTTTCAAACTTACAAAATCCACTGATTCTCTTGGTTCCTCAATGTCTTTGTCTGTACATGAGATGCAGTCAAACCTAACCTCACTGGAGAGTTGTGAGGTTGAATGCATCTGAGATCCTGACATGGGAGGTGCAGTTTTGTGCAACTACAAAGTTAACCCATCAACCGCCCAAAGAAACTCACACAGATAAAACAGACATCATCTTCCTATCCAAGTGCAAACAGAGGAACATCATACCCAATGGACTAAAGGTCAAAAATCAATTACAAGCTGGTATAATTGTCGAGGGTTCCCTCTTTTCTCATCGCTCTCCTCATCTGAAATGTGTTTTGCCCATGAAAGCTCATGAAGTGGGTTTCACAAAAGCTCATGATACAATATATATAATTTTGTTGGTCTCTACACAGCAACATTATTTCAAAATAATTAGCGTTATTTCGAAATAACTTAGTCTGTGTCTACACAGCCGGCAGTTTTTTCGAAATAATGTCAAAATGCTGTCAGACTGGAGGACTTCTTACTCCAACTCCTGTCACCCTCATTGTACGAGGCGTAAGGGAAGTCGGAGGAAGAGCGCTCTGTTTCGAAAGAAGTGCTGCGTAGATGCTCCCAATTTTGAAATAAGCTACGCATTTGATGTTGTTCAATTTGTGTAGCTTATTTCAAGTTAAGCCCTGCTATCTAATGTGCTATAGGACTATTTGTTTTCAAAGTAAAAGACATAGGGTGCATCTACACTGCACCCTAAACTTGAAATAAGATTTTATTTCGAAATAGGCTATTTTGAAATTTGGAGCGTGTATACGGCATCAAATTTCAAAATAAAGCACTCTTTCGAGCCATCCCTTAACCCTC
Source organism: Pelodiscus sinensis (assembly GCF_052426305.1). Lineage (NCBI taxonomy): Eukaryota > Metazoa > Chordata > Testudines > Trionychidae > Pelodiscus > Pelodiscus sinensis. Next base: position 5,093,916 of record NC_143056.1, read on the forward strand.
ATGCAACAAGGTTTACAGGGACGGTGAAATAACACATCTGTTATTTTGAAAAATATTTTGAAATAACGGGCGTGTTCCTTGGACGCATTGTTGCTATTTCAGGATACTTCCAGATCTTGAAAGTGCAACACAGTCTAGACATACCCTAACATGGCTATCCCTTTGGGGGCATCTCTACATTGGTGAGTTATTTCGAAATAACTCCTCTTATTTCGAAATAACAAGGCGAGTGTCCACACTACCAAGCGTGTTATTTCGAAATGAGAATTCCTGCTTGTGAAGAGGAATAAGCTTATTTCAGGCTAGTTATTTTGGGAGTTATTATTTTGAAATAATTTATTTCACAATAAACTGGTAGTATACACATAGACTGAGTCTATGTCTAGACTATAAGCCTCTTTCGAAATCTTCTCCCGAAAGAGAGCATCTACACTCTTTCAAAAAAGGTGCTATTGAATGCAAACTGTGCTTTTTCGAAAGAGAGCTTCTACACTGTGAAAGGGTGTCAAAAAAGCAATCTGGTTTTTCGACTGAATGGACGCGATCTCTCATGTAAGCTGTGATTGCTATGGATGGAGTGGCCACCAGGACACCTGTGTTTTTCCCTGGAGGCCTCTTCTTTTGAAAGAACTCCCTCTTCCCCGTCCACACACTCCTTTTTCTGAAAGAGTACATCTACGCTAGCTCCCTAGTTCAAACTAGGGATGCTAATAAATATCCTGTGCTTCATTAGCATGTTTCCGAGCAGTCGCCATTTTGGAAACTGACTAGCCCGAAATAACTGCCCGCGTCTACATGCAGCAGTAAAATGGGAGTTCGAAGTAAACCCCTTAACTCGAATTAGCTGTTAAACCTCATTCCACGAGGAGAACAGGTAATTCAAGTTAGGGCTTTACTTTGAACTCCTGTTTCACTGCCGCGTGTAGATTCAGGCGTGTAGACTCCGGGCTAGTCAGTTTCCAAAATGGCGACCACCCGGGAACAGGCTAATGAAGCATGGGATATTTAAATCCAGTGCTTCATTTGCAATTTCGGTTGCCTTCATTAGCCTCTCTAGTTCAAATTGGGGGCTAGTGTAGACGTACCCAAAGAGCTCTTTCGGAAAAGGATACTTCCTCATAGAATGAGGTTTACCAATGTCAGAAAAAACCCTCTGTTCTTTTGATTTTCTTTCGGAAGAATGTGATTGCAGTATGGACGTAGGTGAAGATTTTTTCGGAAAAATGACCGTTTTTTGGAAAAAGTTCTGTAGTCTAGATGCACCCCAAGAAAGAGAGTACAAATATATATTTAAGAGACTGGGAGATAGGTGCCAGGATGTGTGAAGAGTCAAGAACAGGGTGGTATAGATAGCACCCTTCCCAGTTCTGGTCCACCCTGGCTCCAGCTTATGGCTTTTATTGCACCATCTCCTCTGCTCTGCCAATGCTAATTGGCCTTGGTGCCGCACAGCCCCTGCCGTTACCACTCACGTAATTTGCTTGAGGAGGAGGAAAGAGCAAATCTGCACAGCCTGCTTCCCTTCCCACCCTGAGACCCCTGGCATCGGTGCCCCCCACACGCACGAGAGTCCCCCTTGCCAAGCCAGTGAGAATCCAGGTCAGAACCAGAATGAAAGATCCATGGAGAAGGAGCCTCTAACTGTGAGACCCTCCATGTATTTGCAAAGCCTCGTGGTGGCTGCCATGTTTTTCCAGGTGATTGGGCGCTTGTGCCATGCTCAGGAGAGATTCCCGAGCTGCCCTGCTGATTAGCAGAGCACCCACAGCTCGGTTTTGTTTCTACGAGTGGTGCACATGCCTCAGTGCACATAAAATTATTCCACACATGGATGGAAACCATTAGAAGGAACGTTGCTGCTGCCCAGTTCTTCAATGCCATCCCCAGTCAGAGTGGTAAGTAATAATGGCTCGGGATAAGGGATGGAAAAGGAAAAGATACTGCCTTGGAGCCTAGGAAAGGCAAAGGACACTGCAAGTCGTGAGGTGAATTCTCATGCCTCTAATGGAAAACATCGGTCACTGGAAGGCACGACGCCAACGCACCCCCCGGCCTCTGATTTCATTTTTGAAAATTCAGCGAATAATTCCTGTCAGGGCTGCTGCTGCTTTGAACACATGCTGTCAACGGCTCTGCAGGCACCGGGGTCATCCGCTGCGTGCAGCACTGGATTTCTGAGGCTGTTTGATGCATGGAATACATGTCGCACAGCGGGGCGAGGAAATAGGTTTCGATCTGAAAGGGGACAGAGGAATCTCAGTGCCAATAACTTTGGAGAACGCGGATAATTTGCTGCTGCCTGTCGATTGGAATCAGCCCATGCTTTTACTAGTTCACAGTCAGGGCACCAGCCTGGTGAGGGATGTTGTCATTGGTGATTTGCACTGCTGGTGCCTCTAGGAGCCATGGGTCTATAGCTGTGTAAAACAGACGGTCCCTTCCCCCAGGAGACGACAAGTGCAGTACAGCAATCACAGCCGGATACAGACCGATGGGGGACTACGTGGAGACAGCGTTGGTCAGCACAGTCGGCGGGGCTCTGAGAACACCAGGAGTCTCAAGGTGTGTCTAGACTACAGGGTTTTGTCGACAAAAGTGGACTTTTGTCGACAAAACTATTCCTGCATCTACACTACTGCCGAGTTCTGTCGACATAATGTTGACAGAACTCGGTAGTTTTGTCGACGGCGGTAAACTTCATTCTATGAAGAATAACGCCTTTTGTTGACAGAGTTCTGTCGAGAGAAGGCGTTATTGCATCTACACTGTCCTTTGCGTCTACACTCTCATGTCAACAAAGCGGCTTGCTTTGTCGACAGAACTGGATGTAGACTAGAAGCTCCTTGTCGACAGAAGCTTGCTGTCGACAAAAGCCTGTAGTCTAGACGTACCCTCACTGTGACCAAGTTTGCAATAAGGCACGATTGGATGGGAGATGAGGCAGCTTTGCCGATGTTCACAGGAAGCACCGCAGGGGACCGCCTGGCATAAAAGCACAAAGGTGTGTGTTTGAACATTTAACAAATGGGCGATGGAAGATGGAATCCAGGTCAGTCCAGGGCTGAGGTGATGCGGGTGGACAGAGAAAATCATTCTGATGAGCTGGCAGCCTTGGTGCAGTCTCCTTCTATCCCAGTGTTTCTCAACCAGTGGTACAAGTACCCTTGGGGTACTCAAGAGAAGTCTGGGGGTACGTCAACACAACTGAAATATGGAGAAAACTGAATTTTTGTTTTTAAGTTTTACAGAGCTTTATTATTTTTGTACTTTTTACACCCAAAAATTTCATTGTCCACCGGGCTACGATTAAGCTGTTTAAACAAATTATGTTGCAATAGTAGAAAAAAAATGCGTGTCTGAAAACTGTAGGTACTCAGTAGTAAAAGAGATGCAGCTGTGTTAGTCTGGTCTTGCTGAAACAAAAGACAGGACTAACAGATGGTTTATTAGGTGATGAGCTTTCGTGGGTCCGACCCACTTCCTCAGATCAAACTGTGGAAGAAAATTGGCACGACCATATATACCAAGCGGATACAATCAAAAAAATGTGAACACATATAAAACTGACAAATCAGATTTGTATTCTGCTTCAAGGAGACTTTAACACCAGACTACAAAGGGAAACCTCAGAACTGTCATTCAGGCTTAAATTTGTCATCCCCCTCTGTTCTAAAATCTGATTTGTCAGTTTTACACGTGTTCACTTTTTTTTGATTGTACCCCTTTTGTTGACCAAACTATACCTGCGCCCACAGTGCCTTTGAGTTATGTCGACATAACGTCAACAAAACTCAGCAGTTTTGTCGACATATGTAAACCACATTCTACGAGGAATAACGCCTTTTATCGACAGAGTTCTGTCGATATAAGGCGTTATTGCATCTACACTGTCCTTTGAGTCCACACTGTTATGTCGACAAAGCGGCTTGCTTTGTCGACAGAACTGGATGTAGTCTAGATGCTCTTTGTCGACAGAAGCTTTGTCGACAGTATGGGTACGTCTAGACTACATGACTCTGTCGACGGAGCCATGTAGATATGTTGTTTTGGCAAAGGCAAATGAAGCCGTGATTTAAATGATCGCGGCTTCATTTACATTTACATGGCTGCCGCGCTGAGCCAACAAACAGCTGATCAGCTGTTTGTCGGCTCGCGCGCTAGTCTGGACGTTCCCCCTGTTGACATCAAAGCCCTTTGTCGGCAGCCCCGGTAAACCTCATTCCACGAGGAATAACGGGGCTGCCGACAAAGGGCTTTGATGTCGACAGGGGGAACGTCCAGACTAGCGCGAGAGCCGACAAACAGCTGATCAGCTGTTTGTCAGCTCAGCGCGGCAGCCATGTAAATGTAAATGAAGCCGCGATCATTTAAATCGCGGCTTCATTTGCCTTTGCTTATGTGTCTAATCTACATGCCTCTGCCAACAGAGGCATGTAGTCTAGACACAGCCTATCTGTCGACAAAAATTCTGTCGACAAAACCCTGTAGTCTAGACATACCCTCAGAGCAGCACCTAGGAGCAGCGGTTTCAATCCTCTCCCAGCTTAGAGAGCCTGTTCCATCCAGGCAGAGGATGTTCTGGCCTCAGCTGCTCAGACCTTCAGCACTTCTACACTGGACAGCAGCATCGCAATATTCCTGGGCAAGGGGCCTTCAGCGTGGAGGAAACTCCCACCAATCCATACAGCCCTGCAAATCCGTGGATATCCGCGGTGCATCCGTGGGGATCTGCATCTGTGGAAGTTTCTGTGGATATCTGTGGCTCATTTTTGCAGCTACAGAGGTGGATGCAGATACAAATGTTGTATCCATATTCTACTAATACAGAATGCCGCAGTGCATCTCCTCAGCACAGCAGGCTAGCTAGAACACATCAGACTTGGCTTCCATGCTCTGTCCTGTAGAATGTCAAGTCAGGTTCATAGAATCATAGAATCCCAGGGCGGGCTGAGAACTCAGGAGCCATCGAGTCCAACCCCCTACCCAAAGCAGGAACAACCCAACTCAATCATCCCAGCCAGGGCTTGGTCAAGCTGGTTGAGTGTCTCCAGTTGACCAATGGCCTACACTGAGGATGTACAAAAGAAAGTCCAACACAACAATCCATCCATCCGTCCAACACTCCATCCATCCAATGGAAGGTTCAACAGGATGAGTAAAAGTTGTGTGACAGATAGATCTGTTTTGAGGGTCCATCTGCAACTGTGGAGTGAATTCCTTCAGAAATCCCAAATCAACACAGATCTCATCACTTCTCACCACTGCCTACGAAGCAGTACAACAGAAAGGTATCTAAGGGTCATAGTGGGACCACAAGCTAAATATGAGTCAACGGTGTGACACTGTTGCAAAAAAAGCAACCACGATTCTGGGAGGTATGAACAGGAGTGCGGTGAGCAAGACACGAGAAGTCATTCTTTTGCTCCTCTCTGCACTGATGAAGTCTCAGTTGGAGGATTGTGTTCAGTTCTGGGCACCACATTTCAAGAAAGACGAGAAGAAATTGGAGAGGGCCCAGAGAAGAGCAACAAAAATGATGAAAGGTCTAGAAATCATGACCTAGGAGGGAAGACTGAAAGAACTGAGCTTGTTTAGTTTGGAAAAGAAAAGACTGAGAAGGGACATGAGAGCAGTTTTTAGGCATCTAAAAGTGTGTCACAAGGAGAAGGGAGAAAAATTGTTCTCCTCGGCTTCCGATGATAGGACAAGAAGCAATGGGCTTAAACTGCAGCAAGGGAGGTTTAGGTTGGACATTAGGAAAAACTTCCTGTCAGGGTGGTTAAACGCTGGAATGAATTGCCCGGGGAGGTTGTGGAATCTCCATCTCTGGAAATATTTAAGAGCAGGTTAGACAGACATCTATCAGGGTTGATCTAGATGGTGTTTGGTCCTGCTGTGAGGGCAGGGGACGGGATTTGATGGTCTCTTGAGGTCCCTTCCTGTTCCAATGTTCCATGGTTCTATAATTCGCTCCCCCAGTGCAAGGGGAGTTTCTTTGACCTCGCCTTCCCTAACAAAGGAACACACGTGTTTAAAAACAAACCACCACAACCCAGCTGAACAAGGTACTGCACTCCACCGGCTCCTCCCCTCAGGGAGAGGACAAGAGGCCACCCAGCAGACAGCAGGCTAGAAGAAGAAAAGTTTTCCCCAGCCATTTGTCAACCTCTCCATTTCCAGCCTGTGTTGCAGGGCATTTGCCTGGCAGATTTTAAATTGAGCTGCTAAGTAATCATAATAAAAGCCAAGCAAAACCCGTCCTCCCTCATCCTTTTCAGCTGTAACCAGAGATTGCTTCTGTTCTGCTGTTTATTACCAAGACAAAATTAGAAAAAATATCTTCGCAGCTTTTTTCTGAAAAATTGGAGAGAGACCTCGCCAGTAATTAAGTCTAGCTGGTACACGCATTTTCAAGTGATTGATACAGGCCATCCAGGAAAAAAACAACCACTCTCCAGTGATCCAAATCCTTAATTATAAATTGACAGTCTTTAAGTACAACCACTGTGTGTGCGAGTCCCCTGAGAGCGGCTCTGAAAAGAACTCACCTCCGTAAGATTTCCCATATTCTCACAGTCAATAATCTTTTAACTAATGTGCCCAGATCTTTTACTGGTATTTAAGGAGAGGAAAGATGGGCTCCTAGTTGAAACGCTGGCTGGGGAGTAGAGAAAGCTGAAACCAGATCCTGGCTCTGCTACAAGTTCACTCTGTAACCTTGGGAAGGTCATTTAGTCTCCCTGCCACCGTTCCTGATCTGTAAAAGGAGGACAATTGCATCTCATTTCTCTGGCCTTCCTCCGTCTTCTTGATCCAGATTGTGAGCTCCTTGGAGCAGGCACTGTCTTTCACTCATTGGCTGTGGCTAGATTGGCCAGTTTTTCCAGAAAATCAGCCGCTTTTCCGGAAAAACTTGCCAGCTGTCTACACTGGCCACTTGAATTTCTGCCAAAGCACTGACTTCCTCTGTAAGAAATCAGTGCTTTTTGCGGAAATACTATGCTGCTCCTGTTCGGGCAAAAGTCCTTTTGCGTGAAACTTTTGCGCAAAAGGGCCAGTGTAGACAGCTGAGATTTGTTTTCCTAAAAAAAGCCACGATCGCAAAAATGGTGATTGGGACTTTTTTGCGCAAAAGCGCGTCTAGATTGGCACGGACGCTTTTCTGCAAAAAGTGCGTTTGCGGAAAAGCATCCTGCCAATCTAGACGCTCTGTTCCGAAAATGCTTTGAACGGAAAACTTTTCCGTTAAAAGCATTTCCGGAAAATCATGCCAGTCTAGACATAGCCACTGTGTGTGTGTGTGTGTGTGTGTGTGTGTGTGTGTGTGAGGGAGATTCACTGTGGAGAGTCAGTGGTGTGTGTTTGCTTCCCCCTCTGTGCCAATTCAAACTGTTGTCCAATTCAGTCCCTGCTTGTCACATATGAACAGCACCTAGTACAACAGGGCCCTGGTCTTGGCTTGGATCTGTGAGTGTTGCTGTATTACAAATAATAATAATAATAATAATTCAGCCCCCTTAGCCCACGCTTGTTGTACGTCTTGACAGACCCCTCCCTGCGCTAGTATCAGCGTCACTGCGAATGACACCTTGGCTGCATGTATAATCCCTTCTATTACAAGATCAATTGCTCCATAACTGCATGTTGGTTCCTAAGTGACACCCTTTGCCATACCCACCATTGCTGCTTATACTTTGTCCAGGGCACTTAGCACTCACTGTGCAGGCGTTTCTGCTCCGCACGTGTGTTGGCGATACAAGCAACAGTCATACCCAGTCCCTGGGCCTACTCTCGACATACTGTTGCAATGAACAGTCACAAGAATGCGTCACCACCCACAGCTGCACCCTCCTCCTGGGAGAAACACACGCAGCTCGCGGACACAACCACAACCGCCACTTGGCCACTCAAACACTGGGCCTGTCACGGCATTAGCTCTTCAGTCACACCGAAAAATACAACCCTCGAGGGCCTGACGCCAGCAGAACTCCCAATGGCTTTAATTGGAGGCCTGAGCTGAAGACTGTGACCAGTCCTCCGAGGCGACTGACGGGGAAGGAGTGCCTGATGTCTGTTAGGTACGCGCAGGGGGCTGGAATAATGGCATAAATTGCAAAGACAAGCAGCGGTCACTCGGCAACAGTCCCTCGGCACCCAAGCATGAGTGTGGGGGGGTGAAACTAGGCCGAGCCACAGAAGGGAATAAGCCCTAAAAGACACAACAGAGCCCAGTGTAAGGACGGCAGGAACAGACCCCTTTGAGAAATCTACTGCTGTTAATGAACGTGCTAATCAAAGGCTGATCCGTCCATAGGAGCTTTCTTTGGAGAGGAGGGCAGGGCTGGAAGTCGGTGTAAATAAATTCATTCATTGAATCACAGACTCCTAGGGCGGGTAGAAACCTCAGGAGTCGTTGAGTCCAGCCCCCTCCTAAAAACCCCAACTCAATCATCCCAGCCAGGGTTTTGTCAAGCCAGGACTTAAAAACCTCTAGGGATGGAGATTCCACCCCCTCCCTAGGGTACCCATCCCAGTGCATCCTCACACTTCTAGGGAAATAGTTTTTCCTAATATCTACCCTAGACCTCCCCCACTCCAACTTGAACCCATTGCTCCTCGTTCTACCATCTGTCACCACTGAGAACAGCCTCTCTCCATCCTCTTTGGAACCTCCCTTCAGGGAGTTGGAGGCTGTTCTCAAATCCCCCCTCACTCTTCTCTTCTGCCTCACCTCATTGGTCATGTGCTCCAACCCCCTAATCGTTTTGGTTGCCCTCCTCTGGACCCTCTTCAATGCATCCACGTCCTTTCTGTAGTAAGGGGCCCAGAACTGGACACAATACAGGAGGCCCCCAATTTGTGACTGCCCGAGTCCCGACCCCCTGCACTTACAACCATTTTTGTAAGTGTGTAAGGGGCTGAAAACGCCTGACTTAGGAGCCGGGCACCATTGTAAATGCGGGCCGAGGACCTATCATAAATGACGGTTTGAATTATGACACCCCCGACTTGCGACGCTTCCCCGGGAACTGATCACGTCGCAAGTCAGGGGCCTCCGGGACTAATTCTTCCCCACCTCTCAATGGAACATTCCTCACCCCCTCACCCCTACACACACACAGCCACACGCACCATCTACGTTTTATCCACGGACCAGCCCTTACAGTCAGAGCCAAAGAGCCCGTGTGAATCAAAGAGCAGGATCAAGGACCTTGAAGCATACTGAGTTGAACACCTGGAGAATTGTACCTGACGCGGATGACCCACGATAAAGCGCCTCGCAGTCTCCACTTGATGGTAGACTAGAACATTGCTTTGCCAGGGTGTGGACCCGCTAAGTGTCTGAGGTATAGTCTAAGATCTCGCTCTGTCTCAGGCACCACAGTGGGAAAAATTCCTGACCCCCATGGCAGAGCCGCCTGCTCCGTGTGTGACTGCAATCTCTTCTAGGTGGACACATACTGGGTGGTGCCGCTCTATATGAAGTTGGTGATTTTAGAAGCTGTATCTGAGTCTGGAGTCCAGCGCAAGTTCTCCTCCACCTCTCCGTGACTGTGCAGGAAAATGCCGGGTGGCTTTTAGCATTGATAAATGCAAAGTAATGCACATTGGGAAACATAATCCCAACTACACGTATCCACTGAGGGGGAACAAATTAGTTGTGACCACTCCAGAGAGAGATCTTGGAGTCCTTGTGGGTAGTTCTCTGAAAAAATCCACTCCATGTGCAGCGGCAGCCAGAAAAGCAAACAGAATGTTGAAAATCATTAAAAAAGGGATAGAGAATAAGACAGAGAATAGCTTATTGCCTCTGCATAAATCCATGGTACACCCACATCTTGAATAGTGTGTAGATATGGTTGCCTCATCTCAAAAAAAGATATCTTGGCATTGGAAAAGGTTCAGAAAAGGACAACAAACGTGATTAGGGTTTTGGAACGGGTGCCACATTAGAAGAGATTAATAACACTGGGACTTTTTTGGAAAAAGAGACGAAGGGGGGATATGATAGAGGTCTACAAAATCATGATTGTTGTGGAGAAAGTAAATAAGGAAAAGTTATTTACTCGTTGCCATACCATAAGAACTAGGGGGTCACCAAATGAAATTAATAGGTGGCAGGTTCAAAACACACAAAAGGAAGTTTTTCTTCACACAGCACGCAGTCAACCTGTGGAACTCCTTGCCAAAGGATGTGGTGAAGATCAGGACTTGAACAGGGTTCAAAAAAGAGCTAGATAAATTCATGGAGGTTGGGTCCATCAATGGCTATTAGCCAGGATGGGTAGGAATGGTGTCCCTAGCCTGTTTGTCAGAGGCTGGGAATGGATGACGGGGAGAGATCTCTTGGTGATTCCATTTTCACTCTCTCTGGGGCATCTGGCATTGGCCACTGTGGGCAGACAGGACACTGGGCTTGATGGCCCTTTGGTCTGACCCCGTGTGGCCGTTCTTATGTTCATGTATTGACTGGAGGCGAGGCCGTTTGGCTGTGGTGTAGCTGCAATTGTGCTTTGGCCAGCAGCGGAGAGGACTGGGGGGTAATAGGAAGGTTTTGTTCCCTTCCCGATGCATCTTGTGAATGCTTAGAGCTTGCTGAGCTGCAGTTCATGATTTTCCTTTTCCTCCCAACCAAGGTTATCCAGACAGGAGCTTTCACCATCACAACTCATCTCCTACAAAGACTCCTGCAACACAGGCCCTGCACCGCAAGACAATCGCATCAACGCAAAGCTTGGCCTTGCTTCTGCCACCCACCGGCTTGGATGCTACAGGTCCAAGGAAAGCCAGCTAGCACTGGAGGAGGACGTCACCGGTTGGAATCATACCACCGAGCTCGGGAGGCAGCCAGAAGGAGCCATTCTAACTAGCTGGCACAACTTCTTGCGGCACGCAACTCGGCATAACTCGCACAATTTGGCATAACACCCTGGCCACAGATTTCCAGCCAGTGATTCCTGCATCAAGCCGGTATCATGGTGGCTATGAAACCCAGGCTAAAATGACACGCTACCGCTTTAAATGATACGGGGTTTCCTGGACCGGCTCTAGCGATGCTGAGGGAAACGGTCAGCTGGGTCTGCAAAACAGCCAATCAGCCACTGGGGTTGAACATTGATCCTTTGCCGGAGGGAGCCGCTTGCGTCTCTCGGAATTGGGCCGTTGTGCGTATTCGAAGACAGAACACTCTGGACAAAGGCAACTTTCCGGGAAGGGCGTCTACACGTGGTCTGTTTCTAATGCTCTGCGTGCCATGAGCCAAGCAGTAACTTCTGGCTCCACCTACACCCCTCCTGCAGAAAGCCAGCCCACCTGGAGCTCAAATCTGCAAATGCTGGCATATTCCCCGCCTCCCCTGGGTTGCTCGACCCTGGTTGGTCGCCCTCCCTGTCGACCCGCTGCATTGTTTTCCAGCTGGAACATTGCTGGTGCCGGCTGCCGTCCGTTGGCATCGGCCAGGCCTTTCTCTGCAAGTTGAAAGAGCCCTGTAAGCTGTGGACAGCTTGTCCATGTAGGTAACTGTCGACAAAGAGCAAACCCTCTCTTCTTCTTCCCTTCAAAACATTGAATAGATTGAGCTTCTTTAACGTCTCTCTCGCCACATGGCATGTTCCCCAGAGCTCCCCTCATCTGCCTCGCTCTGTCCTGAACCTCTTACATAAGAACATAAGAACGGCCAGTCTGGGTCAGACCAAGGGTGTTGTCTACATGGGCGGCGGGTGACCCTATGGCTTCAGGGGCCAAGACCCCTCTCAACTCTTTCCCTTCCACGCTTGGCAGAGCTCAGCCCCCTGCCCTATGACCACTCCTGGCCCCTCCTGAGCCCTCCCTACCTCATAATGCGCCTGCTGGCCCTTGCCACTGTCCCAGGTAGCAGAAAGCGGGTGGGTGGCACGGCCTATGCCTTCCCTGGCCCCAGAGCTCCAGAGAGCCAGCCAATGGTGCAGCTACATCTTCGCCCAGCCCCAGAGCTCCAGTGGGCAGCACGGCCCCAGCCTCCCTCAGCCCTGGAGTGCCAGAGAGGAGCATGAGGCGCTGTGGCCCCCATCTCCCCAGGCCGTGCCTTCCAGCCGGACCCCTAACCAACAGTCCCCTTCCCCCTCTGCAGCCAAGTTGCCAGCCCCAGAGCTGGGCAGCCAGAGAACAGATGGCGCAGTCCCCAGTGTCTGTGGTATAGGAACAGCAGGCCGGGGAAGGGGTCTGGGGGACTCTGGTGGGCGGGGCCAGGTGAAGCATTTTGGGAAGGCAAACGCCTTCCCCTGCCTAAGCTACCCACTACCTATGCTTGTATCTAACAGTAATACCACCTCCCTGGTTCTGCTCAGCTGTTCCTCTCCTCACACATGCACAAAGCGTGTTAGCCCTTTTTACCACAGAATCACACTGGGAGCTCATATTCAGTTAATCATCCAGCATCATAACTAGGCCCTTTCTCAGTGTCCCTGCCTGCCTGGATACAGTCCCTCATCTTGTCCATGTGACCTACAGTCTTTGGGCCCAGATGTACAACCTGGCATTTGCCTGTATCCAAACACACGTTGTTAGAATGTGGTAACTTATCGCTCTTTCTCAGTGTCCTGTCCTGACTAGTATTTTCTATTTCCCCAGCATTTATCTGTGAAAAACATTCTATTTTCTGGTTGAAGAATGGATTTTTGTCAGAAACGATACTTTTCCTGGAAAAAATGACCCTTTGAATGCAAGTTTCAGAGAGGGAGCCGTATTAGTCTGCAACTGAAAAAAACTTAAAAAACACTGAATAGTCCTGCAGCACAATAGAGGCTAACACAAAAATGTCAGTGGTATCATGCGCTTTTGTGGGCACAATCCCCTTCTGCAGATGACCGGAGTTAAGGGGTTGTGACGTAGTGGGGGTACTTGCTGGGCTGTGGTGACCTCTGCTGTCTGGAGCAAGACCCAGCAGGGAAAACCTTATTATGCAAAGGTAACGCCAAACCTGTTGAACCAGACACCCCCCATGGAGAGGAACAAAGGAAGGTGGATGCTGCCCTGGCTGGGGGGCAGAGCTGGAAGAGTGGGGGTTAGTTGCTGTCTGGGAGCATGGAGGAGACAGCCTAGGGAGAGGGACTGGAGTTTAGGGGCCCAGTCTCCCCCCATCCCAAGGGGGCCTGAGGCATCCTAGCCCAGCTCTGTGACCAGATTATATCTGTGCTGTGCTGTATCCTGGAGAGGCAATAAACTTCCTCTATTCCACCGGCTGGTGCAGTCTGTTTGTGCCATTTCGGGGTGCAGGAGACGGGGGACCCCCAACGCGCCATCACAGGGGTCTAGGGTACAAATAAATAGCAGAGGAAGAGAAGGGAAAGAGAAGGAGAAATATATTGTGGATTTGAGTGTCCATGCTAACTGAGACTAATTGAGTGGGCTGTAAGTACCCGGTGCTTGGCTTTTTATGTCAGTAGGGTGTGGAATGTAGCGGCCCATTAAGTTAAGGTCTCTGTTTAAACCTCTATTCAAGGTGTCAGACTTGTAAATGAAACCAAGTTTGTCAGCTTCTCTCAAATTGCCAACTCTGTTCCGGCGCCCACTCTGCCACATATCTATACAAACAAATTCATCATGGACCCAACCACATCAGCTACCAAGTCAAAGGTTCATTTAACTGCACATCCAGTAATGTGATCTATGCCAGCAATGCCCCACTGTGATATATTTTCGACAAAGTGAACAGTCCCTCCAGGAAAGAATGAATGGACACAACTCAGATATCCCAAAAGCGAACACACAGCAACCTGTTGGTGAACACTTTAACCTCCCTGGAAGCTCATTAAGGGACTCCAAGTTGCTGTTTTGTTACAGACCCATTCCACTAGGCAAATACCCAGAGAAGGGTCGGAACGCCAGGTCATTCACGAGTTGAATTCTCATGCAAATGGTTTAAAGCGCGATATTGGATGGCTGGGATATGTCGCGGGTTCGACTCACTTTCCACACGGCCCACTGCCAGTCCCTCTCTAGCCCTGTCTCCAACGCAGTCTCTCCTGGCCATTCCTCCCTGGCCAAGGGTGAGCCTCAGCCTGCCCGGTTGCCTCCTGCAACCCGCCTTGTGGTCTTATGGCCTGGGGCTTCCCTGGCTCAAACTCCCCCAGCCTACCGCAGCTGCCTCCTTGCAGAACCGTGGCTGCCTCCGTACAGCCCGGCCTTTTAGGGCTTCCTCCTTGCAAGCCCCGCCCTCCATGACTGCCTCCTTGCAGCCCTGGGCCTCAGGCTGGGTAGCCTGGGTTTGCCAGGCCGAAGCCTCTCTCATTGCAGGCAGGCCGGTCTCTCCCCTCCTTCCAGGAGCTGTTCTTATAGCTTCCAGCTGGGCCCTCCTTAGCTGCCTCAGTTGGGCTTCCCTCTCACTCCAACTTCCAGCCCCTTAAAGGGCCAGTGCAGGGCAACGCCCTGCCAGAGATATTATCAACCAACCAACCAATGAAGGTGCCAATGGTTCTTTATGTCTGTGTAGAATCTAGTGTTCATACTCTTCCTTTACATTGCAAACTAGCGGCTCTTATCTGCCTCCTTTAACTAGCTAGTCTTTAGGTGCTAATTGACTATTTCTTGATTTTCCGTTTTTCCGGTTACATACATTCTCTGCTTTCCCTTAGAAAGTTATCTACCCACTGCCTCTTTCCCCCACCCCTCCAATTTTTTCCTTCTCCCCCCCCCCCTTCCCTTATTTATTGTTGCTTCTGGACATCCAACACTCTGGTCATCTGAAGAAGTGGGCTGTGCCCACGAAAGCTCATGATCCCACCTACATGGTTTGTTAGTCTTTAAAGTGCTACCAGACTAAATATATGGAGATATACCGATCTCATATCCATAGAAATGGAAGGGATCTTGAGAGACCATCGAGTCCAGTCCCCTGCCCAACCCTATTTGTTGTTTAAGTTTTTTTTCTATTACAGAGTAACTCAGCTACCCCCTGAAGCTTTTGAAATAATTAGTCACTTTAGATCCATTAGTCAATGCCCCAGGCAAGTTGAAATGTTCCCTGGCAGGTTTCTGTGTGTGACCATTTCGAATATCTGGTTTGTGTCCATTAATCCTTTGGTGCAGAGACTGTCCAGTCTAGCCAATATCCATGGCAGAGGGGCGTTACTGGCACTTGAGGGCGTAGATCACATTGATGTTGCCATCTCTATGGCTGACCTCGAACAACGTTTCCTCGACTCTCGCCCCCTAGTGCCCTCCCTCTGGTTTTGTTTCATTTCTAAAGGTACGTTGTGTTTCAGTTGGATTTCTGCATTTATTTCATGTTCTTCTCACCCCCAACCCTATCCCTCAACATTTTCCAGTTTCCCACTGGAAAAAAGGGAAAGATTTTAAAAAATAAAGGAAAAGAAGGGAGATGCTTAGCTCCTGGTGGGAAGACTTGGGGAAAATAAGTTTTCAAATGTGAAAAATACGGAATTAAAAAAATGGAAAAGGGAGAAAAGTGTGGGGGAAAAAAGGAATCCGTTTTTCAGTGAATTTTCAAGCAAACACTTATTCCTTCATCCCTCCCAGCGTTCCAGCCCTCTACGTGCAGCAGGGTTTATTACTCAGCCACTACCACAAATCTATCGCTACTGAGTCCATACAGCGCTGTCAGTGTCCAGTAGATTAACAACCTTCCTTCCTGCCCCACGGTGTGCCGTCACCCTGAATCGCAGCCGTGGTGGGTCACTGCAAGTGTTTTTCCTGGGACCAGCATTAGAGTCCAGAACCCCGGGCAGACGGACTGATAACACAACCAGAGACATGACCCTTAAATAGGGTTCTCCGGGCGTCAGGAGGAGACGAGCTTGGCTCACAAACCCCATTTTGCTCAGACCAGCACAACCAAACGCCAGAGCCACGTGAATGCTCAACCCCCCGAGCAGGTTCACACTCAGAGACAGAGAATCGCCCACCGCAGAATCACATGGCCAAAGGCTGCTCTGTCTGCAGCTCACAAGGATCGAGTCTATCAGGGATATTGAGCTACCAGTTTATATTCTTGTGCTAGGAAACAACCTGGCTATGTCTACACTGGCATGATTTTCCGGAAAGGCTTTTAACTGAAAAGTTTTTCCGTGAAAAGCATTTGCGGAAAAGAGTGTCTAGATTGGCACGGATGCTTTTCCGCAAAAGCACTTTTTGCGGAAAAGCGTCGGTGCCAATCTAGAAGCGCTTTTCCGCAAAAAAGCCCCGATCGCCATTTTTGCGATCGGGGATTTTTTGTGGAAAACAAATCTGAGCTGCCTATATTGGCCCTTTTGCGCAAAAGGGACTTTTGCCCAAATGAAAGCAGCATAGTATTGCCACAAGAACACTGACAATCTTACATGAGATCGTCAGTGCTTTTGTGGAAATTCACGTGGCCAGTGTAGACAGCTGGCAAGTTTTTCCAGAAAAGTGGCTGATTTTCCGGAAAAACTGGCCAGTCTAGACACAGCTCCTCTGTTTTTAAGCCTGGCCTGGAGGCAGAGGCTTCATGACAGCAGGGGGCAGAGCTGGGTGGCTCAGGATGCTACTAAAAATCTCAGCCCATAAGTGCGCTGCAGCCATAAATCAAGTTGCAGTGTGGGAGGTCTAGGTTGGATATTAGGACAAACTTTCACTAGGAGGGTGGGGAAGCGCTGGGATGGATTCCCTAGGGAGGGGGTGGAATCTCCATCCCTAGAGGTGTTAAAGTCCTGGCTGGGATGATTGAGTTGGGGTTGGTCCTGTGTTGGACTCAATGACTCCTGAGGTCTCTTCCAGCCCTCAGATTGTATGCGTCTGTGATCCCCGGAGTGCACTCACAAGCCACCCAACTCCACACCAAATACGGTGAATGACCCACCCCTTCATTAACACAAGCCACTTCTTCCTTATATGGACTCCTGCTTCTGCAGCTTCCACTTCAACGCCTCCGATGAAGCGGGGTTTACCCACAAAAGCTCCTGCCCTAATAAATCTGTTCTAAGGTGCCGCAGAGCTCCTTGTTGTTTTCACAGAGCCACACTAACACGGCGACCCCTCTGAGCTAATTCATCCGACTGTCACCCAAACCCGGAGGAGATTCTGAATTTTGCTTGGTCTTCAATTTCATTTTAAAAATTTTCCCCCTGGCTTGCCTCTAAGCCTGGCTTTCAGCCAGGGAAAAATTTTAAAATTTAATTTAATTTTCAGCCTGGTCCCGGGCCAGTGCTTAATTTAGCACATGGAACTTTACATGGTGATGCGTTACAGGGGCTGTTGGCAGCACTTAGATGTCTTAGCATTGGCCAAGATCCTTAGCTATTGTAAATGTGCCCAGTTGCATGGAAGTGGATGGAATAACATCACTTGAAGCTGTTGCTGATTAATGCAGCCACTGTGATAGTACAATTCGTCTTGCCCCTCACACGGCACCTAGGCATAGAGGCCCTGTTGCTATCCAGGGATTGTGTAATGCACAACAGGTGAGCCGACAGGTGAATCCCAGGTGGTGAGGTTAAAGGACAAAGGTCATAGTAGTAGAGGCCTGTGCACAAAACTCCAGGGGTCCCAGGTTTGGTTCTGCCCATTGGCGCTATATTAACAGTACATGATGGTCCTGGTTCTGTGTTTTACATCTCCATCTTTTCCTGGCAGTTCCACAATGGCATGCAGGGTCTGGTTCTTAACAGTGTGACACTTTCTCTGCCATTTCTGACCGAGGACAGGTCTAAACTACGGGGGAAGGTCGGCTTAAGGCACACTATTCCAGCTAATTACATAACGTAGCTGGAGTCGACGTACCTTAAGCCAAGCTCAGGCATCATCCTCTCTGCAAAAGGTCAGTGGAAGAAACAGTCCTGTCAACGTCCCTGGGATGAGGTTTACCTGGGAAGTCGACAAATGCCTTTGATGTCAACTGTGGAGCATCCAGACTACCGCGCTGAACCGACAAACAGCTGATTTAACAGCCATTTAAATTTAAATGAAGCGGTGATTATTTAAATCAACGCTTCATTTTCCAATGCCGGATAGCTTAATCTACATGCCTCTGTTGCCAGAGGCATGTAGTGTAGACGTACCCTTGGTGTTGCAACATGTCGTCTCTTAGGGTACGTCTACACTACATGGCTCTGTCGACGGAGCCATGTAGATTTGTTTATTGGGCAAAGGGAAACGAAGCAGCGATTTAAATAATCACTACTTCGTTTAAATTTACATGGCTGCCACGCTGAGCTGACAAACAGCTGATCAGCTGTTTGTCGGCTCAGCGCACTAGTCTGGATGCTCCCCTGCCGACATCAAAGCCCTTTGTCGGCCGCCCCGTTATTCCTCGTGGGATGAGGTTTACCGGGGCTGCCGACAAAGGGCTTTGATGTCAGCAGGGGAGCGTCCAAACTACCGCACTGAGCCAACAAACAGCTGATCGGTTCAGCGCGGCAGCCATGTAAATTTAAATGAAGCGGCGATTATTTAAATCGCGGTTTCATTTCCCTTTGCCTACAACCCTAATCTACATGGCTCCGTCGATGGAGCCATGTAGTCTAGACACAGCCTTAGAGTTGCCCTCTCTTGGCATCACAATATGGCGATCTGTTGGAGTTGCCCTCTCTTGGCGTCGCAACATGTAGATCTGTTCGAGTTGCGCTCTCTTGGCGTTGCAACATCCCCGATTCCATTTGCAGTTTGTCCCTTCCAGTCCTAGTATTCTATGATTCTATGATGTAGAGTGCCCCTGCTAGACCCACTCAGTCGAGCGCTGGAAGATCGACCAATGCAGTGTCGATCTTCAAGGCCCTCCAGCACTTGAACCTTCATCTGCAAGGTGGCACTTTAGAAGTTGACTTGACGTGCGTTCTCTTGGTGTTGCAACATGTCAATCTGTTGGAGTTGCGCTCTCTTGGCATCGCAACATGTCGATCGGTTGGAGTTGCGCTCTCTTGGCATCGCAACATGTCGATCTGTTGGAGTTGCGCTTTCTTGGCATCGCAACATGTCGATCTGTTGGAGTTGCGCTCTCTTGGTGTCGCAACATGGCGATCTGTTGGAGTTGCGCTTTCTTGGCATCGCAACATGTCGATCTGTTGGAGTTGCGCTCTCTTGGTGTCGCAACATGGTGATCTGTTGGACTTGCACTCTCTTGGCGTTGCAATATCCCCGATTCCGTTTGCAGTTTGTGTGACAGCTCTTGGTGAGTTATTTCATTTGCAAGACTGATTGGAAAGGCGTTTGTCTCCATTTAGCTCACACATTCATAATGTTCTGGCAGCTCCAGGAAGTGGCTGCCCAGAATTCTCATTTTGTGCCGATCTGATTTCATGCTGCATGTGTGCCTGATTGCAGCAGCACTCCTACGTCTGGCACAAAACAATTCAGCCCAATCCACCCGTTGGCTTGCCCTGTTTCTAGCTCACCTCCCTCTCCAGGCAAAGCCACTGGTAATAATCGCCTCTTTTACTTCTTCCCCCCATGAGCACCGGCAAGTCATGTTGTGATTGCAGCTTTACTCTCCGCTCCTTTCATACTAGGGAGGATTCGGCCTCCTGTGAAATCATAGACTCCTAGGGCGGGAAGAGACCTCAGGAGTCATTGAGTGCAGCCCCCTGCCCAACGCAGGACCAACCCCAACTCAATCAACCCAGCCAGGGCTTTGTCCAGCCAGGACTTATAAACCTCTAGAGATGGAGATTCCACCCCCTCCCTAGGGAACCCATCCCAGTGCTTCCCCACCCTCCTAGGGAAAAAGTTTTTCCTAATATCCAATCTAGACCTCTCCCACTGCAACTTAAGCCCATTGCTCCTCGTTCTGCCATCTGCCACCACTGAGAACAGCCTCTCTCCAGCCTCTTTGGACTCCCCCCCTTCAGAAACTTGAAGGCTGCTATCCAATCCCCCCTCCCTCTTTCTGAAATCTTCCTTTCTGACTTGACGCAGGAATGGTTGATTAAAATCCAGTGAAGACTCTCCGTAGGATTAAGGCCTGGCATGCCGCCCACACTCCATAATGTGCTCAAACCTGGAAGCTTTTCTTCCCTGACATATCGTACCGCTGAGTACAGACTTCTCCGGGCTTGTTATTTCAGATGGGCTGGGATTGAAACATCTATCCTGCCAGGTACCCATGAGTCCCCAGTAAATTAAATACCAGACTCGCCTACTTGTACGCTGAACACTGGGGAGCCATCCTCTTCTCATATCACGGCTTGAATTATTGCTGTTCTTCACTTGTTGCAGGAATAGCAGTGTCCAATGACTATATTAGAGGCTGTAATGTTACAGGTTCTGGGGGCACTGCTGAGAGGGTGAAATCAGGGTGAATTGCTTAGAAACAGGGCCACTCACAGCCCAAGACTTGGGGTCCCCCACGAGGCATCAAAGCAGTCAAAAGAATACTTCAGCTGCCACTCTGGCCAGCACTGTCCCCAGCACTGTCACACACGCAGTCCCCTTAAACACTGTGCTACTCTCAGTACCACCCCTTACATCAGGGGTGGGCAATACAAAAAATGCAGCCCACGGAGTTAGGTCCTGGCGGGCCACCGCCACTATGTTTACCTGCCGCTCAGCAGGTATTGGAGGATCTCGGCTCGGGTTGGCCGCAAATCACCATTTGCGGCCAATGTGAACAGCAGGAAGCGCCACAAACTGGGACGCCGCTTCCTTCCGCTTGCGTTGGCCGTGAACGGCGATTTGCAGCCAACCAGAGCTGAAAGCCTCCGATCCCTGCTGACGCGCAGGTAAACATAGAGGTGGAGGCCCTCCTGGGACTAGCCCTGTGGACCAGATCCAGCCCGCGGGCCAGAATTTGCCCACCCCTGCCTTACACAGAGGAGAGGTTATGAAAACCAATCTCACCAACTCCAAAAAGGTTCTCCCAGTCCCAAAGGACCAGTCCCAGTCCCCGTCCAATTTATACCTTGGATCCTACCCAAACGAGCATGCTGGGCCAATCCTTTAGACCAGGGCTACTCAACTTTGGAAGCTCCGGGGGCCACAATGATACTCACAGCACATGCTGAGGGCCACAACATGACTACGTCTAGACTGGCATGATTTTCCGCAAATGCTTTTAACGGAAAACTTTTCCGTTAAAAGCATTTGCAGAAAATAGCATCTAGATTGGCACGTGCCAATCTAGACGCGCTTTTCCGCAAAAAAACCCCGATCGCCATTTTCGCCATCGGGGCTTTTTTGCGGAAAACAAATCTCAGCTGTCTACACTGGCCCTTTTGTGCGAACGGGAGCAGAATAGTATTTCCGCAAAAAGCGCTGATTTCTTACAGTAGGAAGTCAGTGCTTTTGTGGAAATTCAAGCAGCCAGTGTAAACAGCTGGCAAGTTTTTCCGGAAAAGCGGCTGATTTTCTGGAAAAACTGGCCAGTCTAGACACAGCTCATAAGTGCAAATATATATGCAAATAGCTGCTTTCACACTGACGGGCATGAATACAGAGATTAAGGCAAGACTACACAACACGCAGGCCCTATGTAAGTCAGTTCTGCTGATATTAATAAAATGCAATAGTTACTCAATTTCCACCCACATGACAGCACTTTTAATGAGCAATGACAATCCAGGAATTTAACTACTAAAATGCAGCTCAACAGAAGACCATTACATTGACTATTTTTTTGTTTTGTCTCCGATCCACAGGCCGTGTCTTGAGCCCTGCATAAACCCAAACCGCACTATGGGCCACATGCTGAGTAGTCCAACTTTACCCTACAATCTAAAGGTTTTTTAATAGAAAGAAAGAAAAGGCTGAGAGTAGATTTGTAAACAAAACTACATTACATGCACCAATCACCAAGCCAAGTGGAGGAACCCTTAGGACAGAATCCACATGCAGATCTTCAAAGAAAAAATTGCGGCTCCTGCACCCGCAGCCGCGGCTTGCGGCTCTGAAAGGAGCATCGTGTTTCTGTCTGAAAGAGACAGAGCCGGAGTCGCAGCGTGCAGATTTCACGCCTTCAAAATGGCCGCCTTAAAAGGGCAATGCCTGCTCCTCTGCTCTCAAAAGGGTGGTGGCTGGGCCTTTTTTTTTTCTTTTTTTGCGCGATAACCTTTATCCTTGGCTCTTGTATCCACAGGAGCAAGTCACCTGTCCATGTCCGCTTTAGGCAAACAGCAAGTCGCCTGCATCTCTCCATCAGAGACACCTCCGAGCTCCTGGCACAGTCAGTTGTTTGGCTTCGGAAATTGGCTTTTCTGTGCAGAGTGGACAGCCACCATCACCTCTTGCATCAGCGAGATGTGGGAGCCATCTCCGGTGTCACTGGAAAGCGACTTCATTGAAAGACCATGTCCACACCTTCCTGATTCGTTATCTTTCTCGCGGCGGTGAATAGCAAATGAATTAGTAATCACGGGCCTCTTGTTTTAACGTCTTGCCTGTATTTCTTTTTCATGCTTTGCTCCTATGCAAAACTGCTTACAAGTTAAAAAAAAGTATTTCATGAGGCTTCTTCTGTTGCCTCATCTATCCTGGCCAGGGACTGGATCTCGCAGAAGATTGAGAATGAAATACGGGGTCTGGCCCCAGCTGGCAGCATCCAAGGTTTGTTCCAGGACCAAAGCTAGAGAGGGTGGAGTGTGAATTAAAATTCAGCTGTGGGTCAGGGCAGCATGGACTGCCAATACCCACCTATTACCTGTTGAAAAGGCAAGATATGGGCCTCCACTGAGGTCAGTCTACACTCTTTCACAAGTCACTTTTCAAAACGTAAATCCCAGACTGACATCAAGGTCGTAATTTCTGGAGATGAGAAATATTCAGCTCTCATAATAAACCAGTGGCTCTCAGCCTTTTCGGATGACTGCACCCCTTCCAGGAGTCCGATTTGTCTTGTTGGCTCCCAGCGTTTACCGCACATAAAAATGACTTGCTTATAAAATCAGATATGCAACTACAAACGTTCCACAGCACGCTGTTATTGCACAGTGGCCGACTACCTCATTTTTTCCCATTTAATTATAAAATACATCTATTGGCAACACGACTTTCTGCCGACAGTATCAAGTGACACTGGTTTAATTTCACTGAGCAGCAGCTGCTTTTTCATACAGCAAATTTCCAGCAGAAATGATGCAGAGGACTGGCACAGCAGTGCACAATCTCAGGTCTGAAGTTTGCGGACCGCCAAACACAAACCTGGTCTGCTGTATTTGCATCACTCATAAACCAACTGGTCCATCTCCATCTTCATGGGAACTGAAAATTATGTCGGCCTCAGAAAGAGGGGGAGAAACAGGTTGCTAGATTGTTTCATTTCAACAAAAGGATCATCTCAATGGGTGTGTCTAGACTATAGGGTTTTGTTAACAAAAGTGGACTTTTGTCGACAAAACTATACCTGCATTTTAAGTGCCTAGATCAAGAGAGAGAATTAGGTGAGCCAAATTGCAGATACTCTCAGATGACAGATGGAATCATGCAGATGTGGCTTGAGGAACATCTGGAGTGCGTAACTCTCCCGTAGTCAAAAAAGTCTCAAAGGGTCACCGTGTTAGTCTGTAACTTTAAAAGCAACAAGTGGTCCTCTGGCACCTTAGGATGTGTCTAGATTACAGGGTTTTGTCGACAAAACTATACCTGCATCTACACTACCGCCGAGTTCTGTCGTCAGAACTTGGCAGTTTTGTCCACGGCGGTAAACCTCATTCTGCGAGGAATAACGCCTTTTGTCAACAGAGCTCTGTCGACAGAAGGTGTTATTCCATCTACACTGTCCTTTGCGTCTACACTGTCATGTCGACAAAGCGGCTTGCTTTGTCGACAGAACTGGATGTAGTCTAGATGCTCTTTGTCAACAGACACCTGCCGTCTACACGGTCTGTCAACAAAAGCCTGCAGTCTAGACATACCCAAGATGTCAGAGATACAGAGATTTTCCTTTACTCTTGTTTGTTTCAAGCTTTTATTCAAAAGACAAAGATGCATGTCTTGTCTAGAATCAACATGAAGGATGCTACATTGATTAACCTGCGCTAGAAATAATGGCCAAAGGAAGGAAGTAGACAACACTTAAACCCAGATCCTCTGCTGGGACCAATTAGAAAAGCTCCTTTAAATTCTCCTTCACCCATATCTTGGGGCATCAAACTTTGATTGGTATTGTTAACCATTTCAGTGGATAATATTGTTGTTTCTTCTGAAGATTTTATTTTTCGATATGTGTCTATTCAAATTTTCCTCCATTGTTGGAAACAATGCAGGAGTCAGGTGATAATTATTTAATGACAGTAGATGTTGAGCTTCATAAAGTTAAAGCTTAATGAGAGCTGCATAATTATCGTCAGTTACAGTTGCATGAACACCAAAGTTGATGGTTCTGGCAAAGCTGTAAATACAGATTTTATGTAGCATTCATTACAAAACACATTTTATATATTTTATGGTGAGAGTCTAAGAAGTTTGCAAGCAGCATTTTTCTTACTTTGCCATCCTATAAATTTTGATTATGTCAAATACAAAATGTTAGATGGTTTGTGTGTATATAGTGAAATTGACATTTACTAACATTTGCCGATTAAAAATCTAATTTTTTCCCAGCATGCCCGTATTGCATTGACTTCGATTTCAGTAATCCTGCTGAGGATTCTGGGATTTCTGCCCTTAGTTTACACACAAGCAGGCCCATCACCACATGTTTTTTGTTGTTATTGACTAGGTTAATCAAGAAGCACAAGAAACCCAAGATCTCAGTTGTCTGTAAAAATCCAATTTGCTGAGCTTGATAAATACACCAATCCGCTCCATTCTTCGCAAATGAAAAATACATAACGTGATAAAGACAGATAAAAACCAATTTTCTCTAAATCCCAGATAGGTGACACCAAATAAAGCATAGACTTCACATTCTAGAAGACAAGAGAAAAACAAAGAACCAAAAAATAGACACATCCGAGAGAAGTCGAGTTAGAAGTGGGAATGCTATCCACAGTATTACTGCATTTATGGATAAGAAATGCTCGTTAAATAGTTTCCCTTAAAATGGAAATATGATGAACCTTCAGTTATAGACGGCCATCACATACCATGGCAGACTATATCTTCTAAACTCACCGTTATAGTATAGGTTGGATCTCTCTCGTCTTGCACCTTCAGGACCTGACCAGTCCCGAATGAGGGAATTTGCTAGACCAGGGGAGATCCGTTGCTACCGCCCCCTCCCGTCCCCACTGCCAGCCCTAGCCACGCCCCCTGTCAGGCTGCTGTGCTGCTGTGGCTCCAGCAATCCGGACTGCCACATCCCCAACCTTGAAGTGAGGACTATGTCCCCCCCAGCCATGGCTCCACTCATGGGGCTGCCAAGTCCCATGTCCCCTGCCCCGCCTCCGCGACCAGGACTGCCGTGGCCCCGACTGTGTTACCAGGGCCACCAGCCCTCTTGCCACTGGGGCTCCTAGCCATGACTCTGTGATCCAGGAACATCCGTGGTCCTACTGGACCACGGATGTTGCCAGACGAGGGAGTCCCAGTGTTTGGAGGTTCAACCTGTATTTCCAAAACCAGATTGATTCATGGTTTTTCACGGGTTCTTGTAGGTTTATTTACAGCAGGTAGAGGACAGCAATCTCTGTGAATACATCCACTTTGTGGCAAGCAAGACTTCTCAAACTCCCTCTACAAAAGGCAGGGAACTTACAATATTGTCCCTTAAAGTGTCCTGAACGCAGATGCCAAAGGTTGGAAGGTTCACGCTTCAGTGCAGGCCCTGAGGCCACAGTTGACGGACACCCAGCTTCTCCTGGTGCTCACTGGACCATGAATGTTAATATGCAGATTTTTCAATCGGTCATGGACCACGGGGGGTGTGCCAGAAGGCTGAAGAAAGCAAACGCTGTGCCAATATTTAAACGGATAAACACGATGAACCAAGCAATGGCAGACCTATCGGCCTGACTCATTCCAGACAAAACAATGGACTGGCTGATGCAGAAAGAGTGAAAGGGGAGTTATATAATTAAGGCCAATCAACTGGAGTTTATGGAAAGTAGATCCTGTCAAACTAACTTGGTATCGTTTTGGGGGGAGAGAGGGGATTGGGTTAGACGTTTGGGTGATACAGTTAATGGTGTTGATGTGATGGACTTGGACTTACCTCAGCCTGTTCCCTCTCAGACTGAGACTGAACCTGCGTGAGCCTGATGAGGTATTTCTGAGCCATTTCAGCAACAGCGCCCCCCAGAGGGAACAGCCAGCATTTCAGCAACAGCGCCCCCCAGAGGGAACAGCCAGCATTTCAGCAACAGTGCCCCCCAGAGGGAACAGCCAGCATTTCAGCAACAGCGCCCCCCAGAGGGAACAGCCAGCATTTCAGGCAACAGCGCCCCCCAGAGGGAACAGCCAGCATTTCAGCAACAGCGCCCCCCCAGAGGGAACAGCCAGCATTTCAGCAACAGCGCCCCCCAGAGGGAACAGCCAGCATTTCAGCAACAGCACTGCCCAGAGGGAACAGCCAGCATTTCAGGCAACAGCGCCCCCCAGAGGGAACAGCCAGTATTTCAGGCAACAGCGCCCCCCAGAGAGAACAGCCAGCATTTCAGTGTTACAGATTCAGACAGACACTGGGCTACTATATATATGATGATAGGAATGCCATTACATGAGATCATCCTACAAGCTTGCTGGACAAATCGCTGTTTGGGGTTTTGAGATGCTTTTGTTCTGATTTGCCATTTCCAATTAGAGATAGAATCATAGAATCATAGAATCATAGGACTGGAAGGGACCTCGAGAGGTCATCGAGTCCAGCCCCCTGCCCTCAAGGCAGGATCAAGCTACGTCTACACCATCCCTGACAGATGTCTATCTAACCTGTTCTTAAATATCTCCAGAGAGGGAGATTCCACCACCTCCCTTGGCAATTTATTCCAATATTTGACCACCCTGACAGTTAGGAATTTTTTCCTAATGTCCAATCTAAACCTCCCCTGCTGCACTTTAAGCCCATTACTCCTTGTCCTGTCCTCAGAAACCAAGAGGAACAAATTTTCTCCTTCCTCCTTGTGACACCCTTTTAGATATTTGAAAGCCGCTATCATGTCCCCCCTTAATCTTCTTTTTTCCAAACTATAAAAGATGGGGGTTTCAAACTTTTTTTCTCATGATCCAGTTGAAGAAAATTGTTGACGCCTGAGGATGAGAGTTTTGGGGTGTAGGAGGAAGCCCTGGCTTTGTGGGGGAGTCAGGGCTGGGGCAAGCGGGGCTTACCTTGAGCAGCACCCAGTCAGTGGTGTAGCGGGGGAGAGGGCTAAGGCAGCTTCCTCCCTCTCCTGGCACCACAGACCATACTGCGCCCTAGAAGCAGACAGTAGCAGGTTCCCAGCCAATGGGAGTGTGGAGCTGTGCGCTCCCTGTTCCCCTCCCCAGCCTAATTCCAGCCACTTCTGCGGCGCAGCGCAGTCTGTGGTCCAGGACAGGAGGGAACTGCCTTAACACCCCCACGGGTCAGCTGATCCCGCTGCAGCTACGAGATCCAGCTCCCAACATTCCACCCCCCAATGCTGGGTCACCACCAGTTGTTTGAAAACCCTGGGTTACGCTCCAGCTCCAGAAACAATGGAAGAAACCAGTATTTACTTGTTTCGATTTCTTAACATTTACAAGCAATTTGGAAATGTGGGCTGTATCTTACAAAGGCTCAAGCATGTTAGTAGCTGCATTGAACGCAGTAAGGCCACTCTCATGCATAAAGTCACTCATGTGCATAACGCGTTTGCAAAATCATGCCTCAATTTGCAACTCATTCCTTTTTTCTTTATGTGCTGGGAAATTACAAGGAAACACATGACGACTCATTTATTTGCAAAAATATCACGCAATTTGTTGACTGTATGGTCAGATGAATGTTGTTTGCCCTGCGCTAGGAGAGATTTAACCCGTTTATATAGCACACTCGAAGAGCTTACTGGAGTCTCCGAAAAATTCAGATAGTACAAATGCATAAAGGGTTGTTCATTAAGGATTTTAAATCTCTTGCAGTTATATGTCGGGGGAAAGCGTTGGGCTGGAATGATTTATTCCATAAGATTCAGAGAGTTGTTTTAATACCTTACCAGGAACTAAGCATCAGAAATAAAAAAGACAAATGAAATACTATAGTAGGATTACTTGTTCCATGTGCTCTCACAAATCAGGCATTAATACTGAATGCTGCAGGTTATTTGCATGTAATTTCAGTTGAAATATTAGGGCTTCAAAATGAAACAAAGACGATTCCAAACCTCGCCAGCTTGCTATATGAAGTTACACCAAAACTTGCAAAGCAGCAGACTTCTGTGCCCCATGGGCCCCCAGTCACTTCAGCAAGGTCTTTATGGGACGAGTGTCTTAATAATCACAGCAAATCATCAAAACCAACCACATCTCTCTTTCTCTGATGACATGGAAAGATGGCCTGTTTGGGCCCATACGGATATCCTCTAGTCAAGTTACAAAGCGCTTTAATTGCTGGAACATGAAAGGAACATTTTAAAAAAAGTATTTTTGGATTAGGAAAAAATTACAAACTTTGCCAGCCTGAGCCAATGTTCTGCAGAAGGTCTCCTTCCAAGGAATCCTGGTATTTTCCATCACACTGTGAGGCACGTGAAGCAGTTTCTACTACAAGTCCTCGGACTAGGGAAGGGAGGACCCTGTGCATCAGAGTGGGACATTAGGACTTAGGTCCTTTGGGTGCTTTAACCGATGTCTCTGCAGTCCTTTACATTACCGAATACCAATTTATTTTGCTAATCTGGACATGCTCTGTCATGTCCAACAGGCTAGACTGAGCCTCTTGGTGGATGCTACTCTACAGACTACCACAGTCATGACCACTAGAGCCCTCTATGGACTACCACAGTAATCATCCATCAAACTCCATTGGCACCCCACCAACCCAAGCACAAAGCAAACCCCCTTACGTCAGGAGTGAGTTCAGAACGGCCAGACTGGGTCAGACCAATGGTCCATCCAGCCCAGTGTCCTGTCTGCCCACAGTGGCCAATGCCAGGTGCCCCAGAGGGAGGGATCACAATAGATAATCCTCACATGATCCCTCCCCTGTCACCCATCTCCCGACAGACAGAGGCTAGAGACACCATTCCTACCCATCCTGGCTAATAGCCATTGATGGACCTAACCTCCAGGAATCTATCTAGCTCTTTTTTGAACCCTGTTTAAAGTCCTAGTCTTCACCACATCCTCTGGCAAGGAGTTCCACAGGTTGACTGTGCGTCAAGTGAAGAAAAACTACCTTTTGTTTGTTTTAAACCTGCTACCTACTGATTTCATTTGGTGACCCCTAGTTCTCATTTTATAAGAATAAGTAAAGAACTTTTCCTTATTCACTTTTTCCATACTAATCATGATTTTATAGACCTCTATCATATCCCCTCATAGTCTCCTCTTTTCTAAGCTGATAAGTCCACGTCTTTTTCATTTCTCTTCAGATGGGACCCGTTCCAAACCCCTCATCATTTTTGTTGCCCTTTTCTGAACCTTTTCCAATGTCAAGATATCTTTTTTGAGATGAGGCAACCACATCTGTATGTATTATTCAAGATGTGGGCACACCGTGGTTTTATATAAAAGAAATAAGATAGATTTACCGATCTGTAATTGCCAGGATCACCTCTAAAGACCTTTTTTAATACTGGCATTACGTTAGTTATCTTTGGCTACGTCTAGACTCTATCTCTCTGTTGACAGATGGATGCAAATCAAGCACATTGAAATTGCTAATGAAGCAGGGATTTGAATATCCCATGCTTCATTAGCATAAATATGGCTGCTGCTTTTTTGGAGGTTTTTTTTTTTTTAATGGCAGTCTAGACACGGATCTGTCAAAAATAGACCCTTTTTCAACAGATCCTGTATTCCTCAAGAAATGAGGTTTACAGGATCTGTTGAAAAAGGCTTTTTTTCGACAGATCCGCATCTAGACTGCTGAGGTGGGTTTTTTTTTAAAAAAAAACCTCCAAAAAAAGCAGCAGCCATATTTATGCTAATGAAGCACGGGATAGTTAAATCCATGTTCATTAGCAATTTCAATGTGCTTGATTTGCATCCATCTGTCAACAGAGAGATGGAGTCTAGACATAGCCAAAAATAGCTAACGTAATGACAGTATTTAAAAAGGTCTTTAGAGGTGATCCTGGCAATTACAGACCGGTAAATCTATCTTATTTCTTTTATATAAAAAAGCGGTGGCCATGTCTATGCTAATAAAGCATGGGATATTTAAATCCCTGCTTCATTAGCAATTTCGATGGGCCTAATCTACATCTCTCTGTCGATAGAGAGGTGTAGTCTAGAAACACCCTTTCAGTCATTAGCTACAGACGCTGATTTAAAGGATAGATTACAAACCGCAGTTAATAGTTCTGAAATTTCCTTGTGGTGGGAAAAACACTTCCTCCTTTTTCTGTCGTTCCCCTTTCTGAACTGAAGAGGGGGAGGGATAGCTCAGTGGTTTGAGCATTGGTCTGCTAAACCCAGGGTTGTGAGTTCAATCCTTGTAGAGGCCATTTAGGGCAAAAATTTGTCAGGGGTGGTAGTGGTCCTGCTGTGAAGGCAGGGGACTGGACTCAATGACCTTTCAAGGTCTGTTCTAGGAGATAGGCAATCTCCTTTAATTTTTTTTTAAGTGTTGGGCTGCTGAAGTGCTTTTCCCTCTACAGGGATGTTACATTTTATTTATGGATGGATCATACCCAGCCTTGGAATTCTGCTGCGAGCGCCCCAGCCAGAGCTGAGGAGCGTGACAGAGCTCTCCGCATGAAGGTCTGGTGGCCCGTGAGTGCCTCAAGCTTTGCGCATATGTGTAAGTCTATTATTTTAGTCACCTCAGCATGAGCGGCAACCCGTCTGGAGTAATGTCAGGGGTCTTTCCCCGCCTCAGCCACAGCTCCACGAATGCCTGCCCACCGAGTGGGCTTCCAGATAGACCACGGAAATCAGCGGCGGGGAACCTAAAGGCCTGGGGGCCAGATTTGGCCCCCTGAGACTCAGGGCTCCTCCCGCACCCGGCAGCAGGGAGCCAGTGCTGCCATGCCAGTCTTGTGCCCCCTTCTCTGCAGGGCTGGAGCGCCAGCTCCCTACAGTGGGGTGGGGAGCGTCGGAGCCTCGCAGGTCAGAGTCAGGCAGGCCCGGGGCTGGATCAAACCCACAGGCTCTGTCTGGTGGAGGGAGGAAGTGGTTCTAGCCACAAATTCTACTACCCTGGGCCTGTCTAGGCTCTGGTGGGTGAGGGGAATGTGCAGAGTCTTACCCCTCACTGACACACACCCCCGACTGAGGAGAATTTGGTTTTGTTTTGCTTCTCATTTGTGTTCGGCCCCTGACAGATTTTTCTGTGGGTCAGCAGCCCCCAGCCCAGAAAAGGTGGGTCAGCAGCCCCCGCCCCTGCTCTAAAGCATTAGCCTTCGATAGGAGACATTTTTCTACACATACTTAACATGCTGGTGCCATAATACCCTCTGCTAAGACGTAATCCGTTTGGGGTCAAGGATGCCCCCAGAAGGGGGCAACAGAAGTCATAGACTCATAGACTTTAAGGTCAGAAGGGACCATTATGATCATCAAGTCTGACCCCCTGCACAGTGCAGGCCACAGAATCTCACCCACCCCTCCTAGAATAATCCTCTCACCTAGATCTCAGATATTGAAGCCTTCAAATACTTTGAAGACCCCAAGATGCAGAAAATCCTCCAGCTGTGATCTGTGCCCCATGCTACAGAAGAAGGCGAAAAACCTCCAGGGCCTCTGCCAATCTACCCTGGAGGAAAATTCCTTCCCAACCCCAAATATGGCGATCAGCTAAACCCTGAGCATGTGGGCAAGACTCACCAGCCAGACACCCAGAAAGTTCTCTATAGTAACTCCTACCATCCCTCCATTGACCTATTTCCCACTGATAATGAATGGTCAATTAGTTACCAAGATCATGTTATCTCATCAAACCATCCCCTTCATAAACCCATCTAGTTAAATCTTGAAGCCAGATAGATCTTTTGCCCCCACTACTTCCCTTGAAAGGCCGTTCCAGAACCTCACTCCTCTAATGGTCAGAAACCTTCGTCTAATCTCAAGTCTAAACTTCCTACTAGCCAGCTTATATCCATTTGTTCTTGTGTCCACATTGGTATTAAGCTTAAATAATTCCTCTCCCTCCCTGGTATTTATCCCTCTAACATATTTAAAGTCAGTGGTGACGAAACGGTTAATGCACTAGTGTTAATGCACGGACTCCCTTGGTGCCTTTGAATATTTCTAAATGAGCCCAGACTACGGTACGGCTCCGCACTTGTAAAAAGCAATAAGTTTACAAATGTGTCTGCGTGCGCACCACCCGCCAGAAATCCAGATAACACTCCTAAGCAAAACCCAAGGGAAACCGCCCTGTCTTTGGAGCTGAACCTTGTTAATTAGGCATATCGTCCCTTCATCATGGTGGGTTCTTTATTCACAATTAAGTTGTAGTTGCATAGAAAATAAATACAATCGGAATTTTTTCACTGGCCTACATCAACCCATTCTTTCTCAGCTTCATGAGGTCATCAAGAAACCTCTTTTGTTCATTTGTGGTGCCCTCTTCCCGCAAAGACACATTTGCTTGGGATAGATTCATAGCTGAGGTCTTTTAAAAAAAATATTGATCAATATTTAAAATTCTATAAGAGCTTCATCAATCTAATCAAATCACTTTTTCACTGACTGTCTCCCCTACTTACATTTTTTAGCCTTTTATTGTTAGGTGAATCCCTGATTGAATTCTGAGATCTCCTGCATCGGCGCATTTGCATATTTTGAATAGAAACGCAGGCTCTGTTATGGGATTCAATTTCTCTCTGAATTCTCATTCCGAAGCTGTTCTTTTCGGCATTGTTCATGGAAGTAATCAGAATTTTAATCATTTTCATGCAACTAAGAATGTATTGTGAGGTGGGATGGCGGTGAGGATCACCAAAGGAAGTGAAATGCTATTAAAATCCAAGACTTATTCGAGGCCCATGTTGTGAGCATGTTGTTCATAATTTTTTACTGTAACGCAAACTGATTTTCCGATGACGACGGGACAGAATACGATGTGATGCGATTCATAAACAAACTTTGAATAATACTGGTGCTTTATCCTGTGACTTCCCAGTTTACAAACAGTTATTCAGCATGAAATGTAAGTAATTAACTCCCCCTCCCACCGAAAAAAACCCTCTTGGCACTGGATGCTGTAGATTTGGATGTAAAAGATCCATACTGTTGTACTGCAGTGTTGTACAGTCAGGGTTCTTGGGGTTGTCTCGATACACTCCTGACAGGACCTTTACTCTGTTGGTGATGCTAAACTTTTGTCTGCGTATACTCTCTTTATCTAGGGTGTTACACCCCATGCATTTGGGTCACCAGAGGAGATCCCTAGGAAACAACAGATACAGGTAAGGGTTGAAATCAATCAGGCAGGTTTATTGTCCAATGTGATGCTCTAACAGTTGGTAGGTAGCAGAAATTCTCAGCGCTACACCGCTGTGCATTTGACCCACATTGACAATATACCAACACATAGCAAGTCTATTTCCACATAACAGATATTAACAGCAGTTAGTCAGAGAGATATGGAGATATACCTATCTCATAGAGCTGGAAGGGATCTTGGGAGATCGAGTCCAGTCTCCTTCCATTATGGCAGGACCAAGCACCATCACTGAGAGATTTGCCCCAGGTCCCTAAACAGCCCCCTCAGGAGTTGAGCTCATAACTGTGGGTTTAGCAGGCCAATGCTCAAACCACTGAGCTATCCCTCCCCCGTAAAAGATTAGCCCTCGTAAGCCACTGTGCATTCCATAAGTGTGGGCAATGACACCTGCCGTTTCAGGCACCCAGTGCACACACCCCAGGTCGGTTGTAGAATACCCTTTCTGGTGTCCTTTTATAGACCGGTACAAACAACTTACATCACTTCCTTACACACCAGATTTCCCCCCTCTGTTGCCTAGTTATCACCCCTCACCTTATGGAAGGGGGGCTTACAGTCTATCCTTCATCCTGTCAATTTCAACCCGATCCTAAACCCAGATCGGTATGTGCATAGCTTCTAGGGAGTCTTTGTACCGAGACATTCCTTACGAAGATGTTCTGCTACTCCCTTTTGGCTTACAGTCTGTACCTGGTGCCTCCCTATGTCCTCATGTACCCAATCACGCCATAGAACCATAGAGCTGGAAGAGACCTCAGGAGGTCATCAAGTCCAGCCCCCGGCCCAAGGCAGGACCAATCCCAACTAAATCAACCAAGCCAGGGCTTTGTCAAGCCAAGACTTAAACATCTCTAGGGATGGAGACTCCACTAGTTCCCTAGGTAACCCATCCCAGTGCTTCCCCACCCTCCTAGTGAAATAGTTTTTCCTAATATCCAACCTAGACCTCCCCCACTGTAAGTTGAGCCCATTGCTCCTTGTTCTGCCATCTGCCACCACTGAGAACAGCCTCTCTCCATCCTCTTTGGAACCTCCCTTCAGGGAGTTGAAGGCTGCTCTCAAATCCCCCCTCACTCTTCGCTTCTGTAGACTAAACAGACCCAACTCCCTCAGCCTCTCCTCATAGGTCATATGCTCCAGCCCCCTCATCATTTTGGTTGCCCTCTGCTGGACCCTCTCCAATGCGTCCACATCCTTTTTGTAGTGGGGGGCCCAGAACTGGACACAATCCTCCAGATGTGGCCTCACTAGAGCCGAATAAAGGGGAATAATGACATCTCTGGATCTGCTCCTGTAGAGGCAATGTATGTGTCCTATATTTTGGACGAGCTGGCATAGGTTCATCTATCTGCATCCAACGTCCAAATATGTAGACTCTCTTTTGGGAGGCCGTCCTTGCTGCTTGAACAGGTGTCTGCACACACGCACGGCATGCAAAGCAAATATTATCCACAGCTCTGGAACATCTTGCCGGGTGTTTGCACACAGCAGAAACCGATGGGATGGGAGCCCAGCCGAAAACCCCCAAACAAACAGAGACAGCAAGCATTCCAATTAGAAAGCACCCGGCTCTGCTGAAATACACCCTTGCCAGGATGAAGCGTTTCGCTCCACCATCTGCCCCACCAATGTCATTCCAAACGGGAGATCAATGGCAGGTAATCCAATCGAAACAAACAATAATAACATCCTGGAGAGAAATTACTCCGGGCTGCAAAGTGTCGCACGTATCATACGCTGAGTAGCACAGATGGAACGGAGTCTTATTTTTCTCTCTATGAAACTGGCTGGGCACTGGCTATTGTTCTTGCTGGAACCGAATGGATACTAGGGGAACAGTAAATGTCAGCCTCTCCAACTTTTACAGCTGGTTCAAGTTCTTGAAATGTACGAGCCTTAAAATTGCTTGTAGGACTACAATAGCTCAGTGAGAGAAAGCGGTAAATAGGGCATCTGAGGCCTGGTGGTGGCCCACACACATTGGTGGGCATTCAGCATGACATTTAGCCAGCTCCGGGGACAGTTCTTCTATTGGACGCTGCCTCGGAATTCCGAAGCTCGCATCACCAGCAATGCAAGATCCTCATTGGACATGAAAGCTGGACCCAAACCCAGATTAGAACACTTCTGAACATTGCATCCAGGTTTTTTTTTCGCAACATGGACCCATTTCTGATAGGAACCAGAACCTTAATACACAGACTGCCTCTGTCTTTCAAATATCCCCTAATATTTGATGTTTGAGACTAAGTTTCCTTCCGGAGTAGTAGGGTACAGCTGGGAACTGGAAACGTGAAACGCCAGTATCACACGTAACCCCTCCTGTTCACCAGCCCAGTGTGAAGTTATTCAGCATAGGGGAAGCCTTGTGACTTTTTACACCACTGTGGGAGGCGAGGCCTGAGGCTGCTTGGTGTGCTATGTGTTGTGTTTGTGTGAGTGCACCTCAGACCAGACCCACTCGGACAAATCAGCAGAAACAGGGTTTATTCTGTTAAAAAAAACAACCCATAGAACAGGATCACAATCTAGCACAGTCCCTGCTGAGACCCGGCAGGGGGCACAGAGCACATCCTGGTTGAGCCAGGAAGTTCCTCCAACATGCCGCCGTTTGTAGTTCACAACTTGTCGTTTCCAGGGCTGCTGTTGAAGGGTGCTGGACCTTGGGCTACATCCGTATCGAGCTAGGGGAAAGAATCGTGGGGGAGAGGGGAGAGGTTGGCTGTGGCTGATATTCCTGAAAAACAAAATCATTGGGGTCAAACCGAAAAGTCCACGCCATGCTGACAAATAGGAGAAGTCCATTTTAGGTTGAATGGAGAGTATAGTTACTCCCAAGGGAGCTGACAATCAGACTGGGCCACTGGACAAGGTGCTCTTGGAAGGGGCAGGACCAATGGTAGCCAGCCCAGAGGGTCACCTGAAGTGCGCCCCCCGCTCGCCTCCCAGCCCTTAGAGCTGCCTGGAGCGCGCCTCATGGGGCTCCAGCAGCAATTTAAAGCCCCAGGCCCTTTAGAATCACTGGGCCCTGTATCAGTTGTCACCTTTATACACACACACACCCGTCAGCGGGCCTGGTTACTTGATGTGATTGAGAGGGGACATGTCAGAAGTTTTCGAGTATCTGAAAGGGTGTCGCAAGGAGGAGGGAGAAAAATTGTTCTCCTTGGCCTCTGAGGACAGGACAAGCAATGGGCTTAAACTGCAGCAATTGTTGGCGGACCTGACAATCACAGTTGCTACGGTATCCAAACCTCCACACGGACGGGAATAAATGGCCCAGGGAGGTTGTGGAATCTCCATCCCTGGAGATATTTAAGGGCAGGTTGGACAGACACTTGTCTGGGATGAGCTAGATGGTGTTTGGTCCTGCCGTGAGGGCCGGGGACGGGACTGGATGACTCTCCAGGTCCCTTCCAGTTCTAGTGTTCTGTGAAAACGTCCATGGAGCAGCTATGCCACAGCAAATGGTTTTCTGTATCTAAAAGCCCAGACTGGTGTTAAGGGTGGCAAGCGTAACCCACGTCCCTACCAGGGAGCTATCTCTATGAGAGACGCTTGTGGGGGGAGGTAGGCGTGAGTAGTGTCTGGATCACTGTTGCTAGGCAGGTTTGGCCCTCTGCACCCAGAAGCTTCTGGAGTTGGGTGTGGTTGTTTGGGGCCTGCTCCCACAGGTCTGTCTCTGTTGCTGGGGCCGGACTCCATGAGCCAGCAGGCAGGGCAGCTGCTTTGCTAAGGGCCGTGTGTCCTGGGAGAGGCTGAGTCAGGAGCAGACAGCAGGTTAGTACCATTAGTGACCCTCTGTCAGGGCACTTGGGCCATGTTAATTGTAGCCAGGGGGAACTCGGAGGGGAAATACCTTCTTCCGGTTCAGTTGTGTGCTTGGAAGGTTGTTTGATTTTAGCCAAACTGTTCGGCTATGTCTAGACTGGCATGATTTTCCACAAATGCTTTTAACGGAAAAGTTTTTCCGTTAAAAGCATTTGTGGAAAAGAGCGTCTAGATTGGCACGGACACTTTTCCGCAAAAGCACTTTTTGCGGAAAAGCGTCCGTGCCAATCTAGACGCGGTTTTGCGCAAAAAAGCCCCGATCGCCATTTTCGCCATCGGAGCTTTTTTGTGCAAAACAATACCATGTTGTCTACACCGGCCCTCTTGCGCAAGAGGGCTTTTGCCCGAACGGGAGCAGCATAGTATTTCCGCAAGAACACTGATGATCTTACATGAGATCGTCAGTGTTCTTGCGGAAATTCAAGTGGCCAGTGTAGACAGCTGGCAAGTTTTTCCTCAAAAGCGCCTGCTTTTGCGGAAAAACTTGCCAGTCTAGACGCAGCCTTCTAGTTTAACTTCCTCAGCCAGTGCGATTCTTCAGCTTTTCCTAACGTGGAGCAATGGACAACAAGTCATTTCTGTGGTGTTGTTCTCCGGTTTTGTGTTTTCTTGTAACTGGATTTTCTTTGTGTCTGTTCACTTAGAGCTAAACTGACTAATTAATCAGTGAGCTGGCTGTATAGGGCTCCAGGAAGCAAGTGGAGAGATGGTTCAGACTCAACATATGGTGCAGATTTGATTATCAGAGACACACCCTGAGACTTCGGTGAACTAAATCTGAGCTTTTGGACTCTCTCAGTTTCTTACTGTGCTTTGTGTGGCCTGCACTGTTCAAATATTACTTTTGGTTTTCCCTTTAGGTATGTTGTTGTAACTGTGAAGACAACATCTGTGGATTATAAAATAGCTCTGTCCTGTTGTAAAAATTAGATTAGAATTATTTCTTCATCATAAGATTTTATAAAGTTATTTAAATACATTCATTCCTTTAGTGTCTTTTGAGACTTGAATGCAGGGAGGTAGACACTACCGTCCTTGCTGAAATTGCTTAAGAGACTCAACTCTGGGTCTCCAACGACTTTCTATGGGAATTGGGGTTTATGTAGATGCTGGAGAAGGGCAGTGAAGTCTAGTCCACGTAATGTTATATACAGGGCTTGCGAACAGCGGCAAAAGCCGCTCGCCAGCTCTGCACTGCGCATGCGCGATCGAATCTACACTACTGCTGAGTTCTGTCATCATAACATCGACTGAACTCGGCAGTTTTGTCGATGGTGGAAAACCTCATTCTACGAGGAATAACGCCTTTTGTCGACAGAATTCTGTCGAGAGAAGGCGTTATTGCATCTACACTGTCCTTTGCATCCACACTCTCATGTCGACAAAGCGGTTTGCTTTGTCGACAGAACTGGATGTAGTCTAGATGCTCTTTGTTGACAGAAGCTTTGTCAACAGTATCTGTCAACAAAGCCTCTGTCGACAAAAGCCTGTAGTCTAGACATACCCACTTTGGATACAGCCCCAGGGATTTCTGCCCTAGACTTTCTGGCCTTGCTTGGTGACCCCCCCTTAAATTTGTGCATTGCCCCCCCCCAACGGACCCCAGAACCTTAGTTGAGAACCACTGTTCTAGTCTATTGATCCATAAAGGTAGCATCTTGAGTCCTTTTCAGTTGACCTCACTTTTAGCTGCACGCTGGCCACTACCATATGGAAAGTAGGCTTCTGTGCTGGGGGACTTCCATGTTAGAGCTCCTAGGCCTGATGTTTTTAAAGGGGGTTTAACTGAATCCACGTTAGCATGGGTGGAATATTTTGCTAAGATGTCTTGAGGGCTTAGGCACTCAACCAGCATTATGGTGCGCCATAGTAAAGATGGTCTTAGAAGGTCCCATTTCAGCACGGGCTTTCGGCCTTTATTTTGTGTGTCTATTTAAAATAAACATGAACGATCGAATATAAACTCTGAGCGCTATTTGAATATTTCCTTGTTTATATCCATCTTAGTAAC
Source organism: Pelodiscus sinensis (assembly GCF_052426305.1). NCBI lineage: Eukaryota > Metazoa > Chordata > Testudines > Trionychidae > Pelodiscus > Pelodiscus sinensis. The sequence goes on from NC_143056.1 coordinate 5,133,149, forward strand.
GTTTAGGGAGAAGGATAGGGTGTGACCTTCAAAAATCTTGTCTGCTGCTAAATATAATTTCAGAGGGGTCGCTGTGTTAGACTGTTTCAGCAAAAACGAGGAGGAGTCTATGGCACCTTAAAGATTAACACATTTATTTGGCATGAGTTGTCATGGGCTGGAGTTCAAATAAATGTGTTAGTCTTTATGGTGCCACCAGCCCCCTCGTTGTTGTTGTTTTTTTAATGTGGCTTGTTTGCTAACAACATAGAATCCTAGAGCTGGAAGAGACCTCAAGAGTCATCAAGTCCAGCCGCCTGTCCAAGGCAGGACCAATCCAACTAAATCAACCCAGCCAGGGCTTTGTCAATCCAGGACTTAAAAACCTCTAGGGATGGAGATTCCACTACCTCCCTAGGTAACTGATTCCAGTGCCTCCCCATCCTCCTAGGGAAAGAGTTTTTCATAATATCCAACCTAGACCTTCCCCACTGCAACTTGAGACCATTGCTCCTTGTTCTGCCACCTGTCACTACTGAGAACAGCCTCTCTCCATCCTCTTTGGAACCTCCCTACAGGAAGTCGAAGGCTGCTCACAAATCCCCCCTCACTCTTCTCTTCTGCAGACTAAACTAACGAACTAAACAAACCCAAATCCCTCAGTCTCTCCTCATAGGACATATGCTCCAGCCCCCTAATCATTTTGGTTGCCCTCCGCTGGACCCTCTTCAATGCGTACACATCCTTTCTATAGTGGGGGGCCCAGAACTGGACACAGTACTCCAGATGTGGCCTCACCAGTGCTGAATAAAGGGGAATAATCACTTCTCTAGATCTGCTGGCAATGCTCCTCCTAATGCACCCTAATATGCCATTAGCTTTCTTGGCTACAAGGGCGCCCTATTGACTCAAGTCATACCCAGCTTCTCATCCACTGCAATCCCCAGGTCCTTTTCTGCAGAACTACTACTTAGCCAGTCGGTCCCCAGCCTGTAACAATGACATAGCATGCATTTTCCTTTGAACATCACTCACAAGAGTTGGAGAAAGGGCGAGGGATTCTTGCTAGTCACACGTGACTCATTTTTGTATTTTCGAAACCCCGGAAGCCCTGGACTTCCTCATTACTCGACAGCCACTGGCCATCACAAGATCACCCCCGTCAGCCTTCTGCAGGATGGGTCTGTTGGTACAAACACATGCCCTCAGCAGCTGAACATCACCAGCCGGGCCCGGGGGCAGTGTGGGAGAGGGCAGCTCCGTGCTCCCAGAAGAAACAGGGCCTCAGATAGAAGGGATGGGGCTAGGGTAGCCATCTCTTAGCACCATCCAAACAGTGCAGTGTCCTCCTGCCTTGCCGGCCCTCAGAGCCAGCCACCATGTGTGGCATGGGGCCCTGGAGCATGCCACATGGGAGCTCCCACAAAGATTCTACTGTGGCCTTTGAAGCGACCGAAGTCCCGGGCCTTTTAGAATTACTGGATCTCAGGGCAAATTTGTCATTCCTCTCCTCCCAGTCAGCAGACCTGACGATCACCGTTGCCAGGGTATCCAAAAGAACTCGAGCACCAAAGGGAGCAATTTTTTTAGCAAGCCTGTTTGTCTAGCGCAAAAAGACTCCTGGGCTGTGATATGTGTTCCACGGCTGCTTTAGACTAATATCTAAGGCCAGAGCACAGTGCTGGCATTCCAGGAGAGGTTTTGGGGTGGTCCACTTGTATTATCATTTCCTTGGTATTAGGTATGCTGCTGCCCTTCACAATACAGGAATCATGGTTTTAATATCCTGCCTAGTAAGTTAAAACCCGTCTCCTGCTTTTATATGATGCTATCTTGGAAGACTTTATTTCATTAAGCACATTCTCTTTCACCGCGGTATATTTTCACGGCCGTCGCTATTTATTTTCTCCCAACGTCTGCATTAACATCATGTTTGCCAGATGGAATTTAAGCGATAGGCGCTAAATACTCAAGATAAGCCGCTGAGCAATTTGGTCTAAGATGTGAAAGGCTTGTACCTCGGCGGATGCAATATGGTCTGATAGAGCTGGACAACATAGAATCATAGAAGGCTAAAACTGGAAGGGACTTTGAGAGGTCATCAAGTCCAGTCCCTGCCCTCATGGCAGGACTAAGCACTTTCTAGACCATCCCTGACAGGTGTCTGTCTAACCTGCTCTTGAATATCTCCAGTGATGGAGATTCCACAACCTCCCTGGGCAATTTATTCCAGTGTTTAACCACTCTGAGAGGAAGTTTTTCCTCATGTCCAACCTAAACCTCCCTTGCTGCAGTTTAAGCCCATTGCTTCTTGTCCTATCATCAGAGGTCAAGCTGAACAGTTTTTCTCCCTCTGCCTTTTAGGTACCTGAAAATCACAATCATGTCCCTTCTCAGTCATCTCTTTTCCACACTAAACAAGCCCAATTCTTTCAGTCTTCCCTCATAGCTCATGTTCTCTAGATCTTTCATCATTTTTGTTGTTCTTCTCTGGATCCTCTCCAATTTCTCCACATCTTTCTTGAACTGGACACAATACTCCAGCTGTTGCTTAATTCGTACAGAGTACTTCTTTGTGAGTACCATGGTCACAATTAGCTCCCCCCACAGGGTGGAGGGCAAGGAGTCTGGGAGAGAGTGGAGCTGAGCACGGCAAAAGAGAGAACACACCAGCTTATTATGTGTGATTGTGCCTCATTTCTAATGGCCAGATAAAACAGAGGGTAAGAACATAAGAACAGCCACACTGGGTCAGATCAAACGTCCATCTAGCCCACTATCCTGTCTGCCGACAGTGACCAATACCAGATGCCCCAGAGGGCGGGAACACAACAGGTAATCCTCACGTGATCCTTCCCCTGTCACGCACTTCCAGACAAACAGAGGCTAGGGACACCATTCCTACCCTTCCTGGCTAATAGCTCCATGAATCTATCTAGCTCTTTTTTGAACCCTGTTCAAGTCCTAGTCTTCACCACATCCTCTGGCAAGGAGTTCCACAGGTTGATTGTGCACTGAGTGAAGAAAAACTTCATTTTGTTTGTTTTAAACCTGCTGCCTATTCATTTCATTTGGTGACCCCCTAATTTTTACATTGTGGGAATAAGCAAATAACTTTTCCTTATTCACTTTTTCCACACCAGTCATGATTTTATAGACCTCTATCATATTCCCTCCTTAGTCTCCTCTTTTCTAAGCTGAAATGTGCATTACTTTACATTTATCGACATTACATTTCATTTGTCATTTTGTTGCCCAATCATTTAGTTTGGTGAGAACTTTTTGAAGCTCTCCACAGTCTGCTTTGGTCTTAACTATCATGAGCAGTTTGGTATCATCTGTAAATTTTGCCATCTCCCTGGTTTTCCCTTTCTCTAGATCGTTTATAAATAAATTGAATAGGATTGGTCCCAGGACAGACCCTTGGAGGACACCATTAGTTATTTCTCTCCACGCTGAAAACATGCATGCAATTCCCTCATGTTTTAAAGGTACTTAGACTTTTCCAAATGGAGTTCCAGCCATTTTTAATCAGATCAAGGCTCATCGGGGAGACCTGGAGGCAAACTATTTTGACTGTAATTACCTGAAAATCAAAACAGAATCCTACAAAAAGTGGCAACATAGATGCAAGGCTCAGGAGAACAAAAGACTAACACACGTGTGTAGGGACGGAATCAGAATGTCTCAGTGTAGCCCAGACTCTGGTTCAGGGCAGGGCACCAAATGGTCAGGTCTCCTAGCTCAGGCAGAGAGCCAACACGTGCAGGCCAACCCTGCCTAGAGAAGCAGGGACGGACGGCCACCCATGGGTTGGGATGACAGGGGGACTCGGGCCCACTCGCTCCACTGCGTCCCAGCTCAGGGCCCTAACAGTGGCAGATTGTCCTGCCGCTGGGTCAGTGGGGATCTACCCACCACACGCCGACTTTCTCACAGGTTCTGGTTCAGCCAGACTAAGATCGGCTGTCCCTGGCCTACTTCCAACCTCCCTCGCCAGGCATACCTGGCTCCACTGCAAGTCCTCTGGGTCACTGGGGCCAGGAACCCCTAGTAGAGTAGGTCGTTCCTCAGGCTGTGCTCCTGGCCCGTCCTCAGTTTCCTTTAGGTCCACAGCCACCTCCCAGCTTGGGAGCACAGAGCAGGGATCTGGCTCCTCCGGCAGCAAGGGCCGCGCTGGGCTCCTAGCCCAGCTATTTATACTCCTGGCCCCTCCTCCTGACTTCCAGCAAGATAGTGGAGTGGGGCAGGGCTCCACCCACCTGGGTCTAGGGAGGTGCGCAGCACCTGCGCCTCGCTACACTCGGGCAGGCAATGAGTTACACCAGGCAATAAATAGAAGTTCTATAAATAAAGAGCAAGAGAAAGATGAAGAAAATGCAGATCCTCTCCTTAGTGGGATGGAAAGCTTTTTTATGGCATTTAGACATCCATTTCCCAACCATATCAAAGGCTAGTGGAATCCTGGCTTTCATTTAAGAGCTTACGGGATACGTTTTATGGGTAACTACTACGAAAGCAGTGTGCGAGGTGTAATGAGTTTGTCAGGCCTGCCAGGAGTTACTTATTACAGAATAGTGAAGCCTTTGAAAGAACAATCACATCTCCTCTCTTGCAGTGATGCAGTAGGGTCATCCCATGAGCCTTGGGTCATAACCCTTGTGCCGGGACAGGGTGTTTGCACAATATTTTCTCTTCCCTATATCGAATTCTTGGAGAGTGATGTTCTAATGTAGCCGATTGGAACTAGTACCTTTGGTTCAGCATAGGCACATCAAGGGTGAACTGTCTACTGGGATCCTAAATAATTTGTTATATAGAAAACTGCACATACAATTGCATGACGTTCTTTTTCTAAGACAGAATAATTGTGTTCCGTGCGTGTCAGTTTCTTTCATAAGAAAGCAATGGAATGACTTCTGCTGCTTTCCCTCGTGCGTCAGAACTGCATGTAACCACATGCCTGATGCATCAGTGGACAGGTAAAACATTTTGTCAAAATCTAGACCGGCTAGGAAGGCTTTTCTGATATTTGACTTTGTGGGTTTGCACCCATCTGTGATATAAGACACACTTTCACCGAAACCAACTACAGATCAGAGGTAAGAGGTACCTAGATGTAAGAAAGACTGTCCTTGCATTTTAGTTTGCAGTATAGGCCAGTTAACAAGAGCTTCTACTTTCAAGGCACCAGGAGAAATTTGGACACCCCTTGCCCAAAGATCTGAATAAGGAACTTTAGTAGCTCCTCAACTGTGTTTTATGATCTGTTAAATATTGCAATGGCATCAACAGAAGCCCATGCAAAGTCTCATAGGCCATTTAAAACATGATTAGCAAGCCTCTGAAAGGTGGTTCTTGCATTAGTTAGCCCACAAGGTAACACTATGTACATCTGAAGTCCCATATCAGTACCAAACGTGGATTTTTTTTTTTCTGTTTTGCTGTGTAAAAGGATTTGCCGGTAACTCTTAGCTGGGTCTTTTTTGCCATGTTTGAATATCTACCATATCATCAGTTCTAGGAATACGTTGGGCAGCTGGTACTATGACTGGGGTTAGTTTTCTACAGTCACCCCAAATTAATAATCCAATCTTTTTTAGGAACCATACAACTGACTGCAGCTCAGCTTTTCAGCTTCTTTTATAGGCCTTTCTAGCGCCTGATTGGCTGCTTCCTCCTGCAAACGCTCAAGCCTCCTTGGAGGACTTGTCTATGGTTTGCTGGGCCAGGATGTGGCAAGACCACAAGCCTCCAACAGGGGGCTTTGCAGACTGGTCCACCCCATCGCAGAATCTCACTCACTCTTTCCACAACCTCCGAGATCTGTCCCAGGAGTTATTCACTGAGTGCCTGTAATGGTTTGGTGGGGGTGGTCTCTCCCTGTCTGGGTCCATGGGAGGCCACTCTGCTTCACTATGTTCCCATGCATTGCCTACCGATAGCAGGGTAAGAGTCTATAGCTTGGGCCTGTGCTCAGACCAAGCAGGAAGGGGAGTCGGGCATAGGTTTGCCAACTCTGACTGAAGTTATTCCGAGAAATTTGTTTCCCCAAAAGTATTGAAACATCATTTCAGTAGTCACCAGGAAGATAGATGCTGATTCTGGGAGATGCCAGGCCAATCCTTAAGGGCTGGCAACCCTGGTCAGGCATCCTAGTTCCTGATGATGGCCAATGTATGCAGACTTCTTCGCCTGGGGAGCACCGCACCCAGACTGGCGTGAGCTGCCTTTGGGCCATTTCCTAACCCCTCCTTGGGATGCACCTGGTTCTGTAGAGGGTTGTCCAGATTGTCAGAATTCTTGGGGCGACAGACCTCTGAGATTATGGAAAGAGTGAATGAGATTCTGCGATGGGGTGGACCAGTCTGCAAAGCCCCCTGCTGGAGGCTTGTGGTCTTGCCACATCCTGGCCCAGCAAACCATAGACAAGTCCTCCAAGAAGGCTAGAGTGTGTACATGAGGAATCAGCCAGTCAGGGGCCTGGAAGACCTATAAAAGGAGCTGCAAATCTGAGCTGCAGTCCAGTAGAAGGCTTGCAGTACTCCAGGGAACTCCTCCAGGGGCTGGTCAGCATATGACTCCAGCAACCCTGGCCAGTCCTCAGCTGCACCAGGGCCTTTGGCAGACTCCCAGCTCAGGAGCAGGCAGGAGGCGCCACTAAATTCGCTGGTGGCTGCTGCTGAACTGAGCTCCAAAGCCCATTTTTATACTTCCTCTCCCGCCCACTGACATCCAGTGGGAGGGATCAGCACAGCTTGGTTCTGCCCACCCGGGCTCAGTGAAGCATCCCTCCCCATACCGTGCTTTCTATGCAGCTTGGCTTCCGGTGAGGTTCATTTGAACCACCTACTTCATCGATTTAAAATCCTTCCTAAGTTCCTCCCCCCGAGACAATGCTGCAGTTCTCCACAGAGTGTGGGCTGGAGGCATTCCCACCTCCCCCACCCCATCTGCTTTTCCTTCCTCACAGTCCTATTATGAGAACTCCGTGGCATGTTCCTTGTTTGCACGGGTCGCGACATTCACGTCTCTGTGGGACCGAAATGTGCCGGCGTTGTGTAAAGGCAAACGAGGGAATACGAACAAGTTCAAAGATTCAAAACACGAGCGCCAAGCCTATCCATAAGAAAGCGTTTAGCTGAGTCGCCTGTGTTGATTGCCCCTGCACTGTTTCAACCATAGCGGCGTGCCTTTTTACTTAAGAAACTAGCTCTCGCCCGACGCGGAATGGTGACCTGGAGCACTTCCTACGAGCCGACGCTCTGGAGACCAGAGTCGCTAATACATTTTGTGACAGTCACAGGAACATCTCTGTTAGCTTATAAATCAACGACAGCAGAAGGGATTTGGATGGAGGGATCAAACCTGATATGAATGTGAGAGTACTTCCCGGGGATTGGGAGGGAACAGCAGCCGGGCAAAAGATTTAAATAACCTGCTTTGATTTCAGATCTCTTTCTGAAAGCCATTTCGTGAGACAGTCTCTCTAAAACACAGCTGACACATGGAATGATTTAACTTGCTAATGAAATTACTCCTGTGGAGTTTTGCGGGGATTTTTTTATCATGTACACTTTTGCTTGCATAACAAATTAATTTAGCCCTGGCCTACACTAGGGAGTTATTTCGAAATTACCCCCCTTATTTTAAAATAATAAGTGGAGCGTGCACACTACCACGCCTGTTATTTCAAAATAACAAGCTGGTGATTTTGAAATCTGTACTCCTGCTTTCCTGGGAGTACATCTACACTACACGCTTAGTTCGAAATAAGCTATTCTCAAAGAAATACTCCGAAATAGCTTATTTTGAAATAGCACGTCTACATTATCATAGAATCATAGAATACTAGGACTGGAAGGGACCTCGAGAGGTCATTGAGTCCAGTCCCCTGCCCTCATGGCAGAACCAAGTACTGTCTAGAGACCACCCCTGATAGATATTTATCTAACCTATTCTTAAATATCTCCAGAGATGGGGATTCCACAACCTCCCTGGGCAATTTATTCCAGTGTTTGACCACCCTGACAGGTAGGAAGTTTTTCCTAATGTCCAACCTAAACCTCCCTTGCTGCAGTTGAAGCCCATTGCTTCTTGTCCTATCCTCAGAGGCCAAGATGAACAAGTTTTCTCCCTCCTCCTTGTGACACCCTTTTAGATACCTGAAAACTGCTATCATCCCCCCTCCTCCATCTTCTCTTTTCTAAACAAACCCAATTCTTTCAGACTTCCCTCATAGCTCATGTTCTCTAGACTTTTCATCAATCTTGTCGCTCTTCTCTGGACCCTCTCCAATTTCTCCACATCTTTCTTGAAATGCGGTGCCCAGAACTGGACACAATACTCCAACTGAGGCCTAACCAGCACAGAGTAGAGCGGAAGAATGACTTCTCGGCTACGTCTAGACTGGCATGATTTTCCAGAAATGCTTTTAACGGAAAGTTTTCTGTTAAAAGCATTTTCAGAAAAAAGCGTCTAGATTAGCACGGACGCTTTTCCACAAAGCACTTTTTGCGGAAAAGCGTCCGTGACCAATCTACATGCGCTTTTCCACAAATAAGCCCCAATCGCCATTTTCACGATTGGGGCTTTTTTGCGGAAAACAGATCTGAGCTGTCTACACTGGCCCTTTTGCACAAAACTTTTGTGCAAAAAGCACTTTTGCCCGAACAGGAGCAGCATAGTATTTCCGCAAAAAGCATTGATTTCTTACAGTAGGAAGTCAGTGCTTTTGCGGAAATTCAAGCAGCCAGTGTAGACAGCTGGCAAGTTTTTCCAGAAAAGCGGCTGATTTTCCGGAAAAACTGGCCAGTCTAGACACAGCCCCTCATGTCTTGTTCGCGACATACCTGTTAGTGTATCCCAGAATCATGTTTCCTTTTTTGTATCAGCATCACATTGCTGACTCATATTACACAAAAGCCTCAAAATTAGTCCAAGGCAGGTTCCCCTAATGTGGACATGCTAATACACAAGAGGCACTGGAAAGTAATTACTTTGAATGCGTTGGGGAAGAGCTATTTCAAAATAGCAGCAGAGGAGTGTCCACACGACTGCTATTTCAAAATAGCTATTTTGGAAGAGGTGTTATTCCTTGTGGAATGAGGTGTACAAAAGTCGGAATAAGCCGTATGTTATTTCGAATTTATTTTGAAATAATGGAATTGCCGCTTGCATAGTTATTTCGCATTGTTGAAATAATGCTGCTGTGTAGACGTACCCTGGGGGAATAAGTTTATTTTGAAATAGTTATTCGGGAGTTGTTATTTCGAAATCAATTATTTCAAAATCATTTCCTAGTGCAGACATGCCCTCAGACGTGCGCAGGTAAGACTGGCTTGAAGGAGGTGCGCACGGCCACTACTAAGCTGTCATGCTTCATGTTTTGGTAGGAAATGTGCAGAATAAATGATAAACGTCTACAATCTCATATAATTAAACCTCCATGATGAGAAATGGACCAAATCTACACCCCATGGACAGCCAGAACTTCAGATCCCATGAGCCTTTACAGCACCAAACCCTGCCTGAAGACAGTTGGCAAAACGAAAACTTCTTCTGTTCTTGCACATTTATACCCGTTGCGTAGACCCGCCGATGCACCCAACCAACAAGCTGTGGCCATGACAGCCAGTGGGGCATTTCCAAATCCTGCCTGATGGATAAACAGTAAATATTGCAAAATGAGGGGCACACTTTGTATTGTAAGACTCTATGGGCACATTCCTGAGTAGTCCAGAAAATAGGATTATACAAAGGATGGCTGAGTTAATCAATGGCCCAGCAGCTCTTATGCGTGGAATAGTACGTTGTCACAGATGAGGGCAACTTCACCTTTTCTCCCCCTCTGCCAACAAGGGCACCCACACCTGCAGCTCTTCTATCCTCACTTCTGTTAAACAGAGACACCCCCCATGTCTCTCTCCCTCCTGGCTGGGATACATCCAGTCTGCACAGCTCCCTGCCTGTACCGTGAATTTCCCAACACATCAGATCACCTAACCAGGCCAGCATCTCTCCTTGGCTTTCACTTGCAGGGCAAGGAACAGGATGATTGCCCATGGTTTTAAGTTACCATACATAAGAACATAATAGTGGCCATACTGGGTAAGACCAAAGGTCCATTTAGCCCAGTGTCCTGTCTGCTGACAGAGGCTGATGCCAGATGCTCTAGAGGGAGTGAACAAAATAGGAAATCATCAAGTTATCCCTCTCCTGTTGCCCATTTCCAGCCTCTGACAGAAACCATTCCTGCCCCTCCAGGCTAATAAGTTTTGATTGACCTATCCGCCATGAATCTAATGGGGGGAGGGTGTTTAGAACCATGTTAAAGTCCTATTCTTCACAACAGCCTCTGGCAAGGAGTTCCACAGGTTGACTGTGCACTGCGTGAAGAAACAACAAGGAGTCCTGTGGCACGTTATAGACTAAGGGTACGTCTACACTTGCTCCCTCGTTGGAACTAGTGATGCAAATGTAGGCGACTGAAATTGCTAATGAAGCGGGGATTTAAATATCCCATGCTTCATTCGCATGATCTCGCTGGCGTGTTACTCCGCTCAACAGCTGTTCCGAAAGTGAAAGTGCGTGCCGGGACGCGTTAGTTCGAACCAAACCCCTTGGTTCGAACTAACGTTACGCCTCATTTTTTGAGGGGTTTGGTTCGTACTAAGGTGTCCTGGCGTGCCATTTCACTTTTGGAACAGCTGTTGAGTGGAGTAACGTGCCGGCGAGATATTTAAATCCCCGCTTCATTAGCAATTTTGGTAGCCTACATTTGCATCCCTAGTTCCAACTAGGGTGCAAGTGTAGACGTACCCTATCAGATTTATTAGAGCATAACCTGTTAGTCTATAAGGCGCCACAGGACTCCTCATTGCTTTTGCAGATTCAGACTAACACGGCTACCGCTCTGATGCATGAAGAAAAACTTCCTCTTGTTTGTTTGTTTGTTTTAAATATTTGCAGACACTATTGTGACAAACACGGCAATTACACAATGACCAGACAGATTTCTAGACTCATATGCTTGCCTGTAAAACTCGCGTATTCCCTTTGCAAGCTCCACCATGTGCTTATTCATAAGAACATTTGCCGGAAAGAAATGTACTGCAAATACCAGGCTGTCTCCAGGCTTGGAAGAATATCTGGCAGCTCTACCCTGGCCACTTCTGGAAAACTGTGTGTATTATTCACACGGTGCTTTGGCTGGGCAGTTATGCATGTTAAGAACATAAGAGCAGCCAGTCTGGGTCAAACCAAAGGTCCATCCATCCCAGCGTCCTGTCTGCCCACAGCGGCCAATGCCAGATGCCCCAGAGGGAGTGAACAGAACAGGGAATCCTCAAATAATCCCTCTCCTGTTGCCCATTTCTAGCCTCTGACTAAAGCTAGGGACACCATTCCTACCCATCCGGGCTAATAAGCATTGATGGACCTAACCTCCATGAATCGATCTCGTACTTTTTTGACTTTTCAGTTTAGAAAAGAGGAGACTGAGGGGGGATACGATAGAGGTCTATAAAATCATGAATGGTGTGGAGAGGGCCGGTAAAGAAAAGTTATTTATTAGTTCCCTAAATAGAAGAACTAGAGGACACCAAGGCTACGTCTACATTGGCATCCCTTTCCGGAAAAGCGCCAGTCTAGACGTGATTCTAAATAAGCCCTTTTCCGGAGGATCTCTTGAAAGTAGGAATAAGAGATCCTCCGGAAAAGGGCTTATTTTCCGGAGAATCGCGTCTAGACTGGCGTTTTTCTCTGACTTATCCCCAAGCCGGAAAAAAGCAGCAGCCATGTAAATGCAAATGCCACGGGGGATATTTAAATCCCCCGTGGATTTGCAATTGCGACCCGTCTCATTAGCATCCCTTTTCCGGAAAGGGATGCCAATGTAGACGTAGCCCAAATGAAATTAATGGGGAGCAGGTTTAAAACTAATAAAAGAAAGTTCTTCTTCACACAGCGTGTAGTCAACCTGTGGAACTCCTTGCCAGAGGAGGCTGTGAAGGCTAGGACTATAATAGAGTTTAAAGAGAAGCTAGATCATTTCATGGAGGTTAGGTCCATAAAAGGCTATTAGCCAGGGGATAAAATGGTGTCCTTGGCCTCTGTTTGTCAGAGGCTGGAGAGGGATGGCAGGAGACAAATCGCTTGATCATTGTCTTCAGTCCACCCTCTCTAGGGCACCTGGTGCTGGCCATTGTTGGCAGACAGGACACTGTGCTAGAAGGACCTTTGGTCTGACTCAGTACGGCCGTTCTTATGTTCTTATGAACCCTGTTAAAGTCCCGGCCTTTGCAACATCCATGTTCATTGATCATTCACAATTAGTGAGGTTATCCCATCGGGGATCAGAAGCGAGGTGGCCCACCCCGTGACAGAAATAGTGACTATTAACAGTGTCCGTTTTGCAAGAAATCCATGGGTTAGATAGTGGTTACTCAGTGAAGAACAGCAAATTCATAAAAGCGCTTGCCTGTTCATAGACAATTCAAAACAGAAAAAAAAGGCTAACTTCCCTGAACATAATGCACACAACTCAGATTCACACCAGGCTCAAAAGAGGCCTCTTCAAAGCCAGGCAATGAGCTTTGGGAGCGTAGGTGACCCGATGACATGTGTGTGGAACACAAAGAGTTGTTTCATGATGATGGTTTGTGTATTCTAGCTCCCACAAGGCATCACAGTAGTTACCACCCAAGGAGCAGAGAGAGAGATAGTAGTTAGGAAACAGGAACATCAAATAGAGATGTTTATACCAGTCACTGTGGTTCCCTGGAGACAGCACAGCAGACGTGGATTTCCGTTATGTTTATTTATTTATAGGCAGCTAAAAATGCCCCCACGATTGTTACCTCCGGGTCCATGCACAATGTGCCGCCAAAATAACCGACTGTCAAGTGGAATCGCCAATTAACAGTTCAAATATGAAGTTAAGTCTATAATGCATGCACATATCGTTTGACACATGGGGGAAGAGGCATGTATAATTGAACATCGTCTTAAGTAACTTCCCGAAGAATCCAATGTCTGCACATTCGTTTCATTGATTGGGGGACGTCGTGGGTTAGGAAGGGCAACTCCTAGGATGAGTATGTGGTTAGAACTAGCGGGTCCTTTATTGGAGTTGCAACATGCTTGATGGCGTGAGGAACACGGAGAGTCAGAGGCTGGTCGATCCTTTGGTCCTGAGCCAGTAGCTGAAGAGGAAGCGGTGATGCAGATGATGGGAAAGACCCAAGAGTGAGCTGGGATAATTAGCTGACAGTGACATCACTGCACAGCTAAAGCATAGGCAGGTAGCTTTCATGGTCCATCAGTAAATGGCAGCGAAGGAGGAATTCTTTATTTTGGAGCCAAATGCTATTCTTTCCTTGCTGTTGGGTTTTTTACTCTGACAAATAACTCCCTCTCGTCCCTCCATCCCATAGGAGACCTCAGATACAATGGAAGCCAACATACAGCAGAGAATGGCATGGAGATTGTCAGACAGTTTAGATACCCTCTGTATTCCCCCGCTGGCACCATGGTGCTAGGTGCGGTATGTTGGAAATAAGCCAGGACACTCTGGATGCAGGTGAAAACAAGCGGAGGATTTATTATACACCAGCTGATGGAGTGACACGCAGGGGTTACCCTGGTGAACACTGGTTAATTAACACTATACAATAGGTTATATAGTCAGCAGGTGGACGGAGGAAAAATGATTTGATAGGTCTAGCAGCAAGACGAAATGAGCACATAAGCCAATAGAACTACTAAAGATTACGTAATATCTCCGCCCATTGCAAAGTAACAACTTATTAATTAATACATATAGGTGGTTATTGTTTAAATGCCAAAACATGTCAGCAAAACAGTAATAACATTTAGTCTGCATTGGTGATGATGTTTCTTATAGCAGGCGGGTATGGCCTTGAGTTGGTGCAGCGCTTGGTTCTCAGGCTCATTATCTAGGAGTGAAGCAAGAAGCAAGACAGTTAAGCAAATTTATGAATGTTATCTTAAGCAAAATGTGTTAGGTTACTAACTGGAGTCCTGTCCGAGTGTCCAGTGTCCAGTGTCCAGTATGGCCGTTCTTATGTTGTGTTCTTATGTTCTTATGTGGTTGCTATGGTGCCCAGGGTCGTTCCACTGTCTGCAGCTCTTATCCTAACTGTGGTGTTCCCAGGCCTTAATCCTAGAATGGAGTTATGCTGTTTAGAGGCCTACTAGCACATTTAGGGCTGCCTCAGTTTACCCTACACGGTACAAAGAAACAGTCTCACATCGACAAACTAATTTCTGGTATTAGCTATGTTGCCTTTTTATTCCCCACTTGAAACGATTATGGACTATTATTAATGCATCGATCAATTCTCATCCATCCTTCAAACACATTTCGGTCAGCGTTCTCTATCGAATTCTTTTCACAACCGTCCGGTGTCAGGCAACCAGCCAAATCTAGGCTAGAGTCAATAAATGGCCACTATTAGATGGAGAGGGCCTGCAATTCTACCAACACCAATTCTGTTGGCACATCCTTGTTGGAAAAATCCGGCTGCCCAAGTATCCTCCACCCAAAATCACCTGGGTTTCAATGGCCCGTTAGTAATTAGACAAAATATCTGCAACATGTTCAAGTTAATAACAACTCTGGGCTCAGTGAAATTAACACCTGCCATTTGGGATGGGCTAAGGCATGTGCTCTACCATCTAGCTTCAAACCCAGATGCTTTCTGGAGCATCAAAACTTACCTTAGACCAGTGGTTCTCAAGCTCTTTGGCCCGAGGCCCACCCTGCTCAACACAAACCTTTCTGGTGACCACCAGTCAACCACCATGATGACAAAACTGGTGCAGGAGGAGATAAGGGTGCGAGGTCTGGGCAGGAGGGAGGGTGCAGGAGCGAGCTGGGAGTGGGGTGTATGTGAGGGGGATAGGGCTAAGGGTTTGGCCATGAGGGGGTGGGGGCACTTACCTGGCTCTTGCCCCCTGCCCCTCCCAGGCACCGCCCCCCTCTGCTCCCATTGGCCAGCAAGAGGGGAAAGCCTCCAGGCAAGAGGTTTTCTGCTCTGTCATTCCCCCAGCCAGGGGAAGGGGGGCAGCAAAGCATTGAGCCATTTCCTGTCCCCATGAGCCGCTTTCAGTCCACAAGGCTTGGGACTCCCGTCCCATAGTGGAAGCTGGCACTGGTACTCCAACTACGTGGGGTGGGGGGGCTGGAGCACCAGTGCAGGCTCCCCATTGTGTGGGGGGTGACCACAAGCCCGTGGACTACCTGTAAGACGGCTGTAGATGGCTAGTGGTCCGCAGAGCACACGTCGGGAACCAGTGCCGTAGACCTTAGTGCATTCCATGCTTTCCAGAGCGTCGTTCTACCCACATCAACAACTGGGGGAGGAGAGAGGACTGAGAACTGATTCCTAAGTCTGAGGAGGCTGAGATGCATGGTCCCACTGGCCAAGAAGGGTGCAGCCAAGAGGTCAGCACCTGGGAGAGCGCCTGAGCGGCCCAAAGCTAGGCCCATTGTCCCGATGAAGAAGGACACAGCAGCACATGGGCCCAGGAGCTGGGTCTAAATCCAACTGAGAGATCACTTGTGATGGGCACCAGACCTGTGACACTGAGCACATCTGCCAGTCGGCACCTCAGGGCTTTGCCTGAGGCAACAGAATCCATAGGGAGCCAGGGTGACCCCAGAATGGTTTCTCCATGTTACCTCTGTCGTTCCGGGCATATCTACGCAGCAGGGCTAACGCCGAAATAAGCTACACAACTTGAGCGACGACAATTGCGTAACTGAAGTCGGAATCACTTATTTCAGCTTTTGGTGCTGTCTACAGAGCAGAAAGTCTGAGAGAGCCCTCTTCCTCCAATTTCCCTTACTCCTCATACAATGAAGGTTACAGGAATCAAAGTAAGAAGTCCTCCAGCTCGACATTCTTTTGACATTATGTCGAAATAACTGCTTGTAGCGTAGACATGTACTGTGTTATTTTGGAATAACGCTGCTGTGTAGACGTACTCTCCCTGTGGAGACATCCCTTTGCAGTCATTGTCTGCCTCCAGACTGTCTTCCAGCCCCATCCCTGAGAACCCTAGTGAGGCCGGGCAAGCTCCTGATAGGGAGCTTTAGGGCAAGAGCCGGTCTCCATGGCAGCAGCAAGTAGGAGCAGGATTGGCTGCTCCATTGCCCAGTCAATTGTGACTCATAGGGGTTGCCCCCACCAATCAGGGGAAGCCATGGAGCTAAACGTGAGCGGGGAAGTTGGGTGGCCAGCACCATTTCTCCTCGGTCCTGCCAACGCTGTATGTATAACATGCCTAATCTGCATATCGCTACAGACCCCACTGCTCAGGAGTTCCAGACTCCCAATTGCAAACCATTAGACCTGGATCTCTCCCTTAAATTTAGTCACTCCAAGTGCCTTCAGCTGGACTAGTGTCTTATCGGACTAGTAGATCCATTGAAATCAATGGGGCGAATCTCTGCGTAAGGTACATTGTGACCTGCCCAAGGGGGCTGAATCCAATGTTGTCATAAGCTGGGCTGAGTTAAATGCTGTTGGATGAGAACACACTTTTCATTCTCAGGATGAGTTGAGCAGAAGTCCCTCGTCTTAGGGAATGGGGTAGTGAACCCACTCCGGAGTTTGGATGAAATGGGCAAAAGGATTTTGCTGAGGAGTGTGTGTGTTAGGGAAGGCAGGACACACTGGCTATGTCTACATAGCAACATTATTTCAAAATAGCATAGTCTGTCTACACAGTTGGCAGTTATTTCGACATAATGTTGAAATACTGTCAAGATGGAGGACTTCTTACTCCAACTCCTGTAACCCTCATTGTATGAAGAGTAAGGGAAGTCGCAGGAAGAGGGCTCTATTTTGAAATAGCTTCTTTTGAGTTTTGGTGTAGACAGCACCAAAACTCAAAAAAAGCTATTTTGAAATAAGTTAGGGTACGTCTACACTTGCTCCCTAGTTCGAGCTAGGGATGCAAATGTAGGCGACCGAAATTACTAATGAAGCGAAGTTTTAAATATCCCGTGCTTCATGAGCATGATCTCGGCCGCACGTTATTCCGCTCAATAGCTGTTTCGAAAGTGAAAGTGCGCTCCTGGACGCGTTCGTTCGAATCAAACCCCTTGGTTCGAATTAACGTTACTCGTTAGTAATATGAGGAGTAATGTTAATTCAAACCAAGGGGTTCGATTTGAATGAACGCGTCCAGGAGCGCACTTTCACTTTTGAATCAGCTGTTGAGCGGAATAACGAGATCATGCTAATGAAGCGCGGGATATTTAAATCCCCGCTTCATTAGCAATTTCGGTCGCCTACATTTGCATCCCTAGCTTGAACTAGGAAGCAAGTGTAGACGTACCCATACGCAATTGATGTCACTCAGTTTGCGTAGCTTATTTCGAGTTAAACCCCTGCTGCATAGATGCATCCACTGAGACTGAGAACAGCCAGGAAGAGAAGCAGAGTTGAAAAACAAATCCCAGGAGAAGTTTCTGAGGAGCATAGTTTGACCCTGAAAACAGTCAGAGAGAAAGTGCTTGGTCTGTTTCCTAATGAGGTTCTGGTCTATACACTAAGGCTGTGTCCAGACTCAGGGGTTTTTTCGGGAAAAGTAGCCTTTTCCCGAAAAAACTTCCCCTGCGTCCAGACTCAAGCCGCGTTCTTTTGAAATAATTTCGAAAGAACACGGCTTTTCTTTCGATGGCGGTAAACCTCATTTCACGAGGAAGAACGCCTTCTTTCGAAAGTTCCTCTTTCGAAAGAAGGCGTTCTTCAATGTAAATAGGGCTTCCTCGAAAGAGAGCATCCAGACTCGCTGGGTGCTTTCTTTCGAAAAAGCGGATTGCTCTTTCGAAAGATCCGCCTGCAGTCTAGACGCGATCTTTCGAAAGAGGCTGTTTCGAAAGATGCTTTCGAAAGATCCTCTTTCGAAAGAAGCCTGCAGTCTAGACATAGCCTAAGAAATGGCTCTTTTGGTTGGTTTCTCCTGTGTTCAGAGAAGCAGGACTTTGTATCTTCCTCATAACAAACAAGATTGCATTAAAAAAAGAAACCAGACTCCATCAATTTCTGCTTCCAACAGGAACATCCACAGGCCTTGTACTTTGACTAGCTGCTCAGGTCAAAAAAAGGGCAACAGTATTACATCATGGTAGCTTTTTGTTTTATTGTGTTAAAACTGGAGTCATCAAAGCTAAATTATCAATAGCCTGATCTAGTCTAACTCCAGTCTACTCTATCTAAGTTTTCCGTTAAAAGCATTTTTGGAAAAGCGCGTCTAGATTGGCAGGATGCTTTTCCGCAAAAGCACTTTTTGCGGAAAAGCGTCCGTGGCCAATCTAGATGCAGTTTTCCGCAGAAAAGCCCCGATCGCCCTTTTCGCGATTGGGGCTTTTTTTTGCGGAAAACAGTACTATGCTGTCTACACTAGCCCTTTTGGGCAAAAGTCTTTCGGAAAAAGACTTTTGCCCGAACGGGAGCAGCATAGTTTTTCCGGAAAAGCACTGATGATTGTACATGAGATCGTCAGTGCTTTTCTGGAAATTCAAGTGGCCAGTGTAGACAGCTGGCAAGTTTTTCCGGAAAAGCAGATGATTTTCCGGAAAAAATTGCCAGTCTAGACACAGCCCCCGAGAAAACTAAATAGAGGATTGGCCTAGAAGTGGCCACTTCTAAATGGCCTAGAAATCAAGTGATCCATTCTCGTCAATGCACCACTGTGCAGAAACATATCTGTTTCCAACATAAATATAACCAAGTTGAATATCAAGCATCTGTTTGGAAACGCGTCACCTACCTTGTCTTCTAGAAGCCAGTACAAATATTTTAAAGCATATACACAATGGGATAATCTTTTTTTGTTTTTTGGCTTTTTTTCTATCACTTCATTTTCTCACTATAAACAAACAACACCGGGAAAAGATTTTAACGCCTTATTTTGTTGATTTCGGTTACGTTGGGGTTGACGGTATAATGTCCTTGATAATTTTACTGCCATCCTGCAGCGTAAAAGCATATAATATCCCATTTCTGACAATGCAATCATACCAACAGCTCTGCTCCACCCGCTATGCTTGAGAACACACAGTGGCTGAAGCATGCAGGTTTCCCCAAGAAATCAATACGGTTAATCTGCGTCAAGGAAGGATGGAAGAAAATTACCCCACAAAAACAATATGGCACTTCCTCAAGCGATTGGGGTTGACAGAACAATAATCACCTCTAAACCAGTCCCCAGAAGTGAATTAACTATCTAACATATGACAGAGACTCCATTATGCCATGTTTCCCATTGAGTGCTAAGAGAAATCTATGATAAATAGCGAATCCATTCAAGTGTGCTAGGCTACAAATACTGTCTTGTGTTTTCCTTTGTGCCTGTTCATCTTTTGCTAATGGGACAGGTGTAGGCCCAGAAAGAAAACACTGGGCCCAAACCTCTGGCATAACTCCTTTGTACCACACCAGAAGTGGATTATGGATCCAAAAATGGCATAAATCAGCCCTGGGAAGATTACCCCGGAAAGTGAGAGCTTCCCTTATTACAGCTAGAAACATAGAGCTGGAAGAGTCCTCAGGAGTCATCAAGTCCAGCCCCCTGCACAAGGCAGGACCAATCCCAACTCAATCAACCCAGCCAGGGCTTTGTCAACCTGAGACTTAAAAACCTCTAGGGATGGAGATTCCACCCCCTCCCTAGGGAACCCATCCCAGTGCTTCTCCACCCTCCTAGGGAAATAGTTTTTCCTAATATCCAATCTAGACCTCCCCCACTGTAACTTGAGACCATTGCTCCTTGTTCTGCCATCCGTCACTACTGAGAACAGCCTCTCTCCATCCTCTTTGGAACCTCCCTTCAGGAAGTTGAAGGCTGCTCTCAAATCCCCCCTCACTCTTCTCTTCTGCAGGCTAAACAAACCCAAATCCCTCAGCCTCTCCTCGTAGGTCATGTGCTCCAGCCCCCTAATCATTTAGGTGGCCCTCCATTGGACCCCCTCCAATGCATCGAAATCCTTTCTATAGATCTGGCACCACAGCCTATAAAAGGGGTGTGACCATGGATAGAAGCCATGGCCAGGGTGGGTTTTTGCCTTGCTGATCGCTGGCTGCTATATCAGCCACATCGGGCTGTCCGGACTAGTACAGAGCACTCAGAGTCCGGTGAAGAAAAGGCCAACGTTGCATACAGAGTCCAGATTTTGGCTGTACTTCAAGATCTGGGCCTTAGCTTAACAATTTGTGTAACGCTGCATAACCCTCCATTAAAAACCACACTTCCCTATGCTTTTTAGAACATTACTGTAGAGAACTCCCTGTAATACACACTGGCTACGTCTAGACTGGCATGAATTTCCAAAAATGCTTTTAATGGAAAAGTTTTCTGTTAAAAGCATTTTCGGAAAAGCACGTCTAGATTGGCAGGACGCTTTTCCGGAAAAGCACTTTTTCTGGAAAAGCGTCTGTGGCCAATCTAGACATGCTTTTCCGCAAAAAAGCCCCGATTGTCATTTTCGCAATCGGGGCTTTTTTGCGGAAAACAGTACTGTGCTGTCTACACTGGCCCTTTTCCAGAACAGTTTTCCGGAAAAAGACTTTTGCCCGAATGGGAGCAGCATAGTTTTTCCGGAAAAGCACTGATGATTTTACATTAGATCGTCAGTGCTTTTCCGGAAATTCAAGCGGCCGGTGTAGACAGCTGGCAAGTTTTTCCATAAAAGCGGCTGATTTTCCAGAATAACTTGCCAGTGTAGACACAGCTACTATGTGCAGGGGAAAGTCAGCTTGTAGCAAGAACGGCTTCTAATGGAAGTGTTGACAGAAGTTTATGGGCGAAGTATGGGCTATTTCTAGCATTGGGAACATGGTTATTTACGTTCCCTGGGCAGCACACCAAAGATGCTTAAGCAAGGTTATGTTGAAGAAGAAACAGGCTGACCTAGGAGCAGATGGGGTAAATGGACTTCTGTATTGCAGACACTCGTTCCCCTCAGATTCCCAACGCAACGTTCCAAGTGAGCAATGATTTGGCACCAGTTATACTGCTTTATCCATTTGAGTATATTAAATCACACGTCTATCACTACTTTCCCGAAATCTTTATTTAGTAATCTTAACTCCTGTACAATGAATATTAACAGGCAGGTGATGAATATTATTATGTCTCAAAATCTGGCTGATGTTCATGTAAAGATGAGAGCAGAGATGATTAAAACAAACATGCCCCGCCCAGGTTTAGCCAACATGATGAAGTTTGCAGAAGACATGGAAGTTCCCCATCAAGACTCCAATCCAATAATAACACACTGATGCAAAGCAAGTTGTCAATCACGAATCATTATCACATTGTTTTTCTTGTATGTAAGGTTGATGACGAAACCCTGTTCATACATCTCCTCTGTTACTTATCTATATTCACCCCAGTTGCTTTGGAGATGTTGGGAATCCATTTAACAAATGCGTTTATTTTGCCGCTATGGGTTCTAGCCAACTAAATTTAGAACAATTTAAATGTGTCGGGCTCCGTTTGCTGTCACAACAGAAAAACCATTTTTTTCCAGATCACCTGCCTTTCATAATAATCAGAGTTAGCTCCAGTCAGGGATACATTTGTGAAACCGACTTTTTTATTTTGTTTAGAAAAAGTGTT
This sequence comes from Pelodiscus sinensis, assembly GCF_052426305.1. Classification (NCBI taxonomy): domain Eukaryota; kingdom Metazoa; phylum Chordata; order Testudines; family Trionychidae; genus Pelodiscus; species Pelodiscus sinensis. Next base: position 5,154,785 of record NC_143056.1, read on the forward strand.
ATAATAATTTGATCTTAAGGTTGACAGGTATATGGATAAGATATTACGATCATAATGTACATTAATACAATATTATGAGAAGGATTTAAGTTGATATTGCATTCAAAAATATCCAATAGGGAAGAGAGACATGTTTTTAGCTATAAAATATGTATCTTTAACAATGTTTCTTTGAGGGAACCCATTTTGGGTGTCAAATGACTCAATGAATTTGCTTATATCAACCTTTGTATGTTTATGAACTTCTTTATATGTTTGCTGTTGGCACAGCTGCTTAAATTTCAGGCCTTTCGATGAAATGGATTTCTTTGAAGATGAACAAATCTCCATATTATAACATTGGGAAATAATGACAAATGTGTTTATAGGTTGGAAATCACGTATATATCCTCAGATTCATTTTATTCTTGAAAACATTGCAAGGAGGCAGGATTGAAGCTGTTAACATACATGCCATTTTTAATTTGAAGAGTGTTTTATAGTTGCTTCTGTTAATCTTCTCAAGTGATCTGCAGGGTATAAGAATATGAACAGTATAGAGGAATCTTTATAGTATCAATCAATAAAGCATCCTTATGTGAGTTTTCCTGATATTGTTCCAGTAGAATTTAGTATATCCCAGTCTTTATAATCAGAGTAAATATGACTATTACAGGCAGTCCCCGGGTTACGTACAAGATAGTAGGTTTGTTCTTAAGTTGAATTTGTATGTAAGTTGGAACTGGTACATATTGTAGGGGAAACTCAGCCAAACATTTCTCCAGAGCTCAGTTTTATTCTCCCACACCTCACTTCCCTCAGTCCTTTATTCTCAAGCTGAGGTGTCTGCTGAGAAAAACCGCTCCGCGTCTCCCTGGTCTGCTGGGGGGGGGAGGGGCGCTAGCTTCGCGTCTCCCTGGTCTGCTGGGGGGAGCAGCTAGTGCGGGGTTGCCTCACCGCGTTTGTAAGTAGGGATCCGATGTAAGTCGGATCCATGTAACCCGGGGACTGCCTGTATATAGTAAACTAGAAAACCATTCAGCTGAATGAAAAAAGAACAAATTCCATCAGTCAAAGACCTGGGAAAAGCCAATGTTTTCAGCTCACAGACAAGACCAAAGTCCTTGTTGACACCATCTATCAAGTTTTCAAAAGCAGCTTCCTTTAACTTATGCATAGCCCAATGTTTGTACTTACATGCCATTTTTGGCGTATGTGTAAGAGGGCACTTCAATGCAATACATTTGCATCTGGCATTGTACCTGTATGTACCTGCTTGCACAATGTTGGGATTTTTATTCACAGTTAATAGAGAGGTTTTTGGAATTTTGATCCTCCATATTCCATCCCGTTTGCACAAATGCCACCCCCAGCCAGCTTTTCACTCTCTACCTGATAACGATGGAAAGGGTCAGAATCAGTGGCATAGGAATTTCTGAGTCCCACGAAGAAAAAAAGGATCGATTTATTTATTTAAATATCGAATAAATATGTTTGCTTTGCTTGATCTTTCTTTATCCTGTTGTATATTAGGAATTATGAACTTGGGTTTGAAGTAGACTCAAAGCAAGCAATGTTATGTCTCAGCTTTCCCAGATATCGAAGACGCCACAAAAGCCAGTTTACTGCATTCCATATTTCCGTGGCATGAACATTTTCTCTTAAATAACTTCATGGTTCTGACTTAAACTATCAAACTAAGTCGATTCAGAGGAAAGATGGAGACTCGTTCTTCCTTACTCCATGGTCTTAACTGGTATTAGAGAGGTTTCAAAGGCCATATCTACACCATGTGGAAAATCAATCCGATTGTCCAGATTTCGATTTAGCAGGTGTAGTATAGACCTGCTAAATTCAACTCACCAGGTGCCCCCATCAGTACTGGTACTCCTGCTCCTCATGAGGAGTAAGGGAAGCCGATGGGAACATTTGCTCCCATTGACCTCTTGCTGTATGGACGGGATGGAAACGTGATTTAAAATATGTCGACTCCAGCTATGTAATTAACATAGATGGAGTTGCGGATCTTAAGTTGACCTTCCGTTGTAGTGTAGACGAGGCCAGAAAGATGAGGCCTTCCAGTCATCTTCCGTGTCTTGTTGTGTGAGCTACTGAGTGTAAAATGGAATGTTGGACACACATGGTGGATTCCCATACTCACGAAATGGAAAGACCTCCTGTACCAAGTCTCCCCTCTCCCCAGGGTTCCGGCGGTCCCGCGGCGCCGCCCGCCGCAGCTCCGGTCTCCTCAGTCTCAACATTTACAGCCTATGTTTGTGTCCACTCTCACACTTCTGCCGTCTAGACTGACAGTCAAACGCACTGTGGCTTAGCCACTGGTGGGGTTTTCGAGTCACCTCAGCGATGGGGAAAGAGGACTTGGGCCCACCCTGTCTCCGAGCCCCAACCCAGGGCCCTAAGGCAGGGAGTTTTATCCCTGCACAGCTGAGGCAGCAGTAGACCCTAAACCCCTCCACTCACGGGTTCCACGGCCCTGCCCTTGGCCACTTCTTCCCCCGTCCCTGGATCTGGCTCTGGCTCACTGGGTTGGGGCAGGACTCACCGAGGCCGTCCCCCGGTCCAAGCCCCCTAGCAGGGTGTTCCTCCCCAATGTCTCCTCTTCTTCCCTTTCCCCTCTCCTCCTCTCACCCTCTTAAATTGCCCGCTGGTGCATCTGGAGACGTCATCCCCCTCACGTCTCCGCCCCTGCCTCTTGGCGCCCCCAGTGTGCCACTGCGGGTGACGTCATCTGTGGGCACCTCTGGTATCAGGCGCACCACGTCTCCCACTCTGCTGCCCTTCCTTGCCCCGTCCGCTTCCCGACCGGGGCCTTCCGCTGTGCCTCTGTCTCTTCCTGGACCCCTCCCCCCTTACTCTTCAGCTCAGGGTTCGTGGCTTCCCCAAGTGTGGGGGGTAGGGACCCCTTCACACCTCCCAAGGATATTTTATCTGGACAAAAAAAGAGAGACCAGGCCAAACACAAAGGAAGGAGGGTATCTTCAGTCAATCTCCAACGGTTATAAATGCAGCCCTCTCCTTCCAAAGGTCTGTAAAGTTATGCAGCTTGGTTTATACTTGGCAATATCTTGAACAAGCTTGGAGAAATTTCCTTCCCGGGCATCAATGATTTTTAGAATGTTGTTTTATGGGCATAATAGACCCATTTTCAAGAGTCTTCATCTTTTCTTTCCATGTACCAGTGAACACTCCTGCTCCCCAGAGGTGGAACTAGTAGCTTTGACGGTAAAGTCTCTCTTCCCTGCCATTCAAGTTAGCTCAGATTTGTCATTTTCACATGAGTGACACCCACCACCTTTGATATCAGCTGACTTTCACTACAGAGATGCTTCCCCATTGTGTCTCAGCCACCTCCATGTACCAAATTAGAGAATGAAGACTTAAAAGGGCAGAGCATGCGAGGGGTCCTGCAGAGTGACTAAGGCCATTTATGGCCCCAGCCTCTACTTCACATCTAAGAACAGATTCTCCCACCCTCACTCATGCTGAGTAGTTGCTGGCTCCATGGGTATGTCCACTGATTGATGGGACTGTTCAGGAAGTCTGATACCGAACATGTTTAACAGAATCGGGTCCCCTTCTATTTACACCTTACAAAGGGACACATTTCTACCACCATTCCTGGGCTTGAGTAACAGTCAACCTGTGGAACTCCTTGCCAGAGGAGGTTGCGAAGACCAGGACTTTAACAGGGTTCAAAAAAGAACTAGATAAATTCATGGCGGTTAGGTCCAGGATGGGTATGGATGTTGACTTTAGCTTCTGTTTGTCAGAAGCTGAGAATGGGCAAGAGGAGGTGGGACCACTGGATGATTCCTTGTTCTCTTCATTCCTTCTGGGGCACCTGGCATTGGCCACTGTTGGGACAGGATACTGAGCTAGATGGACCTTTGGTCTGAGCCAGTCTGATTATTCATATGTTCTTACATCTGACCGGGCCAGTGGTCCCGTTAGTTTCAATGGGAATATTCATGGATACTCCATGACAGCACGGGTGGCAGAATCTGGACCACAGAGCTGCCAGTCTTACTCTGGGGGGCCCAGATACACAGCAGCTTCATTGACTTCAGTTGGGCTAAGCTGATTTACACCAGCTCAGGATCTGAGGCAGACCCCACGGCCGCATTCTGCCAGCCTCACCCACACCCAACAGTTCCATGCTCTTTGCAGAGCGTCCGAGGGCTCAGTGGGGTTACCGGAGGCGAAACACACTCAGTGCAGGTAACGGTGGTAGAATTGGTCCCCAAGCGAGCTCTGGGCTACAGGGACAGCTTTGGAGGGAAAATGTTTATGGCTTGAGAGAACTCCTTGGCATCACCACTGGCATTCAGTGCTCATTCACCTTTGTGTTCACTCAGCGGCCAGAATCGGTGCCCTCTACTGGGTGAGATTGCTCATCCATTTAACTCATTGTCTGCAGGAGTGCATTGTGGGACAGGACACGGGCTACGCTGGCTCAAAAAGCACCTATGAAAGCACTGTGATAGAAAGACACTGCAGCAGGACGGCCACTGAGTGGGTTGGTTTGACCCAGCATTGTTTGACTAAACTCTTGCTGTGAGTGTATGGCAATTCATTATTTTTATTATTAATTTGAGTTAGGGCAGCTCTTAGGCCTGGTCTAGAGCAGACCAGGCAAGTCGGCTTAATGTATGCAACTTCAGCTACACAAAATGCATAGCTGGAATCGCCTTACCTTAACTTGAGCCGGGTTGGTGTCCACGTAGCGGGAGGCCAACAGGAGCATACACTCTCATAAGCTTCCCTTACTCCTCGCAGAAGTACTGGACATCGGCAGGGAGCTGTCCTCAGCATTCAATTTAACAGGCCTATGCTAGACCTGATAAATCGAATGCTAGAAGATCAACCTCTGGAGTGTCAATTGTCTGGTAAATATAGATGTGTCCATAGGGTACGTCTACACTTGCTTCGAGCTAGGGATGCAAATGTAGCCGACAGAAATTGCTAATGAAGTGGGGATTTAAACGTCATTTTTTGAGGAGTAACGTTAGTTCAGACCAAGGGGTTTGATTTGAACTAATGCATCCTGGAGAGTGCCAAGGGGTCAAATCAGCTGTTGAGCGCAATAACGCATAGGCAAGATTATGCTAATGATGCACGGGATATTTAAATCCCTGCTTCATTGGCAATTTCAGTCACCTACATTTGCATCCCTAGCTCAAACTAGGGAGCAAGTGTAGACATACCCTTTGAGACCTCTTTTGAGATCAGGGCCTCGAGGAGCTGAGCCTCACCACACACAGGCTGTGTCTAGACTACATGCCTCTGTTGGCAGAGGCATGTAGATTAGACAGATCAGCAAAGGCAAATGAAGCCGCGATTTAAATGATCGCGGCTTCATTTACATTTACATGGCTGCCGCGCTGAGCCGACAAACAGCTGATCAGCTGTTTGTCGGCTCGCCGCTAGTCTGGACGATCCCCCTGTCGACATCAAAGCCCTCCAAATGACTAGGGAATCAACAGAGATGTGCCTCTCCCAGTGCCCAGACATACAATGCTACTAATACAGGTCTACCTTCCTGCAAGCCTTGCCAAACCAAAAGGAGTCTAGATAAAGTAGTCACCTAGGACGCCATATTGCTCATAAACATGTTTGCTTGATATATTCCACTTCTCCGGTGGGGAAACAAGGAAAGAATTAATCTGACTAAAACGTGTAATTGAATTATGGATTGTTACCCAGAGTTCTGCAAAGTCTGCTCCTTAAAAATCAGCGTTCTGCCTCTGCTGGGAGAGAAAAGAGAGTGAGAACAATTTGAATATAATCACCGGCATGGTCTATTGGAATGAAAAATCTCTGGAATTGAGTCTTTCCGCCTATTCCGTGGAAACAAAATGCAGCAATGGAAGGGAATTTCAGAGACAAACATTTGCACTGCGCTACCTCTGAATCAAATCTGTCTCTCCAGCTAACGTTCAGCCACCCCTTCCTGGCAAACCGCCAAGAAATAATAGTTTTTAAATGTACAGTATACAGTAAGATAGCCTGAAATGATTGCACAAAATAGAAATAGCTTGTTTAGCTGTTAAATTAGTCACAGTACACTTGCAGCCAGCAAACGCTTTCCTTTCTATTGAAAGCAGTGAAATAAAGCTGCAATACCCGTGGGTCTAAAACTAGGCTTTCGGTCTTAGACTGAGTTCTGCTGTTGCAGGAACGTTAAGCTTAGGGCTGTAGAACATGGCAAACTAGGAATGCCAAGTGAGAGGTGGTTTTCTTGGCCAAAGTGAAATTTTTTAGGGGACTCTGTTTACAAACATTACATTACAGTGGCTACATATCAAATGCTTCTTCCCTTTTGAAAGAGTCTACCCATTGAAGTCATTCCCTGTATCTAAAACAGGAAATGTCGTTGGACCACTCATCACTCCTTACGGAGTAGAAATTTGGTAAATGCATCACCTAAATGCAAAAGCAACACTGTATATTTAGAGTAGAACCCTCCTGGATACAGATATAGTACAGATTGGACCTCTCTAGTCCAGAACTCTCTGGTCCAGCAACATCCGTGGTCTGGAATGATTTTAGTTAGCCAGATGTCCACTTTTCATGGGTGTGGCCAAGTTTCCCATAAAGTTTGTTTACAGCCACCAGGTCTGGCTCTCAGTGTTCTGTGTGGTTAGTTAGCTCTAATTTCCCATAAATGTCTTTTAAGAGCCCAGTAAGCAGTGGAAGTGTTGTTCATGCTGCTAAACAAAATTGACCTCCCATGGTCCGGAAAATTGTCTGGTTCACAACCACTCAGTTCCCAGGGTGCCGGACTAGAGAGGTTCGATGTATAGTTCAGTGCTATTGGAATCTGGGTGGTATTTTCACTAGGCCAAATTCTGCTCCTGAGGAAACCTCTCTAACTCCAACACACTTATGCACTGGTCTAGAATTTGGTCTATTTGCTAAAAAAAAGTGTGTATGAGCGAAAGAGTCCCTGCCACAGAGAGCTCACAGTTGAGGTCTACAACAAGAGGCAACAGATGGCTCCAGACAGGAAGGGGCGTGCAAGGCAACAAGGAAGGCAAGTGTCCACTTCAAATGCTATTGAAGCGAAGACAGTTCTTTGCTGCCGGGCGAACTTCTCCCATCAGCATCATTCGTCCACCTTTGTGAGAGGCGGTAGCTTTGCCAATGGGAGATGTTCCACTACCATAGGCACAGGAAGCAGCAGTATGTGGGGTGCTGCAGCACTCCCAGGTTTTGAGCATCCAGGCACCTACCACCCAAGGTCCCAGCCTCACAAGGTTCTGGCAGCCAGGTCTGCTACAGCCTGGAGGTTCGGTTGCTGGCCTTGGTCCCGCTTGGCCACCTGGCCTAAGTCTTGCTTCACTGTGGGCCCATGCCCATGGGCTCTGTTAACAGCCCAGTGTCCCTGCCACCAGCCCTGCAATCAAGGTCACAGCCATCAACCTCTAGGAGGCGGCGAGAGGCATGGACAGAGGTAAGTGCGGGGAAGGTGCAGGCAGCTCAGCACCCTCAATCCAAATTGGCGCCATTGTCTACCACTAATATAGAGTTGTCTACACCCAGGGTTAGGTCTGTACAATTGTGTTGCGCCGGGTGTGGATTTTTCACTGCCCGTGTGACGTACCAGTTGAAGTTTGTAATGTGGACCTGGCCTGAGACACTGTCGATCAGCACCGTCGGTAGTGTTCTCAGCACACCGGCTCCCTTGCTCTCCCCAAGTGTCTTGTAGGAATTACAACAGAAAAACTTCCAGGAAGGATTTGAAGGATGGCAAGAAGAGATAGGCACAGGAGAGGAAGTGGGAAGGGAAGATGAACTAGGGAAAGCTATTTCTCAGTTTTCTCCTTGGAGAAATCAGCAAGATCCTGTTGGAAGATGAGGGCCTAAAACATAAGCTGGATACGAGGCCTGAGGCCTAGACAGTAGTGGTAGCACAGGCTGGGTATGAGGCTTGAGGCCTAAATAGCAATGGTCAAGACTTTGCTAATATAAAGCAAAGGTAAGCTGTGAGGAAGAGGCAGGCCCGGCTCACAGATGTTGACAAGAATAAGGCAGATAAGACAGAAACACTCAGACCTACGAGGTACTAGGCACAGGCCGTAAGCACATTCCAGAGGGGTTGTAACAGAATGCCTTGTATAGAAACATCTTGGTACCAGCACACACCCCACAAATAACACACACCCAGATTCAGGACCAGGTCTAAATTGACAGGGTAGTAATGGAAATCCCCCTTCTGTGAGGTCAGGGGCTAACAGAGGGTGGCACCCCGATACATCAGGAGGGATGTGTAACTTGTTTGTACCTCCGTATAAAAGTGCAGCCCAAAGGGTGATTGTCGACTGACCGTGGGTGGGTGCTAGAATCCAGAGCATTTTGTTGGGCGTTAGTCCATTGGCGTGTCTTACGTAGGTGCGGTGGCGCAGTGACGAGCCTGTTCCCTGAGAATTGTCATCGTACGTCACTTGGCATAAACCTAGTCAGGTGCCTTATCTTCTTTGTGATCTCTGGGGGCCCTCTTGGTATGGTGTGCCAGGGAGAGAATGTTCCGGTGAGTCAATGTGTTATCAATTAAAGCCCCAGGGAAGAGTTTCTTGGTGGAACAAGGAATTGTCTCTCCAGTTCATGCCATTCAGTTAAACTCTTTTAAATTCAGGGGGGTTTTTTATTCCTAACTCCCCTATGAACTCCTACCTACTGTTGCTCCACACACAACCCAGTAAGATGGCAGTTCTAGACCAATGCTCAATTGGGCTACATCTAGACTGGCATGATTTTCCAGAAATGCTTTTAACCGAAAAGTTTCCCGTTAAAAGCATTTTTGGAAAAGAGCATCTAGATTGGCACGGACGCTTTTCCGCAAAAGCACTTTTCACGATTTTTGCGATCGGGGCTTTTTTGCAGAAAACAAATCTGAGCTGTCTACACTGGCCCTTTTGCGCAAAAGTTTTGCTCAAATGGACTTTTGCCCGAACGGGAGCAGCATAGTATATCCGCAAAAAGCACTGATTTCTTACAGTAGGAAGTCAGTGCTTTTGCAGAAATGCAAGCGGCCAGTGTAGACAGCTGGCAAGTTTTTCCGGAAAAGCAGCTGATTTTCCAGAAAAACTGGCCAGTCTAGACACAGCCTTGATGTATAACAGCGTAGCGCCACTGAATGCAGCATCTAGCCATAATCACCAGCTGAAGGGTAGGAGAACTACATCAGCTTCTTTGCAAAAACTGATGTCTCTCAGACTTTAGCCAGCTAAGGAGAAAAAACGGGACCATAGAGAGAGAATGAAGATGAGAAGCTGGTTTAGATGGAAAAAGGCGGTTTTGGTAATGTCTGTACTAAAAGCTAATGTTTTCCATGGAAGGGGACGTTCCGGCCTGAACTTGCTCAGAAACATTCAGAAGCTCGCTAAAGAACAGGGGCGTTGCGAGGTTTCATGTGTAGGGTTAGGTGTGGAGACTGGATCAGAATACCTGCGTTATCAACACACTCACAATCGTTTGCAGCGATACACACCTGAAAGGGAAGCAGTTTCAAAAGAATTGCCTGATCTGATCAGTGGTAGCCTAGCCTCCAGTCAGACCAACCAAATCAAAAGCTGTTGCATTTTAGCAGGAACAATTACTTTCTAAAAACACGCAGGGCAGCCTGTCTTGAATGCCAGACGGTCCTTGGCAACCACCCAAAGCCGTTGAGTTAGATTGAATAGCTAGAGAGGACTGCAGAGTAAAAGAATGAGTGAACGGCAAAGGGGAGTGTCAGATCTGAGCCAAGAAGATAAAGAAAGATGGGAGATAATTTTCTCAGAATCAGAGAAATTTGGGAACCAATACAAAAGAGGGATATGAAACCTGGGACGGATTGATATATCCAGACCAGCAGCACAGAAGGGCTGTGTCTACACTGGCATGAATTTCCGGAAATGCTTAAAACAGAATAGTTTTTGTTATAAGCATTTCCGGAAAAAGAGCATCTACACTGGCAGGCTGCTATTCCGGAAAAGCCCTTTTTCCGGAAAAGCATCTGTGGCCAATATAGACGTGCTTTTCCAGAAAAGAGCCCCGATCGTCATTTTCGCGATCTGGGCTTTTTTCCGGAAAAGACTACGGGGCTGTCTACACTGGCCCTTTTCCGGAACAGTGTTCCGGAATAAGAACTTATGCCCGAGCGGGAGCAGCATAGCTTTTCCAGAATAGCGGCTGATTTTGTACAGTAGAGCGTCGTTGCTTTTCCGGAAATTCAAGGGCCAGTGTAGACAGCTCACAGCTTATTCCGGAAAAGCGGCTCCGGAATAAGTGGCCCAGTGTAGACACAGCCAAGGAGTGAAAGAAAAACTCCTATACTCTGAAACACACAGTTAGGGGTTGGTTTGTTTGTTTAACTTGAAATAGTCCATGAAACAAATTCAGGTTCCAAATATGATTGACTTGCAACTCGACGGATGTAAGTTAAATGCAAAAAGTAAAAAGGCTTTTTTTAGCTGCTGTTCCTAAGCTTCTACCCCGGATGAATGGATATCATTGTCACTGATCTGCAATGCAGCCAGTCTGCATCAAGTGAATAACTTTTACAAGTTGCCGAATTTGTGTGTTTGTGCAGAGGCAGGAGCTAGAGCTCTGCTGATGTGTCATGCTTACAAATGTGTATTGTTCCTGATGAAGGCAACAGGCAGGAGGAGACTGTGTGAAACCTTAGGGAATTGCATGCATTCGGCATGCTTCATGTTAGAACTTGTCCCGGTTCATGTTTAATGCCCGTGTAGGTCTTCCCATTCCTTTCCTCCAACATGGTGCTGTTTGACTCCTCGCACCCTTGTCAGGGTGGTTAAACACAGGAATAAATTGCCTAGGGAGGTTGTGGAATCTCCATCACTGGAGATATTTAAAAGCAGGTTAGACAGACACCTGTCAGGGATCATAGAATCATAAGACTGGAAGGGACCTCGAGAGATCATTGAGTCCAGCCCCCCACCCTCAAGGCAGAACCAAGCTCCATCTACACCATCCCTGACAGATGTCTATCTAACCTGTTCTTAAATATCTCCAGAGAGGGAGATTCCACCACCTCCCTTGGCAATTTATTCCAATATTTGACCACCCTGACAGTTAGGAATTTTTTCCTAATGTCCAATCTAAACCTCCCTTGCTGCACTTTAAGCCCATTACTCCTTGTCTTGTCCTCAGAAACCAAGAGGAACAAATTTTCTCCTTCCTCCTTGTGACACCCTTTTAGATATTTGAAAACCGCTATCATGTCCCCCCTTAATCTTCTTTTTTCCAAACTAAACAAGCCCAGTTCATGAAGCCTGGCTTCATAGGTCATGTTCTCTAGACCTTTAATCATTCTTGTCGCTCTTCTCTGTACCCTTTCCAATTTCTCCACATCTTTCTTGAAATGTGGCGCCCAGAACTGGACACAGTACTCCAGCTGAGGCCTAACTAGTGCAGAGTAGAGCGGCAGAATGACTTCACGAGTTTTGCTTACAACACACCTGTTGATACAACCTAGAATCATATTTGCTTTTTTGGCAACAGCATCACACTGTTGACTCATATTCAACTTGTGGTCCACTATGACCCCTAGATCCCTTTCCGCCATGCTCCTTCCTAGACAGTCGCTTCCCATCTTGTATGTATGGAACTGATTGTTCCTTCCTAAGTGGAGCACTTTGCATTTCTCTTTATTAAACCTCATCCTGTTTACCTCTGACCATTTCTCTAACTTGCTAAGGTCATTTTGAATTATGTCCCTATCCTCCAAAGAAGTTGCAACCCCACCCAGTTTGGTATCATCTGCAAACTTTTAATAAGCGTACTCTCTATCCCAATATCTACATCATTGATGAAGATATTGAACAGTACGGGTCCCAAAACAGACCCTTGCGGAACTCCACTTGTTATCCCTTTCCAGCAGGATTTAGCACCGTTAACAACAACTCTCTGACTACGGTTATCCAGCCAATTATGCACCCACCTTATCGTGGCCCTACCTAAGTTATATTTGCCTAGTTTATCAATAAGAATATCATGCGAGACCGTATCAAATGCCTTACTAAAGTCTAGGTATATGACATCCACCGCTTCTCCCTTATCCACAAGGCTCGTTATCCTATCAAAGAAAGCAATCAGATTAGTTTGGCATGACTTGTTCTTCACAAACCCATGCTGGCTATTCCCTATCACTTTATTACTTTCCAAGTGTTTGCATATGATTTCCTTAATTACCTGCTCCATTATCTTCCCTGAGACAGACGTTAAACTGTCAGACGTTAAACTGTAGTTTCCTGGGTTGTTCTTATTCCCCCTTTTATAGATGGGCACAATATTTGCCCTTTTCCAGTCTTCAGGAATCTCCCCTGTCTGCCATGATTTTTCAAAGATCATAGCTAAAGGCTCAGATACCTCCTCTATCAGCTCCTTGAGTATCCTGGGATGCATTTCATCAGGACCTGGTGACTTGCTGACATCTAACTTTCCTAAGTGATTTTTAACTTGTTCTTTGTGTATCCTATCTTCTAAACTTACCCTCTCTCTGCTTGTATTCACTACGTTAGGCACACCTCCAGACTTCTCGGTGAAGACCGAAACAAAGAAGTCATTGAGCATCTCCGCCATTTCCAAGTTTCCTGTTACTGCTTCTCCCTCCTCACTGAGCAGTGGGCCTACCCTGTCCTTGGTCTTCCTCTTGCTTTTAATGTATTTATAAAAGGTCTTCTTGTTTCCCTTTATGCCTGTAGCTAGTTTGATCTCATTTTGTGCCTTTGCCTTTCTAATCTTGCCCCTGCATTCCCGTGTTGCTTGCCTAAATTCATCCTTTGTTATTTGTCCTAGTTTCCATTTTTTATAGGACTCCTTTTTTATTTTGAGATCATGCAAGATCTCCTTGTTAAGCCAAGCTGGTCTTTTGCCATATTTTCTGTCTTTCCTACACAGCTAGATCTAGATCAGTGGATCTCAATGCGTTTCAGTCCACGGACCACCAAGCCAATCAAAAAATTTTCATGGGCCACCTCCTTTTTGAGACATGATAAAAAAAGAGCAGACAGCGAACATTTTGGTTTGACATTTATTTCTTACTAACAGATTTTTGGTGCCTGCCCATGCTGTGTGACTTTGGACAATGTTTCTGTGGACCACCGAAAAAGTCACCATGGACCACCAGTTGAGAACCACAGATCTAGATGGTGCTTTGTCCTGCCGTAAGGGCAGGGGACTGGACTTGATGCCCACTTGAGGTCCCATCTAGTCCTAGTGTTCTGTGAGTCTGTGATTCTAAGATTGCCACTCAAAGTCCCTGTTTGTGTTTCTATAGTTTGTGCACGTGCATAAAACTATCGATAACATTTCTGTTAGACATTGATGGCCAAATTTTCCAAAAGGCTTCACCTTACAAACCCCACCCAGCAGACTCGTGCCCCCAAACTGCATCTATCAGCAGACAGAAAGTTACAGATGGGCTTAACCATGAAATAAGCTGATTTCTTATCAGTGACTTAAACAGTAACTCATAGGACCCCCGATGAAACAATACACAAAGGGCACTCAGGTATAGGTTGGCTTTACAAAGAGACAGAAAGTCAAGGTCCCTAACCCATAAAAACAAAATGCAGGACAATGTAGCACTTTAAAGACTAACAAGATGGTTTATTAGATGATGAGCTTTCGTGGGCCAGACCCACTTCTTCAGAGGAAGTGGGTCTGGCCCACGAAAGCTCATCATCTAATAAACCATCTTGTTAGTCTTTAAAGTGCTACATTGTCCTGCATTTTGCTTCAGCTACCCCAGACTAACACGGCTACATTTCTATCACTATTCTCCATAAAAACAAGGGAGTTTAGCACAAGTAAGGTACAAAGTTACACAGCCTACGACAGCAGGTTCAGAGGAATGGATCCATGCGAAGGGTAGGATACACCTGGATGACAGAAAGGATGCATGATTTTCAGATGCAGGTAAGATAGAAATTGATTTAGAACTGGTACCTGGAATGACAGTGGTTAGATCTTCTAGAGAACCCTAGGGGTACGTCTAAACTACATGGCTCCGTCGATGGAGCCATGTCGATTTGTTGTTTTGGCAAAGGCAAATGAAGCCGCGATTTAAACGATTGCGGCTTCATTTACATTTACATGGCTTCTGCGCTGAGCCGACAAACAGCTGATCAGCTGTTTGTCCACTTAGCGCGCTAGTCTGGACGCTCCCCTGCCGACATCAAAGCCCTTTGTCAGCAGCCCCGGTAAACCTCATCCCACGAGGAATAACAGGGCTGCCGACAAAGGGCTTTGATGTCGGCAGGGGAGCGTCCAGACTAGCGCGCTGAGCGGACAAACAGCTGATTAGCTGTTTGTCGGCTCAGCGCGGCAGCCATGTAAATGTAAATGAAGCCGCGATCATTTAAATCTTGGCTTCATTTGTCTTTGCCTATGTGTCTAATCTACATGCCTCTGACGACAGAGGCATGTAGTCTAGACACAGTCTTGAAGTCTTGGCTAAGACATGTACTGTGAATGGCTCGCTAACTACAAAAGCAGCTTCTGCTCTCTTGGAATTCACACCTCCAGATCAGCTACTAGAAATGGGCCTCATCCTCGTTGATTGGATCCACCTTGTCATCTCCAGCCTGATCCTGGCCTGCATATTTATACTTGCCTCTGGAAATTTCCACTACATGCATCTGACGAAGTGGGTCTTTGCCCACGAAAGCTTATGCTCCAACACTTCAGTTAGTCTATAAGGTGCCACAGGACTCCTCACTGCTACTCCTGACAGTGGGGCGCGTGGATTTACTTCTTATATAAGTCCAATTGAGGCTGCTTAGTGCAATCCCAGAGTTACCTCAGCCATCTAGACTAGTCATTTCTAAGGTGTTAGCTACAATCAGGTGAACCATTAGGCACCACGGCAGATGGAAGATCAGCATATGCAGAGTGAAAACACAATACATGCTCAGTGTTTTTTCAGCACTGAAATATTTTGAATTCAATTACTCCTTGGTTATTTTTTTACTTTAATTAAACACAACTCGTCTTTATTCTTGCTTAATCTCATTTCTAAAGAGAGAAGTTGTCTGTAAAAGAAGCTATTAGCAAAGGGAATCGCCCAAATCCCCAATTATATTACTCTGCACCTGAGTAAATTTGAACTTGATTATAGTCTGTAAACTCAGGATAATCATTTTCTTCCTGTATTTACCTTTGGCTTCACAGGATTGGTGATATTTTGTTCTCTAGAACCCGTCCTGAATTTCAGCAAGTAGAATTCTTTAAACTAAAGTAGCACTTTGAATTTCAAACTAGATTCTGCCTTTCAGGGTTTTTTCAATCACACTGGTGTCTTCCTGTAATCATTTCAACCAGCCCAATACTTTCATTCCACCTACTAATGAAAAATTCTACTTCGGTCATTTCACTATGTTAAATGTCCTATTAGCCTGAAGATTCTTTTAAGTAAAAGCAAACCAAAGATTTTTACTAGCAAAATGGAAGAGCGTGGCTACAGAAAATCCTGAAATATGGAAGCCTCTAAGAGGACTGTTTATCCATTATAAAATTAACTACAGCACAGATCCCTGCAAATTAAATGAATCCCTAATTTTAACCCCTTGCGACTGATACAGATAATCAAGAAACAATTAGAATTCAATCCAGTATCTTTTAGTATGTCAGTTTGTTCTTATTTCCTTTGGTATTAGCTCAGAGATTATTATTACAGTGGAATCTTGTTTATCTGGTCTAACCAGGTCCGGAGCCAGATTGGATAGTCAAAATTTGAGATAATCAGGATTATGAGCAAAATGTTTCCTGTCCATTATTTCAAAATGTCAAGTGGCTTTTAAACTAGCTGATTCCTCCTGGAAAAGCATTAAAACACGTCCTTTTTTAATCTACTTAACAGAATGCACAACCATATTTCTCGCATAGTGTATTATGCAGGAAATTATACAGGTATTATACATGAAAACCATAATGTATAAGGGTACGTCTACACTACAGCGCTAGTTCGAACTAACTTAGTTCGAATTAGTTAATTCGAACTAAGCTAATTCGAACTAATGCGTCTAGAACTAAAAACTAGTTCGAATTAGCGTTTTGCTAATTCGAACTAGCAAGTCCACATTGAGTGGACTCTGAACCGGGGTTAAGGATGGCCGGAAGCAGTGCCGGCAGGGCATAAGAGGAGGACTTAGAGCATGGAGATGCTGTCTCAGGCTAGCCGAGGGCTGCGCTTAAAGGGTCCCGACCCCCACCCCGGACACACAGTTCTCAGGGGTGCCCCGCTTGCAAAGAAGTTCTGGCTTGGAGTGCCCGGAGTACCCACACTGGGCACATCACACCACTCGGCCATCAGCCCGGCTGCACTTGCCGCAGGCTGCCATCTGGGGATAGGGGGCAATTGGGGGGCTGCAGGAGAGCTTCCACCCCCAGAAGCCCGCAGAGCCAGCCCAGTCCTCCCCATCGGGGGCTCATACCCCATTCCTCCCTCACCTCCTTCCACTTACCCTTCCCTAGCCCCCCTTCTTATTGATGTACAAAATAAAGATAACGTTTCTTCCAACATTGACTCTGTCTTTATTGAACAAAACTGGGGGAGACTGGGAAAAGGAGGTGGGGGAGGGGAAGAGAAAGGCTGGGAGAGGGGAGGGCAACTAACATGATCAGGGGTTGGGAACAGGTCCCAGATGAAGAGAGGCTACAGAGACTGGGACTGTTCAGCTTAGAAAAGAGGAGACAGAGGGGGGACAGGATAGAGGTCTCTAAAAGCAGGGGTTGGGTGGAGAGGGTGCATTCAGAAAAGTTCTTCATGAGTTCCCATAAAGAAGGACTAGAGGACACCAAAGGAAAGGAATGGGTAGCAGGCTTCAAACTAGTAAGAGAAAGTTGTTCTTCTTCACAAAGCAAATAGTTAACCTGCGGAACTCCTTGCTGCAGGAGGCTGTGAAGGCTACAACTAGAACAGAGTTTAAAGGGAAGTGAGATCAAGTCATGGAGGTTGGGTCCATGGAGTAGTATTAGCCAGGGGGTAGGAGTGGTGTCCCTGCCCAAAGTTTGTGGAAGGCTGGAGAGGGATGGCACGAGACAAATGGCTTGGTCACTGTCTTCGGTCCATCCCCTCCAGGGTTCCTAGGGTTGGCCGCTGGCGGCAGACAGGCTACTGGGCTAGATGGACCTTTGGTCTGACCTAGGACGGCCATTGTAAGCTCAGGGCTCAGGGTCGGGGGTCTCAGTGGACCCCCTTGATTTTCATGCACACCTGCTCCTGGGTGGCCAGGCTGGCAGCTCTCCTGTCCTAGACGGCCACTTTCCTGTGCCTAGTGCGGAGATCATGGACGAGGTCCACGATGTCCGCACTAGCCCAGGAAGGTGCCCGCCTCTTGCGGTCCAGGGCAAGCTCCCGGGAGCCGCCAGCCTGGTCCCGGGAAGAGGGGGTGGGCTGGGGGGCATCGGGTGGGTGGCTCGATCCGTGCCAGGTGCAGGGTCTGCTGGCTGGGTGCTGGCAGGCTTGCACCTGGCACGGGCACCGTAGCCAGCCCGTGCCCCTTTAAGGGGTCCGGGGCCAGGAAGGTGGCATAGAGTTTCCCTGGTGTTGGCCAGAGTGGCCACCAGGGAAACCTGGGGAGGGCTAGCCTCCCACTAGTTCGAATTAAGGGGCTACACACCCCTTAATTCGAACTAGCTAGTTCGAACTAGGCTTAATCCTCGTAAAATGAGGTTTTCCTAGTTCGAACTAAGCGCTCCGCTAGTTCGATTCAAATTCGAACTAGCGGAGCGCTAGTGTAGCGCCTATTAAAGTTAGTTCGAACTAACGTCCGTTAGTTCGAACTAACTTTGTAGTGTAGACATACCCCAAGAGAGTGAGTCTGTCCCTTATTCAAGTCCATGGCAGCTTAAATAGGCTAGAAGACACAGGAAGGGTTCTCATCCCAATTTACAGATAAGGAGCATAGTACAGAGTCAAGAATCGAACCTCAATCCCCACCAGCCTGTGGAGTGCTTTTATCACAAGTCCAGCCTTACTCTCTGGCTACGTCTACACTGGCATGATTTTCCGGAAATGCTTTTAACAGAAAACTTTTCCATTAAAAGCATTTTCGGAAAAGCGCGTCTAGATTGGCAGGACACTTTTCTGGAATAGCACTTTTTCCGGAAAAGCGTCCGTGGCCAATCTAGACGCGCTTTTCCGCAAAAAAGCCCCGATCGTCATTTTCTACACTGAAAATGCTGTCTACAATGGCCCTTTCAGGCAAAAGTCTTTTGGAAAAAGATTTTTGCCCAAACGGGAGCAGCATAGTTTTTCCGGAAAAGCACTGATGATTTTACATGAGATCGTCAGTGCTTTTCCGGAAATTCAAGCGGCCAGTGTAGACAGCTGGCAAGTTTTTCCGGAAAAGCGGCTGATTTTCCGGAAAAACTTGCCAGTGTAGACACAGCCTCTGAGAGGAAGTGATTCCACGTTAAGGGGATCCATATGGCCAGACACTGGAGTAACACTTCACTTGCCAAAGTCAGGTCCATTTAGACAGGGCTGAATACTGTGACATCACAGCGGAATTCTGGAAGCCTTCTTGGCCCCCATGTAACCTGCCACTCACTCAGCCGCTGACCTCACAGTCTTCTGCCACAAACCATCTGTCCATCGCCTCGCTTATTACTATGATCACCACCACCGTTCCTTCCATGATAACTTTCCCAAGGTTATTTCCAAGTCTATGTCAAATGTCACCGAAGTACATAAGTCTCCACCTCTTGATTCCCAAGCAGAGTCTGTGGCTTTTTCTGTCGTATTTCTAACATACATGTTCATCCTCTTTTCCATCCAGCAGATACTCAAGAGTCTTCACCAGTGCCACATCTCAAAGCCTTTAATTACTCATCAAGTTAGTCCCATTGAAATCAGTGGTACTACTCAACGTAAGCACGGCAGATTTTACTTTGGCGTGCAATGCATCACCAACTAGTATCTTCCCTGACTGAATTGACCTTGTTAACTCTGGCCTTACTCTTCATTGGAACTCTTTTCTTATGCCTGTATATTTATACCCGCCTCTGGAATTTCCACTACATGCATCTGATGAAGTGAGTCTTTGCCCATGAAAGCTTATGCTCCAATAAATACTAAGGGTATGTCTACACTTGCACCCTCTTTCGAGACAGGGATGCAAATGCAGCTGACTGAAATTGCAAATGAAGCGCGGATTTGAATTTCCCATGCTTCATTTGCATAATTGCTATATTTAGAAATAACGAACGCTGGGTAGATGCGGTTATTTTGAAAGAACCCCCTTCTTCCGAAATAACTGGTAAACCTCATTGTATGAGAAACAAGGGTTATTTCAAAAGAGGGGTTTTCTCCTGAAATAACTGTGTCTACACAGTGTTTGTTATTTCGAAATAGGGTACTTCGAAATAGTGGCAGTCTGCGATTATGCAAATGAAGCGCAGGCAATTCAAATTTGCGCTTCATTTGCAATTTCACTCAGCTGCATTTGCATCCCTCTCTCGAAAGAGGGTGCAAGTGTAGACATACCCTTAGTCTATAAGGTGCCCCAACACTTCTCATTGTTCTTGCAGATTCAGACTAACACAGCTACCCTTCTGATACTAGTATCTCATTTCCTATTTAAACTACAAGAGGTGCTGCGAAGAGTTTTCCACCTGTGGCGTAAGTTAGGGTGCCTTTCCTGAAAAGCCCAAGGTGCCAAATGACTCCCAGAAGTGAATCGGTATGAGTAACGGTCTGATTGGGAAACACAGAACATGCTGATTTTGGTAGGGTAGGGCTTGGGAGTTCAGTGGAGATCAAGTGCTCTCAGGTCTAGGTAGTGTACCCAGGAGGTACGTTGCACAGCACTCACTCTCCCGCACCCTGCAAAGATGGCAGTATCACTCTCTTGCATGAATAGGGGCTAACCAAAGTCAGGAGTCAGGCCCTGCAGCTGGGATTGGTCCCCATGCTGCACGGCCTGGTGGATCACCCTCCCTAGCTAGCTGAGGACTCCAGCAGGCCAGGTCTTAAACGCAACAGCAGCTTGCTGGGTGCTCAGTGCACACGCCCTTGAAGTCTCTGCCTCCCTGTTCTTGGCTCTCCAAGCCCTGCGTCTGCTTTGTCCCTCCACAGCTACCAGCCAGCTTCAGTTCTGCACCCAGAGTTGTTCCCATCCTAGTTCAGGTTTGCTCCTGCTTCTGAACCAGCCTTGCTCCTGCCTTCCCTGCCATCAGGTAATCTACTTCTGGCCCTTGGCTCCGATTCCCAACTCAGACTCTGTCTCCACCATTGGCTCTAGTGTTTAGACGTGGGCTCCCGTTCTCACCTTCAGCCCTGCTTCCCGGTTCTGGCCCTGACGCGAACCCTGGCTCTACCACTAGGCCTGAGTCCCACTCCAACTGCTAGGCATGACTGCCTGCAATCCAGTCTCCTCGCACCTATGTAGAAATTACAGAGATGGCTCTTGTTGGGTAGTTATGCCCTGTTTGTGTAGGTATGAAACTGACAATCTTACTACTCATGAGATCATAACAGCACTAAGATGGAGAAATACAAAACCAAGGGGAGGGGAAAAGGAAGTGAAGGATGCTGTGAGAACAGTATAGCCGGCTTACCACACGTTAAACCATGAGAATCAGGCAAAACTTTCTGAATGAAGAAAAATGTTTTCTAACTTGGAAAAAAATTTTAAAGAATTTCCCTTACTATTTATGAAACTGAAAAAAGAAAACTTTTGCTGTTGGGATTTTTTTCCCCATCTGTGTTTTGGTTTATCATTTTACTTCCCCTCAGCCCAAAATTCTCTATGCATCCCCTCACTCTTTTTCAATGGGAATTTTTTTTTTTTTAAGGAGAAAGAAGAGAAGAGAATGGAAAACAAACAAACAAAAAGTTTAAAGGAATTTTGAATAAAAATCATCCTACAGAATTTCTAATGCAGGAAAATCCTGCTTTTCTGACCACAAATCACTCACTGCTTTTCTAACAAAAAATGTTTCCATTTTTAACCATACATGAGAAAGCCAATAAGTCTCATTATGATTAAGGTGGTTTCTCGTTCCATCTAGCAAAGGCTTTCAGAATCAGTTGCACTTGGAAAGAGAGATGGTCCACATTATAAACCGATGTAGGGAAGGTCATTGGGTAGACAATTTTGGCACTGTGATTTGATTGGTTGGGAAGCTGAGGAGGATTTCTAGAAATGGATTTGGTTGGTCTTCAGGAGTTATTTCTAGATAATATACGGTGTGATAGGAAAGGAGCTTCTTGCTGGGATGCTGAATAATATGTTTTTAGCCTGGTTTAAAACTGATCAACATCACTCAGTTCTCAACTTCTTTTTAAAGAGGCACTGGCTGCAAGAATTGAGTTTGTCTCCTCAAAGAAAAACTCTACTGGAATTTCCTGAGTCACAGCACTCAATATTCAGGGCGCAAAAACTGGATTGGAAAAGGATGAAGAAATGTGGGGAATGAGAGAATATTCTTTACCAAAACTTCCGTTCTCTTGATGGAAATTTGCTGCCTGACCATTGACCATGAAACTTCTGTAAAGTTTCGAAGACTTCCAAGAGCTGGTAGGTTTTAAACACAGTACCTGAAGGGAAATGCTATTTGCAAGCGCCGTTTGGTGTTGTGGGTTAATAGCTCTTGTGGCTGGGGAGATTTTCTGTATACTGAATGCAGACACATTGTAATGCCTGTCAAGCTGGCCTTCAAGTCATGATGATCTAGGGACCTGTGAAAGAAAATGTGAAGAGAGGAAACACAAATGTCACTCTGAATTCGTAAGGTCTGACCCTGCGTTGAGTTCATGGCAGGCTGGGCCTATCCTCCCGCCTCCTGGTAGAAAGGTTGAGAAGCTGTCTGACAGCAGAGTGGGCATAAAGACAACAAGAGCAGCACCGGGAAGGAAGGCTAGCAGCAGATGATGTTTGTCTGAACATATTGAGTGATGGAAACTCAAAGGCTTTGGGGCCATTGCAGAATTACTTTAAATCACTTCTCACTGCCAATTAGCATACTCACAAAATATCATCTAAGATACAAGCGTATCTGCTCCAAGCCCTCAGACAGAGACAAACACTTTTACAAGGTCTTTATCAAGCATTCTTAACACTAAAATACCCAGGGAAGTGAAGGAACGGATTGACAGAGGCAAACCAATACCCAGAAGTCACCTACTACAGGACAGGTCCAAAAAGGAAAATAACACAATGGTCATCCCCAGTGCCCCAGCTAAAATCCCTCCAGCACGTCATCGACAATTTCTAACCTGTCTTGGGATATGATCCCTCACACTCTCAGACCTTGAGAGACAGACAATCCTCGCCTACAGACAACCTCCCAACCTGAAGCAAATTCTTCCCAGCAGCCACATATTACACGTCAGATACAGACCAATTACAAATGCATAACGTGAAGATGCTTTGGACAAAATACTCCGTATATCTTATTTGGGTGCATGTATCATTTTTGTTTGTAAAGTTAGAAATAGGAGGTATGGGATTTTTTTATTATTTTAAATGTGCAAATGTGAGTCATCAATGGTGCACCCGGAAGCCTTAATGACTGGGTGATCAACTTAACGACTCAAGAACAGCATTGTTTGTCCTTTAAGTTTAAACACTGGTTGACAGGTGTCCATACCACCTGGTACGCGGATACCAATTTGATCAGGTAGTTTTCCATGAAAGTTGAGGATAGAGAACAACAGATTCCCATCCAGAGTGGCATCTATAAAAACAATGGGAAGTGATCTTCCCCTTTGTCTCTAGCAGGGCTGGGGAAGGTCCTGACATACTAAGATCCAACGGAAACCACCTGAGACCCAAGTCAGAGTAAACGATCATCTTTGACATGAAGACAGGCCTGACATAAGTCAGGAATTGACCTGAAATCAGAACAAGCTCTTAAGTAAGTAAAGAACTGCTTGTAATGAGATTCTTTGGGGAATTAGAACTAGCTAAGCATTTTCTTTTCATTTTAATTCTGCATTTTGTCCATTTTGACTTGTAACCACTTAAATCCTACTGTTTGTGCTTAATAAAGTCACCTTCGTTTACTATCAAGCCCAGTGTAAATAATTGTTACCTGGGGGGAACAACCAATGTGCATATCTCTCTTTCATTGATAAAGAGGGTGAACATCCTCATGAGCTTCCTTTGTGTAAAAGTTTTACTGAGAGCAGGGGTTCTCAAACTTTGTGATACCACGATGCCACTCTACGTTGCCTGTGATCCCCCCATAAGTTGCTCACAACCCCCTGGGGGATCAGGAGCCACAATATGATAAACGCAGACTTAAAGAAAGGTGGATTTGTTTGGGGTTTTGATCTCTTTTCGAGGCTGGTTTCCTGGGTGTTGTGTCGTAAAGGTGCGCCTTCCCAGAGCTGAAGTTACCCCAACTCTGTGCTTTGTCTGTGGGAGATCAGAAGATCTGGCCCAGCAGGACAGGATGGTGGGAAGCCCCAGAGAGCAAGAAGGTGAGTATCAGTGGCATAAACAGGACACTAGTAAATAGCCCTACAGGGTCCTCTGTGACGATGCCCGGGCACAGGCTCCATTTCCCAGGATGCAAAGTCGGAGAATGCAGAGTCCCCACTCTGGGTGACTTTGGATCAAGCCCACAATGTAGGGCTAATGACCCTGGGGGGTTAAATCACCTGCATCACAGTCCATGCTGCTTCTGTCCACGCACGGTGCTGGAGTTGGACACAGTTTAATTTTGCAGAGTTTTCTGAGAGCAGGCATGAGCCGTGGCAGGTCACAGAGCTCTGATTTGCAGGCTGCTGCTTGCAAAGGGTTTCTGGCTGAGCAGCAAAAAGCATAACTCATCATATTCTCCGGTCAGTGGTCACACGGAAGTCTAACCCCTTGATCCAAGTCTTCAATCTTCACCGGTTTCCATTTCCTAACCTTTCAAACCTGTTTTTCAGCACTGGCAGCTCCCTAGCTGGGAAGGGTCATTTTTCAGTTCCATTGTATACCAAGAAAGAAATGCTCATCATCATTTGCCTTGGTTGGGCTCTGGCTGTTTCAGCCATTGGTATGGGTGGGGGGTGAAGGTATGGCTGTCCCCAGCACGCGGCCACAGTCTCCCTGGACCCAGAGTGCAGGGAGGGCAGGCAGCATGTGGCCCCAATCTCCCAGGCAGGAGCACAGGGAGGGCTGGCACTCTGGGGCAGCAACACTCTACTCCCCAGTACACCTACAGTAGGTGTTCCGGGATTGAGTATGGTTGGGGCCATGCCTGGCCCTGCTTAACATATCTGCCACCCCGGGTCATTAGTGATAATTCCCGCTGATTGCACCTGTACTGAATCTATAGGAAGTCATTGTTGCAAGTGAGCAGTGGAGTACTGGAAACAGAGCAAACTGCTGTCAAAACTAATTCTATGTCCAAGTGTTGTGGATTGGCAAATACAAACAATGTAGCTCTCATAGAATCATAGAATATTAGGACTGGAAGGGACATTGAGAGGTCATCGAGTCCAGTCCTCTGCCCTCATGGCAGGACCAAATATTGTCTAGACCATCCCTGACAGACAGTTATCTAACCTGCTCTTAAATATCTCCAGAGATGGAGATTCCACAACCTCCCTGGGCAATTTATTCCAATGTTTGACCACCCTGACAGTTAGGAACTTTTTCCTAATGTCCAACCTAAACCTCCCTTGCTGCAGTTTAAGCCCATTGCTTCTTGTTCTATCCTCAGAGGCCAAGATGATACCTGAAAACGGCTATCATGTCCCCCTTCAATCTTCTCTTTTCTAAACTAAACAAACTCATTTCTTTCAGCCTTCCTTCATAGGTCATGTTTTCTGGACCCTCTCCAATTTTTCCACATCTTTCTTGAAATGCGGTGCCCAGAACTGGACACATTACTCCAACTGAGGCCTAACCAGCGCAGAGTAGAGCGGAAGAATGACTTCTCGTGTCTTGCTCACAACACACCTGTTAATGCAACCTAGAATCATGTTTGCTTTTTTTGCAACAGCATCACACTGCTGACTCATATTCAACCTGTGGTCCACTATAACCCCTAGATCTCTTTCTGCCGTACTGCTTCCCAGACAGTCGCTTCCCATTCTGTATGCGTGAAACTGATTGTTCCTCCCTAAGTGGAGCACTTTTGTTTTTATTAAACTTCATCCTGTTTACCTCAAACCATTTCTCCAATTTGTCCAGATCATTTTGAATTATGACCCTATCCTCCAGAGCAGTCGCAACCCCTCCCAGCTTGGTATCATCTGCAAACTTAATAAGCGTGCTTTCTATGCCAATATCTAAATCATTGATATTAGATACTCTCTGTAAGTTTCACTGATATTTTTAGTAGTCTACATAACACCTTGCATGGTATCCCCACAAAAATCTGTACCTGCCACTCCATTAACTGTTGTCAAGTCCCTCCTTAGGGTTCGCTTCTGCCCAGATGGTGACTAGACACCAAGGCTGCTGCTGTGCTGAAAGGAGGCTTATGCTAATCATGACAGTGGGGTGACATTTTTGTCAAAAATGTTTGAGTTTTTGTCCTGACTATGACAACCAAAATGTTTGCGTTGTGGCCTTTTGACAAGAAAGCCAAGAAATTAAGGGAAAAAAATGAGAGGAAGAAAAAATTTTCACCAATTTTTTTACAGTAAATAAACCAACCAAATACAGGAGGCTCCCAACTTGCAATGCGATTGGTTCCAGGAGAAGCATCACAAATCGGGAGCATCGTATCTTGAATCCGCATTTACGGTAGGCGCTGTGCACCATCGTAACTGTGAGGCTAGGATATAAGTCAGGGGTTTCCAGCTCCTTCCGAACTTATAAAAATGGTTGTAAGTGCAGAGTTTCAGAACTCGGCAGTCGCAAGTTGGCGACCTTGTGTACTAGACCTGCTAAGTCAAACCCTGGAAGATCAACCGTGGCAGTATTGATCTTCTGCTGTAGTGTAGGTGTACCCTAAGATGAGCTATATTTTTCAGGGGCAAGGAGCTCTTGTCTGGTCACCCTGGTGTCCTCTGGACCCCAAAGAACTTTCCCCTCCCAAAAATAGCATCTTCCACCCTCACTCTGGCTACCTGTTAGGAGCCTGATCCGTCTTCAATTTGATGCAGTGGGAATCTTTCCATTGCGTTCATGGGAACTGGAGTGGTCCCTCAGTCAGCAGCAGCCACGGGGTTGCTGAAAAGTGATGAAAAGGGTTCCCTACAAAGCAGGTTGTGTTCCCCCTCCCACCAGACCCCCACCAGCTAAAACGATCAAAGCTCTGAAATGTGACTCGGACTCAATATATGCTGCTGCTGCTCAACCACTCAGCCATCCCGGCCACATGGATGGCAAAGCATCAGTGATTTTCATAGGCTGCTGATCTCTCTCCAGTAACTCCTCTGGCTCTGTGCAATCAGTAGTGAAGGCAGGTGCAGCCTGCCTGACTTGAGCTGTTCCGTGATTCTCAAGGTCCTCGCAAAGAAGACTCAGGAGAGCAGTGCATTGTGGGGATGTTCATACCATGCCATGAGAGGACCATACGTAGCAGCAGCAGCAGTAAAGCATCATGCCTAGCTGTTGCTGAAAGGAACTTAACCTGCCTCCTAGCATATACGTCTGGGAAGCGATGATCCTCCAACCTCCTTATACTCCACACTAAGAGGCTTTAGAAGAGCAGGGAGTGTTGGAGGTCAGTGCAAAGAGTGAGTCTTCTGTGGAGGCTCTAACATTGGTGAGAGAAGCCAGACGCCTGTGGAGAGGAAGGGGGTAAAGACCAGGATGAAGAGATGTGAAGCGTTAGCTGGGATTTTCCCACATGTGGCCGCTTGAAATGCCAAATAAGCCCTTCTGAAGGGGCAAAATCTGCTATGAACTTTTACAGCCAGGTTACACTATGAAGAGACTCGCTGCAACCGAGATAGACAGGTCATGCCATAACAGTCACCCTTCACAGCTAGAGAGGCGCACTCATTTTGATCCTATCCAAAATGGTTAATCTACAACATAACCTGATCACTGTTTGCCATCACTGAAGGTATGGCTAGACTGCGGGGGGTTTGGGACACTGGAGGAATTCCGAAAAAACTCCACCGTGTCCAGGGAACGCGTTTGCTCTTCTGCATTTTTTTGCGGAAGAGCAAATGCACTCTTTTGGAAAGCCTGTATTCTTTGTTCCACAAGGAAGAAGGGGGCTTTCGAAAGAGGGGTGGGGTTCTGAAATTTGGCCCACTCTAGACCGGCCAAATTTTGGAAAAGCTTCTTCCGACAAAAGTATCGGGAAAAGATACGCAAAATGCAAAGCGCATTTTGCGTATCTTTTTCTGATAGATCTTCGCAGTCTAGCCATACCCTACATGTGTAAATGCATTTGTCTGAATGGATCGTTACCTGGCTGTGTTCTGCAGAACCACCCCACACGACACCTCTCATAACTTGTTGACACTTGAGCAAATGCCTAATCACCTTTGATTTGATGTATCCAAGTCCCATCTCATCAGCTGTCAATTGAACAGGTGACGTATGTGCTTGAAAGGATTAAATATTTCCTTCGGATGAGAATGACTTGTGCTTATCCAAAAGGCTTTGCACAGAGCGCCTCTATCCTGGAATGAAAATAGTAAAACATTGGGCAGGACAAAAGCCAGCTAGACTTTGACTTCATCATTTTCCTGCCAATCTGCTTTCAGGTCTTAATTTACTATATACTTCTCTGGGGATTCAAAAGAAGAAGAAGAAGAGGAAAGAAATTAATGGAAAAATTGCTTTTTGGCAGAACTTTGGTGACAACATGAGAGACAAGTATTTCAGCACTATATAATAGTGCTTCCATTTCAGGAATAACAGACAAGAATGCTCCCATTCTCCTCACGTTCTAGAGCTGCAGGCTACAGCTCTACGAAAGACTGCAGACATATTCAGTAGCACAGTTTGGCCTTTTGCCCCCCGTCAATCCATTGCTTGGAGCTGGTGCAGTGGTAATGTATTATCTGGAATCATTGTGATGAAATGTTCCAGGAAAGTCACCATCTATCATCAGCTGATTTCCCCCAGGCGTACTGAGTACAAAGGAAAACCTGCTTTAGATTACATCAGGACCCAAGCCTTAAAATAAGTTAAGGGAGAATTCTCATGCATTTCTTGACATATTCCTATTGACTCCAGCAGTGGTGATAAGCCACTCCTTGTGCTATCGCGCCTATCACTTAGAGATACCAAAAACCAGCAAAGACATCCACCTCCCAACCCAACTTCCACAAGCTCGTATTTTCAGGGAAACCCTTATCAGTGTGCTCAGAAAGGTTCTGGAAGAATCATTTCCCATCTGCACATATTGTATGATACACACATGTGCTCATCTCTCCATACAAATTGGTAGGTAGTTGTCATCAATGGTAAGGGTTTTGAGTTCAATGAAAACTGAATGAAGTCAACTTCCACGTTGGCTTTGGGTAAACGGAAGTGCACGTTGTTCAGATAGCAGGCATCATGAAGGTGGCAGAAAATGCAGGTGACTTTCCCCTTAACTTCTTATTTCTAGAGCTGGTTAAAAAATTTTCAAGAAAAATATTTATCAAAAGCATGAGGTTAAATCAACAATATATATTTTCACAGAAAAAATGTCACTTTCTACTTTATATTTCACTTTTAAAAAATTTCAAACAAACTTTTGAAAAGGCCTTGTAATTGGGTTGGTTTAGTGTGGAAAAGACGGAGAGGGGGCATGTTAACAGTTTTCAAGTACCTAAAAGGGTGTTACAAGGAGGAGGGAGAAAAATCTTTCTCTTTAACCTCCAATGATTGGCCAAGAAGCAATAGGCCCAAATGGCAGCAAAGGAGGTTTAGGTTGAATATCAGGAAAATCTTTAATTATCAGGGTGGTTAGGCACTGGTATAAATTGCCTGGAGGTTGTAGAATCTCCATCGTTGGAGATTTTTAAGAGCAGGTTAGACAAACGCCTATTGGAAATGGTCTAGATCGGAGGTTGGCAATCTCTTCAATTGAAAGAGCCAAATTACATCAAAATTCAGAACAAGTAGTCAACAAAGAGATGTATAAGAATGCCCATTTGCATGACTGCAGATATACAACTTCATATTGTTGATAATAGACGTGATGATTAATACTAGCATAAATGAAACAATGTACTCACAGACTTTATTTAATGGGAGTTCTGCTGCTGCAATTTTATGCACACTTCTTTGACATTTACATCGCAACTGGTCAAATTCAGGTTCATGCGCGCATTCAAGCTACATGAGTAATTCTGCGTTTTTAAAATTTTTAATTCATTTTTTCATTTGAATTTTAAAAAATGCATGCATTTTGGGAATGACAAAAGAGCTGTACAGTAATTCCTCATTTAACACTATAGATGCGTTTCTGAAAATGTTTGTGCTAAGCGAAAACGTGCTATGTGGGTCAATTTTCCCATTAAAAATAATGGAAAAGGTGGGGGTTGCATTTCAGGCGGTGGTGGCAAAATCAATTTTTTGTTGGTGCTGGGTCGTCAACGTTAACATTAGATATCTAGCAACACAAGATAACTAGCAACACAAGTTGCCGCGGTTTGTTAAAACATAAACACGTGAGTGAGCAGAGGAGCGCTGTGACCACGTGTATTACCACTGTTTTCACCTACTTACACCACCGCGCGAAGTAGTCCGCCATTTGATTATTTTTGTGTCATTTCAGGGATGGTCGTGTTATTCGAAAAACATTCTCTATAAGAAATCAAGCTATTATGAAAACGTGTTAAGCGGGCATGTGTTAAACGAGTAATTACTGTATTTGGGTCCATTCTGAGCCATATTTAGCTCGAGAGCCATAGGTTGTCGACCACTGGTCTAGATGGTTCTTAGTCCTGCCATGAGTGCAGGGGACTTGACTTGATGTCCTCTCAAGGTTCCTTCCAAGTCTATGAAAATGCAAACTGCAAAGAATAACTACAAGTGAAGAACAAGTTAATCGCTAAACATTCTTTGTGATGTCAACTGACTCTTCTAGGTTTCTATTTGGGTGGAAGATTCATGAGTGTACAACTGCCTTATTTTGCGTTGTGGACCACCAGGTTGTCATGGCCAACGTTAATTTGTATCCACGGAAGAGGATTTCTACCCTGGCCAAAGGTCATTGTATCCTAGCCTTTGTGTTGCCCCGATATTGATATTATTTCCAGATGTCAGATCTTTTAGTTAAATATGGATGACTCCCTGAAACATACTGTTTTAATAAGATTTTTGCAATCTGTGTGGTGTTTTTTAAGCCATTAAGGAATACTACATTTTCACTGTGGTATCAGAAAATAAATGGATTTTTATTTGTTCTTCTCTTAAATGAAACATAATTAAACAGTTGTAGTGTTCCCAGGCAAGAAAAAAAAGCATTTCAATTAAAAACCAATCTTCTTTATTAAGTTAAAATTCAATTTCAAGTTTTCCCAACACATAGCGGCATTAAAGTGCACTGCCGATAAGTCACGTCCGCTTTGAGATATTTGAGTGAGAATTTTTCTTCCATAACCGTAAATTCTGTAATCTTCCGAGGAAAAGAAGGGTAGCCTTTGAAAATGCAATTTTATCACTTAATCCCCTCTGCATTGTAACCTCTGTCAGTAATTAATGACCTGAAACATAAAAGCAGACTGCTGAACATACAATCAATTATACTTTATAATGACGCTTTCATTATGGTGAGCATCACATATATTTACTGCAGATTTTTGCATTGTTGATAGAAGGCATTTCATCAGATTAGATCTAAATTGTACGTGGAGCAGTACAGGACATTACCGTCTTTGTTCTAAACCCATGAATGCTTTGTGTGTGCATCTACATGACAAGTGCATAATGTCTCTCATTTTAGCATACTATGGAAGCTGGATCACAAAAGTCATGTCCATTAACAGTACCATACTAGGTGGAGATTTTTCTCTTAAAGGGACTGAGCCACTTAGAACGTGTTCTCTTGATGCTTGAGGTAGATATAAACTTAATTCATTTAGCAGTGTATGAGCCTGTGAGCCCAGGTGTCCAGTATATCCACTTAATGCTAACCAGACACTGAGAATCTGTATAGCTAATCTCTTTCAGAAACCATGAGCATTTTAAGCCAAATCCTAAACAAGTATGACTCTCCATAGTTCCCTTGGACTGTATCTAGACTGGCAAGTTTTTCCGCAAAAGCAGCTGCTTTTGTGGAAAAACTTGCCAACTGTCTACACTGGCCGCTTGAATTTCCGTAAGAACACTGACTTCCTACTTCCTACTGATATCAGTGCTTCTTGTGGAAATACTATGCTGCTCCCGTTCGGGCAAAAGTCCTGTTGCGCAAAGCTTTTGCGCAAAAGGGCCAGTGTAGACAGCTCAGATTTGTTTTGCGCAAAAAAGCCCCGATCACAAAAATGGCGATCGGGGCTTTTTTGCAGAAAAATGCGTCTAGATTGGCACGGATGCTCTTTTCCGCAAATGCTTTTAACGGAAAACTTTTCCGTTAAAAGCATTTGAGGAAAATCATGCCAGTCTAGACGTAGCCTTGAAGTATGTAGAGCTACGGTGGCTTGCACCAATTGAAATCAGACCCATTGGTCTACACTGCAATAAACATCTGGGTCTCGCTTGTGTCAGCTGACCTGGGCTCATAAGCCTGGTCTATACTAGACCAGGCAGGTCGGCTTAGGATACAGAACTTCAGCTATGCAAAATGTGTAGCTGGAGTCAACTTATCTTAAGCCGAGCTGTGGTGGCGTCCACACAGCAGGAGATCAATGGGAACCCACACTTTTGTTGGCTTCTCTTACTCCCGCAGAAGGAGGAATACCAGATGCCGGTGAGGACTGCCTCAGGGTTCGATTTAGGGGTCTACACTAGAATTGCCTGAATCGAACACTAGAAGATTGACCTCTGGAGTGTTGATCTTCTCGTACGTGTAGACATGTCCATAGCACTCAAAACCCATGTTTCTCCACGAAGGGTGTTAACTGCAATTTCAGTCAGCCTCCGGAAGGCCTCACCCAACCAGAGTGACAACCCCTCTGCTCCCCGCATGCCGGACGTGGGCTTTGTCATTCCCAGCTACGTTTCAGCATGTCTCTCTTCGCCAGCATAATGAGGCCCAATTTAGAAGAGAAGCATGTGGAGTAAGTTAGGCCTTTCCTCTTTACACCCCTTCAGGATGTGTCTCCATAACAATCAGGAGGTATCCGGGCTGCTCATGCAGACACGCCTGAGTTAGCTCTGACTGAGCTAGCCTGATCAAAATAGCAGCGTCGCCATGGCAGAAGGAGCAGTGTGAGTACAGCAACTATCCCACCCTACCACAGCTTCCCTGCTGGCCTAGCACCATCACAGGGGCCCCAGTGTGACTAACCCTGCTGCAGTCACACTTCCCGAGTGCAGTGTAGATGTTGTCTTAGGCTTGCACAGACCTCCTCTCAGCCGATGCATGACTGAGTCGAGGAGCCAGAAGAAGGGTGCCAAGGGATGAGTTAAAATGGGGAGGAGAATTTTCAGTTCACAGGTTCTTTCCACTGTTCAACCCTGCTCCTTCAAGCTTCTCTGTATAGTCACTCCCTGTAAAGCCCCCTGACATAGATGCACAGAGGCAGGGGAACGTCTCAGAGCAGCAGCCTACAGGACTGAGGTCGCATCCGTTGGGAGGGCAGGGCTAAGGAGGTCACCTGAACCTAGGGTAGGTTCCCAGCAGTGGGACACAGACGCACAGCTCCAGCAGGGAGTGTGCAAAGCTGACTTCCATCACACCTTTGTGCCCCGGGGGTCTGACTCTGCTCCAGACCCCAAAATGGCCCTTGCTGTCCCTTTGAGAAGCGGGAGGCTGCTCTACACTTTCAATGGCCTCCTACTGCTAGGCCACCCTGCTATTGGGAGGAGCAGAGAATTCCCTTAGTAGCGTATTCTCCATGTACTATGAGCAATTGCCAGCAGGCTAACCCTTCCTTCACTAGCCTCACCCCAGGAGCTGGGACTTGAAATGAGGCTTAACCCAGGGGAATTCTCCCACAGATATTCGCCACATGTTTACACTCCCTGTCCACTCCTGTGGTTAATAGGGGCTGGACCATGAGATTCTCATCCTGGAAGCCTAACCTGGACCACCTTACACATCATTTCTGAAGTTGGCTCTGTGTTGTGTTTTGTGCATAATGGTTCCACGCTTTGTTTGGAGAGGGCTGTTTTCACTCATGAGGTAATTGAGGGTACATCCAGACAACAGGATTTTGTCGACAGAAGTTTTGTCGACAGATACTGTCGACAAAGCTTCTGTCGACAAAGAGCATCTAGACTACATCCAGTTCTGTAGACAAAGCAAGCCGCTTTGTCGACTTGACAGTGTAGACGCAAAGGACAGCGTAGATGCAATAATGCCTTGTGTTGACAGAACTCTGTCGACAAAAGGCGTTATTCCTCGTAGAATGAGGTTTACAGCCGTCGACAAAACTGCTGAGTTCTGTTGACATTATGTCAGCAGAACTCAGTGGCAGTGTAGATGCAGGTATAGTTTTGTCGACAAAAGTCCACTTTTGTCGACAAAACCATGTAGTCTAGACACACCCTGAAGTGACTAACTGCACTGCAGCATAGGCAATTCATTTGCTTTGGTTTCTATGCTCGTTAAGGGGTAAGACTTCAGTTGTGAACTGAATCAAGGCCAGATTAGCGTTGGAAATGGCAATCCCAAGTAAATAATTTAGCCCACACCGAGGCGAGGAAAGATAATAAGAAATTGAAGTCAGGTCTAATAATATGTGTTGTAGCAAGGGACGATGGCTTTCACATCCCTAACTGTGAAAATGTTTTGTGGACTTGATGCCAAAGAAATTAAAACTTTAGTTCATGGTAAACATGTTGTGCTAAAGATTTAAAAGTTTGTGCTGTTAATGCAATGTACCATTTAGCCTTCAGTAACAGCATTGGGTAGACAGGAATATTGCTGTGCAGTGGACTGTAGAGAACTTGAATTAGTTCAGTCAATTAAGTCATGATTAATTTATGTTAGATCTTGTTCTCTTGAGTCTATAAAAACAAAGACTTTAGTTAACTGGCAGTGTTTGGTTTAATAAAAGTAAAGTCTTAAAAAGATGACTTAAAGAGGAACAGAAAACCCACCGCTGACAAAATCAATAAATAGCAAGATTCTTATTTAATTCATGTCAATGCAAGTTAAAATAACTTTAGAGACTAACACAAAAGGGATGTTCCCTTCAGATGGATAACGGGATGCTCAAGATCTTGATTAGAACAGCTAATCCGGCAGCTCTACCTGTACGTGTGATAAATCTCAACTACAGAAATCTCCACCATCTCCTTTCATTTTGATGTGAGTTTTCCCCTCTCTCCCCCATTGGATTGTCTATATCCTGATCTGGGCACATCCCATTGCCAACAGTCACATTTACAGCAGCATTACACCTGTGAACAGGTTGTGATTACTCTGACGACCCCTCTATGATTAATGTAAATGCGTATTGTGATTTTAAGTGCCTAGATCAAGAGAGAGAATTAGGTGAGCCAAATTGCAGATACTCTCGGATGACTGATGGAATCATGCAGATGTGGCTTGAGGAACATCTGGAGTAGTTAACTCTCCCGTAGTCAAAAAAGTCTCGAAGGGTCGCCATGTTACTCTGTAACTTTAAAAGCAACAAGTGGTCCTGTGGCACCTTATGATGTGTCTAGATTACAGGGTTTTGTTGACAAAAACTATACCTACATGTATATGTATACCTACATAACGTCAACAGAACACGGCAGTTTTGTCCACGGCGGTAAACCTCATTCTACGAGGAATAACGCCTTTTGTCGACAGAGTTCTGTCAGCAGAAGGTGTTATTGCATCTACACTGTCCTTTGTGTCTACACTCTCATGTCAACAAAGCGGTTTGCTTTGTCGACAGAACTGGATGTAGTCTAGATGCTCTTTGTCGACAGAAGCTTTGTCAACTGTATCTGTCGACAAAGCCTCTGTTGACAAAAGCCCGTAGTCTAGACGTACCCTTAGAGGCTAACCATGATATATAGAATCATGAGCTTTTATGCGCAAAACCCACTTCATCAGGTGAATTGGAGTGAATATAAGACTCCGGGTTTCTGTTGTTTCCACTCTGATTCATCTGATGAAGTGGGTTTTGTCCACAAAATCTCATGATTTTATGTATTTTGGTTAATCTCTAAGGTGCCACAGGATCTCCTCCAGCAAAGATTTGGAGTCAAAATGAGTTGTCAGGGATAGTCACACTTCTGTACACCACGGAGGGAAGGATGGCTTGTATATAAATGGGGAGGATTGTCTTGGGGGACCCACTGCGCGTCATCTGCTCTCTAAGGTGAGACATTGAGGCTGTTTCCTTTCAGGTCAGACTTTGAACATGGCTAGAATTGACACAGACTTCTTGAACTGACTTCTAAAACCCGTCCCATGTCAGTGTGGCTCTAGCATTCATCGATTCTAAGCCCACTGAAGCAGACTTTTACAAGTGTCCCATTCCCATAGAAATCTATCGGGATTAGGAACCCCTCCTAGGTTCTTACTTGCATCTTTAGGGACCTGAATACCTTTCAAAACCTGCCCCATTGTGCTCATCCAGTCTGTCCACGTAGCACAAGCTCCACCGCTCCACCCAGTGATTCCTGTCTCAAGGGCATGGCGTCAGGCTGAACAAAGGCGCTGCTTTTCGAATCGGCGGCCACTGCCTGTATAACTCCCTAGCATGATATTTACAGGATTTCAGGTTTGCATCTTCCACACCACACTGCACTATGTGATCAGACAGACAGCAAGCCCATTATTTAATGGGGAAGGAGCACAAATCATGGGTGACTCGGAGCCCGTATAACGCTTTTTTTTCTTTTGCTTCCTGGTTTATTAAAAACATTAACTGTTATCAGATGCCTAACACAAGGAATGTTAACCAAACCAGTGGGAAGGAGTGCAGGCTAGAACACAGTCGGCAACACTTGCCACAGAATCCTAGAACAGGAAGGGACCTCGAGATGTCATCAAGCCCACTTGCCTACCCTCATGGAAGGACCATGCACCATCTAGACCATCCCTGACAGGTGTCTGTCCAACCTGCTCTTAAATATCTCCAGAGATGGGGATTCCACAACCTCCCTAGGCAATTTATTCCAGTGTTTCACCACCCTGACAGGTAGGAAGTTTTTCCTAATGTCCAACCTAAACCTCCCTTGCTCCAATTCAAGCTAATTGCTTCTTGTCCTATCCTCACAGGTCAAGGAGAAGAATTTTTCTCCCTTCTCCTTGTAACAACCCTTTTAGGTACTTGAAAACTACTATCATGTCTCAGCTTAGTCTCAAAAAAAGTTAGATGAGTTAACGATGTTCAAGTGGTCAGGGCCTGATGAAATTCCCCCTAGAGAACTTAAGGGATTCTCTGAAGTCATCTCAGTCCTATTAGCAATTCTCTTCGCAAGCTCCTGGAGGATGGGTGAGGTCTCAGGGGACTGGAGAAGGGCAAAGGTTGTACCTGCCTTTAAAAACAGCAAAGAGGATGCAGGGAATTCTAGATCAAGCAATCTCACTTCAGTGTCTGGAAAGATTCTAGAGTAAATTATTAAAGTCAACAAGGCTATGTCTAGACTGCATCCCTAAATTGTCAGAGGGATGCAGATTAGGCACGTCAAAATTGCTAATGAAGCAGGGATTTAAATATCAAGCACTTCATTAGCATAAACATGGCCGCTGCTTTTTTTCAGAACGGAGTTTTTTGAAAAAAAGCAGCAATCTAGAGGGGGATCTTTCGAAAAATAAACCCTTTTTTGAAAGATCCCTTATTCCTCAAAAAATGAGGTTTACAGGATCTTTTGAAAAAGGCTTTATTTTTCGAAAGATTCCCACTCTAGACTGCTGATTTTTTTCGAAAAAGCTGCGTTCCGAAAAAAAGCAGCAGCTGTGTTTATGCTAATGAAGCACAGGATATTTAAATTCCCGCTTCATTAGCAATTTCGACGTGCCTAATCTGCATTCCTCTGCCGACAGAGGAATGCAGTCTAGACACAACCCAAGTAAGCACTTCAGGGATAACAAAGAAATAAGTGAGAGCCACCATGAATTTGTCTGAATTAACCTCCTTCTATGAGAGGGTAACCAATTTAGTGAATAAAGGAGAAGCAGCAGACATGATATATCTGATCTTCAGTAAAGCTTTGGACACAGGCCCGCATCCTTATTAGTAAGCTTAGGCAAAATGGCCATGATGAAATTCCTATAGGCTGGTAACAAACAGATGAAAGAGCATGAAGAGCAGTTATCAATGGCTTGCTGTGAAGCTGGAAGGACATATCAAGTGGAGTTTCTCAGGGGTCGGTCCTGGAGATGGTACTAGTCAGCATTTTCATTAACAAACGGGATGGTAGCATGAAGACACGAGATGTAATTGTATCACTCAGCACTGGTGAGGTGCCAGTTGGAGTACTGTGTTCTGGTTTGGGCACCACCCTAAAAAAGATCTGGCCAAACCGGAGAGAGCCCAGAGGAGACCCAAAACAATATGGCTACGCCTAGATTGGCATGATTTTCCGGAAATGCTTTTAACAGAAAAGTTTTCTGTTAAAAGCATTTTTGGAAAAGTGCGTCTAGATTGGCAGGACGCTTTTCCGCAAAAACACTTTTTGCGGAAAAGCGTCCGTGGCCAATCTAGACGCGCTTTTCCACAAAAAAACCCCGATCGCCATTTTCACAATCGGGGCTTTTTTGCAGAAAACAAATCTCTGCTGTCTACACTGGCCCTTTTGCACAAAAGTTTTTCGGAAAAAGACTTTTGCCCGAACGGGAGCAGCATAGTATTTCCGCAAAAACACTGACAATCTTACATGAGATCGTCAGTGCTTTTGCGGAAATTCAAGCGGCCAGTGTAGACAGCTGGCAAGTTTTTCCGGAAAAGCAGCTGCTTTTCCGGAAATAGTGGCCAGTCTAGACACAGCCTATGAGGTTTAGAAAGCATGGCCTGCAAGGAAAGTTTGAAAGAATTGGACTTATTTGGTACTGAGAAGAGAAAACGGAGGCGGAATATGCACACAGTCTTGAAATATGTTAAGGGCTGTTGTAAAAAGGACAGTGATGAATTGTTTTCCTGCCCACCAAGTGCAGAACAAGAAGTAATCAGAGTAAAGTGCAAAAGGACATTTAGGTTGGATATTAGAAAAAACTTCCCAACTACAAGGACATTTAAGCACAGGAATAGGTAATCTAAGGAGTTTGTGGAATTCCCGTTACTGGCGGTTTTAAAGAAGAGTTAGACAAACACCTGTCCCGGGGTAGTGCAGGTATATTTAATCCTGCCTCCATTCTGGGGGGATAGACTAGCTCGCCTACATATCAGCCCTACATTTCTGTGATTCTGTTATGCTATAATTTCAGATCCTTGCTTGTCCCTGTGCATTTAAAGCAGGGGTGGTCAATAACATGGTGGTGGTTCCCCAGGGTTAGCTCCGGTGGGTTGTCACTGCTGTATTTACCCGCTGCAATCGCCTGTTTCTGCAGAGGTGCAGGTAAATGTAGCGGGAAATCAGGATCCGGGAAAATCAGGATCCGGCCTGCGGACTAGTATTTGCCACTCCTAAAGTAACTGGCTGCGTCTAGACTGGCATGATTTTGCGGAAATACTTTTAACGGAAAAGTTTTTCCGTTAAAAGTATTTCCGCAAAAGAGCATCAAGATTAGCACAGATGCTTTTGTGCAAAAAGTGCTTTTGCGCAAAAGCATCCATGGCCAGTCTAGATGCGATTTTGCGCAAGAAAGCCCCGATCGCCATTTTAGCCATCGGGGCTTTTTTGCGCAAAACAGTTCTTCCCTGTCTACACTGGCCCTCTTGCGCAAGTATTCTTGCGCAAGAGGCCTTCTTCCCGAGCGGGAGCGTGAAAGTATTTGCGCAAGAAGCACTGATTTTGTACATTACAAAGTCAGTGCTCTTGCGCAAATTCAAGTGGCCAGTGTAGACAGCTGGCAAGTTTTTGCACAAAAGCGGCCGCTTTTACGGAAAATCTTGCCAGTCTAGACGCAGCCACTGAGAACTCAGGGGAAATCCCAGGATTATTTAAACCTTACACTGACCTGTTCTTTGTAAGAGTCCAACATCCGGGCTGAGGGCAGCAGTGTTTGAACAACCTCTGTGTAACTAAGGGAATGGCAAGAGCAATATTTTCTCCATGATTGTTAATGCGTAAGTGCTTGCCTTATCCCGCATAAAGTGTGCGCTTCCAGCAGCAGCTAAGCCCTGCCAGCCGGCGTACTCCTGGGCAAGGCTGCATGACGAGAGTGAAGGTCTATCTTTGTGACCTGGCTTATGTCAGATGCTGGGGCATGAACGATTTCCTCCCTGAGAGTCAGCCAGCGGAAAATGATACAGTAGCTTAAACGATGTGATTTTCCAGCAGTCGCCCCCACTATTCCACTGGTGCTGAAATTCCATGGTGCCCTCTTCACGGTGCCGCCGAGGCTTGGGCGAAACGGGCGGTAACGTTGAGCACGTCTTGAAAGGCACTAGAGCTGATGGGACGAGTTCTGGTTTGTGGCCTGTTTGAAGGTGGAGTCTTCAAGGGCAGCCCTTTGTGAAAGGAGGTTTGAGGGGGCCAGAAGAGTAAAGGAAAGTCCAGGGAGGATGGAAGAAAGGCGCAGCCATCCAGAAAGGACTGAGCTAATAGCACAATGGGATCGCAATAGAGGTTGGACCTCTGTTATCTGGACTTCTGTTGTCCAGCAACATCTATGGTCTGGCATCGCCGCGGGGGGTCCCAGGCTGGATCACTGATGGGGAAAAGCCAGGCCTTGCCCTCAGCAGCTCCTCCCTCACTCTGCCAGAGCTTCTAGAGCACCACAAATAGCTCATTGGCAGCGCTCAAGCTATGGGGGGAGACGTGGGGATGAGAGACACTCGGGGGAAGAGGCAGGGGGCTATGTTCCTGGTCCCCCACTGCAGGGCTCCTCATCCACTTCATCCCGAGCACCTCTCTGACCCCTACTCACTCAACGCAGGCCCCTCTGCGGCCGGGACAGAGCCCCACAGCTGGCAGCAACTGAGGAGCTGGCATTGACTTCCCCGGTCCAGCAGATTCCTTCGGGACCAGTCAGGTGCCGAAGATGCCAGACCAGGAAGGTCCCACCTGTACTCTCTCCCCACAGCCTGTGCTAAGCCAATGGCAAACCCCTCCAGCAGGTATAAAGACTGTTCTGGCCATGACACGTGAGTGGCAGTTACAAAAGCAGCCCTACAGTCTTCTTCACACAGCGTAAGTAGTCAACCTGTGGAACTCCTTGCCAGAGGAGGCTGTGAAGGCTAGGACTATCATAGAGTTTAAAGAGAAGCTAGATAATTTCATGGAGGTGAGGTCCATAAAAGGCTATTAGCCAGGGGATAAAATGGTGTCCTTGGCCTCTGTTTGTCAGAGGCTGGAGAAGGATGGCAGGAGACAAATCGCTTGATCATTGTCTTTGGTCCACCCTCTCTGGGGCACCTGGTGCTGGACACTGTCGGCAGGCAGGCTACTGGGCTAGATGGACCTTTGGTCTGACCCAGTACGGCCGTTCTTATGTTCTTATGTTCACCGTGTGGGGCTCTAAGAAAGCCCTGCGGCAGTGTCGGCGTTTGGACATTTCAGGAGTAGCTGCTCTTCTCTCTCCGCACAGTCAGGGTGAACTTCTGCCCCATTCTGCAAAGACTGATGGGAACCTTAGGGAACCTTTCCCCTTCTTGCAAGAGGTTAGACAGGAGTTTGCAGCGGGGGCCCACCGACCATGTCCCGAAGAGGGTCTGGCTGTAATTTGGGGTATCCCCCCAATTCTGGCATCTCGCTGCAGCACAAATATTGTGCCAGCACCCAGCTCCAGCTGGTTTCTGACCCTGCTCCCTATCAAAGGCTTAGCCTGTGTCAGGGGGCACCCCAAATGCCTGCCTTGAACATCCCTGCCCCAGATGATGGACATCTGAGAGCAGAAGGCTGGTGTGAATCTCTGCATCCCCCCCGTGCACCCACTAAGGCAAAAGTGGGCTGGGAGAGTTGAAGATGTTTGAAAACAGGGTCTCTTCTGCGGCACCTCAAACAGGACATTGGCCAAGGAGAGACTGGGGTCAGTTCCTAGCAATTGTGGATGCCTGGTATGATGTCAGGTGCTCTCTCTGCGGGGTCTGTGGAACCAAGGGGGAAAGCCGAGCTCCGATCAAAGTGCCACTCCCCACACGACGGTGGCGTTTTATTGCTATTTGCATGCCGCTGTAAATGGGAATGGTGCTTTACAGGCCACAAAAAATCAGTAGGTGGACTTTGCAAACACGCCCAAGTGACTTAGGAACGCCGAGCCCCAGCCACTGTGCCTGGCTTACAAGAACTTTAGCCTGGAACAGGCCAAAGGCCTAAGGGCGCGAGGCACTCAGCTTGGATGGAACGTGAAGCCATCTTCCCGACAAGCCCCGGTAGATGAGGGCAGACGCTGGGCTTTCAGGTGACAAAGAGGCCAATATGCACAGCAATGGGATCACCCGACTGTCGAATAAATCCCAGAAGTGCCCGGTGGGAATCAGGACTGCTTAGTTCTCCCTGCTGCACACACACAAAGGGAGAGGCAGCCCCTGCCCTCGTGAGCTTACAGACTAAATAGGCAGGCGGACACAGGGGAGACAAAAATAATGATGACTCTGCATTGTACAGCTGTGGCAGGGAGAGAGAGAGCCAGCCCAGGACTTTACCCACTAGACGCTCGGCCCAGCTTTGCTTTTAATCCCTCGGGCCCGATCCTCTTGTTTCCTTTCCCCGATCGTCCGCTTCCTGCGTCTCTAGATTGAAGGGCTCCACCTGGCTGGGGAGCTGGACGCAGAGAATGGTCCAAGCTGAAACGGTGGGCGTCGCTTGGAGGATGAGCCGGTGACACGTTAAGCGGCGGGACTACATTCAGAGGGAGGGCGTTGCGATGGCGCTGGCTGTCAGTGCGAGGTAGTTTTTGCCGTGCCTGCCACAGTGCTGAGCGATCCTTCCATTCAAAAGCAACATTGGCCCTGCATGCGGCTCCTGGGGCAGCCCGCCATCAGGCCCGGCCTACACGCCCTCTCCCCACACCTTCGCTGCCAACAGTGGGGTGATATCTCCCCCCCAGCAAGCCAAAGAGACAGAGCGGGGATGTGGTTTGGGGGGGGCGGGCTCTGAGAAACCTGGGACACAAGGCGAGGAGAGGCAGCGTCAACAATGAGTGGGGAGGACGAGCTGTGGGGCAGATACTCCCCTTGCCTTGGAAACACGCTGCCGGCAGTGGGAGAAGCCCAGTCCGGGTAGTTGTGGTGGCCACATGCTGCCCTGTCCTAGCACCCACGGCAGCCCCCTCGCCTGGCTCCATGCCCCACGTACTGGTTCTACTAAACTGGCAGCAGTTCCTGCCTCGGGGCAGGTGGGGAATAGCCCTACCTGGCCGCCCCAACCTGGCTTCCGCCCCGGCCTCCAGGCCTCCCCGTCCCAGGATAAGGAGGGGCTATAACCGGGCCTACGCTGCCCCGTCTCACTTCCTTCCTACTTACAGAGGAAAGATTGCAGGGGTGGGAACACAGCAGCCCCCTTAGTATTTCCATGAGGGGGACGCTAGCCTACACTGCCCGCCTGGTCTTACTGCCCCTCATGGCAGGCTGGCCCCAGGGTCATTCTCCTTCCCTAACCAGTGTCCCTCCCTTGTATAATCCCAGCTCTCCTGCTTGCACCAAGTCCCTGTGCGGTACGAGGGGGCTGGGCTTTCACTCCTGACCCAGCTCCAGTCTCCATGTACCCTGCACCGCCCAGGCAGCATGACTGCCTCAGTTCCTCCTCGCTTCACACTTTTCCGACCATTTCTCGAGATCCTGCTACTCGGTGCTGTTCTGCTCCAGAGAGAACAGACAGCTTGACAGAGGGGCTGGTGCCCTCGACAGAAATCAGAGCGAGGGCCCAGGGAGAGGGCATCTTTTCCAAATACACCCACTGCTGCAGCTGGGAATTGGATGAACCAGTCAGCCCCCAGGGAGCACACTGGCCTACAGAGCGTGTCGCAGGCCCCGCTCTTACATCCCTTCCGCACAGCCAGTGGGGCAGGAGGACGGAGGGAATGAGGAAGGATGGACAGAGACTCCTTCCCTTTGATGGTTGCTCTGCAGGCAGTGTAAGGGGTTCAGCGTCTCCTGCCTCCCAAAGCAACACCAGCCAGCTGGACGGGCCGTTAACGCCCTGTGGGTCAGGTCTCCCAGGCTGGGCCTGCTTTGTAATCCAGTCAGCTGAGCATTTATTTCCTTGAAGTTCTGGTGCCTTCCTCATATTCATATTCAAGGAGCATTGTGTTAAAAATGGCCCTTTGATTCCCTACGCCATTTTTACTCA
Organism: Pelodiscus sinensis; assembly: GCF_052426305.1. Taxonomy (NCBI): domain Eukaryota; kingdom Metazoa; phylum Chordata; order Testudines; family Trionychidae; genus Pelodiscus; species Pelodiscus sinensis. Next base: position 5,198,083 of record NC_143056.1, read on the forward strand.
TCTGCATTGCAGAAGTGCGTATGGACCCCACTCCAGGATCAGGGCCTCCTTCTCCCACTTTGTGGTTGATGCGGCCCAAACACGTCCCCCAAAATGCTCCTTTCCATAAGGGGCTTACAGTGTCAGGCTAGGACCTTGTCTACACTAACAGGAAGATCGTCCTACCATGATTGATCTTCCAGAGTTCAATTTAGTGAGTCTAGATAAGACTCGCTAAATCAAATTCAGAGGGCAACCCTGCCACTCCTGTCAGCCTCCTGCTTTGAGGACACCACCAAGCTTGGCGTAAAGTATTCTCCGTAGCTAGAGTTGAGTACCTTCCGCTGAGCTTTCAGGTCTAGTGTAGATCTGGCCAAAGATGCAGAGACAGCAAAGGAGTGGAATGGGGAGGAAAGCTCACAGGCTAACTGTGAGACAGTGGTGGCCCATCCTTTTGTAGCGAAACAGATCAGCAGATAGCCCTGCCCCCCAGCTGCACAGAGATGCATAATAATACTGAAGCTCAGTAGATAAGATTTCAAAGTCTGTGCTTTGAAGAAGAGCTTCTTATTAAGGCTGTGTCCAGACTCCATGCCTCCGTCGACGGAGGCATGTAGATTAGCGAGATCGGAAGAGGGAAATGAAGCCGCGATTAAAATAATCGCGGCTTCATTTAAATTTAAATGGCTGCCCCGATCTGCCGATCAGCTGTTTGTCGGCAGATCGGGAGAGTCTGGACGCGATGCCCCGACAAAGAAGCCTTTCTTCATCGACACAGGTAAGCCTCGTGAAACCAGGTTTACCTGTGTCGATGAAGAAAGGCTTCTTTGTCGGGGCATCGCGTCCAGACTCTCCCGATCTGCCGACAAACAGCTGATCGGCAGATCGGGGCAGCCATTTAAATTTAAATGAAGCCGCGATTATTTTAATCGCGGCTTCATTTCCCTCTTCCGATCTCGCTAATCTACATGCCTCCGTCGACGGAGGCATGGAGTCTGGACACAGCCTAAGAAGTGATGCATGCGATTAAACCTACCGTGCAGGAGCACTGAACAAGGTACGTCTGAGGCACTTCTACCTGGTGATACGAGCAATTGAAGGCTCCCTCAGGTGCACGGTGATGTATGAGGCCCACAGAGATACTGATGCATCTGGGTCATGCACTAAGCACATGAGCAGTGAACAGCCGTGCTGGGAAAGGTAGCAGCGCTGACAGATTCCGCACGGTGGTGCTCCGGGGCACATGGACATAGAATCATAGATTACAAGAGCTGGAAGAGACCTCAGGAGTCGTCAAGTCCAGCCCCCTGCTAAAAGAAGGACCAACCCCAACTCAATCATCCCAGCCAGGGCTTAGACAAGCTGAGATTTAAAAACTTCCAGGGTTGGAGATTCCATCTCCTCCCTGGGGAACCCATCCCAGAGCTTCCTCACCCTGCTAAGGAAATCGTTTTTCCTAATATCCAACCTAGGCCTCCCCCACTGCAATTTGAGACCATTGCGCCTCATTCTGCCATCTGCCCCCACTGAGAACAGCCTCTCTCCTTCCTCTTTGGAACCCCCCTTCTGGTAGTTGGAGGCTGCTCTCAAATCCCCCCTCACTCTTCTCTTCTGTAGACAAAACAGCCCAAATCCCTCAGCCTTTCCTTGTAAGTCATGTGCTCCAGTCCCCTCATCATTTTTGTTGCCCTCTGCTGGACTTTTTCCAATGTGTCCACATCCTTTCTGTAACGGGGGCCCCAGAATTGGATGCAATATTCCACATATGGCCTCACCAGTGCGGAATAAAGGGGAATAATCACTTATCTAGATCTGTAGGCAAAGCTCCTCCTAATGCACCTTAATATGCCATTAGCCTTCTTGGCTACAAGGGCACACTGTTGACTCATATCGAGCTTCTCATCTCCGGGTCCTTTTCTGCCAAACTGATGCTTAGACAGCTGATCCCCAGCCTGGAACAATACTTGGGATTCTTCCGTCCCAAGTGCAGGATTCTGCACTTGTCCTTGTTGAAGCTCATCAGATTTCTTTTGCCTCAACATGGTCCTCCATCCCCCGAAATACATTCATCTTTCTTCAACCCCCACTTCTCAGCAGGTTGACTGGGGGAAGCTGCTGTTGCCACTGGTGTTAAAGAGTATGGCTAATGTGGCCAGCGATCACCAAACAAGTGAGAGCATCAGAAACAAACACCCTGACAGCTTCAATGGAAAATCGAGTCCTGGGCGACTCCCGGGCTGTCTGATTTAACCACTTTGCAAGGCTCGTTAGTAGAAAGCGACCACCACAGGAAAGTGTTCGGTTCCCATACAGGTGACAAATCACAGCACTTCTTGCCTTTCCAGGCTGTCTTTCCCGCTCAGTGAGCCGCAAGAGCGGAGGACAGAAATCTCGTTACTGTCAGCCACAAGCGAAGCAACGAGGCGTTGTGGGAATCTGCAAGTAGGGCTTTGATAGCTTGCAGCTTTCACTCTAATAGGGGATTTATTTGCTAACCCAGCTCTAGTTCCCTCCTTCCCCTCTCTCCCGCCGCTTCATGAAAAGGCAATCGTGAAAGTCGAACTGCCCCTCCCCCATGCTCCGAAATGTCCCTCCTGGGTTGTCAGTGCTGAAATAGAGGTCAGGGCATTCCTGAGTATGGAGTTATTCCTGCTCTGTGACCCGGGATGGCGGGAAAGCCTGGAATCCCTTCCCCTGTGTCGCCCCATCATTCCCTCTCCAGCTCCATGCTGGAACCCTTGGCACGGCCTGGGACGCACGGTCTGGTTACCTTCCCGCCAACGTGCCTCTCTCCAAAATGCCGGGAGTAACCGGCCTCTCCCACTACTGCTCCTGCCGCCTCCTCGAGCCTCCTCGCTGGCTTCTGTCAGGGGCGGTCTCAGGTCCTCTCGCCTCACCCTCCCTTCAAGGCTCTGCACTTCCTCTCTCCGGCCTACACTTCGGCCCTGCCCTTTCTCCTCAGACTTCCCACCCCGTCCTGTCAGCCCCTTCCCCAGCACTCCTTCTCCGGCACCGCCCTCCATGCTGCCAGCGCTCTCCCACTTCTCCTCCATCAAGTCCCCTCCCTTTTTCCCCTCCGATCGCTCCTTAAATCCTCACCCACTGATCTGCAGAGCGGCCCAGAGCCTGCTGCTCCTACTGAATGACAATCCAGCCCGGCATCTCCCTGGAAGGCTTCCTATCCAGAGGCACCCAGGAGCCGGGACCCTGTGGTAGGTGCTACCGGCGTGAGATTGTAATTTCTTCCAGGCAGGGACTCTGTAATGTAAAATGCAATGTCCGATGGGGGGAGAAGGGTCTGAGAGCGGCTAGGAATGGTGTGTCATCTCTCTTCTTTGTGTATTCCCTCCTTTGCTTGTGCTGGGCATTCAGCAGACAGGAATGCCCCAGCCTAGCTAGACATGTAGGGCAATAAGGCTGCGCTAGCAACCAGTCCAAAATCAGGCTCATTCTGCTCTCACTATGCCATCTCTTCCTCCCAAGGAGGAGAGCCACGAATAGAGGACTGCCAGGCCACCGAGCACACGGGCATAACGATCTGGACTGTATCTTCTCGCCCTGGTCCCACACGGCCCACAACGCCGCCCCTTGGCCCTCTCCTAGCCCCTCTGCAAACTTGCTCCCTATGGTGTCTTGGAAAGGCACAGCCATCCCTTTGTTTGCTATGGGGTTTCTGGCCTCTAGGGCACACCAGCCCAAAGCTGGGCCTCTCTCACTGATGAGGCTGCATTTCTACCTCCAGTAAGAAGTGTGTGAAGAGTAAAGTATAGCTAGCAATGATTGGCTGTTTCTAGACTGGCCACTTTTTCCAGAAAAGCAACCGCTTTTCCGGAAAAACTTGCCAGCTGTCTACACTGGCCGCTTGAATTTCTGCAAAAGCACTGACGATCTCATGTAAGATTGTCAGTGTTTTTGTGGAAATACTATGCTGCTCCCGTTCGGGCAAAAGTCTTTTTCCGAAAAACTTTTGCGCAAAAGGGCCAGTGTAGACAGCAGAGATTTGTTTTCTGCAAAAAAGCCCCGATGGCAAAAATGGCGATCGGGGCTTTTTTGCGGAAAAGCGTCCGTGGCCAATCTAGACGCGCTTTTCCGAAAATGCTTTTAACGGAAAAATTTTCCGTTAAAAGCATTTTCGGAAAATCATGCCAGTCTAGACATAGCCTTAGGGTGTGGGGCTTTGTCAGTGCCACTGTGACCACTAGGGCTGACAGCCTTGCCAGGGCTGTGGAAAAGGTGAAGGGGGGGCTGTTCTGTGTCCCTGGAAGGGGCGGGGCTTCAGGGGGAAGAGGCGGAGCTGAGGCTAGGCAGCCGTTGGAGCCCATGTGGTGTGTTCCAAGCAGCTCTATCAGCTATTTAAAGAGCATAGGACACGGGGCCCTTTTGAATGGACAGGACTGACTCTCATATGGGAGAGGCACATACAGGCTGCTATTCCTGTGGACACAGACCTGAGCCTGCAGACACAAACAGGTATGCAGTCGCAAGAGCAAGACCTACGTGCTTTTGTGTTACAGTGATGAGGATAATCAGCCGGAGACTTTGAGTCACGCCCTAACCAACGTAGCACAAAGAATTACATCCGCAAATTCAACCCCAATGGCAAATACAATTCTTTGGGTTTCTGTTTCCCCTTTTTCACTTTAGAGTCTCAGGATAATGAGGCAAACTTATCCTAGAACAGAGGAAGGTCATGTAATAATGACCGTCAGACCTTTACTTGCGTTTTCAGATATCTGGGGTCTTTACTTTGGAAATAGGTTTTTAATTAGACCGGTACGTCTCCAAAAAGGCCACTGGGAAATCGGAAGGGTTCACTGCTTTACTGTAATAAGAATGCAAAAGCCAAACATACATGTGCTTGGTTATGTACTTTAGAGCAATTTAACTCCTGCTTCAAGACAAGATAATCTCATTGACATGGGAAACTGATTAATGGAACAGGCATTATGCAAAAGGAAAGTTTGCAAGCACTTAAACAAAAGGATTCTTCTGAAATAGGATTATTTCAGCTTCCAAGCCCTGACTTGTTTTTTTCCTGCCTTCTTACTTCGTATCAAGGTCTTAAAGAGACAAGGGCTGATGCATTTCCTGGCATGACATGTCATTTGTGCCTGGGTTTATTTATGAATAAAAGAATTGGAGAGGTACTTTGATTAGATTTTCTTCTAGAAAATATCCATCCAAGGGCATGTGTACACTAGGAAGTTATTTCAAAATAACTCTCCTCATTTTAAAATAATAAGTGGCACATCCATACTACCACGCCCTTTATTTCAGAATTACAGGAATTATTTCAAAATAATTCCTGCTTGTGAAGAGGAATAAAGCCATTTCAAAATCGTTATTTTGGGAGTTATTATTTCGAAATACCTTCTTTCAAAATAACTTAGTGTAGACATGCACCACAGGGATTAACACAAAGTTGACCTCCAGTCTTCAGCCATCAAATGGTTAAAAGCAGGAAGAAGATTTCAAAAAAGGACGCAGACTGTCTGAAGGCATGAAAATATAGCCTAAGACTAAACAAAGAGTCCAGCGTGGGTCTTCTGATATCGACTCGAATTTGATCATTGAGCACAGGAAATTGCCAAACTTCATCAGACCTCAGGTCTGTCTACTCTAATGTCCTGTCTGTGACAGTGACCAGCATTGGATGCTTCAAAGGAAGATGTGAGGTCCCTACAGCATCAAACATGGGCTAATTTTCCCTCTGTGTAGGTATCATCCTGGTCTCCGAAAAGTAGGAGCCTGCTTCCAAGAGATGTAAAAAGCTAGGTACAAAATATATATTTGTTCTGTGTTTTACTTTTTCACTGAGGAGACCTCAGAATAAACGGAGGATGAAATCAAAAGCACGTGCATGAAACGCTAACCTGGAAATAGCACTGATTAACAGGCAAAATGTGTTTGGGCTTTAAATCATTCTTGGGGAGGATAAAAACGGTACTATAAACTTTAACAATTTATTCAATCATTCCAGATATTGCTCTCCTTCCCTATTATTTCTGAAATAATCTAGTAGACTGGGCACTTTGCAACTAATAGAGAGCAAATGGTTTTGCAAAGCTCTGAAGTTCTCAGCAAAATCTTTCTGTGGCTCGCACCTGCCTACGCTGTTGTTGACTTAGAAAACATTAATCGTTATAGAAAATGATGGTGACACGCTCTATCATTACGGTACGTCACGCGGTAAACGACCAGGCAGCAGATGCTGGTAATTTACAATGCTAGAACCAGCGCTAGCCTGTAATAGAAATATTTGTGCTTTGACAGATGATACGAAAGGACTCTGATAACTGCATGCCCCGAGGTACTCTTTGGCAATAGCCTTTGACAAAGAAAAGAAGTCCTTCCCAATACGGCACATAACTGATGTATGCTGCAGTTATGTCACTGAAGGCAACGGCTCTGCTTCTGTCCTTCACTTCCGGTCACTTTATGTCACTCGGGCAGCAAAAGGGGGTGGAATCTGGTCCTTACTGACCAGTTGAAAATTCCTTCAGGACAGGGTGGGGCTCTCAGCTGGTATAAAGTGACATAGTTGCCTCCTGCTCCTCTCCAAATCTGACCACACAGGACAGGACAAGTTGTGAGATAATGAATCTATGCTACTCCATTTCACAGCTAACATAAGATAGCATAAGGACCTTAGCCAGTTGGTATAAGTAAGAGCAGCCCCAAAGTTCTTGGGCCACATCTCCACTTGCCACATTGGAAATTGACCTTCTGGCATTTGATTTAGTGGGTCTAGTAAAGACCCGCTAAATCGAATGCTGAGGGCGGCTCCAGACAGCGAAGTTCTCCTGGCAGTCACAAGGAGTAAGGGAAACTGACAGGAATATTTGCTCCCATCGACCTCCCACTGTGAAGATGGCACCAAGCTTAGCTTAAGGTATGTCAACTCCAGCTACGTTATTTACATTATTTACATAGCTGGAGTTGCATACCTTAAGCCAACCTTCTGGGTCTAGCGTAGACCTGGCCTCAGTGTGTGAATGTGTGTCAGGCCTGTGTGGAGATACCGTTGTACAACAGCAAACCCTTTGCCAATTGGCACTGAAAGGTTCTTAGGGACACACCTTCCATCACCTGCCCAGCCAATGCTCCCTTTGACATGGCAGACATCTCAGTTTTTCTTTTTGGAAATCTGAAAGAAGATGGAGGGAGGCTGTTCTCAGTGGTGGCAGATGGCAGAACAAGGAGCAATGGGCTCAAGTTTCAGTGGGGAGGTCTAGGTTGGATATTAGGAAAAACTATTTCACTAAGAGAGTGGGAAGCACTGGGATGGGTTCCCTGGGGAGAGGGTGGAATCTCCAACCCTAGTGGGTTTTAAGTCCCGGCTTAACAAAGTCCAGACTGGGATGATTGAGTTGGGATTGGTCCTGCCTAGAGCAGAGGGTTGGACTCAATGACTCCTGAGGTCTCTTCCAGCTCTAGGATTCTATAATTCTACGCGGACTGTAGGGCTGTGTCTACACTGGGCCACTTATTCCGGAAAAGCAGACGCTTTTCCGGAATAACTTGCCAGCTGTCTACACTGGCCGCTTGCTTTTCCGGAAAAGCAATGACGATCTACTGTAAAATTGTCAGTGTTTTTCCGGAAAAACTATGCTGCTCCCGTTCGGGCAAAAGTCCTTTTCCAGAAAAACTGTTCCGGAAAAGAGCCAGTGTAGACAGCCCACTAGTCTTTTCCGCAAAAAAAGCCCCGATCGCGAAAATGACGATAGGGGCTTTTTTCCGGAAAAGCGCGTCTACATTGGCCACAGACGCTTTTCCGGAAAAAGGGCTTTTCTGGAAAAGCATCCTGCCAATGTAGACGTGCTTTTTCCGGAAATACTTATAATGAAAAACTGTTCTGTTTTAAGCATTTCCGGAAAAGGGTGCCAGTGTAGACACGGCCTAGGAGTAATCCTCTACTCTCCCCTCTCCCCCCCATTCTGCACAGCTAACAGAATTCTGGGAGCAGTCGAGCGGCAAGGCAGAGCCAGGTGGGGGAAGAGGCAGCTGAAAACATGCTGCCAGCCCTAAAGTCTGCATGCTCTGCCAATCAGCTGGGTAAGCAGGAGAGGAATGCTTGGCAGCCAGATCCAATCCTCTAGGCCTGATTTTGCCCACCCCGGCTTAGGATCTAGGTCTCCTTTAAAGTCGGAATGATTGCCTATCATTCAGCTGAGGACTCTGTGCTGACAAAAGAAGACCTGGACTTCTCTAAAGGACTCTTGTGTCCTGACCCTTTTGATCTCGAATCTGATGACGCTTTCTCAGGGACTCATAGCACGGCACGAGGGAGGTCTCCCAATGTGTTTGGATCACCCTGGTATGGACATTGGACTGAACCTATGGCCTAATTCTGAGAACTCTTTGCAACTCCAAAGCACATCATCTCTACCATGATACAGATCTCAGAACTGTACTCATGTCTGTATGTATAACGAGCTTTTAACTGGTCCTCTTGCTCTACATTCTTTCGTAATCAATCTTAGGTTAGTTCATAAGAATTGGCTGTCCATGTATATTTGGATAAGATCTGAAATACTCATTAACCTGGGGGGTAATGTGATCCATTGGGACTGATAGAACTTTCATATTTCACTTGGCTGTCTAAGTGGGAGCCCAAAGGATGAGTGGCTTTTAAGAGAACCATGTTTTGGTGTCTGTGTAGCCAGTAAGATATAATAGAAGCTGTTTTGTGGCTTGGTTGGTGGACCTATGTACTGCAATTACCACCCACTTGGAGGTTTGTCTACCTCGTTCTTTGCCATTTGTCCTAATTGAGTAACCTCCGTGTGGCCTCTTGGGACCCTAGTCATGGGGAAAATCTAGTCTGAGCACGTGTATAACTCAGGCCAAAGAACTTCCCCCAGATTCACCCTTTTTGCTTAGGGAGAGCGCTGTGTCTTGCAATATATTGTGAGTCTGACCAAGCTTGGGCTTAGTACCATCGTCTCTGGTTGCTCGTGTCAACATCGAGCATCCTTGACCGAGAACATTATCTCTGTGGATCTTTGGGCTTGGGCTTGTGAACTGCATTGGCCTGGAAGAGCAGAGCTGTGTTCTAAAGTCATGGATGGAGAGTCAGTTAATCTTCCTTGCTAGCAGCATGGACCGGGGGGAACATGGGGAGAAGGTTCATTGTCATTATCTTGGTTTATGGCCTGTCCTTTCTGTGGGGGAAGAGATGAGCCTTTCCACGTAATGACCCCGAGGTTCTGTGCTCGGTGCTATTGACTGACTGACTGTGATGAATATAATTGGTTATCCACTACCCACCAAGAACCACTAGCTATGTGGGCACTACACAAAGGTTAAAACCAGCAACATTAAATTATAGCTGGGCCCAATGACTCAGAGAAAAGCAGTCACTCTGTCTTATCAGATCAATAGCCCATCACGTTTGGTCCAGCATAGATAATACCAGCTCTTTTCAGCTATGCTTCTCATTATCACCCCTTCTAGTACACCTATCTAAGTATTTATATGCCCTTGAGCTCTGTAGTATCTCCATACCTCACAATCTTTAATGGATTTATATTCTCACATAGACTTAAGCTCACTGCCTTTTCATGTAGAAATGTACTGTGATCGCTTACAGCGGTCTGTGTTCAGACTCACAGGTTTCTATCCATCGGAGATGAAAGCACACAATGATATTGTCATTTGTGACTAGTCTAAATTGGTCCATCTGAGTTCTGAAGGTTCACGGACCTAAAGAGAAGGGACAGTTCCAGCCGGAAAAGAATTCCAAATGTTCGGTCAAGGGCCAGGTATTCCGAAGCACTCAGCACTAGAGTTGGTTAAATGTCCGAATTTCCGCCCTTCAGGAAATTCCGAGATTTCCAAAATTTGGGACAGTCCCAAATCGGAGCCTGAATTCAGAATCTCAGAACGTCTTGTGAAATGAAATATTCTGAAAATATTACATTATGACATGATGGTAAAGATTCATTTCAAGAACATTTAATTTTGATAAGAACGAAACATTTTCTCTTGACTTTATTATTTTGACATTGCCATGATAGTCCATATCATGACAGATCAGAACACAAAACAAATGATTTTGATAATCTCCCATGGAAATGTGGATGAGATCAATAAAGCTCCCACACAATGTTTCAATTTGGTCAAACTCACTCCATTGGAAAACTGGACACACACTCTCCATTACAGAAAAGATGTGGAAGCCTTGGAGAAAGTCCAGCAGAGGGCAACAAAAAAGATTCGGGGGGCTGGAAGACATGACTTACAAGGAAAGGCTGAGAGATTTGGGTTTACTGAGTCTACAGAAGAGAAGAGTGAGGGGGGATTTGAGAGCAGCCTTCAACTTCCTGAAATAAGCTATTTTGAAATAGATCTGAGATAAGTGACGCAATTTGCATAGCGTGAATTGCATATCTTATTTTGAGTGTAAGGTGCTGTGGAGATGCACCCTAAGCAAGTCAATATTGTTGTCCCCATTTTAGAGATGGGTAAACTAAAGCATAGAGATGAGATGCCTTGTGCAAAGTAATTCCCAAAGCCAGGAGCTGAAGCCAGATCTCCTGAAGGGTAGGCCAGCACTCTATTCAGTAAGCCACATTGCCTCCCTGATATTGATTTATAGGCATCCCTGCGTGTAGCCAAACAATTTATTAACAACATACGTGGCTATCGTAACAAAAATAAACAAGCAGTGAAATTGGAGAGATGATTTTAGCCATTGGCTCAGGAACTACAGGGTTTGCATGATATTCAGCTTAGCTTCTGTAGTCCTGTTGTATCTCATCAAAGATCACCTAAAACTCTGAAGGAAGACAGTGATCAACAACCCCACTACTGCATCTCAAGGGATTTCTCTGCAAGAAGGATCACGCTCATTTGGGCAGGATGTGGCTTTTTGCAGGGGCAGGTCTCTGAGTATGAAGCAAACTCCCATAGGAGCTACGAGCCATCACAAAACTCACCACCTTCTGCATCCAGGATGTACCCAAAGGGACTGCATCCAGAGCCAGGTGCATTTCTTCATCTGTCTTTCTGACATACACACAGAGCTGCATGGACATTCAAAAAAAACCATCACCCAAACAAAAATGCTCCGCTCTCCCATGGGGACAGTATGGGTACGTCTAGACTACCGCGTTTTGTCGACGGAAGTTTTGTCGACAGATACTGTTGACAAAACTTCCGTCGACAAAGAGCGTCCAGACACATTGAGTTCTGTCAACAAAGCAAGCTGCTTTGTCAACAGAACTCCGTAGTCTGGACGCAACGTTACAGGCAATAACACCTTCTGTTGACAGAGTTCTGTCGACAGAAGGTGTTATGCCTCGTAAAATGAGGTATACCAGCGTCGACAAAACTGCTGAGTTCTGTCGACGTTATGTCCACTTTTGTCGACAAAACTAGGTAGTCTAGACACACCCTATGAGAGAAGGAACAATGCACATGGGGCAGATCTTAGTCTTGCTGTGTAAGGCATTGCTTGAAGGCACCAGGGTGTTTAGCTAACTCTCAATGGAAGCTAGAACTGGACATATCGTTGAGGACTTGAACCTTAGATACAACAGTGATGAGCACAAGGTAAGAAGTTGGTACAACACAGAACAGACAGTGCCTTAGGTGACCCATGGAAGGACTCTGGAAGGACTCCCTTGTGGCCCCACTAAAATTTTAAATTGCTAAATGGGGTGCCCACACATACCTCTCTGTCCCTCTGGATGGGTCCCCATGCATCTCCTTTCTCTACAGGCACTTGTTGTCCCTGGATGGTGCCCAAAATGGAGCACTCCCTTTTCAGAAGGGAGCAAAAGACTCATCATAGCTCCCTTGCTGGAGATCCAGCAGACACGTAAATTCCCTGGCACACCACATTAAATTCCCGCGCCATGCTCGGTGCCTACACAGCCTGGCTGTCGATCTATATAGCCACATGTTTAGACTGCTCAGGATCTGAGCACCGAGAGCAGTTTAGGTCTGGTGTCATGTAAAGGGACAAAGGGTGCATTTACACTGCGCGGCGTAACTCGAAATAAGCAACGCAAATTGAGCAACGTCAATTGCGTAGCTTATTTCAAAATTGGGAGCATCTACACAGCACTTATTTCAAAACAGAGCCCTCTTCCTCCAACTTCTCTTACTCCTCCTACAATGAGGGTTACGGGAGTCTAAGTAAGAAGTCTTCCAGCTTGACAGTATTGCAACATTACGTCAAAATAACTGCCTCTGTGTAGACGCAGACTAAGTTATTTCGAAATTATATTGCTGTGTGGACGTACCCAAAGTGACTGCAGCCTTTTGGAGTGATAAGGCGCCATTACTGTTCATTCCAGGGTACGTCTAGACTTCAGGCTTTTGTCGATTGAAGTTTTGTCAACAGATACTGTCGACAAAGTTTCTGTCGACAAAAAGCGTCTAGACTACATCCAGTTCTGTCGACAAAGCAAGCTGCTTTGTCGACATGACAGTGTACACACAAAGGACAGTGTAGATGCAATAACACCTTCTGTCAACAGAATTCTGTCGACAAAAGGCATTATTCCTCGTAGAATGAGGTTTACAGCCATCGACAAAACTGACGAGTTCTGTCAACGTTATGTCGACAGAACTCAGCGGCAGTGTAGACGCAGGTATAGTTTTGTCGACAAAAGTCCACTTGTCTCCACAAAACCCTGTAGTCTAGACACACCCCCAGTGGCTGCCACTTGCCCATGATTTCAGGCCCTAAGATAACAGGCACCAGTAAAATCAAGGGGAAGGAGATCAGAAAAAACAAGGATCTATTAAGAATTGCCTGCACGACGGAGAGGCATTTCGAAATGAAGAGTGGCTTAGCATGCAAACAAGATTAAATTCCTGATGCAAAGGAATAAAAAAAAGTTGAAACAAAATTGGTAACGGACCTTTGGGATTATCTCTAGCTGGGGTTATGTTTTCCAATGTGCATTACTTTGCACTTATCAGCATTGAATTTCATCTGCCACGTTGTTGCTAATTTGTGAGATCCCTTTGTAATTCTCTGCAGTCGGCTTTGGAGTTAGTATCATCAGCAAACTTTGCCCCCTTCTCCAGATCACTAACAAATACGTGAACTATCACTTGTCCCAGAGCAGATCCTTGTGGGGCCCAGCTATTTTCCTTCCTCCTCTGTGAAAAAAAGGCTGTTTATTCTTACAATCATTTCATGTCTTCTCTCCAGTTACCAATGCATAAGAGGGTCTTGGGACCATATTCAAGGTTTTCTGAAAGTCCAAGTACTCTATATCAAATGGATCAACTTTTTTGCATGCTTGTGGAGACTCTCAACAAAAGGTGAAGTATGATTTCCCTTTACAAACGCCCTGGTCTCTCTTTCCCAACATACACGTACACCCACATCTGTGTATCTGATCATTCTGTCCCTCACTATAGCGTCAACCAATTAGCCTGGGACTAAAGTTAGGGTTATCCACCTGTACTTAACTCTGCATCCCTTTTAAAAGTGCAACGTTGCATTCGCTATCTTTCACACATTTTGGTTCCGAGGCTAATAGAAGCAGGTTACATATACAGCTAGTAGCTAAGCAATTCGTATTTGAGTTCCTCCAGAACTCATGTGTGAATACCATCTGGTTCTAGTGACTTGTTATGGTTTAATTTACCAATTTGTTCCAAACTCTCCTCTATTGACACCTCAATTTGAGACAGTTCCTCCAATTTGTCACTTAAAAAGCATGGCTCGTGTCCCCTGCAGTGAATACTGGAACAAAGAATTCATGTATCTTCTCTGCAACCAGCCTTGTATTGAGTGCTCCTTTAAAACCCTGCTTATGCACTGATCCGACTGATTGTTTAACAGGCTTCCTGATTCTGATATACTTAGATGTGTGTGTGTGTGTGTGTGAGAGAGAGAGAGAGAGAGAGAGAGAGAGAGAGAGAGAGAGAGAGAGAGAGTTTTGGCTTTCTCTAGTTGCTCTTCAAATTCTTTTTGGCCTGCTTAATTATACTTTTACACTTGACTTGCCAGAGTTTATGTTCCACATTCTCCACAGCAGGATTTTAATTCCAAGGATTAACCATTGTATTTTTGTCCTAAACTGTCTCTTTTAGTCTCTTGGGTAGCCATGCTGGCATTTTTTGATCCTCTTACTGTGTTTTGGTTGGTTGGTTGGTGCTTTTTTCTTTTTAATTGGATTATGCATTTAGTTTGAGTGTCTATTATGTAGGGGCAATGAAAAGTCCTGTGGCACCTTATAGACTAACAGATTTATTTGAGCATAAGCTTTTGTGGGCAAAGACCCACATTGTCCATAATGTGCCACGGGACTTCTTGTTGTTCTGGCAGATTCAGACTAACATGGCTACCCCTCTGATATTATGTAGGATTTTTTTTAAGTTTCTATGCAGTTTGCAGGCATTTCACTCTTCTGGCTGCTTCTTTTAATTTCCATTTAACCAGCTTCCTCATTTTTATGTAGTTCCCCTTTTTTAAATTAAATGCTACTATGGTGTGCTTCTTTGGTATTTTCCCTTTACAAGGATGCTAGTTCTTACCAAGCACCATTAGCTGTTACCACGTAAGAAAGAAATCTTGGAGTCACCACGGATAGTTCTCTGAAAACATCTGCTCAATGTGCAGTGGATGTCAATAAAAGCTAACATGATGTTAGGAAATTAGAAATTAAGAGAGAAAATATCATAATGCCACCATATACATCCATTACATACCTATACTGTGCATGCACTTCTGGACACCTCCTCTCAAAAAAAGACATTAAAATTGGAAAATTGCTATAGAGAAGGGCAACAAAATAATTAGAGATATGGAACAGATTCCATGAGGAGAGATTAAAAAGACCGGGGCAGTTCAACATAGAAAATAGTGACCTTACGGGGGAGATGACAGAGATCTACAAAGCCGCGATGTGGAGGAAATGCAGAGTGTTATTTCCCTTATCACATAACACAAGAACCAAGGGTCACCCAATAACATTAATAAACAATAGGTTTAAAACAAATATAAGGAGTTAAAGTTCAGTTCACATGTGGGGCTCATTCCCCGGGGATGTTTTGAAGGCCAAATCTAACCGGGTTCATAAAAGAATTAGATGAAATTCTGGAGGACAGCTCCATCAGTGGCTCAAAACGGTCAAGGAAGTAATCACATGTTCTAAGTATCCCTAAATCTCCAACCCCCAGAAACCAGACCCGGGCAATGGTAGGCAGATTAATTGATAAATTGTCTTGTTCAGTTCTGAAGCGTCTGGCACTGGCTGCTTTTGAAAGCAGGATTCTGGGTTAGATAGATCCAGTCTGGCCATTCTTATGTTGCAGGGTAGAGCCCAAGGACTGAACCTGGGAATCTTTTGATGACTATTAACAGCTAGTTCAAATCACGGACAAGCCCTGACTTGTAACTGCCACCAGGTGGATTCAAAGCAGGGACCTCTGGAGCTTAGTGTAGGAGTCTCTACATCTTGAGCTAGCAGCTTAGGCTGTCAAGCTCATTCATTCTGAGCTCTTGCTGCAAGTGGTCTAGGTGCCATTCAGCTTCCACACAGATTCCTATCTACACACACAGACATTATATACTCACATAAACAGTGTACACAGGATCAACAAACAATAAGCTCCCATTCAATACCCCACATGGCTCCCTTTCATACCAATTTCTGGGGCCAACACCCCCACCTAGGGGTGCAGCGGCGATCTGGCTACTTCCCTCCAATTCAGTAATGTGACACCAATGTAGAACTAGCCCAAGAACAGGCCCACCGACAACATGCCTAGAAAAGGATCTGAGCATCCTCAGGCACTTTGGTACGTTGTATCGCTGAGGAAAGGTATCTTTGTTACATGGATGACATTGGAAGCTTGGTAGCGTTTTGTATTTCAATAAACAATTAGGCTACGTCTAGACTGGCATGATTTTCCGCAAATGCTTTTAACGGAAAAGTTTTTCCGTTAAGAGCATTTGTGGAAAAGAGCGTCTAGATTGGCACGGATGCTTTTGCGCAAAAGCACTTTTTGCAGAAAAGCGTCCGTGCCGATCTAGACGTGGTTTTGCGCAAGAAAGACCATTTTCACCATCGGGGCTTTTTTGCGCAAAACTGTCCTGAGCTGTCTACACTGGCCCTCTTGCGCAAATACATTTGCGCAAGAGGGCTTTTTCCCGAACGGGAGCATCTTAGTATTTGCGGAAGAACACTGACAATCTTACATCAGCTCATCAGTGTTCTTGTGCAAATTCGAGTGGCCAGTGTAGACAGCTGGCAAGTTTTTCCGCAGTCTAGATGTAGCTCTTTAGTCCTTATAATAATGAATTTGGCTGTTGACTGGGGATCACATTGGCTGACTGAATGCATGGCAAAGCAGGGCACGGTTGGGGATGACCCCTTTTAAAATTACAACAACCTGCTGTTCAAGACAGACGGTTTCCATGGGTGGGAGTGCAACCAGCATAGCGGCTGGGAGCAAGACTTCTGGCTTGGATAGTATCAGAGGGGTAGCCGTGTTAGTCTATAAGGTGCCACAGGACTCCTCACCACTTTTGCAGATTCAGACTAACTGAAATGTTGGAGCATAAGCATGCATGCATCTGACGAAATGGGTCTTTGCCCATGAAAGTTTATGCTCCAATACTTCAGTTAGTCTATAAGGTGCCCCAGGATTCCTCGCTGCTCTGGCTTGGATAGAAAGACTCACACTAGTGAAGCTCAAGAGAATGTGCTAAACGAGCAGTGTGGAGAATGCAGGTCATGTTTTCTAGACCTTTAATCAGCAGCCGTGTTAGTCAAGGATTGTTAGTCGCTAAGGTGCCACAGGACTAGTTGTTTTTAAAATTACAGACTAATATGGATTAACCTGCAAGAGCTAATAATGAAGTGCCTGGTGCTCTCTTTAATAATAGTGGGCATGAAACTTAGCTGGCAAGTTTTTCCGCAAAAGCAGCTGCTTTTGCGGAAAAACTTGCCGGCTGTCTACACTGGCCGCTTGAATTTGCGCAAGAACACTGACGATCTCATGTAAGATTGTCAGTGTTCTTGCGGAAATACTATGCTGCTCCCGTTCGGGCAAAAGCCCTCTTGCGCAAATGCTTTTGCGCAAGAGGGCCAGTGTAGACAGCTCAGGACTGTTTTGCGCAAAAAAGCCCCGATGGTGAAAATAGCGATTGGGACTTTCTTGCTCAAAACCGCGTCTTGATTGGCACGGACACTTTTCCACAAAAAGTGCTTTTGCGGAAAAGCGTCCGTGCCAATCTAGACGCTCTTTTCCGCAAATGCTTTTAACGGAAAAACTTTTCCATTAAAAGCATTTGCGGAAAATCATGCCAGTTTAGACGTAGCCAGTGAGCAGAAGGTGAGTCCCCTAAGTCTACCCTTTGGTGTCAAAAAGACAGATTTGTAAATGATCAGGGAAGTGGCTAGCAGCCCAAAGACGGGACAAGTAAAGGAATTCGTGAGCCACAGAATCAACCTACTGGAGCTGCACAATGTATCACCTTGAACTTCTCAGATGAAGACACTAAAGAACATCAAAATCCTTTTATTGTTCTGATTACTACTGAGCATGTCCAGATTTGAAGCTCCACCCATTTTCTCACTTTTTTTACAGAGTCCGAGCCAACCCCTCTATGCTGCATGTTTAGATTTTCATTCCCTTTGAATTTTTGTCTCGCGTCTAAATCCTAACAGAGCCTTTTGAAAATAACTTTGTGTTTATTTATAATGCTTTGAATATTTAACTCAAATCATCTTTATTTATGATCTGTGACATGGGTCACCATGCACTTGAAGTTATTGCTGGCCATTGGTATCTGAAATGGAAATTCAGAATTGATTCCCTCCTTGGCTAGTCGGCTTTGAAGAAAGTCCTCTAAAATGCAAACAGTTTAACCTTTTGTATTTATTGGACTCGGTAATCTTGTCCCTATCGGCCCTAGATTCAGCTATTTTTATTTCACATATAAGCCAATATTTTCATTAAAACTGAGTTGCCTTTTGAAAACCGTCAGAGAATCTTATTTTCCTCCTTATTTAAGAAAAGTTAGAATTAAGAACAAGCAATTGATGTATGACAAAAAGATTCACTTCATGTCTTGCTAAAAGGCTATCTTGAATCCTTTACCTTTTACTTCTGTGATGTACCACCCTGCAGCATCATAATTCTGTACAAGTGCTGCTACCCATGTGGATGAAAAGGAAGACCAGGGTGCAAAAGGTTAATTAAAACACTCAAAGAAGAATAGGAAGGACAATTAGAATGCAACTCCCAGCAGCAGGACTACCTTTAGCTTTATAGGATATTTTACAGCTGGTCTTTGCTAAATGGAAAACGATTTTTATGTCACCATAAACTATATTTAATTGTCGTTTTTGCTGCAGAAGTGAGTGCATTTTTATCTTCTTTCCATGCCAAGTTTTGTCCCAAATATCTGAACTTGTTTCCTCCATTTCATGATTGTTTTGAGTCCAATCACTACAGAGACCTACAGAGACTTTGGGTTTGTGGGTGTGTACCTCCTGCTAAGAATATTCATCAAATTCTGAGTTCTTTCAGCCACAGGATCCTAAGCAGCTGTCACTGCTACATCTCTCGCCCTCTTATTTTCCTTTGCTTGCTCCACAGTGATGTGCTTTCAGGGCACGTCTACGCTACACATAAGATTGACGCTGCCACGGTCAACCTTCCGGGGTTCAATTTAGCAGGTGTAGTATAGACCCGCTAGATGGATCTCAAAGAGTGCTCCCGTTGGCACCAGTAGTCCTACTCCTTGCTCTCATCGACCTCTTGCTGTGTAAATGGGGATTTAGGATACATCGACTCTAGCTACGTAATTTATCTCACTTCAACCTTCCCATGCCGTGTAGACCAAGCCTCAGAGAGTCTGCAAGTTCTCTTGTTACAACACTGCTGGTACCTCCCATCCCTAAGGGTATGTCTACTCTGCACAGCTATTTTAGAATACTGGACATATCCCGGAATAGCTACCCTGTGTCTACACAAGCCACCTGTTATTTCAAAATATTTTTCAAGATAAGGAAAAAAAATTATTTCTTAAAATAAGGAATAAGGGATCTTTCGGAAAAGGCTTTATTTTCTGAAAAATCCCCGTCTGGACTGGCGCTTTTTCCGGCAAAGCTCCGAGCCGGAAAAAAGCGGCAGCCATGTTTATGCAAATGAAGCTGGGGGGATTTAAATCCCCGCTTCATTTGCAATTGTGAGGTGTCTAATTTGCATCCCTTTTACGGAAAAGGGATGCAGTCTAGACACAACCAAGGAGACCAGTGCGGGAGGTCTATGTTGGATATTAGGAAAAACTATTTCCCTAGGGCTGTGTCCAGACTCAGGGTTTTTTTCGGGAAAAGTAGCCTTTTTCCGAAAAAACTTCACCTGCGTCTAGACTGCAGCCGCATTCTTTCGAAATTAAATCGAAAGAACACGGCTTTTCTTTCGACGGCGGTAAACCTCATTTCACGAGGAAGAACGCCTTCTTTCAAAAGTGCTTCTTTCGAAAGAAGGCGTTCTTGAATGTAAATAGGGCTTCTTCGAAAGAGAGCATCCAGACTCACTGGGTGCTTTCTTTCGAAAAAGCGGCTTGCTCTTTCGAAAGTTCCGCTTGCAGTCTATACGCTCTCTTTCGAAAGAGGCTTGCAGTCTAGACATAGCCTAGGAGAGTAAGGAAGCACTGGGATGGGTTCCCTAGGGAGGTGGTGGAATCTCCATTCCTAGAGGTTTTTAAGTCTCAGCTTGACAAAGCCCTGGCTGGGTTGATTTAGTTGGGATTGGTCCTGCCTTGGGCAGGGGGCTGGACTTGATGACTCCTGAGGTCTCTTCCAATCGTAGACGTCCATGATTCTATGACACCAGGAAAAGGTCTCTCAGCCACTAAAAAAGGAACATTCACTGGGTGTGTCCATAACCTGGAGGTCCCAGCTATGGGCCATGAGGCCATTGCATGTGCGCCTATATGGACTCATGACTGGATATTACAGAAGCTAGCATGCATCCAGGTTGCTTGAAGTGGGTTGTGCCCACGAAAGCTCATGATACTATTTATGTATTTTTGTTAGTCTCTAAAGAGTACATCTAGACTACAGGCTTTTGTCGACAGAGGCTTTGTTCTGTCGACAAAGCAAGCCGCTTTGTCGATATGAGAGTGTAGACGCAAAGGACAGTGCAGATGCAATAACACCTTCTGTAGACAGAACTCTGTCGACAAAAGGCATTATTTCTTGTAGAATGAGGTTTACCACCGTCGACAAAACTGTCAAGTTCTGTTGCCGTTATGTCGACAGAACTCAGCGGTAGTGTAGATGCAAGTATAGTAAACCCTGTAGTCTAGACACACCCTAAGGGACTACAGGGTCATTGTTGGTTTTTTTTTAGTTGTTCTAGGATGCCAACACCAGGGGTATGTCTAGACTACATGGCTCCGTCAATGGAGCCATGTAAAATAGTTTACTCGGCATAGTCAAAGAAGTGGGGATTTAAATAATCCCTGCTTCCTTAAAATAAAAATGGCTGCCGCGCTGTGCCGACGATCAGCTGATCCGGCACAGCGCGGCAGTCTAGGCTTCCCTTGTCAACCTCGCCGCGGGTAGGTTTGCGCAAAAAGAAAATGTTCACCCTTCTTGTTTTTGCGCAAAAACTCTTAGCACAAAAACGGAGCTGCAGAAAATATGCAAATGAGATTGCAACTCATGCAAATGAGTCCCTCATTAGCATATTTTTGCCAAGAAAACTTTTAGTGTAGACATAGCCTCAGTCATGGATTTACAAGTAGCCATTCTTCTACAAAGCAATGTCACTAAACCAATTACAGAGAGACTCTGCAGAACTGGAATTTATCTACAGATTTGACACCGTTTCCCTGGGCCTAAATGAAGACATTAAACTGGTTGGCATGTTACAGAGCCAATTTCTCCTGCCATTAACATCTGCATTTCTACACTGAAAGCTATGTATGAGACACATCCAGCCCTCTTAATTAGCCACATTAACACGGGTGCTACAGTTGACAGCTACTTCTTTAGTTGTTCTATATATCTCTTGGTATCTGTTAGTTCCACTCTAACTCATCTGATGAAGTGAGTTTTGCCCATGAAAGCTTATGAGCCTATATTTTTGGTTATATAGTCTCTAAGGTGCCACAGGACCACTCCTTTTCAAAGTTACAGACTAACACGGCTACGCCTCTGAGATTTTTCATCATGCTGTATGTGAAATGCTTGGCCTGTCTACTTCTTTCTAGCTACTACTTTTCTATTACAAAGGCTAGGATGGATAGAAAGAGATCTAAGAACTTTGGCCTTTAGTTAATAAACAATGCGCAGTAGAGGTGATCTGACCACAAGAGAAGCACTGAAGAAAAGAAGCAAAAGCCTAGAAAGCAGCAAGAAATACCATGAAACATAACTGCCTCTGTGGAGTATCAAAATGCACTCCTCCCTACTTTGTTAGTTTTGTTTCGTTTGTATGAAAATGCTCGTAATTAGCAAGATTTCCATAAATTAGGTGGTATCATGCTAGCAAAATGCTATGGTTCTTGCACAAATCAAAGGGCTTATGTCTATAAAGTCTCAAATCATCTTGAAATTTAATTATCAAAATTTATTGTTCACTTTCTATTTGTGGTTATTTTTCTTTCTCAGTAGATGCCCCGAGACAAGAAATAATTGCCATGAAAAGCAAACATGGCTCCCTAAGGTAACCAGCAACAGGGTTATTTATCGGCTAATAGGGTAGCTCGCTGTTTGATATCATGCAAATTCCTCATCATTATGGAGATTTAATTTAGACCTTTCATTTCTTTTTCACTTTTCTCAAACGTCTTGCAGTTGCTGAGAGTTATCCGTTAGCTCCAGAATTGTAATTCTGATTTTGGACCTGCAGCATTGTCATGAAAATACCTGCCGCTTCATGCTATGAAGGACCGAATGCGGCACAGTCTTCCCGCCACTGCAAAGCAATATAAAGAAATTGAGTTTTAATAGCAGGCATAATAATGTGCGAACACTTTAGCTTGTTCCTCAGTGGGAGAGCCGGGAAGAAGGATAAATGAGAAGATGTTCTGATGTCCGATTCTAAGAGTCTGAAGTCCCCGCCCCCCGTGGATTGCTAACCGCCCATCCTGTGGAGAAGTTGTCAAATGAAGGGCCCCTCCTCGTGGGTGGCATTAAAAGATTCCAAGCACGGTTTTCCCAACAGTCAGCTTGTTACACTTAACAACCTAAGCAAATTCCCATGTGGATAACTATACTATAACGAAATGTCTCTGCTCCGTTTACTGTCTGAAGCCACAGTCCTGTAAAGCCATCAAAGAAGACAGCTCCCATCCCCTGGAGCCAATGAATGAATGATTGTATGTTTGGGCCAGCTGAAAGCAATTGCACTGGTTGCTCCTGGGGAATACGAATCAGATAAAGCCATAGGACTCGACTTGTGCTGTGAAACGAAACGGGACCTTTCTCCTAAGACTTTGGTCTCATGCTGCCACACTTACTTCACTTGCATCTCTACAAAGGATCTCATGGGATGCAACAAGGGGACCCATGTGAGGCGGTGTGTTTCTTGTGATTCAAGGACCCTGCAGAACTCTGGGAACTCTGCAGAACTTTGAGGACACTGCAGAACTTTGGGCTCTGGATTGAGCTTTTCTGATGTGTCAGTTTGGGAGAATTTTAGCTCATGCAATCCCACTCATGGCTCATGCTCTGGTTAAAATACACCTGCAGTGAAGGGAATCTCACATGGAAGCGAAGGGATCCCGGCCTCTGAATTAAAAGAGCTTTGTCTCAATCTCTCTCGCAGACGTCCCCACCTCTGCTATTATCTGGAATTTCCCCAGATCTCATCTGGCTGATATCTTAATACAGTATTGGTAGTTCTGTGCACACATTGGGGAGAAAAATAGACTCATAGAACACTAGAACTGGAAGGGACCTCGAGAGGGCATCAAGTCTAGTCCCCTGCCCTCACGCCAGGACCCAGCACCATCTAGATCGGGATGGCCAATCTGTTACAGGCAAAGAGACAGAATAGTGGTGGACATAGCGCAAAGAGCCAAGGGAAAAAAGTTGTCGAGCAAAAAAAAAAGGGGGGGGGAACACTGTCCCTTTAAATGAAAACTCCGGTTTGGCTTTTTGGCCACATCAGGCTCCCATTGACCAACGCCATCTTGCTTCGCTGCACCAAACGGCTCCCATGCATCCGGTGAACATGGAGAACAGGGGGCCGGGGACTCTTTGTAGGGCCTCAGGGGCGGCTTAGCAAGCCACGGGGTATGCTTCATGAGCCACACTTTCTGCGGTTAGAATCGCATGCTGCTCGTGAGCCACGGGTTGGCCACCCCTGATCTAGATCATCCCTGACAGGCGTCTGTCCAACCTGCTCTTAAATATCTCCAGTGATGGAGATTCCACAACCTCCCTAGGCAATATATTCCAGTGTTTAACCACCGTGAAAGGAAGTTTTCCCTAAAATCCAACAGAAACCTCCCTTGATCCAATTTAAGTCCACTGCTGCTTGTCCTTGTCATGAATGGGAGCTGCAAAGGAGAGCCTAACTTACCTGGAGAGCCAGGAAAAGATTAAGCTAACTGAAGCTATTCTGCACCTGAGGGAGGGGGCTTTGGGCATTGAGCCAATGAAATGCAGCTAAAGAATTTCAAAGTGGGGGAAGCTGTCTCCTTTATTTGAGAGAGAGAGGAATCTTCTCCAGGCATGGAAGGAAGAAATGATCTGCCCCAAAACAGATCCCCTGGATTCCTCAGAATGTATGAGTAGGAAAAAGTTTAGGTATTCCGTCAGGTTTATTGGTTTCCATGTTTAGAATTTGGAAGTTATGTCTGAGCTGGTTAATTGTCTTTTGCTTTTCTCTCTTGTAACCAAGAGTTAATCCCAAGAAGAATCCCTGAGTTTTGTTTCAATTCATGGCTTTTTAACACCTAGTCCTTTGCTATGCTTGCAACGATAGTTTTGTTTTAATAATAAAAGTGTTTTCTTTTTGTTGTTGTTCCATTAAACAGAATTGGTTGATCTTTTGTGTCCTTAAACTTAAGTGCCTGGCTGCAGACATGTTACCAGAAAAAGAGCACAGGTTCCTTGTTCTCTGAGAGAGTATGCTTGTTTGTTTTCCAACTGTGTGAGGAAAGGAGTTTGGGGAGTTTTGCCCTCAGAGAAGAGATTGCCAAGTGATTTCTTCCCTGGAAAAAGATTTGGACACTCGGTGGTGACAATACCAAATGGATTTCAGGGGAAACTGGAATAAGAAAAACTTTTCTTTGTTTCTGGGAACTGCAGAGACAGGATCTGACAGTGTTTTTATTTTACTAGCCAGTCCCCATTATCTACACTCCAAGTACCAAGTTGGGGAAGTAAGCCATGACTGTCCTATCCTCAGAGGCCAAGGAGAACAATTTTTCTCTCCCCTCCTTGTAACACCCTTTTAGGTATTTCAAAAATGCTGCCATGTCCTCTCTCGGTCTTCCATAGGTTGTGTTGTGGAATCTCCATCACTGAAGATATTTATGAGCGGGTTAGACAGACACCTGTCAGGGATGGTCTAGATGATGCTGGGTCCTACTGTGAGGGCAGGGGACTGGACTCGATGACTTCTTGAGGTCCCTTCTGGTTGTAGTGTTCTGTGAGTCTATGATCAATATTCTTTTAACATGAGGCATGTGCAAGGTAGATATGTTGACCTGCAAGAGTGGTTTGAAACATCAGGACTGTGTCAGGGGTCCCTCTGATTGGGATGGGCCACCCCAGAATATGTGTTGTAAAGTCAAAGGATGGAGGCACACCACTAGGGGACGAAGTGTGATCTGAAACCTGGAAGAGGTATAGTCTGGGATGCAAAAGTTCCTAAAAAAGGGTATGTTCCGAGCCCAAGGACTGGCCGGGATTCTGAAAGGATGGGGGGAAGACCACACCGCATCAGTCTCCATGGCTTAGAAAAAGGAAGGGGGCTATGAAAAAAAAACTTTCCAGGGCTTGAGGTGTTACAAGAGTTCATTCCCAGGGGTTCATTGTAAAAATTAAGATAAAAAACACTGGGACTTTTCAGTTTAGAAAAGAGAAGACTAGGGGGGTATATGATAGAGGTCTATAAAATCATGACAGGTATGGAGACAGTGAATAAGGAACAGTTATCTACTTGTTCCCATAAGAACTAGAGGTCACCAAATGAAATTAAGTGGTAGCAATTTTAAAACAAACAAAAGGATATTTTTCTTCACACAGCGCACAGTCAACTTGTGGAACTCCTTGCCAAGGGATGTTGTGAAGACAAGGGCTGTGTCTACACTGGGCCACTTATTCCGGAAAATCAGCCGCTTTTCCGGAATAAGCTGCGAGCTGTCTACACTGGCCCTTGAATTTCCGGAAAAGCAACGACGCTCTTCTGTACAAAATCAGCCGCTATTCCGGAAAAACTATTCTGCTCCTGCTCGGGCATAAGTCCTTATTCCGGAACACTGTTCCGGAAAAGGGCCAGTGTAGACAGCCCAGTAGTCTTTTCCGGAAAAAAGCCCCGATCGCGAAAATGGCGATTGGGGCTCTTTTCCGGAAAAGCGTGTCTACATTGGCCACAGACGCTTTTCCGGAAAAAGGGCTTCTCCGGAAAAGTAGACGCTCCTTTTCCGGAAAAACTGAAAAGGGAATCGTATTCCGTTTTAAGCAGTTCCGGAAATTCATGCCAGTGTAGACACAGCCTAGGACTTTAGCAGGGTTCCAAAAAAACTAGATAAATATTGATGGACCTAACCTCCATGAATTTATTAGCTAGGATGGGTAGGGATGGTGTCCTTAGCATCTCTTTGTCAGGAGAGAGGTCACTTGATGATTCCCTGTTCTGTTCACTGCCTCTGGGGCATCTGGCATTGGCCACTGTTGACAGACAGGATACTGGTGGGTATTCTTTCAAGGCTGCTGCAGAAATCCCCATAGCTCTACTCCAGACTGAATTAACAAATGTACAGAAGAACAAAACATCAGAATAGCCACACTTACATAGACCTTTGGTCTGACCTAGTGTGGCCATTCTGATGTTATATTCTTCTGTACGTTTGTTAATTCAGTCTGGAGTAGAGCTATGGGGATTTCTGCAGCGACCTTCAAGGAACACCCGCTTTGCACCTTGGGGCAGCCCTGCCGCTGCTCCCTTGTGACAGTGCCTCCGAGAGGAAATGTCCATAGAAGAAACTTGTTGGCAAGAGCAAGTACCTGAGACCAGACGGTAGGAGGCCTGGGGTGGTGGTGCACTCCCAGGGAAAGGTCTGAGAGGTGCTATTCCCAGGTCCCTTTTCCAAGGTCAAGCTGCCCGTGCGGTTGATAAAATCGTTTCCAGCCATGGGACCGGGATGAGCGGCTGACACAAGCGGCACAGGCTCCTCGTCAGCCATGTCCTCGCCGCCGCGCAGATGCTCAGACCATATTGTGGCTGATGCCGCTTGCCGTTCTGATATTGTATCCTAATGAAGCATATAATGTGCCAATTTACAGCGTGGGCTGACGTCTTCATAAGGAGCGGCACAGCGATTGCCGACATGGTGAGATTCTTGTGCTGGCTCTCCTCAGAGAGCCTAGTTTCTGTTCCAACTACTAGCTGCCCCCGCAGTGACCCTTATAGACTCATAGACTCATAGACTTTAAGGTCAGAAGGGACCATTATGACCATCTAGTCTGACCCCCTGCACAGTGCAGGCAACAGAATCTCACCCACCCCTCCTAGAATAATCCTCTCACCTAGATCTCAGATATTGAAGCCTTCAAATACTTTGAAGACCTCAAGATGCAGAGAATCCTCCAGCTGTGATCTGTACCCCATGCTACAGAGGAAGGCGAAAAACCTCCAGGGCCTCTGTCAATCTACCCTGGAGGAAAATTCCTTCCTGACTCCAAATATGGCGATCAGCTAAACCCTGAGCATGTGGGAGAACGGACACCGTGCGGCAGTCGCACTGAAGTAGAATCAGCTGAGTAAAAGACATTCCCCCGGAGCTGGGAAGGCTGGACTGTCATCTTCTAAGCCTCTCTGTGTCTCATTCTTCTCTCAGGCTACGTCTAGACTGCATCCCTCTGCCGACAGAGAATGCAAATCAAGCACGTCGAAAGTGCTAATGAAGCGGGGATTTAAATATCCTGTGCTTCATTAGCATAAACATGGCCACCGCTTTTTTCCGAAACAGAGGATTTTCGGGAAAAAAACGGCAGTCTAGACGCGGATCTGTTGAAAATAAACCCTTTTTCGACAGATCCTGTATTCCTCAAAAAATGAGGTTTACAGGATCTGTCAAAAAAAGACTTTATTTTTCAAAACATCCGCATCTAGACTGCCGTTTTTTTGGGGTTTTTTTTTTCAAAAAAGGGCCGTTTTGAAAAAATAGTGGCGGACATGTTTATGCTAATGAAGCATGGGATTTTTAAATCCCATGCTTCATTAGCAATTTCGACATGCCTAATCTACATCTCTCTGTCGACGGAGAGGTGTAGACTAGACGTAGCCTCATTTACCCCAGCAGAGTGACTCCAGTTTTGCCCCAGAGTATTTGGAGGTGAATCAGACCTGAAGTGATGTATCTAATCTGTTCTACTGAGGGCACGTCAATGGCTTTCTTCAGTAAGTTGTCCCCGTTATTCACAGAATTCATTATTATTCCAGTTTCCCTCAGAGCTAGATTAAGTTTGCCTTTCTTTGGCTGAAGGTCACTGTACCACTGAGAGGGCGAGAAAAGTGGTCTATTTGTTCACATCAAGAACTGGAGGTCAGAACACTTGGGTTCTCTTTCCAGCTGACACAGAAAAGTGCCGTGACATGCCCTGCACAAGGTCATTTAGACCTGGTGTTCCTACAACTCACATCTCCCATTGATCCCAGAGAGAGCAGTGGGCGTTCGACACTTATGATAAACAGAACCTTGTTCTGTGATTCCATTCATCCCTCTGAGAACGGTTGCTGGGCTACCCCAGCAAGAATCCTGGCTTTTCTTATGCTTTGTAAAGTCGAGATCTCCAAGCAAAAAGGGGGAATAAAAATGCCCATCTGTGTTCAAAAGTCTATTCTGACACATTATAAAGACCTTGTTATACAACCTTGTTACCGGTCCTTCATTTACATGACTATGACTCGCGTCTCCTGTCACAGCCATGTGTGCACAATGGGGAGAGACACAGTAGCTAAACTTCTCGCTCACAAAGGTTGGTAAGTGTTTTCTGATCTTGATTGAATATTCATGTCGATTGCGGGTGAATATATTGGCTCCATGTGTATAACTCCTAGGAGATCACGAAGACAATGCAAAGATGATTCATTTTGACACTACTGGAAGTAGTCTATGGGTACCTCTCAAGCCTGGCTCTTTCCTAACGCAAAAACAATTCATATTTTTGACATTACTATCAGCTGGGAGGGAAATAAACTTGTGTCTGAGGATAAACAGCTCGATGCGCCTATAATTTCTTTTAGACACATTGGTTCCATGCTTTTAACATAAATGTACTTGTATTTCCATGTGGCGAATACAGAAGAGAACTGGAAGTTATGTTCTCTCAGGTCTTACAACGCTGCTGTTGCAAATTGCAAATGATACAAGTGAGGCTTACATTTTAGATGTTTGTCAGGCTCCTGTGTGTCTCGTGGCCTCCCCACTGTTCACTATTCTAATCAGAATTGCAATGATGCTTTTAAACAATTTTACAGCATAAGCATTGTTTTTCTAAAGTGGTTGTTGAAGTTCTTCTGAACTTAATGTAGATCAGACCCATAAAGTCATAGGCTATGTTTGCACTAAAGAGTTTTTCCGGGATACCAGAGGTATCCCGGAAAAACTCTGCCGCATCCAGGGAATACGTCCACTTTTTCGGAAAAGTTTCCATGTAGATGGGCCAAATGTAGGAAAAGCCTCTTCCGAAAAAAAAACCAGAAAAAGGTACATAAATTGCCCTAGGATAGCCCTACCAGATAGCACCTTATTTTCTGGTCCAGTATCTCATTTCCAGCAGCGGCCAATGCCGGATCCTACCAGAGGAAGGTGAAAGAAAACCCATAGTGCAAAATTATAGAGTAATCTGGTCATAAGGGAAGTTTCTTCCTCGTTCCAGTCCATTGACGCTTGAGTGAACAATGTGACCTCAAGAAAGTCCCCATAGAGAGACCCTGTAAAAACCTCAAATAAATCTCAAAGAGCACAATGCTAAGGACTAGTCCATGCATGAGAGATTCTTGGA
The DNA here is from genome assembly GCF_052426305.1 of Pelodiscus sinensis. Taxonomy (NCBI): domain Eukaryota; kingdom Metazoa; phylum Chordata; order Testudines; family Trionychidae; genus Pelodiscus; species Pelodiscus sinensis. The sequence goes on from NC_143056.1 coordinate 5,227,242, forward strand.
GCTGTCCTGCTCCATTTTATTATTCACTGATGGCTCTTCAGGTCACACAGTTGAGTCCATGCCCAGCAGGGCCGGCCTTACCATGAGGAGAACTGAGGTGGCCGCCTCAGGTGCCAGACTGTGGGGGGAGGGGAGGGCGCCACTAAGACCCAGAGTATAGAAAATTGTGTCTGCTGCTGGTGCAGGTGTATTCTCTCTGCTCTAGATGCACAGAGGTGGTGCAGTGCCATGAGAGGAGAAGAACAGGAAGGAGGTAGAATTGAGACCTTTCAAAGTTTTGGCCCAAGTGAGGGGTCATGGGGGCATCATTTGAGCTCCCCGCCTCAGGTGCCAAAATGTCGTGGGCTGGCCCTGATGCCCACTGAAGTCCCTTTCATTCCAATGGCCATTCGATTGGGCCCCAAGGAAGCATTCACATGAGTAGAGACCATCTTACTTAAAACCAACTAGACCAACTAGACCATGATTATTTCTAATTCCAGTGAAGCGATAGGAACTAATCGCTGGTACAGTTGCTCTGACCAGTAGAGGCACCAAACACGTCTGAAATCGAGAACCTCTCTTGATTGTTTGGAAAATTAAAAACTAGCCTAGTGATTCCTTTAAAAAATAAATGTTTTCTCGAGCTCTAAAATGTCCTGCTCCGCTAACAGAAACCGGTGCCAGCACTTCCATTAACAAGGGCATCATAAACAGTCTTCTGTTTGATGAAGGTTTCTTTTCAGCAAGTCAGAAGCCGAGCCCCCGGGTCAGCCTTTTGGATAACGCTAACACTAGTCACATCCTCCTTTGCACCTTCCAAGTGATTAATGCTCAGAATATCCCTGTGATGTAAGTCGTAAGAGCTTCATTTTATGGATGAGGAAAAGGAGGCAGGGAGGTTAATTGTCCTGGCCAAAGCCACAGATATACAGGGCTGGTCTACACTGAAAAGTTAGGTCAACTCAGCTTCATCATTCAGGGGTATGAAAAATCCACTCCCGACTGAGAGTTAATGTACCAGCGGTAGGTTGATGGAAGAATTCTTCTGCTGACCTAGCTACTGTCTCCTGAGAAGATGGCTCAACTACATTGATGGTACATCTATGGCAATGTCAAGCACTAGAGAGGGGTGTTTCCCGCTTATTAGCTGGAATATCTTCTCATCCTGGCATGCTTGGGTCCTGATCATTACATAAGAACATAAGAACGGCCGTACTGGGTCAGACCAAAGGTCCATCTAGCCCAGTATCCTGTCTGCCGACAGTGGCCAGCACCAGGTGCCCCAGAGAGGGTGGACCGAAGACAATGATCAAGCGATTTGTCTCCTGCCATCCCTCTCCAGCCTCTGACAAACAGAGGCCAGGGACACCAATTCTATCTTGCGAACAGGAACAGCTAACAGGGAGTTTGGAGAGGGAGTTCTCCAGGTAAAAGAGGAGTAAAAACGGGACCCTTGTGGTAAGTGGCTGTCTGGAGTGTGTGTTTGTGTGTGGGGGAGTTACTTGCTGTGTGCTGAGCTTGTGTTTGTCTGTTTGGTTGGTTTGTTTGAAGGAGCTTCTAAAAGGTTTGAAATCTAGAAGCCTCTGTTAATGGGCTGAGCCTCAGTCAGGGGGAGGGGCTACCAGAGCTATATAAGCCTGTGACTCAGCGACCAGGGAGCTTGCGAACAGGAACAGCTAACAAGGAGTTTGGAGAGGGAGTTCTCCAGGTAAAAGAGGAGTAAAAACGGGACTCATTATGAGGCTGGGGGCAATGAGATCAAGCTGGAGAACTAAGACTATTTTTAAAACCGCTGTAAAACTCTCCTGAAAGACTTTTCCTCTGACATTTGTGCGATACAAGAGGAGGGTCTGTTGGGATCATGCATCTCCCACAGAACCCCCTGGATCCAGCATGCTCATATGGGGGCATTAAGATCAAAGCTGCCCCTTCCAGTGCCTTCACCTCACACCTGCCCCACATAGCCTTTCCCTCTCCGTCCCACCCTCCTTTCCTTCCCATTTAACCTCTCCCTCCTGGCCAAATCCACAACAAAGAAAACAACTTGGGAAAGTCACATGACATTTGCTGCCCTCGCATGTTCACTTGGCTTGTGTGTCCTCTCCCTCCCATCACCCTGTGCCTGTCCTATCCATGGAGACAGTGTTGGATCCGGACAGACGCGGGAGGCCAAGGAGACGCCAGCTGTCTCTTCTCTGGCATTTGAGTGCAAGCTGCTTGAGGCAGGAAGGGCTAGATTCACCAAGAAACTTCGGTGTGGCAAATCTGAGCATCGCAGCAGCCAGCGTTTCGGCCCCTGGGAATCTGGGTCCCTGTCCCATGAATAGGGAGAGATGTCATAGGATAGGGTGCACACAAGCCAGCCGGCTAAATGGGAAACTAGCCAATGGGAGAGAAGAGCCTGTTAAGCCCCACCCCTCTCAGGAAGTTCGGTGCCTACATCGAGGCCATGGGGAGGCATCTCCCTGTGCTTGTGAGTCTCAGCTGCAAACCCTCTCCAGAGGTCAGGGAAGGACGCTGATCTAGCAAGGATGGAAGGAGGAGGCAGATGATTTCCCTTGTAATATGTAGCCCAGTGGTTAGGGACTCCCAGTTCCAGCTTTCCCTCTGAGTGGGAGACGGATCTGCCACCTCTCAGGTGAGTTCCCTAACCACTGGGCTAAAAGGGACATCCTTCCCCCGGCCTCAGCCATTTTGCATAAACTTGCCTACAGGGGCTTGAGCCAATGAATCAGCTCTGAGCTCACTTCCTGGGTTGGGCCCAGCAGGGGAGTGGGCAGAGGAGAGTCTGGTTTGTGCCCCGCTCTGGGTTTCAGGGGTTCGGGTACCTGCCCTGGGGCTGCAGGGTGCATACATAGAGGTGGAAACATGGGCCGTAGGGCACTTTCACAGCAAAAATGTAGACATCCAGTGAATGGCGGCATAAGAACATAACATAAGAACAGCCGTACTGGGTCAGACCAAAGGTCCATCTAGCCCAGTAGCCTGTCTGCCCACAGTGGCCAGCACCAGGTGCCCCAGAGAGGGTGGACCGAAGACAATGATCAAGCAATTTGTCTCCTGCCACCCTTCTCCAGCCTCTGACAAACAGAGGCCAGGGACACCAATTCTATCCGCTGGCTAATAGCCTTTTATGGACCTAACCTCCATGAAATTATCTAGCTTCTCTTTAAACTCTATTATAGTCCTAGCCTTCACCGCTTCCTCTGGCAAGGAGTTCCACAGGTTGACTACACGCTGTGTGAAGAAGAACTTTCTTTTATTAGTTTTAAACCTGCTACCGATTAACTTCATTTGGTGTCCTCTAGTTCTTCTAGAGGCAATTGAGCGGTAGGGTTCTGAGAGTCCCCAGGGGGCCTGATTCTGGGATGTGGGTGCCCAATGAGGCAGTTAGGTGCCAAGTCCTTTTGCGGCTCTTGCCTGAGGGGTCTTTTTGTTTGTGTCTGTAGAGCGTCTGGCACCGTGTGGGCCTGCACCACAAGGGCTCCGAAGACCAATGGTGAGAGGAATAATAAATAAATAATACTCCATCGACCCTCTCTGAGCCCCTCACAGGAACAGGCCCAGAGAGCCCCAGGCCCAAAGGACCCACCGTCTAGTCCGACTTCCTGTATCGCACAGGCCAGAGGCCTGCCTGAAAGAACGTCAAGAGACAATCCTTTAGAAAAACATCCCGGTGGGATTCAAAACCGGTCAGTGAAGGAGAATCCCCCACAATTCTTGCAAAGTGATTCCAGTTGGTTTAATTATTCTCGTTATTAACGATTTGCATCGGTGTTCCTGTCTCGTGTTACCTAGCGTCAGCTGCCCGCCATTGGGTCGTGTTACACTCTGCTTGGCCGAAGCGACATTATTACAGCTACAGGGCGGTCGTTGGTATCGTTAGTGAAAGTCTCACGATGAGGTCACAGGCAATAGACAGAAATTCACGGCCCATGACCTGTCCAGGCGCTTTACAAGAAATACCCCTGACGAAATCGGGGAGCTCCTCTGGGGTGCTGCCCTGGGAGGCCCTTGGAGTCAGACCCACTCGCTGCTGCTTGGGCTATCCATGAGGGGCAGCAGTCAGGGGCCACTGAGCCGTGGCTGGTGTGGCTCTCCCCATGGCTGATGCTCAGGGCCTTTGCTCAGTTGGTCTCTGGGGCCGGCCACACCAGCCGCCAGCCAAGCAGGGGTCGGGGTAGCTCACTGCAGAGTCACTCAGCAATGGCCAGTAGAACTGGCCCCGGGTAAGTGGCTGTAGGGCCACTCCAGGGGCAGCCAGTGTGGCTGTCCCTCAAGCCATCTCAGAAGTTGGTCCTGGGGCCAGCTGCTTGGGCCACCCTAGCCGCTGCAAATATCCCAGAGGTCGTGGGACGTCGTAATTCCCACAACCTGTGAGACACACACACAGCCTTGCCATTAGTCCACGTTTGTTCCTCATGGAAGCACTGGGCACCCCTTCAGCTTCTCTTCCATAAGCTAAATCCCCTCCCCACCTCATGTCAACCAGCTCCAGAGGCAGGGCTGCCTGGCAGTTAAGGCACTGGCCCAGGGCACAGAAGAGTGGGATTCTTGTGCTGGCTGTCCTACCGTGTCTCTTTGTAACTCTGGGCAAGTCACTTAGGCCTTCTCTGCCCGACACTGGTCTGTGGACAAAAGTCAGCTTTGCTCAACGAGGCAGGTGGGGTGCACACACTACAATGTTCTGCCCTGCTCGGCTGACATCATAAAACCACCTGGAGAGGCATCGGGCTCATGGAGGTGTCGTTAGGGTTCTTAACGGGCCCTGAAAAGGGGGAAATAGAGGCAGGAGGCTGTAGCGTGACCTTTGGGGACACTCAGGACGTGGCTGCCCATGTGACAAGGCTCTTCTTGAGATGTAATGTTCACCGCAAGAACCGTGTTCTGGCAAAGTCCTTCTAGTTTAGCATTTAGTATGTGTATGTGCACCCCATGGCTGCTTGCCATGGCGCTCTGTCCATCTCTGGTGGCAGCAGGCCCAGCTAGAGATCGATGAATAGAAGCACAGACAGACGGGGTCAGACCAAAGGTCCATCTAGCCCAGGATCCTGTCTGCCAACAGTGGCCAATGGCAGGTGCCCCACACAACAGAGAATCATCAGGTGATCCCTTCACTGTCTTCCATTTCCAGCCTCTGACAAACAGAGGCTAGAGACACCATTCCTACCCGTCCTGGCAAATGGCCATAGATGGACCTAACCTCCAGGAATTCACCTAGCTCTTTTTTGAACCCTGGTCTTCACAACATCCTCTGGCAAGGAGTTCCACAGGCCAACCATGTGCTGTGTGAAGAAAAACTTCCTTTTCTTTGTTTTAAGCTACCCATTACTTTCACTTGGTGACCTCTAGTTCTGATGTTATGGAAATAACTTTTCCTTATACACTTTTTCAACACCACTCATGATTTTATAGACTTCTATCATATCCGCCCTTAATCTCCTCTTTTCTAAGATGAAAAGTCCCAGTCTCTTTAATCTCTCTTCATATGGCACCTGTTCCAAACCTATAATCATTTTTGTTACCCTTTTCCAATGCCAAGAAACTCATGTTCCTCTATGTGTCTGACAATTGTATTTGTTACTATAGTTTCAACTAATTTGTCTGCATGAGTTTGCCACAGTCTTGGTTTGAAACATGATGGCATTCCTGCTGCCTCTCCAGGAATTCCATGATACTCTGATCCAGATCATCAGCTTTGCAAACCAGTGTTGTTCCATTCAGGTCCATCAAAGAGCTGGCCTTGTACCAGTAGACTCATAGAATCATAGAATCCTAGAGCTGCAAGAGACCTCAGGAGTCATCAAGTCCAGCCCCCTGCCCAAGGCAGGACCAATCCCAACTCAATCATCCCAGCCAGGGCTTTGTCAAGCCAGGACTTAAAAACCTCTAGGGATGGAGATTCCACCCCCTCCCTAGGGAACCCATCCCAGTGCTTCCCCACCCTCCTAGGGAAATAGTTTTTCCTAATATCCAACCTGGACCTCTCCCACTGCAACTTGAGCCCATTGCTCCTCGTTCTACCATCTGTCACTACTGAGAACAGCCTCTCTCCATCCTCTTTGGAACCTCCCTTCAGGAAGCTGAAGGCTGCTCTCAAATCCCCCCTCACTCTGCTCTTCTGCAGACTAAACAAACCCAAATCCCACAGCTTCTCCTCGTGGATCATGTGCTCCAACCCCCTCATCATTTTGGTTGCCCTCCACTGGACCCTCTCCAATGTGTCCACATCTTTTCTGTAATGGGGGGCCCAGAACTGGACACAATACTCCAAATGCGGCCTCCCCAGAGCTGAATAAAGGGGAATAATGACATCTCTGGATCTGCTGGCAATACTCCTCCTAATGCACCTTAATATGCCATTAGCCCTCTTGGCTACAAGCGCACACTGTTGACTCCTATCCAGCTTCTCATCCACTGTAATCCCCAGCTCCTTTTCTGCCGAATTACTACTTAGCCAGTCGGTCCCCAGCCTGTAACAATGCTCGGGATTGAACAGTAGCTGAGCTGTAGGATGACACGCTAGGGCCAGGTTCCTAATGAAGTTAGAGGAGACCCAAATAGAAGGGGCAGGTCCTCCCTGGAGTTCAAAGATAGGCAAGGACATTTCTTGAGCCTGTTCTCTCTATACAGTGCGACTTCTGCAATCTTAGCCCAGTGAGAGACTTTTCTCCCTGTGCCAATGATACTCTTACAGGGATTCCAATGCGCAGTGACCTAAGATGCTGATGGAAGCCCCGAAATAAATTAATTGCATACTACCTGACCTGCCCGGTGCCTGTCAGCCACCCCAAGGTCAGAACTCCACTCTATTTTCAAGACATAGTCATCATCTGAGAAAGATGACGCTGTTTTTCTCACTAATTGTCCTCCATAAAGAACTTTCATTAGGTTTAATTTCTTTAATGCATTTCTCTGACCCTGCTGATTTGGACAGTGACACTTGGCCCTGTGTCAGAATGTATTAGAAGGCCGCTGCTGCGTAGCCGCTGCCTGAAAAATATCCCCCGCTCCCTAGGGAACCCATTCCAGGGCTTTCCCACCCTCCTAGGGAAATCGTTTTTCCTAATATCCAACCTAGACCTCCCCCACTGCAACTTGAGACCATTGCTCCTTGTTCTGCCACCTGTCACTAATGAGAACAGCCTCTCTCCATCCTCCTTGGAACCTCCCTTCCGGGAGTTGGAGGCTGCTATCAAATCCTCCCTCGCTCTTCTCTTCTGCAGACTAAACAAACCCAAATCCCTGAGCTTCTCCTCGTGGGTTGTGTGCTCCAGCCCCCTCATCATTTTGGTTGCCCTCCCCTGAACTTTCTCTAATGTGTCCACATCCCTTCTGTAATGGGGTCAGAATTAGACACAATACTCCAGATGTGGCCTCACCAATGCCGAATAAAGGCAGTGTGCACCTTACAGCAGTGTGCACTGCTATCTGCTCTCTGTGCCATGAATAGGCTGCAGATTGTGTGACCATTCTCAAACAATGGATCTCAAAGTCACCCTGTGGTTTCTGGCCAATTCCACCAGACAAATACACAAGAAAGGGTTGGAAATGAACTTCATTTACAAGTTTGATTCCTATCAAACTACCGCCCACATCCTCACGAGGCATAGGACTATCGGTTCCAATGGGGCACTCTTTGAGTTAAATCTAGCAGGTCTATACTACACCCACTAAATCGAATCCCAGAGGATTGGTCCTGCCTTCGGCAGAGGGCTGGACTTGATGAACTTGTGAGATCTCTTCCAGCTCTAGGATTCTATGCCCTAAAGAATCAAATACAAAAGGAAACTAAATAGACATTATTATTATTTGTAGATCTCATGATGTTGGAAGCCTGTCTCGTGACTTTTGAGCTCTCAGATTGGCAACGTTTTAAATGTTCCGCCAAAGCACGGCTGAATCTGACCTGTGCACACTGCCCCAGTAGGAGACTGAAGGGCATCTCCCTGGGGTGACCTCAGTGGATTTTGGAGTTCGCCTTTAGGAGAATGGAAAGGTGGCACAGCAAAGCACTCAGAAGTCAGGCAAGGCCAAAGGGAAGGTTGCAGATGCCCCCGGGGTGTGATCTGGATCATGGGAGCAAGGGGATGTGATTGGGATTGTACCTGCTGATTTCAAGCTTTACTATGACACATGCAATGTACTGAGTCTGATGATTCCTGCAGTAGCAGCTGCCACGCAGGGCATGACCGGAAATACCTTAAGTAATGCAACAGTTAATCCCTGCAGATTAACACCATGAGAGAGTATCAACAGTCAGAGCTATTCCTGTCCAAGCCATATTCTAATTCAAAGCCCACTGGGTATAAGAGGGGTATAGTAGACCAATAAATGTAACACATTTGAGCGTAACCCAGTGTATGCTAACCCACATGATCCACTGAAGTCAATGAGTCTATTCACCTGAGCACACAGAACCTGAGCAATAAACCCATAGGATCAGCTGGGCATTGCTTATGAGCAGAGGTTGCTGGTTAATTTTTAGTTTGACTGCTCACATAACTAAGAGTGGGGAGCGAAGTTATATAGTAAACTCCATCTAGGCATAGATTCCTTATGAGTTTTTAAGTATAATTTCACATCTCATCCGCCTCGTAAAACAAAGGTCCTCCATCATGCCAAAGAATACAAAGATTTTAGTAACAGACAATAAAATAAACAGCTTTAATCTGTTTTTTCATAGTCTCACTTCTGCCTGTACTTCCCTCCAAGGGCTGGAAGTTTTCCGTCAACGAAGTAGTGCCATATTTCTTAGTCTGTCACTCTCTGCTAATCTTCTGATGCTGAAAGTCATTTTCAAGCCCTTCCTGTCGTTTTGGATTTGCATAACTGTCTAGAAAGAAGACTCCAAACTGGCAACATCTGATTTAGTGTGAATGAACATGTCATAAAACATTTTCAGCCCTGCATCATTCATGTAAATCTTTCATGATTTCAAAGTTTCCAACTAGCCAATAGCATAAGTATTACAGGACTGCTGTGGATGTTAGTTATGCTTAAGAAGACAGTGTTGAAATAGCCTTCTCTTCTCACATGTGAGTCATTTTTCAGACAATTACTTTGTATGTTGAAATTGTTTGTCTACCAGAGGTCTGTCAGTTACCTAAGTTACAGCCTGTGAGTTACCTAAGAATGAGGATTGTTATCAAAACATTTTTCAGATTTTGTTGCAATTAAAAGCAATTATGGCTTATTTTTAAAGGTTCCCACTTGTGATAGACATCTGGCCATATTCTAGGCTCGAGCCAAACTGTACCTAGAACTGGCCGAGAGATCGTCTAAAAGAGGTGGTGTAAAACTCATCCATGAACTCTCCCATTTTGGGGGCTACTGTGTGGGGCTTGTGGGCTGCTTCAATTTAAGTCAGCTGTTATATGACTCCCGGGCTGAAACTACATCCAAGGACTGGTGCAGCACACGGGCATCCTTACCTGTCATGATATATGAACTCATCAACTCTCCTAAGCAGGAGGTGTTATTAAAACAGCCTGCTATACTCAAACATGCCCTCAGTTTGAGTCCCAGCTTGGTCTCCCTTGTTCGCCAGGTTTCCGATCCTGTCTCAGCACACAGAGACATCCAAAGGCTGAATGCTTTACTGCAAGTAATGATGTTATAATGAACAGGTTGCAGGCTTTTTTTCTATCCAGTCCCTTTATCGGAGCACCAATTAGATGCTAGAGCTGTGTAACCAGAGGATTTCACTTTCACTTTTTACATCATTAGGGACCTTGCACCAACTGAATATCCCCTCTCTAGCTAGCCCCACTGAGTTCAGTTAGGTAATTCATAGAACAACTATGAATGTGAGTAAGGGTGGCAGAATCTGGCTCTCTACACTTAAATACATTGAATAATACAGGACTCCAAGGCTGAGTCTAGACTGGTAAGTTTTGCCGGTAAAGCAACTGCTTTTGTGGAAAAACTTACCAGCTGTCTACACTGGCCACTTGAATTTCAACAAGAACACTGACGATGTCATGTAAGCTTGTCAGTGTTCTTGCGGAAATACTGTGCTGCTCCCGTTCGGGCAAAAGCCCTCTTGCGCAAAAGCATTTGCGCAAGAGGGCCAGTGTAGACAACACGTTATTGTTTTGTGCAAAAAAGCCCTGATGGCGAAAATGGCGATCGGGGCTTTCTTGCGCAAAACCGCGTCTAGATTGGCACAGACGTTTTTCCACAAAAAGTGCTTTTGCGCAAAAGCATCTGTGCCAATCTTTTCCGCAAATGCTTTTAACGGAAAAACTTTTCCATTAAAAGCATTTGTGGAAAATCACGCCAGTCTAGATGTAGCCCAAGAGTAATTCATTGAAGTCAATGTAACCATTTGCTCATGCTGAGTCTCTACACAAAGGTCTGAGGTTCCAGCTCAGAGAAATCAAACCCTTCCCGCACCTGCCATTTTGTGAAATATCACCTCAAAGAAGGAGCTTTCTTCCTGACCCCAATGCAGAGTAGCTTCATCCCTGAAGCATGAGAGTTAATTTTTACCTTTGCAATCCAATACTATTCTTAGCATTCATGGCAGCATCCAATCCTTTTGTGACTCTCGCTCAGCAATTTGCCTCTGTAATGTCCTGCAGCTGTGTCCTGTTCAGTATATTAGCAGCAATTCGCTTCACTTTGCATTGTCCTGGTCTTGGGATCCCACTGGGAATGACCCTTGCTGATGAGCACTTAATAGTTCAGACTGTACAAAACAGTTTCTTCCTTTTCCACCAATGAATGCCAAGCATTACAGCTTTCTGCACCCCTTACACGCCTCATCCTTTTCCAAACATTCCTGATCCTTAGTTATTTGCCAGAGGATTTATCTATCAAAACTACAATTTCCCTCCCAAATTGTCAAAAGATCCCCGGTAAAAGTCAATCTGAAATCCGTTCAGTGACCTCCTCTTGCTGACTCCCTTTCTGGGCATGAAATGAGCCTGTGTGAAAAAAGGATACTGTTTCCACAGGGTAGTGGGGGAAGCAGCCGTGTGTACCATGAGGCGGCTTACTTTTCTTCCTGTTCCTCTATTGGGGAACGAGGGGGAAGTACTTGCCTCTCCCTCCTGGCTAGGCAGGGAGGGGACAGAGGAGTAATTAATGAAATACAAGTACTTTCCCCTCGCTCCCTAACCCCTGCACCAGGTGCCCCCCCCATAATCCCAAGACTATAAGGCTATGTCCCTCAGGGAAGAGATGCAAGGGGGGGAAGGGTGAGAGCAGTGGAAAGGGGCGGAGCTTGGGGGATGAAAACGGACACATAGAAACCTAGGCCACTGGGACTTCTGGGATGGACTGCAAAAATGCTCCAGTTCTGGATAGGCCATGAGTTTGAGACCCCAGTCTTAAACAAAACCGGAAAAAAGGAAATTATTAAATTCATTAAGGCAGCACCAAAATCTCTGGGGAATAAAACAAAGTCAGACTTGTTTAAGAGAGATTAAACCCATCGTAGCACTGTTAAAAATGACAACATTAAAAATATTTTGACCAAAAAGGGGCATATTATTATGAATCTTTTTTTATTTAAATCTCATTTTTTCTGTCCGCTGTAGTCCATCATAAGTCTCTTATCACCAAGGCAGACAATTCCAGAGACCTAGAGCTGTAGTTACATCCTGTCAGTGCTACTATAAATGAGAATGGATCCTCTCCATTACAGTCAAACCAAAGGATTTCTTATTAAATATTGGTAGCGATTACTGTCTTGGATTTATCCTGGGATCTTCTCAGCTTCCTGAGTAGGACATATCGAAGATCCTTTTTATTATTTTTAAGTAGTCTTTATGGTGTCTGTGGCTTCTGCCTCCAGATTGACTAGGTCTATGTATATTTTAAGGGTTTAGGAATATTAATTTTTACATTGACTTCAACGGAGCTACAACAGAGAATTTGACCCAAGGTTTTATTTAGAGCTGTAGAGTCCAACGCACTAGCCACATGTGGCTATTTGTCCGGCTGAGTGTGGCTAGTTGGCTCACAAAATTATTTACATTTTCAGACTAATGTGGCTAGTTCTCTCTAGTCCTCCTGCATCAGAACTGGTTGGACATCCCAGATTTAGACCTTCATTGTGTGAAGACTGAAAAGCAAAACAAATAAACACAAAAAGGCAAAAAGGTGTTTTTCCAGCCGCCACAAGCCTCTTCCAAACAGGCCTTTTTCTTGCTGTATTACATTACTCAGCTTGCGTGCTGAGACATGTCACATTATATTAAAAACAACAAACCCTGCACTCTGCTTTCAGATCAGACATCAGTAACAACAACTGTAACAATCACCACTCTGGGTACCTGTGAGAAATAGATAATTTAATACCTCCAAGTGTTCGCTTTCCATTACACAGGCGCTGGTAAAAAATAAAACAAAAGACAGCCCCAAGAACACAGGCTGCCGAAGTTTTCCGCAAAGAAACACGAGCGATCCACATGAAAGGGGCTTGGCCAGGAGAATAAAGACGTGATTCCGGTCTCACTTTCCCCGTGGAAGACGCCGATGGAAGTCGGTAAGTAGGAAAACATTTGAGCTCTATAGATGCTCCTCTAAAACCTTGCTGAACGTGATGGGAATGCTCATTGAACCACGCTACAGAATTCTGTGGCAGAGCTGGGATTCCACACAGGTCACGTAATCCAGTCAGTGGACGTACATTGGGAAGAATGAAGGAAAAATAAGGTCCACCAAGTGTTTTGCTCTAGGTTACCCATTTGAATCAGAGCAGGGCTGTTGTGACAGGAAGCTGATCCCACCTGATGGTGGACTCACGTGTCCACCACACAAAATTCACCACCAGCAAAAGTTATCTCAGCAGGCAAGGCAAGGCCCGAGCCAGATAGCCGCTTCTCCTCCTTCAGCTCAAGCTTTTGGCACATCGGTGCAGCAACGTGGGCAAGCTGGCGTGGTCATTCCGTGGGACTAGTGCGTCCATGGAGGAAAGACTTTCTTCACCTGGATTTTGCCCTCAAGCCTACAGCCACAGGCAGCTCCCGGGAGACCCACTTCAAGGGGAACGGGATGAAATGGCAGAGGGGCGTTTACATCCAATGCTGAAGACATTGTGGGGGGAGACACGCGTGGCTTTTAAACAGGCAGAGTTTAACAACCTCATCGGCTCGTGTCCCTCACCCTAAACCTCCCCTCTTTGAGGACCAGAAGCCCAAACTTGGGCACTACCCCACTTGATAAGAAAACCTGTGAACGGCTTTGTGATGCCTCAATATGGGATAGTGCTGCTCTTTAACAGTCAGCCTGGCAACGCTTTCCGTTAGACGGGCTAATAGTTCCCACCCGCCCTCATGCAACTTTCACGCAGCCTCGGTAGCTGGAGGAGGCCACCACATGCCCTGGGGAGGGACCAGACAGGAGCTGCAGATATAGGGCTGTAGAGCAAGATGACGGCTGGAGTCGGCTCCACAGGGCCTATGACAAAGCATAGGACGGAAGGTTCCAGACAGCAGCCCTGTTTTTCTATTTCCCACCCACGCTCCACCCTGATCCCTCCTGACCAGCAGCATGAAAGGTAGGAAGTTGCTTATACCCTGGGTAGGGAACCTAAGGCCCGGGGGCCAGATGCGGCCCCCAGCTTGCCTGGATCTGGCCCCTGAGACTTGGGGCTCCCCCCCAGCATTGGGAATCCTGTGTTGGTATTCCAGCCTACTCCCCCCCCCATCCCTCCACACACAAAATCCACTAGTGTCAGTATGTCTTTCTCCTTCTCAGTCGGCGGCCGCTTCAGTGAGGGGCTGGGGACGTTTCGATCCCTGACCCAAACAAGTCCCCCCCCCCCGGCATATCCCCATCAGGCCTTCCCTGCATGGCCCCGGCCCGCCAGACTGCTCTCTACCCCTGTGGAAGAAGTAGTCTGATTTCGCCTCTAAAAGGCTACTCCAGATGCATACTGACTCCAGGGCGAGAGAAAGGACCTACTCAGCTACGCACTCTCCACACACGGCCCTCAAACCCAAGGGAGCTGTGAATAGGATGGGCTGACGCACCTCCCTTTGTTTGACTAATGTCTCCCTCCCCGTCCTTTTGGGTCACTAATAGAGGCAGCGTGCGTTTAATAGCCCTAACCTGAGCCAGAGGTTTCATGTGTTTAATGATATATTTGGGGCTGCAGGGGCCTCGGTAATGAATTTCATTAAACAGAAAAAAGTAGATAATGCAGTATTTTTATGATTAATTAACTCTGCATCAAAATGGTAATTATAATTACGCTTCTAATTCCACTCTTCTGTCATTATCATAATAATTGATCCAAAGAGCAGACCCCACCAGCATTTGAAACACTGCACAGCAGGAGCGGGCCATGAAGACGCCTTTCTGAAATCAAACCCCCCGTCTTTCCTGGTCGGTATTCACGCAGCACATCCGCACCCCAGAGCGCCCAACCCGCCCGCCTCGACATCGGCTAATACAGCTTTCCCGAAAATGTGGGGTTTGTGAGAAAAAAAAAGACGACAGCCCGCTTGTAAAGAAATGGCCTATGGCTGATCAAAGAGAGTCTCAGAATGACTGGGACATTTGCTTTGAACGTGGCCAGCTGCTCTACCTTTCAGCGTGCCTTGCCGGGCTTGTGATCCCAGAAAAGGCAGGCTTCATCAAAAGCATCTCACCCATTTTGGAAGATATTAAAGATCAGACTAGGGAGATCAAATAGATCAGAGCGGCTGCCAGAGAGCTCTCATCCTACCTTTGCACTTTCAGATCCCCTGAGGACACGCGCTGGAAGTGCTTGTAAAAAAGGGGTGGTGGAGCATTACTGCCCTCAGATGCTCAGGAGAAATTCAGACACAGTAGTGTTAAGAAACTTGGCTAAGGTCAGCCCTGCGAGTCAGTGGCAGAGTCAGAAGTGCTGTAATAAATAAGAGTTTGGTACAGATTTTCTACCTCTCCGAAGCTTTCCTTGCCCACTGCCTATTCTCCAGTGCTGCTTGACCAGCCCAAACTAATGGCTTAGTTCTTTGACATGCAGAAAACTTTCTTCTCTGATGTTCCCTTATGCAGGTTGATCTTAGGATGTGCAATAAGAACTTTGAAACCAGCAGCTGTAACGTCTCTGCTAGAGCCTGCATCGAGAACTGGGAGATTCGGTGCATGTAATGTACTATCCTTTAACAACCTTGCTCTCATGCTTTTCTTTATTGTAATAATAAACCTTTAGTTGTTAGATGCTAAAGGATTGGCTCAGCGTGATTTGTGGGTAAGATCCAGAGGGTAAATTGACCAGGGATCTGTGGCTGGTTTCTTGGAACCGGACAGAACTTGTTTGGGGTAGGTGGTATTGGGTTCTAAGACCCTCCCACCTGTGTATGAGGCCCGGGGCCATCTGGGGCATGGATATTGCTGGGGTGTCGGAGGGGTTTTGCTCGTGAGGCTTCAGGCAGGCTGCTGAAACGCTCTGTGGGACTGGTTTGTGGCCTGTTTGGAGAGGTCACCAGTCTGGGGGCTGTAAGGAGCCCCGAAGTTGAGCAATTCGCCCTGAGCGGACGACCTCAGCTGTGCTCAGACACGGCCCGGTCCGTCACACACATACAGAATGGGAAGCGACTGTCTAGGAAGGAGTACGGCAGAAAGGGATCTAGGGGTTATAGTGGACAACAAGCTGAATATGAGTCAGCAGTGTGATGCTGTGGCAAAAAAAGCAAACATGGTTCTGGGATGTATTAACAGGTGTGTTGTGAGCAAGACACGAGAAGTCATTCTTCTGCTCTACTCTGCGCTGGTTAGGCCTCGGTCAGAGTATTGTGTCCAGTTCTGGGCACCACATTTCAAGAAAGATGTGGAGAAATTGGAGAGGGTCCAGAGAAGAGCAACAAGAATGATTAAAAGGTCTAGAAAACATGAGCTATGAAGGAAGGCTGAAAGAATTGGGTTTGTTTAGTTTAGAAAAGAGAAGATGGAGGGGGGGACATGAGAGCAGTTTTCAGGTATTTAAAAGGGTGTCACAAGGAGGAGGGAGAAAACTTGTTCATCTTGGCCTCTGAGGATAGAACAAGAAGCAATGGGCTTAAACTGCAGCAAGGGAGGTTTAGGTTGGACATTAGGAAAAAGTTCCTAACTGTCAGGGTGGTTAAACACTGGAATAAATTGCCCAGGGAGGTGGTGGAATTTCCATCTCTGGAGATATTTAAGAGCAGGTTAGATAAACGTCTATCAGGGATGGTTTAGACAGTACTGGGTCCTGCCATGAGGGCAGGGGACTGGACTCGATGACCTCTCGAGGTCCCTTCCAGTCCTAATATTCTATGATTCTATGATAAACCATGATGGGGTCACATGCAGGTGTCACTTCAGTTAGATCAGCAGCATTTCAGATGGTTCAGGTCAAAGGCTCGGATTCTGTAGTAGGCGCTTCTGTATTTAAAGGCTTCTCCCTCCATTTCATGCTGCCACAGGATCTTGGTGGGCTGCGGAGCCCCACGCTGTGAGACGGAGGCATAAGGCCAATGGGCTGCAGTTCGGCCGTCGCATGCCCGGTCTACGCAGGAATGGAGACCCTTTGTCCTCTTCCGATGCACCCGGCATTTGAATGAGTGACAGCTCCCCAGACCAATCCAGGCACTTGCTCCCTGCAAGGGAAAGATGCGTTTGAGGGGTGAGTAGCAGAGATGCAGATAGCAGTTGGGCACCTAACTCCCCTAGTCTTCCGATGGATATTAAATGTAAAGGCAACGGTGTCAGTGAGGGTCCGATTTTTATTATTTTAAAATTTGGATTTTCTCTCTGAACTCAAGCGACATGCTCTCCCCCTCCCTCACCGCCCAAGATTCAACAGGGCACTATCCGCAGCGTCACTTCAGCCTCGCATTAGAAACCTTTCACTGGAGCACCACGAGGCCGATCTGGGGTTCTGTTAATAATTCCATCTGCACAGCACTGCACATCCAGGTGAACCAACAAGGTCTCCCTTGGGCTGAAGGCTGCACCAGACCCTTCCCCAACTCTGGCTGCCGCAGTGCTCGCTCACTCCTGTTGTCTACTCTGATGTTTCCGAGGAAGTTCAGGGCCATTTTTTCTGCTTAGTTCATGAGCTGCATTCCAGCTAAGCTGCACATCCATATGTGATGAGAGCTTTCCACCCTAAGCACCATGGAGAAAGTGAATAAGGAAAAGTTAGGGTATGTCTACACTACCCCCCTTGTTCGAACTATGGGGTAATGTATGCATACCGAACTTGCTAATGAAGCCCGGAATTTGAATTTCCCGGGCTTCATTAGCATAAAGCCGGCGCCGCCATTTTTAAAAGCCGGCTAGTGCGAACCCCGTGCCACGCGGCTACACGTGGCACGGGCTAGATAGTTCAGATTAGGCTTCTAATCCGAACTATCTGTACGCCTCGTGGAACAAGGTGTACAGAGAGTTCGGCTTAGAAGCCTAATCCGAACTATCTAGTCCGTGCCGCGTGTAGCCGCGTGGCACGGGGTTCGCACTAGCCGGCTTTTAAAAATGGCGGCGCCGGCTTTATGCTAATGAAGCCCGGGAAATTCAAATCCCGGGCTTCATTAGCAAGTTCGGTATGCATACATTACCCCCCTAGTTCGAACTAGGGGGGTAGTGTAGACATACCCTTATTTACTTATTCTGGTGACATAAGAACTAGGGACCACCACATGAAATTAATAGGTAGGAGGTTTAAAACAAACAAAAGGACTACTTCCCTTACCTAGAGAAGTAGTGGAGTCTCCATCCCTAGAGATTGTTAAGTCTCAGCTTGACAAAGTCCTGGCTGGGTTGATTGAGTTTAGCCCACCCACAACCACAGGTCCCAACCCAGTGAACTACACACAGCAGCCACCTGCTGCTTTCTTTACTTCATTGCTGCTATATTCCCGTACCAATGCTGCTGTATGATGAGAATCAAAGCTCGGGTAATAATCATTCAAAAGGAAACTGCTGCTAGCTGTGTGACTATCGATAAATACTTCGAGGCATCTACGTGCGCCACTGCAAAGCGGCTCCCAACACGCAGCAAACAACCAGGACGCTCCGATCACAGTCAGCAAGCAATAAATTCATCCTGATGTATCGGGAGCCACAAGGAATTCAGTTCTGAAAGCTTCAAACGCTGCTTCAACATGATCAGAAAGCGTCTTTCTTTAAAGACCGTCAGCTCCAATTAAGCAGGGAGGTGTTAACTGCTGGAGGCGAGACAACGCCTAAAGCTAAAAAGGAGCGATACTGCGTCGCATGCGAAGTCTCAGCGGGGTCGCCGTGTTAGTCTGTAATGTTAAAAACAAGGCGTCCTGTGGCACCTTAGACACTAACAAATATACAGGATCATGAGCTTTTGGGGTAAAATCCACGTCAGTAGATGAGCTGGAATGGAAATATCAGAATCCAAGGTACATATAACAGCAAAAGCAGTTACCTGTTAATTGTAGGACCCATGTTAATAAAGCTAATTAAGCAAGCTGGATGTGTCCCGTTTATACATATACAACGATGGGAACTAATTTAGCTATTACTACTCAAGAAAGAGATCTTGGAGTCACTGTGGATAGTTCTCGGAAAACATCTACTCAGTGTGCAGCGGCAGTCAAAAAAGCAAACAGGATGTTGGGAATCATTAAAAAAGGGTAGAGTATAAGATAGAGAATATCTTATTGCCTCTCTATAAAACCATGGTACATCCACATCTTGAATACTGCGTACAGATGTGGTTGCCTCATCCCAAAAAAGATATCTTGGCATTGGAAAAGGTTCAGAAAATGGCAACAAAATTGATTAAGGGGTTTGGAACGGGTCCCATGTGAAGAGAGATTAAAAAGACTGGGACTTTTCAGCTTAGAAAAGAGGAGACTAAGGGGGGATATGAGAGAGGTCTATAAAATCATGACTGGTGTGGAAAAAGTGAATAAGGAAAAGTTATTCACTTGTTCCCATAACATAAGAACTAGGGGTCACCAACTGAAATGAATGGGTAGCAGGTTTAAAACACACAAAAAGAAGTTTTTTCTTCACACAGTGCACGGTTGGCCTGTGGAACTCCTTGCCAGAGGATGTTGTGAAGACCAGGACTTTAACAGGGTTCCAAAAGAATTAGATAAATACACAGAGGTTAGGTCCATCAATGGCTGGGTAGAAACGGGGTCCGTAGCCTGTCTTTGTCAGAGACTGGGAATGGATGACAGGAGAGGGATCACTTGATGGTTCCTTGTTGTGTTCACTCCCTCTGGGGCACCTGGCGTTGGCCACTGTCCCTTGGCCTGACCCAGTCTGGCCATTCTTATGTTCTTTTTTATATGAACTGCAAATATCAAAGGCAAGAGTAATTGGCTTTGTAGTGCATTAACCAGCACTCACTCTGTAATTGGGTGGTAAAATACCTTTGGAGAAGGATGGCTACTTTTAAATCCACGATTGAGTATCTAGGCACGTTAAAACGTTCCCCGACAGGTTTCTGTGTGTTACCATGTCTGATAGCTGATTCTGTGTCCATTTATCCTTTGTCGCAAAGACTCCATGGTGTCCACAGAAGGCTCTGCACAAAATCAAAGAGCTGTCCAATTGCCTGAGCTTTAACGTGCGTTTTGCACTAGAGTCTAGTCCTGCTCCCAACCCGAATGTCCCACCAAGCACAGAGTTCTGGACCCAAAGGAAACCCCCGCCACGAGCCCCGTACTGCTTGCACCACGTCTGGCTCGCCTCCCTCATGACACCGGCTCAGTGACTTTGAAGGCATTGCTGCCTGAGGGGGATGGCCGGGCTCTCCCTGTGTGTTTCTAGGCTCTCTTGTACCGGCACAATGTTCAGGCAGGGGACAGGCACACACCCGCGCACCCCGCCGTCTTCCTTTGGGTAGAGCTGAATGAATGGCATTCCGTTTCTCCCCCTCCCCCAAGAGGCGTCATCAATACCTAAACGGTATCTCTCCTAGGATCATAGAACCACAGAGCTGGAAGAGACCTCAGAAGGTCATCAAGTCCAGCCCCCTGCCCAAAGCAGGACCAATCCCAACTAAATCAACCCAGCCAGGGCTTTGTCAAGCCGAGACTTAAACACCTCTAGGGATGGAGACTCCACTACTTCCCCAAGTAACCCATCCCAGTGCTTCACTACCTCCTAGTGAAATAGTTTTTCCTATTCTCCTACCTATTTCTCCTACCATGAGGCCGTGCACGCTTGTGCAGCTGAACTCAAGGGAAGTTCCAGGCACTGGCTTCTGGGAATGTATATCCCCCTGTCATGGGGCGAGCACTGCAGCGCCTCCCACTGGTCACTCAGGGACTCAGCACGTCTGCCTCAGAGCGCCCTCTGCTGGCCCGTGTTCCAGACTCTGGTGCAGGCCTTCTGCTGGTTCAGCCCCGGGCCCCTTCCTGGCCATAGAGCTCTTTACTCCTCAGAATGGCCAATGACCTCACCCTGGCACTCTGGGGTCCTTCCCTCCCAAGGAACCTCAATACCCCTACGCCCACCTTGCCCAAGTGACCCACAGCCAGTCTTCGTCTAGCCCCTTACCAAGGGGCAAACTGCCGTCTGTCATGGCTGCTCCTCGTTGGCAAGTGAGGTGGACCTGCCGCCTTCTGCTGCCCTGGTACCTTCAGGCCTTCCTTAGGTCTTGCAGCCTGGGAGATTGCCTGGCCAGAGCTCCCCAGCTCTTCCTGCCTTTCCCCAGCCCTGCTCTGCCTCAGGAAGCCTCCAGCTTCCCTGGCCACCAGATCCCTCCTGCTCCCCAGCTGGAGCAAGTGTGTGTACCCTCCTTCTCTTCAGGAGCCCCCCTTATTCGTATACCCCTAGCTGGGCCCTAAAGTGCTGTATCTAACTCAGCTGTGGGCTTCACAACCCCAGCCCCTCTCCCAGGGCTGGATTTAACCCTTCTTTAGCCAGTGTGGGGCAATTTGAAGCTCCCACTGCCTGCCCTGCAGCAAGCTTCAGACTTTCAGGCAGAATCCGGAGATCTCCGGAGAGTCCGGCTGGGCAGGGTGAGCTCTTGCATGCTGGAGAAATATCCAGCATGTCTCTGAATGGCCATGTGGTCTCCCTTCCTCCCAGCCGGGCCAGGCATATCACCTCCAATCCACCCCACCTGCCGGTCACCTGCCCGCCCTTTTCGAGCAGCGAGCAAAGACACTCACGCCCCACTGCTGCTTTGCTTTGGAGAAGTGGCGTTTGCTAGTGGAGTCAGCCCTGAGCTAGTGGTGCACTGACCTTGGGCAAAGTCCCCATAACTCTATTTCCCCTCCCCTGCCTTGTCTTCTTTACTTATGTAAGCGGGGTCAGGGTAAGCTCTACCCTGACATCTGGTGGTGAACTGTGGCAAGTGATGCAAAGAGACTTCAGGGGCTGATCCCAATTTGCATAGACACACCCACCCTGTCTAGTATGTGCTCACAGCAGCCCAAATGGTCACTTTGGCCACTGTGGGAGCCCCAGTCTCTCTGTTATTGAGGCAAGGGGATAAAAGTGTTGTTACCCTGATTATGCGAATCAAGGACAATGGAATGGTGGAACTGTTTATGACAGAGGGATTCGCCATAAACTAAGTAGCACTCGCTAGACAAGGGGCATGGGTTCCAAACCCAGTCAAATTGAGAGAGGCTGGGGACAGGTCTTTGGGTCCAGGGCATGTTGTATTTAATCTGAACTTTGATTTAGCCTACAACAAAGGTTGAATTCAAGTTTGGTCAGAGGTTTGAACAGTCGTTAGGATCTCTTCTAGGGCATGTCTAGAGTATGTGGCTCTGTCAACAGAGCTATGTAGATTAGGGTTGTAGGCAAATGGAAATGAAGTGGTGATTTAAATAATTGCTGCTTCATTTAAATTTAAATGGCTGCCATGCTGTGTCAATCAGCTGTTTGGTGGCACAACGGCTGTAGTCTGGATGCTCCCCGGTTGACATCAAAGGCATTTATCTACCTCCCCGGTAAACCTCATCCCACACGAGGCATAACAGGGAGGTTGACAAATGCCTTTGATGTCGACCGCAGAGCGTCCAGACTACAGTGCTGTGTGGCCGAACAGGTGATTGGCTCAGCGTGGCAGCCATTTTAATTTAAATGAAGCGGTGATTATTTAAATCATCACTTCATTTCCCTTTGCCTAGTAAACAAACCTAGATGTTCCCCTAGTGACCAAACTGCTTCTTGAAGGAGTTTCAATGGCTTTGGCCAACAGCACTGCATTTGATAATGAGTCTTCCCAACCTCTTAAAGACAATGTTTGAGTTCCTGTGTCTCATGGAAGCACAGAACCTTTGTGTGCATTTAAAATTCTTCTTCAAACTTTGATTTCATGACCGAATCTCCCTGCAGACCCTTTACTTTCCGTTAAGAGTTTGTCCTTGATACTTTTGTCACTCCAAATGCCTTGCTAAAAGTCACACTCCATGGATCTCTGGCTTTGTAAAGTGAAATGAAGGATGCCAAATTGAATTCCTTAAGTATCTGATTCATCTACGGCATTGGGCATTCTGATGCAGGCGGATGTGTCAGTGTAAATCTATCTGAGGCCGGTGGACAATTTCAATTGGAGATAAAGTGGGTGAAGGTTAAATTCCAGCCACCGTAGTCCTTGATGCTGCACAGGGGGACCCAATGGGATGCCAGTTGGGGGGTAAAGAGGGGCTAGTGAATCCTTGTGGAGGATCAGAACCTCCCATTGCTGGATGTTCCAGTTTCATAAACTTTGTATCTACAAAGCCAGGTTGGTTCATAGGTGTTGAGTCTCATTTATACTGCTGCACCTGGAGCAGCGTCTGGGCGGGGAAAGTGAGGGGGCTTTAAGTTAACTTTGCATTTCACACAGGCAGGGGCAGCTTACTGAGGAAGAGCAACCCAAGGTCAACTCTGTCTTACCAACGCCTGGGAAGAAGGGATATAGAATAGGTTGAACCATTCTAGAACAGAGTCCTTGGGATCTAACTGGTTCCAAACCAGAGAATTTCCGGACCACGGGAGGTCAGTATTGTCTAGCAGCATTTCCAACACTTCCACTGCTTGCTGGGCTGTTATAGGATATTCAGGAGTAACTTAGAGCTAAAGAACAGCACCAAACACTGACAGCCAGGCCTGGTGGCTGGAAACAAACATTACGGGACCACAAGGAGTTTGGCCAGAGCCATGAAAAGGGACATTTGGTGAACTAACATCATGCTGGACCACGGATGTTTCAGAACCAGAGAGTTCTGGACTTGAGAGGCTCAACCTGTACCATGCTCTCCAGCCGCCCTGATCTCTCCTCAGTAATTCTGTGTTACACAATTAGGTTGACACCAGCTGCCTTCCCTAGCTGTAGACGTGTCATCACTGAAATTTGGCTCCTGACATAAGTGCCTCTCTTTGCCAAGTGAGTAACACCACCTCCCCGACCAGCGGCGATGTCATTAGGTCAGTTAAGACACTGTTACTAGGCCTCGGGAGCCGTCCCGCCATGCCCCACACTGACAATACAATTGATACCAGCACTCCTGGTAAGGCTCCACACTTCCCACACAAGGGCTACGTCTAGACTGGCCCCTTCTCCGGAAGAGGCATGCTAATTTCTAACTTTGGAATAGGGAAATCCGCGGGGGATTTAAATATCCCCCGCGGGATTTAAATAAACATGTCCGCTGCTTTTTTTCCGGCTTGGGAAAAAGCCGGAAAAAAGCATCTAGACTGGCGCGATCCTCCGGAATAAAGCCTACCTGAAGGTAGGAATAAGAGATCCTACGGAAAAGGGCTTTATTCCGGAGGATCGTGCCAGTCTAGACGCTTTTTTCTGGCTTTTCCCCAAGCCAGAAAAAAAGCGGCGGACATGTTTATTTAAATCCAAGGAGACAAGTGGGCACATCCAGAGGCAATTTAATAACTGTGGGGGCTGTATGCTGACATAAGTTAGGTTGACATAATTTTGTAGTGTAGACATGGCTTGTGCTTTGCCATCACCGTGCAAGGGAACAAAACAGCTCTGCTAGTTGATACGGCTGTAGTAGGCTTTTATCCTCTAACGTGGCTCAAGCATTGGGAGCGAATGAAGAGCCACATTCAGCCGATGTGGATTACACATGCACATTACTGTCCTTGAACATTTTTAAATCATAGAATCACATAATCCTAGGGTTGGAGGAAGAGGTCACCGAGTCCAACCCCGACCCCAAGGCAAGACCAACCCCAACTAAATCAATCCAGCCAGGGCTTTGTCAAGCCAGGACTTAAAAACCTCTAGGGAAGGAGATTCCACCTTCCTAGGGAACCCGTTTCAGTGCTTCTCCACTCTCTTAGGAAAATAGTTTTTCCTAATATCCAACCTAGACCTCCCCCATTGCAACTTGAGACCATTGCTCCTTGTTCTGCCATCGGCCACCACTGAGAACAGCCTCTCTCCATCCTCTTTGGAACCTCCCCCAGGTAGTTGAAGGCTGCTCTCAAATCCCCCCTCAGCCTTCTGTAGATTAAATAAGCCCAAATCCCTCAGCCTCTCCTTGTAAATCATGTGCTCCAGCCCCCGAATGATTTTTGTTGCCCTCCATTGGGGGTACCAACTGTGTTAGTATCTATGAATGCATGAGACCCTTGAGATAGATGATAATAGCTGAGACTAGATAATGGATGTCCACTACGGTGTGGAAACAATTGATCAAAGACTATATTTCTTTACAGGAGTTCTCCAGATGCGTTTACTCTGCTCTACTCCTAATAAGTGCTCCCGATGTTTCTGTTTTGGCTTGTCTGTGCTGCAAAGACTAGAGGAACAATGAGCAGCATCACGTGACTGGGATGTGGGTGGTTGTGCCTCGTGGCAGGGTGGGAGTCGGGACTAGCGGTTAGATAAGGAAGCAGAAGTTGGAGCCTGCGGTGAGACCGGCGGTCATGTGCCAGAGCCAAGGTCCCAGGGCAAGTGCTTTGAGCAGCCCTTCAACTGCTGCTGCTTCACTTTTGAAGAGCCAGCTCTTCCAACCAATGAGGAGCTAATTAGCTGTGTTCATTAGGCAGCCTGCATGGAGACTGGCTCTGCTGCAGGCCTGGAGTCCTGCTAGCCAGTTGTAGCACTTAAAAACACTAGCAAACCAGTTGGAATATCCAAATGTCACTCACCTATCGTCTAGGGGCATTTCGTGCATTGATGTCCTTAAGCCATTTCATTTGTCACCATTTCATATAAACACCTCTGCAAAGGCTGTGCGAGAACGATGATATTAGCTAATACTTAAAAGCCAGGCTGGAAATGAATACCCGCTTGTGGAAATTATACCCATTATATACTTATTTCTCCGTGAGCTTTCACGGCACCTCCAAGTGACTTGAAAAGACAGCTTTTGTTGTTCTGTACAGTGCGTCACCCCCGGTACGATGCAAATGATCTCTTTGTATAGAAAATACATTTGAACACAAGTCAATGAATAACCCCATCAGCTCGTCGAGAGTCACTGGATTTTATTTGCGTCGGTGTCTTTGAACGGCAACATGACGTTCCAGTGGATGAAAACACTCCGCGGCATTATTCTTACAGAGGCTGCGAGGCATGCTCGGTAAGAGAGGGGATGAGAAGTACGACGGTACAAATGACACAGCTTAGTAGTCACTTCATAACACCCCCCATCGTAATGAACACCGGCCTGTACTCTCAGCAAAGAGGGGCCACCCTTCTGGCGGTCGGCTCTCAGATGGGAAAATGGATTGCCCTCACGGTGGTGTATTTGCTCTGACTTCTGTACTATCCATCTAATTCCACCCAGCAAGCATTGCCTGCACTGAACTGCCTCGTGGAATAGAGGGAAACTGTTATGACTTCTTTGGATCCACCCAGTCCCCCAGAACTCTGGACAACTCACCAATAATGCAGAATTTCCACGGAAGTCTAGAGGAGAGGTCCCAGTCCTGCTGTCTGCATGCAGGGCTCCAGTCACTCGGAGGAGCCACTGCTCTGGCTGCCTCCTGTAGGCAGTTCTTCACTTTCTGATAGTACCATTCCAACAATTGCTCTCTGCATAGAGAACTTTCTCCCCACCTCTGATAGGCCCTGACGTTCTCGCTTGAACCAAGCACTTAAACCAGTGCACGCCTGGAAGTGGGCCCCACCCCCTGTGCTTCCGTGCTTTGCTGAATTGGGAATTTAGGGACCAATTCACTGCCCCTTGAAGTCCCTGGGAACATTCACTTTGACTTCAGCACGCTCCGAATGAGGCCCCAGTGCCTGGTTTTATTTGACGTGACATTTGAACCCACCCGATTCTGAGCCTAATTGGCTCTCTGCGCCTGGTTTGCATCGTTAAATCTCTTTGTGCCTCTCGCTGGTGCATGCCTTCAAGTCACGTCTCTTTATAATTTCCTCTTTTTGAATGGCTAAACCCCGTATTTCCCCTGGACTCGGAGGCTATTGATCATCCTCGTTAGGCTTCTCGGTACCTCTCGCTGCTGCACAGCCTGTTAAACCTTTGACATGCTGCACCGAGCGCTGCGCCCGCCACACTCTTGTGCGGACTTGGCAAGGATGCGCTTTCCGGATTCAGGCAGTAGCCCGTGCGGTTTGATTGCCTAACAGTGACTCGATCCCATACACTGACACAATGCACAAAGGGGGGTTTATCCTGAGTCACTACAGGCCTGGCCTCACTCAAGTCAAAGGGAATCTTTCTACTGATATCAATTGGCTTGGGTCTCACCCTGTAAATGTGCCAAAGCACAGGTTTGATGGTGTATGAATCATTTCCCCTGTCTCATCTGCTAAATTCCTAGTAGACATATACTCCCAGACATATACTCTAGACTACAGGCTTTTTGCTCAAAAAGCTTTTTTTGGAAGCGATCTTCCAAAAAAACTTCTTCCAAAGAGAACATCCACACTGCAAAAGTGCATCGAAAAAGAGATGCACGTTTTCGAAAGATAGCATCCACATTGACTGGACGCTCTCTCGCATGTAAGTAGTGATTGCTATGGACAGAATGGCCACCAGGACACCTGTGCTTTTTCCTCTTCCCTCTTCTTCCGAAAAAACTTCCTCTTCTCCGTCCACACACGCCTTTTTGCGAAAGAGCTCTTTCGGAAAAGGGCTTCTTCCAAGTAGAATGAGGAATACCAATTGCACAAAAACCCCTCTATTCTTTCAATTTACTGTCGAAAGAACACACTTGCAGGGTGGATGTAACTCGGGTTTTGTCAGAAAAATGGCCGTTTTTCCGACAAAACACTATAGTCTCACATACCCCCAGTGTCAGAGGGCTAGTCGTGTTAGTCTGTGTCATGATTATGAGGGTTAGCCAGTAGCCTGGGGACTAAGGGGTTAACCTTACCTAACCAGGTACATTTAGCCAATAGGAACGTAGGTAGGAATTTCAAACTAGGACAAAGGAATGTTTGGTTTTTTCCCTCCCGTCTCTGAGAATTTCCCTCCAGCTTCTGAGGGAGACAGACATGTCTCTGTCTCCAAGAACAGTTCTTCACTTTCTGTAAGTAGGGTAAAATTTAGATAAATCCATTTATTGTTTTATGGTTTGGGTATGGGATCTGCTATCTGTGCATTTTTTTAAAGATGTTTTGTCTTTCCTTTGTAACTAAGTTCTAGGCCCATGGAGTTTCTCCATGAGTATATTATTTTGTTACTTTTCCATCTAGTCATTATGCTTGCAACAGGAATATTGTGGTGATGATAAAAGTTTTCTCTTTTCTTTTATTAACCTGGTATTGGTTAATGGTTGTGTCCTCCTTTGTACTTTAGGGCCGAGATCTCCCTAGTGATCTCACCCCTGATTTTTCACATCAATACTTGGGTGGTGGCAGGGGAGATTTTATTCCCAAAATCTAGGTTGTCAAGACTTTGGGGGGAAGTTTTATACCAAAACCTGGTAGATAAGGTTTTGGGGTACTTTTGCTGGCCCCCACTTCTGCATTTATCGAGCCAGCGTGGGGAAGGAGTCATGACAGTCTGTAACTTTGACAACAAAGAGTAGTCCTGTGGCATCTTCGGGTATGTCTACACTGCGGAAGATCAAAGCCATTGCTGTCGATCTTCCAGGGTTCGAATTGGTGGGTGTCAGGGCCATTCCCCACTCCGGCACTCTGAGTGCAGAAGGTGGGGGCCCACAAGGACCTTAAATACCTTGCTTCTGTAGGCTCTGCTTACAAAAAAAAACTCCTCAGAGTCACAGATACCCTGGCTCTGAGGGGGAAAAAATGGCTGTTTTTCAGGAAAAATGCTGCAGTATAGACATGCCCTTAGATACTGAATGGGGGCAGAGGAGTCATGGATTCACACAGAGAAGTTCAAACCAAACCACAAAAATAAAGAAAAATACCCTAATTGCGACTAAATACATGTTTTCCTCTACTCACAACCCCGTGCTGATCAGTACTTCAAAGTCCAGTTACTCCCATGTCCAATATTTCTTATAGGCCTAATAATTCTGGTCCCTGCCTCTGTTCTCTCCAGCCCTTACTTAGAATACATGCAAGGAAGAGCAGACCAGGTAGCTATATCCAATTCACATTTCAGCACTGTCTCCCCATTGGTTCTTCTGCCCTGCCAACACCCTTGCCAGCTACCTGAGTTTAACCATTTAGCGCCAAAATTCGAGTTAAAGTACTTTGACTTCAGCTACACAATTAACGTGGCTCAAGTTGCATATCTTAATTTGACCTTATCCCATAGCGTAGACGTGTCCGTAAAGACTAACAAAAATATATTTATAGTATCATGACATTTTGTGGGCAAAACCCATTTCCTCAGATGAGCTGGAAGCAGAGTCTAGAGTTCACATCCCAGGGAAAATTCCTCACTAAAGATAAAACAAGAATACCCCGATTTTTACATACCATTGAAGTCATACCTGACACGCACCAGAGACCTCACATTTCCCTGAAACTCATTAGAGTACAAACCTACAGCGGGAAAGACATCTTGACAGAGGAAACGTGGGAAGAGGCAGAGAAATTCACCGAGCTCCATTTCAGCTGCTGAATTTTGACTTTGCAAATGTAGGAGAATGAAAAATAATCTTCCACAGAGGCTGTCAACAATCTCCCTTCCTGCGCCGCGAATAACACACCCTTTCCTGGGATCCTGACATGGCTACATGTTTGGCATTAAACAGAAATTAGCATTGTTTGTGTGAATAGCGACGTTGCTTTGATCCGTAATGATCCCGCTTCTTTGGCCTTGGCCTTGACAGCTGCCAGCTGTTTCTTTTGAACAGTTCAAGGAGGACCCACGCTTCTCTACAGGCGCAGCTTAGCAAGGCAGGCGTGAGAATATTTCCAAGCATTAAGCACCATCTTCACGCTTCTGCTGCATACTTACACCTTTCATCAAGCCTGGCCAGGGCACATCAGTCTAAACCAAGAGCACAGTCATTTTGACTAGAGCCTTATTCTACTTTTTGCCCCCAGAGGGACAAGGTGGCTGTCCTTGTTGTAGGGATTTTTCACAAAAGGTGCACAATTTTTCTTATCCCTTCCGCACTTCAGGGACACCCACCTTTACCCAGTTCCTAGGGCTCATGGTGCAACCCTGTTCATTTAACGGGTAGCAGGTTTAAAACTAATAAAAGAAAGTTCTTCTTCACACAGTGTGTAGTCAATCTGTGGAACTCCTTGCCAGAGGAGGCTGTGAAGGCTAGGACTATAATAGAGTTTAAAAAGAAGCTAGATAATTTCCTGGAGGTTAGGTCCATAAAAGGCTATTAGCCAGGGGATAAAATGGTGTCCCTGGCCTCTGTTTGTCAGAGGCTGGGAAGGATGGCAGGAGACAAATCGCTTGATCATTGTCTTCGGTCCACCCTCTCTGGGGCACCCGGTGCTGGCCACTGTCAGCAGACAGGATACTGGGCTAGAAGGATCTTTGGTATGACCCAGTACGGCCGTTCTTATGTTCTTATGTTCTTAAACACCCCTCCTTGCCCAATTCCTAGGGCTCAGAGTGGAACTTCCTGCAGGTCTGTGGGAGCTATTTCCACTGAAAGAGCCTTACACAATAATATCCTTATTCTCTATTTATTGACCGTTCCCAAGCCAGCAGAGCACACATGCTAAGCACACAGCGTCATGCTCACCTAGCCTGATACAGGCAGGCAGACTTCCCCTGTTGGCCCAGCAAGGTCAGTCTCTTGGGATCTTAGCCGCTGCACGTCACGGTTGTGCCAAGGAGTCCAGCCAGCTGATTTACACCTAGCAAAATTAATTATACAGCAGACAGAAACAGTACAAAGCAGAGATCACACAGCCAAACAATAAGAAAGGGAGGACACTGTACAATAATCATAGAATGAGGATTCCACAACCTCAGCTATAGATAAACAGTTTCTTGCCAGACAAAATGCTATCCATCTTGAGAGCTGTTTCTTTATCCAGTGGGGGCCACTGTCTACATGGACTCCAGTCTACATGGACTACACGGACTCCAGTGTCCCCTAAAAGCTGAGCACTTGGGCCACTTCCCAAGGGAGATTCAAATGCCGCACATCTGATTCGCACAGCTGTCCACAGCTAACAGCGTGTGTTTCTCTTGGTGGTGCACATCTGCACATGCCATGGTGCACATAACAAAATTTATTCTGCACATCAGAGAAAAAATCTAGAAGGAACACTGATGTACTCATAAACATGAATCCCAGTCTTGCACCCTGTGGGGATCTAAAAGTGCCCAAGAACCCCAGAAATGTACACCATGCATTTGGACCTAATACAAAGTACCATACGCAGAGTCAAATCCACAGAGATATAAATCAACGTCGTTTTTTTCCAGTAAGTAGCTACACCCATTTACACCAGTCATGGTTCAAGGCCTGCAATCACTTTCTTTTGTTTATAAATAGAGCACTTTCCTCTTTGCAATCTGAAAGTATGTGATTGTTTTACATGCACATATGCTTTATGTTGTAGTTTCTATAGACTTGCAACTATTCCAATATTTATCTCTCAGTGGGAATTTGCATCCTCGGAGAGAGAACTTTTTTTTCTTATCCAAATTTTGGTTTTCACATATATATTGAATTGTTAAATTAAGCCATTCATTCTGATGCTGCTGATTTGCTGGTGTGAGGACAGCAGCCAATGACAACTGCTAGATTCAGGACCCTTTTGTGCATTGTCCTGTACAAACACACCGGTAAACACAGGCACTGCCAAACCAGTAAGCCAAAGAGCTTGCCAGCGAAAGCTTAAATTAAGGAAGCCATTCCTATTCAGAAGGGTGCTCAAGTGTTTTCCTGAGTAGGGATGGACTTAAGTGTATGCTTAAGTTCCTAACACTGAAAACACACGTTTTATTTTAGGCCCAATGCTTTCAGAGGCTAACACATATGCTTACCTTACATGCATAGCTTGCTGAAGTCAATGAGGCTATTCTTGGGCTTAAATTTAAGCATGTGACTAAATGTTTCCAAGTTCAGAACCTAAATACACAAGACCCCAAACATGACTGTGACAATCAAAAGGAGATAACGCTTAATCTATGTCTACCACTTTCCCTTTAGCCACAAAGCTTGTTATCCAATCAAAGAAAGCTATCAGATTGGTCTGACGTGATTTGTTCTTTACGAATCCATGTTGACTGTTACCTATCACCTTATTATCTTCCAGATGTTTGCAAATAGGTTCCTCAATGATTTGCTCCATTCCTGAGCCAGATGTTAAACTGGCTGGTCTGGTTGCTCTCATTTCCCTTTTTATAGACGGGCACTATATTTGTTCTTTTCCAGTCTTCTGGAATCTCTCCCATCTTCCATGACTTTTCAAAGATGATAGCTAATGGCTTAGATATCTCTGCAACCAGCCCATTGAGTATGCTAGGGTCGATTTTATCAAAGCCTGACCTGAAGGCGTCTTAACTTTTCCAAGTAATTTTTAAGTTGTGCTTTTCCTATTTTAACTTCTGAACCTACCTCCTTTTCTCCAGTATTCATTATGTTAGGCATCCAGTCGCCATCAACCTTCTTGGTGAAAAATGAAACAAAGAAATCATTAAACACCTCTACCCTTCTCACATTTCCTGTTATTGTTTTTCTCTCTTCATTGAGCAGTGGGCCTACCCTGTCCTTGGTTTTCCTCTTGATTCTAATATATTTGTAGAATGTTTTCTTGTTACCCTTTATGTCTCTAGCTAATCTGAGCTCATGTTGTGCCTTGGCCGTTCTAATTTTGCTCCTTCGTACTTGTGTTATTTGTTTATATTCAGCCTCTGTAATTTAACCTAGGACTCCTTCTTGATTTTTAGATTATTCAAGGTCCCCTGGCTAAGTTAGGGTAGTTTCTTGACATACTTCCTATCTTCCCTATGCTGTGAAATAGTTTGCTCTTGCACCCTTAAAAATGTCTCTCTGAAAAACTGCCAAATCTCTTCAATTGTTTGTTTCTCACTGTTACTTCCCAGGGACCTTACATAACTACACCCTGAGTTTGCGAAAGTCTGCCTTCTTGGAATCCTTTGTCTTTATTGTGCTGGTCTCCTTTCTACCATTTCTTAGAAACATGATCCATTTCACCCAAGTTACTTTCCACTTTCAAATTCTCAACCAGATCCTCCTTATTTGTTAACTTCAAATCTAGAACAGCCTCCCCACATAAATTTTCTCCACCTTCTGAAATAAAAAAAAAATCTCCAAGAACTTGTTGGATAATCTGTGCCCTGCTGTGTTATTTTCCCAATAGTTTCTAGATAGATGAAATCCCCCATCACCACCAAATCCTGTGCTTTGGATTATTATATTGTTCAAAAAAAAAGCCCTATCTACCTGTAGTAGACCACCACCATGACATCACCCTTGGTTTTTAATACTTTTATACTTAGCCAGAGACCCTCAATGAATCTGTCTCCTATGTCCATCCTGACCTCAGTCCAAATATATACTTTTTTCCCCTGCCTATCCTTCCAGAGAAAGCTGTACCCTTCTACCCCAAACCATATGTAGCCATACTGTGGCTAAAGACCTCTTCTGCAAGCATTTGCTTGGTCTTCCACGTCTTTTGAATATAAATCTGTGTGAGACTCGTGTGCATAATTAGTCATGGTTCCAGCAAACTCATCCTGGAGATGTGTCAGGATTTACAACATATGTATGTACAATTAATTAAAAAACAGCCACTGTAATACATCTAGCTCCTGGCTGGATGTAGCCAATTATGGGGGTTTTGTAAATATCACTTGTTTTTAAGCTATATCCCTTTTCTTAGGGTTTTCATTTTGCAGTATATTTACCAAATCATTAATGATGAAAATCTGATGGTGGATGCTCATTAATCTTCAAAAATGGGATACGTTTTATACCGTCTGGCCCAACTTGAGGCATTAATTAAAGAAAACCATGTATTGTATGCTTTCCTTTCTGACGCCTGCCTGAAAATGATTTACCTCTTAACTCTATGCATGCATAGTGATGCTAAAAAGCTTGGGTCAGATCATCAGCCACTGCAAATGTAACCTTAGGAGGGCTGGACTTGACTGACCTTCTCCAGTGTCTAATTCCCGCCCCCTCCCCCCCCAATCAAAGTACTGGAGACCCAGAGTTCAATCTGTAAGGAATTTCAGCAAGTAGGAATAAGGGATCTTCCGGAAAAGGGTTTATTTTCCGGAAAATCGCGTCTAGACTGGTGCTTTTCTCCGGCATACCCCCGAGCCGGAAAAAAGTGGCAGCCATGTAAATGCAAATGCCACGGGGGATATTTAAATCCCCCGCGGATTTGCAATTCCGAAGTGTCTCATTAGCATCCCTTTTCCAGAAAAGGGGTGCCAATGTAGACACAGCCAGCTATTGTCCAACCCACAGATAGGCTGTGTCTAGACTGGCAAGTTTTTCCGCAAAATCATTTGATTTTGCGGAAAAACTTGCCAGCTGTCTACACTGGCCGCTTGAATTTCCGCAAGAACACTGACGATCTCATGTAAGATCGTCAGTGTTCTTGCAGAAATACTGTGCTGCTCTCGTTCAGGCAAAAGTCTTTTTCCAAAAGACTTTTGCGCAAAAGAGCCAGTGTAGACAGCACAGAAGTGTTTTGCGCAAAAAAGCCCCGATCGCGAAAATGGCGATCGGGGCTTTTTTGCGGAAAACCGCGTCTAGATTGGCCACGGACGCTTTTCTGCAAAAAGTGCTTTTGTGGAAAAGCGTCCATGCCAATCTAGACGTGCTTTTCCGAAAATGCTTTTAATGGAAAACTTTTCCGTTAAAAGCATTTCCGGAAAATCATGCCAGTGTAGACGTAGCCATAATGTCCACAGTTACAGTAAACATAAGTAAAGAGAAAACTAAAAGTAAAATTTGAACAGTCCAGTCCACGCAAACACAGGAAGAAAAGACTGACAGGTCCCAAAATCTTAGATTTAGTTCACCAGAGTCTCAGTTTGTGCCTCTCATCATCAAATCTGCACCATATGCTGAGTCTGAACCATCTCTCCACTTGGTTATAGGAAATCCTCAGTTGGAGTCTAGGCAGACTTCCTCTGCTGCAGATCACTGCTAGGCAGCCAGCTCACTGATTAACCCAGTGATTCCCAAACTTTTCGGCATCACGCCCCCCTTCTTGATTTTTGAAAAAACCCTAACACCCCACCACCACCTAAAAAAAGCAGAAAAACTTGTTGAGAAAAAAAAAGAAACTGAGCGGGGCAGCAAAATTTGATGGGGAGGGAAGCTGGGTCGCCTCGCGCCCCCCCCCCCCGGAATTTCTTCACGCCCCCCCAGTTTGAGAACCCCTGATCACATTTCAGCCGTACTAATACAAGTCGCAACACACTCACTGTTCATATTTAAGGTTGGGTGGGGTTGCAACTTCTTTGGAGGATAGGGACATAATTCAAAATGACCTTAGCAAGTTAGAGAAATGGTCAGAGGTAAACAGGATGAGGTTTAATAAAGAGAAATGCAAAGTGCTCCACTTAGGAAGGAACAATCAGTTCCATACATACAAGATGGGAAGCGACTGTCTAGGAAGGAGCATGGCGGAAAGGGATCTAGGGGTCAGAGTGGACCACAAGTTGAATATGAGTCAACAGTGTGATGCTGTTGCAAAAAAAGCAAATATGATTCTAGGTTGTATCAACAGGTGTGTTGTAAGCAAAACTCGTGAAGTCATTCTGCCGCTCTACTGTGCACTAGTTAGGCCTCAGCTGGAGTACTGTGTCCAGTTCTGGGCGCCACATTTCAAGTAAGATGTGGAGAAATTGGAAAGGGTACAGAGAAGAGCGACAAGAATGATTAAAGGTTTAGAGAACATGACCTATGAAGCCAGGCTTCATGAACTGGGCTTGTTTAGTTTGGAAAAAAGAAGATTAAGGGGGGACATGATAGCGGTTTTCAAATATCTAAAAGGGTGTCACAAGGAGGAAGGAGAAAATTTGTTCCTCTTGGTTTCTGAGGACAGGACAAGGAGTAATGGGCTTAAACTGCAGCAAGGGAGGTTTAGATTGGACATTAGGAAAAAATTCCTAACTGTCAGGGTGGTCAAATATTGGAATAAATTGCCAAGGGAGGTGGTGGAATCTTCCTCTCTGGAGATATTTAAGAACAGGTTAGATAGACATCTGTCAGGGATGGTGTAGACGGAGCTTGGTCCTGCCTTGAGGGCGGGGGGCTGGACTCGATGACCTCTCGAGGTCCCTTCCAGTCCTATTATTCTATGATTCTATGATTCTAAGGCTGCTACAAGAAAACATTATAAGGTGGGTGCATAACTGGCTGGATAACCATACTCAGATAGTAGTTATGCCTTTCCAGCAGGATTGTGAACCATTAATAACAAGTGGGGTTCCGCTGGGGTCTGTTTTGGGACCAGCTCTGTTCAATATCTTCATCAACGATTTAGATATTGGTATAGAAAACACACTTATTAAGTTTGCAGATGATACCAAGCTGGGAGGGATTGCAACTGCTTTGGAAGATAGGATCATAATTCAAAATGACCCGGACAAATTGGAGAAATGGTCTGAGGCAAATAGGATGAAGTTTAATAAAGACAAATGCAAAGTGCTCCACTTAGGAAGGAACAATCAGTTTCACACATACAGAATGGGAAGCGACTGTCTAGGAAGGAGTACGGCAGAAAGGGATCTAGGGGTTATAGTGGACCACAAGTTAAATATGAGTCAGCAGTGTGACGCTGTTGCAAAGAAAGCAAACACGATTCTGAGATGCTTTAACAGGTGTGTTGTGAGCAAGACACGAGAAGTCATTCTTCCGCTCTACTCTGCACTGGTTAGGCCTCAATTGGAGTACAGGCAGTCCCCGGGTTACATGGATCCGACTTACATCGGATCCCTACTTACAAACGGGGTGAGGCAACCCCGCACTAGCTGCTTCCCCCCAGCAGACCAGGGAGACGCGGAGCGGTTTTTCTCAGCAGACACCTCAGCTTGAGAATAAAGGACTGAGGGAAGTGAGGTATGGGAGAATAAAACCGAGCTCTGGAGATATGTTTGGCTAGAGTTTCCCCTACAATATGTACCAGTTCCAACTTACATACAAATTCAACTTAAGAACAAACCTACATTCCCTATCTTGTACGTAACCCGGGGACTGCCTGTATTGTGTCCAGTTCTGGGCACCACATTTCAAGAAAGATGTGGAAAAATTGGAGAGGGTCCAGAGAAGAGCAACGAGAATGATTAAAGATCTAGAGAACATGACCTATGAAGGAAGGTGAAGGAACTGGGATTGTTTAGTTTAGAAAAGAGAAGATTGAGGGGGGACATGAGAGCCGTTTTCAGGTGTCTAAAAGGGTGTCATAAGGAGGAGGGAGAAAACTTGTTCATCTTGGCCTCTGAGGATAGAACAAGAAGCAATGGGCTTAAACTGCAGCAAGGGAGGTTTAGGTGGACATTAGGAAAAAGTTCCTAACTGTCAGGGTGGTCAAACACTGGAATAAATTGCCCAGGGAGGTTGTGGAATCCCCATCTCTAGAAATATTTAAGAGTAGGTTAGATAAGTGTCTATCAGGGATGGTCTCCCAGTAAGATGTATGGCATCAAATTTTTAAAAAACAATGACAGACAGAGCCAAACTCTCAGCCGGGGTGAGCTGACAGCATCTGTCTGGGTCTCAGTGCAGCTGCCTTGTGTGATCTTTGGTCTGGTTGGATCCTTCCTCCATTTTAACTTGAGCAGCTGGGCTAAAATTGTGGTTTATTGCTCAGGTTGAAGGCAGGCAATACAATGCACTTCCAAATAGAAGTCAGCCTCATGTCACATACCATTTACATTTCAGAGGTCTTCCCTGTCTCCACGACTGCTCTAGAGAAGCAATTCACCTCCCCACAGATGCTTAAGAACTGCCAAAGTGGGTCATTATCCTGTCTTTGGACAGTGGCCAATGCCAAGTACTTCAGAGAGAATGAACAAAACAGGGAACCATTCAGGCTATGTCCTGACTACGCTTTATTTTCGAACGAGGATATACAAATTCCACTGGAATTTACATATCTTCTTCCGATCTCACTCTTGAAAGCAGGTCTTTCGAAAGTGAAAGTAGTCTGGACACATTTTTTTTTCAGAACCTTCCCCCCCTTTTTCAAAAAAAAAAAAAAAAACCCCAAGCCCTGCTCTTCCTTAAAAAATGAGGTTTACGCGGTTTTTCGAAAAAGAAGGTGGGTTCCGAAAAAACCCCGCATTCCGACTCCTTTCACTTTCGAACGACCCGCTTTCAAAAGTGAGATCAGAAGAAGAGGCGCACATACCCGCGGAATGTGTGTATCCTCTTTCGAAAATAAAGCGCAGTTTAGCCATACCCTCAGTGATTCACTGCCGGCCTCAGGCAATCTAAGGTTAGCAACACTCAAAGCATGGGTCTGTTGGCTAAGAGCCATTGATTCTGAAATACTTTGGACTCCAACTCCAATTGCAGCAAATGTCTCTTACATCCAAGAAGCCTGGATCAACAGCGCATCTCCGGGGAATTTTGGAACGCGCACCGATCTGAATTCTTTTAAGACGTTGCATTCCTAATTTTCAGGGTATTATTTCCTCGAGTGATGGTGGCATCACGTGGGCAACGAAGACTGAAACTTACAAAAAATGAGGATTGTTTCGTACATGTGGTCAGTGGACAGTAGCAGTAGGCCACGAAAATTCCAGCACCGAATGACTCAAGAGTTTTAAATTCATTTTGGTTATCGGGGAGTATTTCATTGCTATAAATGCATAATAGACATATATTTTCCATTGGCCCTTATCACCGAGACTTTAAATCTTCATGACATTTATGTGACACTGAGTCTGATAAGAAACGGCAGGGTCACCGAGACAGGTTTAGCGCAGTCCTGAGCTCCATTCCAAATCATTCCCAATGACACAAAACCTGGAAACGTTGACACAGTATTTTTGCAGCTTCTTTTTCACATGCTGTATTTGTGTCAAACTGTTTATTCCCAGGAGGTTTCCCCAGTTCACAATTCAGATGCGTAACTGTCTTGTCTATCACGTCCCAGTGATTAAGATAGTATGTGTGACAGCTGTTTCTCTAACTTAGAATAAGGGTTCTTGTGCAAAAGGGTTTTTTTGCACAAAATGGCCCCGTCTACACTGCATTTTTTTTCACAAAAACCCCTTCCGCAAAAAGGATTGGAAGAGAACATGCAAATGAGAGTGCGAGAAATGCTAATGAGCACTTCATTTGCATTTCCTCTTCTGCAAAAACCTGACAGTGTAGACAGTGTGGTTCACTGTCCCATGGAGTGGCACTTAGACCACTTACATGCATCTGACGAAGTGGGTCTTTGCCCATGAAAGCTTATGCTCCTACACTTCAGTTAGTCTATAAGGTGCCACAGGACTCCTCGTCGCTTTTGCAGATTCAGACTAACATGGCTACCCCTCTGATAGCTGATCAGCTGTTTGTCGGCTCAGCGCGCTAGTCTGGACGCTCCCGCGATGACCTGAAAGCCCTTTATCAACCTCCCCGGTAAACCTCATCCTACGAGGCATAACAGGGAGGTCGATAAATGGCTTTCAGGTCAGCGCGGGAGCGTCCAGACTAGCGCGCTCAGCCGACAAACAGCTCATCAGCTGTTTGTCGGCTCAGCGCGGCAGCCATGTAAATGTAAATGAAGCCGCGATTATTTAAATTGTGGCTTCATTTCCCTTTGCCGATCAGCCTAATCTACATGGCTCCATCAATGGAGCCATGTAATTTAGACACACCCAAAGGTGCTGCAGGACTATTCACTGGTGTTTAAGTTTTTTTATGACAAAGTGTTCATTTCAGGCATTAATTACTACTCTTAGGCTACAGAAAACCTCCTTGGGTTTGCTTGGAATACTCACGTCATAAACACTGTAACACAAGGCAAATTTCTTCATGTAATTTAAAAACCATTTTGCTGTTAAGGGTGGACTTCTCCTCTAAAGATCATTTTCCAGGGTCCATCATAGTGTAGATGGCCAGACCAAGGTCTACTAACTTAGGTCCAATTTTGATGTGCAAAATAGAGCTTAAGTAGCATCTGTCTATTTAAATAGAGCTTAAGTAGGCTACTCCCAACTACTGCGCATTGTGGTCGTTACTATTTTTTTTTCCAGCCATCCTACCTTTTGTCAAGATCAGCTCCAGCCATGAATGTACAAAATGTTCCTCAGAACGGACAGAAGCTCCTTGTCAACAGACCTCCACCCAGCACTAACACGGCGGCCTGAAGGCATTTTCATTTTACTTGTAGGTGCCTTCAAGATTGAACCTGCTTTCATCCATTGAAGACTTTCCTGGAAAGCTACTGCTCTGCTGTCAAGTAGGAACGGCTTCAGCACGGGCACTGGCAAGCTAGTTACCGACCTGTTAGTTCTCATACAACTCCTCAGGATCACCATAAAGGGCTCACAGAAGCCATCCTAGCTCTGGTCTACACTAGGTAGTTGTGTCAAAATAACCCCCCTTATTTCAAAATAATAAGCGGCGCATCCAAACTACCAACCCCATTATTTCAAAATAGCAGGCTGGTTATTTCAAAATCTGTACTCCTGCTTTCCTCGGGGAATAATGCTTATTTCGAAATAGTGGTCGTGTGGACGCTCTGCTGCTGCTATTCTGAAATAATGACTCCCCAGAGTCATTCGAAGTAATTACTCCCCAGTGTTTCCTAGGGCTCTACGTTGAGGTAGAGCATCTACAATAACAGAGCCTGCCTCGGACTAATTTCGCGGCTCCTCTGTAGTGTGGATACGCTCGTTTGACTTGGTAATTTCAGGAGTTATTATTTCGAATTTAGTTATTTTGGAATAATTTCCTAATGTAGACGTGCACTAACTGTTTAGTTAACAGTTTACCACCTGCTTTGGGCTGCATTCCCAAACAACCAGATTCTGAGAAGACCTGGTTCCGGCATGCCGGAGGTCGCTACAGGCCTCACACCGTCCACGGGCTGTGCCTCCATCAGGATTTGGGTCCCCGGCGTGGACCCCACCCATTTACCTCTTAATGGTGTCACACCCTCTTGAACTCACGGTCATCCCCCAACGTTGCCCACTCTATTTTCAAGTTACCAATGTAACGGGCCTTCTTACTCTGCTGATCATTGTAGCTGTCTGTTCTGTGGCGTTCTCCATAGTCCATTTGCAATATACCTTCCCCCACACACACACGCTATCCTAGCTCCAGTCCGGAGTGCTCAGTGGAGACAAGCATGCAGAGCTCTCCACTGCCCGCCCTGGGAGAGGTGAGGCATGAGAAACGAGACATGTGGTGGTTCCCAAACGAGGTTATTTACAGCACACACTGGAAGGCAGAGCACGAGCTCCCTGGAAATGCTGAAATATAGATCTGACTCCAGGCATTGTGATGCCTCGCCCACAGAGCACTCCATCAAACTCAAAGAAGAAAGATTTTACACTGCTGCGGCTGCGGCTTTTCAGTGGTTTTACTACCTGGGCTGCTGCCTTCATTATCTGCCTCCATCTCCCGCTGGCTAGCTTCCCTGTGGTCACTCGTGAAGCTAATGAACCCTACAAAGAAAAGCTTCCCTGCAGATGTAAAGCCGTGGAGGTAAACTCCTGTTTGTATGAGGCCTTTTTTCGCCCGGAGTCAGTAACTGCACTATGGAATTCATAGAGTCATAGAATTTTAGAAGAGAAGGGACCTCGAGAGGTCGTCGAGTCCAGTCCACTGCCCTCACGGCAGGACCAAGCACTGTCTAGATCATCCCTGACAAGTGTCTGTCCAATCTGCTCTTAAATATCTCCAGAGATGGAGATTCCACACCCCACTAGGCAATTTATTCCAGTGTTTACGTGTTCTGTTCCGTCCTTCACAGAACTCTTGGGTTCCAGGATGGCTGGACAGGGGAAGACTCACTCCAGTTTTGGGAAAAGAATCCAAGTTTAATGTCCAGTGGTCTGAACCCGTACATGCTTTCCGTGCCCCGGTCGGTTGCTCCGAAGTGGCCAGTGCCTCTGTTCCTTTAAACAGCACAGCTCCCGCCAGCTATCGATAAACTGCCCTTCATTATTATACCCAGGTACCACAGTCTTCATCCCACGCCAAGGGAGCCCTTACCACCTCCAGGTTCTCCTCCCCGCGAAGTTCAACCCATGCACAGGTCCAGCTCGAGCGCCGCCCACCCCTTATCGCCCACTTGAGCCTTCAAAAGGGGGGTGCTTCGAACGCGCGCTGGTCTCCTGCCTGAGGTGAATTTCCCGCCCTGAAGCCCGGAGGAGGGGAGGAGTTGCTGATGTCTTGCAGCAGAGACTGGCAAGGAGGAATGTGGCTCTTTGAGCACACAGCTGGCCCCGGGCCATCCGGGAGGGAACGGCTCTCTCCTGTCACAGTGAAACTCTGCTTGTAGTCAGACGTGGCGGACAGGCTCCCTCCAGAACAGTCTCACAGCCTAGCACTTTAGGGCTGGCTATGGAGCTACGAGTCCCAGCCCCGGGGTACGAGCGCCCCAGTGGGCCTCAGAGGTCATCTAGGGGGTACTCAACTCATCTAAAGAGTGTTTTTCAACCTGGGGGGGTGCAGCCTCCAGGGGACTGAGGGCTGAGTTGGGAAGGGGGCCCACAACGGCGGGAACGACGAGGCGGGCGATTGGCCAGGGCTGCAGGCCACAGAGGTCCTGCGTCACTAAGTGACAAGCTTCAGCCCCCGGTCCGGGTTCAAAGCTTCAGACAAGACTCACCCCAACGATCACCAGCCTCAGGTATTGCCCTGACATGTCAGCACAATATTCATACATCAGTCGGTTTTGTTTATAATTACGGGGCACGACGGAGCAGCAAGGGGGAATCCCTCTGCTGTTATATCAAGACTCAGGGCTGGCCAACACTACCTCTTCAGTTGAGGTAACTTGCATTATTCCAGGGGGAAAAGACACGGCCCAGCATGGACCCCACCCATTTACCTCTTAACAACGGTTTCACACCCTCTTGATCTCACAGTCATCCCCCAACGTTGCCCACTCTATTTTCAAGTTACCAATATAACGGGCCCTCTTACTCTGCTGACCATTGTAGCTGTCTGTTCTGTGGCGTTCTCCATAGTCCACTTGCAATATACCTTCCCCCCCACACACACGCTATCCTAGCTCCAGCCCATCACAGTCCGGAGTGCTCAGTGGAGACAAGCATGCAGAGCTCTCCACTGCCCGCCCTGGGAGAGGTGAGGCATGAGAAACGAGACATGCGGTGGTTCCCAAACGAGGTTATTTACAGCACACACTGAAAGGTAGGGCACGAGCTCCCTAGAAATGCAATGGCGCCTGTCATGCAGGTAGAGAAATTGTGCCAACGGGAGAGCACTGCCCATCTTCAGTGCATCGCTCTCAAAGTGGACGGTAACTGCCCTCCTTGTTGCCTTAGGTCCCACCCTTTTTTCCCTTGGCCCCGCCCCCTCTGCCCTTAGCACCACCTCTTCTGGAAATGTGGGTATGTCTACACTACCCCGCTAGTTCGAACTAGCGGGGTAATGTATGCATACCGCACTTGCTAATGAAGCCCGGGATTTGAATTTCCCGGGCTTCATTAGCATAAGCGGGGAGCCGCCATTTTTAAATCCCCGCTGCTTCGAACCCCGTGTAGCGCGGCTACACGGGGCTCGAACTAGGTAGTTCGGACTAGGGTCCTATTCCGAACTACCGTTACTCCTCGTGAAACGAGGTGTACCGGTAGTTCGGAATAGGCACCCTAGTCCGAACTACCTAGTTCGAGCCCCGTGTAGCCGCGCTACACGGGGTTCGAAGCAGCGGGGATTTAAAAATGGCGGCTCCCCGCTTATGCTAATGAAGCCCGGGAAATTCAAATCCCGGGCTTCATTAGCAAGTGCGGTATGCATACATTACCCTCCTAGTTCGAACTAGGAGGGTAGTGTAGACATACCCAGAGGAGCCACCCACCTTGTCCAGGGCCCTCTGACTTTACAAAATTGGGTACTAAAAATCGACCTTAATAAACGTGACCTTCTCTCTCGGTGTAGACATGGCGTCATGTCCAGGCATGACGCATGCTGGAAGATCTTCAGGGAATCATTGCTGCTATTTAACATTCATATTCCGGTGGCATTAAGGCCCTGCATTTGGTTTGGATCTATAGAAACAAATGAAACATTTCCCCTAACCTCAGCACATTAAAATCAGGAATATCAGTAGAGTTCAAGCATAGAAAAAACACTTTCCAAACAGCGGGCAGTGAAATTCTGCACTGAGCACTTGGCTAGAGGTGCAGTCAGCACATAAATACAGGGTTAATTGAGTTCTCTTTGCTGTTTTTCAGTCTACCTTTAAGCCTCTAAACCAGTTTTATTCCCATCTTCTTTATCCATCCCCAGTAAACAAAATAAAATACAGGGAAAGTCATCATCTCATTTCAGTTGGCAAGAGCCCCTAAATCGACTCTGAGATGAGAAATCGTCTTATGGGCTTTGGAATCTTTACAGTGACAGTCCAGCAGCTTCAACCGCTGCACGTCAGTCTATTAACCCAGACAGCTGCTTCTGCCTTCAAACCATCTTCCGAAGTCCAGCATCTGTGCTTGGCCTCACGAACGCTTGCCAAACAGGCTGGGTCTGTTATTAAATAATACATTATCAGAGGGATACCCTTTTGATTTGAGTTTACACAAATCCATCATCAACGCTCCCACGATCAGCCACCTGCTTTTTGGATGATGTATGCATGTAATCTATCAACAGGGTGTCATTTCGGGATGATGGATTAGCAGAGTATATCATCAGAACACATTGTTGGAGGAACGTGTTACTCCCCACCATGCGCTGATGCGGCAGGAA
Organism: Pelodiscus sinensis; assembly: GCF_052426305.1. Taxonomy (NCBI): domain Eukaryota; kingdom Metazoa; phylum Chordata; order Testudines; family Trionychidae; genus Pelodiscus; species Pelodiscus sinensis. The sequence continues at coordinate 5,271,318 of NC_143056.1, forward strand.
CACGTCCTAGGCATTACAGATATTAGTTTCAGCTGAGCGAACAGCCTCCGCAAGCCCGGGGACAAGGCAGGCAGGAGGCCCGGCTCCACGCTCCCAGAAGAGGTGGTGCTAAGGGCAGAGGGGGCGGGGCCAAGGGCAAAAGGGGTGGGGCCTAAGGCAACTAGCCCTCAGCACTGCCCGGAATGCCGGATGTTGCCTCAATTCTTAGCACTGCCTGGAGCTCGCGGTGCAGCATTCCAGCAGCAATTTAAAGGGCCCGCTGCCATTGCTAGTTCAGCCTTGGCCACAACCGGAGCTCTGGCCCCTCCACACACCCCTATCAGTGGGCCTGATTATTTTAAATGATTTTCTTTAAAATGTCATGCTAAGATCATCCCAACAAAGGACGGTTCTAGATGCTGATCTGCCGGAAGGCCCTGACTGCATTTTTCTCTGTTAAATGCTGGCCTATCCGGATCCTGGCCTGATGCAACATGATTCTACAACAATTGGATCCACTGCTGTTCTTAGACAGCCTGGCCTGGCTGCCGGAACAGCATGTGCACATTAGTCCAAAACATACCAAATGTCATGGCAGTCCCAGACCTTCACTTGTTTCAAGATCTGAGCCAGGAATGAACCTCCCTGCTAGGTTAACATCTTTGCATTCTGGCTTATAGTTATTGGCCAGTTTCCACCCTCCTGGCTCCACTGTGATGTGGCAATTCAACAGCACAGACCATGAAAGGAGTGATAGAGATGCAGCCGTGTTAGTCTGGTGTAGCTGAAACAAAAGACAGGACAATGTAGCACTTTAAAGACTAACAAGATGGTTTATTAGATGATGAGCTTTCGTGGGCTAGACCCACTTCCTCAGATCAAATGGTGGAAGAAAATAGTCACAACCATATATACCAAAGGATACAATTAAAAAAAATGAACACACATGAAAAGGACAAATCACATTTCAGAACAGAAGGGGGATGCAGGGGGGGAGAAGGAAGGTAAATGTCTGTGAGTTAATGATATTAGAGGTGGGGAAAGGTAGATGTCTGTGAGCTAATGGTATTAGAGGTGATAATTGGGGAAGCTATCTTTGTAAAGGGTAAGGTAGTTGGTGTCTTTGTTGAGCCCCCCGCGGAGTGTCGAATTTTAGCATGAATGACAGTTCAGAGGATTCCCTTTCAAGTGCAGATTTGAAAGTCTTCTGGAGTAGGATGCATGTAATTAGGTCGTTGAGACAGTGTCCTTTCTGGTTGAAATGGCAAGAAACTGTTTTTTCTTTGTGATCCTGTCTAATATCTGTTAGACAGGATCACAAAGAAAAAACAAACAGTTTTCTGTCTTGAATCCCCTTAGCTCTACCCCTCTTAGGCCAGATTCCATTTACACCAAGACTTCTTACACCACTCAGTCTAAATGGAATTAAGGGTGGGTATAAGGTACTCCCGCTTTAAGGGATCTCTGCATTGCAGAGGAGTGCAATGGGCCTTAGTGTAAATGAGAATCATGCCTCCTACGTTTAAAGGCACAGTGCCCATAGATCAGAATCAGACCTAAAAGCTTTGCACTGAAGCATTGAGGGCCAGATCCCTGTCTGATGTCAATTAGCTAGATTCACAGATGTCAACAGAGCTGTAGCAATATGCATCAGTGGAGGATCGAGCCCTTGAAGAGTTTCATTTCCACCCATTGCTGGTTTCCCCCAGTTCTCAGTGAATTTCAGAAGTCATGAAGGCACCAGTACCATTTCCTTCCTTAGTGTGTGATTAAGAACATAAAACCATAAGAACGGCCATACTGGGTCAGACCAAAGGTCTATCCAGCCCAGCCAATGCCAGGTGTCCCAGAAGGAGTGAATCGAACAGGTAATGATCAAGCAATCTCTCTCCTGCCATCCATCCCCACCCTCTGACAAACAGAGGCTGGTGACACCATTCCTTAGCCATACTAGCTAATAACCATTGATGGACTTAACCTCCATGAATTTACCCTGTTATAGACCTAGCCTTCACAGCTTCCTCAGGCAAGGAGTTCCACAGATGGACTAAGCTCTGTGTGAAGAAGAACTTCCTTTTATTTGTTTTAAACCTGCTGCCCATTAGTTTCATTTGGTGGCCCCTAGTTCTCATGTTATGGGAACAAGTAAATAACTTTTTCTTATTCACTTTCTCCACACCACTCATGATTTTATAGACCTCTATCATATTCCCCCTTAGTCTCCTCTTTTCCAAGCTGGAAAGTCCCAGTCTCTTTAATCTCTCCTCATAGGGGGCCCGTTCCAAACCCCTCATCATTTTAGTTGCCCTTTTCTGAACTTTTTCTAATGCCATTGTATCTTTTTTGAGATGAGGAGACCACGTCCGTATGCAAGTGATTGAAACACCTTTTCACAATTGCATGGGAATGTCAACACCAGCACCTGACAACGAACGAGCTGATGTGAAGCTATTTGTCCCTTTTCAAGATTCAGGTCCCTCTGATGCCATTTCTGTCTCAGTCCACGCCCAGCATCGTTTTCTCGATCACATACGTGGTCCATATGGTTAGAGCCGACCTTCGCAGGCCCATGTTACCTGAGTGGGCAAAAGTTCAGATCCTATTCTGTATCTGCCAAGAGTCAGCTTGTTTTCTGAGAGGTGCATAAGACTGAGGTTGAATCCCAAGCTCCGATTTCCATACCAGGTTTCTGTCAACACTGCTCAACGGCATAACACAACAATGGAGAAAAGAGAGAGGGGCTTGCACCAAAGACGCAGCCCAGTTGAGTTCCTAATCATCTCTTGTTGTCTGTAGCTCAGGTTGGCACCAGTGAGCACAACGTTTGTGGCTCTGGAACAATGCTCCTTCACCAACGGAGCAAAGTAAAACACCCATTTGTACAGCTGCAGAGGGAGAAGATGAGAGTCTTGCCACAAAGCTAAGTGCAAAACATTGGATGCTCCAGCCATATTGCATGGCACATACAGACTCTGTTGCCTATACAGGAAGTCCCTGATTTACGAACAGGTTACGTTCCGAACACCTAGTCGTAACTCGATTTGGTTGTAAGTCAGAAATATCCTTAAACGTGCTGCCCTAGCTGTTTGAAAAACTTGACGTACGTGGTTCTCAACTTGAAAATATTATAATGGGGTTAATGGGAGGTTGGTCGTAAGTACGGATGGTCGTAAGTCGGTGTGTTCATAAGTCGGGGAGTGGCTGTATATAACAATTAGTGTGACAATGCATTCATTAGCAGGTAAAATGGCATACGGAACCAAGTAGCTACAGTGCTCTCCCGGTAGCACAGCAGCACACTATAGGGTAATCTTAAGGAGCAAATTAAATGCATAAGAGACACTTATGCCTTCAGTCCAAGTCTATATATCCTCATCCTAGTTAATGGAAAGTGCATTGGTTTGAAATCAAGGGACTCAGCAGCCAGCAACGCTGTCTTGCGACCAGTGCCGATGAAAATTAGCAGCTTAATAGCACAGGACCACTAGTGGCAGCACGCTGCTCTAATTTATCGGCTGCTCTTTTGTCAGCGCACTCTCGCTGCTGTTTAGAACGTCGTTCGGGCTTCCTGTCTATCTCAGATCGGTTAGCCTGGGTACTAAATGGATTAAAAATGGCTGATGATTGCATATCATCGATGCAATTGATTAGGCACTAATGCATTCAGGGAGCATGATCCCTAATTATGTTGCTATCTGGTGATTTTTTGATTTTGTCATTTTGAAGCATACAGCCTGGAGGGTGTGTTGCATAACAGCGAGATGTAACCCAAGAAGCTACGTTTGGGTGGGGTTTTGTTTAGCTTGGCCCAGAACTCATGAAAGCCAAAGTCAAGGAATCTTTCACCAAACCAGCAGGGACCCGGTACTGTCTGATCAGTCACCTGGCAGTAGCAGATTTCATCTGTAAGGTCATTTGCATTTCTCGCTTCTTCCCTGGGACTACGGGCCAGATCCCTAGCTGGTATCAATAAACACTGATCTCAGTTTACACCAGCTGAAGATTTCCCCTTTATTCAGCATTGGTGAGGCCACCTCTGGAGTAGTGAGTTCAGTTCTGCCCCCCACCCCCTACCTCACCCCCATTACAGAAAGGATGTGGACACATTGGACAGGGTCCAGTGGAGGACAACAAAAATGATGAGGGGGTTGGAGCAGATGAACTCTGACCTCAGGGATTTGGGCTTAGTCTGCAGAACAGAAGAGTGGGGGGATATTTCATAGCAGCCTCTAGTACCTGAAGGGGGGTTGCAAAGAGGCTGGAGAGAGGCTGTTCTCAGTGGTGGCAGGTGGCAGAACGAGGAGCAATGGGCTCAAGTTGCAGTGGGGGAGGTCTAGGTTGGATAGTAGGAAAAACTATTTCCCCAGGAAAGCAGTGAAGCACTGGGATGGGTTCCCTAGAGAGGGGACGGAATCTCCATCCCTAGAGGTTTTGAAGTCCCGGCTTGACAAAGCCCTGGCTGGGATGATTGAGTTGGGGTTGGTCCTGCTTTGGGCAGGGGGCTGGACTTGATGACTCCTGAGGTCTCTTCCAACCCTAGGATTCTGTGATTCTGAAGCAGATCCCTTATGTACAGTGGATGTTGTTCCCAACTGAGCCAATAGTTTGGAATAAGTGATGCTTGCAAACAACAGTATAAATCTTTGGGCTGGGCTACTGACCAATTTAATCACAGTGAGGGGTATCCGTGTGCCTGGCTGCTCCTATTGTACGGTTGCAGTACATCTGTGTGGAGGAGCTAAGTGACAGACCCAGGGTACAATCCATCTCCCACGGGAGTCAAGGAGACCTTTGTCATCAACATCAGTGTGAGAAAGATCAGCACCTTTCAAAATCACAGCTCGAATCGGAGAGGTGGGTTGGTGAAAACAGTATTGTGGGGCTCATGATAATACCTAGTTAAATAGCAATAATTTCTTCAGAGCTGCTCTTAATGGAAGCACGCCCTCACCATGGGATGCCTTCCTTTCCAGCAAATGCCTCTCTCTGCTTCTTGCTGGCATTCAAGATTGAGAGGGATGTTTTAGTCCTTAGGGAAGGCCTAGTACTCAATCCCAAAGCATTATTGAGGGCCATTGCAAAGTGCTCACATCTCCATCAACCTCTTGATCATTTGGCCCATGTCTATCCTGAATAGAGTGTTTCACCCTGATCTCTGGTCAATAGCTACATCTCGACGTCTTCCGAGATGGGCGGTGCTACAGCCAGACACCGGAAGTAAATATTACTGTTTGCTCCTCACCTTGAGTACAATTCATTACAGCAAAAGGTAATGAGATTTCTCTGGAGGAAGAAAATGACTTGTCATCGTGGACCTAACAATATCTGTTTAGCTCCAGAGTGAATATAAGTCACTTCAGTCATATCAGCAAGAGTTGTCATTTTCCGACAACGAACAAACATTTCAATTACTGAAGCAAAGGCAGCTGCAGTGGAAGAACAGATGTCAATCTGCCAGGGTACAAATTGGCTTTTGTTGACACAATAATTATGATTGGCTTAATAATGTTTCAACATAGACTGGCAAACGATGCTTCCTCTGCAGGGCAGGGCTGGCTTTCTAGTGTATAATTTCGTTTAGAATGTCTGTCGTGATGTTTCAGTTCCATACGCCAGCTGGGAAGGAACAGATGCAGATGGCCTTTGAAAGGACCATCATGCCTGAGTCAGTCGCCAATCAAAGCAGACGAAGAAGAGATAGGCAACAGTGGAATCAAAGTCTATATTGAGGTAGCGTTTGTGAGAGTCCGTTGCGCTAGGAGCTGTACGCACAAATAACAAAAAGACTGTCCCTGTCCCAGAAGAGTGTACCATCAAAATATAACTTTGGATAAAGGTCTCAGAGGGGTCTCCGTGTTAGTCTGTACCTTTAAAAAAACAAGTAGGCCTGTAGAGACTAACAAATATATATATATAGTATCATGGGCTTTCGGGGGTAAAACCAACTTCATCAGATAAGCAAAGTGGAGGAAGGGGAGGACCCTCACAATTTATAACAGAAAAAGAAGGGAGTGGGGGAAGAACCTGTCAATTGTAGGGCCGGTGCTAATGAGGCTACCTGAGTCGGCTGGAAGTGTCCACGTCTTAGCTTTTGATGTCAGTTGGGTGCGTGGCATACAATGGCCCATCCCGTTCGTGTCTTTGTTCAAGCCATGAGCAATAGCGTCAAATTTGCATACAAAAGCCAATTCCACAATTTCTCTCTGTAGTTTGTTTTTGACATTTGTTTGTAGAAGGATGGCTACTTTTAAATCGATTAATGAGTGCCCTGGTAGGTTAAAACGCTCCCCTACAGCTTTATGTGTGCTACCATTTCTGATGTCTGACTTGTGTCCATTTATCCTTTGGCACAGAGACTGTCCGGTGTGACCAATATACACAGCAGAGGGGCATTGCCGGTACATGATGGCACATATCACATTGGAGAATGTGCAGTTGCAGGAGCCTCCGATGTGGTGACTTATGTGCTTCGGTCCTGTGATGGTGTCACTTGGGGTATGTCTACACTACCCTCCTAGTTCCAACTAGGAGGGTAATGTAGGCATACCGCACTTGCAAATGAAGCCCGGGATTTGAATTTCCCGGGCTTCATTTGCATAAGCGGGGCGCCGCCATTTTTAAAACCCCGCTCGTTCGAACCCCGTGCAGCACGGCTACACGGGGCACGAACTAGGTAGTTCGAACTAGGCTTCCTAGTTCAAACTACCATTACTCCTCATGGAATGTAGTTGGTATGAGGAGTAACGGTAGTTCGAACTAGGAAGCCTAGTTCGAACTACCTAGTTCGTGCCCCGTGTAGCCGCGCTGCACGGGGTTCGAACGAGCGGGGTTTTAAAAATGGCAGCGCCCCGCTTATGCAAATGAAGCCCGGGAAATTCAAATCCCGGGCTTCATTTGCAAGTGCGGTATGCCTACATTACCCTCCTAGTTCGAACTAGGAGGGTAGTGTAGACATACCCCCATGGACAGAGTTTGTTGAAGGAGTAGGTTGCTGTCTGAGTACGTTTGAGGTGTGATGCATGGTAGCGGCAAAGAATTTGCTTCGGGTTTGGGGAGGGGGCTGTGTGTAGGTGAGGAATGGCCTGCCTCCCAAGACCTGTGAGAGTGAGGGATTGTCTTCCAGGACAGGTTGTAGATTGTCAATGATGCGCTGGAGGGGGTTAAGTTGGGGGCTGTAGGTGATGACGAGTGGTGTTCTATTATTTTCCTTGTTGGGCCTGTCTTGAAGAAGGGTGTGAATGGCCAGCAAACCAAGCCTACAGCTCAAATGGACATGCCTATGACATGAGACGGGAGCAGAGAACACGGCAGGGCAAGTGTAACTAGAGGGCTGTGTCTAGACTGGCAAGTTTTCTCCTGGCCAGCTGTCTACACTGGCCGCTTGAATTTCTGCAAGAACACTGACGATCTCATGTAAGAAATCAGTGCTTCTTGCAGAAATACTATGTTGCTCCCATTCGGGCAAAAGTCCTTTTGCGCAAAAGGGCCAGTGTAGACAGCTCAGATTTGTTTTGCGCAAAACAGCCCCGATGGCGAAAATGGCGATCGGGGCTTTTTGCGCAAAAGCGCGTCTAGATCGGCACGGACGCTTTTCCACAAAAAGTGCTTTTGCGGAAAAGCGTCCGTGCCAATCTAGATGCTCTTTTCCGCAAATGCTTTTAACGGAAAAACTTTTCCGTTAAAAGCATTTGCGGAAAATCATGCCAGTCTAGACGTAGCCGAGATGTTTAAGTCTCGGCTTGACAAAGCCCTGGCTGGGATGATCACATTGGAGTTGGTCCTGCTTTGGGCAGGGGGCTGGACTTGATGACTCCTGAGGTCTCTTCCAGCCCTGGGATTCTAGGATTCTGTGAACTCAAGTCTGCTTGGAATGGAGTTCTGTCCCACCCCCCAACCTCCACCACAGCACCTCGCCCAGCTAGAGAGGGCGAAGTCTGTAGCAGCTCTTGCATGTAGCTCCTGAAGTACCAGGTTCAGTCCTGCCTAGCACCGGTCGGGGTCTGTCCATGTTACACAAGCTTCAGCCGGGATGTGAGACCCTACCCTGTGCTCAGGGTAATTACTCGCAGAGCTAGTTCAAGCTGAAGCTTGCAACTTCACTGGCTTCAGTGTTGCAGGACCCAAGTGGGCTGGATTAAAGCAAGTTCTGATCAAACTCTTCGGGCTGTAATCACGCTCTAGGATTGCACTATAGATAATCGCCTAGTTGTGCCATTAGCACTTTGTCATCCAAATGATGCCAGCTAGACTCCCAGGGTCTCCTCTCGGTGTGGCCTTGGGCCCGAATAGAGCTGTTGAAGGCATGTTGTAAAGTTCGAGGTATTAGAACCCTGTTACCCGATTTGCTTGCCCCTCGTGTTTTGTAACTACATGGCTGTTACTCTCATATACAGAGATAAGAACATAATAGTGGCTATAATGGGTCAGACCAAAGGTCCATCTAGCCCAGTAACCTGTCTGCCAACAGTGGACAATGCCAGGTACCCCAGAGGGAGTTAACAGAACAGGGAATCATCAAATAATCCCTCTTCTGTCATCCATACTCAGCTTCTGACAAACAGCCAGGTGGGTAGGACTGGTGTCCCTAGCCTCTAATAGCCAGGGCTCAACAAAGCCACTTATCTACTCGCCCGTGGTGAGTAGATTTCATCTGGTCGCCCCGTTCACTGGCGGTTCGTGCGTGTGCAGTGCAGGGCTGGCGAGTGGTTTTCGCCATGATCGTCGAGCCCTGCTAATAGCCATTGATGGACCTAACCTCCATGAATCTATCAAGTTCTTTTTTGAACCCTGTTAATGTCCTGGCCTTTACAACATCCTCTGGCAAGGAGTTCCACAGGTTAACTGTGTGCCGCATGAAGAAAAACTTTCTTTTGTTTGTTTTTAAACCTGCTACCTATTAATTTCAATTGGTGACCCCTAGTTCTTCTATTATGGGTAACCAGTAAGATACTTGTGTGCATCTCAACTCCAAACTTTGAGCTGTTATTTATCTAACCCCCCTACACACACACACACACACACACACACACACACAAATATGATGAAAAAGCCACAAATCATCTCAAACCAAATCTATCTGATGCCTACATTATCTGATCAATACCTTGTACGCTTTCCTGGGCCAGAGCATAGTCTGGGAAAGACCCACTAGTGGCAAGTAATAAGCCCTGTATGATTGGTGACACAAAATCCACATCAACCTTATTATAAAATGATAGAAAACACCCTTTTGTCGGGCTAGCTTAGCTCCAGCTCTGAACGAATGTGCTAGACAAACTGGAGCACCTCTGGAGTCACTTCAAGACACAATTGTCTCAGGCTACCCCGAGTCCCAATTCATCCCATTTGCCCTCCTTGCCCCTGAGAAGTAGCCACTGGCTACTGGCCTGCACCACGCCCCAGCAACATCAGCTACTCTGCCCAGCAAGCAGAGGGTGGAGTCAGACCCACACCTGCTCCCCACCTGCCTATTTCAAGGAAGAAGTAAATTGGGGAAGAGGCCTATTTACTCCCCTGAGTCTGGATTAAGGATGCAGGTGGTTAACCGGTTAACTGGCAAGCATCATCCAGTATCGTGCTGCTTATCGGTTAACTGGTTAACCGGCGGCCCAGCTGGGCTGAAGCAGCCCCCTTTCTCCCTACCCACATCGGGCAGGAGGCTTCTCCAGTCTGGCCCGGGTTCGGGTTAGGCCTGTGGTGGGCCTGGCCTGGCTGGAGCCACCCCTGCACTATGCCACGCCATGGGTTGGGAGCTGCTCCAGTCCCCCGCCCGCCCCTGCTTAAGCAGTTCAACAGTTCAACCTAACCTTTAACCTCCCTTGTCTGGATTCACTTAGCGGGTTCAGGGGGAGCTCTTATCCCTCTGCAGGGGGTGAACCATTTGAATGACAATCTATCCTCCGTGGTGGGGGAGTGTTATAGTCTCAGGTTGGCTCACAACGGGGATTTTTAAACACTCCGGCTGTTTCTAGATTGGCCAGTTTTTCCGGAAAATCAGCCGCTTTTCTGGAAAAACTTGCCAGCTGTCTACACTGGCCACTTGAATTTCCGCAAAAGCACTGACTTCCTACTGTCTGAAATCAGTGTTTTTTGAGGAAATACTATGCTGCTGCCGTTCGGGCAAAAGTCCCTTTTGCGCAAAACTTTTGTGCAAAAGGGCCAGTGTAGACAGCTCAGATTTGTTCTGCGCAAAAAAGCCCCGATCGCGAAAATGGAGATCAGGGCTTTTTTGCGAAAAGTTTCCCGTTATAAGCATTTTTGGAAAATCATGCCAGTCTAGACGTAGTCTCCTTGTTTAGATCAGCCCCTTTCCTGATGGCATATGGTTCCTCCCTCAGCCCCTGCTCACGGCCAGCTGCTGTGCCAATTCATTACGCCAAGACAGAGCTATAAATGGCAGACGTGGCACACACAGGTTTCACAGTCGAGTCTTTTTCCATGAATAAGTTTCTCTCCTCCAGATGGATTTGCTGTGACGATACTGTCCTACCCCTGGTGCAGATGTGACTGGGAAGCCGGGTGACGAGGCGCTTGGCAGCACTAACTTCTTTTCCAAGCTAACACTCTGTGTTGTGAAAGAACCATTTATTTGGTTGACTAAAATTCCAATGTGACTTGACAAAGGATTGACTCCTGGTGTCTCTCAAACCTTGACAACCCCGACAGTCTATAAGAATTTTCCTCCAGGCATAAGATCACTCGCATTAAAATTTTAATATTTTGAGAAATGAAAGCCCCAGAGCCTTTCCTGCTTGGTTGTTTTATTCAAAGTCACTGCAGGGGGAGAGGGAATCCTCAGTGGACCATGATCACGGTTCTTTCGGAAGATCTGCTTTTAACTTGTTTGCGAGATACGAAGAAGAGATTTATTCTCAGCTCCCTGTGCAATTCCCTCCCCATTTAAAGATCGGCGGGTGTAGTTGGAGATCAAAACCATTTTTAAGTGGCTCGGCCCACTGGAAGTTACACAGCTGCAAAACTTCTTTGTTTTGATGGTTTTGCTCTTGACGCTTTCTGGTCTGCAACTGCTGAATGAGTCCGCTTGTGCTTAACGTTAAGTGCTCATATTAACTGGTGGCAGGTTCAGGCCTTCAGTGGTAAGCATTCCTGAGCAGCTACTGGGTTTTCCTCTACTCGTACAACAGGGCCCCTGATCCTAACTGGGATCTGTGGGCATTGACAGAGTGCACATAAAAATAATTAAGAATAAAGATAGATTCTGATGACTCCATATGTCCTGTGTACAGTAACTTTTTCGTGTCTCTTTCTCCCTTGACATGAGTCACGTGCTAATGTGTACAGCTGCAATGCTGTACTGGAGGGCTGTGTCTAGACTGGCAAGTTTTTCCGCAAAATCAGAAGCGTGTCGTCTCAGGGCCATTCCATGGCGTCCTCCTGTAGTCAAAGTCAGGGTATCTCCCGAGAGGTCAATTCAACGAATATTTGAAAGCATTAACGATACAGAAGCAGACACAACCCTGATGTGACATTTCCTGAAAGCCCCTGAGTGGAGCGGAGATTCCTGCTGGAAGGAGGCCAGTGTAATGCCATTATTTCAAAAGGGGCCCAGAGACACACTAGGAAGCTACAGACGACTTAGCTCATCTTCCGTGTCGGGGAAGTATGGCTCACTCGGAAGGAAGGAGGGCGATTTATGGAAAGGGCAATGAGATAGCTACCCAACATGGACCATAGTGAAGAGGGCCTGGCTTCTCACCTGTGGACATGCTCTCACCTTGTGAGGCCAGATTTTGCAGTGATGAAGAATAACGAGCTTTGATTCGGGCAGGGCTGGGCAAAATGTGGCCCAGGGGCCGGATCCGACCCACCTAACTCTTGGATCCAGCCCACAGACTGCATGTGGCTGCTTTCTGTTTACACCCTGCTGCCAGTGCCACCCAATTTCCACGCGGTGGCTCAGACAGCCGGATCCTATTTAAATGGCTCCTGGTTGTGACGCTACCCTGGCAAGGGCCGGAGCCGTGAGCCCTTTAACTAGCTGCAGCAGCCCTGGCCAGCTGCCAGGCAGCGCGGTAGCAGCAGGGCCAGGAGACATGAGCCCTGTGCTGTGTTTTTACTTATAAGCCTCCACCCAAGAGAACTGTGGGGGAGGTTAATCCACAGCCTGCCCCTTCTGCCTCATACCCCCTCTCCGGGGTAGTGGGGTGGAGCCAGCCCGTGACCACGTGCCAAAATTCATTAAGTGCTCCCCCTGCAAAAATTATTGCCCACCCCTGGATTAAGACCACCCATGCGGGGCAGGTTCCAAAAGGAAAATCCAAGCTATTCCTAGCATCAATTCTGCAAACCAAGGGGGCGAACCTACAGCTGGCTGCTTGCGGGCAGGTCCCATCACCCCCGCTGGACAAAGGGGTAGGCTCGGTCTGTGATAGGGTTCCCTGTGGGCACAGCGGCCGGCTTGTGCAGACCCACGGCAGAATCTGAACTTCAGCCGGCTACCGTGGTTAGCTGGTCCTGGGCAAGGCGGGGGTGGCACACCTGATCTGCTCACGCAGGGTGCAGGGAAAGTCGCAGCGGCGGGCCGTTGGACAGGGCCCTGTGTGGCACACAGAACTCGCAACAAGCACACAGCTCCATCCTGAGGAAGCCAGATGGAAAGAAGAAGAGCATCGGTCGAGGCTGCTCTGACCACCACACCAAGGAAACCACACGCGGTCTGCAAGCCCCATCACCCCCTGGCTACATCTAGACTGGCAAGTTTTTCAGCAAAAGCAGCCGCTTTTTTGGAAAAACTTGCCAGCTGTCTACACTGGCCGCTTGAATTTCCGCAAGAACACTCACTTCCTACTGTCTGAAATCAGGGCTTCTTGTGGAAATACTATGCTGCTCCTGTTCGGGCAAAAGTCCCTTTTGCGCAAAGTTTTTGCACAAAAGGTCCAGTGTAGACAGCTCAGATTTGTTTTGCGCAAAAAAGCCCCGATCGTGAAAATGGCAATCGGGGCTTTTTTGCGCAAAAGTGCATCTAGATTGGTCACAGATGCTTTTGTGCAAAAGTGCTTTTGCGGAAAAGCGCCCGTGCCAATCTAGACGCTCTTTTTTGCAAATGCTTTTAATGGAAAACGTTTCCGTTAAAAGCATTTGCAGAAAATCATGCCAGTCTAGACGTAGTCCCTCTGTATGGGGAGAAGTGTCCTATTATGATATTTAGACAAAAGATCTACTGGTGTATGCCTTGAAAATATAGTTTCAAGCCTGGTAACCCTGGGACCTTCTAATCATATTAATATACAGAATGAATGTAGAACTCTGCTCTCAGTTACACTCATGCAGCTCCCGTGAAGATGTTTATCAGCTCTTGTTTGCAAGAGGAAAAGACAATCTGCTGACTGACCTGACGCTTCAAAGCTATTCATGCAATCTGGAAAGTGTATGAGAGTCGGCACTCCACAATCAGATGAGTCTGGGACGTGACCATGCCACATGTTATAAAGGCCGTTCAGAGATGCGGAATTATTCGAGACAAAGCAGCATGAATTCATCAAAGCACATATGCATAGGCCAACAGCAGCAAGTCTCCGGAAGAGACCAACGTACCCGGGCAATCTGTAGAGTTGGGAAAGATAAAAATTGGATTCCTGGAAAATAAAAGAGCCAATTAAGGAAGGAAAAGGAAAAGGAAAAGAGGTGGAAAAGAGCAGGCATGTCCCATGTTAAGGTGAAATATTTAAAACTGCAATAATGAAACAGACCCTGCAAATGTTTCTCATGTGGGAAAGAAGGAAAGTGATTCAGATGCCACCTAAGCCCTGGTCTACACTAGGACTTTATTTCAAAATAAACCCCCTGGCTATGTCTAGACTGGCATGATTTTCCGCAAATGCTTTTAACGGAAAAGTTTTCCGTTAAAAGCATTTTCGGAAAAGAGCATCTAGATTGGCACGGATGCTTTTCTGCAAAAAAGCCCCGATCGCCATTTTCGCGATTGGGGCTTTTTTGCGGAAAACAAATCTCAGCTGTCTACACTGCCCTTTTGCGCAAAAGTTTTGCGCAACAGGGACTTTTGCCTGAACGGGAGCAGCATAGTATTTCCACAAAAAGCACTGATTTCTTACAGTAGGAAGTCAGTGCTTTTGCGGAAATTCAAGTGGCCAGTGTAGACAGCCAGCAAGTTTTTCTGGAAAAGCGGCTGATTTTCCGGAAAAACTGGCCAGTCTAGACACAGCCCCTTAAGTCGAATTAATAAGCAGAGCATCCACACTACTATTTCGAAATAACGGGCTGCTTATTTTGAAATCTGTACTCCTATTATCCTCAGGCTGTCTAGACTGCAAGCCTCTTTCGAAAGAGGCTTTTTCGAAAAAGAGCATCTAGACTACAATCAGTACTTTCAAAAAAGCACAGTTTGCATTACATAGCACCTTTTTTTGAAAGAACACTTTCAAAAAAAGGCGTTATTCCTCCTGAAATGAGGAGTACCGCCGTTGAAAGAAAAGTCGCGTTCTTTCGATTTAATTTTGAAAGAACGCGGCTGTAGTCTAGACGCAGGTGAAGTTTTTCGAAAAAAAGGCTACTTTTTTCAAAAAAATCCTGCAGCCTAGACACAGCCTCAGGGAATAACACTAATTTCAAAGAAGTTATTTCGAAATAGTGGTCATGCGGACGCTCCAGTGCTGCTATTTCAAAATAACTACTCCTCAGAGTCATTCAAACTAATTACTCCCCAGTGCTTCCTGGGGCTCTAAGTCGAGGTAGCACGTCCACAATAACGGAGCCTGCCTCGGACTAATTTTGAGGCTTCCCTGTAGTGTGGACATGCTAGTTCAATTTTGTTACATCAGGAGTTAGTAAATCGATTTGAGTTATTTCAAAATAATTTCCTATTTTGAAGCGCAAAAGGCACAAAGCGTTAGAGCTTGGAACAAAAACTACACACCTGGAGCAGCGAATAGGAGAGGGAGGCAGAACACCTGGTTTCTGTTCCCAAAGGTAACCTCGGTGAAGCCCTTTAACTGCTGTTGACCTCAGTTTCCCCACTTGTCAAAGCTGGGGGATTAATATTTAACTATCTCTGTACAGTGCTTTGAACCTATGGATGAAAAAGGGTTGTGTGTAGTTATGTGAACTGAATACTGGACATCAAGCTAAGCTGCATAAGAGCAATGGTCCATCTTACCCAAATCCTGTATTCAACCTGTCGCCAGAGGAATTATCAAGTGATCAGCCCCATCAGCCAGTCCTGGCTTCTGGCAAGCAGAGGTTTAGGGATTCCTAGAGCATAGGGTTGCTTTCCTGAGGGTACCTGTGTTAGTCTGTCAGGGTATGTCCACGCTGCAGAGGTTTTTTCGGAAAAACGGCTGTTTTTCTGAAAAAACTTCACTTACATCCACCCTGCTATTGTGTTCTTTTGATAGAAAGTTGAAAGAACGGAGGGGTTTTTCCAACAGTAGGAAACCTCTTTCTATGAGGAAGAAGCCTTTTTCTTCGAGAGCTCTTTCGGAGAAAGGCGTGTGTGGAAGAGTAAGAGGGGTTTTTTTTTTTTTTCGAAAGAAGAGGCCTCCAGGAAAAAGCACAGGTCCCTAGTGGCCATTGCATCCATAGTAATCACAACTTACATGCGAGAGAGCGTCCAGTCAATGCGGATGCTATCTTTCAAAAAAACACACCACTTTTTCAATGCTCTTTTGCAGTGTGGACGCTGTCTTTCTAAAGACATGTTTCTGGAAGATCTCTTCCAGAAAAGCTTCTTCCGAAAGAAGCCTGCAGTCTAGACATAGACTAAGACTGGTTCAGCCCATTTCTCCCCACGGTTTCAATGATAGCACTAAAATCAGCTCTTTTATTATTTTAAATCTACTCCAGTGTCAACTGAAATTTCTCATGCTTGGACGGCTGTGGGCCAATGGCAATTTTGTAATTTTTCGAAGCACCAAGAACATCGATGTCCTACCCTAGCTTACACAAGAACATAAAGCAATCCTTCCAAAACTGCACAGGACAAGCCAAAATGCTAGAGAACTCTTTAGAGGCCCACCAACAAAATGGCTAAAGATGGGTCCCAACCCAACCATGCTTGAGGGTGAGAACTAGCCGGTCCCCAGTCGGTCCACACACATAGGTGCCCTCAAAAGTCACAAGCACTCTATAGCAGGGTCGTCACCATGCTCCAGGGAAAATAAGGGTTAAACCCAGCCCTGGGAAATGGTTCCAGCACGGAGCAAGCAACTGAGGCAGGTAGCAGCCAGTTAGGGCCCAGCTGGGGCAGTATAAATAGGGACAATTAAAATACACACTCTTGCTCCAGCTGTGGAGCAGGAAGGACCTGGCTGCTTGGGTAAGCTAGAGAGGGTACTTTATATAGAGAAGGGCTGGGGATAGGCAGGATGAACTGGGGAGGCGGCCCGGGCAGCAGAAGGCAGCAGGTCCACACCCCTTTGCCGATGAGGAGTGGCCATTTCAGGCTGCAGTTTGCCGCTAGATGAAGACTGGCCGTGAGTCACTGAGGCAAGATAGGTACAGGGGATTGGGGCTCCCTCAGAGGGGAAGACACATGCGGGGGCACTGCCGTGGGGTACGACCACAAGGAAAGGGCACTGTGAGTTGGAAGACAGGTAACTGAGGGTGAGATACCAGTCAACAGGGGGTGCTGCAGGGCTGGAAGTGCTAATTCCCGAGGCGACCAGCAGGAGGCGCCATTGCTGGTGAGTGCTCGACCCGTTACACGCCCTCACATGGGTTCTGGCAGCTCTGCTGGGAGCCCCGGGGGCCCAACCGTCAGCCCCATGCCCAGGGCTCCACAGCAGCCCCCATCTGTGGCCCCACCCTGGGACGGTGAGGAGAAGGGATGGAGGGAAGTGAGGGGAGATGCTCAACTCATCCCCCCCACCCTAAACATCATTCCAGCGCCACTGACTCATGGGCTCCCTCTCCAGGGAGGAAGGAGGACCTCTGTCCCACGCAGCCACCCCACCAGCCCTCGCAGTCGCTGGGGGAACAGAAGGCTGCACACCTGTCGGTGAGTTTAGAGGGACCGACGGGCTGCTGTAGCACCCTACCCCCACTCTCCCGGCGGGCTCCCAATCAGGAGTCTGCTTTGTCCAGGAAACGAGGAGACAAACAGGAAGTGGAGGACCCAGGAAACACTCCCAATCGCCACTTGGTGCGACCTGGCTGAGACCGACATGTGTGAATGGAGCATCCCGCCCCCTCCTACTGCTAGAGCTGAGACGTAGCGCCCACGGGCCTTGCCTCATCTCCATGGGGATGGGGCTGTCGTCACATCACCGACTCCTGCATTCAGCTTAGGAGCTCCCTGTGATCAGCCACCCTGGGAAAGGTGGGGTGGTAGCACAGAGACCTGGGGCTGTGAGGAGAGGAGAAGTGATGGCAGGATGGGGCTGGAGTCACTCTTAGGGTAACGAGGGGAGTTCCATCCCTCGGGGAATTTCAGCTCTGCAACAGCTTGCCTGGCAAAGGACAAATGTGGGGAGCAGATTGCCACGGGGTCCCTGCTACATTTCCCCCCTCCCAGCCTGGGTTAAGAGCTCTTCATAGGGCAGAATGGCCAGGCAGGTTTGGGGATTAGAGCTCTACTCCCTTAGAAAGTTGGGGAGCCGTGGCACATGCACACACACATACACACACACACACACACACAATGGGCAGGACAGACCAACCCCACCACCCAATCTTGTTTTTCTAAGGATTCGTGGGGTGAGTTTCATCATTGCTGAACTTTTGGGGTTGGGGTAGTACTGCCTGCCTCATCCCAGGTCTCACAGAGCTTGAAACACCCCCAGTAAGACAGAAATCAGGTCCCCTCAGAAGGAACCAGGCCTCCCTTGTCATTTGTAACATCGTTGATGGCATAAAGACAGTGCACCTCCCACTCCTTTTGCTACAGTATATGGGCTCCTGATACCTCCTTCTTCGTTGCTGCTATTCCTGGTACCAGCATGGCCCAAATACTGCTCTTCAAACCCAGGCATGCACCCTCGTGCTTCCCTTCAGCTTGTATTTATTGCTTCAATTTCACGAGAACTAAATGTCAAGTAAAATTATGTAGCCTGATACCTTTCCTAGCTGGCCTTTCCCTGTAACAGAGCTACCCACTCAGTGAGGAGGGAGCAGGAGCAAAACATGAAAACAAGTTGTCATTAAAAGTAAAGAGACGGTGCATGCAAATGAGGCAATGCATATTCATCAAATGTGCAAATGAAGGCAATGCATCATTGGTGTGACACCGCCTCATCTGAGGGCTTACACAGGTGTGCTGTTAGGGAGGACTCTGTATCCACCCAGAGCTACCATCTGAGCCGCCAGCACTGGGGGAGAAACTAAAGGCCAACTTTCTGCTGGTGGCAGGAAACGGTCACGGCCATTGCAACTGAAGTCTGGCTCCTAGCCCTCCCCTTCCCTACCCACACCCCTCCCAAGCGTCCCCCTGCTACTGACACTGAGTGAAATCCCTGTTAAAGAGAAAGCACATTTTGGGATTCCCACAACCTAATGGGAGGATCTCTTGTCTGTCGCTCACAAGTGAGTGGCAGGGAGTTGACAACTTTGGATGATGGGAACATGTGGACATTTCCAGGTAGGCTTTGTCACAAAAGGAGTACACAGCAAAGTTCATGCAGCTAAGGTCTTTGGATACAGGTTCTACAAACACAGAATCATAGAACTGGAAGGGACCTCGAGAGGTCATCAAGTCCAGTCCCTGCCCTCATAGCAGGACCAAGCACCATCTAGATCATCCCTGATAGATGTCTATCCAACCTGCTTTTAACTATCTCCAGTGATGGAGATTCCACAACCTCCCTGGGCAATTTATTCCAGTGTTTAACCACCCTGACAGGTAGGAAATTTTTTTCTAGTGTCCATCCTCAACCTCTCTTGCTGCAATTTAAGCCCATTGTTTCTTGTTCTATCCTCAGAGATCAATGTCAACTCACAGGGCCAGGGCCCAACAGGATTATGGATTCGCTTCAAGACAAAGTTGATTACAGATAGTTGCTTTTATTAATTTCACTACATCACTACTATTACAGGCTTACTATTGCCAGATGGTTACACAGCTACCGCACAGTAATATGCCAATAAGAACAGGCAGTGCAATGCATCAAAGAGTAACAGACCCTTGGAAATGCTTATGCCCCTTCAATCTGCGGGGAGTCTCATTCCAGCCACCTCACTCCAGGCTGCATTGAACGTGGCTCCATTTGGGGGGATCCAGGGCACCCTTCGAGGTCTAGGTCCTTGGTGAGACTCACTGGACATAGGACTCCCTACGCTATTTAGAGTACAGTAGTTAACCAGGTGTGTGCATATTGGCCTCAACATTCCCACAGGGCTGAGAACCGAGGTCTTATTATTTATCTCATACTCGGCTCTCAGCTAGCAAGCATAGGGAGTTGCAGCTGATGAAGGCCGCCTGATAAAGAACACCTGGTATTTTCGCCAGCAGGGCTCATGGCTGGCCTAGAGAAATACAAATTTAACCCCTGCAGGACTACATATGGCTTTTTATGTGACAATCAAGGAGAACAATTTTTCTCTCTCCTCCTTTTAGGTACATACAAGGTTCACACTGACTTTGGAGACTGTTCTTTATGCTCACTTTGCCAGCCACTGCACGGAGGTGTGGTAGACCATGGAATCAATGCTGCCCAATAAGCTAAAGTCATCATGCCCTAAGAATGGTCCTAGCACCCTCAGATCTCCAGGCAGGGAATGCGCACTGCACTCTTCCAATGATCAGTGCGCGTCCCTCTCTGGGCCCTTCCATGAAGACTGGGGACACCATGACCATGTCTGCTCCCCTCCCTACTCTTTTTGGGATGGCCTCCACCCTCCAGAACAGGAGCCGGGAGTAGGCCCTGAGCTGAGGGGAGCCATCAGATCTCTCCTTTCCTTCAGGATAGGTACATTCCCTTCCAACAGGACAGATGGGACACTACGATTCTGGCGTGTTCGGGTCATGTTTCTATGGTTTCCTCCGACAATGGCCTACATTCTCTTCTCATTGAAGAAAATGGAGGAGAATTTGGCGCATTGCGTTTGGATCAGCCCCTGCCCGCGCCAAGCCCCACGCTACCCCTCTTCATTTACAACCCTTGAATTTGGGAGGGGAGGAGGAAGAAAAGTGCCACTTCAGGAGACGGCTGAGAAATTATCTCTGTGGTAGCATGACAGCACTGCCGGGGCCGAACATTTCATTATGAACGGAGCTTCTCTGGGCTCCGTTCGAAGCCCTGTTTTATTTCCAATACAAACGAGCGAGGCCTACATTTCCAGAGCACATTTGCATTTTTATGGGGCCGAAGCCATTGTGTGCGCTGGTAGGCCTTCTGCCGATAGTGCACTGGTTACTTTTTAAAAGGCATTTAACATAATGAAGGCTAGATTGCTGGCTATTAAAGCCACACAGCTAAGTGGAGAAATAGCTGAAAATGTGTTTCATCTAGATACATGAAAGGGGGAAATCCTGCGGCGGCCACTTCCTTATCAACCAAAATATATGCAACTCGCATTGAGGTCCTATCGCTGCGGGGGAGGGTGGATTTCAGGCTTTGAAGCAATTTGGGGGCATAAGCATTCAAGAGGAGCAGTCTCTCAGCTGGATGGAGCAATTGCGCTCCGAAATAAGCAGCAGTGTATTTGGAGAAGAAAAAACAAAACTAATGAGGACAAGGATGCACACAACATAAAACCAGTGTGAGGGAACGGCCCACTTCCGTGGGCTTTCAAAGCAATAGCTTTGTGGCTGAGGCGGACTGAAGTGGAAGAAATAGCTAACAAACGCTTGCACAGAGAATCATCTACTGTCCTCTAGCATAATTACTGTCCTTCAAAGGAAGCCCCAGCCTGGGGTGTAATTGAAACAATGCTGGGGTTTCAAGACAAGAGGGTTCCTGACCCTGCTTGCAGGCTAAGCAGCTTTGCAGTGACATGTGGAGCTGGGGACAACTAGTTTGGTAAATCAGCCTACAAAATAGTGGTGTGAGCTGGACTTTCCTGCCGCAGGGAGCAACCTGTTTTATTTCTCCCCATTTTGGGATTCTTGGGCGTTATCATTCTGCATTCTCAGAAACACAGCTGAGTTACGGTTTGCAACCTTCCACCAAGAGTGTTCACAGTGTTACCTGACTTTTCCGGGTGTAGGCTGTGAATGTTAACGAAAAAAAACCCTTCAAACACTTACAACCCTCTCCTTAAATAGGACCTGGTTCCATACACACCCCTAGCAACCCTTTCTTCTGCATGACACTGGGCCTGCTCAAATGCATAAGAGTTTACAGAGTCGGGGCCTGAGCTAATAACCCAGCTGCTTCTATTTAAAGTAACGCTTAGCTTGAATATATGTCTGTGTATTGTCACTGCTCCACAGCAGAAGACCCAGTGCTCTGTGCACCTGTGACATGGCTGGGCAGAAAGCCCTGTTCAGGGCAGGGTGGGAGTGTCCGATTCACAGCTGTCACTCTCGTATTTCTCACTTTTGTTCCCCAGACTGTGTCTCTCTCTTCACCCACCAATGTCTGTATAGCCCATCCCTTGGTCACCAGGGCAGGGCGACCCAATGGTCAGAGTCTCTAACTTGTCCCTATTTGCAGGGCTGGTTTAACCCCCTCCTGCTTAGTGTGGGGAGACAACGCCTCGTCACAGCACCCTTAACAAACTTTCACAATCCTGCTGGAAAGGCATAACAAGTGGGGTTCCACTGGGGTCTGTTTTGGGCCCGGTTCTGTCCAATATCTTCATCAATGATTTAGATATCAGCATAGAGAGGACACTTAAGTCTGCAGATGATACGAAGCTGGGAGGGATTGCAACTGCTTTGGAGGATAGGGTCATAATTCAAAATGATCTGGACAAATTGGAGAAATGGTCTGAGGTAAACAGGATGAAGTTTAATAAAGACAAATGCAAAGTGCTCCACTTAGGAAGGAACAATCAGTTTCACACATACAGAATGGGAAGCGACTGTCTAGGAAGGAGTACGGCAGAAAGGGATCTAGGGGTGATAGTGGACTACAAGCTAAATATGAGTCAGCAGTGTGACGCTGTTGCAAAAAAAGCAAACACGATTCTGAGATGCATTAACAGGTGTGTTGTGAGCAAGATACGAGAAGTTATTCTTCCGCTCTACTCTGTGCTGATTAGGCCTCAGTTGGAGGACTGTGTCCAGTTCTGGGCACCGCATTTCAAGAAAGATGTGGAGAAATTGGAGAGGGTCCAGAGAAAAGTAATAAGAATGATTAAAGTTCTAGAGAACACAAGCTCTGAGGGAAGACTGAAAGAATTGGGCTTGTTTCGTTTGGAAAAGAGAAGACTAAGAGGGGACATGATAGCAGTTTTCAGGTATCTAAAAGGGCATCACAAGGAGGAGGGAGAAAAATTGTTCTTCTTGGCCTCTGAGGATAGAACAAGAAGCAATGGGCTTAAACTGCAGCAAGGGAGGTTTAAGTTGGACATTAGGAAAAAGTCCCTAACTGTCAGGGTGGTTAAACACTGGAATAAGTTGCCTAGGGTATGTCTAGACTAGCTCATTAATTCGAGCTAGGTAGGCAAATGAGGCGACCGGAGTTGCAAATGAAGCCTGGGATTTAAATATCCCGGGCTTTATTTGCATGTTCCCGTCCGGTCGCCATTTTGAAATTTCACTAGCCCAAACTCATTGCCACACGGCTACACGTGGCAGTGAAACGTTAATTCGAATTAAGTCCTTAATTCGAATTAACTGTTACTCCTCATTCCACGAGGAGTAACAGTTAATTCAAACTAAGGACTTAGTTCGAATTAACGTTTCACTTCCATGTGTAGCCACGTGGCAGTGAGTTCGGGCTAGTGAAATTTCAAAATGGTGACCAGATGGGAACATGCATATAAAGCTTCATTTGCAACTCCGGTCGCCTCATTTGTCTACCTAGCTCGAATTAACGAGCTAATGTAGACATACCCCTAGGGAGGTTGTGGAATCTCCATCTCTGGAGATATTTAAGAGTAGGTTAGATAAACGTCTATCAGGGATGGTCTAGACAGTATTTGGTCCTGCCATGAGGGCAGATGACCTCTCAAGGTCCCTTCTAGTCCTAGTATTCTATGATTCTATGAAGACATAAATAGCTGGCAGTTATCCCAGAGCAAAGCAGAGAAGCCAGTGACGACAGAAATTTAAGTACCTTCTCCACAGACTCCCCACACACTCCTACCTTGCCCTACCTGACACACCATGGGACAGAAAGTGAACCACTCAGTGCGTGCCATGTTAACTTTGAGCTGTTATGGACCACTGGTGAAAACACATTCTAAAATACTGGCACAGCACCAGAGAATGCCCACTCCGCCTGCTGGCCACTCCCCTATATCTCCTACCAAAATGGCTGCCATGTAGGCCCTCTGCTGGCCCCAACTGTGGCAGTCTGTCCCAGGGTGGGAGGTGGTCTCTTAGGTTGGTCCTAGATCAATAATATCAAAGTGGAGTTGAGTTTAGGGCTTTTATACCCTAACGTTGATACTTACTCATATGCTGCAGTTCTCCTTAATAACACAAGCATCATTTAAGGCCTCTTCAAAGCCTCCAAAGGAAAAGTGACACCCAAGATCTGCAAAATGGGCCAGCAAACATCTTCTGAAGGGATAACTCTTCGGCACTCTTTCCAGTCAAGCCTTAGTAGAGCATCTAAAACAAAGTTCCAATTGAAGGGACTAACCTAAAAAAATACTTTCCCAGTGTGAAACACTAAGAAAGAGCCAGATAGGAATGAAAATTTGAAGGAGAAAAAAGAGAAGAAAAGAATTTCACCACAAAGAAAAAATACCAGGTAAGTAGCCATACACATGGAAATATAATGACCCACCTCTTCCTCCAAGAGGTCAGCTGGGTTTGAAGCTGGGAACTGCAGCTTGAATCTCAACTACTTGTGCTAAATGAGTAACTGGTAGTAGTAGTAAACTATTATCCCCCAGTGCACCAACCTCTAGAAAGGGACAAAACACAAATGTTGCCAGTGTGTTATACAAATATAGTCACACTTACTGTAGCTTAACTAAAATCTCTCTCTTTCATACCATTTATCACTCTAGCAGAAGGCAAAGGATAATCCCTTACCCCACAAGTAGCTCAGGAGAGAAATAAAAAATGAGAAAAGAGAGAACGGGGATATCCCAGCACGGGTATGTATATATACACCGACACATTGCAAATTCCCTATTACTTCAATACCGACACCAATTTAGATGCTATAGTGAAATTCTGCATTCCAATTTCACTGATGAGTCACTATGCATCCCAGGCTATTTGGAGGGGACTGGGTAATTCGTACACTTAATGGGTTCTTTTGGATCGTCCTCCCAGAATCCACATGTGGCTAGATTTGGACTGGCTAAGTTCTGGTACAGTGAGTATACTAGTCCTACCTAGGGTACTGTGGGGAGTCTCTGGATAATAAACTAGATTCTTATTACGAGTCATGATCAAATGTTCTGCTGACTAACAATGGTGGTGGCTAAATTCATGGGCTCTTTGGCTTTTATCCTTTGTGTTTGTTGACTTGGGAATAAGTTTTGTGGGCCCATCAGCTCCATACTGTATCTGAATCACTCTTGCATTAAATGAGTTGCATCTTGTGAAAGCTTAGGCCCTAATAAATCTGTTAGGCCATGTCTACACTAGGAAACTATTCTGAGATTATTAAATTCGATTTAATATCTAATTAAACAAGCATGTCCACACTACAGGGAAGCCTTGAAATTAGTCCACGGCATGCTCCATTAATGTGGATGTGCTACCTCAGACTTAGAACCCCAGGAAGCACTGGGCAGTAATTGGGGTTATTTGAATACTCTGGGGAGTAGTTATTTCAAAATAGCGGCACCAGCAGGTCCACACTACCACTATTTCAAAATAACTATTTCTGAATTAGCGTTACTTCTGATGAAAAGCAGGAGTACAGATTTTGAATTCTGTGGTCCGTTATTTCGAAATAACCAGCTTCAAAGTGTGGACACTCCACTTACAAATTCAACTTTGGGAGAGGGGGGCGTTACTTCAAAATAAAGTCCTAGGTAATATCTTTACTACAGAGGGAGGTTTTTTTCAGAAAAACATCTGTTTTTCCAAAAAAATCTTCACTTACGTCTACATTGCAATCGTGTTCTTTCAAAAAAAATCAAAAGAACAGAGGGGTTTTTCTGACACTGGTAAAGCTCTTCCTATGAGGAAGAAGCCTTTTTCCAAAAGAGCTCTTTTGGAAAAAGGCGTGTGTGGCTGGGGAAGAGGGAGTTCTTTCGAAAGAGGAAAGAGGAAAAAGCACAGGTACGCTGGTGGCCATTCCGTCCCTAGCAATCACAGCTGACACGCAAGAGAGAGTCCATTCAGTATGAATGCTCTCTTCCGGAAAAACTTCTTCCGAAATAAGCCTGCAGTCTAGGGCTGTGTCTAGACTGGCAAGTTTTTCCGCAAAATCAGATGATTTTGCAGAAAAACTTGCCAGCTGTCTACACTGGCCGCTTGAATTTCCGCAAGAACACTGACGATCTCATGTAAGATCATCAGTGTTCTTGCGGAAATACTGTGCTGCTTCCGTTCGGGCAAAAGTCTTTTTCCGAAAGACTTTTGCACAAAAGGGCCAGTGTAGACAGCACAGTAGTGTTTTCCGCAAAAAAGCCCCGATTGCAAAAATGGCGATTGGGGCTTTTTTGCGGAAAACCGCATCTAGATTGGCCACGGACGCTTTTCCCCAAAAAGTGCTTTTGTGAAAAAGCATCCTGCCAATCTAGACGTGCTTTTCCATTAAAAGCATTTTCGGAATATCATGCCAGTGTAGACGTAGCCTAGATGTAGCCCTAGTGTAGTCCAGTGCTTAGTCTTTTAAGTGCCACCGGGTTGTTCTTGTATTAAAAAGATAGTATAGGCTTGTTGGTTTTTTCTTCAATGAGCATAATTGCATCTCACTAGCTCCAATATTACTCCACTGAGTTACTCCTCCTTTCCACCAGTAGGAGTGAGTTGAGGACCAGGCCTATATGCTTCTATTTCTGCCACGTGTCTGAATTTAAGATTCCGGGATTGTAAATGGAGAAGTTTGTCCTGCTTTTTCCACCTCATAATTCTAAAGCTGCCAGTCAAGGTCTCCTAAGGCCTCTACCTGCAGTACGGCAATGCAGGACTGCAGTGGCTTGGATCCGATCATAGGATTGGTGTCAAAATGTTGACCATAAAGCAATAAAATGGTAAGAGTTCTAGTATTTCACGTGTTCAACTGCACTGTTGAACTTCAAACACAGGAGTGTTAAGGATGACGATCCACTTGGGAGCAGGGTAGGTTCCACGTCAGTGACAAGGCGTGTGAAGAATTGAGAGATTGGGAAAAGCAGGAGAGCATGGTTAGCTTTAGATAAATATTAGTTAGCGTTTGATCCTTAGTGGTTCAGGTGTAGCCAGGAATAATAAATCATGTGGCAGGAGTAGTCAAGCTTCATTGCCTTTATGAGTAGAATTGCCTTAATTATTAAAGGCTAGCACATAACAATAGACAGCCAATACCCAATTTTATGGAACCAAAGCTCAGTCTGATCCCATTCCTCCCTGGTTTAATACATAACGCGGCTGTGATGGATAGGAAGAGTGTTGGCCAGCACCTGGTGACTGAAGAATTAAACTCAGGCAGCTAGCAAGAGTTTTGGCAGGGAGCCAGAAGAACCAATGGGGATACAGTGCTGAAATTTGAATTGCATATAGATACCTTGCTTGCTTTCTTTGTGTGTGAGTTCTAAGTTAAGGGCTGGCGGGAGCAGATGCAGTAATCAGAACTACCCTACCTCCACAGAATTTGGGGCATGGATGCAGATGGGATCATGAAAGGAACATGAGTAAATAAGGAAAAATGTGTCGTTAGTCGCGCTCAGGGTATATTTCTTTGTCTTGGTTGTTTGGGTAAGTGTCTTTGTGTAAAATCTATGTGCTTTCTCCCCTCTTCCCCTCCCCCCCCCTTCCCCATTCACTATTTAAGCTGTACCCAGGCATACTAAGTTCTCTGTGTTTTCATTTGTTCTTCTTAGTTGCTCTGTAACACTTAGCAACCAAGTAGGCTTTAGGAAGTATATCTTCTTGTTTTGTTAACAAAATCACCTTCAATAAGGCAATGATTTGATTCTTGTGTCCTGGGAAGTAACAGGAGGTCTGTGTGAGTGTGTGCCTAGCCTAAGAGGTCAGCTCTCAGAGATACAGTTTGTGTTCTGTGCTTTTTATTTCGTTTTGCAAGCTCTCTTGTGGCAAAAGAGTTTGGGGTACCCCTGGGGAGGAATTCAAGTGTTCCTTCCTGTTTTGTCAGGGTTTCAACCATTTGATGGGGGCAGCCTATTTTCCAGAGCCAGTGTGTCTGTGTCCCTGGGAAGTTTTTCTTTTTGTAAGCAAAGCCGATAGAGGCAAGATATTTAAGGTCTTTTTCAGGCCCCCATCTTCTGCACTTGGAGTACCAGAGTGGGGAACAGCCCTGACTGCAGCCTTGCTATTTTTTTATAGATAAGTTGTGGATACGCTACAACTTTCTCTTTTCCCACACACAAGCTGTGCATCTCCCCTTTGGTCTGTTACAGGTTGCATCTATTCCAAGCACATCCGGCACTATCCAGACTGTCCATATTAATGAGGTGAGCGCATTTTGCAGCTGGAAAATGCTGGTTCTCATAAACCGGACACTGTACCAAACATTCTACCACTAAACACGCCACTCCGACTGACGGTCACACCGCTTTGTATCCTTACTGCACCGCATTCCTTAAAGCTTGCTCGGGGGTTGGCTCGCTCAACAATCAGCCCTTTTGCTTTAATGGTCAATACAAGAACGGAGTCAAATCGAAACCTGCCAGCCGGCTGCATAACACAGATATATGGCACAGCCCGCTGGTGGAATCATGGAACAGGTATACTGTTTTAATAGCCACACTTACCTAATTTGCAGCAATGGTATGACTCTGGGTTGCTAAGTTACTAGGCCGGTCTATGAAGCAACATGGCTGGGAGGCTGGCAGCTTCCACAGGCCCCAGGGCCAGGTGGTGGAGGACGGCAGGGCCTTGGGTGGAAGGGAGGAGACAGGCAGCCTTCAATGTCGCCCGAACAGCAGCGCTACCCCATCCCACCCTCGGAGCTGCACAGAGGGTATAGCACCACACTCTGGCAGCAATTTAAAGTGGGGGAGGGACATGTTGCAGTGAGCTCCTGGCCCTTTTGAATCTCCAGGATCTGGGAAAATCGCCCTTTGCCGCCCCTGTGGGTGGGCCTGGGCATGATTATGGTCAGACACTATACTAGCAATTGAGGTATCTATGTTAATCTTTGATACATATAATCAAAACATCACCTTAAATCTTTGATAAACACAAAGTAATGCACATTGGAGACACATAATCCAAACTATGCGTACAATATGATGGGTACGAGTTTAGCTGCAACTACTCAAGAGAGAGAAGCAGGAAGCCAGTCTCAGCAGCCCACCCACCCTGCAGACGAGGAGCCGCTGGACGTAAGCCTGCACCCCAACCCTCTGCCCCAGCTCTGAGCCCCTCCTCCAAACCTGAGTCCAGTCCCAAATCCCACTCCCCTCATCCCCGGGTCCGCCCCTGAGACCGCGCTGTAGTTCAAAAATACAGTTATGTTGGGTCACGGGCATCAGCACGTCTCTTCAACTGGGTCGTGAGCAAAAGAGCTTGAAAACCCCTGCTGTAGAGTACTGTGATTTAGGCCTCCATGCTGGAGAGCTGGCTTTAAAAGCAAGGAGCAGCGTAAAATAAAGCCGCCCCTACCTCCTCCCTGCCAGCCGTACACAGAGGAGGCGTTCCAAGGGTAGGGAGAGGCATGGCTGTCGTACAACTGGCAGAGTGGCAGCCCTTTGCAGCCAAGACACAGAGTAGAGCAGCCCTAAATCAGGTGAAGAAATGATGCCATGTACTGAACCAGCCCCTGGCTGATCCAGAGAGATGCTATTGTCTCCCTTGGCCTGCGCTTCCTGCTGCCCCTCGCAGGACTTGGGCACAGCAGAAGAATGAGTCGGCCATCTTGTCAGGATGGCACATAAGCTAGGGACCGGCGCCTCTTCCTGCTTTTGAAAGAGAAGTCACACCTCTCGACAGGGCTGGGCCGTTTAAAACACAGGATTCGTGCAGTTCCCCATGTAAAGCAAGAAGCGTTTTTTTTTTTTCAAACCTGAACATGTGGATTTGTACGAAACAGGCAAGAGTCCGTTTCTGAAAGACACCAAAACCCGGGGCTTAGCTTATCCCACTGAACAGCGGAAGGAAAAAGAACAAAACAGGAAGCTTCTAAGGGCCCGGCGCTTGTTTGTTTATCTTTGAACTTTGTGCCAAAACAACAAACCATAATTATCCCTCATTTCGGCACGCAGTTTCCAGCACTGTAAATCCTGTATATGAGAACACATCAAAAACCTGCCGGCTGCCAGTCCTCTCTGTTGCTTAGGAACAGGCAGTCAGAAACCCTGAGTGGAGAGACTTGAAAGGCCTCATTAAAAGGCTTTGTGCATCGCTATCAGTGAAATGCTAATTGAACCAGGCTGATTGATACCTTCACGTTATCGAGTTCCGAGGAGGAGGGTGCCGTGCCGGATAGTCTGCCTCACCTTCTCTCACAGGGGTGAACTTAAGGAATAAAACGCAGGCCGTCTCTCAAGCAACTGGAACCGTTCGCCTCCTAAAAAACCAGTCAAGGACCATACGCGCTGCATACCTCACTTCTGTCTGACACGTACAAGGCACCGGGAAATTATTTACATACATTTTAAATTCACTTAGCAATTCGAGCTGCGCCACTTAATTAAAATATTTCCAGTTGTATAATCACAGGACATCCTTTTCCAGCATCCGCCAAGCCTGATCAGATCTGAGTCAGAACGAAAGATGCTAGGATGGGGAGAAAGCATTCAGCCTGCCAACATAACGTGCCCTCGGTATAAAACCACTGCTCTTGGATTTGTTATGATTCACGTTTCAGGCTGACATCTCGGTAGTAGCTTCCGGAGCCCAGCTCTGATCCTGCCTCCGCCACTATTGAGCCTACGGGATCAATACTTTAGCCTAAGACACAAAATTAAGCTAGCTGGCTCCAGGAGCCTGAATCTCATTGACCCCAGTGTCAGATCGGAGAAATTCCAGGCAAGTCCTGGGCGCGACACTGAGTAAAATCTGTCTGTGCTATTGCCGTCAATGGGAGCAGGACCGGCTCCCATGTTACTGCCGTCCTGGAATGAACTTCCTGAATAGACTTCCACCTTCAGACCAGAAAATCCCTCTTGAGGTGGAGACACAGGAAACAGGAGCGAAACCCCAGTGTATCCTGCTTGAAAACCAGAAACATGCTGGCCGAAGAACAGCCAAGAGATCAGCCATTTTCTCTGATGAAGAACCGGGAGTGCGGGGAGAGAGTTTACTAATGATCATGTGGGCTGCCTGGTCCCAGTCTGTTAGCTGAAAAGCCACAATTGTGTAGCTCAGTAACACACGGACTGGCCTCTGCTCAGGGTTCAAGATGGATGCTGCCACTTTCAGAACTGCAGGGCTGGGGTGGAGGGAAATTAGTTGTGAGGGATGCGGGTTTGGCAGTTTGTTTTGCGTCCGGCACCAGACTGGCATTCAGGAGATCTGAGTTCAGTTCGCAACTCTGACAGGGAACTGATTTGGGGCAAGCATGACTTTGAGCAAGTCCTTTGCCCTGAGTGATTTTGGGCAAGTGCCTTCATCTTTCTGGGCCTCAGCTTCCATCTGCAGAACAGGGAGAATAAAGGTTTAAAACAAACAAAAGGAAGTGTTTCTTCACACAGTGCACAGTCAACCTGTGGAACTCCTTGCCAGAGGATGTCGTGAATACCGAGATGTGTACAAGGTTAAAAAAAGAACAAGATAAATTCATGGAGGTTAGGTCCATCAATGGCTAGGATGGGCAGGAATGGTGTCCCTAGCCTCTGTTTGTCAGAAGCTGGAAATGAGTGACAGGAGAGGGATCACGTGATGATTACCTGTTTTGTTCACTCCCTCTGTGGGATCTGGCATTGGCCACTGTCGGCAGACAGGATACTGGACTAGATGGACCTTTGGTTGGACCCAGTATGGCCGTTCTTATGTTCTAAGCGTCACCAAGATGGCAGATGAAATTAATGATGATTAATACGTCACGCACACTGATAAAAACAATCCCAGCTACACATATCAAATGACGGGGTATAACTCAAGAGAGAGATTATGAAGTCACTGTGGAGAGTTCTCTGAAAACATCCACTCCATGTGCAGCAGCAGTCAAGAAAGCAAACAGAATGTTGGGAAATATTAACAAAGGAATACATACTAAGACAGATAACATCATATTGCCACTATCTAAATCCATGGTACACCCACATCTTGAACACTGCATGCACATGTGGTCGCCCCATCTCAAAAAAGATATGTTGGCATTGGAAAAGACTCAGGCTACGTCTAGACGACAGGGTTCTCTCGGAAGAAGCTTTTTTCGGAAGAGATTTCTGAAAAACCTTCTTCCGAAAGAGAGCGTCCACACTGCAAAAGTGCATCAAAAAAGCGATCTGCTAGTTCGAAAGAGAGCGTCCAGACTGAATGGACGCTCTCTCGCATGTAAGCTGTGATTGCAATGGACGGAGCAGCCACCATGGCACCTGTGCTTTTTCCTCTTTCCTCTTCTTCTGAAATAACTCCCTCTTCCCCATTCACGCACTCCTTTTTGCGACAGATCTCTTTCACAAAAAGGCTTCTTCCTCGTAAAATGAGGATTACCAATGCCAGAGAAACCCCTTTGTTCTTTTGATTGTCTTGCAGAAGAACACAACTGCAGGGTGGACATTCCTCAAGTTTTGTTGGAAAAACGGCCGTTTTTCTGACAAAACTCTGTAGTGTAGACATACCTTCAGAAATAGACAACAAAAAATATTATGGGTCTGGAATAGCTTCCATACGAGGAGAGATTAATAAGTTTGGGAATTTTCAGCTTGGAAAAGAGAACACTAAGGGGAGATATGATAGAGGTCTATAAAAACATGATGGCTACGTCTAGACTGGCATTATTTTCCGGAAATGCTTTTAACGGAAAAGTTTTCCGTTAAAAGCATTTTTGGAACAGAGCGTCTAGATTGGCATGGACGCTTTTCCGCAAAATCACTTTTAGCAGAAAAGCGACCGTGACAATCTAGACGCGCTTTTCCGCAAAAAAGCCCCGATCGCCATTTTCGCGATCGGGGCTTTTTTGCAGAAAACAAATCTGAGCTGTCTACACTGGCCCTTTTGCGCAAAAGTTTTGCGCAAAAGGAATTTTGCCCGAACGGGAGCAGCATAGTATTTCCGCAAGAACACTGACAATCTTACATGAGATCGTCAGTGCTTTTGCAGAAATTCAAGCGGCCAGTGTAGACAGCTGGCAAGTTTTTCCGGAAAAGCGGCTGATTTTCCGGAAAAACTGGCCAGTCTAGACACAGCCGATAGGTGTGGAGAAAGTAGAGAGGAAGTTCTATTTATTCCATCTCATAAGACAAGAACTAGGAGTTACCAAATGAAATCAATAGGCAGCAGGTTTAAAAGAAACGAAAGGAAGTATTTCTTCTTTCAAAGCACAGCCAAGCTGAGGATGCCACAGGATGTTGTGAAGACTATAAGAGAATTCAAACAAAGAACTAAGTACATCCATGAAGCATGAGCCCATTAATGACTATTAGCCAGAAAGGGCCCATGTGTCCTTAGCCTTAGTTTGCCAGAACCTAGGAATGGCCAATGGGTTGGTGTTTCCCTGCTCTGTTCATTCCCTCTGGGGTACCTGGCCTTGGCACTGTTGAAAGACAGGAAACTGGGCCTTTAATCAGACCCAGTATGATCGTGCTTATTGTCTTAAGCTTTTTGAGACTGATCCAGCCTCCTAATAGGATAATGTCCAGGTTCTAGCACAGTGAGACCCTGCTCTTTGTAGGCCACTCTAGGCATTACAGTATTAATATAAAGTCTATGATCACCAATACCGGTGTCCCAAATACCATGGGGGCAGTGGGCATAAATTAATTAGGAGCCGCTTTTGCACAAGAGGCTTTTGCGCAAAAAGGAGCTGTGTAGACGGCTCCTTTTTGCACAAAAAAAACCCTCTTGCACAAGAGCTGTTCTTCCTGAAAAAATGAGGTTCCAATCCTGGAACCCTGAGATTACTTTACAGCTGGCTACATATGGTCCCAAAGGTCTCTTCTGCCTGGTAGGGATCAAAGAGCTATACAGACACGTCCCAAAAAGCAGTGAGGCTGTGGCAAGATAACTCCTATGGTGCCTCTACACAGAAGGGCGTAATTCGAAATAAATGATGCAAACTGAGCTATGTCAATTGCGTCAACACTTGTTTTGAAATAAAGCCCTCTTCCTCTAGTCTCCCCTACTCCTCGTCCAATGAGGATTATAGGAGTCGGAGTAAGAAGTCCTCCAGCTTGACATTATTTTCACATTATTTTGAAATAACTGCCTGCTGTGTAGATGTGGACTAAGTTATAAATAATGCTACTTATTTCAAAATAACGTTGCTATGTAGACATACTCCTAAAGTTGTCTTACACCACAGGAATTTAACACAAGTTCTACCATCATTTTGCTTCATAATAATTCAAGACCTTGCAGTGGACCATCACAGTGGTATCTATGCAGTGGCATCTAGCAGGTGTTGTTTTTCCCTCTTCCTCTCTTCCTCTTCAACAGGAAGATTATGGGTGGATTACTTTTCCAATAATATTGGCTCTGCTGTGCCTTTATGAGGAAGTGAACCCTGACCTGGGAACAGAGGTGGTTCTTAGATCCTGAGGGAGATGGTTCTTAGATCTTGGGGTGTGTCTAGACTTCAGGGTTTTGTCGACAAAAGTGGACTTTTGTCGACAAAACTATACCTGCGTCTACACTGCCATTGAGTTCTGTTGACATAATGTCGACAGAACTCAGCAGGTTTGTCAATGGCAGTAAACCTCATTCTACGAGGAATAACGCCTTTTGTCGACAGAGTTCTGTCAACAGAAGGTGTTATTGCATCTACACTGTCCTTTGCGTCTACACTGTCATGTCGGCAAAGCGGCTTGCTTTGTCAACAGAACTGGATGTAGTCTAGACACTCTTTGTCGACAGAAGCTTTGTCGACAGTATCTGTCGACAAGACTTCTGTCAACAAAAGCCTGTAGTCTAGATGTACCCTTGTAGGACTTCATTCCACATCTTTGATCTAGCTCTGCTGGCTTATGCATAAGCAAGTTACAACCCTGCAAGAAGCGGTTACACTGTGCCAGAGAAGTGAAGTTGCCCACTTCAATCCTTTTAAACATCCCAAGCCCAGATCATAGGGACATAAGATTGGAAGGGACCTCCTGGATCATCAAATCCAACCCACTGCTCCCAGTGTAGTCAGCCCCATCATAGATGAAGGAGTGATGTGCCTTTTCATTGACCGTTGCTTATTTTTTCGACCCTTTGCCTCCAGAACTTCTGAAGTCTATAGTTCCCTCTGGAGTATGAATAATTATGGAGCACACATCTGACTGTTTTCAGTGTTTTCACTTCCTGCAGAGAGGAGTACGCAGCAAATTATGAGCCAGAAAAGCATCACAGGACAAGATTTGCTTTGTTATTCTATGAAAGGCTTTTTAGAGAAAACTCCCCGAGTTCTGTCATAGCGTGACCAACAGATGGGACGAGATGTTCCCTGATAGGTCGTGTGTTTTCGGTGGGCCAATCTGAAAGACATTTCAGAACAATTAAATAAATTGTTTATTATGGAATGGTTTGGATTATGGTCCTCATGGGGAAATTTTATGATGTAGTCACTGTTCCCTACAGAATCCCAATGCAGCATTCGCTCTAGCGCCATGCAGAATAAAATAGCACAGTAATTAGACATTCACCAAGAGGATATGACTTGGCAAGCCAGTGATATCGAACTGCAAGAGGTTGGTGTCGATTTTGGCCAAGATCCATCCAGCATTAAAACCAAGGTGCACTGTTATCATTTGCAACACCTGTTGGCTGGATGTGGATGTAGCTATCACTCTAACACTTTTGTTCCTGGGACAATGCAATCGTTGTGGGCATTTCAAGACGACAGTGTCTACTTTTCAACGTGCTGTAAAGAAAAAAGTGGGTAAACAGCCATTCAATGGGCAGCCGCAGTCAAAAAAGCAAACGGAATGTTTGGAATCACTGAAAAAGGGATAGAGAATAAGACATATTGCATCTATATAAATCCATGGTGTGCACAGATATGGTTCCCTCATCTCAAAAAAAGATATCTCGGCATTGGAAAAAATTCAGAAAAGGGCAACAAAAATAATCAGAGGTTTGCAACAGCGGCCAAATAAGGATTTTACATCTTAGAAAAGAGAAGACTGAGGAGGGGGCTTATGATAGAGGTCTATAAAATCATGACAGGTATGAAGAAAATGAATACGGAAAAGTTATTTTCTTGCTGCCATAACACAAGAACTAGGGGTCACCACATGAAATGAATAGGTAGCAGGTTTAAAACGATCAAAGAACACACTGTCAACTTGTGGAACTCCTTGCCAGAGGATGATGTGAAGACCAAAAGGATTCAAAAAAGAACTGGATAAATACATGGAGGACAGGTCCATCAATGGCTATTAGCCAGAATGGGCAGGAATGGTGTCCCTAACCTCAGTGTGTCACAGGCTAGGAATAGGTGACAGGGAAGGGACCACTAGCTGTTTCCCTGTTCTGTTCACTCCCTCTGGGGCACCTGGCATTGGCCACTGATGGCAGACAGGACACTGGGCTAAATGGACCTTTGGCCTGGCCCAGTATGGCCGTTCTTGTGTTCTAAAGGAGAAAATCTTGCAGACTTCACCAGCTCCACTGACTGAGTCCCCAACAGCACAGTAGACATCTGGCCCCAGAGCTAGTCACATTCTGACTTTAGCTAACTGCACCTGCCTGTAAGTACGCAGCTAACAGCTGGGGCCTCCTTCCTGCAGGTAGCCCCACTAGCATGGGCCAAAGTCAAACAGGTTGTGCCTACACAAGGGCCAGTGCCAGCCCATCAGGTGATAGGACTTTGCATTGAGCTTCAGAAGAAGAGCATGAAAGCCAATCACTTTTATTTTAGAAACTTTGAACACTGGCCAAGGTAACGGTATCCCTGAGCAACAGCAAACCGGCACCACATGTTCACTGAATCCTGCAGCCTTTAACTCAATTGAAAACAATGGGACAGATCCTGCTTTCAGTTACAGCAGCTTCAATCCAGAGTCACGCCACTGACATGAATGGCGTGAAAGTGACTCTACATCTGAGCTGTGTGAGAGCAGACGTAGGCCCAGTATTGCATTGACTCTATTATTTATAGTGATAAAGAGCCATTAAGGGACAATAATCTTGGCATTTGCTCTAGGCTTTTACATCCCCACTTCATGCAGAGAGATTCATATTTACCTTTTGGTAAATCCTAAACAGCTGTTTACACAACACGGAATGCCATAGTAGTTTCAGCGGGGGATTTGGATCTCGGAGGCTGTCCATATGCCGGGACAACCTCAGAGATACGAACCCCTCGGGAATGGAGGTCGTTCATGCCTGAACAAAATGCTGCAGATGGTCCTTCAAAAGTTTACAATGGAATACCGATTTAATAGGTTTGACACTTCACTATGTAGGGGGGAAAAGCTGCTTTGGAACATCTTAACTTACATGAAACAAGCACAGAAACTCTTTTCTTTCCATGCTCATTGTCTTGACACTTCCCCTTTATTTTTTTAGTGCAAGTTGCGCCTCCCTAAACCTGAACTCTCTGGTCTGGCAACATTCTCAGCATTGTCTCATCTCTGATTTTACCCTTCCTGTAATTGACTTGCCAGCCTGGGACTTCCAAGACATCCCAGGGAGTGAAGTGCCCAAATGCCATTGAAATGTAATGGGGGATGTGCACCTCATTCCCTGAGCCTCCTTTGAACATTTCAGCCTAAATACTGAAAAACACAATATCCAGCCTAGACCTCCTCCACTGTGACTTGAGACCATTGCTCCTCATCAGTCATCTGCCACCACTGAGAACAGCCTCTCTCCATCCTATTTGGAACCCCCCTTCAGGGCGCTGAAGGCTGCTCTCAAATCCCTCCTTACTTTTTTGGAGACTAAATAAGCCCAAATCCATCAGCCTCTGTAAGTCATGTGCTCCAGCCCCCTAATGACTTTGGTTGCCCTCTACTCAACTTTCTCCAATGCATCCACATCCTTTTTATAACTGGACACACTACTCCAGGTGTGGCCTCCCCAGTGCTGAATAAAGGGGAATAGTCACTTCCCTAGATCTGCCAGCAATGCTCCTCCTAATGCACCACAATAAGCCATTAGCTTTCTTGGCTACAAGCTGTTGACTCATATCCAGCTTCTCATCTACTGTCACTCCTGGGTCCTTTTCAGCTGAACTGCTGCTTAGCCAGGCAGTCCCGAGCCTGTGATTCCAACTGAGACTGACAAAAATATTAATCTGCACTCTTTTTAAAAAATTCCATCTTCTGCCATATTCAGACTTGCTTCGCCTATAAAAAAGACACCGGCTTTCACGTCATTCCTTTTTAAAATATGTTTTGGTTTTGCTACTTGAAAAGTGAAGTCTCTCCAGAGTAAAAACCAAGGAATTTGCAGTTTAATTTAAGCACCCACACAGAAGAAGACAAGAGTCAGAGATCCACTTTATTTCCTGGCGATTAAGGAGTCATTCGTTGGACGCCTTAGTGTAATTCTGAAATTCCACAAACCTACTTACATGCCAGAAAAGTCACATGGTCAGTTAAGAAAAGGGAAGCCAAGAGAATTCAAGGCAATGAAAAAGGCCACACAGCAAACACAGTGGCAACAGGTTTGGTTACCAACTCAGCAATGCTCTAGTATGAAGTGTAGCCACCGAAGCAGTCAGTTTGTAGCTTCCTCCACATAATAGTGTGGAGAAGAAAGAAGCTGGCTTCTAACCTTCCAGTGGAGGAGGGGAGACTGCCACTCGGATGGTTTATTATTACAAATGGACAGACGGTCCTCTCACTTTCCCTCACCATTTCTTTGCCATGACCCCTCCGCAGGCCTGACCCAAAATCTAACGAAAACAATGGAAAGCCTCCCAGTCTCAAAACCCCCCAAAAGCACCGGAGCATAATAAATTAGTTGATCGGCCAAAGCCCCCAAGCCTCTACATCCGTTGTCATGGTCCATGTCTATTTTAGCTTTAGTGACATCGATGCCCGGAAGAAATGTCTACACCAGCTAAGGCATATGGACAATCCCATTCTCCGCCAACGCTCCCTTGGTCACAGAGCGGGAACACACGTGTGCTGCTAATTTGTGTCTGCACTTTGTTTGGTGGCCGCTACACTTGACCTTGGAGCTCACCTCTCCTAAAGCTGTGTCCTGGAATTACTGAGTAAAAGAGTTGTCTGCCCTGATAAGGACCAGCCACCCCTTTTCAGTCATCGGACCCAACTGGGAAAGGGTCAGGTGATTCCTAGAAAGGGCGGAAAGAGACCTGCTATGGGGACCTGTAGGAAGGAAGTTGATTCCTGGCGTAGACCCTGAAGCAGTAGGGATGGCTGCTCTGGGTCCTCGGGATTTAAAAGTCAGCGTCCAGAGCCCCGGAGGAATGTACAGGGCAGCACTGAAGGGCTGGCTGGGGGAGTCTAGTTACCAGCCCCGCCCCCTTCTGTCCAAGCCCCGCCCCTTTTAGGTCGAGGCCCCGCCCCTTTTAGAGCTGCCACACCCCCATCTTGCCCATGGTCCAGCGCAGGGTTGGTCACCCTGCATATGCTATTAAATCCTTTGTATAATATGCAACCAAAAGTGTTTGCAAGAAAATGTTTCACTTTCCCCTCACAGAAAGTCATCTTGACCAGCATATTTCGCATCTGAAGATCCCAACAACGCCTTAAAATTTTTATCCGCGGTGCCAAAGACAGCCGCAATGTACCGAGCACAAAGCCCTAGCGCCCAGCTGAACGAATGCATTTGTCTCCTGAAATCTGGCATGAAAATGGAGCATTGAAGTACGAGGCAGAGACAGAAAAATTACAGGTTTTCACTGACACATTTCACAATGGCATTCTAATCCACCGTGAAGCCTTTTCAGGCTGAACATTGTAAAGTCCATTTAGCTGGAATGGGAGCATTAAATCCTTAATTTCACAGGAAAGCTGTGATCAGATCAAAATATCATGTTTGAACAGAACTTTCGAATCGCACACTTGAACTGGTACGTTTGTTTAATAAAGGTCATCCACTGCTGAGAATGCAGGTTTCTTAGATTTGACAAAAGGCGAATTAATCTGTCATCGATTCACAGCGGTGTGCTCCTGAGAGTCCCAGACGCCCAAGGCGGAATGAAATCCACATCCCGGAGGGTGGCTGAAGTGACACGTTAATTACCTGTGGACATCTGGACGATAAGCATCAGGCCTGAGTGTCTGGCATGTACCCCGTGCTACAAAACTCTGGCACAGCCCTGCTGAAATGCACACAACCCGTTTAACAGCGGTAATATAGAATCAGAAAACACTAGAACTAGAAGGAAAATGCAGGACAATGTAGCACTTTAAAGACTAACAAGATGGTTTATTAGATTATGAGCTTTCGTGGGCCAGACCCACTTCCTCAGATCAAATAGTGGAAGAAAATAGTCACAACCATATATACCAAAGGATACAATTAAAAAAATGAACACATATGAAAAGGACAAATCACATTGCAGAACAGGAGGGGGATACGGGGGAGGGGGGAAGGAAGGAAGGTAAGTGTCTGTGAATTGATGATATTAGAGGTGGGGAGAGTGGGATGTTTGTGAGTTAATGGTATTAGAGGTGATAATTGGGGAAGCTATCTTGGTAATGGGTGAGATAGTTCATGTGTTTGTTCATTCCTTTTTGGAGAGTGTCGAATTTTAACATGAATGACAGTTCAGAGGATTCCCTTTCAAGTGCAGGTGTAAAAGGTCTTTGTAGCAGAATGCAGGTGGTTAAGTCATTGAGAGAGTGTCCTTTCTGGTTAAAATGGCAAGAAACTGTTTTCTCTTTGTGATCTTGTCTGATATCTGTTTTGTGGGCATTAATCCTTTGGCGAAGTGTCTGAGATGTTTGTCCAATGTACATAGCAGACGGACACTTTCAGCACATGATAGCATAGATTATATTTCTGGATGCGCAGGAATATGTGTTCTTGATCTTATAACTCACTTGGTTAGGTCCAATAATGGTATCAGCAGAATGAATATGTGGACAAAGCTGGCAACGGGGTTTGTTGCAAGGGAAGGTACCAGGGTTGGTATTAGTGTGGTATGTCCTGTGGTTGTTGATAAGAATCATCTTGAGGTTAGGTGGTTGTCTATAGGAGACTATGGGTCTGTCTCCCAGAGCCTCTTGGAGTATGGTATCCTGTTCCAGTATAGGCTGTAGATTATTGGTAATGTGTTGGACAGGTTTAAGTTGGGGGTTGTAGGTGATGACAAGTGGTGTTCTATTGTTGGTTTTCTTGGGTCTGTCTTGAAGTAGATGGTTTCTAGGTATTCGTCTGGCTCTTTCAATTTGCTTTTTTATTTCTCTGGGTGGGTAGTTGAGGTTTATAAATGCTTGGTAGAGATCCTGAAGCTTCTGGTCTCTGTCAGTGGGATTAGAGCAGATGCGGTTGTATCGAAGGGCTTGGCTATAGACGATGGATCGTGTGGTGTGTTCTGGATGGGAGCTGGAAGCATGTAGGTAACTGTATGAGTCAGTGGGTTTTATATAGAGGGTGGTGTCTAATTTTCCATTGTTGATTTGTACTGTGGTGTCCAGGAAGTGGATCTCTCGTGTAGAATGGTCCAGGCTGAGGTTGATGGTGGGGTGTAGGTTGTTGAAATCTCTGTGGAATATCTCCAGTGTTTCTTGGCCATGCGTCCAGATCATAAAGATGTCACCGATGTACCGTAGGTAGAGAAGAGGTGAAAGGGGACGGGAGTTGAGGAAATGTTGTTCTAGGTCAGCCATAAAGATGTTAGCATACTGTGGGGCCATGCGTGTACCCATGGCTGTGCTACTGATCTGGAGGTATAAGTTGTTCTCAAACTGGAAATAATTGTGGGTAAGAACAAAGTTACATAGGTCTGCTATCAGGTTGGCAGTAGTGTCCTCTGAGATAGTGTTTCTAATTGCTTGTAATCCGTCTTCATGTGGGATGTTGGTGTATAGAGCTTCTACATCCATGGTGGCAAGGATGGTGTTATTGGGGAGGTTATCGATGTTTTGTAGTTTCCTTAGGAAGTCAGTAGTGTCTCGGAGATAGCTCGGGGTATTGGTTGTGAAGGGTTTGAGAAGAGAGTCTACATAGCTGGATAGACCAGTAGTGAGCATGCCAATACCAGAGATGATGGGACTAGAAGGGGCCTCAAGAGATTATCAAGTCCGGTTCCCTGCCCTCACGACAGGACCAAACACCATTTAGATCATCCCTGGTAGACATCTGTCCAACTGCTCTTAAATATCTCCAGTGAGGGAGATTCCACAACCTCCCTAGACAATTTATTCCAGAGTTTAACCACCTTGACAGGCAGGCAGTTTTTCTAAACTACCGTCGTCTTAGTCCTTCATACAGGAGGCAAACAGGGAGTGACCCTGCTGCCTCTGGATATCATAAGAACATAAGAAGGGTCAGACCAAAGGTCCATATATAACCCACACACCTAAGCTATGTCTACACTCACAGCTTCTTGTGCGAGAAATTTGCAAATTCGAATTCCTACATTAGCCACCCTAGTTCGAATTAGGGGGCTAGTGTAGACATACCCGAAGAGCACTGGCTCATCCAGTCTTCCACCCAGCCAGCCATGAACGTGCTTGGCTGGCTGTCGGCTATTTGTCAGGAGGAGGTTTGCTCGCCCTCGAGAGACTGCCTTGCTATACCCTGCGAATGAGGCTGGTTTCCCATTGTAACTCTATGACTTCATTTCCTACCCCCTCAGGCTGTGGAAAGGAGGCTGGTTCTGCCTCCCATGGCCATGAATTCCTGCAGCTGGCTCTTGCTTGACACATACTCAACCTCTTGCACGGAGAGACCGCCGCATGACCTATCAGCCTGCCCTGCCGTCCTGGCATGGATCTCCGAGAGCTGTGTGCGTTGTGTGCCGCTGTGTGATGTGGGTCTGACCTGAGGAGCATCTCCCCCACCCCAGAGACGGGGTAGCCGTTGTCTCCCAGTACGGTGCCCCCTGCTGGTGAGCGTGCTGCCACTGTGGTGCTCTCTCGTCTCATAACTCTCACTGCTATGTCTTTGCCACTCAGCCCTCTGGCTAGGTCCGTCCTGTGCCCCTTCGCCATGGCTGCAGCCCAGAGACCTATAACCAAGCTCTGCACAGCCCTGCTCCTTGCTGCTGTTTCCCTGGGCTTCTTGCTTCCCTGGGCTTCTTGCTATGCTTTTCTCTCCACAACTCCTCCATCTTCCAGGGCTACGGCCCCAGGATTTATTGTCCCCTCCCCCCCTCTGCTCCCAGCCAGTGACTGCACACTCTCCCGTAGGCATGGAAACTGAGGAGGGGTGCTGCAGCACCCCCGGACTACCTCTCTCAACTGGAGGAAAAGTGTACAGCGGTAAGGGGGCTGGATTTCAATTAGCCATTTACCAATCTCTGGGCCTTCCTTCAGGTGCATCGGTGAAGCCTAGGGGTATGTCTAGACTAAATGCCTCTGCCGACAAAGGCACATAAAATAGTCTACCCGACATAGTCAGTGAAGTGGGGATTTAAATATCCCCGGCTTCATTAAAATAAAAATGGCTGCTGTGCTGTGCTGGCTCAGCTGATCCTCGGCACAGCGCGCAAGTCAAGACGCAGATCAGTCGACAAGGGAAGCCTTTGTCGACCACTC
This sequence comes from Pelodiscus sinensis, assembly GCF_052426305.1. NCBI lineage: Eukaryota > Metazoa > Chordata > Testudines > Trionychidae > Pelodiscus > Pelodiscus sinensis. The sequence goes on from NC_143056.1 coordinate 5,314,164, forward strand.
CTGTAAACCTCGTTTCATGAGGCATAAGTGAGCGGTCAACAAAGGCTTCCCTTGTCGACCAATCTGTGTCTTGACTCGCACGCAGTGCTGACGCTTCATTGACTATGTTGGGTAGACTATTTTACATGCCTCTGTCGGCAGAGGAATGTAGTCTAGACGTACCCTAGTTGTCCTCCTTCCAGCCACCTTATCCCCTTCAGGGCTGGTGCGGACCCCAGGGTGGTAAATCAGATCCCTCGCATGCAGTCCTCCTCTGCTTTACTTAGCCTCTCAGTACTTTGGAGGGGGAACCCTCGTTTTGGTCTGTGTTTGTATAGCGCCTCACACACAATGGGAGTCCTGCTCCAACTGGGCACCTGAATTCTACTGTAATACACATAATAGCAGAGCACCTGTTAAGCAACCACCTTTAGTAAAGACCCGCTAAATCAAACACTAATGGAGCCCCTGGCGACTGCAGTACTCCTCAGGGTATGTCTACACTACCACCCTAGTTCGAACTAGGGTGGTTAATGTAGGCAACCGGAGTTGCAAATGAAGCCCGGGTGCAGTGCACCAGTAGTGCAGTGACATGGCCATGATTACTGGGAGAGGAGCCAATGTTAGGCCATGATGCACTGCTCCTGGGAAAGCACCGTGGCAAGAAAGGAATTACACTATAGAAAAGCACAACCACCCTGCACCAGTGCTCCCAGTAGCAGATTACTGTCCCCACCATCTGCCATGGCTCAGCGGCATTTTTCCAGTAAAATTGAGTGTGGGGGTTGGGAGGTGGGTAATTGCATTTGCACTGACATACAGGAAACCTCTCTAGCCATACAGGAAGTCCCCATACAGCAATAAGTTATCTTGGCGGCTTGAGAGCTATGGGCAATCAGACAGAGCTCAGAGCCAAAGGTAACGCCAAGGTTATGAGTCATAGAGGGTGGACACTGGCTAAGAGCATGAGAGGGTATAAGGAACACAGGGCAAACACCCAACATAGGGAATCATAGACTACTAGGACTGAAAGGAACCTCGAGAGGTCAAGTCCAGTCCCCTGCCCTCATGGAAGGGCAAACAAACTCCAGACTAACGTGGATGATTGCATAACAGAGAGTCTATCATTCTTGTTTTATGTCTTGGGGACACCAAAGCAGATAACATAGAGGGTGTGTCTAGACTACAGGGTTTTGTCGACAAAAGTGGACTTTTGTCGACAAAACTATACCTGCGTCCACACTGCCTTTGAGTTATGTCGACATAATGTAGACAAAACTCAGCAGTTTTGTCGACGTATGTAAACCTCATTCTACGAGGAATAATGCCTTTTGTTGACAGAGTTCTGTCGACAGAAGGCATTATTGCATCTACACTGTCCTTTGCGTCCACACTGTTATGTCGACAAAGTGGCTTGCTTTGTCGACAGAACTGGATGTAGTCTAGATGCTCTTTGTCGACAGAAGCTTTGTCGACGGTATCTGTCAACAAAACTTCTGTCAACAAAACCCTGTAGTCGAGACATACCCAGAATGGGAAAGGTCTTGGAGATGAATATCCAGAAAAAAAGGCTTCAGAGAAACCAAAGAGACCTTCCAAAATATGGCCCCCAAAGTCCACCTTCCTTTCAGTTGCTAGCAATGAGAATCCAAGTCATTTAGGAATGCTTAAGTTTCATTCTTGGTGCACACACTCATTTGAAATGAAGAGGAAGGTGCCACCATTGGGGCTAGAAGCAGAGAGACTGAAGAGCTCCGCCAAAGCAAAGCTGAGAGCCAAGACCCATGTGACTTAATGGAGGCCAATCCAGATGCCAGAAGCACATGTCTGGAGATGCTGCCATGGCCCATGCTAGACCTACAACATCAATCGATATATTCTTGGAAGCTGTCGCTTTTGGGACCAACACCAAGGTGTTGGCAGGTGCCGTGCTCGCGAGTTAGCAGCCACTATTGTATTGCTGGTCAACACCATCTGTTCTACAGACAGGATGTTCTTTCATGCTGAATGTACATTTGAAGCAGCCAGTTGTCCATGCCCTTCCCGTTCATTTCTGTCAAACCTTGTGGAGAGGCTATGTGGAGCAGAGCAGCTTACCAAGTATTTTTCATCAGCGAAACCATCAACAGCCCACTGGCTTGTGGGGTTGTTAAAATGTGGGAATCATAGAAATCATTTAGGTTCTGTGTGGTCTATGGCTTCTGTGCGAGGTTATGAAGTCTCTGTTTTTACTATGCTGCACACTCCATTTTGAATCTGCAGATCTTTCCCTTCTCTGTTGCCTTCTTTCATCTGAGGAAGTGGGTTTTGCCCACGAAAGCTCATGATATTATATATTGTGGCAGGGTGTTATCCTGGACTGGCCTTTTAAGGGGCTGAGACCTGGAGTCAGGAGGCAGCCCAGCTGAGGCAGCTAAGGAGGGCCCAGCTGGAGGCCATATAGAGCAGCTCCTGGAGGAGGAGAGGAACCAGACTGGCCTGCCTGCAATGAGAGAGGCTTCGGCCTAGCAAACCCAGGCTACCTGGCCTGAGGCCCAGGGCTGCAAGGAGGCAGTCATGGAGGGTGGGGCTCACATGGAGGCAGCCCTAAAAGGCTGGGCAGGCAGAGTGGGAGAAGAACTAGGAGGTCCTAGGGAGTAGGGAGGACCCTGGAGGAGGAGCGGAGGAAGAACAATGACTCCCCCCTGGAAGGGGGTGCAGACCAAGACTGGAGTGGTCACTGCTGGAGGACAGTGCCCCAAAGACAACACCACACCCAAAGGTGGCATGTCGGAGCAGCCAGATACTTCCCCAAAAGCCACCCTGAGGGAAGAAGCCATACGGAAAGTGAGTCGAACCCGATACAATATATATATATAAATAGAGAGAGAGAGAGTTAGTCACTAAGGTGCTTACAGAACTGCTCTTTTTTTTTCTCAATCGCCTGTGTGCCTTCATATTGCGTTGAAATTCCAAAGGCAGGAGGGGCAAAAAACCATAGAGAGTCATTAAACTTTGATGAGCGGCCACCCAAAGAGAGAGCTCCCCTCCAAGAGGACCAGCTCTCCACAACAATGGTCACCTCAGCAAAGAACTCGCCTGGCAGAAATATCCGGTCACACAAGGAAGGATATTAGCTGACCGAGGAGGCTAAAGGCTATAAACAAAAGAAGTAGCTGACTCACCTAGGTCTGGCCATTTTGGCGCCACCTCAGGAGAGAAGAAGGAGGCCATAGAAGATGAGGAAGAAGATTCCATGAGGGACACACAAGCCCTGAGGCAAGCTCTTGAGGTAAGGAGTCTTGCCTGCTTTCCGGAGCCGCGATGGTCCCCCAGGTCTGCCAAGGGAAGGAGGAGCTAGTGAGTTGCATTGCAGCTAAGATGTTGATTGTTTTCTAAATGAGCTGGTCTCTCTTGGGCTTGATTTGACTAAAGCAAAGAGCAGTTGCGTAAGACTTCTGTGCACACGTGCGTGCGTCGGTGTTCCCTGTGCACTTGTGTGGCCATGCAGGAGAGATCCAAATGCTGCCCAGATGATTAGCAGAGCACCCACAGCGAGGTGTTCTGTTTGTACTGGTGGTGCACGTTCGCACATATCTCAGTGCAACATAAGTCATTTATTCTACACATGGAAAAAATAAGAGGGAACTTTGTACCACAAGCCTCCGGAGAACAAAAGCAGTAACCCAGAGGGCTCCAGCCAGTCCATGGGATTCTGGGAGAGAACTTCTTTAAATATGAAGGATCTGGCCCAGAGGGGGTAGCCAGCTGGACAGAAGGTTCCAGTTCTCAGAACAGGGTGCTATATAGAGTCTGAGCCCTGAGACTGTGCTGAGGTCAAGGCAGCAAATGGACGTTGTTCAGGCTCAACACACTCAAGGATCCAGGGGCTCTGCTGTGTGGGGGATCCAAGCATCTTTCAGGGGGGCCGGCTGGAAGAAGGCCCCTGACCAGGTCTGTGACAATGATATTCGTATTGTTTTCTTACTGCGTGGGAAAAAGCAGGTGGGTGACTTCTAATTTAGGAGAAGGGACTATTGAGATGCCAGCCCTAAAACTAGTCCACTCCCCTCCCATAAGCAGGTAAGAGTGGGATAGATTCTCCTTCTCTGCTTATAGGCATTAAGAAAAATGGCAAATATCTGATGCTCCAGAGTCGACTATTTGACATCTCTGGAGTTCTCATTTCCGTTAGGGAGGTCGTGCAGCTACCTCTCCCTGCCATCACCCCAGTTTCCTGCTACCCGCTTGCTTGGCACACCCACGTTTTATGTGTTCCAGGGGATTAGCTGTTGCAAACCGTGTGTGCACTTCTCATCTTAGACGTGTGCTCAGATATGGGACATTACCCAAGACAGATGGAAGACAATTCCCAGCCCTGTGTGTGCTGATGGCCCAATATGTCACACTAGTTCCTCTTTGCTGGGCAGGCCCGTAGACATTTCCTCGTCAACGCTGGCACATCCATAATGACACCGTTTGCCTAGAAAAGTCATCAGAAGGAGACTTTTTAAGGCCGGGGTATTATATAGGCACTAGGAATCGGAAGTCATTTTTCACTGTCACAAAGAGAGAGGCTCTCTTCCAGGGTGGGGAACCTCAGTTCCAGGGGCCAGATATGGCCCCCAGCTTGCCGAGGTCCAGCCCCAAGATTCGGGGACCCCCTCCCCCCGCACAATCTGTTGCCTGGGCCCCCCTAGGTGCTGGTGCAAGAGCAGAATGTGAGGAGTGCTTCTCAGTCGGAGGTCATGTCAGTGAGGGTTGTTGTTTTGTTTTGTTTTCGTGGTTGTTGTTATTGTTGTTTTGGTTTTTGGTTTTTCTTCTCACTTGTGTGCGGCCCCTGACAGATTTTTCTCTGGGCCAGTGACCCCCGACCCAAAAAAGATTCCCCACCTCCCTGGTTTACCGGCACGTACACAAAAACCGAACCAAAATGAAATAGCGAATGCTTCATGGGATTGGTGGTTCTATCTGCATTTGGCAGATTTCTATCCACAGAAATGGGCCAGTATTTTAAAAGGGTTAGTGGGATAAGCTGGGTAATTAAAGGCCTATCTGTGTGACATTGATCCCGGGCAAGAAAATGGAGTAGCCGATACTGAACTTGATTAATAAAGAATTAAAGGAGGGTAATATAATGAATGCCAATCAATTTGGTTTTGCGGGAAATAGATCCGATCTTTGATATCATTTTGCCAAGATAGCAAATTCGGCCGATGGAGGTATTATTGTTCAAGGAATAGACTTGGGTAAGGCATTTGACTTGGATTTCATGATATTTTGATTTAAAAACCTAGAGAGATATCAAATGAAAGCAGTCGGTGATCCCTCAGAGTTCAAGGATGATCAACTTCCATGAAACAATAGCTGATTATTGCTGGTGGCTCCCCAGAGGGCTAATAAAACCAAACGGGACCCACGGAGCGTATCACAGTAGGGGCAGACATGTCCTGGTGGAAGACGTGTAGCCGGATCATTGAATCAGGGTAGATCTCATTCTTTCCTCCTTCCCCATTTCTCCATTTCCTTTTGTTTTCCTCAGGCCTGGAATGCCGGGATCTTTGCCACAAAATGAGCATGGAAGACATTCCGTGACTAAAAGCTGGCTAACTGAATGGTCTCCAAATGGAAAGTCATCATCCAATGGGTGTTATTTGGGGAGAGCCACAGGGATCAGTCTCGGCCCTAATTGAACATCTTTATCCGTGACCTGGAAGAAAACAAAATCATCACTGATAGAAAAGATACCAAAGTGGTGGGGAGTAACAACTATAAAGAAGATAGGTCGCTGATACAGAGCAATTTGCATCACTTGATAAGCTGGGCACAAACAAACCAGATGTGTTTTGACATGGCTAAATGGGAGTGCATACTTGTTCTAGGACTAAACGTCGGCTCTCCTCCTGGGATGCCGGACTCTGTCCTGGGAGCAGTGACTCTGAAAAGATAGATGGGGTTGGCGATAAACAATCAGCTGAACGTGAGCTCCCAGCGCAGTGCTGGGGCTGAAGAGGCTACTGCGATTCTTGGATTCATAGACTCATAGATCACTAGAACTGGAAGGGACTGTGAGAGGTCATCAAGTTCAGTTCCCTGTCCTCATGGCAGGACCAAGAACCATCTAGCTCATTCCTGACAGGTGTCTGTCTAACCTGCTCTTAAATATCTCCAGTGAAAGAGATTCCATAATCTCCCTAGGCAATTTATTCCCGTGTTTCACCATCCTGACAGGTAGGACGTTTGAGAATCTCACGTTCACCCATCTTAGTATTGAAGACTTCTTGCATTTGTATAAAATCACTTATAAAAAGTGCTAATATTTAATTGTCTGCCTTCTTGTGATGTAACAGAATGGGACTCTTTCACTTCAGTGTTTCTCTTCAGTTCCTTCATCAACTTCTATTCTCTAATAAATCCTCCCTAAAGGATGTCTCTAGTCAGACACAGGCTCCTCTGCACCTGTTGGCTTTCTCCCAGCCCTTCCTTACCTTCAAAACTGCTCTATGACATTTTAATCTTACAGGCCAGCAATCAAGTTTGGTTTTGGTTTAGGTGGAGTCCATCCTTCTTCTACAGGCTCCCGCTTTTTCCAAAGGTTCCCCAGTTCCTAATAAACCTAAAAGCCTGCAGATCCGATATGGGTATGGCGAGGAGGGATAAGATCCAGCAGTTCTGCCTGTCTAAGGGTATGTCTACACTAGCCCCCAGTTCGAACTAGGCTACACTAGCCCCCAGTAGCCTAAATTTGGCCCCCAGGATTTCCCTCCTACCTTTCCCAGAACCACTGGCTGTGACGGACCGGGCCGTGTCTGGGCACAGCTTAGGGCGTCCGCTCAGGGCGAATTGCTCAAATCCGGGGCTCTTTACAGTCCCCCTGACTGGCGACCTCTCCACACAGGCCACAAACCAGTCTCACAGAGCGCTTCAGCTGCCTGCCTGAAGCCTCCCGAGCAAAACCCCTCCGACACCCCAGCAATATCCGTGCCCCAGATGGCCCCGGGCCTATACACAGGTGCAGGTCCTAGCACCCAATCCCACCTACCCCGAACAAGTTCTGTCCGGTTCCAAGAAACCAGCCACAGATCCCTGGTCAATTTACCCTCTGGACCTTACCCACAAATCACGCTGGGCCAATCCTTTAGAATCTATATCTAAAGGTTTATTATTACAAGAAAGAAAAGCATGAGAGTAAGGTTATTAAAGTACAGTACGTTACATGCACCGAATCTCCCAGTTCTCGATGCAGGCTCTAGCAGAGATGTTGCAGCTGCTGGTTTAAAAGTTCTTATTGCACATCCTATGGTCAGGATGGGTTCACAGGTCTTCCGGGCTCTTCGATCCCTGCAGTGCTGCCTCTGGGATGAAGTGCTGAGCTGAGAACAAAATGGCATCGACCACATGGCCTCTTTATACTCCTTCCTGGCCTCTTCCAGTATGTAGCAGGTCACCTGGTCCTCAGCCTCTCTGTGTTCCCTGCTGGCTGCTCTCAGGACAGCCCCCATTCTTTGGGTGTGTCTTTGGCCCATTGAGAACCATTGTTCCACAGGTAATTAGCATGTCCACAGGCTCCACAGGCTCGGCCCTGCCCAATGCTTAACCACATGCAGGGAAATCTTCAGTTTCTACACAGATTACAGATCTACACACACAGACATTATATACTCACATAAACAGTGTACACAGGATCAGAAAACAACAAGCTCCCATTCAATACCCCACACGGCTCCCCCCATACCAATTTCTGGGGCCAACACCCCCACCTAGGGGTGCAGCAGCGATCTGGCTGCTTTCCTCCAATTCAGCAACGTGACACTGGCTCCTCCCCACAACTCCACATAGTCCTTCCTAGATGTCTCAAGTGGTTCCCTATCTTAGGACCCTGCAGAAAATTCACTAGGCACTTCTCTTTGTCATCACAAACCCAACTATCTATATTTCCCAAAAATCCCCAACAACTATTTCTTGTATCTTCCTAATAATTGGGGCCCGTTCCTGTGAAGAGGTGTTCTAGGTGCAAGAGGATAGTATGAGATCATCTGGAAGGAAGATCCCAACTCTGAGATCATTTCCCTCGGCTCCAATTTGCTGTTCTCCTTCCCTGAGGCTTTCACCCTCGTCAACAGCTCATTGTACTAGATGCTGCACAGCCACAGAGAAAGAGGCAGTCCTTGTCCTGAAGAGCTTTCAGCCTACACAAAGCAGACGAAAAGACGGGAGGAGAACAGAGCAGAGAGATGGGAAGCGATTTGCCCAGGGACACACGATGATGTGATTATTAAGGAACATGCCTCACTTTTATTTAAACTCTGTTCAAGCCCAAGTGACATGTGCATGAGTAAGACGCTTGTGAAAATACAGAACTGCCCCTTTCCAAAGAACAATCTGAAGGGCTGGCCAGCGGCAAAGGGAAACGTTTCATCCACGGTTTGTCATTATGGGAGGTGAGCTGACGGTTACTGGTGACATGATGCTTAAAGGGGAAAAGAAGAAACAGATTCCAAGCAACATAAGGAAATAAGTGCTACCTCACGTTCCAGTGTTATGAGGCAAAAGGAGAGCCATGGAACCTTTAAGAGCAGGTTAGATAGGCATCTATCGGGGATGATCTAGATGGTGCTTGCCTCCAGAAAGACACCCACCTCTAGTCTGGGTAGTCCACCCAAGGCTGAGTCTAAACTACATGGCTCCATCGATGGAGCCATGTAGATGAGGGTTGTAGGCAAAAGGAAATGAAGCCATGATTTAAATAATCACGGCTTCATTTACATTTACATGGCTGCCACGCTGAGCCGACAAACAGCTGATCAGCTGTTTGTCCACTCAGCATGCTAGTCTGGACGCTCCCGCGCCAACCTGAAACCCCTTTATCGACTTCCCCGTTATGCCTCGTAGGATGAGGTTTACCGGGAGGTCGATAAAGGGCTTTCATGACTAGTGCGCTGAGCCGACAAACAGCTGATCAGCTGTTTGTCGGCTCAGCGTGGCAGCCATGTAAATTTAAATGAAGTGCGATTATTTAAATCGCTGCTTCATTTCCCTTTGCCTACAACCCTCATCTACATGGATCCATCGATGGAGCCATGTAGTTTAGACACAACCTTGGGTGGACCAGCTGTTTGTCGGCTCAGCGCGGCAGCCATTAAATTTAAATGAAGCCGCGATTATTTAAATCGCGGCTTCATTTCCCTTTGCCAAATAAACAAATCTACATGGAGCCATGTAGTTTAGCCATGTCAACGGAGCCATGTAGTTTAGACGTACCCCAAGAGTGCAAGAAAAGATTTCACATCATGGGTGGGTGCGTAGCCCAAGTCCCGGTCTTACCCACTGTGATTATGCATGGGCTTAGAATGCAGTGCAACAGCTGGCTAGCAAGCCCTGAGATGAAGGATGTCTTGTGACGTCTAAAGAGAAAGAGATTGCTCCAGGCAGTGCTTCAAAAGCCAAACATCACAGGCGGACCCAAACGCATCCTGCTGTCCATAACCTTGTGCTAACGATGGGCATTAGGAGCTCTCTGTCTCTCTTGCTGTCCTCCACTGAAGGTTGCAACCTTAACATGGTTGGAAAGCTAGAACATAAGAACAGCCAGACTGAGTCAGACCAAAGGTCCATCTTGCCCAGTGTCCTGTCTGCCAACTGTGGCCAATACCAAACATCCCAAAGGGAGGGGACACAACAGGGAATCATCACATGATCCCTCTCCGGTCATCCATTTCCAGACAAACAGAGGCTAGGGACACCATTCCTACCCATCCTGGCTAGTAGCCATTGATGGACCAAGCTCCATGAATGTATCTAGCACTTTTCTGAGCCCTGTTCAAGTCCCGGTCTTCACAACACCCCCTGGCTAGGAGTTCCACAAGTTGATTGTGTGCTGCGTGAAGAAAAACTTCCTTTTGTTTGTTTTAAACCTGCTACCTATTAATTTCATTTGGTGACCCCTAGTTCTTACATTATGGGAACAAGTAAATAACTTTTCCTTATTCACTTTCTCCACGCCAGTCATGATTTTATAGACTTCTATCCTATCCCCCCTTAGTCTCCTCTTTTTTAAGCTGAAAAGTCTAAGTCTTTTTAACGCTCTTCATATAGGACCCGTTCCTAACAAATAGCTGTGCAGCAGGGGTTCCGCATGGAGGCACTGGGCTTTTGGCTAATCACCTGCCCATTTAATCCCAGCCAACTGATGTCCCCCTATTCACATATGAAAAAGCAGGCGGGACGGTGTCCAACTAAGGAGTTAATTACAGCAGCCGGTCAACAATCGTTCATTCCAAAGCTGTCATATCAGCCTTCTGCTGACCAGTGCACTCAGCCTCCCCAGTTTAAGAACATAAGAACATAAGAACGGCCGTACTGGGTCAGACCAAAGGTCCATCTAGCCCAGTATCCTGTCTACCGACAGTGGCCTTTCAGTGCCTCTCAGTCCCATGCTGCCTGCTGATCAAGCCACTGTGGGGGGTGTAAGGGTTAAATAAGGGGTCTGGGTACTCGCTACCATGGTGATGTGGGTACAGCAAGGACAGACACTGTCCCTATGGATTTGTAGACAGGCTTCCTCCTTTCCTGCTTGCTTGGGATAGATACACATGCAGCTGTACCAAAGGTGTAACTGTTAAAGAATGTTCTGTGTGCTAACAATGCTGCCTTCTTACCCTGCCCCCATCCATTCCCATTCTCTCTGAAATAGACAATCAGGGTCACATCTCCCTGCAAACTGCTGAGTCAAGGAGTTTGGGGATGTGAGAACTTCCGACATCAATTAAGAAGCTGGAAACAGAAGCAGGTATAATTATATTCATCCCATGGCTATGATTAGGCATTATAGGGGTGTTCCCATTACTAAATTAGGGCTTAAAGGGCTTGTAATTAAGTGTATTTACATCCTAATGAAGATAACAAGAGGAGCCTGGGGTTAATTTGTTGCTCACTTAGATCCCAAGGTTGCCAGGGTCCGAGATGGACCAAGTATCTACACTAAAGAAGCCTTTTATTCCATCTGCCTCGGGTAACCTGTTCTTTCCTAACAGCCACGCATGGCATCGTGCATATTAAAATTCCCTCTGACACGTGAGCCAAGATTCCCAACCGATTTCAATGGACATCTTTCCATCAACTTTGGGCAATGCCTTCTTCATATATCGGTGCAGTGTTTTAGTAACTTAGGGTGTGTCTAGACTACAGAGTTTTGTCGACAAAAGTGGACTTTTGTCGACAAAACTATACCTGCGTCTACACTACCGCTGAGTTCTGTCGACATAACGTCGACAAAACTCAGCAGTTTTGTCGATGCTGGTAAACCTCATTTTACGAGGCATAACGCCTTCTGTCGACAGAGTTCTGTCGACAGAAGGTGTTATTGCATGTAAACTGTCCTTGCGTCTACACTGCCATGTCGACAAAGCAGCTTGCTTTGTCGACAGAACTGAATGTAGTGTAGACGCTCTTTGTCGACAGAAGCTTTGTCGACAGTATCTGTCGACAAAACTTCTGTCGACAAAACTCTGTAGTCTAGACGTACCCTTAGAATCATCTAAAGCATGGTTGCATCTCAATGGTCCTGGGACATTTTGAAGCTATCACGAGGTCTAATCCAAGGTTTCTAAGATAATGTCATCATGTGTTAATACAAATGCACTGGAACCGGGTGTATGATGTTTTGCTGGATTTTCCTAATTCTAATTAAGTCTAATGAATTCCAGCAAAGAATTAGAATCCATTTTTCAAAAAGCGCTGGTCACCCACAGCTCCGATTGACGTAGTGAGCGCTGGAGTCATTCAACATCTTGGAAAAACATCAAACTTTTAAGCATTAACAATAAGCCACTTTTTCCATAGAAGAGGATCTAGAGTCACAGATCTAGATCGATCTATGGTAAGCTGGGCACAAGCAAATAACACCTGGTTTAATACAGCCCAATGAAAGAATGTCCATCTAGGAACAAAGAATGCCTACAGGTCTTACATGATGGAGGACTCGCTCCAGGGAATCAGAGACTCGGTGATCATGGTGGCAATCAGCTAAACGTGGAATCCTTGGGAGTGTAAACAGGAATCCCGAGTATATTGTAGGGGGGTTACAATATCTCTGCATTTGGCACAGGTGTGACTGCTGCTAGAATACAGCATCCCTGGTCAATTGCCCAAACATCAAGAAGGATGGTGATAAATTTGAGAAGGCTCAGAACTGAAAAATATGCTTAAGACTGGTAGATTCAAGAAGCACAGTCCCTGTAGTTTATCGAAGACAGAAAGTTAAGTGCTGACTTGATCACATTTTAGAAGTACCAAGCCCAAGAAAAATACATTGGACCGAGGGTTGTCCAGTCGAGCAGAAGGTCTGACAAAATCCACTGGCCATAAATTGAAGCTAAATAAATTCAGATACAAAGCAGTGAGGATAACTAGCCACTGGAACAATTTAACAAAGGTTGTGGTAGATTCTCTTTCACCGGCAATTTTTAAACAAGACTGGATGGGGGGGTGGTTCCCCCAATCGATCTGCTCTTGTTCAATCACTAATTAATTCAGGGAAGTTCTGACTTGTGTGCGGCTCCCAACCCGAAAAAGATTCCACGCCCCTATTCTATGGGCTGTGTTATGCAGAGGTCAGACTACATGATCTCAGTAGTCCCTTCTGGTTTTATAATCTAGTAAATATTTACCAGAATTAACAGACGAACAATAATGATTTAAGTAAAGGTGGTAACGAGATTAGGTGCTTATCATAATTTAGTGTAGAACATGCTCTCATCCCCTGAAGAAACATTGCAGATACGAAATATAAAATCCTTCCTTTGTAAGGGACTTACAACCACACAGGGCCTCGGGAGAAGAGCCTACACTTGACACAAAGGAAGCAGACAATAAAACTAGTGACAGCATTTGCAAATCTGTTCTCCACCTGGACTGAGAGGCCCAGTTGGCTCAACATGGAATCAGCGTAAATCCTCAGAAACAAATACAGTAGGCACCATGACTGATACCAAAGAAATTAAGAAGGGCAGTGGAAAAAGAACTCCAAGCCTTGCTGGAGCTCGGGGCTATAGAAGAATCATAAAGCGATTGAGGACATTCTATTGGCCTAGTCCTAAAGCCAGATGGGTTCCTGTGTTTTTGCATAGATCTCAGAAAAGTGAAGGAGGGGTCAAAAATTCATGTTTCTCCTATGTAGTGGGTAGATGAACTCTTAGATTGATTGGGAGGAGACAGTGCATCAGAATCCTAGATTTGATGAAGAGATACTGGCAGATCCCCTTAACACCCAATTCCCAGGAGAAGATGGCCTTCCCAGTGCCATTTGGGCTGCTTCAGTTTAAGGCCATATCTAAATGGAAGATCGACGCTGCCACAATTGATCTTCCAGAGTTCAGTTTAGAAGGTCTAGTTAAGACTTGCTAAATCAAACTCAGAAGGTGCCCCCATCAGTAGTCAGTACTCCTGCTTCAGCGAGGAGTTAGAGAAGCCAATGAGAATGCTTGCATCCATCAGCCTCCCACGGTTGGGACATTGGGGAAACTCAAAACAAGGTACATTGACTCCAGCTACGTAATTAACATAGCTGTAGTTGTCAATCTTGATTTGACCTTCCCTTTAAGTGTAGACTTGGCCTAAGACGATTCTATTTGGACGCCATGGAGCAGTTGCTATGTACATGGAGCTGATGGACTGTTTACTCCAACTGCATTGTGTCGCCGCTTACCTAGACAATGTAATCATTTGTCATAACGATTGGGTCTCACTGCACAGCAAAGTAGCCATGGACCTACAGTCCCCAAGGGAAGCACAGGTAATGGCCAATCTAATCCCGCCAATTGTGCAAAACAGGTAATCAAGAGACCCACTTCCTGGGAGATCTCACAGATGGCAGACAAATCTGGCCTCTAGTGGACTAGGTCCAAGCTTTGGAGGCTCACCAACTCCCCAGCACCAAGAAACATGTCCAGGACTTCCTAACAATAGTGGGGCAGTGTCTTTAGTTAAGTTGGTTAGTGGTGATGTGATGGCAAAGGCATGAATGTTCGGTCGTACCCTAAGACACATTTTATGGAAACCCTTCCAAGATCTCTTGTGCAGACACAAGATGTTACATGGTCCCAATTTTGAAAAGGGATTTGTATTACAAACAGATGCCTCTGAGATGAGCATGGGGCAGATCTTTCCAAAGAGGTAGATGGAGAAGAGCACCCAATATTATACATCAGGAGAATGATGTTTAGGAGAGAACAGATAATAGAGAGAATACGTCTGTCTCTCGAATGGCCTTGGAGTCCCTGCTTTATCACCTCCTTGCAAACAAATTTGTACTGGCTATGGACCTAATGCCCCATGGACCATCACCCTTGAACGTGAGGAGGAAAACAAACCACCCGAGCGTGAGGAGATCCTCGTCCGTTCACTCATAAGCATTCTGAGCACACCGCTGAGCAGGAATTTCCCACGAAAACACAGACTCACTCTCAAAAGGGGCTGCCTTCACCAAACTCAACCAGGCTTCCGTCAAGGGGGTGGATGCGTAAGGGGGTCTACAGATCCTGCACAAAATACTCGGCCTGGCTGCAGACAGCAAAACCAACCATAGGCCAGCACAGCTGTGAGAAATGCAAGAATTGAGGCCAGGTCTTGCTGGCATTAAAAGAAGCGAAGCATGGTTGCATACGGCACTGGAAACTGGACACAGCAGTGCTAGTACAAGTTGAACCTCACTAGACCGGCACTCTCTGGTCCAGCAACATCTGTGGTCCGGCATGATTTTACTTACCAGATGTCCACTTATCATGGGTGTGACCATGCGATCCCATAAAGTTTGTTTACAGCCTCCCATCCTGGCTCTCAGTGTTCTGTGCTGTTCTTAGCTCTAATTTACCCCTTCATGTCGTCTCAGAGCCCAGCAAGCAGTGGAAGTGCTGGTAATGCTGCTAGACCAGTGTTTCTTAAACTTTTGAGCCCACGGAACACCAAACAATAATATATTTTTATGCGGAACACCTATGAAAATGTTCTTCAAAAAAAAAATTATCAGACCAAAAAAAGACAAAAACAAAGAAGGAAAGAAAAACAAGGAAGAGGTCGTGGCACACCTGCGAGTTGTTCATGGAACACCAGTCTTCTGCAGAACATAGTTCAAGAAACACTGTGCTAGACAATATTGACCTCCTGCGGTCCAGCTAATTCTCTGGTTCGGTGCCAGACTAGAGAGGTTCAACCTGTAGAGGGGATGAGGGCAGAGTTATGCTTATAAGCCAGATGGTGGGAATGAACTGGACGCTGCATGATTTACTAGGCACTGACGCGGACACGGAGGGAGTCGTTTTTAGCATGTTGCTCATAATCGTGGGCTGAAAGCGCGTGTTCGTTATGCACACACAGTCTTAGCCAGCTGACATTTCAGGAGGAGAGATGAACTTTTCTGAACTGCCATAGAGAATGAAGCCCCTCTGAAGGTTAAATCAAATATAGGCAAGAGCGTAGTGTCATCATATCACAAGCGTGCAATCTAAACAGACAACTATTTTTATCCCCATTTTACAGACAGAGGTCTGAGAGCAAAGGACCTACCCAAGGTCAACGGGATAGCGAGAAACTGAACAAAAATCTCCCCCACACTTGCCCTACAAGACCTTCCATCTGCTCCAAAGGCAGAAAAGCACCACCCCCTGGAATTCTTTCAAACCCACAAACCACTAGCAGTAGCTACGTAACAAACTGGCAGCTAAGTGCACTAAGGGGATGACTGCTGTTGCAGCCTATTTTCAGATAAACTAAATACACCTCATTATGTGCAGCTGGGTTAGAAGAATAGTCCAAATGGCTTTTTTAAAAAACAGCTGTACAGGCCACGCATTAATTTCTCTGCAGCTAATGACTTCTCTGATTGGCTCCAAGTGTGTGGGAGGCCATGTGCTCTTACTGTCCCGCTGCCGTTCAAGTGACAGATAAATGGCACCTTCCTTTGTCCTGAAATGGGGCTGGGACGTAGCGTGTGGGGAAGCGGACAGGGGACTGCAGACAGGGGAGTTGAAGAGGGAGAGCAAAGCGACCCCACCGCCGAAGAGGCTACCCGGTGAGAGTACAAGCTGTGGTGTGAGTGTGTGTGTGTGTGCCTGACTGTTTGAATTTTACAGTTTGAAGTGTGAATTGAGTCTGATTCCAGGGAGTGCTAGCAGTTTCAGTTTCAGCTTCTGTGGCAGTTGGGACTGAGAGCCTGCCATTGTTCCCTTGATTGCCTCTGATTAGCCTCAGGCTCAGCCTTCCCCTGTGTGACTCAGAAGGGGGCAGGCCTGACCTAGGCAAGCAGGCTTTAAAAAGCCAGAGCAGTGTGACCAGGGGAGCGAAGCGGACAGGGGACTGCAGACAGGGGAGTTGAAGAGGGAGTTGGGCAGAGGGAGTGACTGATGGTGATGAAGACCCGTAGCGCTTGTGCCAGTACTTCTCCTGTCTCCTCCACCTGTGCCTGTATCCAGACAGAGAACCTGAGCATGGATGCCTCTACCCAGGTCCTGGTGTGGTCTTGCTGTATTTGTGGCTTGCAATTCCCACTGAGTGATCTCCAGGCTGGGGGAGACAACCGTTGTGAAAGGTGCCTGCTGGTAGAATCTCTCAGGCAGCAGGTGGGAGAGCTACAGGAGGAGGTGGCCAGGCTGAGGAGCATTCGAAGCCATGAGGAATTCCTGGACAGTATTCCTGTGGAGTCCACGGAGGTCACTGTCCTAGGATGTGGGACTGTTGACCAGCCACTTATGGAGGAGGCAGTGGTGCAGGGTGAGCACTGGCAGCTGGTTACTTCCGGCAGCAGGCAGTGTTCCACCCCTGCTCCTAACCCTCCCACTGTGTTGTTACATAACCGTTACTCTTTACTTTCAGCAGGAGACAAGGAGTCACCCCCCACAGTGGAGGAGACCAGGCCTTGCACCACCAAGGTTGAGCAGTCTCCTGCCACCACTGCGAGGAGGAAACGTAGAGTAGTGGTGGTTGGAGACTCTCTTCTGAGGGGAACGGAGGCACCCATCTGTCGCCCTGACAGCTCATCTCGAGAGGTATGCTGTCTGCCAGGGGCCCGTATCCGAGATGTTACGGAGGCATTGTCGAGGATTATCCAGCCCTCTGACTACTACCCCATGCTACTCATCCACGTGGGCACAAATGATACTGCCAGGTGTGACACTGAGCGGATCAAGTGTGACTACAGGGCTTTGGGAGTACGGGTGAGGGAGTTTGGAGCGCAGGTGGTATTCTCTTCTATCCTTCCTGTCAAAGGTAGGGGCCCGGGCAGAGAGAGGTGCATCCTGGAGGTGAATGCCTGGCTGCGACGATGGTGTCGCCAGGAGGGATTCGGCTTCCTTGATCACGGGGTGCTCTTCCAGGAAGGACTGCTTGGCGGAGATGGAGTTCACCTTTCCAGGAGCGGGAAGGCCTTGTTTGGACACAGACTGGCTAACCTTGTGAGGAGGGCTTTAAACTAGGTTTGTCGGGGGCAGGTGAGCAAAGCCCACAGGTAAGTGCTGAATGTGCGGGACTGGGAGATGGGTTGGAAATGGGGGGGACTACGGCCTATAATGGCAAGGAGAAAGGAGGGTCAGGGCACAACAGGGAGGCAAGATCAAATCAGTATCTTAGATGCCTATATACAAATGCGAGAAGTATGGGTAATAAGCAGGAAGAACTGGAATTGCTAACCAATAAATACAACTATGATATCATTGGTATTACAGAAACCTGGTGGGAGGGGACGCATGATTGGAATATTGGTATGGAAGGGTACGGCTTGCTCAGGAAGGACAGACAGGGAAAAAAGGGAGGAGGGGTTGCCTTGTATATTAAAAATGTACACACTTGGACTGAAGTGGAGATGAACGTAGGAGATAGCTGTGTAGAGAGTCTCTGGGTTAAGCTAAAAGGGGTAAAAAACGAGGGTGATATCATGCTAGGAGTCTACTACAGGCCACCTAGCCAGGTGGAAGAGGTGGATGAGGCCTTTTTTAAACAATTAACAAAACTATCCAAAGCCCAAGATTTGGTGGTGATGGGGGACTTCAACTATCCAGACATATGTTGGGAAACTAACACAGCGAGGCACAGGCTATCCAATAAGTTTCTGGACTGCATTGGAGACAACTTTCTGTTTCAGAAGGTTGAAAAAGCTACCAGAGAAGAAGCTGTTCTGGATTTGGTTTTAACAAATAGGGAGGAACTAGTTGAGAACTTGAAAGTGGAAGACAGTATAGGGGACAGTGATCACGAAATAATAGAGTTCATGATCTTAAGGAAAGGTAGAAGGGAGACCACCACAATTGAGGTTATGGATTTCAGGAAGGCAGATTTTGATAAGCTCAGAGAACTTGTAGGTAAGGTCCCATGGGAAGCAAGACTGAAGGGAAAAACAACTGAGGAGAGTTGGAAGTATTTCAAAGGGACGTTGTTAAGGGCCCAAAAGCAAACAATTCCGCTGTGTAGGAAAGATAGAAAATATGGCAAAAGACCAGCTTGGCTTAACAAGGAGATCTTGCATGATCTCAAAATAAAAAAGGAGTCATATAAAAAATGGAAACTAGGACAACTAACAAAGGATGAATATAGGCAAGCAACACGGGAATGCAGGGGCAAGATTAGAAAGGCAAAGGCACAAAATGAGATCAAACTAGCTACAGGCATAAAGGGAAACAAGAAGACCTTTTATAAATACATTAAAAGCAAGAGGAAGACCAAGGACAGGGTAGGCCCACTGCTTAGCGAGGAGGGAGAAGCAGTAACAGGGAACTTGGAAATGGCGGAGATGCTCAATGACTTCTTTGTTTCGGTCTTCACCGAGAAGTCTGGAGGTGTGCCTAACGTAGTGAATACAAGCAGAGAGAGGGTAAGTTTAGAAGATAGGATACACAAAGAACAAGTTAAAAATCACTTAGGAAAGTTAGATGTCAGCAAGTCACCAGGTCCTGATGAAATGCATCCCAGGATACTCAAGGAGCTGATAGAGGAGGTATCTGAGCCTTTAGCTATGATCTTTGAAAAATCATGGCAGACAGGGGAGATTCCAGAAGACTGGAAAAGGGCAAATATTGTGCCCATCTATAAAAAGGGGAATAAGAACAACCCAGGAAATTATAGACCGGTCAGTTTAACGTCTGTCCCAGGGAAGATAATGGAGCAGGTAATTAAGGAAATCGTATGCAAACACTTGGAAAGTAATAAAGTGATAGGGAATAGCCAGCATGGGTTTGTGAAGAACAAGTCATGCCAAACTAATCTGATAGCTTTCTTTGAAAAGATAACGAGCCTTGTGGATAAGGGAGAAGCGGTGGATGTCATATACCTAGACTTTAGTAAGGCATTTGATACGGTCTCGCATGATATTCTTATTGATAAACTAGGCAAATATAACTTAGATAGGGCCACGATAAGGTGGGTGCATAATTGGCTGGATAACCGTAGTCAGAGAGTTGTTGTTAACGGTTCTAAATCCTGCTGGAAAGGGATAACAAGTGGAGTTCCTCAAGGGTCTGTTTTGGGACCCGTACTGTTCAATATCTTCATCAATGATGTAGATATTGGGATAGAGAGTACTCTTATTAAGTTTGCAGATGATACCAAACTGGGTGGGGTTGCAACTTCTTTGGAGGATAGGGACATAATTCAAAATGACCTTAGCAAGTTAGAGAAATGGTCAGAGGTAAACAGGATGAGGTTTAATAAGGAGAAATGCAGAGTGCTCCACTTAGGAAGGAACAATCAGTTCCATACATACAAGATGGGAAGCGACTGTCTAGGAAGGAGCATGGCGGAAAGGGATCTAGGGGTCATAGTGGACCACAAGTTGAATATGAGTCAACAGTGTGATGCTGTTGCAAAAAAAGCAAATATGATTCTAGGTTGTATCAACAGGTGTGTTGTAAGCAAAACTCGTGAAGTCATTCTGCCGCTCTATTCTGCACTAGTTAGGCCTCAGCTGGAGTACTGTGTCCAGTTCTGGGCGCCACATTTCAAGAAAGATGTGGAGAAATTGGAAAGGGTACAGAGAAGAGCGACAAGAATGATTAAAGGTTTAGAGAACATGACCTATGAAGCCAGGCTTCATGAACTGGGCTTGTTTAGTTTGGAAAAAAGAAGATTAAGGGGGGACATGATAGCGGTTTTCAAATATCTAAAAGGGTGTCACAAGGAGGAAGGCGAAAATTTGTTCCTCTTGGTTTCTGAGGACAGGACAAGGAGTAATGGGCTTAAAGTGCAGCAGGGGAGGTTTAGATTGGACATTAGGAAAAAATTCCTAACTGTCAGGGTGGTCAAATATTGGAATAAATTGCCAAGGGAGGTGGTGGAATCTCCCTCTCTGGAGATATTTAAGAACAGGTTAGATAGACATGTCAGGGATGGTGTAGACGGAGCTTGATCCTGCCTTGAGGGCGGGGGCTGGACTCGATGACCTCTCGAGGTCCCTTCCAGTCCTATTATTCTATGATTCTATGATTCTATGTGTGTGAAATCACAATGTCAAGGAGTGGAGTTTTTCTTTTTGCAAATGATCCGCTATCAGTACAGAACGGCTTGATGTGTGGAGCCCACCCCGCTTGGGGTTCTAGACAAGGTTCCCTCTCCCATGGAGTGTGAAGCCATCAGAGCTATGAGCCTCTATCTGGAGGGGAAGTAATGACCACTGATCAGAACCTTCTTAAGGGGATAGATGGTGACAAAGTTATAGAGGTGGATACGCTGTGTCATCTTCACTACTTTAGCTATTTCGCTTTTGGTTGGGGATTTAGGATCTCATCTATCGGCCGCTGGCGTCAAAGGCATGGCTTCCACTTTAATCCAAGCCCGTGAGAAACAAGTGATAAATGCAGGTTGTTTAGCCATATCCAGGGAAGCCCAAATACTAAGCTGAGTAACCAAAACAATCAAGTGCATACCATACAGTGGCCCCCTCAGCTCCTAAGCCTATAAGAACTGCCATACTGGGTTGGACCAAAGGTTCATCTAGCCCAGTGTCCTGTCTGCCAACAGTGGCCAATGCCAGGTGCCTCAGAGGGAGTGAACACAACAGGGAATCATCACATGATCCCTCTCCTGTCATCCATTTCCAGCCTCTGACAAAGGCTAGGGACACCATTCCTACCCATCATGGCTAAGTACTGATGGACCTAACCTCCATGAATCTATCTAGCTCTTTTTTAAACTCTGTTCAAGTCCTACTCTTCACAACATCCTCTAGCAAGGAGTTCCACAGGTTGACTGTGTGCTATGTGAAGAAAAAACATCCTTTTGTTTGTTTTAAACCTGCTACCCATTAATTTCATTTGGGGGCCCCTTGTTCTTATGTTATTCTCTCCAGTAATGAATGCCCTTCCCACAAATACCCATCTCCCATGATTGCCCAAGTTAAGCAGTTTAACTAGCTTTTCTTGTATATTAGGAAAAAAATGATAACGGCTTGATAAAACCTGCTAGCAAATTATACCATCACAAGACAATGATTCTGTGTATCCATAAAGCTTTAAAAAGCCACAGTTGCTCTGCCAATGAGACACTGCTTAGGTCTTAGGACAACAGCGGGCTAGATTTTTCCCCCCTCACATTCTCTCTCCTTGCCCCCAGAAAATTAGGCAGCAGAACAGAGTAAAACACTATTGTAAGATAATAACAGTGTCTTCAACCCATCCCGGCCCAACCATTTCATTCCGCACTCTACCGAGAAAGGCAGAGTGACGATAAGGATAAAACAGCAGCTGTCAGATGTTCCCCAGGCACCATAATTATGAAAATATCATTTCATGTTTTGCAGTAGTATTTTCCAATGGAGGTTCACTTGCTCGGAGCCTGCAAATCTCATCAGATTATGAGAACGGGCGATCATGATTCACTGCAGGAGGTCGATGAATAAATACAACCCTCTGTAATGCTACGTCTTCAATCTCTCCCTCGGCGTCTCTTTTATGGAGCGGTGGAACATTAAAATGGGAGCATCATTACCCACAAAGAGCACCTACCCAACGTGGCCATTTCTATTGTGTGTGTCCTCCTTGCCGTTTTTCTTTACTGACATCTCAAGAATGTCTGCCAGGGACAGAAAACAATATTCTCCATTACCCGCCAAATGAAATACCTACGACGGTTAAATGACAAGCACGTCACAGTGAAGAGTCAGAAAGAACCTATCTGGGCCAGCTGACAGCACATCTGTCTTCGCTCACACCTGCCACATTTTCTTGCCTGCCATGCAGGGAACACGGGACGAAGTAATGAAACCTGACACATGCTCATTTCACTGTTGTGCGCTAAGGATTGAGTGTATCCAAGGAGAGTTGGAAGATGACTGAAATATTCACAGTATCAGAATACACCAAAACACCCAGGCACCCGACCATAGGAACAGTGTGGCCTGCCTATTCGAATTATCACCGTGGTTCCCAAGGATCTGAACAATTCAATGTGAGCAGAAATTCACCCTTCACCTTCTATGTCTCATTGAGGGAGCTCTGTACAGGGGATTCTTCAAAGGCTGGAGAGAGATGGAATTCAAGGCAATGCACCCAGCCCAACAAATTGCCACATTAGCCCATCACCTAGGTCAGTTACGGTACATCTACACAACAGCGTTATTTCGGAATAACTGACGTTATTTTGAAATACCACAGTACGCGTCTCCACTACAAGCCGTTATTTCAAAATAATGTCGAGCAGGAGGATCTCTAACTCTTTGTGTGTCTAAACTACATGGCTCCGTCGACGGAGCCATGTAGATGAGTTTACTAGACATAGGAAAATGAAGCGGCGATTTAAATAATTGCCACTTCATTTACATCAAAATGACCGCCGCGCTGTGCCGATCAGCTGTTTGGCAGCACAGCGGGGTAGTCTGGATGCACCGCAGTCGACAAGGGAAGTCTTTGTCGACCACTCCAGTAAACCTCATTTCACGAGGCATAGCGGGGCGGTCGACAAAGGCTTCCCTTGTCGACCACGGCGTGTCCAGACTGCCCCGCTGTGCTGCCAAACAGCTGATCGGCACAGCGCAATGGCCATTTTGATGTAAATGAAGTGGCGATTATTTAAATTGCCGCTTCATTTTTCTATGTCTAGTAAACTCATCTACATGGCTCCGTAGATGGAGCCATGTAGTCTAGACATACCCTCTGACTTCTGTAACCCTCATTTCATGAGGAGTAAGGGAAGTCGGAGGAAGAGTGTTCCTCCTTTGACTTCCTGCTGTATAGACAGCACCAAAAGCCAAATCAAGCTATTTGACTTTTGCCTGTAGTGTAGACATACCGTAAGTAAACTCCTGCCCTCAGCTCTCAGTTGAAAAGTAATTTCACCCTATTCAAGGTCATCACTCCCAAAGAGACCATAGAGACAGTATGTCAAGACAGAATGGACCATCAGGTTGTCTAGTCGGAATGCCTCTGTATCACAGGCCACCAGCACCACCCAGTAGCTCGACACTAAACCCATCAACCAAAATTAGGACAGAAATACTGTAACCCACAGGAGACTGGACTATTATGTGCCCCAAACAGAAACTAGGATGGACCAAAATTAATCAATGCCTGAGGTCCCCACAATGATAAGGAAGTAAATAAATTAGGGAAGTCCAACCTAGATGGAGCTACTATAAAGTGGGTGCCTACCTGGTTGGAAAGCCATACCAATCACTGGTAGTTCACGATCATGTCATGGAAGGATATACTGAGTGGGGTACAGCAGGGATCATCTCTGCATCCAGTTTTGTTCAATATCTTCATCCGGGATTTAGATAAGGGCACAGAGAGGATACTTAAAAAGTTTCCAGATGATACTAAGCCAGGAGAGGCTGCAAGAGCTTTGGAGGAGAGGATTAATATTCACAATGATCTGGCCACACTGAAGCAATGGGTCTGGAGTCAATCGGATGAAATTCAATACGGACCAATGCAAAATGCTCCGCATAGGAAGGAGTGATCAGTTGCAGACATCCAAAACGGGAAAAGGCGGTCTAAGGAGGACTGCAGGAAGGTCATCGTAATAATTTCAAATCCAATACAAACACCTTGTTAAAAATAGTCTCTCCCTGTAGGAAACGTGGGCTAAACTGATCCAGTAAAATGTTTTCCGTAAATAGTCCAGCCTGCTCTGAGCAAGGGACGGAAAATTTGGTAGAAATGGAGAACGAGGCATCAGAGTTTTGCGGTGAGACAGGAAAACAGATTTGAGGATGTTGTGATTTATGAAGAACCAAAGCGTAACTGAGGAGAATATCCTTTCCAATAGCCAGGACAGCTGAGGCACGAAAGGTAGGTCTCGTCTCTTCCAATCATCAAATCGCTAAGGCCTAACAGTCTGCAAGTGTAAGAGGCAATGACCTTCCCTTTCACAGTCTAAAACTACTCCTGGGCTGACTCTTTCTAAAACGAAAAAAGTTTACTTTCGTCTCAGTAAAATATGACTCAGATCCTATCTCTAGCCCCTCAATTCATTGGGAACAAACTCCGGTGGAAAGATTTAAGAGCACTGTGCGCAACATCCAAGCCTGTGCTTACAAGTATTCATTTAGCAACTCACAATTCACCTTGACCTAGAATATATGTCAGCGATAACAAGGAATAGAACAGAAAACCCCTGCAGCATGCTACTTACTAACCGTTCCCTTTGGATACATCTGTTGCATAAAAAGAGGTCAACCCACTTACCATTTCCATGGTATCGTCCAGAAAATTATAAGCAATTCTTGCCTACATTTGGGAAGGAATTTGCTTTGTTTATGGAGTTGCTATGTAAATGGCTCCCATGACAGACACCCACCCAAAGACCCTGTCCTTCCTCCCTTATTCAAATACTCGCCGGAGTAAGGCCTGAAGGAGGAGGCTCCCATCATAATGTCTCTGTGGCAGAAACGCATGCATTTGGCCCAGGACCCCGAGGAATCACGGCTACCTTCAGCAACTGAGCTCCTTTGACTTAGGAAATAAAGACCGTATCAACGGCCTACGGCTCATTTGTGCGCTATGCTGTTACTATGGCCATACCAACTAGAGCAGGGGGGGGGGTCCAACTTTTTTTTTCATGACCCAGTTGAAAATGATTGATGCCTGTGAACCAACATCACTTGACTAGAGTGTGGGCTCCGGGGTGGGGCTGAGGATGGGAGCTGTGGGGTATAGGAGGGGGCTCCAGCTTTGGGGGATGCGTCAGGGCTGAGACAGGAGGGGCTTCCCTTGAGTGCCTCCTGGTCAGTGGTACAGCCGGAGAGCTAAGGCAGCTTCCCGCTTCTCCTGGCACCGCAGACCCTGCTGCCCCCAGAAGCAGCTAGCCAATGGGAGTGCGGAGCTAGTGCTCAGGGCAGGGGCAGTGCGGGGAGCCCTGTGCACCCTTCCCCCTCCCCCACCTAGGAGCTGGTCCTGCTCCCAGCTGCTTATGGGGTGTAGCTCAGTCTGCAGTGCCAGGACAGGCAGGGAGCTGCCTTAGCACCCCTACTGGCCACCTCACTCTTCCCTTCCATAGACTAAACAAGCCCAAATCCCTCAGCCTCGCCTCGTAGGTCATGTGCTCCAGCCCCCGCATCATTTTGGTTGCCCTCTGCTGGACCTTCGCCAATGCGTCCACATCCTTTCTGTAGTGGGGGGGCCCAGAATTGGACACAAGACTCCAGATGGGGCCTCACCAGAGCTGAATAAAGGGGAATAATCACTTCTCTGGATCTGCTGGCAATGCTCCTCCTAATGCCCCGCAATTTGCCATTCGCCTTCTTGGCTGCAAGGGCGCCCTGTTGACTCATCTCCAGCTTCTCTTCCACTGTAACCCCCAGGTCCTTTTCTGCAGAACTGCTGCTTAGCTAGTCGGTCCCCAGCCTGTAACAATGCTTGGGATTCTTCTGTCCCAAGTGCAGGACTCTGCTTGTCGATTCCTCCCTCCTCCCCACACACACATACACACACACACCTGTACTGTTAAACAAACCTTGTCGTTTGTTTCCTTTCCAGCTGGTTTGCTGAGTGTTTCGATTCTGCCTTCTTAGATGTTCCCATAAATAACCAGGGAGACCTGTCACAGAAAGTGACATCTTAATTCATCCCTCTCGTGGCAGTACACAGAAAATGGCACCCCAAGGAACATTTGCTGGGGAAGTGGCTGGGGACCATTAACTCTTGTCACTCTGTAGTGATTAAGGAACCAGAAATGCATTGCTGCTATGGAACGTCAGAGCCCCGCCTTTGCCTTTTCTTGACTGCCAAGGAAAAGGTGAGAATCGCGGCGGGAAATTTGCTGGGCCACATCTCAGGTGCGTTTCTCAAGGCTAACCCCTTAAAAGAGGGAACTAGTTGGACAATCTGCCCTCCTGCAAAGTATTCTGCCAATACATTGGATTCCTGTACATACCCTGAGCCCTTTTCTGTAGTCACGGAGCATGTGGGGGTCGTGCCCAAAACTACGCCCACGCGCTGTTCTGCAGCATTGCCAAACGTGTATGATTTCATGATGGTGGCTGGTTTTCTTCTTTATTTCCCAGCTGCTGGAGTCAAGAGTTTGTCAGGGAACCAGCTCTCAATTTTGTGTAAGAAAAAAGTGATTTTTTATTATCCCTCAAAGCTGAGAAGAAAAGCTTGACATTGTGATCCCCCCCAAGGGCTCACACACCAGCCGGCATATAAAGAAAACCCAACTTAAAAAATAATTATTAGGGGGGAGCATCATTCACAATTCACAGATTCCAAGATGGGAAGAGACCTTTGGGACGGTCTGGTCCGACCTCTTCCCTAACACAGGCCATAGAACTTCCCCAGACTAAGTCCTCCGCGTAATTGTGGAAAGTTGCAACAAAGTGAGCCGACCACCGTGAGCACAAACTAGCCCCTCCTGGCAGCCCTCGTACAAGAGCCAGGCGTGCAACGGGATTTCACACACCTGTCACCAACCCCAGCAGGGAACAATGGCAGGTCAGAAGACACCTCACCCGTCCTCTGACTGCAGCGGCATGATGCTTTGCTGCCAGGAGTTTGCAGACGGCAGCCGGTTCCAAGCAGCATGGGCGGAGCAGCCTAGGTTTTTCAGCCAAACCAGCCAACTCACTACCTTGGCTGCAGCTTTAAAAACACGCACTGCCATCAAAAGCATAAATATTGATATTTGCCACCCAAACTGAGTCCAGCTCTGCCAAGCCCTAGGCATGGCCAATTTGTGAATGGTGGGATTCTAATTCACAATTACAGACCCGGAATGGATGCCAACGCTTTAGTCAAGATGATGCACATAGTAAAACAGCCCCTTCGCTCACAGCTGGCTGGCTAGGAGACAGTCCTCGCCGCCGACGGACGAGCAGAAAAGATGGGCTTAAACTAAGAACCTAAATCCAAATAGCTCCCCATTTTCAGGGGAAGAGCAGAGTCAGATCTGAATCCAGCTCCAAATGTCAGAACTCTGCTCTATTCTGGTTGGATTCCCACACCGCAGTATCTGAGCCCCTTAGCACATGAAGTGATGTGACCAGCAGGTGGCTGGTTCTCTCTTTCATCCTCCGCCCAGAGAGAGAACTAATGTGCTGTGGAGCATTTGGTTTTGGCTTGTTGTGTGTTTCTATGTGAGTTGTCGCTGGTGTCTCTGAGAGATGGAACCTTTTCTCAAGGCATTCGGAGGGAGAACCAACCCAGCACAAGCTGGGAATCGCATGAGCAGAGCAGCATGACGGTCCCTGTGGCCTTCAAGTCTTTGGGATGAAGGTGTCCAGCCCATGGAGAAGAATTGGGGTAGGAGTGCAATGTGGGCAGTGCCATTGGGACACCTAGAACACATAAAAAAACCTCTTCTCTCTCCCTACATCTCCCCACACATGTTCCAACATGGGTTTGCATCAGAAGCTTTGAAGCTCATCTCAGCTTTTGAGTGGAATAAAGATGTTTTGAATGCATAGGTTGTTTTCAAACATGAAAATGCATCTCGATTGCTTGTTTCTGGATTTGCCTTCCCCCTTTCTCTCTGGAAGGGGAGAGGAATCTTCCCTGTAGCAGGTCATGACGCACCACCCTGGCGCTTCCTAGCGGTTACTCCAGGAACTACCTCAGTCCAGACTTGCCTGCTGTTACCTGTCTTAGGGTGTGTCTAGACTACACCTCTATGTCAACAGAGAGACGTAGGTTAGGTACGTTGAAATTGCTAATGAAGCCGGGATTTAAATATCCCGTGCCTCATTAGCATAAACATGGCCACCGCTTTTTTTCTAAACGGAGTTTTTTCGAAAAAAACGGCAGTCTAGACATGGATCTGTTGGAAATAAAGCCTTTTCTGACAGATCCTGTATTCCTGGGTTACAGAATGCAGGGGATCGCTTACTGAGTTCTGGCGGCAAACGGCAGCTGCATTTCACCTGGCACCGGAGCTACGAACATCACGCCGGCATGCGTGGGTGCCCAGCATCCGTGCGTCCTTCTGCTGTGTGTCCTTGCCCACATGGGCTGAGCTTGCTAACAACACATCCAGCCCATGTCGGCCTGGAGGACAAGACTTGGTTCTCAGGGAAGGCAGATCCTAAGTGCTGCTCGAACGTTACTGTGGAGTTGCAGGGATGTGTCTCCATGGAAGGAGCTGGACTCTGGATGGACACTGCTGGGAGTGAAATACGAACCTTGCTCTGGAGGCCTTTGCATGGCCGTCAATCCCAGGAGCTCTGGAGCCACAGCTTTTAAAGTAAATATTCGGGGGAGGGGAATTCAATGGGAAATAACCAAGTCCTCTACCGTAACATCAAGCCATCTAGGTCATCTTCAGTCACTGCCAATGTGGAACCATTAGCTCTAGGACTTCGAAAAAGTTGAGTTTGTACACAAAAGGAAATGTACTTAATTATTGTTTTATACGCATGTCATAAGAGAAATATTTCATCTTTCATTATGATGATTTATAGGCTCGGGAGCAAAACAGAGGCACTTGGGGGGAGGGGCAAGCAATTAACAAATTAAGAGAAAAGCACAAATACTGCAAGGTAAAAAAAATGAATCTTCTAAAAGCCGAAGTAAGGAGAATAATTGATGGTTCCATTTTAGCCTAATGTTATTTCTGGATCTCTTTTATAATGTGTTATTTACTGCACAGCTTATAGCTGACAGAGAATAAACAGCATTTGCACTATAATGTCTTTAGCACCACAACACACTGGCTCATCCTACTTGGCTGTCACGCTGGAACTCCGACCACCATCAGTCAACGTCTTCTGTGATGGAGTCTGTTTTTAATAAGCCCCGCACTGTAATTACCTGACTGCAACGTGAAAGCCAAATGACACTTATGATGAAGGCTTCACGGCTACACAGTAAAGCTAGTGAAGCATTCGCATACCAACTGCTGGTTGAGTCTGTGTTTCTTTATTGCTCGACTAGGGTCACTTCATTTGTACTTGGAAATTTTGTCACAGACCCAAGAGACGGGGAAAGGGGGCCAAAAAGTTACTCTAAGAAAAAACAAAAATTCTGGCCTCACAAGCCAATTAGAGTCTCTGTTGTACAGGAAGTGTGATTAATAACAACAACCTAAGACTGAAGAGCTTCTCGATACGAGGGAAAAGAAGATAGGGCTGCCATGAGAGCCATGATTTCTGTCTTTCAGCCTCTTGCTTTCTTCATAGCCAATGCAAGTCTTACAAGGTCCCATCTTCTTGCCACAGCACTTTCAACTTAACATTCCTTCCACTTAGATTCGGTGGGCTTGAACGTCTGACTGGGGTTTGCGGTATTAAAGAAGTCAAGGATCATTTTAGTGCAAAAAACACTTTCCAACTCTCCCCACTTTATCACCGGTCTCATGAGATCTGATTTTTTTCCCTCAAGCCCCAGCACCTGGAGTCTTGGGATTACCACAGACTCAAAACTTCCACTAAAAATAAATTTCTTGCCTCTGTGGCTGCAGCGTGGGAACATGAACCTTAAAGGGTCCAAAAACAAAAGGGCAAATAAAAAGAAGCCCAAAACAAGATTTAAAATCTCATCATTTGGATTGCTTTACAACGGTAGTGCCGCATTAATAACAAAACCACCCTTTATGCCGTCAGAACATATGGCTGAGTGATTGCATGATCCTCAATCAGTATCCCACACCCTACCTCGCTGGTACAACTGTATATGATATACAACTGGAAACAGTATGTCAGTTGCGTGCATGATTTAGACCAAAGGTGGACAACCTGCAGCCGGCAGGCCCGTGCGGCCTATTTGGGCTCTACCTGTGGCTCACAGACCCCTTGGCTGCCTCCCTCTCTCATGAGCCTCGTGTGCATCAGGGCCCTGCACTTTCTTCGACTCCCCACTCCCCTGCCAGCACTTTCGGAAGAGCCGTGAATCACCTGATTTACACTCCATCCCCGCTGCTCCTCCTGCCTCCCAGGGCTGGAATGCTGCAAATCAGCTGTTTGCGGTGTTCCAGCTCTGGGAGGGAAGGCGAGGAGCAGGGATGGAGCACAGATTAGGTGATTCATGATGCTCTGAAAATTCTGGGAGGGAGGAGCAAGTAAGTGTGGGGCTCTGGTGCCCCACTGCATAAGAGGTGTGTGGGGGAGAGGGCACACAGGAGGCATGGGCTGCTGCACCTCACTCCTGCGGCCCACCCACCCCTCCTGGTTACCCATCCCTGATTTAGACTCTGCGAGGTCTACGAGACTGGCACTTAGTGTCTATTGTAGAACAGCCAGCACAGTTATGTGTGCTACAAAATAATAAAAATAATTAACTGTAGTGATTGTAAGCAAGACTCACAAAGTAATTCTGCACTGATTAGGCCTCCACTGTAGTACTGTGTCCAGTTCTAGGCGCCACATTTCAAGCAAGACGTGGACAAACAAGAGAAGGAACAGAAGACGCCAACAAAAATAATTAAAGGCCTAGGAAACATGACCTATGAGGGAAGATTGAAAAAACTGGACTTGTTTAGTCTGGGGAAGAGAAGATAGAAGGGCCATAATGGTTTATGAGAACATAAAAGATTGTTATGACGACAGAAAAAAAATTATCTTTAACCGCTGAAGATAGGACAAGAAGCAATGGGCTTAAACTGAGGTTTAGGTTGGAAATTTTTCCTAATGTCCAACCTAAACCTCAGTTTAAGCCCATTGCTTCTTGTCCTAACTGTCCAGGTGGTTAAACACTGGAATACATTGCCGGGGAAGGTTGTGAAATCTCCATCACTGGACATTTTAAGAGTAGATTAGATATTCACCTATCTGGGATGGTCTACTTAGCCTTCCATGAGGGCAGGAGACTGGACTAGACAACCTCTCGAGGTCCCTTCCAGTCCTATGATTCTATGCTTCTCAGCCAGTGAAGTTTTTTTCAAAAGTTACGCACTAAACATTTACCATGAAATGTGTTGTTAAAGCTAGTCAAAACTCAGAATTTCCATCCTGAGTTATATTTTAAAAATCCCAAAGGTCTAAATATCTTTTCTTTTAACAAACCAAATTAATCACTTTTTCCTGAAATGGAAATTCTCTGGGAAGCTTCAGTTTGGACTTATCAAAACCACCTCAAAATAGGGTTTCTGAAAAACTAAATATTTGGCAAAAGCATGTTAAATATATATTTCTGTTGGAACTTGAAAAGGTAGACATTTTTATCTTGTTCCATAGAATCATAAAACCATAGAGCTGGAAGAGACCTCAGAAGGCCATCAAGTCCAGCCCCCTGCTCCACGCAGGACCAATCCCAACTAAATCAACCCGGCCAGAGCTTTGTCAAGCCGAGACTTAAACACCTCTAGGGATGGAGACTCCACTACTTCCCTAGGTAACCCATTCCAGTGCTTCACCACCCTCCTAGTGAAATAGTTTTTCCTAATATCCAACCTGGACCTCTCCCACCCCAACTTGAGACCTTTGTTCCTTGTTCTGCCATCTGTCACTACTGAGAACAGCCTCTCTCCAGCCTCTTTGGAACCTCCCTTGAGGAAGTTGAAGGCTGCTCTCAAATCCCCCCTCACTCTTCATTTCTGCAGACTAAACAGACCCAACTCCCTCAGCCTATCCTCATGGGTCATATGCTCCAGCCCCCTAATCATTTTGGTTGCCTTCCACTGGACTCTCTCCAATGCGTCCACATCCTTTTTGTAGTGGGGGGCCCAGAACTGGACACAATACTCCAGATGTGGCCTCACCAGAGCCGAATAAAGGGGAATAATGACATCTCTGGATCTGCTGGCAATGCTCCTCTTAATGCAACCTAATATGCCATTAGACTTCTTGGCTACAAGGGCACACTGTTGACTCATATCCAGCTTCTCATCTACTGTAACCCCCAGGTCCTTTTCTGCAGAACTGCTACTTAATTGGTTGGTCCCCAGCCTGTAACAATGCTTGGGATTCTTCCGTCCCAAGTGCAGGACTCTGCACTTGTCCTTGTTGAACCTCATCAGATTTCTTGTGGCCCAATCTTCCAATTTGTCTAAGTCATTCTGGACCCTATCTCTGCCCTCAAGCGTATCTACCTCTCCCCCAACTTTAGTATCATCCGCAAACTTGCTGAGGGTGCAATCCATCCCCTCATCCAAGACATTAATAAAGATATTGAACAAAACCGGTCCTAGAACCGAACCGTGGGGCACTCCACTAGCAACCTACCGCCATCCTGACGTCTAGCCGTTGATCACTACCCGCTGGGCCCGGCCTTCTAGCCAGCTTTCTATCCATCTTACCGTCCATTTATCCAATCCACGTTCCCTTAACTTGCTGGCATTTATTTATTTTTTAATTTTTAAGGTGATTCCTGTCCCCATTGTTCTTTTTCACTTCCTCTGAGAAAAAAAGGGGGGGTGCAAATTTGGAACAGAAACTCATTTTGGTTTTTTGAAAATCAGAAAAACTAAAGAATTTTTTTTCGTTCAGATCAAGAGGCAACTAATTCTAAATCTTCCTAGAAAAGAAACAAGTGAAGGGAAATGTTTGTTTGAAGCTTCCTGGAAAAGGGTGAGACAGGGAGGGAAAAGAGGAAAGAGACTTTTGACCTTCTGTAAAGATCCCTGGTTGAAGGCCCAAGCTGGATGGTGATGGAAACTGAAGAGAAAGCCAGCGTTGTTCAAGGCCTAAAGAGGCACACACATGTGCTTGGGAAAACACTCTACAGGCTGTCTCTGAACTGTAAGGTCTTTGAGGCAGGGACCAGCACCTAGCACTGTGTGGATCCAGTCCCCAGCTGGGGAGTTTGGCACAACGGTAATAATACATGGATAAAGATGTAGCCTTGGAAGAGAAAATTCTCAGCCTCCCACTCCTGTCTGACTGGCCCAAGATCTCAGCAACTTTCTATGTGCAAAACTGAATTTGTGGCTCTAGATAGGGCTGGTAACATGGCCTACTCTATGACACCTTGTCCTAGGCCTGGTGCTAGATCCAGTTCAGCCACTAGGTGGAATGAGACAACGGACAAGTCATTTTCCTATGTATAAAACAGGAAGGCTACATCTACACTGCAGGCATCTTGCGCAAGAACTGTTTTGCGCAAGAGTTCTTGTGCCAAAGGTCTTCCACAAGAGCACGTCCACACTGGCATGTGTTTTTGCACAAGAGATGTGCTTTTGTGCAAGAGCATCCATGGCAGTGTGGATGCTCTCTTGCGGAAGAAAGCTCTGCTGACCATTTTAGCCATAGGGGTTTCTTGCACAAGAAAATCATGTTGTCTGTCTACACTGCTTCCTTGTGGAAGAGCTCTTGCACAAGAGGGCTTATTCCTCACGGGAAGAGGAATAACTCTTCCAGAAGAAGCCCTGTTTTCCAACGCTGTACTGTAAATTACTTGTGTGCAGTGTAGATACCCCGCAAGTTTTTGCACAAGAACAGCTGGTCTTGCGCAAAAAGCCTGCAGTGCAGATGTAGCTAAACAGCAATAGCTCTCTTTTCTGAAGCCTGCCTCAACATAGGCAAATAGAGGCCCCTTCCATACCTAACCTCCTGTGATTTTGCAACATGATTTGTGATCTACTGGGGAAGTAAGAACTGGGTGTTGTATTGTTAGACCAGCTAGGAACACTGAGATATAAATGGTTTGCTCCCAAAATAATGCCCCTTATCTAATCTTACTTATTAGTTCAGAAACACACCACATCCTATGGCTGGGGTGATTGAGTCGGGGTTGGTCCTGCTTTGGGCCCGGGGCTGGACTCAATGACTCCTGAGGTCTCTTCCAGCCCTGGGATTCTAGGGTTCTATGATCTCTCTAATAGGAACCAGGGTCTTCAACACGTCGTCCACTCAACTCAATTAGAACGAAATAATTCAAACCGTCTTGCAAATGCAAAGATGAAATACACACATGGGCATTTAGCTGTACTTTGTCTACTGGGCATGCGACCTAGGTCCTCTTAAAGATTTTCTATTCCTACCTCGATGAGGATTCTTTGTTCAGTGCAGCACAGGACAATAAGCTAAGGGGTCTAGATACTGCAGGAGAAGGAGTGGGAAGGTTGGGGGCTGAAATATAAGTAAGCTCCTTATCCACTCAACAGCCCTTCGGGGAACTGAGCTGTGTGATTCCAACTAGTATGATGGGCACAGATCTGTACCCTTGATTTCACCGAGAGATTTGTACATGAATTTTGGGGCCTCTGGCTGGAGTCACCTTTATGCAACGCTTTGGCCAAGCTGCCCTTAGCTAGCGTGTCTTTCTTACGGTCTATGTGATAGAAATGTAGCCGTGTTAGTCTGGTGTAGCTGAAACAAAAAACAGGACTATGTAGCACTTTAAAGATTAACAAGATGGTTTATTCGGTGATGAGCTTTCATGGGCCAGACCCACATCCTCAGATCAAATAGTGGAAGAAAATTGTCACAACCATATATACCAAAGGATACAATTAAAAAAAATGAACACATATGAAAAGGACAAATCACATTTCAGAACAGAAGGAGGATGGGGGGGCAGGTAAATGTCTGTGAGCTAATGATATTAGAGGTGATAATTGGGGAAGCCATCTTTGTAATGGGTAAGATAATTAGAGTCTTTATTCAAACTTAAGTGTAAAGTGTTTGATCTGAGGAAGTGGGTCTGGCCCACGAAAGCTCATCACCTAATAAACCATCTTGTTAGACTTTAAAGTGCTACATAGTCCTGTTTTTTGTTACTGTCTATGTGTTTGCCCTACTGAAGGGAGCATCATGTAATACTTTTAAAACATACCACCTTCCTCACCGGCACCACAAAGCTTTATCTTTTGCATTTGCACAAGCAACTTTATGGAGACTTTCAATACAGTTGTGGGTAGCTAAGTGCTGCCACTTGGAACATGAGGTACAATTTTGTCGCCCTTCACTGCTACGCCGAACGGCACAGAACTTCTGCCCATTAAAAGCTTTGATAACTACCCAGGCCATGGGGCAAAAATATTAAATATTAATTAAGAGGGTTTATTTGCACAGGAAATATAAGCTGGTGCATTTTTAACATCACCTGGCAGCTTCTTGTGAATAAAATGACTGGTTACAAAAAGATTCTATTAGCACAGTGGCACAGAAAGGTCAAAACATCCTGCCACAAATTACCCAATTCACAGAGAGATATTCCTTCTTCAAGTAACCATTGCTATTAATGGCTCATTGTACTACTCTTCCCCGTGGAACCTGCTTTATCATTTTGTTATTTAATATGAATCCTGCAGGAGCGAAGGGCGAACTCCCTGACTCCCAGGTGCAGAAGACGGGAGATCGTTAGGTTGACGTTTGACAGGCAGTCAGCACTAATCAGAATAAATTACTTCTTCTTGTCTGAAGTGTTCTTTTGTCAGCTTCGAAGGGTCAGTTGCTATTTTAGCGCCGCTTATGCTGCCATGAACAGAATCGCAGATAAGATGCATGTCGGTTCCTCTCAAAATTCAGTGCTCTGAACCAACGCAGTCAGTTGAGTCCATTAGTCCCGGTTGAAGCTCTCTAATCTGGCATGCACTGGTCTGGCAACATCCATGGTCCAGCATGATGTTAGTTCACCGGATGTCCACTTAGTATGGGTGTGGCCGAGTTTCCCACAGGCCCTTAAAGTTTGTTTGCAGCTACTGGTCCTGGCTCTCAATGTTCTGTGCTATAAATATGGAGATATACCTATCTCATAGAGCAGGAAGGGACCTTGAGAGGTCATCAAGTCCAGTTCGCTGACCTCATGGCAGGACCAAATACTATCCCTGATAGATTTGCCCCAGATCCCTATATGGCCACCTTAAGAATTGAACTCATAACCCTAGGTTAAGGGAGCCAGTGCTCAAACCACTGAGCTATCACTCCCCTTAATTTGCCCCCCAAATGTCTTCTAAGAGTCCAGTAATCAGTGGACAAGTTGGTAATGCTGCTAAATAATATTGACTTTCCTGCTCTGTGTGTAGGTACAGGTTGAACCTCCCTGGTCCGGCACCCTCGGGACCTGACAGTCCTGAACAAGGGATTTTACCAGACCAGGGGAAGTACCAGGGGACCTGTCCCCCAGCCTGCCACCGGCTCCACTTCCAGCCCTGTTGGTCATCCTGCCGCTGGCCCCAGTCCCTTCTACCAGGCTGCCTCAGCCCTGGCTTCTCGGCCTCAGCCCCAGCTCCCCTGCCAGCCCTGTCCTGCTCCCAGCCCAGCAGGGCTCCCAGTTTCCGGTCCTTTGGCTGCCTGACTCCCAACCACCAGGGCTCTCTGGTCTGGGAGCATCATTGGTCATACTGAAGCACAGATTTGCTGGACCAGCGAGTCCCACTTGAGGGAGGTACAACTTCTTTATAACCCACTAGCAGATTTACCCGGTGTTGCCCAGGTTTGTCATGTGGGAATTCCATCCAGTGTATTTTGTTTCTTCATCCCAATAAATGCGTATCATTCACTACGTTTTAACAAAAAAAAAGAGCTATAGTCAATTTGGTTCCCAATAACATTTTTTTTTCTAGTTTTCAAACCTTAAGCATTAATTCAGTCGTGCCAAAACACAGCACTACTCCAAGGGTGTGTCTAGACTACAGGGTTTTGTCGACAAAAGTGGACTTTTGTCGACAAAACTATACCTGCGTCTACACTACCGCTGAGTTCTGTCGACATAACGTCGACAGAACTCAGCAGTTTTGTCGACGCTGGTAAACCTCTTTTTACAAGGCATAACGCCTTTTGTCGACAGAGTTCTGTGGACAGAAAGCATTATTGCATCTAGAGTTGTGTCTAGACTACAGGGTTTTGTTGACAAAGCAGCTTGCTTTGTCGACAGAACTGAATGTAGTCTAGATGCTCTTTGTTGACAGAAGCTTTGTCGACAGTATCCGTTGACAAAACTTCTGTCGACAAAAGCCTGTAGTCTAGACGTACCCTAAATGTCTCCGTTTTCTCTCTTTTTTGTCAGGTTTATTGAGAAGCAA
Source organism: Pelodiscus sinensis (assembly GCF_052426305.1). NCBI lineage: Eukaryota > Metazoa > Chordata > Testudines > Trionychidae > Pelodiscus > Pelodiscus sinensis. The sequence continues at coordinate 5,351,424 of NC_143056.1, forward strand.
TCCTATTCCAAGTGCATCCTATTTTTCTGGCTCACCTCAGTCCAGGCTCTTTCAATATTTACTCAGTTATGTCAGTTGAGAAGACTGTACTTCATTTGGTCAGTCTTTCTCGTTTCTGTTTGGTTTTATGAGACGAAGTCCCACTCCAGGCACAACCCAATTTCCTGGCACAGCCAAATCCTTATACTGCTTTAAGTTATGATAAGAGGAAGCTGCATAGTGAGTTTGATGTTCCTAGCTCTTGATCAAACAGACAAACTCTCTAAAATATATACACAACCAAGTATGAGCCGGATTCTATTCCTCCTTCGGCATGGTAAGAGTGTTTTCCCCTCTTTGCTTGGTATCTGAGGTGAGGGTCAGAAGCTACAATTGCATAATTAGTTGCAGCAATCACAGACACAAACATGAAAACTCTCATGCCAGTTTCTCCTTTCTCCCACCTCCCAAAGTCACTTCTCAGAATTCTTACCACACTTTCAATGACTCACAGAATGCTAGAACGCTAGAATTGGAAGGGCTCTGTTTAGGCAGCTAACAAACAGCTTTATTAATTAATAAAGCACAGCATGAGCCAAACGTGGTCCCAGCAAAGCAAGGCCCAGTAAGGCTGCTTAATATAATCAATCCTAGTATCTTTATACCCTTAACCAAACAGTCTGATGTCAGGGCATCCAATTACAGAAATCATCAATTCAACTTGGAAAAACAAAGTCTTATCAGCAAGATGGAGGACAGGTACGAGGGAGTACATCTCCTGTCCCAACCAGCCCAATGAACACATACCAATAGCCCATCCTGTAGGCCTCTTCTCACGGAGTGACAGAAAGTTCACTCTGGTCTACGTGCTTGGGAGAAAAGCTGAAATGGTTTCTGTTATACAAGATGGCTTCTAGCTAAATATGAAATGGTTTCTACAGTTTCTACAGGACCTTGAGAGATAATCAAGTCCAGTCTCCTGCCCTCACGGGTAGACCAACCACCATCTATATCATCCCTGAAAGATGTCTGTCTAACCTGTTCTTAAAAATTGCTCCCACAATCTCCCTAAGCAATTTATTCCAGTGTTTAATCCTGACAGTCCGGAAGATTTTCCTATTGTCCAACCTAAACCTCCCTTTGATGCACTTTAAGTCCATTTCTTCCTGTCCTACCATCAGAAGCCAAGGAGAATAATTTTTCTCCCTCTTCCTCATAACACCCTTTTAGACACTTGAAAACTGCTATCATGTCCCCTCTCAGTCTTCTCTTTTCTATATTAAACAAACCCAATTCTTTCAGTCTTCTCTTATAGCTCATGTTCTCCAGACCTTTCATCATTTTTGCTGCTCTTCTCTGAACCGTCTCCAATTTCTCCACGTCTTCCTTGAACTGTGGTGCTGAAAAGTGGACAGAATACTCCAGAGCTATGTCTACACTCGCAGCTTCTTGCGCAAGTACAGCCGTTCTTGCGCAAGAATCTGTAGAGCATCCACACTGCCCGCCTGCTCTTGCTCAAGTAAATTTACAGGACGGCGTGGTAAGAGGGGGCTCCTTGCACAATATAGAATCATAGAATCATAGAATCATAGAATAATAGGACTGGAAGGGACCTCGAGAGGTCATCGAGTCCAGCCCCCCGCCCTCAAGGCAGGACCAAGCTCCTCTTAGCTACGCTCTTTTTTGACAGGTGTAAGCCCTCTTGTGCAGGAGCTCTTGCACAAGAGGGAAGTGTGGACGCTCAGCAGGGATTTCTTGCGCAAGAAAGCCCTATGGCTAAAATGGCCGTCGGAGCTTTCTTGCACAAGAGAGCGTCCACACTGCCATGGGCGCTCTTGCGCAAAAGCACAGCTCGCACATGGCAGTGTGGACGTTTTCTTGAGTAAGAGTTCTTGCACAAGAACACTTGCACAAGATGTTCTTGCGCAAGAAGCCGCGAGTGTAGACACAGCCCAACTGAGGCCTAATCAGTGCAGAGTAGAGCAGAAGAATGGCTTCTCATATCTACACACTTTCATTGTGTATTACCACCTGCACAGGATGATGGACAATGTTGGAGAAGAATAAACTTGCAACTATTATGCGGCTCACTAATCTTACCACTTAAAAGGAAAAGAGGCACTTTAAAAGAGCTTCAGAGTGCTTGAAGAATACAGAATCTGTTTTACTAATGTATATTTTTATGTATCTTGTTTATTGTGGCTGGGTATTTGAGGGAACTGGTCTGGATGACTCAGAGTTCTTTGGAAAAAAGAAGGTAACATTGACATTTCATCTGGAGAATAGATCTTTTTTAAAAAAGAGCATTAAAGGGTGTGCTGAGCTGGACTGATTGCTGTTTCGTGCCCTGCCCCCTATCGCCTCACATGCCCCATTGGTACTCAGCCCAGACTGGAGACGCTAATGATACAACCAGTGGACCAAATTCGGTGATGAATCCTGGTCACACGCCACGTGAGGCATATTGCACACACACTAAGGGTGTGTCTAGTCTACAGGTTTTTTTCGAAAAAAAGTGGCCTTTTTTTTGAAAAAACTTCCCCTGCATCTAGACTGCTGCCGCATTCTTTCGAAGTAAATGAAAAGAACGCGGCAGTTTTTTCGACCATGGAAAATCTCGTTTTATGAGGAAGAACGCCTTTTTTCGAAAGTGCTCTTTCGAAAAAAGGTGCTATGTAATGCAAACTCTGCTTTTTCGAAAGAGAGCATCCAGACGGCCTGGGTGCTCTCTTTCAAAAAAGCGGATTGCTTTTTCGAAAGTACTGGTTGCAGTCTAGATGCTCTTTTTCGAAAGTATCTTTCGAAAAAGCCTCTTTCCAAAGAGGCTCGCAGTCTAGATGTAGCCTAAGACTGATATAGAGGAAAATCTCTTTCGCCTTCATCATTTGTATTCTGGGGTCCAAGATCCTGACCCCAGAGCTGACGTTCCTCTCCTTGATTCCTTTTCACTGTGGAAATGACCCGTGCAGAACAAAATCCATTAGCACTCTTGTGCAAACAATTTTGTCTTATAACAATGGTTACAATTTCTGTCCATTTCACATGAAAACCATCCATCCTCGGGAACTAATTTAGTTCATTAAAATCTCATTTCCTTCGAAAAGTGCCAAAAACTCTTTCAGCAGAGACCTGGGATTTGGTTACTACAACCCATTACTATCAGCACTCTGCTATCTAGTATTTCATGGGGTAGGCCCTTCCAACTACTCTCAAATCCTTCTTGTGCCCATTAGCGGGATAAACTATGAAACCTGTATGATGGCTAACTCGGATGTAAAATATGGACACGTCGGAGAATGTTTTCACAGGGCTGTTTGAAATATTTCAGAGTAATAGTCATGTTTTAGTGCTATCTGGGAATTATGCTTGGTCTCCAGTACATCAGAGCAGGAGTTTTTCTATATAGGTAACATTTGTCTTCTGCTCTTGCTCATCTAGGAACAGATAACAGCCACATGAGAAAATGTTTTTGTCTTTCTGTTGACTCTGGCCTTACAGAATCTTTTGAAACACCTGTTTTTTAAGCAGGTAATATTCCATGCCTCTAATTTCCCCTTGTCCTATCTTATCTCTCCACTCTGTGATTAACATTGCGATCACACTAAAAATGTTTTATTTAGTGGATAATTGGGAGTACTGGTATCTGCTGTTTCCAAATGTCTTACTTTATTATCCTTGTTCAAGAAGGTCTTAATATTTAAGTGATTTACTGATCACTTAAAATGCCAGCCTAGCCATTAGGAGGTACATTTCATTATGCATTGCCTAATTTTATAGCACATTATTTCTTTATAAACAGACCCATTACTGGGAGACATTAATTAAACCTCTTTGCCCATTATGAACTACATTTGGAAGACAACAACAGAACCAAAACGTTTGCCCTGATGGATGGCCTTGTGACGCCAGCCCTTGACTAGCGGAGAAGTGCTGCTAGTGGGACTTGGTAATATTACGCCGCGGGTAGCTGGGACGTGTGAAGAAAAGGTCTGCTGAATAATACATGCCATTTGCACTTCAGCCTTGTTTGCTGAACTGTTCGGCGTCAATAACACGGTCCTAAGAGACTCTCTGGGGTCTGAGCCTTGCTGTAGCGCCATGACATCACTCATGTTGATTAATCTAATGTTGAAAGAAACAGGCTGCTGAAGAGACAGCCCCATGCCTGTGAGCTGTGTCTTCATACTCCTGCTCAGGCAGGGCCAGACCGAGCCATTTCAGCTCCCCGGGCAGACAGGTTAATTGCACCCCAGGTTGGGGGAAGGCACATGCGCGGCCCCGCCCCCACCCGGCACATGTGGGAGGGTGTGTGGAGCTAGAGACAGCAGGACGCACGTACCCGGCCCCGCCCAGCCTGGCTACCGCCACTGGCGCGCAGCCCAGGGCCGCCCGGGGTGGGCCGAGTCTGGCCGTGCAGGGTCCCGCAGCCGCGGGGGGTAGGGTACTGCTGCGGAGTTAATGTGGCCCTCGCCCTGGGCGGCGAGGGTGGCCGCTGGGAGCTGCTGCAGCCTGCGATCCGGGAGCCGGGCACCCCCCATAGGTTGGCGCCCCGGGCAACGGCCCAGCTAGCCCATGCCTTAATCCAGCCCTGGCTCAGGGGAAATGTATCTCGACACCTAATCCAACCGATTCCTACCACGCACATCCCTGACCATTCGGCACAATGTGAGAGAGATTCTCAAGGGCCAAAGCACTGCTAGACTATGGTTATCTACACAGAAAACTTGGCCTGCTTGTTCCATAGAGGGACATTTCAGCGTACAGTCCTGAAGCAGAAATCCAGCAAGATGCCACACAACGTGCTTGCTACCATTTCGGCTCCCACCACTAGCTCGTGTGACAGTTACAAAATGGACAACCTTAGAAAATTTCAAAGAGATTTTAACACAAGACTTCAAAGAGAAGCCTCTGAACTGTCATTCATGCTTAAATGTGACACTTTCCGAATGGGCCTTAACAAAGATGTTAATTATCTTACCCATTACAAAGATGGCTTCCCTAATTATCACCTCTAATATCTCAGGCTGTGTCTAGACTGCAGGGTATTTTCGAAATAAGTAGCCTTTTTTCGAAAAAACTTCACCTGCGTCTAGACTATAGCCGCGTTCTTTCGAAATTAAATCGAAAGAACGCGGCTTTTCTTTCGACGGCGGTACTCATTTCACGAGGAAGAACGCCTTTTTTCGAAAGTGCTCTTTCGAAAAAAGACGTTCTTGATTGCAAACTGTGCTTTTTCGAAAGAGAGCATTCAAACTGCCTGGGTGCTCTCTTTCGAAAAAGCGGCTTGCTTTTTCAAAAGTACTGCTTGCAGTCTAGACGCTCTTTTTCTAAAGAGGCTTTTTCGAAAGTATCTTTCAAAAAAGCCTCTTTCGAAAGAGGCTTGCAGTCTAGACGTAGCCTCATAGACACTAACTTCGCCCCCTCATCCTCCCTCTGTTCTAAAATCTGATTTGTCTATTTTATATGTGTTCACTTTTTTTAATTGTATCCTTTGGTATATATGGTCGTGCCAATTTTCTTCCACAATTTGATCTGAGGAAGTGGGTCTGGCCCACGAAAGCTCATCACCTAATAAACCATCTTGTTAGTCTTTAAAGTGCTGCATAGTCCTGTCTTTTCTTTTAGAAAACAGAGTGTTCCCTTTATCCATCAACCAGGAATGGCGGCAACCCCAGCGATATGCTTCTGTTTGTCCTTTACCAGGACCACGTAACAGAGACAGGACAGTGATCCAGCCTCCATGCCCTGTCAGCTCTCTGCTACTACGATGGACGCAACTTAGCAACCACTGTGGGCTTTTTCGGCGTGGCTGCCTGTCCAGGAGGAACTACTGTGCATTTTCCGGCCAAACGGCTCCATTATGATCAGATTGACTGGCTGCCGCATGTTGCCTTGAACTCCTCTGCAGTTCGGATTCTCATGCCAACGTGGGCTAAATTTTAACAGGTGACCTAAGAAGTAAAAATCTCCGGCGACATTTCAAAGGGGCCTGGGGCCCAGCTCCTGACACAGCCGCAGTAACAACAGCAGCAGCCGGAAGCTCCGGGCCTCTTTGAATCGCCTGCCCTGAGGCGATTGCACCATCACCCTTCCTCCCCCATTGGTCGGTCCACGTTTAGGGCCTAAAATAAGTGGCCAGATTTTCAATTTAGCTCAGTGCACCAGGGGCTGAGCCCTTTTGAAAACCAGGCCCTGGCTTAGGTGCTTCTTTGGGAGCCAAGCCAAGTAGGGGCAGAGCATTTGGCAAGCTGGCCCTTTGCTGCACCGGTTCTGTCTCCCCAGGCGGCCTACACCCGAGTCCTTGGCCTGCTCAGCCACAGAGGCCTATAGGATGTAACAAGTGGTAACTCCGCCCGGCGCAGGCACTGTTCCGTGCGTAATTCACGTGACGTCTGACCGTGCTGCGCGAGGGCGTGGGGTTGAAGGCAGCCGCTCCACGGAGCCACATGCACAAGTGTGCACGAAGACGTGCCAAGGAAAAGCACAAAAGCTCTCCCCACCCCCACAGGCTAACTCCTCAGTGGGGAGGGCAGGCCCTGTGTGGAAGAGGATGGAAAAGGACAGTGTGCAGAGCTCGGCAGGAGTTCAGTGGGGAGCAGGCTGCGTCGTCTCAGAGGCCTCCTCCAGGAGCTGCCTCTCAGGCGTGTGTGGCCTCGTATGGCATGTGGCAGGTGACAGCCTCACCTCCTTGCTCCCACAGCCCCCTCTTCCATGATTTACACCAGGGCCGCCTGAAGGGCAGGATGCAGGCTCGGCTGTCTCTTAGCGTGCCCGCTAAGCAATCAATACCGACGGACAGCTCCCATGTGCTGGTAACACCAGGCGTGGCCAACTGGCTGGAACTGGAAACAGCAGTTGTTGCTGAGACGCCGCCACACTGCAGCTCTGGGCAACCATTTCCGTGGTCACCGTTGTAACCGAGAGCAAAACAGCTAGAAAGGATTGTACCCGAAACGCCGTCACCATCAGAAGAGCCTTGGCTGTGCCGAACCAAGGGCCACCCAGAGGGGATTCTATTCTATTTCCATTGTTCCTGAGATGGTGGAGCATATGCCAGCGCTTGGAGATCAGTGCCAGGCCTCAGAGACATCTGCTCTTTGGAAACCAACAGCCACTCAGAGCTGGCTCCTCCTCTGCCCGTTTGGGCCAAGTATTGCACAAGCCAGCATGAGCGGATCCTAGCAGCACCACGTAGCAGATAATTCCCTCCCCCGCCTCCCCGCGCCCCGCGCCAAAAAACCTACACTTATTTGGAAGAAATGCAAAGCTTACTGGAAAACAGAGACCATCTTGGCAGTGATGCTGGCAGCACGTGTTGCTTTTCGTCTATCTCCGCACGATAGACTAAACAAAGGCATGAAGGGGAAGAAAATGTGTCGGCAACACTGTTTGATCCAGATTTTAAAGGAGAAAATTGAGTCTATTCTTTCACCATTGAGCACTGAAAGCTGTGCTTGAAAAACACACGCCAAGGCTTTGTCTACACTGCAAGGTTTTTCCAGCAGAGAGGATGCTAATGACAGACTCATTAGCATGAGTCGCGATGTCATTAGCATATTTTCCGCCGATGCTTTTTGCACAAGGGGTTGTTGCGCAAAAAGAAGCAGTGTAGCCGCTTCCGTTTTGTGCAAAAAAAACCTTTTGCGCAAGATCCTCACGCCTCTCCTGGCATAAGGAAAAAGGAAACGTTCACACTGCTTGTTTTTGCGCAAAAACAGCTTGGAATATATTATGCAAATGAAGTGTGACAAAATGCTAATCAGTGCTTCATTTGCACTGCCTTTTCCAGCAAAAGCTATAGTGTAGACAAAGACCTAAATTCTCTCCCAGTTCTGTGGTTTAAACAGTGGTTAGAAATAGGCAATCCAAAACTACTTTAGCCATGCATGACCCTATGATACAGTCCCTATGTTCTGGCCCTGCAGTAACGTTACTGTTAACAATGACCTCTCTACTAACTCATTTAAAAACTCTTCTAGGTCGGAGGTTCCTGGGTATTGCCATTAATAAGGGCAATGAAGTGCATAGAAATTTAACTAACTTTTATATAAGGTGACATGTGAACTGTTCACCTCTTCCCCTGCTAGAGGAGGACTACGGAACTGTTAGATAAAAAAAGCTCACATTCCCCTGTGTGCTAGCCTCCAAAAGACTAACGTAAAAGTGTTCCCATCACAACATATTTGTCATGAAATGAGAATTCAGCAGGTTTACATTGGCACGTTTTCCATGATGTCTAAAAAGTTATAAAATGCTCCACAGAGAAGCATTCTTGATGGGTAACTGCTATACTAGGAATCAATACAGGAGCAGCAATAATGTAGCCCAAGAAAAGGTCCCTGAGTGTTGTAGGTTTCTTGCAAGGGGAGAGAGAAAAGAGAGACAGTCCAGAGGGGAAAAAATGGCTGAGAGGGGAATTTTTGAACTCTTATTTTTTGGTGCCAATTCGTTTTCCATGTAATTGCTGTGAAAAACACACTCGGAGTTTAGTCGGTGTGTTTGTTTTTTTGCCATTTCAGTTAGATGATTTTTTTAACAAAATAAAGGCTGAAAACTCCTGTTAAAATGGAGCCCTGAAACACAAACTCAACTGCGGTGCATTCCAGTCTTGTCCTGTCATGGAAAAGATAATTCCATTTCATTCTTCCGGCAGGCACCTTCCTGCCAGCAAAATAGCCGAGCAAGAGAAAAACCACATGGAAAGGAATCAAATCAATAACAGCAAATCCGGCAAGGGATGCAAATCTAAGCTGCAGAACTGCTGTAACAAACAAACCTGAAAACAAAGTTATGATGTAACAATTGTTTGACAACAGCAACGGACTTTCTGTAACTTAATGCTGTCCGAAAATGGGGGGGGGAGGGTGGAAGGAGACACAGCTGGGAATACAAGACCAACTTCGGCCCCTTTTACCTCACTTCCAGCAGTACCTTGCTGCACGACTAGCTATATTGAAAACAATGAGGCTATCTGCTGACTATGTACCATAGGGAGGCAGAATCTGGCCTGAAGTAAACAAACCATTTCCAACACAGGTAGTCCTGAGTGAACCTTGCTACAGGGTCCATCCTGATGCCCAAATTCACTTCTGGACTGTCAAAGGGAGTGCTGGCCCCATAGCGCCCCTTTTCTGGTCAATTGCTGAAACCTGCCTCAGTTTCCCCTTTATGCAGTCTTTAAAATTCCACACCGCCCAGAACTGGGACCCTTGTGGATCCAGTTTATGACACACGTCTTTCAAAACCAAACTCAAACTTACATCTTCATCGCCATGACAACTGAGGCCGACCTGTCCTCCCTGCAGGTCTGTTCTCTTTTTAAAGGTCCTGGGTTTTGCCCCAGTTCCAAGCTAGGCCCAGCCCCCACTCTCTGATGGTCTTTCTTCATCCCTGCATGTCCTGCCTGGAGTTTGACCTTCTCCACAAGCCATCCCCAAAGGCGTCTTTGCTCTGGTAGCTCAGGAGCCTTCTCACTGCCTGAAGTGTCTGCAGGTATCTGCCACCCCACCTGCAGCTGCCTCCCCCTTGCTAAAGCCCAGTTAACTTCCCTGAAGCCCAACGGGGCAGCTGTCTGAAAACGAAAAGATGCTTACCAAATAGCAGCTTCCATGTTTTATATCATTTAAAACTCTGAGCATTGCGGCCTCCTTCATGGTCAGGGAGACAAGAAAATGGTTCATTCTCCCACACGTGCACTCTTATTCTTCTCAGAAACTGCTTCGTTTTTACTATCCAAGTCTCTCTTCTTGCTTCTCTCCGTCTCAGGCTATGTCTACACTGCAATCTTCTTCCGGGAAAAGATACGCAAATTACCAACTGCGATTTGCATCCCTTTTTCTGCTTCTTTTTTTCAGGAAAGGCTCTTTCCACATTTGGCCCGTCGGCACACTGCCCTGTGGATTCCCACACCCCCGGTGAGCCTGGCGTCTCTCCAGGAGCCCTGCTGCCCACGGCCATGCCTACATTTTGTGTCTTCTCTTCTGCAGCAATGTTGTTGCAGAGGTGTTGCGAGCACAGCGGGAACTAACAGAACTGCTGGGCCCCAGACAAAGCGGGAGGGGCTGGCTGTCTCCCTGCTCCTGGAAGAGGCCTCAAGAGGGAGGTGTGTGACTGGGACATCCAGTCCTTAGCGCTGCCCAGACGGCGCCACCTGGGGCTCCATCTGCTATTTAAAGGGCCCAGGGCTACACCGCCAGGCCCCTGGGCAGTTGCCTCTCTCCTCCCCTGCCGGCAGGACTGTGTGAACATAAATCCTTATTGTTTATGAGGCACTGGAGCATGGAGGCCCTAGACAGAGAACTGAGTTGAACATGGAGACTGACTGGGGTAGAGAGGGTGGAAAACAGCAGGATGAATGTTTACGTGGTTATATGGCTATCAGAGGACACCACGGCTCTCATAAAAACCCTTGCAACTTCCCAGAGTGTAACCCACACCCCTAGTGGGGTCACGGTCCCATGGAGTGGCACTTAGACTACATTCAGCAAGAGCTAACACCAAGGGAGCTCTACAGCATATGCTGAGATCCAGCTGGCTTCCTAGCTCAATGCTGAGGACCCTGGTTCAAATCTACCTGGGGGTGATTACAAAAGCTCAGCACATGGGGAAGGGCTCAGCTCCAGGAAGCAAGCTACAACCACGCATTGAGGCAACAATTGGCCAATATTAAATGTTTTGACCGATACTAAGCGTTTTGGGTTTTTTCACTGAACCCAAGTAGCGACTCCAGAAGCCAAGCTCATGGCACACACCGAAAGGGGAGGTTCAGAAAGGCAGCTCCCGGGGCGAGCAACTGGGGACTTTGGTGTAATCGGGATATTTCAGTTGCAGGTGCAAAACCCAAACGTTCACAGCCGGAAGGGTCCCTGCAACGTTCAGCCTGTCTGAAAGCAACATGAAGCATCTGGCTATACAGCTAGCAAAACAGAATCATAGAATACTAGGACTGGAAGGGACCTCGAGAGTCATCGAGTCCAGTCCCCTGCCCTCATGACAGGACCAAATACCTTCTAGACCATCCCTGATAGATATTTATCTAACCTACTCGTAAATATCTCCAGAGATGGGGATTCCACAACCTCCCTGGGCAATTTATTCCAGTGTTTGACCACCCTGACAGTTAGGAACTTTTTCCTAATGTCCAACCTAAAAAGGGGTTAATACGGCGCCTTTGGCAAAGAATGCCACAGGTAGGTGTCAGATGGTGAGGCTTTGGTCTTCCCGTAACATCAAACTCTTGGTCGTTTTTTTGGCTCTGATTCAGCAAGCTACGTAAGCACGTGCCCAACTATAAGCATGTGAGTAATCCCACCCATGCTGGCTTTCACTTGCTAAGAGTTAGGCACCACAAGCACCATGTTGAGCAAAGCCATAGAGATTTGCTGTTTGCAATTATCATCCTGAAGCAGGGAGGCCCTGAATTTCAGCCCCATTGACAACAGCTGTGCGGTTTTTTCTTTGTTTAAAGATGCTCTATAAACTCAACCCCCTGAAATCCATTGCCAAAGGAAGCCTATTTGCACTGCGGAGCTTAGTGTTGCTCTCCGGTGGCTCAGAGAAGTCACGATGATCTATAATCGTGTTGTTAAAGAAGCCTCTTGAAGAGGAATCAATTCGGGCTTTGTCGGCTGTAACTGGACCTCCTGCAACTCCGAGTCCTGGATACGGAAACCTGCCAAATTCCATGAATTCCCGATTTGACTTTAAAGCCTTTTCTTTCTCCCCAGTAAAAATGCTAATGCGGTTCCCTGTCCTCTGTAGAGGCACTTAGACACACACACATACATACACACACACACACCCCGCTGCCATAGAAATGCTTCGCCTAGATTTTCACTCCAAAGCAGATTTCTAGGCCAGGCAGTTTCACTAAAATACAGACTTCAGAGTTGTGCAGGGAGTTATTAAAAAGGCATTAATGAGACAGGATGTGTAAACTTCTTCCACAGCTAATGGTAATGACCTGAGAAATTTGCATCAGGCCAATAAGAACAAAAAAACTCTTACTTTTTAGAACAGCTTTCTGTGTGAATCTACATTTTCAGCCCTTCTGATCTAAACTGGACCTGGGTAATGAGAAAAGAGTCAATAAAGCATTAGGAGTGACCAGTTCTTAATGGAGCACTCTCTGTCAATCACCCCGGGGCTAAATAAGCAAATCAGTGAGAGGGGAAAGCCCATCTCTTTGCTTCCTTTCATTTTGGTCCAGTGTCAAAAGGCAAAACAACCGAAAAAGGAAGAAACCCAACTGGATCAGCAAGGGACTTTCCCTGAAACATGGCTAAGCCCTACAGACTGATGGCAATGTAGCTGATCACGTGCCTTTCCAACCAGAACAATGGTGCTGCTGGTGTCATAGGAAGAGCCCGAGAGACGCCAGACATCAGGCCACTCATGAGACAGTAGCCCCAAAGCTTTCTGCAAATTCATCGACCACTGTGAAAATCTCAGGGGAGTGGCTTGTGACAGCGATGGAGAGAGGGACTCATTCAACAAGAAGGCGGTAGCCAAGACATGGGATCTTTTCTTTGAAGGCTGATATATTTTTAGATGCTTTGGGGGGTGGCCGAGTTAGTCTGTACAGGATAAACTTAAAAAACAACAAATGGTTTAGTAGCACTTTATAGACTAACAAAACATGTAGATGGGGACAAACACTTTTAAGGGACAGACACTTTCTCAGAGCCTCTAGTAAGGGCTTCTCTCTCTCTCTCTTTGGCTTGCAAATTACACCTATTTAGACCAAGTGCTCTAAATTCAGAGGTCGTGCGAAAGTAAGAAACACACGAGGAAGCGTGAGGCCCGGCTATGCACCAAGCCACACCAGTGTTGTGATGTTGCACTGATTTTGTTCAAAAGGTGCCGTTTGTGTGTGAAGACGCTGACACTGGTTTATACCTGGCTGGCACCTGACAATTGCAACTCCTATCTGAACACCTTTCAATAGCCCCGCGAGCGGTCACTATGGGCAAGTGATCTCAGCGAATGAGTCGGTATTTACAGTTCATCATTCTCATATGCACAACTTTTGAAGCCCATGTTTTTGGGACGGGCAGCAAGACGCCCTGTGGCTACCTTACGGCATGAATACTCAACACCAATCACAGCCTGTCCTCCTCCTGTTTGCTCACAGGCATTGGCCATTCAAAGAAGGGAGGTTACATAGGACTGAAGAGGGTGGACATTTCTGCCTGCAGCTCTGATCGTTTCCCCAAACCGTGCCAAAAGCGATTAATGAAACAAACCAGCTGCTTGCAATATATTCCTCTCTCAGTGGACAGAGGATCACAAGATTGAGTTCTATGAGTGGTTGTAAACCTCTCCGGTCAAAATGAAACACACTGAAATATTAAGAAAACCATACTTACTCTTCTCTTGAAGAATTCAATACCTAGAAGTATTCCCGGTTAACTATTTCCCACAGCAAAACTCCCAGGTGATATTTAAATGATGTGTGTCTTTTCACTGCTTTGCAAGCCTACAGAAAGAGCCACGTCAAAATTCCTCTTCTCTGAGGTTTGATTTTATTAATGAAAGTGCCAGCAGAAGAATCACAAATATTTATTTCGATTCAGCTCCCTGGATAGTCACCGACTTATGGAGATCAGCAAATCAACCTTCTTGGCGTACCCATGCAACACACGCGTACAACGAGGGTGATCGGCTGATCTGCATGATATTTAAATAACTGTGCCGTCTAAACAGGGGAGATGAAGCACAGCCATAAATATCTGTGATTCTTCTGTTGGTATTGCCATACGCCTGCGTGGACACAGGGCTGGCCTTACCATGAGGAGAACTGAGGCAGCCGCCTCAGGTGCCAGACTATGGGGAGGTGCCACTAGGACCCAGAGTGTAGAAAATTGTGTCTGCTGCTGGTGCATATGTATTCTCTCTGCTCTGAAAGTTAAGTGTTACTTAAAATTTTTGAACAAGGCATTGTAAGTTGTTAGTTCTCCTTTATTGGGGTAGGTAGCAGAGCAGCACCAGGAGAGAAGTAGAACAGGAAGAAGGCAGAATTGAGACCTTTCAAAGTTTGGCCCAAACGAGGAGACATGGGGGCGTCATTTGAGCTCCCCACCTCAGGATCGCGATCGGGGCTTTTTTGCAGAAAATAAATCTCAGCTGTCTACACTGGCCCTTTTAAGGGACTTTTGCCCAAACAGGAGCAGCATAGTATTGCTGCAAAAAGCACTGATTTCTTACAGTAGGAAGTCAGTGCTTTTGCGGAAATTTAAGCGGCCAGTGTAGACAGCTGGCAAGTTTTTCTGGAAAAGCGGCTGATTTTCCGGAAAAACTGGCCAGTCTAGACACAGCCCTTGTGTGTCTAGCATTTCCTCCTCTGCTGCTAGCGTGGCCTAGTCTAGAAGTTCCCATTTTTTAAATTAAGCGGAAAGCCCAAGATTCCAACTTGAGTCCAGCACCAGGAACTTTAAATAAAGCATCACCGACCGCAAGTCGCTACAAGACTCACAAGAGGTGGCGGCTCTTTGCAATCAGGGCATGTTGTGGATTGGCTTTCTCCAGCGTCAAGGTGTGGGTGTTTGGGGAGCGTATGCCTCTGCCTACCGGACTGAAGAAGAGCTCCATTCGTGTTGTCAGGAAGACTCAGTATTCTAGGCTGCATCTGCCCATGACTTTGCACGCTTCCCTCTCAACCTGCTGAGCTTCTGCCAGGTGAAAAAAAAATCTGCTGTCTTACTGTCGCTCCCATTTTTAAATAGATCCATTAAAAATCCAATGCTCTGACTCATCACCTCAATGCAGCCAGTAAAACCAGGACTCCTCATAAATGGGACAGTTTTTTCACCGCCATCCTAGAAAGTTTGGCACGCGTTCAGTCATTGCAGGCATCACAAAAACAATCTCTCAATGCCGCGGCTTCAAATTGCTTCTCCTCGATAAACTGTGAACCAATAAAGCAGCAACATTTGGCCAAGGTCACATTTCAAATGCTTCCACTTGGCAGGCACCCAGTACAAACCAGATGGATAAATATTGGTACAGGATGCTTAACACAGCAGCTATCCTCTGCATATTGATGGGATTTGAGTTGTTTTACTGTACATGTGCATTAATGTTTGATAGGGAGACTAGCACGCAAGTGATGGTTGTCAGCTCTCTCCAACCAGGTTAAAATGCATGTCACGTAAGTCAGACAACACTACCGCCACCGTTCGGAGAATACATCTAACTAGAGCTGCACAGAAAACAGGTTTACTAACCTGGGGAAATTTTTGAGATTTCACATTTTTTTCTCCTCCCCAATGAGCACAAGGAAACCACCACCAAACTTTCAAGAACGGTTCAGAAACCACAACGACACACGACGAAGTCAGGTCCGCCAAAGCACATCATTTTGATCGCTTCCAAACTTTTCCTTTGGAGTTCAACCTTTCTTCAATGGACTTCCACTTCAAAACGACTCGTCCTCAACAAGCACGATCGCTTTGCAACGCCTTTTCCAATTTTTTTCCAAATGGGAAATTTGTCGAAACTGGCCCTTTCCCATGAAAAATATCTATTTTGATAAATTGGGGGATTTTTCGACAGATAGCTCAGTGGTTTGAGCATTGACTTGCTAAACCCAGGGTTGTGAGTTCAATCTTTGAGGGGGCCACTTAGGGATCTGGGGCAAAATCTGTCAGGGATGGTGCTTGGTCCTGCCGTGAGGGTAGGGGACTGGACTCGATGACCTCTCAAGGTTCCTTCCAGTTCTATGAGATGGTATATCTCCATATATTAATTAATATTATATTATTAAAAATGTTTTGTTGGGAATTCCTGGCTATCTCTGCTGCTGTCCTGAGGCTGGAATACAGACCATTACCCTGGGTCAATCATCAATACTGGAGCTTATGGCAGCTGTATCCACATGAGCATGGACTCTTCTTCCACACACCTTCCCCTGGTGCATGGGCAGAACCCATCTGCACTGAATCCACCAAGCATAGAACTCCTCTGCATGCCACTTCAATAGCCAGCCATCTACCTGTAGAGCCAAGGTAGTGCTGGGAGACGGGAGAGTCTTCCATACCACCCATGCTTCTAGGTTTACATGAGAAGGCACCTCTCTGGGACTGAGGCTATTTGGGTTCCTGTGCCAGAACGCACATGTGATTTTGGGGAAGTCATGTCATCTGTGACTCAGTTTCTCCTGTGTAAAACAGAGCTAGTTCTTCCTCTGCCTATCTTGTGTGTTTAAACTTAGAATGCTGTGAGATCAGGACTGTCTCTTACTACGTGTTTACACCACACCTGCCATGATGGAGCCTTGATCTTCTTCAGGGGTTCTATCAACTACCAGTCAGCATGAGATATTCATCCTGCATCAGCGGCCATCTTGAGCCAGCTCACAGACAGCTCCCCTGCTGAGGCAAAAGGATCCAGCTTTCCTCTCACAGACCCAAACTGATAGCTATACATTGTAGGTACATACTTCACAGTCACCCAACCCACAGAGTAGCCACCACTGTTTGGGATGGACTCTGTATGTTTACCGCAGAATTTCTACTGAAATGAACCAGTCATTGGGAGTAACAGGAAGTACAACCTCAGTCTCTGGAGAGAAGTTCCTATTCCACTATATACTCTCTAGTTTTGCTCTCAAGAAATGGAGCCAACAGCCTCTTGGGTCAACTCTGGGCCCCTCTCCAGTATGCACTTGGTTCTGTGTTCCTTCTTACCTGGCACCTTAGCTCTGAAGAACAGACCTAATGCATCATGGCAATACCGCCAAAGTCGTGTTCTAAAATAAAAGGAAGATGTGGGACCACTCCAATAGGGATAAAGAGGGAAAAAGTCCCTGCCCTTCCTAGTAGCGTCTCTCCCCTATTGGCTCCTGCAGTGGAAA
The DNA here is from genome assembly GCF_052426305.1 of Pelodiscus sinensis. NCBI lineage: Eukaryota > Metazoa > Chordata > Testudines > Trionychidae > Pelodiscus > Pelodiscus sinensis. The sequence continues at coordinate 5,368,255 of NC_143056.1, forward strand.
CTCCAGCAAAGGAAGAAGTTAACTTAGCCCCAGTATGGCAGCCAAGCTTGTACTGACCTTCCATCGTAGGAGCTATTTTGGCTCTCTCTTACCCTACCGGCTTCACATTACTTCTGGTGACCCCTGGGTTTTTTCCTTCCCTTTGTACTGAGTGCCAGCTCTGCACTGATTCAAGGGTGGAACTCTAACAGCCCACCTTCTAGTCCATAGATCTTTCGTACAGCAGGCCATGAAGAGATGGATGCTGTTTGCAGAAACAGCTAGGGATGTGTCAAGGATTTCCATGGGCAGCTAATCAATATTTCGCCAACTCACCACATTTGCAGAAGTTCCCCTGCTTTGCACCACTGCATGCTGGGAAGATTTCATAGGGAGGCCAGTGGGGGCCTTTATTGCTCTGTGTGGTCTTGTAAATACGTTTCGCAATTGCACCTACTGGCCCTAATGGGGTTGTGATCATTTCTACCTGCTGAGGATCTGACCTACACATTCATTTCCTTCTATTCAAATGAGGTTTCACTGGGTGGACACAGAGTGGCCTGCCCATGCTCCATCTACCTCGATACAGACTCAGCTGGTGAGCTTGGTTGATCTCCATGTGGCTCAATGTGGCCCTCTGCCTCAGTTTCCCCCTTAGCAGGGCTGCTTCAGTATGTTTCACCACCCTGACAGGCAGTAACTTTTTCCTAACGTCCAACCTAAGCTTCCCTTGCTGCAAGTTAAGCCCATTGCTTCTTGTCCTATCATCAGAGGCCAACAAGAACAAATTTTCCTCCCTCCTCCCTGTAACACCCTTTTAGGTAATTGAAAGCTGTTCTCATGTCCCCTCTCCGCCTTCTCTCTTCTAAACTAAACAAGCCCAATTCTTTCAGTCTTCTCTCATAGGTCACGTTCTCTAGACCTTTCAGCATTTTCATTGCTCTTCTCTGGACTCCCTCCAATTTCTCCCCATCTTTCTTGAAACGTGGTGCCCAGACACAATACTGGACACAATACTCCAACTGAGGCCTAATCGGCCGAGAGTAAAGCAGAAGGATCACTTCTCGTGTCTTGCTCACCACACTCCAGTCACGGCAAGTGATCAATAGAAATGTAGCATCATCCTCAGGAAGGTAAGCTACAAAAACAATCATAAGCACGCGTTCCAAAGTTTGCTACCCCACAAACACGCAGGCACCCTGGCAAAATCATATTACAAGGTGTGCCATGGGCAGCTTTCATGGAAAAAAGAAAAATATCCATTCACAACATAAAAGAGAAGAAAAGAGGAGCCGTACAGGCAGTGGTCCTCTCCGGAAGCAAGCTGCTAACAAAACAAAATCAGGTCCACAGAAAACCAATGGCCACACTCTCATCAGATCTAGCGGGGCGAGGGAGGAGTTAGTATCATTATTATTGGTGTTGAAGCCCAAAACAGGAAGCCACCTAGTGGTCCGCACTGTATTGTCTTTGATAAGAATCCCTCTAATCTAGTTGTAGCATGCTAAAATCAAAACACCAAATAAGGCTTTCTGGGTTAGCTGAGTATTTGCTAATCTGTGTCGACGCAGAAGATCAAAATGTGAAAGTGAAAAGGGGTTTGGGTTTTTTCCTCTTGTTTTCATCCAAGACTGAAATCAACAGTTTGGATACACGATGCTTAACTAAATCTCAAAGGTGCACCCACCTGCCAGCAAGTCTTCTGTCAGAAATGCAGTCTTCCCACATCAGGGTGGCGGGTCTAGGCTGACAAGGGAATCCATTGTTTCCCTTTCTCTCCACATCATCCTCTTAGTAATAGCTGAACTGTTATGCAGTGGGCCTCGACAAATTCCTTTTTGCCATTTAAATAGCGCTTCCTCAGATACACCGCCAGGAAGAAGTAAATTGGAAGAAAAATGAAGCTGTGGGAAAAGAGATGGAACAGTCCAAATCAAGCAACTTTCTCTTGCAACATTTGGGCTATTACATGGTAGTGAGTCATCCGGGGTCTGTTTGTCAGAGGCTGGGAATGGGTGACAGGAGAGGGATGAGAAGCTGGATATGGGTCAACAGGGCGCCCTCGTAGCCAAGAAGGCTAATGGCACATTAGGGTGCATTAGAAGGAGCATTGTCAGTAGAGCTAGAGAAGTGATTATTCCCCTTTATTCGGCTCTGGGGAGGCCACATCTGGAGGATTGTGTCCAGTTCTGGGCCCCCCACTACAAAAAGGATGTGGACGCATTGGAGAGGGTCCAGCGGAGGGCAACCAAAATGATTATGGGGCTGGAGCACATGACCTACGAGGAGAGGCTGAGGGAGTTGGGTCTGTTTCGTCTGCAGAAGAGAAGAGTGAGGGGGGATTTGATAGCAGCCTGAAACTTCCTGAAGGGAGGTTCCAAAGAGGATGGAGAGAGGCTGTTCTCAGTAGTGACAGATGGTAGAACGAGGAGCAATGGTCTCAAGTTGCAGCAAGGGAGATCTAGGTTGGATATTAGGACAAATTATTTCCTTAGGGGGGCGGGGAAGCACTGGGATGGGTTCCCTAGGGAGGGGGTGGAGTCTCCATCCCTAGAGGTGTTTAAGTCTCGGCTTGCCCAAGCCCTGGCTGGGATGATTGAGTTGGGTTGGTCCTGCTTTGGGCAGGGGGTTGGACTTTATGACTCCTGATATTTCTTCCAGCCCTAGGAGTCTAGGATTCTAGGGGTCACTTGAGAATTCCCTGTTGGGTTCCCTCCCTCTGGGGCATCTGGCATTGGCCACTGTCAGCAGACAGGATACTGGGCTAGATGGACTATTGGTCTGACCCAGTGTGTCCATTCTTATGCTCCAAAACCCACTGAAGTCCATGAGATCCTTTGCATAGACTTCCAATGGGCAAGAAACACCTTAACATCTTTATCCCCGTTCTAACGCAACCCTCAATGGAAGCCGTAGCAATATGCTGTCTGCTGCGTGTTCCCGTTGTGAAATGCACCAAGCCATTTAGTTTAATAAATGATGCCATTATAATTATACATATTAGACATGATGGCCTGGTGTCCAGCAAACTCCAAAACACCATGTTCTGGAAAAGCTGTTCTGTCAGCTTATGCTGATCCGGACGCATTAACTAGACACGCTGATTATTGCTAACGAGGACCATAGGCTTGCTGTGTCCAAATGTCCATCTCAATTAATTCAGTCCATTTGCTGAGTGGGTGCTTTGATTTCTGTGTAGCCTTAATGACTGAAAAGAAAAGGGGAATTCTAAAGGGAAGTCAGAGAGCAAAGTACACAGCCGCGTACAGAAGCAAAACACTAAGAAAATATATTACTAGCGATGAGTACTAGGAAGTCACCTCCTCTAGTTCATCTGTCCTCTCACTTGATTTCCATTAGATTACTAACCGGTGAAGGTTGGAAATCCTTATCCAGAGTGAATAGACATTGGCTTCTGTAAATGACAAGAAAATTAAAGTGAGTTAGCTCTCTCATTCATACCCAAATCACCACATCTAACTCCATACATAAAGATATCTTTGGGAGCAGGGTGAATGAGATAGAATTTTCTTTTTTTAAAACAGCAAAATCCCTAAATGCAAATGTACAAATTTCCTCCAATAAAAGATCGAGAGCAAAGCATTTGCGATATGCCGGTTTTGATTTCTTTACTTTGTTCTGTGCGGAAACCTTGTTCTAGCAAATCAGAAGAGTCTGTCTAGCTAATGAACTCGAGTCTTTTAGGTCGTTCTCTCGTGCTCCTTGGGAACTCCTCCCGTAAGTCCAGGAACAGTACGTATCTGTAAAAATAATTCAGCATGGCTACACTCCATTGCACATCTTTCTGTAACAAGCTTTTCTCCCCTAATTAATTAGGGCTCTGTCTATTTCTGTTTGGGAGAACATCAGTGTGGGAGAGAGCCAGAGAGAAAGCAAGAGAATTTTAAATTTGGTTGTGATACTGTTGTCCAGTTTCGTAATTTAGTTAGAATAACTATTATTTATTTTAGCAGATTAATAATTAGAGACAGACAAATTATCCAATAGGAATAAATTGAGTGACTAATTTGGATTTTTTTCTCATCACAAATCCTTCATAAACAGAAGATTTATTCTTTATACTTGTTCAGTTTATGAGCCTGATCCAAAGTCCATTGAAAGTCTCAGTCCTTATTTCCAAAGCCCTCAAAGGCCTGGGCCTAGCGGTCTAAAAATCCCCAAGCTGCGATCAACAACTCACACTTCAGCAGCATGGGATTTCATCTTTGCAGAGCCAGAACTTTCTTGGGGCTGGTTCTCAGTTATAGAATCATAGAATCATAGGACTGGAAGGGACCTCGAGAGGTCATCGAGTCCAGCCCCCCACCCTCAAGGCAGGACCAAGCTCCATCTACACCATCCCTGACAGATGTCTATCTAACCTGTTCTTAAATATCTCCAGAGAGGGAGATTCCACCACCTCCCTTGGCAATTTATTCCAATATTTGACCACCCTGACAGTTAGGAATTTTTTCCTAATGTCCAATCTAAACCTCCCTTGCTGCACTTTAAGCCCATTACTCCTTGTCCTGGAAAGAATGTTATGGAAAGAATCCCCCTAGAGACAAAGGCCCATCACATATCTTACCATCACCTCTCCCCACTTGTTCTGCCTGCCTTGTGTAACCCCAGGAGCTGAACATGCCTGCTGGTGTAACGCTGGCAGACGCCAGTTGTCTACAGACAGAATCAAACTTGGGACTTCTGGAGCTTAGTGCATGAACCTCTACAGCAGCCGTGGCCAACCGGTGGCTCATGAGCTGCATGTGGCTCTTCCTCCACCCCCCGGCAGGGTGTGGCTCGCAAAGTCCCTCCTCCCTCCATGGCTTCTAAAACTGCCCTAGCAACACCAAAAATGGTCCTCTCCTCCTGGCTCCCTGTGCTGACCTGGGCCGGGGAGTCGTCCGGCGTGGCCATTAAAGATGTAGAATTAAAGATGGTGTCGGCAGGTGGGATGCATTTTCTTAAAGGGGCAGTCCTTTTTTTTTTTCCTCGACAGCTTTGCCCTGGCTCTTCATGCTGGATCCACTGATATCTTTGTTCAGAATGGGTTGGCCACCCCTGCGCTACAGCTTGAGCTCAGGTAAGGCTGTAGAGCAACCTCATTCTTCCTCCCTGTAAGTGCTCTTATTGCTGCTAGATGGGACAGTACCACCCCCAGCAGGTGTGGGGGTTAAAATGGCACATGGGTGTGATTTGTGAAGGCGGGTGTGTCAAAAAGCCATAAACAAAGACTTTGTTCCAGGGAGCAGCTCAGACTTTGCGGGTTGGGGATCACCACCCTTGCTCACAGTAACTCAGTGCATGGGCAGTCGCCTCTTGGATACCCTATGGAGCTGTTCCTCTTGCCACACAGAGCCTCTGGACTCCAACCAGCCATGGGGTTCTGGCCAGGCCCAGTGTTGGCTGAACCTGGTGATGTTCTGAACTCAACGAGCCTTCTGCCTTCTTCATCGCTGTTTCCATCGCTTCACACTGATGTTCTTGGCTGCACAGTGACAGTCCTGGGATCTTCTCATATAGCTCAAGGGTGGGGAACATTTTGGGGGTTGGGGACTACTGACCCACAGGAAAATCAGTCCGGGGCCATACACAAGTGAGAAACAAAACCCAAAAAAACCACCCCTCATTGACGTGACCCCTGAATGAGAAGGAGAAAGATGCTCTCCACATTCTCCTCACACACCAGAGCCGAGTAGGGCCCATGCTAGTGCCAGCCCCACAGGGAGAGAGCAGGAGGGCTGGAGTGCCAGTATGGGCTCACCAATGCTGGGGGAGGGGGAGCCCCGAATCTCGGAGGTTGGATTCAGGCAAGCTGGGAGTCACATCCACCCCCCAGGCCTTAGGTTCCCCACCCCTGGTTTAGATCAACAGAGCGCAGCAGAGCTATACAAGAATAAACCTCTCCCAAAACCAGGATCTCCACTGCATGCCGGTTCAGCCACCGGGGGGAAGACGAGACAATGACCCGCGAGCGAGTCGCGCCTCAGGGTACTACTGAAAGGCCCTCAGGCACTGTGGTAAAGAAGGGCAGGGTCAGAACCGGTTCAGAACTGAAGTCTTTCAATGGGAGTCCAGTGCTCTTTGGATCTGCCTCTGGTTTCTGACTTTGCATTTTGTTATCCGGGTTGCAGACTGGCTCCCTGATTCGGTGGTTCCCTCCCAGGGGGTCCACCAAGCAGAGCCTGCATTGGACGTACGGGGGCCCAGCGCAGAAAGCCACTCCGTTGCATGGGCTGGAATGCTGGGACGTGAGGCCTACCACCCAGGATGGAAGCCAAAGCCTGAGCCATGTAGCTCCAGCAGATACTCCCTTTTCTTCCCTCCCCAACTTGGGCAGCCCTGGGCAAGGGGCCAAAGGCAACTGGCCTGCATGATAGCCTCTAATGTGGGCCTTGGCTTTCCCATGCTGAAACTAGGCGTCATGGCACGTGTGGGCCATGGAGTTTGTGTAGCATGTTGTGGGGGGGCGTCTTAGAAAGGAAACGGTCGAGAACGCCCTGCCCCAATTTGCACAGCGTGGTTTCTGCGGGCTCGGCGACGGAGCCATTCCCAACACACAATCACCCAGGCAAGGCCTGCTCCTGCTGAGGTGCCAGCGTGCCGGTCTGCATGGGCACGTGGCTTTCTCTGCGCACAGCGATTCGCCGAACATGCACGCCCTCCGAAGCACTCGGTCCTGCGAGGACGTTGGTGAATAGCCAGTTACCGAAGGGGCATGAGCACAGATGGTCTGGACAGCTGTTTCCGATACAAACACACATTTGCTCACAGCAGGCTAGAGGCAGTGGGACATGCCAGTGGCTTGTGGACACTTCTACGACGCAAAACAGAAAAAACCGTACACTCGATCTAACCAGCCTGTTCAGCTGGGGTCGCCATTGCTTTGCGTCGGCCAAACTGCCTAAAAGCGCCAGCGCATCCTAGTGAATCGGTCTCGCTTTTGCAGGATCCGGCCATGAAGAGAAAGAAATAGATCCTTCCCCAAATCCTTCCCAGGAAAGGATTCCATGGACTGTGCTCCGCTCACACGTGGGCGTGAATCATAATGCACCAAATAACTTTGATAGCATGTGAGTCGAATGGTTCAGAATATCGACGGTGCATTTACCGTTCCCTAATAAAACGTGGACAGCTTTTGTTGTTCCATTTGTCGGGCATTTGGCTTGACTTTGTACTCCATCTGTGTCTCTTTCGTATCTAGCTGCTCCCAGGGGGCAGAGTGTCAGCATGTTAGGTTTAGGGGAAAAAAGCAAGCAGTCTCTCTGGAATTCTCTTTCATCTGCCATATTATTAGTATTATTGGGACAACCTATGTCCAGATGGAAATGCAGGCTGGCACGCACGGTAAGCCTTCTTCATTACCTTCTGTTCACGACTGCTTTGCCAGTACAGATTACGTCCATGGGCAAAGTGGAACTCCACACCAGTGGCAGATCGTCTCATTGAATTAGTGCTTTCCAGGTTCGCTTGATGAATTCACATTACATTTTGCCATTTGTTTGCTACGACTCAGGGGCTTGCAGCTGTCAGAGAAGGTGCTATACAATCGTGCACGAATACGGTCTAGAAATAAATTTTAGAAAGCAAAACGAGCTAAGCTAGAGATTCCTTTTTCAACAGCAGCCTGGAAAAATATTGTCAGATCATTTTTTCCTGACAGGAACTTTTAGGGTGTCATCTTTCCCTCAAGACCTGGAACAAATAAACACTTTTAGAAAAAAATGTTACTCTCAAGGGGTATGTCTACACTACCCCACTAGTTCGAACTAGCGGGGGTAATGTAGTCATCCGCAATTGCACATGAAGCCCGGGATTTGAATTTCCTGGGCTTCATTTGCATGAAGCCGGCCGGCGCCATTTTTAAATGCCAGCTAGTTCGAATCCCGTGCCGCGCGGCTACACGCGGCACGGAGTAGCTAGTTCGGATTAGGCTTCTAATCCAAACTAGCTGTACTCCTCGTAATCCGAACTAGCTACTCCGTGCCGCGGGTAGCCGCGCGGCACGGGGTTCGAACTAGCCGGCATTTAAAAATGGCGCCGGCCGGCTTCATGCAAATGAAGCCCGGGAAATTCAAATCCCGGGCTTCATTTGCAATTGCGGATGACTACATTACCCCCGCTAGTTCGAACTAGCGGGGTAGTGTAGACATACCCAAGTATACCCTTCAGGATTTTAATGTGGTACGACCTCCCATTTTTCTCTGTCCTCTAATATGGTTCACGCATATTGAAAAAAATCTCCAGGTGCCATCACAATGGATTCTGTGCTAATAGCCAACGGAGGGGCAACATTACAACACAGCAGCTGATCCGAATGTGTGTGAAACTCTGTGACATTGCATACCAAAGTGTAGACTTAATTTCAAAAAGACTGAACTGAAAAAACTCCCATCTAAAAAAAAAAAGGAAAAAATAGACCGAAAAGTGTAGCCGGTTGCCATGGCGACCGTGGGCTGTGCAAGGAAAAGCTGAAGGAACCTTTACACTTATTTAAATGCTTATTATAGCATTATGCAAAACAGGGGAATAAACGCAGCAAAAAGGTTAACATTCTTTTAAGAAAAACAGTCGTTCCAGCATGAGCAAGGTAACAATTAAGAAGACAAAAAACGAAGGCCTTGTTTAAAGTGAGTCATTGGAAATAATGATATAAATTAATTATGCCCTCCTAAATTAATGAGAAACAGAAGAAACACAAAGGGAAAAAGAGGGAATTCTAGCTGGAAATCACATTCTGACTTGACAAGGGCACCGGGTGAGCGAGTACAGCAGCAAACCGCCTCTGTTAGCATCTTTGCGAGCGTGTGCCGCGCCTGACAGAGTCGCTGGCAGTTCTCAGGGCCAGATCTTGCTCAGCAATCTCAGTGGGGGCAGAGGGGAAACCCTTCACCTCACCCACCACAGGGGTCTGCTTGTGTCAGTCTGGGGATGTGCATTTGGCCCTCAGCCGCTCTCCTCAGAACATCGTGCCACAGTTCCTGCCCCAACCCAGCAGTGGGAGTTGGCGTTTTCCTGTGTGCCTTTGCTTTTCACTTCCAATTAGCATTCAAACCGAGTCCTGGAAGGGGCAGGAGACAAACAGGATGGAAATTAGACAGGGGGGGGGCAGAGAAATGACAGAGGAGAAAATTAGATAGATGGGCAAAGAATGGAGCCCACAAGCAAAGCATTTGGTTAGCTCTTGGCTAGCGGGAGCACGGGGTGCTACATAGCCAATGGAGCGCACAGGTGAAGTCTCCTCTAAAATCTAGCCTGGGATGGACACAGCTCTGTCTACACTGCATGGCCTCCCCAGACAGGCACCGCAGTGGCGGGTCAGAAGAAAGGCGTAGACGGGAGGGGAGGATAGTATAGTGTACCAAGGATGTGTCTGTCTGCCTTTAGGATGCCTCTCCCATTCCTTGCTATCCTACTAGCCTTCCTTGTGTCTCTCCCTTTCCTCTTGACCCTTCCCTTACTTTCCCCCATAGTTCCCCGACCGACCCCTCTGCTGGACAGAGGCGAATTAAGACTCATCAGGACATGATTCTACCAAAAGTTTTTTGCCTTCTGAAAACATTTAGCCCGCCAGCCCCCATCAAAACCTCCCTCCCCGTTCAAACTCCCCTCCTCCAGGATTGGCTCTCCCCCCCACAGTCCACACCTTCTCATAGGCTGCTCAGCCAGCAGCAACTCAGCCCCGCCATGGCCCTTTGCCTGCTGACTTTGCCCCACCGCCTGTTAACGCTGTCCAGGCCCTGCTGCTCCAACTGGGCCACCAAAGGAGGACTCCGTCTTACTCCATCCCTGCAGGGCAAGGAAGGGAATTAGAGACCCTCTCTTGGGAAGGAGAGAAAGGATTTTAAGAGGCACGTACCTGCCCCGCCTCATAATTCAAGCAGGGGCCTGAGAGAGGGTTGCCCCGGTACATATTTTTTCCTCATGAGAGGTTGATCAGAGCGAAGGAGAGCAAATTCCATTACATTCTCACCCAGGCCTTTACACTCGGGGTACGTCTAGACTACAGGCTTTTGTCGACAGAAGTTTTGTTGACAGATACTGTCGACAAAACTTCTGTCAACAAAGAGCGTCTACACTACATTGAGTTCTGTCGACAAAGCAAACTGCTTTGTCGACATGGTAGTGTAGACGCAAAGGACAGTTTACATGTAATGACACCTTCTGTCGACAGAAACTCTGTCGACGGAAGGCATTATGCCTCGTAAAATGAGGTTTACCAGCATCGACAAAACTGCTGAGTTTTGTCGATGTTATGTCGACAGAACTCAGCGGTAGTGTGGTATAGTTTTATCGACAAAAGTCCACTTTTGTCGACAAAACCCTGTAGTCTAGACACACCCTCGGTGGTTTCCTGTAGCCACTTGTCAAGTGCTTTCCATCTGAAACACAACTCTTGGATTCAATTACTCTATCGAGTCAATATTTTAGGTCACGGCTTATGCATCCCTAAAGGCATCTCTGGAGACCGGAGGTTAGCACGGCCGGGTTTTAAGTAATGTTCCCTGCGACGCACTAGCTAAGAAGTCAGTACGGGGGCACGTTTCCCCTCGCAGTCCAGCTTCGGAGGCTGCAAAATTAGCGTGCGCTTTTGTAAATTCGAACCACTGAGAAGAGGTGCATGTTGCTGACTGCATGGTTCCTAAGGAGCTCGGACACGTTCGCACGGCAGTTTTCCCCACACACTCTTTCAGCTGAAATGATAAACCTTCGGGTCAGGCGAGTCACTGTGGCTGAAATTGGTCTGTGCAGAGGGCCAGCAAAAAGCCTTGCGCACCATTTAACCCTTTGGGTTTGATGCCCTGCATGGAGATTAATTTCAGCAGCAGAGAATTGTTTGCCCTTGCTCTGTGTTTTTTATTTCTTAAACTTGCAGACTAGGCAGTGTTCACATTGCATGGCTAATATTTGAGGGAGGTCGGTCCACCGACCCAGCGACAGGAGATACATTTCCACTCACTTCGGCATGTGTCAGTGCATTGGTTTGCAGAGATTTCCAAATTAGCTACTGTCACCCCCAGAGTTTATTAAAGGGGAAATGCATGACGTTTCTGCAGGGAACAGTTCTGGGTCTGATTCTGTTCGATATTTTCATTAATGATTTATATAATGGCATTGAGAGTGCACATATAAAGTTTGCAGATGATACCAAGCTGGGAAGGGTTGCCAGGGCTTTGGAGGATAAGACTGTAATTCAAAATGATCTGAACAAACTAGAAACGGTCTGAGGTAAATAGGATGAAATTCAATAAGGTCAAATGCAAAGTACTCCACTTAGGAAGGAACAATCAATTTCATACATATTAGCTTCTGTCACCCACAGGGTTTATTAAAGGGGTCGTAGATCAGAAGGTCTACTTGACAATTGCATGCTGGGAAACAATAATCTGTGATAAAGGGCCAGTCCACGTCAGAGTGAAAGAATTTCCCTCTGAAGGACCTGAACTGGGGACAAATCTCCGAGTCTATCTGCTGTTTTGCTTTTTCTACTTTACCCCTTTCTGATATGTGCTGATGTTCTCCACGGATGCAGCATGACAACAAGAGGTAGGAAATATGAAATAAGTTAAAGGCATTGCCCATGGGCAAAAACCAAGAGGGAGGATAGGAGAAAGTTAAGAAGATTTTGCCCAACATAACTTGAATTTTTCCTCATCAAAAATTTGAAATTTTGACAAATATTTTCATTTTAAAAAAGCAAACAGTGTTGGGAATCATTAAAAAAGGGAGAGAGAATAAGACAGAGAACATCTTTTTGCCTCTGTATAAACCCATGGTATGCCCATATCTTGAATACTGTGTATAGATGTGCTCACCTCATCACAAAAAAAGATATATTGGCATTGGAAAAGGTTCAGAAAAGGGAAACAAAAATTATTAGGGGTTTGGAATGGTTGCCGTATGGAGAGAGATTAAAAAGACTGGAACTTTTCTGTTTAGAAAAGAGGAGATTAAGGGAGGGATAGGAAAGAGGTCTATAAAATCATGACAGTTATCGAGAAAGTAAAAAAGGAAAACTTATTTACTTGTTCCCAGAACTTAAGAACTAGGGGTCACCAAATGAAATTAATAGGTAGCAGGTTTAAAACAAACAAAAGGAAGTATTTCTTCATGCAGTGCACAGTCAACCTGTGGAACTCCTAGCCAGAGGATGTTATAAAGACCATGATTATAACAGGGTTCAGAAAAGAGCTAGCTAAATTCATGGAGAATATGTCCAGCAATGGCTATTAGCCAGAATGGGCAGGAATGATGTCCTTAGCCTCTGTTTGTCAGAGGCTGGAAATGGATGATAGGGGAGGGATCACTGGACGATTTCCTGCTGTGTTCCCTCCCTCTGGGGCATTGTTGGCAGACAGGACACTGGGCTAGATGGACCTTTGGTCTGACCCAGTACGGCCGTTCCTATGTTCTTATCTAAAGTCTCACCATTTCGATCAACTCTAATCATGGAGCTAAGACAGTTAGGCTACGTGTACACTGGCATGATTTTCCGAAAATGCTTTTAACGGAAAAGTTTTCTGTTAAAAACATTTTCAGAAAAATAGTGTCTAGATTAGCAGGATGCTTTTCCGCAAAAGCACTTTTTGCAGAAAAGCGTCCGTGGCCAATCTAGATGCAGTTTTCCGCAAAAAAGCCCCAATCGCCATTTTCGCGATCAGGGCTTTTTTGCAGAAAACAGTACTGTGCTGTTTACACTGTCCCTCTTGCGCAAATGATTTGCGCAAGAGGGCTTTTGCCCGAACGGGAGCAGCATAGTATTTCCGCAAGAACACTGACGATCCTACATGAGATCGTCAGTGTTCTTGCGGAAATTCAAGCGGCCAGTGTATATAGCTGGCAAGTTTTTCTGCAAAAGCAGATGATTTTGCGGAAAAACTTGCCAGTCTAGACACAGCCATCCTGTAAAAATTAGCAAACCAAACATTTTTAAGTACAGTTCTAGCAATCAGCTGATTGAACATACCTGGGAGAATCCATGAGGAATATGAAAAAGATACTGTTCTTTCATCTGTAGTTCTGACTTGATTGCCATTCACATACCTTACTTGCCGCATCTAATCCAGTGCACTGTTTTCCTGTTCCCATGTATACCGCAAAACCCAATTCATCAAACACAGAAAGATTAAAGATGCCAAGAAATTCACAATCTGTTTCTCTTCTCACCCTTTCTCTAGAGCAGGCATGTCCAAAGTCCGGCCCGCGGGCCAATTGCGGCCCGCAGTCGGATTTAATACGGCCCCCGCTTCTCCCGGCTCCCCGGTGCTCCTTTCAACTGGCGCGCGCAACACGCCGCTTCGGGCCACGCTGCCGCCGCGGTCCTAGTCCCTGCCTTGTAGGGCACGTCCGCAGCCCCGCTCCCCCGCTTGGCTGCGGGTTCGCCCTGCCCCCGTGCCGCCGCGAGGCCAGCGTGCCCTGCGCTCTCCGCCCTCCTCCGACCCTGCGGGCCCTCTGCCTTGGGGCTGAGAGTGCGGGGACGGACTCCGCAGCTGCTGAGATCAGGAAATATCTCAGTATCTGTGATTGGCCCTGCGCACTGTCAGCTTTCTGGCGGGCTCAGGCACGTGGAGCTGCGAACACGCCCGAGATCATCATTAGACACTTCACCACAAACAGCCACAAAGGCAAGAGAATTCTTGTTGGGCAGTGTATTAGTGCAGTGTATTACTTGGGCAGTGTATTAAACCTCTGGCACTGCGCTCACATGATCCCTTCCCCTTCTGGTCAATTTAAAAAAATGGCGACTGTAAATAAGAGAAGGAAAGTTGACAGTGAGGGCCGCCGCTTCCAGGACAGGTGGAAAGTGGAATATTTCTTCACTGAAATACAGAATCACTGTGTTTGTCTGATATGCCAAGAGACTGTGGCTGTTTATAAGGAATTTAATGTCAAGAGACACTACCAGTCGAGACATAGCACATACAACAAGCTAACAGGGCACGATCGCAGTGAAAAGTTGAAGCAACTTGAAGCTGTTTTAATGTCACAACAGCAATTTTTCATAAGAGCCCGTGAGTCAAATGAAAATGCCACAAGGGCGAGCTATGAGGTGGCAACGTTAATTGCTAAAAATTGCAAATCTTTTGCTGAGGGTGACTTTATCAAAGAATGCGTTATGAAAATAGTTGAGAATATCTGTCCCGAGAAGAAGCAAGTGTTTGCCAACATTTGCCTGGCTCGTAACACTGTAGCACAGAGAATTGAAGAGATTTCATCAGATATTAAGAGACAGTTGACATCCAAAGGAGTGGATTTTGACTTCTTTTCAATAGCCTGTGATGAAAGCACGGACCTATCTGACACAGCTCAGTTGCTGATTTTTATGAGAGGGGTGGACGATGAAATGAATGTGACTGAAGAGCTACTTGACCTCCAGAGCCTTACGGACCAAACAAGAGGAAAAGATTTATTTGTTTCTGTTAGTTCCGCCATAGATGACATGAAACTGCCTTGGAACAAAGTTACTGGGATTATTACTGATGGGGCACCTGCCATGGTTGGTGAACGAAGTGGATTATCAACCCTAATCTGTAACAAGGTGATCGAAGAAGGAGGCAAAGCTATTAAACTCCATTGTATCATTCATCAACAAGTTCTCTGTGCTAAACATCTCAAATATGATCATGTTATGAAACCGGTGCTAAAGACTATTAATTTTATTCGCTCTAAAGCCCTGTGCCACCACCAGTTTAAACAGTTTCTACTGGACATCCAGGCTGAATACGAAGATGTTTTATATCACAACGATGTAAGATGGCTCAGTCGGGGGTCTGCACTGCAGCGTTTCTACTCTCTCAGAAAGGAAATCGGAGAATTCTTGGAAACAAAGGGACAACCAATGCGAGAACTATCTGATCCTATTTGGCTGGCTGATTTGGGGTTTCTAGTTGACATCATAAAGCATCTGAATGTACTGAACACGAGTCTTCAGGGGAAAGATGCAGCGGTGAACCAGCTTTATTCACACCTCAAAGCCTTTGGGACAAAGCTGCAACTTTTCATAAGGCAGTTGTCACAAACACAGCCCAATACCATACATTTTTCAGCGTTGCAGGAAATAATGAACAGTGTTCCACAGGACAATATCAGTGCGCAAACGAGCAGGTATGCAGCAGACATTGCATCTCTGGCTGGGGAGTTTAAACGGCGCTTTCAGGATTTTGCAGCTATTGAAAAGGAGATCAGCCTTTTCTCCTCTCCATTCTCTGTTGACCCCGATGATGCTCCAGATCAGCTGCAGCTCGAACTCATTGAGCTGCCTTGTGACAGCGAGTTACACAGTCGTCACCAACAGCTCTCTCTTGTGAACTTTTACCGCCAACTGGATAAGAGCCGGTTTCAAGAGATTCGAACATTGGCTAAGAAAATGCTGAGCTTGTTTGGCTCAACATATGTGTGTGAGAAGACATTCTCTGCTATGAACTTTAACAAGAACCGCGTGAGGACAAGACTAAGTGACTCTCACCTGCGTGACATTTTGCGCATCAAAACCACTGCCTTTGAACCAGACCTAGCCTATGTGCTGCAGTCCAGATCTCAGTTTCACCCTTCACATTAGTGTAGGCAAGTTTTTTTTTCAATTGAGATGAATACATTGTAAAATCTCAGTTAATGTCAGTTGGTCTAAATCAGTTATAAATATATTTGGACACAACATGTATAGTTGGTGTTATGTTCCTGTTCATATTTTTTGAGCTTAAAAGTTGATAATATGTAATGTACTTTACAATGTTCCTGACATATATTTCAGCTTCCTGGATTTTTTTTTCATCTGGCCTTCAGATATGAAAGGCAGAGTGATTTAACACCTGTTTAGATTTGTCATCCATGTGACGGAATGAAAAGTATGCCGTTTGCAATAAACTTTGCATAAAATAGTTAATTTGCATTTAATTTTAATGGTTCAAAGAATGTCAGGCAAAATGGTCGGCCCTCACCCATGTTCACTTCTTCAAATCTGGCCCTCTTTGAAAAAAGTTTGGACACCCCTGCTCTAGAGTGTAAATTTCTTAGGACAAGAGCCGTCTCTGGCTCTTTGTACAGCATCTAGCGCATACCCTGTGTGCCCCCTCTGCACTACAGTGATATAAAGTAGAAAAACATCCATTCAATGGAATCTAATTTTGATTGAGTCATTTAAAATCACGTGACATCTTAATCTTACAACCCTCATGATTGCGCCCCTTGAAAGATAGCCAAAAGCCTGCAGGTGGATTGTGCTCACAAGTCCCCACAAGGCTGGGGAAATCAATTCAGAGTCACCAAGGTTGTCAAGCACAACCTACTAAAGCAGAGGAGAGAGCCCAGAGCAATTAGACTGTCTTGTTACTGAGTCTGCTGGGGTCATTGCTTATCTGTAGCCGGATCTTGACTGACTTTAGTGGTGCCACCCACCACAGTTGGAGCCACCTCACGGCCTAGAACTTTCTGATCACACAAAGCAACTCCGGATGTCCTGAGCAACTCGGCAGAAGGACGCCTGAAAATCTGAGGAACCGATGACTGCACCTGACATGCCCCAGAAAGGATCGCCTCAGACAAGAAATCACCACATGCTCCCACAAACTGAACCACCTCACACCAGAAATCGCCACACGCTCCCACAAACTGAACCGCCTCAGACAAGAAATCACCACACGCTCCCACAAACTGAACCGCCTCACACGAGAAATCACCACACGCTTCCACAAACTGAACCGCCTCACACCAGAAATCGCCACACACTCCGACAAACTGAACCGCCTCAGACAAGAAATCACCACACGCTCCCACAAACTGAACCGCCTCACACGAGAAATCACCACACGCTTCCACAAACTGAACCGCCTCACACCAGAAATCGCCACACGCTCCCACAAACTGAACCACCTCACACGAGAAATCACCACACACTCCGACAAACTGAACCGCCTCAGACAAGAAATCACCACACGCTCCGACAAACTGAACCGCCTCACACAAGAAATCGCCACACGCTCCGACAAACTGAACCGCCTCACACAAGAAATCACCACACGCTCCCACAAACTGAACCGGCTCACACAAGAAATCGCCACACGCTCCCACAAACTGAACCGGCTCACACAAGAAATCGCCACACGCTCCCACAAACTGAACCGCCTCACACAAGAAATCGCCTCAAACAAGAAATCGCCACTCGCTCCCACAAACTGAACTGCCTCACACAAGAAATCACCACATGCTCCCACAAACTGAGTCACCTCAGACAAGAAATTGCCACTCACTCCCACAAATTGAACCGCCTGACACAAGAAATCGTCACACGCTCCCACAAACTGAATCCGCTCAGACAAGAAATTGCCACACGCTCCCACAAACTGAATCCCCTCAGACAAGAAATCGCCACACACTCCCACAAACTGAATCGCCTCAGACAAGAAATCGCCTCAGACAAGAAATCGCCACACGCTCCCACAAACTGAACCGCCTTACACAAGAAATCGCCACACGCTCCGACAAACTGAACCGCCTCAGATAAGAAATTGCCACATGTTCCCACAAGCTAGAATTTAAAAAAAAAATCAGGAAACCTACTGGGAAAACATGCAAGACACCCAAAAGGATTGAAACCCCCTGAGGTCTTCCCACTGACACAAAAACAAAAAGGGGACCCAAGAGAGGAAGTGGAAGCTCTGTAAAAGTGGAAGGGGGGATTGGTACCCAAACCATGGCCCCGTCCTCCCCACATTGCACTACCCTCCCTGAGGCCCTGCCTCTGCATCTTCCTTTCCCTTGAGGTCCCACCCTCACATCACCTTCACACTTCCGCTTCCCTCCAGGTCCCCACCCTCATGCCACCTGTTCTCCCCCAATGCCTCTTCCACCCAAGATCCCACCCCCATGCACTCCTCTCCACCCCCTCTCCCATAACTCACTCAAAATGTAAAAGGTCGTAGAGCAGTTTGCAAACTAAGGACTGGGGGAAAGCCAATGGGTGTGGAGGAGCACGTGGATCAGACAGAGACATCCCTTAGGGGAGATTCTCTATGTCCTAGTAAGGAGGGGAGGATGGAAAAGGATAAAAAGGGGTAAGATCTGATGAGAAGGAAGGAAGGAAGGAAGGAAGGAAGGGCTACCTGATGAACAAATTGACATTACATTTACTTGCTAAAAACCTTTATGCTCCTACCATATAGGAAACATAGGCCTGATTCTCCATCCCTTGGTATATTAAAGCATCCACACAAAGTGGGCATAAAATGCCCCCAACTGACACTGGTGGCGTTTGCTGGCGGGTAGAGATTTACACGGGGATGGCGCCTCCTCTATCTTGCACCTCATCTATTTTGAGGACAGGCTGGATTTTGCTGAGCAACACCTCATGCCACGGGATGGCTGTGGATGCCTGCAGTTCACAGTAACAAATCCATCAGCACCTGGCCAAACCCACACTCTCTCCATCCCTGATCCCAAGGATGGAATGGGCCACAGCTCAAGAAGGCATTGCAACAGAGCATGTCCACTCTAGGGACACGCTGGCCTTGGCCTTGGGAAGAGAGCTGGTGCCAAAGAACTAAGGTGGCCAAGCCAACAGCCAAGAGGGTACAAAAGGCCCCGCAAGTCTTTCTGCAGTTGCTTGTTGTGCTCCGGAGTCTGGATGATTTGCTGGAGTGGGAAGGCTGATTCTGTCCTTGTGCCCATCCAAGGCGAGACTATCAAAGTAGGCCAGTCACTTTGCTTTCCTGCTGAGTCCCCTAAACATCAGCAATTATGTTGCAGCTTTCCCTTGTGCCCTTGAGAACAGGACTGAAATCCACAGACGCCTCCATGTGGGAGAGGTCATTTTTAAAACGTGGCCCATTAACTACTATGCCCAGCAGTAGAATTCTGAAATTCTAAAATTCACGTTGTAACAACAGCAATATTCCACCTCCCTTGTGCCCCGTCACCAGCTTTGCACAAAACCAACGAGGGTACGAATCAAAGAAAAAACCGAGTGGCTGAAAATAGTTGTCTCATCCCATCCTTTGTCTTCCCCCTGCTACCTTTCCTTCCTCATCCCCATTTCTCTTCACTTCCTTCAGTGTCTTCTCTTCCCCCTTGGATTGGCTTGCTGCATGCCCTCTGTTGCTTTCTTCCTGAAAGCAACATTCCTGGTTTTTTGCACAGCCTTTTCCATATTTATCTCTGTCCCTACTCTCTATTCCTATCTCTGTCTCTTTGTAAGGCCTGGTCTTCCATGGACCAACAGATGAAACATCTTCTCTGGGGAGCATTGATTAAGCAAAGCTAAAATACACAGGTCCCGGGGAAGGAAAGCAATGATGCTTGATAAGGGATTTTAGTACTATTGTTAGGTTCACAAACTAAAGACTCTTATTTACTTAGGGATCAGACTTCCATCTGTGTGTCTCTAGCCGAGGATAACTCCTGCCAGCTGAAGATTAGAGTACAGCTTGCCCTATTAACTCCTGCATATTGATTAAGAACTGGGGGAGAGGAAAAATAAAATATAGGTTTAAACAAATTGGCTATGTCTAGACTGGCATGATTTTCCGCAAATGCTTTTAACAGAAAAGTTTTTCAATTAAAAGCATTTGTGGAAAAGAGCGTGTAGATTGGCACGGACGCTTTTGGGCAAAAGCACTTTTTGCGGAAAAGCATCCGTGCCAATCTAGACGCGGTTTTGTGCAAGAAAGGCCCGATCGCCATTTTCACCATCCGGGCTTTTTTGCACAAAACGGTTCTCAGCTATCTACACTGGCCCTCTTGCGCAAAAGCATTTGCGCAAGAGGGCTTTTTCCCAAACGGGAGAGTCATTGTATTTGCGGAACACTGACAATCTTACATTAGATCGTCAGTGTTCTTGCGCCAATTCAAAGTGGCCAGTGTAGACAGCTGGCAAATTTTTCCGCAAAAGTAGATGCTTGTGCGGAAAAACTTGCCAATCTAGACACGGCCATTAGGTATAGTTGGTGACCCAAAACCCAGACAGTTCCAGATGTCAAACATCTTGATACCCCAAGAAGTCTCTATACATCTGAGTCATAAGATGTAAAGTTTTTAAGTTGGGGTGAATATATAATATCTGTAATATATATAAGGTTAGACAGATATCTATCAGGGATGATCTCCATGGTGCTTGGTCCTGCCATGAGGACAGAGTCTAGAATTGAGGACCTCTCAAGGTCCCTTCCAGTTCTAGACTTCTATAATTAAGAAGCCACTATCTCCCTCTAAGTGAATAATCCCGCCAACTACAAGAAGAAATGTGCGATGCATTGGTGAAAAGGTCTCTCCCTTGTTCCAAGTCTAGTAGAATAAGCAGCATCCGAGAGATTTCATTTCAGAGATTATGTTTCTCCTTCCATTCTTTAACATAAACAACTGAAGGGTTGAGTCTACAGTCCTTAGCGAGACATATTTTAGATTTTTAACTGACCTATCTGCCTGCCCACCCTCCTGTCTAAGCCAAGCAAACTGGCCTATGAAATTTGAAAGAATAACTTTGATCACTTGCTTTTGATATTCTAAATGCATCCCTTTGGGGATCAATCCATTCATGGAGCAGGGACAACACTCTTAAAAGAGCTTTAAAGATAAGTGTGTCATAGTCCTCGGAGAAATACCAGAAGGGCAATAAATGTGCTAATGATTGAGAATCATAAGTAAATGTAATAAGAAATCTAGTGATTTGCACCGTGCCTTGGTGTAGCTGACAACCATAATCCTTGGCAATTGCTTGCAGGACTATTTGTGTTCAGCACATGCCTCACATAACAGTCATGTCTGCACTTAATCAGTGAATGGTGGATTGTCCGCGGATGTGATCCTGAGTGAATTACTCGTGTTGATTGGGTAGGAGCAACCAAATCTCCTGATTTCAGCAGTTCTGTGCAAGGTACGAGCTGACGTGAAAACAACTTTGTGCATGTCTACACTACCAGCCTGATCGACAGGCAGCAGGGGATCGATTCCACCATAAATTGCATGGGGATCCCAGTGATCAGTGACAAACTGATGCTGATCGCTCTCCCGGCAACCCCGGGACTCCACCCAAATGAGAAGCGCAAGGCGAGTCATTTGGAGACTCCACACTGAAGACACCGTGTTAAGCAGATCTAATAAGTTGACTGCTGCTATGTTATCAATGTAGCTGAAGTTGCATAACTTAGATCAACCTCCCTCCCTCACCCCCTGTAGGCCCGACCTTCGTGATAAATGAGCAAGCTAACACTTCCTGGGCTCAATAGAAAGGGTAGATTTCATTCTCATACTGCCTACAACCACAGGCATCGTCTCAGGGTATTCCAAGGCTGGAGCACCCAGGGAGGGGAAATTAATAGATGTGGAGCATCCACCAGCAGCCAAGCTCCTCCCCCTCTCTCCCGCACTTCTTCCCTACCTCCTCCCCTTAGCTGGTCCATGGCATCCAGGAAGCTCCAGGAGAGGGAGGAGCCAGCACTGGGCACACCCACAGGAGGAGGTAGGGTGGGGGCTTAGGGAAAGGAGTGAAATGGAAGCATGATGGAGGGGTACAGAGGCAGGACTTGGGGGGAGCTGGAGTGGGGGCTGGGATAGAAGGGAGTTTAGCACAACCCCTAGCTAAAGGGAGCTGAGGTTGGCTGAGGAAGGGGCCTGCGTCTGTGGAGTCTAATTCCATTCCTCTACCCGTTCACGCGTCTGGGCAGAGTTCCTCGGGGTGGCATCTGCTGGCTCCCTTGAGGCTTTCAAAGAGCAGCGGGCCCTGTTCGGGACTCTCTGCTCAGTGTCCCCTTCCGGTTCCTTGGTTTGATCTTCACGCCTGCCCGTTTTTCCTTTGATTTGTCAAAGACGCTCTCTTGCGCAAGAAAGGTCCTATGGCCATTTTAACTATCGGGCTTTCTTGCAGAAGAAATTCATGTTGCCTGTCTACACTGGCCTCTTGCACAAGAACAGTTGCACAAGAGGGCTTATTCCTGAGCAGGAGCATCATAGTTCTTGCACAAGAAGCCCTGATTTCACACATTAGAACGTCAGTGTTCTTGCGCAAGAACTCCCCGCCAGTGTAGACAGGCAGCATGTTTTTGCGCAAAAGCGGCCACTTTGGCGCAAGATCGTGCCAATGTAGACACAGCCAATGTGACGTGCCTCAGGAATAAAGCTCAGTTTCTTCCCTTCACTTTCCTTCACATGAGACAGGACCAACTCACGTGAGTTGCACCAGAGAAAATTGGTGTAACTAAAAGACAGCTCACCTACTCAGTTCCTACTGCAGCTCTTTGCTGTTTTCAGGAGTAACGATAGCTAGCAATCATCATGCACATGAGGAAGAACTTTCAGTTTATAAAAGATAATAAAATTATAAGATTCAACAATGGCAGTGGGAACAAAATAATCCCTCTTTTGATGCTCTTGGATAATATTTGATAAAGTCGTTAACTATACAGGCATTCTCTGGCAAATGAGCCATATAATAGCATAGTTTAAGTGTTAGCTTTAAGTGGTAAACCTTCCAATTACGCTTGAAGAGAAATTATGATAGGCTGCTAATTATAGAAGCCACCGTTTGGTTTTGTTTGAAGTAAGAATGTTCACCTCGCTTAAAATAAAAACCAACACTGAAGCCGGGTTGAAAAAAAAAGTAAAGAAACAAGATAATTAGACCCACCTTTTCTAAATTAAAGGCAACGGTTGTCTGTGTATATAACAAACAGCCCATCCATGGGTACGAATTAGATCCACATCTCAGAAATACACATCCAGAGAAAGAGGGAGAAAAATACAAGAGAGAGTGATGTAAAACAAGTAGCCCTAAACTTACTTCTCTCCCCAATCCTCCCACTCTGAAGGAAGCTAAGAAATTACAACAGATTCCCAGAAGAGGAAGAAATGTCCTATTATGAGACCCACAAGATCTGGCTTTATATAGCCACTTCTACCACCATTTTTTGTGTGAACTCCAGCAAGCCTATTTCCCGGCCTGCAGGTAATAATATTTCTGTTTCTCCTACCCTGGGCCTGTTCAGGCCCTGATTCTACAAAGGTTTAGGCACAAGTTTGATTTTACGCATGTGAGGGGGTTCCGGTGACTTCCGCGGAAATACTCAAGCGCTTCAAGTTGAGCACTGGGGTCTTGGCACTATCCCAACCTCAGGCTGTAAGCTCTTTGGGGCAGGGACTGTCTCTCTCACTCTGTGTATCCCTCGTGCCCAACAGAATGGGGACCTGGGCTCATCTTGGGACTACCATCCCTTCTGCAGTACAAGTGATAAGCATTCCCAAGTTGGACTACCACAAGCAAGCCTGAGACAGTTTCGGTGATCAACCGCCAGATAATGGGACCTCTCCGATAGCCGTGCCATCTCGTGGAACCCATCCATCACATACCTTTCTCCCACAACTCTACTTTTCCATCCTAAGGGCCCACACAAAGACAGGAGATCGTCGTAGCCAACTAACACCTCCACAATGCACACACATATGTAAGCACATGAACACACAAACCTTGATGTTATGAAATCAGAGTGAAATTCATTAGCCTTCTCCTTAAACTGGAGCGGGGGGGGACACCAGGTCAGGCCCGCCTACAGGGGAAGGCAAAAGGGGCATTTGCCTCAGGGCCAGGAGATTCTAAAGGATTCAGGGCTCCAGCTGTCACTGCCCTTTTGATTTGCTGCTCATTCCTCAGGGTTCTGAGGGTTGGGGGGTGTTGCAATCCGTGTGGCTCTGAGGGCTGGCTGTCCATGGCCCCGCCCCTTCCACCTGAGGTCCCACCCCTTCCAGAAGTGTGGAGTTGAGGTTCTCCCCACACCTTACCCCAAGGCCCACCGTACTGTCCGCCCTGCTGCACCAGGTATTTTGGATTTGGAGTTCTGTACCTTTGGGTTTTACCTACAGGCTCTTTGCAATATGCTCTCACTTTGTAGGACTCAGAAAAAAATTTTGAGCTGACACAAAGCTCGTCTGCAGGTCTGTGTAAGCTCGGAAATTTGTCTCTCTCATCAACAGAAGTGGAGCCAATAAAAAAATCACCTTACTCATCTTGTCTCTCCAACAACTATATATAAGATCTCATTGTCCATCCTATTGGAGATGGACCTACAAGGCCTCCATTTTCAAAAATGACTGGTAATTCAGGGCAAGTGCTCTGCACTTTCTGAAAATCAGGCCCCTTTAAGTATTTCAGGTTAAGCACCTGAAAATTGAAACTGAAAAACTTCTATTCATTTTTTCAAACTTGGGCTCAGAAAGTCTAACTTTGCTTATGAGTAGAGCAGACCAGACAGTTTAAATGTAAAAAGTCGATAGGTTCAAAATAAATTCTAATCCACAGATTTGTGCGGGATTTTTTAATTCAAAGTTCTTGGTTTCAAAAATGTTCAGGTTTTCCATTTTGAGAAGTATTGGGTTTTCAGTTTGTTTTCTTTACCCCTTTTTCCCCTCCTGTGTCACTGAAAAAGGAGAGGCGGACATTGGGGAGAGGAAATCGGGAAGCTGAAGAAAAAATTTAAAAAGAAAATATAAAATCTCCCACAATTTTCCTTTTTCAGCTCTGATTTTAAAAAAATCAGACAAATTTCTTATTGCAAGATGAGGCTGTTTTGTTAATAAAAATTAGCTAAAAAACCTGACCATCTCCATTTATGAGTGTTAACATTCTTTAGAAAACAAGTCAAAAATAATAATCTAATTCACTGACAAAAAGTCATCTCATGCTGAGACAGGAGAATACGTCTATAGGTTGTAGCTCATTAGCCTGACGTCTCTGCTGAAACACCAGGGCTCCAGGGTAGCGCACTAAATGGGTAGTTCTCCAACAAGTAGCACAAGATGTGGTCAGATGTTAGCGATGTGTGTGTTCATTCAGTGTGCGGCATTCTGGGCAAATTGCGGAGACAGCTGACTTTGCTGGAACTGCCCAATAAATCCACAGACCCCGTTTTCAGCAAAGGAACTTGGTCAGGTCTCTTGTCAACAAAGCATGGTATTGGTGACTTATACACAGTACAAGTACACTCAATGCATGTAAACCTGCAGCAATGGAGGCAGCTCATTTAGAGCTGGGATTTTCCATTGTTCTCTTTGGCTGGCCAAAGACACTCCCGCCAAGATACCTATTTATCCACTAATACAAACAAATTATGTATCCCCCCCCCCCCCGAAATATCTCTATCATTCATTCTGTCATCTTGACCTGTGACCTTTTGGGGAAGGTGTTGGCATCAAGATATTCTGATTCCTTCTTAGACTGTCTTTGGTACCTAACACTCTGTGCCTAACACTGCTTAAAGAATGAATGTTTTTGCCAAGCCAGCCCTATGCTTTCCAGGGTCTGTGAGCAATTTACAGTCGCAGGGTAGTCTCCCTTAGAGAAGGTTCACACCCAGAGTTTCTCAGTTCAGTCCTTTTAGGTCCATTGCTCACACTAAACTCTCACATAGCAACATGCAGGCATTACACTTCCTACCATCTCTACCTGGGGAGGAGCCTCCATTAATTACTGGCAGACCGAATTGTTCATGTCTTTACTGCCTCTCGACTGGACAACATGCACAAAGCCACATAAGGAACTCCCATTAGAAAAAATGCCACAGTGCCTCTCCTATGCAACACAGGCCACTGGAAACACATCAGACCCATCCTCTGCTCTTCACACTGCTTCCCAGAGAGTATCAAGTCAAGAGCATGGCTCTTATCTTCAAGGCACTGCATGGCTTGGGCTCAGAACCTCAAAAAAGGCTAAAGCTCTGGGATGGAAACCATGGTCGATAGCGTCTCACCTCTGGCACAACAGATCGCCCTACAGCCAGGGTAAAACTCATCTGCGCAGAAGTCTGAGCATTCCTAGGGGTCACTGGGAGACTGGAATGAACTCCCTTAGGAACGAAGAACCATCACAAACCTCATCACTTCCCACTCCAGCTCCCAGGGGTAATTCTTTGGCGTTGCCTTTTCTAACTGAAAACACAAGCACAATGGCTGTGTCTAGACTGCATCCCTTTTCCGTAAAAGGGATGCAAATTAGACACATTACAATTGCAAATGAAGCAGGGATTTAAATCCCCCCGCTTCATTTGCATAAACATGGCTGCCGCTTTTTTCCGGCTAGGAGCTTTGCCGGAAAAAAGCGCCAGTCTAGATGGGGATCTTTCGGAAAATAAAGCCTTTTCCGAAAGATCCCTTATTCCTCTTAAAAAAAGAGGGATCTTTCAGAAAATAAAGCCTTTTCCTTAAAAAAAGGAATAAGGGATCTTTCGGAAAAGGCTTTATTTTCCGAAAGATCCCCGTCGAGACTGACGCTTTTTTCTGGCAAAGCTCCAAGCCGGAAAAACGTGGCAGCCATGTTTATGCAAATGAAGCGGGGGGATTTAAATCCCTGCTTCATTTGCAATTGTAATGTGTCTAATTTGCATCCCTTTTACAGAAAAGGGATGCAGTCTAGACACAGCCAATGGGTATATTTGTAAAATCAACAAATACACCACGAGTGGGCAAATGCTGACCCACGGGCCAGATCCTGTTCCCCAATGGTAGCCCGTGGCACACTGCCACCACTATATTTATCTGCACTTCTGCAGATAGACCAATAGTAGCTTCCATTGGCCACAAATCACTGTTCCCAAACAATAGGAGATGCAGGAAGTGGTATTCCCACACTGGAACTCCCCATAGCTCCCATTGGCTGGGAACCGCATTCCGTGATCAACAGGAGTTGCAAGTGCCATCCCCGTAGAGGCGAAGGTAAATATAGCAGTGGCAGCCCACCAGGGACTAACCCTGGCCAACCACCACCATTGTATTGCCCACCTCTGAAATAAACCAAAACACAAGACACTCCACTGTCCACAAGGATGAGAGAACAACCAACACGTGACAGAAGTTAATCACATTTAATTCAGTTCTTATGTGCGTTGTTCCATTGTTTAATGCACTTCTGAACGGCACTCAGATACTATGATGAGATGCACAGGGCAAGAACCTAAACAGAATGGAAGCAAATAAAACAGAACAGCCTCTTAATCTCAATAAGTTGGAGGCCCTGGGAATTTCTATGACATTTGAGAGAAAGAATAAATATGCATTAGAAGTCTGTCATTGCAGTGAAGAGAGGAACACGCAAATGTTCTTCTGTATTGATATTGTTTCCTCCATTTAAACAGAGACCAAGCAGCATAGGGAATAGACTGCTGGCTAACTAGCACTGCATTTACATGAATCTCACTCAAAGGTCTTGTATGTGGGTGGCACCAAGTGGCAAAAGATGGTTTTACTGAGTTGAGGATGCTGTGAGGACTCTTTCACCACAAAATCGTCACACAGAAAGTTTGGAAGAGCAAGAAACAATGATCGAAAAAGGAGGCCATGCAGTGAGGATCGTTTTCCTGAACGTCTCTACGCAGCAGTCGCACGTAGGAATCCAAATCAGAGAGCGGAGCCCCCTTGGGGTAGCTGTTGTGCAAACGGAACAAAGATGACTCCCGCCCTGAAGTGCCTACAAGGATGCCTGAGACAACAGATGGAGGCAATGAGAGATTATCATCTCTGGAGGATGAGTGGCAGTCACAGCACATCAGCTGCCTAGCAGTGAAGTATTTTATTTCAAGCCTCTCTAGACTGTAGCTTTTGTTTTCGTCTTACAATCAGGACAGTCCCTTATTCAGTAACAGCTGGGGAATTTACCGAGCCGATTCTACCACAACGCTGTTCAGATGGAAGTGCTTGCAGAATTGGCTCCCCAGTAGTGAGGAGACTAATGCAATCCACACGCTCTTCCAATGACAGCTCTTAGGGCAAGCTTCCTTCTCTTTCCTCCTTTATGCTGCTTTTCCTGGTGAGGATCACAACAGCAGCATAGAGAGCAGGGAAGACCAGACCTCCTCTTCCTCCACAACAGGTTCCAGATCCTCCTGGGGATCCCCCAGCATTCCCAGTACAGTGTGGAGATCTAATCCCTCCAGCGTGATCTTCGTCAGCCTCAGGGCCTCCTCCCAGTGGGACATGTCCAGTAGAGTTGCAGAGGAGGTCTCCCAGAATCTTTAACATGTGCCCAAACTGCCCCTGTCAACCACAGGAGCAGAGGTTCTACTCCGAGGCCCTCTGAGATATCTGAGCTCCTCGCCCTGTCGCAAAGAGTATGCCCAGACACCCTGCAGAGAAACCTCATTGCTGCCGCTTGCACCCATGAACACGTCCTTCCAATTGTTACCCAAAGTGCGTGTCCAGAGGTGGAGACAGGGATGTAGAGTGACCTGTCAACCAAGAGCTTTGTCCGAGAACTCAACTCTGACTTCTTCAACGTGGTTTGCCACCGCACCCATATCACTGCTGCCCCCATGCCAATCTGCCAGCTGATCCTATGCTCCTGCTCGCCATCACTCATGAACAAGTCCCCTAGATACTTGAACTCGTCCATTACGTCAGCTCCTCCCTGCTCCTCCCGCCCAACCTGGAGAGATCAGTGCACTGTCTTCCCGGAGAGGACCATGACCTCTGATTTGGAGGTGCTGATTCTCATCCCAGGCACTTCTCACCTGGCAGCAACAGCTCTGAGCACATGCTGGGGATCACGATCTGAAGCAGCAAGGCCAGTGTTATCATCTGCCAACAGCGGAGATGCCACCTCTGAGTCCCCGTACTGGATGTACTGTACAGCTTGGCTGCGCCTTGATATCTTGTCCATGAACATGAAGAACGGGAGTGGGGACAAGTCACATTCTTGGCAGAATCCAATGCCCACTTTGAATGACCTCTACCTGGTGCCAAGACTCCCAACACAATTCTCACCATGCTCAGTTTTGGCCCGCTATGGGGTGTAAGGAGTCTTGAACTTGACTGTGAACACAGCATTTGCTGTCTGCAAATGTAACCTTCGGTGTGCTAGACTTCACTGCCTTTCTCCCGTATCAAAAAAAAAACTCACTTCCATAGAAGTACTGGAGACCCTAAGGAATCTAAGGAATTTCAGCAAGGACTGCCCAGTGTTGGCCTCCCTACATTCATGTGCCAAAAGAAACTAAAGAAATGGATTTAATTAATAATTCTATAAAATCTTATGAAAAAACAATCTAATTCTTACAACAGAGCACAGCTAGGCTGTGTCTAGACTGCATCCCTTTTCCGTAAAAGGGATGCAAATTAGGCACATCGCAACTGCAAATGAAGCGGGGATTTAAATCCCCCCTGCTTCATTTGCATAAACATGGCTGCCGCTTTTTTCTGGCTCGGATAGATAAATGTCTATCAGGGATGGTCTAGACAGTATTTGGTCCTGCCATGAGGGCAGGGGGCTGGACTTGATGACCTTCTGAGGTCTCTTCCAGTTCTATGATTCTATGACTCGATGACCTCTCGAGGTCCCTTCCAGTCCTAGTATTCTATGATTCTATGAAAGTCTCAGTTTGTGCCTCTGTTCATCAAATTTACACCATATGCTGAGTCTGAACCATCTCTCCCTTGCTTGTAGGAAATCCTCTGTTGGAGTCCAGACAGCTAATCCTCTGCTGCGGATCACTGCTAGGCAGCCAGCTCACTGATTAACTAGTCAGTTAGCTCACAAGTGAACAGGCCTAAAGAAACCCTGTTACAAGAAAAATACAAACGCCTGAGAATAACAAACAGAAGTGACTCTTTCCCCATTGCTACATTTATAGCGGAGCTGAAGAATTACACTGACTGAGGGTATGTCTACACTACCCCGCTAGTTCGAACTAGCGGGGTAATGTATGCATACCGAACTTGCTAATGAAGCCCGGGATTTGAATTTCCTGGGCTTCATTAGCATAAAGCCGGCGCCGCCATTTTTAAAAGCCATTCCGAACTATCTGTACACCTCGTGGAACGTGGAACGAGGTGTACAGATAGTTCGGAATGGCTAGCTAGTTCGAACTATCTAGCCCGTGCCGCGTGTAGCCGCGTGGCACGGGGTTCGCACTAGCCGGCTTTTAAAAATGGCGGCGCCGGCTTTATGCTAATGAAGCCCGGGAAATTCAAATCCCGGGCTTCATTAGCAAGTTCGGTATGCATACATTACCCCGCTAGTTCGAACTAGCGGGGTAGTGTAGACATACCCTGAGAAAGTAACTAAAACAGTTTGGCTAAAATTACAAGCAGACACTTAACACAGAAGAAGGTATTCTCCCTCCCAGGGTCTCCCTACTATAATTAGTATTGGTCGTGATCCCTGGTAGAGGGTTAACATCATCATTACCTGCTGTGAAGTGCTGCAGAGTGAGGAACAACAGTCTGCTCTCTGCTCCTGGCTCAGCTTTTCCCAGCTCACACAGGCCTTGGAAACGCATCTTCCCTGCCCACTGGCTCATGGAGTCTGACCCAAACTGTCACCCCAATTCCAGAAACTTCTGGGTGTGGAGGCTAAATCTGCCCAGCAACAATAACACTCGACTCACTCCTCCTCCATAGGGGTCTCTTAAACCCTGTTAGGTGCAGGGGTTACACAAACATTAAAAGGGCATGTCTACACTAGGAAATTATTTCAAAGTAATTTATTTCTAAATAATAACAACCAACATTTTGAAGTAAGCTTATTCCCGCAGGAAAGCAGGAAAATGGATTTCAAAATAACCCGCCCGTTATTTCAAAATAAGTGTGGACACTCCACTTGTTATGGGGAAGGTCCAGAGAAAAGCAACAAGAATGATGAAAGGTCTAGAGAACATGACCTATGAAGGAAGACTGAAAGAACTGGGCTTGTTGAGTTGGGAAAAGAGAAGATGGAGAGGGGACATGATAGCCGTTTTCAGGTATCTAAAAGGGTGTCACAAGGAGGAGGGAGAAAAATTGTTCTTCCTGGCCTCTGAGGATAGGACTAGAAGCAATGGGCTTAAACTGCAGCAAGGAAGGTTTAGGTTGGACATTAGGAAAATGTTCCTACCTGTCAGGGTGGTTGAACACAAATAAATTGCCTAGGGGGGTTGTGGAAGCTCCATCACTGGAGATATTTAAGAGTAGGTTAGATAAATGTCTATCAGGGATGGTCTAAACAGTACTGGGTCCTGCCATGAGGGCAGAGGACTGGATTTGATGACCTCTCGAGGTCCCTTCCAGTCCCAGTATTCTATGATTCGATGAAAATAACTCCCTAGTGTAGATCAGGGCTAAGATATTTGCTGGAAATGCTTTGTTTCAGCAAATAGTCCCACCCACCAACTCATTTGTTTTTATTCACCAGAAACAAACCCAAACGGTGTGTGAACACAACCAACGTGAAATCATTTCACAACTGGAAGAAATGTAGAACCTTTTCACTGGCCTCTCTTCTGTCTTTACAAACAGACCTTTCACTCTAACACGCCAAGGCTGGAGCTCAAAAACCAATGGCACAAAGAAGAAGAAATGTAATCAACGCAAAGGCGTGTGTAAGGATTTCCCAAAAACTAGGTAAAAAAATTATGCGACTCTTGACTAGGTAATCAAAGAATGACTATTTCTCCACAATTTCCTGTGTCAAGCTTTAACGGGGGTTGTACGTTTCTTCTTTTTTTTACCATCCTCTTTCGGGACAGTAATGGGAGAAGGCGGCGGGCAAAGAGATGAGTCTTGTGTTGCATTATGAAGGTGATGAGAATGGTGGCTGGTCAGGGAGAGGGCAATTCTACAGCGGTGGGAAACCTACCATCGAAAGCCAGCACCCTGCACTTGCAAGTCTCTCTAGGCCCAGTCAGCTCAAGTCTCCCTGATGAATGCATTGGCGTGATAGATCATGGTCATACACAGGTGAGTTGCACCTGAAATGGCTTGGGGCCAGTCCCCTGAAGGAGTTGGTGATCAGGTTGCAGACTGTACATTGAACTAAATATTTGACAGAGATCTTGGGTAAGGAACAAAGCGTCTGCTTCATGCGCTTAATCACCCCAAGTTGTGCATCTGAGGTCTGCATCACCTGGAGCATCTTTGTTCTATTCATGTACGTTCCCAAGTATTAACACATTGCAGCAGTCAAGCTTGCAGGTGACAGACAAAAGCATTGCTAAGGTCTGATTGGAGATTCTGCATCCTACAGTGAGGGCTGATCCTCCCCTCCGGCCCAAGAGGGGAAAAGACATTCTCGCTCCCTGTTGAGTGCCCAGGAGCCATGAAAATCCCAGATGTTCCTGAGCCCACGCACCCTCTTAACAATGGCAATTAGAGTCATGGGATTGTTCTGACCAATTCTCCAAAACCATTTCTTCCCACCCATGATTGCCTTGGACTAATCCGAGTTCAGTTGAAGCCAGCTCCTTTCCATGCGGTGCCTTTCCCTCTCGGGCATGTAAAAAGCAGGGTACTGGGGTGGCCTGTGTTTTATGAGCAGGAGATACAAGGCTGATGCCATCTCCATACCGGTAGCACTGAAATTCCTGACGTTATTAACGCCCTTCTTTTTTTTTTTATAACATGACAGTGATTGGGGGGAAGGGCTTTGATTTGTTTGGTTTCTTTGCTCCTGTTCCAAGTTCCAGTTTCTACCAATGACACAACAGTAACCACAGACACATTGCAAGAAAATCCAGCTGCCCCCTTAGTGACCGATACTAGTGCAACACGTAAAATAGACACACGTTTGATGGCCATGTCTTCATCTGACTACTCCTATTTGATACATTGAGCATCATGGGGTCATTAGTCATTATTTCTGAGTATGTGGACAAGGCCCCAAAAAGCCCATAATGCTCTTGCACCTGCTTTATCTCTTTTAATCCAGTATCATTAGCAGCCTCTCCTCAATGGAGATTTACCACCAGCTGTGAACTTGCCGGTTGGTAGTTACTTAATTTACCACCAGCGGAGATCTTGCCAGTTGGTAGCTCTTTGACGAGGACCTCACTGTGCTCAGCGCTGTACAAAACACAATGGCAGTCCCTATTCCAAGGGTTTACATCTAAGTACATAGCAAGAGACAGTAGATGGATACGGACAAACAGATGGGGGAGTACAAGGATGACACTGGTCAACATTGTGGCCTATGGTCTCTGCACACCCATGCTTACCACCACTGCTCTTCCTAACTAAATGACAAACCACATTTGGTACTCGGCACTTTGAGAACACTCTGGAGGAACTACAGAAGCAGGCCTGGCCTGTCGCAGGTATGTTTCTAAATTGCTACTTCTTCCTCAAGAACTCGGCACGGCCATGGAACATATTAGAAACAGCAATTGTGTAAAGCGAGGGTGGGCAATCATTTTTGCTGTGGGGAGGGGGACTTCAAGATTTTGGAAAGTGGTCAAGGGCCACACTTTTCTATGGAGGGGCAGAGAGGTCTGGGATGGAGGCTGGGTGCAGAAAGGAGCTTGGGGTTAGGGGCTGGAGTGCAGGAGAGGGTGTGGGCTCTGAGAGGGAGTTTGGTTGGAGGAGGGGGTTGTGACTTGGACTTCAGGGTCCGGGAGGGGGGATGGGTGCAGGAGAGGATTCTGGCCTGGAGGAGGGAGCTGAGAGATTGTGATAGGACAGGCTTGGAGGCAGACAATGAGAACTGGCCAATGGGAGCTAAGAGACTGTGCTGGGGGCAGGAGCAGTGCACAAAGATTCACCCTTCCCCCCCAACACAGAGGGAGATGGAGCAGCCAGCTGCTCGGAGTCCTGGGGCTGCTCCCTGCCTGAGGGGCCTGAGGGGCAGCTGTGGGCTGAATTGAACAGCTTGGTGGGCTGAATCCAGCCTGTGGACCACATCTAACCTGCCCCTGGTGTAAAGCTCTGCTTGTGGGAGGTCATTTCAGGAGTGCCAGGGGACACACAAGATATGCACTGTTTTCAGAAGGAATCCTGCATCACGCTCACAGTTCCCTCTAGGGTGCCTGAGCAGGCACTCACCAAAAATTTCAATCCTGCCCACCTCCTCAGCAGAACTGCGCAGCCTGGGCCCCAGCTTCTCCTGGGGGTGGAGCCATGTGGTGGGTGGCTGCCCCACCCCAGGAATAACTGGGCAGCCACTACAGGAGCTGGAGCCTGGGCCACAGTACTAAAAATAGCACCACGGCCCCAGCTGCTGACCCAGCCCTAGCAGCTGCCACACTGCCGGGCCTCGGCTGCTCCCGCAGATGGAGTCACATGGCTGGTAGTTGCCCTGTGTTCCGAGACTGCTGCTGGGGCCATGGTGCAGCTGCTTCTGGGCCAGGGCAGTGGTGCTAAAAATATCACCATGGCCCCATCTGGCCATCACATTGCCCAGGCGGGAGTCCCGGGCTACAGTGCATTTGCTGGGGAGAGTCCCTGGTGCCAGTGGAGGTCAGCATGGCAGGGGCAATGCTCCAGCAGCCAGGGGGCTGTCCCATGTGCCACAGGTGGAGCTGGGCCACGGGGAGGCTGTGTACCCTGCACACATGACCTCAATATTGGTGCACAAGACAAAACTCACTCAGCTCCCGGACGGAAAATCTTAGAGGGAAGACTGGTCACCCTGTGGATAAGTGTAAAGTAATGTACATTGGGAAAAATAACCCCAACTATACGTACAGTATGATGGGGGCTAATTTGGCTACGACAAATCAGGAAAGAGATCTTGGAGTTATCGTGGACAGTTCTCTGAAAACTTCCACACAGTGTGCAGCAGCGGTCAAAAAGGCAAATAGGATGCTAGGAATTATTAGGAAAGGGATAGAAAATAAGACCCAGAACATCTTACTGCCCCTGTATAAAACTATGGTACGCCCACATCTTGAATACTGTGTACAGATGTGGTCTCCTCACCTCAAAAAAGATATTTTGGCCTTGGAAAGGGTTCAGAAAAGGGCAACTAAAATGATTAGGGGTTTGGAACAGGTCCCATATGAGGAGAGGCTAAAGAGACTGGGACTTTTCAGTTTAGAAAAGAGGAGACTGAGGGGGGATATGATAGAGGTCTATAAAATCATGAGTGGTGTGGAGAGGGCCGATAAAGAAAAGTTATTTATTAGTTCCCATAATAGAAGAACTAGAGGACACCAAATGAAATTAATGGGTAGCAGGTTTAAAACTAATAAAAGGAAGTTCTTCTTCACACAGCGTGTTGTCAACCTGTGGAACTCCTTGCCAGAGGAGGCGGTGAAGGCTAGGACTATAATAGAGTTTAAAGAGAAGCTGGATAAATTCATGGAGGTTAGGTCCATAAAAGGCTATTAGCCAGGGGATAAAATGGTGTCCCTGGCCTCTGTTTGTCAGAGGCTGGAGAGGGATGGCAGGAGACAAATCGCTTGATCATTGTCTTCGGTCAACCCTCTCTGGGGCACCTGGTGCTGGCCACTGTCGGTAGACAGGATACTGGGCTAGATGGACCTTTGGTCTGACCCAGTACGGCCGTTCTTATGTTCTTATGTTCTGTATCAGGCCAACGTGAGGAAACTTTTCCACTGATTTCATTATCTGAACCACTTCATTCCTGCACCCGGGTTTTGAGAGAAGCACCGTGTGTGCACAGCTGCTCCCTGGAGTGGCTCAGGCAGCGCACACCACTTCACCAGATGATTCCGACCGCTCACCCACAGCATCTTCAGAGACCGCACCTCAGCTGCCTTTTTCTGCAGCAAATGATATGCTCTTGTGGAGACATCTGGCCCAACGCTACAGGGCTTGAGTGTGAAAAGGCCCAGCTGCGGCTGCTAGACAATTTCCTGAGAACTGCTGCCAATGTTTTGTGAGCCAGAGCTAACGGAGAGCAGGTTGCGTCTCAGTGTGAAAGAAGAACCTGAATTCACGCAGAGAAACAAAAGAATCACAGAAGAAGCAAAGAGGAGAGAAGAGGAAACGCAGAGCCTGCCTTCATGGAAGGATTTCTGCTTCTGGTTAGAGCACTAACTGCATTGCCAGGCAAATCCCAAATTCAACTTTAGACCCACAGTGCAGGAGGAACTATTTGCTGCTGGCCCAACTTCTGCTGGGGAGAGAGACCAGCTCCCAAGGTTACCCAGAGTTCTTCTTCTTCAGGTCTGGTAAACGTAGGCTTGGTCTACGCTACAGAATTAGATCAATGTAAGGCAGTTTACCTTTGTAAGCATCTTCACTCAAGACAGGTTTACACAAGAGCTGGAAGTTCGGATTAAGATATGCAAGCCAAGCGTGGTGCTATCTTTATGGAGTCACTCTCAGCATTCAATTTAGCAGGTCTGAACTAGACCTGCTAAATCAAATGCTACAAGAGCGATCTCCTGCTCGGCAAGTGAAGACGCAACTAGGAAAGACTCGCTCCTGGTGATGTAATTCACCCGCTACACAATTTAATAATTGCACCTCCATGAGAGGCGCAGCACTTAGGTAGATGTAGTTTGGTCAATGCAGTGTCCATGTAGACACTGCATTACTTACATTAACTGTTGCGGCCTTTCAGAAGCCTTCCCACAATGCCTCACACTGACAGCTAAGTCGGTGCCAGAGCTCCTGGTGAGGCCATGCCCTGCCGACACAAGACGTGTCATGTGGACAGGCAAACGTTATTTAGTAACTGGCTGTGTGCCAACATAATTTAGGCCAACTAAAATTTTGTAGGGTCGCCTTGCCCTCGGAGGGCTACACACAAGGTCGAACAGCTTGCTTAGCGTCAGTAGTTCACACACATTTCAAAGGACCACTGAAGGAGTAACATCATTTTGGGTAAAGGGAGAAAAGGAAGATGGGCGAAGGAGAGTGGGGTTGTTAATGGGTCAGAGATTGCTGTAGTAGGTCATTTTTTTCTATGATTGCCGGTGGGTATATGGTAATTGTAATGGGTGGGGTCACTGTTGTGGGGGAAAAAATCTTTCCGATGAGTCGGTGGAAGAAGAATTCAACAAAACTAAGTTCAAGCGTGTCAGATAAGTTTCTCC
Organism: Pelodiscus sinensis; assembly: GCF_052426305.1. Lineage (NCBI taxonomy): Eukaryota > Metazoa > Chordata > Testudines > Trionychidae > Pelodiscus > Pelodiscus sinensis. Next base: position 5,404,950 of record NC_143056.1, read on the forward strand.
TTCATTGCTCTTGGGAGTCCAGGCTAGCAGACGGTGAGGAATAGCAGGTAAGATCCCTGAGGAAAGATCCTGGCTGAGCTGTGAAAAGCCAAGTACACCTGTTGCATTGCATCAACAATCAAATCTTTGCAAACAAAGCTCCCCCCTGGGCCTGGAGAGAGGGTGGCGTGGAGAAAAGTCTAGATTTCTCTGGCATGTTCCGCAGTGCTGGGCCTTTTTTCTAGCCAGCCGCATTCTAGACCAAGACTTTTTTGTGGTGACATCACAACGTTCAGTTCTGCCATGCTCAGCCCCACAGCACCTGTGTTTTGTTCAAGGAACCGGAGTGCACTTCTTCACCCCCAGGTTGCAGGGATGTCGTTTACCTCCCCCACACGCACCCCCAAATAATTCACCTCAGAGAAAAGCAACGTGCAGCCTGCATTGGCTCACCAGGGTTGTGTAGTTTATTTGACTCAGATGGGGGAGTCGCTAAAGGGAGCAGTCGGCTCAGGTCGCTGATAATAAAGTTCTTCAGAGTAAACCTCTTTCCTCTTGGGAGGGTGATTGTGAACATCGTCTTCTTTCCTATCTTGAAAACTACGTTTTCCTCTTCCTCAGTGTTCAGAGACTTCTCTGGTTGTCCATGATTTGTCATTCTGAAACTTAACAGGAGTGTTGTGAGCCAGACATGAGAAGTCATTCTTCAACTCTACTCTGCATTGATTAGGCCTCAGCTGGAGGATTGTGTCCAGTTCTGGGTGCCACATTTCAAGAAAGATGTGGAGAAATTGGAGAAGGTCCAGAGAAGAGCAACAAGAATGATTAAAGGTCTAGAGACCATGAGCACTGAGGGAAGGCTGAAAGAACTGGGCTTGTTTAGTTTAGAAAAGAGAGGGCTGAGAGGGGACATGATAGAAGTTTTCAGGTATCTAAAAGGGTGTCACAGAGAGGAGGGGGAGAAATTGTTCTCCTTGGCCTTTGAGGATAGGACAAGAAGCAATGAGCTTAAACTGCAGCAAGGGAGGTTTAGGTTGGACATTAGGAAAAGCTTCCTGCCTGTCAAGGTGGTTAAGCACTGGAATAAATCGCATAGGGAGGTTGTGGAATCTCTATCACTGGAGATATTGAAGAGAAGGTTGGATAGACATCTGTCAGGGATGTTCTAGACCAGGGCTACTCAACTTTGGAAGCCCTGGGGGCCATAATGATACTCACAGCACATGCCGAGGGCCACAACTTAAGTGTGGTTGTATATACATGCAAATATATGCAAATAGCTTCTTTCACACTGACGGGCATGAATACAAAGATAAAGGCAAGACTACATAACATGCAGGCCCCATTTAAGTCAGGTCTGCTGATATTAATAAAATATGACAGCACTTTTAATGAGGAATGACACCCCAGGAATTTAACTACTAAAATGCATACGAACAGAAGACCATTCTATTGACTCGCCATTGTGAAACGTGTTCCCAGTGGAGTCCATGTTCAAAGGATCCCACTTGCGGACTGCATGTTGAGCTCTGTGTAAACCCAAACCGCACCACGGGCTGCAAACAGACAGGCCACGGGCTGCATGTGGCCTGCTGGCCTCGTGTTGAGTAGCCCTTGTCTAGACAGTCCTAGCTCCTGCTGTGAGGGCAGGGGACTGGACTTGATGATGCTCAAGGTCCCTTCCAGTTTTAGTGTCCTCTGATTCTATGATTCTGCCTGGCACCATGAGCTTGCAAACTAGCACCCTGGAAAACCTAGCAAGTATGTCACATGGCTCCATTTATTCCTATGCAGGTTCCACTCTTCCCTTGTCTGCACTTTAGTCATTTCTAACTCACTCACCGCTGCACGCCTCAGGAGCCTGTTTTGTATTTCTAGTCCCTTCCCCTAGCTGGTTTCCATTATTTCGGTTACCACATGCTGAAAAGGAAGCGTCAGCAAACCAGCCAAACTCCTCGTGGGCGGGAAGGTGAAGCTCTTGCTGCTCTCGGGGCTGACGGCTCGACTGCAACCGTTCTCAAACTTTTTGTATGGGTGACTCCAAGTAGAGCCCCCCTCTTGATTAAAACTAGGGGCTTAATTTTAATGTATATGAAGCCTGCCGCCTGGCAGAGCTAAGCTATCAGCCCTCCCAGGCGTGGGCCTGCAAGCTCGGAAGGTTATTACCTGTGGGTTGCAACCATCACAAGCCCCAGTTTGAGAACCCGGCTCTATAGCTATTCTCCATGAAGACCTACTAGATAGTGTGGGACCAGGCCCTCTCCACGTCCCTCTTCCCTTCCCTGCGCCTTCCCAACACATCAGCAACAAAGAGCAGTTCCTTCTGTGCGTACAAATGCAAACGGTCCAGCAGAGCTAGGGCGCTGATCGACTTCCTCGCTCAGAGACAGAGGGTAACACGATCCCACTCAGACACGAGCATGGTTCCCTCAAATTGTTGTCCAGCTGGTGTCAGTAACGGCTTAGCACTCCCCTGGAGAGTGGCTAAAATACACACACAGGCTCCTCTGCTATTTCTTTCCTACACGTGCAGAGGGTGGCAGATGCACGGCGGAAGCCAAATGCTAATAGCTAATTATAGACGGATGTTCTAATTTTAACATGGATACCATTGGGGGGGCGAGGGGGAAGGGACAAATGATCACTGAAAGCCAGAATTTCCTGGGTAGTCGTCAGAAGCCACCGTGGCATCTCGCACAGAAAGTCTAATCCCCTACAGTCATTTTCAAATGTGATTAGCTAAACAGCGTGGGTAAATCCCTCATTTGGATGCTTAATTAGCTGTTGGGCACATAAACGCCTGCTTTATGTGCCCGCCTGGTGGCTGGAGCATATAAATGTGGGATTTGGATGGCCTATTAAGGCATGCAGGTTCGAAAACTGGGCTTATTATGTCAATGAATTGATGGGGAATAAACAATACACACGCAGAAGCTATATTATTAACTTTGATTTAAGGCCAAATTCTGGTCCTCCTGGTGTCTGTGACAAAACTGCCTTTGACTTCATTGGCAGTCAGGGTCTGCTGCTTAATTCCAGAAAGAGATCTAAACCTGTCTCGAAACTGGTTCCAATCACAACACACTGTGTATCAGAATATGCTAGGCCTTCTATTTGCATCTGCCAGTCTCCCCCTTCCCCGCCTCCCCCCAGCTCAGTCTGTTGACATTTCCACGGCAACCCATCTCGGTTTAACACCTTACAAATACTTTCTTCAGCAGGGTATGGGCACATGTTTTGTCAGTACGTCCCTACTGATTTATCAGCAAAGAGCTCTTGGTTGTGCTGTTTTTACAGCAGCTTTTAAACACTCAACAGTGAAAGAAAAGAAAAGAAAAGAAAAGAAAAGAAAAGAAAAGAAAAGAAAAGAAAAGAAAAGAAAAGAAAAGAAAAGAAAAGAAAAGAAAAGAAAAGAAAAGAAAAGAAAAGAAAAGAAAAGAAAAGAAAAGAAAAGAAATGGTGGTGTAAAGCAGGCTTTTTCAAAATTGGTGTTTTACTTCCTTTTTATTTACTACCTCTGATCCGTTATTTAAAGCTACACATTCCAACTATACTGTGGGGAGCTCTCCTGCATTATGCTGCATGTCCTTTAAAAGGGTTTTTAATTCGGTCCAGGATCGGGTGCATAGAACCGTGACCTGGTTAGTAAGTCCAGTTGCTGCATCATAAGTTGTTTTTGTAACGGCTACTGGGAACACTTCCACTTCAGGTTCTTTTGCTAAAGGTGGGGTGCGGTGTGTTTTTTAAACTTTCGAGAGCTTCTCAAGGATAAGGAGGGGGGCTTAGCTGGCCTAGCTCTTTTCTCCGGAGACACATCTATATCTCAGTTGGGATTGTTACCCTCAGTTTTTTGCTGAGCCTCACACGCAGCAAAACTTAGCGCTGCATGGCTTGAGTCTAATTTTCAGAGGGTCGTTTTAAACATGACCCACAAAACCTCTGCTACTTTCTCGAGTTTAAATTTATTAGGCTTTAATTTCTTTTGCTCTCGGAATTCTTCTAACTTTTGAACTAACTCTATTAAGAGAGTGTGCCTTGGACTACTGTGGGTAACAGGGGTAGCTGGAAGGGTGGCTGACACGTGGCTATCAGATTTCTTTAAAACTCTTTCTGCCGCGGTCAAAAGTTTTGCCAGGTCTGTTTTGTTCCCTTTTAACTCTGTAGTTACACAGGTGGGGCCTTTTGTCTCCTCTTCCGGATAAAACATGACAGAGAGGTGTGTCTTTAACAAACACCTCAGAGAAGACATTGTTAAGAGGCCTGCTCATGTTTTTAAGGCTTGCCCAGTTCTTTACTTTTATATTAAAAATCATTGAGGAGCTATTACTCTCATTATCTCCCAATTTGTGATACGTTAAGTGACTGAATACATCTTCCTGAGTTTCACTTGGGGATCTGCTTGCCCAGGGGCATTCACCACATCCTGTTCGTGACGCCATGTTACACCTTGGTTCGGTGATGTGGTGGAAGCCTCAAGGGTTAAAGCCGATCATCCAGTAGTTTTCACTGGGTAATCGGCTTTAACCCTTGAGGCTTCCTCCACATCACCGAACCAAGGTGTAACAAAAAGAAAAAGAAAAAGAAAAGAAAATGCAGCTACACACATTTTTTTTTATTGGTGATAGAAATGTAGCCGTGTTAGTCTGGTGTAGCTGAAGCAAAATACAGGACTATGTAGCACTTTAAAGACTAACAAGATGGTTTATTAGATGATTTATTAGATTAGATTTATTATCATCTAATAAACCATCTTGTTAGTCTTTAAAGTGCTACATAGTCCTGTATTTTTTTTATTGGCTATGCCAAGACACAGCAAAATATTAGAGGCTGGACTCATGGACGGCCCTCTGATGCACAGGTTTATTCAGCTCCTAAAGAGCTTAGCTTCAGGAGATTTCTGCTACACTTCCGAGTAAGCACTAAAGGCCATGTCTACACTAGGAGACTATTTTGAAATAACTAAAATTGATTTAATCACTCCTGAAATAACTAAATCGAAAGTGTGTCCTCAAAAGAAAGCCTTGAAATTAGTCCAAGGCAGGCTCCATTAATGTGGACACGCTACTTTAACTTAGAACCCCAAGATGCACTGGGGAGTAATTCCTTTGAATTATTCTGGGGAGTAAATGCAGTGGATCTAATCTACCTCGACTTTAGTAAGGCTTTTGAAACAGTACCACATGGGGAATTATTGGTTAAATTGGAAAAGATAGGGATTAATATGAAAGTTGAGAGGTGGATAAGCAACTGGTTAAAGGGGAGACTACAGCGGGTCATACTGAAAGGTGAACTGTCAGGCTGGAGGAAGGTTACTAGCAGAGTTCCTCAGGGATCAGTTTTGGGGCCAATTTTATTTAATCTTTTTATTGCTGACCTTGGCACCAAAAGTGGAAATGTCCTGATAAACTTTGCAGATGATACAAAGTTGGTAGGTATTGCCAATTCAGAAAAGGATCGGGATATCACACAGGAAGATCTGGATGATCTTGTAAATTGGAGTGATAGCAATAGGATGAAATTTAATAGTGAGAAGTGTAAGGTTATGCATTTAGGTATTAATAACAAGAATTTTAGTTATAAGCTAGGGACACATCAGTTGGAAGTAACAGAGGAGGAGAAGGACCTCGGAGTCCTGGTTGATTATAGAATGACTATGAGCCGCCATTGTGACATGGCCATGAAAAAGGCTAATACGGTCTTGGGATGTATTAGGCGAGGTATTTCCAGTAGGGATAAGGAGGTGTTCGTGCCATTATACAAAGCATTGGTGAGACCCCCATTTGGAACACTGTGTGCAGTTCTGGTCTCCCATGTTTAAGAAGGATGAATTCAAACTGGAACAGGTACAAAGGGCCACTAGGATGATCCGAGGAATGGAAAACCTGTCTTATGAAAGGAGACTCAAGGAGCTTGGCTTGTTTACTTTAACCAAAAGAAGGCTGAGGGGGGACATGATTGCACTCTTTAAATATATTAGAGGGATAAATACCAGGGAGGGAGAGGAATTATTTAAGCTTAATACCAATGGTGACACAAGAACAAATGGATATAAGCTGGCTAGTAGGAAGTTTAGACTTGAGTAGACGAAGGTTTCTAACCATTAGAGGAGTGAGGTTCTGGAACGGCCTTCCAAGGGAAGTAGTGGGGGCAAAAGATCTAGCTGGCTTCAAGATTAAACTAGATGGGTTTATGAAGGGAATGGTTTGATGAGATAACATGATCTTGGTAACTAATTGACCATTCATTATCAGTGGGAAATAGGTCAAGGGAGGGATGATAGGAGTTACTATAGAGAACTTTCTGGGTGTCTGGCTGGTGAGTCTTGCCCACATGCTCAGGGTTAAGCTGATCGCCATATTTGGGGTCGGGAAGGAATTTTCCTCCAGGGTAGATTGGCAGAGGCCCTGGAGGTTTTTCACCTTCCTCTGTAGCATGGGGTACAGATCACAGCTGGAGGATTCTCTACATCTTGGGTCCTTCAAACTGTTTGAAGGCTTCAATATCTGAGATATAGATAATAGGATTATTCTAGGAGGGGTGGGTGAGATTCTGTGGCCTGCGTTGTGCAGGGGGTCGGACTAGATGATCATAATGGTTCCTTCTGACCTTAAAGTCTGTGAGTAGTTATTTTGAAATAGCAGCACTGGAACGTCCATGCTACCACTATTTTGAAATAACTACTTTGAAATTAGTGTTATCCCCCAAGGAAAGGAGGAGGACAGGTTGCTAAATAAGTAGCCCATTATTTCGAAATAAGAGGCTTGGCGGTGTGGATGCGCCGCTTATTCATTCAACCTAAGGGGGGTTACTTTGAAATAAAGCCCTAGCATAGACCATGGCTAAGGGAGACCTCTCCACAAATGCCAGTCCGTGTGTCCATGCGTTCATGTGTCAAACCCTCTCTGGTGCTCATACCTAGAAGAACCCCAGAAGCACGCGTCAAAGGATGAGAGAACTAGCATGCCAGAGGGATGCGGGTAAGTTCATGCCTTAGTCTGCACCTGTGCCAGTTTGCAGTGTGGACAGAGTAGTGGGCCTGCGCAAGGTCCTCCACGTCCCTTCCCACAATGCACTGAACCCTGATCTAGCCTATCAAGGTCTCTGTCCCCCTATCTGGGATGGCCAAGTGCAGGTGATAACAGACCCTGCCCCATGAGCAGACCCTGGGCCCACCAACCTGATCCGGTCATGGTTGGAGTACACTGGCCTCCGAAGATTCTCCCAGAGCTACAGGAACATGGAATCCCAGGGCTGGAAGAGACCTCAGGAGTCATCGATCCAACCCCCTGCCCAAAGCAGGACCAACCCAACTCAATCACCCCAGCCAGGGCTTGGGCAAGCTGGGACTTCAAAACCTTTAGAGATGGAGATTCCAACCTCTCCCTAGATAACCCATCCCAGCGCTTCCCCACCCGCCTAGGGAAATAGCTTTTCCTAATGTCCAACATGCACCTGTACTGGGAAATTTCAGAGGCTGGAACAGACTCCAGCCCAGTGCTAAGAACACTTCAAGCACTCAAGGCTTCTGCACCGGAGGGCAAGAGACTTGAGCTCTCCTAGAGCCACTGTTTGTCATCCGAGCCATGATATCAAAGGGTCCCCTTACAGCTTGAGGTGGCTCTCACTCGCCTCAGCCCCGCCACCCTGGTTGTCCATTGGGGCACTGAGGAGGGCCGTGGGGAGGGCTACACCCAAGGTTTTGCACCTCAACCCAGAGGCACCAGTTGAGGAAGCCCCCCACCCCCTGCCACACACACACACACACACACACACACTTATGAAGGCAAGGAACTCAAGTCACGGCAGGAAGCAGAACTAGACCCTGCTAAGTTACAGTGAACCCTCCCCCCTTCCTCCCACCAATATCCTTTCTTCCTCAGGTGCTAACATCCCGACTCTAAGCTCTAGGGCATTGAAGTTGTGTGCACTGACGTCTCCTTGCTGCACTGCTCTGCTGAAGAAGCCACGGCAATGTCACACCCCTTCCCCCACACCTCCACTTTCCGTCCCCTAGCCTTGCCCAGGGGCCCGGTGAGGCTGTTGGCTTCGCTGGGTTCAGGGAACACCAAGAGCCATTTGAATTCCTCAGGGCAGGGGCGGCTCGGGTGCTGCAGCACGATGAGATGCTGACAATCCAGTCTATGGAGCAAGGGGCCCTAGGGAGCAGGACTATTCCCGAGCTCACTGGACTGGCAGCTGAATGAGTTGGGGATCTGCCTGGTACTGAGGCCACAGACCCCCATTCAATTCATCAGCAGCATCTGCCACCGTCTCCTCCCACTGCCACCCAAAATGCACTTGAGCCAGAGGATCCTGTTTCAAGGACCGCCGCCCCCAACCGCCAGGTGACTGGGAGTAGACCATGGAGACTGCAGGTCTCCTGGACTTCGCCCCCCACCAGCACCTCACCGGGGGCTCCCCTGAGTGACCAGGCCAAGAACAGTGAGCCTGCCAATGTCCCAGAAACCTGCCAAGTGACCACCCACGCCAGGCCCGTACAGGAGACTTCCTTGGTGGTCCCCATGAGTCCTTTCCCTCCTTGCCCCCAGCCTCCTCCTCATGGCAGGAGGATGAAGACAAGGAGCGAGGTGCAGAGATGGTGACATTTGGCCAGGGCCCCCCCAGTCTGAAAATCCCTTGTCTGAACAACACAGCTGCACTGCACAGCTCTATCTCAACAGGAGAACGTCTTCAGTCAGCAACGCTCCTGCCTCTCCCAGAGGGGCACCGGAACGGCTTCGCTCATGTACAGCAGCGCCACCGCTCCACGGGCACGGTGCTTTGACTGCTGACCCGCCCCAGGAGCGCAGGAACAATGAGTGTAGCAGGGGTGCCGAGAGCCCCTGAACCAAACTGTAAACCCTCCAGAGGATGAGAACCACTTCAAGCTAGGGGTGCGGCCACGCCCCCAGCCTCCCTCGTTCCAGCAGCTGTGACCCACCCTCGTGCAGAGATATCAACACACGGGGTCAGACACAACACAGGCAAGGACAGCAGAGCCCTGCACACAGAGAGCCCCTCCTCCTTCCCTTCTGAAACCAACACCAGTTTCAAGCAGAGCAGGGGTTCGCTCTGTCACAGCCTCTCATTACGGTTAACGTGTGGCCAGAGAGACGAACAGCTGCGAGTTCCCCCCTGCCCACAGTGAGTGGGTGACAACTTGGCTGCCAGGCTGTACCACACAAACCCCAGTGCTACAGTGGGGTGTCCTGTAATGCTCATCTTGACTGTGTGCAATGTCAAAACTCTCGAGCCATGCGCCTCCCTCTCCCCACCCCAGTGTGATCTGATGTGCGGCATTTGCAGCAGCTGCACAGGGCATGATGGTGTCATCTTCTGCCCACTCTTCCCCCCATCCTCTGCCCACTCTTCCCCCCCTTCCCCCGACAAGGCCAAAACATGTCTACATGGCAGCCCTGATTTCTTTTACCTGCTGGGAACGAGGGCCAGCGCTGTTGAGGACGAAGGACATTGTTATCAGTTTCCAAATTAAAATTGATGTACCGTTGAATTGTTATGGGCTTAGGTTTTGTAAATTCCCCTTATGGTTCCCCCTTCCTGAATGAATGCATGGGGTGTGTGTGTAAAATGAATATGCAATGGGTGATGGACTTTTACTCACCTGAACTTGAGTGCACACGGCCCCCTGTACAGTGTGCACACGGCCCAGGGAGGACAGTGAGGAAGGCCTATGGACCCAGGAGCTGCACATGGCCTGTAACATCATCGATCCAGAGGAAGAGACAGAGAACCTGAAAGAGGATCACCAAGCAGGAGCTCCTGGAGGGGGTGCCCTCTGCTCAGATCGCCTGGTCAGCGAACTGGTTCCAGATACCAACAGCATGAACCTCAGCATGAACTCCTCCTGGTGCCTGGTGCTCAGCTTGCATTTTGTCGGACTGTAAGTGTGATTGCGGATAGCGAGCGTGAGTCTCCCCGTTCCCCTCCTTCCAGAGTAGGTTAAAGCAATTCAAGCCATTTTTGCTCATTACCCCGTGCTCCCAATCCTCGTTAGGCTAAGGTTAATTGCATGCTTGCAACAAGCAGCACATGGGTGGAGCCTGGCTGCCTTTACAGCATTTGTAACCCTGACCTGTCCTGAGCCCATCCGGGAAAAGAGCACTTCCCTCTCCCCTTACAAACATTGTGGGGTGTGCAGCATGTGATCATGGTCCTTGCCATGTTGGCAGTCAGGTGAGTGCAGAGGCAGCACCGAGGAGATTAGGAGTTTACCAAACTTGCACTCCGTTAAAAAAAACGGTTCTGCAGCTCACACCCGAATTCCCTTTTCCCAGCGTTGCTGAAGGAGGGTGTGATTTCCCGAGCCCTCAAGAAGCTGGCGTGGCATCCCCTAAAAGAACCGCTGGAGCAAACACACCATATAATTGAGGGGGCCCCCACACGGTTTGGAAACTCCATAATATTTCTGCACATTTCCTTATGGCAACAACCCGAGGGTAACTCACAGCGTGAATTACCGCACCAGCCCACACGACAGCCTGGACAGTGGACGTTCCAACCCCAAAGCGATTTGCAATAGAGCGACCGCAATAGCCTCTTGAGCTACCGATGGGACCTCTATAGTCCAGATGTGTCATCTGGTAGCATCTATCATGCCTCCCTGCCCTCACAGAGCTTCCGGAGTACCCCAAATAGCTCATTTCAGAGCTCACGGAGGGAGGTGGAGGAGCAGGGACAGAAGAGGTGCTCAGGAGAAGGGACAGGATGGCTGCAAAGCCCCATGGGGCTGTGGTCCTGGTGCCCAGTTGCAGGGCTCTGCAGCCACCCTGCCTCCCATCTCGCACCTGTGCTCTCTGACACCCTCTGGTTCTCAGTTAGAGGAAACACTCCAGTTCCAAGCCCCAAAGAGTTAATTCACTTCCAGTGTATGCAGCTCCCTGGAGTTTAATTACAAAGCGAGGCTTCTCATCTCCAGCAACGCAAGATAAGGATCTTCCTTTGCAGTCCCCACTCGGCGTTTGGATGGTCAGCAAAGGAACGATTTGATCTTGAGCAGGCTTTTGATGAAAGTATGAAATGCCTTATGCATCAGTAGGAGACAGGACCGTAAGCAACGGAAATTTGAAATCATCACTGTGCTGTTACGGTGAGCTTTTTCTTCTGCTGAGTCAATTTCATCTTAGGAAGAGGCATGAAAGCAAGGCCCAAGGGCCAGATAGGATCCCTGGCTTGCCTGGATCTGGCCCTCGGGGCTCAGAGCTCCACCCCCTCACAACTGGGGAGCGCTTGCTGGCATTCCAGCCCCCAGTACCCTCCACCTGACTGATTTTTCTGTGGGTCAGCGGCCCACCCCTCCATTGAAGCTTTGTTCAAATGTTGAATTTAGAGGAGCTTTCTCCTTTATAGAGTCCTGCGCAACCTATTGACTAAGTAAATCAATAGAGATTGTCATTTTAACTGACAACCCTTTGAACACAGAAGTCACTTTCCAGAACACTTTCTTCTGCACTGATTAGCCTCAGTTTGGAGAATTGTGTCCAGTTCTGGGCACCACATTTCAAGAAAGATGTGGAGAAACTGGAGAAGGTCCAGAGAAGAGCAACAAGAATGATGAAAGGTCTAGAGAACATGGCCTATGAAGGAAGGTGAAAGAATTGGGTTTGTTTAGTTTAGAAGAGAGAAGACTGAGGGGGCGACATGATAGCCGTTTTCAGGTATCTAAAAGGGTGTACACGGAGGAGGGAGAAAAATTGCTCTCCTTGGCCTCTGATGATAGGACAAGAAGCAATGGGCTTAAACTGCAGCAAGGGAGGTTTAGGTTGGACATTAGGAAAAACTTCCTACTTGTCAGGGTGGTTAAACACTGGAATAAATTGCCCAGGGAGGTTGTGGAATCTCCATCTTTGGAGATATTGAAGAGCAGGTTGGACAGATGCCTGTCGGGGATGGTCTAGATGGTGCTTGGTCCTGCTATGCGGGCAGGAGACTGGACTTGATGACCTCTCGAGGTCCCTTCCAGTTCTCGTGTTCTGTGACTCTATCAAAACATTGTTCCCTTTGCCTGCACAGCCCAAAAGGACTAAAATAAAGAGCTTCCAAATGCTTCTGCCCAATTAAATTAATTCTGATCCACAGGCCTCAGTCCTGTTTAGAATCACATTAGTCGTGCAACATGATTCCACTGGGAGCCGCAGCATCCTCACAGTTTCCTTTTTGGGGCATCACAGCGACCGACGGAGAAGCACTTGTGAGGAATCAAAGAGTGGGAATAAAGGAACGTAAACTGTTGGGCCTGACTAAAGAGACTGCATGAAAGAGGATTTCCAATATCCAAGAATCAGCCGCTCTAATCCGGATTGATAGCAGGCCTGCCAACAGGAGGGAGGAGAGAAGGGGGCAGTTACTCCAGTGTTACTGCAGCAACAATGCAGAACCCGGACACTTTAAATCACCACTGGAGCACCGCGTGGTTCTGTCCGCGTGACTCTGAAGGCTGCCTGCACAGTTCCAAGCAGCACGGAGGGCTGGCTGCCCCCGGCCCCACCCCTTCCACCCAAGGTCCTGCCCCTACCAGGAGCGCAGAAGTAGCCTCCTCCCACCTTGCTCAGAAGCATGGAAATTTGTCAGTCTCCCAATTGTTAGTGATCAACCCTTAGCAGAGTCCTCCTGTCCATTGGAAGGTGTGGGGTGGTCACCGTGGGCCCCGCGCTTTGCGGGACCCGCGACTGGCCCCATTCTGCCCTGCCTCGCCTCGCCGGCATCACTCGGGAAAGGAGGGAGCGGGACGTTGGGGAAGAGGTGGAATGAGGGCAGGGCCTGGGATGAGGGGGGATTTTCTTGGACCCTGCACCCCACTGGGCACCGCCCTGGTCATTAGCATAAGAGCTGGTTGAAAAATTAGTTTCTTGAAATTATTTGTCGTTGTTTTCATTTGTAAAGGTTCGAACCATACGCCCACTTTTGGGGGAGGGGCGGTAACATTGAATATTCCTCCCCCCCCCCCATTCTTTCCTGTAAAATAGTTAACGAAAACACTGAAAGTAGGAATAAGAGAAAGTAGAAATAAGAGATCCTCCGGAAAAGGGCTTTATTCCGGAGGATCGCGCCAGTCTAGACGCTCTTTTCCGGCTTTTCCCCAAGCCGGAAAAAAAGCGGCAGCCATGTTTATTTAAATCCGCAGGGGATATTTAAATCCCCAACGGATTTCCCTATTCTGACTTACCTGCTTTGCATCCCTTTTCCAGAATTTGGGGCTAGTGTAGACATAGCCCTACTCTTCAATACTCTAGGCAGACCCAGAGCAAGTATCCTTCTTCCGCAGCTGGACCCTCTATTTGCCACCGACAACACCAAGGCAGAGAGAGGGGATTAGGGGTGAGGGGTGGACGGCTCCCCTGTGATCGAAACACACCATTTGGGGAAAGATCTCACCCGCTCGATTCACACAAATGGTCTTCACAGCGAGAAGGGGGGTCCAGATTCAACCTCGTCCCTGCCGAGGTGACGGTGGGTCCCTAAAAGGGGGACCACCAGTGTCTGCAATAATGGCCTGCCCCCCACATGGTGCCTGACCCTTTAATTTGTACATTTGTAGGAAATTACGGGGAGATCAGACAATGGGGGTAACAGATCATCAGCGATCTGCTTTTTCGAAAGAGCGCGTCCACGCCGAATGGACGTTCTCTCGCATGTCAGCTGTGATTACTATGGGCGGAATGGCCACCAGGGCACCTGTGCTTTTTCCTCTTTCCTCTTCTTTCGAAAGAACTCCCTCTTCCCCATCGGAAAAAGGCTTCTTCCTTATAGAAAGAGGTTTACCAATGTCGGAAAAACCCCTCCGTTCTTTCCATTTTTTTCCCCTAAAGAACGCGATTGCAGTGTGGATGTAAGTGAAGTTTTTTCGGAAAAACGGCCGTTTTCCCAAAAAGGCCCTGCAGCGTAGACATACCTGAGGGTCCAGTTATAAAAAGGGAAAGGAAATGTGACTAATACACGGCCAATAGTCATTCTAAGGGGACAGTCTTTGGGGACAATGAAAGAACAGGCAGGAAGGCTTTACTAAAAAATTACCTGCCAAATGTACATACATAAGAACTTGCTGAAAAGGGGCCCGTCTTAGAACTGACAATAAAATGCACAAACCTTAGGACGTTTGTCTTTCATTCGGAGCCTTTTGCACGTCTTGGAAAGACTCCTTGGGCCAGACGCTGCACCTGAGGATGGGCTTAGCAAAAGGGGGCAGGGCAGGGCTGGGGAACCCTTTTTAGGTCGGAGGCACCTGACCCACAGAAAAGTCAGTTGGGGGTTGCACACAAACAAACAAACAAACCCGCTCTCATTCACGTGGCTTCTGACTGAGGAGAAAGACTCTCCCCTCATTCTCCTAGCACACCAGAGCCCAGGCCAGTAGATTTTGTGGGTTCCAGCCCCACGGTGGAGTGGCGGGGGGGGTAGAGCCCTGAGCCTTGGGGGCAGATACAAGCAAGCTGAGGGTCACATTTGTTCCCCGGGGCCTTACGTTCCCCACGCCTGGTGTAGGGCAACTCACTACAATTTCACAGGAAAACTCCTGGCTTTGAGCCCTCCGTATTTTACTTCGCTCTTTGGCCATATTAACTGAGGAAGAATCACCCGTCCTGTTGGAACCCACTGCCCCGGATGGCCTAGAGACTCTCTTCCTGGGCTAGGGCATGAGAGGGTTAGAAAGGTGAAAGCCGCTCAAGTAAATGGGGAGCAGTGTTGCTGCACCCCGCTACACACACTCACCCCCTCGCCTGTGGCTACTCTTCCAACAAGGCATGCAGGGTGTGCTCCAACAAGGGCTCTGTTGTGTCCGGCACAGACAAGGATCCTGCACCCCAACATCCATGTGGTGCCGCACCTGTGCAGAGACCCATCCCGTGGTGCGCACTGGTGAATTTCACTCTTACAAAAGTTGGGAACACTGCCCCAGATCCTTAACTGGTGCAAATCTGCATGTCCCCGTTACAGCCAATGGGACTGCACCATTTTACCCTTAGGCTACATCTAGACGGCGTCCCTCTGCCGACAGAGGGATGCAAATCAAGCACTTCAGAAGCGCAAATGAGCCCGGGATTTAAATATCTCAGGGTTCGTTTGCATACTCACGTTCGGGTGCTGCGCCAATCACGCGCCCTTTCGAAAGTGAAAGTAAGTGTAGCCGCAGTTCTGCCAATAGCGTGGAGCTTTTTTGGCAAATCCCGTGCGCCTCATTTTTATCCCAGTGTTTAACCACCCTGACAGGAAGGAAGTTTTTCCTAATGTCCAACCTAAACCTCCCTGGCTGCAGTTTAAGCCCATTGCTTCTTGTCCTGTCCTCAGAGGCCAAGGAGAACAATTTTCCTCCCTCCTCCCTGTGACACCCTTTTAGATACCTGGAAACCACTATTGTGTCCCCGCTCAGCCTTCTCTTTTCTAAACTAAACAAGCCCAGTTCCTTCAGCCTTGCCTCATAGCTCCTGTTTTCTAGGCATTTCTTCATTTTTGTTGCTCTTCTCTGGACCTTCTCCAATTTCTCCATATCTTTCTTAAGATGTCAAGTATCAGAGGGGTCGCCGTGTTAGTCTGAATCTGCAAAAGCGACGAGGAGTCCTGTGACCCACAAAGACCCACTTCGTCAGATGCATGTAGTGGAAATTTCCAGAGGCAGGTATAAATATGCAGGCCAGGATCAGGCTGGAGATGACGAGGTGGATCCAATCAGGTAGGATGAGGCCCACTTCTAGTAGCGGATCTGGAGGTGCGAATACCAAGAGAGGAGAAGCTGCTTTTGTAGTTAGCGAGCCAACTACATTGGATCCACCTCGTCATCTCCAG
Organism: Pelodiscus sinensis; assembly: GCF_052426305.1. Taxonomy (NCBI): domain Eukaryota; kingdom Metazoa; phylum Chordata; order Testudines; family Trionychidae; genus Pelodiscus; species Pelodiscus sinensis. The sequence goes on from NC_143056.1 coordinate 5,420,727, forward strand.
CCTGATCCTGGCCTGCATATTTATACCTGCCTCTGGAAATTTCCACTACATGCATCTGACGAAGTGGGTCTTTGCCCACAAAAGCTTATGCTCCAACACTTCAGTTAGTCTATAAGGTGCCACAGGACTCCTCGCCGCTTTCTTAAGATGTGGTGGTCAGAACTGAACACAATACTCCAGCTGAGACCTAATCAGCGCGCAGGCAAGCGAAAGAATGACTTCTTGTGTCTTGCTCATACCCAGGGGCGGACTGGCCTGGTGGGATACCAGGAATTTCCTGTCGTATCCACCCATCACGAGCCGTCGTATCCACCCGTGACAGGCCGCCGTTGCCCCACACTCTGAGCTGCTCTGCATCCACGCTGTATGCAGCACAAGGAGCCTGACCCGCCGCTTGTGCTGCATGCCGGACATGATGCAGGGAAAGGGGGCGGGGCTTGAAGGGCACGCAGGGGTGACGTCATGGGGAGGGCCGTTCCCAGGCCTACTTTGATTGCCAGTCCGCTCCTGCTCGTACCCCAGTTCTCTAGCGGGCAGAGACTTGCACCGCTTTCTCCTCTGCCAAGCTCACCCTTTGCCTGTGGCTCCCAGATATACGGGGCCTCCCAACACCTGACACCCGAGGGCTAGTAATCCCCCTGCTGAAAACAGCTGACTTCAATGGGCCCTGCCAATCTTCCCATGCTGCAGCAAGTTCCACAGGCCCAGAGAGCGCCTTCTCACAACACCAGCTGATCTTCTGGGGGTGCAAGAATGATTTCAAACGTCTGCCTGGGCGTGATGCGCAAAGTCCTCCCCAAATCTGCCCCCAGGGGAAAGCACGAGGACTCAATGTGCCTTCCGCAAGGTTGCCTCGAAGAGCACCAAGTTCAGGCAGGGATGGAAGAAAGTACACCGCCCCCAAGCCTAAATTCTATGCACCCTCGCTACGTTCAGGAAGTGCAGGTCTGAGGGCAACTAAAATGATCAGGGGTTTGGAACGGGTCCCATACGAGGAGAGGTTAAAACGACTGGACTTTTCAGTTTAGAAAAGAGGAGACTGAAGGGGGATAGGATAGAGGTATATAAAATCATGAGTGGTGTGGAAAGGGCAGATAAAGAAAAGTTATTTATTAGTTCCCATAATAGAAGAACTAGAGGACACCAAATTAAGTTAATGGGTAGCAGGATTAAAACGATAAAAGAAAGTTCTTCTTCACACAGCGTGGAGTCAACCTGTGGAACTCCTTGCCAGAGGAGGCTGTGAAGGCTAGGACCATAACAGAGTTTAAAGAGAAGCTAGATAATTTCATGGAGGTGAAGGGGAAATCTCGCTCACCTGGGGTACAGAGTCCCCAGAAGGGTCCGAGGCCGGAGGTCAAATCAGTGAGGCAGGAGAGAAACCTAGAAGAGAAAACTTTATGATGCATGCAGGCAGGCTGTCACTTCCAAGAGTGAAGCAGCAGCCCTGACAGACAGATTCAGGTATCCTTTATACAGAATGCTCAGACAGCCCAGTTGTGGATTGTTTTTCTTTAACATATCAAAGTCTCAGCAGAAGCACTCTGAGACTTCTGTTCACCCCAGGAGTGCTAGAAGTAAGTTTTACAGAACAAAGCCACATGAGAACTTGAGTGGAGGAGTTTACAAGGCAAACTGTGACAAAGATAAGGGTTTACATGACAAATTGTGACAGACTAGGAGTATCCATGAACTTGAGATAGGAGGCATTGTAAGGGCCTTGATTAGAGTTAATTTGATTTCACTCTGATACAGGAAGAGAGGCCTGGAAAACTTTTTAACCTTTACAGCAGTTTTCTTTTAGAGTTTTGATTTCCTGCACAGTCCCCCCTTTAGACACAATTGGAGTTATTTGATTTTTCTCCCACAGAGGTTAGGTCCATAAAAGGCTATTAGCCGGGGATAAAATGGTGTCCCTGGCCTCTGTTTGTCAGAGGCTGGAGAGGGATGGCAGGATACAAATCGCTTGATCATTGTCTTCGGTCCACCCTCTCTGGGGCACCTGGTGCTGGCCACTGTCGGCAGACAGGATACTGGGCTAGATGGACCTTTGGTCTGACCCAGTACGGCCGTTCTTATGAGCCCACAATGCAGCATATGACCTCGGTGGGATTTTAGCACGCACTGAAGGCCTGCTCTGAACACAGCTGGCTTTAAACCTGTGCCTAACTGCCTGGCTACTCGGGCCTTCAAGAGAAAGCGAGCATAAAAAAAATGTTTTCCTAACAGATGTCTAGAATTTCAAGGTGCTTACTTTTACATTTCCACCTCCGAGGGTGAGAAAGTCCTGGGGAGAAATAGATCTTAAATGATAGCGTAACTAAAGGTGGACCAGAGAGCTAACCCGTTCGGGATATTCTTGGTCACCCGCTTATCAAGCTGGAGTAACTCAGCGGAAATCGATAGATACACTCTGGATTTTTACTCGTGTAACTAGGGGGAGAGTCTGCCCTGAAAAAGCAAAGCGAAATGAGGTATGAAATTGAAAGAGGAGTTCACTGGGGTGTTATGGCTCTGTGCTTCATTAGAGGATTTGCACTAAAAAATATGTTACTGAAAACCTAGGAGAAGGAAATTGGAGCACTGCACACGCATGGCAGCAGCCAAGTGTTGAAACACGACACACCACTTGAGAGATACTTCAGGAAACTCTGCTAGCAACTTCACAGTGGCCATTGTTTGGAAATCTCTCTCTGCTCCAAGAATCGAGAATCTTTCTAAACGCTCTTTCACTTTTTTTTTTAAGGTGACATTTTCCAATCATTTTCATTTGCAGGAGCAATACAAAGCGATGCCCACTCAGCTTCGGATCCCAGGACGCATTTAAAAAAGCATCTCTATTGCAATTGTTAAGTCAGTTCCAAAGTGGAGGGCCGGGTTTTTCCTGAGGACCGTATTTTAATTAGACAGCAAGTCAAGCACTTTCCTAGTTCAGTACTCTGAAAGCACATCCAACAGATACAGGAGCAAAATGTAGCCCAAAACACAGCCCCATAAGGCAGTCCCATCCACAAACCTCTTAGGGTGAGTCTACACTGCACCATTTTTCCAGAATAACGATTGTTATTCCAGAAAAACAATCTTCGCATCCACACGGCAATTGTGTTATTTCAACAGAGAGGCGAAAGAACGGACGGCTTTTTGCGACAGAGGTAAACCTCATTGCATGAGGAATAAGACCTTGCGGAAAAAGCTTTTTTGGAAGAGGACATGTGTAGACACGCCACGGCTGCTATGTCGAAATAGCTCCTCCCGAGGGCCATTCTAAAGTTATTCCTCCCCAGGGCCTCTTTGGGGTCCTAATTCGAGATCGTGCGTCCGCAGTGAACAAGGTGAAGGGAACACAGGAAAATGTAGCAACGCTCTCCTTGGACATCACAACTGAAGCGATCACTTAAAACAATTCTCCCCTTTCCAGCAATGCAAATCAGGAGTAACCTCACTGAAGTCTACTGAGATAGGTCATCCCTGCTTTACACTGACGTAAGAGGGGAATGAAAGCTCAGAATCACGGCTAACGATCTAGAGCAGCAGTTCTGAAAATTTAGCAACCCAAGAGCCCCAGTTTTGAATTACATTTTTTCAAGGACCCCCTGCTGACCCCTTCACCAAGGCCTTGCTCACTCCATCCCCTCTCCCTCGTTTGCTTGCTCTCCCGCCCCCCTTACGTGCTTTCTGCAGGCTGGGGCAGGGGGCTGGTGTGCGGGAGATGGGGAGGGCTCTGGTCCGGGTGCGAGTTCTGGAGTGGGGCTGAGGATGAGGGGTTAGGGGTACCGGAGGGGCTCTGTGCTCAGACAGGGGGGTGGGATGTGATGCTGGCGATATAAATATATAGCTAGAGCCTTTTGAATCTCACCCATTAATTGTCTGGCCAACCAGCCGAGAACTCCTGCAGCTGTGAACACTGAAAAACTGATCAAGCTAAAAAGTGCCTAAAGAAACTGGACGATAGCCTCAGAATTATAAAAAAAAAATCAATCCCATTCTGCCAAGCCTACATGCAACATTTCCTGGTGGGCAGAGAAGACTGGGGAAACTGAGCAAACTTACAGCATCAGTGTCTGACAGTCTGTTCTCTCTGGATTCGTAAGGCACGCCCCAGCCTTGCGGGACCTCCTCCCCCTTGGGAACCTACGGCCCTCCACTCCCACAGCATCTAAACACCTCCGTCTTCAACACAGTGATCTGGAACAACCCTGTGAGACAGCACTGCCTTATCACCCCCTGGCTACGTCTAGCCTGGCATGATTTTCCGGAAATACTTTTAACGGAAAAGTTTTCCATTAAAAGCATTTTCGGATCAGAGCGTCTAGATTGGCCCGGACGCTTTTCCGCAAAAGCAAGCATGGACCCCGTTCAGCAGCAAAGTGCTACGACAATCCTAGCAAACATCTCGTGCCTTTGGCTGCAGCGTGTCCAGCACCTAGCCCATGCCCACAGCAGCTCCCATTGGCCACAGTTCCCAGCCAATGGGCGCAGTGGAGCCAGGGCTTGGGGTGGGCGCCACACACAAAGCTTCCCAGATTGCTCCTGCACCTAAAGGCTATGGGGTGATGCCGGCCCCTTCAAGAAGCCCTACCAGCCCCAATTCTCCGCCTACCAGACTTTTAACAGCCCCCTCAGTGGTGCTGACCAGAACGGATGAGGGTCCCCTTTCAAGCAGGTGTCCAGTTGAAAACAGGATACCTGGCAACCCTACTCCCACCCAATTCCTTAATCCTTTCACCTCTGCCCCCGCCCGCCGCCTCAGAGCTCATGGAGTCTCCTCTAGCTGTCTCCCTCAGCTGCCAACTGTTGGGGTGGCCATGGCTCAGCCCAGGGCATCCTGCTGAGGGGCGGCAGCTAAGGAGGGGGGAGGGTTCCTTGAGGTGGTTAGTCAGGGACAGGGGCCTCGGCCGCTCTGGAGATGAGTAGATCCCCCAAGTGTCCGTTGCCTCCCTTGCTCGGGGACTAGACGGGGAGCAGGTGTTGGAGTGGCTGGAGCAGCCTCCTTCGTTTCCAGTGTAGGGCGCCCAGGCACCCGTCGGGGAGGCGGTGTCCACGGGCAGCAGCTTTTATGGCTGTCGCAACAGCTGGCCCAGCCCCCGGGCCCAACGGTCACCCCCCAAGCCACTTCAGAGGCAGGCCGCACCTCGGAGAGAGCTGGGAATGGCGACAAGAGAGCGCCGTGGGGCATGGGCCTGTCCCCCCACTCTGGGCCCCTCGCAGGAGCCTCTCTGCCACAGCCGCCCCAGGAAGCACTAGGCCGGCCGAAGGGCATGAGGGGCACGGCCCAGCCGTAACGCGGGGTGTGAGCACGAGAGCGGGGACACGACCCACCTCCTGCGGCAGCGGTGGGGCTGGTCGCACATTCCTCTCCCGTCTCGCGGTCAGCCAGGAAGGCAGGGGCTGCTCACCGCCTGGGTGGACGTTCCCTTTGGACACCTGCGACAAAACAGCCACCGACGACTTTCAGTTGCTAGTTCAAGCCCCTGGCCCTGCAGTTAAACGCCCACGGTTGGCCCACGTCCGCTGACCCAGGGTTGGCTGCGGGGCTAGAAGGGGGGGGAGGGTCTCAGAGCCGAGGCTCCAGGGTCTTACACTGCAGTTTTACAGCCTCGTGCACCTGAGCCGGTGCCACAGGCCAGCCAAGGGTGCGTACGTGCAGTGTGCACTTACCCCGGGCCTATACCCCAGCTTTGTGACTTCTCTTCGTTCTCAGCATTTGGGACAACCACACAGCCATCTGTATCTCCATTTCCAATTCAGCCTCTGCAGGTCTCCCATGGCCACGCAGCAGACCTGAGAACAACACTTCTCCTCTCTGTGCTGGTCTCCTTTCCCTTCATCTTGCCTGCTTAGATTGGCCTCTGGCTGTCTGCGTGTACAGCACCTAGCACCGTGCAGCCCCGGATGCTGCTATAATAGAAACACTCCTGGGCAACGACCTCCAATCCACTGTGACACTTTGGTATGCCATGTAGCTCAGGCTGTAAGAGGCACCTCTCCAAGCCAGACGTGAAGCTGCCCATCCACCGAAAGGCCGAAAACATCGACAGTTTGATTCTTTTGACAGCTCTCAGAAGTGATGATCCACGTGCCCTGTAAGCGGAGCACTTGGTGGCCGCTCAGGTGACATTCAAATGTGGGTAGCAGAGCACCCACACCCAGCAGCGTGTATTTCTATCGGTGGTGCACATCCTCCCACGCCTCAGTGCGCATAACAAAATTGATTCCACACATGGACAACATCAAAGGGAATATTGGTTCTGACCTCCATGAGAATGGCGTGGGACAAAAGCGCAGCCTTATTTAGAGCCAGTTTCAGCTCAACCTCTACAGACCAAGCACCCATTGATATGGGCTGCCTTTTCTCTGCTTCCTGTGCACAATTTGTGAGTGACACATTCACACACCTGATGCTGTGTAAGCTGCATTCTGGGCAAACACAGCTGTGTACGGTGCCTATTTCAGACCAGTGTCTAGCTGAATAATGTGGCTATGCCCCAACCCCTAGCATCCTGAGACAACGGGATGCTAAGACCCAGTTGTGCGTTGTGAGCAAAGAGTCACAAAGCATGCAGCTACGCAAGCAAAGGATCTGCAGCAAACTCCGGGGTACACCCACAGAGGAGGTGTGATCATGCCTGTAATAATAGTCCACCGACCTTGGTTTAACTTGCCTACTGTTACAGATTCTGCTGGATGCAAGATTCCCCCAGCTCTGGTGGGGAGAAAGCGCTCTGGAATTCAATACGTTCTCGAGAGTACATTATCCACCCACTGTTCCTTTCAGCTGCTCCCAGGAAAGTGAACTTACAAGAAAACGCAGAAACTCCACGGTGCTAATTCGGGAACCTGTTGAACCGGAGATTAAACGATGACGAGGCCATTGTCATAAGAATGCAAAAGGGGGGGGAAAGGGCAGGGGGAGGCTGAGAAGTGGGAAATCACGGACAAAGATTAATGAAGAGCTCCACCTACTGGAACCCATTTCTCCCAGATTCTGAGGGAACGCGGCCGAAACGAGCAGGCATTTTTAGCCCCAAACTTGGCCACGGCGCACAGCGTTTCATCTACGCGTTCTGCGCGTCCGCAGGTCACCGACAAAGCCTCGGAACAGGAATCCTGCCATCTCCTAGCAGCTTTTCCCTGGCCTTGGTGCCGCCGCTGGCTTTTTCTTCCAGCCTCGTGCTCAGGGCTCTTACAAAAGCTGCCTTTCATGGCTGTAACCAATGGCCTCCCTCCCTCGCTCGTGCCAGCGCCGTCGGAAGTTCGGAGGGGAAACGAAAGCCAATCACAAGTCATATTCCCCCCAGGTCCCCTCCGACTCTCTGCATTTGATTGCCCGTTTTATATGATCTCTTCTCTCACAGGAGGGACACAGCTGCTGCACGTTATTCTGACTTGCGCTGTTGGGTTAAGGGTCTGGTAGTTGTAGGCCAACGGGTCAATAGGGGAGCAAGGATTGTGTCCTGTCCATATAAGGAGACAAATTTAAGGCACGTCTGTTGAGGGGCAGCGGCCGCATTCCAGCGGGGAAGGGGTTAAAGAAGGCTGGTGGAGCCCGCACAGAGCCCTGGCCAATCAAGGAGAGGCTTTTATGAAACCAATCAGAGGGCAGCTTTCTGGGGCAGCCCTGTATAAAAGGAGCTACCTTGGACCCCACAAACTCTTTGGCCGGCACTGCAGTGCTCAGGGGAGCGCAAGACAGAGGCTCCAGTCTGACACCGGCCAGGCTGCAGGACCGGGTACAAGGGCCACGGAGGTGCCAGGGCCACAGGGGAAGTGGGTCGGGACCCCGAGTCCTGGGTGGTCCTGAGTCCTGCCCCTTTCCCCCCACACCTTGCCACCAAGAGCAGTGGCCTGGACAGACTGTGGCTTGCCCCTGAGCGGAGGGGCTAGGCCTTGGGGCTGCAGTTGGCCACCATGGCAGGCGTGAGGCTGAGGACTGCTGATAGCCCCAGGAGGGGGCGAGAAACCAGAGCGGCGCGCGCCGGAGGCAGTGTCCTGAAGCGGACGCCACGACCCGGGGAGCGACACAGGCCCAGAGCAGAGCAGGGGGAGAGCGCAGAGAGATGAGGGGCGAGTCACCAGCCAGAAGGGGGCGCCCTGCTGAGGACAGAGCTACGCCCTGAGTGGCCAGCAGGAGGGAGAGCGTGGTCTGTGCTCCCCCCAGAGCTTCCCTAAAGGTGCCCATGCCTCCAGCCATGGGAGGAGACTTTGCGCCCTCCCCTTTCTGCCCCCAGGCCAATCAGGGTTTGGGGGCGGGGGAGCACACAGAGTCCCCTCCCTCCCTGCCAAGAGCACCTGGCGCTTCTAAGCGCCGCGCACTCCTTGCAGAGCAGGGGCAGGATGGAGGAAACTTCACTCATTTCCCCCACCCGCAGGCCCTGAGTAGCTTGGGGGCGAGGGAGCGGCAGGGCCTCCATGGGCCGGATCAACACGCTTGGTGGGCCAAATGCGGCCCGCGGAGACCCTTTTGCCCACCCCTGCTGTAAACAAACTTTACGGGACTGTGGGAAACTTGGCCAGTCCTATGAAAAGTGGACATCTGGCTCACTAAAATCATTCCGGACCACGGGTGTTTCTGGACCAGAGAGTTCTGGACTAGAGAGGTTCAATCTGGAGTAAAACTAGCAGCTCTAACGTCTGTCAGAAGACTGCTCCACATGAAGCTTGTGCTCCACTTGCTACCCCTCACTAGGCCGGTGCCGCAGCTAGCATTATGTAAATACCAGCATCGCTTGTTCCTGCCCCTTTACTGGACAGAGGTAACGGATACTTCCCTGGCTCACAGGACACAAATGACCCCTTCAGTAAGAATAGGCGATCACTGTCGTTTTCTTCCACAAACAGAATGTGGGGCACGCCCACTTCACAACTGGTCAATCACATGCAGGATAGTTTTCTCACGAGGATTGTGAGCACTTTTCCTTCCCCAGCTCCGAGCAACAAGACTCAGCAGTGGATGCCTGTAACGGGCAAACAGGGCAAGTTCAAACAAAGGGCAGCCCCTTTACAATCAGCGGCCAGTGTCTGGAATGAGGGCACCCGTCCGGCTGGATCAGGCTCAGGTTTGCCAAGAGAAATAATTCCTTGATTCCGTTCTGCACTAGCCAGCCCTCCCAATGCACGGAGATCAGCACTGCCACGTGCAAAGCTGACCCATGCCATGTTCTTGCAACACTGGGACTTTATGGTCTATTTAACCCAGAGCAAGACTCACAGACCATCCAGGAATAGCAACAAACCGAAGTGCTAATCCCCACTGCACTCACTCCGGATTTACGCCAGCGCGACTCTGTAAAGGGGCCCCTCTCCTGCGAGCGCCCCTTTGCGGCCGAGGACACGTCTGCAATTTTCAGCCTGGCCGTTCTCCAGGAGTGGAGGTGTCCCTGAAGGATTTCAGGTCCATTGCCTGGGACCAGGCATCTTCTTACCCCCTTGCTGCAGCTGCTGGGGTTGAGGTATGGACCCAGGCCCGCCCACTCCTCTGGGTCTCAGCCCAGGGACCCTGTAAGTAGCAGTTGCCTGCTAAGAGTCTGGAGAGCTCGCTGCTATCTTGTTCCCTGGACCACTTCCCCAAGACGCTGCTCTGTCCAGCTCCGTCTCTCAGGGCTCGCAGGCCTGGCTCTCAATACATCCTGCCCCCCGGATTCTGTAAAGTTCTGTGGCTAGTCTTCCGCCCCTGGACCTAGGTCTTAACCAGGTCTGAAGTTCAGCTCGCACTCGGAGCTGTCCAAGGTGCTGCTGTCCTCCCAGGCAGCACCTAGATCTAGCTGGGTTGAGCTCCAGGGAGAAACTACCAGGCCCTAGTCCAGCAGTTTCTTTTATATCAGCCTGCTGGGTCCTGATTGGTTGTAGCAGAGGCAGCCACTCTATCCTGCTTGGAGGACCTCTCTTCTGCTCTTCTCCCTGGGGTGGGGGTGGCAAGGCCTCCAGCCTCCAGCAGGCCTAGTCCACCCCATCACAGACACCATTGGCACTGCATAAAATTAGAGTAATGCGGGGTGAAATAGATCCAAAAGTCTGATATAGCTAGTGGGGACATAAGAATCACTGGGCTGGATCAGATCCATAGTCCATCTCGTCCAATATCCTTTCTCGGACAGTTATGAGTATCCAATACTTTAGAGGACAGTGCAAGAATCTCTACAGCAGCAAGCAGTTATGGCTAATCTTCCCGCAATTATTGTTTCTTCCTGACCCTTAATATTTAGAGATTGAGTCAGTCCTGAAGCTTGAGGGTTTCAATCCCAGGAGGAATTGCTGATTTCTTTCATACTTAGCATAACAACTCGGAATGGTCTTGTTATCCATATTGTCCTTTCTCAATTCTTGGCCTCAATGAAAGAATATTTGTGGCCCCTACAAAAAATATTTCTTAATTGTTTTCATTGGTCTGGCCACTGCTATAACAGTGAAAGGCCTCTCAAAGTAGGGACTGCATCGGCACTTGGTGGGTATTATGTTATATGTAATGTATATGTATATAGGAATCAGATTTAAAGTGCATAACACTTTGAAAATGCATCTTTCCTTAATAAAAATGTCTGCAGTGAAGCAAATCTCCCAGAGCAGCTCAGTGCCTCAAGTTCTGCTAGAATTATCTTTGAATTTCAATTAATTTAAATTAATTAAATCTATTTTCTGTCTGAGTGCAAGGTAATATCTTTTAATATTATATTGTGTTCAAGGAGATGAATATAACTTTAATTAAAAAATGCAAAAAGGAAACACATTTACAAGAACTACTTCTGAGAACACACAGCTTCATTACACCAATTGAGAGTAGGGGCGTGGGAGCCATAAAATAGTGTCACAGATGGTGAATGTCAGACTTGGAAAATGGAATTGATTAGAAACTGATGAGGAGTGAAATCAAATGGTGTACACATTGATCAAATGGAGTGAAATGCAAAACAACAGCATAAATGGGAAAAGTCATTTCCAACTCAGAAATTCTGTCTGTTCTGATAAACTCAGGTGACATCCATAATGCATGTGAGGAAATAGACTTGCTTTTTTGGCCTATATACAATGAGTTAGACATTTCAAACCAGTTCCAAGGAGACAGGCAAAAGCCATAATCACCACTGATGCCAGTCACCATTCTTGATGGCAACCCTACTAAAAAGACCCAGGATGGAATAATAATAAAAACTTTGCTCTTCTTTAGCACTCTTCATCCATAGACTTCAAAGCATGTTACAAAGGAGTCAAATGTTGGGATTTCATTTTACATATGGGAAAACTGAGGCATAAAATGGACAATGACTTGACCAAGGTCACCCAGCAAACCAGTAGAAGAGCTGAGAATTTTACTCAAGTCCGTCAAGTGTCATGACAATAGGCCACACAAACTCCCTGATCCTTCATTGCTAGGGGTTGACCAAGTCTCGGAATATTTGTAGCCCCTGTAAAAATACTTTTTAATCATTTCCTGGAATGGCTACTGAACCTGCCCTGGCGGGTTCAGTACTACCTTTAAACATGATGCTAATTGCACCACTGTTTCCCAGGACAGATGGGATGTCTACACTGCATGGCTATTTTGGGATACCTCTGGTAGCCTGAAATAACTACCCTGCATCTACACAAGCCACCCATTATTTTGAAATAGTTTTCAAAATATCAGGCACGCTATCTCACCATCCTGGTAAACTTCATTGCACGAGCGTTAAGGGATGGCTAAAAAAAAGCATGTTATTTCAAAATTTGGCACTGGGTAGATGCGCCAAGTTTCAAATTTCAAACTAGATTTGAAATAAGAACGCAATTTGCATAGTGCAAATTGCATATCTTGTTTTGAGTTTAGGATGCTGTGTAGACGCACCCACAGTTTTTTCCAGTGGAATTCTTCTCACCATTTAGAGGTTTCTCTGTGGTGGGTTTTTCCAATTCAGTTGAATCAGTAGACAGACCGGTGAGTTAGACTTTGGTTTGACAGATACTTGCAGCGAGCATTGTAGAGAAACAGTTCACAAACCTCCTCACATCAAGGACTTGAGTACACAGACACACTGCTTAATTTGAGCCAGAACTCAGCCCCAACCCCTTTAGTTCATAGCTCCAGCTCCACTGGGTTTACCACATCGGTTATGAATGTAAAAAAACCATCGCTTGAGCCCTGTGCTGAATCCAAGAGCTTCTGCAGCTGCACACATCTGTGTTGCTCTTCTGGGCAGAATAGACTTCGGCAACACATGCCCCAGGTAATCGATTGTACACGAGCCCTCCCCACCTCACCCCGCCCATCTTTAAAAGACAAGAGTGCAAACAAGTGGCAGATGGAAAGTCTTCCTCGGAAAGAAGCCAGCGTAACTGCAAGCACACCCAGACTTCATGCAAGAACAGGCTGCCTATCACTTTACCAAACAATTACAACAGTTTGGGGGGTGGGCGGGGAAACAGCTGGTGTAACAGAGGTGGGGCTGGATTTTGGGAATTCAGCCGTGGGATCCACATTGGTTGCATTCGAAAGGAGGGACTTTTCCTCCAGCAGGCAGTGGGGACTCCCCCTCGGGGCAACTTTAAAAGTAGCTGATCCAGGCTGGCCCGTATTGCTGTGCAAAATGTTTGTCCAGACCTGAAAGCATGGTGGGTCCTTGATGTACTCCAGTGTCCAGTCCAGGAACCCTGGCAGCAACAGACAAGGTCTACATCAGGGGTGGGGAACCTCAGGGCCGGGGGCCGGATGCAACCCCCAGCTTGCCAGGATCCAGGCCCCCAAGGCTCAGGGCTCCCCCCCCCCACTCCTAGTGGGGCTGGAGCACACAAAATCTTTTTCAAAAAAGCAAGCAGTCTAGATGCGGTTCTTTTGGGGGAAAAAAACTTATTTTTCAAAAGAACCTTCTTCCTCAAAAATTGAGGTTTACAGGTTTCCCGCAGAATTTGCATATCTTCTTTCAAAAGTAAAATGTAGTCTAGACATGCCCTAATAAGTTCTCTCTCTGCTGAACTTCTGAAGTCCTGTTTACTCAGAGGGATCTTTAATAATCAACCGCCTCATTTTTAAGGCATATTTCGCTGCTTTATCTACCATTCCATTGCCTCCTATCCCAAAGCCTCTCTGTTATTATAGGTAAACCAAGTTGTACTGTCTTTGTAGTTAAGATCAGTATTTCTTTGATTAACTTGTTCCTACTTCCTAAGGCTAGGTCTACACAGCAGCATTATTTTGAAATAACTTAGTGTGCGTCTACACAGCAAGCCGTTATTTCGAAATAATGGTGAGGTGGAAGATTTCTTTCTCTGACTCCTGTAACCCTCTTCCTTTGACTTCCTGCTGTGCAGACAGCGCCAAAAGCTGAATGAAGCTATTTAGACTTCAGCTACATGATTGACGTAGCTGATGTTATGTAGCTTAATTCGACTTTTGCCCTGCTGTGTAGACGTACCCAGAGGCTCCGTTTCTAATGATCATTACTGATAACTCAAAAAGTAAGCATAGTTGGATGCATATTCCTTATTCAAGTCAGTGCCAACAGTGTGCCCATCAATTCAGCCGTCAGAACGGCCACATGATTGGATAGTCTCATAAAACTCCAAATACCAAATTCGGGGATGCAAAAGGCCATTCCCATTGTACCCACTTTGTCATCTCTAGAACCATCAGTATAGATTTGATAATGCTGACCCCATGTATAAACACATAAATCTTAGTCATATTGTCTAGTTTTGCTCTTTCCTTTGTTTTATTGCATAATTCAACATCCACAGTGACAAGACAAGATCTGGTTATAGTTTGATTTCCCATGACTAAAGATTTTAATTTCTTCCAGTCCTTCCTTTTCACCAAAGTCTTTTCCCCACCTTTTGACCCTTTTAACATGTGAGAGTTTGTGGTGCGCAATTAATTCTTGTCTGCTTAATTTCCAAAAGCGTTAGTACATTTACTTAGTACTTCTATTTTCACTACTTCCATTAACCTTCACCCAAAAGAGTAAGACTAACAATTTCATCTTTAAATATATAGGCATTTCTCCAGATGGTACCTGCAGCACACAATGGAGTCATAATACTCATCCGCCATGCCATTCACAGAGTTTGGATCAGTTTTAATTTACAGGCTGATTTAGAAGTACAGGGTGAACCTCTCTAGTCTGGCACCCGTGGGAACTGACCGGTGCCGAACCAGAGAATTTTCCAGACCACGGGAGGTGAATATTGTCTAGCAGTAATACCAACACTTCCACTGCTTACTGGGCTCTTACAAGAAATTTTGGGGTAAATTGGAGCTAAACAAGCACTAAGAGACAGGAGTGGTGGCTGTAAACAAATATATGGGAGTACAGGATAAGTGGACATCCAGCTAACTAAAGTCATGCCGGACCACAGATGTTGTCAGACCAGAGTGTGCCGGACTGGGGAGGTTCAACCTGTAGCTTTAAAGCTTTAAATGTAATCACTATCTGGTCTTACCAATTAGCAGCAGTAACATATTCACCTTTGAGGGTGAAGACTGAGAGTTCAGAGGTAGAGCGATTGCCTGGTGAAAAGTGTTCACCCAAGATGAAATGGCCCATCTAACACTTTGATTCAGCCCACGGACAGCATGTGGCCACTTTCTATTTATAGCCTGCTGTCCATGCTGCCGAATTTCCAGGTGGTGACTCACACAGCAACATCCGACTTAAATGGCTCACAGCTCCTGGTCACGGCACTACCCAGGCAGGGGCCGGAGCTGCAAGCCTTTTAAATAGCTGCAGCAATCACAGGCGGCTGCCAGGCAACACGGTAGCAGCAGACCCAGGACCTGCGAGCCTTTTGCTGTGTTTTTAATTCCAAGCCTCTGGCCCACACAATTCTGGGGGGCAGCTTGTCCCTAGCCCCGCCCCTTCTTCCCCAGGCTCCTCCCCTTCCAGGGCTGGAGTCAGCCTGTGACCTTGTACCGAAATTCATGAAGTGGCCCCCTGCAAAAATTACTGCCCACCCCCGTACTATATATATGTTTGTTAGTCTCTAAGGGGTATGTCTACACTACAAAGTTAGTTCGAACTAACTTTGATAGGCGCTACACTAGCGCTCCGTTAGTTCGAATTTAATTCGAACTAGCGAAGCGCTTAGTTCGAACTAGATAATCCTCATTCTACGAGGACTAAGCCTAGTTCGAACTTACTAGTTCGAATTAAGGGCTGTGTAGCCCCTTAATTCGAACTAGTGGGAGGCTAGCCCTCCCCAGCTTGCCCTGGTGGCCACTCTGGCCAACACCAGGGAAACTCGTCTGCCCCCCTCCCGGCCCCGGACCCCTTAAAGGGGCACGGGCTGGCTACGGTGCCCGTGCCAGGTGCAAGCCTGCCAGCACCCAGCCAGCAGACCCTGCACCTGGCACGGATCGAGACACCCACCTGATGCCCCCCAGCCCTCCCCCTCTTCCCGGGACCAGGCTGATGGCTCCCGGGAGCTTGCCCGGGACCGCAAGAGGCGGGCACCCACCTGGGCTAGTGCGGACATCGTGGACCTCATTCACGATCTCCGCACTAGGCACAGGAATGTGGCCAGCTAGGGCAGGAGAGCTGCCAGCCTGGCCACCCAGGAGCAGGTGTGCATGAAAATCAAGGTGGTCCACTGAGACCCCCGACCCTGAGCCCTGAGCTTACAATGGCCGTACTGGGTCAGACCAAAGGTCCATCTAGCCCAGTAGCCTGTCTGCCGACAGCGGCCAACCCTAGGGACCCTGGAGGGGATGGACTGAAGACAGTGACCAAGCCATTTGTCTCGTGCTATCCCTCTCCAGCCTTCCACAAACCTTGGGCAGGGACACCACTCCTACCCCCTGGCTAATAGCACTCCATGGACCCAACCTCCATGACTTGATCTCACTTCCCTTTAAACTCTGTTCCAGTTCTAGCCTTCACAGCCTCCTGCAGCAAGGAGTTCCACAGGTTGACTCTTTGCTTTGTGAAGAAGAACTTTCTGTTACTAGTTTGAAGCCTGCTACCCATTCCTTTCCTTTGGTGTCCTCTAGTCCTTCTTTATGGGAACTAATGAAGAACTTTTCTTTATGCACCCTCTCCACCCAACTCCTGCTTTTAGAGACCTCTATCCTGTCCCCCCTCCGTCTCCTCTTTTCTAAGCTGAGAAGTCCCAGTCTCTTTAGCCTCTCTTCATATGGGACCTGTTCCCAACCCCTGATCATTTTAGTTGCCCTCCCCTCTCCCAGCCTCTCTCTTCCCCTCTCTCACCTCCTTTTCCCAGTCTCTCCCAGTTTTGTTCAATAAAGACAGATTCCATTTTTGAACACAATTTTCCTTTATTTTGTACATCAAGAAAAGGGGCTAGGGAAGGGTAAGTGGAAGGAGGTGAGGGAGGAATGGGGTACGAGCCCCCGATGGGGAGGACTGGGCTGGCTCTGCGGGCTTTTGGGGTGGAACCTCTCCTGCAGCCCCCCGATTGCCCCCTCTCCCCAGATGGCAGCCTGCGGCAAGTGCAGCCGGGCTGATGGCCGAGTGGTGTGATGTGCCCAGTGTGGGTAGTCCGGGCACTCCAAGCCAGGACTGCTTTGCAAGCGGGGCACCCCTGAGAACTGTCTGTCCATGGTGGGGGTCGGGTCCCTTTAAGCACAGCCCTCGGCTAGCCTGAGACAGCAGCTCCACGCTCTACGTCCTCCTCTGATGCCCTGCTGGCACTGCTTCCGGCCATCCTTAAGCCCGGTTCAGGGTCCACTTAATGTGGACATGCTAGTTCGAATTAGCAAAATGCTAATTCAAACTAGTTTTTTAGTCTAGATCCGTTAGTTCGAATTAGCTTAGTTCGAATTAACGTTGTAGTGTAGACGTACCCTAAGGTACCACAGGACTATTCATTGTTTTTAAAGTTACAGACTAACACAGCTCCCCCTCTGAGTTTTCCAATTCTAGATTGCTTAGCTTTTAGGAGTTACACTGTAGGTTTGGATGAAGGCGCTATTATTCTCAACAGTGTTGTACTCAAAGCTGAACATCTATTTCAATGTGACCCACTGCACCGGCTGGTGAAATGGAGGTAGGGTGGGGGAGGGAGGGAAGATGGAGTGAGCAGGGGCCTCGGAGAAGGGGCAAAAAAGAAGGCGGGGCCTAAGTATTTGGGTTAAAGTAGATCCTGGATTGTATTTACATTCAAAAAGTGATCTGGTGCTTAAAAAGGTTGGAGACCCCGATCTAGACCATCCTGGACAAGTGCGTGGCTCCAACGAAGCCTGAAGAGCAGAGTGGAGTTGCCACACTATACACGGTGCTTTTTTTGTTAAAAAAAAACCGGAGCCGGTACTCCAGGAGAAAAGTTGTTGAGCTCTGACTGGAGGTGCCGGTACTGCGTCTGGAGGTGCCAGTACTGCGTACCAGGCAGTACCAGCACAAAAAAAGCACTGCCTAGACAGATATTCCCACCTTCCTGCAGAGCTGGAGTGGAGGTTCATGGAGTCTCAAGGGTGGAGTTGTCTTGTTTTGCGCACATGGCCCCACCAGGACTCTTTGGGCACGTTGCTGTCCCTGCGCTCTCCTTCCTCCTGCGCACTCCCTCACGAGGAACTCTGAGGAGACCCGTTTTCTCGTTACCTTCTGTCAGCAGCCAGCGCATCGGAAGGAGCCTGCACTGTTCGCAGAAATGCTTTCTGCAGCTCAGCATATGCTGCCGTATTGCCTGTCGCCCCTCAAATTAACCTTCCGCTGGATTCTGCTTCTGTTGCTATAGCTCTCCCCCTCACCAGACTGTCTGCATTTTCCCTTCTGGCGTTACATCTCTTCTCAAACCCCATTGTCCCCTGTTCCTGTTTACACACGATGGCTCTGTCTTTCAGTTATAGTGTCTCTCCTGCTGGTCCTTGGAGGAAAGCTGCCATCGCAAAAATACTGTCTTAAAAATATTCCTCACTATTGTTGCCTTCTCTTATAAAATTGAAATCCTGAGAAAAAAAATCATTAGACAGGAAGAATGGGGTCTGTCCAAGCCGCCGATTCATGAGATCGGGATCCATTTTCCAGCTCGGCCATAGATTCTGTGGGTATTTCCACACTAGAGAGAAAAAACTGCGGCGCTAAGTCAACATACGTAGAAGAAAGTTTCAGAGGACGCTTTAAGCAGCGTCAGGTCAGTAGCTCCTTGTTGTGTTATGTATTTGGCAGTAGCACCCACACAATGGTCCCAGGCGAGGCAGGGATTAAGGATGCTGGCCTCTGAACCAGCATGAAGATGCAGCCTTGCCCCAAGTACATAAGAACGGCCATACTGGGTCAGACCAAAGGTCCGTCTAGCCCAGTATCCTGTCTGCCGACAGTGGCCAGCACCAGGTGCCCCAGAGGGAGGGGACACAACAGGGAATCATGTGACCCCTCTCCTGTCATCCATTTCCAGACAAACAGAGGCAAGGGACACCATTCCTACCCATCCTGGCTAATAGCCATTGATGGACGTAACTTCCATGAATCCATCTAGCTCTTTTTTGAACCCTGCTAAAGTCCTAGTCTTCACAACATCCTCTGGCAAGGAGTTCCACAGGTTGACTGTGTGCTGAGTGAAGAAAAACTTCCTTTTGTTTGTTTTAAACCTGCTGCCTATTAATTTCAAGTTAATTCCTAATTAATTCCTATTAATCACCAAGTAACTTACCGTCTAAGGAGGCTACATCCTACAAAAACATCACGCTGATGATGATCCCATCTTGTTAGTCCAGTTTTTCCCCTCCCAAGACAGGTGATTTACGTAGAGATGCCATCAAAATATAGGCAATATTATATTATTAAAAGCTTTCTAAATAAAAATGAGCTATGCCAGATCTACCCAACTCTACCCAGTCGCCCTTTAGCAGGGGACCAACTGTCCCCGTCACAGAAAAAGTGGCTCCACTCCTGAGCAGGGGTGTGAGTTGGGGGATGGCAGTAGCCTTGTAGACTAGCTCCAGGGTCACATCCTGTGGGCAACAGGAAGTCTGGAAAGAGCAGAGGGCAGATTGGCGCTGGAGGGGAGGCTGGCGTTCCCAGTTAGACAAAGGCTACATCTAGACTGCATCCCGCTTGGTCGACTAAAGGCGGCAGTCTAGACGCGGATCTGTCGAAAATAAACCCTTTTTCGACAGTTCCTGTACTCCTCAAAAAGCTCCGTGTTGAACAAAAGCAGTGGCCATGTTTATGCTAATGTAGCACAGGATATTTAAATCCCTGCTTCATTAGCAATTTTTGTGTGTCTACTCTGCGTCCCTCTGACAACAGAGGGATGCAGTCTAGACACACCCGAAAGGGCAGCAGCAAGGCAAGAAGAAGAAGATCAGCCAAATAACTGAGGTAACACCGAGTTGTTAAGTGTTCTGGAGGCGAGGATGAGAAGTTTGACATCAATAAGGCTGAAGAGGGGGAGCCAGGAGAGAAATTAAAAAGGGGGAGTGAGAGCCAGGAGGACTAGCCCGGAAAGAAGTCTTAGCAAGCGCATTGTGAGCAGGCAAAGTGGGTGTCGGGAATCCAGATAAGGAAGTCCACAGAAAAAAATCCAAGAGCTCAGTTCCACCCCTGTGAAAGTCCAGGGCAAAGCTTTCATTGCCCTCAGGGGTCTGTGGAGAAGTTCCTGGTAAGCACAATTTTCATAGGCCTCACTTACAGGTCGTGACACAAGTCCAGACAGCCACGTCCACTTTGGGAGACAGAGAACAAGATGTAGAAAACTGGCCGTTTGTTCTTAGAAGTCTTCACAGCCATTTTCACTGACTGGTCCCAACAGACGCGTCATTAAAGGCCATTCCTCAGCAAACTACCCAGTGACAGCAATTGCCACCAGCAAGGAGACAGCTCTGACCTACGTATTGGGCCGTTTAGGTCCTCAACCCAGATTTCACACCTCAGTCTAAGCAGCTGGCCCATTGGGCAGGACGTGTAGGCTAATTCACCACTTGCCAATAGGAGACAAGCTGACTAGGGCCCACACAAACTCACGGGGAAGCAGAACAGAGGTTCCAATAAGATTGAAACGGTCTGAAACTTTCCTTCTCCCTCTGCTGCTTAGCTCCCCCAAACAAGAAGCTACTCGGCTTTGAAAGCTCTTCCCAGCCTGGGTTTCCCCTCGAGCCCCTTGGGACTGGCTTCACTGACTGTCCAGCACTTTACCCAGAATGGGAGGAAAGGGCCCGTCCGTGCGTTTAGGTGCCTTTTCATCCCCCACACCTCCAGTGAACACGGCATCTTCCTCTTACTTCCCAGAGTGCCGCAGCTTGTCTGCTGCCATGCAGAGCTCTTCAGCGGTCCAGCGTGGAATTACCCCTTCCCTTTTCAACCCGTCACGTTACTGGATTTTAAGGGGAGTAGCCAGATCACTGCTGCACCCACGGGGGGGGGAGGGGATTGGCCCCAAAAGTGGTACAAACTGGGCCATGTGAGGTGTCAAATAGAAGCCTCCTTTCTTCTGATTCTATATATGCTATTGATATGTAAGATGGACTTTGTGTGGGTACTGAATGTTTCTCGGTATGTGGTTGAGCAATGGCCTATGGACATGCCAATGCTCGTGAGGCGTCGGGCTGGCCAGGCAGGCAGCTGAAGCGCTCGGTGGGCCTGGTTTGTGGCCTGTTTGGGAAGGTCTCCAGTCTGGGGGCTGTGAGGAGCCCCGAGTTTGAGCAAGTCGCTCTGAGCAGACGCCCTCGGTGGTGCCCAGACCCGGCCCGTCACAACCCAATACTCAATTTCAACGAGAGTTGGGAACCTGCAGCCCGGGGGCTGAATCTAGTCCCCGCAGCTGAATCGGGGAGCCCGCGCCGGCAATCCAGCCCCGCAGCCCCTCCGCAGGGAGCCCCGAGCCTCACAGGCCGGAGGCAGGGTCAGATCCGGGCTCTGCCAGGCGGGGGGAGGAAGCTGATCCGCAAGCTGCTGTTCCCGTCCTGCCTTGCCCTCCCTCCTGCTGGGGAAAGAGCGCAGCAAAGCGCCGCCCACAGGCTTTTCCCCTGCCACTCTGATTGGCCGCTATTGTGGCCAATAGAAGCAGCAGGAGGAGGTGCCTGGGAGCAGCCGGGGACGTGGAGCTGTGCCAGGTAAGTGTACCCCCCCTATTGCCAAGACCCCGCACCCCTACCCCGCCCCTGCACCCCTCCTGCCCAGACCCTCCACCCACTTGGCTCCTGCACCCTACCTCCCGCTCACAATCCCGACCCCCAGCCTCCTCCTGCACCCTGCCTCCCGCCCACAATCCCGACCCCCAGCCTCCTCCTGCACCCGACCTCCCGCCCACAATCCCGACCCCCAGCCTCCTCCTGCACCCGCCCTCCCGCCCACAATCCCGACCCCCAACCTCCTCCTGCACCCGACCTCCCGCCCACAATCCCGACCCCCAGCCTCCTCCTGCACCCGACCTCCCGCCCACAATCCCGACCCCCAGCCTCCTCCTGCACCCTACCTCCCGCCCACAATCCCGACCCCCAGCCTCCTCCTGCACCCGACCTCCCGCCCACAATCCCGACCCCCAGCCTCCTCCTGCGCCCTACCTCCCGCCCACAATCCCGACCCCCAGCCTCCTCCTGCACCCTACCTCCCGCCCACAATCCCGACCCCCAGCCTCCTCCTGCACCCGCCCTCCCGCCCACAATCCCGACCCCCAGCCTCCTCCTGCACCCGACCTCCCGCCCACAATCCCGACCCCCAGCCTCCTCCTGCACCCGCCCTCCCGCCCACAATCCCGACCCCCAGCCTCCTCCTGCACCCTGCCTCCCGCCCACAATCCCGACCCCCAGCCTCCTCCTGCACCCGACCTCCCGCCCACAATCCCGACCCCCAGCCTCCTCCTGCACCCGCCCTCCCGCCCACAATCCCGACCCCCAACCTCCTCCTGCACCCGACCTCCCGCCCACAATCCCGACCCCCAGCCTCCTCCTGCACCCGACCTCCCGCCCACAATCCCGACCCCCAGCCTCCTCCTGCACCCTACCTCCCGCCCACAATCCCGACCCCCAGCCTCCTCCTGCACCCGACCTCCCGCCCACAATCCCGACCCCCAGCCTCCTCCTGCACCCGCCCTCCCGCCCACAATCCCGACCCCCAGCCTCCTCCTGCACCCGCCCTCCCGCCCACAATCCCGACCCCCAGCCTCCTCCTGCACCCGCCCTCCCGCCCACAATCCCGACCCCCAGCCTCCTCCTGCACCCGACCTCCCGCCCACAATCCCGACCCCCAGCCTCCTCCTGCACCCTACCTCCCGCCCACAATCCCGACCCCCAGCCTCCTCCTGCACCCTACCTCCCGCCCACAATCCCGACCCCCAGCCTCCTCCTGCGCCCTACCTCCCGCCCACAATCCCGACCCCCAGCCTCCTCCTGCACCCTACCTCCCGCCCACAATCCCGACCCCCAGCCTCCTCCTGCACCCGACCTCCCGCCCATAATCCCGACCCCCAGCCTCCTCCTGCACCCTGCCTCCCGCCCACAATCCCGACCCCCAGCCTCCTCCTGCACCCGCCCTCCCGCCCACAATCCCGACCCCCAGCCTCCTCCTGCACCCTACCTCCCGCCCACAATCCCGACCCCCAGCCTCCTCCTGCACCCGACCTCCCGCCCACAATCCCGACCCCCAGCCTCCTCCTGCACCCGCCCTCCCGCCCACAATCCCGACCCCCAGCCTCCTCCTGCACCCGCCCTCCCGCCCACAATCCCGACCCCCAGCCTCCTCCTGCACCCGCCCTCCCGCCCACAATCCCGACCCCCAGCCTCCTCCTGCACCCGCCCTCCCGCCCACAATCCCGACCCCCAGCCTCCTCCTGCACCCTACCTCCCGCCCACAATCCCGACCCCCAGCCTCCTCCTGCACCCGCCCTCCCGCCCACAATCCCGACCCCCAACCTCCTCCTGCACCCGACCTCCCGCCCACAATCCCGACCCCCAGCCTCCTCCTGCACCCTACCTCCCGCCCACAATCCCGACCCCCAGTCTCCTCCTGCACCCGACCTCCCGCCCACAATCCCGACCCCCAGCCTCCTCCTGCACCCTACCTCCCGCCCACAATCCCGACCCCCAGCCTCCTCCTGCACCCTACCTCCCACCCACAATCCCAACCCCCAGCCTCCCCCTGCACCCTACCTCCCGCCCACAATCCCAACCCCCAGCCTCCTCCTGCACCCTACCTCCCGCCCACAATCCCGACCCCCAGCCTCCTCCTGCACCCTACCTCCCACCCACAATCCCGACCCCCAGCCTCCTCCTGCACCCTACCTCCCGCCCACAATCCCGACCCCCAACCTCCTCCTGCACTCTACCTCCCGCCCACAATCCTGACCCCCAACCTCCTCCTGCACCCTACCTCCCGCCCACAATCCCGACCCCCAGTCTCCTCCTGCACCCGCCCTCCCGCCCACAATCCCGACCCCCAGCCTCCTCCTGCACCCTACCTCCCACACTCAGCCCCTCATTTTGCACCACCTCACTGCCTGGGCAGCCCACAAAAATCTACTGCCACAGCCCTCCTAGGCTCTGGTGTGTGAGGGGACCGTGAGGAGCATCTTTCTGCTTCTCAGTCAGGGGCCACATCAGTGAGGGTTGGGTTGTTTTTGGAGGGGGAGGGGTTGCTTCTCACTTTTGTGTAGCCCCCAGCTGAGTTTTCTGTGAGTCAGCTGCCTCCAACACTTAAAAGGTTCCCCGCCCAACACTGTGCTTCTGGGATATGAATATCATTGTCCTCCACGTAAGCAAAACCAAGAGCAAAATCAGCCTCTGTCGTCCATGGCCCTACACTTTCAATTACCAAGTGGTAATTACAAGACACTTATTAAATGTGTAGGCATAATGAGGCTTCGTTCTGAATAACTATAATAAACCCATTATTTATAGTTAACAGCTAGTTTTCAGCTTCAAACTGTTTCTAAATTTGAACAAAGTGGCTTTAGCTCTGAGCATTCGAGTACTCCGAAACTTATTAAGTAAAGAGAGAGAAGATAACTCAAAAAGTCATTTTCACTAAGACACTTCAAAGCGGATCACCAGCAGTAAGCTTCCTAACGCTGTGAATTAGTCATCTAACAACAAAACAGGATTGGACTAAAATCTGAAAGTTGGTGGGTATGGTATTGTCATGGCTCTTTCCCCACTCTGGCACAATAAATTCAGAATTGGGGGCCAGTAAATGTACCCCAATGCCTTATCTACCAGGCTTTGGTATAAAACTTCCCCCCAAAATCTTAACAACCTAGATTTTGGGAATAAAACACCACTGCCACCACCCAAATATTAATAAACCAACCAGGGAGAGACTACTTGGGAAATCTCACCCCTAAAGTACAAACCAGGACTCAAAAATTAACCAATACCAGGTCCATAAAAATAAAAGAGAAATAACTTTTATTATCACCACAATATTATGGCAAGCATCATGACTAGATGGAACAGTAACAAAATAACATACTCACGGAGGAGAAATCTACCATGGGGCAGGAACTGAGTTACAAAGGAGAGCAAAACCCATGTTTAAATGCACAGACCACATCTTATTTCCCAAACCATAAAACAATAAAACCTAATGGATTTATCTAACTTTATCCTACTTACATACTGTGAAGAGTATTTTCTTAGAGGAAGACATCCTGTCCCCTTTAATAGCTGGAGAAAAACTACCCCCCAAAAAAGAGGGAAAAACCCAAAAATTCCTTTGTCCCAGTTTGAAATTCCTATCTGCATTTCTATTGTCTGAATGTACCTGGTTAAGTAAGGGACATGGTTAACTCTTTAGCAGTGTTGTCTTCAAGTCGTCATTGTCAAGTCCAACTCGAGTCTCAGGTCTCTACAGTTCAAGTCTCAAGTCGAGTCTCACGTCCACTTTTGAGTCAAGTCCCAAGTCGAGTCTCAAATCTTAATTTAAAAAACGTCAAGTCACTTTTGTACAAGCCATCAATATCGGCATTTTCTGGCAATTTTTTCACCAAGTCGATTTAACAACATTAGCAAGTCTCAAGTCGAGTCTCAAGTCACAAACAATGAATTCGAGTCGAGTCTCAAGTCGAATCACCTAGGCAACTTAAGTCGGACTCGAGTTCAAGTCGTGGGACTCAAGTCAACAACTCTACTCTTTAGTCCCCAGGCTGCTAGCTAACCCTCAGGTATAGACGAAGTTCCCACGACTATATTCCTCATCCACTAATTTCCAAAACTATTCACAAAATATCCACCAATGAAAACTACAAATAGCACAGCTGTGTGGAATACTGTGTCCCGTTCTGGTGTCCACCATTCAAGAAGTATGTTAATAAATTGGAGAGGGCTCAGAGAAGAGACACAAAAATGATTAAAGGATTAGAACCTGCCTTATAATGGCAGACTCAAAGGGATCTGTCTATTCTGTTTAACAAAGAGGAGGTTAAAGGGGTGTCTTGATTAGAGTCTCTAAGTATCTACGCAAGGCATAAAATGTTTAAATAATGGGAGAAAGGCATAGCGTAATCCCATGGCTGGACTCTGAAGCTAGACGAATTCAGGCTGGAAATACGGAGTACTTTTTTATTAGAGAGCATAATTAACCATTGGAACAATTTACAGGTGGTCGTGGTGGAGTCTCCGTAATTGACCATTTTTAATTTGGAGGTTTTTCTAAGACGGCGGCGGGCAAAAGGGCCTCAGCAGGCTGGATCCGGCCTGCAGAGGCCCTGCCTCTCCCCCGCCCCCAGGCCAATCAGGACCTGGGGGCAGGATGAAGCACACGAACTTTCCTCCTCACAGATCCCGCCCTGCAAGATGCATGTGGTGCTTAGAAGCGCCACACGCCCTTGGCAGGGCAGGAGGAGACTTTGCGCACTCCCCCCGCTCCCAACCCTAATTGGCCTGGGGGCAGAAGAGGAACATGCAAAGTCTCCTCCCACCGCCAGGGCTATGGGCACCTAGGGGGAACCTTTGGGGGGGCAAAGACTTCACGCACTCCCCCACCGCCCGACTAATCATGATCTGTGGATGGGGAGGCAGGGAAGTATCCTAGCTCCGCCACTTCCGCCTGAGGCCCCGCCTCTTCCGGGGGCAGCCAGGGGCCACTTCAAAAACTTCTGAAGTGGCCCCCAATAAAAAATGATTGCCCACCCCTGTGCTAAGAGATCTGGTCCATGAATTATTGGGGGGAAGTTCTGCGGATTGCGTTACTGAGGGTGTCAGAGCTTCTAGCTCTGGAATCTATGAGCAGACAGTGGTGCTCAATCCAACTCCCACAGAAGCCAGTGGGAGTCTATTGATCCAACAGGAGTTCACAGATTCAGAGACTCGCAGAATCCTAGAATCCCAGGGCGGGAAGAGACCTCAGGAGTCATCGAGTCCAGCCCCCTGCCCAAAGCAGGACCAACCCAACTCAATCATCCCAGCCAGGGCTGTGTCAGGCCAAGACTTAAAAACCTCTAGGGTTAGAGATTCCACCATCTCCCTTGGGAATCCATCCCAGCGCTTCCCACCCTCCTAGGGAAACAGTTTTGCCTAATATCCAACCTAGATCTCCCCAATGCAACTGGAGACCAATGGTCCGAGAAGACTGAGAATAATATTGAACCACTCAGTCCCAAGAATACATAGGGAAACGATTTTTCTGCACTTTCAGGTGATATGCTATTTATTAACTTTTCCTCACGACCAGCCTGGTAGAGGCCATCCCTTGTCCCCTTCCACATTGGCCCGCGGTATAGGTTACGTTTTTACATTGACTGACACTGTTATAATAAAGTGCCCAAGGAGAATTTTAGCCTATGCTAGTTTTTAAGGAGAGTATTGACTGGTAGGCACCTCTTTTGTCTAATTATTTATCCAGTATAAATAATACAGGGATTTTTCTCATCAAGATGGGCTACCACTGTTGTTATCCCACCATATTAAAAAAAAGAGATAAAGATCCAGGGAATTATCACTCCGTCATCTTATTGAACATAGTCTTAAAAATGGATACTAAATATCTTGTGGGGAGACTAGAGGACTGGGCAGAAAATGGAAAAATATTTGCTGAAAAACAAGCTGTATTAACTTTTCCTTTTAAGAACTTGTTGCAGGCATTTGGAGGCCAAGATTACCTGTCTATTTACCCCTTTTCTATTTAATTTTTATATGCATGATGTTGTTTTGGTATTGAAAGGGGATCAATATTTTGCCCCCGCAAATTACTAATGACCCTGTGTCTGACTAGTTATATGCAGATGATGTGGGTCATCACTGGAACGGAAGCGTTTATTGAATGTATTTCATTTATACTGTCAATGAGAGGACCTATCACAAAGTGATTGATTTTACTCAAAGAAGGAAGTTGCATAGATGGCGGACTGATGGACAAGATATGGAACAAGTTAGTTCTTCACCTACCAATGGGTATGGTTCTCACAAAATCGGTTGTGGGATAAACATTCAGGTAAGGTAACAAAAGAGAAGGCCTCCAATGAAGCATAAGTTATGTTGCGATTCACCTGGACTCATGGGGACAAATTAATTTCACTCGTTCTTAGAGTGTTTGAAGTCAAGGTAGGTCCTCAGATGTGATACATCACAGAGAGATGGGGATACAATGATTCTGTGGGATTGGAAGAGATTCAGAAAAAATTTCTTAGCACAATTCTTGGTCTCCCAAACTATACCCCCATCATCTTCTTCAGAATTCATGCCTCTCTTAGATTATTCTGTCCAAAGTCCAATACTGTCACATCATTTTTGGTTGTTTTGCATTCATACCATGCATCCACAATGTTTGCCAAGCCTATGCTTAGAGGAAAACCTCAGTAGAACTTTTTTGTACAAAGTAATTAGAGTATATTCTAAATTCCTTGCATTCTATAGGCATCTCAAAATTGAAAATTATTACATTTCAGTTTAAAAATCTGAAATCCCTAATCAAGTTGAGATAAGAGGACATTAATAAGCAACTCTACCTGCCAGCTGTTTCCATAATAAATATGTCACCTTGGTTTCCCCTTATTAAAAAGACTTTTGGGTATCCCAGCTATTTGGACAGTTTTTCTAACGAGTTAGGGAGGGCCTTTACAGCTCTCCACTTTCAATCTATGCAGACAGCTTATTTGGCAAGCCAATATATAACGGTAATATGAAGAAAGATTAAAAAGACTTGGACTTTTCAGCTTAGAAAAGAGGACATAAGGGGGGATATGACAGCAGTCTATAAAATCATGACTGGTGTGGAAAAAGTGAATAAGGAAAAGTTATTTACTTATTCCCACAATATAAGAAGTAGGTGTCCCCAAACTAAATTAATAGGCAGCAGGCTTAAAAGAAACAAAAGGAAGTTTTTCTTCACTCATCGCACAGTCAACCTGTGGAACTCCTTGCCAGAGGATGTGGTGAAGGCTAAGACTTTGATAGGGTTCAAAAAAGAGCTGGATAGATTCATGGAGGTGATGTCCATCAATGGGTATTAGCCAGGATGGGTAGGAATGGTGTCCCTAGCCTCTGTTTGTCTGGAAATGGATGACAGGAAAGGGATCACGTGAGGATTACCTGTTCTGTTCCCTCCCTCTGGGGCACCTGGTATTGGCCACTGTCAGGAGACAGAATACTGAGCTAGATGGACCTTTGATCTGACCCAGGATGACCGTTCTTATGTTCTTTGTAAATATAACTACTTCTGTCCACGTGGCTCTGAACAAGTGGGAAATCTATCTCATTATTTATTACACTGTAAGTTGTAAGGCTGTCAAACAATTTAAAAAATGAATCTTGATTAATCATGAGATAAAAAAATTAAACTGTGATTAATCAGTTTTAATCACATTGTTAAACACTGATAGACACCATTTGAAATGTATTATTTATATTTACATTTACCTACTATATATTTGAGAGAGTGTGTGTGTGTGTGTGTGTGTGTGTGTGTGTGTGTGTGTGTGTGTTCAAGAACTCCCATATTGTAAAAGCTAGGACCACCAAATCTGGTATGCAGATCCCTCTTATCATAACTTAAAGCAAGGTCAGAGTTTGGTTGTGCCAGGACAATGGGATGTGTCTGGAATGAGATTGTTTCTCATAAAATGGGAAGGGAGGAATGTTCTATATAATGACCACATGGGGGCAGCAGCTGCTATGGGAAGGAAAGCAGGGACAGTTATACTGTATAATGACCATATGGGGAACAGCAAGGGCCAGAGATGGGGCTCGGGACAGCTATAACGCCCATTGGAGAAGCAGAGGTTGCAGAAAGGGATAGCTACCGACTATATATTTGAGTTTGTCTGTCCCCCGGCTGGGAGACATGCATCCCTCCTCCAGGTGTGCCTGCTGCAACGGCACTTCTCAAGCTACTGCAATGGGAGAGGTCTGGGGTTGTCCTTTCTCTCCCCAGGGTAGCCTGCCACAGACATCCCACCTCCACCCCAGAACAATGATTTACATGAAGAAAAATTAAAATGCTTTGCGGTAAGAACCCGAGCAATGCCACGTAAATCCAGTTATAACGATTTTGGATGTTTTCCGTATTTTAAAATCTGTTGATTCCAATTGCAACAAAGCAGTACCGCTACGATGTACCGTCACCTTTTCGGGAGCACTCGCTGCTTTTCTCTGCACAGGCCCCAGCCGACCCTGGGAGCCCTGGCGCCACGCCAGACACAAGCCCGCTCGGGCCACTCAACAATTAAAGGGGCTGTGACCACATGTCAGCTGCTCGCTTTCTTTTTTTTTTTTAACTCGACAAGTTTTGCCCGGCCCCCTTTTTTTATTTGTTTGGTTTTTTTGTGCTCGACAAAACCGTTGGAACCCTAGTACCTGCACCTTTTCTTTTTTTCTTTTTTTTTTTTTTTTTACAAAAAAACACTTCAACAAAGTATGCAGGGCTCACTTTATATTATGTTTGAAGAGAGCGCACTGGGCACAGTGTATCCTGTGTTGTAATTGAAATCAGTAGATTTCAAAATGTAGGAAAACAGAATCATAGAATCCTAGAGCTGGAAGAGACCTCAGGAGTCATCAAGTCCAGCCCCCTGCCCAAGGCAGGACCAATCCCAACTCAATCAACCCAGCAAGGGCTTTGTCAAGCTGAGACTTAAAAACCTCTAGGGATGGAGATTCCACCCCCTCCCTAGGGAACCCATTCCCGTGCTTCCCACCCTCCTAGGGAAATAGTTTTTCCTAATATCCAACCTAGACCTCCCCCACTGCAACTTGAGCCCATTGCTCCTTGTTTTGCCACCTGCCACCACTGAGAACAGCCTCTTTCCATCCTCTTTGGAACCCCCTGCAGGAAGTTGAAGGCTGCTCACAAATCCCCCCTCACTCTTCACTTCTGCAGACTAAACAAACCCAAATCCCTCAGGGTACATCTACACTAGCCCCCAAATTGATCTAGGGAGGCTAATGAGGGCGACCGGAATTGCAAATCAAGCCCGGGATTTAAATATCCTACGCTTGATTTTCATGTTCCCAGCCGGTCACCATTTTAGAAATTGACTAGCCTGAAGTAACTGCCCGCGTCTACATGCAGCAGTGAAACGGGATTCCGATTTCTGTAATGCTCTTGCCTTAAAAATAAGTGTGCTTGCTTTGATGCAGCTGCACGGTAATTTACAACTGTGGGCATTTATACTGTTCATAAGAACATAAGAACGGCCGTACTGGGTCAGACCAAAGGTCCATCCAGACCAGTGTCCTGTCTGCCCACAGTGGCCAGTGCCAGGTGTCCCAGAGGGAGTGAACCAAACAGGTAGTGATCAAGCCATCTCTCTCCTGCCATCCATCTCCACCCCCTGACAATCAGAGGCTGGGGACACCATTCCTTACCCATACTGGCTAACAGCCATTAATGGACCTAACCTCCATGGTCTTTGGAGAGATAGCAAAGCACAGAGGTGATCTAGCTTGCTGCAAACGTCACAAGGTCACTGTGTAGCCTGGGAAACCCCCAGTCAGAAGGAAGCGAGATGTGAGTCTCAGCACAGGGGCGGTACCAGCTGAGGAGCTGGAAATCTAAGGTGGGTGCCCTCAAAGGACCGTTGGGGAGAAATGCAAGGGTGGTTGCCTTGAACAGTGACCATGTGCACCTAAGATAGCAGAAGACAAACTGTGTGATATTTACCTTATGACGACCCCACCTTCTGCTTACTCAGAGCACCTGCTCTTTACTCGAGGAACCTTTTTATTCTCTCGCGTTGCAAAAAATGGGCCCCCAAATTAAATCCCTGAAAATTGTTTTGCTCAGTTCTGCCTGCGGAGTTTATCTTCAAGCATCCAGAAGCAGCTTCTGAGCTGTAATTTCAGCCCCCACCCCTCTTACAACAGACTCGTACGTACCAAGGAGATTAAAACTGAAATGGGAATGACAAGCCCTGTTGGTTTCCTGGATAGCTCCCTATCGGGACCATGTCTGGAAAAGTTCTGATAACGGGCACAGTCTTAGCTGCAGAACGCTAACCTCAGAAGTTCCAGGCATGTGCAGTTGCTTGTGACATCCTGAGATCTCCATCCAAAGTGATCCTGGCATTATAGAATCCTAGAACACTAGAACTGGAAGGGATCTCGAGAGGTCATCGAGTCCAGTCCCTGCCCTCGTGGCAGGACAATGCACCGTCTAGATCATCCCTGATAGATGTCTGTTTAACCATTATCTGGATCACTTATCTCTGTTATTAGAAGATATTCCTTATAAAACTGCTTAGGGTATATTTTTCCTCTCCAACCTCAGGTCAATAGCCAGGGTCTAAGGACTACCTACTGCCGATTATTTCTGGAGGACATTCTGCCTGACAACACCCATCTGACAAAAATAGGGTCCGGTTTGTATAACTTCTTCGGTGATTGTGTTGAATTCCATGAGCCCTCCCTGTGTAGTACAATGGTGCATCCCATATGCAAGCAGACCAGGAGAGCTGCAGCTGTGCTGTTAGCTGGCACTTTCCCCCAGAGAGCAGGAAATCTGCATGTCAGTCTCCGTTTAACCCTGGAACGCATTCCCGTTAGCAGGGCTGACTCCGGTCAGCTGGACCATCTGGGGAGCCAGGTCGAGGCCTCACTCTTGTAATTTTCCATGCACAGTGCCATCAAAAGGTCTCTCTCTCATCCCCCCCCCCCCCCCCCCCCCCGTGCCGACTGCATGTGGCTGGCTCTATTGAGAGGAGTCTAATGAAACAGCAAAACAAAAGGCTCGTGCAGCTGCATCACCCTTTCATGTGAACCCTTTCTCTTGCAACCATTTAACCCAGTTAGGGGGAATCCACTCTAGAGGACATTGCAGGATTATTCACTCCAGCCACTCCCATACCTAGCTCTACCCCTCCTGCCGAACCTGCCAAGTGTAGCACAAGGACCCATAATGAGACCCCGCCTAGAAGAACTAGGAAGTCCCCAGTGATACAGGATTCATACAGGATACAGGATACAGTGATACAGGATTCATTACTTTAGAACAACACCTTCCTGTACCTGTCCCCTCCTGATTCATTTGAAAAGAGAGATGGGAGTCCAGAGGGTGTAAGCGGGTGGCAGAGGATAAAAAGATCCCAGGTTACTTGAGTATGGTGTAGAAGTACCTTCCCGCAGAAAAATACCAGGGACTAGAGGACTCTAATTTAGCAGAGAAAGGCATGAGAATCAATGGCTAGACATTAAAGCCAGACAAATTCCAGATTCGAAATACGGTGTGCATGGTTAACGAGGGAAGCAATTAACCACGGGAACAAACTACCAAGGGAAGTGCTGGATTATCCATCTCTTGACATCTTCCGACCCAGACAGGACGCCTAACTAAAGCAGATGGTCCAGAAAAACACAAGCTAATAGGCTTGATACATGGCTTGGTGTTCTACAGAAGGTCAGATGAGGTGATCTAATGGGTCCCATCTGGCTTTGAAGTCTATGAACCTCCTAATAGGACAGGGTACAAGACAGAAGAAACTGAGGTCTCAGACTTCTTCTAAAAATGATAAGGCTAGTCCAGCTTAGATATGCAGTTTTCTGGAATGCCCACCTCTCCTTGGCTTTCCATATTCAGGGAAGGGGCCATGCTTCACTTTTTAATATTCGATCATGCTCTGCAAAAAGTTGAGCCTTAGCCTCTTGGCCATACTTATTTGGAGTCTATATTAGCCCTGCTAACTGGCAACTCGACTCTGAAACGCCTACGCCCATGAATAAGTTCCATGACTTCAGTGGAATAGCTAGCAACGTAAGCGCACCAGGACTGGCCTTTTCATCTCTCATCAGATCCATGAGAGCATCATATCACCAGGGCTTTATAACGGGTTCCATGTTCTGATGGCCAACCCGGCTGCGGAAAAGAGGTCAAACTCTCCAGGTTCCGCTCATCCCTGCAGTCTCTCAAAGCCAGTGTTAACGCCACCGTCAGCCCGTTGATGTTTATCAGAAGTGCTCCACACAGCAGGTATGATCGAAGGCGGAGGGGGGGAACTGTCCTGTTTTGCTAGTCATGAATATTGCCAGGGGCAACCATAGTCCCAGTCAAAACGTGTTTTCCACTTTGGCGACATATAATGAGATACAAGAGGACGGGTCAGGACAATGAGACAATCCTGGCAGAGGCCGCTGAACTATTCACGGTGCTACGCCCTGCCAAAGAACAGCCATTACAATAACACTGGCAAGATGCTCATAAAAACAAAGCAGAGATAAGCAATTCAGCATTCTAAGACAGGCAGCATTACCGTCTCGTACCGTTGGAGATGTTACAGAACCAGGGCTTACACATAGGAGGAGAGGGGATAATGGAGCAACCAGACATGTTTATTTGCTTTCGTAAACTTTAAAAAGAGGCTCAAGGGATAGCCGTGTTAGTCTATAACTTTACAAACAACAACGTAGTTCTGTGGCATCTTAGCTCTGGTCTACACAAGGGAGTTATTTCAAAATAACTCCCTTAGTTTGAACTAACAAGCGGAACATCCACACTACCAAGTCTTATTTCGAAATAATTTCTGCTTTCCATGAGGAATAATGCTTCTTTCAAAGTAGTTATTTCGAAACAGCGGTCATGTGGACACTCCACTGCTGCTCTTTCGAAATAACTACTCTCCAGAGTGATTCAAAGTAATTACCCCCTAGCGTTTCCTGGGGCTCTAAGTCGAGGTAGCGTGTCCACGTTCCGGGAGCCTGCCTCAGACTAATTTCAAGGCTTCCCAGTAGTGTGAACATGTTATTTTGAAAGAGTTATTTCAGGAGTTATTATTTCAAAATAAGTTAATAATAATAAAGAAGTTATTTCAAAATAATTTCCTAGTGTAGCCATGCTCAGAGGGATGAGCTAGTTCGATGTGTACAGCTAGTTCAGATTAGGAAGCCTAATCCGAACTAGCTACTCCGTGCCACGTTTAGCCGCGCGGCACGGGGTTCGAACTAGCTGGCATTTAAAAATGGCGCCGGCCGGCTTCATGAAAATGAAGCCCGGGAAATTCAAATCCCGGGCTTCATTTTCAAGTGCGGATGACTACATTACCCCCGCTAGTTCGAACTAGCGGAGTAGTGTAGACATACCCTTAGAGACTAACAAAAACATACAGAATCATGAGCATTCGTGGGTATGAAATGAGCTTTACCCCCAAAAGCTCATGATTCTGTATATTTTTGTTAATCTCCAAGGTGCCATAGGACTACTTATTGTTTTTGGTTTTTTTTAAAAAAGACATTTGGACAGAGGCAGGTATTTCAGGTTGGGCACCTAAGAGCTCGGGCACTCAACATCACTCACCATTTTTTGGAAATAAACTTAAGCAGGAACAAACAGAATTTTTCTTATTCAGGTTTTTTTCCTACTTTCCTTTTTATTTCATCCCCCTCACTATCACCCTGCTTTTACCTGAGCGTTTAGCTCTAGTACAGGGTGGCCGAGCCACGGCTCGCGAGCCGCAGAAAAAAATTGCAGCTCCTGACAGAACCGGGATGGAATCCGGAATTGCTCAGATCAGCTGCTCTCACAGTCGGGTGCTCTGAGCCGCATGCATTTAATAGCGTTTTCTCAAAGGGGCAGAGCTTTTTTTTGCTCAACTAAATGCGACTGGGGGCTCCTTTGAAAGGGGCTGTCTTTTTTTTTTTTTTTGCTCGACTACTTTGCCCCGGCTCTTCACACTGGATCCACTACTATCTTGGTCACCCTTAGACTAGAGGATTTACCCAGTGTTGCTCAAGTTCTTAGCTCAAATAAGGTTTGTGTTTTTTCATTTAAATCATGGCTCTGGGGTGGGGGTGGGGCTGGGGATGGGGGGTTCAGTATACAGGCTGCCCCAGGATGACAGGACAGCCCCAGCCCTCTCTCACAGGGGCCAGGTGAGACGTGTCTATCTATGGTTGCCGCAGCTGCAGCAGACATAGCCGGGGAGGGATACATGTCCCCCAGCCAGGGGGCAGACAGAAGGACACTGTAGCATGCTAAGTTATATCTTCCCTATCTTACCTTTAATAATATTGGGGCTAGTTAGCTGTTGATGAATCAGCAAAATGAATATTTTTAGAATAGAATATATGGAGATATACCTATCTTACAGAACTGGAAGGGACCTTGAAAGGGTATCAAGTCCAGTCTTCTGCTCTCATGGCAGGACCAAGTATCTTCCCTGACAGGTTTACCCCAGATGGGCCCTTCAAGGATTGAATTCACAACCCTGGGTTTAGCAGACTAACGTTCAAGCCACTGAGCTATCCCTCCCCCCAGGCAGATGCAGATGTGGGTCTTTGCCCACAAAAGCTTATGGTCCAATATATTTGTTAGTCTATAAGGTGCCGCAGGACTTCTCATTCTCCGTCCCCCCGTCCTCCCCACTTGACTCCCGTCCTATAAGTCTTAGCACTCAGCTCTCTATATTCCTCGCTCGAGGGAAAGAAAAGTTTTCTAGTGCTCCTCTGCCTGTCTTCGGAAGGCTTAATAATTACCACTCAAAGTCACTTCAGACAGCAGAGGACCATGTTAGGCCTGTGACAGGAAGAGGGAAGAGTTCCCCTCACTTATCCTCAGCAGAAACTAACTCAGAGACCAATTCTGCACCCACACGTGGCGCCGAACCCCAAATGGGTTTCACCTGCGTAGGCCAAGTCGGACTTGGTCCCCAGCTGCCTGCCTCTCAACGTTTCATTCTTAGAAGTGAGGCTTCCTGGGCAATTAGACGACTGAGTCCTTTGATGAACATTGAGTAGGTTCTCCCATTCAATGGCAACCATAAGTCTGGGCTTCAGACGTGATGATTAATAGCCCCCCGTCGGGTTTATAGGGCTTAAAATGGAAACAAAGAGGCAAACGCGGAGATACACACCCAACCACTCCTGAAGAACTCATGAGTCTCATCCAGACACAAACATAGGGGCTACAGAAATACAGGGGCTACGTCTAGACTGGCATGATTTTCCAGAAATGCTTTTAAAGGCAAAGTTTTCCGTTAAAAGCATTTTCGGAACAGAGCATCTAGATTGGCACAGACGCTTTTCTGTAAAAGCACTTTTTGCAGAAAAGCGTCCGTGCCAATCTAGACACGCTTTTGCGCAAAAAAGCCCCGATCGCCATTTTCGCCATCGGGGCTTTTTTGCGCAAAACAAATCTCAGCTGTCTACACTGGCCCTTTCGCGCAAAAGGGACTTTTGCCCGAATGGGAGCAGCATAGTATTTCCGCAAGAAGCACTGATTTCTTACAGTAGGAAGTCAGTGCTTTTGCGGAAATTCAAGCGGCCAGTGTAGACAGCTGGCGAGTTTTTCCAAAAAAGCGGCTGATTTTCCGGAAAAACTGGCCAGTCTAGACACAGCCATTTATTCCTAGAGAGATTTGCAGGAGACTACAAACCTCAGTATGCAGTGATTTGCTGGCTGTTATGTTTTATTAATTTTTCATTTACTCTCAAACCCACTTTTTACAGTTTCATCTGCTCCTGAAAGAAAAATCTCCTGTCAACATTGTTTTAACGCTCCTCACAGTTCATCTTTCATTTTTGATTTGCATTTCCAGTCTTTGACTATACATCTGCTTTTATCTTCTTTTAGTTACTGCTAGCACAGAAAATTCAGACGCAAACGAAGAAACTGACAATTCTGCAGGAAACTCTAATATAGCAAATTAATCCTCCAGTGAATAACAGCGTTAGAAGTCGACTCCTTGCTCGATATGTAATGTGGGCATACTCAAATTGAGGTATCATGAGTTATTGTGGGCATGGATTAAAGGGCACAATATTCTGATTTATTCTGCGTGGGCCACTGGATTTGCAAGACCGGACTTCTCAGTCTTAATTGATTTCCAAAAGTCACCAGGGATCTCCACACCATAGTTAATAAGCTTCCATGCATTTCTAATAACCTATTAGTATTTCACCTAGTACCATGTACATTATTGATTCTCGGGGACAAAGTGTCTGGCCTGTTCGGCTGCTGGGCTCCAACTGAGCTCTTATAGTCCTGGTCCTGCCTTCCTGCTTCCTGTGGGCGGGGCGAGGTGAGCCTGGATCCGCCCACCAAGGGGTCTTAGAGCGCCCTTCCTCTTCTGGGTCAGAGGGAGGTCATGTTGCTGTCCTAGACTCATTACAGAATTATAGAACCCCAGGGCTGGAAGAGACCTCAGGAGTCATCGAGTCCAGTCCCCTGCCCAAAGCAGGACCAATCGCAACTCAATCATCCCAGCCAGGGCTTTGCTAAGGTGGGACTTAAAAACCTCTAGGGATGGAGATTCCGCCCCCTCCCTAGGGAACCCATCCCAGTGCTTCCCACCCTCCTAGGGAAATCGTTTCCTAAATAGAATCCTATTATAATTTCCACTTTGAGGATTTGGGAAGATCTTATAAAAAATCCAGCAACAGTCTTTTGCACAGCTAGGAATTCATGGGCTGTACAAACACTGTCAGAGAGAGAAACTCTAATGCGCCGCGCGGGTAAGTAAATTGACTTCTCTCCCCTCTACATCGGTAAGTAGTAGGACCTAGAAAACCAGCTGAATGACTCAGGCTGATAAAGTTAAGCTGGTGTGTGGGGTCAGGATCTGGTCCCAAGCCTCACGGGAAGGATTTCCCCGGCTTTCCCTGTGCTTTGGGCTTGCCTCCTTTTACCCCCAGCACTTAAAACACCCTAATCATCCATGGAGGGCTCCAGCCCGGCCACTGCTACAGGCCTAAGGGAACCAGAGAGCAGACAGCTTCTGACCTCGCCCTCAGAACCCCTGCCCTGCAAGGCCTGTCACTAATGCAGGGGGGGAACCCTTTTTGGGTCGGGGGCTGCACCCAAGCGAGAAGCAAAACTCCCCAAAAAACAAAAAACCCTCATTGACGTGGCCCCCAACTGAGAAGCTGAAAGACGCTCCCCGTATTCCCCTCACACAGCAGCCTAGGGGCACCGGGGCTAGTAGATGTTGTGGGCCCTGTTAGGCTCAGGGGTGGGGCCAAAAATGAGGGGTTCAGTGTCTGAGGGGCAGCAGGCTCGGAGTGTGGGGAGTTGGTGAAACAGGGAGGGTGGGAGGGTGCAGGAGCGGGCTGGAAGTGGGGTGTCAGGGTTGGAGACGCATCCGCTGCCCCATGGAACCCCGATTCTCCAGGGCCGGATCCAGCCGCCCGGCCAGAGGGTCCCCACCCCCGTGCAGTCTAACCCTACCCCTTGCAAGTCTCTGGGCAGCTTGCTCACTCTATGACTTTAGAAGGGCCCGCCCCTAGGCCTACAGCACGTCAGGCCGCGGAGCCTACTGCCCGGCGACGATTTATTTCGCGGCTCCTTGGTAACACTGCTTTGCTTTTTGCTGCTGCTAAGGCCCTGCGCTGGCTGCATGGCTGAATCTGGAATTTCATTACCAATTGCTCAGTAACAGTAATTAGTTTGAGCACTCACCCGTATAGGCTGCATTCCGGGGGAAAAAATGTTTAAGCAAAAATCATTTGTTTCCCTTCAGTTCCCTGAACAGATTAACTTCCGCATTCATTTCAGATACAATGTTCCAAAAACCTAATATTTTAATACTGCAGCCCCAGGACTAAGCGTTTCTTACAGTGAATGCTCAGGCAGCTTCCTGGGCTGAAGGTGCACAGGAACAAAGTAGTATAGAACTAGAGAAGGAAGCAGCAGTTAGCAGGCAATCATAGAACACGAGAATGGGAAGGGACCTCGAGAGGTCATCAAGTCCAGTCCCCTGCCCTCACGGCAGGACCAAGCACCATCTAGACCATCCCTGATAGATGTCTATGTCTATCCAACCTGCTCTTGAATACCTCCAGAGGTGAAGACTCCACAACCTCCCTAGGCAACTTATTCCAGCATTTAACCACCCTGACAGTGAGGAAGTTTTTCCTAATGTCCAACCTAAACCTCCCTTGCTACATGTTAAGCCCATTGCTTCTTGTCCCATCATCAGAGATCAAGCAGAACAATTATAATATAAGAACGGCCAGACTGGGTCAGACCAAAGGTCCATCCAGCCCAGTATCCTGTCAGCTGACAGTGTCCAATACCAGATGCCCCAGAGGGAGGGAACACAACAGGGAATCCTCACGTGATCCCTCCCCGTCTCCCACTTCCAGAGAAACAGAGGCTAGGGACACCATTCCTACCCATCCTGGCTAATAGCCAATGGTGGACATAACCTCCATGAATCTATCTAGCTCTCTTTTGAACCCTGTTAAAGTTCTAGCCTTCACCGCATCCTCTGGCAAGGAGTTCCACAGGTTAACAGTGCACTGAGCGAAGAAAAACTTCCTTTTGTTTGTTTTAAACCTGCTGCCTAGTAATTTCATTGGGTGACCCCTAGTTCTTATATTATGGGAATATGTAAATAACTTTTCCTCATTCACTTTTTCCACACTAGTCATGATTTTATAGACCTCTATCATATCCCCCCTTAGTCTCCTCTTTTCTAAGCTGAAAAGTCCAAGTCTTTTTAATCTCTCTTCATATGGACCCATTCCAAACCCCTCATCCTTTTTGTTGCCCTTTTCTGAATCTTTTCCAATGCCAAAATATCTTTTTTGAGATGAGGTGACCACATCTGTACGCATCAAGATGTGGCCATACCATGGTTTTATATAGAGGCAAGATGAAATTCTGTCTTATTCTCTATCCCTTTTTTGATGATGCCTAACATTCTGTTTGCTTTTTTGACTGCCGCGGCACACTGACTGGATGTTTTCAGAGAACTATCCACAATGACTCCAAGATCTCTCTCTTGAGTAGTTGTAACCAAATTAGTCCCCATCATATTGTATATATAGTTGTGATAATGTTTTCCAATGGGCATTACTTTACATTTATCAACATTCAATTTCATTTCCCATTTTGTTGCCCAATCACTTAGTTTGGTGAGATCTTCTTGAAGCTCTTCACAATCTGCTTTGGTCTTAACTATCTTGAGCAGTTTGGAATTATCTGCAAATTTCACCATTTCGCTATTTACCCCTTTCTCTAGATCATTTATAAAGAGTTGAATAGGATTGGTCCCAGGACAGACCCTTGGGGGACACCACTAGTTACCTCTCTCCACTCGGAAAACCAACCATTTATTCCTACCCTTTGTTTCCTGTCTTTTAACCAGTTATCAATCCATGAAAGGACCTTCCCTCTTATCCCATGACAACTTACTTTACACAAGAGCCTTTGGTGAGGGACCTTGTCAAAGGCTTTCTGGAAATCTAACTACACTATACTGGATCCCCCTTGTCCACATGTTTGTTGACCCACTCAAAGGACTCTAGAAGATTAGTAAAACATGATTTCCCTTTAAAGAAACAATGCAGAGTTTCCTCCAACAAATTATATTCATCCATGTGTCTAACAATTTTATTCTTTACTATAGTTTCAACTAATTTGCCCGGTACTGACGTTAGACTTAATTGCCCAGATCACCTCCAGAACCCTTTTTAAATATTGGTGTCACGTATATTAGGTACAGAAGCTGATTTACATTTTTCTCCCTCCTCCTTGTAATACCCGTTTGGTTACTTGAAAACTGCTATTGTGTCCCCTCTCAGTCTTCTCTTTTTCGAAACTAAACAAGCCCATTTCTTTCAGTCTTCCCTCATCGCTCATGTTTCCTAGACCTTTAATAATTTGTTGTTGATCATCTCTGGACCTTCTTCAATTTCTCCACATTATTCTTGAAATGCGGTGCCCAGAACCGGGCACAGTACTACAACTGAGGCCTAATCAGCGCAGAGTAAAGCGGAAGAATGACTTCTCGTGTCTTGCTCACAATACTCCTGTTAATGCATCCCAGAATCATGTTTGCTTTTTTGCACACTATTGACTCATATTAAGCTTCTGGTCCACCATGATCCCTAGATCCCTTTCTGCAGGACTCTTTCCTAGATAGTCACTTCCCATTCTGTATGCATGAAATGGATTGTTCCTTCTTAAGTGGAGCACTTTGTATTTGTGCTAATTAAACTTCATCCTATTTACCTCAGACCATTTCTTCCGGTTTGTCCAGATCACTTTGAATTATGACCCTTATCCTCACTAGCTCCAAAGATTGATTCTTGAGCCAAACTTTCAGGGTAGCACAGATGCCTTAGTTTTGTGAATGGGAAATAAAGGACCAGAATAAAAATGAATAGAATAATATGGCAATATATTATTTTGATTAAACTGGAGCGTCCCTTGCTGGGAATGATCTATATTAACAGCTCTCTATTTCAGGATATGGAGGGATGCAAAGAATTTTTCGCAACCAGACAAGAAAAATAACTTAATTTAATAAAACGACGCTTCAGAATGCTACATTTCTGGGTTTCATCCTGCCCTGACTTATTGTGCTCCCGTTTCATATTTCTGTGCTCACTCTTCATTGTCAGCTTCATTATTCTCGGCGTGCTCTGGGTGCCAAAGGAAGGATGTTTCATTTGCAGAGAAATGCCATTTGTACATCACTCGATGCGCGCTTGTTAGAAAGTGAGTTAGCACTAACGCTCCTGTAGCTTTCTGAGAAGAGACACCCGTCTGTTTCCAAAATGAAAAGCATGACACGGAACGAGGCTGTGCAACGTCGAAAGATGGAACTGAACCTGGGTCCTCAGTGCATGCACGTCTACTTCTAAGGCAGCAGAGCAAAGTCTTTCTTCCTCCCTGCAAGTGCCACTGCATGGGACAGTGAACCTCATCCACTAGGTGGGTGGGGTATAGCAGCCAAAAGGCAAAGGAAGATTATTCACCAGACCCAGTTTTGATCTCGTGCTGCTCAGAGGATCTTAAGTGCTACTGCCAGGGGCAGAGGAGAGCGCTGCGGGGCCACGGGCAGCACAATATCGCAGGGTCCCCCCATTTGACACGGCGCATGCGCCATGGCGCCACGGGACTTCTGCAAGCGCGGGACCCGGGGCAGCCGCCCCACTCGCCCTGCCCCAAATCCGCCGCTGGCTACTGCTCTGCTATCTGGAATGAGTGCAACCAAGTGCGCCGCAGGAATGAGACGAGGCGGCGAGTTTGTGGTCGCCCGTGGAACAACAACTCAAAGGGAAGACTGAATTATCATTGCAAATCCTTTGCTTTGGGACGCTGTTCCCGGCACCTCTATTCATCCGAGCCGTCTCTTTCTCCATGGGATTGCCCACATCAGTGAGGTTCCTCAGGCAAGGTTTGAGCTTCTGGCCCCGTGGGAACAGCAACCCCTCTCGGCACCAGGCCTGAAAGCCATCGTGGAGCCTGTTAAGAAAATCTTCCTTCGACTGAAGGACGTCAGCAGCGAGGAACGGCACGTCTCCAGCTTGCGGAAGTGGGCAGAGAGACGGGGAGGGTGGCACCTTATGGAGCTCTGTTCCACAATGTATGGCATTTCCCATCCACCAGCACAAGATTCCAACGTTAATTCGGTCACCCCAAACTACAACAGAGCCAGCTGCCTAGGAACAGAGTTACGAGAGCAATCGGACATGAGGATTCACAGTGCCCGTCGATAGATTGGCTTGTGAAAAGTGACTTTTTTTCCTTTCCCCACCCCATAAAAGAATCTAGAATGCTCATTTTTGCTTGTAATCTTCAATTTTTTATTCCCTTCCGAAACAAATGTAAATGAAGGGGAAGTATCCCTGCAGCTCACCTAGCCTAGCTAGCTTTGTAGAGCGAATCATGGCTCGCCCCATGATCCACCCACTTCTGGGGACCATGCACCCTGGGACAATACACCAAGGAAGCAGTCCATCTGCAGAGCCCTGCTCAGCCACAAAATCCGTATCTGCATTCACATCTGTACCCACAAAAGAGTTGCAAATACAGGTTGAACCTCTCTAGTCCGGCATTTCCTGGTCCGGCAACATCCGTGGTCCGGCTTGATTTGAGTTGGCTGGATGTCCAATTATCATGGGTGTGGCCAAGTTTCCCTCATTCCCATAAAGTTTGTTTACAGCCACCAGTCCTGGCTCTCAGTGTTCAGTGCTGTTATTTAGCTCTAACTGACCCCTAACTGTTTTCTAAGAGCCCAATAAGCAGTAGAAGGATCGGTGATCCTGCTAGACTATAGTGACCTCCCATGGTTTGGCAAATTCTCTGGTTCCACACTGGTCAAGTGCCGAGGGTGCCGAGTTAGAGAGGTTCAACCTGTATCCGTGGGTGCGGATGCTTGCAGATTTGCAGGACTCGATCCATCTGTTTACTGAGTCCTTGAGTACGGGACCTGCAATCCTGCTGGGCCCTTCTCCCTTGAATGCCCAGATAAGGGCTGTGCAAATTGGAGAAATGGTCTGAGGTAAACAGGATGAAGTTTAATAAAGACAATGCAAAGTGCTCCACTTAGGAAGGAACAATCAGTTTCACACATACAGAATGGGAAGCGACTGTCTGGGAAGGAGTACAGCAGAAAGGGATCTAGGGGTTATAGTGGACCACAAGCTGAATATGAGTCAGCAGTGTGATGCTGTTGAAAAAAAGCAAATGTGATTCTAGGTTGTATCAACAGGTGTGTTGTGAGCAAGACACGAGAAGTCATTCTTCCGCTCTACTCTGCGCTGATTAGGCCTCAGTTGGAGTATTGTGTCCAGTTCTGGGCACCGCATTTCAAGAAAGATGTGGAGAAATTGGAGAGGGTCCAGAGAAGAGCAACAAGAATGATGAAAGGTCTAGAGAACATGAGCTATGAGGGAAGGCTGAAAAATTGGGTTTGTTTAGTTTAGAAAAGAGAAGACTGAGGGGGGACATGAGAGCCGTTTTCAGTATCTAAAAGGTTGTCTTAAGGAGGAGAGAGAAAACTTGTTCATCTTGGCCTTTGGGGATAGGACAAGAAGCAATGGGCTTAAACTGCAGCAAGGGAGGTTTAGGTTGGACATTAGGAAAAAGTTCCTAACTGTCAGGGTGGTTAAACACTGGAATAAATTGCCCAGGGAGGTTGTGGAATCCCCATCTCTGGAGATATTTAGGAGTAGGTTAGATAAATGTCTGTCAGGGATGATCTAGACGGTGCTTGGTCCTGCCGTGAGGGCAGGGGACTGGACTCGATGACTCTCGAGGTCCCTTCCAGTCCTAGTACTTTATGATTCTAAGAT
The DNA here is from genome assembly GCF_052426305.1 of Pelodiscus sinensis. Lineage (NCBI taxonomy): Eukaryota > Metazoa > Chordata > Testudines > Trionychidae > Pelodiscus > Pelodiscus sinensis. The sequence continues at coordinate 5,465,023 of NC_143056.1, forward strand.
TATGCTGATTAAAATCACATCCTCCACCACTGTCGCTGAATGCAGGAGATTATTCCAGAAGGCGCTGAAATGATGGGAGGATGTCAGTGTTATTTCATGGTACAGCAGCTTAAATGCAATTAATTGCTTTTGAGACCCAAGTCTAATCCGTGCCCTCTATTACTCACAAGTACCTTTTCCAGCAGGCAGCCTTTTTTTGTAAATGAAACCTTCAAGACAATGAGAGGCTGAATATTGGCCCTGCCTGTGATTTGAAGCTCTGCGTGTTTGCTCTGGGTGGCTGAAAAGAAGGATTTCGGGGGGAGCGAAACCATTCTGCAGCCTCCACGCTGGAGGGCACGTCTCCGCCAGGCAAGCTCTTGCGTTTCAGAAGAGCAAATGGAGGTAAATACCCATTCACAAAAATCAATCGGGGGCTTAAAAATCCACACCTCAGCCGGAGTGCGGTTTTACACGGTATTGTTTCAGGGAAAGTAGCAGATGAGAATGAAAAGCCAAATCTTCCACTGCGAGCGCTCAGCATGACTAGAATCATAGAACACTCGAATTGGAAGGGACCTCGAGAGGTCATTGAATCCAAGCCCCTGCCCTCACGGCAGGACCAAGCCCCATCTAGACCAACCCTGACAGGCGTCTGTCCAACCTGCTCTTAAATATCTCCAGAGAGGGAGATTCCACCACCTCCCTCGGCAATTTATTCCAGTGTTTCACCACCCTGACAGGCAGGAAGTTTTTCTTAATGTCCAACCTAAACCTCCCTTGCTGAAATTTTAGCCCATTGCTTCTTGTTCTATCCTCAGAGGCCAAGGAGAACAATTTTTCTCTCTCCTCCTTGTAACACTTTCTTAGATAATTGAAAACTGCTCTCATGTCCCCTCTCAGTCTTTGTTCTAAACTAAAGCAGCCCAATTCTTTCATCTTCCCTCACAGGTCATGTTCTCTAGACCTTTCATTGTTTTTGTTGCTCTTTTCTGGACCTTCTCCAATTTCTCCACATCTTTCTTGAAATGCGGTGCCCAGAACTGGACACAATACTCCAATAGAGGCTTCAGCAGTGCAGAGTAGAGCGGAAGAATGACTTCGCGTGTCTTGCTCCCAACATATCTGTTAATGCATCCCAGAATCACGTTTGCTTTTTCTGCAACAGCGTCACACTGTTGACCCATTTAGCTTGTGATCCACTCTGACCCCTAGATCCCTTTCTGCAGTACTGTTTCTCTCGGACCATTTCTCCAGTTTGTCCAGGTCATTTTGAATTCTGACCCTCTCCTCCAAAGAAATTGCAACCCCTCCCAGCTTGGTATCATCTGCAAACAAAATCGTACTCTCTATGCCGTCATCTAAATCCTTGATGAAGACATGGAACAGTGCAGTTTCATACATGAAAATGGGATCTTACGCAGCCTGGGTTGGAAGCGCTTTGGGGGAGGCGAGGCTGCTGTGGACAGGAGGTTAGCCGGCTATGTTTCAATTTGATCTCTAGAGGGAGAGGTGCCATTTTGTTTTAGATGCAACTCAGAATCGTAGCTCTCAAGGTGGGAAGCAACCATCTAGTCTGACTTTCTGCACATTGTAAGCCACAGTCCCTCTCCCACCTGCTCCTATAACAGGCCCCTGGCCTCCCACGGAGGAACTGAAATCCTCAACTCATGGTTTAAAGACTTCAAGCGGCAGCGACTCCAGCACGGGCCTAGTGCAAACCTGCAATCCCCGTCCTTGCGCACAGTCGCTCTTAAACATCACTCTTGGAGACAAAGCGGATGATGGTTTTCACTGCGACGCTAGCTCAGTGCTGCGATGCTGCATGAGAACAGATCTTGCGTTCCATCAGACAAGCTAGACCCCTTGGGGACAGCAAACCGGGTACGTGGGTGAGCAGCCAGGGACAGGGGCTGTGTATCCCAGGGGAGCTCTTCAAAGGCTCGTCATGGAGTGGGGTCCACAGACTGTTCACTGGCATTGCATGGTGGAGGGCTTGGATTGTTTTGGGGGTCATCAGACTGGGGCAGGCAGGGAGCTGATAAGCACAAGCCGTCCTGGGTACCCCATAGAATCCTGGAGCTGGAAGAGACCTCAGGAGTCAGAGTCCAGCTCCCTACCCTAGGCAGGACCAATCCCAACTCAATCATCCCAGCCAGGGCTTTGTCAAGCCGGGACTTAAACACCTCTAGGGATGGAGATTCCACCCCCTCCGTAGGGAACCCATCCCAGTGCTTCCCCACCCGCCTAGGGAAATAATTTGTCCTAATATCCAACCTAGACCTCCACCGCTGCCACTTGACACCGTTGCTCCTTGTTCTGCCATCTGTCACTACTGAGAACAGCCTCTCTCCATCCTCTTTGGACCCCCCTTCAGGAAGCTGAAGGCTGCTCTCAAATCCCCCCTCACTCTTCTCTTCTGTAGACTAAACAAACCCAGATCCATGAGCCTCTCCTCATAGGTCATGAGCTCCAGCCCCCGAATCATTCTGGTTGTATTGCCAATGCGTCCACATCCTTTCTATAGTGAGGGGGTCCAGAACTGGACACAATACTCCAGTTATGGCCTCACCAGAGCCAAATAAAGAGGAATAATCACTTCTCTGGATCTGCTGGCAATGCTCCTCCGAATGCACCCTAATATGCCATTAGCCTTCTTGGCTACAAGGGCACCCCTGAAGCATCACAATCTCCCCCATGTCCAAGGAGTACAGGGGAAAGTGCAGAAACTATGGATTATGGGGCGAAATGTAAAAAGGCGTAAGTCCCATAAGCAGACAACGTGCTTCCCCGCTCACAATGAAACACATTCACAGATACAAGAGGGCATGGCCCAAGGAGAGTTGCTTGGTGCCTGTGGGGGGGGGGGGGGAGAGGGCAGGAAAGGAACTGAATCGAGACACTGCAAAGCTGTATCAGATTCCCACCGGGACTGTTCAGAGCCTTATAGGAAGGTGGGAACATTTCAAGGTTTATAGCCTGTATTTAACATTTTATTAGAGCTTGCCTTCCACAGTGAAATAAATGATGAGAAGCTGGATAGGAGTCAACAGGGCGCCCTTGTAGCCAAGAAGACTAATGGCATATTGGGGGGCATTAGGAGGAGCATTGCCAGCAGATCCAGAGAAGTGATTATTCCCCTTTATTCAGCGCTGGGAAGGCCACATCTGGAATAGTGTGCCCCGTTCCCTCCCCCCCCCCCCATTATAAAAAGGTTGTGGATGCATTGGAGAAAGTCGAGCAGAGAGCAACCAAAGTCATTAGGGGGCTGGAGCACATGACTCACAAGGAGAGGATGATGGATTTGGGCTTATTTAGTCTACAGAAAAGTGAGGGGGGATTTGAGAGCAGCCTTCAACTAACAAAGGGGGGTTCCAAAGAGACAAGAGAGGCTGTTCTCAGTGGTGGCGCATGGCAGAACAAGGAGCAATGGGCTCAAGTTGCAGTGGGAGAGGCCTAAGTTGGATCTTAGGAAAAACGATTTCCCTAGGAGAGTGGTGAAGCACTGGGATGGGTTCCCTAGGGAGGGGATGGAATCTCCATCCCTAGAGGTTTTTAAGTCCCAGCTTGACAAAGCCCTGGCTGGGTTGATTGAGTTGAAGTTGGTCCTGCTTTGGGCAGGGGGCTGGACTCTACCTCCTGAGGTCTCTTCCAACCCTAGGAGTCTGTAAAAGGAAGGCAGCATTATGGGTGCTAGCAAAGCCAATCATAATCCTAGGTGACCGGTCATATCACTGAGTTTCCTAGCATAGCTCCCACATGCAGAACTGAACCTGGGACCTCTAGAGCTTCGTACATGAGCCTCTACTGCAGGGGTGGGCAATCATTTCCACAGGGGGCTCTCCACTCCCTGGAAGATGAAGGAAGGGGGGGCTCAGGAAGAAGCGGTCAGGCTGGGAGCTAGAAAGAAACAGTGTGTGATTGTGAAAGAGAATGTGTAAAAGAGATAGACTGACACAGATTGAGTGTGCGTGGCAGTGTGGTACAGTGTTGTTGTGAGTGGCACAGAAACAGTGTGGCACAGACTAGGTGGGTGACAGTGACACAGAGGGTGTGTGCTGGATGCTGCGGGGTAGGTTTCTGAGAGAAGCCAGGCGCTGTCGCTTTAAGGGAAATCTGTCCTGCTCTGTTGTCTCCCTCCTCCCCTGTTCTGCACTTCGAGTCACTCACCAGCCATGCTTCCCACTGGAGCAGCTCCCCTATGCGTCTCCCTCTCCCCAACTCCTGCTCTGTAGAGATGGGTACAGGGGCAGGGGGACACCCTGACTTCAGCCTTCCCCTCTCTCCCCTTCTCCATGCTCTGCATGGCTCTCAGGAGAATTCTGTGAGCAGCTGGGTGGCAGGACGGAGTAAGGGGGAGCAGGCTGCAAGTATGCATGCTCTGCTAGTCAGCTGGATGGGCCAGATCTGGCCTCTGGGTCTGTGTTTGCCCCCCTCCCTCCCTGCTTGCTCTACCACATGAGATAAAAGCCATCTGCCTATTCCCTAAAGCTGTAGAGCAGACTCATTCTCTCTGTAAGTGGCCTCCATGCGACTAGATGGCACAGTGCCCCACCCCCAGAAAGTGGGTGGGTTATGCTAGGTCAAGCTGGTTTGTGTCACAATGTAAGGCAGGGAATTTGTTGACCTAGAAGACCCAGCTGGTTCAATAAAAGCAACAGCAGTATTAGCTTTCTTCGCCTGGGGCGCTCGCCGGATTGACAAATGAGACTTTTACGTCCAAGGCCTATGTTAAAAGGAATATTAACCCTACAATGGCTGCAAGCCACAGGGATCCGAGCTGCAGAAGATGCTTGCAGCCGCGTGATCACAATTCACTGTTTTGTGATTCTCGTGTAGACAGAAACCCTTAAAGAAAGACACCAGCCCATCAATTGCAACTTACTATGGACAGATTCAAGCTTGCACACAACACAGCCCAGAATATCCAGAGGGAGAAAGGAAAAAAACATCGTGTACTTTGAAGCTGCACACGGTACATGGTAATTTTTCTCAAAGTGTGTTCCTGCAGCTATTTTCAACCTGTGGCACAGGAGAGGAGAGAAGAAATCGGAGAAGTGCATTGCTAAGAAAACTCATGCTAATTGGGATAAGTCTGTGAGCTCACACACACACACACACACACACACACACACACACACACACACACACACAGAGGTATGAAAGTGACATGGAACATAGTACAGTTTTTCCAGTATCATCTCATTTTACTTTCATGCTATATCACTGTTCCCTTATACCCTGAAGGGCTGGGAGGTATTACACACCTATTGGAAGTCCATTTCCATACTGCAGACGAATGGGACCAATTACGCTGTAGCTGTCTATTACAGAGGATAACTCAAGATGCAGCTTTCCCCTGCTTCCTCACAGGCAGAGCTCGAGAGTGTCATTAAGTTTCATAATCACTCACCAGATCCTGCCTAAATTCAATTCACCTCCTAAAATCTAATTAGAGCAAGTGTCTCTTTCAGTCATTAAAGGCTGCAGGGGAATCGCAGTACGTGGTAAAGTTAGGCTGCTGTCACTGGAGGGGAAAAAAATACCTCTGGTGCATTTCTTTGCTGCTATGCCCATTAGAGTGATGTTTATTACCTAGTTTCTTAAACTGTCCGTATAGAAAAAGCACAGCCCCACGCAGAGGATCTCGATTTCGGATTTCATATGAGCCACACGGTCCTAGGCCAGAGGTGTAAAAAGTCTCCGTGCAGCTGCCTCTGGGGCTCTTAGAGACAGAAACAGGACACTTCCCAAATCGAAATCAAATAGATGGGGAGCCAAGATGTTTTGACTGCTTTCCACTGTGACAGACCTAAGCCAGCAGCCTGCCACTCTGGGGGAAGCCAGGTATACAGGGCACTGGATACATGGTTTTCTCTTTCCAGAACAAAACCACTAGGCTGTCTCTACACTGGTGCAATCTTGTGCAAAAGTGGCCGCTCTTGTGCAAAAACTTGCTGCCTGTCTACACTGGCCGCGTGTTCTTGCACAAGTAAACTGACATTCTAATGTATGAAATCAGGGCTTCTTGCACCAGAACTCTGATGCTCCCGCTCAGGAATAAGCCCTCATGTGCAAGTGTTCTTGCGCAAGAGGCCAGTGTAGACAGGCAACATGAATTTCTTGCGCAAGAAAGCCCTAAGGCTAAAATGGACATCAGAGCTTTCTTGCGCAAGGGAGTGTCCACACTGGCATGGATGCTCTTGTGCAAGAGCACATGCCCGTGTAGACGCTCTCTTCTGGAAGTGGTTTTGCACAAGAACTCTTCCGCAAAAGAGTTTTTGCACAAGAAGCGGTGAGTGTAGACATAACCCTAGAGTCTGCTGCAATAAAATGAAGGCAGGAAAACACTTGGGGCTAATTAACCAGAACGCTCCCTCAGAACAAGTCACTCAACACCTGCAGCCAATGACAGCCAGTGGAGTACTTTAAAAGGCCTCCCCCAGCTAAGGAGAGGGGGAAGACAAAGAGACACGGACCAGAAGGAGAAAGGGAGGAACCAGAAGAAGCTGTGTGTGAGCTGAGAGCTGGTTAAGAGGTACCAGGAGGAGACATTCTGGAGGGGTTGTTTGGGGAAGTGACCCAGGGAAAAAGCTGCCATGTTGAGAGGAAAAACAACCTTGACTGCTGCTACTTTAGGGGCCCCTGGGCCGGAACCTGGAGTTGTGGGCGAGCCCAGGTTCCCCCCAAGCCCTGTGATGAGTATGGCTCACTAAGCTATGAACCCTGTAAAGAGAAAGGGGGTTGTGTATAGCCTCAGAGACTCGCTGTGGTCTTAATATTGTCCACCAGTAGCGCAAGACCCATGGGGCATGGCCAGAGCTTTGCCACACCACACAGGGTGTGTCTAGACTACAGGGGTTTTTTTTCGAAAAAGTGGCCTTTTTTCAAAAAAAACTTCCCCTGCGTGTAGACTGCTGCTGCGTTCTTTCGAAATTAAATCAAAAGAACGTGGCTTATTTTGGACTGTGGTAAACCTCATTTTACAAGGAATAATGCCTTTTTTCGAAAGTGCTCTCTTAAAAAAAATTCTTGAATGCAAACAGGGGGTTTTCGAAATAGAGCATCCAGACTGTCACTTTTTCAAAAGCAGCGGTTGCAGTCTAGATGCTCTTTCAAAAGAGGCTTGCAGTCTAGACGTAGCCACAGAGAAAAAAGAAATAAACCTCCTGAGATGTCCTCTAGCCTCAAAGCAGAGCACAAACCCGACTTGTCCAGCCACGTCAGTTGCGTCTCAATCCGAAACTGGAAAGGTGAAAGGAGAGGAGGAGCAGCGCTCCGGAAACATGAAACGCTGATCATGGACCAAATTAATGCAAGTGGCTGAGAGGACTCTGCTAGAGCAAATGCTGGCAAAACCCACCTTAGTCTCAGGAACTCTGGCAGGCGATGGTTGTTACTATTTACACATTCGGGCAACTTGTCTAAAAAAGCCACCTCACCTCTGAGTCTAATGGAAGGAGGAGACTGAGTGAGACCATCTGAAACTCTAGTCGCCAGTTTGGTGGCAACAATTTGAGAGATTCATTAGGAATTGGATATCAAGGGCCTGATTCTCCCTTTCCCCTGCCCCTTACGCAATCACCTGCGCCTCTCCCAAAATGCCCCCTCTTCTGACCCGGGAACGTGTCACTTCCACTTTGCACAGGGCTACGGGACTCCACCCGGCACAAGGCAGCAGAGAATCAGTCTCTTCCTCCCTCCACCCCCGAACCACCAAAGGGCAGACCAACCTGCAAGGTAGTTATAAGTCCCAGGTCGAGTTGCTAGTGGAATTGTCAATAGCACTGAAATGTCATCCAGGGAAGTCGGTTGCCCTTAAGTTAACTCCATCCATTGGACCTTTTTAAAACAAAGACATGCGTTATCGGCACTTATTGCTCGACGAGTGAGGTATAATCCCATGTCCTTTACTCTGCTCTGATGGGATAGATGAGCCATACAGAGCTTAAAATACTCCCAGGAAAAACACACCTAGTAAGAGTTGGGGAGGGGAAGGCTCCGGCCAGCAGAGCCATCTTAATGATGTCACCAGCCTGCCTCCATGGCCCCATCTTTGCATGCGTGTCGGGGTGGGTTGAGGACTAAACCAGAGCACACCGTGATTCGGCAAATTTGTGCCAGCATAGAATCATAGGGTGCGTCAACACAGCACAGTTATTTAAAAAAAAACAACGTGAACAGTCTACACAGCAATTCTGTTATTTCGAAATTTTGAAACAGACGGCTTTTCGAAATCTATAAATCTCATTCCATGAAGAATAATGCCTCTTCCGAAGTAGCGATTTCGGAGTAGCAGGAGTGAGGATGCTCCACTGCTGCTATTTCAAAATAACTCCTCCCATGGCCATGCAAAGTAATTACTCCCCAGTGCATCCTGGGGCTCTAAATTGAGGTAGCACGTCCTCATTAGGGAAGCCTGACTTGGACTCATTTTGAGGCTTCCCTGTAGTGTAGACGTGCTATTTCGAAGTAAACTATTTCGGAAAAAAATCAAAATTAGCTTATTTCAAAATAAGCGTGCTGTGTAGACGTACCTATAGAATCCTAGGGCTGGAAGAGACCTCAGGAGTCACTGAGTGCAACTCCCTACCCCAAAGCAGGACCAACCCCAACTCAAGCATCCCAGCCAGGGCTGTGTCAAGTCGGGAATTAAAAACCTCTAGGGATGGAGAATCCACCCCCTCCCTAGGGAACCCATCCCAGTGCTTCCCACCGACCTAGGGAAATAGTTTTTCCTAACATCCAACCTAGACCTCCCTCAGTGCAACTTAAGACCATTGCTCCTTGTTCTTCCATGTGTCACTACTGAGAACAGCCTCTCACCATAATGCCCCATGAAATGCCATTACCATCTGGCACAATTTAGAGCAACCCTTAGGCTGTTCTCAATTGCCTCAATAGCTCAGTAGACCCCTCCCCCCTACCCTTGTCAAGAATGGGGGAGGGCACAAAGGTGGCTTTAAAGTCATCCTACACACATACACATACCCTGTCCCTCCACTAAGCACGGCAATGGAGGAATGAAGAACCTGGGCTTACATTCTCTTCGCACCCATATATCAGGAATGTTGCCACAAGCAACAAGTGCTATAAATCAAGACAGACATCCCAAAATCTGGGCTACCCACAGGTTTTGCACCCGTGTTAGTTAGGGGCAAGAGCTTGCACCATATAAGCGTATCTGTACAACCCCTGGTGTGGATGCAGTTATACTGGTTTTAAAGGGGCTTACATCAATATAGTTTACTTCCCTTCCCTTCCCTTCCCGTTCCTGTGTTCAGATGCTTAAAAGCAGACCCTGAGCTGGTGCAAACTGGTATAGCATTATAGTCAGTTAGTGGAACTATCCAATTTACATTAGTTGGGGATCTGGCCCAAAATATACCTATTTGGAATGCTAGTCATTTTCTTAAAGCATTTCCCCCCCCCACCCCGATCTTTCTCTGATACTGCAAGGAGATAAGGACTCTTGAAAGTAAAGAAAATGCCACTAACGTGTATCCTATTGATACGATCATGTCATCACACGTTATGTTTGTTTCTTTCAGAGGATGGCGAAGCCATCGCTAAACCCCAGCCGGAACAACTTGAACTGATGAAGCCTAGAAAGGCTGCCACATGGCCAACCAGCTCTCACACACCCTCAGGTTTTGAAGAGCAATCCAAGCAAATCAATATTTGCCGTGCTTGCTTAGCACTTTGCGTTTCCCCAGCTGATCGTTAACAGAGCAAACACACCCGTCCCCTTGAACAGGAAGAAATGCCAGTGCTGACAAAAGTGACAAGGCCAGTGGATGGCAGATGATGGAAATTGCTATAAAAAACAATTCTTTATGTGAAGTCTCTTCCTGTGGAGCAAGCTTCCCCGTTACAATAAAAGTAATGGACAGCCAGTCTTTGATCTTGCCATTACATCAGTCGTCGATTTAAGATAAACATTTACCTGCATTTTTCCACTCTGGCATTTTCAGCATTCTGGATTCCAGCCCATAAAGGATCACTACTTGGTTTGGATTCTGCCAGGAAAGCCACTAATTTAACGTCTGTACCTGGAAAGATAATGGGGCAAATAATTGAGCAAGCAGGCTAGTAAGGTGATAAGCAACAGTCAGCATGGATTTTCACAAGACCAAATTGCATCAGACCAACTTAATAGTTTTCTTTGACAGGGTAACAAGCCTTCTGGATGGGGAAGGGGTAGATGAGGTATATCTTGACTTTAGTAAGGCTTTTGATACCGTCTCACATGACTCTCTCAAACAAACCAGGGAAATGCAACACAGATGGAGCTACTATTAGGTAAGTGCATGACTAGTTGGATTCCCAGAGAGTAGTTGTCCATATTTCATAGTCATGCTGGAAGAGCATAATGAGCAGGGGCCTGCCGGGATCAGTTCTGGGTCTGATTCGGTTCAATTCCTTCATTGATTATTTAGAAAACAGCATGCAGAGAACGCTTATAAGCTTGCATGAGATACCAGGCTATGCGGGGTTGCAAGGGCATTGGAGGATGGAATTAAATGATCTAGACAGACTGGAGAAATGGTCTGAGGTAAATAGGATGGAAGTCCGTAAGGACAAATGAAAAATGTTCTACTTAGGAAGGAACCATCAGTTGCATGAACACAAAATGGAAGATGATTCCCTAGGAAGGGAGCACTGCAGAAAGGGATTGGAGAGAAGGAGTCATAGTGGATCACAAGTTAGATACAAGTCAACAGTATAACATTGTTCCAAAAAAGGGAAACTCATTCTGGGATGCATTAAAAGCAGTGTTGTATGCAAGACACAAGATATAATCCTTCCATTCTACACTGCTGATTAGACCTCAACTAGAGTAGTGTGTCCAGTTCTGGGTGCCACATTTCAGTAATGATGTGGACAAATTGGAGAAAGTTCAGAGGAGAGCAACAACAAACAATTCAAAGTCTAGCAAACATGACCTATGAAGCAAGATGGAAAAAATTGGGTTTGTTTAGTTTGGAAAAGAGAAGACAGAGGACATAACCATTTTCAAGTACAAAAGAAGATTGTTACAAGGAAAAGGGAGAAGAATTGTTCTCCTTAACCTCTGAGGGTAGGACAAGAAGCAATGGGCTTAAATTGCAAAAATAGGTTGAACGGAAGAAAAATGTTCTTGTCAGGGTGGTTAAGCACTGGAATAAGTTGCCTAGGGAGGTTGTGAAATCTCTATCATTGGAAATGTTTAAGACCGGGTTAGACAAACATCTGTCAGGGATGGTCTAGACAGTGCTTGGTCCTGCCACAAGTGTAGGGGACTGGACTGATTTACCTTGGGGCGCTTGGCACACAAAAGCTAAATACTAGCACCTAAAACTATAGGAACATTAGATTTTAGGTGGGTTTAAAAGATAAACAAAAGTATGTGTGTGATGTATCTGAGAGAAGCCGCAGAACACCAACTGTGCATGACTAACATTTGCTTCTAGCAAAAACACATGCCCAGCAGGCGGGAATAAAGGCACCGTTCACAGAGGATATTCTATCCCTAACCTCGCCAGAGCGACGCTGTCCCCAGTTCGGGAGTACAGCAGCATGCCTTCTCTTTGGACATGGGAAAAAGCAATTGTATGCCCCCGAAGAGTAGAGCTTGAAATCCTGACATCAGTGAAGTCAGTGATAAAATTCTCGACCTCAATGGGCCAGGATTTCATCCACGGCGTGCTTCAAATGTACCAGCTCTCTCGTGCCTCGCACCATGTCTTTAACCTTCTTTTTTTAGGTCTGATTAGGACATAACTACCCCTACTGGCCCGCAATCTGAGCAAAAAGCACAGCAACTGTAGATCCTTTGGTGATCTCTAGCCTCCAGCATGGGGGGAAACTCTGATGCACAACAGCATGGGTACGCCATCTTGGAATGCCTAAACAACCACCTGGACTCCATCTTGGCTGCCCATCTCCTTCCTCTCCTGAGAGCACTTTCCCGCTCTTTTGACCTTTGGGCGGGAAACTAGAAACTTCCAGTCACCCACGTGCCTTGAGGCCACTTTGCCAAAACCCACACATGACGACTCAGCCATTGCTCTTGTGAAGGGTGCCCAGGCATGCCTCCGAGAGGAGACAGGCGGTACACAGGAGAACAGAATTTCACTCCAAGATAAAACTGAAGTAATTATTGGTATCAATGGGGCTATCTTGGATTGGCTTCTGTGTAAACAGGAGCAGAATTTAGCCCTAAATCTGTTTAAGAACCTTGCTATCACATCTCTAGTTTGCCAAGGACGACTAGACTTCCCAGCTTTTGTTTCTGCTTTGGCTGGAGGCTTTACAACTAGTTCTGCACAGCGCGGCATGTGTGCAAAATGAATTCATACAGATCTGCTTCCCGCTCGGCTTGAAAGCACTCCTCCAGCATGATCATTAGAAGATGGCAGTGAAGGGTTTCTGGTGGTGACAGATGGATATGGGTGATGAATTTTGGTTCAACTCTCTAACTGTTGGCTTAACTTGGTGTCTTTTTCTATTTGTCATACTTAAGCCACCCTTCAGCAACGGATCGCCTGCCACTCCCCGCAAGCCATCCCCATGCTCGCATGGAATACTGCCAGCAGAGAGATGGGGCTTATAGCAGAAGTACCAGCACCCCCTATTGTTAAGGCATGCAAAAACAAGGCTACATCACTCCCAGCTCTCCATTTTCAGGCTTCAAAAACTTCCTCTTTGAAAAATCCTTTCCACTGTAGGAAAGACACCCACAGCCCCTTCACCCAATAAGCATCATTCAATTTTAAAAAATGGAAATAAATAAAAGCTCAACACAAACAGCAAAAATACTATGTAAATAGAATTTTGTCTCCCAAATAGAGAAAAGTGACAGTCTGTAAATTCTGCTAAGGGATTGATGGGTAAATGGGGATAGGGTCATAATTCAAAATGATCTGGACAAATTGGAGAAATGGTCTGAAGTAAACAGGATGAAGATTAATAAAGACAAATGCAAAGTGCTCCACTTAGGAAGGAACAATCAGTTTCACACATATGGAATGGGAAGTGACTGTCTAGGAAGGAGTATGGCAGAAAGGGATCTAGGGGTTATAGTGGACCACAAGCTGAATGAGAGTCAGCAGTGTGATGCTGTTGCAAAAAAAAGCAAACATGGTTCTGGGATGCATTAACAGGTGTTGTGAGCAAGACACGAGAAGTCATTCTTCTGTTCTACTCTGTGCTGGTTAGGCCTCAGTTGGAGTATTGTGTCCAGTTCTGGGCATCGCATTTCAAGAAAGATGGAGAAATTGGAGAGGGTCCAGAGAAGAGCAATAAGAATGATTAAAGGTCTAGAGAACATAACCTATGATGGAAGGCTGAAAACTGGGTTTGTTTAGTTTAGAAAAGAGAAGACTGAGGGGGAACATGATAGCCGTTTTCAGGTATCTAAAAGGGTGTCATGAGGAGGGAGACAACTTGTTCATCTTGGCCTCTGAGGATAGGACAAGAAGCAATGGGCTTAAACTGCAGCAAGGGAGGTTTAGGTTGGACATTAGGAAAAAGTTCCTCAATGTCAGGGTGGTCAAACACTGGAATAAATTGCCCAGGGAGGTTGTGGAATCCCCATCTCTGGAGATATTTAAGAGCAGGTTAGATAAATGTATCAGGGATGGTCTAGACAGTATTTGGTCCTGCCATGAGGGCAAGGGACTGGACTTGATGACCTCTCAAGGTTCCTTCCAGTCCTAGTATTCTAGGATTCAATAACATATCTGGTGGCCTGCAAACCCTAGCGAACTGCATTTGCCCACTGCTTCATTTTGGGAGGTTGAAACTTCTGTTTTCCCCTTGGGTTATTTGGATGCAGATTGTCACAGCACCCTGTCTCCTGACCAGGAACAACACCTTGGCTGGGACCTTATCCAAAGTCAACGATAGCAACCTGGTGCTCAGTTAAAACACCTGAAAGTGTGGAGTTGGGTGGGGGGGCTAAAAAACAAGGTTTATTTTATAGCATCTAAGAAAGCCAGAAATCTTTGCACCTTCCTAGGTCCCAAGGAAAGATAAAGCACCGAGATTCCAGCATAATTAAAATACGCACTTATTGCTCGCACTGTCTGACCTGACAGCTTCTCAGAGCATAACCCGCTGCCTGCTCTAACAGTAGAACAATTTGTCATCTGAACACCAGCACACACTTTATTTTAGGGCCCATGGGGGCACAACCTGAAATAATCAGCATAAGAACGGATCCCGCTCTAATGCAGACATGGAAGCGTTAGAGAGAGCAAGGTCCGCAAGACATCGGGAATCCAAACAACGAGCTAAGAACCAGCGGCGGAACCTGTCTATTCAAGAGAAAGTGGTGCAAAACTCAGCCATTTCAGAGGGTTAAATGGCATTCCTGGGGGAGGTCGTAGAGATTCGATATTGGCCCATTCAGAGCTGTGCATTTGGCTCATCGACAGTTTCCCCCTTCAGACAGCTTTGGAAGACGTTCTCTCTCAGGGTGACGTTAAGGAGAAGTGTATCGTATGTGAGATGCTCCGTTGTCACGGCGAGGCAAGTGCCTGGAGAGCATAGATAAAAGTTTAGCTACAAAAGTCTGTCCCCGGCTCCCTTAACATCGTTCTACTCTTCCACACTAAGACTAGTTCTACACGGCGCACCTTCCAACAGCACGGCTGTACCGCTACGGCTGCCATTTTAAGGTGCCCAGTGTAGCTGTTCCTTGTTGCCAGGACAGTTCTCCCGGTGACAAAAATAAAACCCCCTCCAATGAGAGGCAGTTGTGTCACCCACAAGACAACACCTTCTGCCAGTGAAGTGTTGTCCACACCGGGGCTTTTTGTCATTCAAACTTTTGTTGTTCAAGGGGGGGTTTTAATGAGGAACGTGCAGCGTAAACGAAGTCTCCGACACAAGATCGTTATGAGCAGATGTGGGAAGAGGACCACGCGGATGAGATGCTTTCATACATGCAAATCTCTTTCCAGCCTGGACACATGCCGTTCTCAGCAGACTCTCCTGGTACTTAGCTTTGGATTCGGGTCTGGCATATTATTAACTACGTGCCTGAGGCCCACAGTTTTCCGGCTCTTCTGGGGCAGACGGCCACAAAGGAGTTTGTGCACCACTCTGGCAAGGAAGAGGTTACTTCCCGACGGATTCTGGAGACCTTCCAACGTCCAATGAGCGGGGCCATTGGTAGCTCCAAACACTGCCCTGCCGAATGAAAAGCGCCCCAATTCTAAGCCTGGGGAAACAGCAAGAATTGTGCCCAGTCTGAGCACTCACACTGCACGTATGGCCGTAAGAGTCCATGCGCTGGGAGTCCCATCTGAGCACAGAGCATCTCTGGCTTCCTTGCCAACAGGACTGAAGCTGCAGCCCTTCCTCATGGGTCCCATGGCGAGTTTCCTGGGGCGAGGGAGGGACAAGGGGGCTGTAAGTGGGAGGCTGCCTCCAAACCGCCCTCTTTGACCTCCGGGCCACCTTGCAGGCTGTCTCCCAGGTCATTTGCCTCTTCCCCTCCAGATTTCCAAGTGTGAGGAGCTCTCCCCTATTCCACAAGAGCCACAAACATGTAAGTCATCAAGCCCCACAACCATAACCCAGAATTCCCCCGCAGTCAGCGCCTGCACCCAAACGGTCAATCGGCACATTGAGTACAGCTCTGGGGCCTGTCACCGGCACCTCATCTTCCCCCAACACCTCTCCCCAGCTCCGTCTCCACCCTATTTCCTTCTCAAGGGTGGTTCTAGCTCTGATGCAGACACCAGCAGGCCCACTGCTCCACCATACCCGTGGCTTCAGCTCTCCAGCTCTGGGAGCCAGCAGGAATCTCCCTCTCCTGCCCCTCCCCAAGCTCCTGCCCCATTTACCCTCTTCCCCTTCAGGGCCTGCCCCCTACTGGCCATTCTCAAGAGGGGGAAGGATGGCGAGGAACCCCCCTACCACCACCACCCCCACCCCGACCACTAACAAAAGCAGAAGTCAGCCCCTGGGGGTGGGTACGTTCTTGGCACGGCTCAGAGTCGTGCGTCCGCTCCCGCGTTCCCACAGCCACGCGGCTATTTAAACCCAGGCTCGCTCAGTGAGCGTGAGAACGTATCCCGGAGCACCCCGGCAAGCAGAGTAGATGCAGCCCGAGCCGCACCCACAAAAGGCGGCAAAGCTGAAGCCTGGTTGAAAATTTGGGCTTGACAGCTGCCAATACACAGGCCTGTCCCCTCTGTGCTCACTGCCCCTTGCTGCCTGGCCTGTCTCGGCCCTTCCCATCACATGCCAGCGGGTGCCGAGTTGACAGGGGGAAGCCACCGTTATCGCTAGAGAAGACAACACCTTTCCACTATGGCGCGGCTGAAAACATTCCCGCAGGGCACACGCCATTCTGGAATGAGGGGGGCTTGCAAGCAGGGGAGCGATTCCGGCACTTTCATTCCAGAGCAGCCGGAGAATGGTTATTCCGCCGTAGCTGTAACAAAATGGTTTATTCCCCTAGAGCAGGGGGAGCGCTCCAAGAATTTGGTAAGTGGTCAAGGGCTGCACTCTTCCATGATATTCAAGGAGGTGTGAGGACGGGGTGCAGAAGGGAGCTTGGGGTGTGGGATCTGGGAGGGGAAGGGAGGGAGATTTCCAGACAACGGGAGCTGTAAGGTTGTGCTGGGGGTAGGGGCAGTGTCAAACACCCCCCACCATCCCCAGGATCCCAGTACATGGCCCCTGCAGACAGCTGCTCTGAGGAGTCTTGGGGCCGGGGCCGGCAGGGAGCCAGACTGAGGTTCCTGCTGGGCTGCGATCCCGATCCAGCAGCGTGGTGAGCCAGATGCACCATCCTCCCCATCGGAGCCAACAGCCACCACAATCACTTCGGTTCCCTAATGCCTCCTCCTTCTGAGGTTCGCTGGTTCCCTACAAGGTTCCTGCCCGTTTCAGTGTCCAGCGAGGCCAAAGGAAAGGCGCTCGGTTAGACCTTCCACGTCAGGGAAAGGCTGAATCCGTCTTCCCAACATGAAGCTGCTCAAGGAACCTCTCCCGGCCTCCTTGGACATCTTGCTCTTCCAGATTCGCGAGGCTCTGCCCTCCTGCCTGTTTGGGGGCAGGAGCTGATGCTAACCTCTCCCGCCCGGGCTGTCAGCCTCCCTGTAGCTAATGTCTTACGGGAGCAATCAGAAAGACACCTCCTCAAGATGGGCAGCCGCACACCAGTGCACAGAGCCTCCCTCTGCTCCGAAGCAAAAGTCCAAGCTTTTGATCTGATCATTCAATACAAAATTAACTGCTTGTGTGGCTAAGCAACAGCATCACTTGTGGGGGGGAAGGGAGAGGGGAAAAAAAATCACCCAGATTTGCCATTTTCAGTATTTTTTTTCCTGCTCTCAGCCCCATTCCGAGAATATGCCCCCGCTGCCATATTCATGAGGAAGAGCTCCCAAGATGTTCATGTGTTCGTCTCTCTCCAGCCCTCCTGTGTCCCTCGCTCGCTCGCCCTTCCAGGTCACAGGGAAGAAAGAAAACTGCCGACAGGCTTTGCTAAGCCCCAACGCACACAACGAGCAGCAAGCCAAGCAGGAGGGGAAGCCTTTCCCCGCAGAGCAGTGTCACAAATCCAGCAAGGGAGCAATCCAGGCCTTTTCTCCAGGGATGTCAAGAGAGGTGACAAAGGTTAACTTTGCGACGGGGCTGATGGGAGAGCCCCAGAGGAAGCGTCAGAGGCGGCGAGGAGGAAGGAGGACCGAAGTCCCTTGGGAGGGTCTCTAAGCAGCACTGACCCAAAGAAACACAGGGGTACACAAGGCCCGCGCCTAAACTCAAAACTATCCATCGAGAACTGTGAGGAGGTCTCATGAAGACAACTGCAGGTCTCCTCCCTTCCCCCCCCCCAGCAACTGAGAGGACAGCTGAGGCTGGAAAGGATGTAACGGATGACCCCGGTATTACAACAGCATGGGCAGGATCTGTCCCAACCAGCAGCTTTCCCAGAAGCAATAGTCACTGCTCAGGGGCCCACTGAAAGAGGCTTTTCCCAGGTGGCGGAAAGTCAATCAGGCAGGCGGGAAGAAGTACACTTCTGCGGTGCAGAGGGATAGCTGAAATAGGAGCCACCGCCCAAAGCACAGACCAGGTAAGGCAGCCCAGGAAGCTGAACTAGATGGGCAAAGAGGGTTGACTCTGGGCTGAATGTAAAGCCAAGGCAGAGGACTGCAGCTGGGGGGAGGGGGGGGAAGAGACAAAAAACACCACAGACGTGTCCAAAGGAGGAGCAAAGAAGCTCTGGACACAGCAAGAGGCGCCCGAGAGAGTTCCTGGAGAGCTTTTTGGGCAGCGTGCTGGCTGAAAGAGGCTTGGAACGAAGAGACAGCTTCTCGACGCTTGTTTGATTCTGACTGTGTTTAGGAACCTAGGACTTTGTACATTCTTTGTAAGCCAACAATTGCATCCAACACACACCTGGCTCCATCTCCAATTTCTCCTCCTAAAGAACCCACCCCCAGGGCCTTGAATAGCTCAAGCCAACAAAGGATAACAATGCTCCACCTGTGTATTTGTCACCCCCATAGCATCTGGCTGATATTTTAATGCGCTCCACAGATCTCTTGGGGAGGTGCTGCCCTGCTTGGAATGAGTGCGACGGATTGTTTACCGCCGTTGCCAACTTCAGTCTGGGATAAATAGCTGGAAAGAACTTGATTTACTCTTGCAATAAGCTGACAGATTGCAAGTGTAAAAACGTGCCCCTTTCCAGAGGCCGTTAAGACGTGATGTGCACATCACACGGACCACGGGAACGCTTCAGCGTGGCACGGCCACCTTTTCGTGACCTGGCCTCTTTCAAACCCTTCCATTGTTGGGCACGGAGCTGGTCCTCGCAGCTGGCAAGTCCAGCCTATTATAAATGGATGCCAACATCACAAACCTCTGTTACAACCAGCCAGGTCGTAGTGCCTCCTACCAGCCAGGAGGCAGTGCCTCCTACGCAGAGTGAGGTTGGGTTCCCCCAGGAACCACTTCAAGGGGTTACACCGGAGCCTGCACTTGGCACTTGTCAATTAAACAGCTTAAATAGTTACCCAACACCGGGCTGCCAGCAGACGCTGCCGTCAACTGGCTCCTGAAGTACTGGCTTGCCTAGTTGGCTTTACGGAGGTGTGAGGGGGTCACTCACCACCGTAGCGGGGGTCCGTCGTCTGTCCCCGGAATCAGTCCATTCCGCCCGCACGGGCCTCCGCTCACGTGGCGTTTCCCCTCTGGAATCCTCCGGTCACGTCGTTCTCTTCGCCACACTGCCCTCCGGCAGTGCCCAAGTCACTCGCTCTGAGCCCCCCTTCCGGGGGTTTGGTGTCTCTCCAGCAGGCCTTGCCGCAGGCCTAGCAGGCTGGCCGGTTGGCTGTCCGAGCGCCCTGGCCCAGCCTGGCTCTCTACCCCTGCCCTAGCTCCAGGGAGCGGCCTGCTCCCTCGGCAGCCAGGCTCACACTGGCTTTGCTGAAGCAGCCCTTCCCTTTTATAGCTCCCAGCTGGGCCTTAATTGGCCAACGCCGCCCAGCTGGGCTGAACTCCCCGGGCCTGCTCCAGGCTGGGGTTTGGCTCCTAAAGGGCCAGTACAGGGCAGCTGCCCTGCTACAGGGGGTAGATTTAAAAGAGATGATCCTTAAAATCCTAGTAACATATTTCCTCCGTGTTTTATATCGGTGCAGGGGAGCGATGGATGGCTTTGCGTTCCTGCTGAATGCACAGCGATTGTTGGTAGAATTATCCGCACCTGCATGGCTACCACCAACTTTTAATAAGGGCTTTTGGAAAGCAAATCGCTGGGTATTCCTCCAGTGGCTGCAGTCACCTGGCATTTGGAGGAAACGGCTGCCTGCCTCGCAAGCAAATAGCAGAATAATGACAGAGAAACAACCCGCCCCGCTCTGAATACAACAGCGCTAGAAGATAAAGTCAAGATTAAGCCTCCCCCATGCTAGGGGTACAGACTGAGCTCACTGAAATGCAGTGTTGTGGTTCCCATTCTAGCCTGGAGCAGCTGCTGACGCTGTAATGGGCCCCATACAAACCTTTAAAAGGGAATCCTAGTGGGATAGCTATAATAATGGGGCTTTTAGAGACGTGAAATGAACCGCCGTGCACCCAGCGCTGCAGAGAACAAAGGCCTCCATTGGTCAGCAACAAGCAGCCGAAAGGAAACTGGGCCGGGTGGCGGATCCCAAAACCTGGAGGACAAATACATACTTCCAGTGCTTTGTGTGATGGTACTGCCTGGTACGCAGTACCAGCACCTCCAGTCAGAGGCTTACCTGGAAAGAACGGCGCGTACTGGCACCTTGGCCGGGTCTATCGTCTATTAAAAGGGCAATGCTGGCCCCCGCTCCCCTCCCACCAGCTTTTTTTTTTGTGTGCCTCAACTTTTCCCCTAGCGTGTGTCTAGACTACAGGGTTTTGTTGATAAAAGTGGCTTTTGTCGACAAAACTATACCTGTGTCTACACTATCGCCAAGTTCTGTCGACATAACTTGAACTCGAGTCCGACTTAAGTCTCCTAGGGGACTTGACTTGAGACTCGACTCAGGTTCATTGTTTGTGACTTGAGACTCGACTTGAGACTTGCTAATTTTCTTAACTCGACTTGGTGAAAAAATTGTCCGAAAATGCCGATATCAATGGCTTGTACAAAAGTGACTTGACATTTTTTAAATTAAGACTTGAGACTCGACTTGGGACTTGAACTGTAGTGACTTAAGACTCGATTTGGACTTGACAATGACGACTTGAAGACAACACTGAAAATAATGTAGCGGATTTTCTTTCCCTCCAAAAAACCCCCTGCAGTCTAGACTTACCTGAAGTCACTTCTTCCCTTTCAATTCGTCTCATCTACCTCCTTTTTCTTTCTCTTCCTTTCCAGTTAGTCCTTTCTCCAGTTTTTCCACCTCCCCTTCATTCCTCCCATTCTGATACATTATCTTCTGTCTAGGGGCAGGGTTTTTATGTGCATCTGCAGGGCAGTGGGAAACACACTTTGAGTCACTCCCTGCTGCTTTTGATTTCAGTAACTGGGTGAATTTTAATGTGTCCTACCATTAGAAGGGGAGCCCTTGCAGTTGTGGGAGATTGAACTGGGTGGCCCATTCCACTGTGCCGCAGACGGTCCGTTCCACTCCGAGGACTGCTACCCAACTCAATGAAATTAACAGATGAGGATAATAAACTAGAAGGAACTGCAGACACTAAGGACAGAACAATACAAAAGAGATGGATGGAGACCAACCAAATAAAATTATGTTAGAAAAATGCAGGCGACAAGTTTGGATGATAAATCGCCTGGCGCACAGAGGATCGCTAGGAAGAAGAAACAGGGAAAGCCGAAGCGCTGGAAGAGGCCAGAGGAGGATGCTGGGTAGCGAGGCAGACAGGAGTTTCTGGTGAGATACAATTTAGCAGGGGGGCAGAAAGGGGTGCAGCCCCCTGCCGCTGTTGCCCCAGGCCTGGGAACTCTGGCCTTTTATCTGGACATAGTTCTTAAGTTTGAGGCATGGCCCCAAGAGTCCTAGTTTCCCCCTCCTTCACGAGGGTTCCTCGTAGGTTCCCCCTCCTTTGCCCCAGGGGCAGGGCTGGAGGTTAACATACCCCGGCGCTGGCCCACTAGATGGGTTCTGACTCTGCAGACAGCAGAACCAGCTCCTGTCTCCTCGCTGGTCAGCCCCTAACTGAGCCAGGCCCCTTCCTTTTATCCTCCCTCCAGGCCTGGCATTGGCTGCAGATAAAGCAGGGCAGGGCTAGCTGATAAAACGGGGCGGGGCTAGCTGGGCAAAAAGGCCTTGTCTAGCCCCTGCACTGCCAGGCCCTCCTCTCGCTCCTTTACACCCCCTGCTGGTTAGAGGTTGCTTGTTCACTGCCGCCCTGGGCTTTAGACTCCCTCCCAACATTTCCTATGGTTTTACGATTCAAATAATCCATTCTCATCTTGCGCCAACGTCCAGTCCTGACAGTCTCACTAGCCTCTTGGCCTCGGCGCCCCACAGAGTCCGGACCAGCGTGCCCGCCCCATCTGACCTCCTGTCCATACCAGGCCCTGGACCAATTCCTTCCAGCAATAAATTCCCCCCGGCTGCCTTATAAAGGCTTCCCTGGGGGCCGTTCCGAACGTGCTGCCTTCCGTTTGCGCTGGGCGCTGCCCGGTGGGAACGGGAGCCGTGCGCTGACTCGTACACGTTCGCCCCAGCCCCTTGGGGACCGTTAAAGGCGCTAACCATGCACAGCCCGACCAAGGAATGATTCGGGGGACCCAGGCTACAGCAGTGGCTCCCAGTCCCCCCCCCCCCCCGCCATACACAATGGTTTGCCCTCGTTCCCAGTCTCCACAGTCCCTCACGGCTGCTGCCTTCTCTCTTTTCTTGGCTTCATTTGGCGCCCGCCCCCCCGCACTCAGTCCCACGATCATTTATTCTGCACCGTGCCTTGGCGCGCCTGGTCCCCGGCAGGCCCCACAAGCGCCAGTTTTCTCCCTGAGCCCAGAGATCCCCCTCCCTCGCCAGGTCCATCTGTTTCCCTCCCCCTCCAGCCGCCAGCGCGACAGCGGCAGGGCCAGCATCCACACAGCTGCCCCCCCCCGCTCAGCTGCGGAGGGCTCCCGGTTTGTTTACAGGAGATTTCTCTACCTCAGCTTTAAATAACCTCCCGGCAGGGTCCCAGGGCCCACTCCCCTCGGGCAGCGGCACCGCTGTGACACGCCAGACGCCGCGGCACACGTGTGAATACTGGCGAAACGAGGCCGCTGCGGAGCCCGCTGCCCTGGCTTGGGCAGTCAGCCAGCTCCAGGCCCCGGAGCCCAGATCAGCAGCTTTGGAAGGCTCAGCCCCCCCCCCCCCCCCCCCCCCCGCCACCTCTCACCCCCTCCCCAATTCTCCAGTACAAATAGGAAGCCAGGGGCTCCCCCATTAAAGGGGGGGCATGTTCCAGGTGGGATGCCGCCACCAGCCCAGAGCCAAGAATGGCCTTTAACCCCTTCAGCTCCCACACCGCGGCCTAGCGCAATGGGGCCCCTTCAACAGAGCCCCATGCAGCATGGCTGTGAGGATGCCACTGAACATTTCCAACACCCACACCAGAGCTCCCCACGGCTGCTCCTGTAGGAGAAGGGTGAACATACGAACGGCCAGACTGGGTCAGACCAACAGTCCATCCAGCCCCGTGTCCTGGCTGCCCAGTAGCCAGTGCCAGATGCCCCAGAGGGAGGGGACAAGAGGGAATCCTCACATTATCCCTCCCCCATCACCCACTTCCAGACAAACAGAGGCTAGGGACACCATTCCCACCCATCTTGGCTAATAGCCATTGATGGACCTAACCTCCATGAATCTATCTAGCTCTTTGTTAACCCTATTAAAGTCCTAGTCTTCACCACATCCTCTGGCGAGGAGTTCCACAGGTCGACTGTGCGCTGAGTGAAGAAAAACTTCCTTTTGTTTGGTTTAAACCTGCCGCCTATTAATTTCATTGGGTGACCCCCTAGTTCTTATATTTTGGGAATACGTAAATAACATTTCTTTATTCGCTTTTTGCACACCAGTCACAATTTTATAGACCTCTAGCCTAGCCCCCCTTAGTCTCCGCTTTTCTGAGCTGAAAAATCGAAATCTTTTTAATCTCTCTTCATATGGGACCCATTCCAAACCCCTCATCATTTTTGTTGCCCTTTTCTGAACCTTTTCCAATGCCAATATATCTTTTTTGAGATGAGGCAACCACATATGTACGCAGTATTCAAGATGTGAGCGTACCATGGATTTATGTAGAGGCAAGAAGATGTTCTCTGTCTTATTCTCTATCCCTTTTTTAATGATTCCTAACATTGTTTTTTGACTGCCACTGCACACTGCATGGATGCCTTCAGAGAACTATCCACAATGACTCCAAGATCTCTTTCCTGATTAATTGTAGCTAAATTATCCCCCATCACATTGTATATATAGTTGGGATTATTTTTTCCAATGTGCATTACTTTACATTTATCAACGTTCAATTTCATTTGCCATTTTGTAGCACAATCATTTAGGCTATGTCTGCACTGCACTGCAGAGCGTCTACACTGCATGCGTGTTCTTGCGCAAGTAAATTTACAGTAAAGCGTCAGAAAACAGGGCTTCTTGCACAAGAGTTATTCCTCTCCCCACAAGGAATAGGCCCTCTTGCACAAGAGCTCTTCCACAAGAGGGCAGTGTGGACACATGGAAGGGGTTTCTTGTGCAAGAAATCCCTATGTCTAAAATGGCCATCTGCACGTTCTTGCACAAGAGAGTGTCCACACTGCCATGGATGCTCTTGTGCAAAAGCACATGGCAGTGTGGACATGTTCTTGCACAAGAACCCTTGCACAAGATGTTCTTGTGCAAGAAGCCACCAGTGTAGACATAGCCTGAGGGTGCTGGGGTATGCTAGCTGGTGGCACAGAGGCTGAGCACAAAGCAGGTAAGCCAGGTCTCCCTGAAGGCAGGGGGGCCTAGTGGTTAGGACCCAGAATTAGCTGGCAGAAGTGGGGTGCAGAACACCACCACTGGTGCCTCCAGCCTAGGAACTCCAGCCCTCTATATTAGTCTAGTCCTTAAGTTTGGGGCATGGCCCCAAGAGTCCAGATTTCTCCCCCTTATTTAGGGTTGCTAACAGGTTCCTCCCGGAGGGGTGGGTGAAGGCTTACCTGCTCCTGCAGCTGGCCAAGTAAATAGCCTTTGGTTTATGTCCTGCAGCACCACAATTCTGTTTCCTAGCTGGGTCAGCCCCTAACTGAGCCAGGTGCCTTCCTTTTATCCTCCCCCCAGGCCTGCTATTGGCTGCAGGTGAAGCAGGGCGGGGCTAGCTGGGCCCAAAGGCTTTGTTTAACCCCTGCACTGCCAGCACCTCCTCTCTTCACTCCCTCACACCGGAGTTCCCACAAAGTTCCCACTCTTCCTACTTAGAGCAATCCGGCCCCCTCCCTCCGGCAGGCTGGCAATCCTCACTAACGTCTACCGATAGCTGAACGATGCAAGCAGCAGAGATGAGAGGACTTATACAGAGTGGTACAAGGAGACAAGATGAGGCCTCATGAGAGACTATCAAAGCAAGAGCATGAAATCATGCTGCTGGTGCATCGTAGACAGCAGAAGACTCTTTAAGGGGAAGAGCAAAAGACCCATCACTTAGGACAAGGGTCTGTGTCAGCAGGCAGGGACCCACTATGTCTTTTCCGCCTCAAACACCTGCCCTTCTCAAAGTCTAGCAACATGTCACTGCTGGAGCAGGAAAACCTCCACCACTGGCTAAACGTTTCTCATCCAAAACTTTCTGTCCTAGCAGGTTTTCAGCTCAACCAAAATTGTCAGTGTCATCAACACTGGTTTTTCCAAGAAGTAAACTCCAGTGTTTGGATTGCTGATTTTGCTTCCCCTTTTTCTCTTCTGCATACTCACCACTTGCCAACCAGCGAGCGCTTGTCCCCATCTCACAGGCCTTCCTATACCTCCAGCCACACAACCACAGAGCCAGTTTCTGGACGCTGAACAAGCAGCTACCACTGACACCAACAGGAGTTATGTCTGTGTATTGGAGGGCAGAGCTAGGCCCTTCCGGATCTATTTTTACTGGGCATAGCACATCTGTAGCTACATGCGGACTATGCATGACCTCCTTGAGCATGAGAACTTCAGTGAGTTCTAATCTGGCCATTTCTGGAGAATTGCATCCAGTTCTGGGCCTCCCATTTCAGAAAAGATGTGGACGCATTGGAGAGAGTCCAGCGGAGGGCAACCAGAATGATGAGGGGGCTGGAGCACATGACTTATGAGGAGAGGCTGAGGGATTTGGGTCTGTTTAGTCTGCAGAAGAGAAGAGCGAGGGGGGATTTAAGAGCAGCCTTCAACTCCCTGAAGGGAGGTTCCAAAGAGGATGGAGAGAGGCTGTTCTCAGTGGTGGCAGGTGGCAGAACAAGGAGCAATGGGCTCAAGTTACAGTAGGGGAGGTCTAGGTTGGATATTAGGAAAAACTATTTCCCTAGGAGGGTGGGGAAGCTCTGCATGCTGTAGCCATGGCGACTTGGGCTAGCTGCCCGAGTACCCAGGACTGCATTCGGGTGGCTAGCCGAGCTGCTTCCCGTGCCCCCGCAGCCAGGCTATCGTATTGTGATTGCTCAATCAAAGCTAGCCCCTGTCTGTCTGTTCCTACGGGGAGTCACCCTCCCAGCTGCAGTGGAGAGGCACGCTTAGTCCAGGCAAGGCCTCATCCCTGTCAGGGATGACTGTCTTTTTTCCTCCATGATTTTGATTTTAAAAAATGTTACATAGTGTAAGGCCAAGAACCAATCCTCTGGGAACCGCACCAGAAATACACCCTCTTAGTCAGGATTTCCAGATTACAAGGACATGGAGAGACCTATCTATTAGCCAGTTATTAATCTGTTTAATATGTTCCATATTAATTTTATATCATTCTAGTTTTCTAATGAAAACATCGTGCAATATTGCAGCAAAGACTTTTAGAAGTATATTATCCCACACTCTTATCATTGTCAACCAAATTTGTAATCACATCAATAAAAAATCTCAAGTTATTTGACAGTATCTATCTTCCATAAACCAATGTTGATTGACAATAATATTAGCCTCCTTTAATTCTTTATTAATGGAGTGCCATATCAGTTGCTCCATTATATTGCCTGGGATTGATGTCAGGCTGACAGGTTTATAATTACCCAAATCATCCCGTTTACCCTTTTAAAATAGCAGCAGAGCATCAGCTTTTGGCCAATCTTTAGGAACTTCACCAGTGTTCTAAGACTTACTGGAAAATTAATATTAATGATCCAGAAATTTCCTTAGCCAGCTCTTTTAAAACTCTTGTATGCAAGTTCTCCAAACCTGCTGCTTTAAAAATGCCTAATTTTAGTTGTGTTTTTTTTTTATCCTCCTCTGGAGATGCTAGTAAAATGGAAAGAGTATTAACAGATGACAACAGCATCATTTCCCCCCTAAATACAGAACAGAAAAAATTATCGAAAATTTCTGTCTTTTCTACATTATTAATTCTCCCATTTCCACTTAGCAATGGACCAATGCTGTAATCCAGGGTTTTTAAAATCCAAAGCAATAGCAACTTCACTGTTTTACTTCAGGCAGTGTCAGGAATAAATTAATGGGAACACAACGCTTTCTGCCGGTGACACATTAATGCAAGTACGTGTGCTTCTGTTTAACATTACAGTGTATTAGATTTAAGCACACACAGATATAAACAGTAGGTTTAGAACATTCCAAATAATTACCTGGAATTTGAGATTATATTGAGTAATGAGCAGCTGGCCAGTGACGGCGGGTAGCTTCCCACACCAAGGAGTGTAATGTTAAGAAAGTTTTTAGGAGAACTCTAGAGAATTGCTTCAAAGAAGATTTTATTCTTTAGTATTTTTAAAACCAACTTATACAAACTACATGGCTTATAGTGACCCCTATTGGGTCATTACTTTTTTAAACTTTAATAAGCTAAATATTTAATAAACAAAATATTTTAACAATTATAATTATAATAATCTTTTCTATTAAAGGCACCCAAACATAATGAGCTTATTCACTTGTTATTTTAGTCTTAATGTGCTTTTTTATTTTAATTTAATTAACAGAAACTGCAAGCTTGTAGCTAGTATTTAACTTTACCTTCAGAAGCTCTCTTTGTTTAAATTAACCCTTAACTCGGTGGTGTTTCATTTTGTTAATTTATGGTGGCAAAATGCACACAATATGGTTGCAATTAGCGTAAATTCTGGGCTAACGCACCCCTTCCTTCCGGGGAAACAATGCTATTGATAGAAGCCTTTATACTCCTAATATACTTTATAAAACTCCTTATTGTCCTTAACTTTGCTGTCCATAGATTACTCCTTCCAGACATTTGATCTAAATCAGTTTACTTCAATGGAGCTAGGCTCATGTACACCAACGGAGAATCCGTCCCACAAAGTCTATAGCATTTAAGCACATGGCGTTTGAAGGATAAAAGAATGACGTTATTCACTAGTCTCTGGGCTCAGTTTGATGTGGCTGGCTAGGATGAAGGCTAGGACCATAAATGAGAGGGATGTGGAGGGATACTAGACGTGCAGAAATGAGGGCTCTTCAGGACTCTGACAGATATATAAAGTACCCCACCCCGCTCCACTACATGGAAAAGCCCCAAAACTCAGCAACTTGCAATCTCATAACACCAAATGAAATGAAATGAATTAAAACAGACAAAAGGAAGTGTTTCTTCACACCGTGGACAGTTAACCTGTGGAACTACTTGCCAGAGGATGTAGGGAAGGCCAAGACTATAACAGGATTCAATAAAGAACTAGATAAATTCATGGAAGCTAGGTCCCTCAGTAGCTATTAGCCAGGATGGGTAGGAATGCTGTCCTATTTGCCAAAAGCTGGGAATGGGTGACAGGAGAGGGACCACGTCATGATTTTCAGTTCTGTTCTATCCCTCTGGGGCACCAGGCATTGGCCACTGTGAGCAGACAGGACATGGAGCTAGACCGGCCTCTGCTCTGACCCGCTACAGCAGTTCATATGTTCCTATGTTATTTGCCACTTTATTTATAACCTCCCAAGGTCCCTTCCAGCCCTATATTTCGATGATTCTATGCTCAACCATATGGGAGCAAAAAGGGCTTTAATGAAAATTCCCTTTGGTGTGTGTGCCAGCCTGCAAGGGGTCTCTGCTTTGGTCTCCTGCAAAAAGCCTGTGGTTGCCAGATCCTCTTTTCCTAGCTCAGGTTGGTTGGAGATGGGGAATTGCTCTCATTTGTATGCAAGGACTGAGAGATGTCTAGTCAGCAGAGGAGCCAGTGTCAAATGGCTGAGAAATTCGGGCCTCGCCAGCATTTGCATGAAGAAAAAACACGCCTCTCCTCGCGAGAAGCCTGCCTCTGCTTTCCCTGAGACGTTGGGGCTGGATTGGAAACCGTTCTGCTTCTTCACTCCTCTGCGAAGAGGTGCTGCTTTGGGGGGAGGGCAGCTCGTCGGAACAACGTGTCCTGTAAAAACAAGGAGCCGTCCTGGGGCACCTTAGGGACTATCCAGGATCCTGAGCTGTGGCGGTAGAAAATCCCGTTGGGTCAAAGCAGCAGGGTTTTCAAGCAGGGTTTGTTGCTGACCCTGGGCCACGGCCATTGAGGGCCTTGAGGGTAAGGACTGCGGCCTTGAGCTCGACTGTGTCCCATGGGAAGCCAGCAGAGAAGCGGGCGCTGTGCTGGCGGGAGCCAGTGTCCCTGAGGAGATGCGCTGCAGAGCTCTGGACCAGCTCGCGTCTCCTAGGGGCTGAACCCTTCCTACCCCAGGGTCCTGCATGACTGCAGCTGGGCGGTGCCGACACCGCGGCCCACGGCAGGCCGTGCCAGCTGCCCTCAGCTTCCCCAGGCCCCGGGGGCGTTCAGCACCTCCCAGGGTCAACAGCACAACCAGCATTGCCCTGAGTTCTCCCTCTGCCCCCCACCTCGCCCCACACTTCCTCCTGCACCGTGCCCCACACTCCCCATCCCCTTCCCCCAGCCCTGAATGCTTCCCCCCAAACTGCCCCATCCCCAAACCTGGGCTCTCCCCGCCCCATCCTCAGCCCCACAGAGACAGTCTAGACCATCCCCCCACCCATGGGCAGCAAGTGAAGTCCCAGCTGGGGAAGGCAGCTGAAGCCCCGCCCCTTCTGCCCAAAACCACGCCCCTTTCTCCGAGACCACGCCCCTTCCCCCTCACAGCCAAGCCCCACCCAACCCCAGCTCTGGGCCAGGGTTGGGTGGGGCTTGGCTGCGGGGGTGGCCGGGCAGTGTAGGCAATTTTGAGAAGGCGATGCCTTCCCTAGCTACATTACTCACCACCTGCGCCCCCACCAGCGCTGGGAGCCCCACCCCCCAGCCTCCTCCAGGGTCTCTACTTCCCCGGACAGCCCCAAAAGCCCCGATCCCGTCACCCTGCGCTCCTGGGGGCTGCCCCACTGTCGGGGGGGCAAAGGAGCACGGGGCACCATGCCTCTCACATTTGACCTGGATGCCCCCGGCCCGCCAGCCAGGACGGGGCTCCGCTGTGACACCGCTCAGCTCTGTTCAGAGAGCAGGGAGGTCAGGGCTGGGCCGCCCCCACTGCCCCTCCTTGCACCCCGGCCCAGGGTCAGGCCCTGTTCACAAAGGTTACCGGTGTGATCCAGTGTGGGCTGCAGGTGCCTCTTCCTACCTCACAAGACGTTGCAACGATTCGTTAATTAAGCCCAAATAAGCAGCACCTCCCCCCCCCCCCGATCTCAGTGGGGCTAACTCACAGACGGAGGTTCAGGCTGGACATTGGGGAAAACGTCCTACCTGTCAGGGTGGTGAAACACGGGAATACGTTGCCCAGGGAGGTTGTGGAATCCCCATCACTGGAGATATTGAAGAGCAGGTTGGCAGACACCTGTCAGGGATGGTCTACATCTGGGGGGGGGGCAATAATTTTAGAAGGGGGGCCACTTAAAAAAAATGTAAGTGGCCACGGGCCACCCCTAAAGGGGCGGGGCCTTGGAAGGAAGGAAGGAAGGAAGGAAGGAAGGAAGGAAGGAAGGAAGGAAGGAAGGGGCCAGGACATTTCCCGTGCTTCCCCGCCCACAGACCCTGATTGACCTAGGGGTGGGGGAGCGGGTGAAGTCTCTCGTCCCCTGGTCCTGCCCTGCAAGGGGTGCCTGGAGTCACTGTAGGTGCCACGCTCCGGAAGAGACACCCCAGGTCTCGACTGGCCTAGGGGCGAGGGAGCAGAAGGGCATCTGCGGGCTGGATCAACCGGCTTGGCAGGGCGCATCCAGCCCCCGGAGGCTCCCTTGCCGACCCCTGATCCCGACAGTGCTTGGTCCTGCCTTGAGAGCAGGGGCCTGGACTTGACCTCTCGAGGTCCCTTTGGGTTCCAGTGTTCTGCGATTCTAAGGAAGTATGGCCCAAGGCACGTCAGCGTGGCAGAATCCAGCCCCCAGGAATAACACAGCTCTTTGCAAAAGGTGGGGGAGGGAGGAATATTTTAATTTGTTTGCCCTCCCTTCTGTTTTACATATAATCTCTCCAACCGGGTGGAAGCTAAGAGTGTGCCGTGCTGGCTGCTTGCCACATCAGTCTACAAGCCGGCCGCATGCTAGACTCTCAATCTCACGCCGTCCTTTCGCTCTAGGGCAGATGGCTCTCCCAGTCCGTGGCCTGGCAGCCTCCCGCTACACAAGTGGAATTAAGCAGCTCTGGAGCAATATGGCATTCCCCCGTTAACGTAAATTGCAAACCCCTAAACAGTTTGCATGCCTTGGGAAGCCCAGGGTGTAAAGCCACAGCTGCAGTTCCATTTCAGACTCTTATCAAGTTTCTGCATAATTGGCTGTGTAATCAGGAAAATCCTGGTGGTGTCTGTTTTCTCGCAAATGCCAACGGAACAAACACACTTGCGAGGGTCTCTCTTGTGGATTCAGGGTACTGACAACAAAAATGAGACAATTTAAAGAGATTTCAACTCCAGCCATTAGGGAATGCACTGCTGTTGTACGTTTTTTTGGGGGGTTTTTTCATCTCCACAAAGGGACAGATGACTGGGCGCGGGTTGATAATGATGATGGATCTCGCTAATTGCTGCTCAAAGCAGATTAAATTTATCTCGCTCACCCCTTCTCCCCCAATACAGTAAAACATTTTATTCAAATGAACTAAATTGATGGACTTCTTCCTGGAATAGCCAGGCATGTTTAATTGGAAAGTACTCTTGAGAAATTAGGCCACATACTCATTGGATTTATAGAACAAAAATACTATTGAAAGGCACTTTCCTGCTCTATTTTGAATTAGAAATCAGCTTCGTGGGGCTGCTCTGGTTCCGTTTCTGTTGATTTCCGTGCCTTGGGGACAGAAAGTAGGGTACGTTCGTTGGGATTTGCTCCACTGTTGCATTTGGAGCAATAGGCATCCAGAGACCCGAAGTAATTACGAAAACACAATCAAGCCCAAGGAGGTTAATAAGAGAAGAATTGAGCTGCTCCTAGTGGAAAGTCATTTCTAGGGTCTGATTCTCACCCCCACAGGAGCTGAGTGGCTCCTGCTGGCTGCACATGGAGTGAATGGCATCTTGCAGCTGGAGATGAGCTTCTCCAGTGCTCTCCAGCAACGTGTCAAGCGGCAGCACACGCAGCCAATGAAAGGCCAGCGTGGGGACATTACATCATCAATACAAGCTCTCACTGGCCAGTCACAGCCGGGCCAGGGTGCCGTTTCATCTCAGCCCAGCAGGGCTCCCATATAAACCCTTTTCGGCTTTTGCTTGTGACGTGACTAAAGACATTTCCTCCCCCGGTGGGATGGGCATGTGGAGGTTGGGTGGAATGGAGGTGCCCCGCCCCGCAGAGCGCTGCAGACCACACTGCGCTTGGAGCGGGCACACTGACTGCTGCAGCGCCTAGAAGCATCCCCCCATTAGAGGGGGCAGCACATGCTCCCTGAGCCCGCCCCTGCTGAGCAGCCCAGAGAGAGCTGGTGCAATGGGCCTGCCCCCTAGGAAGAGGCAAAGTACAGCTGTGGGCATAGTTCCTGTGCCAGGGCGGCCGCGCACCAAAAATTCTGGGCCTGCCCACCTTCTTTGCAGAGCCACACAGCAGCGCTCACCATTCACTTTCCTGCTGGAAGGCGAGTGGTGGGTTCCAGCTCGGCAGAACGCCAAGCGGCCTATCAGAATGCCATGCGGCGCAACAGAACACCACACGGCCCATCAGAATGCCACACGGCACAACAGAACACCACGTGACCCATCGGAATGCCACGCGGCACAACAGAACACCACACGGCCCATCAGAATGCCACACGGCACAACAGAACACCACGCGACCCATCGGAATGCCACGCGGCACAACAGAACACCACACAGCCCCTCGGAATGCCACGCGGCACAACAGAACGCCACGCGACCCATCGGAATGCCACGCGGCACAACAGAACACCACACGGCCCATCGGAATGCCACGCGGCACAACAGAACACCACACGGCCCATCAGAATGTCACGCGGCACAACAGAACACCACGCGACCCATCGGAATGCCACGCGGCACAACAGAACACCACACGGCCCATCGGAATGCCACGCGGCACAACAGAACACCACACGGCCCATCGGAATGCCACGCGACACAACAGAACACCACACGGCCCATCGGAATGCCACGTGACACTACAGAACACCACACGGCCCATCGGAATGCCACGCGGCACAACAGAACACCACACGGCCCATCAGAATGCCACGCGGCACAACAGAACACCACACGGCCCATCGGAATGCCACGCAGCACAACAGAACACCATGCGACCCATCAGAACGCCACGCGGCACAACAGAACACCACACAGCCCATCGGAATGCCATGCGGCACAACAGAACACCATGCGACCCATCGGAACTCCACGCGGCACAACAGAACACCATGCGACCCATCGAAACTCCACGCGGCACAACAGAAAACCACGCAGCCCATCGGAATGCCATGCGGCACAACAGAACACTACACGGCCCATCAGAATGCCACACGGCACAACAGAACACCACGCGGCCCATCGGAACGCCCTGCGGCACAACAGAACACCACACGGCCCATCAGAACACCACACGGCCTGGCGGAACACCACACGGCCCATTGGAATGCCACGCGGCACAACAGAACGCTATGCCTCCTGGTGGAATGCCACACGGCCCATCAGAATGCCACACGGCACATCAGAATGCCACATGGCGTATCGGAATGCCATGCGGCCCAGCGGAATGCCACGCAACACGACAGAATGCCACGCGGCCAGGAAGAACGCCACACGGCCCATTGGAACACCACACAGCCCATTGGAATGCCACATAGCCTGGCAGAATGCCACACGACTCGTCAGAACACCACGCAGCCCATTGGAAAGCCATGCGGCCCATCAGAACGCCACTTGGCCCGGTGGAATGCCATGCAACACAACAGAATGCCACGCAGCTGGGCAGAAAGCGATGTGGCCCATTGTAACGCCATGCGGCCCATTGTAACGCCATGCGGCCCATTGTAACGCCATGTGGCCCATTGTAACGCCATGCGGCCCATTGTAACGCCATGTGGCCCATCGGACACCACTCAACACAACAGAACACCACGCGGCTGGGCGGAACACCACACGGCCGGGCAGAAAGCCACGCAGCCCATCGGAACGCCACGCGGCTGACCTGCGTGCCATAGCTGGAGACTGGCTATAGTGGAGCGGGGCTGCTCTGGGGTCCAGACTGCTTGGGGGGCGAGCCATGTGGCAGAGCGAGGCTGTTCCAGGGCCAGGGTTGCTGGAGCAAGCCAGGTGTCAGGCAGCAGCGGCCCCAGCTGGGGAAGGCGCTCTGCCAGCTGTAGCAGGGGAGGCTGCACTCCCAGGGCTGGGAAGGCACCAGCCTGCAGCACCCAGCTTAGGAGCAGGGCAAGGTGTGGGGTACGGGGCAGCCTGCAGGCTGGGAGAAGTGGGCACCAACCCACAGAGAACTTCCCTTCATGAATATTACTGCTGTTCAATGAAAGAAATCCCACATTCAGAGTTAGATCACAGAGCTGCTCGGCCGCTGATTGTTTTTAATGAGACTGACATTTTTACAAACAGCAGAGTTTTAAAATCAGAGTAGCAGCAAGCCTTTCTATTGCTCCAGACAGCTAAAAGCAATCTTTAAATTGTATAGAGAGCATGGCCTTTCATTAGACCCTTCAAAAGTGCATTCCTTAAGGGACATTGTTTCAAGGGGAAATGGAGAAAGTATGGTTTAGTGGGTAGAACAAGATACTGGAAATCAGTTGTGTGTGTGTGTGTGTGTGTGTGTGTGTGTGTGTGTGTGTGTGTGGAACAAGATACCGGAAATCAGGTGTGTGTGTGTGTGTGTGTGTGTGTGTGTGTGTGTGTGTGTGTGTGTGTGGAACAAGATACCGGAAATCAGGTGTGTGTGTGTGTGTGTGTGTGTGTGTGTGTGTGTGTGTGTGTGTGGAACAAGATACTGGAAATCAGGTGTGTGTGTGTGTGTGTGTGTGTGTGTGTGTGTGTAACAAGATACTGGAAATCAGGGGTGTGTGTGTGTGTGTGTGTGTGTGTGTGTGTGTGTGTGTGTGTGTGTAACAAGATACTGGAAATCAGGTGTGTGTGTGTGTGTGGAACAAGATACTGGAAATCAGGTGTGTGTGTGTGTGTGTGGAACAAGATACTGGAAATCAGGTGTGTGTGTGTGTGTGTGTGTGTGTGTGTGTGTGTGTGTGACAAGATACTGGAAATCAGGTGGTGTGTGTGTGTGTGTGTGTGTGTGTGTGTAACAAGATACTGGAAATCAGGTGTGTGTGTGTGGGTGTGTGTGTGTGTGTAACAAGATACTGGAAATCAGGTGTGTGGGGGTGGGGGTGTGTGTGTGTGTAACAAGATACTGGAAATCAGGTGTGTGTGTGTGTGTGTGTGTGTGTGTGTGTGTACTGTGTGTGTGTGTGTGTGTGTGTGGAACAAGATACTGGAAATCAGGTGTGTGTGTGTGTGTGTGTGTGTGTGTGTGTGTGTGTGTGTGTGTGGAACAAGATACTGGAAATCAGGTGTGTGTGTGTGTGTGTGTGTGTGTGTACAAAACTTCTCGTGCCTTCTTCCATCCCCAGACCAAACACTGCAATCAGAAATAAAAACAGCGAGAAAAATCCCTGGCCAATGACAGCTGCTACTGTTCATGTGCTCTTTAAAATCAGAGCCTCGTCCTTCAATCCTTATTCACACTAGTAGCCTGGGACAAACCAGCCTTTCCTGTGAATCATTCTTTGGCATACTCGGCGAGGGAACGTCGACACAGCACTTCTTTCGAAATCGAGCACTCATCCTCCAACTTCCCTTACTCCTCATGCAATGAGGGTGACAGGAGTGGGAGTAAGAAGTCCTCCAGCTCGACAGTATTTCGACACAATTTCGAAATAACGGCCTGCTGTGTGGATGCGGACTAAGTTATTTCGGAATAGTGTTACAGTGTAGACGTAGCCTGGGTGCCCTGTTTAAATGTGACGTTCGGACTTGGCCTGCACACAATATACCGTATGTATCTACTGCATACACGCGAACACAAGTCTGCTCGTTCATAAGCCGACCCTCCTAACTTACAGAAAAAAAATGTTCAAAGTGTTTCTAAGCCGACTCTCTGTCGGCGGAGTACAAACGTCCGGTCCCAGCTCGTTCGCATAAGCCACTGGCGCGTCGGGATGTTTTGTTTGCCTGAAGCGTCTGCAGGTTCCCAGGGTCTGTGATTCGCTGTTTCTGGCCAACAGAAGTGGTGGGAAGTGGCAGCCAGCCCGTTCCTCAACCCACAGCTCCCATTGGCTGCTGTTCACTGTTCCCAGCCAATGGGAGCCACGGGAAGCAGTGCAGGCTGAGGGATGTGCTAGCTGCAGACATGGAGCCTCTCAGCTCCCAGTCGCTGGTGTTCACCATTCCGGATCAACAGGAGCGACAGGAAGTGGCAGCACGGTACGTCTCGTGGCCAGTGCTGCTTCCTGCAGCTCCCATTGGCTAGGAACGGTGAACAGCAGCCAATGGGAGCTGAGGAAGCAGAGCAGGCCAAGGGACATGCTGGCCACCACTTCCCACTGCTCCCGTTGACCCGGAAGGGTGAATGGGAGCGACTAGGAGCTGACAGGCTCGGTGCCTGCAGACACGCCAGGGTCACAAAATGTCCTGGTGCACCAGTGCTTTGCCCTGCGGGGCTGGGAATTGAAGTTTGCCGACCTCTCCCTCCAGTAGAAAAAAAATGTGACGCACAATGACCTGCTCATAAGCCACCCCCGCTCTGCACAGCGCGTTTTATCCAAAAAATTCGGCTTATGATCGAGTATTTACGTATGTGTTGTGCAGGCAAGGTCCTAATGGGAAGAATTCAAACATCTTTTTCTGGCTCATTTGGTTGTGTCTGTATCAGGCCTCTGGCAGGGAATTTAGGGAACCCTCTCTCTGCTGTGTCCATTCCCTATCCCCTATAACACTGCTAAGGCAAAATATCCCTGTAGGTGAGTAGGAAATTCACTTCTAATGACCCTTTGAGTGACCAGAATTTGCAACCCAAAGACCATCAAAAGGCATGCACTGTGGGGCAGATCCCATTCAGTTTTCAATTCCTATGAAGAATTCTTTTGCAATATTTGCCCAATTCTACTTATTAATACTAAGTGAAATTAATTATACTCTTGGCAAAAATGTACATCAAACTAACTATCTTTCTAGTCCCGTTTTCTCCCCAGGCCAGGAAAGAATTAATGTGGTCCAGTAATGAATCAGCCAGCAGCTTTTAATCTTACAACAGATATATGGCCATTCTAATGCCTTGTTCACCATAAAATTTAAAAGAGACAGCTGATGAACTGGGCACCAGGTCAGAGCGCATCATATATCTAAGTTGAACAGTTGCACTCAGTAGATGGTCATTTAGATTGCAGGAGAGAGAAGTCTCAAACTTCCAGAGGATACTTGTTCCTTACTCCGCTGAAATTTTTCATGTTAACAGTACACAGTTAGGGTCAAATTCCCAATGCAGGCAGACTTTCCTGGGTGAAATTTACCCATGTGCAGAGGGCTGGTACATAACCAAAAGAGCCCTGTGTGGATAGAAATGTCTACTCACGGATGCGGATATCCATGGATAATCATCCCTGTCTACAGATCTGCTCCCAAGAGACACAACAGCCCACGAACAGAAGTGTGGTCCTGTTGTGCCTTGGAGCCAGCACTCCACGCCAGCAGCACCGTTGTACCATCCCCAGGCCTGTCCCTAGCACAACGTCTCGTATCTGGGATTGTACAGCCCCGCTGGTGGCAGCGCTGGGATCAATCAGCTGCATGCCCAGGAGAAGCTGCTAGTGCGGGTGCTGGCTCCAAAGGACAAGGGACCACGCTCCTCTCCATTGGCCGCAGTGTCTCTTGGGAATAGAGCCTGGCAAATCCTGATGTCTATCCAGGGATATCTGCATCCGAGAGTAGAGATTTGTATCCAGGCAGGACCAATGAACCTGACAGCCCTATTAAGGCCCCTTGTGGGGCATAGACCATGTGCTGGTCCTCTAGCCCTCCTCTTTCACAGCTCTTTTAGGACTCATAAAAGACAATAGCTAGTCCCGTCCACGGCTCTGGTCCCTTCCAAGAAAGGGTCAGTTACGGACGGAAAGAGGTAACCAAGCAACCCGTACAGTAACGTGGGCTTGATTCTGACTGTCATCCCAGACGCCCCCATAGCACCGTGGTACTAAGGGTCTGACTACCCGGCAGAGTGTGCCTGCATCTGAGTTCCTAGACATAGGAACCCAGGGGTGTGGACTCCCTCAGGGAGCATCCACGTGGCAGAGCCACAGGCAATCCACGCCCCCGGGGCAACGTTCATGCTGGCACTGCAAGTGTGGGACAGCGGACGTACCACCAGCCCCATGGAAGGGCTAGCAGGGAGTTGCACTGCCCTGGAAACAGACCAAGGACTAAATTGTGCCTCGGTTTCCCTGGTTCCCTCCCCCCTCCCCCCATCTCCTCACGGGGCTGGAGCACAGAAAGTCTACTAGGCTCTGGTGTGCAAGGGGAATGTGCGGAGTGTCTTTCTCCTTCTCAGTCGGGGGCCGCGTCAGGGCGGGCTTGGGGGGGCTTGCTCCTCACTTGTGTGTGGCCCCCGACTGATTTTTCTGTGGGTCAGGGGCCCCCAACCCAACAAAGGTTCCCCACCCCTGCGCTAATCCATACGGATTCCACAGCATGGATACCCGCCTACGCCCTGCCAGCCAGGCGTGCGCAAGAATCTGTTAGTGGGCTGCGGCAAGAGGTATGCTTTCTCGTCAAACCCAGCCCAGGAAGGCAAGTCTCAGCACCGGCTTGCATCATGGTGGAGCTAAGCAAATACAAATTGAAATTAATGGGAGTTTTGCCTATGTAGGGAGCAAGGGGTCAGGCTCTGAAAGCAGAGGTCTGTGAGGGGCGTGTCCTTTCCTCCCTGCAAGATCTAAAGAGGCTGGAGCCTTTGTGACATGGGAACGCTGAGTACAGACCTTAGGCGTTTTGCCTGTGTGGGTCACTGCAGGATCCTACCTGGTCTATATTCAGGACTTCATGAAACGGCAATTCCCATCTAGCTTTTAAAGGAAAACGTAGCCCGGACCGAAAGAAAGCAGCTGCTCTGAGCTGCGTTACAACCCGCCACGCTACCTGCCATAGAGGGCGCTCTACTTTGCCCGTCAGCCTGCAGTTAACAATCTTCCTCGTTGTTTGAGTGGGCTTGGCGGGCGGGACGTGCCAAGGTGTGCACAAGAAAACGGGCCTCTTGGCCCCTCCCTTACTTGAACAGCTGTGCAAGAGTGGGGAGGAACCTCGCCCAAGGAGCGCCAAGAGGTATGGTGGCTCTCTCAGTCATCCCCAAGAAACTCCCATTGTCTCTCTGGCTACGTCTACTTTGCATGCCTCTTGCGCAAAAGCCTATGCAAATGAAGCACGGATTAGCATATTGCTGTGCTTCATTTGCATAATACATTAGGGACCGTTTTTGCGCAAGAGGCTTTTGCACAAAAAGGAGCTGTCTACACACCTTGTTTTTTCAGGAAGAACGGCTCTTGTGCAAGAGGGGGGTTGTGTGCAAAAAGGAGCTGTGTAGACGGCTCCTTTTTGCACAGAAACGGCCCCTAATTAACTATGCAAATGAAGTGTGGCAATATGCTAATCCG
Source organism: Pelodiscus sinensis (assembly GCF_052426305.1). NCBI lineage: Eukaryota > Metazoa > Chordata > Testudines > Trionychidae > Pelodiscus > Pelodiscus sinensis. Next base: position 5,504,708 of record NC_143056.1, read on the forward strand.
TGCTTCATTTGCATAAGCTTTTGCGCAAGAGGGATGCAATGTAGACGTAGCTTTTGTGAGCAGAGGTTCCTGGGCCTTGCATTCTGCAGTTTTCTCACACCACGGGTCCTCCTCAGCCATGGGAGGGTCCTTTATCCACCCTTCCCTGGATCACCCATGGGCCGTCTGTTGTTGTGTGCAAGGGAACTTGCACCAAGAATGAATAGCACCCTGGCCTCTGACCAGCTCTTCTTCTGAGTGCGTGTGCCACGTGCCTTAGGCCAGTGGCTCCCAACCGCTTTTGTGCCGTGGACCGGCAAATCCATTCACAAACCTTTGGCAGAACGACAACATTTTATTTGCATATTAATAAAAAAAATTAATGGAGATTGCCTATCTCCTAGAACAGACCTTAAAAGGTCATTGAGTCCAGTCCCCTGCCTTCACAGCAGGACTAAGTACTATCCCTGACAAATTTTTGCCCCAAATGGCCTCTGCAAGGATTGAACTCACAACCCTGGGTTTAGCAGGACAATACTCAAACCACTGAGCTATCCCTCCCCCCTTCAATATGCAAATGAAGTGTTATGGGTCTGCCAAAATATGTTCCCCAGCCCCTTGAGCCACTGCGAACAGCCAGGTTCAGCTCTGGCAGCCATCACGGCTGGGCAGCCAGCAATGTGCGGCCCAGCACCGATCCGTGGCCCAGCAGTTAGGAACCGCTGCTTTAGCTGGCACGTGACCAGGACTCATCACCGAATTGAGTCCAGTGGAGGGCCCATTAGCTGCCCCGGCTTGGGCTGGGTACTGACGAGGAGTGCAAGGTGACCGCTGAGCCATGCCCCCCCACCAGAGGTTGGCACGTTACGAATCACCGACAAACGATCTTTGATGGGCTGTAATGATGAAAATAGCTTGAATCCATTCCTGGTGGGCGCTGGACAGCCTCCGGCTTCCTGACTCTCCTGCTTATGGCCACCCTGCCTATCTGGCACGGGACTTTTAAAAGTGAAAATATCAGGGCATGTAGAATAGGCCACAACAAACAAGAGACTGGGGGCGTCTGAGCACCAGACGCAATGTGACAAAGAGGGGTGTTATTTGCCTAGTTATGTTGCATGTGAGTCTTACTGTTCTAGACTCACTTGATGTGTGCCTCAGTTTCCCCGGGTATTGCACCAATGCCCGGACGGTGACGAGAACTGGGTGTGTGGCCCCTGGAGCCGGTGAGGTTGCCCAGCCTCCTGCATGTCAACAACGGCCAATGTCCTTCATACTCTCAGCCCGACGTGGGGGATCCGACCAGGTGGCACCTTTTGCCCGGGAAGCAGGACAAAGGCCGGAGGAGCAACCGGTGTGGCTGGGCCAGGCTGCTGGAAGTGGCTCAGGTTTTGTGGCTAATGTGCCCACAGGGGGAAAGGGAAGCTCTTTCTGTGTCACATATACTGGTCTTCGACATTTAGCTTAGTCTGAGTGCTGAGCAGGACAGTACCACCTGCCAGCCTGTAGGGGGCAGGTCTCTTTGTCCCAGGATGGCGTCTAAGGGTCTGGAAAGTGCCACCGATGCATATATTGTCCCGTTTGAGCAAGTCTTCTGGACAGCTCCTTCGATGCGACGTTAGTTTTCAGAGCGCCACAGAGCCAATGAGCTGACCCACCCTGTGCCTCTTTTCCTTCTAGACCCATTTGGTGATAGAACTAAAGGCGTTAAACCAGTTTGCCCCTTCAGAACTTACGTTCTTCAAAAGACCGCCGGCTCCAGGGCCATACAAACCAGCTGTCTTGCCAGGGAGACCAAGAAACGGGCAGCTTTTAAGACATAAGTTATCACCACATGCCCCTCTGTAGTCCTCACCAAAAAAATCAATCTTTATAGCTGGAAAAAGACAGTGCCTTATTTAATTTATTACCAAGGCAAAGACAAGAGGAGAATAGCATTGCAGATTACACTTTCCAAGTTCAATGTTCTCTTATAATGTAATAAAATGAGTTATAGAAAAGAGTGAATTAATGAGAGATGCTGACCTCATCGCACTAATCCCAGAGAGCAATAAGAAACGGAGGGTTGCGTTAGCCAGCTCGGCTTTCAAGGTCAGAGAGAACTGAAGTGGTCAGTCTCTTCTCCCGGTAATTTAGCATTAACCGAGCAGCCGGCTGTGATCCTCCTCATTTATTCTAATCAGAGGAATTATTTCTCTGCCTTTGACAGGTGGTTAAACTCTTGCAGGATGTAGGAGAGCATGAGAATTAGGAGCTGGGAGTATCTTCCCAGCTCGCACACCAACGCAGTCCACCAGTAGTTAGTACTTTTGCAGTGAGCAGATTAATACAAACATAGCCAAGCAGCTGCTCACCTTAGCATGTCCACACCTTGAGGCCAGGTCTACACTAGAGGAAAGTCCAAATGAAGAAATACAACTCCAGCTGTGTTAATTGCATAGCTGGAGTTGACATTCCTTGATTCAAACTTTGGTGCCATCAACTTCCTTTACTCCTCATGAGATGTAGGCGTACTAGCGCCAATGGGAGCTCCCTCTGCATTTGACTTAGCGGGTCCTTACTAGACCTGCTAAATCAAACGCCAGAAGATCGACTCTAGAGCATCGATCTGCGGGTAAGTATAGACGTGGCCTGATACGTACCTGATTGAATGGCTTTTGGACGAGTAGTAAAGTTCTCCCATCTATTCCACACTCAGCTGCTAAAACCTTCAACATTTCCCTTTCTTGTCTTTGGGACGCTCAAAAAGTAGAAATGGGCTGACGGTGTTAACTCGCTTCTTATTGCCCTGCAGGGGGATAAGCATTGAGGCAGGTTTTAGATGTTTGAGCAGAGGAAAGGCATTGAACAATTCCTGTGAAAGGAGCTACCGACATGAATTATCCTGCACTGGACTCTCAGGGGAAAATGGACGGACTCTGTTTTTAAATTGCAGGCCTAGGCATGCCTGATTAGTATGGTTAAGTTCACCCTGTGAGACATTCCTGAAGGCAGGACCGAATGAGGGGGAAATTAGGGTATTGTGGACTGGAAGATGTGGGCTGGGTAAAAGGATCTCCCTGTAGAAACCAAGACGTGTGAAGGCTGCATGATGCTGAGTTACAGGCTGGGGAAATGTTGCTGGTTTAACCGCTCCAGAGCTGAGTCTACCTAACCCCAGGCTCTGGAGAGCCCCTCTCCTCAGAACAGGCTGCAGCGCTTCCCTAACGCGAGGCTCTACCAACTGAACTCCTCCGTCATTACGGATGAGGCGCACAGTTGAGAGAACCCTGAGATGGATACTCGGGAGACCCTGGAGCTTGGATACGGACAGAAAATATCTTCGTGGCCATGGTGAACCATCTGCGTAGTATTAATGTAAGCCATGCCAGCAGTTGCTTTAAATACACGCTTCTAGTAACAACTACAGGACAGCTACAAATCACCAAGCCCCTTCCCCACAGACTTTCCACAGGTTCGTCCCCCTGGTACCTGCTTGCACTTTCTTCTCCCAGACTCTCCACCACACACTCACTCTCCTCTGCTCCTTCCTCACACACCGAAGGGAAGCCTTTTTAAACCAGTCTCAGCTGGTTTTTAATTGGCTCCCAAGTGTATTAATTAGTCTGGCTCCCTTGAGTCTGGAAGCCTTCTCATTGGTTCCACGGGTTTTAGCTGGGCTGATTGTCCTGATTGATTCTAGCAGGTTCCGGCTGGTTCTGGATTAGCCCTTGTTAGTCTATCCTGGGAACAGAGACCTAGTTAATCTGGGGCTAATGGATTACCCCTCCGCTACTCTCCTGTAGCCCGCTGGCTTGACTCTGTCACAATACATTAAGGCTACCAATACACTACGGCTGTGTCTAGGCTGCATCCCTTTTCCGTAAAAGGGATGCAGATTAGACACATCGCAATTGCAAATGAAGCGGGGATTTAAATCTTCCCCGCTTCATTTGCATAAACATGGCTGCTGCTTTTTTCTGCCTGGGGGCTTTGCCGGCAAAAAGCGCCAGTCTAGATGGGAATCTTTCGGAAAATAAAGCCTTTTCCGAAAGATCCCTTATTCCTGATTTTAAGAGGAATAAGGGATCTTTTGGAAAAGGCTTTATTTTCCAAAAGATCCCCGTCTAGACTGGCGCGTTTTGCCAGCAAAGCCCCGAGCCAGAAAAAAGCGGCAGCCATGTTTATGCAAATGAAGCGGGGAGATTTAGATTTGCAATTGCGATGTGTCTAATTTGCATCCCTTTTACAGAAAAGGGATGCAGTCTAGACATAGCCTATGGGTTTTGCTGGAAGAGGCAATGCAAATGAAGCACTGATTAGCATTTTCTCATGCTTCATTTGCATAATCTCTTCCGATCCATTTTTGCACAAAACCATGCAGTGTGGACCTTTCCTTTTTGTGCAAAACCCCCTTTTTTTGCGCAAAATCTCTGGGAGAGACAGAAGGATCTTGCCCAAAAACGGGTTGTCCACACTGCTTGTTTTTGCACAAAAACGGATCGGAAGAGATTATGCAAATGAAGTGCAAGAAAATGCTAATCGGCACTGCATTTGCATTGTCTCTTTCAGCAAAACCGGTAGTGTAGACGTAGCCTAAAAGTATTTTGCAACTTAGGAATTCATTCCTTTCTCAGTTCCTGATGAATAAGCCATGTATATAAAGTGGGTGCCCCAGGAAAAATCATTCCCATCAGGAATGTAACTGTTGATTGTATTTCACTTTGCAGTTGACAAAGGAGAAAAGTCAATGGATCCATTTGTAATGAGTCGTAAGCAGAGGTAGGCGCATGCTGAATGTGTACGGCAAGGCTCTTTAACGGGCAGAGATACTTTGCCTCTGTAACATCTGGCTAAGGAATGGATGCCTACCCAGGGCAAGACATCCTGGATGACCAGCTGTTAACAACAGTCCAAAGTACCTGTCCTCCAGTCTGAGAAGTGACTCTGCTTTTGCAGTGCTGCTGCTAACTGAATTCCGCTTGCTGGGAAAGGCAGACGCTCCAACACCTAACCACCAAGAAAACGAAAAATCGGTTGCTCCTAGCTGCAGATTCTGATAAGGACCAGGTTCGCAGATTGGCTCCCTCTCCTTTACACTGAACATCGCTTCTTAGCCTTGTTTCCTCCTCAACCATTTGGAATCAGTGGCCATACAAGGCCTCTCGCCCTGTGCTTTAGTGTAAGCGACGTTACTCCTCTCTGCTGCATATTTTATTTCTAGCTGAGCAGCTCTGACCTTTGCAGATGCATGACTTCAGCCAGCAGCTCGAAAAATGTCACCGCTGATTCTCATTTACTTGTTTCTATTAATCACTTTCTCTCTTTACACACCACATAATCAATGGGGACAAGTCCATAGTCCTTCTAACTGATTTCTATTATTCCTCATTACGCCCTTTGTTCCAATTCTGTGCTTCCCATCTGGCATTAAATATTTAGAAGCCACATCCAAACTGTCCTTTGCCCGTCTCTGTAGGGACCACTACGCTTTCGTTGTGTAATCAATTAGCCCAGCATCGGACCACTAGTTCAGATGCCTTTTTGAGCCGCTTTAATTATGATTAATATCTTTTCGTGACTTTGAAACTATATAGGCATGATTCCCTACTCAGTCATGCTTGTTAAAATCATAAATCAATCTATTTTATTCCCTGTAGATGTTAGGAGACCTTTCTGTGTCTGCTGTGTAGCTAGAGCGGAAGAGAGACATTCCGTGGGCAGAGAACAAGGCGGTCCCATGGAGCTAAAAAGGCTGGGAATGGTTGGTTTGGATTTAAAAGTCATTTTTAACAAGTTAATTCCCCTGAATGTTGCACTTTACAACTTTGTAGCTGCTTAGAAGGCAAAGATTAGAAGTGGGCCTCAACCGCAAAGTTTCTACATCACCGATTTTCCCCCCCGGCACTGCCAGACCCAAAATAATTACAGCCCTTGTAAAGTCTGTCTTATGACCCTAAAAATGTGTTATGCAGAGACGGTCTTATGGGCAGGTGAGCCGGGCGGCTGCCCAGGGCCACCGTTTTCAAGGGGCAGCCAACAGAGCCGGTCTTACCAGCAGGCCCGACCGCATTTCAGCCGGGCCCTTTTTTTTTTTTTTGCTCGGTGGGGTTTTCTGTTTTTTGTTTGCTTGGCCCAGGGCTGCCGATTGGTTAGAACCAGCGCTGGTGTTATGATTTTCTTTCTACTTCCCCCAGTGCCACGCAGCTGCAATACTTGGCTGTAGGAGCCAGCAATTCAGGCAAAGACCCAAAGGCTCTGCTCTTTGTTGCAGGCTGCCTGGGATACAGGGACCCTGAGTCCCGGCTCCTAGGATCCCTACCACATTCAAGGGAATCCCATTCGTGTCCTGGCAGGCATGGCCCTCCGTACTCACAGAGAGGAGCAGAGGAAAAATTGTCCCTGTTCAAATAAATAACCATTCACCCACAAATAATTGACCAGCATTTACAGAAGATCTGAGCCCCCCAAAATCAGTGGAAAGACTGCCTTTGATTTCTGGAACCTCGGATCCAGCTGTTCTTCAAACCAATAGGAGATGTCCCCTTGATCTCATTGGGAAGTGGATCAGACCCAGCAATCAGAACAGATCCCGGAGAAGGCACTGGCAACGTTATAAAAATGGAGACACGTTTTCTCTCTCGGTTATGGAGAAATGTACAGTTACCCTCCCATTAGCAGGGTCGCTGCTGAGGGTTTTATAACACGGAGCTGGTTTGGAATAGGAAGGGGATGAGGAAAAACTCCCATGACATATTGAATCCTTTCACTTTGGCTTAGCTTGGGTGGAAGACACTCGGTGACTTCCCCTCAGAAACGCTTCTCTGCTCTAAATGGAGCGTAGAGCTACCACGGGGCCTCTGGGCGAACGTCAAAATACTTAGCAACGTCCCCTCTGGGGCAGGACATCTTTACAGGCAAAAAACTGCACCGTAGGAGGCTGGAAGAACGTATCAATGTGTATTTCAGTTCAGATCTGCTATCCAAATGTCATAGTCCCGCCCTGCTGTGGACACAAGCCGTTGCCTTTCTCACTGATAACGGAGGGCACATCAACATTCAGACAAATCGGTTTGGGAATAAAGGAAACAGGAAACGTGGCACATCGCTAACACTGCTAGCGTGCTCAAAGGAAGGGTTTGGCCAGACTGTGGGGAGATTTCAGGATACCGAAGGTTTCCCAAAAAAACACCACCGCGTCCAGAGAACGCGCCTGCTCTTCCACTTTTTTTTGTGAAAGCATAGACGTGAGCTTTCAGAAGCCCCTGTATTCCTCATTCCACGAGGAAGAAAGGGGCTTTCGAAAGAGGGTTTTTTTCCATAATTCAGAAAAGCATCTTCCGACAAAAGTATCAGATATACGAAGTGCATTTTGCATATCTTTTTCCAGTAGATCCTCGCAGTCTAGCCGTAGCCAAAGGCAATTTGTGTTCAAATCAAACCCACTTCTTGGCTTGAATGGCGTTGGCCACCCGTTGTATTGAGTTTTGCAAAGCTGGGCGGCCTTCTCTCCCTCGGCGTGGTGCAGAAAAGCCTGGACATATGTGCGGACACATATCTGTGCCAGGTTCCCACTGGACGCCAGGCGTCCAGGGTCAACTGTTTACAGGTGTTCCAATGAGGGTGAGTCACAAGGTGGCACTCACCTCCCGCAATGGTCAAATGCCGGTTCCTGCACTCTGCCGGCCTGAAAAGCCTTGCGTCCACTCAGCCCCCCGGCCCAGTCATACTCTGGGCGATCACAGACCCCTTCCGGGGCAGACCTCTAGCAGGGACCCATCCCCGTGCCCTCTGTAGAGTGTCTCTCCAGCCAGTCCATGCTCCTGTCTGTCCCCCACTCAGCATGGCATTGAAACCTACAAGGCTTCTCCGGAGACAATGTTCTAACAGCTCCCCACTTGGCGCTGTCCTTGGTTCTGCCAGCCCCCCCAACCTCTCCCTTCCAGGTCTGGGCTGCAACTGAGCTGCCGCAAGTCCTGCAGCTTCTTTTATAGTCCCTGATTGGCTCCTGATTGGCTGGTTCCTCCAAAGCCACTCTAGTCTGCCGGGAGGACTTCTCTATGGCCCTTCTCTGGCCTCAGGGCTTGGTCCACCCTGTCACAATGAGAAACCATGTGACCAAGGCAACTATCTCAGGGTACAACTGACAGGTAGCAGATACTAAAGTGAGAACTTGCTGGGCCCATTTGCAACCATCCCTAGGCTGACATGGGTTTGCATTACATATTTGTCACCCCTTCTTACAGAGAAACAACAAGCAGACCTAGAGCACCTTAGAGACTGACAAACAGATTAGTCACGAGTTATCCCCACGAAAGCATGTGGCCTAATCTTTCTCTAAAGTGCCCAGGCCTGCTCGTTGTTTCAAAAGTTGCAGGCTCACACTGCTCCCTCTCTGAGACTGTTTCCCATTCATACATATTCTGCTCATACTCAGAGTCATACATATTCTGTTCATGTACAGTTTGTGGGCTAGATTCACTGAATAAATTATTCTGTATGAGTCGTGGGCCCACCTCTAGTCCCTGCCATGCAACTTCCAATTAATTTTAGCAGATCAGATTTTTCCTACAAATTAACTCCCGTATAAAATGGTTTTTTGGTCGAAAAAAAACATCCATTCCCCTCCATTCTCCCCCTCCCCCATAGCTTGTCCCTTCAGTTGCTGCATTACCCTTGGACTGAGCAGCTATAGGCATGCTATCAAGGATTGAAATTCCAGACCAAATTTTTTTTACGTTTACGACATGTTTTCCCACCTTTACAGCATGGACAAATGTGACTTGCACTTGCTGGCTTGCAGACGGGCCTTTGTGAACATAAAACTCCATGCAAATAAGGAGCTATCGACATCTTTTTTTGAATGTCAGCAATGCTCGTAGGGATTTCTGACATTTGGTGAAAAAAGAAAACTGTTCGCGGGTCCCTTTTCTTCATTAGCTCTTTTCATGCTTACCAGCGGAATGAAATACCTTGCTAGTGCTAGAGCCGAGGGACAAGGCCCTCGTCATCATCAACAACCATGGACTCAGAGCCTATTGGTGTCCGATGTCTCCTTCATCTTTGCCTTCCATCTTTCCCTGTCCAGTGCGAGGTGGCTTCGTTTCTGTAGACTAGCTCCGCACCAATCTTCTAGATCATCTACCCATTCTCTGTGGGGTCTGCCTCTCCTATTCGGACCACCCATTATGCCAAATACCAGGGTCTTAAATTTTCGCTCGTTGTTCATTCTGCAGATATGCCCGAATAGCTGTAACGTCTATTGTATAACCTTCTGCAGTAGGTTCTCTTTCGGCTGTATCTTCCTATAGAATTCCTCGTCGGTGACCTTCTGCATCCATCCTAGTCTCAGGATCTTTCTATAACAACTCCTCTCAAACACCAATATCCTTCTCTTCCCATCTTTCGTTATCACCCATGTCTCACATCCGTACAACATTTTGCCAAATACACACGTTTTCAGGACGCTCCGTTTTGTTCCTAAGCGAATCGCTTTACTTTTCCAGATCTTATCCATCGCCTTCAAACTCACTCTTGCTTGCCGCAGAACCATTGAAGAGAGGTTCGCTAAGCCAAGTACGCTGCATTTACGTGGCAAAGAGCCTCGGAAAACCACACGCAGCAAATAGAAGGGACAGCAGCATTGAAATGTGAATGTAGCACCTCGCAAAAAAGACTAGCACATGCGTCAGGGCTTTGCCGAATTGGGGCCACTGAGAACAAGCACCAAACTGCGAGGAGATGAGAGACAAAGCACAGAGCAGCATCAATGTAACCCCAAACCGGTCCGTAAGGTCCATGCCACCGCCAATCATCTCGCGTGGGCCAATCCCATAACGGGTTCTTGTGACACCTATTGACGCTAATGGGAGCTGGTCAGGTCCTGGCCCTTTGTCATGGTTAAAACACGCTGCAAACGTACAGTCTACATGTCTGCTGCACATGCTCTCTCCACTGGCTCGGTGAAGCTGGCAGGGGAATCATCCAGCCACGACCCTCCCTTCTCCCCCATGTCCCCCCGCCCTCTGCTTGCTGTGCATTCCAGAGCGAAGTGAGCTTGTCAATTTCAATTCCGTCCTCTCATGGCTGGATTTGAGTCACCAGGCCTGGTCGCGGAGATGGCTGGAAAGCTGCTGCTGGTCTTGTGTGGGAAGAGCAAAAGCGTCCTTCTGACAGAGAGGAGAGTGTTATGGCAAACGGGAAAGTCCTGCAGCTTCTTTTATAGTCCCTCCTGGCTCCTGATTGGCTGGTTCCTCCAAAGCCACTCTAGTCTGCCGGGAGGACTTCTCTATGGCCCTCCTCTGGCCTCAGGGCTTGTCATGAGAAACCATGTGACCAAGGCAACTATCTCATGGCACAACTGACAGGTAGCAGACACTTATACTGCAGGGAAAGGTGCAAGTGGGAACCTGGGGTCTGGCAATCTTGATGATATCTGGTTTAAACCTAAGAGCAGTCAATAGTGGTCTCTATGGGCCCGTCTTTCCCACCACACTGAGAGCACGCAGGGCTTCCTGACTTTCTGCGCTTCCATTCCTCTGTCTGACCCCGCTAGAAGGAAAGGACGTGCTTTGACTGCTATTTTTAATGTGAAACCAACCCTGAAAGATGTGGGACATCGGTCCAACAAAGCCCTTTAAGCATGTGCTTCACTTTCTGCAAGCGAGGCGTCTCACTGAAATCAGCCGAGCTGAGCTACATGAAGCTACATAAATCTGGAAATTGAAAATGGTGCCGAACTCAACCGCTTGTTTGTTATGAGGTCCATCTTCCCCGGAGCACATGGCTGCTGAGCAGGTGGCAGGTTTAAAACAAACACAAGGACGTTTTTCTTTACACAGCACACAGTCAACCAGTGGAACTCCTTGCCACAGGGTGTGGTGAAGACCAGGACTTTAACAGGGTTCAAAAAAGAGCTAGATAGATTCATGGAGGTTAGGTCCATCAATGGCTATTAGCCAGGATGGGTAGGAATGGTGTCCCTAGCCTCTGTTTGTTGGAGGATGGGAATGGGTGACAGGAGAGGGATCACTTGATGATCCCCTGTTCTGTTCATTCCCTCTGGCATTGGCCACTGTCGGAAGACAGGACACGGGGCTAGATGGGCCTTTGGTCTGACCCAGTCTGGATGTTCTTATGTTCGCCACCGAAAACAACTGGAAAGAACTGCAGCGCAGGCAGACAATTCCCAGGGGGCAGAGTTAAGAAGAGATGTAACCATGTAACCGTTTAAACGGTTAACCGTTAAGCATGCACTTATCGGTTACTGTAATGGTTACACGCCGGCTCCCAGCCCCGCTCCTGGGGAGTTGGCTGTCGTCCCGCGCTGCTGGCTCGGTAGCAGAGGCAGGAGCATGAGGTGACAGCTGGCTCCCCGGGAATGGGGCTGGCACCCGGAAGCTGGCTCCCAGCGTGCACTGGCTGCCAGCCCCGCTTCTGGGGAGCTGGCTACGCTTCAGCCCCTGCAATGTCAGCTTTATGCTGCAGACCTCGCCACGTGTAACCGTGCAACTGACAAGATTTTGAACGGTTACGCAGTTACCTAATTAACCGCTTTTTAACACCCCTGGAGTTCAGGCTGGGTGGGTGTTCGCCTTGCCGCCACATGGCCTGGTTTCCAGACTTTTGAGTTTGGCTGAACGTGGCATTCTAGAAGGAGCGACCGTCCGGCAACGTTAGCTCAGCATTAACGAAGAGATTTTGCCATTTAATCGGCATCTCTGAATAATGGTTCTCGTTAGCGCTGGGTAGCTGTCTGGTCCACTCAATCCCAGCCATGTGCCAAGGGGTCGCGGATCCTCAGGCGCCTTCCCTCTCCTTGTGTGTAGACATACCCACAGGGTCCTGACATCCAAGGCTTAAAATAAGTGTTGACCACTGCTTCAGCAAACTGGGCACTGCTGGGAGGGAATAATTGATTATCATGAATGGGACCCAAAGCATTAGTTATGTCTTTGCCCTAATTGTACAGTGAGGAATCTGTAAAGTGGACCAGAGCCTAAAAGGTATATGACATGTTTCTGGATCTTCATAATCCTAAAATACGGTCTCTCTCTCTGTCTGCCATTATAAATAGCTATAAATACTATAATAATTAACTGGAATTTCTTCTACTACCTTTCATACAGGACGTTTCAGCATTCATTTATGATGATCCCAAACTTTAAAAAAAAAACATTTGAGATACATAAATATCCAGAAACCTGGCAGATTCTTTCTGTGATGCGGTCAGCTCTCCTAATTAAGTAGATGATTCTGCGAGAGACCATTCTGCATTCTTCTAGCATCCGCCATTGCAAAGCACTTTACAAAGTTAGCAGAGCACAATTGCAGCCACCTCTGGGGAGGAACACAGCAGCGCTCCAACAGAACACAGCATGCAGCACAATGGGGAGGGGAAGGGAACGTTTGTACAACCCCGGGCGCTAACCATCCCCTTACGAAGTATGTGGTGCTGCTCTGTAAGCCACAGACAGAACCTCAGGTTTTAAAGAGTCTAGCAAAATCCAAATGGCTTATTTATTTCAGCACCCACTTTATTAACCGAGCCCATGAAGGGCTGAACTAGGCCTGGCTGGAGTTGAACCCGTGCCTTGGAGGAGACAAGCCAAGGGGATGTTTAGGGCTTTAGGAAAGCCCCTCTAGCAGAAGCTCACCACTACGCAGTGTGGTTTGGGTTTATTTTTAAACCAGTTTCTCTCCAGAAAGAAAATGCTCCTGGCAAAGATTTAACCTACCCCGATTCCTTCCCCCGCTTATATTCAGCACCCCTCACCCAGAGCTGCTCTTATTTGTACCCACCCGCCTCTGGCTCCAAAGGGCCGTTCACACAGCTGAGCGGATCTGGAGCAGCCACTCCCGCCCAAGCCCACGTCCCCTTCTGTCCGGCCACACTGCCCACGCCAGGAGTGCTGCAGCAGCTCTGTGCTAGCCAGGGATCGCCCCTCCCCCATGCCTGGTTAACGCCCAACTGGCCAGACCGGCTGGGGGATGGCTCCCCGGAGTGGCCGAGCAGAACAGAGGGTTGGATTTGTCATCTCTTCTCTTCCCAGCACATTCTCTGAATGTGATCATGGATGACTTAGGAAACCCCAGGGCTGTGCCTGCATCGCAAGGGTGTTAATCCCAAACTCCTATCTTGCCTCAGGGTGTTCCAGACAGTCTCCTCACCCTATCGAGTAGGCCAATGAATACCTTCTCCTGGCCAACGTTCCCTCTAGGTTTTTTTTCCATCCATGTGTGGAATAAATTTTGTTCTGTGCACTGAGGCATGTGTGGATGTGCACCACCTATAGAAACACAGGCTGCTGGCTGTGGGTGCTCTGCTAATCAGCTAGGTGGCACTTGACTCTCTCCTGAGTGGCCGCCCAAGCGTTCAGCTTACAAGGAACGCTGCCTCTGACCATCGGGGTGTCCAGCTCTGAAGGGCACCTGGGAAAGTTGTTTTCTGTTGCCACAGGATGCTCGTTTCCAACACCTGGACTGCCCCAGCAGTCCCATGGGAGTAATCGATTTTCAGCTTCCACGGCACCCATCTGGAACCCTCTGCCATCACCGTTACCACCTGGCTACTGACGAGAAAGTGAAGGACTGTCGCTTGGAGACCACGCTCCTGCCGAGATTAATGCCTCCAGAAATTGGCTTAGTGAGACAGAGAGAGAAATTAAAAGCAAAATAAGCAGCCGTATTTCATGTACACAGCGCTGGAAGGCCCAGCTGCCTCTCCACAAAACCCCAAATAAATTCTCCTCTCTGTGATTAAATAAATAAATATCCCATTAGCCACGTCAGGAGAAAATACTGGCATTTTTAATCCGCTGAGCCAAGCAGGCCCACATCCATCACGCACAAATCACCTCTTCTGTTGTCTTTCCTCAGCAGACCACTACTCTCTCATTCCCACCTCTCTTGGTTTGAAGTATCTGATTTTCCAGCCTGTCGATATTATAAAACATACAAAAGTCGGTGTCCGACTGTCCTTGATGCTCGTTAACTCATGGGAGAAGCTTTCAGGAAGGTAAGAGCCCGTACAAGTAAATTCTATTAAAATGATCACTTACTGGAGAGGTTGGCTATAAAATCATATAAAACTCACAGCAGCGCCTCCTGCTGGCCCCAGCCGGGCAGTCATATCTGTAGGGCGCCTGCAGCATCTGCTGTCATTGCTCCAGCTGGAGGGGGGCTGTACAACCTCACGATTCAACGACAGAACAGCCGGCAGCAGAAGGGGGTTGCTGGACAGCCTCGCGTGTCACTAGGTTGTCAGATACGTCCCGTGATCAGTCCTGTTCTCAGTTGTTTGTAACTTTGCCCAACTCGAATTTTTCAGGCTGACCTTGTCCATCCTGGGTGTCTGCCTCAGGCTGAATTATCCTGGAAAATTTCAGCCAAAATAGTTGGGCCATTTCTAAAAATGAGGCTCGATTAAGCTACATTATTTTGTCCATGTTAAAAAAAAAATCTGGCTGCCGTTTCTTCGGGGACACTCTAGCGCCCCCATGGGGTGGAGCAGGGAATTGAAATTTGGCCACGGCCAGGGGTGTGGCCTCAGTGGCCTTGCGCTTTCCCTAAGACGTCCATTCAAACTGGGCAAGTTATACTTAGCCTTTGAAAATTTTCAGTTTGCCAGTGTGCCCCGTGCCTGCACCCCAAAGCCTCCCCCCTCTTCTTCTTGAGGAGCACAGCCAGGCGGGAACAGTTCCTCTCAGAGCTGCCAACTCGCCATTTCTCCACCAGGGACAGGCCTTTGGCCGGGGCCAGAGCCAGCCTCACATCTGAGGTGAGAATCTCCAGCCCTCATGTATATGTCAGCCTTGCCTATGGGAAGCTGTCTCTGATTGGCTGCCTTCCCCACTTGCCCACCTCCTAGGCGAAAGCAGCCAATCAGGGTGGCTGAAGCTAGTCCCTCCTCCGTGGGGCAGCATCTCTGCTCCTCCCCCCAACACCAGCCCTACACCCCGCAGGGAGGTGAGGTGACAAGCGGAGGTTGCGGGGACACAGGTGGGGCCTGGGAGGCCGGCAGGTGTGAGTGCACAGTGAGAAGCTGGAAACGCTCTTAACATAAGAACATAAGAACGGCCACACTGGGTCAGACCAAAGGTCCATCTAGCCCAGTAGCCTGTCTGCCCACAGTGGCCAGCACCAGGTGCCCCAGAGAGGGTGGACCGAAGACAATGATCAAGCGATTTGTCTCCTGCCATCCCTCTCCAGCCTCTGACAAACAGAGGCCAAGGACACCATTTTATCCCCTGGCTAATAGCCTTTTATGGACCTCACCTCCATGAAATTATCTAGCTTCTGTTTAAACTCTATTATAGTCCCAGACTTCACACCCTCCTCTGGCAAGGAGTTCCACAGGTTGACGAAAGGCTGTATGAAGAACTTTCTTTTATTAGTTTTAAACCTGCTACCCATTAATTTCATTTGGTGTCCTCTAGTTCTTCTATTGAGGGAACTAATAAATAACTTTTCTTTATCAGCCCTCTCCTCTTCCCTCTAGCTGCCAGTCGGCACTCCGGGAGCTGGGCCCAAACTCCCCAAGCGAGGGAGAGCTGGCAACACTGACTGCTTCACACCCCGAACGGGGGCAGAGCAGCGAGAAGGGTGGTCCAGTCCGGTCTCTGTCCTAGCAAGGTAGAGCCTACGGGAAAGACAGAAGAAGCAGAACACAAGGTCATTGGCAGCTCCACTGGCGCAGCTGTACCACCCCCACCTCGCCCCCCGCCCCGTCCTCTAGCTGGCCTGCTGCACAGACCCCAGCCAGGGCTCAGGAGATGCAGCTGCAGAAAGGGCTGGGATTGGTCCTGCTGTGGGCAGGAGGCTGGACTCGATGGCCTCCTGACGTCTCTGCCAGCCCTCGGATTCTGGGATTCTATAAATATTGGCTAATCACTCCGGCCACAGGGGTAACGCTCCGTGTAAAGCCTGGACATACAAACCAGGCCAAGGCTGCCAGTAAAGCGAAGGAGAGGGTCTCCCACAGGCTTTTACTCTGCCGAAATATTTCTTTTCAACTGCCGCCCATCCGTGCGGCCTGACGTGTCTCTCCTCCAGCGTTGGCACCGAGAGCAAACAATCAAATCTGAGCGTGCCGAAAAAGACCAACATGACACAGTTGTGTGATATGACCCTGCGGGTACATCTAGACTATGTTTTTTTTCGAAAGGAGAGATGCAAATGCGGTGCTAATTTGCATATCGTCTTCCGATTGCTTTTTCAAAAGTGGGTTTTTTGAAAGTAAAAGTAGTCTGGACACGGGCGGGAGTTCGGAAAAAAAACCTTTTTTCGAAAGAATCTGTAAACCTCCTTTTTTTAGGAATAACGGGGGTGGTTTTTTTACAACAAAGAGTGTTTTTCCCAAAAAAATGCTTTCACGTTTGAAAAACCCACTTTCAAAAAAGTGATCAGAAGAAGATATGCAAATTAGCACCGAATTTGCATCTCTCCTTTTGAAAAAAACCCATCGTCTAGACACACCCTGAGTTACTCCTGACGGGAAGCGGGCGGGAAACAGCAGACACAGTTGCAACATTTCGAGGCACAGAAGGTGGGAAATGGCTTGCTTTGTGTCTGAGGAATAAACACATTTCCCCTGTAGTACCTTGTCACCCAGTAATTTGAATGCCCTGGTGTGTGCATGAAATGAGAGGTAAGAAATAGTGCAAAGAAAATAGTCTTCAGGCTTGAGAACACGGTGAGTCTGCCTCAGGCCAGTTGACACCACTGGAGATATTTGGTCATTAGGCCCAATGGATTGTATCTGCCAACCACAGCCAGAGTTGCCTGTTTGCCAGGTATGCACCGAACCATTCATTCTTGGGTAAGTCGTCCGAGCCTCCAGTTTTATAAGTGCAGCCCAGTATGCGGAACACAAGTTTGGATCTGAGTCACAATTTCGAAAAAGCAACGGGTAGGTAGGTAAACAGCCATTAAAACAGACATGGAGAGATTTGAGAAGGTCCTGAGAAGAACAACAAAAATGATTAAAGGTCTGGAGAACATGAGCTATGAAGGGAGGCTGAAAGAATTGAGCTTGTTTCGTTTCGAGAAGAGAAGACTGAGAGGGGACATGAGAGCAGTTTTCAAGTATCTAAAACAGTATTACAAGGCAGAGGGAGAAAACTTGTTCTCCGTGGCCTCTGAGGATAGAATAAGAAGCAATGGGCTTAAACGGCAGCAAGGGAGGTTTAGGTTGGACATTAGGAAAAAGTTCCTAACTGTCAGGGTGGTTAAACACTGGAATAAGTTGCCCAGGGAGGTTGTGGAATCCCCATCTCTGGAGATATTGAAGAGTAGGTTGGATAAATGTCTATCAGGGATGGTCTAGATCAGTGGTTCCCAAACTTTTCGGCATCACGCCCCCTTTTTGATTTTTGAAAAACCCTCCCCCTGCCCACAGCAAAACTTGTTGAGCAAAAAAAAAAAAAAGGAACTGACCAGGGCAGCGAAACTTGATGGGGGGGGGAGCTGGGTTGCCTCACGCCCCCCCCTAGAATTTCTTCAAGCCCCCCAGTTTGGGACCCCATGATTTAGATGGTGCTTGGTCCTGCCGTGAGGGCAGGGGACTGGACTTGATGACCTCTCAAAGTCCCTTCCAGTTCTCGTGTTCTATGATTCTAACTAGTGTTTAGGGTTTCTATACGGATCACGTCAGAAGCCCCCCAAATGCAGCCCCCCCCAAGGGTGTTCTTGATCCATAGTTTTTTAAAAGAAACAAAAATGTATTTCCTCCAAGCAGACCCTATTTGGGGAATCACTTCAAAGTTCCAACCTTCCATGTCTAATAGGCCTTACCGACTGTCTTGACAAATCCTAAGAACGGTAAAAAACGGACCGGAGAATCTTCATGGCAAAGGCTAAAGCAAATGAAGCTGCCCTGTGTTTCAGCGAAAAAGGGTAGTAAGCATGGTAGGGTATTACAGCACATATGCCCTGCGGGTGGCTTTTATGGCAAAATTACCGACTTGTCTTTCAAGGACTATAAACCTGTCAGATTCCCAAGCAATAAACGCAAACATGCAAAGAGTAGATGGTGCTTCCTCAAGACATAAATATAGTTTCCAAACACTCGCACACTCATGGACTTGACATAATTAAAAAGGAGTTTCTTGGACTCCATTACTGTCAGTGGAGCTGAGATTCTGAAGCTACTTAGTACAATATTATTTAAGAGCCTGTGCTCACTAGGATGCAATAAACGGCTACTGATTAAGTGCTTTGAGTAAAGCAGAGGCATTTGATAACTGCAGAAGCTGCATTGCAAATCTATCCCACTGGTATGAACATCAGTGCTGTTATATGATGTGATAAAAAAATATACAGGGGCTCTTAGATTTGAAATGAAATAATAATACAATATTTAACCGTTTCCCAGGAAGTCAAATGTAGCATAAAGAAGAACCCACTAACCAGCAAGAAATCAATTTAAGTTGGTGTAAAGCTGTTTTACCACTCAAGAAGCAAACATTTATAAGTGAATAAACAGTTTTCCACTTAGTCAATGCGCCTTCATTAGATGTTGGCATAAATATTCAGTTATGGAAATGATTGGATGTAAATAGATTTTACACTCCATGAATAACCATTGTTGTAGATGAACACACACTTTGAAGAAGCAGCAAAACTCAAAGACCACTGATGGCTAATGACTGCCTTGGAAAGCGTTTTATTACAGGAGCACTTCTGCGTACCACACAGCGAGTCGTATCCCGTCCGCCGGGGAACTTGGAGCGTTCCTCTCACCAGGCTGTCTGGGTACCAGAACTGCAGCGGGATCTCAGATGTGTAGCCAATGGGGCCCAACCCTGAATTCCTTTGCTTGGGGCCAGGCCAGAGGCAAGAGAGAATCCAGGGAGAGACACCTCAAGGGCTTCCGAAGAGACCTCAAAATGTAGGTTTAACAGGGTTCAAAAAGGAGCGAGCTAAATTCATGGAGCTTGGTCCATCAATGGCTATTAGCCAGGATGGGTAGGAATGGTGTCCCTAGCTTCTGTTTGTCTGGAAATCAGTGACAGGAGAGGGATCACTTGATGATTCCCTGTTTCTTTTCACTCCTTTTGGGAGCATCTGGCATTGGCCACTGCCGGCAGACTGGGATACTTTTGGTCTGATCCAGTCTGGCCGCTCTCATGGTCTTAAGCTGGGAATTCTGCTCCTGGAATTCAGATCCCACAGCCTCCATCCGGGCTCTGCAGACCTGCCGTGCTGCTCATGCCGCTGGGCGTGCGAAGGACAGCGTGGGAGGAGTGGATCATGAACTGAACACTGGTTGTGGGAGGGAAACAGTCTCCCCAGCCCCGCCTGCTCCCATTATCAAACAAAGCCCCAGTGACTTACGAGGAGGAATTCTGGAGCCCCCACTATAGAAAGGACGTGGGCGCATTGGAGAGGGTCCAGTGGAGGGCGACCAAAATGATGAGGGGGCTGGAGCACGTGACCTATGAGGAGAGGCTGAGGGATTTGGGTTTGTTTAGTCTGCAGAAGAGAAGAGCGAGGGGGGATTTGAGAGCAGCCTGCAACTTCCTGAAGGGAGGTTCCAAAGAGGCTGGAGAGAGGCTGTTCTCAGTGGTGGCAGATGGCAGAACAAGGAGCAATGGGCTCAAGTTGTGATGGGGAGAGGTCCAGGTTGGATATTAGGAAAAACGATTTCCCTAGGCGGCTGGGGAAGCACTGGGCTGGGTTCCCTGGGGAGGGGATGGAACCTCCATCCCTAGAGGTTTTTAAGTCCCGGCTTGACAAAACCCTGGCTGGGATGATTGAGTTGGGTTGGTCCTGCCTTGGGCAGGGGGCAGGACTCGATGATTCCTGAGCTCTCTTCCAACCCAAGGATTGTATGATTCTAACTCCATGGGGTCCAGTCAGAAGGACATTCAAAGGGCTGCACGCAATGGGAAACATACCACGAAGCTGCAATTCCCCCCTTCCAAAATCCCACTCTCAGAGAGGTGAGCGTAAGCCCCACCACGTGCAGCAGATGGAATGACGAGCAAGCCACTGGCCATTAGAGACGTAACTTTTATGGGTGTTAATAACTAAGAAATTCAGGATTGGGACCCTTCTTGGTGTATCTGCCTGTAAACGGGCTCTTTATTTGTCAGAGTTCATCGGCTCCGGCGGCTCCTTTCCCGCACAAAATGATGATTCTCTGTTGCGATTGCATTGGGGACGGCACAAAAGGCAGGATTATGTGATTTAAGCTGGGGAATAAGCAGCTTGAGCAGGTGAAGTCTTAAGGAATAAATATCCGGTTTCCATGCAAACATCTTCAGCAATGCCAAATATGGGAAGGACATCGAAGTGATTCTGCTCGCTAGCCGCAGTGCTTGTACATGAGCTTTCAATGCATCACTGGCAAATAATCACTGTTCATTCTTAAGAAGTTAGAGGCTGAGTGTGGCAGATTTTGCAGTCATGAGTAATTGGGGAAGCACAGCACAGAACCCTGCTTAGGGGCCAGGCACATACATCGAACCAGGCTGCAATGTGTGTTATGCAGTCTGCAAAAAGGCTCTGCTAACGATTTCAGGTATTTCACCATAGTCATTTTTATTGTATCACTTATATTGGAGTAGCTCTACCGAGCCAGGTACTGTAGGAGATAACAGACTATGCCCCAGAGGAGTTTGGAGAACTCTAATAGCTCCATTCATTTGGCCTTTTCTTGCATTGTCACGGTGGTTACTTGTTCTTTTTCGGTGATGTTCTCAGCCCATAAAGCTTTTCCCTGGGTCTGAACTTCCCCCGAGTCAGGGGCTATTTGCATTCAAGGCTCCATTCGTACATCTCAAACGAAAAGCTTGGATCTCATCTTTGGAGCCCACCGCCCCCGTATCTGCAAAACTGATCTGCGGACATCTGCACAGGTGCAGAGTTGTGGAGATAAAACTGGTCTCCATGTCTGCAAAAACGATCCACCCATATCTGCACCCACATCTGCGGAGGCAGATTCCCGTGGATATGAAGCGGATGGCCGGGCTTTATTGGTCTTCCCCAAAGCTTCACTGGGCAGTTTCAGATACAAACCTCCCCTTCCTGCACATCAGCTTCTCACGGGGAAATGAAACCACCAGGAGCCCTACGATGCCGCCGAGATGCCCATGTTGGGCCAGGGATTTCAGGGAGCTGACGGCAGTAAGGGCGGAGGAGGCACCAGACAGTCACACAATGAGTGAGGGAGCGAAGCTGAACAGCAGGCGAGTGCTGGCGTCACAATGGCTGGTGTGAGGAGGATGTGAGTGAGGAGACAGTGGAGTAGGAACCAAATTCCGTGACAAGTGACCTGGGGGCTCGGAGTACTTCCTGGAGTGCACACGTTCGCATGACTAACGGGCCGCCCACCCGCCTCCAGGCTGCAAGCCGAGCAGAGCCTGCAATCCCAGAACTAGTCCCTTCTTCACGCTGCTTTTCCCGCTGCTGAGGCCCTCCTCTCCGGTCACGCTGCCTCGTGCGGCACCCTCTCTGCTCTGCCAGCAATTTCTCCCACAAGCGCCTTGTGCTTTCTCCCAGGCTGTGCCTGCCTCCCATCACGCAGTACAGGCCACGTGGGGATGCAAAGGTCAGCAACACAGTCAACCTGTGGAACTCCTTGCCAGAGGATGTTGTGAAGACCAGGACTTTAAAAGGGTTCAAAAAAGAGCTAGATAAATTCACGGAAGATGGGGCCATCAATGGCTATTAGCCAGGATGGATAGGAATGGTGTCCTTAGCCTCTTTTTGTCAGATGCTGGGAATGGGTGACAGGAGAGGGATCACTTGATGATTCCCAGTTCTGTTCACTCCCTCTGGGGCACCTGGTATTGGCCACTGTCAGCAGACGGGACACTGGGCTAGATGGACCTTTGGTCTGACCCAGTCTGGCCACTCTTATGTTACCAGCGTTGTTTCTGTCCCTCTGTGTGTTCCCAGCACTGGCCCCCTAACTCCTCTTCCCTATTGTGTGTGACACCCGCTGAGTGAGTCTGGCGCTGGGCGCGTCTGGTGAAGTGGCAATGTTAGCGCCAACACAAGGGAGACCAGGCCACGAGCCTGACTACAGAGAAGAGCGAAACCATCAGTGGACTGGTCCCGGAGCCCAAGTGCAGGGAAATCCAAGAGCAACCAAAGATCGCCAGCGATGCCAGAATTTTAGCAACGTGTCAGCTGCCCTCTGTCCCAACGGCCGCATGAGGTGGAAAAGGAAAGCAAAGCGCACCTCAGGGGAACACCACCATTTGTGTGCATAAAAGTGGAGACTCAAATCAAAAGGGAGGACTGGAAATGGAGCTTTTTATTTCTCCTCCTTGTTCAGCCGCATGTGTAAGTGCTGTTAGCGTCAGACAGGAGTTTCGCATGAATGAGGAGAGCAGAACGGACCCCTTGGGAGGAGAGAATTTGTCACCGTCTAGTTCTCCAGCGCGCCTGCCTTCCTAAGCATGCCAACCCAAAACTATATTTCCTGAAACAGACTCTTGCAATTACACAGGGGATGATTGGGACATGCGTTACCCGAATATCACAGTGCAGAAAAGTACATCTTCATTATGGGACGGGGATCATTTTCAGACATCTTTTATTTCCTGTTTACAACGAGGAAAGCAATCCATCCGTGCAACAGTCGCAACAGGCCATCTCAGCTGTAACGGTGTGGTGACTCTGCCATCTAGCTTCTAAACTCAGCCATGGGAATGTATGAAACGGACTTTCAGCCAGAGCTTGTTTTCGCAGAGATCTGAAATAGGCCTGTTATTAAACCAGCATCTTCCCACACTGGCTGCAAAGCTGTGTTAGGAATGTTGGTCCTCTTTTTAATCAAAAAACTGACTTCTGGAAGATTGGACTCTTATGTTATCAAAGCACATGCGGTTTCTTATCTGACATTACTGGCACACAGGTAAACTAAATAAACAGTGATATCTGAACCAGCAGCCAACAACCTCCATGGATCCAGCCGTAGGGTATGTCTACACTGCACGACTATTTTGGGAAGTATACCGAAATAGCTGCCCTGTGTCTTAAAACACCACCCATGATTTTGAAATATGTTTTGAAATAACGGGCGCGCTATTTCAGCATCTCGAAATCGTGCTTTATTTTGAAATTTGGCGCCATGTTGTGACGACGCGTTGGGGTTCCCCCACCTTCTGCACCCCAGAAATGGCACGAACAGACTCCACCAGCCAGTAGAATAGAGGGAGTTTATTGCTTCTCCAGGATACAGCACAGCACAGATGTCATCAGGTTACAGGGCAGGCCTAGGATGCCTTAGCCCCCCTTGATATGGGGGGGGTCTCGGCTTCTAAACCCCCCAGCCTATTGCTGAGGCTGCTTCCTCCATGCTCCCAGCCAGAAACTAACTCTCTTCCAGCCCTGCCCCCCAGCCAGGGGCGGCATTCCACCTTCCTTTGTTTCTCCCCATGGGGGGTAGCTGGTCAGACAGGTTTGGAGCCCCCTTTGCATAATGACTCGTGTTACAGACAGCAGAGGTCGCCCACAGCCCACTGCCCAGCATAGCAACGAACAAGGCACCCCCACTACGTCACACGTGTCGATGCACCAAATTTCGAAATAACCTATTTCAAAATAAATTCTAAATAATATACGCAATTTGCATAGTGCAAATTGTGTATCTTATTTTGAGTTTAGGGTACAGTGTAGATGCCCCCTAACAGAAGCATCTCCCGTTAGTAGACCTGTTAGAAGCCATCACCTCAAAGTCTATGGTGCAATTTTGTTTGATCAGTAACCGTCCCATCTGTCGGAGCTTTTACTGACCCCTTCCGCTAACATGAGAATGACGATTTGGGTAATAAAACTAAATGGAGTTAATGCTGAATGGGAGGCTGAGAAGGAGACAATATGGGGAATGAAACCCATCCATTGCTCTCTCCCAGCCTAGTGAACAGTAAATACGACCGGAAGCAGTGGAATTTCTAGTTTTCCTCAGTCTCCCACACTCCTTGCCCCCTGCATTTCTGACCAAGCAGAACAGAGGAGGCCATTTGTAGGAGAGAAGTCCCGGAATTCCCCATTCGATCGCTGAAAAGGTTAGCAGGCGGGAGTTGCATTATGAAGTCAACCAATTCCCAATCGAGGCAAAACGGCCTGACCCACTCCTGAACATGGTCTGCAGCTCCAGACGTGGGAATCCGTCACCCATGTGGGAGGAGGCGCTTTCGCTAACGGTTCCAGCTTGCAGACTTTCCTGTGCCACTCTCTGGGGACTAAAACATTTGTGGCCATAATTTTTTCCACAGGAGGCAAAGTGGGTTAACTCCTAAAGCATTGCCACAGAGCTACATCATAGCTCTACACTGCCGCCCCTCTGAACCAAAACCTGACTTACGTCACCTCGAGCCTGAACCTGCTCAGAACAAGCCTTTTGCAGGAGCCCAATTCTCATGAGGCCAGGTCAGCATAAGATATGCAGCTCCAGCTCCATCAATAACATAGCTGGAGTCAACCTACCTTAAGCCGCTCTTGGCACCATCATCCCAGTGGGAAGCCAGCAGCTTCTTTTATTCCTCACAACAGTGAGAAGTATTGGTGCCGATCGGGGCCACCCTCAGTGTTTGATTTAGCGGGTCTTTACCAGACCTACTAAATCAAACACCAGAAGATCGATCTCCGAGCCGAGCCAACGTCTCCATTCCACAGCCAGGGCAGGAGCAGGGGGAAGAGCAGCTTTAAACATCATATATGCAGGTTTTATGCAGAACGCTGCCCAAGTTCCCAGGGCTGCTCCCGTTTACACTGTTTCCCATAGCCCCCTATAGGCCCTGGAAAACAGAGACTACCCATAGTGCAGTCCACACCCATATTAGGGGCTGGTGTTGCTCTCTTACTTCTGTTGTGCACCAGCCGGGAAGGCCACTTATACAAAGGGACTTCTCCAGGGGCCCTTTCTCTCCCCACTTCAGGACTCCACTGTCCTCCCAAATCTGCCTGAAAGGGCCTTAGTGTACCCCAAAATCTGGCTTCAGCTCCCTAGCCTTGTGGTTCTGTGCGCTCTGGGACAAGCTGAGCCTGTCTCCAGCAAGGCCTCCTGGTATCACTGCAGGGCTGAATTCTGCAGCAACTTCAAATCAACAACAAAAAAAGGGTTTTACTGGAGTCAGCATGCAGATGGGTGACCGGCCAAGCCAGTTACATTGACATTAAATCCCCCAGGCAGGAATATAGGCAAATTGAAATTTGGGGGCAGGCTTAACCTGCCTATTTATCACCACCCCATGAATACTCAGAGTGCCAACATTCACCAGATTTGTCTGCTAATGTGGCCAGTCATGAAACAGTTAATAATGCGGGTGTTGTTTTTACAAATATGTCATTAGGCTTCAGAGTCAACGGCTCCTGGTCCCCACTCTCAAACAAACAACACTGCTGCCCCAGTCTGCAACTGGCACACATCCTGAATGTTTTCTTCACAGCCACTAATGCTGGAAGCTTGTGTTTAAAGCAAGTTGAAATGCTGGAGCATAATCTTGCAGCAATGGCTGGATTCTGCTGTCAATGTAATGGTTGCAGAAAACACAGAGTCGTGACTAGGGCTCTCAGGACAGTTAAGTCTGCTGCCACCTCAGCAGATAGAGTCAAACACCTCAATCTTGTAGAAGTTCCATCCACTTAACTGCGAGGCAAATTGTACAGACTATCCAAAGAGATTGCTCTCATTTTCAGGTTGGCTCCGACATATTGCTCATAAAGTGTTAGTCCAAGGGCTGTCCCAGTGGGCTCTAGCTCCCATGACCCCGTCACAGCATCTTCCAGCCCTTGATGGAGTTCCTCCCACCACTCGTGTCAGGCAAGTAGGGGGGCATTATCTGCAATACACAGATGGATCATTACGGCACAGGAAGCTTCTTGTCTACAGTCAGACAGGAAATGTTCCGAAGAGCCAGGATTCGAACCCAGCTCTTTTGAGGGCCAGTCCAGTAAGTAACCCATCCATCAGCTCACCCTTGAGACTCCTGAGTTTAGTCCCTGGGCTCAGTTGGTTGGCAGAGGCTGAAAGCACTGCAGGTGCTGCGAAGTTTAAGGTGTAAAACAGATGACTGCCCTAATATCATTCCTGGGGAGGTGCTTGCTGCTGACAAAGGTCCTGGAGTGAGACACAGGTGGAACCTCTCTCATCCGGCACTCTCTGGACTGGCAACATCCGTGGTCCAGCATGATGTTAGTGAGCTGGCTGTCCACTTATGGATGTGGCCAAGTTTCCTGCAGTCCCATAAAGTTTGTTTACAGCCGCCAGTCCTGGCTTTCAGGGTTCTGTGCTGTTCTTTACCCCTCAATGTCTTCTCAGAGACCAGTAAGCAGTGGAAGTGTTGGTGATGCTGCTAGACAATATGGTGGTTTAGCAAATTCTCTGGTTTGGCACTAGTCAGGTCCTGAGGGTGCCGGACTAGAGACGTTCAACTTGTATTGGCAAATGGCTGCCAGACACTCAGGGGTTAAAGTAATTCAAAAATTGTACTGGTAAGGGGGTCCAAATTTGGGCCCCGGAAGGGGCAGAGCATCAGGCAGAAGGGGCAGAGGTGCATGCCAGACACACACTCCCACCGCCAACCCATCAGTGCTGCATGGCACATGCCACCTGGGAACCTAATGGGCCTTTTTAAAATCAACGGACCCCTGGGAAAACTTCCTCTTTTGTCCCCTTCCCACCAATATACATTTTCTTAGGGGATCCAGTGGATATATTGTACTTAGATTTCCAGAAAGCCTTTGACAAAGTCCCTCACCAAAGGCTCTTAAGTAAAGTAAATTGCCATGGGATAAGAGGGAAGGTCCTTTCACGGATTGAGAACTGGTTAAAAGACAGGAAACAAAGGGTAGGAATAAATGGTCAGTTTTCAGAATGGAGAGTGGTAACCAGTGGTGTCTTTCAGGGATCTGTATTGGAACCCATCCTATTCAACTTATAAATGATCTAGAGAAAGGGGTAAACAGTGAGGTGGCAAAGTTTACAGATGATACTAAACTGCTCAAGACAGTGAAGTCCAAAACAAACTGTGAAGAGCTTCAAAAGGATCTCTCCAAACTAGGTGACTGGGCAACAAAATGGGAAATGAATGTTCATGTTGATAAATGCAAAATAACGCACAAAATTTTGAAACTTTGAAAAGTAATCCCAACTATCCCTACAAAATAATGGGGGCTAATTTAGCTATTGCCACACAAGAGAGAGATCTGGGAGTCATTATGGATAGTTCTCTGAAGACATCCACTCACTGTGCCGCGGCAGTCAAAAAAGCAAACATACTGTTAGAAAACAGTAAAAAGGGGATAGAGAATAAGACAGAGAATATCTTATTGCCTCTTTATAAATCCCTGGCATGCCCACATTTTGAATACTGCATGCAGATGTGGTTATCTCATCTCAAAAAAGGTATCTTGACATTGAAAAAAGTTCAGAAAAGGGCAACAAAAATGTTTAGAGGTTTGGAACAGGTGCCATATGAGGAGAGATTAATAAAACTGGGACTTTTGATCTTAGAAAAGAGGAGATTAAAGGGGATATGATAAAGGTCTACAAATCATGAGAGGTGCGGAGACAGTAGATAAGGAAAAGCTATTTACTTCTTTCCATAACACAAGAATGAGGGGTCACCAAATGAAATTGATAGGTAGCAGGTTTAAAACAAACAAAAGGAAGTTTTTCTTCACACAACACACAGTCAACCTGTGGAACTCCTTGCCAGAGGATGCTGTGAAGTCCAAGCTTATAACAGGGCTCAAAAAAGAAATACTGTATAGAGGATAGGTCCATCAATGACTATTAGTAAGGATGGGCAGGCATAGTGTCCCTACCCTCTGTTTGTCAGAAGCTGGGAATGGGTGACGGAGGAGGGATCTCTTGATGATTCCCCGTTCTACGCTTTCCCTCTGGAGTGGTATTGGCCGCTGTCGGAAAACAGGATGCTGGGCTAGATGGACCCTTCGTCTGACCCAGTGTGGCCGTTCTTATGTACACCCTCCCCACCCCCGCAATCAGCAAGTCTGCCAGTAGGGTCTTGCACCACTGCTGCTGCAGCACTTTAAAGCTGTTGCCCTTCCCCCCACCCACATCAGTGTCCCCAGATGGGAGGGAGTAGGGGCAGTGCTTTAATACGGGCTGCGTATGAGCCCATACAGGCGGCCACTTCTTGCCGGTATGCTGTAGCCGCCCGTACTAGCCCACTTGCACCTCTGCAGCTGCTGACGTGGCCCCATCAATGCAGTCCTCCCCCAGTGGTTGAAGTTGCAGTGTGCCTCTTGCAGGCTAACGTAGACAAGGTTGGGTCTGATTAATCTCGTTTTCTACAGGTCACTGTTCGCATAGGGGAAGCTTCTGGTAGGAATCCCGCTGCAATAACATGCCTGCTGTTGTCAGATGTTGTCATTTGACCATGACAGACAGCTTCCTCGCCTCGCCTGGGGACAGCGTTCGAAAGCCTGCATTTTACCCAAAGCTTTGCAAACTCCTTCCGGAGCCTCTAACAATCAGAGATTTCATCTGGTATTTAATTTGATGCGGTTTCAGGGTTTTTCAACAATTCCCTATCCCACATAAACTGTATTTTAACTAGTACCGGTGCATCTGTTTTCAAGTTAACACATCAATATTCTTATTTCACTTCAGATATGCAGCGTTATTTCCCTAAAGGAAAATATATGATTATCAGTCACTGCTTGGCATTAATGTAAAAGTCCTTGAAAAACGGTCTGGTTTTACCTGTGTTTCGAGGGAAACCATGGCTCTTTATAAATCATTTTGTTTCCAAAGAAGGCGCGGTGTCTCACATCTATGCATGTTAGTAGTTTGTTCCATCAGCTCTAAGAGGAAAGAAAATGCAATTTGCACTATGAGCTCAGGAAATTCAAGGTTTCGGCCTCCACCATTTGTTGTAGATTGGGCAATAAATACCCAGTTGAGGCAGCAATAAGGTAAAATGGAATTAGAGTTTGAACTACAGGAGTTCTCGGCTAGACTTAAAGGATGGGAGCAATCTAATAGGAATGAAGCAAGAACATTTATGAAATTACAAGGTGACAATTTTAGGTATTTTAATGAGCACAGAGTCATTCAGGAAAACATTTCAGTATTGTTTTCAAGTGGGAAGTTGCTTTTCAATTGGGAACGTTGTAAGAGACTTATTTTTCATTCTATAGGAAAACACAGATGCTTTAAAACTTAACTCTACAGCACACCGTAAACTGCATAGCTCACTACACTACACCTCCCTTGGTATGCAGATCTTACCTTCCTGCAGTGGATTATTCAGATTGTTTAACTCCCTGTGATGGGGTAGTCGGCCCCTCAAAGTCAATCCCTCCTGCCCGGTGGCATAGCCCTTGAAAGTTTTGAAAGGTCGAGAAAAAGCTCCCAAGGGGGGGGGTGGATAGAAAAGCAGTCCCAGGAATGAGTAGTGCATGAGGGGAAATCTTGTCACTGTATCTTTAAG
Source organism: Pelodiscus sinensis (assembly GCF_052426305.1). Classification (NCBI taxonomy): domain Eukaryota; kingdom Metazoa; phylum Chordata; order Testudines; family Trionychidae; genus Pelodiscus; species Pelodiscus sinensis. The sequence goes on from NC_143056.1 coordinate 5,534,083, forward strand.
GGCTTGAGGCCAAGACCCCCGCAGAGAGCGTGAGGAAAGCCTCCCTTCTCATCCAGCCAATCAGGATTGAGCTGGGAGGTGGGGAGTACATATAGGCTCCCTGATCCCTCATTGCAGGGCAGACACTAGCAGCAGGCTACCAGACTGAACGAGTTTCGGGCAGGGGACTGACAGCTTCCACAGGCCCCTGGACAACATGGCGAGGGTAGCTCCATGCCCCAGAAGGAGCGGGGTCTCAGGCAGAAAGGGCAGGACCGGGGGCAGCCAGGTCTCAACAACGCCCAGCCTGCCATGCTGGGTCCCCCTCAGAGCTACAAGGAGCGCGCGGCATGGCGGCAATTTAAAGCAACCAGGGCTCTGTCACATAGCAGTGATGGCGTCTGGGGCCCTTTGAATCGCTGAGCCCCAAAGAAATTGCCCTTTTTGCCTCCCCCACGTGTGGGCCTGGCTTCCGGACTAAGAGGGGTCAATTGAGGGAGAAGCTGGCGCAGGCCCTACAGTAAATTAAAGGACGCTGTGCCCCGAGGGAGAGCTGGGGGCTCCTGCCTTAAGGAGAGGGGCAATAACTGTCTGGAGCACCTTAGTGTGTCTACACAGCAAAGTTATTTCGCAATAATGGCCGTTATGCTGAAATAAGCATGTGCGCGTCTATACAGAAATTCCGTTATTTCGAAATAACGGACGGCTTATTCCGACTTCTGTAAACCTCATTCTACAAAGAATATCCCCTGTTCCGAAACAGCTATTTCGAAATAAGGCGTGTGTAGACATTCCACTTCCGTTATTTCGAAATAGCCCCTCACCAGGGCCATTCAAAATTATTCCTCCTGGGGCTCTAGATGGAGCTAGCACGTCTACATTAGGGACACCTGCCTCGGATTCATTTTGAGGCTTCCCTGCAGTGTAGACGTGCTATTTCGAAATAAGCTATTTCGGAATAACTCTTCTGGAATAGCTTATTCTGAAATAACAGGGCAGTGTAGACGTAGCCTTAGAGACTAACAAAAAGCAGCCCAGACGTGGCTATGCATTTATAGACTCTTACTATAGTAAAGACACCTGTCCAGGAGGTTCCGTTGCCCTTGCTGCATCTGCACAGGGGCCAGGCTGACCTAACTACGTGTTCCAGGTAGGACCAGGTCTGGCTCAGTTGATCAATTGCTCTGTCCTGTTCATTCCCACTGGCAGAAGATGGGATACTGTGCTCGACAGATCATCTGTCTAACCCAGTGTGGCTGTTCCTATGATCTTTTCATATTTAGTGCCCCCTTTCTGCGCGGCATTTTGCAGTGACACAGACCCGCTGATGTTGAAAACACTTCAAGGGGAGAGCAGGCAAAGCAAGAGGCGAATGCTAAATACATTAACGATTATGCAGTGCACCAATTCTGCACTACGGGGGCCCCTCTAAATACTAATGACTATTATAGAGGCTGTGCTCTAGTAGACAGACATGGCAGTGAGACCTATTCTAAGCTCAGCACTGCCACTAATTCACTGTGGAACCTCTCTGCCGGAAAGTTTCCCACCTCTTCTCTGACCCTCATCACCATCATATCTGAGCACCTCTCAATCTTCAGTCTGTGTATTCCCACAGCACAGCTGTGAGAGGGGGAAGGACTGCTATCCCCAGTTTATAAACAGAGACTTGAGGTCTAGGTCCTCACAAGCCTCTGAGTTAAAGCCAATGGGAGTTAGGAACCTAAATACCTTCAAGGATCTGGACCAAAATATCTTGCTCAAAGTCACCCAAGAAGCCTGTAACACAGAAGGGAATTGAACTGGACCACTCTTCCACTCTGTATTGGGGATGATGTGTCACATAAGCAGGAGCAATCATACTTAGCAACCTTTGCAAATCTGTCTAGGCCTTTGTACCACACTCTTCAACAGTCTCTGGGGCTTGTTAACCTCCAGCCTTTGAGATTTATGGACACAAAATGTCACAGTATAAAGTTCTATTCATATCTACATGACGTGAAAAGAGAAGGTGAAACAAATGCAGTAGCTTATGGATTCCAATAATACAATTCCCAGAGGTTCATTTTTTCCTGGTTTTCCCTCCATTTTTTTTCTCTGTCTCAGTGAGCGTTTAGAGCCCTCAGTCCTTTAATAGTGAGACAAAATGGGAGAGGTGGTATGTTTTACTGGACCGACTTCTGGGGAAGAGAGACAAGCTTTGGAGCTTACACTGTTTTTCAGGATCTGAAGCTTGAAACCGTTTCTCTCCCGCACAGAAATATCACCTCACCTGCCCCATCTCTCTAGTACCCTAGGATCAACCCAGCTACAACACCATTACATACCGTCCTTTAATATGCATTTTCTATTTTTATGAAATAATGAAAAGTATCTCTGAGGTTAATACCATCATATAGCCCCTCTGCTGCTGTATCTGTTGGTGACTGTAGTGACCTTAGCACTTAGTTCAAGCACATTGATTTTTCTCTCTGCTCATAAAGGACTCGACCCCGCACAACAGCGATGCAGAGAATCTGACCTGGGGACTTTCTTACCCTCTTAGGCTGTGCTGACGCAAATATGTTATGTACATTCGTAGGCTACGTCTACACTGGCACCCTTTTCCGGAAATGCTTAAAACAGAACAGTTTTCCGTTATAAGTATTTCCGGAAAAAGCACGTCCACATTGGCAGGATGCTTTCCGGAAAAGCACTTTTTCCGGAAAAGCGTCCGTGGCCAATGTAGACATGCTTTTCCGGAAAAAAGCCCCGATCGTCATTTTCGCGATTGGGGCTTTTTTGCAGAAAAGACTACTGTGCTGTCTACACTGGACCCTTTTCCGGAACAGTTTTTCCGGAAAAGGACTTTTGCCCAAACAGGAACAGCACAGTTTTTCCGGAAAAACTGACAATTTTACAGTAGATCGTCATTGCTTTTCCGGAATAAGTGGCCCAGTGTAGACACAGCCTAAGTGTTTTCTTACATGTGATAGAACTGCTGTGAAAAGCTCATGCTTGAAACATACAATTCCATTTCCAGCCTGAGAATCTACAGAACATGGAAAAATGCTGTCTACGTGAGGTAGGATTAAGGCCTCAAAACACTGAGCGTGTCCACATTGCAATGCAACAAAAGTCAAGACAAGTGCCTAGTTTTGGTGATAAACTTCCACCTCCATGACATACCACAGGACATACCACACTAATACCAACCCTGGTACCTTCCCTTGCAACAAACCCCGTTGCCAGCTTTGTCCACATATTCATTCTGCTGATACCATTATTGGACCTAACCAAGTGAGTTATAAGATCTAGAACACATATTCCTGCGCATCCAGAAATATAATCTATGCTATCATGTGCCGAAAGTGTCCGTCTGCTATGTACATTAGACAAACATCTCAGACACTTTGCCAAAGGATTAATGCCCACAAAACAGATATCAGACAAGATCACAAAGAAAAAACAGTTTCTTGCCATTTTAACCAGAAAGGACACTCTCTCAATGACTTAGCCACCTGCATTCTGCTACAAAGACCTTTTACATCTGCACTTGAAAGGGAATCCTCTGAACTGTCATTCATGTTAAAATTCGACCCTCTCCGGGAAGGAATGAACAAACACTCAAACTATCTTACCCATTACCAAGATAGCTTCCCCAATTATCACCTCTAATACCATTAGCTCACAGACATCCCACTCTCCCCACCTCTAATATCAATTCACAGACACTTACCTTCCTTCCTCCCCCCCCCCCCATCCCCCTCCTGTTCTGAAATGTGATTTGTCCTTTTCATATGTGTTCACTTTTTTTTTTAATTGTATCCTTTGGTATATATGGTTGTGACTATTTTCTTCCACTATTTGATCTAAGGAAGTGGGTCTGGCCCACAAAAGCTCATCACCTAATAAACCATCTTGTTAGTCTTTAAAATGCTACATTGTCCTGCATTTTGCTTCATCTGCCCCAGACTAACACGGCTACATTTCTATCACCTCCATGAGGGACTTTTGTCTCTCCCCCTCCTTTTACTCTTGACAATCATGTAGTATGTACTACAGTAGGGGGTTGGGGTTTTTAGTTTATTGAACTCCAGCATGGTTCCCACAATGCCGGATTAGACACTCTGGCCAGCACTTTGAACTCCGCTGCTCTACAGCCATGTAAACTCCCACCTGCCAACTCCAAGCAACTAAAGGGAACGCAAGGCACTGTGGAGCTTACACTGCATTGCTCTTTCTGTCAATGGGGGAGGCTAATAACATGGCCATGATATGCCAAGAGAGGGTGACAGTGAAAACATGATTTGGCAACTGTGTTTGCCAGTTATGAATGTCCACAGTACTTCTGTCACCAAATCTTTCCATTGCAGAAATACCCAAAGAGGGTGCTTGACAATTCAGGGATCTCATTCATTACTGGGTTAGCGTAAGCTACACAGCTTGGGGAAGAGTCTAGTCCCTTTCTTCCTCTGGTTGGAACAATCACCACTCTGACTATGCCCGACGCTGGTCCCATTCCCTATCCCACATTTCTGCCAAGAGGTCTCAAATGTCTCTGTTTCAGTGAAATCACTCTAGGGCAGGGGTGGGGAATCTGTAGCCCAGAGGGTGCATCTGGCCCCTGGCTGGTCTAGGTCCAACCCTTAATACTTGGGGTTCCACCACCATTGGGGAGCCAGCACTGGTGCTCCAATCCTATGGCCCCACTTTTGCACACTACCACACCCACCAACCCTCCCACACACACTCCAAACCCACTTCTTGCCTGGCCCCCCACACACTCTGAGCCCCCCATTTTGGCCCCATCCCAGAGCCTGGGAGGCCCACATCTACTAACTCAGCTCCCCCCCCCCCCCCCAGGTTCTTCTGGGTGAGTGGAATACAGGAAGTGTCTTTCTGCTTCTCAGTTGGGGGCCATATCAGTAAAGTTTTGGGGAAACTTTTGCTTCTCACTTTTGTAGAGCAGACTGATTTTTCTGTGGGTCAATGGCCCCGACCCAAAAAAGGTTCCCTACACCTCTTCTCCGAGATACTGACTCAGATACTAGAGCCCCACACTCTCCCAGTGACCTCAATTAACAGAAGTGCCTTTTGACAAATTACATGGGCAAATACGAATTGGCTTTCCTATGCTCATTAAAAAAGTAAATTGCCAGCAAAACATGAAAAGTTAAAAATAACACTGGAGTGAAACATTTGACCTTCCAGTAAGTGTTCACTGAGCACCACACAGATTTAACAGAATTAGATACTTGTTATGAAAATTAAGCCAGTAACTTTCTGATTAAGGCACCATTCAAGCCAAATAGAAGATGGCTGATAACTTCTAACTGAATGCTCCTATACTTGTACTAATTGGTCAAGGCTGAAGAGCTAGTTAGCTTCACTAGGCAATTAACCTTTTGTTTTTATACTTTTGAATGTAGAAACTGACCTTTACACTGAATGGCCTCCTAAAAAGAACCAAAACCATAAAGCTGGAAAGAACAATTCAGCTCGATATAAATTTGTTTTCCAGGATCAGAGTCTCTGCATGGTTCCAATAGTGCTAATACCTAAATCAAGCACGTATAAACTTGAGTTATTGCTTGTGTTCTGGAGAGCCTACCCCAAGATCTTCACAGCAGCATCACCCACTGGAGTTGCTATTTAATTACAGGAATAATAAAAATGGAAGACTCCTTGTCTACAATCCTACTTCACTGGAGGTTCCACACATCAACACTTGTGCTCCCTTCCTTACAATTACACACATGCTTAACTTTACTGTGGTAGGCAGTGCCAGCTGCCGTAAGATGAAGGCCTAAAACGTAAGCCCATGTAGCACAGGCATGGTTAGAGGCCTAGCTAACAAGGACAAACATGACTAACAAAGCAAAGCTAAGCTGCAAGCAAGAGGCAGGCCCCTGCTCACAGAACTTGGCACAAACAGGGCTGAAAGTGTGAAACACTAATTGGTGATAGGCCCAGGCATAGAACTGTAATTGGTACTGGGCATAAGTGGAAAGCACATGGTACGAGCTCATTTAAAAAAAGACTTTGGTACCCACACCCTACACACACAGAAGTGGTGACTGACTACATCAGCAATTGCTTTAGTGTTTGTAGCATTAGGGCCTTGGCTTCCTGAGGTGAGAGACTGGAATCTCCCCCACTTTTAGTAACTAAACAATGAGTTAAGATGGGTTTTTCCTCACACCAGAGAGAATTTTCCATGAAGGTACTGAAACTGAGGCTTACATCTGGCAATTGAAAAAAATGCAGAACTTCATTTTAGTAAATAAAGATTACAGTTAAGGTAACTAGGTGAGTAACTTGGTACCAACAGACGTGTGTGCCCTGGGTTACTACCTCTAGTGCTAAACCACTTGGAATGAGAACTGAAGCCTGCATTGCTCAGTATGAAACAGCAAATTCCAAGTCTGGAGCCTGCTAGGAAACTAATATAGAAGATCCAGTACAGGAGTGCAGATTTTATACAAGACTGGACTTCTGAACTATTTGAGTAGAAATTTGGTCTTTCACTAACTTAAATAATTGAAGCTACAGCTTCAAAAAGTGATTTAGTGCTAATGTCCAAACCAGTATCAACAAAAATCAATTCACTAGCTTTATTATGCTCAAAGTAGAAAGACCCTACCAGGCCCTTGTATAGTACAATTTTCTACCTAATCCCCCAGCCTTAAAGTCCATTCTGGATAAGATCAGCACGGTTCAGGAAGCAGAGACAAAGCTTTGCTGAAGCTTAACTGAATTTCTTTCAAAAGTGACTTGTTTCAATGATAAAACAAGCTAAACTTGAAGAAAATTGACAGCAGTTTCTCAGTTTCTAGCAGCCCTGTGCATCTGGATATGTGGCCCTTTAAGTTGTGCCTAGGAAGTCTTTTCCCTCTCAAATGCAGTCCTTCAAACCATCACGCATCAGCAAACAGCAGATTAGACCTAGCTAGTGACTTTTTTAAAGCCATACTTAAAACAGTCTCTCCAGACAGAAAAGTACTGCTTACAACACAGAAGCGGTCAACCGTGTCATCTTCAAACTAGAAGATCCCTTCTAGTCTTAACTCCTGCATAGTGCAAACCTACAGAACTTCACCCAGTAATTCCTGCATTAAACTACATCTTCAAATGATTCTATCCCTGTACATAGCCAGCAACTCATTCCCATTTTTAACTAGAGCACTATTAGTAGTTCCAGCAAAAGTTGGTGGTATATACTGCAAGCAAAGCAGCAGGAATGGTTACTAATCACCAGGGATCGCCAGCCGTGCTGTCCGGAGTTCTGCGCATGCACAGATCCCCCGAACCCGGCTCTTCCGGGATGTAATCTACTCGCCACAGGCAAGTAGATTATAGATCGTCAAGCCCTGCTAATTACCATGGCATCCATCCCTCTTCCAAAGTCAGTGTTCAATTTCCTGTGTGAGAAATGTTCTTTACAAAAATAAAATAAAACCAACCATTTCAGGGATGGACGGGACTATTGTGATTATCTAGTGTTACACACCAGGTATGACACCATAGAATTTCTCTAGAGTATTTCATAAAGCAGATCTGTTAGAAAGACATCCAGTGTTCATTTAAAAATGCTCAATAATGGAGAATCCACAACCACCCTTCATAAACTGTCCCTAGGGACACTTCTATGTTACACCTATAGTGAGAAGATAGCCTGACAACAACATAAACTCAGCATCTCACCATACCACCTTAACTTGGGTATGAAGTTGTCTAGCTTCAGCTTTTACCCTTTCGTTTGTTACACCTGTAGTCTGCTTCCAGGGTAAGTGTCTTACATTGTATAAATTTTGGAACTTTTACCCAATCAACACATTCTTTGCTTGCAAAGAGCTTAAACTATCCAAATCACTCTATTCTTAGTCTCTAAGTTTGTTATTTTAATCAATGACCTGCAGAAAACAAAGTTAAACAGCAAAGGGCCCAGAAACAATTCTTGCAACTCCCCACTAAAAATGCATCTACTCAATTATTCCAAATTTAGGTGTTACTGTTTGAGGCCTAGGTGAGCTGCACCATTTTGTGTTCTGGATCATTCTAGTTTTGTAATCAAAGTGGTGTGCAGTATTACATCAAATGCCTTAAATAAGTATTAACAGCTCATCAAGCAAGTTTATGTTACTTTTCTGTCCTTCTGCCTGTCTTGAGACAGCTTTCCATGGGCTGCTTTCCCCTTCAACTGCACAGAGCTAAGAGCACATTGCAAGACATGATCAGTCACTCCCTTAAGTTCAAGAGGCAGTTTAAGCTACATACTGGCATTAAACTAGTGTTAAAGTTAAATAGCCTTAATACTGCCTTATAGATGAACTAATTGAAATAAAAATGGGTTAGGCAGAAAAAAGAGAGTTTAGCAATGACTTTCCCCTTCAATCCGGCAAAACAATGTCTGTTTACTGCTTCTATATTTCAATAATAGTTCGCCTTTTAATAAAAAAGCAGAGTAACAAAGAAGCCTGGCACACAAGATAAACTTGCTTCTGTGTAGCCAAAGGGAAATTAAGTCCTTACAATGAAAGATTAAATTTGTTGCATCCATTTACAGGGTTCTATACTTCAAGTACACAGAAATTAGTCAAGGCAGAATTGACTGTTAGGCCATTTTATTTTAATACACAAAATAGCATGGCAACAACTTGATATATTTAGTATGTCCCATTATCCAGATTAGGCAGAAGATTATGTCCAGAAGTCTCCTTGTGACATCTCTTCTTCAGAAGAGTTTAGTCCAACTGAAATGAGAAAAAGGAGAATTGTGAAGTGTAAAGTTAGTATCTAGACAAATTAGAAGCTTCCACATCATGCATTTCCTCCTGTCATTAAATATTCAAGCAATGAATCAGTCTTATAGCAGAAGGCTTATACTAGTGACATGGGGATGAGCGATATGCTGTTAAGGCACAAAATACAGGACTATGCAGCACTTTAAAGACTAACAAGATGGTTTATTAGGTGATGAGCTTTCATGGGCCAGACCCACTTCCTCAGATCAAATAGTGGAAGAAAATAGTCACAAATTCTTCCAATATTTGATCCGAGGAAGTGGGTCTGGCCCACGAAAGCTCATCACCTAATAAACCATCTTGTTAGTCTTTAAAGTGCTGCATAGTCCTGTCTTGTTTCAGCTACACCAGACTAACGCGGCTACATCTCTATCCCCCCCTAAGGCACAGATTGCAAAGATCATTCACGTGGCGATTTCCAAGTGACAACTCTCAAGCTCCCAGGCACCCCTCAGTTTCACCAGGCTCAGGTCAGCAACTCCAGCGGGCAGAGAGCACAAGGAGCCGGCTAGCAGGGCTGCCCAAGGGACATTAGCTCGCCTGTCGCGCACGAGCAGGGGAGTCCCGCGCAAGCAGCGGCCAGTGCCCCGCGGCTCGGCGAGAGGCAGCGCCCGGCCGGCCTGTGCCCCACGCGCTCCCCCCGCCCCCGGCCCGCACCTTGATGAAGCCGATGTCCTTGGCGTACTGGCGGAAGCACTGCCGGCACATGTTCAGCCCGTACTTGCGGATCAGGCCGTGGCGGTTCGAGCACACGCGGCTGCGGGGCGAGAGCGGGACACGGCGTCAGCGCAGCTGGCCCGCGGGCCAGACCCCCCCCGCCCGCCCGCGGGCCGCCCCCTCCCCTCAGCTCGGCTTCGAGCCTTCCCCGCCCCCCTCACGCGCGGCGCGACCCCGAGGCCTCCCCTCCCCCGCGAGCCGCCCCCTCCCCTCAGCTCGGCTTCGAGCCTTCCCCGCCCCCCTCACGCGCGGCCCGGCCCCGGGTCCCCCCTCCCCTCACGCGCGGCCCGGCCCCGGGTCCCCCCTCCCCTCACGCGCGGCCCGGCCCCGGGTCCCCCCTCCCCTCACGCGCGGCCCGGCGCTGGGCGGGAAGCGGCGCGCGGCGCCACGCACCACGAGCGCGAGCCCTGGCCGAACTTCCTGGGGTGGCTCCAGTAGAGCTGCTGGTGACCCATCCTGCCCCGCTGCTCGCCCGGCGCCGAAAGGGAGTGGGCGCCGCGCGCATGCGCTGATCAACCCCTCGCGCGGCCGGAACTTCCCGCCATGCACAGCGAAACCCCCCTCGGCCGCATGCGGGGCGGCTGCGCAGGCGCCGCTGAAATGGGTCCGCGCTGCTGCTCCCGGCGCAGGTGATGCGCAGGCGCGAGTGGAGTGCAGACCCACGCAGGCGCAAAAACACTTTGCTCCCCCCGCCCTCCCCGGCGGGTGGTGCGCAGGCGCGAGTGGAGCCGCTCGGCTCCCCAGCCGCCGTGCAGACCCACGCAGGCGCAGAAACACTTTGCTCCCCCTCCCGCACTCTCGTGACGTCACCGCAGCCGCAGCCTCTAGTAGCACGTCGGGCGGTGTAAGCATCGCCGGGCGCGGTGGCGCACGCCTGTAATCCTAGCTACTTGGGAGGCTGAGGCCGGCGGATCGCTTGAGCTCAGGAGTTCTGGGCTGCAGTGGGCTATGCCGATCGGGTGTCCGCACTAAGTTCGGCATCAATATGGTGATCCCTGGGAAGCTTGGGGTCACCAGGTTGCCTAAGGAGGGGTGAACCGGCCCAGGTCGGAAACGGAGCAGGTCAAAACTCCCGTGCCGATCAGTAGTGGGATGGCGCCTGTGAATAGCCCCTGCAGCGTAGCCTGGGCAAGACAGTGAGACACGGTCTCTTTTTGTGCACAGATCCTACGTGAGTGATGCACGCAGCAGCCCCTGGCCCAGCAGCATTTTAATGGGGGCACCTACAAACCAGGGACCCTGGGAGCCTGAACTGGGGAAGAGATCAGGGTGCCCGCGCACAGGATGGTTACTGCGGGAGATGGCTCTTAGGGATTTTTTTTTACACGGCCCTTTGCACTGGTGGGGAGGTCTGCAGGGGAGCGGGTTGGAGGGGTCACACCCGTCCCCCGCTCCCCAGCTGCACAGAAGCCCGGGCCAAGCTAACTCCACAAACTGTTCACACGCTCCACCCCACTTCAGTGTATTCAGGCTGAGCCGGCGGCGAGACAAGCTGCGTCCCTCCTGCCTCCTACTGGCCCCAGGTTGGAAATGCAGCTCGGAGCCGCTGCAATCGCCTCAGCGGCCGGCAGGGGTCAGTCCGGTGCTGGAATCAATGTCTGTGCCGTGAGAGAAGCCGATTCCCAGCCTAGCTAGTATCTATCACTAGAGCTCTTGTAGTGACCCTCACCCTCTATGTGGGTGCCCCATCTCTTTGCAATGGGGGAGATGGTGAGGCTCAGACTGTCCCTGATGCGGGGGATGCGATAAACGGGGCTGTATCATTCTCTTTCCGCACTTACTACACAGAGATCCCTGTTGTTCTCTCCCTGACAGCTGTGCAAACAGCTCACAGAACTAGGGAAATTGCTGTGCGCTGAACACAAAAATAACAATGTTTCAGATCTACATTGTATATGTATTATGGGAAGCATGGGCTCGAGAGGAGATAGAAATTGGTCATTATGAATAACCTATCAACTGACAGGCAAGAAACACAGGAATATTAAAGGGATGCTACCCCTAATTCTATTTTCATCAGCAGTTCAGGGGATACGCTTGCTGTTACCTCAGCTACTAATGCTTCTGAGGTTTGATCTGAGGAAGTGGGTCTGGCCCACGAAAGCTCATCATCTAATAAACCATCTTGTTAGTCTTTAAAGTGCTACATTGTCCTGCATTTTGCTAATGCTTCTGAGTGAGTTAGTCCCTAACTACAAAAACAACAAATAGCCTAGCAGCACTTTGAAGACTAACAAAACAGAGAGATGGTATCATGAGCTTTCGTGCAATCTAGATGCAGCCAGTGTGTTTGCTTTTCTTTTAGAGACCCCAGAGCTGTGGGTAGTTTGCCTTGAACCCTTTTTATGTTTTAATTTCCTTTTCAACTCAGCTACTTTCAAACAGCCCTCATCTCCTTCCCTGCCACCCCAGCCCAGCCCAGCCCAAGATCCCAGGCACTCACAATTGGAGCCAAATTCAGCTTTAGCATCATAGAATCCCAGAGCTGGAAGAGATCTAGCTCCCTACCCCTGCTTTCAGTTACACCAGGGTAAATCCAGTGGGAGGAGTTAGTTCCTTGAGATCAGAATCCGATTCTTGCTGCCACTATCTTTTGATTCCACAAATTCCATCAACTCCTTTCATTTTTTTTCTTTTTATATTTGGAAAACTGCATAGGACCTGAGAGGGAAGGAACCATAATCACAGCTTCTTAGCTAAGTGTGACGTAGTGGGGGGTACCTTGCTAGTTGCTATGCTGGGCAGTGGGTTGTGAGTGACCCTCACTGGCTGCTGGCTGCAGCACGGCCCAGCAGGGCAGAGGATGAGTCACTAGGCAAGGGTCTCTCAACCTGTCCGACCAGCTACCCCCCAGGGAGAGAAACAAAGGAAGGTGGAATGCCACCCTTGGCTGGGGGGCAGGTCGGGAAGGGACGGTCTTTAGTTTCTGTCTGGGAAGCAGGGGAGAAGGAGCTAGGGAGGGGGCTGGGATTGTAGGGCCCAGCCACCCCCCATCTCAAGGGGGGGCACTGAGGCCTCTTAGCCCCAGTTCCTGTAACCAGATGACATCTGTGCTGTGCTGTATCCTGGAGAAGCAATAAACTCCCTCTATTCTACTGGCTGGTGGAGTCTGTCCGTGCCACTACGGGGGTGCAGGAGATGGGAAAACCCCAACGCGCCTTCACACTAAGGCACTGAAGTCTATGGGAGCCTTTCCACTGATTTTAATCAGCGTGACATCAGACTCTAGATTAACCATGTGCCTAATTGCACATAATTGCCTTTAAATTATTATTTAAAACATGTTTTGTTTACAAACAAAATTTGATTACACAGTAACTTTAAGGAGAAATGATTTCCTTAAAAAAAGACGTAAAGTAGAAAGAAGAAAGCTGCTCAGTTAATTTAGGACTTATGCTACATTGGCTTTTACTGAGTGAAAAGACTTCCACTGTCTTTATGGGCATTGAATCAATATTGATGAAGGGATAGGCATTCAAAACATTTTCATGTTATTAGAATCAGTACACCAAGTTGTACTGATGAAAAGATCAGGCTAGTCTGTGTAAACTCCCAAATACAAAGATCTTGGGGCTGATCTGGTTTATACTTACATTTATTTCAGTAGTGTTACCCTAGATTCTCAAAGTACATGAGCATGGGATGGATCTTCGGAGGATATTGCAACCCAGAACTTGTGCTTCCAGCACAAGACACTGATAGCTTCTCTGTGGCACCACGTTTTCCCCATGGAGTTTTTTAGCTGTCATTCACAATTCTGTGGCATTTCTTCCTGTTTCCCCAGTATTGAATATTTAGGCCTCAAATTCTCATGTACGGTAAACTTCTGATAATCTGGCACCTTTAGGACGCAGGGGGTGCCGGATTATCAGATATGTCGGACTATCAGAAGTGGGGGCTATGAGCGGTCTGGGGTGGAGTGGGGGGGATGCCACCCCAGACCCCTCATAGCCCCCCCTCCGATAGTCCGTCTCTGCCCCAGGTGTCCCGATTCAGCCGCTGCTGGTCAGTTTCAGCAGCGGCTGAATCGGGGACACCTGCGGCAGAGCAGCTGGGGTGCTGCCGGGTTGGTCCCGTAGCGCCACCCCTTGGCGCTGCAGGACCAACCTGGCAGCACTCCGGCTGCTCTGCTCCAGGCATCCCCAAGAGCAGCTGGGGTGCTGCCGGGTTGGTCCCGCAGCTCCGAGGGGCAGCGCTACGGGACCAACCCAGCATCACCCCAGCTGCTCTGCCCCCAGCTTCCCCGATTCAGCTGCTGGAATCGAGGAAGCAAGGCGCAGAGCAGCTCCAATTGTTCAGCTGCTCCGAGCACTTCCGGGTTCCTGATGGTGCTGGACCATCAGGAGTGCTGGAGCATTGGATGCCGGACTAATGGAGTTTTACTGTAGGTTTAAAAGTTTGGGACTTGTTAGAGTGCACCCTCATTAAATGCAAAGCAATGCTAGCTGTTGACACTAGGTTGAGAGTTTTTTCAATTTATTGACAATAGGTAGGGAGAACTCATTCCCTGGTGAGGCAAAGTGAAGAAATGAACATAACCTTAGTTTAAAGGCAGCAGTAACATACCGTCAGCAGGAAAGCTTATTTGGAAGAACATGATGCTGTAAGCTAAAATCCAGGTATCATTTGTAGGTGCTGTCACACTGTTTTTTGCTGGTAGATGGAAAAACATCAAGGGCACGCTGACTCACATGGATTGGTTTATAAGGCTATGTCTACACTACCAGGTTATTTTGAAATAAGTTATTTGGAAATAACAACTCCAGAAAGAACTACTTCAAAGTAGTGCATCCACACTACAGGGAAGCCTCAAAATTAGTCTAAGGCACGTTCCCTTAGGGAACGTCTACACTGCAACGTTATTTTGAAATAATTAGCACTATTCTGAAATAACTTAGTTCGCATCTACACAGCAGGCAGTTATTTCAAAACAGTGTCAAAATACTGTCAAGCTGGAGGACTTCTTGCCCCAACTCCTGTAACCCCCATTGTACAAGGAATAAGGGAAGTCAGAGGAAGAGAGGTCTATTTCTAAATAAGAGCTGTGTAGATGCTCCCTATTTCAAAATAAGCTATTTTGAAATAAGATATGCAATTGACATAGCTTATTTTGAGTTAAACCCTGCAGTCTAGATGCACCCTTAATGTGGATGCACTACCTCAACTCAGAGTCCCAGGAAGCACTGAGGAGTAATTACTATGAATGATTCTGGGGAGTAGTTATTTCAAAATAACAGCAGCTGAGCATCCACACTAACCCTATTTTGAAATAGCTGTTTCAAAATAGGTGTTGTTAATCATAAATTCCAGGTTTATTATTTCAAAAGAACAATCCCGTTATTTTGAAATATTTTCAAAACAATGGGCTTGCTGTGTGGATGCTCACCTTGTCATTCCAAAATAACGGGAATTATTTCAAAATAACTCTATAGTGTAGACATGGCCCAAAGCACAATCCTGACTACTACATGGATAAGAGAGTCCAACATTGAAGGAAAAAGACAACAGATATATACAAGAAGTAGTGATGGGAGTTTGTAAACAAAGACATGTTAGCACATGATGCGACAGAGGACACAAGATTGCAGAGGACTCATACAGAGGACCGATTGATGAGATTCACGCAAGAAAGAAGAGTTTTTGATGGAGATCATATGTAATAAAGAAAATATTTTCTATTCAGTGCCTTTTCATTATGAATAATCAGCACAGCTGTCAAAAGGCCCTGTGTACATTAGAGAAATGTGCATCTTTTCTGCTTCATAGATCCTAAAGTTAAAATGGATCATTAAATCATCTATTTTGACCTCCTGTATTACATAGGTCAGAAAATTTCACTCAGTTAAACCTGTATTGAGCCCAGTAAACTAAAGACATCCATGCTGTGTCTAGACTGGCAAGTTTTTCAGCAAAAGCAGCTGCTTTTGCGGAAACACTTGCCAGCTGTCTACACTGGCCACTTGAATTTCCACAAGAACACTAGCTTCCTACTGTCTGAAATCAGTGCTTCTTGCGGAAATACTATGCTGCTCCTGATCGGACAAAAGTCCTTTTGCGCAAAGCTTTTGCGCAAAAGGGCCAGTGTGGACAGCTCAGATTTGTTTTGCGCAAAAAAGCCCCGATCGCGAAAATGGAGATCGGGGCTTTTTTGCGAAAAAGCGCGTCTAGATTGGCATGGACGCTTTTCCACAAAAAGTGCTTTTGTGGAAAAGCGTCCGTGCCAATCTAGATGCGCTTTTCTGCAAATGCTTTTAACGGAAAACTTTTCCATTAAAAACATTTGCGGAAAATCATGCCAGTCTAGATGTAGCCCCAGTGTTGAATTTAAGACACTGGAGGGAGGAAGAATTTACTCTGGCTCTTGGCAACTTGTTATAGGAGCATGCCCTGGTCTATACAGCAAGGGTTAAAGGCAGCGAGAGGTGGATCCTACAGCCCCAGGTTACTGATCAGAGTAGTCAAGTGCTGACATTGTGCACGGCGCTGGACAAGCCACACTAGGCTGTCCCATACCCCAGGGGCTTGCACTCTAGGTAAATTAATGCCCCCACCACGCAGAGAGAAGGGAGCTCTGCAAAGCACAGGAGAGGTAGCTGCGTGCTCAGCCGCTCGCCTCTGTGACTCTCCCCATACGGGGCAGCGCCCAGCGCTTGCAGCTCCCAGCCAGCGGGGTGTGGACAGGGCTGAGGCTGCACCCTACGCCCCTTCCCCGCAGGGGCGGTGCACGTGAGCGCCCGGGACCCCGGCGCCGGCCCAGCCGGGCAGCGCGCGGACTCTGCCACAAGGGGGAGCCAGAGCGCGGGCCCAAGGCGCAGCGCCCTCCCGGCTCAGGAGGCGGGGCCTCACGCGGGCCGGCTGTCCGCACACCTGCCTGTAAAACCCGCGGCGCCGGGCGGCCTCCGCTGCGCCCCGGCGGGTCCCTGGCTGGGGAGGAGACCGAGGCCAGGGCCCCCGCGGTGGACGCGCCGCGCAGACACAGCCTCAGCGGCGTCAGGCGGCGCGCGGGCGCCTCGGCCAGGCGGCGGCGCCGCGAGCGCGGCAGGACCCCGGGCGGTTTGGCGCGCGCGCGGGAGGGGCGAGCGGTTGGGCGCGCGCGGGCCGGGCCGAGCCGGCGCCATGAGGCTGCAGTGCGAGGTGGAGGTGCGGAGCCGCCTGCTGCCCACCTGCGGCCTGCGGGGCCGGGCCAAGGGCGCCCGCGCGCTGCTCTCCCTGGGCCGGCAGCCGGGCCGCGGGGGCCACGCCGTCTACCTCATGGTCTGCACTGCGCGGGACCGGGCCGGCGCCAGGTACAAGGTGAGGCCCCGCCCCCCTCAGCCGGGCCCCTCCCTGCGGGGAGCTCCCCCCCGGGGCCAGGTGTGAGGGGAGACCCCGCCCCCCCCAGCCGGGCCCCTCCCTTCGGGGAGCTCCCCCCCGGGGCCAGGTGTGAGGGGAGACCCCGCCCCCCCCAGCCGGGCCCCTCCCTTCGGGGAGCTCCCCCCCGGGGCCAGGTGTGAGGGGAGACCCCGCCCCCCCTCAGCCGGGCCCCTCCCTTCGGGGAGCTCCCCCCCGGGGCCAGGTGTGAGGGGAGACCCCGCCCCCCTCAGCCGGGCCCCTCCCTGAGGGGAGCTCCCCCCGGGGCCAGGTGTGAGGGGAGACCCCGCCCCCCTCAGCCGGGCCCCTCCCTGCGGGGAGCTCCCCCCGGGGCCAGGTGTGAGGGGAGACCCCGCCCCCCCTCAGCCGGGCCCCTCCCTGCGGGGAGCTCCCCCCCGGGGCCAGGTGTGAGGGGAGACCCCGCCCCCCCTCAGCCGGGCCCCTCCCTGCGGGGAGCTCCCCCCCGGGGCCAGGTGTGAGGGGAGACCCCGCCCCCCCTCAGCCGGGCCCCTCCCTGCGGGGAGCTTCCCCCCCCCTCCGGGCCAGGTGTGAGGGGAGACCCCGCCCCCTCCCCTCAGCCGGGCCCCTCCCTTCGGGGAGCTCCCCCGCCCCCCGGGGCCAGGTGTGAGGGGAGACCCCACCCCCTCCCCTCAGCCGGGCCCCTCCCTTCGGGGAGCTCCCCCTCCACCCCCCCAGTGTGAGGGGTCGGGCCCCTCCCCTTCAGGGAGCCCTCCCGGGGCTGGGCCAGATGCGAGGCGAGATCCCGTCGTTGCTCCCTCCGGGCAGGGTACGAGGGGCGACCCGCCCAGTGACTGTTCCTCCCGCCCCGGGACCGGCCAGGGGAGGGGGCAATTGCAGAGCCTGGCGGCTCTTGATACATTTTAAAAGCACAAGCGCAGTGGGGGAGCCCAGGCGAGAGCCGGGAATCCGCTGTCAGGGCTCGCTCCCAGTCTCTCACTGAGCCTCTGCCTCCCTTGCACACCTGCAAAGATGGTGTTGGGGAGGAACCCGCTTAAGCTGATCCCCCCCTCCAGCACCGGCTCCTATTCCCCCACACTTTGCTGCCTCTCTGTTAGAGGCAGCAAGGGGGGAGAAGCAATTTGTCAAGTCACTAGTTGACTAGTGGCTTACATCCCTACTCCCCTTATTGACTAATCATGTTGTTGACAAAAAATTTATTGGCTACACAATTGGTGAAATACCTGTTTTTTAACATCCCTAGTGGAGAGTGGTTTCTGAGTATGCCAGCACCTCTTCTCCCTTGGGTTTAAGGGTCCACCAATGGCTATTAGCCAGGATGGGTAGGAGTGGTGTCTCTAGCCTCTCTGTTTGTCAGAAGCTAGGAATGGGCAACACAAGATGGATCATTTGATTGCCTGTTCTGTTCGTTCCCTCCGAAGCACCAGTGTTGTACCAATAAAAGCAAGCAGGATCTTATGAGGGGGATAAGGCAAAAGCCACATTTATTGTAAAGATAATAATAAAAAAATAAAAGATAGAAGCAAACAACGTTGTTTAACTACTTAACCCTTATACATATAAACATCCATTCATTCAGGTTCTGTGTATTTGTTATAGTTACCAGCCTGGAAGTTGCTTGAGACAGAATACTGGCCAGGTATTCTGTACACAAGTGATGGTAGTGGGGAGCGAAGTCCTGATCAGATGCACATCTGAAGCTCCTGGTGGGCTGGCAGCAGAACCTTGGACTCTGATTCTGTAGTTTTTTAGTCCAGTTCTTATAGGAATTTCTTCCTATGCCAGTCTATGGAAATTGCTGCATCATGCTGATGTCTTCAGGGTGGCTGCCAGGTGCTCGTCAGTGATCTCATCGGGTGGATCTCCAGTACTTGGTTTTCTCCTCTTGACACCTTTTGGTTGCACTGTGTGACGGCGCGTTGGGGGTTCCCCGTCTCCTGCACCCCAAAATGGCACAAACAGACTGCACCAGCCGGTGGAATAGAGGAAGTTTATTGCCTCTCCAGGATACAGCATAGCACAGATGTAGTCTAGTCACAGAGCTGGGCTAGGATGCCTCAGGCTCCCTTGAGTTGGGGGGAGACTGGGCCCCTAAACTCCAGCTCCTCTCCCTAGGCTGTCTCCTCCATCCTCACAGACAGCCAGCAACCAACCAACTCCCTTCCAGCCCTGCCCCCCCCAGCCAGGGCAGCATTCACCTTCCTTTGTTCCTCTCCATGGGGGGTGTCTGGCCACTGGTTCAACAAGTTTGGCATTACCTTGGCCTAGTGAGGTTTTCCCTGCTGGGTCTTGCTCCAGACAGCAGAGGTCACCACATCCCAGCAAGTACCCCCACTACGTCACACACTGGCACCTGATGCCTTCTTCAGTCCTTTGTTACTGTATTCTCAGGCTGGCACCTCTCAGAACCATTCATTCATCATCCAAGCACTCTGTCTTACATACATTCCCTAATTAATGTTTCCCATACAGTATTTCATATAATAACAACTTTACATATTCAAGAGTTGTAGTTACAAAAAAGTCAAGTTTCTGGGTGGCATTTCTTGAAACATTCTCTGTCTGAGTGCTGAGTTAGTTACAGTTGTTTTGAAGAGAACAGGCCTCAATTATGTAACAATGCCCTTAGTCAATTACAGGGCTTGGCTCCCATAGCAGTTAGTGGCTTGACAATGCATTGTTACAATGTATCTCTGCAATGTCAATTTCAAGCAGCCCCTTGCACAAGCTTGAGCATGTCCGGGGGAGGGGGGGGGGGAGCTATTTCTGGCTACATAGTCCTAATATTATATTCCTAACAAATTATATTCTAGAGGGGCAATAATTATAAAAATCTAAACATTTAACAATCTTAACAAATAATAATAATAAATCTAAATAATAATAAATCTCAACACTTTAAGTTGTGAGGAACAAATTATGGGGAGTCACTTCCACTTGGGGGAATAATTTTCAATACATTAATATGTTATCCCTACACCAGGCATTGGCCACTGTCAGTAGACACAATACTGGGCTAGATGGATCTTTGGTCCAACCCAGTATGGCCATTCTTATGTTCTTATATTGAAAGATGCTTTTACAAAATATATGAAAGCCATGATTTAACAGTAAAACTATACTGTTTAACCAAAATAATGATTCCTTGGGAAGGCTTTGTACCCAAGCTTTCAACGCTCTTTTTCCTCCTTTTTTCCAACAGTTAAAGGAGAACATTGAGCAGTTCTTCACCAAATTTGTGGAGGAAGGGAAAGCTACTGTTCGCTTGAAGGAACCTGCAGTAGATGTCTGTCTTAGCAAGGTAGAAGATGGATAATGGCTAGCTTTCTGTCTGGTTTTCTTTTATGTGGGTGGTCACTGGGAGCCTCCCTCCTTCTTCTGTGCTGTTGAATGTTGCTCTTCGTGTAACTAGTAAATACCTGTCAAGCACTGGAAAAGTTGACACACAAAATCTCCTTGAGGTGTTTGTTTACCTGACATGTATTCCGCTTTTGATTCATTCCGCTTTTGATTCATTCCCAGTCCTTACTGAGGCACAGTGTGAGAACTGGAACCCCTGTGTGTAAATTCATGGCACTGGCACTAGACTAGCCTTAGCAAGATTTCCACAGCTAAGTGTTCCATTATCTATGTGCCTGTGAATGTGTGTGTGCATGGCTTCAAATGCTTGTTCTCCAAACCATACAGATCACCCAGGAATACTTTCTAATCCAGATATTTGAAGTCTACAGTATAGAAATAAAACTATTATACTGATGCCAGGGCACTGGCACATGAATTACTTAGAAAAGTTAGATGTCTTTAAGTCACCAGAGCCTGATGAACTGCATCCTAGAATGCTCAAGGAGCTGGTAAAGGAGGTATCTGCGACATTCGCTATCTTCCTTGAAAAGTCATGGAAGATGGGAGAGATTCCAGGAGCCTGGAAAAAGGCAGATATAGTGCCCATCTATACAAAGGGAAATAAGGACACCCCAGGAAACTACAGGCCATTCATCTTAACTTCTGTGCTAGGAAAGATAATGGAGCAAATAATTAAGGAATCAATCTGCAAACATCTAGAAGATAATAAGGTGATAGGCAGGGCTTGACAATTAGGGCAATCTACTCAACTGTGGCGAGTAGATTTTAGCCCATCACGGCACCGCAGTACGATCAGCGCATGTGCAGTCCAGTCTGCGCATGTGCAGCGTGCCAAACTGCGCGGCTGGCGAGTGGGGCACACCACCGCTTGTCAAGCCCTGGTGATAGCTTTCCTTCATAGTATATCAATCCTTGTGGATAAAGGGGAAGCAGTAGACATAGTATAGCTATACTTCAGTAAAGCAATTGATACAATCTCACGTGACCATCTTATCTATAAACTAGGAAAATACAACCTACACGGGGCTTCTATCAGGTGGGTGCATAACTGGTTGGATACCATTCTCAGAGAGTAGTCATCGGTGACTTGTGGTTATACTGGAAGGGCACAACAAGTGGGGTTCCACAGAGATCCGTTTTGGGATAATAGCATAGAGTATGCTTTTAAAGTTTTCAGGTGATACCAAACTGGGAGGGGTTTCAAGTGATTTAGAAGACTGAGTTGTAATTCAAAATGATCTGGGCAAACTGGAGAAATGGTCTGAGGTAAATAGGATAAAGTTCAATAAGGATAAATGCAAAGTGGTCTTCTCTAAGGGGAGTAATTATTTCCACACATACAAAATGGGAAGTGACTGTCTAGGAAGGAGTACTGCTGAAAGGGATCTAGGGGTCATTGTGCACCACAAGCTAAATATGATTCAACACTGTGACACTGTTGCAAAAAAAGCAAACATTCTGGGATGCATTGGGAATGTCAGCATGTATTCATTTACATGATTAACTGATAACCTTAATCTTGGTTAATCTTATCGACTACATGCACCTTCTCTCTCTTTTTCCCTCTTCTCCCTCCCCCCCCCCCCCCAACTGCGCCTTGCTGCCTCTGTATCAGAGGCAGCTGGGGTGGGAGTCCGTGAGGAGCTGACTTTTTTAAACTGGCTCCTGTGGAGCCACCTGCCTCCTCTCCTGCCCCACTCTTCTCTCTCCCCCTCACCTCCTCCCACAAGCAGGTTAGATAAATATCTATCAGGATGACTTAGATGATGCTCGGTCCTGCCATGAGAGCAGGTAACTGGACTTGATGACCTCTCAAGGTCCCTTACAGTTGTAGTATTCTGTGTCACATAGGCTACGTCTAGACTGGCATGATTTTCCGGAAATGCTTTTAACGGAAAAGTGACGAGGAGTCCTGTGGCACCTTATAGACTAACTGAAGTGTAGGAGCATAAGTTTTCGTGGGCAAAGACCCACTTCGTCAGATGCATGTAGTGGAAATTTCCAGAGGCAGGAATAAATATGCAGGCCAGGATCAGGCTGGAGATGACCAGGTGGATCCAATCAAGGAGGATGAGGCCCACTTCTAGCAGCTGATCTGGAGGTGTGAATTCCAAGAGAGCAGAAGCTGCTTTTGTAGTTAGCTGAGCTACAATTCATCTTTAAGTTTGACACAATCAACTCTGGATTAAACAAAGACTATGAATGGCTTGCTAACTACAAAAGCAGCTTCTGCTCTCTTGGAATTCACACCTCCAGATCAGCTGCTAGAAGTGGGCCTCATCCTCCTTGATTGGATCCACCTGGTCATCTCCAGCCTGATCCTGGCCTGCATATTTATTCCTGCCTCTGGAAATTTCCACTACATGCATCTGACGAAGTGGGTCTTTGCCCACGAAAGCTTATGCTCCTACACTTCAGTTAGTCTATAAGGTGCCACAGGACTCCTAGTCACTTTTGCAAATTCAGACTAACACGGCTACCCCTCTGATACTTTAACGGAAAAGTTTTCCGTTAAAAGCATTTTCGGAAAAGAGCATCTAGATTGGCACGGACGCTTTTCCGCAAAAGCACTTTTTGTAGAAAAGCGTCTGTGCCAATCTAGACGGGCTTTTCCGCAAAAAAGCCCCGATCGCCACTTTTGCGATCGGGGCTTTTTTGCGGAAAACAAATCTGAGCTGTCTACACTGGCCTTTTTGCGCAAAGGGACTTTTGCCCGAACGGGAGCAACATAGTATTTCCGCAAGAACACTGACAATCTTACATGAGATCGTCAGTGCTTTTGTGGAAATTCAAGCAGCCAGTGTAGACAGCTGGCAAGTTTTTCCGGAAAAGCAGCTGATTTTCCAGAAAAACTGGACAGTCTAGACACAGCCATAGAGTATAAATGCTTAAGCCAGGGAACTTTGACAGGACATCATTGGCTTCTCTATCTGCAGTTACATAGGGCCTCTCTTTATTCGGAGTGATTGAGAAGTCACAGGCAAATACCCAAGTAATTTCATCTAATATTTTAAGGGAAAAGTTAAGTTATTAGAGTTAGATCTTAGCAGTTTGGGCCTAAGTTATTTTGTAGGTCCACAAACTTAACTAGGCACTACGGAATACCCTTTGGAGATGTGATCCATGAGATGATTCATCAATACAGTTGAGTTGTTTTAAGGAATGTGAACGAGTAACCAGCATATGTGGGCGGGGAGGGGAAGAGGGATTCCACTTAGTAATTATATATTAAAATGGAGAGGCATCTTTGGTTATTCCCTTATTTTTGTGAAAAAAGCTGATCCCTGCTGTCTTTGCTTTGATAGGCTAACTTTCTTTGCTTTGTTTTTCCATATCCCCATTGTTCTGTCTCTGCCACTCAGTTTCCACTTTTGTCTAGCATTTTCTTTTATTTGAAAAAGAAGCATTCTTATTGTTTCATTTTTCATATAGCCAGTCCTTTTACCCCTCCCATATTGTGTTGTCCTTTTTCCAAAATAAATTACTACACGGATTTCCCTTGCAATATTTCAGTAATTGTAATAATATACCAATAGTGTACTGTTCAAATGATTATTCAGCTTGTGTTGCAAAATTAGAGCTCTCTGTTAATGTACCAGCAATATGATTGCTGCCTGTCTACTTACCTGATACCTACTGCTAGAGCAAAGGAAATTTTATCTGTAAGTTCTGTGTATAGTCAAAACAAATCCCCAAAGATCAAGAGGACAGTTTTTTATTCTTGCATTCAGGTTTGATTTGCCCCCTTTGCCACTGAATGGGGAAGTTAATTGGCATTAGATATTTGTAGGCAGTCATACTGTTAGCAGGGCAATAAGGTTTATTTGGCCCATAATGCTATTTTAATCAAATATGGCTTATTTGTACTATGGTCTTTTTGCTAAGATGAGGTGCCCTTTTGGGCCGACCTTGTGGCATGATCTTGAGGTGTGTAAACATTTGCTCCAAATGCAGCACTTGCTTAAGGGGTGGTAGTCTGAGAGTAACCCCTTAGCATCATGTCGCCCATATCAGGTGTTCTGATGCGCGGGTCTTCTCACCCTGAGGGTGAAAGCCAGATCCTGCCCAGCAGCTCCACATGTGTTCTTTTACAAATAATAGTACCTAGAGGCCCCCAGGATCAGGGCCCCATTGTGTTGTGCACTTTACACACATTGTAAGAGACAGTCCCCCACAGTGGAGCAGACAACCTACCAGGCCCCTGGGCAAGGTGGGGAGGTGGACCTGGTCTGTGCTTCTGCAGGGGGCAGGGCCTCAGGCAGACATGGCGGGACTGGGGTCAGCCAGCCCTCAGCACTGCCCTTACTGCAACAAGGCCCTCAGTAGTGCCCGGAGCAGCAACTTAAAGGGCCTGGAGTTCTGGTTGCTGTGGCAGCAGCAGTGTCTGGGAGCCCCAGGCCCTTTTGCATCACTGGGCCCCAGGGCAGTTGTTCCCTTTGTGCCTGCCTTCGCCTCCATTGGCAAGCCTGGTACCCTGCTGTGTAGAACTTACAAATTAAACAGACAGTGAGTGGAAGAAAGGAATTATTATGATCCTCCATTTTACAGATGAAGAATTGAAGCATATAGAGTGAAGCCAGGTCTATACTAGGCCTGGAAGGTCGGGTTAAGGTACGCAGCTCTAGCTACATAAAATATGTAGCTGAAGTTTGCTTACCTTAAGCCGAGCTTGGCATGGTCTTCCCAGAGGACAAATGCTCCCATCGATGCCAGGGGTACTGGTACGGGATAGAACTACCTTCAGCATTCAATTTAGCGGGTCTTAACTAGACACTCTAAATCAAACGCCAAAAGATAATCTCCAGCATGGAAAATATAGGTGTTGCCCGAGTTACTTACTTAAGCTTGCAAATTGTCTGGGTAGTACAGATCTCCCAAGTCTCCACACAGTCCTAAAGCACAAGATTTTTCTTCCTTTCCTGCTTTGAGAGAGAAGTATGTGTTGTCTGTGAGACCACCTCATCATCTGCTTCCTTTTTGTTTGTTTTTGAAGCGCAAAACAGGTTATTCCGGTCGTTTACTGTATGCCGGTACCAGGAAATCTTTTCTATGAGCCATAGTTTGTATTCGATATGTATTGGGAACTTCTCAAATGCCTCCGCTTTTTTGAGAGTGATGCTATGCTACTTAACCTCAACTGTACCACTTCAGGCCTCCTTTAAATCTATTAAAGGAATGTTGAGTAAATATTTAACATAAAAGTAATCTGGTAGTCCTCAACACTGTTCGGCTATGTCTACACTGGCAGCTTCATGTGCAAGAACAGCTGTTCTTTGGCAAAAACTTGCCTGCTGTCTACACTGCACAAGCGTTCTTGCACAAGTAAATTTACAGTATAGCATTATAAAAGAGGGCTTCTTCCAGAAGAGTTATTCCTCTCCCCACGAGGAATAAGCCCTCTTGCACAAGAGCTCTTCCACAAGAGGGCAGTGTAGACAGGCAACATGAATTTCTTGTGCAAGAAGCCCCTATGATTAAAATGGCCATCAGAGCTTTCTTGCGCAAGAGAGCGTCCACGGTGCCATGGATGCTCTTACGCAAAAGCACATGCCAGTGTGGAAGCGCTCTTGTGGAAGATTTTTTTGCATAAAAACTCTTCCGTAAAAGAGTTCTTGCGCAAGAAGCCGCCAGTGTAGACGTAGTCTTCATGTTCTATTTCAGTGATGCTATCACTTGTTGCACCCAGCCTACGACAAGGTTGGTGTTTTTCTCAGAAAAGTAAGGAGTCTTCCTGGCTTTACCAGAAGCTTCCTTTGTGCCTGTGGGCAACCAGTTAACCTCTCTGCCTCAGAACATCTGAAGTTGCCCTACAGGTGCTAAACCAGTTAGTCCAGCATTTCCACTTTGCCTCAGACTCTGCCACCCACACTCAGCTTTTTATTTTTATTTTTTTTTCTGCCTTGGGGCATCAGTAACACTGTAGCCTTAAAGCTTTGTCTCCCCTTCCTCCCATGGGTGTAGTCTGTAAAAATAGTCATGTTAACTGGTTCCAGCTATGCCTTGCAGCCCTTCTTGTCCAATCCGTATTCCAGGCTTGCTTCTCTGCTTCAGACTCTTACACTTTGTTCTTTTTGTGAGCTATGTACTGCCTTTTGTTTGCTCTGACTGATTAGGAGAGGTTGTAACTTCCCTAACTAAATTATTTATTGCTTGTACTTAAATACAATTACTAGAGAATTCTAAACTAGCCTGACCTAGGTCTTTTTCCCCCTATCCATTTTCCTCCTATCCATTTTCATTACCCTGCTGACTCAGGTCACTTGACACACTCTCCTGTACAAAAGAGCTCAGAAAGCACTAGCACAAGTAGAGGAGGTGTGAGAGGGAAATGTTCAGAGTTATTCTGTTTTTTGCTTTTGTAGGCAAATGCCAGCAATTTAAAGAGCTTCCTTGCAGCAGTGAGGCTGGCTGACCGTGGCACCGATGTTGAAGCGCTGCCTCTTTCAGTCTTGGTACCAGCAAAGACGTCCGAAGTTGAGAAACCGAAATCTAAGATGATCATTACATCAAAAAGAGACTATCCGCTAACCAAAAATTTCCCTTACTCCCTTGAACATCTGCAAGCCTCATACTGCAAACTCGCTCGAGTCGACATGCGAATGCTGTGTCTGAAAAAACTCCGAAAACTGGACTTAAGCCACAATCATATAAAAAAACTGCCAGAAACTATCGGTGACCTTGTCAGCCTTCAGGAGCTGAATCTGCACAACAATCACTTGGAGTCCTTCTGTGTCGCTCTGTGCAACTCTACGCTTCAGAAGTCTCTACAGTTTTTGGACCTCAGCCAAAATAAAATCAAAGCACTTCCAGTTCAATTTTGTCAACTGCAAGAACTCATTCACTTAAAGCTGGATGATAATGAGTTGATTAGGTTGCCATTCAAGATAGGCCAGCTAAGTCAACTACGCTTCCTGTCAGCAGCCCGTAATAAGCTTCCTTTTTTGCCCAATGACTTCAGAAATCTGTCTCTTGAGAAGTTAGATCTCTTTGGAAACCCTTTTGAACAGCCTCATCCTCTCGTTCCCAGCATACAGCTAAAAATACCATTAACTTTATTAGAATCTGCTGCAAGAGCAACAGTAAACTACAGGTAAGAACCGACTGATCGGACTATAGCTTTGAAAAAGAACGAGAAACAAGTTGGCAAGTATTTAACCTTCTAACATATGCAGTTGCAGTAAATTACAGGGTAACAGAAAAATCCTTTAAATTCAATGTAAGTCCATTTCTTGAAGGCTCTGTGTAATATTTGTGAGAATCTCTGAGATTTGTTTTAACTGTAATTTGAAGCTTTGAAAGGGAGGTCAGTGAAACCTGTAGCTTGAAATTAGTTATCCACAGAACAGGTATAGTCAGGGTTCGCCAAGCAGTGGAAAGCCCCGCTTGCCAGCTGCACCAGCTCTTCCAGATTGTAATCTACTCGCCACAGGCAAGATTACATTATTTGTCGAGCCCTGGATATAGTTCCAGTAATGAACCTCTGCTCTTTCACACGCTATGAGAACGTACCAGTTTCCATGAATGTTGGTCTCTTCTGAAACTACTTGTGCAGGATTCCTATTTGTCATGTGGGTATATCCACTGTGGCTTGAGGTTGCTTTCACGCATTATTGCCGTTCAGATCGTTTTCACACACCTGTGTTGGAAACCATGCAAAATATTTGTTCGTTAGTGGGTAGCTATTTCCTGCTACTACACTTGTTTTTTGAAAAGGAAAAGAAACTCCTACACACTGAAACAGCCAGCTGCAATAGTGTATGTATGTTGTTCTGCTCTTGGTGTGCAGAGGGCCTTAGAGAAGATCTGAGCAGCTTTGGAAAGATTTGGGATAAATGAGCTGACTGCTTAGAAGGGAAGTATTGAGCTGTAGCTACGTCATTCCTATTGAGATCTCTCTCTACCTTACCAGTGGCTTTCTTGAGCCACTGCAGCATCAGGATTGCTAACTAGCCTTGAGGCTTAGGGTGTGGCTCAAAAACAACAAACTAATGGGGGGGGGGAACAGAGTCTCATGGTTGTTGAAAACTAACTGCAGAAAGGACAGTCCTAGGTTCTGATTCTTGATCTGAAGTGATTCTTGAATGCCACGAAGGAGAAGGCAGGTAAGTCAACAAGGAGCCCAAGGTAGGAGGTTGAGGACATACTGCTGTTTTATTTCAAAGCAGTTAGTATCCATTAGCTATTTTATAATGTCTCCCACTTACTCTTATCAGCACAGGAGTAACAGTTGGCCTCACTGTCCTTTCTCTGTGACAAGCTTGGAGGATACTCTAATCTGTTCATTCACAACACCTAGAGGAAGGGATCATACAGAGACCTTGCTGACTGGTGTCTGCATCTGTACTAGCATAGCATGACCCTCTGGCCCTTTTTCATTGTGTCTGTGTCAGGTTCCTGATTCCAGCAGCCTGGAACTTGGCTGCACTTCGTGGCTGGGATGCTGATCCATCATTGCAGATGAACAGGTCTTTCAGATTTGAATGATGTTTGTGTCATCTACCAAAGGGGTGTCTCATAGCACAATTATTAGCGAGGGATGTGAAGGACTAGCCAACTAGTCAACTATCCGATAAACAAATGCTTTTCAGATAGCCTTTCGACTAGTCGCTTCCCCCCGCCCCTTGCTGCCTCTATCAAAAAGAGGCAGCAAGAGTGGGGGGAAGTGGAGGGGGTACTTCAAAGTGGCAGCGCCACGTGGACCCCAGGATCAGCTGGGGACTCCCCTGCTGACTGGGCTCTGTGTGACACTGCCACTTTGAATTGCCGCAAGGAGCCTGATTTTGTTTCAAAGTGGCAGCACCTCATGGAGCCTAGGGTCAGCAGAGGAGTCCCCAGCTTATCCTGGTCTCCCGGCAGCATTTCAAAGCGACAGCACCTCACAGAGCCCAGGTCAGCAGGGGAGTCCCCAGCTGATCCCAGGCTCCACACCGCGCTGCCACTTCTGAAATGCCACAAGGAGCCTGATGCCCGGCTCCCCATGACGTTTCAAAG
The DNA here is from genome assembly GCF_052426305.1 of Pelodiscus sinensis. Taxonomy (NCBI): domain Eukaryota; kingdom Metazoa; phylum Chordata; order Testudines; family Trionychidae; genus Pelodiscus; species Pelodiscus sinensis. The sequence continues at coordinate 5,563,248 of NC_143056.1, forward strand.
CGGCAGTGCCGCACGGAGCCCGGAGTCAACGGGGGAGTCCCCAGCTGACCCCAGGCTCTGCAGCAACAGCCCTAGGGCTGTTGCTACACTTCAGAAGTGGAGGCGCTCTATCAACTAATCAAATAGTTGATGCATTTTGCATCAACTATTCGATTAGTCAGTTACTCACTATTTAACATCCCTATTGTTAGTGGTCCATTTGTCAGGTCACTAAATTTGACTGGTATTGGTTAATGTTTTAGTGTGTTTACACATACTCGTCTCTTTCAACAGAATCCCTTATGGTCGTCATTTGCTTCCTTCTCATCTCTGTGAAGATCTGGATGTAGCTAAAACATGTCAGTGTGGAAGTGCCTGTCTAAGCTGCTTCATTCAGACAACAGTGACGATGAATCTCCATCATGTAGCTCATACCGTGGTCCTTGTCGATAACATGGGAGGTACAGAGGCTCCCATTGTCTGTTACTTTTGCTCTCTCACTTGTTATTCCCAGTTTCTAGATAGATATCTGCAGAGTAATAGGTGACCTTAAGGGACAGTGAAGGCACTGTTGTGGGAAGTTTCATCCAGTGATGGAGGACTTGGAAATCATAAGTTGCTTAGCTGTCTTTGTCTGCTATTATGAAATGGAAACGAACCATTGAGTGTGCACTACAAATAGTTAATGTCAGACTTACAAAGCCTTCTCGCTGTAAACCTGATGTGATCTGTCTATGCTAAAGTATCTTTCACTTCAGTGCAGAGATTTCAACTTGAATCTTCTTAATGAGAATGTATTTTAGCTTGCTTATATTGCTGTAACTTTGTCCGAAGCATCACTGTTTTTTCTCTTTTGCTTTTTTATGGATTAGGTTACCTCTCCTTGCCAGAAGGAGGGAGTCGGGTGAATTTCTGCTTGTTTCTATTGCCAATCATGTACACCTTCCCTTGCTTGATGCTCTGAACTCAATCAACTAGGGAGGACTAGCCTTTTTTCCTAGTTCACAGTGTAGTGCCTTTCCTGCTGGAGAGCAGGAACTCTGACTAATTCACTAGCTTGTTTATCGTGGAGCAGGAAAGTATTCTACTGTCCAAGAGATTACATTGTAAGACTAGTTCTTGAACGCTCTTCAGGTATTTTTGGTTCCATAAACAATGCCACATGTAGGGTGCTCACCTCAATCAGGATACAGTATTAGCCTTTTTTTAAATCAGAACAAATATTTGTGTGTTGTTATAACTGTCATATAAGAGAAATGTCAGTTTCACATTCACAACCTAAATTAACTATTTCTAAGCATCATGTAAATATTTAAGGTTCTTGGGATGTTCATTACATGATTACTTCAATTATTAAATGCTGAAATTCTTCTTGCACACTTGAATTTATACAAACCTTGCTTTGGGTTGCAATTGCACTTGTCTGTTCTGATCACTTAATACTTTCCAGTCACTAATCCCAGGCTTATTTTGACCAAGATATGGAAATGTTTGCAGAACCTCCACACACTATCGTGTCAGTGGCTCGATTGTCATTAAAGATTGCTCTTGAAGCTTTTCTGATTGCCTGTGCTGAAGAAGTTTGGACCTGACACAACGTTACAACTTTGGAGAGGAAATGTAACACAATTGACATGCCTTTTGTCTGGTTTTCTGGAGCAGCGTTACTCATTACCTTCGCATGGACTGTATGTCACCCACCTTCCCAGTCTCAGAGGCCAGGTCTACACCACAGACCTTTATTGATATAACTGCATCATGTGGGGGCATGAAAAATCCACACTTCTGAGTAATGTAGTTATGCTGACCCAACCCTAACGGCAGCATGTTGCCAGGAGAGCTTCCTCCATTGATATAGCTACTGCCTCTCTCAGAGGTGGGATATCTACGCTAATGGGTGAATGCTCTCCCATCAGCAGAGTAACATCTTCACTGATATTCTGGAACAGCTTTCCAAGGAAAGTAGTCGTGGCAAAAAATTAACCAGTTTCAGACATGAGACTGGTAGGTTTATAGAGGAGATGCAGGAAGAGTTTGTCTGTCTTGGCATACAGCCCATCCGCTACTGGTATCAGTGTTTAAGTGTGGACTTGCCCTGAGGTAAAATACCATGTTTGCAATTGCATGTGGACTAAAGTGTGGGAAACCATGAGACACTTGCAAAGATTGGGGTAAGAAACAGGGATCCTGTCTGGACTGGCCTACAGGTTACAACAGATGTCCCAAGTTGTGAGCCTAAAGAAAATACTGACTTGTCTGGACAGTTCTTTGCATCTGTCAGCCAGACGCCATGTTTAATTTCATGCTGCTTTTCATCCAGCTTTGCTGGAAGAGCCTGTCATGAGTGAATGACAGAGCAGGCTACCTGACAGGCCACTCCTAGTAAATAACTGAGTCAGTTTCTAGGAAAAGTACTTTACTTTTCTTCAGGGAAAGGAACCTCCCAAAGCTAGACAGAACAGTTTGGAAATGGCTGAGGCTTACCGGTAAAGGTTAACCAGTGGGGGCTGGAGCAACCATTCCCTGTGGCAGGGGAGGCTGCTTCAGCCCAGTGGAGGACAGGGGTGCTGCTGGAGTGCTGCCCCACCCTCCTCTCCTTAATTGATTAACCCGTTAAACTACATGTTTAATGGGTTAACCACTTAAATGGGATTTTACATCCCTAATTCACTAATACATTCTCTACCATTAATGCTTTCTCTCATTGTGCTGTGAGCTTATATATTGTTTTCATAATATATAATGTTTGTGAAGCACTATATTGGCAAAGGAAACAATAGCTTAACTATTTATTTATGTAGCTGTATAATTAGTGAAAGCATTCAGATCAGGAAATTATATGCACCAATTTATGTAAAGTTAATCTCATGAAAGCAAACAAATTACATTTAAAACAGGTCACATGCAAAATCTGAATAAAACCGAGAGCTAGCTGATTGAGGCAATCTTCATAGTTAAGGTATTAGTAATTGAAAATAGAATTTTTATGTGCACTGTATCATCTGCTTTCAAGAACAGCGTGGTGAGAAAGGTATAGCCTTGTTAAATTTGAAGGCTGCGTTAAAAGTGGTCCATTTAATGTTTGTCCATTTTTTAAAATGGGAATTCCATCTAGTGTATCTTTTCTTCATCCCTATCGTTCACTGTGTTCTAACAAAGGGCTATAGTCAATGTGGTCTCTAGTAACATTCTTATATTTTTCAAACCATAAACTGATTTAGCTGTGCCAAAACACAGTATGAACGATCCACATTTCCCCTTTTTCTCTTTTCTCTAATGTGTATTGAGAAGCAATCCTATTGCATGTTCATACTATTTTTCTGGCTCATCTTGATTCAGTCTCTTTTAACATTCGCTTAGTTATGTCAGTTTTGAGGTCTGTACTTGATTTGGTGATTCTGTTCTGTGAAGAAATCCAATAAACCAACCTTTACACTGTTTTAAGTGATGATCAGAGGCAGCTGTATACCAAATGGGATGGTCCTAGTTCTTACCATTTAGGAGGAGTTCTTGATCGAACAGACAAAACTCTAAAATATCTAGTTGATTGAGCAAGTCACTTTATGGGTGGGTAATGACTGGCTATGGGGTTAATGGCCAATATATACGGAGAAAAGTTGGTATCATCTTGAACAAAGTTGGGCAGCTGACTCAGGGAGGAATTATTAGAATCTTGTTTTATATGGGAGACTCCCAGGATTCTTCAGTTGCCTGTCCCAACACATGCCTTCTTTCTTCTCATCCAACATGTCCATCCTTAGGGGGAGGATTGGCTACAATGACATTCAATCAAATTGTCGTTACATAATTCACTTGGAAGAGACAACTGTGAAATGGATGTTGAAGAGGGAGGCAGCAGAGTGCTATGGGTCCTTCTGAGTTCTATATAGGGTTTGGACCAAGCTTAAAACCATAGTAGCTGAGCATCTTCCACTAGTACATTAAGCATCTGTCATGTGTTCTCACTCTCTCCCCAGGTAAAACAAAAAAACAGGCCTATGTAACACTTTAAAGACTAACAAGATGGTTTATTAGGTGATGAGCTTTCATGGGCCAGACCCACTTCCTCAGATCAAATCTCCCCAGGTGGTGTGTGTGCAGTGGAGTGCCTTTTAATTTATATTAGAGAAGGTGGGGGGGGGGGGGAGGAGTGTGTGCCGTGAATTTGGCATGGAAGGTGGTGAGGTTTGTGATGGTCTTTAGTTTCTGGGGGAATTGATTCTACAGTTTTGGGTGGGCTTCAGAGAATTGTCTCTTGCACAAATGAGTTTTACCCTTAGGGTGTGTCTACACTGCAGGGCTTAACTCGAAATAAGCTACACAAATTGAGCTACATCAACTATGGATCTTATTTCGAAATAGGGAGCGTCTACACAGCACCTGTTTTGAAATAGAGCACTCATTCTCCGACTTCCCTTATTCTTCGTACAATGAGGGTTACAGGAGTCGGAGTAAGAAGTCCTCCAGCTTGACTATTTTGACACTATTTTGCAATAACTGCCTGCTGTGTAGACATGGACTAAGTTATTTCAGAATAGCGCTAGTTATTTTGAAATAGTGTTGCAGTGTGGACGTACCCTTATTGGGGATAGTTCCATCTGGTCCAGAGGAGAGACGTTGTCAACCACATCTTCATCCTGGAACTGTAGCTGATCTTTTGCATGCCCTGGTGCCAGGCCATTGAACACCTTAAACACAAAAGCTAAGTCCTTGAATTTGGGCCATGTTTTGCGGGAAGCAGCATAATAAGGATCAATAGGTCTGACCTGATTAGGTGCCAGTGATGCTGAGTTGTGCTGCAGCATTCTGTGCTAGATGAAGTTTTCCAGGAACTAAGGGCTTCGTGCATTCTGCAGCAGCTACCTAGTTTATCTTGTGCCCAGAAATTCCTATCACTCTGTACGGAGTAAGTATGTTGGGATTTGCTTGGAATAGACTGGAATCTCTAAAAGATGAAAGCAATTGGTCAAATCATATTGAAGTTTAAGGATATTCTACTGTGCAACTTCTTTGAAATGTAATTAGTAACTAACATTTAGCCTTCTACATTCAAAAAATAAACAAGCTTGACTAACGCTGTGATTTTACATCATCATGTGCCATTGAAAACTAAGCAATCTTAAGAGAATTTAAAATTAGTCTAGTGCTATCGTGCTCATGGTATCTATGATATCTGAGTACCTCACAATCTTTGGCTACATCTAGACTGGCATGATTTTGCGGAAATACTTTTAACGGAAAAGTTTTCCTGTTAAAAGAATTTCTGCAAAAGAACGTCTAGATTGGATGATTTTGCACAAGAAAGCCCCGATCGCCATTTTAGCCATCAGGGCTTTTTTGCACAAAACAGTTCTTCCCTGTCTACACAGGCCCTCTTGTGCAAGTATTCTTGCACAAGAGGGCTTTTTCCCGAGCAGGAGCGTGAAAGTATTGCGCAAGAAGCACTGATTTTGTACATTACAAAGTCAGTGCTCTTGTGCAAATTCAAGCGGCCAGTGTAGACAGCTGGCAAGTTTTTGCGCAAAAGCAAATCTTGCCAGTCTAGACGCAACCTTTGTGTTTATCCTACCAGCACACCCATATAATAAACAGAAATAATCTCCACCTTGAATTTAAGTATACTAATGTGTAGGCTGGTGAATGTTTATTTCCATATTATTTATAAATGCTTTGTGGCCAAATGAAGTCATACCAATGTTGTTCAAATAACTTCTGACACAGTAACTACAAACAACTGTACCTGTACAACTGCCAATACCCCATCACACAGAGGCTGTGACTAGGGAGCAGTAATCTGCCACAAAATTGAACATCTGGATTAGGTTTGTTTGCAACTAACGTCTTTCTTTTCAATTTAGCGCACAGTTCTTGAGTTTATAAACATACTAAAAGATTTATCCAGTGTTGTTCGAGATCTTAACTTGATTAATGCTTTTTTTTGGGGGGGGGGGGAATGTCCATGTTTCATTTAAATCATTGCTCTGGAGTGTGGCTGGGGCTGAGGGGTTCAGTATTCAGGCTGGCCTGGGGAGAGAGGACAACCCTCTCTCTCACCACAGCAATTTGGGGCCAGGTCAGAAGCACTATGATCCGCTGCATCCCTAGGGGGCACAGGTCAGGGGGTGCATATCCATCTGCGGGGCAGATCCAAGTTCATCTGTCCCCTGTGCTCCCCAGCCAGCCAGAGGAATGCAGCAACCTGTGCACTGTCCCCTTGCTTCCTGCAAAGGGGAACAGCCAGCAATGTCCCCGTATTAATGGGGGGATTCTGCCAACCTGCCCTCTCTACAGGACACCTCGGCATGGGAGGCTTAGGGCTGGGGCAATCCTGGGTGGGGGACACCCCTGGCCAGCCCCTTTCACCTGCCTCGTGATTGTCTCTTCCGTATGGTTTTGTGAGAAGCAATCCCATCCCAGGTGCATCCCATTTTCCTGGCACCACCAAGCCCTGACCTTGCTTTAAGTTATGAGAAGAGGAAGCTGTGTACTGAATTTGGTGGGCCTAGCTCTTACCAATGAGGAGAAGTTCTTGGACAGACAGACCCACTCAACTATACACAGCTTACACTAAACCAAAAAGTTCCATCTGTAGCCACATGGTGGTGCTGGAAAGCTCCTGCTTTCTGTGCCATTGTGTGGGAAGGGAGGTTTAACCGTGGAGGAAGCATGCATGGGAGCGTATCCCACAACCAGCATAACTACTTGAAGGTCGTGGCAGAGCGTAGTTGTGGGGTGTTGCTTTTAAATATTGTCGCTGAATTCCATGGGGGAAGGAAAGCTCTAGACCCATTTGCCACAAACCGCCTTTTAGCTGGTCTCTCAGCCACATCTACCCCACAACGTTTGGGTAGTGCAAACTGCCTGAGCATACAGCTGCTGGCTTGTATGTCAGACTTGTGCACACCTGGGTGCTTGCACACACCACGGGTGCTTGCGTTGTAGCAGAATGCTGTGCGTCAGGGTTAGTTATTTCAGCTAACCATTGTCCCCGGTGCCATTGTCCGGCCTTGTGGGAGACCAGCAATTCACCGAGAATTGAGGGGTCACGTCACACACTCCACTTTCCTCATCCTCTAATGCTTTCCACAGCCCATAATTCGTACAGCGTTTTTTAAAACTCTCAGACCTGCTTGCTTCTTTTTGGTCTCCACCATTTCTCTGGGAGATGCATGGGCCGCGCAGAGATCAATGCGATTCTGATGGCCAGGGCTGATACAGGATGCACAATTCTCCTATATTTGTGGGGCTTCAAGGAGTAATGCTACCACCAAGGTTTCAATGAAAAAGAAGCAAAGATATTCAAGGGCAGGAACTGGATGCCGAGGACACCGTGTGTTGCAGGGGTGGGGAGCCGGGTTGCGGCTCCACATGGTGGATTGCTGTGCCTGGACCCAAGAAATGGACTGATTGGTGAGATTGCATTGTAATGCAGGTTTGGGAGGTGAAAAGTTATGTTTGTGGATCTGCATACTGGGTTGTTTGAGCTGATCAGTGCAGTGACAGCAAAATGAAAGCTGCGCTGACAGTGGAGACACAAGAAGCACCCCGGCTCTGGGAGCTCACGATGCCAAATTGTGATAGTGTTTCTCCAAGTGTTCTGTGGGCCCATGCTGCTTTGTTTACCTAAAGGCTGCGTCTAGACTGGCATGATTTTTCGCAAATGCTTTTAACGGAAAAGTTTTTCCGTTAAAAGCATTTGCAGAAAAGAGCGTCTAGATTGGCACAGACGCTTTTGCGCAAAAGCACTTTTTGCAGAAAAGCGTCCGGGCCAATCTAGACGTGCTTTCGTGCAAGAAAGACCCAAGCGCCATTTTCGCCATCGGGGCTTTTTTGCGCAAAACAGTTTTTAGCTGTCTACACTGGCCCTCTTGCACAAATACATTTGCACAAGAGGGCTTTTTCCCGAACGGGAGCAGCATAGTATTTGCACAAGAACACTGACAATCTTACATGAGATCGTCAGTGCTCTTGCGCAAATTCAAGCGGCCAGTGCAGACAGCTGGCAAGTTTTTCCGCAAAACTTGCCAGTCTAGACCCAGCCGTGGAGCTGCTACCACCTTTCCCGAAGTGAGCCTTTGGCACATTTTGAGAAATACTGCTTTTAGACAGAGAAAGCTATCCTGTGTGTTGTCTCTCCTCTCCCCTGCTCTTTAGAAATGGGATATATGGGGGAAGAGTAGATGTTCAGATTCTTAGTTTTTTAGCACAGAGGTAGAGAAAAAGGGGGGAGAGATCAAAGCAGGGAGGAAGTTGTAACACTGCAAGTTGGGAGTCAATCATCCCTTAGAAGTGTTCTCGGGCACAGCTAACAAGGGGCCAGCACGTGCCTAGACACCATCCCTTATTAGAGTAAGGGATCATCCAAACAACATATTTGAAAATGCAGTGTGATGACTAAAGCTTTGATAAAGATCTTGCTTTCCATAAAAGTAGTTTCTCTGTAGCAGCTCACTATGTAAGGGGTTGTACTCAGAAGGATCTTTGCTCTCTGGGAGCTCTGAAGTGCTGACAGAGCAGAAATATAAGGGGAAATAGAGTATGTTGTCCTCCACTGACCTATTTTGGGTAAGGAGGCATCAACTCAAATGTGGAGCTCGTGTCTCTTTCTTTCCGTAAATCAGGTTCTGTTGTTCAGGAAAAGGTGAAATGTATGAGTGGTCATAACATCACTCGAACTGCCTATTAGCTAACACTAATAACTGCCTAAGCTTACATGCTTTGTTAGTCTGTAAAGTCCTACCAGACCATTTGTTGTTTTTTTAGTTTATAATAGCTTTGTTTAGGGTTAGTTTCCTTAGCACTACTTTTATAGTAAAACTCAGCACTGGTAGATGGTTTTAGAGCACTTTTAAAAGTATAGGTTGAATTTCTCTAATCCAGAACTCTTTTGTCCAGAAGCATCTGTCCTCCAGACTGATTTTAGGGAGCCAGATGTTCACTTTTCAGAGGTGTGGCCAAGTTTCCTGCTGTCCCTTAAAGTTTGTTTACAGCCACCAGTCCTAGCTCTAAGTGTTCTGTGCTGTTATTTAGCTGGAATGTATCCCTAAAGCTACGTCTACACTGGTATGATTTTCCAGAAAAGCTTTTAACGGAAAAGTTTTCCATTAAAAGCATTTTCGGAAAAGCGCATCTAGATTGGCAGGAGGCTTTTCCGCAAAAGCACTTTTTGTGAAAAAGCGTCCGTGGCCAATCTAGACGCAGTTTTGCGTAAAAAAGCCCCAATTGCCATTTTAGCCATCAGGGCTTTTTTGCGCAAAACAGTACTGTGCTGTCTACACTAGCCCTCTTGTGCAAATGATTTGTGCGAGGGCTTTTGCCTGAATGGGAGCAGCACAGTGTTTCTGCAAGAACACTGACGATCTTACATGAGATCGTCAGTGTTCTTGCGGAAATTCAAGCGGCCAGTGTAGACAGCTGGCAAGTTTTTCCGCAAAAGCAAATGATTTTGCGGAAAAACTTGCCAGTGTAGACACAGCCTGTTTTCTAACAGCACAGTAAGGACTGGAGGTGTTGGCAATGCGGCTAGACAATATGGACCGCCCCTAGTCCCGAAAATTCTCTCAATTCGGAACCAGACGGGATTGGAGTGGTTCAGCCTGTTCTGCTCTGAACACACAAACAAGACTCCCTCTGGGAGCCCGGGCTGGCTGCAGGGGGAGCGAGGGACACGCCCGGCCCGTGTTCTGCAAACCACAGAGCCGGCTTTGACCTGAGTGCGGGCGGGGGGAGGGGGGGGGGGGGGAGCCCTCCCGTTCAGTTACCCGGGGGGGGGGGCCCCTCCCGTTCAGTTACCCGGGGGGGGGGGGGGGGGCCCCTCCCGTTCAGTTACCGGGGGGGGGGGGGGGGCCCTCCCGTTCACCGGGGGGGGGGGGCTACCGGGGGGGGGGGGGGGGGGGGGGGGGGGGCTCCCGTTCAGTTACCGGGGGTGGGTCACCCCCCTGTCTGGACACGCTCTGGTTTCACGGGGGGGGGGGGGGGGGCGCTGAGCACCCGGTGACTGACAGGCTCCGGGTGCTCCGCCCACCCCGCACCATGGCAACCCGCCCCGCCCCGCCCCGCGCGCGCTCGGCCAGCCGAGGCCGATCCGCACCCGCCCGTCCTCCCCCCCCGCGCGGGGGCCGGAAGCCGTTGGCGGAAGGGGCGGGGCGAGTGACAGCGCGCCTGGCCAATGGGCCGCGCCCGCGTGCCGCTGGCGTCCGGGGACGTGTCCCGGGGTCGGGGGCGTCGCGCGCCGCCCTGCCAGTCGGCGTCCGCCTCCCTTCGGCGCCGGGGGGGCCATGCGCGCGCCGCGGGCTGGGCGCCCCCGCGCTCCGGGCGGGCTGCGGCGCTGATGCCGGAGGGGGCGGCCCCGCGGCGTCTCCTCCCCCTTCCGGGCTCCCGGGCTGAGCCAGGCCCCGCGCGCCCGGGACCATGCGGCTCCGCATCTACAAGCGCAAGGTGCTGCTGCTGCTGGCGCTGCTGCTGGCCGCCTGCGGCCTGGCGCTCTGGGGCAGCCGCCGGCCCGAGCGGGACCCGGCCGAGCCGCCCCGCGCCGCCAGCCGCCCGGCCGAGCCGCCCGCCCCCCGCCGGGCCGCCAACGCCTCGGCCCCGCCGCCCCCGGCCGAGAACCGCACGCGCGGCCACCGCGCGCTCGTCTACCAGCTGAACTTCGACCAGCCCGTGCGCAACCTGGCGCGCTTCCCGCGCCGCGAGCTGGTGCTGGTGGTGCAGGTGCACGAGCGGGCCGAGCACCTGCGGCTGCTGCTGGACTCGCTGCGCCGCGCGCCCGGCGTGGAGAACGCGCTGCTGGTGCTGAGCCACGACCTGTGGTCGGAGGAGCTGAACCGGCTGGCGGCGCAGGTGGACTTCTGCCAGGTGCTGCAGATCTTCTTCCCCTTCAGCACGCAGCTCTACCCCCGCGAGTTCCCCGGCCACGACCCCCGCGACTGCCCGCGCGACGTGGGCAAGGCGGCGGCGCTGCGCCTGGGCTGCATCAACGCCGAGTACCCGGACTCCTTCGGCCACTACCGCGAGGCCAAGTTCTCCCAGACCAAGCACCACTGGTGGTGGAAGCTGCACTTCGTGTGGGAGCGGCTCCGGGCGCTGCGGGAGCACGCGGGGCTGGTGCTCTTCCTGGAGGAGGATCACTACCTGGCCCCCGACTTCTACCACGTCCTCAAGCAGATGTGGGCGCTGAGGCAGCAGGAGTGTCCGGAGTGCCAGATCCTCTCCCTGGGCAGCTACAATGTAGTGCGGGGCGGCTTCTCCGGCAAGGCCGACAAGGTGGAGATGAAGACGTGGAAGTCCACCGAGCACAACATGGGCATGGCCTTCAGCAGAGAGACGTACCAGCAACTGATCGAGTGCACGGATGCCTTCTGCACCTATGACGACTACAACTGGGACTGGACGCTGCAGCATTTGACTATCTCTTGTCTTCCAAAGTTCTGGAAAGTGCTAGTACCTGAAATCCCCAGGGTTTTTCATACAGGGGACTGTGGTATGCACCACAAGAAATCCTGCAGACCATCCACCCAGAGTGCCAAAATCGACTCTCTCTTAAACAACAACCAACAGTACCTGTTTCCTGAAACAATGAGTGTCAGTAAAAGGTACTCCATGGCACCTCTCTCTCCTCATGTGAAAAATGGAGGGTGGGGAGATATTAGAGACCATGAACTCTGTAAAAGTTACCGCAGACTGCAGTGAAAAAGTCACACTCTCATAATAGCCTCTTTCAAATTATTCCATATTGTCTTATGGACAAACATGTATAAAAGGGTTTGATTTCTGCTTTAATAATAAACATTCTTGTAAAAGGTGTCCAAAAATAGTAATCTTTCTTGTTTCCCATTTAGTTTTTTTAAACACGCCCGGCCCTACTGCTGATGTGTAACAAAATTTAAGCCCAGATTCAGAAAGGGCCCATTATGCTGCATTTACTGAATTTGATAAATGTTAAAATGCATCTTATGATAATGTAAGGCTTTGCACTTTCAGAATCTTTTAAATGCCATATAAAATACATTTTTGAAATGACCAATTCCATGATATTCAAAGTACTGAGAACAGTGAGGATCAAGAGGAATAAGTTTGACTGAACACTCAGTCCAGCAGCCCTGTACTAGCTTTTTCATTGTTTAAATTCAGTGACAAACTAATTCAGCATTCCACAAGCTTGTGTTTTATTAGACTTGCTTGAGACTTAGTGCATATCTGCAGGGACATTTTGTTTCACTGTGTATTTGATTATATAAAGAGGGACAAATCACTGCTCTCATGTTATGTAAAAATAACTTTAATTATGCCAAAATAAAATTCATATTTGTAATACCATGAAAGTCCTTGATTCTAAAAAGTTAGTTTAGTTTAAATCTTTGCCATGACAAAATTCAGTTCTAATAGAGTTTAAAACCAGACCTAATGCCAATTATCCATTCAAAGAATATACATCTAACTTCATTAAAAATTCAGTAATCAAGTTAAAATAGAGAAACAATATAACATCTGTTGGAAGTATGAAGAATGCTTAGCTTTGAACTTAGTCAGCCATAAAGAAAAACAACATACTGCTATTTAATGGAAATATGTTGAACTAGAGCTGAAAGTCAGCATACAAACCAAAAAAGTACTTGTTAAAGTGAAACATTTATTAGCCTATTCTAATGATACATTTATTTTAATGTCACTTATCTCTGAAGTATAACTACCATCAATAAGTTTAATTTTTGGGGAATAGACTTAGAACAGAATTAACTGAACTCAAAATACAGAGGGAGAATGAATTTACAAAGGTTGGAATGCAGTCACTCTAAACATTAGTTAATGCCTATAAATCATATAAAAACATACAAACCAAATTTTAATAAATTGGGTCAAATTATTCTGTGTACTTTCATGTTGCTAGATGAATTGCAAACAATATAATTGTGATTTTTTAATACATTAGAGCTAAATAAAACTCTACTCCACTTGTATTAGGATAATGGAGAGTCAGTTGATTTTTAGCACCCTCAAAATATTATTGCTCAGTGAAATTGCTTAATTTGCTTTCAACAAAACTCCATTCTTACACCTCTCCTATTTTATGGGATGTGAATACACTAGAGGAAACAACTGTTATGAAGCTCTCTCAGTATGTGGATATTACTTTTTTAAAATAGAATGTGTGCCAATACAAATTATCCTCCTGGGTAATTTAACTGTCAAATTTTAGACATAGACAAGATGGGTGAAATAAGATATTATCTTTTACTGAACCAACTTCCTGTTGGGTGAGAGTGCTTTCCTGCTTATGCAGTTTGTTTCACTTGAAGAGTTCAGTGTAAGTCTCTCTCACCAACAACAATTAACAACTCACCCTCCCTGTGCCTCTAATATCTTGGAACCAACACAGCATATACATTTTAGAATGGTCATAAACAAAATTCAGTACTTGCTATGTTAAGTATATACAACCCCAAGAAGTACTTGTGGCTGGCATGACTCTGTAAGGAGCCCAATGTTATGGGAGATTTGAATCATATATTGAATTTAACCTAATTGTGTTCAGAAGTACATTCTTTAGCATGTACAACAATTAGTAAATGACCAGAGCTTTGTCTTTTTAAGTGACAGAAAAATGATTTGAAAGTTTAATATCAAAGCTCTGAAATATTCCTGCTTACTGTTTTTCTTCTGCCATGCAATCCAATGTGCAGGATCTTTAAACCACAGGAAACTTATTTTGAGTGATAGGAATAATTTAGACCAGTTGGCTCCACATTAGAACATGGCTACATCAATGAAGAGATGTTGGGAAGTGCAGGTTTTGATAAACATATTTGAATTAGTGTATCTGCTAGAGTGCATTTGGAGACTCTATCTGAAGGAAAGTAGCAGGATAAAATAGCTGTATAAATATTTATTTTAATCAGGTTAATTAAAAGTGGGCTTCTGTATGGAATAAAAAATTCTATTTACCAAAAATCTATAGCAGTTTAATCCTAAACTCATCACAAAATGAGATTGGCAAATATTTACTTCAAATGATGGGTACTGTTTGCCAATAGGATGAGCAAAGATAATCATTGTGGAGAGAAGCATTACAAAAAACACAATGTATACAAACATGTATAAAAACTAATACATTAGGGTACTCAACTAATCAAGATCCAAGGATCTTAAGGGAAAGTAACACGCTGTGTATGTTAACTTCTACTCAACTGAATATTTTTGAAAGCCAAAATTAGCAAAATATCAGGTATATTTAAAATTAGTTGACTTACACAAAACACTTAAATCAGTTCCTCTTATTGAAGCTGTCAGATTCAAGTTCAGACTTCTGCATTCCATGCAATAGTTTAGATGCCAAAAGAACAGTAGCCTGAACTACAGATAAAACTAAAATTGACATAACTTAATCTAACCACTAAAATTAAAATTGACATAACTTAATCCAACTCATACAACAAAGAATTTTGAAAAATTAATCCACAGTGCGTTGTGTGATCTTTAACAATTTTCACACTTCCATCTTGCCTATTAATTTCCTCTATAATTGGGGGAACTGGTTTACAGTTCAAATGTCGGTTCTCTTCTGCTGGCTCTGAAGATAAGACTTCTTCATCCTTTCTTATTTTTGCCTGCTCTTCCAAATGAAGTAATTCTTGCTTTTCAGAGTCTGAGGACGTGGCACTTTTCCCTGTTGTGAAAGCAAGTTCTAAATGTGGGTCATCTATCTGAGATTTCCCAGAAATTGCTAAATTAGTGTCAGTAGGTTCAAGCTGCAAACAATGGCCTGAAATCATGTCAGTTTCCGTACTGTGTTTTCCAACTGTGTCAGCTGCACTAAGGTTAGCTTCTAAATTTGTTTTGAAGTAGTTTCTATTCTCTTTTTCAAGTTGATCTCTTCCTGAATTGTTAACCATTTGTTCTTTTTCTCCAAGTTCACAATGTGTAACCTCCTGTGACTGAGGGGAAAAACAAAACAGGAAATTAATTGTACTTTGATACCCTAACACTTAATGTTGACTGAACACAAAAATGCTATCCAACGCAGGCCTAGACCCTGAATAACTCAAAATGCACTTATTTCTATGAGATTTACAATTGGAATTTAGTCTGTGCTTACATAAAGCTAAATCAGACCTAGGGATGTAAAAGATTAACTGATTACAAGGTAAGCATTCACCTTCCTGGCATGTTTACTGGGGTAACCAGTGGCCTAGCCCAGCCCCTCCACCCCATGACACTGTGTAGCAGGCCCTGCACAGCCCAGCCAGAGTAGCCTTGTGCCACAATGTGACAGGTGGGGCCCTACCCAGCCAGAGTAGCCTCCGGCCTATGCCAGGTCCTGCCTGGCCAGAGAAGCAGCTCCAGGAACTAGCGATGTCAAGATTCCTTACCCTTCCCTATTCTACTCCCCACACCCTAACACCCAGTTTATACTAGACCAGGCAGGTCAGCTTAGGGTACACAACTCCAGCTTCACAAAATGCTTAACTGGAGTCAGCTTACCTTAAGCTGCACTGTGGCAGCATCCACAAAGCAGGCGGCCAATGGGAGCACGCGCTCCCGTCAGCTTTCCTTACTCCTCACAGGAGGACCACCAGATGCTGATGGGGGTTGCCCACAGCATTTATTTTAGGGGTCTATACTAGATTGACCTTCAGAAAGTTGATCTCATAAGTGCTGACATGCTCTACATGAGTTACTGTCACTAAGAAAGTAAGAGAAGATACATTCCCTTACCAGTGAGGCTAGTTTTACCCACCTTGTGGATGCCAAAACCCCAAACCACCTTCCCCATTTCCTGGGTGCCAAAAGCCAATTTTTTTATCCCAACAGTTCTCAAACTGTGGACCAGAATCCTGTTTTAATGGGGTTGCCAGGGCTGGTGTTAGACTTGCTGGGGCCCATGGCCAAGGATGAAGCTGAAGCCCAGCCTGAAGGCCTTAGCCCTGTGTGGTGGGGCATAGGTTACAGGCCCCTCTCCCAGTGCTGAAGCCTTGGGTGAGGGGGCTCAAACTTTGCCCCCCATTTCCTCCATAGCAGCTGGACTTGGGCCTTCCTGCCTGTGGCTGCAGGGATCAGACTTTGGCCCTGTGGCAGAAGGGCTTGGGCAAGCTCAGAATATGGTCTCCCCCCTCCCAGAGTCATAAAATGTTTGTTGTCAGAAGGGGGTCGCAGTGCAATGAAACTTGAGAACCCCTGGTTATCCAGTGTCCTAAATTTTCAGCTTTCCTCCAGACTCCTACAATCCACTCTCAGATTAGAAATGCTGTTATATACTGGAACTTCAGAACTATGCAACACACTGAAAACTGAAGTGATGCAAAAGAATCAAATTGTTGAATTAGCAAGTTAAGGGAATACTGCAGTGACTTTATTCGACTAAAACCTTATCGACAGTACTTGAATCTGACATATCAATGCACCACGTAATTCAGTGTCCTTCATCAGGAGCCTTGCCACAGAGTTCGGGCCTACTCCTTTACGATGGAGTTCACCTGCATAGTCTAAGCATAATCAACTGAAAGAAGAGTTAATTGAAATAACAGTGGGGCAATTAGTCCTGAAGTTAATCAGCTACTTTAGTAGTAAAGTCAGCATTCTACTCCTGAACTTTGGAACCTAAACAGACCCTGTCAATATGAAATGTAATGTCGTTTAAGAAGAGTTAGGAAGTTTTAGGAGCTATGCCTGCCCAAATCCCCATCAGTTTTTGTAATTTTACCATCACATTTTCTTATCTTAAAAAATGTGCCCTCCTCTCTGATTAATTCATACCAATGAGAGAAAATTTTCACTGCAGATAGGAAAGAATGGAATTTACTATAGACAAAGTAAAACTAAAAAAACAGAGGTTTTTTCCTCCCAAACTTGTTCACTTACTATAATTGTGAAGAGTTAAGATGCAATTCCATTTTTTTTTGTTTATAAGTGTAGCTGCACCTCTGTGTAGAGCCGTGTGCAGATACAAATTTCATATCCATGGAACCACAGGGCTCTACTAGGAACCACAGTAACTGAAAAAGCAGAATGTGGAGTCAAGTGTGCCTTAACTCACAAGATTCAAAGGATTGGCTTAGATCAAATACATCAAACAATTGTTATTGTTATCCAGGCACCCACTGTGACGGGCTGCAGTCACAGAAGTCCCCTTGGGACTGTTCCCCAGTGCGCTGATTATGCTACTGATGCCCCCCTTCTTGTTCTCTAGGGCTCCCCACCACCTTGTCCTTCTAAGCCAGATCCCCTGGTCTCCAGACGAGACACAGAGTTGGGATTACCACCCCTTCAGAGCAGTGCAGACACTGAACCACTTCAGCTCTGGGTGGATGCAGTTCTAGGGCTCAGCACCCAGGAAACCAACCCTCAAATGGGACTATCCCCTCCTCCCCCCAAACAAATCTGACTTTCTCTGTGTAAAAGATTTAAACAGGAAAAGCTTATCAGGTAAGCTCTCTTTATCAATGCAAGAGATACCTGGGGGAGCAACCACTGTGTAACAATTATTTACACTGGGCCGGATAGTCACAAACGGGATTTAAGTATTGGCAAATGGAAACAGACAAATCAAAGTAAGTTACTAAATTAAAATGACTAGAAAAGGCATCCAGTAAACTTCCGATAATCCGGCACCTTTGGGACCCAGGGGGTGCCGGATTATCAGATATGATGGACTATCAGAAGGGGGGGCTATGAGGGGTCTGGGGTGGGATGTGGGGGTATGCCACCCCAGACCCCTCATAGCCCCCCCTTCCGATAGTCCGGCTCTGCCCCAGGCGTCCCTGATTAAGCCGCTGCTGGTCAGTTTTACAGCAACTGAATCGGGGACGCCTGCGGCAGAGCAGCTGGGGTGCTGCCGGGTTGGTCCCGCAGCACCAAGGGGCAGCACTACGGGACCAACCCGGCAGCACCCCAGCTGCTCTGCCCCCGGCTTCCCCGATTCAGCTGCTGGTCAGTTTCAGCAGCCGCTGAATCGGGGAAGCCAGGCGCAGAGCAGCTCCAATTGTCCTGCTGCCCCGAGCACTTCCGCATTCCTGATGGTGCCGGACCATCAGGAGTGCCAGAGCATTGGATGCCGGACCAATGGAGTTTCACTGTACTTAGTTCTAATTCACTAAAACTTTATTTCATGCAGATTCTTGCCCTAAAGAGCTGTTCTCATTTCAGGCATAATCTTCTAGTCAGTGACAAACTCTTTTGCTCTGACTTAGGTCTCCAGTCCTCTTTAAAGTTCTTTGTATCCTTTTAGGGTGGGCTAGGCAGTTTCCCAGACCAGCCAAAGATAAGAGGGAATTGCTTCCCTTTGCTTAAATAGATTCTCCCACAGGGCAGGAACTCTTTGTTTTACATCTCCCCCTTTTTGTAGAAAAATATCATGTTAAAAACGGATTCCAGCATCAGGTGGTACGGTTACACGTCTCTCCAGCCAACCACCTCCAGAATTATGGGACAAATGAGGCTATTTAAAAGTTCACTGCCCAGTCCTTAGGCTCATTAGCACATTTAAATCTATAAACAGACTCACACTTGAAGAACTGGCTGGGGTGGGGGGGATCTGCCCCAACTCTGCCCTTTCTGCCTGAGGTCCCGCCCCTTCAGGGGCCCAGAATCACTGCCCCTCTTGCAAAGGGCACCAGGTCCAGTGCAGGGGGCACCAGTAAAGCCCTGGCATCCACTTCATGCTGACTGTAGGTAGCTATCCCACTGTGCACGTGTTCTTTGGAAAGGGTTTGCAATGCCTCATGGGGCGAGTACAGCATAATGGGACACAGATTTCTCAATCCCATTGTGCCAGAAGCACCCTACTAGTTTGCCAATCACTTTTCAACTGAAGTGTATTTGGGGGAAGGGAGGTGACGGAGTTTGTGTGTGTGCTGGGAAGGGTGTTAGAGACTGCATGGAAGAGGAGGGTGCATGTGCCAGTGTGGGCGGGGGGGTTGGGGAAGAGTATGACTGCATGCTGTCATTAAGTTCAGACAGCAGCCTGAGGGGGCAAGTGGCCCTTCCCAAAGCAGCAGCTCCTGGCTCTGCACAGCAGCCTCCCTCCAAAAAGCAGCAACTAATTCTGCCTCCAAGTGGTTCTGTGATTCCCTCCAAGGTCTCCCACAGCCTCCTCAGCTCTGGGAAGTGGCTCCCCCTCAACCACTCAGGGAGCTCTCCAGGGTGAAAAATGTCAAAGCTTCTGGGAGCTTTGAAAAGACGGGAGAGGCACATGCCTGAAGGGCAGCCAAGTTCAAAACAGTGAGAGGAGCGGTCACAATAGGCATTGTGGGGAGGCCAGTTACTTTGACATAATGAAAGGCAACATTTACACTGGCACTTTGTCAACAAGACTTTTGTATAAAAAGCCCTATGTAGCTTGTGGAGGTGGTTTTGTTTTGTCACCAAAAGTGGCATTTTTCAAAAGTGGAATGTTTTTCAAATATTTTGCTGTGCGCACAGCACACCTCTGCTGTTTTGTTACATTGCAGAGTTTTGGTAGTCAAGACCTCAGACTGGCTATATTCCAACAAACCTCCAACCCCTGGTGTGTCTGGAGACTATAGACCCTAGCACAGCTAAGTGGCTGTGAAGTTGAAGCATTTTTGGGTATCTGTAGACTAAAGCCTTGCATGCATACAAATTTATATCTGCAAATGTGGATATCCATGGATATAAATCAGTGTTCACAGAACTGTGGGACTCTCCTGGGAACCACAGTGGCAAAAGGAGCAGAATGTGGAGCTGCTACTCCCAGGAGCCAGCACCCTACATTGGCAACTCCTTCTGCACGACTGTACTGCTCCGACCCCACCCACTAGAGTAGGCACTGGGCTGACTAGCATGCCACTAAACAGGAGAAACAGAGAGCTGTGTGGAAGGGATGGTGGCAGGGTTCGGGGAGGGGGGGGGCGGATTACAGCCACGCTGGTGGAGCTGCCAGTGCAGGGTGCTGGTTCCTGGAATCAGAGGTTCCACGTTCTGCTTCTTTCATAGCTGCTACAGTTCCCGGGAAAGCCCTGCGGTTTTGTGGATACCAATTTATATCCGTGGATGTCTGCATCCGTAGATATTAATTTTTTATCTGTGCAGAGCTCTAGGTATCTGCATCCCTTGGATACTACTGAATAGGGCTGTAAGAGTTTAACCAGTTAAACTTCCGGCCACTGCTAGGAGCCCGCAAAGCCAACAGCGCCAGCAACCCACTGAGTAACTGAATTAATTTCAATCAGGTATACGCTTAGTGGGGTTTTTTTGCATCCCTACTACTGAGATATCAATCTGTGATTATTGTGTTCTAATATGAATGAGGGATTTAATACCTCAGTATTTATGCATGAGAATACAATCTTTCCCAATAAAACTGTTGCTAAGACAGAACTGTAAAGGTTCCACTTCACCATTCAAGTTACATTAAATGGAGTTTAAAGTATACTGGCCTTGACAAAAACTGCTGTTTACACTTGCAAACATTACTACTTATATATTATTTTAACAGTATCTAAACAAAACTGGATTGACTTCATTTGAGGGAGGTTTTATGCTATATATTTATTAAAGTGCCATGTATATTGCTAAATAGATCCTTACCTTTAATATGATTTGACTTTTGACCTCAGTGACATCAAGAACTTCAATTAATGGTTGGCTTTCCAGTGTTGACTGGTTGAGGAATGAAGGGCACAAGACATTGTCCAGAAATTCATCAATATTTTCTTCACTGACAAATAACCTCTCCTAAAGGCAAAAAACCAAAGTTACCTGTTTACATGTTCTTTTCACATTGTGTTTAGGTGGTTTTGTACCCAACAACCCACTAAGTATACATATATGCATACAATTTTGATTCTGAACATACACGAGACACATCCATACTACTTGTGAAAACAGTATCGTTTAAATCTCTGGTTTAATAAATTCTAAATTAGATATTCAGAAGTAGTGAGAGATGAACATGAAGAAAATGTTTTAAATTATTTCTGTACTAAATAGAGGTCTGTCTCACACAAAGGGCAATGGTTTAAATGAATGTGTGTTTTCTACTTGTGTGTTTGTTTAAAGTTTCCATTTGAGGAACCATTGCAATGAAAAGATTGTTTCAACTATCCTCCCTTCTGTTTTGATATTTGCTTTAAAATAGTTCTGGATATGTGGATTTGCTTAATTACCTTGCCTTAAGAAAAATACAAATATCTAATTAGTTTGTAATTCCAGCTCATTTTAGTCATCAAATTTCAAGATTAGGCCTTCTAGAGTGGAGAGTATGAAATATATATGACAATATCCATTTCAGATCTGTGTAACAAAGTAATCTTTAAGCTCTTCATTCAGGTATGAATAAATACCAGTGGGAATGGAATGGAATGGAATGTAGTTTACAGTTAAATAAGATACTTCAGTTAGGGATGTAAAAGAGTAGTCAAATAGTAGACTATCAGATAAAGCCTAGGTTTATCAGGTTTATCGACTATTCACATCTCCCTCTCCCCCCTCCCCTTTCTGCCTCTATATTGGGGGAAGCAGGAGCCGGTGCTGAGGGGAGCCAGCTTAAAAGCCAGTTTCCCCCGCACCATCTTTGCGACGCAGGGAAGAAAGGTGGTGAAGATGGAGAGGCTCAGAGGCTCTGCCTTTTAAATGTAGTAAGAGCCGCCCAGCTCTTACCACATTTAAAAGGCAGAGCCGCAGCAGTCTGACCCAGCGCGAGCCAGGACTGAAGCAGTTACGGCTCATGCTGGGTCCTGGACCTACTCCCACTCTGCCTGCACTCCTGGATCCTACTACATTTAAATTGGAGAGCCACAGTAGCCCCTTACTGACTAATCGTGTAACTCGATACAAATTGTATCAAGTACACAATTAGTCATTTACTCGATACTTAACATCCTTAATTTCAGGATATATTTTTCAGGCTATTCATGTGAAGTTCAGGTGCACCATGAAGCATATTTCTATTGGTCTTATGACTCAAACCAGCAGTGATTATTAAGGGTCCAAAATACCCCAGGAATAATATTTTATAGATTTATTCATTTGTTTCTTTTTCTGTTCAACAATAAATTCTTCTATTATGTAAAACTATTGGACAAAGGTTAACTTCCCTTTTCTAGGATTCTCAATTACTGTTTTAATATACACACTTTTAAATCCGTCATTCTTTTGTATTCCCTCATCTCATCAACCTAAAAACAGCTAGAATACGGGAAAAACCCAGTCATCAGGGAAGCCCTGTTCTTGTTGAATGCAACGAGGCAATTTTGAATATTTTCAGCTCTCTCATGCAACTGCAGCATTTTATCTGTGTCTGGGATCTCAAAATATATTTTTTTTCTCTAAAGGAAGCTACAATTGGGCGCATGAAACAGTTCCATATTCATACAATATTAAATGAAAATATGAAGATCATGTATATACTGTCAATGTACAAAGTATAGAATTAAACCTATTTTCTTCCCAAAGAGTTTACAACTGAAAACACATACACACTGACAGCAGGACAGATGAGGAAGGATGCAGAGAGATTATTCATGAAGAGAATAGTGTAGGGGGCCTTGTTTACACTAGTATCATCCACCACCAATAAGTTAATGGTGATTGCACTTGTGTAGACCAGCTTAGCCACTGATATCCCTGTCATGCTCCTGCATCAGACACGGAATAGCTATCCAAGCTTACTTCTCAGCAACAGGAACACATCTGGTGTGTATCAGAAAATTCTTTAATGCTTTGCCAGCTATTACTGAGGTTAGCTTAAAATGGTATTCTACAGTGCCACCTAGTGTGGAAGAGTAGAATAAACTTTAGAAGTCTGTTACATCTCCCCCTTTAAGTTCGAAATTCCTACCATTTATAATATTTACTGGAGATGTGATAGTGGAAATGATTAACCAATGATAAACCTCATTGGTTAACCTTCAAGATTACACACAGCCCTCCCCCCTCCTGTCTCTCAATCAGAGGCAGCAGAGGGAAGGACAGGCCGGTCAGCTCTGCAGGAACTGGTGCTCACAGGGAACCAATTAAAAGCTGTTCTCACCTGTTTCCCCCCCCCTCTTTCCCCCCTCCGCATGCCCACTTGGAAAAAGAATCTGAGTTGTCCTGCCCTCAGGAGTTGTGCTAGACCATATTCAATAGCTGCTATTGGTGTTAGCGTGTAACTTAAAAGAGCAACTTTCAGGGGGTAGCCAAGTTAGTTTGTACAGGATAAACTTAAACAACAAATGGTCTGGTAGCACTTTATAGACTAACACTGTGGTCACCAACAGGTCGATCGCGAGCTACTGGTCAATCTCGAGGCCTCAATCAGTAGCTCGCGAGGTGTCCTGTCTGCCCCGCCCCCATTTCCCTCCCACCCCCCAGAAACCCCACTACTTACCTCAAGACGTAGTGTCGGCTTCAGAAGTCCTGCAGCTTAGCGCCACTTCCGGCAATGCCAGAAGTGCGCTAGCTGCTCTGCCGGCCCCCTGCACCGCACAGGAGGGGTGAGTCAGCCCCGCAGGAGGCGTGCAGGGGGTTTCCGGCACGCGCGGGGGGTTGGCCCCGGGGCAGGTGTTCACGCGGGGCTTCCTGGCGCGGGGGGGTTGGCCCCGGGGCAGGTGTTCACGCGGGGCTTCCCTGTGCGGGGCGGGGGGGGGGCCGGGGGGGGGGGGGGGGGAGTTGGTTCTGGGGCAGGCGCGCGCGGGGCTTCCCTGCATGGGGGGGTGCAGGCCCCGGGGCAGGCACGCGCGTGGCTTCCTTGCGCGGGTGGGAGGGTCGGCTCCCTGGGTAGGCGCGCGCGGGGCTTCCCTTCAGGGGAGGGGGGGCTGCCCCTGGGCAGGCGCACGCGGGGCTTCCCTGCAGGGGGGGGGGGGTCGGCCCTGGGGCAGGCGCGCGCTCGGGGCTTCCCTGTGCGGGGGGGTTGGCCCCGGGGCAGGCGTGCGCTCGTTTCCCGGGGGGGGGGGAGAATGCTGAGAGGGGGGGAGATGCAGGGGACTCTCTGCGTCCACTGGCACCCCACTCCCCAGCCGCCAGTCCCGAGTCACAGAATACTGTCCCCACTCCTGTCTCTAGCCACAGAACTCGGTCCCCATTCCTGTCCCCTTTCCCCGAACTCTGTCCCCAGCTACAGAACTATGTCCCTATTTCTGTCCCCACTCCCCGAACTCTGTCCCCACTGGCACTCAGTCTCCTGTTGCAGAACCCTGTCCTCTGCCCTCCCAGCACCCTGTTCCCTCTCCCCTGCCCCCAGCCGCCGTACTCTGTCCCCACAAAATGTATAATTATAAATGCTTCATTTTAGATTTAAATAGCATGAATTAAAAAACAGACTATTTATTTCATAACTATAAACACGTGATTTTAATTGTATGTATCTCAATTTAAAAATAAACTGTTTATCAGAGTGTGTAAGTAAGGGCTGGGGATAGCAAGTGATGGACAGGAGGAGAATAGAGAGGGCGGGGCTTCAAGGAAGGGGCGGGGCGGTAGATCTTCGCCTGTTCTGAGATTTAAAAAGTGATCTTGGGTGTAGACCACTGGACTAACAAAACATGTAGCTGGTATCATGAGCTTTCATGGGCACAGCCCACTTCTTCAGATGACCAGAGTGGATCTTCCTTTTGCAGAATTACCTTATCTTCTGAACAGGGATGTAAAACGTCAGTTAAATAGGTAATCGTGAATCCACTGAAAATCTCAGTGATTACGTGCACTGCAAGCTCTGCAGTGTAAAGCTTAATTAAGCTTTATACTGAAGAGCCTGCAGCGAAGCCTCCCCAGGAGGAGCCCCTGCCAGCTCCGCTCTCTGACGTAGAGAAGCTGCTGGCCCGTTCCTGGGGAGAAGGTTTCGCTGCTGACTCTGTAGCTTGTTCCTGGGGAGCTAGCGTTTAATCTGCAGCAGGGAGGCTAAGCCAGGCTCACCATGAACAGCGGTTCCTCTGGCTGGCTGGCTGAAGCAGTCCCTACGTGTGGTGGGCCCCCACATGGCTGGAGCAGTCCCCTGCCCGAGATGAGCAGAGAGCTTCTCTAGCCCCTGCAGTTAACCAAAACCAGTATGCCTTACCCATTTAGAGTGATACTTACCGGATAGCCAATTAACCTTTCACATCCCTAGTCTGTACAGCTCTCTCAGCCTTTCCATTCACTTGTGGATAAGGTGGACTACTGGTAACATGATCAAAATCATATCTCACACAGAATGATTTAAATTCTGCTGCAGTGAATTGTGGGCTGTTCATCACTAGCAGTTCTGAAATTCCGAAATGAGCAACAGTAGCACCTTAAAAAATAGTCTAGTAGCACCTTAAAGACTAAATAGTTACAAGAGGCTGATAAGAACCATTGTTTCCACTTGGAAAGGAAGATGACCAACACCAGATACTACACAGACATCAAGAACCATTTGTTTGCACTACTTGTTTTTTAAGTTTTTCCTGTTACAGACTAACTTGGCTATCCCTCTGAAGCTTATCTACTCACTGTCTTTTTTTCTTCCTTCACCCGCCCTCCCCCCACCCTTCCCTTATTTATTCTTGGATCTGGACTTCCAACAGTCCTGTCATCTGAAGAAGTGGGTTGTGCCCACAAAAGCTCATGATACCATCTACATGTTTTTGTTAGTCTTTAAGGTGCTACTAGACTATTAGCTGTTTTTTAAGGTTGTTTTTATTAGTAGACAGTTTGGTTCAACAGGGTCTCAAGTTCACTTGTACTGATCTCCTTTCAAACAGTTCAGTGACACCAAATCTGCTGCTGAATTCTTCTATCTTTATCACTAGGCCCAACATGGCTGCCACAGTATGGCCAAGAAAGTTATTGGCCTCTGATCCTTTGATTACATGTACTCTAAATGCATTACTTGTGCCTCTGTATGCTATTTCCATGGTAGCCTGGCCTACGCAGTTCACAATGTTTCCTTGGCTAGTCAGAACTATGACAAATGACTTGAGCTCTGGGAGGCAATAAAGGGGATTGTAAGCCTTTCTGGGATGCCTGTGCCATAAATGTGGATTGTAAAGTCAATAGTTTTGCCATGAATATTCAGTTTAACTTTCCAGGCAGGCTCTGTGTCATCACAAATAATAAAGTCCAAAAACAATGGCTCTTGATTGTAATGTGAGCCAACTCACTAACTGCAGTAACCAGTGGCACCACATCTACATTTTGTACATTTATTACACCTTTTCCCCCTCTGTCTCGGCATGCATCATCTCTATGAATATGACAATTTCCTGCCTGCATGCAGAAGGTGTGGAATTTGTCCCTCCTAGCCTCAGAGGTCTTATGGTAAGGACTTAACATTAAAATTAACAAAGTCATCTGGTTTTGCTGTCTCACCCACGCAGTCAGATGTGTCTAGAGCAGGGGATGGCAACCTTTTCAAACCAAAGAGCCAAATAACATCAACATTCAGAACAAGTGGTCACCTAAGATCCATATAAGAATGCCTATTTGAATGACTGAAAATTGACACAATGATTAATAATATCCTAAATGAAACACGGTTCTCACAGACTTTATTTAATGGGACTTCTGCTGCTGCATCTTTTCGCACAGTTCTTTGAAGTTTACACCATAACTGGTCAAATCCAGCTTCATGAAGTGCATTCAGACTGCCCGTGGGGTGCAGGAGTCTGGGTTGGGGTGTATGAGGGGCTCAGGGCACAGGTTGGGGAGGGGAGGCAGAGGCGCCAGGGTGCCACGGCAGGGGACTGGGGACAGTGCAGGAGTCTGGAGATGTGGGAGTATGAGGAGCTCAGGGCAAGGGGTTCAGGTGTATGAGGAGCTCAAGGTTGGTGTGTGCAGGGATGCAGGAGTGTTATGATGCTGCAGTCAGATGGAGGCTGGGCCTCCAATTGGGGCTTGTTGGCCAGGCTTCATTTTTAAATAAAGTAAAATATTATGCCCAACACAAAAGGTTTCAACATGGTCTTTATTTATGGCTGGGGTGGGGAACTTTTTGGGTCGGGGCTACTGACCCACAGAAAAAAATCAGTTGGGGACTACACAAGTGAAAAGCAAAAAACACCACCCTCCAAAAACCCCTAATCCTCACTTATGTGGTCCCCAACTGAGACACCTCACTCTGTTGCTCCAGCCCCATAGTGGGGAGAGGAGCAGGGAGGACAGATGTTCAAGACCTCAGGCCAGATTTACTCTTCTGGGGTTCCAGGGTTAATGGATTTTGTGGGGCCCCTTGGACTCTGGGTTGCGGCCAAAAATGAGGCATTAAGTGTGTGGGGCAGGGCTGTCAGTGAATAGAATAGAGATGGGAGTGCAGGATCTGAGTGGGAAGTGAGGGTGCAAGGTCTGGCCAGGGGGCAGGAGCAGACTGGCTGTCTGGCCAGGGAGCAGGGTCAAGGCTGGAGGGGAGGTAAGGGGGGAGGGCCATGCAGGGCTGGGAATAGAGCTGCACACAGCCAGGAGCCCAGCAGCCAGCCCCCACCACAACCGGGCTCCGACTCCACTCCTGCCCCCAACCTCAGTGCTTGGCTGTGATTCCATCCCCAGCCCTGCTCCCACCCTCATCCCTGTGGCCACAATCTCAGCCCCCTTATCCCTATCCATGTTCCTCTCTTCAAGCCACACCCCACTCCTGGCTCCAGAAAAGGATGGGGGAAGAGGGATGGTGGAGGGCATGGTGCAGTCTTCAAAAGTTTGGGAACCGCTGATTTAAAGATACACTCTGCTTATTTTACTATAGCACAATGTAAAGAAAATTCCACAAAGAAATTGGAGGTATTTGCAATTCACAGCATCTGCGACCAGGCGCAAGCCAAGACAGCTGAATCCTGGTTCGTGCCCAGACCCCCACTACGCCTCTGCTTTTAAATGTAGTAAGAGCTGAGCAGCTCTTCTCAATGTAAAAAACAGGGCTACAGCAGAGTTAGCTCCTGGGCCTGGGAGCTAGCCATGGTGCAGCTCTTCAGTTTCCCCCTTTATCAACAAACACAGAACAGAATTTAACATCCTTAGTCTATATTTCAACTGTTTACTCCTGGAGTAACACCCAGAGAGCAGCTAGCCAGCATGCCTGGGGAAAGCTATTCGGATTAATTGGCCCACCAAGGAACATTCAACAATGAAGCATGGGAGGCACCCCAACTACACTAAATGGACATTCCTGCAAACCTTCAATCTGGAATGCAAGCAATTTTCCCTCTCTCTTAGGTATTCACACCTCTTAATCAACAATTGGGAGTGGGCCACATCCACCCTTAGAGAATTAGCATATAGGTGAACCCCGCTAAAATGGGACTCTCTGGTCCAGCAGAACCACGGATGTTCCAGGACCAGAGAGTCCTGGTGGAGAGCTGGCAGCTGGGAGCCCCGGGGGCCCCAGCAGGTCAGTGGGCAGCCAGCAGCAGGAGTAGTTTTCACTCTACTCCTTTCAATACTGGGCCTTTGCTGAGACTCTTCGGAAAGCTGCTATTAGTAGCAGTGATCTCTGCCGTGTGGACACCTGCCCACCATGATTTGAAATAGGGCCATCAAGCTTACTGGTTCATTTTACACAGACCACTCAACACCTGTCAGATAGTAACTGACTATAAGGTGTGACCCAGCAGATTTGAACCTGAACTAGTTACCTAGAAGTAAAAAGCTTTATATCCCATTAACTATCCCGAGCCAATCATCCTTTTTTCAAACCAGATCAGACAAACCTTCCACAACCACACGTATGTGCATTTAAGATTATTTCAAGAACTCTATATATTGG
Source organism: Pelodiscus sinensis (assembly GCF_052426305.1). Classification (NCBI taxonomy): domain Eukaryota; kingdom Metazoa; phylum Chordata; order Testudines; family Trionychidae; genus Pelodiscus; species Pelodiscus sinensis. The sequence goes on from NC_143056.1 coordinate 5,591,872, forward strand.
ATTTGTCATTTTAAGAGTAATTACCTGGAGAGTGTTGCTGTCTAAGCCAAAGTACATCTTCCTCCAAAGTCCAGCACTCTCAGGAGATTTGGCTAATCCTATTACAGCGTTATTGGGGGAGACATTAATATCAGTCTCTGGGGGAGCCAGCTTGTTTTCAACAGAAAACTGCAAGAGAAAGGAGTAGGAAGCCGCATCCTTAGAACAGAAACTCAGTCTATAATGATTTGTGTCAACTTCCCCCTTCAAACTCTCTGACCGGATGTTTGGCACCTGCAAGAGCAGGGTCAGGGATTCTTCGTCTTGGGTGCACTGGAAGGGGGGACAAATTGGAGCGGCAGAGATGCTGGGGGCCACAGGAAGGTCTTGTTGGCTACTGCAGCTGCTAGGAGGCTCTGCAGTGCTGCGAAGGCTATTGGTGGGCACGGCAGGGTACAGACTGCTGCTGGGGCAGGTGGGAAGATCTGCACCGCTGTTGGGTGCCCAGGGAGGATGATCCGCCTCGCTGCTGCAGGGGGTGCCTGTGGTAAGGTCCGTGCTGCTGGTAGAGATGGGAAGATCTGCACCGCTGCTGGGTGCCCGGGGAGGATGATCCGCCTCGCTGCTGCGGGGGGTGCCCGTGCTAAGGTCTGTGCTGCTGGTAGAGATGGGAAGATCTGCACCGCTGCTGGGTGCCCGGGGAGGATGATCCGCCTCGCTGCTGCGGGGGGTGCCCGTGCTACGGTCCGTGCTGCTGGTAGAGGTGGGAAGATCTGCACCGCTGCTGGGTGCCCGGGGAGGATGATCCGCCTCGCTGCTGCTGGGGGTGCCCGTGGTAAGGTCCGTGCTGCTGGTAGAGATGGGAAGATCTGCACCGCTGCTGGGTGCCCGGGGAGGATGATCCGCCTCGCTGCTGCCGGGGGTGCCCGTGGTAAGGTCCATGCTGCTGGTAGAGATGGGAAGATCTGCACCGCTGCTGGGTGCCCGGGGAAGATGATCCGCCTCGCTGCTGCCGGGGGTGCCCGTGGTAAGGTCCGTGCTGCTGGGGCGCTCCGGTGTCACGGCGGGAGCCCGGCCACTAAGCCCTGGCGCACACGCTTCCTCAGTAGGAGGCGGCAGCCGGAGCTCCCCCTCTTCCTCGCCAACTGCAGGCCCCGCCTCTCCCCGGTCCGCCGAGGAAACCGGCCCGCGCTCGCGCTCCCCGGGGCTCGGGGCCACGACGGGCAGCGTGACGAGCAGCTGCCGCGTGGCCTTGTGGAAGGCGGCCCGCCCGCGGCTCTCGTCCACCGCGTAGGGCAGGCGGAGGCGGAGGCGGTAGGCGGGCCGCTGCGAGTCCAGCCGCAGCTCCCGGCCGCGGATCTCCAGGGCGGCCTGGGCGGCGGCGCTGAGCAGCGGCAGCTCGATGGCGACCACCAGCTCGCGCGGCACGGGGCTGGGCGCCGAGTCGCGGCAGCAGCGGTAGTCCAGCAGGTCCACGTGGGAGCGGTGCCGCAGGCTCCAGCGGGGCGTGGTGGGCGACGGGGGCTGGGCGGCGGGCGCGGGGGCCGGGCCGGGCGGGGCGGGGGGGTAGGCGTAGGGGGAGGGGAAGGGGGCAGCGGCGAGGCGGGCTCGGCGGGGGGCGGGGCGCCGCCGGGCAGCGGCGTGCGGAGGACGGCGGCCTGCGGGACCCCCTTGTAGGCGGTGCCGCGCAGCGGGGCGGCGTTGGCCCGGTCCAGCCGCACCCCGAAGCGGCCCTGCACCGCCTCCAGCGCCGTGTCGCTCACCATGCGCCGGAAGCGGGCGCTGCGGGCGGCCAGGCGCAGCGTGTCCGGGTGGAAGACCACGTCGTAGAGCAGGCGGCGGCGGCCGGCGCGGCCCAGCTCCTCCCGGCCCGGGGCCAGGCAGTAGGGCAGCGACCAGCGCTGGCCGCCGGGCTCGGCGCGGGCCTCGGGCCGGCCCAGCAGCGGGTTGCTGCAGACGTTGAGGTAGCAGCGCTGGGCGCCCCCCTGGCTGGTGCGCAGCACGTAGCCCGGCGCGGGGTGCACGAAGCGCACCTGCACCCCCCGCTCCCGCTCCAGCGCCGCCACCTCCTCCTCGTAGCGCCGCCGCTGCGCCGGGTCGGCCAGCTCCGCCGCGTACTCCGCCAGCAGCGCCCGGAACCGCTCGTCGCGGAAGGCGCCCTTCAGCCGCTCCACCTCCTCGCCGGTGAGCTGCAGCTCCTCCAGGCCCGAGCGCCCCGCGGCCGCCATGGCCGCCGCCGACCGCGGGTCGCCGTGGCAACCGCGACAAACAAAATGGCCGCGGGTCGCCGTGGCAACCGCGACAAACAAAATGGCGGCTCGGCCTGCCCCCGCCTCCGGGGGGCGCTGGCTCGCGGCCCGAGGGCGCGCTCACTTCCCTCCGGCCTCCCCCCGCGTCCAGATAGTTGGTACAGGCCACCCTCCCTGCCCCAGCCTGTGCATTGCTAGGGGCATCCCCTCCCCCTCCCAACTTGTACTTGCTGCTTTGATGCCCCCCCTCAGGGCAGCTGCAGGACTCGCTCCTGGCCCCCCTGGGGGCTCCCCCCCCCCGCTGTCCAGCAGCAGTTAGGGCCCAGCCTGTGTCAGTCAGTAGCAAACTTCCTGGGTGGCTCCATCCCACCCCCAGCTGGCAATCACCAAAGACAGCACCGTGTAGCACTTACACCAGCTTGTTCGTCTTCAATTCGGTGATGAGCTTTCATGGGCCAGACCCACTTCCTGGCTACGTCTAGACTGGCATGAATTTCCAAAAATGCTTTTAAAGGAAAAGTTTTCCATTAAAAGCATTTTCGGAAAAGAACGTCTAGATTGGCAGGATGCTTTTCCGCAAAAGCACTTTTTGCGGAAAAGCGTCCATGGCCAATCTAGACGCGGTTTTCCGCAAAAAAGCCCCGATCGCCATTTTCGCGATCGGGGCTTTTTTGCGGAAAACAATACTATGCGGTCTACACTGGCCCTTTCGCGCAAAAGTCTTTCGGAAAAAGACTTTTGTCCGAACGGGAGCAGCATAGTATTTCCGGAAAAGCACTGATGATTTTACAGGAGATCGTCAGTGCTTTTCCAGAAATTCAAGCAGCCAGTGTAGACAGCTGGCACGTTTTTCCAGAAAATCAGATGATTTTCCGGAAAAGCTTGCCAGTGTAGACACAGCCCCTCAGATTAATTTGTGGAAGAATATTGGCACAACCACATATACCAAATTGATACAATAAAAAAAATGAACACACATGAAATTGACAAATCAAATTTTAGAACAGAGTGGGGGTGAGGAGGGAAGGTTAGTGTCTGTGAGGTAATGACATAGGGGTGAGGGTCTGGCCCACGAAAGCTCATCACCTAATAAACCATCTTGTTAGTCTTTAAAGTGCAACATAGTCCTGTCTTTTGTTTCAGCTACACCAGACTAACATGGCTGCATCTCTGTTAGCTAGCAATGAATATCTGAAGGTAGCAATGCATTCTCCCCCATCTGCAGAGACATCTAGCTTCAAGCCTTCTTGTCAGGCTAAGCTTCAGAGTCCCTTTTAAGTGCTGCATAGTCCTGTCTTTTGTTCCTTTAAACTTCCACTTAAAAAAAAAAAAAAAGTCTTCACCTTAAGGCATGAGGTCTCCCACTGAGGTTCTTTAAAATAATATGGTTAAATAACAAGATTAAAAGCTAGTGTAAGAGCTATTCAAGTTTACATAGAGAAAAGTCCAGCCCTTTTTGAAAAGTATATCTTTTACGAAATCTATTGCTTTAAATGATTTTTTTAAATTGGTTTCCCATTGCAAGGACTTTATTCCTTTTGACTGAAAATAGTTTAGTGTGATTGAGATTTAGAAAGAAGCACCTCAGACATGGAAGATTTTTTCTCATGATGCACAAACTGTGGGTAGCCACACCACCTCATCAAATGGATTACTGCCCAATTTTTGCAACAACTTTTTAAAAATTGTTAGCCTCCAACTTTAAATGTGGGTGATGCTTTATTAATTATAGGGTTAATTTCTTGTTTGTGTGTGCACGCGCGCACACACACACACACACACACTCTGACTAACCTAGTGGGTCTGGCCCATGAAAGCTTATCACCTAATAAACCATCTTTTGAGTCTTTAAAGTGCTACATAGTCCTGTTTTTTGTTCTAGGTCAGACCAGTATCCTGCCTTTTGTCAGTGACCAGTATCAGATGTTTCAGAGCAAAGGAATAGAACAGGGCAATTTATCAACGGATCCATCTGTTGTCTAGACTAAGTTTACAGGTTAAGGGATACCCACAGCATAGGGTTGCTACCTTGACCATCTTACCTAATGGCCATTGATGGAACTATCCTTAATCTAGTTTTATTGAACCCAATTACACTTCTGGCCTTCCCACCTTCTTGCATAAACAGCAGCACAGTGATGCATGAGGCTTTTCCCAGTGCAAGGAAGCACAAAGCCAGGTAAGCATCCCCACACATGCCCAGACCCCTGCACCCGAATCCCCCTCACTCCCCTTTCCCTTGCCAAGACCACACATCCCCAGCTTGCTTTGACACCCTCCCCCTGGCAGAAACCCTGCCCCCAGCCTGCGCCTGCACCCTGCCCCAACTCCCTTCTGGCCAGACACCCTATCCTCAGTCCATTCCTGCACCCTCCCTCCTGGCCAGACACTCTATTTCCAGCCTGCTTTGCATCCTACCTCCCACGCAGACAGCGCAGCTTCTCCCCCTTCTGCACCACACCTCCATCCCTATCCCACTTGCTGGCAGCCCTGTCCCACATACATTTTTGTCCCCAGCCCAGAGCCTTAGGGGGGATCCATAAAATCCACTAACTCTGGAACCCCAGAAAAGTAGATCTAGCCTATGGGAAGCTCTGAACCTCAGTCCTTCATGTCCCTTCCCCTTTCCCCGTGGGGCTGGTGCATCAGAGGAGGGAGGTGTCTCAGTTGGGGGCCACATCAGTGAGGGTTGGGAGGAGTGTTTTTGCTTCTCACTTGTGTGGTCCCCAACTGATTTTTCTGTGGGTCAGTGGCTCCTGACCCAAAAAAGGTTCCCCACCCCTGCCATAAATAAAGAAAACATTGTCACCTTTTGTGTTGAACATAAATTAATATTTTATTTAAAATCAAGTTTGAATAACATGAGAGTTAAAACACTTCATCTGTTTAATAATTTAAACTAAACTATTCTCCCTAGCTGCAGTAATAGCAAAATGGCTCGGGCATAATTATGGGGGAGGTCTAGGTTGGATATTAGGAAAAACTATTTCACTAGGAGGGTGGGTGGTGAAGTATTGGAATGGGATGCCGAGGGAGGTGGTGGAATCTCCATCCCTGGAGGTTTAAGTCTCGACTTGACAAAGCCCTGGCTGAGTTGATTTAGTTGGGACTGGTCCTGCTTTGGGATGACTCCTGAGGTCTCTTACAGATCTATGATTCTTTGTAATTAACGGTGAGTTTCCATTAGCAGCTGGTGGTCCATGGAAAGGTTTACATTGAGCCAAGTAGTCCATGGACTAAAAAGCTTGAGAACCACTGATACACACAGTTAGTAGTTCTGCGGTTTCATATTTGAATTTCTGCAGAACTCCTGGGTGAGTACCTTCTGGTTACTTGTAATGGTTTGTTTTTAATTTGAGAGCTCCATTCAGTCTGAAGGCAACTTTACGCTTAAAACACTACATCAACACCATTGCACCAGGTCTGGTGAAGACTCTCCGTGCCAACAGGAGAATGCGCTCCCTTCAGCAGAATTACTTCACCTCTTCAAGAGGTGCAGGCTGTCAGTGGCAGAGAATCTTCTGCTGACATAGTAGCATGGACAGCACTTGGGTCACTAACTTGTGACCCTAGGGGGGTGGTGTCATCGTTTTCACACCCCTAGGCAACGTACATTAGATCAATGTAAGCAGTAGTGTAGACCTGCTTCAAGCCTCTGCTTTGGTTTTGTTAAGTAGTTTCCATAAAGCTTGCAGGCATGTCTAAAAGGAAAAGTCTGTAGAGATTTTCTATTTAACAAGCTCATGTTTGGGGTAATTCCCCTTTTTGAAGCTAAACACTGCTGTGGTGGGTTTCCTTGGCATTTCCCCTCCTACAAGGATGTTAAATTTGCCCTAAGAAGCAGTCATTAATGGTGGCTAGACACTTTCTCTCTGAATTCCATGACTTGATAACCAGTTTGTGTAGCCTCTACTCTCCCTAAGTATTTCATTGTCACCACCTGGTCATGTGGTCAGTAATATGTTCCTACTACTATACTCTTATTCAAGCAAAGAACTTCTGTTCACAGGGATTCTATGGTACTGTTTGATTAATCTTAAGATTTTTACTATATTTGATTATGCCTTCTTTCACATGTAGCGCCACTTACCCAACACCACTACCTATTTTGTCATTCCTCTGAATTTTGTACCCTGTGTAAGAATGTTTCACTGAGTTTCTGATATACCTGTTGTCGGAGTATTCTCCTTTAATACCAGTCACTGAAGTTCACCCATCTTAGCATTTTAGACTTCTAGCATACAAGCACTTATAAAATGTGTCAGTATTTACTTGTCTTCATTCAGGTGAGGTAACTGAACAGGACTCTGGGTCTGGCTCTACTTTATCAACGACTCTCTGCTTTACTGGAATATAGGGGGGATTTAATAAAAGAGGCTACTCTAAAACAATGGTTCTCAATCATAGATATGTATACTTGTGGGGTACTCAAAGGTCTTCTGGAAGTATTCAACTCATTTAGATGAGGTTTCAGCCCCTGGTTGTTGCAAGGCTGCCATTAGGGAGTGTTAGTTCAGAGAATTGAGGTTCTGAATTTTAATCTCTTACCTAGAAGCTTAAATTTGGTCTCTAGAACCTGTCTCCTACCTTTCCCTAAGACCTTGGTAACAACAAAAACAAAGTCAAGCAGTTAGTAACTTTAATGTCCCTTCTTGTTTTTCAGGTGGCCTCACTGGATCACATACAAGAATGGTGTTAGTGCAGAACTATCAAAATACTGCAGTTTTTAAAATGTTATAATTGCTCTTGAATAAAATTCTGACTCACACAATTTAGTGTCTATCCAAATGCCTCTAACACATTTCTAATTGTGTACAGACCCTATGGCATACAAAACTTCAGTGAGAAAACTTTTTACATCATACTCTTTAGCAGCCAGGCTCAAATCTTTGTCTGCCAAAGGAAACCTTTGATTGCCAGTACTTTTCCCCCTCACTAGTATTTCACTTGTTTTCATCAAACACTAATGTAGTCTGAGCCAAACTAGGTTTTAGACTCTCACAAGGTGCAGACTATTACATGCTGGTTTCAAAGGAGGCTGTGCAAATACTTAAGGCATATACTTATTTTTAAAGTGTCAAATCAAATGTAGAATCATATTTTACCCTAAAGGAAACAAAATGGCTCAAGAAAGGTACTCTGTATGTGTGTCACAAGTAGATCCTGACTTCAAAGAGCAACCAGCACAAGATAAAAAAATATTCTTAGAAGAGACATACAATTTTGAATACGTACTACTTAATGTTAAATATATCCTCAGTATCTGTTTTCATTGCATCTCCACTTCTAGTTTTCAATTGTGCAGGTTAACTCAAATAACGAATGGGCCTGCAGCACCTTAAAGACTAATAAAAATGTGGATGGTATCATGACCTTTTATGGGCACAGTATAATATGAATCCTGCATTCTTCTAAGAAGCATTTTTTCCTGTAAAAAATTTATTTACAAAGTTTACCGGTCTTTTGCACTGACATTTAAAATGAATAATTAACAATGAAATAAATTGACAGCCATATGAAACAATCTAAAGTTAGTTCGGCAATATATTGGAATAGAATGTCTGACCTCCTCCTGCAGTCTTTCAGAAATTCAGAGACCTTGAAGTTTGCTGAAAATATTAAAAACAGTATTTAATGTTTATAACATGCATCCTTGTTTCTTGAAACCAATTCATTTACCATTGTGCTCTTTGAAAGGTTCAGTGAAATCAAGCACTTTAAATCTGTTTACCAAATTAGAGGGGTATTTTCTACCTTCTGGTCAAAGTTGCATGAACATTTCTGTTGATAGTTCCCCTTGTTTTTATGGATTTATACCAGTCATTTATACAATCTTTTTCACATTTCTCATAAGCCCCCACTGTAGTAAATTCAAATTGAAGCAGATCTCAGTGCAACAGTTAACCTTGTATATGAGCTTTCTGTTTCTAGTAAATTTTGATGGGTCTTCTTGCACCCCCAACACTGTCTAAACTATTAAATTAACCTACAGCTACTTGTTAACTAAATCATGATCCCAAGCATGTCAGAGAAAATTGCACTTGTAGTAGTAACTGGAGCTAATTAAATCCAATAAACATGATTAGGAATACATGGTTACATGGATATTCAAAAGTATGGACATTTGCATTCAGACTTTGCATTCAGCTATTGCTTCATTTAACAAATAAGTATATGAAAATGGCTATTTCCTGCCCTGAGGTTTGTGTACATCACTCATTCGTTTCAGAGGGAGCTGCATGTTTGTATCCGAAGGCAAAAGCTGACCTTTTGCTTCACTGTCTCCCAGTATGATAGGGTGGGCTAACCAGAGAATATGTTCTTATTAAAAATACATCCTTATCTATATCATTAAATATTCCCATTCATTCTGAGAAGAAACCAAGCAAGAAATGGTTATATTAATCATTTGTTAATATCAGATCCTGACGCTATTTACCTGTCTTCTACTGTTTTGTTGGAGGGATAGAACACCTTGAATGAAAATCCACTTCTGGGAAAAGAACCCTATAATAAAAAATACACCAAATTTGTGTCAGTAGAGTTTGCAATGTTACTGTGCAACAAAGTGTAACTGCTTTCTTTTTGTTTGATAACCATATAATACTTTTCCTCCTATATTTGGCCTACTAAAAATACAATTGAATTTATTCAATGAAATTATGTTAAGATATCGTGTAATTCTCTGCTTGTTGGTTATGTCTCCTTACTTTGATAAAGCATAAAGTAAATCTTACAGGATTTATGCAGAGGCAGTCACTATTAGTCACAGTGAAGGGATCATATTTATCTGCAATGACGATCAGATCTGGCACAGGGTACACTCTCAAGGCATAATCATATGCCCAAAATACAGGGCTAACATAAAGTGGAAGTGGAGTCAGATGTCCTTGTGATAATATAGTCTTTACAAACTGTAAGACAAAAGTAAAAGAAAATAATCCAAATTAAATGTTCAATCAGCCAAAAGTCACGTTTGCCATACTTAGTTACCAATTGTCCCATCTTAAAAGCGACTTAGAGATGCTTATAGCTTTTATGTACTTCTCCTCCCTTGTTTATCAATCAGTGATATGCAGTAAAGCTCATGCATTTGTGAAAAGAGCATCTACTGCTTATATCTCACTAGAAGTCCCAATCCTGTCTGCACCACAACTACCAACTGTGCGGTCTCAATTGCACTCTCAGGCTACGTCTACTCTGGCATGATTTTCCAGAAATGCTTTTAACGGAAAAGTTTTCAGTTAAAAGCGTTTTTGGAAAAGCGCGTCTAGATTGGCAGGATGCTTTTCCAGAAAAGCGTGTCTAGATTGGCAGGACGCTTTTCCGGAAAAAGCACTTGTTGAGGAAAAGCGTCCGTGGCCAATCTAGACACGCTTTTCCGCAAAAAAGCCCCGATCACCATTTTCGCAATCGGGGCTTTTTTGCGGAAAACAGTACTGTGCTGTCTACACTGGCCCTTTTGCACAAAAGTCTTTCGGAAAAAGACTTTTGCCCGAACGGGACCAGCATAGTTTTTCCGGAAAAGCACTGATAATTTTACAGTAGATCGTCAGTGCTTTTCCGGAAATTCAAGCGGCCAGTGTAGACAGCTGGCAAAGCGGCTGATTTTCTGGAAAAACTTGCCAGTCTAGACACAGCCTCAAGCAATAAGCTCAATGGAATAACTTTATATATAATCAAATCCCTAACTTCATATATATAAAAAGGTTAAGGTTACTGGTCAACCCCCCTTAACCGTTGACCCCAATGACTCCAGGCAGGCCAGAGCAGCCCCAGCCACATCAGCGGGCTGGCTCTTTAATCAAATAACTGCTTAAATGAAATACATTTTAATTATTTAAATGGCAACTTTTAAAACAGTATTTACATCCCCAAGTCAAATCAGACTTATTCCATGAATTATACTGTGTTTGAAGGCCCACCAAGCACTTTTAATGGAAGCATTACATACACGTGACTCTAGGGTTCCACTAATATTAAGATCTGAATATGCCATAAAGTCAATACCACGGCAAGGTTTTTTCCCCCCTCTCATTAAATTGCTTTAATGATGCAGACTGAATAGGTGAAGGACACCGTGGCTGTGTCTACATTGGCAAGAAATCTTGCCACCTGTCGACACTGGCTGTGAATATTTGAGCAAAAACACTAACGTTCTAATGTACAAAATCAGTGCTTCTTGCGCAAATACTATGAAGCTCCCGCTCAGGGATAAGCCAGTGTAGACAAGCAATGTTAATTTCTTGCGCAAGAAAGCCTGATGGCTAAAATGGCCATCAGAGCTTTCTTGCGCAAGAGAGTGTCTACACTGGCACAGATGCTTTTGCACAAAAGCACATCCATGCCAGTGTAGACGCTCTCTTGTACAAATACTTTTAACGGAAGAGTTTTTCCGTTAAAAGTATTTGCGCAAAATCATGCCAGTGTAGACGTAGCCCATAAGTATACCACAATGCAGTTCCCAGGACAGAGAAAGATGTTTTTGGTCATGAATATAGGAAGTAAAGCTCTGTGTGGCATTTGTGCACAGACAAAATGAAGATTTATAAATGTGTTTTCTTGACTGACGTGCACTTGACACAAAAAGGCCACACTGTTGTGTCATGTGGTGAGCGAAGGAAGTCTGAGACAAACAGACACCAAGTTGGCAAGTCTTGGGTACCCAACAACAAAAAAACAGAGCTATATAAACTCAGCCACCACTGTGACCCCCTGCAATATCAAGGCACAAAATGAGCTAAACCTTTCATTAAGTAGTAAAAATTTCTTGGCACAATAGTGGCACTAAAGATACTGGCTGCTAGAAAGTTCCAAACGTGCAGATAGGCGCATGTGCCCCAACAGTGGGATACAGAAAGACAAGGACTCAAAAACCTCTGAATGCTGTCAATTTGTTAGATATTCAGAAGTAAATTCTGTAGTAAAACAACTAAAGTAGTGGTAACATTAAATATGCAAACTTTTTTTATGAATACTGTCCTCAGCCACCAACCATTCAATTATGAGGATCTGTTATACGGAGATTGTGATAAACAACTAAAAGGTATACAAATCTTGCATTAAATGCAGTAAATCAAGGAGATCTTAACAAGAAAGGTTGAGCATACTCTTAACTTACATGGTTAGGAATATCCAAGTTGCTGCTAGGAAAGCGGACACAATTTCTGCACATTTTATTTACTAAATCTTCACGAAAAATGATGATTTCTTGTGTGCAGTACTGGACCCTGAATAGAAAATAAAGAAATTTTAATTTTTCTGGCATTGGAATGAGATAATGTTATGAAAGCCTGGAAAAATATTTCAATGTTAATCTCTTCTTATTGTTTATACCTACAAAAATTAAAAGATACATTGCAATTAAAACTACAGTCTCAAAACTTTTTACTGTCAATGTTCAAAGCTTTAATTTCCCTCTAATACATTTGTTGTAGCTATCACACATTTTCAGAATGTTACTCCCACGCACAAACTGACCACTTCCTAAAGCAATATGAAAAATCAGCAATAAGTGTTTCATATTTTCTGGTTAATATAAAAGTTTCCCATTTACCTGCAAGGATTTGTAGTGAAAACTGAATATGGCACCAGCTCTCTGAATTCACTAGTGATGTTTTCCGCTAGTGGTGGCCTAAAACAAAGAATAACATGTTGCAGAAGATTTGTATACTCTTTACCAACATAACACTAGAAAGTTCTTAATTAGAAAAACTATGTAGCAAACTTGCCTTGGCAAAATTGAACCAGGACCAGGATCTTCAGGGCCAGGAACAAACACAAATCGACTGCTATAAACAACATAAGGTACAACATATGTTTAATAAAATCCTAATTACAATTACCTAAATTTAAGATACACATGAATCAAACTACAAAGATGCTCAATAATGTTACTCTATGGGTACCCATTCTGGTGATCAGCTCCAGTTACTTGAGAGCTTTTATTATAAATTCAGAGCATCAGAAGATGGAGAGGATGTTCCTGGCTATTCCTGCCTTTTCCTCCATACTCTGAAATCCACATAGGGTACATCTACACTGCAGAGTTTAACTCAAAAGCTAAGCTACATCAATTGCATACCATATTTCGAAATAGGGAGTGTTTACACAACACTTATTTCAAAATAGAGCACTCTTCCTCTGACCCCTTATTCCTCGTATCACGAGGATTACAGGAGTCAGAGTAAGAAGTCCTCCAGCTTGACAGTATTTTGACACTATTTCGAAATAACTGCCTGCTGTGTAGACAGGGCCCCACTGTGCTAGATGATGTGTGTGTACACACTCACACAAGTCTAAGACAAGTGAGCATAAGGGCACATAAAACAAAGAGTAGTGTCAGCAAAGCGGTGGCCTAACCGCTATCACATTTTTTATAGGCATCACAGCAAAGGAGAGTTGTAAAGAGTTTTATAGGAGGGTCAGCCCCACTGCCATGGAAGAATCCTCTGAAAAACCAGAGAAATAACTGAGTACAGAAAATAGGGATGTTAAAAACAGCGTAATAGGGAAACCTGTAACCTCTAAAAATCTTAGTGCTTCCATGTACTGTAACCGCAGTTGCACACTTGGCTTTACACTGAAAAGCCCAAAGCGAAGCCTCCCCAGCAGCAGGGCCACCAGCCCGGCACCTGGTGAGGAAGCTTTGGTCTTATAATTAGGACTTGGGAAAAAAAGTGGGAGAGGAGGAGGAGGCTTTGCTGCAGTAGTGAAACCTCCCCATGAGCCAGCTCTTGCCCAGCTGGCTCCGCTCCCGGGGAGGAGGCTATGTTGCGGCAGCGAAGTCACCTTCACAGGAGCAGAGTGGGATGCCCTTGAGCACCTAGCTCTCGGGGAATAGGCTTTACTGCCCTGTTCACAGTGGGGAAGCCTCCCCAGGAGCCAGCTGAGTGTAACCAATACCATTAACTGATAAGCATCAACTTATCGATTAAATGATTAATCAGTTACACACTAACATCCCTAACAAAGATCATTTACAGAAACTTCCCTTCTACTAGTTTGCTTAAAATAATGGCTGTGGAAAGCTGATTGGGGGAAGAAGTGGAAAGGAAGTAAGAATGTATCAAGCCAATATTTCAGATGAAGCTTTCCGGGACTTGCATGTTTGAAGGCCTGCAGTTGCATCCAGCAGCAAAAGACCTTACATTTTAATATATAAAATCCAACGTAGGCCCTGATTTTGCAGCAAGTGTTGCATGGGTAGACCCCCACCTCTCCTCCACCACACACATCTCCCCTAGTGGGCACCAGGCACACACAGAAGTTCACCTGAAGAGCACTCTGGCAAGATCAGGGGCTATAACTAGTAAACACTGAAACAGTTCCAGAGACGGAGAACTGGTCTAACATTTGTTCAGCAAACAACAGCTCACGTTACACAGCTATCACAGGCTGAATCCAGACCTTACACACCTCCCAAAATAATAATATGGCCTTGTTTTAACACTCTGGCATGGTACTAGCTACACAACAGCTACACAACCATACATGGCCCATATTAATTAATGTAGCATTTTGATACATACCTTTTATGAATGCTGGGGTATTCACATATTATGTCTGCAAGAGCCTTAAGGGAACCTGAAGTCAGAAAAAAACGCATTTAAAGATTTCTTATGACACTATCTGTCAGGACACTAACATTTTGTAATTCATGAACTAGTCATATGTTTTAGGTCAAATAATAGGTCTAAAAATGAGTCTCCTAAAACATTATACAAATTAATAAAAATGAAAAAGCATGCATTTTATCAATATCTGTTGTCCAATTTATTGTACAATAAATATCTGATTACAAAGACTTTCATACCTTTTAGGGATTGAATTTGATTTTTTCCATATGGTGCAGATGAAAAATTTCCACAAAAGAAAAAGCAAGTTGGAGGCACAGAGGAGTAACCTGGGAAAGATACACGAACATTACACTCCATATTATATGGTACTTTAAGTATTCTTCACTGATGAACAGTTCCCCCTCTGGTCTGTTTCATTAGGGGTCAAAAGCTGGGGCAGTGATTTCAGCTATATCACTGTTAAAATGCACTAGGGATGTTAGTGTGTAGTCGTTTACAAGATTAATTGATAAGCCTGGCATAATCAGTAAATCATAATGACTACATGCACCTCCCCCCCCCCCCCGCTGCCTCTGTATCAGAGGCAGCAAGGGAATGGTGGGGAGGCAGGAACTGGTGCCCGTGGGTAGCTGGCCCAGCTCCCCACGTGTATCGGCTCCTGCTGAGCCACCTGTCCACCCCATGCTGCTGCCTCCCAGAGAGGCAACAGCACAGAGGTGAGGCAGGCAGAAGCCACTACACGTGAGGAACCAGTTTTTAAGCTGAACAAGTACCAAAGCTTTCTTACATATATATGATTTATATCCCATTTTTTAAAATGATTCTGTTCCAGGCTCAAGTCTGTTCCACTGGCTTAAAAAAAAAAAAAAAAAAATCAAAAAATGAAGCATCTAATTCTAACCAAAGGTTTTATGTTAAGGAAAGTTAAAATTCTAACCAATGTCTCTATTCTGATGCTACTCCCAAATATTATTTTAAGTTTTTAAAACACTTTCCATAAATATTCTTATCTATAAATAAAACTCTTATTTGACCTAAATTATATGCACTGTAAAGAGGATACTTAACTGATCAAGGTCTCTTTATTACTTTATCATATGCAATTGTAGATCAGTTTAAATCACTTCTTGTCAACATTTGTCAAAATAATTAATTGATTTCCATAATATCTGATACCAGGAGAGAGTCTGATCATTTGTCTCCAATATTCATAAATTAACAGCGATTTCCCACCTATGAATTTGTTTCTTTTTCCACTTCCAATCATTTGCATTCTATCCAAAGCAGAGAATCACATGTTGTTCCAAAAGTGTTTTGGAACACCAAGAGACAACTCATGGATCACTCAGACATTTGCTGTAAAAGAGCTGTCAACATTACTAATGTAACAATATGTGTGGGGAAAACTGCATATTTTAAGAATAAATCATAGTATGTTCTTTTTGCTAAAACCAACAAGGGTTTAAGAGGAAGTATCAGATTCCAACAAAGTAAAAGGTTTCTTAGAACAATAGCCAAGGAAGAAAACAAGGCAAGCATTCTTGTCACATCACATAACAGGGCTACAATTCAAAATAATATTATTACTAAATGAAATAGAGAGGTATCTGTGCTCACAGCTTTTTGCAAAAACACAATGCAAATCAGTTTTTAAAACTGTTTAACAGGGGTCCAAATTAGAAAAATAATATGAGCCATGAATCAGAGCTGGAACTACTTAAATACTGACTTTTCATCAGAATTGTGCATAGGTTTCGCAGGGTTCCACATACTCTTAAGTGGGTGATGAAAGAGTAACAGATTAGATTATCACAGCTTGAAGAAAAGTACATCAATTTTTTTTGGGGGGGCAAAAGAGCCTATTTAAGGTAATAAAGCCAAACAAAACTACTTAAACATTCTTCAACATAAGATTCAGATAAAAAGGCAAACACTGCACCTACCTGAAAACATAGTGTGAAGCTTTTCTAACACTTCCGCTTGGTCCAGCCACACATCAGAAACAAAAACAAACATGGCATCTTCATTTTCACTCTCCAGTTGTTTCAGTTTTGCAGAAGCTTTTACTGAAGTTGAAGAAGGCCCTCCAAAAAAGTTTATGTTCCCATAATATGCCCTACATAATTAAAAACAGCATTTTGTAATGCTACAGATTTTTTTTATTTGACATGGTTACTGCTATAGTACTTAAGGGCCACTCAAGAATGGGACCCCACTGTAAACTGTTCAGCGAGAGCAGTAGATTGTCCCTTCCAAGAAGAGTTTAGAATCTAAATATACCAGGCAGACACAGGGTGGGAAAGGGGTATAACATACAAGCAGAGTGAACAGACAGAAAAGAAAGTCATCCAGATATTAAGCACAGACTTTGGCTTGCTAAACTTTAACACTCTCTCACTGGTGGTCTTGGTCCTGGGTTGTCTTTCACATTCATCCTCAGAGCAAGCCTGGTACCCCATTTCCTCATTCACAATCTCTATCTAACAAGGGCTTGTATCATCAATATCAACGCACCAAAGGCCCAATCCAAAGCCCATTAACCACTGGGCCTCTTTCTGCTGACACAATGGGGTTTGGATCAGGCTCAAAATGGACCAGCAAGTTATAAACATCGCTGCAACATTTGTAAGAAAAAAAGAAAAGTACACTCTTGATGATCTACAAACAACAAACAATAATAGTACCTTGACAGATAGCACAAAATATGAGAAGTCAGAATGAAATCATTAAAAATCATTTTATACCTAGTGGTAGCACTGGGCTCAGTGGGTGGAAATCCAAAAGCATTCACGTGGAATACTTGATCCTCATACCAGCCTAGGAAATTTAATCCCCACCCCACAGAAATACATTTTAGTAAGCAGAACATAGCCTTACCACCCTATTAACATTGTTCCAATTTTATAAAATGCACAAAAATAACGCTGTCTCATTTTCCATGTAGTTAATTATGAAATGTTTAAAACATGTATTACCATAAAATAAAAAAATCTTGCTAGCATGTAGATTATATTATGATATTATGCATGTTGGGATTATTTATAAAATAAAGTGAGATCAATAAGAAAAATTGTCCACTTGAATGTATATAAACACCAGAAGCCCAATTCTGCACTTAGCTGCGTGCTCAGATTTACTATTGCGTGTAGTCCCATCAAAGTGTTTGCGGGATTAGGGCTTTACCAACAAAATAAAGCATTTTGCTATCTGAAAATATTGTATTTGTCTTATTCAAATTATTTTCTAGTCCATACTGACATTGCCATTATTTTCCTTCCCTAGATTAATTCATTTTTTCTTCATGCACATTCTGTCCGCGCACAAACGGAACACTCAATCTAGAGAGGTGCTTTTGAGTCCCACAGATTTCACCCATAAAAGAGTACTCAGTACTCCAGGTTGAGCCCCATAAAACGGCAATAGGCTATGAAAGATCCAACCTTAGGGCCACGAGTTTCAATCACCGACTTAGTTCACAAACTTAATTTGCATCAATACTGACATACCGGTAACTCATTTGTCACCTCTAGAGGGTATAATGTTACAGCAATGGTCCAAAGAGAAGAGATAACATTTTAAAAGTTAACAAAAAAAATCCTTTACCTTCTGCCAAAACAAAGCATGACTCAGTATATAAGCCACTGTGGAACTGGTGCAAAGCTGTTAAGCAAAATATTCTTGTTTGATGGTGATACTGAAAGAAATGTCTTTAAAATCTATTTACAGGTATAGTGGTGGTGGCTGACGGGTGGCAGTGTAAATGCATTACATATGCTGAGTGAGCATAAGGTGATCAACCTGCTAGCTGGATGGATAGCCCATGAATAAGAATATCCCCCAACTCCAGACAGATTCCTAAGAGACAGAAATTAACTCCACTGTAAGAAGCCCTTTGTGTGTCTTGGATCGAAGGCAACTCAGGGTATGTCTACACTACAAAGTTAGTTCGAACTAACAGACGTTAGTTCGAACTAACTTTCATAGGCGCTACACTAGCGCTCCGTTAGTTCGAATTTAATTCGAACTAACGGAGCGCTTAGTTCGAACTAGGTAAACCTCATTCCACGAGGATTAAGCCTAGTTCCAACTAGCTAGTTCGAATTAAGGGGTGTGTAGCCCCTTAATTCGAACTAGTGGGAGGCTAGCCCTCCCCGGTTTCCCTGGTGGCCACTCTGGCCAACACCAGGGAAACTCTTCTGCCCCCCTCCCGGCCCCGGACCCCTTAAAGGGGCACGGATTGGCTACGGTGCCCATGCCAGGTGCAAGCCTGCCAGCACCCAGCCAGCAGACCCTGAACCTGGCACGGATCGAGCCACCCACCCGATGCCCCCCAGCCCTCCCCCTCTTCCCGGGACCAGGCTGGCGGCTCCTGGGAGCTTGCCCGGGACCGCAAAAGGCGGGCACCCGCCTGGGCTAGTGCAGACATCATGGACCTCGTCCTTGATCTCCGCACTAGGCACAGGAATGTGGCCACCTAGGGCAGGAGAGCTGCCAGCCTGGCCACCCAGGAGCAGGTGTGCAAGAGAATCAAGGGGGTCCACTGAGACCCCCGACCCTGAGCCCTGAGCTTACAATGGCCGTACTGGGTCAGACCAAAGGTCCATCTAGCCCAGTAGCCTGTCTGCCGACAGCGGCCAACCCTAGGGACCCTGGAGGGGATGGACCGAAGACAGTGACCAAGCCATTTGTCTCGTGCCATCCCTCTCCAGCCTTCCACAAACTTCGGGCAGGGACACCACTCCTACCCCCTGGCTAATACCACTCCATGGACCCAGCCTCCATGACTTGATCTCACTTCCCTTTAAACTCTGTTCTAGTTCTAGCCTTCACAGCCTCCTGCAGCAAGGAGTTCCACAGGTTGACTATTTGCTTTGTGAAGAACAACTTTCTGTTACTAGTTTGAAGCCTGCTACCCATTCCTTTCCTTTGGTGTCCTCTAGTCCTTCTTTATGGGAACTAATGAAGAACTTTTCTGTATGCACCCTCTCCACCCCACTCCTGCTTTTAGAGACCTCTATCCTGTCCCCCCTCCGTCTCCTCTTTTCTAAGCTGAAAAGTCCCAGTCTCTTTAGCCTCTCTTCATATGGGACCTGTTCCCAACCCCTGATCATTTTAGTTGCCCTCCCCTCTCCCTTCCCCTCTCCCACCTCCTTTTCCTAGTCTCCCCCAGTTTTGTTCAATAAAGACAGATTCCATTTTGGAAGACATGTTATCTTTATTTTGTACATCAAGAAGAGGGGCTAGGGAAGGGTAAGTGGAAGGAGGTGAGGGAGGAATGGGGCACGAGCCCCCGATGGGGAGGACTGGGCTGGCTCTGCGGGCTTCTGGGGGTGGAAGCTCTCCTGCAGCCCCCCAATTGCCCCCTCTCCCCAGCCTGCGTCAAGTGCAGCCGGGCTGATGGCCGAGTGGTGTGATGTGCCCAGTGTGGGTAGTCCGGGCAATCCAAGCCAGGACTGCTTTGCAAGCGGGGCACCCCTGAGAACTGTCTGTCCGGGGTGGGAGTCGGGACCCTTTAAGCACAGCCCTCGGCTAGCCTGAGAAAGCAGCTCCACGCTCTAAGTCCTCCTCTGATGCCCTGCCGGCACTGCTTCCGGCCATCCTTAAGCCCGGTTCAGGGTCCACTTAATGTGGACATGCTAGTTTGAATTAGCAAAATGCTAATTCGAACTAGTTTTTTAGTCTGGATCCGTTAGTTCGAATTAGCTTAGTTCGAATTAACGTTGTAGTGTAGACATACCCTCAGTTATTAGCGTGGGAAAAAGTGGAGGACTGCAGTTGTGTATGTGTACTTTTAAAATGTAACCTTTTGAAGTGTGAAACGATACAGTTCTACAATAATTTTCCTGAAAACCTCTTAAATCCTTAATTTGCATCAAAAGGATATTGCTTTACTAAGGTCTAGCTGAACAACTCCTGTAGGATCTTCCAAGAAAAATTTCCCCTAAAAAGTAAAAATTAAAAAAAAATTAAGAGTACGTCCAAACAATGTATACCTTTAGGTCAATGGAGACGGTGCTATCACACTCCAGAGAAAATATAGAGCCTTACCCAAAACCTAGAGCTGAAAACAGAGTAAAAAGTCTCATTTCCCCATCTGCAGCAGGTGCTGCATGGGGAAAGACATGAGAAAATGGATAAACCCCTTTTCCTATATGTGTTAGCTACCTACTTATCCTTAAATACTGGTTGAGAGAGTTCATGACTTCATTGGTGATTACCCTTTGCTGGAAGGTTGGACAAAAGATCTCATATGAACTCCCAAACCACTCTCACAGAATGGGTTACTAGAGCACAAGGAGGACCCATTGCTGGCTTCTTCATATGAAAACAAATATTTTATTTGTGTAGTCCATGCCACGCAAACCAATTCTTCACCTGACCACCTCTCATTCTAGCCAACAACTTACATTGGTGATAGAGCATGAATTGCCATTAGGCACACTGCATATTTTTGGCTTCAATACTGATTTTAACAAGTTTCAGGATTTATAGGGAAAGCACCTAATACATCTATTCAAGAAAAATTATGTCAGATGTTTAAATTTAGAAAATAGATTAGTTTTACTTTCCCATAGACTTGAATTGTAACATATTGCAAAAATAGTTTTAATTTATAATCTAGCAATCATTTAAACAAATGTTTTTGTTGCAAACTTAGAGAATTAAGCACAATCATCTGATAAAATATTTTACAACTTCATTCTTTAACTGCAGAAGTTGTTTTGGTTTTTATATGTTTCTTCTTCATTTCAAGAGGTATTTAAAAATACCCTGGCAAGTTCAGACATAACATTTCAGGATTTCAGTGGCTGAAGCTGGAGCTCTCTAGAACTCTAGCTGGAATTCTAACTAGTAGTCTAGACTTAAAGGAAGCTAAAGTTCTATGAAATTCTGTCCTTTAAAGAGAAAAAAAGCAATTGTCCTTATGTGCAAGTTATTGATTGTTCCTAAGAAAGCGTTCTGTATAGAAGACTGTTCTGTTCCTGTGTCATGTAAGTCAATGGAGGTTTTGACACTGACTTAAATGAAAGCAGGATCAGGCCATATTTGAGCTATATGAGCTGTATATATTTTTAAAAAATATTGTATTACTGAAAGCATGACAACAAAAAGACCCCCCACAATAAAACATATCCTACCTCCTTTAGCTGTGTTATCATCCCAAGAACAATCACTTCCCCAACTTTAGCTGTATTGCCCAACAGAGTTTCTATTGTTTTAAGCTGGAATCAAAGAGCAAACAAGGTGAGATTTAAATTACACCGTCCATAAATCTGTTCTTAGGTAAGCAAGTTAGGTTCTGAATAGAACATGCTATAGTTTTTAATACACATAAACTAGTCATAATGATTCAGTTTATGCACCAGAATTTAGAAAAAATGTTGTTAATGGCAACTAGCTTCAAGAATTTTTCAGTGAGTGAAACAAAAATGGAAAAAATATGAGAAGTTGAATTTACAAATAGATTAAAGTTAACCATAGGGGGTCAAATTCTCCCTGGAATAAATTCTATTCATAGTAACAACATTCACTTATCAGCAGAACAGAATTTCTAGCCCACAAGTCATTTGATACCACAATCCACTTTTAGTTTAGAGTCATGGTTAGAAGGACTCAAGACAACACCTGGGTTTCCAGAGTTAGGGAAATGTGACCTTGGGGATACCAAAAGTCCTCTGAAGTACAGTTTATGTCATTACCAAGAAAACATTTTGTTGGGTCACACAATGGCATTATAATCTACAACCTTCTTATAGTGTTAGTATATGCATTGGGCATGTTCCTGTTGACCGGGAAGATACACAACAGTCAAGAAAAGAAAGTGCTAGTATAGAATTAAGAGGGATTTATTCTAACTCAATTTAGAGCTGTTTATTTTGCTCTGTCAAAGCTTTTCCAATGCTTCGGATATGATGCTTCGGATATAACTCAAAGGCTATAATTTGGTACCTGAAGCTCCTAATCCACAGCGCAAATAAGGATACAGAAAAAGAGAGAGTTTATTGGCAGTCAGCTGGGATTGGAGCACAGCAGGTTTATATCATGACTTTATTAGCTCTGAATTTGTGAGTTTAGTGCTTATGAAACAGAGATGGGGAAAAAAAATCTCAAGGTTAATAGAGGCAGAGTGTGTGAAAAGTCTCTGTAAATGCATCTACGCCAGATCTCTTCTTTTCCACTTAAAAGCTGCTTTTTAAGTCATGCTGAATTGTGCCAAACACAAGGATTTTGTGATGTGGAAAGAGACTAAGACAACAGCAAACATCTCATAGTCACTGGCTACAAAAGTCAAGATTAATACTTAACTATCAAGTAGGGAAATATGAAAGCACCAAACTACACACTGTGCATACACTTCCCCCAACCCCAAAGAAAATACTAATATATTTACCTGGAATTTACTCCCGTTGTCATCGGGATGAGCACCAATTGCTGAAGGAGTAAACAGCTCATGTCTATGCGTCCTCTACAAGAACCAAGATTAATGCGATCTAGTTAAAAATTATTACCAAACACAAAAGACAACTTACTACATATGCATGATATGAAATGATATTTTAAACTCTCTTATTCAGTTTCAGACAACATCTTTTGATTTGGAAACCACAACAGCATTTACCTCCAAACAATACCTAGCAATAAAACAGAAGTTTGAAAGAACTTTTTAAAGCCAAGCAAGATGTTTTGTTATATATTATTTATAACAACATTAGTGCCTTGGCAGGGAAGGAGTCACAGTACCCATTGTACGACGTGTTGCATACAAATATGTAGTACAAAGGTTTAAAAACTAGAAGACAATGTTACTGGAGACCACATTGACTATAGTCCCTTTTTGTTAAAACAGTGTATGATTACAGTTTATAGGGATGAAGAAAAATACACACTTGATGGAATTCTCATTTAAAAAACTGTACTAAAAAAAAAAAAAACAGATACATGTTAATAATCCCTTTTTTAAGAAATCCAAAATAAAAATTAGCTTACCTCAAAATAAACTATTTTTTTTAAAAATACAATCATTTACATTTTCCTTTCATTTAAAAAAAAAGTTACTTGAGTTAAGGACGTTAACAATGCCATGGAAATCTGCTAGTGCCATTTAATTTCAAAGGATAGTCAATTCAACCTGCTACATATTCTGATTTTATATGAATTTTGTAGCTGCAGCTCACGCTAGCTGTTCAACTATACACTGTACATACATGCCTGTCTCAGAGCATAAAATGATGACATTACACAAATCAAAACGTTTCTTTCACTCACCTGCTGCAAGATGGTGTAGCGTTCACGAAACAACTCTGCTTTATCCCTGGCAGTTCCAAATAAATTGGGCGCAGGATGATTAGTCATGGACAGACTAGAACAAAGTTAACATAGTAATGATTTATTTATTTATTTTTAGAAAACAAAGACCCGATGATATTTTAATCTGAATCTCTATATAAGTAAAGTCTACAAAGTCTTCAACAGCATTGCATATTTTATTTAGCCAAGGAGGTAGTTTTCTGCTAGGGGATCCCATGTATTTAAGTTTACACTCATTTTCTCTCCTTTAACATCAGTACTTCTTCCTCAAGCTGAGCGACACCGGACACAGCTTTATTTCTTAAATGACTAAAGATATTATCTTGTTCTGGCTTAGCGGCACATCTTCACAGAACTCCCATCTCTTGCCAATATTGGAAGCTATAGAGTGGGATTCAAAATTAAAAATCTACAGCAATCATGCAGTATGTTTTTGGTAGGTCAGCATAATCATTAACAAAAATTAAGAAAGGATTCTACTCGCAAGGAAAATAGGCGTACACAAATAAGTTAGCTACAAAATATATTTCTACGTGCTGCAATATAAGAAACATGTCTACAGAATTTACTACAAAAATCAAACAAATAGAACACATACACATACATTTGTGAAACACTAATGCCATCTCATCAAAAGGGATGAATTAAGTGCTATATGGACTTCTGTTCCTCATCAAACACCATATAAAAACATTCAAACCAAAAAACCGACAGACATACAATTTAGGGTCAATATCAGCAGCACAGCATATAATGTATCAAATAATCACGACAACAATTATCTATTTTGACTTCATGCAACCAAAAGAGAAATATTTGACCCATGGCCCAGTTGTAAATATATTTACCTGCCACTATTTACCATGACCCTTAAAACGGAATAACCTAATGCATTCAACTAATTTTGTATAGAAGTTGTAGACTCTATTTAACAAAAAAACTAAACCAGGCATGTCCAAAGTCCGGCCCGCGGGCCAATTGCGGCCCGTGTTCCGGTTTAATACGGCCCCCGCTTCCTCCCCCTCTCCTGGCTCCCCGGCGCTCTTTTGAACTGGCGTGCCCAGCGCGCCGCTTCCAGCTGCGCCGCCGCCGCCCATGGCCTCCGCGGTCCTAGAGCCTGCCCTGTAGGGCACGTCCGCAGCCCCGCTCCCCCGCTCAGCTGCGGGTTCGTCCTGCCCCTGGGCCGCCGTGAGGCCGGCGTGCCCTGCGCTCTCCGCCCGCCTCCGACCCCGCGGGCCCTCCGTCTTGGGGCTGAGAGTGCAGGGACGGCCCTCACGCATGTTCACTTCTTCAAATCTGGCCCTCTTTGAAAAAAGTTTGGACACCCCTGAACTAAACCCTCTCTCAAAAAGAGTTTGATATAATCAGTTTCCTAAAGGCAATCCATCCTTAACGTACTCACTCTTGAGTCCAGCACACAATCCAAGAGTGCAAGTTCATAGAAGACAATTTTAACCATACAATAATGGCTTTGACAAGGACAAATACTGTGAGAAATATAGCAACTTGAGATTTTAAAAATTGAAAGACTTACGGTAGAAACTTCTTCCTTTCTGAATTGTAAACATAACGTGGAACATCAAAGGCCCCAATAATATTGAAAATGTGTTCTCTGAAACCACAATACATTTAAAGCTTTATTGGAGAAAAGAACTTTTTCAAGGAAACAGCTAATGTCAGTGTGCCACGGAAAACTCATTTTGAGTAAAAGAATGTTAACACACACCCTTTTTAACTCTTTCATTCATTCTCCTCCAGTCCCCTCCTCCCACCTCTGACTTGTATCAGTATTTTATTTACAAATAGTATTTTTTTAATTCCGTAGGAAAATTAAAGAGAAAGTAAATTGTGTGCACTTCTTTCTTACACTAACAAAAATTGCCACATTTTTCAAACAGAATTTGTCAAGATTATTTATTAATATGCACTGGGATCTAGATTAAGATAAAAGAGCTTTGGTATGATCAAGATATTTTTTAAGAAGTGGCTACTATGTATGCATGCTACTTTTCAAATCATTTCATGGAAGAGTTTGTAGGCCACTGAATTTATTGTTGATTCCCTTCCAAAAGTAAATCTAAGTTTTTAATCTTATTATAAATGTATCAGAGCTAATAACAATTACAGTGTTGACTTGTAATGCAATCAGGAAGTTTTGAAGATTACAGACAGAAAACATCCATCATTGCATATGGGAGTAAACGCCTTAGACTATGTCTAGACTACATGGCTCCGTCGACAGAGCCATGTAGTCTAGATGTAGCCTAAGTGATAGAACAACATGGCTCTCTAACAAATGCTTTGTCTTTGAGCTTATCACAACAGAATTCAAGAGATACAGGAAGGGAAGCTCTTTGGTCCACAGCATTCTATTGACTTCAGAGGTACTCTGCATTACCATCTACTCAACAAATTTCTCTTCAAGACTGAAACCTAAAGGTCATGCAAGACGATATCCAACACCCTACTACACTCTAGATATACCACATCCACCACTTCTCCTGTATCTTCAAGGCTTGCTACTGTCAAAAGAAAGCTATCAGGTTAATTTGATACAATTCATTATTGACAAATCCATACTATTACGTACCACCTTATTAACTTTTAGAATTATGTTTGCAAATTAATTCCCTAATTATCTGCTCCATTATCTCTCCAGGTACAGAAGTTAAACTGACTGGTCTGTAATGCCAGGTATTATCTTTATTTCTCTTTTTATAGATGGAAACTATATTTGGCCTCTTCTTGTTTTCTGCACTCTCTCCTATATTTCCAAGACATTTCAAAGATAATTGCTAATGGCTCAAACTGCTCTGGCAAGGGATGGCCTGTGAGTTTGAGACTCCTACTACAGATCTAAACTTCAGAAGAAATGTTTTTAAGAAAGAACATTGCTCAGTTTTGAATATCAGCAGATAAAAATACAAAGCAATAACTGTATGATTAGCATTGCAGAAAACATCTGACATTTATTACCCTCCTCCCCAAAAAGAGTGTGCATTGACAGATATCTAGCCATAAATTTCCAATAAAAATAAAAGTAGTATCACCGTACATAGTTTCATCTACTGACTGGCTACATTCCTGGACTGCGACTTCCACTGTGGCCCGTTCAATCATGTTAGATGACACTGAAAATAATAGTGCATAAGATTAAAACTACAGCCTATGGAAAATGACAAGTACCAAATCAAATAGGTTTCAAATATTTTACAAAAATATTCTCTTTCAAAGTGTCTCAAATATTTTTTACAAATCATGATCGTTTCAGTGAATTACATATGTACCGTAAATTTTCTAAGCCAAATTTCTGAAGGCAGTTCATTAAATGTATTTGCCAGAAAGCTACATCTCTACACAAATCTTCATACTGATTTGGTAGTTAACTCAGAATTTAGAAAAAAAAACCCATTATAATTAAACCCTGTAAACCTGCCAAAGGTAGTCTACAAATGTACAGGACAAAAGCTTCATATACTGCAACTTCACTGTTCCAGAATATTTTTATACAAGTTTATATAATTATTCAAATAGATTAACGCAATCTGGGCATTCAAAAACTCTAGTCTTCATTGATTCCAAGGGTACGTCTACACAGCAGCGTTATTTCGGAATAACTGACGTTATTTCAAAACAACAAAGAGCATGTCTACACTGCAAGCTATTATTTCAAAATAATGGTAAGCTGGAGGACTTCTTACTCCAGCTTCCCTTACTCCTTGTAAAATGAGGGATACAGAAGTCCAAGTAAGAGTGTTCTTCCTTTGACTTCCAGCTGTCGAGATAGTGCCAAAAGCTGAGTTAAGCTAGTTCGACTTATGCAATTGACATGTCGAATTAAGCTACGCAACTTGAGCTTTTTGCCCTGCTGTGTAGACATGCCCCCAACTGAGAATTTAACTTTAAAAACATCTATCACAAGTGACAGTGTTGTCACTTTGAGTGCTACTTCCTGGTAGGGATGTAAAATTGTGTTTAATTGGTTAACCGGATAAACATGACATTTAATCAGTTAACCAACTAAAGGGAGGGAGGGCGATCACTCCAGTCTGGCTGGGCTGAAGCATACCCTCTCCTCCCCTGCAGACGGGCCAAAGTGCCCAACCCACCACAGGCAGGGCAGGGCCCACAGCGGACAGGGGTTGCTCTGGACAGCCGAAGTAGCCCCTGTTCGCGCTAGACCCTGTGGGGCTCTCCCTGCTCATGGCATACAGGGAGCTGCTCCAGCCCCCACCAGTTAACCAGAACTGGTAAGCATCTTACCAAGATGTCAAGTTTTTCTTTTTACAGATAACATTATAAAGGCAAGATTAATTTAGAAGGTTTAAGAGAAAAAGTTACTTACAAGGCTGCTTTTCAACAGCATCAATGATGTTTTCTATTGCATCTTCAAGCTCTAATTCATTGACAGATTGAAGAGCTTCGATAAGATATTTACTAGCTTCACTAATTGAAATGAAAAAATAACAGTCAAGATAATAAATTAATATTTAACAGATAAAATACATGCTTTATATCCACTATTTTAATACTGGTACATGCACATACAACTGTTATATGGCTGGTGGTTATTAGCGAGAAAGAGCATAGAAATAGTTATCCTGATACCATTTAAGGCAAAGACGATCTAAAATTTAAAAAGCCCGAAGAATTAAAAAATTGGTGATCACAGGTGGCAGGCCTTTGTGATCTCAACAGATCCCCCAGGCAGGATGCTCACTGTACAATCCAATTTCCTACCCCAGTATACAGGCTTTTAAGGAAAAGGCTACACAAAGTCTGATCTATTGTAAAGAAAAATCATCTTTTGGAAGACTTTTATTATCTTGACACAGTAGAAGTATAATGTTCTGAGTATTATCCATGGAAACATTAAAAATAAAAGGGAAGGGAATGCAAGAAGAAGAAAAAATGAGAGAAAAATATTCCTTCCACTTGGACCAGATTTTTCAAATTGTTATACTCAAAATACCACTTTCTTGTTCCCCCAGTTCTGAAGGTCCCACTCACCTGAAAGAAGTATTGAAAAAGATAGAAGTTCTCTTCTTACAAAAGAATTGACAGAGTAGTTTTAACATGTGATGATGTATCTATACACAGTATTGTCAGATGACTCACACTGCCAGTACAGGCAGTCCCCGGGTTACGTACAAGATAGGGACTGTAGGTTTGTTCTTAAGTTGAATCTGTATGTAAGTCGGAACTGGCGTCCAGATTCAGACACTGCTGAAACTGACCGCCAGTTCTGACTTACATACAGAATCAACTTAAGAACCCCAGGCGTCCCCAAGTCAGCTGCTGCTGAAACTGATCAGCAGCTGATTCCAGGAAGCCCGGGGCAGAGCAACTCTGCCTGGGGCTTCCTGTAGTCAGCGCTGGTCAGTTTCAGCAGAAGCTGACTTGGGGACGCCTGGGGCAGAGCAGCTGGGGTGCTGCTGGGTTGCTCCAGTAGCGCCGCTCCTGGGTGCTACTGGACCAACCTAGCAGCACCCCATCTGCTCTGCCCCAGGGTCCTGATTCAGCCGCTGCTGAAACTGACCAGCAGCGGCTGAATCAGGACCTGGGGCAGAGCAGCTGGGGTGCTGCCGGGTTGGTCCAGTAGTGCCCAGAGCGGGCGCTGCAGGACCAATCGGCAGCGCCCCAGCTGCTCTGCCCCAGAGTCCAAAACAAAAGCCTGGTCTGCTGGGGGGGGGGAGCACACTAGCTGCGCCCCCCCCCCCTCCTCAGCAGACCAGGGACACGGGGAGCAGAGCCTCTGAGGCTTTGCTCTGGCAAAGCCTCAGAGGGAGGGACCCCGCCGCTGCTGCCGCTTCAATCTGGGTGCCTGTGGTCTGCTGGGGACCGTCCCCAGCAGACCACAGGCTCCCGGACTGAAGCCGCAGCCGCGGGGGGGTCCCGCGCCTCAGAGGCTTTGCCAGAGCAAAGCCTCAGAGGCGCGGGGAACCGCCGCTGCTGCGGCTTCAATCTGGGTGCCTGTGGTCTGCTGGGGACGGTCCCCAGCAGACCACAGGCACCCAGATTGAAGCCGCAGCAGCGGCGGTTCCCCGCGCCTCTGAGGCTTTGCCAGAGCAGGAGACGGTCTCCAGCAGACCAGGGGCACCGGAGCAGCTTACGAACGGGGCTTTCTCGCCCCGACTTCCGGGGCGAGAAAGCCCTGTTCGTAAGTGCGGATCCGACATAAGTCGGATCCGCGTAAGTCGGGGACTGCCTGTATTACTATTATTTTACAATAGGGAAAAATCAATTCAAGAAATGATATTTTCAAAAGTTATATATAATTCCACTTGAAATAAGATGTTTTCATCTGCAGTCCTTCCTTAAATTCAAACTAAAGGCGAGTATTTAAAGAAAAGCAATTCTGTCATTCATATCATCCAACAGCTGATCAAAAGTGACATTTTTATCAACAGTCTGAACTTCAAAATATTTCACAACATTTAACGCTGGTCCCAAAAGCTCTGAATTTAGAATCCTCAGAATAAGCAGTAATGAAGTAACTGTAGGACACGGTCCAAAATAATTGTTTTTTACAAATAAAAAAAAACAAAATTAAATGCCCTGCATAGCTGAAACCCCCGTCACAGCCAAAAGGAAAAGAGAATCACTATTATAGTAAGTTCTCTAGAGGAAAAAATACGAGTGACAGAGCTACATTATCAGTGAACTACTGAGCACTGAGATGAGGACATGAGTGGTTGGGGATAAGTTTCCTACCAGATTCTTAATGAACTGACCCTAGGCCTGAACTCAGATCAGGCTACCCATGAAATGGCAGCTCTGCTTCTTGCAGCTCTCATTGGCTGGGAACAGTGAACCACAGCTACTGGGAGGGCTGTGCCTGTGGACACTCAGGTAAACAATGTGTCTCAAGGTCTGCCAGCGATTAACGTTAATGAGCTGCAATCCACAGGGGCAGATGACAGTTTTGTGGGGCCCCGGGCAGCATAATTCCGCGGGGCCCCCCCTTTGCCACAGCACATGCGCAGTGACGCCATGCGCATGCGCAGCAGCGCCACGGCGCATGCACAGGACTTTCTGAAGCACAGGGCCCGGGGTGGCCGCCCCGTTCGCCCTGCCCTATATCCGCCCCTGGCAATCCATATGCTCTTGGGCAAAAGCATATCACTTGCGCAAAAGCACATGCCAGTGTAGACGCTCTCTTCTGGAAGAGTTTTTGCAGAAGAACTCTTCCAAAAAAGAGTTTTTGCGTGAGAACGCACCGGTGTAGACGTAGCCTAAGTGTATACAAGACCTAGATGAGATTTAAACCATACTTAATACATTTTACAACTCATGTTAAGGGCGATCAGGTCATAAATCTCATATACAAAGTTTATGATAAACACTATAACATTAACCTAATCCTATTTGCAAGGCTTTTATTTAGTAAGCCACAGATGAATATGTTTATTTCTGTTTACAATACTTTTAAATGCAAAAGAAAGAAAAGCCTGACAGCTGGCTTGCAAGAATATAATCGACACTAGGTATTTATAAAGCTTCTACCCCCAAAAGGTGTCTGGGAAGTGACAGCAAGACTAGTAGTTACATACTGAAGTCAGTATTTAAAATTACAAAGGATTTCTTCAGACACTAGCGGGAAGTTTTAGTTCAGTTCCAGTATAACACCAAGAGAGGAGATGTAGGCTTTGTCTGCCCTTAAATGCTTGAAGTACAGCCATATCAGTAATTTAAACGGGGGCTGTGTCTACACTGGCGCAATCTTGTGCCAAAGCGGCCGCTCTTGCACAAAAACTTGCTGCCTGTCTATACTGGCCGTGTGTTCTTGCGCAAGTAAACTGACGTTCTACTGTATAAAATCAGGGCTTCTTGCGTAAGAGCTATGATGCTCCTGCTCAGGAATAAGCCCTCTTGTGCAACTGTTCTTGGGCAAGAGGCCAGTGTAGACAGGCAACATGAATTTCTTGCGCAAGAAAGCCCTCTGGTTAAAATGGCCATCAGAGCTTTCTTGCGCAAGAGAGCGTCTACACTGGCATGGATGCTCTTGCGCAAAGGCACATGCCAGGGTAGACCTCTCTTCTGGAAGAGTTTTTGCACAAGAAGCTGCCAGCGTAGAGTAGCCAAGGTGTGGCCATGGCATGAGAACTAGGAGAGCGTTCTGCATGTAAACCATCTCCACCAGGGTAGTAGTTCGGCAGCCACCACTAGCCTGGATGACACTGGTGTCTTACAGCACGCTACCTGCTGTGGGTGGGGGGGTGTTTTTTCACACCCTGAGCAGAGAGTTACAAGCCCTGCAAAGGGCCAGCACAGACTTAGCGGAAGGCCCAGATCCCCACGGGTATTACGGTGCCCATGGGAGTCAGGAGCCCCGCACCAGTGCGGATCCGGGCCTAGACCCACAGGGCCAAGCAGTCTCCCTGCTGAGCACAAGAGGCAACACGCGCTAAGCTGCCCGCCTGCTGCCGCCTCCCCAGACTCCGCGACGGGCCCATCCCCGTGGCCTCGCGGCTGGGAGAGGCTGGCGGGCGGTGCCGTGCGGCGGGCGGCGCGCGCCGGGCGGGGTCTACTCACGCGCGGAGCAGCAGCCCGTGCATCTGGAAGGCCGAGCCCACTTTGCCCCGCAGCTTCTCCGCCGCCATCTTCCGCGCTTGGCGCCAGCGGGCGGCGGCCCCGCCTGCAGGGGCCGGGCCGGGGCCCTTCCAAGGCGGCGGGAGCGGGCGGGGCGCCGAGGTGCCGCCAAATCGGTCCCAGCGCCTCCCTGCCTAGTGTCCCAGCAGCCCCTGCCCGCCCTGGGGGCAGCACTGCGAGCGGGGCACGCTTCCCCCCTCCTCAGAAGTCCAAAAAAGCCCAGCAGCTCGCGGAATAGAGCACGGAAATGCTGTTAGAGCCAGTCCGCTCTCCCCTGTAGGGGCCACTTGCCTGCCCCGGCAGAGAGGCTCACCCACAGAGATAGCAACATGCAGGACAATGCAGCACTTTAAAGACTAACGAGATGGTTTATTAGATGATGAGCGTTCGTGGGCCAGACCCACTTCCACAGAGATAGGGAGGGAGCATGGGGGGGCACCCCATCGAGCAATTAAAATGTTGGCGGGAGCACTGGGGAAAGGCGGTGTACCTCCTCCCGAGTGCTACCTCCAGTCACTGTGTGCACCGTTATCATTTTCTGGTCATATCAGTGAAACGTTTCAGCTGCGTGTTTTGTTCGTCTTTAAGGTGCTACTAGTCTGTTGTTTTTTAAGTTTTTCCTGTTACAGACTCACCCGGCTACCACTCTGAAGCGGTCCAACTAACGATAGCCTTTTCAGAAGCATAGAACCATAGAGCTGGCAGAAACCTCAGGAATCATCGAGTCCAACCCCCTGCCCAAAGCAGGATCAACCCCAACTCAATCATCCCAGTCAGGGCATTGTCAAGCTGGGACTTAAAAACTTCTTGGGATGGACATTCCACCCCCTCCCCAGAAAACCCATCCCAGTGCTTCCCCACCATCCTAGTAAAATAGTTTTTCCTAATATCCAACCTGAACCTCTCCCCCTGCAACTTGAGACCATTGCTCCTAGTTCTGCCATCCCTCACTACTGAGAACAGCCTCTCTCCAGCCTCTTTGGAACCTCCCTTCAGGAAGTATTGCTCTAAGTAACGGAACGAAACTAATCTCCTGGTTTTGGATTTTTGAAGTTCGTTCATGGAGAGTAGGGTCCAAACATTTGTGTTTTCAGATTGGTGTATGCAAGTAGCAACTTTCCTGCTCCTTTCCAGAGGTTAGTTAATTTTAGGGTTTCCTCTGAATACACTGAGTTAGTATTTCCCTTCCTTTCATATAGTCCCCAATTTTTTGCTGTGTTCAGAGATGTAAATAGCACTGCAGAAAAGGGTGCATGGATTAAAAGAACTGCAGCAGAACAAGCTGTATCACTGGGATAGCATAATCATTGCTCCCAATACTTGGCACAATAAAGTAGGCCACCAGCAATGTGGCTGTCAATCTGTCAAAGCCCATAACTGTGACGCTGTTTTATTAAATGTGTGAATGAAATTAGAAATAGACGACAAAAACTAGACAAGAAGAAAATTAAAATGGTGTGTAATTAAAATGGAGTATAACATTTCTTGTGATATTCCTTTCATGATGTAGCATTACTAATGCTGCTTTCAAATATGATGCCACTGATTTGAAAACACTAACCTATCTATGTATTTATACCACTCCAATTATTGATACACAGTGTTCCCTGTAAGCTGAGTACTTGGGTGGCCATCCAGAAGAGATTAAAATGACACCCAGCTGATTTACAGAGCACCTACAATACCCACAGCTGTCACCAGTGTTTCTACTGGTGATGCACATTGGTGAATGCTTAGGTGCACGTAACAAAATGTATTCCGCACATGAATAGAAAAAATTAGAGGGAACATTGTACACAAATACCTTATTAGAGGTGCTGGGTCATCCCCAGATGTATACTCCAAATCTTCCAAGGGTTTGAATTATTCTTTCTAGACCTTCTGCACTTCAGAATTTTACTATTCCACGGTGTTTGTCTACGGGTACGTCTAGACTACCGCGTTTTGTCGACGGAAGTTTTGTCGACAGACACTGTCGACACAATTTCCGTCGACAAAGAGCGTCCAGACACATTGAGTTCTGTCGACAAAGCAAGCTGCTTTGTCGACAGTACTCCGTAGTCTGGACGCAACGTTACAGGCAATAACACCTTCTGTCGACAGAGTTCTGTCGACAGAAGGTGTTATGCCTCGTAAAATGAGGTATACCAGCGTCAACAAAACTGCTGAGTTCTGTCGACGTTATGTCGACAGAACTCAGCGGTAGTGTAGACGCTGGTATAGTTTTGTCGACAAAAGTCCACTTTTGTCGACAAAACTAGGTAGTCTAGACACACCCTACATTACAAAATGTTATTTGCAAGGCTATAAACATAAGTATTTAAACCAGTCTCCAATAAGGATTGGCATAAAACTGTCATGGGACACTGATTATCCCATATCTATCCACTGTGAGGTTTCTTGCATCTTTCTCTGAAAAGCATTTAGTATCGATGGACAGGACAATAATGGATGAGACTGATGATTGCCACAGTTCTTTTGTTCCTATTATGTTTGACCACCATTGGTTGACGTAAGGCCACTGACCACAATTTAATTGTCAGCACAGATCAGGACAAATCAGGGTCAGCAGCGTCCTACCTGTGTCATTCAGTATCATGTTCACTCACACACTACAATTGGGTAATACTGACAGGCCTCTGATGCACATAATAACGTAGGTAAGGATGATGCCAGGGGATGTCCTGCTGCTCTGGCATAGGGGTGGTAATGCCCCTCTTTGCCAGAAAAGATTTGCACCCGTGACAGTGACGGGTGGGGGGGAAAACCCTGGACATGTCCTAAGACGGCACCATCTCTGAATTGGCAATGAATCTTTCATCCCTGGGGGGTGCGTGACCCCAGCTAGAGCAAAGGCGGGGGGGGGGGGCTCATTGCTGTGTCCAAACGGGGAGCAAACCAGCAGGGCCCTGCCTAGGCAGCCACCCTGCGCCCAGCTGAGCCCCCTCCCCCTGTACCTGACCCCCTCCCCCGTGAGCGCACACCCGAGTTGGGGCGGGGGGGGAGGAGGAAGGGGGCGCTGCTGTGCTGCGCCTTCCGCGACTCCCCAGTTTGGACCCTCTCCGCTTCCCGTCCGCCCGGGGGGGAGGGGGGTGAGCGCGCGGCGGCGAGCAGGTGGCGCTCCAGAAGGCGGTGGCGGGGCACGGTCGCTGCGGCAGCCGCCTCCCAGCTCCCCCCTCCCTTTCGTAACATGGCGGCGGGGCCTCCCCCCCCTCAGCAGTTCTGCGTGGCCGAGGAGCGGAGCGGCCACTGCGCCGTGGTGGATGGGAACTTCCTCTACGTGTGGGGGGATACGTGGTAAGCAAGGGGGCGGGTTTGGGTGCGACGCGGCCGGGCCGACGCGCGCTGCCCCTCGGCACCCTGGGCTGGGCGGGCGCCGCGGTTCTCCGGGCTGCCTGCAGAGGCGCCACTGCTGCCTTGCGGTGCCCGGGAGAGGGCGGCCGGCCCCCTCACGGGCGGGGGGAGGGGCGTGTGCAGGCCTCGGTCGCTGATTGGTGGGGCGGGACGCTCTGCGCGGGAAGGGGGCGGGTGTTTCAAATCTCAGCGGTGGAACGCTCGTGTGGCGGGGCTCGAGTCCCAACGACCATAACGGTCGCCTGGCCCAGGGGAAGGGGCGCGCGCTCTCTGCCTCAGCGAGAGGCGGGGCCTTGGTGCCTCGAGGAGAGTCCAGGGCTGGGCGATTTCACTCCCACGTGACCCTGAGGTGGCCCAATAAAAGTCGCACGCGCCCCCTGCCTCTTCACTTTTCTCTTCTGCTCCTGTGGGGCGTGGCTTACCGCACCTACCCCCGCCTGTTTCCCATCTGTTCAGGGAAGGGTTCCTTAGAAATATGCTTTCCTTTGCACCCACCTGCCAGAGAATACAATTTGTATCCCCGTCCATATCTGCAAAAATGAGCTGTGGATGTCTGTGGCCGCAGGTGTGGAGACCCACGGCTATCCGCAAATGTGTAGGGGGTCTAAATCCAACATTTGTACAGGCATCCAGATCTGCAAAAACAAGCTGCAGATACCCACAGATTTAAAGTGGATATCTGAGGATTTGCAGGTCTCTACCCATGTGCTATCCATCCAGTCACATTTCCTAGCTGCTCCGGGAGGGGATCCCAGGTAGAGATTCATATCCAGCTGTACCAAGCCACTTGTTCTGTCAAAAGTACCTAATGTGATTGTTCACTGAGCAGTTAGGCTGCATCTACATTGGTATGATCTTCCGCAAAAGCAACCGCTTATGCGACAAAACTTGCTGCCTGTCTACACTGGCCGCGAGTTCTTGCGCAAGAACACTGACATTCTAATGCAGGCATGTCCAAAGTCCGGCCCGCGGGCCAATTGCGGCCCGTGTTCCGGTTTAATACGGCCCCCGCTTCCTCCCCCTCTCCTGGCTCCCCGGCGCTCTTTTGAACTGGCGTGCCCAGCGCGCCGCTTCCAGCCACGCCGCCGCCGCCCATGGCCTCCGCGGTCCTAGAGCCTGCCCTGTAGGGCACGTCCGCAGCCCCGCTCCCCCGCTCAGCTGCGGGTTCGCCCTGCCCCCGGGCCGCCGTGCCCTGCGCTCTCCGCCCGCCTCCGACCCCGCGGGCCCTCCGTCTTGGGGCTGAGAGTGCAGGGACGGCCCTCACGCATGTTCACTTCTTCAAATCTGGCCCTCTTTGAAAAAAGTTTGGACACCCCTGTTCTAATGTATGAAATCAGTGCTTCTTGTGCAAGAACTGTGATGCTCCGGCTCAGGAATAAGCCCTCTTGCGCAACTGTTCTTGCGCAAGAGGCCAGTGTAGACAGGCAACATGAATTTCTTGTGCAAGAAAGCCCTATGGTTAAAATGGCCATCAGAGCTTTCTTGCGCAAGAGAACATCTACACTGGCATGGATGCTCGTGCGCAAAGGCACATGCCAGTGTAGACGCTCTCTTCTGGAAGAGTTTTTGCACAAGAACTCTTCCGCAAAAGAGTTCTTGCGCAAAATCATGCCAGTGTAAACATAGCCATAGAGTATTCTTTGTAACCAGAACAGACAGCAGGTGTTCCTGAGGGTATCCCTGTGGAATCTCTGGAGTTAGGAGCAGAGAATTATTTGTGGTGTGGTGCATTTCGTCTGGCTATTGATTCTTTGACTTTGTTCCCTGTATAGTGTCTGCATAGCTGAGTTGTAGGTATCTGAGTAAGCATCTGACATGGATCTGTTGCTTGGTGCCATGGTAAAGGTCATGAGGTTCCAATCCTTGAAGCTTTGATCAGCCTAGTTTAAAGTCTG
Organism: Pelodiscus sinensis; assembly: GCF_052426305.1. Classification (NCBI taxonomy): domain Eukaryota; kingdom Metazoa; phylum Chordata; order Testudines; family Trionychidae; genus Pelodiscus; species Pelodiscus sinensis. The sequence continues at coordinate 5,628,829 of NC_143056.1, forward strand.
AGTGGTTAATTGCTCCTTGGTGGTGTGGGGCAGAGTAGGGAGACTAGGTCACTTACTAAGCAAACTCAAGAGCCCTGAAAAAAGGGCAGCTAATATGAGAGTTTTAGAGAAAGTTGAGAGAAAGATCGTGAGAGGTTTTCCTACCAGGTTTGTTTCTATATGTCATTTCAAGATGGCCAGCAATGAACAGTGATGGTGAGGTGCAACAGATGTGCCTTTTTTTTTTTACTGCCTGAAATGACTTCCTGTTCATGAAATGTAAATTGGTGGCCATGCTGCAAGGAGGGGCAAACAGAGATGGGGGAAAGCCAATTGGTGCAGAGATGCACATAAATCGGATGGAGACTTCTCTTAGAGGAGTGATAGAAATGTAGCCGTGTTAGTCTGGGGTAGTTGAAGCAAAATGCAGGACAATGTAGCACTTTAAAGACTAACAAGATGGTTTATTAGATGATGAGCTTTCGTGGGCCAGACCCACTTCCTCAGATCAAATAGTGGAAGAAAGTAGTCACAACCATATATACCAAAGGATACAATTAAAAAAAATGAACAAATATGAAAAGGACAAATCACATTGCAGAACAGAAGGGGGATGCGGGGGGGTGGAAAGGGGGAGGAAGGAAGGTAAGTGTCTGTGAATTGCTGATATTAAAGGTAGGGAGAGTGGGATGTTTGTGAGTTAATGGTATTACAGGTGATAATTGGGGAAACTGTCTTGGTAATGGGTGAGAAAGTTCAAAGTCTTGTTAAGTCCTTATTGGCAAGTTTCGAATTTTAACATGAATGACAGTTCAGAGGATTCCCTTTCAAGTGCAGATGTAAAAGGTCTTTGTAGCAGAATGCAGGTGACTAAGTCATTTAGAGAGTGTCCTTTCTGGTTAAAGTGGCAAGAAACTGTTTTCTCTTTGTGATCTTGTCTGATATCTGTTTTGTGGGCATTAATCCTTTGGCGAAGTGTCTGAGATGTTTGTCCAATGTACATAGCAGACAGACACTTTCGGCACATGATAGCATAGATTATATTTCTGGATGCGCAGGAATATGTGTTCTTGATCTTATAACTCACTTGGTTAGGTCCAATAATGGTATCAGCAGAATGAATATGTGGACAAAGCTGGCAACAGGGTTTGTTGCAAGAGAAGGTACCAGGGTTGGTATTAGTGTGGTATGTCCTGTGGTGGTTGGTAAGAATCATCTTGAGGTTAGGTGGTTGTCTATAGGAGACTATGGGTCTGTCTCCCAGAGCCTCTTTGAGTATGGTATCCTGTTCCAATATAGGCTGTAGTTTATTGATAATGTGTTGGACAGGTTTAAGTTGGGGGTTGTAGGTGATGACAAGTGGTGTTCTATTGTTGGTTTTCTTGGGTCTGTCTTGAAGTAGATGGTTTCTAGGTATTCGTCTGGTCTTTCAATTTGCTTTTTTATTTCTCTGGGTGGGTAGTTGAGATTTATAAATGCTTGGTAGAGATCCTGAAGCTTCTGGTCTCTGTCAGTGGGGTTAGAGCAGATGCGGTTGTATCGAAGGGCTTGGCTATAGACGATGGATCGTGTGGTGTGTTCTGGAGGGGAGCTGGATGCATGTAGGTAACTGTATGAGTCGGTGGGTTTTCTGTAGAGAGTGGTGTCTAATTTTCCATTGTTGATTTGTACGGTGGTGTCCAGGAAGTGGATCTCTCATGTAGAGTGGTCCAGGCTGAGGTTGATGGTGGGGTATAGGTTGTTGAAATCTCTGTGGAATATCTCCAGTGTTTCTTGGCCATGTGTCCAGATCATAAAGATGTCATCGATGTACCGTAGGTAGAGAAGGGGTGAAAGGGGACGGGAGTTGAGGAAACGTTGTTCTAGGTCAGCCATAAAGATGTTAGCATACTGTGGGGCCATGCGTGTACCCATGGCTGTGCCGCTGATCTGGAGGTATAAGTTGTTCTCAAACTGGAAATAATTGTGGGTGAGAACAAAGTTGTCATGATTATGAGGGTTAGCCAGCAGCCTGGGGATTAAGGGGTTAACTACACCTAGCCAGGTGGAGTGACCAATAGGAATGTAGGTGGGACTTTTCAAACTGGGACAAAGGAATTTGGGTTTTTTTCTTTTCTCCCTTTTGTCTCTCTGAGTGAGTTCTCTGCAGCTACAGAGAGGGACAAGCATGTCTCTCTCTCTCCAAGACACCATTCTTCATTTTCTGTAAGTAGGGTAAAGTTTAGGTAGTTTCGTTAGGTTTTATTGTGTTATGGATTGGGTATGGGATCTGAGATCTGGCACTGCCTAAAAGATGTTTTGGCTTTTCTTTGTAACTAAGTTCTAGGCCCATGGAGTTTCTCCATGAGTATATTTTGTTAACTCCCTATCTAGTCATTATGGTTGCAACAGGAATATTGTTGTAATAATAAAAGTTCTTTCTTTTCTTTTTATTAACCTGGCAGTGGTTAATGGTGTGCCCTGATTTTTATTTTAGGGGGAAGATTTCCCAAATGATCTTTCCCCTGGTTTCTTTAGCAACATTTGGGTGGTGGCAGCAGAAGTTTTATTCCCAAGATCTAGGTTTTTAAGATCTTGGGGGAAGTTTTATACCAAAGCCTGGTAGATAAGGCTTTGGGGTACACTTGCTGGCCCCCACTTCTGCATTTTTCATGCCAGAGTGGGGAAGGAGCCATGACAAAAGTTACATAGGTCTGCTATCAGGTTGGCAGTAGTGTCCTCTGGGATAGTGTTTCTAATTGCTTGTAATCCGTCTTCATGTGAGATGTTGGTATATAGAGCTTCTACATCCATGGTGGCAAGAATGGTATTATTGGGGATGTTATCGATGTTTTGTAGTTTCCTTAGGAAGTCAGTAGTGTCTCGGAGATAGCTGGGGGTATTGGTTACGAAGGGTAACCAATTCTCTTAGAGGAGAATTCATTGATAGAGAATCTCTAAGCTGTAGTCAGAAAGAGAGGAGAGGAGAGGACAAACCATGGGCCAGAGCAGACAAACAACCGCATATAAAGGAATCCAATGCATCAGGGAAAGGCAGACAAATAAGCAGTGGCAAATTCTTAAAGTGTTTCTACACAAATGCTAGGAGTCTGACTAATAAGATGGGTGAACTAGAGTACCTTGTATTAAAGGAGGAGATTGACATAATAGGCATCACTGAAACCTGGTGGAATGAGGAAAATCTGTGGGACACAATCATACCGGGATATAAAATATACCAGAAGGATAGAGCAGGCCGTGTGGGTGGCGGAGTGGCACTGTATGAGAAAGATAATGTAGAATCAAATGAAATAAAAATATTAAATGAATCAACATGTTCAATAGAATCACTATAGATAGTAATTCCATGCTCCAATAATAAGAAATTAGCAGTAGGGATATATTATTGGCCACCTTATGAGGACAGCGATACTGACATTGAAATGCTGAGGGAGATTAGAGAAGCTACCAAAATAAAGAACTCTATAATAATGGGGGATTTTAATTATCCCCATATTCAGGGCTCGCCGAACCACGGTGAGCCCCGCTCGCCAGCCACGCTGTCCGGCGATCTGCACATGCGCAGATCGTTCTGCGCATATGCAGATCGCCCAAACCCAGCTCTTCGGGTTGCGATCTACTCGCCACGGGTGAGTAGATTGAATTATTTGTCTAGCCCTGCCCCTATTGACTTGATACATATCACTTCAGGAAGAGAAGCAGAGAGAAAATTTCTCAATGGCTTAAATGAATGCTGCTTGGAGCAGCTGGTACAGGAACCCACAAGGGGAGAGGCAATTCTCGATTTAGTCCTGAGTGGAGCGCAGGATCAGGTCCAGGAGATAACCATTACAGGACCGCTTGGGAATAGTGACCATAATATAATAACATTTAACATTCCTGTGGTGGGAAGAACACCTCAGCAGTCCAGAACTCTGGCATTTAATTTCAAAAAGGGGAATTACACAAAAATGAGGAGGTTAGTTAAACAGAAATTAAAAGGCACAGCGACTAGAGCCAAATCCCTGCAAGCTGCATGGAAACTTTTTAAAGACACCATAATAGATGCCCAACTTAAATGTATACCCCAAATTAAAAAACATAGCAAGAGACCTAAAAAAGAGTCACCATGGCTTAACTACCATGTAAAAGAAGCAGTGAGGGACAAAAAGGCATCTTTTAAGAAGTGGAAGTCCAATCCTAGTGCGATAAATAGAAAGGAATATAAACACTGTCAAATCAAGTATAAAAATGTAATAGGAAAAGCAAAAAAAGATTTTGAGGAACAGCTAGCCAAAAACTCAAAAAGAAATAACAAAATGTTTTTTAAGTACATTAGAAGCAGGAAGCCTGCTAAAAAAACTGTGGGTCCCCTTGATGATCGAGATATAAAAGGAGCCATCAAGGATGATAAAGCCATTGCGAAGAAACTAAATGATTTCTTTGCTTCAGTCTTCATGGCTGAGCATGTTAGGGAGATTCCCAAATCTGCACCGTCCTTTGTGGGTGATGAATCTGAGGAACTGTCCCGGATTGAAGTGTCATTAGAGGAGGTTTTGGAACAAATAGAAAAACTTAATGTCAACAAATCTCTGGGACCGGATGGCATTCATCCAAGGGTTCTATAAGAACTCAAATGGGAAATTGCTGAACTATTATCTGTGGTTTGTAACCTATCCTTTAAATCGGCTTCCGTACCTAATGACTGGAAGGTAGCTAATGTGACACCAATATTTAAAAAGGGCTCTAGAGGCAATCCTGTCAATTACAGACCAGTAAGTCTAACTTCAGTACTGGGCAAATTAGTCGAAACAATAGTAAAGAATAATATTGTGAGGCACGTAGAAGAACATAATTTGTTGGACAAAAGTCAACATGGTTTCTGTAAAGGGAAATCGTGTCTTAACTAATCTATTAGAGTTCTTTGAAGGGGTTAACAAACATTCAGACAAGGGGGATCCAGTAGATATAGTATACTTAGATTTTCAGAAAGCCTTAACCAAGGTCCCTCACCAAAGGCTCTTGTGTAAATTACATGGCCATGGGATAAGAGGGAAGGTCCTTTCTTGGATTGAGAACTGGTTAAAAGACAGGAAACAAAGGGTAGGAATAAATGGTAAATTTTCAGAATGGAGAAGGGTAACTAGTGGTGACCCCCAAGGGTCAGACCTGGGACCAACCCTGTTCAACTTACTCATAAATGATCTGGAGAAAGGGGTAAGCAGTGAGGTGGTAAAGTTTGCGGATGATACCAAACTGTTTAGGATAGTCAAGATAGAAGCAGAGTGTGAGGGACTCCAAAAAGATCTCACCAAACTGAGTTATTGGGCAACAAAATGGCAAATGAAATTTAATGTGGATAAGTATAAAGTAATGTACATTGGGAAAAATAACCCCAACTATACGTATAGTATGATGGGGGCTAATTTGGCTGCGACAAATCAGGAAAGAGATTTTGGAGCTATCATGGATAGTTCCCTGAAAACTTCCACACAGTGTGCAGCAGCGGTCAAAAAGGCAAATAGGATGCTAGGAATTATTAAGAAAGGGATAGAAAATAAGACACAGAATATCTTATTGCCCTGTATAAAACTATGGTACGCCCACATCTTGAATACTGTGTACAGATGTGGTCTCTTCACCTCAAAAAAGATATTTTGGCCTTGGAAAGGGTTCAGAAAAGGGCAACTAAAATGATTAGGGGTTTGGAACGGGTCCCATATGAAGGGAGGTTAAAACGATTGGGACTTTTCAGTTTAGAAAAGAGGAGACTGAGGGGGGATAGGATAGAGGTCTATAAAATCATGAGTTGTGTGGAGAGGGCGAATAAAGAAAAGTTATTTATTAGTTCCCATAATAGAAGAACTAGAGGACACCAAATGAAGTTAATGGGTAGCAGGTTTAAAACTAATACAAGAAAGTTCTTCTTCACACAGCGCATAGTCAACCTGTGGAAAGCCTTGCCAAAGGAGGCTGTGAAGGCTAGGACTATAACAAAGTTTAAAGAGAAGCTAGATAATTTCATGGAGGTTAGGTCCATAAAAGGCTATTAGCCAGGGATAGAAATGGTGTCCCTGGCCTCAGTTTGTCAGAGGCTGGAGAAGGATGGCAGGAGACAAATCGCTTGATCATTGTCTTCGGTCCACCCTCTCTGGGGCACCTGGTGCTGGCCACTGTCGGTAGACAAGCTACTGGGCTAGATCGACCTTTGGTCTGACCCAGTATGGCCGTTCTTATGTTCTTATGAGATAGTACTGAGAAGCTGAGGCATTCCCATATAGTCAAGTTCAGTAAACACTGATACCCCAGATTCAAGGAAAAATGGAGCTGGCCACCAGAAAATCAGAAATAAAGTCCAAAATGCAGCCTCATGATTTGTAATGACCAGAAGCAAGAGGTTGTGGAAGCATCCTGCATGGCTGGAGATAGATGAGGATGATCAGACCAGAGAGAAGAAGAGTGGGAATAATTCCACACAGCCAGTAGTACCCATTCAAAACCAACTTCTTCAGTGTAGAAATATTATATAATCCATCTTGTGCAAGGGATTGGAGAAAGATAAACAGTATTTGTTATATATCTATGTTAAATAGTGTAGCCATATATGAACCTTATCCTTTATCTTATTACTTTTTATTTAAGAGAAAGATCTTGAACATATGTCAACCAATTTTGCTATTTAATCAAAGAGGCTGACAAAGGAGGCACTGTAGCCATCATGAATAGGACAGTTTATAAACAGGAGGCTACCTACTTGGCTCTTGCTACAGTTCAAAAGCAGAAGCCCCGCAGGGAGTTCTGGGCCAGAGTCCCCGGATGGCCCCATGCTCCTTGCCGGGCTTCTGCTTTTGAAATGTGCAAGAGTCCTGCTGGGGCTTTTGTACATTTCAAAAGCAGAATTGCAGCAGAACCCCTCCGAGTAGAAACTGCTTCAGTCCCCACTCTTGCTGTCTCTCTACCCCCCCACCCCCTTATGGAGATAGTGCTAGGGGGAACCAGCTTTTAAGCCAGCTCCCCCCAGCACCGGCTCCTGCTGTCTCCTTACTGCCGCTCTCTGATAGAGGCAGCAAGGGGGGGGAGTAACTAGTCACATCCCTAGTCGACTATCCGATACACTTATGCTTATTGGATAGTTGGCTAGTCGCTTATATCCCTATGAGCAATAGCAAAATAAGCTACACCATCTGCTCAAGAAACTCCCTGCAGTAGCATGTACCAAATCTACACAAACACATCCCCTAGAGTTGTCTGGCTATATGGACTCTCTCCTGAGACCCTATGCTATCAGCACTCCTAGCTATCTTCAAGACACTACTGACTTCCTGAGGAAACTACAATGAATCTTTCTGAAAACAGCATCCTGGCTGCCATAGATGTAGAAGCTCTCTACATCAGTATTCCACATGAAGATGAACTACAAGCTGTCAGGAACAGTATCCCCAGATGATGCCACAGTGACTTTGTCCTCACCCACAACCGTTTCCGATTTAGGGACAATTTATACCTTCAAGTCAGCAGCACTGCTGTGAATACCCTCATGATCCCACAGTATACCAACATTTTTATGACAGACCTAGAACAATTCTTCCTCAGCTCTCATCCCCTAGTACCTCTCCTCTACTTGCACTACATTGATGACCTCTTCATCATATGGATCCATGGGAAGGAGACCCTTGAAGAATTCCACCAGGATTTCAACAATTTCCACCCCACCATCAACCTCAGTCTGGACCAGTCCACAGAAGAGATCTACTTCCTGCACACTACAGTAAAAATAAATGATGGTCACATAAACACCACCCTATACTGGAAACCCACTGTTTGCTCTTCTTACCTACATTCCTCTAGCTTCCATCCATGACATATCACATGATCATTGTCTACAGACAAGCCCTAAGATACAAGCATATCTGCCCCAATCCCTCAGACAGAGACAAACACCTATAAAATCTTTATGAAGCATTTTTAAAGCTAAAATACCCACTTGTGGAAGTAAAGAAACAGATTGACAGAGCCAGACCAACACCCAGAAGTCACCTACTACAGGACAAGTCCAACAAGGAAATTAACAGAACACCACTGGTTATCACCTACAGCCCCAGCTAAAACCCCTCCAGCGCATCATTGGCAATCTACAACCTATCCTGGAAAACCATTCCTCACCCTCACAGATCTTGGGAGACTAAAGCAAATACTCATCAGCAGCCACCAAGCACAGAAACATTTAATCAGGAACTTATCTCTGCAATGAACCCTGTTGCCAATCAGTCCACGTATCTATACAAGCAACACCCTCATAGGACCTAACCACATAAGCCACACCATCAGGTGCTCATCCACCTGCACATCTACTAACGTGATATATGCCATCATGTGCCAGCAATGCCCCTTTGCTATGTATATTGGCCAAACTGGACAATCTCTGTACCAAAGGATAAATGAACACAAGCCAGGCATCAAAAAAGATAACACATAAACCTGTAGAACTTTTTAACCTCCCTAGACACTCAGTAATGAATTTAAAAGTAGCCATCCTTCTATAAAAAAACTTCAAAACCAAACTACAAAGAGAAACATCAGAGCTGCAATTCATTTGCAAATTTAACACAATCAAGTTAGGACTGAATAAGGATTTAGAATGGTTATTTCACTATGAAGGCAATTTTCCCTTTCTTTGGTATTCATACCTCCCTTTCAGCTGCTGGGAGCGAGCCAAATCCACCCTGACTGAGGTCTTAACACCCTTCTTTTGATATAGTGTCTATCTGTGTCCCTGACAAAGTGAGTTTTACCTACAAAAACGTATGCCCAAATAAATCTCTTAGTCTTGAAAATGCCACAGGATTCCTTAAAAAGGGACGAGGAGTCCTGTGGCACCTTATATATACACCAGCAACACCATCACAGGACCTAACCAGATCAGCCACACCGTAACTGGTTCATTCTCCTGCACATCTACTAACGTAATATACGCCATCATGTGCCAACAATGCCCTTCTGCTATATACATTGGCCAAACTGGACAGTCCCTACGTAAAAGAATAAATGGACACAAATCAGATATTAGGAATGGCAATATACAAAAACCTCTAGGAGAACACTTCAATCTCCCTGGACACACAATTATAGATCTAAAGGTAGCCATCCTGCAGCCAAAAAACTTCAAGACTAGACTTCAAAGAGAAACTGCTGAGCTACAGTTCATCTTCAAGTTTGACACCATCAACTCAGGATTAAACAAAGACTGTGATTGGGTAGCTAACTACAAAAGCAGCTTCTCCTCTCTTGGTATTCACACCTCCAGATCAGCTACTAGAAATGGGCCTCATCTTACCTGATTGGATTCATCTCGTTATCTCTAGCCTGATTCTGGCCTGCATATTTATACTTGCCTCTGGAAATTTCCACTACATGCATCTGACAAAATTGGGTCTTTGCCCACGAAAGCTTATGCTCCAACACTTCTGTTAGTCTATAAGGTGCCACAGGACTCCTCGCCGCTTTTGCAGATTCAGACTAACAGGATTCCTTGTTGTTTTTGCTATTTGGGTAAAAGATCCCAAACATACATAAACTAATTTTGCCTTAGCTCTACATCTAGGTCCTTTGTGTTACAGCCAAAGTACTTTAATATAAAGCTATTATAATAAAATCATTGAAACCATAAGGAAATAAAAAATGCATAAGAAAAATATATATAGGTAAAGGAGCAGGTTAGTGCTATAAGCTATACTTTGTATTAGAGTCCTGTATGAAGCAAAATCTCACAGAATGTTGTAAGAACAGGGCTGATATTAAATACACAATCCTAAAAAGTGCTAGTCCCAAAATACACAAACACATCCCGATATTAAGTGACACCAAAACATCTCAATATCAAGGATGGTACATTCCCCATGGATAACAGAAGCACACTGACCCCTCTTAAAAATAAGATCAGAATAAGAGCACATAATAAAAATGTTTTAATCAAGCCAACATGTACAAGGTAATGAGTGTCAACTAGCCATGTCAGCGGGAGGTAACTATGTCAGAAGCAGTACTAACTTGTCTGTATCTGAGTATAAACACATATCTCAAAGGAATTATCTTTACCTAGCCATGGGAGGAATGGGAAGTCTACCATTCACTGAGCAGGTCCATGGTTACACACATATACACATTAGTGGTCCAGTAAAGATTGCAAAATACTGGTACTGGGCTTTGTCAACAATAAAGCTAACTGGGAGTCTTTGTCCCTGAATAAATCAAGGTATGCTGTGCCAGTTGTCTGTTCAGGGCTGGGGCAACACTCAGAGGAATACACACGTGCAGCCAAACATCTATCAACACCTACTCGCAAACATAAGAATGGTTATTCTGGGCCATTTATAGTTTTTCACCATCTTATACACGCTTCATCACTATATAGTGTCTTTACACCAGCAGGGGAGAATTCTGTATTAGACTGTATAGAATAGCGAATTACTAAACTGTTATGGCCAAATAGGATTTTATTAATTATGGGAAATTCAGAGCATGTAGTGGACTTGACCCAGTCAGGCTCATCTTGCTGCAGGGTGGGAGCTACTCCAGCCAGGCTCGCCACATTTTGGGTTCCTGGTTAACCGGTTAAACTTTACTGGTTAACTTTTTAAACATGATTGTACATCCCTACTATTGAGCTATTCCAGTTAAAACTATCAGGAAGCACACTTTGAGCAGAAGAATTTTATGCAGCCTTTGTGAATTGTTTCATTAGAAGTTGTGAAATGTTCACAAGTAGCACGCAATTTGATGATTTTGGAATTGTAATGATGTATGATATATAACTGATTACATATTTTGCATTTTTTGTTTTAGTCAATTGAAGAAAATGAAGTGTATTTGCCTAATGATGAGCTTTGGCTCTATGAAATTGACAGTGGGTTATGGTAAGCCATTTTATTTATATTTAATGACTGTGCAAAATCTGCTATTTATATCTGAGTATTATTACTTACAGTAAAAAGACTTATTTCAGATACATAAATGAGATCTGTTTCATCTCACTTGGCTGCTTAGATAGTCTGCATTCATTTAGTCTCTGATGTATATATTTGAAAAATTTCTTCAGATTAGAAAATACTTATGTTATACCACAGTCATTTTTAAGGGATGTTTTAAATGTTAACTTTTTAAACATAGCTTAAGACTTGTTAAAAGAACCACTTTTGTTTTTATACTGTCTAAATTAACTCTTATATTAAAATGATTAAATACAATAAAATGAGGGTACTTGATCCATGTAGGCTCAAGGATCAGTGTACGATCAATGTAGGATTCTTTTTACTCTTCTTACTTAATCATATCAGAAATATGTTTGCATCGATTATGTATTTTAAATGTTTAAATCAGATTCAGATCATACACCTCAATAGCAATATAATAAGTTTTATATCAAATTGAATTTTTGCATTCTTGGGAGATGGGTATAGTAGAAATGCCAATTATTACATTTGCCTGATACATCTCATTATCAAACCCTGTTTTAGGTGCTTATAGTTTTGCCAGACTTTAGCCATGTGGGCTGAAATTTTCCATGCTGGGTGTCTGGTGATATACATGATATTTTAAATTTCAGCCAAAATATGCTTTTTTGCCCAAGTTAAAAAATTACTAACCCCTTATTTTTGAAAGGCTTCATGCTTTGGAGCAGAGATGAAATTTGGCAAGAGGTGGCTTTTATTTCAGGGATGTGTCTTTTGCCATCTCAATGAACTTCCACCCAGGTATGGCGGCTTATTTATAAGCATTTGAAAAACTACAGTTTGCACATGCTCAGTGGAGACTTGCTAGAGCTTAACAGCAAAAAAAAAACCAAAACCAACCTGTCCTCCCACACCTGATAGTACTGACCAGATTGCTGATGTGCCCTCCTCCCGAGAAACTCTGTATTCCCCATCCTGTTATATCCTTTACTAGTACCACTTTGCTTTTGATGTATTTTGATTTGTTTGGGAGCAAAATTATGAGATGTTAATATATTTATTAAATGCCAGGACAATGCACCAAATGGAAGGAGAGCTACCTACCTCTATGTCAGGAAGTTGTGGAGCTTGCATTAATGGAAAACTGTATATATTTGGCGGATTTGATGATAAAGGATACAGTAATCGGGTATTGTAATCTTTTTATTTGGGAGTGTATTTTAATTAAATGATGATTAATGCAGAACTTCATTTAACAAAGCATTTAACCTTGTGTTTAACTAGAGGGAAAATCTAAGGGTGAGATTTGGTTTATTATTAGAAAAGATGTCTTCTAAAATACTTTACTTTGTAAATCTGATTTTTTAGACCGCTGAATCTCCACAACTCCTGTTAGCTGCACTGGGGGGTTTTGACTAGGTTAAATTGAAAAATAATGTCCAGTATCTTTTGATTTTTATTTCTCAAGTTTTCTAATATTTCTAAAATGAATTGTATTTCTGTGGGGGCAATATATTTGTAACTATAATTAGACTTACCTCAGAAGTGTTACTTTTTCTTTGCTCTTTAGTGAGCATGTGACATTTATGCTTCTGGGATAATCAGTTAATAACTAGTCAATGTTAACATATGACTGCTAGTTTCCCTGTTGACTGCAAGTAATTGGATTAATGGAATGGAAACCAGAATTTCAGTGTAGATTAGAAAACAAGTGAAATGAGTTGAATGGTCTCAATCTAATGCTCTGTCTACAGGCAGTGTTGATTATAAAATCATTATACAGAAAATCTGATTAGGTCAAGGCAAAAGCACTGCAGGTTAGTTGAACTAACAGGTGAAATAGTGCTTCCATTAAAATCAATGGCAACATTCTTACTGATGTCAGCAGAGACAGGGTTAGCAGAGTGAGAGAGGGAGATTGTGCTGCTTCTTCCTGCATTTTATTTGTGATATGTTCACTGACTATAATCTTTTACTATAATAAACATTACAATTTGTCTGTTGTTCTCAGATTTTTTTTATAAGAAAATGTTTTTTGTAATCATAACTATTGCAGATTTGTGTTTGATTCTTCAAAATCATTTACTTCACACTAAAATATGATAATTTTTCTTTTAAGCTTTATTATGTTAATTTGAGAACAAGAAATGGAACCTATAGGTGGAAAAAAATTACAGACTTTAAAGGTCAACCTCCTACACCACGTGACAAGCTTTCCTGCTGGGTGTATAAGGACAGGTAGTACATCAAGAGTATTCTTAATACCTACTAATCAAGGGGAAGAAGTGTTATAGTATAGGTAGAACACAAAACTTGAAGTCCAGTTCAGACTATGACTATGTCTGACCTTGGACAAACCTCTTAACATCTTTGTCTCTCATCTGTAAAATTGGAATAACTATATTTACCAACCCTAATTTATAGAGTTATTGTGAGATTTAATTATTTTTGTCTTGGATGCAAGACACTATTCAGATGCTAAATATTACTTGATGATGTATTAAACAGGTATTAAGGTTAATTTACTGAATTTTTCATTGCTTGTGAAATAACAGAATACGCTTCAACATTTTTAGATTCAGCATAATTTCAAATTATTTTTGTTTGCAGAAATATTGAGAGCAAGAAAGGGTATTTAAATGAATAATTCTGGAAAAAAGAGCTACGTTGAGAATACTAGCTCCATAATTTTATTGCAAATGCTACTTTGCATATTTAGTGATATTGCTTGTAAAAGTGCTTTAAATTATTTAAATTTAAACTAAAAACAAATGTTTAGATTTTATATTAACTATGAAAGGTAGCTAGTAGAGGTGTTAACAAACATTTATTTTTGTATACATGTAACTGCTGAATTTTTCAGGGATTACACATTTACACACAGAGTGGCAGGCAGGAACTGGTTGCAGGGAGCTGTCTTTTAACCTGGTTTCCCGCGAGCACTGGCTCCTGCCTGCCCTCTCTTCCTCTGCTGCTTCTGTGCGAGGCAGCGGTGGGTGAGGGCAGGCGGCTCCAAAGGAGCTGGCATGTGTGGGGAGCCAATTTAAAAGATGGCTCTCCATGGGTACAGGCTCCTGCACATACCCCCACCCCCATTGCCTCTGATACAGAGGCAGCAAGAGGAGGTGCATGTAACCATTAGGATTAGCTGATGAGCCCAGGCTTATCAGTTAATTGTGTAAGCGGGTACACGCTAACATCCCTAGTAGCTATGGTATTAGAATTAGTCACCGAGAAATAAATCAGTTGTATATATTGATATCAACTGCATATAGATATTGTAAACAAATAAGAGTTACAAGATATATAGTGAACAAAATAAACCATTCATTTATTTTATCCCTTTATTGATTTCTGGACTCCAGGTCCTACAGCATTTGATTAAAATAGTAACAGTTTTGTATTTAGTACTGCATTTTGGCTTTGAAATTGAATTAGTTGCAAGATGTATAAACATGTATGAAGCCATCCCCCTCTTTTTAGCCATTGGTATCAGGTTGTTCAATAGCATGAATTAATCCAGTGGTTCCCAACTTTTTTTATACTGTGGTCCGGCAAACCCATTCATAAACTTTTGGTGGACTGATAACATTTTATTTGCATGTTTGCATACAGTCATTAAGATCAGAATTTGCAGGTATCTACAGCACCACGTAGCGGCTGCCAGAGCTGAAATTGGCTGCTATGTGGCAGCTCAGGGAGCCAGGGTGTACCCCCGCGCTGGTCCACAGAGCCACTGTCAAACAGTTGGCTTCAGCTGCGGCAGCTGCCAGGCACGTGCCTAAGGTATACCACAGCCCTGGTGCTAGAGCAGCCGGCATGGGCATGGCCTGGCAATGTGCTGCAGCCTGGCATCCAGTAGTTTGCAGCCTGACATCACTGTATCACTGGGAATCACTAAATTAATCCATTAAAAGTCAAGTTGAATTTATGTACAGAATTAAGATCCACCTATTTCAGGCTGAAATATGCAACTAACTCAATATTTTTATTAAATGCATGTATTTGGGGGAAAAGTACACTCTATTTTTAAAATTTGCCATGAGTCCTCAGATGATGTGAATCTGAAGATGAGTGTGTCTTAGAAGCTTGCACGCTACTAAGAAATATGCAAAGAGCTGCTATACCTCTGCTTTCTTAGGGGTGTCGGTCTTCCACCATCCCTTCTAACCTCCCTTTTGTTCTAAATTATTAACAAACTACAACACCAAATGTTTACAATCACTAGTGAAGAAAATATAATCTGAGAAAGGGCTCTGTGTATGCAGAAGGGAGAAAAAGGGTCAGACTTAAGCCCTTTTCTGGGGTGAGTAGTTGTTTTGGTAATGGTGAGGTGTGATAAGTTTGTGTGTGGAGTAGAACATGTAGCTTGACTTACAAACCCACAGAACCAAGGAAATTATCAGGCATATTTATGTATGTAGTAGGGATGTTAGATATAGTGTAATAAAATAGTTATGTAACTGCATGAAATCTTAGTGGTTACATGACTATTTGATAGTCCCCGAGGGCGGAGTCAGAAGCCAGTAAACTCTCGGCCTCACTCCAGGTTAGCCCCCTGCCATCCCTTCCTGCTGCCTCTGTACCAGTTTAAAAACCAGCTCCCCATGCACACCGGCTGCCTGCTGCCCCATGCTCCTGATACAGAGGCAGCAGCACGGGGTGGCAGGAGCCCCTGTCAGCAGGACTCCAAGCTCCCAGTGGACAGAGGCTGATCTGGCAGCAGCCCCTGTCCGTGGGGGGTCCAAGCTCTCTGCAGACAGAGGCTGCTGCAGGGAGGGGGAGAGAGGTCTGTCGCGAAGCAGCCTCTATGTGTAATGGCCTGAGCTTGCCACAAACAGAAGCTAACCCATGGGAGGCGGAGCAGACTCTGTCTGCAGGGAGCTTGGACCCCGCGCAGACGGGCTGCTGCCAGGCACCAGCCTCTGTCTGCAGCAGGCCCAGGCTTGCTGCAGAGAGAGGCTGCAGGGAGCTCGTCTGTGGCAAGCCCGGGCCACCAT
Organism: Pelodiscus sinensis; assembly: GCF_052426305.1. Taxonomy (NCBI): domain Eukaryota; kingdom Metazoa; phylum Chordata; order Testudines; family Trionychidae; genus Pelodiscus; species Pelodiscus sinensis. The sequence continues at coordinate 5,644,736 of NC_143056.1, forward strand.
GGACAGAAGCTACTTCACGGAAGCCTCCTCTGCTTCCCCCCCTCCCTGCCCCACACACACAGGCAACAGCACTGGGAGGGGGGCAGGTGGCACTGCAGAGCTGGTGCTGGAGGGAACTGGCTTTTAAGTCAGCTCTCCCCAGCACTGGCTCCTGCCTCCGTTCTTTGCTGGCAAGGGGAAGGGGAAGGTGAGTCTGTAGAGCCAATACACTCAGGGAGCCTGCTTGAAAGCTGGATCCCCTTGCATATCAGTTCCAGTCAGCCTCCGCACTGCTGCCTCTGTATCAGATGCAGCTGTGTGGGGCACGGAGGGGGGCAGGCAGATCTAGTGCTTGTGGAGAGCCTGCTTAAAGCCAGCTCCTCACAGGCACCAGCTCCTACTCCTCCGCCCTTGCTGCCTCTGATACAGAAGCAGCAGGGGCGGGGAGTGCGTGTAGTTGATAAGATTAAACAAGATAAGGCTTATCGGTTAATCATGTCGTTGACTACACGTTGACATGCCTAGTTTTTAGCAACAGAAAGTTTGTGTAGTAACTATATACAGTGTGTAATATTCTTTGTTTATACATTTAAAGATTAACAGACTTATATTTGTTAAGCTATAATATTTAATTTTTATTTTATCAAAATATCAATGTAAACATTAATTTAAAAACAAGTACAAGGTCAATTGTTTTTTTTCTTTTTCCAGATTAATATATTTTGGTGGTTATGGATGTAGGAAATACAATGAACTGAGTGAGTGTTTTGATGTTCATGATGCATTTTGGGTAAGATATTTTATTGTTTAAAAAAAATTCATTCTGATTGTTGAAAAGTATTATAAAACACAGAAAACAATTAAAGAAACCAGAGCTACTAAAACAAAGGGTCAGATTCAGTCCTGGAATAAGGACATTTAACGCTATTGAAAGAGAGCTCTTAGTAGAATATGATGTATATATTAGGTTTTACAACACCAGGAGAGGGTGAACACAGTAGAAGTTGATGTCTTTCCTCTGTGTAGCAGGTAGAGTGTTTGGGCAAGATTGCTAGGATAAATGGGCTTCTGTGAGGTCCTCTGAAGGGGAGTGATGGACAGTGGTTGAAATTAATGAAATTTCCCTTGCTTGCAGCAGGATTGGATTTAGGAACAGTCTAGGCTATACTCTATTTTAAAAAAAATCTAAAGTGTGAAATACTGGTCGTATTGAAGTGGTTGTCAAAGTTCCCATTGTCCTTGATGGGACCAGGATTTCATCCAGAGAGGCTTATTTAGAAATACCTCATAATGAAAAGTTTTGGCATATTAATGTTAACTTACTTTTGTTTGAATAATTTCCGCTCTTCAAAGAAATCTTGTAATAATAGTGGAGCAAGTCTCCAATATCTATTATTGAGTTATAATAATGACTCCATAGGTGAGCAAAATGGAGCACAAATGGAAAGTAGTCTGTAAAATGATTACCATTTTATGCTCAATTTTGTTTACTTCAAGAAACTTTCACAAAAGGTCCTTTTCACTTTATATTTTATATGCTGAATTTTCAGTCATTGGAAGTTTTTGTAAAATGTGAGGTTAAATACAAGCTGTTTTAATTTTTGGATAATTGAAAAAATATTTCACTTTTTGAAAACTATTCTAATTTTTGTTGTTTGAATTTATAAACAAACTGGATTTACCCTATTTTCACATCTGCTGATTACATTAATCTCAGAAGACATGTAAAATAATCATGTTGTACTGCACCATTTGATATTAGACTGTTTCTTCTTTAGTTTGTTGCTATTCGATTGTATTAGCAGTAGAGGCAGTCCCCGGATTATGTACAAGATAGGGACTGTAGGTTTGTTCTTAAGTTGAATCTGTATGTAAGTTGGAACTGGCGTCCAGATTCAGCCGCTGCTGAAACTGACCGCCAGTTCTGACTTACATACAGATTCAACTTAAGAACCCCAAGTCAGCTGCTGCTGAAACTGATCAGCAGCTGATTCCAGGAAGCCCGGGGCAGAGCAACTGTGCCTCAGGCTTCCTGTAGTTGGCGCTGGTCAGTTTCAGCAACGGCTGACTTGGGGACGTCTGGGGCAGAGCAGCTGGGGTGCTGCTGGGTTGCTCCAGTAGCACTGCTCCTCGGCGCTACTGGAGCAACCCAGCAGCACCCCAGCTGCTCTGCCCCAGGAGTCCTGATTCAGCCGCTGCTGAAACTGACCAGCAGCGGCTGAATCAGGATGCCTGGGGCAGAGCAGCTGGGGTGCTGCTGGGTTGCTCCAGTAGCGCCGAGGAGCGGTGCTACTGGAGCAACCCAGCAGCACCCCAGCTGCTCTGCCCCAGGGTCCACAACAAAAGCCTGGTCTGCTGGGGGGGGCACACTAGCTGCGCCCCCCCCAGCAGACCAGGGACACAGGGAGCAAAGCGGCAGCAGGGGTGCCTCGCCTCTGAGGCTTTGCTCTGGCGCCGGACCGCTTTGCTCCTGGTGCCCCTGGTTTGCTGGAGACGGTCCCCAGCAGACCAGGGGCACCGCGAGCAAACCCGCAACCGCGGCGGGGTCCCCGCGCTTCTGAGGCTTTGCCAGAGCAGGGACCCCGCCGCGGCTGCGGGTTTGCTCGCGGTGCCCCTGGTCTGCTGGGGACGGTCCCCAGCAGACCAGGGGCACCGGGAGCAGCTTTTCTCGCCCCGGAGCTCGAGGTGGCTGACCGCTGCCTGTGAGCTCCGGGGCGAGAGAGCCCCGTTCGTAAGTGCGGATCCAACATAAGTCGGATCCGCGTAAGTCGGGGACTGCCTGTAATACAAAACTGAATCTTGAAAAATCAGTTGTGATTTCAGTTTACAATTTCCTGTGAATATCCAAGGCTGGATTCCCCCAATAGAGTAAGAACAAAGTGCTGTTAAAGTAGAAAAAGTGAAATAGCTCTATTTCAATTAGATGTTTTCACTTACTAAAAGTTCTAGTGTTGAGCTATATGAAGTAATGGCAGGCAGTTATAGCCTCATAGCTTTCTCTGTCCCCAAATATCTCCCCTTAATTTATTATCCAAAGTTAATATCTTTACCACAAGACACCTAGAAGAAGGTACCACCTAGTTTCCCATAGCAAATTATTACAATATCCTTAATTAGAAAATTATTGAGGAGTATGTTTTTATTTTTTAAATGATTAGGGGTTTGGAACAGGTCCCATGTGAAGAGAGATTAAAGAGACTGGGACTTTTCAGCTTAGAAAAGAGGAGACATGGGGGGGGATATGATAGAGGTCTATAAAATCATGTCTGGTGTGGAAAAAGTGAATAAGGAAAAATTATGTACTTGTTCCCATAATATAAGAACATGGGGTCACCAAATTAAATTAATAGGCAGCAGGTTTAAAACAAACAAAAGGAAGTTTTTCTTCACACAGCACATAGACAACCTACGGAACTCCTTGCCAGAAGATGTTGGGAAGACCAGGAATTTAACAGGGTTCAAAAAAGAGCTAGATAAATTCATGGAGGTTAGGTCCATCAATGGCTAATAGCAAGGATGGGTAAGAATGGTGTCCCTAGCCTCTGTTTGTCAGAGGCTGGGACTGTATGACAGGAGAGGGATCACATGATGATTACCTGCTCTCTTCACTCCCTCTGGGGCATCTGGCATTGGCCACTGTTGGAAGACAGAATACTAGGCTAGATGGACCTTTGGTATGACCCAGTATGGCCGTTCTTATATTGTGCATGTTCAGTTGTTATTGCCATTGACGAGAGTTAGATCCATCAAAGAGAGAACAGACCCTTTACATCAAATATTAGTATAAATCTACAAGAAAATGTCATAAAAGAACAGAATAATCAGACACATAAATGATTATGATTTGTTGGGTAAGAGAGTCAATATGGTTTTTGTAAATGGAAATCATGCCTCACCAGTCACAAGAATTCTTTGAGGGGGTCAATATGCATGTGGACATATTATACTTACATTTTCTGAAAATTTGTTTCAAGGGCCCTCAGCAAAGGCTCTTAAGTAAGCTGTCTTGAGATAAGAGGGAAGGTCCTTTTACAGATCAGTAACTGTTTAAAAGACAGGAAACAAAGAGTAGGAATAAGTGGGTCAGTTGTCAGAATTGAGAATGGTAACTAGTGGTATCCCCCAGTGGCCTGTACTGGGACCAGTATTATTCAGCATATTCATAAATGATCTGGAAAAAGAGGTAAACAGTCTGGTTGGTGGCAAAATTTGCAGATGATACTGTGATGGGTTATGGTCACAGAAGACCCATTGAGATTGTTCCCCAGGTTGTTGATCATGCCACTGATGCCCACCTTCTTGCTCTCTGGGGCTCACCAACATCCTGTCATGCTATACAGATCCTGGTCTCCCCAAAACAAGGCACAGAGTTGGGGTAACCACCCCTTACAGAGCAATACAGACATTGAACCACCTCAGCTCTGGAAGGACACAATTATAGGGCACAACACCAAGGAAACCAACTCCCCAAAGAAATTAATCTTTCTCTGTGTAAAAGTTTGACATAGTGAAAGCTTGTCAGGTAAGCTCCCTTTATAAATGAAAGAGAGATATGCACCGTGGTTGCTCCCCCCAGATAAAAATTATTTACACTGGGCCTGATAGTAAACAAAAGTGTTTTATTAAGTACAAACAATAGGAGTTAAGTGGTTGTAAGTGAAAACAGACAGATAAAAGTAAGTTACTAAATTAAATTGAATAGAAAACACATATCTCGTTCTAATTCATGAAGAAACTTGTCACAGAAATTCTTACCCTAAACAGCTGTTCTTATTTCAGGTCTTAGTTTCAAACCAGAATCAAAGTCTTTTACTCTGTTTTGAGTCTCTAGCCCTTTAAAGTTCTTTGTTTCCTCTTACAGTGTGCCAGGCAGTTTCAAAAGCCAGTTGAAGACAAAGGGCTGATAGCTTTCCGGTATTTAAATAGACTCTCCGACAGGGTGGGAATCTTTTGTTTGTCATCCCCTTCCCCTGGAAAAATAAGTTTGAAATAGATTCCAGTACCAGGTGGTAAGGTCACCTGTCTTCCTAGAGCCAACTGAAACAAGGCTGTTTACAAGTCGTTGAGTAAAGACATTAGGATTCCTGGGCACCAGTAAAGGCTCACATTAGCATATTTAAAATTATAAACAGATTCATGCTTTATATGTCTAACTTCACATACAAGAACAGTATATGCACAAAAATAGGATATATAAATCCAGGGGATTGTAACAGTAAAATTTCTAGGTTACAAGTGGTATTTTGTTTAAAGCATCTTTGAGTTATGCATTTCATATTCACAAGCTAATTTTCACAAAGAATGGGGAGGAGTCACAGATACAAAATTGCTCAAGATAGTGAAGTCCAAGCAGATTCTGAAGAGTTACAAAACTGGGTGACTAAGTAACAGAATGGCAGATGAAATTCAATGTTGATAAATTAAAAGTAATGCATAATGGAAAACATAATCCCAACTATGCATAAAACATAGAGTCTAAATGAGCTCTTATCACTCAAGAGAGACATCTTGGAGTCATTATGGCTAATTTTCTGAAAACATCCACTCAGTGTGCAACAACAGTTAAAAAAGCTAATTGAATGTTGGGAATCATTAAGAAGGGGATAAATAATACAGAAAATATCATATTGTCTCTATATAAATCCATGGTAAATTCACATCTTGAATACTGTGTGCAGATGTGGTCACCTCACCTCAAAAAAGATATACTGGAATTGGCAACAAAATGTTAGGGGCATGTAACAGTTTCCTATATGAGGATATATGAAGAAGACTGGTACTTTTTCAGCTTGTAAAAGAGACGATTAAGAAGGGGAAATGACAGAGGTCTATAAAATCATGACTGGTGTGGAGAAAATAAGTAAGGAAATGTTATTTACTCCTCATAACACAAGAGCTAGGAGTCATCAAATGAAATTAAGAAGCCGCAGGTTTGAAACAAACAAAACAACTTTTTGAGTTAAAAAAAGAACTTCGGGTTACACCTCTTTAGTCTGGCACCCTCAGGACCTGACTGGTTCTGAACCATGGGATATCAATATTGTCTAGCACAGAGATGGGCAAATACCGGCCTGCAGGCTGGATCCGGTCCACCAGGACCAGCCCATGGTGGGCCCCTACACAATCATATTTACCTGCTCCTCCATTGGTACAGGGATTGCAGCTCCTGTTGGCCACGGATCTCCGTTCCCAGCCAGTGGGAACTGCAATTGCACATACTTGGGAAGTGCGGGCAAGTATAGTCACAGAGGCCTACTAGGGGCTAACCCTGGAGAACTGCCTCCATTTTATTGCCCACCCCTGGTCTAGCAGCATTACCAACACTTCCACTGCTTACTGGGCTCTTAGAAGACATTTAAGGGTAAATTAGATCTAAATAACAGCATAGAACACCGAGAGCCAGGACTGGTGGCTGTAAACAGACTTTATGGGATCAGGGGATATTTGACCACACCAATGATAAGTGGACATCCAGCTAACTAAAATCATGATGGACCATGGATGCTGTTGGACCAGAGAGTGCTGGACTAGAGAGGTTGAACGTGTAGATGATTTCCTGAAGGATAGCCATGGATAGACCTATTAGCCTGGATGGAAGGGAATGTGTGCCTAGCCTGTTTTCCAGAAGCTGGGAATTGATCCATTGATGATTACCTGTTCTGTTCATTCCCTCTGATATATCTGGTATTGGCGACAGTTGGAAGACAGGATACTGTGCTAAATGGACCTTTGGTCTAACCCAGCATGACTGTTCTTAAGGGACCTAAATCCCACTGTCATTCAAAGAGTTCCTAAATGTTAGTCACTTTCTATAAATGTTACCTTCCGAGTATTTTGAAAAATAAGTGCATGCCTGTATTTATTGATTAAAAACAGAAAATTATGTGTCATTTTTCTGCCTAAACCTTTTTGATAAAACAAAAGGATTGATATTAAGTAAATGAAAAAATATAATTTTAGATATTTAACTCTTATTTTTAGGAAGGGCAGATATTTTGGGGATGGCATAACGATGTTCATGCTTTTGATACAAACACACAAACTTGGTTTCAACCAACAATTAGGGTGAGTATTTTTTTAAGCCTTTAATCATTCTGTACATTTTTGTAATTTCTGCCACCTATTGAATAATAACTGTCTTTTAGAGAACTATATAAAGGAGAACTATTTTAAACATGTTTGGCATTTCTCAGGCTCATAACATGTTCTCTCATAACACAAGAGTATGGGAACATAAATGAAAGTAACAAGTGGCAAATTCAAAACTGTTTTTCCACACAAGATGTAATTATACTAAAAGTTAATACTACTCAATGTTGTTGAGGCCAAAAATGTAGTAAAATTCAAAGAGGGATTGGATACAAGAATATCCATTGTTACAGTTATTGATCCTGACAAAGAGTATTGGAAAGGAGAAGAACACTAAAATGTGGGTTTAAACGTGTGGCAGGTAAGGCCCAGCTAGTGAAGGCAAGCCCAAGCCGCACCCCTTCCCCCTGAAACCATGCCCCTTCAACAACTTCCCCCCCAGCCAAGCCCCACCCAAATCCAGCCCTCAAGCCGGATCGTTCCTGGCCACCCAGATGGCTGCTGGGGAGCCGGGCTGGCGTGCTGTGGCACTGGCCCACCCAAGCCACCGATCTACAGAACCACAGACCCCACTCCTCTCGAGTTGCCGGGCTGCTGCGCTGTGGGACCTGGCCCTCCCTGGTTTCTGGGAAGCTGAGCTGCTATGCAGCGGGCCCAGCCTTCCCCAGTGGCTGGCGGTGCCCACACCGTGGTCCCAGCCCTCCCGGGAAGCCACGCAATGTATGCAATTTTGGGAAGGCAGTGCCTTCTTTTGCCTACATTACCCACAATCCATGGGTTTAAACCAGACTAACTATCAAGGACTAGGATCACCGTATATCTAGCTACCTGCATTTTCCTCTGAAGCATCTGGTGTTGGAAAAAGAATGCTGGATAAAATGGATCACAAGGATCCATTAGGATCCAGATGAAAGGACTGTTGCACTCATGTTGCATTCTGTTGACTTCAGTGGGGGATCCAGCAGGCACAGGTACAATCCATGCAGTTCCAATTGCAAAATTGAGTCACTAGTCATTAGTGGGGGTGTTCATGGGTAACTGGTTAAACCGTTACCTGGTAAGCATCACCCTAGAAGCCAGCAGTCCCCGATGGGGGCGGGAAGCCACGGTAGCAGCAGAGCCTGCACAGGGCCAGGAGCAGCTGGGCTGGAGCAGTCCTTGCCTGCAGCAGGGGCTGCTTCTAACCTGACCCCACTAGCCCCTAGCTGACTTCTAGTCCCCTTCCCTTTAATCAGTTAAACGTAGAGTTAGCACTTCGTTTAACCAATTAAACGGGATTTAACATCCCTACTTATTAGTGTAGCCCTTACACCTTTTGATATTCATGAAAAAATATGTTTAATATTGAATGAATAATCTGCAGATGCAGTTGCTATGCTTTATGAACCTGTTGCATCCAGGGTTTAATGCTGAGAAAAGCGAATTCATTTTTACAGTCTGAACAGGAGCAGTAACTGATGTCTTGCATATAAGAAATTCTTGTATATTAATAACGAGAAGTCCTGTGGCACCTTGTAGACTAACAGATTTATTGGAGCATCAGTTTTTGTGGGCAAAGACCCACCTCGTCCAATGCATGTCAAAGACGAAGTGTGTCTTTGCCCATGAAAGCTTATGCTCCAATAAATCTGTTAGTCTATAAGGTGCCCACAGGACTTCTCATCATTTATGCAGATTCAGACTAACATGGCTACCCCTCTGATTCTTGTATATTAATATTGTTCCAATAATGACATATATTCTTAGTGAGCTCTCAATAAAACTGTAATGCAAACATTTTTGTGTATTATAGCATAACGTAGAGCCTCAAAATTCTGGTAAGATTACACAGACTCTATTAAAAACTTAGTGGAAGAACTATAACATAGTAAGTTTGACACTTTCGTGTTTCTTTTATGTGACTGCCTATAGTTTTATAAACTTCTTAAACCAGACATCAAGCAAAGTGTTCTATTAAAAGCTGAAACTTATAGTCTTGCAATCCTTATTTTTTTCTTTATATGCAGAAAACTCCCTATGGCATCAGGTGATTGAATAGTACATACAAAGTTTAAGAGATTTATTTTGGTAAAGCACTGAAACCTATGGATGGTAAACACTCTAGGGCTATGTCTACATAGGAGCATTGTTTTGGAATAACTGACATTGCAAAATAACAAAGTCCGTGTCTACACAACAAGCAGTTATTTCAACATAATGTCAAAATAATGTTGAGATGGAGGACTTCTTACTGCGACTCCTGAAACCCTCATTGTATGAGGAGTAAGGGAAGTCAGAGGAAGAGTGCTCTTTCTCGGACTTCCTGCTGTGTAGATGGTGCCAAAAGCCGCAATAAGCTATTTCAACTTTAGCTATGCAATTGACGTAGCTCAAGTTGCATAGCTTATTTCAGCTTTAGCCCTGCTGTGTAGATGTGCCCTAGAAGAGCCAGGTATTTATTATTGCTACTCAGTATTACATCATGGGAGGACCTTCACAACAGACAAGATATTTAAGCAGAAAAAGGGGAAGCTACAATCTAAAACTTATCCCCAGTAGTTACTAGGAATGTTAAATATTGTGTATTTTTAGTAATGTTGTAGCTGCAACAATTTTTAGCAGTTACATGGTTACTAAAATGCTTACCCCCAGGGATGGTGCCAGCAGCAAGTGCACTCCCCACTGTCAGCCCCACTTCTGGGAGCCCCCTGCTTCCCCACACTGCTGCCTCTGATACAGCAGCAGGTTAAAAATCAGCTCCCTGTGCATACCGGCTCCTGCCTGCCATTCTGTGCTGCTGCCTCTGATACAGAGGCAGCAGTGTGGGGTGGCGGCATCATCTGTCTGCAGTGAACCCGGCCCACCGCAGACAGAGGCTGCTCCGTGGCAGCAGCCCCTGTCCACAGGGGGGCCTGAGCTTCCCACAGACAGAGGCTGTTCTGGCATCTCATGGAGCAGCATCTGTCTGCGGCAAGCCCAGGCCCACTGCGGACAGAGGCTGCTCCAGCATCCCAAGAGAGGGGGGTTCATGCAAACATTATGATTAACCAATAAGCCCAACCTTATCAGTTAATTGTTTAAATGACTATTTGCTAACATCCCTGCTAGTTACCAGAAATCCTGACCATAAACCAACTCTGTAGGTTTAAGAAGTCAAAGTTTTATTAAACCCTCTGCAAAATTCCTGCCCTACTGTTGCTTTCCCGCCCACCCACACAGGTGACCGCATATGGACCTTTGCACTTCTGAAAAATAGGCACTAGAGGACTTTTCCACCAGTATTACTGAAGTTTTATACTGGTAAAACTCTAGAAAGCAGTGGAGTTTCACTGCTGTAAAACTGGAATAAGCATTGGAAATCAGGTGCTGGAATTCAGTTAAGACTGAATTCTACTATAACTATGCCAAGTGTCCTAATGCCTTGGAAGTTTTGGATGTTCCCTCAAATTGTTTTGTACATTTGCAATTTTGCCCTCATGTGGGATACATTTCAATCTTATTGCTGCATATCAAGTCTTAGTGACTTGCAGTTAGAATTTTATTGACACTGATTAATGTTCTAAAAATGTCTTATATTGGTATTTTCAGGGTGGAGTTCCACCTCAGCCTCGAGCAGCACATACATGTGCTGTGCTGGGAAATAAAGGTTATATATTTGGAGGACGAGTGCTGGTTAGTAGTTATTTAATGAATATTTTATTGGCAACAGTATTTTTTTTTGCTAATTACTTATGGAAAGCAATGTATTTATGCAGTACCAGAAGAGCCAAAAGTGTCTTTGCTCCTAGCCCATGTGTTCAGGGAGAGAAGTCCCAAGATATCTTTACCTCCTGTCTCTCAAATCTTCTGTGCAATCCTAAAGGTGAAAACACAAATTGCCCAAAAAAGAGCATCAGTAGGCCATGGTCACATACCACTCCACTGGTCTTCAAAGATGGCTAGCCACAGAGGGGAGGCACATCCAGTGAAGCAGCTGTGAGATCAGTCTGACTGTTAGGTCTGCACTACTTCCTGCTTAGAGAGTGGTGGGTAAATGCCACAATTTAGCCCTAACTTATGTTAATTTCTGTTTTAATTGAATATGTTGTCCTTAGCTCATATAAAATATATTTTTTTGTTTTGCATGTTTATTAGTAAATTCCGAGAATTCAAACAAGTAAAGCTATTTTCTATTTGCGTTAAACATCAGAACAAAGCTAGACCTAAAACACCATATGACAATTAGTCAAACAAAAGGGTTTTTTTTAAATCTAAAAAATTGAAACAGTGGTGTTACTTTCAATAATAAGGTGAGAGTCACATATTGGGAGAATAACCCAGTCCATTGACATTGTGCAGATAGCATTGATCATATCTTCAGATGAATCCAGGGCATGAGGCATTTCAAAGATAATGAAAAGATATATATTTGTTATATTATAAGGATAGATACGGTATCCCTAAAATGTTCATAAACCTAATAAAATTTGCAAGCTGTATGTATGTTTCCTTAACACGACTTCTTTGAAAGCAAAACTAACGTATGATTTATGGTAGGTTTCAACCAAGTGATAGGATGTTTGTATTCTGTGCTAAACACAGCTTGAAGGGCTTACATGGTTGAACTACTTTTTTTTCTGTTTCAGTGAACAAAATAATAGCAAGTGGTGCATTTTAATGTTGTGGTTTTCATGTTTTTATGTACCATCTCATCTAATCAAAGAGGAAATATATGATACTACCAACTTCTATCTCCTTTCTTCTCCCTCTCCTCTCCCCAATATAATACATGCCAGGACATTACAGAAAGCAGGAGTCAGTAAGGGCCAGATTTTTAAATTTATTTAAGCTCCTGAAATATGGGCCCAAATGCTTAAATAGATAGTAAGTCAATAGATCTGGCCAAAATGAGGCCAGATATAGAAAAACTAAACTATATGCAGCATGCTAACCATATTGTAACACTTACTACCACTATTCTGGATAATACTTTTAAAAAATAAACCATTAAAACACTACTGAAAGAAGTAGGAAACTGGTCCCATATTGCCAGTCAAATTTGTCTAGGAAGGAGACAAGTGCCAATAGTTCATTTTCAAATAGACTCTTTTTACAAAAGATAAGAAATGCTGATTCTTCAACTAGTACCCCATATGGATTCTCCACTTTAGGTGAGTTTATGTCCCTATGTCCATGATCAGTGATTTTTGGTAGCAGTGCTTATTTGGGCCATACATACTCCACCTCATTCCCCTTTTGGTGACTACATAGCCAATGTTCCCTCTAAGATGCTGGGCAGCAGAGCTTCACAGATGATTAATCAGCCCCACCCAGTCAGTCAGCAAGGAGCCTCTGACTGGGTGCCGGGTGGAGCTCATTAATCACCTGAGCTTCTGGGGAACACTGTGCAGAGCACTATGTGTCCAAACTGCCTTCAGTTCCTTCTTTCTGTACTGTCCTTGGCCTGAGATAGAGCCCTTTGCAGAGCCTATTTAGTATTGTGGTGTTATTGTTTTAGCGATATAATTAGTTAGAACTATGCTTTTCCCTCATTTCTTTCCTTCTTGTTAAAAATATTTATCATTCTTCCTCATGCCACATGGAAATAAAAGGGAAGCAAGGCTCCACAGGCTAGACTTAGATGCCAGAATTATTCCTGTCTGTTACTGCAAGATGAAAAGATTCAGATATGTCTAAACAAAGACTCAAAATGGATTTCTGGTTGCATTCACCTTTGCTATAATCAATATGATTTGCAAACCACCACCATCATCACCCCCAGAACTCGAACACATTTCACCAGATCCATTTCCATCTCTATAGCTTTCCTGAAAAATGGACCAATCACAGAGATTTGTAAAGCAACCACCTGAGTATCAGCCCATACATTCACCGAACATTGTGAAATTGTCCAGGACTCAACATCGGATGTTCTCTTAGGCTATGTCTAGACTGCAAGCCTCTTTCGAAAGATACTTTCGAAAGAGCCCCTTTCGAAAGAGAGCGTCTAGACTGCACGCGGAACTTTCGAAAGAGCAAGCCGCTTTTTCGAAAGAAAGCACCCAGTGAGTCTGGATGCTCTCTTTCGAAGAAGCCCTATTTACATTCAAGAACGCCTTCTTTCGAAAGAAGCACTTTCGAAAGAAGGCGTTCTTCCTCGTGAAATGAGGTTTACCGCCGTCGAAAGAAAAGCCGCGTTCTTTCGATTTAATTTCGAAAGAACGCGGCTGCAGTCTAGACGCAGATGAAGTTTTTTCGGAAAAAGGCTACTTTTCCCGAAAAAACCCCTGAGTCTGGACACAGCCTTAGGGACATGCATCTGACGAAGTGGGTCTTTGCCCACGAAAGCTTATGCTCCTACACTTCAGTTAGTCTATAAGGTGCCACAGGACTCCTCGGGTCTCCTCATCGCTCTTAGGGACTGGCTGTCTTAGCTTAACTCACAAATCCAACTGTGAAGACCTTCCAATGAGGGACACTACTCTCCAGTCACCCAAAGTAAAGCACCCATACGGGACGCTACTTGAAGAAGAAAAGGGTATTCACCCTGTGCAGTTACTGAGGTTCTTCAAGATGTGTCAGTCTGTGGGTGATCCAGTATTTGCCCTCCTCCCCATTACTTCAGAATTCAGACATGAATACTGTAGTAGAGAAGAAACTGAAAGTGGTTTGGCTGCATAGCACCGTGTAGCTTCCAAAAGCAGCACAAGATGGGGGGTGCATGTGTGGTCCTAATGGGCACTGCTACTGAAAATCTCCAGTCACTAGTGCAGGGAAGCAGACTCCATCTGTCTCAAAGAACTTTCATTACTGCACAGGATGAGTAACTCTGTCTTCTGATCTGGAGAATTTTCAGACTATTGGGCTGAACTACTTGAATACAAATTTCTTTTAATATAATATTACTAAACTATATAGTATCTATGAAGCTCTCTAATACTCTATTTTATCATATGCCTAATTTAAAACCACCTGTTTTAAGGAATTTTTGTTTGTTGTTTTATTTTAGCAAACTAGAATGAATGATTTGCACTGTCTGAATTTAGACACTTGGGTTTGGTCTGGAAGGTAAGTCTGGCCATGTGCCACTTAGTTATTATAGATAACAGATTAGAACTATTTAACAATATTTTTAATGCTATGACAGTAGCTTTTCTGGGAAGAAAATAGGAGTTTTGAATTATTTCAACAGCTGTTACACTATTATGTCAGTTTAATTTAATTTAATTTAATTTGTAATGGCTACTAAACTGTTCTCTATTTTGCTCCAAGGACCACTATTGGGCAAATTTTCAGTACAGCATATAGTGATTTAGTTGTCTCGTTTTCAGACATAGGTAAATTACCACTGATTATACCTAAATTTTACTTTCATTAAGTCTTTTTAATATTACAGTCCCTATAGATCTTATGTCCTATAGATGAGGCTCTTTATAGTCTAGATTGAGGAAAGGTTTCAATGTATATTAAGACAAACATTTTAAAAAAATAAAGTAGAATTTAAAGGGGAAGAATATTTGTTAAATATTTACTTTATGATAAAGTTTTTCAAATTAACACAGGTATTTGTTTGCTACCTATTATTATGCTTGGTAGGGAGCACTGATGAAAGAATCCACTGAGAATAGGAGTCATTGTTTATATATTGTTTTTCATGTAGCTGTTGTAGACAAATAGGAACTGATGTTTGATAGCCGTTGTTTCTGTTCTTTCCTAATTTGCCCAACTGTCATTTCATTGGGAATAAAACTTCTTCGAGTGTGTGTCCGTGTGGATCCCACGCTAAGTGCACACGTGTCTTTTGCAAAGGATTAGAATCTTTGAACATAGTGTCCTTTCAGCCAATCTTGCACCTGTATAGTCTTATGCCCATCACTGCTGTCCAAGTGAAGAGTGGCCCTGATTACCCCTCAATTCCTTCTTGTTGTTTGTTGCAGCAAGACGGCAGTGTCTGCTGCTACCACTTAGTGGAAATTTCTTCTCCTTTGATATTTCTCATCTTGTTAGTCAGGGTTAATTTCTCAATCAAATCTTCTTTTTTCTTTAATGTTTTAGAACATTTAATTTTTCTCTGATGCTTTGCACTACTATTGTAACCTACAGTGGCAGATTCTAAGCCTTTAGGCTTCTTGTGATGGATACATTTCTCTTACAGACAGCTGTTACTGCTGCCTTTTTTGTCTTGTCAAGGATCACGTGACAGACTGTTTGCCATTATTTTTTTACCAGAACAAAGAAATCCAGGGATGCATGATGAACATTATATCTTCTTGAGAACTAAGGGAGAGAAATTTCAAACCTTGAAAAAAATGGCAACCTCTAAAATCAGAGTAGTCGCTTCTAAGTCCCAGCTAGCCAGTGCCCTTGTTAGCTGGTATGTAACACCTAACATCTGAAAAAAGGGGGTCTTCATCCTATCCTAGATCTGAGAAGAATGAGCAAATATGTACACCATCTAAGATTCAAAATGATAACAATTTGTCTCCATAATCCATTCTCTTCAGGCTAGAGACTGGTTTGTGGCTCGTGGCCTTCAAAACATGTGTGATCCATCCAGTCCAGAGGAATTATCTTTGGTAATCAGTAGGGCCCTGTCATGACCAGTATTAGATTGTACCATTTAACCTGTTCACAGCACTGAGAGTCTTCACAAAATGCCTACTGTTGTGGTGGCCTGTCTGAAGAGACAAGCCATTCACATCTATCTATATCTAGGTTATATGGAAATAGTGTCTTAAGTGGATTGTCCCCTTTAGAAGGGAACAGGCCCATCCACTTGGGCCTGCTAAATTGCCTTTTAATGGGACTGAAGAGAATATGCTTGACATATATAAAGGGTCAGACAGCAATCTGGAAGAGGGCACAAGAAGGTGAAATTAATTTGGTGGAAGGTCTCAAGAGAGAGCAAGCTGCTGGAATTCCCCCCGAAAGCAGTTGGAGGAAGAGACCTGGTAAAAGCACAAGCTTAGGAGAGCAACAGAGGAAGTTTTCCCACTTACCACTTTTAAGCCAAGGGAGAAGAAAGATCCTGGTAAGTAATCATGTGGGCTGATGTTCCAGACAAGAAACAGGGAGCTGGGAAGAACCTAGGAAAACTTAAGATCTTAAGAGTCAAGAAAGTTCAGAACCAGGAGAGCAGTGGAGGGAAGTTTTCCTGCTGACATCTTTGAGTTTGTCTCCTTCAGGGAGAAGAAGGCCCAAAAGAATAATTTTGATCTGTGGGAGAACCCAGGAGGGACTAAGAATATAAGCCCAGAAAGGATGGACCTTGGTTACTTTTGCATTTTTGTTAAACAGAAGGCCAGCAGACTCGGTTTTGCACTTTTCATCTGGGGTTTGAGTTTGGCTAGGGTGCACAAGAGAGAAGTCTTGGAATCTACCAATCTGATTTTAAAAGGGAGACTGAAGAGCCTAGTTTTTGCATTATGATGATGGAGTATACTTTGCGAGTTTATATTGAAATAAATTTTGTTAATAAATTAGCCTATTCCAAGGGCATTATTGAACAAAAAAAGGAATACTGAGGCTGTAGTACCTGTAGCCATGAGGGAACACTCCAGGAGGTTCTGCCTTGTTACACATACCTTTCTGAGGACAGATTTTACGCTCTCTAGAGCAGTGTTTCTGAAAGTGTACCACAGAAACACTTTAACTGGCCGCCCTGGTTTGTTTATGTACTGGCACCACAGCCACAGAGCCTCGCGGCTCCCATTGGCTCTGTTTCGTTCTTTGCAGCCAAGAGCAGCCATGGGAAGTGGTGACCCAGCCCACGCCGCTTTCCGCAGCTCCCCTTGGCTGCAGAAGATGAAACTGAGCCAATGGGAACCGCGAGGCTCCATGGCCACGGCGCTGGTACATAAACAAACCAGGGCAGCCAGTTAAAGTGTTTCTGAAAGTGTTTCCATGGTACACTTTCAGAAACACTGCTCTAGATGATGATCACCAGCATCAAAATGAATCCATCAGACACAATAAGAACCTGCCTCAGACTTCTAAGTTACATATTAGTATGCATGTGGCCACATGTAATACAAGGCTAGCTATGGTTCGTGTTTCATTACCTGGATCGTCGCTGGATCATCAAATGAGCCTGCATATTGTGATTCTCCACTTACATTGTGTCATTACTGAATTGTTTTTCTGACCCCAAAATGCTCAGAGTGGTGTCCCCTTCTCCACACCACCTCCTTTAAAGACACTGATACAGATCCATCAGGAATGGATAGGGGCACATCTCTGGATGGCCTCCAAATACAAGGAATTTGGATCCAAAAGAAATGATCTTTCTCATAAATAACAAGCAATCAGATTAACTTGCAGAGCTGTTATACTTGTTTTAAAGAAGGATCTCTCAGACAACATATCTGAAATGTTCTTGCATAAATAATCAAGTATGTTCTTGCTCACCAGCCTTTGCCAGGACAGAATCAAGTTGTGGATATGGTGTCAAAAATATGGGATATAACCCCAATAACTCTCCATCTGAAAGGAACCAACAATGATTTAGCAGACTTCATAAGTAGAGTTATCTGTCATGAACCCCCAGAGTTGCCGACCCTGCCTAATTTTCCATAATTTCCTGATTTTTATATGTAATTACAAAATTACTAATTCACACACATTATACGCTTATACCCTCACAAATACCTGTTTGTCACTCTTAACCACTCAAAGAGTACGTCTAGACTACAGGGTTTTGTCGACAGAAGTTTTGTCGACAGATACTGTCGACAAAGCTTCTGTCGACAAAGAGCGTCTAGACTACATCCAGTTCTGTCGACAAAACAAGCCGCTTTGTCGACATAACAGTGTGGACACAAAGGACAGTGTAGATGCAATAATGCCTTCTATTGACCGAACTCTGTCAACAAAAGGCATTATTCCTCGTAGAATGAGGTTTACATATGTCGACAAAACTGCTGAGTTTTGTCAACGTTATGTCGACATAACTCGAAGGCAGTGTGGACGCAGGTATAGTTTTGTCGACAAAAGTCCACTTTTGTCGACAAAACCCTGTAGTCTAGACACACCCAAAGTGAAAATTATTTTCAATTTGGGCAACCCAGCACCTGATGTATTGGAGGCACCTGTAGCTAAAATCTTGGATTATATTCTGCATTTGAAACACTATGTACATTGATTCCATTCCATTAAGATCCACCTTACAATGATTTTGTCATGCCATCCAGTCACGTTTACCTCACAGCATCCAGATTTTTAAAGAGGTTTCTCTATACTTACCTGCCAGTAAAGGAACCTCTTCTGGAATAGGATATTGTCCTTTCAAGACTCAGGGAGCTCCCCTTTGAGCCTATCTTAAACTGCTCTTAATAGCACCTTACTCTTAAGATGGCCTTTTTGGTGACCATTATGTCAGCAAACTCCAAGCTCTAACAGCTGATGCTCCTTACACGATGTTCGACTTATGGTTATTAAACCCTAATCCCTGGAGTTGGCAGCAAAATCAGATGCCAAGTTTGATAGGGCACTGTTTATTCGTGGCAGTTATGACTCTTCAGTCCCACCTTGCAGATGGGGCATTGCTTATCAGTCCGTAGAGTGGATTCATACTCAGAGAAGCAAAAATATGGTTCATTATCTGGTAATTGTGACTATTCTTATAGCAGATGCAGATATGTATTCCACTAAGATGTGTGCACACAGGAGAAAGTAGTTGGATGTGGGTTCAGCCAGTATACGCACTGTCCTCCAAGAACCCATTTTGACTCCTTGGTCCAAAGCACTGTTTCAGTCATTGCTCTTCTCTCCTCATTCCCCTTTCCCCACACATGCACACACTTTGGGGACAGGCTATCCCACTGTCCCAATGCTTGGACCTTGATCACCACAGTTAGATCCTAGGCATCTTCAGATCAGGTTATTTTATTCTGACATCAATATTATGACATTTTTAGGTGAACTAAGACCGTTGCTATGCTAATATAGCACAGTACTTCTCAATCATAAAATCATAGCGGATTAGGGTAGGAGGTAATCTAATCCAACCCCCTGCTCAAAGCAGGACCAACTCCAACTAACAAAGTGCTATAAGACTGGGGTTCTCAACTTTTTTCTTCTCGAGGGTCTTGCCCTGCCTCAACATCCTATAACCTCTCCAGAGAACACTTGTGCCATAACAACTGTTTTTCTGCATGTAAAAGCCAGCATCTGTGTTTGGGGTATCAAGCAGAGAAACTGCTGGGGGCCCTGTGAAAAAAACATTGTTCAGGCTTTAGCTTCAGCATCAGATGGTAGGGTTCAGGGCTTCAACTCCAGAGATAACATCAGCTTTCTTCCCTGGGTCCCAACAAGTCTAATGCGGGCCCTGCTTGGCACACCCTCTGAAGCTCGCTCATGGGCTCAGGAGATCCGGGACCCCTCATTGAGAATCACTGCTATAGCACAATACTAGCTGTAACTTATGCCCATGACTTGTGCTCCTCCATGTGGAACGGTGTACAACTGCAAAAGGCAAAATCTGTTATTTGCTCTGTAATTCAGCTCAGGCGATTTCACACTATTGGGTGAAGAAGCTGAATTCCATATCACAACTTGCACATGAACATAATTATAAAGCTCCAAAGAACTTCCCAATCTGAAATTCTAGACAACATAGAAAAATGAAAATGCATGCAAGCAAGCTGAATTTAAAGAAAAGCTAATAAAAACCTAAAAATGTTCCTCAGTTTTAGATGTACAATACAGACACTTACAACAATCAGCAAAGAATTATGCTGACGTGTGATTTAATCTTACTAATCTGATTTCAAGTATCACTTCACAGTCAGAATAAATGATGACTAAGGCTACGTTTAAGTGACATAGCTTCTACTTCTGGCACTTCCTGGTACTCATATTCAAGGGAGGGATAAGACCCTTCCTTGACCTTTGCAGCCCCAACAAATATATCAGATATGTGAGGATCCTAATGGTCAGTCTGTTGACTCCGTCTGTAGTTGCCGAATGTCTGATTTGTTGTTCTGGACCTTCAGGATGCATACTTTCATGTGGTGCTTTGCCAAGCCACAGAAAATTCTTTTGATTTGTTATGGAAGAATGCCACTTTCAGGTCATACTGTTTCCATTTGGCTTCTCTTCTGCCTTCCAGGTTTTAATAAAATACTGTGGTGTATCTCAGGAAGAAAGGAATTCACATTTACCCCTATTTAGACAACTGATTATTGAGGGGCACATCTAGAGAGGAAATTCTTGATTGCATTGGCATCACAATGCTTAACCATCTGGATCTCAGTCTAAACACTGGGGAGTCAACCGTGGCTCCCGCTCAAAGATTGATTTATTGGAGCCCTGTTAAATTTCATAATATTGAATGCATTTCTTCCAATCAACTATGTTCAGACTGTTCACCCCCTCGGCCTTAGTCTGCAGACTCTGTCTTCTGTGACAGTTCCAGGGTGTCTGAGGTTCTTAGGCCATATGTTCATTTGAATGCAGCTGGTCCAGTTTGCAAGGTTGTGCCTTCACCCCCTTCAAATGTGGCTCAAGATGACTTACCGTCCTACTCTTCACCCTCTCGACAAACTGGTTCATCAGTCTCCTCTGGACTTCTTGCAGCAGTGGATGCATCTGGAGAATATCTGGCAACATGTTTCCTCTGTCTGGTCCTCATCAACCAGGTCATTTTTTACTGATGCCTCCTTGATGAGTTGGGGAGTGGGGGCACTTATTGTGGTGTCACTGAAAATGCAGAGAGTGTAGTAGGAGCAGAAGGCTTTACTCCATATCAATGTGCTGGAGCTTTAGGCTATCTACAATGCATGTCATGCTTTTCAGGGCCATATCAGAGACTCAGTAGTTCGCATACTTACCAACAATACCACCGTAATGGGAAGCACACTCCAGATTGCTCTGGCTAGAGACAGTCAGACGCTGGCAATTCTGCATTGCAGTGACCATTACTCTGATAGCTATTCACTTATTCAAGGTTCATAATAATCTCATAGCTCATCTCAGCAGATATTTTTCCTTGAGTCACAAATTGTTCCTAAAGAAAAGTATCTTGTGGGTCATCTTCACAGCTTGGAGCATCCTGATGATGGACCTGTTTGCTACAAGGGACAAAGGAAAATGCCTATTATGCTGTCAACGTAACAGGGACCTGAGTCTACATTCTCTGTCCAATGCATTCCACCTCAGCTGGCAGTTGGCTCTCCTCCGTGCCTTTCTTCTGATTTCAGTCATCCCTCAGGTCATCCTTGGATCCTTCCATTCACTCCCCGTATTTCACAGTGTAACTGCTGCATGGCTGAATAAGAAGGAAGAGCTGTCTTCAGTGGCTGTCCAACAAGGCTTTCTTAACAACAGAAAGCCTTCCATCATCATGACCCAATTTAACAAAATGGAAGTGATTTTCAATGTGGTCATTAGTCCATAGAATCCAACTAACACTCTTCTCTATTCAGTACATTTTGGAGTACTGTTGCACCTTCAGGTGTTGGGGCTTGTGTTCACTTCACTGGAAGTGCATCTGGCAGCATTATTGGCACTTCAGTCCTCTCCCCTAATGCCAGGAAGATAAGTCTTCTCCAGTGCCATGGTAGCAAGGTTCTTAAAAAGATCTCCTTTATCTACATTTCATGGTCTGAGAGCTTGTTCCTGTGTGGGGCTTTAACTCAATCCTAACAGTCTAATCTTTCTGCTTTTGTGTCAGAAAACTGCATTCCTGGTAGTGATAACATCCACAAGGAGAGTGTGTGATTTGCAAGCTCTCGTGGCAGAGCCTCTTTATGCACAAGTCTCCAAAACAAAGTGTCTTTACGACTGCATCCACAACTTGTGCCTAAAATGGTTTCCCGGTTTCATGTGAACCAGATGGTACTTGTATTCTTTCCTAAGCCATGTTCATCTCTGGAGGAGCAGTCTCTGTACCTTAGAAGTCAGGCAATGTCTGGACAGGACTAAATTGTTTGCTTCATTTGTGTCCTATGCAGATCACAGGAAGGGTCAAATGGTCTTTTCACAGATAATGTCTAAATGGATATCATGCTGCATCAAGAGTGCATATGAAATAGCTCTGGCTAAGTTCCCTAAATGAGTCCAATCTCATTTTATGAGGGTGCAAGCAATGTCCATAGCATTCCTCAGTGACATTTCTGTATTGGACATTTGCCAAGCTTCTACATGGTCATTGATGCATGCATTCATGAACCATTATACCATAACTGTATCTTCTAGGGTAGATGCAGTCTTTAGTGGAGTGGTCCTACAGTCTTTGGTTAGGTAGGCTCTGAGCTTGATGTTTTAGGAATGCTTATGAATCACCTAAATAGAATACACATCTGCATCTGCTCAAAGAAGAAGTAGTAACTGGTTCTTCAAGATGTCATGCAGTCATACATTCTACTACCTACCCTCCATCCCATCTACATCAGAGTCTCAGTCCTGGGTGTTCAGTGCGAAGGAACGGAGAGAGGATTGGGGCAGCACAACCTTATGTAAGCATTGGAGGGACTATGGCAAAAAAGTCATGAGTGCCCCCCCATGGATTCCAGAGGCAAATTTCTCTGACTCTGATGTGCTGAGCATGCACACATCTAAATGGAATACATGTTTGCATCATAAATTGAAGAACCACAGTTCCAGTAAGTAACCTTTTTTTTCTCTGAGTTGTCAGCTGGGGGATCTCATGACCTGCCCTCCATCCTCACTTTCCTTAGTGAGGAAACTAAGGAATGGTTGCGGCCACTCTGCCTTTTATGCCCTAGGGTGGGGAAGTATGAGGATATGCATAGCACAACGGACACTGAAATTCAGAGATTCCTATCTAACATGCATGAGGCACATGCACATCTAGAATCTGATCTACACGGACAACATGTTGAAGAACACGATTAATATAAAGTAAGTAACCGTTTTTCCAATAAATATCACGGATTTTGTTCTGTGATTCTCTCAGGTCTTGCAAACTAAGCATCAGGTTTTGGGAGAGTCCCCAGAAGCACCTAGCTGTTGCAGGAAATAGTTAAGTGACTCCTGTGTCCTGCCATTTGATTAGAGGGTATTGTGCCTGTAGAAGTGTGGTATCTTGGGAATAAGAAGTAAAGCCAAGGTTCCAGCCATTTGTAGTCATTAAAGATCTATTTCTTTTCTCAGCATCATGAGAATTATAACTCTGCTATCCTGGTTACATTTTAGCTTGAGTAACTGCAGCCTATGTACTTAAATATTTGGTTTCAGTTGGACATATTGTTCCTCACTTTTCATCCTAAAGTTATTCTTGTATGTTAAATAATCACTTCAGTGGTTTTAAAAAGCAGTCCCTGTGTTTCATACATAAGTTTAAGATTTATAAAGTATCTTGGGGGATGGAAACTTGCTATGTGATTATAAGATCTTTGTCATAAGTGCTGCTTTCAAAGAGCAGCTGTTACAAGGAATTTCTTGTTTCAGTTTTGGACATCTGTGTTACTTAGAATAGCTGAGGACTGCTCTACTGTAGCCTGTTCATCTTGTTCTAGAAAATGATGAACTACCACTCCAGTTCAGTTTAGATATTCTTCTTAACTTGGTCTTTTCTTATTTTTTGTTTTACCAAGAATTCATAGTAGTGGAGAGAAACCAAAAGATCGATCGTGGCACACTTTGACTCCTATAGCAGATGATAAACTTTTCCTGTTTGGTGGACTAAGTTCAGATAATGTTCCTCTAAGTAAGTAAGTCAAAGGTTACAGAATCCATCATACATGTTAGTGCTAACCTAGATAATATATACATTCAACTTCATCGTGAAGATGTTTTGGTCCAGGTGTGAATGTTTACTCAGACACTTTTTATTATTGTTTTTTGTACAATAAGTAGATGAGCTGAACAAACTCCCTTCACCAAACAGCTTACTCTCTAAACAAAGTCCAGAGGTTCACTCACACCAGTCTAAATCGGGAATAACTGCTTCAAAGACAATAGTCACAAATGTAAAGGCTCCAACAGACCACAGAAACACAATCCTATCTGATACATGTAGAATAGTGATAGAAATGTAGCCGTGTTAGTCTGGGGTAGCTGAAGCAAAATGCAGGACAATGTAACACTTTAAAGACTAACAAGATGGTTTATTAGATGATGAGCTTTCGTGGGCCAGACCCACTTCCTCAGATCAAATAGTGGAAGAAAATAGTCACAACCATATATACCAAAGGATACAATTAAAAAAAAGTGAACACATATGAAAAGGACAAATCACATTTCAGAACAGGAGGGGGATGCGGGGGGGGGGGGAGGAAGGAAGGTAAGTGTCTGTGAATTGATGATATTAGAGGTGGGGAGAGTGGGACGTCTGTGAGCTAATGGTATTTGGGGTGATAATTGGGGAAGCTATCTTGGTAATGGGTAAGGTAGTTTGAGTGTTTGTTCATTCCTTCCCGGAGAGTGTCGAATTTTAACATACTGGAACAGGACTCTAAACTCCAAGAAGCTCTGGGAGACAGACCCATAGTCTCCTATAGACCACCACCTAACCTCAAGATGATTCTTACCAACAACCACAGGACATACCACACTAATACCAACCCTGGTACTTTCCCTTGCAACAAACCCTGTTGCCAGCTTTGTCCACATATTCACTCTGCTGACACCATTATTGGGCCTAACCAAGTGAGTTATAAGATCAAGAATACATATTCCTGCGCCTCCAGAAATATAATCTATGCTATCATGTGCCAAAAGTGTCCGTCTGCTATGTACATTGGACAAACGTCTCAGATACTTCGCCAAAGAATCAATGCCCACAAAACAGACATTATACAGGATCACACAGAAAAAACAGTTGCTTGCCATTTCAAACAGAAAGGACACTGTCTGCATCCTACTTCAGAAGACATTCAAATCTGCACTTGAAAGAGAATCCTCTGAACTGGCATTCATGCTAAAATTCCACCCTCTCCGGGGAGGCCTGAACAAAGACTCCAGCTATCTTACCCATTACAAAGATAGCTTCCCTAATTATCACCTCTAACACTATTAACTCACAGACATCTACTCTTCCCCACCTCTAATATCATTAACTCACAGGCATTCACCTTCCTTTCCTCCCCCCCTGCATTCCCCTTCTGTTCTGAAATGTGATTTGTCCTTTTCATATGTGTTCACTTTTTTTTAATTGTATCCTTTGGTATATATGGCTGTGACTATTTTCTTCCACTATTTGATCTGAGGAAGTGGGTCTGGCCCATGAAAGCTCATCATCTAATAAACCATCTTGTTAGTCTTTAAAGTGCTACATAGTCCTGTATTTTGTTTCAAGTAATAAATGGTTATTACAAGGAGAAAAATTGTTCTTGTTAACTTCTGAGACGAGGACAATGAAGCAGCAGTGGGCTTAAATTGCAGCACAGATGGCATAGTTGGATATTAGGAAAAGCTGTCAGTCAGGGTAGTTAAGGAATTTTGTTGCATTAAGGTATAAAACGATCATTTTTATATTTAATTTTGGAATTCATGCTTGTAGTCCAGGGGTGGGCAAAAGCCATTCAGCGGGCCGGTTCTGGCTTTGTTCCAGCCCATGCAGCTGTTCTAGGCCCCACCCCATAGTGCATTGCCTGGGAGCCAATGTGCGAGCCCTTTGAACTGCTTCTATTTAAAGGGCTTGCACCGTCCCCGTGGCTGGCCGGCAACAGCCCCAGGGAAGGTGTGAGCCATTTAAATAGAATCAGTTGAAAGGACTCATGTGTCCCTGGCTCCTAGGCAACGCACTAGCAGCGAAGCCAGGAGCAGCAAGCCCTTTTAATAGGAGAAATTGAAAGGGCTCTCAGCTCCCATCCCCAGCTAATGTGATGCCTGGGAGCCACAGGGGAGGCGCAAGCCCTTTCAACTACTGCTATTAAAAGGCTCTGCCTGAGGCCCTTCTGGGGTGGCCCGCAACCACTTCAAAAAATTTTGAAGTGGCCCCCGCTCAGAAATGATTGCCTACCCCTTTTGTAGTCTGTGTCACTCTTGCTTTTGTTGCATGGAAATATCTACTATGCAAAATTAAGGCCTTAAATCCTTCTTCCCTGTCTGGCACCTTGGAGTTCAAGCAGAAAGGAGACTTGGAAGAAGGAGGAGGAGAAACAACAAAAGGAAATGAGAGAATATTGTGGGAATACTGTTAGATTTGTAGAGTCCCAGGGACACAGCAGGCTCTCATTGTGATGAATATAGTCCTTTCATTTCAAAATAGTCTCTGATTTGACTTGTATATTTTATATTGTGTTTTTAACTCCAGATTTCAGTGTAGCTAACTTTTTCTTCTGAGACAAAAAAGAGCTCACGAATTAAGTCACAAAGATTCTGAAATTATGGTAATTAATTCATGAACATTTTAGTCATTCTTTGGATGCTAGGCATTACAGATGGGAAAGCTCTTTATATAAACAAAAGGTAATATCTTATTCCCCAAGAATAAATTCTAAAATACATATTCTTCTTTTTTGCAGGTGATGGTTGGATTCACAGTGTCACAACAAATGGATGGAAACAACTTACCCACTTACCTAAGAGTAGACCTAGGTATAAAAAAATAAATCAGCATTTGCTGAATTTTTTGAATATTTTCAAATATTAAATAAGGCATTAAATCAACATCTGCCTTTAAAATAATGTATTTAGCAAAACTTTTTACAAAATGAGTTCAGCATAATTGAATTGAATAGCTTGCTTTATTAAGTAATTTTATTTTTTTTTCATTATTAGGTTATAGTCTTTTTATTTTCAAGATTTATTATTTAAAATGCAAACACTTTTACTAATTAACAGAAGTATACAAATACACAAACCATGCAACTTTATTATTTTTAGAAGAGACAGAACCAGGGAAATGATGTTGTACTCTTTTAGGATTCAAAGGGAATTTTAAATAATAGTTCTTTCTGTTTTTTCTCCTAAACAGAAATAGCTAATGACACTTATTGTTTTGCATAAATTATTTTTAATACAAAACAAGAGTGCTTGGATTTAAATTGCAGTATTTTGAAATACTATAATGTTTCTTAAGTGGATTCAGTTACTGATCAAAAAGAGCCCATTTCAGATATCCAGTGTCTGCCTCTTTCAGATTTGCAAATGTAGACTTTTTTCAGAGCTTCTGTAGAAAAAAAAACATAATTTCAAGGAAATCAGAGCCAAGGAAATGTGTGATTCTTTCCATGTCTGACTGAAGTCTGGACATGGAAGTTATACAGACTTCCACTGAAAATAACTACTTCAGGATAAACTTTTTTTTACTTTTACCAACATTTTTAGTATTCCCTATATTTAGAAACCAGAATACTGTATAAATGCCAGTGTTTTAAAGGACTTTATATATTCACTAGGGTGTTTCCTGGTTTCTTTCTGAATGATTTACGACCCCAATATCTCTGATGTATTTAATTAAATTATAATATGATTGTTACATCAGATATGGTTGAAATTTAGGAAAACACCTTTATGCCCAAGTATTATTAATAATCGTTTGACAGCATTTTCCATCTATAGACCTGAAAATGCTTTATGCAGGAAGATAAGTATCATTATCCATGTTTTATTGATAAGAAAATTGAGGCACAGGGAGATGGAATAACTTGTCCTGGGTAACACAGCAAGTTAGCAGCAGAGTCAGAATTAAAACAGTTGTCTTCTAACTCCCAGTACAGTTCCCTCTCTACATTGCCTCTCATAATGTAGTTGCTGGAGTACACTGCCTTCCATAGAGTAATCAAGCTGTAGATGAATGTCCAGAGTCAGGACAGGTGGGCAGGCCAAAAGGTGCAGTCACCTCTCTAGACTACAAATTAGAATGGTACCTGTGGCCCCTGGACACAAGTTCTTGACCAATGGATTGATATGAATCTGATGCAGAACTACTGAAATCAATGTAAGATTTTCTGTTGACTTGAGTGGGCTTTGCATCAGGCCATATAAACACAGATCTACTGGCTTCTAATCTGGCCCACACTGGAAATCCCTGTACATGCTGACCTATTTGGATTTGGTGCAGAGCACATTTTCAGTATCTTTACCCGTACCCTATTTCCTCATATATGCATAGGGTTATTGCAGGGCCTTCAGAACACAGAATGCATTATGCAGGCCTTCTGAGGTGGGATGAATTTGAGAACAGAATCTTAAAATGTGTTGGGGGGGGAAATGTACACATATATATATGTGTGTGTATGTATATATGTAGCTTGTATCACATGCATAAGTTCTTTAATGTATTTTCTTGAATTTCATACAAAACTTTTTCATTTATGATAATCCCCAAGAATAATTTATATAAAAGACTGTTTTTCTGTTTCTAGTTATTCATAATGAAGCGTCACTCTGACTATAAATTTTCAGTATTGACTGAACTTGTGTGTCTTGTTGAAAAAAGAATTTTGGTTTTTAATTGCAACTAGGCTAAGACTTTGCATGCCAAGTTTCTTTTCAGAATGATTTTTTTGTTTGTTATAAACTCCCAGTGTTTAACTAAAGAATAAACTATGTGATCGCTATAATTCTAGTTAGAGGGTCTGTGTAAAAAGGTTACATTGATTCAGCTTATGTACTTTGTAAATAACATGCTTTATTAGAATGTTTAGGTGATAAGTTAGAGCAGCTGTGAGAGGACATAAACTCTATCAGTCTATAGAAAAAAGCATCAGGTTTCAAGCTAGAATGTCAACAAAGTCAAGGCAGGAAAGGCTTTCCAGAGTTCTTCGATGATCAAGTCCAGGCCAGAGTTTTCCTAATGCAGATAAGACAGAGACAGATCTATCTACAGGTATGAGGAAGAGAAAAGGTGGGATACAGTTTAGTGTAAGGAGAACAGTGAATAATTGCTGAAATGAATGACATAAGAAAATGTGAGTGAATTTAGTTTTGCATGAAAATTCCATTTATGCATACTTTTTAGTAGATAAACATAATATAAGGGGCCAAATTCTGCATTGATTTACGCCCATACTATCCTGTTTACCTCAGTGGAATTACACTTGGAACAAGACCCTGGAGAATTCTGCAGTACAGTGAAAACCTACTTATATTAATCTTTGATAAAATAAGTGTATAAGAATAATTTTATTACACAATATAAACAAAACTTCTTCTGAGCATGAGTGGGAAAACTGTCACAATCAGAAAGTGATCATGCATGAATTAGTGTGAGGCAGAAAAAGGATGGATGGGAACTGGCAGAACCTGTGTTCTGAGACTCAATCCTATAATTCAGGAATAAGAGTCAACATCAAAGAGCCTACAATCCTCATTTGCTAGTATTTGTTAATTAAAAATAAAAGTGGAAAACCAATATAAAAATAAAATACTTATTAGATGTAAATATTTACTAAAATACTTGTAAGTTTTCCACTGTAGTGTTCTGTGTACAGTAATGATAGGTAAACCAATATAAGTATTTTTGTGTATATCTATAATAAAAAAGTGTATTACAAATCAGCCAGACAGCCACATTCATATGTTGGTCTGTAAGTTCTCTTAAGGTAAAATGGCTAGTGAAAATTGCTTTCCTTTTCAAATCTTCTTATACAAGTATAGACGTGAATAATTTAATCTTTCAAGCATAGTTCCTGAGAGTTGAAGCCTCCTGAAATATTTGTATACAATAAGAGTTTAATAAAATTCCTGTTGGTAAGTAGTATAAAACTAGTAAAATTCAGTTTATCTATTTGTAAGTAATAGATGTATAACATTTATAAAACTGACTGCTCCATTTAACTAAATTTATCATGCCATTATTCAAATTTATATTCAAATGAATCTTTTGAGATATGAAAAATGAGGGGAAAATCATGTGCTGTGAATGAAGTTATAGTCATTCAGGTAACGGTTGTGTGCTTTCCTGAATCCTATATTAAATCATTTGTAATCAGCTAATTTAGATTTGTTTTGCTGATAATATGCAAAAATATCAAGTATGATTTTTTTATTATTATTTATTTATTTTATTATTAAACTATTCATTCTGTTCATAAATTTGTTTGTAGGTTGTGGCACACAGCCTGTCTTGGCACAGAAGGAGAAGTGATGATCTTTGGTGGGAGCAAAGATGACTTGCATTTCTTGGACACAGTCAGTAAATTTAATAAGTCTTAGTCTTGTAATTAAAATTATTTATTTAATTTTTTAAATAATTCATCATTTTTGCTGAGAATGTAAATGGATGGACACTTGAGAGCAACTGGTGACCTAAAGCGCATCTACATCTGGTTCCGAGTGGCTTTATATGTGAGAGAGCATCCAATAGTGTGGATGCTCTCTTGCGCAAAGCTCATCATTTTTGCGATGTGTTTTTGAGGTGTGGACGCTCTTTTGCGCAAGAACTTTTTGCGGAAGACATAGCCTGAAAGGGGAAGTTAGAGAAGTCACATGTCCCCAAAGTCCTGCCTTTCTGGGCATAAAAATAAGGGGTCTGGAAGAGGCAGGTTATCTATTTTTAATCTTTATAAGATTTTTAATTGAAATATGTAAGGACTTCAGTTATATATATGGTAATCCATTTTATATTATCCTGTTGAAACAAATACATAGATATTTCTGGGATAACTTAAATGAACAGTTGATCTTGATCGTTCATCTGATTGTTCCTCTTCTTCTTCATCATTAGGGTCACTGCAGTGATTTATTGATTTTTCAAACTCAACCTTACTCACTTCTCAGGTGAGTTTAGATTATATAGTGGCACAAATTGTCTAGCACAGATAATTATGGTACTACTTTTTATAACTTAATTATTTTTTAACATAAGGCACTTTGAATTATTCTTACTTGGATCAGTAGGTAAAAAAACAAAATTATTAATCTAGTTAATAGTATAAATATGCTGTGTAAATATTTTCAAAACAGTTTTAAAGCATTGGTATTATTATGGAATAGACTATACATAAATTATATATTTTAATTTAATATTCTTCATAAAAGTTTGTTTGATGTTTTGTGTGTTTTATCTTTAGGTTATAAGACTTTAGTTAATTCTGATATTTTTTTCAGATTGTGCCTTGACTGCATTGGTAAAAATGCCAGCCTTTTAGATAATCAAATATACTGCTTACCACCCAAAATTTTGCCACAAGTGTTGAAAAAAATAACCTTTTGGGCTGCAGCTAACCATCGTCAAGAGAAAAAAGCTGAAACCGAAGGACAAGAGCAAATAAATATCACCTGAACAAGGACAAAAAATACTGACTGCTATATGTATTTATAGTGTACAGCAAACATTTTTGTTAGTGACTGTTTACTAGCAGTATACATAAGATATTTCTTAGGCTGAGTTTCTACAAGAAAATCCTTTTTATTTTCTAATGTATAGAAAAAAGTTAAAACTACATATTCTGCATATTTTAATAACACCACTTGAGGTTGCAGAAATTAACTTCTGCTCTTAGGGTCTTGGTGAGCGGTTTCATAGTGATCTTTTGGAAAGTAACAGAAGACACAGACCTTTTTCAGATGCATAAAAATGTATCTTTCGAATTTAAAATCTTATTTTCAGTTTTGTCACATCGGTACTTGCTGATGAAGACAAAATTAGTTTGACACAGTATCCCTGTAAATCTAACTCTTGTTAATATGATTGATTATATATGCAAATCCTATTTGATTTATTTCATTTAACAACAGTATATGAAAGCTTGATTGATACTGGGAGGTAACCATCCTACACATAGGCAAAAATGTCAACAAGCTGGCTAACTGTTGAACTTTAAAAGTTTTTTAAAAAGTTAAATAATTTTGTATGTGAAAATTCAAATGCAGTTCATAATAACATTGTTTTATTGTAATTCTCTAATCAATGAAAAGTTTTCAAAATAGATTTTATATTTTTTTATTTTGAATATCTAAAGTTTATATTTAATTTTGGTTTAAATATTTTGTTTATTTATTGTAAAAAGCTTATATGAAATTACTATTTTCCTATCTGTTTCAGGTATTTAGTTAATTGGGATCCAGTCATTAAAATTTTATGTAAATAGTATATTTGCATGTAGATCTATTCTTGATTAGTTTTTACCATTTTTACAATCTGACTACAAAATCGTGTGTAATTAGGAAAGGAGATTTTGTAGTCAGTATATAGCTTAGAAGAAAATGCATTATGACTGAGTATCACAATTGAGCCATATTTTCCCATTTTCTTCAACCAAGGAGACATTTGATATTAGCAAGAAGGAGCAAATAGGAATCTGAATTGTTCAGGAATGTGGTCTTTCTGTTAAAAGGGATCCTCAACACAAGAAAATGGTTCAAATGATAAAACTGGCCCCAATGACTGTAGAACTTCCTTAGGTAAATCATCTACTCCTTCCATTTCATGACTTATAGCTTGATTTGCAGCTCTTATTTTGCAGAACAAGGGGCAATTTCAAACACATCCTATCACAATGCATATATTAATTACTAAGAACTTAGGATCCTCATCCTGCAAAGATTCCTATGCATGCTTGACTCCAAGCTCATGAGTAGTCCCACTGAGTTTAGTGGGTCTACTCACATGCTTAAGGTTATGCACAGGATCAGGGCTTATAAGAGCTCTTCAAACCATCATTTGAACTGGTATGATCAAATCTGAAGACATCATCTATGTCCTCCAGCTCTTATGACTGAAGTTCAGAAGTTTTGAAAGTACTTTTAAAATTGGTTCTTTCACATACGGAATTATAGGTTTCTCAGAAGTTAAAGTTTAAGATAGATAATATCATTTTGGAATTCATTGTAACTCATTAAAAGGCAGCTTTTGCAATGAGTATATTAATGATAGTAGGGGCAATTTCCCCTCAGATCCACATGGGTACTCAAATCTGTTGTTCTGCTTCCCCATATGTGCTGAATTCACAATGACATCACTGAGAGATCTAAATACTGAAGGGCTATTCCTATTGTACATATATGAAAAGAGAATTTTGTCCATTGATTTACAGAGGAAATAGGATCAAACTGTTTTGTGGCAATATATAATCCTTAATCTGTTTGCTTTAGTTTGCCACTGCACAAATGCTGATGTCAACATTTAAAGTCAGTGGAATGTTAAATGTACATTGGACAGTCATTGTAACTCCTTAAAAGGCAGCAAGTGCACATTATAGGAACTATGAGAAGTCAAGATAGTTAATTTCAGATTGTATACAGCAGTTGAAAATTGGTGTTAATTATTTTAATACTAGCAATTTTGTTCTTACACTTGGGGAAATGTTCTTAAATAAAGAAGTTAGTATAAAAAAGAGGTAAGATATGAATAATTTTTTATGGAGACTCTGTTCGGACTCATTTATAAACATTATCAAGAGTGTCCTTAGCACCATGTTATGTTTTCATTAATGTTTCAGAATATCTGCCGTAATTTCTTTGTTTACTGTTATAAACTAAAATAAAAAGTGAGTTTCTGACAGACTACATTATAAGTGAGTTATGATCACAGACTGCAGAATATTTTGTAATTCTGTCATAAGTAACATGCTTCCATTAAAATATGTGAGTATGCCACACTTTAAAGTACGTTCTGTAATATTTAATTTCTAAAAGCAGAATATTTTCATTGACATCAGTGTGTCCCATATTTTGAATTAGTTGTACAAGTATTTCACAGTTTCCTTCCATCCGCTACTTCTGACTTCTGTCTAAAACTTTGCTAATTTTTCTTCTTTGAGTAATTGCACATGTCCATTCCACTCTAGGTGTGTGTGCACCCTGGAGCTTTTCCTCTGAGCACTACTGGTTCACACAGCATGAGTGCCCTCTGGTAGTGTGGTCGCACTACTGCATGGAGCTATCCAGGGCTGTGCTGCACCCAGCTCCTCTCTCAGTTCCTTCCTACTGTCAGTCTCAGTTACAGTCTTTGTTTCTTCTGATCTTCCCTCCTTTAGTGTAAACAGTTCCCATAGCATTTGTTGTTAGTCTTTCATAGGATATCTGTAAATAGCTTTAAGAATAAATTTTGAATATTATCTTTTTAGTGTATGGCTATGGGTGGCTTTGTTGGGTACCAGATTCTGTACAGTAGTGATGCCCCATTCATTTGTTTCAAGGCCTGTCCATTCATGTAACAGGTTTATGCCAGTGAGCAACCCAAACTTCATCTGCCTGAAGTGTCTGGGAGGGCTGTTGTAAATGACAAACACCATTCTTGCAGAGGGTTTAAACCCTGTTCAGAAAAAGGACACACTGCCAGATTCATGTACCTGCGCATGGAGTCTGCACTTTATCCGCTGTTGGAACGAGTACCAAGCATCTCCAAGTCTGTTAGGAGTGCTCCTCGTGTTCTAAGAGAGTCCTAAGAAAAGACTGCATTAAGTCTCCTAAAGAATAGGAGAAGAAGGCATCAAGTGTATGCAAGGACTCAGTGGGGCACTCAAGAAAGTCACATCCTGGGAGCAGTCTGTGAGCCAGGAGGGATTATTGACTCCAGAACCCAAGAAGAGTCCACTGAGACCAATCCCCAAAAGATAAGCACAATTCTTTGTACTGCAGATTCTGGAGCCCTTGCTGTTGCTGCCGACACCAAGGCTTTTGAGGCTGTTAGAGAGTTCCTTAACTTTTGGCATCAGTTTCTCCCAGGATTCAAGAGTCTTTCACAGTACCAATATTGAAGCCACCTGCTCGTGTGGTCCTGGTTCCCACCCCAGAGCACCACTCACCACTGACTACCTCTATTCTTGTGGTACATCTATATAGGATTGAATCTAGCGGCAAGTCAGCAATTATTTTAGTTACTCTCTTCTCCAGACCCATCTCTCCCCAGTATCAATGGTGAAAGGAGCTCACCATCCAGGTGTGAGAGGCATGCATGGAATGCAAGTACTTTCCCCTCACTCCCTGATAGTCTGGGGAATGAGATGGTCCATCCCAGAGTTCATGGGCACTGCCCTCCCTACCCTCCCGAAATGGCACCTCTGTACTGCACAACCCAGAGCCTAGGGAGGGTCCACAAAATCCACTAACCCCGGAACCCCAAAAGAGTAAATCTGGCCTGTGGGAAACCCTGAACCTTAGTCCTCCCTGTCCCCCCTCCTCCACCAGTGGGGCTGGAGCACCAGAGGTGTGAAGTGTCTCAGTTGGGAGCCACATCATTGAGGTTGGAATCAGGTGTTTTTTTTTTCTTCTCACTTGTGTGTTCCCCAACTGATTTTTTGTGGGTCAGTGGCCCCCGACTTCAAAAAGGTTCCCCACCTCTCCATAAATAAAACATGGGAACCTTTTGTGTTGGACATAAATTAATGTTTTACTTTATTTAAAACTAGCAGAAATATCCAGCATCACCCAGGGAAAATACAGTAAAAGGTGTGATGAATGATCATTGACATTAACATAGCATATTTTATTGGAAATACTTTTTTTGTTATCATAGGGAAAGGATCTCATAGTTGCAGTTTATGTGACATGCTTAACAGAAGAGTCCAGCAAATGCCTATGATCAGGCGCTACTAAAAGCGAATCAGTGGCCCAATTGAGATTCTGGGGGCCTAATTGGCAGTCTGGGGGAACCGATTTCGAGATCTAACCAATCCAGTTATTTAAGTTAGGAAATTAGTAGTATCCGTGCAAAATTTGGTGTTTCTAGCTTCTACCATTTCTGAGATCTTTTGGGACTAACAAACTTTCGGAAATATAAGAAGATGAAGTTTGATAAACTAACATGAGAAATTTAAGTGCTTAGTCTGTTTAATAATTGAAATGAATATTTTCTTTCTTAGTAGTTAAATTAAACCATTCTCCCTAGCTGCAGCACTAGTAAAATGGCTCGGGCGTAATAATGTAATTATCTGAGTTTCCTTTAGCAACAGGTGGTCCATGGAAAGGTTTGCATTGAACCACGTGGGGCAAGTGCCAAAAAGTTGGAAACCACTGTGTTAGGGGGATGGGAGAGTGCTGTGTCACAGGGGGATGGGTGGGCAGGGCTGGTGGCAATGGGGCAGGGCCGGGGGAATGGCACCCCTTCCACCCATGAGCTGCCTGGACCTGGGGCTCCGCCTGTTCTTACCCAGCACTGGCCTCACTGAGCAGCTAGAGCAGCAGCAGGCAGAAGTGGCCGAGGGTACCGGGGGCCATGGCAATCACACTGCTCGCTGTGATCCCGAAAGGTAATTTCTATAAAACCTTTATTACTGTATTCATTTTAGTATGTTATAACACCATTTTACCAATCATTGTTTCCAGTCAAATTTTTCATTAACCTCTCTTATGCACACTCATTGCATGACTATTTTGAACTCCTTTATATCTACAAAAATTGCAATCCATATTTACAAAAAAAGCACCCCCAGAAATTCCTGCCTATGGGCCTGATATAACCTCATCCCAATAGTCCCCTGCGGAGAGGATTCTGATCCCTGACTTGTAATGGCACTCAGCAAACCCCACCCTGTTCTGGGAATCCAACTAGGATCTGGTCAGGAAATAGATGAGTGTGTCCTACTCACTCACCGACCCAATGGCTCCCAGACACTCATGGGTCAGCCAGGGAGACAGGGACAGGAGCTGGGTCCCCAAAGACACAATCCTGCAGTAATTCATCCACCCAGGGATTCTTTTCATGTCATGTAGCAGTGGATCCACAGAACACCTGAACCCACCAGCATTAGCAAGACTACGGCTTAGGGCGTTTTACACCATCCTCTCCCACTGGGCTGAAAGAGGAAGTCTAGGAGCTAAAATAAACAGGAAGATCTTGGCCAGTCTCCCAGATGCAGGCACTGCAGTTAACACCTAACCAGCCCCACACTCTGAGCTGTGGGATTTCCTAGCCGAAAATGCTTACCTCCCTCGTCCTGTCTTTGTTCCTAGAGCCCATTCTTCTGGTGCCAATGCCAGCACCTCAGGTTTTTTGCATCATGTATGGTCAGTCCTGGGGGAGAGGTAGAGAGATGCCATCCGGTTTCTCATTCTGGTTTTGGGGTGCCTATATTCTTGCAGACCCATTGGTGGCTGCACACTGGGGCTGTGTCTTGACTACATGGCTCCATCGATGGAGCCATGTAGATTAGGGTTGTAGGCAAAGGGAAATGAAGCGGCGATTTAAATAATCGCCGCTTCATTTAAATTTACATGGCTACCGCACTGAGCTGACAAACAGCTAATCAGCTGTTTGTCGGCTCGCACGCTAGTCTGGACGTTCCCCCTGTCGACATCAAAGCCCTTTGTCGGCAGCCCCGTTATTCCTCGTGGGATGAGGTTTACCGGGGCTGCCGACAAAGGGCTTTGATGTCGGCAGGGGACCGTCCAGACTAGCGCACTGAGCCGACAAACAGCTGATCAGCTGTTTGTCAGCTCAGTGTGGCAGCCATGTAAATTTAAATGAAGCGGCGATTATTTAAATCGCCGCTTCATTTCCCTTTGCCCAACAAACAAATCTACATGGCTCTGTCGACGGAGCCATGTAGTATAGACATACCCTGGGAGGCGCTCTGGCTGCATCCCTGGAAGATAGGGAGCTGATTTATTCAGAGGTCCTATTGCCCGGCTTCCATCAGTCTCAGTCTTCTATTGGGTCCCATTTCTCACCTGGCTTTACCTCTCTGACATCGCAACAGCTGGTAGAGCTGGTGAATACTGTCCCTGGTGTGCTGCCTGATGACCTTGGCTGCATCACTGCTGTACGGACCCAGTTGAGCCCTGAAATTGTAAACTCAACAGTAACAAGTCACCAGGACCGGACGGCATTCACCCAAGAGTTCTGAAAGAACTCAAATGGGAAATTGCTGAACTATTAACTGTGGTCTGTATCCTTTAAATCAGGTAATAACGTGGACATACATGTGGTAGCATGTGCTAATGTAGGGCTATTCAACACACGACCTGCTGTGCAGTTTGGGTTTACGTGGGGCTCAACACGCAGGGAGCCAAACCAAAAAAGTAGTTAATGTAATGGTCTTCTGTTGATATGCATTTTAGTAGTTAAATTCCTGCACGGCCATTGCTCATTACAAGTGCTGTCATATGGGTGGAAATTGGGTAAATATTACATTTTATTAGTGTCAGCAGAACTGACTTAAATGGGTCCTGTGTGTTGTGTAGTCTTGCCTTAATCTTTGTTTTCATGCCCATCAGTGCGAAAGAATCTATTTTCATATATTTGCATGTATATGCAACCACACTTAAGTTGCAGCCCTTGGCATGTGCTTTATCATTGTGGCCCCCAGCCAGGGCTTCCAAAGTTGAGTAGCCCTGTGCTAATGTGTACATGCATGTAGACAGGGGTGCCAGTGTCTACAGAGTTATTTATATAGGTCTCTGAATAGTTGCATTTTGAGGTTGTGCTCTGTGGATTTGTATTTGGGCTTCAGGCATGAGACTTTTATCAGACCCATTGCAGCTGGGAGACTGTGTGGTCCTAATTCCACACATAAAATTGCAATAACTTTAGTGAACACACTTAAAAAAACAACAAATAGTCCTGCAGCACCTTAGAGACTAACCAAACCTGTAGCTGGTGGGATGAGCTTTCATGGGCACAGCCCCCTTCTTCTGATGAATGGAGGGGAGGGAAAGAATCATAAAAACCTGCCCCATTTCTTGTTCGAATGACCCCTGCTGACGATTTTCCTGCGACCTCTAGTGCCCTGTCACATGAAACCTGAACTTAGCACAATACACCTGCCTGCTTGGGCGGGGTGGGGGGCGGGGCCGGGGGGATGCAGGGCTGGGGGCGGGTGGGGGGGGCAGGGTGGGGGGAGGTTCCAGGGGGCAGGGAGGGGGGCGGGCCCGGGGGGATGCAGGGGCTGGGGGCGGGTGGGGGGAGGTTCCAGGGGGGGCAGGGAGGGGGGGGGGCGGGCCCGGGGGGGAGTCGGGTTGGGGGGCGGGGCCGGGGGGGGGTCTCGAATTAGAAAGTGGCAGCCCTGGCCCGGGCCTGGCTTTTGCCCTTCACTCCTCCCTCCCCCCCCCGCGCGTGTCCCTCCAACCCCGCCTCCAGCGGCTGGACCAGACCACGCCCCCTCCCAAGCAGGGCGCCAGGGCCCGCGGAAGGGCAGTGGCGTCAGCAGACCTTACGGAGCATGCTCAGTGCAGCCCGAGGCGCACACTCCCACTGGCCCCGCCCCTCCGGGTTTCCAGGGAGGCGGCGCGAGCGCCAGGGCCTGTGGAGGCGGAGCAGGGCGCGGGGGCTGCCGGGAGCGGAAGTGGGCCGGGGCGGCGGATGTTGACAGTGGTGGCCCGCTGAGGTGAGTAAGGGTTGGGGGGTGGCGCGAGCCGCCTGCCCACGCCCGCCCCGCCCCGGCGTCGGGGGGCGTGTCCGGGCTGGGCGAGGGGCCCGGGGCGGCGCCGAGCGCCCCTCCGCTCCCGCTCCCCGGTTCCGGAGCGAGGCCTTCGGCCCCCGCCGGGCGGCTCCGACCCGCGGCCTGGGGGGGGGCCCCGAAAGCTCCCGCACCCCCCCCCGAGTTTCCTTCCGCGCGTGGGCCCGCCCCGCCCCCTCCCCCGCGGCCGTGACGAGCCCCGCGTGTCGCCCCAGGAGCAGCGCGCTGCCGACATGGCGGAGCAGCCCCACGAGCTGCCGGCGGACGAGGAGCTGCCCGCGCCGGCCGAGGACAGCGCCGAGCCGCTGGAGAACGCCAGCCCCGCGGAGCGCAGCGGGCACGTGGCGGTCACCGACGGGCGCTGCATGTTCGTGTGGGGCGGCTACAAGGTACCGCGGCGCCCTCATCCACTGACTGACTGACTGCAGCGCGAGCGCTCCTGGGCACAGACCCGCCTCGGCGGGACCCGGGGGCGGGTATGAACGAGCAGGCTGGAGACAAGGAGCTGGATTCAGTCCGGGAGGCGAGACCCACTTCTAGCAGCTGATCAGGAGGTGTGAACTCGGGGAGAGGAGAAGCTGCTTTTGTACTTGGCGAGCCATTCACAGTCTGATCTTAAACTGATGGTGTCAAATCATCTGCACATTGGACAGACGCTAAATCCTTTGTTTAGGATTAAACAAAGACTGTGAATGGCTCGCCAACTACAAAAGCAGCTTCTGCTCTCTTGGTATTCACACCTCCAGATCAGCTGCTAGAAGTGGGTCTCATCCTCCCTGACTGAATAATTAACTTCCTTATCCTTATCTGCTTATTTATACCTGCCTCTGGAAATTTCCACTACGTGCATCTGATGAAGTCGGTCTTTGCACACGAAATCTTATGCTCCAATAAATCCCTTTAGTCTGCAAGGTGCCACAGGATTCCTTGTCACTTTTGCAGATCTGGACTAACACGGCTACCCCTCTCATACTACATACACAATACAGGCAGTCCCCGGGTTACGTACAAGATAGGGACTGTAGGTTTGTTCTTAAGTTGAATCTGTATGTAAGTCGGAACTGGCGTCCAGATTCAGCCGCTGCTGAAACTGATCAGTTTCAACAGCGGCTGAATCTGGACGCCAGTTCTGACTTACATACAGATTCAACTTAAGAACCCCAGGCATCCCCAAGTCAGCTGCTGCTGAAACTGATCAGCGGCTGATTCCAGGAAGCCCGGGGCAGGGGACGCCTGACTTGGGGACGCCTGGGGCAGAGCAGCTGGGGTGCTGCTGGGTTGGTCCAGTAGCGCCGCCGCTCCTCGGCGCTACTGGACCAACCCAGCAGCACCCAAGCTGCTCTGCCCCAGGCGTCCTGATTCAGCCGCTGCTGAAACTGACCAGCAGTGGCTGAATCAGGACGCCTGGGGCAGAGCAGCTGGGGTGCTGCTGGGTTGGTCCAGTAGCGCCCAGAGTGGCGCTACGGAACCAACCGGCAGCGCCCCAGCTGCTGTACCACAGGCGCCCGGAGCAAAGCCGCGGAGCACGGGGGCAGCGGGACAGCCCAGACGCGCTGTGGCTGTCCTGCTGCCCTCGGGCTCCGCGGCTTTGCTCGGCTTTGCTCCCCGTCTCCCTGGTCTGCTGGAGACCAGGGAGACGGCCCCGATCGTAACTGCGGATCCGACATAAGTCGGATCCGCGTAACTCGGGGACTGCCTGTATAACCTCTCCAAAAAAGTGTGACCTGCCAAGTCCACCTATAATCTTAAAGTGACGTGTAATTAGTTAGCAATGGTGCAACTTTTGTAAAATTTAAATACATATCTTACAATAAATCTCTATTAAATCTATCTCTTTGTTGCTAGGCATTTAATTCTTTTGAAGATAGGGAAATACTGGTAGTGGGTTATACCAGACATAGCACAGATTAGCGCTTAACGTTTTATCCGCATAGGTTTCCCAGCTCACTCATAGATACATTAGGAGCTTCAGGGGGTAGCCGAGCTAGTCTGTACAGGATAAACTTAAAAAGCAACAAATAGTCTGGTCTATAAAGTGCTACCAGACTGTTTGTTGTTTTTAGATACATTAGAGTTCAGAGTTCCTGAGCTGACTGCTATTCATGCTGGCATGTGGGTAGTTGAAACAAGAAGTACGGCCATATTGTGATCTCATGACTTAGACAAACAAGACCTAGCATAAGGTCATCAAATTTGTTTTCATTTAACAGCAAACTAAATTTGTAGCAAATATCTGGAGAGAAAGTTTCTAGTCTATTCCACTAACATTTGGCAAAATCCTTAAAAAATATAAACAAGTAAATCTGGGCACTGAGCCTGACACTAGAGCTCTCTGTTCGGTTTTCCAGAAGGATGAGGTTGCAAAGGTAGCTTTAACCAATTTTAATAATCTTCTGATCTTCGATTCTTCTGTGAGCTGGTCCTATCCCCAACACAAACTAAAATAGTCCTGAGACTGCTTGAATTTGTCATTGTGTATAATTGCACCCTAACGGCTGTTATACAAGTGGTAGTCACTGGAATGCAGTCTGCACTTCGTCACATCACTACTCATCCCTTCTCAGACTCCTCATGCTATTTTCTATCTCATAAACATTTAAAAATAGTTTGAATTGTTTCTGAGGGAGAAGGAGGGCAGGCCTGGAAACACTTAGCTATATATGACATAAAATGTTGAGTCTTTTGTGATAGTGTCTTTTCTCCACTGTCCCTGCAGAATGCTCAAGTTAGGGGATTTTATGACTTCTACCTGCCTAGAGATGAAATATGGATCTACAACATGGAAACTGGAAGATGGTACAGTACAAGTTACTTTAAAATACAACATGGGTTTAAGAAAGGAAAAAAAAGGTTCTCAGACTGTTCTATAAATCCTTCTGATGCTCCATGAAATAGGGCCCTTTGTTTAAATTTTCATTTATTTATTTTTCTAGGAAGTTATCAATGTTTATTACCAACACAACAAAAACAGGTGAAAATCAGTGTAAAAATAATAATTTTTCTGAGTAAATATCAGTTTATTTTGTTGAACAGAAAGATGGATGGGGAAATATTGAGTATATAATAAATATTAATGTAATGGAGATTGCCTATCTCCTATAACTGGAAGGGACCTTGAAAAGTCATCAAGTCCAGTCCCCTGCCTTCTCAGCAGGACCAAATACCATACCTGATGAATTTTTGCCCCAAATCCTTAAATGGCCTCTGCAAGGATTGAACTCATAACCCTGGGTTTAGCAGGCCAATGCTCAAACCACTGAGCTATCCCTCCCCCCCTTTTAATGTTTTGAATTTTGTTCAGTGTGGTTTTCTACAGAACTAAATCAGAACTCAATACATGATGCCACCTCTGAGTTTAAGAAAACAATACATCTCTTTTCCCCCAATAAAACATTTCATTTGAATAAACAGTCTCAGAGGGGTAAAGTAGCTGTGTTTAGTCTGTAACTTTATAAACAACAAGTAGTTCTGTGGCACCTTAAAACTAACACAAAAAATATGGCTCTTTCAAATCTTGAACCCAACCCCCCCTTGGTGTTGCTGTAGCAGGGAGCCCACGCTGGCACTGCAGCAGGCCTGGGCAAAACCATCTGGACCATAGATGCAGCAGGGAGCCTCCAAGCAGACTCCCCTGCTTGCTGCTCAGAAAAGCAGCTGCCGGGCTGTTTGTTTTTCACCAAGGCTACGTCTAGACTGGCCCCTTCTCTGGAAGAGGCATGCAAAGCAGGCAAGTCAGAATAGGGAAATCCGCGGGGGATTTAAATATCCCCCGTGGGATTTAAATAAACGTGGCCGCCGCTTTTTTTCCGGCTTGGGGAAAAGCCGGAAAAGAGCGTCTTTACTGGCGCGATCCTCCGGAATAAAGCCCTTTTCCGGAGGATCTCTTATTCCGCAAGTAGGAATAAGAGATCGTCCGGAAAAGGGCTTTATTCCGGAGGATCGTGCCAGTCTAGACGCTTTTTTCCAGCTTTTCCCCAAGCCAGAAAAAAAGCGGCGGACATGTTTATTTAAATCCGCGGGGGATATTTAAATCCCCCGCGGATTTCCCGATTCTGACTTACCTGCTTTGCATGACTATTCCGTTTTATGGGGCCAGTGTAGATGTAGCCGGGTTGAAAAAGAAAACTAAGGGGTCTTATTCATGGAGCAATTGCTGGTGACCTGCAGAAGGTGCTGCCTTCGCTCATTTCTAGATGACAAATTGTCATGCCCCTGGGAGCTTTGATTTAAATATGAGCAATTAAATAGGATTTTACATCCTTAATTTAAATTGATTGATCAGTTAAGCATGTTTAATGAATTAACCAATTAAAGGGGGGACAGTGGGAGCAGACACATTCCTCCTCCCCCCCCCCCCCCCGCGCAGGCCGTTGGACCAGCCCCTGCCTGTGGGAGGGTGGTGGGATAGAGCAGCTTCCTGCCCACAGCAGGTGGGAGCTGCTCCAGCCCCTGTTGGTTAATTATCCACATCTCTGATTGAAATCACTGACTTTAATCATGATTTAAATCAGCCAGCAGGGGACATTGATTTAAATCCATTTTTAATTGTATTTTGCATTTGGACCTTTTATTTTTCTAAAGAAAGGATGGTTTGATTTACTGTATAGCCTTTTCACTGAAGTTGTGGTTCTTTTTATAAACCAGTAGAATGCACTAAATCCATATGTTTGTTTAAGCAGTTATACAGTTCTACTTGCTTACATTCTTAAATGGGAAAAAGTAAAAATTTAGAAAATGGTGCATTTTTTATTAGAGTATGATTTTTGTGATTTGAATCACGCTCTGCTGGGATGGAAACATAAATATAATTAAAATGCACAAAAACAGCATTTTAATTTTTAACAAATTAAACTATCTTAAATATGCTGGAAACAAGGAAAATCAAAATATGTTTTGTATTCCATTCAATTCATTAACTATAGATCTTTCTGGTCTCCTTATCCTTCATGATTTTAAAACTAATAGCGCTAATCCTCTGATCCTTTGTTTTTATTCTTAAACAGGAAGTGGAAAACAAGCTTGCTTTTTCCCCAACTTCCAATTGATTTCTTAACTTGGAATTAAATTAAATTAGTAACTGAACTAGTTGAATAAAGTGAAGTGAACAAAATATTTCCTCTGCACCTGCAGAAGTAGCGACTGGGGTCAAAAGCTGGGTTAGCACTTCAATAGGATCTGTTTGAAGGAGCTAGGCTAGTGGCTTCCACCAGTTCAGTGGTTTGACCTTCTATAAAACCTGACAGCAAATATGTACTACTAGGTGTTTTTATTTAATTGAAATTATTTTAATAATCGTTTAAGCCTTAACATAGGTTGTCAATTTCAGCATTTAATTGTAAATAGATTTACTTTTAAAAAACGATATTTAATTAAAATTAAAACTTTTTTGTTTTTTAAAAATAGATTTTTATTCCCCCTGCAGACTGCATTATAAAACAATTTAAATATAAGTGTTCTTAAACTTATTTTTCCATATAAGCAATTGCTGTAGGTGCCAATGTCCTGTGTCCCTAAATGGGAGAGGAGGTGGTGCCAAGATAATTTCTTTATTAATGT
This sequence comes from Pelodiscus sinensis, assembly GCF_052426305.1. NCBI lineage: Eukaryota > Metazoa > Chordata > Testudines > Trionychidae > Pelodiscus > Pelodiscus sinensis. The sequence goes on from NC_143056.1 coordinate 5,689,510, forward strand.
GTGACAAACACTGTGGCATGTTTGAGAACTTTGAACAGCAAATAGAGTTTCCATGAACTGTATATATCTGTAACATACTACAGCAGTAAAATAATTAAATACATCTAGGTTCCTATATTATTTTCTTCCTTGTTCTAGGAAGGTAAATATCTTGGTTTTTTTAAATCTCTTTGACTATATGTAATATTTTTGTTTCCTAAACCAATAGAAAACACTGGAAGTTGTTCAGAGACTCTATACCTACTATTGGGGGTAGGGAGTTATGTGTTTCTTCACTTCTCTAGACAACTAGGGATTTATCCTGCAAGTGCTGAGTATCCTAAACTTTTTAAGGAGCAGTATTAATTGGATCTGAGGGGAGGCCCATTCAGTCTTACTTGTCAGTTGCTGCTGTTTTGGTCATGTGGAGCCTTGAGTATGGAAATGCATCCTTGTGGCTACAGCATCATTGAAAACATTAAAAAACTCACCTTTTACTAAAAAATTTTTAAGGGAGGATCCTCTGTGCCTGAGACTCTCCTTTTCAAAGAGGCGGAGGGGAGATTTTTAAGCCTCTGAATTGGGCATAGAACAAAAAACAAAACCTTAGTAGAAGGAGGGTTTTTCTATATTTTCAAAGTGCTATTACAGTACTACAAAAATCCAAATGACTCTAAACTGGAGTCCTGAATATCCCACAAACACCAGTTATTGTTAACTCAGCCAGTCAGACTATTGAATACTTCTGCTTCAGAGAAAATAATATTTTCCTTTGTATCAATTTTTAAATGTTTTTGCATATCTTTTCAGGATTAAAAAAAAGACAGAAGGGGACGTTCCACCGTCCATGTCAGGAAGTTGTGCTGTGTGTGTAGATAAAGTATTGTATTTATTTGGCGGGCATCATGCACGTGGTAACACAAACAAGGTCAGTAGTGTGAAAATGCCCTTTCTCTTAAAGCAGTTCCAATAGAAAATATTTGTAGCTCCATTTTGTACTAAAGGTAAGACTGTCTTCTAAGTACACTCAGAGGCACCCAAATCTTGATAACACATTTCATAAACTACAAAAGCTCTTCTTTTTGAGCAGCTATAATATGTCTGCTGGACAGTGTTAACCAGGTCTGTTTTGTTACCTTAATGACTGGCAATTCTGAATATTAGCAAGTCATTAGGTCCTTATCCTCTCCTACCACACACCTTCATCAACATAACAAAGGCCATACTGGGTCAGACCAATGGTCCATCTAGCCCAGTATCCTGTCTGCTAACAGTGGCCAATACCAGATGCCCCAGAGGGAGGGAACAGGTAATCCTCACGTGATCCCTCCCATATACTGTCTGTGTTCATTGCTTGGAACAGAGAAACTATTTTTCTTTCTGTCAATTGCTTCCTCAGACTTGAAGTAATCCAAACAAATGTTCTTTACACTTTCCAAAGAAGCAACAACTTACAGTATAGTTTAATCACTTTAAGCTCTTCATCCAGATGGCTGACACAGTATTTCTTCTAGTTCAATTTTTCTAACTTTATTAGCAGATATGGGGTTTGGGGTTGGATCAGATCCAACCCTAAGCACATAAGAAAATAAGCCAGGCTTCATGAACTGGGCTTGTTTAGTTTGGAAAAAAGAAGATTAAGGGGGGACATGATAGTGGTTTTCAAATATCTAAAAGGGTGTCACAAGGAGGAAGGAGAAAATTTGTTCCTCTTGGTTTCTGAGGACAGGACAAGGAGTAATGGGCTTAAAGTGCAGCAGGGGAGGTTTAGATTGGACATTAGGAAAAAATTCCTAACTGTCAGGGTGGTCAAATATTGGAATAAATTGCCAAGGGAGGTGGTGGAATCTCCCTCTCTGGAGATATTTAAGAACAGGTTAGATAGACATCTGTCAGGGATGGTGTAGACGGAGCTTGGTCCTGCCTTGAGGGCGGGGGGCTGGACTCGATGACCTCTCGAGGTCCCTTCCAGTCCTATGATTCTATGATTCTAAGAACGGCCATACTGGGTCAGATCAAAGGTCCATCTAGCCCAGTGTCCTGTCTGCTGACGGTGGCCAATGCCAGATGCCCCAGAGGGAGTGAACACAACAGGTGATCCCTCCCCTATCATTGATTTCCAGACAAACAGAGGCTAGGGACACCATTCCCACCCAAAGTAGTTTGACATGACTGAAGGAGTAGAATGCAGTGCTGTAAAACCTCCTCCTCTCCAGAGTTGTATTTACTGCCAAAGGTATTAATTGTGATGTACTGGCCCAATTCAGCCTTACACAGGTTCTTTGAGTCTACTTAATTTTGAAACATGGGGAGCTTCAGAAATCCACTGGACTCTTAAGCTTCTACCTCAGGAGTGAGCAATAATTTTTAAAGGGGGGGGCCACTTCATCAATTTCAGAAGTGGACTTAGGCTGCCCCAAAAGGGGCACAGCCAGGAGACTTTGCGTGCTCCCCCAATGTGTGAAGTCTTTTCCCCCCACCCTGCTATGGGCACCCTGTGCATAGAGAGAATTGCCAGCTGTTTTGAACAGCTAGCGGTTCCCTCTGGTGCTGTGTGCCCCTGGCGGGGGGTAGGAGACTTTGTGCGCTCCCCCCTGTCTAAGTCTCAATTGGCCTGGAGGCAGGAGAGCAGCTGCAGGATGGATCAAAGGGCTTGGCAGGCCAGCTGTCATGCCACCCCTGTTCTGCCTGGATAGAAATGGCAATGACTTGAACTAGTTTGAAATGATTCTCTTTCCCCCTTCCTTCCCTCAATCCATCTCGTGCTTGGTGAATCTAGGCTTTCACTTAAAAGATGCTCTTAAAACTGAAGTGATGAAGCTGACAAGTTGAAATAATAGCTCAGACATCTGGCCAGCTTCATATTCATGTCACTGATGGGCTTCATAGCTAACATAAGTTAATTTCAACATCAGCTGTCCCTCTGCACAGCAAAGTGTGCAAGAAAGGAGAGCTGATTGTATAAAAATTTGCTGAGTGAACTATTGAACATTCAAATGGCTGGAGCTTGGGAGTGTACTACTGCCTTCCTCCCTGTGATGGGAGCAAAGTGTCTTCAGTAGGGATACTCCTTTCACAGGTGGAGAACGGTACAAGGGCCTACTTCTAGGTGTTGTCAGATCCGTACAAGTGACTATAGAATATTTCGTTGTAATACTCGGAGCTAGGAAAAGAGTTTATATTTAAAAACCTTTTATGCTGGTGCATGCTAATCAATTTGTTGAAACATTTGTTAGTTTAAGCTAAAAAATCCAGAAGGTTTTTAGTGGGTTAAAAACTCTTCTTTTTGTCTTGCAGTTCTACATGTTAAACTCCAGATCTCAGGACAAAGTGTTGCAGTGGGTCAGAGTAGAATGTCAAGGAGTTCCCCCATCATCAAAAGACAAACTTGGAGTTTGGGTTTATAAAAATAAGTAAGCAAGCAGAAGTGTTGCAATTTTGTCTTTGACAATTTTTTAAATGTGTCTCATTCTTGCTGGTGTGTCTAAACTGAACAAAATTGAAATGAATACATGTTTCACATTGAATCTCTGCTTAAGGGAAGTTTTGGGTTTGATCCTAAATATTTAAAACATTTTCAACTATAAACATGTCTTAAAACATGCATCTGATGAAGTGGGTCTTTGCCCACGAAAGCTTATGCTCCTACACTTCAGTTAGTCTATAAGGTGCCACAGGACTCCTCGCCGCTAAAATAAGAAATCTTACTTATAATTTGGTAACAAATTTAAGGGAGCATAATGCTGTGGGAAAAACCTTTCCTAAGCATCAAGTTGTAATTGTAGCGATTATAGTACAATGGTATTTGCTTTCGATAATCTTGATGTCATTTCTGTTGAACAGGCTAATATTTTTTGGTGGTTATGGTTATTCACCTGAAGGGATACCATTAGGAACTTTTGAATTTGATGAAACTTCTTTTTGGGTAAGTAACATTCTTTTTCCACTTAAAAGTAATTTTCAACAGAAGACATTCTGATGCTAGCACATAATCATTAAAATGAATTTTTTTTCTAAAGAACTCAGGTCAGCCTAGAGGATGGAATGATCACGTGCATGTTCTGGACACTGAAACCTTTTCTTGGAGCCAACCCATAACCACGGTAACTTTAAAAATTGACATTGAGTAAAAAAAAAAGACACTCTGGTGGATTCTCTTCATGTCTTCTAGTGTCAAAGAGCAGTAATCCTATGCAAAGTCTAATCGCTTGCTAGGCCTGCGTTGTTTTTTAGTTCGGATACTCATTAAGACAGAGGATGTCTGCAGATCAAATGATTGTCCTACCTAGGTCTCTCCATGTGCATCCAGCAGTTGCTTGCCTCAGTAGCAATGACTTTGAGCAATTGACTTACTTTGAAGTGACACTTCCATATTGTTGTCCTGTAACTTCAGTATTCTATTGGCAGGTCTGCCTATGTCTTTCTCCCTTATTTCCTGCCCCACACCTCCATATTCTCCCCTCAGATTAAACATTTACTTGTACGGTCATGCATCACACTTCTGTTCCAGCCTGTCTTGCCCTGGTACCTTCTACCACAGTGGTATTGTGCAATTACTGTTCCCCAGTGAGAAGTGTGTAAAGGCCCAGCTGGTGCCCTACCTTTCTTCTCTTCCCCACTGTACACACATTTCCACTCTATGACCTCGTACACATGGTCATCGGCCTCCTACCTGAATGGCAGTTTTCTGGAGCCTATCAGGGTAGCATATAAGCCACTCCCCTTGCTGCTGGGGATTCAGAGGTTTTTGGACCTCTCAGGAGCTGGCCACTGGCAGATAAGGACACAGGGACCCTGGATCTTATTCAAGATGGCAGTACCCTGGTTCCATTTTGATCTGTTGGAGAGATCTCTGGTCAGTGCTATAATGCACCTTCAGCATGCCTCTGCTCTAGAAAAATCACTGCCGTTGCGGCATTCCTAGTTGTCCTCTTGGAGCATGTAATTTAACCGTGATCTGCAGGGGAGTGCAAAGGAAGGAATGATGGTCTTGTGGTTCTTTAAAGCAGGGATTGAGAGTCAGGTTTCTGGGTTCCAATCTGCATGGGCAGCGTGTAGTCATTTACACAGTTAATCAATACTCCCCACAGGCACCAGCTCCCACCTTAAACCCCCCCTTGCTACCTCATACAGAGGTAGCAAGGGGAGGCGGGAGCCAGTACACGCAGGGAGACGTCTTTTAAGCCAGCTCTGAGCGTGTGTTGCCTCTGCAGAGCTGTCTGCCCCCTTCCTTGCTGTCTCCCACAGAGGCAGCAGCGTGGAGGGCAGGAGGGAGCCAGTACTCGGAGGAAGCCAGTTTAAAAGCCGACTGCCCATGAGCACTAACTCCCATGGAGCCGCCTGCTTCTCTTCTTCCCGCTCCTAGCCACCGTACTGCTGCCTCAGAGAGAGGTGCTCCCAACCAAGGGTAAAAGAGACTGGATGACGCCATTCCAGTTCCTCTTACCTCCACGTGAGGTGAGTTGGAACCCTCTTCCTCCTTTGCTCTTATTTTGATGAGTCTTGTTGCCGCACTTGTGCAAGTAGTCCTGCTTAGTTTTCATAGCTCACACCCTCAGATAGTTTAGTGTAGTATGGTATAGACTCCCCCTGGGCAGGGGACACAGCCCCTTGTCACTCAGGGACTGTGCCCAGGGCCTGCCCTGCATAGCAGCCTCCAGGAACAGCTAATGCCCTTTAGAACACAAGCCATGGTCTGAAACCACTAGCACTGAAGTCTAAGGACAAACCCAACCACAAGAATGTAAAACACTCACAGGTACAAGTGCAGATCACTCAACAGACTGCCCATAAGAGACACTTTCTCTCCTTGAACCAGCGTCAGGTCGAGAGAGATGTTGCACATGGATCCTGCTGAACTGGCATCAAATGCCCCATGACTGGTGACTATGGCAAAGAAGTGAGATCTGTCTAACCTGCCAGTGACCCTTGGGTTTGGGACAGTTAGCCTGCCCGTCTGCAAGCATGGCTCCAGATGCGTTGTTGGTGCTGCTTTGCCAGTACACTGACCAGCTGGCCTGGCCTGCTGAATTGGAAGGGTTGCTGGGACAGAGCCACCATTATCTTCATAGCACCCCATCAGCCCTGGAAGCTTTGGTTCACAGACCTCCTGAATCTCTCCTCCATATCACGGGTCTGGCGCCAGCTAGCCCTGAATCTTCTGACACCAGACTGAAGCAGCTCAGGCTTTCCTTCATCTCATGGCCTGGTGTTTGGATAGGTGTCTAATGCAGACTCTATGTTCTCACCCAGTCCAGCAGATCCTTCACCAGAACATGTCACCAGGCACAGTGATGTCACTCCTGAAGAAGTCCCATCACCGCTTCCACTCTCCTGACTTGGTGTCCATCCTGGTTGTCCTAGATCAGTGATTTTTCAACCAGGAGTACACAGTGGTCTTCCAGGGTGTACCTCAGCCGATATAGACGTTTACCTAGTTTTACAACAGGCTACATAAAGAGCACTAGTCAAGTTGGGATAAACTAAAATTGTTCGGGGCAATGACTTGCTTATATTGCTTTATATGCTTTATATTCCAGTTGATTGATTGGTCAGTTATACAGTAAAAATGACTCGGCAAATTTCCAGTAATAGTGTGCTGTGACATTTGGGTTTTGATATCTGATTTTGTAAGCAAGTCGTTTTTAAATGAGATAAAACTTGGTGATACACAAATCAGACCCCTGAAAGGGGTACAGTAGTTTGGAAAAGTAGATGGGACTGTCATAGGTTACCTCTTTGCCCTGAAAACATCATGCTTAGCGCTCACTTCTGTCTGTCTGTCTGGTGGTACTTTGCACCTTCCTTCCCCTGGTAGAAGAATGCTGTATCTTTATACACCCTACAACAATTTGCTTCATGAATGGCTTGCTCACAGCCTTCCTGCTGTTTGTCAGTCCCAAACCCTAGTTGGACCTCATCCTTTTGGCTCTTACAGGACCACCCTTTATGAGTCTGACACCCCGTAGCATGACCCACCTTTCCATGATCATGGTATTCCTGGTTGCCATCACTGTGGCCACAAGGGTCAATGAGCTCCCAGCATGATGGCAGATGCCCCCTACATGGTCTTCCATAAAGACAAGGTTTCCTTTGGACTGCACCTCAAATTCTTTCCAAAGATTGTGTCTGAATTCCATCTCAACCAATCAATTCACTTGCCTGTGTCCTGTCCAAAAACACCTGCCTTTCTTAGCAACAAGAAGCTATGCTGCCAGACATGTCCTGGTTTTCTACCTACAAAGCTTGTCTGTTTCACTAATGGCAATTGGTTCTCAACTAGTTTAGCTCTTGAATTTGCCAAACTTGCTTGGTTGCTGATTTGGAGGATCAAGGTAAAGAAAAATGACTGTGGTATAGTGTCACATACTGGACATTAAAGTCTGAAGTGTTGAGAAGCAAACCAATAGGATTGTATTGCCATGGATACCAAGGTAGTAAAATCTGGGAAGTGACATTTTGTAAGTCAAAGGTTTTAAAGAGTTGACTTCATGCCCTAGAAACATCTGCAAAAAGAATATATAGTTGCCTCCCCCCTCATCCTTTCAATGAAGGTCTGAGAATTCCTCATCTAGCCAACTTAAGTCCTCCATAAGGCCAGACATGGTATTCCTAAGGGTTTTTTTAATTACACCCTTTCCCTTCCTCTCTCCTCAGATGGCTCCAACCCTCTCCAACACAAACAAGTAAACTTGTGCCTCTCTTAGACAAATGCAACCTCATTTATCTCCCCTGTCCTCACCTATTGCTGTTCAGCTTAAATCAGAGTGCTAATTCAGCATTTCTGTCCTCATAGCTGATCATGAGTGTCTGGGGGGAAATTGTATTTGTTGTGTCTTAACTGTAACATCTGTGTGATTGGGGGCTGTTGAAGATCACCGGGTGGATTTTCTTTCCCAGTTTCCAGCCTCTTCTCAGTACCATTATCTGAATAACATTACCAACCAACTCTTTCTTCTAATTTTAATGTTTTCTTATCTCAGGGAAAGTCCCCCTCACCCCGAGCAGCCCATGCCTGTGCTACTGTGGGGAACAGAGGTTATGTGTTCGGAGGCAGATACCGAGTAAGTGTAAAACTGCTCTTGTGAGTGTTGCTGCTGAATCTCTAAAGTGAATATTTCATTCAAATTTTATCTTTATTTTAGGATTCTAGAATGAATGATCTTTATTATCTTAATTTGGACACATGGGAGTGGAATGAAATGTAGGTATCAAAGCTATTACTTTTAAGGCAGTACTTAATTGTATTTCTGGATGTGCCTTTTCACCTGCAAATCGTACTAACCAAATGGCTAAGTATTTACAAGCAAATGCATTGCTTTTAGAGGTAGGACTGAACAATTTAATGTTCTAGTTCCTTTGTTTCACTGGCTATCACTGATTTTAAAGTGGAGACTGTTGCTGTTTGAGACTATTCTGTCTTCATTGGATTAGTCTGTGTGCAGTAACTTTCCATGAAATCTGACCTGTAATTGTTGAGAAACGAACTGTGCCATCCTCACCAAGAAACTCAGTTGCTGCTAGTAGCTGGTCAAAGGTAGTATCCAGTACTGAAATGCATGCATTTCATCTGAAGTCATTAGAACCAAGAAACTATGCATTATATTTTAGCTGGTCTGTAACTTGGAGTACTTTTTTTTTTTATTTTAAATGCAGAATTACACAAGGTGTTTGCCCAGTAGGCCGATCTTGGCATTCCTTAACTCCGGTTTCATCAGATCACCTGTTTCTCTTTGGAGGGTTTACCACTGATAAGCAGCCACTGAGTGAGTAATTCTAAAACATTACACTCCAAATTCTAAAAAGGTGCATGCTCAAGAGACTGTTTACCTGTCTACTGTTTACTATCAGTGTCTTGGTAATACCTAGTGCTTCTCCCCCTACTCTCCTCCCCCCCCCCCCATCCCGACAGTACTCGGGGTGCTTTACAGAAGTCCGTACCGCTGTCTCCATTCTACAGATGGGGAAACTGAGGCACAGATGAAGTATCTTGCCCAGAGTCATCCAGCAAACCAGTGACAGAGCTGGGAATTGAACCCAGGTCTCCTGAGTTCTTCTCTAGAGTCCTAGCCATTGACAGTTCCTGTGGGTAACATTTAGCAGTGCTTATTGCTCACTTCTCATAACAGCAATGGCATTTTTTTTTAAATAGAATGTTCCAAGTCCAGCCAGAAGCTGAGATCTCACTTTTTTTAGCAATGTGGAAATTCGTGTAGCTAGGTGACCTGCTGTAGACTTGTTCAGCCTTGTCAGTACTGAATATGTTAGGCATATTGAAAAATGCTATTTGATTATAGTCACCTGTTGTGTGTAAAATCTGTTCAGATGAATGGAACATGATGGCAAGCGCCTCCCAGAGTGGTAAGATGTCTACTGCTGTCTCCAAACCGTATAAGCTACTTTAACCCCCTCCCCCAGCCCTGGGAAAACAAGAATTACATCATCAACAGATTGGCCATCATGCAATTAATGTTGCTTAAAAAGCACCATTACTTTTGTATAATTCAACATATAATCAGCTCTTTGTTTTGTAAACTTTGAGATCAGATGCACGTTTAGAGAGGCTTATGAAAACTATTAATAATACTACACACCCATAGTGTCCAATGTGCCTAGCCACTAGTCACATGTGGCTCTTTGGCCAGTTGAGTGTGGCTAGTTTGCTATAGCAGTAGACACTGTAATGGCAACTGCTTCGGAACTGGTTGGACGCCACGGCTACCCAACATGAAATGACACCTAGTTTTCATAGTTAAGTGGTTTTCTGCACAGAAAGTGTTTCATTATTTCAACAGTGTCTCTTTTATTTTAGGAATCTTCCTTCTATAAATGGAAATATTACATACCTACACGTGTACAGAATATATCATTTGATTTGTTGATTGAGGGACTTAACAGCACATATTTAAAAAACATACAAGGTTTTCAGTGTTTGTGTATAAAAGCCCCTCCTGTACCTGAAGGTGTGTGGAGTGAGAGCTGGAGGAAATAATAGTAATTTCTGTTCAACTTTGTGGCTAGATTTTTCTTTTTCTACAAAACTGTTCCACTCTCAGCTCTGAGTGCGAGGTAATAGCTCACATTTGAAGTATTTTGTTCAGTTTTAGCTTAGGAATGTGAACTTGTAAATGTGTATACAGCTAACCAATAAATGTGGGCTCAATGGTGAACCTTCACCGTTACATGCTGCCTCTGGATCAGCGCTGGGAGGAGGAGGCTCCATGGAAGCCGGTGTGCACAAGGAACCAACTTTAGTCCTCTCCGCTGCACACCAGCTCTCAGGGAGCCACCCCCACATGTAAACATGTAACAGCTGAAATGTTCAGTGGTTACACATTTACCTAAATAAATGCATTTTAACATCCCCTATTTTAGACTTCACTCTCAACTGAAAGTTTTGCTACTAGTATGGGCAAGGGATGAAAGCATGGGTTCCCCACCCTGCCCCAGCCACCGAAATCCACTATTGAGAGCAAGTTTTCGCACAGCCAAGCACAAATTGCAAATTTCAGTTTTGAGGAACTGGGGAGACAGGTGCTTAAATGCTATTATGTTATACGAGAACATGCTTGTTCTGACAACAGTGAAAGGCTTAATATATCTTTTACAGGTGATGCCTGGATTTATTGTATCAGTAAGAATGAGTGGAAACAGTTTGAGCATAATTATTCTGAAAAACCAAGGTAAGGTGTACACACATTCTTGGAAATCTGTAAAAACCAGTAATAGTTTCTATGAAATCTTAAGGGACAGGCTGTAGCATTGATATGGTACACACAGGACTTGGATCACTTTTTCACTAATACTGCATCGTTTTTTAAAAGTAAAATAATGATACATCATAGTAATTGCTTTTACTTCACCATAGTAATACATCCCGTTTTATAAAGGTGCAGGATTAAGGTAGCTATATGTCTGTGTCATAAGACTCCTGCATATCTCACTGTGACTACCTTGTTTAGAACTCAAAACTGTATTACTTATCTGGTTTGCTATTTTATAGGCAAATAGTTGAGAACCAACCAGAATGTCATTTTTAGTGGTGTTGCTGCTACACAAGGTTCTACTACTCATCAGGCAATAAAGTACAGGCAGTCCCTGGGTTACGTACGAGATAGGGACTGTAGGTTTGTTCTTAAGTTGAATTTGTACGTAAGTCGGAACTGGCATCCAGATTCAGCCGCTGCTGAAACTGACCAGCGGCTGACTACAGGAAGCTTGAGGTAGAGTTTCTCTGCCCCGGGCTTCCTGGAATCAGCCGCTGATCAGTTTCAACAGCAGCTGAATCAGGATGCCTGGGGCAGAGCAGCTGGGGCACTGCTGGGTAGGTCCCCGCAGCGCCACACCTCGGCGCTGCGGGGACCAACCCGGCAGCACCCCAGCTGCTCTGCCCCAGGCGTCCTGATTCAGCTGCTGCTGAAACTGACCAGCAGCGGCTGAATCAGGATGCCTGGGGCAGAGCAGCTGGGGTGCTGCCGGGTTGGTCCAGTAGCGCCGAGGAGCGGCGCTGCGGGACCAACAGGCAGCGCCCCAGCTGCTCTACCACAGGCGTCCGCGAGAAAAGCCTGGTCTGCTGGGGGGGAAGGGGGGGCGCACTAGCTGCACGCCGTTCCCCCCCCCCCCCCCCCAGCAGACCAGGGAGACGCGGGCGGTGGGACCGGGACCCACCGGGGTCCTCAACGGCTTTGCTCTGCGTCTCCCTGGTCTGCTGGGGGGCGGGGGGGCAGCAGACCAGGGAGACGCGGAGCAGCTTTTCTCGCCCCGGAGGACACGGGCGGCAGGACCGCAGCGTGTCTGGGCGGTCCCTGCCACCTGCATCCTCCGAGGCGAGAAAAGCCCCGTTTGTAAGTATGGATCTGACATAAGTCGGATCCGCGTAACCCGGGGACTGTAAACCGTAACATGCCACATTTGAAAATCCATGCTAAGTTTGCTAGTGGAATCTTTTTCAAACCTGCTTGGAACATGAGGGGAATCACAAACTTTGATTGCCCTGGCTGACAGCTGACTTTGTCTAGAGTATTTTGATAGATGGACTTTATCTAAACAGATGGCTATCTTTGCACGGCCAGAGTCCTAGAACTAACAGTGTTAAGGGGTGCATAAAAATGGGCTGGAAAACAGTCACCATAAGTCATCTTCTTGCAGAACACTTCTGCTCTAGCCACCTAATCTCCAGCTTTAATAATGGGAGTTCCAAGATGTTTGTCAAATAGTTAAAGGCATGGAAGGACTTCCAGATGAAGAAGTTCATGCAATTGGGACTGTTTGCAGAAATCTATAAGGGTAGGTCTACACTACCCTCCTAATTCGAAATAGGAGGGTAATGTAGGCATACCGCAATTGCAAATGAAGCCCGGGATTTGAATTTCCCGGGCTTCATTTGCATAAAGCTGGCCGGCGCCATTTTTAAATGCCGGCAGTTCGAACCCCGTGCCGTGCGGCTACACGCGGCACGGAGTAGCTAGTTCGGATTAGGCTTCCTAATCCGAACTAGCTGTACTCCTCATTCCACGAGGAGTACAGCTAGTTCTGATTAGGAAGCCTAATCGTGGAATGAGGAGTACAGCTAGTTCGGATTAGGAAGCCTAATCCGAACTAGCTACTCCGTGCCGCGTGTAGCCGCACGGCACGGGGTTCGAACTGCCGGCATTTAAAAATGGCGCCGGCCAGCTTTATGCAAATGAAGCCCGGGAAATTCAAATCCCGGGCTTCATTTGCAATTGTGGTATGCCTACATTACCCTCCTATTTCGAATTAGGAGGGTAGTGTAGACATACCCTAAGATAACAATACAAAGAAGACATAGGGGCACTCTTACACTTTATCGTACTATAAACAGAGGGACATTGAATAAAACTGAAAGGTAACAAACTTAGAGAAGGAAACACTCTTTGCATAAGTTGGCCTGGCACCTCAATGCTTCTGGGCATAAGTGAGCCACCCATCAACTGAGGGACAGTTATAGGATAACCTGCTTATTATGGCTCTACTTGTACCTTTTACCAAAGTGTCTAGCACTGACCACAACTGCAAGATCCCAGACTGAATGAGCCACTAGTCTGATTCAGTATCATATTATGTGGTGTTGGTGAGCCCTGAGCGTACTATTGCTAGTTAACTTAGGCTAATTTTTCAGAAAAGACAATTATGGGTAAGTACTCTCTTCTTGCTGTGCGAAATTCTGTAATCAGATTGTAGTAATCTACTAGTGCTAACCTTTATCCTACCCCAAGCACCCTTCTTACAACTGATATTCCTGCAGGGATCTGACTGAAATAGTTATGCTGAAATGTAAATAATCAGATGTTTGAGAAAAACAGTGAAACTTGACTTAAGTACTGTAATGCAACTAACGTGTGGTGTACTGGTAATGAGTTAGACAGCTGGTGGACTGTGATAGGGTGGATGGTGAGGGTTTGCCTTGTCTCATGGTTTGGATCATCTTACTTTAACTGGCTCCTTCATTGCTCAAACTGGAAGGCTCTCAATTTCTTTGATGTAAAAAAAGCTCTCCGCTATTTCTTCACAAACCCTTCAGCTATCACAACTAGGATTACCATGAATTTTAGTTTAACTTCAAAAGGTGAAATTTGAGGGCCTGGCCTCAGACTATAGAACCATTCAAGCCCCACTTTGCTTTCCCATCCACACAACTTACGAAGTGGATATCTGTAATGTAGTTTGAATACAAAGAATTTCTCACCCAGAGCTCATGGTTTACTTTTGCTAGAACTTACTACATGCTGAAGCTAATCCGTTTGCATCAAGCTTGCATGTTAATAGTATTCCTTATTTCACAGTACTCCTCTGTAATGCATCAGTGTTGCACTTGGACTCTTTCTCTTCGTACCTCATAAATGTATGTCTTATTCATTTTACAGGCTGTGGCATACCGCTTGTGCAAGTGAAGAAGGAGAGGTGATTGTTTTTGGTGGATGTGCCAACAACTTGCTTGCCCACCACAAAGCAGTAAGTGTATCTCTAAGAACGTCACTTATACTATGTACCGTCTACAGGTTGAACCTCTTTAGGCCAGTAGTCGTGGGACCTGTCCAGTACCGAACCAGATAATTCTTTGGACTATGGGAGGTCAATATTATCCAGCAGTATTACCAACACTTCACTTCCTCCTGGACTCTTAGAAAACATTTAGGGGTAAATTAGAGCTAAATAACAGCATTCTATAATAGCACAGAGCCAGGACTGGTGGCTATAAACAAACTTTATGGAATTGTGGGAAACTTGGTCACACCAATAAGTGGATATTAGGGTAATAAATCATGCTGGACCAGAGAGGTTCAACCTGTAATGCTGCTGTGAATAAACACAAAATGAGACACCCTCTCCCCTCTGCATCTCACTTCAACCTCCAACTGTGAATGTCCTTCTCTGTGACTAAGGCTATCTACATAGGGAAGGGTTGGCAACAAAAGTGCCGTTGCCATGCAAAAGTTGCCAAAAGTGAAAACCACTCAAACTGGTTTTTCTGCCTCCCTGTTGTCAACACTTCATGCCCATGTTGCTCTATCTGTTGATAGGGTGCTAGCAAAGCAATGTGGATGAGCATCTGGCAGTGCTGATCCCTGCGCTTCTTGGGATTCCCTCATAGCTCTGTGAGCTCTCCATGCTGAGGAATGCCAAAGCAGGACAGTCTTCCTGCTGTATTGCTAGCAGGGCAGAACAGGAGCACTCCAATAATTTGTTCTTTGTTTGTTCCCTAAACAGAGCAGGTCACTCAGCTGTCAGGTACACTTCCTGGAGCTTTGAAAAGTGAGGGGGCATGTGCCTGCAGAGCAGCAGAGATCGCAAAACACTAAGCACTGCCATCAGGACAGGCATTGTGGGATACTGGCAGAAGCCAGTTCTCTTTACAAAACTGAGGCCACATTGGCTTTATCAACAAAGGGAAGGGAAGAGAAGAAAAGTTTCTTGCAGGAGTAGAAGTTTGTTGCTAAAAACTGTGTTTTCCCCCAACAAAAGTTGTGTTGCATTGTAAACACTCAGGCTATGTCTACACTGCAGGCTTCTTGTACAAGAACTGTTTTGTGCAAGAGTTCTTGTGCAAAAATTCTTGCTCAAGAGCGTGTCCACACTGCCATGTGCTTTTGTGCAAGAGTATCCATGGCAGTATGGACACACTCTTGCGTGAGAAAGCTCTGATGGCCATTTTAGCCATAGGGCGTTGTTGTGGAAGAGCTCTTACGCAAGAGGGCTTATTCCCCATGGGGAGAGGAATAACTCTTGCACAAGAGCCCTGTTTTCTGATGCTTTACTGTAAATTTATTTGCGCAAGAACGCATGTGCAGTGTGGATGCTCTGCAAATTTTTGTGCAAGAATGGCTGTTCTTGCGCAAGAAGCCTGCAGTGTAGATGTAGCCTCAGGCCGTGTCTAGACTGGCCAGTTTTTCCACAAAAGCAGCTGCTTTTGCGGAAAAACTTGCCAGCTGTCTACACTGGCCGCTTGAATTTCCGCAAGAACACTCACTTCCTACTGTCTGAAATCAGAGCTTCTTGCGGAAATACTATGCTGCTCCTGTTCGGGCAAAAGTCCTTTTGCGCAAAAGGGCCAGTGTAGACAGCTCAGATTTGTTTTGCGCAGAAAAGCCCCAATCGCAAAAATGGCAATTGGGGCTTTTTTGCGCAAAAGCACGTCTAGATTTGCAAGGAAGTGTTTCCGCAAAAAGTGCTTTTGCGGAAAAGTGTCCGTGCCAATCTAGACGCTCTTTTCTGCAAATGCTTTTAATGGAAAACTTTTCTGTTGAAAGCATTTGCGGAAAATCATGCCAGTCTAGACGTAGCGTCACTGTTTTGTCACCCAGAAGCAATTTTTGGCAACAAAATATCAGTGTAGATAAGGCCTCAGACTTGCAAAGCCACGGGAAAGCTTTACTGTTTAAAGGAGAAATGTTTGCTGCTTTTTAAGGAATGAACTTATAATTGCATTTAATCATAAGGCTTCAAATATTAATTAACATCTCTCTTTCCAGGCTCATAGTAATGAGATTCTTGTGTTTTCTCTGCAACCAAAATCTCTTGTAAGGTAAAAACAACACACTTTTGAATCTTACACCTTTACTCTTCCCTTCTCACTTACTAATAGCTTGTACTTCTAGTACATATGCTTTAAGTCCAGACCCTGGTTTCTAGGCCTACTTGGGTGACTGAGATAATATTTCCCCCAGGAAAGCTGAAGTAGTAATCAGTAATGGAAAGCAATCTTCAGACTTGTGTGTAAAGACTTCATGATACTTTGTCAATGAAAACAGCTAATACTTTGGGAGAAACAACTCAACTAAACCACTTTTAGAAACAGAATTCTTACCTGTGAGTTATTTCACTTATGTTTTTAATAGTAACTGGAACATTCTTTTTTCCTCCCAAGGCTGTGCCTAGAAGCAGTCATTTGCTTCAAAGAAATGTTAGCCAGCTCATGGAACTGCCTCCCAAAGCACTTGCTTCACAGTGTCAATCAGCGGTTTGGAAGTAACAATACCTCTGGCTCTTAAGACTTCTGCGAACAATCTGTGCATGGAAGAGCGATTCTAAAAGATGTAATAATTTTACTTATCACGTGTGGCAGCTGAGACACTTGCATCAATATCTGCATTATTGTTATTAGTAGCTTGTTGGTTGTACGTTGCATGTGAATGGCTTAGAGAGAACCTATTTTTGTGTAAAAATGTTTGCAATAAATGTATTTAATGCAAGTTGAACTGTATCTGAGCTTAAGCTAAGTTAAATGTGTCGTACTGTGCCTAACTTAATGCCACCTACTTCGTTATATGATAGGAAAACGACGGTATCCTAAATTACGTTAGTGTGTCAGTGCAGGGAAACACTGCTCATGGGGTTACTATTTGAGGATTTGTGAGTAGTTACTAAATTTCTGGGCCTTAAAGTTGGTAAATGCTTGAAATATACTTCTGCCACTAATGATCTTTGGGACACCATTAATATTAAAGAATGACTTTACATTGTTTCACATGATAGAGTAGTTTTAGTCTGTTAGCATCTCACTGATAGAAATAAGACAAGTTTCACAACACGTGTTTAAAACTCTTATTTAGTGCTGGGCATAGTTAATTTAAAACTTTCTAAAAGTTCTGAACCTTCAGTTGTTTAAAAGCAAATGCAGAGGGATGGTGACTGTGTCATGATGTGGGATTAAGAACTGTACCTAGGAGCATTAAGTAGACATTGTATTTTATCTTGAGTGAGTGAGAGAGAGAATGCTTTAGTCAGTAAAGTGTCAAACTGGACTGTGCATACCTAGGAGTAGCCCAAAGCAGCTCGATTGTTCACGTGCTACAGAAGCTGCTGAAGGAAATGCAAGTCAGAGCCTCAGCAGTGCTGTGAATCTCATGCCTAACAGTGGCTCAGCTCTGTTTAGCCTCACTAGTTTGGATTGTATGTGAACAGCAGCCCAGCACTTTAGGAACCTTCTGCCTTGTTTGTGTTCAGTGTCTCCTAGGAATCAGCAGCCACAGAACACCACTGATGCAGAAAAGGGCTGAGAAACTAATAAAGGGCTTGTGATTTAAATACTGGAACAAAGCAATGCCAGCACTCCACTTACTGTTTCATAATTCTAAACTGTGTAAACGTGTTCAGGATATGCTAATGCTACAGTCTGAAGCAAGGCTGGGCAAAATATGACCCTCAGCCAGCTCCCTGCCTGCCCTTGTTCAGCACTCAGACGTGGCTCCCCAGCTGGCTTTTCTGCCTCTGAACACTGCAAGCCCAGAGAAGGGAGACAGGCTTCTGATGCTGCCCTTGACCCCCGTAGCTTCCATTGGCCAGTTTGACTCCTAGCAGGTGCCTCTGAGACAGCCCCAGGGCTCAATGTTCAGATCTGTAAAGCTGGCCACTGTAGCTACTGAGAGCACATACAGAGCTGTGGCAGGCAGGGACCCTGGCAAAGAGCCACCACACCCCAACCTCCTCCCTTAATCTATAGAGGGTGGCACTTACCAAATTCTTGAAGAGCCCCTCCCATCAAAAAACTATTACCCAGCCCTAGGCTAAAGCCATCTAACAGTTGTTTGGGGGGGAGGGGGTAACTTTGGCAGTATTCTTACTGTACGTCAAATACATTTATATTCTCTCCTTGGAGGTGAATAACATTGGTGCATTTTCTTAGCATGGTGGGTTTTTTAAGCAACAGCTCATCTATTTCACTGTGGCCTTTGCTCACAGGTATAGTACAGGTCAGTCCAAATACAAAATCTACATACTATAGGCAAGGCATACTATCCCGCATTGTCACCAACTTCTGGTGCTCCCATGCCAGTAAGTGACTACAGCTGACAACTAGGACTTTTCTTATGATAGCTTACAAAATATGATAAGTGGGAGCAGATTAATACAGTCAATATCCTGACTGGAAAGCAGGTTCCAAACAGGGTAGGATGTTAAATCCCTTCCTTTGCCAAAGGAAAGTGGAAAGAACAAGCAGCCAGGTTTGCTACAGCATTTGATAGAGCATGGATTTGTACAGAAACATCTAGGAAAGGAAAAAATTACATTTGAAATAAGAGATTGGACTGGGGTTGTGCCAGTCCTTACAACATTAGAAAGAGGATCAGTACAAAATCAGTCTTGCCTTTCACACCTAAGGCCAGTAGTACTTTACTTTTGCACATTAGATGAATCACATGCAATTTAACGTCCATGCAAGAAGACCTAGGCAAGGGTCAGATGCAGCAAACAGTCCATCTTTGCCTCTTAAAATCTGTCCAATTATAGCTGTTTTACTTTACTAGCAAAATTGGAAGGTCCAGATGGTAGGTTTGTCACTGTCCTCTTCTGAAGCAGCACTGACAGTTCAAACACTTATTTGTGATCTATGAGCAACACTCACTTCTTTTTCATGTTCAGGAGATTAGGTGCTGATACTTTCACTTTACCAGGAATATTTCTTGATAAATCAGTGTCCTATAAAACAAAATAAAGGAAAAATCAGGCAACGTGGAAGTGTTCAACAATCACTCCTTCCAGGCCTCCCATGTCCTCTCTGAATACCAGCAGTGAAGTAGTAATGCTGTTTGATTCAGTGATAACCGCTTTATATTACAGCAGGTCTCTGCTTGTGTCTCCAAAGTAAGTGGACCTGTGACCCTTCAGTAAATGACTGATGAAAATGCAGTGTGCACAGAGCTTTTCCTTTCCCATTTTTAATTATTAAAAAAAAACATTAACACTGCACCTCCCCCCCCATTCTATGGAATACAATGGGTCATCAGAACTTTTTTTTTTTTTTTTTACATACTTACACCGACCCACCACTCCAGCTGTATCTGAACATATCTAGTTTGTTCAGAGGCATTCAATACAAACAGGTGCCAATAGGGAGTCATCACATGGGTGCATCTCTAATAAGGTTCCACCACCACTGGTTGGAGGCCAGATTATTCAACATTTTTAGAAGTGAACCAGCAGTAAATAAAATCACGGAAAATGTGCAGAATGGTAGACGAAGAGGACAGGGCAGTTAGATGGGTTGGTAAATTTAACACAGTGAAAAGTGAGGTCACACATGTAAGCATAAATAGTGCAGGCCGTGCACACAGAATAGGAGGCTGCTGAGTCTGTCAGAAAAGGAACAATGCAATCCCGGGCAGCATGAGCAGGAAGGGCATGGGTATAATACTGAGAACACCGTGTACAGTTCTGATCTCATTTTAAAAAGGATGTGGAAATATTGAAGACAGGTTAGAGGAGCACCTAAAATTATCTGTGGGCTGGAGCAAGTGCCATACAGTGAGACTATGCTCAATCTGTGCAGATCATCAAAAAGAAGGTTGAGAGGTGCCTGGATTACAGGTGTATATACCTTCAGACACAGAAAATACCAGCTCCTAAAGCGTTCTTGAATCTAGCAGGCTGTGTCTACACTGGGCCACTTATTCCGGAAAAGCAGCCACTTTTCAGGAATAACTTGCCAGCTGTCTACACTGGCCGCTTGCTTTTCTGGAAAAGCAATGACGATCTACTGTAAAATTGTAAGTGTTTTTCCGGAAAAACTATGCTGCTCCCGTTTGGGCAAAAGTCCTTTTCCGGAAAAACTGTTCCGGAAAAGGGCCAGTGTAGACAGCACAGTAGTCTTTTCTGCAAAAAAGCCCCGATTGGGGCTTTTTTCCGGAAAAGCGCGTCTACATTGACCACGGACGCTTTTCCAGAAAAAGTGCTTTTCCGGAAAAGCATACTGACAATGTAGACGTGCTTTTTCCGAAAATACTTATAACAGAAAACTGTTCCGTTTTAAGCATTTCCAGAAAAGGGTGCCAGTGTAGACGTAGCCGCAGAGAAAGGCAGAAAAAGAACCAATGGCTGCAAATCTGACCAATTCAAAACGGCACAAAATTCTGACAGTGATTAACTATTGGAAAGGAAGAGATGGATTCTCCCGCTCTTGCTGACTTCAAATCAAGACTGGATGCCTTTCCAGAAGGTAAACTTAGTCAAATACAAGTTACTGGGCAGGTAACTGAGGAAATCCTGTTAGCATGTGACGAGGGTGTAGGACTGATGATTTAATGTTCTGTTCTGGCCTTAAAAAAATCTGTCGATTGTCTATGCCTTTATGGAGAGACAGGTCTGTGTGAGAGATCTATTACTGGTCCAACTTCCGTTGGAGAGAGAGACTAGCTTTCCAGAGCTCCTCTCACATCTGGGAAACGTACTCAAAGTAACAGCTAAATACAGGGTTGATGAGAGATAGTTTGGCATAAGCAGTAATGCAGTTTGAACATTGCGAGGGGATGGCTCTTTACCTTTACACTGCGAAATAAATCTTTTTCTCTTGCAGTAGCTTCCTTGGAATGCATGAAATTATGCAAAGCAGTCTTGGCAGCTGTAAAAAGTACAGGAGAGAAGATTTTAAATGGCATGTGTCATCTTAAAAAGCCGTTGGATTGAAAAGGACTAGTATGCAGTGTCCAGTACCTTTTCCTTTCTTCTGCGTGCCTGGAGTGAGCTTCACTTTGTATCTTTCAAAAGAAAAGATGACACGGTTTACACAGGTATTAAGTAACTAAGTCAAAGGGCTGCCAGTGTATCAAATTAGTTCATTACTTTTTCACATAAATAGCTGCAACTTACTTATAGTTTGCCATGGTAGTGTAAGGCGCACATATTGGTATAGCAAAGAGGAGTATATCTTCCAGGTGAGGCTGACCTGTCAAAGAATTCAGCAGTGTCTCCCCTTCCTAGAATAACAAAGACAATCTCTGCTGTGAAACTAGAAAACATTCAAACAAGCAACATTTAAAGCAATAAAAATAAACCCACCTATTACTATTGAGATGTTTGAATTTGATCCATCTCATTCACAGACCGTGTGCAGAGAAGTCATAATCCCCATGTGTCTGTCATACTATAATCTGCTGTCACTATTACTGAAATATAGCCAATTTATCAGGATTGATGGGCTATGGGAGAAGTCCTCATTTTAAAAAAATCTCAGGCTACGTTTACATTGCGCATTCTTGTGCAAAAAGATATGCAAATGAGCCACGGCAATGAATATCACCGTATCTCATTTGCATACCTAATGAGCCACCATTTTGCACACCCAATGAGCCACCATTTTGCACAAGGGGCTTTGTTTACACTGCTGCTTCTTGCACAACAAACCCCTCTTGCGCAAGAGCCATTCTGCCTGAAAAAAAGCGGCAGAACGTCTCTTGCACAAAAGCCCCTTGCACAAAATGGTGGCTCATTAGGTATGCAAATGAGGCTCCACAATATTACTCACCACGTCTCATTTGCATATCTTCTTGCGCAATGCAGACGTAGTCTCAAGGTACACGGTTAAATGTATTTTACCTGTAAATGAGAAGGGGGCTTTCCAAGTTTGGTTTATATTTTGGCACACTCAAGACTCATTAGTACAGAAAGAAAATGCATATTCTTCCTCTTTGATAAACCCATTTCTTCAAATTCTCTGAGGGTACATCTACACAGCACTAACGTTATTCCTAGATAACACAGTCCGCGTCTACACTACAAGCAGTGATTTCGACATAATGTCAAAATAATGTTAAGCGGGAGGGCTACTTACTCTGATTCCTATAACCCTCATTTTGTGAGGGGTAAGGGAAGTTGGAGGAAGAGTGCTCTTTCTCGGACTTCCTGCTGTGTAGATAGCGCCAAAAGCCAAAATAAGCTATTTTGACTTGACCTACGTCAGTTGCATAGCTTAAATTGCATAGTTTATTTCATCTTTAGTCCTGCTGTGCAGACGTACCCTAAGTGTCAGATACATCTACTGAAAGCTTTTGAGCAAATCTATCCTTTGTACATTCAATGTAAAATGCCTTTTTAAAGAGTCCAGTAAACAATTTTGTAATTAAATTGGAACTTTTAGTCTAAAGAAATATTTTCATCACAGTTAGACTTTATTTAATGTGTCAGCCTATTATACCTATGAGATCATCTACTATTCTAAAGCCTTGATGGAGTTAAACAGGTGAAGACAAAGGGCAAACAACTTAATGGGTTTGTAAAATCCGTATTATTTCAGCCAAGTTTTATTGGAATTTGGGTATTTATTGCTTTAATACTATGCACTAATACAACAGAGGATATGTCTACATTTGCCCCCTAGTTCGAACGAGGGAGGCAAATGAAGGCGATCGAAGTTGCTAATGAAACACAGGGTTTAAATATCCCACGCTTGATTAACATAGTCACAGCCCAGTCGCCATTTTGGAAATTGACTAGCCCAATTTAACTTGCCATGTATAGACGCGGTACTCTGAGAAAAAAAACCCTTATCTCGAATTAACTGGTACTCCTCATTGCGTAGACGTACCCTGAGAGATTAGGAAGGTCACAATTCAGCTCTCTACTAGAAAAACTAACAGATCTGAACCCTTATGATAAAGGTACAATTATACCTGGATTGTCAGTTCAGGTCCCGAATGTGATTGAAAATGCCAGGTTATAATGCAATGATGATTAGTCTGAACTCATGGGGACTGTACGAAAGTCACAATCAATAAACCACAGCTGTCATTACACAAGTGCCTACTACCCTTCTGGCAGGCCAAGTTTGTCACCTTTGTAACATGCCCAAGCTCCACCAAATTAGGAATTGTAAGTTTCACCGACACGCCTCGAACCGGGTTAGCACATAGGATCTTGGAGTCCAAGCCACTGGCAGTACTGAGCAGAGAGACTATTAAGCATTTTTAGTCTAGCACTTTATTAGCAGCACAAAGGGAATAAAATTTACCTCATTTTCCTGCTGATCTTGATCCTGTTCCTCCTACAACACACATGTAAATAAAAGGAAACACTAAGACTTGTAGAACATCAGAATTCTCCATATTCACAGTGCACAGAAAGTCACCTGCAGGTACAGTCTCCTCAAAGTCCATGCAACTCCATTTTAAGGGGGAGCTAAGTGAAGTATGTTTGGTGCTGCACTTTTATACAGGGTTTTTCTCTCCATCCCCAAACTTCCTTGGCACGTGCAAAAGTGGAAACAGATTGGAGTGAAAATATTGAAACTCAGCTGCCAATCTTGAAAGCCCTTTATTGGTTTTGAACTGTATGAGTGATACAGTACGACATTATCCTCCACACAGCTCGCAGCCACACACTGTAGCCTCTCAGGCTTTGTTTTGGCAGATCTACGCTCCAGGGAAGGCCAGGGAGCACCTTCCTGATTTCTTGCGATTATTAATTACTCCTGACATGATCCACACGGTTCTAAGAAAAGTGGCAGCTACACAAATACAGCAGAATGATCAGCTCTGCAAGCACCACACAGACTCAGTTTAATAGTTTTATTATAATCAAGTAACGAGTTAACACCTAAGCAGCAAGATGCTGCAACGTGTGGGTAACGAAATGTCCTGCAGTATTTACCTTCTCCTCCTGCTGATCTTCCAGGGCTATGTCCTGTAACTCCTGCGTTAGTATTTCTCCTGGGGGTGTTTCTTCTTTACGACCTGCATCAACCGGATGGCCACGCTTCGGTTTCTGGGCTTGTTTCTTTACTGATTCTTCTTTCAGTTTTCCTTTTTTGCCTTTCTTAACTTTTTCTTCTTTGTTTGACCCTGCAGACTAGATTTCACACACAAAAATGATTTAGACCTGCACTCAAGCACAGAACAAACAATAGGAAGGAAAAGCCAGAGTTATGTTGGCTTACACCCAATAGTTTCATTATGAGCTCTCGATCTTCTTCATCCTGGTCCTTGTATTTCTCTTTCATTTTTTTCATTTTGCTCTGCAAATAAGAAGAGTGGGGGGTTAATAGTTCAGCAAATAACAAAACGGAATCTCTGCACAATGTCTCTGTGGTGCTCAACCCTCAACTGGCACGTGGACTCCCTCTAGTCTTTGTCATTAAGCACTATATTAACCCAACAGAACATCATTTCTAGTCTCAGAAATACAAAGGGCTGCATACGGATCAATCTGCAATTGCTCTCAAACACAGAGCTATTCGACTGAGTCTAGATCTGTCAGATGCCTGTAGATGTTTGAATATGCAAATTGGAATAATGGACAAATGCAAATAAAGACATTTCATATATTTAAAGAGGAGCCTTTTCACTGGATAAGTCTAGTCAATTCTCCAGCTTTGTCCAGTCTACCTTCTGTCCTCGTTTCACGGGCTGAGGGGCTGACACGCTCTTGTTTGAAACAGGAGAAGATGGGAGCTGTGCGCTCATCTCTATTTCTTTTCCTTCAGGTGGTTCTAAATCCTCGGTCTCATTTTGCTGCTTCTTTTTCTTCATTTCTCTAAGAAAAATAATAATTGAGATCTGCCCCCTTCCAAGATCATTGGCATTTCATGCCACAGAATCTTGTGTTAACACAGCACCTGACTCCACAAGAGAACATCTCTACAAGCTCTATAGCAGACTAACTAAGAACTAGAACACAGGAAAGTCAGTCACAGCTATAAGAAAAAATTCAAAATTTAAACATAGAAGCCAATTACAAAATAATTCAACATCACATGAGAAATTGCTCATTTGCCACGACCGGTCCCGGAAAATACACACAAGGGCTCCTGGGTCTGTGTTCCCATGGGAGGCCAAGGCAGAAGCTCCCCAAGCGTAAAGTTCTTGGCTTTCCCCTCCTCTGACCACGGAACATGGGCAGCCCGGCTGCTTCTGCCACTGTCTTTCATTTCCATCAAAATAAGTAATGTCCAAAAACCCACAAAAGGTTTGAAGGTTTGAGGGGAGACCCAACTCTCTCCAGAAACCAGCATTTACCAGTAAGCCACTCTCTGCTCCAAAGGGTACAGTTGTGATTAACTACAGAACTGGGTCCGGTTCTCTGCCTGAAGGTCTGATTAGCACAACTACGCAAACCTATAAGCACCAGCAACAGTAGATCCAGGTACCTAATGTCCAGCTCTCTCCACAACCTCACAATTCAGTTACCCGAATGTGCCTCCCTTCGCTTTAGACCAGACTCCACGAGCACGTCTGCCTGCTTCAGCTCAATCCAGTATTGGCCCATGGACAGGCTGTTCCCAAAGCAAGTTGCATGCACTGTACATGGGTAAACACGCTCTCCAAGGGGTCCTCATGTCTCAGGGAAAGGAGTGCCAGGCCCAGCCTGAGTGGCTATGGCAGCCTTCACCACCAAGTTCTTACAGGGACTGCGGGATGATCACGTGGTACCTATCCCCTCTGATACAGCCACGGTAGAATCAAGTCACTTCTCCATCATTAGCCAGGCCAGAATAGAGTGGCAGGACCTGGTTCCGATACATGGGACTCTCAGCCCAAACAATCCAACAGAAGGAAACACGAGGCTGATTAATATTTCTTGATGTCTTCTCAGTATAATTTATTGCTTCTACACAACAAGGTCAGGTAGCCTGGAATCTCCAACAATCGCTTGGGACAAAGATGGCTGCATGTGGGGAATCAAGCAATAACTCCCCCAACGCAGATCTCATCTGGTGCTTTGGAGAGGTCACAGCCTTATCAAAGAGGAGTCACTATAGAAAGCTGAGGCACTAAAAATAATCAAAGTCTTGAGACATGCAGGAACACCCATAAACCCAGGTCCAGAATGCATCAGTCACTCCAAAGAACATTTCTGAAATCAAGCTGCAATTCTCCAAGCCAACTTCACATCAGACTTACAGGAAACACTGGAGAAAGCCAGAAGAGTTGTTTGTTGCTCAGTCTATGATCCTGATGTTTGTGGTGATTTCTCCAGCAGATATAGCTCCGCTCTGCTCTGGGGATACAGTGTATCATAATCATGCCTGTCCCTGAAGGACACGGTTAAGCAACATTTGGGGTGATCCCCTGGAATGTTTGACTGATTCTCTGGATCTTTGAAAGGGGAAGAGGAAAAGATGGAGGTAGAAAACCCCCAAAGCATTTTCACCAGCACAAAAGCTAAGAACAAAGAGAACTGCAGCACCCCGGCCCACAGCTCCTACTGTATCAAATGTGCGATCAGTACACATGGACATGATCACCAGCAGAAGCAGAGTCATGTTTATTGTTAAAGACAGGAATGAAAAGCACAGAGAGGCTGACACACCAAAGCGGTTCTGCTGGGTGAGTACGTGGCTGAAGACTAAAGGTTCGTGATTCAAGCTGTGGCTCTGGCAAGCGTGACCCGAGGGAAAGGAAGGGCGCCTAGAAGACATGGTCAGATTAGCTGATGTCAACGTGGGTCAGGCAGCCACCTAGCTGGAAATGGGGAAGTTCTTCAAGCAACGGCATCCAGAAAGGAAATTGGTGCCCCTCTGACTCCACCTCTACGGCGGGCAAGAGAGGCCGCTGGGCTTCCATCTCTGAGCGTGGCTTCAGTTCTTGCCTTGTTTACACACAGAAGTGCGGGACCGTCACCACTGCATCTCGGGGGGTGGCATTCGTGGGACAGAAACCTGAAGTAGATTATGAGGCCTCCCAGACTCATCTACACAGTGTGGACCCTTACCATGCCGAACCAGGCCCTTCAAGTAACCTGGCGTCCCATTCAAATCAAATTCTTCCATCGAATACAAAGCGGTTCCTTCGCGTTCGCAAAAACAACGACAAGTCCTGCGGCATTTTAAGGACGAACACGTTTACTTTGGCCTAAGGTTCCGTGGGCTGGAGCCCACGTCGTCAGATCCATATGCACAGTGGCTGTTCTATCCATAGTGCTAGTGTCACGTAGCAAGAAACTCAGAGAAGGCAGGGGAGGAGTTACGAAATGACAGCTCTCATACATGGGGATATTTAGACCTGCCCTTCCCTAAGAGGAGAAGACTCTTACCTTCTCTCCTTGGCTGACAAGTGTCTTCGGCCATGTGACTTACTGTCACTCTATAAAAGGAAACAAAGTTACATTTCGTTATTTCCACTCGTGCAAATCACGTGCTGTGCTATTTGTTTGAAGGTGTCATCAGGGAGCTTACCAGGTGAGACGCTTCCTCTTTTGCAACCATTTTCTGCTGGGACCTGTGAAGAGATTGAAAGGTGCGTTAGGGAAAGAGCAGTCTGATCACACAGTCCTGACGTAGCAGTAGCGGCCACCACTGGACAAACTCATTCAGAGTGGTCTAACTGGCAGCACGTGTAGGAAAGATCACTTCCTTTTCCAACTAGGTCTCAGACCATGCTGCAGCTGTGCAGCTTCCGCACACTGCACCCTCTACTGTGGGTAACCAAGTCCCTTGGGTTAGTAACCAGACATCTCATCCAGCATTGACTCCAGATCTCTTCCGTTTGTGTTTCCAAGGGCCTAACGAGACTGAGGGCGACTGAAAGCCTCAGCTTCGAACAATGACGGAAGTGCCAGAGAATGTGAAGCAGGCTCTCAGAGACCTTCCCCGGGCAAGCCCGTAGCACGCACAGACAAACACCCTCCGCACACGAAACATTCCTTTTACAGCTGTGGTGCCTATTCATGTGGGGAATCAAGCAATAACTGAATTCCAGACTGAATACACTGGAAGCTGGAAGCTGATGTCTGAGGAAGATGTGCAGCAGCCTTCCCCCCTCTCCTCTAAGTGCCCCTATGTCTAGAGCCATAGACTCCTAGGGCTGGAAGAGACCTCAGGAGTCGAGTCCAGCCCCCAGCCCAAGGCAGGACCAACCCAACTCAATCATCCCAGGCAGAGCTTTGCTAAGGTGGGACTTATACACCTCCAGGGATGGAGATTCCACCCCTGCCCTAGAGAACCCATCCCAGTGCTTCCCCACCCTCCTAGGGAAATCGTTTTTCCTAATATCCAACCTAGACCTCCCCCACTGCAACTTGAGACCATTGCTCCTTGTTCTGCCATCTGTCACCACTGAGAACAGCCTCTCTCCAGCCTCTTTGGAACCCCCCTTCAGGAAGTTGAAGGCTGCTCTCAAATCCCCCCTCGCTCTTCTCTCCTGCAGACTAATGAAGTCTAGATTAGTCTTCTCTACTCTTTTTACTCCCAGGATCACTTTTTGAATTTAAGGGCAGCTCAGCCTCTACCCTACCCCTTACATGAGGCCTCTCCCCTCCCCCAAAGCCCCACCCATTCCACTACTTGCTTCCGAACTTCCACGTGGCAGGAGCAGGGGATTGAGGTGCAATCTCTGGGAGGCAGTTTGCCCCAGCCTGGAGCCCCCTCCTGCAGCCAAACTCCCTCCCAGTGTTTGCACTGCTCACTCCTGCACCCCAACAGGCAGGGTGCAGGAGAGGGCTCCAGGATGGAACAGGGTGCTGGGTGGTGCAGGCGGTGGACATGACTGGGTGCAGGCTCAGGCTGGTACAAGGTGTCAGGGTGCAGGCTGTGGCCGGCTCCCGACTGGCAGTGCAGCGGAGCTCAGGCAAATCTGTCTCTGCCTGTCTGGCCCCATGCCACTCCTAGAAACGGCTGGCTGGCTGAGCACAAGCATGTCTCTGAGTACGGTCTGGGGGTGGAGGGAGGGTCTTCCTTGCTGCACTGCTGCCCATGCCCACAAGTGACACCCCATTGGCCGGATCCTGACCAATGAGAGCTACCTGGACAATGCTAGGAGTGTGGGCAGCACAGAGCTTCCTCACCCCCATGCTTCCCTGGGGCTGCAGAGACACCTGCACTCAGCCAGCTGGAGGCAGCGTGGGGCCAGGCAGGCAGAGACAGTCCAAGGGCCCCAATCACCTGGCAGAGGCTTCAGGTCTTACCAGGTGATCGCGATCGGCTGGTTGGTGACCACTGGTCAAGGGCAGGAGCAGCTGACTCATGCCCATTCGTGTCTTGCCCGGCGCTGCTAAGCAGTGCCTGTCTGAGGACAGCAGGGTGGGCAGCAGAAAGATTAGCCACTGCCACTAACGGGCGATCACCAGCTCCTCTCAGGAGACATTTTCAGTCACTCCCATCGAACAAGAACAGAACGGCCTGAGGTTTCCCGTTCCCTAGGCCGGGGGACAACACCGAGCAGAAGGCGGCAGGCAGCCCCGAAAAGGAAAATCTGTACATTTCTGTGTGCTCGACACGCCCCTCGCAGCCAACACACCTGGCTGTTTGCGAGTCTCCTGTGCGGCGCTCTCAGACGCACCCTAGGGACCGGTGGGCTATCTGAGTTAGTGTAAGGGGGGCAGGACTGGTTGAAAGACACAATCTGAGAGCGATGACCAAGGGTTCACTGTCAGAATGGGAGGGTGTATCTAGTGAGGTCCTGACGGGGTCAGTCCTGGGGGCGATCCCATTCACTATCTTCGTTAACAACCTGAGTAACGAAGAGGGAGTATTAGGGATGTAAAGTGTTGAGTGGTTAACCAGTTACCTGCTAAGAATCCCTCTTATCGGGTGACGCTTCTGGGTAACTGGTTAACCAGTGGCCCAGCCTGGCCAGGCCCATCATGCTGCGCCATGGGCAGGGGCACTCCAGCCCAGCCAGGCCAGCCCCACCGCAGGCGGGGGCTGCCCCAGGGCTAAGTGGTTCAGGCTAACATTTAACCAGTTACATATTTTAAACGACAACTAACACCCCTGGCGAGAACGCTCATGGCACTGCAGATAGGAGGCGTTGCAAGCACTTTGGAGAACAAGCCCGGAATTCAAAATGACCTCAGCAAATTGAAGACCGGGGCTGAATTCAATAAGCTGAAATCCAAGCAAGGTAAGTGCAGCACAGAATTAAGAGCAGCGTTACACCTGAACCACAGGCGATGACTGTCCCACTTCACGTCCAGTTCTGGACACCGCACTTGAGGGGAGATGTGAACAAACTGGAGAGGCTCTAGAGAGCAACCAAAGCAGTAAAAGGTTTAGGAAACGTGACCTACGAGTTAAAAAAACTGGGCAGGTTTAGTCTGGAGAAAAGATGCCCGAGGAGGGGCCTGATGCTTCTCCACGTATGTTAAGAGCTGTGGCCAGTTGCTCTCCGTGTTCACTGAAGGCAGGAGAGGCGGTAACAGGATCTGCAGCAAGGGAGATGTAGATTCAATAGTCAGAACAACTTTCTAAGGGTGGTTAAGCTCTGGGACAGGCTCCCAAGGGAGCTCAGGGAATCCCCATCGTTGAGATTTTTAAGAACCAGCTGGGCAAGTGCCTGCCAGAATGGTCAAGGTTTACTTGGGCCTCAGGGAAGGGGCTGGACTGACGTTTCTATTACTCTGTAACAGCATTGGCTATGGTCACAATGCCACACACGGCCCGGCCAGAGGCTGAAGTGGCTGCTAGAGTCAGGAGGAGGGGGGCTAGGATAACCCCAAATGAAGACCTGCATAACTGTGTTGAGCCCATCCAGGAGAGGTGGGGCCGCACTGCCGACCAGGGATCCAGCCGTTTTACTCGTTATTCGGGCAGCCTGCACCTTTGAACACTCAGTGCTCATTGCAATCCCTCATCACCAACATCGCTAAGACACCAACATTCTTAGAGCGGGCCCTGCGGCTGGAAGACGCAGCGGTTCTTTTGGTTACCTGTGTGGCTGAAGATGTGACAGGTCGATTGCAGTGTCTGGATAATTTATCTCCTCCTCCTTCACGTCACTCGTCAGCTCCTGATCTTCAGCCTCTTCTTCAGATTCCACATCGTCATCCTCAGAGCTTTCCTCTTCTGCTGGCGGCTTGTTTATTCCGTCTTTGGCTAGGTGAGCAGCGTCCTCCTCGAGGTAAGCGTCAGGCCTGATTTCAGCGCCATCTGCCATCTCTTCAGGCAGTGTCTTCTCGTCATCGGTGCTGCTATCCTCTCCTTCCGGGGCTTCTTATAAATGAGTGAGGGGAAAAGACTTTTCAATGTAAAAGACACTAGACTGAATTATTACTGTGTGCAGGGAGCTGAATGCACATCACAGTATTCGTAAGAGTTCCCAGTGGGCCCGCAGAAACATGTATTAGATGCTGCATAATACCTAGTAGCTCCACTTCTTCTGACACCAGTTCATTGGTACTGCTGGTCACAGACTCCATGTCTTCTTCCTGCATTTTGACCTTTCGCTCGTCTCGGTGTCTCCACACACAAGATTCTTCCACCTAAATGAGAGAAGCGGCTCCTTTTTATTGAGCAAAAGGGTTTCAAAGGAAACTGACTTATACTGAACCCAATGAGAAACTACAGCGAATCAACACCTGGAACTTCAAATCCGTCTGCTGATTCTTAGGAGCCCAACAACATTCATCATGGGCTCCAGTCAGCTACTGTCATAGTCAACTGAAAGCATCTCATTGATTTCAATGAGAACTGGATCAGGCCAAGAGATTGAAAACTACTGTATTAATGCAAGCTCTTAGGCCAGGTCTACACTGGCGGAGAAAATCGATGTAAAATACACAATTCCAGTTATGACAATTGCGTAGCTGGAGTCAACGTACCTTACATCGATTTTCTGGGGCAGCCCCACAACAGGAGGTCGACCGGAGAAATGCTCCCATCGATTTCCCTTATTCCTCACAACTGCAAGGAGTACTGTGGGCGACGGGGGCACCCTCAGCATTCGATTTAGCGGGTCTTTTCTAGACCTGCTAAATTGAATGCGGGAAGATCAATCGCCGCAGCATCGAAGCAGTGAAGATAAGCCCTTAGCATCCTTTGTCTTGACATTGATTTCCTGTTTTTTTCCCTGCAGGCCAATCTCAATCCTCATTCCTCTTCATGTCCCTTGATCTCATGTACACATTTGCTGAAACTGACTTCCTTGGTGATTAATATCAGACCTTTACAACCCTTTACATGCAATAACTGACTTGCCTACTTAGTCTTCTTTTCTTTATTAAATCTCCTCCGTTTTTTAGCTTCTTTACCAGTGGAGAGGAAAGGGGGGAGAAGTGTCAATTCTCAAAAGCTAATTTTGAAAGCATGTCTCTAGAAGATGATGGCTAGTGGGAGCTCTGCAGCCTGCACACCAAAGCGGGAGCTTCACAAACTCCTGCTAAAACTTTAAGCAATTGTTATTGAAAAAAATATCTGGAGGCGCTGTGCTCACAGGGTTAGTTTGTTGTAAATAATTTTAAAAGGTTCAAACCAGGAACCCCTCTCTGGCAGGGGGCAGGGGAAGGGGAGGAGAGGGCAGGGGAAATATTTAAAGATGGCAGCTTCTTTGAAAAGCTTGGCCCATTGTATCCCAGTTTGTTTCTTCAGTTTGCTGTTTGAGTTGCATGCCCACCCTAGATTAAACTAGATTAAAAGGTTTCTCCTCCTTCAGAGCAAACAGAGGGCACTGATCTACTGGAAAGGAAACATGCTAACGGGAACGGAGGGTTGTTGTGAAAGATTGCAGTTTTATGTTTATGTAAGAAAAAAGGAGACAAATGTAACCAACGAATGGGACAGTACCTTAAATAAGAAGCTAAACCCCATCATAAGATATGAAGGTGGAAGAAAGTTTTTTTTCCCTGGGGGGGGAAAAGGAAAACATAAGGTGGTTTAAATATATAAACATTTTTGCCAGCTGTTTGCAGTGACTCTTGTCACTGTAGTAGGTACAGAGTTTTCAGACAATTGTGATTTACAAATTGATGGGTTTCTAAGTTCTCACCTCTTATCATGAAGCTTCCTGTAGTCAGATATTCTCCAGTCGGTGCTGTTTTAGACACCTAAAAGAGTATCAAATATCACATATTTAACAAAGTACCATAGAAAACTGTGCCTCACTGGGTAGAGTAGTAATACAAATCAGCTTTTAAGCTAATGGCATTTCTGATGTCTAAGGACAGCTTTGTAACTTCACAAAAGTGAAAAATTGTATAGGGAGGACTTGTTGAGGAACAACCTTCCATCACCTGAAGACTTTGAATCACTGGATGTCTTTCTAAAAGATCTCAGAGAGGTAGCCGTGCTAGTCTGTAACTTGAAACAATGAGCTGTTCTCTGGCACCTTAGAGACTAACAAAAATATATAGTATCATGAGCTTTCACGGGCAAAACCCACTTCATCAGATGAGCTGGAGTTGAAACAACAGAAACCAAAATAATATGTAACAAGAAAAAATCCTGTCAATCATAGGACTGGTGCTAATGAAGCTAATTAAATGGGCTGGAAGTGTCCCATTCTTAGCTTTTGGTGTAAACATGCAGATGTTAAAGGCCGGGGAGACTGGCTTTATCACATTAAGTGGATATCACATTATATAAAGCCAGTCTCCCCTGCCTTTAACATCTGCATTTTACATCAAAAGCTAAGAATGGGACACTTCCAGCCCATTTAATTAGCCTCATTAGCATCAGACCTACAATTGACAGGTACTTTTTTTCCTGTTATATATTATTTTGGTTTCCTTTCATTCCACTCCAGCTCATCTGAGGAAGTGGGTTTTGCCCACAAAAGCTCATGATTCTATATATTTTTGTTAGTTCTAAGATGCCACAAGACTACTCGTTATTTCTAAAAGATGTTCTAGTTCAACCATAAGTTACTGGGCTTGATGTTGAACTGGATAACATCTTGTAGCCTGCATTATACGGGGGATCAGACTGGAGCTGTTCCCTCTGGCCTTAAAAAAAAAATCAGTGAACCTCAGTTTCTTCCCGGTGCTGACTTAACTAGGCTCTGCATTGGAAGACTCCCTGCTCCACTATAACACTTGTGCTCTGCTTGCAGCAGGTTTCTTTGAGGCCAGCCATCTTAACCAGAGGGAAAGTCCTTATTCAGTCATGAGATTAAAGGTTCAAATCCCAGCTGAAAGAAATGGGTTTTCCCTGTAGGGGAGCCAGTAGAGATTCCAACAACTTTTTGGGAACCAGCCTCTCTCTGTTAGTGCCCAAGACAGAAATCATAACCCCACACAGATACCCAAGTAGAGACACTACAAATGTCTAGCCTCAGTTACAATACAGTGCCACGAAATAAGAACATATTGGAAAGGGCAAGCCAGGGCAGGCTTGGTGAAATTGGATCAAGTGACTGAATCTACAAAACAGATCCGCATCATCTTAATTTTCATGGTGCCTGAATAGTCTAACATTCTATGTGTTGTACAACAAAACAAACATTTAATATGTGAATTAAAATTCTAACGGAAAACTAAAACTGATTAAACTTCCTAACAGTCATTCCCAAGCAATATGACTTTATGTTGGGGTAGACAAGCTGGATGCCTGGCAGTCCTACCCCAGACAAGGCACAGTAAAGTTATGTTCTCTGGGCCTGCTGAGGAAGGTTTCAGGGAAGCAAACAAGAAGACCTTAGCAGGTTCCCTTAAAAAGAGCAGCAAGGCTGCCTAAGCAAGTCAGTTGTTGGATGGGACTGGAAGGGATAAGACAGAGACTCTCCAGGCAAGGAGTCCTGGGGAACAGGGAGCAAGATAAGTAGAACCCAAGGACTATAACCGAAGGTAACAGGTGAAGGAGATGGGACCGAGAGGGAAACAGCCCAGGAATAGCAGCAGCAACCACGTAGAAGAAACAGTATGTGGCTGTTATCTATCCAGTCGCTGTGTTGGGACCTGGAGTAGTCCCGGGTCCCTTCCCCCAAGTCACAGGAGAAATAGTTTAAGCCCCAAGGAAGAGACAAGACCCTGCATTAAAAGCCCAAGAAAGGGTCTGGGAGTTTAAAAGGCTCAGAGATGGGGCTAAAGACCCTGAAGAGGGTGAAGCATTCTTTCAACTTTGTTACCCCTGGAAGGGGACTGATGTTAAGGAGTAACCTGGCTGGGGAGCTGGGATGCCAGAGAACTGCTGATGACAAAGTCTCCAAGGTTTTCTTCCTGGGGGCAGAGTTTCATAACAGGCAGGGACAGACTTAAAGCCAGCCTCGAAGAACTGAGCCTAGCGGCAGGGCTGCAGATACACAAGCTATGCGCTGGCGTGGACAGCGCCTCCCATGATACGGCTACTGCCACTCGCGGAAGCTGAAGTAATTAAGATGGAAGAGCTCACTCTCTCCTGTTGGCTTAGAGCAGCTACATTAGGGAGCTTACAGCAGCACAGCACTATAAACTCTGTAATTAGGGGCCTAACAAATTCATGGTCCAGTTTGGTCAAGTTCATGTCACAAGTTTTGAAAAACTGTAAAATTCGCCATTCCAGCTATTTCAATTGGAAGTTTCACAGTGTCGTAACTGTAGGAGTTCTGACCCAAAAAGAGTCGTGGAGGGGGTTGAAAGGCTACTTTGGGGGAGGGGTTGCGGTACTGCTACCCTTACTCCTGCACTGGTGGTAGGAGCCCAGCTCTGCCGACAAAGCGGCTGCTAGCAGTAGCACAGAAATCAGGATGGCATGGTACTGTATTGCCCCCTTCCTTCTTCCCTGCAGAGCTGGGACCTCAGTCAGCAGCTGCTATTCTCTGGCTCTCTGGGGATTTCTGAAGGCAGAGCACGATGGAAATACTACAACCCCCCCAATGTGATCTGCACACAACTCTTTCAGGTTAGGGCCCCCAATTTGAGAAACACTGGTCTCCCTGATGGAACCTGTATAGGTAAGGTAAAAGTACATAAAAGACAAGACTTCCTGGTGGGAAGAGACCAGATTTCACAGTTTGTGCGCGTTCTGCATGTCCGTGAACTCAGTAGGGCCCCATCTCAAGTGTAGCCGTACCCCTTGTGCAACCTAGCCAGAGGGCTGAGCCACTGAAAACCCACCTGCTGAGGCAACAGCCAATGGGCCCTGCGAGCTGAGAACGTGTGCAGGTTCACACCCGGCCCACAGGAGGCGCTCACAGGAGAGGTGCGCTCTGAATCACAGACCGCGAACCTCTTTTTAAAAGATGCCGAATCCAAAACATTTCTTGGGTCCTAGACCCATTATGCCAAAGACTCAGACTCAAGGGCACTGTGGGAGAGCCACAGAGCACGTGTCACATATTTTACACAACCGTGTTTCTTTATGTTCATCTCTGGTGACATTTTACACCTGCCGTCCCATTCTCATTCTCTCCAAGATTAACCTCTCAGAACTAGCAAGCAGGATCTCATTACCTGGTGGTGATAGACCCACCAGGCACTAGTGATGATACGAGCATCCCAGGCAGCGCTGTAACATAATGCCATGGTGCCTGCCTCAGTCAGGGTACGGGGAGGGATCGGTTCACCTGTAACGGCAACACCACAACAGTTGGGTTATATGAGCACACATTTTTGGGTATAAAATTGTATCAAAAAGTTACACGCACCAACTTAAATACTACATTGAATTTAAATTAAGGAAATGACCTATACAATTAAAAATAATCAGACATTGTAAAAAAGTATCTGCATGGGGATCTACGGAGGCATTTCCTGAAAGCAATTTTCCTGAATAAAGACGTATTATGCTACCGATGACTTCATCAATAGGTAGGACATTATTGTGGAATGAATTTGAACTAAAACTCCCAAAATAAGAGTGGACAAAGGGATGACTGTACAACATTTGTATTAAAGTCAATTACATTTTAAAATGTATTTCACATTGTTTGTAACAGATGATCTATTAGATGAATTACCTGAAGGATTCTTGATTACACAGCTAGTTGCACCATGTAGGTCAGCGTGCACGTACACATCTCCTACAACAGAACAGATAGGATTGGGACACATGACTGGGCACATGTAACTGATCATTAAGAGAGGACTCCCAAGTCTGAATTAGAAACTGAGCTAGGCGGACCACTGCCAAAACATTCACAAGTTAAGGAACAGTAATTCTGTCTACTTGTCAATTATGGCCAATACTAGTCATTTATTCTGACATCAATCTCATGACAACCTTAGTTCACCTTAGCCCTTCAGTATGCAGCACCTCTGAATTTTGCATTGTGCTGTAGGAAAGGGGTTCTCCATGTTTTTCTTCCTGAGGGCTCCCACCCCACATCCTAACATCCTACTAAAGCTTGAGCCTACCTGTGCCCCAACAACTGTTCTACTACATACGTCCCTACACTGGTTGTGACTTTTGTAAGTGTGTAGTTGATTAACTGATAGCAAAAGCTGATCGGTTAATGCTACATGCATTTCCACTCCCACTCCCCCGCACACACACAATTTTTTAGCAGGCTGGCCAGCAGCCCAGCTCAGTCCTGGCTTGTGCTGGGTCTGGGACCTACGCCCACTGCGGCTCTGCATTTTAAAGTGAATTAGGAGCCAGGCGGCATGGGCAGTCAGTGAAGGCAAGGCTGGGGGAGGCAAACCCCTAGCCCCACCTCCAGCACCGCCCCTTTTTCTAGGCCCCACAAATCCCCTGCCCTCAGGAGGCGGGGCAGCGCGCCACACGCATGCTTCCCCCTTCCAACCATGGGGAGGGGAGTGGGCATGCGCTTGCCGCAGCCTCCCCAGCCCCAGTGGAAGGCACACCGTGCTGTGCAGTCCAGCTGAGCCCAGCCTCTCCAGCCCCGGAGCACCGGAGGAGGGGAGAGGCAGGGCATGCTGCGCCGCGCGGTCTGGCCCAGCCCAACCTCTCAGCTCCAGAGCACGGGGAGGATGGGCACTGGGGACAGTAACACTCCGCCCCCAGAACACCTATAGCAGGCATTCTGGGGGCAGAGCCATGCCTGGCAGTTGCTGCCTTCCCCCGCCTTACATACCCAAGGCTCATGCCAGGCAGGCAGCCCGGCTCAGTTCTGGCTTGCACTGGGTCTGGGAGCTCAGCGCCTCCCCCCCCCCCCCCGCCTCTGGACAGGGGCTGCTGCCACTCTCTGTATCAGAGCACCAATGTGCGAGGAGCTGGTTTTTAAACTGGCTCCCTTTGCAGACCAGCTCCCGTCTGGCACCCCACACTGCTACCTCTGATGCAGAGTGGCAGGGGACTCCTCGGACGTGGGGCTGGAGCACACTGGCTGCCGGCTCCACACCCGGGGACTATAGAATAATTGAGTAACTGATAAGAATTCCTGAGGTTCATCGACTACTCAATTAACCGATATTTAATATCCCTAGACCAGCGTGAGGGGAGTCAAGCAGGTCAGCTGCAAGGGAGCCCACGCCACAGGGGGCACCATGAAACAAAGTTGCTCAGCTTCAGGGCCCCAGGCTTCAATGCCACGAGGTGCAGCTCCAGCTTTCCACCGTCCCCAACAAGTCTAAGCTAGTCTGCTTGGTGAATCCCCTGCAATCTGCTCGCCGTCTAGGGCCCCAAAGGAGAACTACTGTGTAGGACAATACTAGCTGTATCTAGGCCTTATGCTCCTCCTTGTGGAACAATGTACAAGGTAAAATCTGCTGCTTTGTAACTCAGCTCAGGCAATTTCAAAACTATTGGGTGAAGAAGCTGCATTCCCTCTCACACCTGGACATAATTATAGAGCTCTCAAGACGATGTACAAAAATGAGAATGCACACAAGCAAGCTGGATTTTACACACAAGCTAATAAAGACCCAACAGCGTTCCTCCGCTCTAGATGTACAATACAAGCATTTATCCCAATCAGCAAAGAAAACAAGAGCCATGCGGACATGCTTGATTTAATCTTACTAACCGGATTTCAAGTATCGCTTCACAATCATTTCATTCTGCTGCTGATCTCTTCCAGCGATAACGAGGTAATTTTCAGAGCTAATAAACCACAGGAACTTCTCAAACCTGTTAAATGACATCAAATTACTCTGTGTAAAATAACTGGATTAATTACAGAAGCATGATTTTACCAGGGGGTCAGTACCTTAATGTATGATAGGTAGAAACACAAGTATTCCCAAAGACACTTTGTTTTGTTGACCAGCTGCAGTTTCAGATATGTGTATATGGCATAAATTCAAGGTACTGAATACATGTAATTGTACTGGCGATCATATTCTTTAAAAGGACGCATCAAGCAAATCACACTTCTTTTTTACTAAAATTGCTACTTTTAAAACAGCATTTTATAAAAAGGGGAAAAGTATTTTTATTTTATTTTCCAGGTTTACTCTGTGTGCATTTGATACTACGTTGTGTACAGTCAGTCTCCCCAGTTGTTTGTTTGGGTCTTTTATATAGCAGAGAAAATGTTTAAAAATGTTAAGAAAACATGACCCCAATCCCACAAAAGCCCCCACACAGCAAACCTACATGTCCATGCAGAGCACCCTTGAAGGGGCCCTAATAGGGCAGGACTGGGGCTTATAACTGAAGTCACAACTGGCAGGGGATGTATGTACAGGTATAGAAACAAAATACATTTAACGCTTTAAAAAAATTAGATTTCATGTCAACAATGTCCTTTTAAATTTGCACAGAATCACATGTTAATCTAAGAGGGTAACTATCAAAAGTTTACTTGCCAATAAACCTTTCTTGCTTTCTGAATGGTGGTAACTGTTTGAACTTCTTTCAATGTTTGCTTTGTCTTCTTTTCTGCAGATTTGAATGCCTATTTAGATAAAGATGGACATTCCCAGTTCCACAAATGTAGTGATCATACAACCAATAAGCATACAATAGAACAGTGTGAAGAAAAATACACCTCCCCCAAAAAACATAGATTGAGACAGGCTACTCATTTGGCACATAATTCAATTTGCAGTCCTAAAACCCATTCCTGCACATGCAAAATTAGAGGCCCTTCATCAAAGGCAGTCTTAAAGTCTTCATGAGACATGAAAAAGGCATATCTCCATTGCCCCATCATGTTATATGTAGAGAAACTACATCAGCTACCTGGAAAAACTTAAACAACAAACAGTCTTGCAATATCTTATAGATGAATCTTATACAAAACACATAGATGGTATCATGAGCTCTCGTGGGCTTTTCATCTGAAGAAGTGGGTTGTGCCACCAACTCGGCTACCTCCCTGAAGCTTATCAGCTACCTGATCATTTTGATTCCTATTAATGGAGCCACAGGTACTGATGTGTCAGCATTTCCATTATAAACCCATTTTTAGTTCATAATTGTTGATGGAAATGTTGGTCCTACATGTGGGTTACACTGTTTTGGTAAGCTTGATAGGTGGGATTGAAACTTTAAATAAGCACAACTGTACTATTAACACAAAAAGGTACTTTGAAAGTTTGGTTTAGGTAGCAATAAAACATCTTTGGTTATAACCATATTAAAAACAAACCAGGGAAAGGTAACAAATACCTTCTCTGCAGCTTCTACTGTCTTCTGTGTCTTTTTGGCTGCATGTCTCTTATGATCATAATATCTGTGAAAAACAAATCCATTTTCATCACAGATTCCAGCTTATTAATTCATTTGTACAGCCTAATTCTTCCCACGGTACTTCATGCCAGTAGTGAATACTCCATTTTGATAAGGAAAATGTTATATTTGGCTTAGCTTTTTGCTTATTGCCTATCACCATTCATATGAAAGTTGTAACAGTTGAAATGAAGTAACTAATTTATTATCCTTTCTAGAAATCATGTCTCTATATTTGCTTTGCAAAAAAAAAAAAAGTAGCCATTATGTCCCATATCTGACTCTATGCTTGATGTAATTAACGTTAAATTAAACGATTGTCAGAGATGGCTTAACTAGTGAAGGTAAGACCACACACTCTAAATATTTATTTAGGAAAAGACAGGTGCAATTACACTGGTGAAGCATATTTTATATCTTACTTTTTAGCATTGGCATACGCAGACAAACTGAGATCAACATCAACCAACAATGGCTTGTTTTTCTGAGGTTTCTTCAGCTGCTTATTTTTATGCTTTTTCTTTTTCCCCTTTGGTTCTTCAACTTCTTTCCAATGATCACCTTCATCATCTTCCTCTTCCTCCTCCTCCTCTGATAATACGTATGGGTTTCTACCAAAATATAAAAGTATACTGATTGTCTTAAGTACTCCAGACTTTTTGTTGTAAAAGTCATCAAGATTCATGTCTTCTTCCATTCGCTTTGTAAATAATATTACAAAGGATACACATTCTTGTTTTCAATCTGAAGAAAACTCTATGGTTATGAATGAACATAAATGCATAATGAAAACAGTTTTGATAATGCACTTTCAGACAGGAAAAGGAAAAGCAGAACAAAGATGAAATAAGTACAAGGTATTTTACCTTTGATCTTTTTGAAAAATGAAGAGTAAATTGTGGCTCATTATGTTTAATCAAAGCAAATGCAAGACAGACAATGGTCTTGAGATTTTGTGAAATATCTGTTTCAGTATCGTGAAACTATTCTGAGGATGTATTACTTTGAGTAACTTTTGCCATTCCTGGGCACAGCGAGCCTGCCTTCTATTGCTATGTTTGGCACTGTAGCCTTACAGAGATAGAGGAGCATAGAGCATAATGTTTTCTATATGTCACACAGCAAAGTACACTACTGTTTCCACTATTTTCTATAGATTCAATTATCTTCAGATGGCATGTATGATTCAGTGTGTGACCGTCATTCACACTGTAAAAAACAAATAGAGAGACCGATACATTCCCAAGGCCAGAAGAAACCATTGGGATCATCTATTCCGATGATACCCAATTTTTTCCTCTTGCACCCTCCCTTTACCAGTAATGGAACGGGTCCGTGCTCCCCTGAGTCAGGAGCAGAGTTGTGGCTAAGCTGGGAACTCTAGTCAGGAGC
This sequence comes from Pelodiscus sinensis, assembly GCF_052426305.1. Lineage (NCBI taxonomy): Eukaryota > Metazoa > Chordata > Testudines > Trionychidae > Pelodiscus > Pelodiscus sinensis. The sequence goes on from NC_143056.1 coordinate 5,731,307, forward strand.
TCAGAGTAGGAACTGGAGCAGGAAGGGGATCTGAGCTGCAAGCTGGGAGCAGGGCTGCAACCACAGCTGAGACCAGGGGCCGGGGCTAAGCCAAAGCTGAGCTGGAGTCAGAACGGGGCTGGGTGTTGCCACCTCTTTGCCCTGTCCCCTTTCCCCCCACAGGAACTAGCCCAGATCCCACTGTGCTCTCCCGATGTTCCTTTGCTGTCCCACACTTTGGGGACCACGGATCTAGTCTGACCTCCTATAAAGGGCAAGCCACAGAACTTCCTCAGAATAATACAGGAAGCAAATTGTGACAGTGAGCAGAAGCAGATTCATTTCAGTCCCACATTCTACTCAGAAGTAGGGATGACAACTTGTAGTCAACTATACAATTAACCGATAAGCCTAGGGTTAGCGGTTAACCTTGTCGACTGCACGCACTTCCCCCTCTTCCCTTGCTGCCAGCACCAGCTCCGTGGCAGCAGCCTCCCCCCTCCCCACAGCAGCCTCTGTCTACAAGAAGCTTGGACCCCCTGTGGACAGGGGCTGCTGCCACCCCGCACTGCTGCCTCAGATACAGAGGCAGCAGCATGAGGTGGCAGTCAACTGGTCTGTGCAGGGAGCTGGTTTTTAAACTGGCTCCCCTCGCAGACTGGCTCCCGCTTGGCACCCTACACTGCTGCCTCTGACAGAGAGGCAGCAACGTGGAATGGCGGGGGCTCTACAGAAGGGTGGCCAGAGTGAACAGGCTGCCAACCCCACCCCTGGGAACTACAGAATAGTTGGGTGACCAATAAGAATTCATGCAGTTACTCAACTATGTAATTACCCATTATCTAACATTCCTACTCAGAAGCTGGAATATATATCTGAAAACCCATATATGCACTTTTTGCTTATTAGTCCAGTTTTCTTTTTCTTCACTGACTAAAGATATTTTCCACTATTGGTTTTTTATTATTAGGCTTCCTGATAGGGGATACTAGCTCAAACTAAGGTCTCTACTATATTTGGATTTTAAGATGACAGGATTTCCAAGCTATTTACACAGTGAAATATATTTCTGTTTTGCTGCCAATACCTGCAGAGCCCTTGTATACCTTTTTAAAAACATTTTACATGTTCTCAAGGGCAAGGCACTGATCCAATATCAAGCTTCTCATGATGATTTTCCTGGAGGGAGCAGAATGATCTCAATATCAGCTCACCGCAGTCTGAACGAACTCTTAACTTGTTTATTGGGCCATCTTGGTCCAGCCAGCCCTGAGGCATGTTAAACTCCCAGCTACATTCCCGATTAGCATCCAGGACTGTCAAGATCCTCCACGTTACTGATTTGTTAATGAAACAAAATACAGGACTATGTAGCACTTTAAAGACTAACAAGATGGTTTATTAGATGATGAGCTTTCGTGGGCCAGACCACTGGCCCACGAAAGCTCATCATCTAATAAACCATCTTGTCTTTAAAGTGCTACAGTCCTGTATTTTGTTTCAGCTACACCAGACTAACACGGCTACATTTCTATCACTGATTTGTTAATGTATTCGTTTTACATAATATGCTTAGTGCTGCCTGCTGCATCAAACCAAACGAGAGAGAGGTTTCCTAGAATTGCCTGGGACATGCAAGTGAAAGTGATTTTGCACACTACTGCCCTTCCCTTAGACATTTCCTACTGCTTTTTAAATGTGTCCCGCTTTTATATGCTTGACGAGTCTATTTCAGTTACTGAACTGAAGGAAAAAACAAGACAGGAAAGTGCATATTGGATCCATGCCTCTCTGTTCACAAAGCCCTCACGTTCTGAGACTGCTATAACCCAGCACCATGAATTCATCTACTGATATCTATTAACTGACAAAATAACGTAAACCCAAATGGAGATGCTCTTTTCCTACTTAACTTGCTAATTGTGGAATGAGTTCCCCTTTCGTTAATGCCTTGTTGATCCACAACATACTTACTTCAGTAGCATTGTGATATGGTTTGTCTGGAGCTTTAATTCTTTGATTGCACTTGCGACAGGGTCTCCCTGAGCCTGAGCTTCTTTTACAATTGCTCCAATTTCCGTCCAGTCTATCTGGTTGGCTAACGCACTGCGCACCACCTGGATAGCTCGGTCAACTATGTCCAGATTCATTTCTACCAGCTCTCCTTTTACCTTATCAATTTCCTTCAGGAAAGAAAAAGCTCTCTTACAATTCAGACTATAAACCAGTTTACAATGTACAAAAATGCCGATTAAAGAAACATAAATCCACACAATTAAAACAGCTGCACTAAACTTCACCACCACACTGTTCAAAATCGGGTTCTGATCTTGCAATGGGATCTAGGCAGGCAACCTCTTCCAAGTGTATGCAATGCATCGACAAAAAGTAGTGTATCATCATAACTGTTCACACTTCACCAAGAAGGGAGAGAAGCCAGAGCAGGGGTGGGCAAATGCTGACCCACAAGCTGGATCCGGTCTGCCAGGGTTAGCCCTGGTCGCTATATTTACCTGCATGTCCATAGGTACATGCAATTACAGCTCCCCTTGACCAGGGATCGCTGTTCCCAGCCAAAGGGATTAGCGGGAAGCAGTGTCCCGGTCCGTGCCGCTTCCCAACGCGCCCCCATTGGCCAGGAATGGCAATCCACAGCCAACAGAGGCTGCAATCACCCATACCTTCGGAGGCAGAGGTAAATATAACAGCAGTGCCCTGCCAGGGGCTAACCCTGGTGTTATTGCCAACCCCTGAGCTAAAAGGAACTTGCTAGTGACCAAATATTTTAATTTGTCATCTCACGTGAACACTATGGAACATAACTTATGGTGGAGATGATACTGCATGGAATGTTAACAATGTTTTCTCTCTAAAATCTGTCTGATGGAAACTCATAGTTCTACCTGGGCTTGATGAAGAGCTTCTAGTCTATGCTCATGATCTTTACGAACATTATCCAGCTTCTTCAGGGCTTGTTTTTCCTGTCAACAGTCAAACAGAAGAAAGGAAAAGCATATTACAAATTGTACCTTCCGTTCTACAGTGTGAGATATTCAACACCCAACCGTGTCCTATTACAGTACAGAGACAAAAGAAGTGGAAACAGGATTCTGTTGAGCACTGTCATAGAAAGAGTAGAGAGAGCCACTTCAATGTGTTTTGGATAGGCACGCCCTTGCTGATTAGCTATTCAATGCTGTTTGTACAGAGTTTAAGAGGAATCCACAAAACATTGTAACATAAGGATCATCATTTCCCAGCAAGACAAGCTCTGGTGCACCAACCTGCTCCATACTAGCCTGCATCTTTTAGAACAAGCCGGCACCCACCCACCAAACTGTAAAGAGCAAGGGCCTGTCAATCAGGCAATTGTCTAGCATCCTGAAGCTCTAAAGGAGTTAAACCAGATGTTCCACTTCTGAATGAGCCAGTACCTGTTGCAAAGCTTTCAAATCAATCTTCTGACCTTCTAGCTTGGAGTAAAACTCATCCACTGCCTTCAAGAGAAAAAAAGTCAGTTTAAAGGATCTCAAAAGATGCAATTGCCTAGATCAGGAAAGAGTGAGCAAACAGGGGAAGGTCTGTTCCTAAGAGGAAGATGCAGAGATTGCAAACAGGATTCTAATCCTAAAATAGGTTTCAGTAATTTCATCAGGTCTACCTAGTCAAGGGCCAATAGCAAGGTACTTAAACACAGGCCTAGCTTTAACCATGGGAATGAACTGGAATCAAATTCACAATTCCAACACCAAACAATTACAAAGCCACTGTTACTGGACATGGCAGACAAACTGGGAACATAAATAGGTCAAATGTAGCCACAGAGAAACATTTTACTTAGCTTATATCTTTGTATGATACTGATTTTATGTGCCAAACTAATCAGGCATAACAAAGCATACAAAGGTGGTAGGTTCAGCCCCATATTTTCTTGAATCTGTCTCATATCAGTCATTTCGACTACTTAGTACAGAATAAGCAAAGCCACCATACCTTATCAAATGATTCAAACTCCATGTATGGACACTTCAAATGTTGAGAAAACAAGAAAGGATGAAATTCTTCATATCTGTAAGATATACATTCAATAGTATCACTTGAAAACTAGTTTATCTTAAGTACTCTAGTAAGAAAAGGAGTTAATACTTCAAATATTTACGTGAGGATTTCTTCTGCAGGTTTATCTGGCTCTAGGCTTGGCTTTTTCTCCCGCTTCTGGATAATAAAACCCTTTAAAAGAAAAAAAGAAAAAGAAAACATAAGACACCACATTCATACTCATTTCTTTCCAAGAATCTTAAAAGGTATTTTCTCTTTACCAGGAACAGTTCAACACCTTGCAACCATCTGACACTAAATCCGCAGATTAGGGGAAAAAAGTGCTAAGTGACTTCACAGGTAAAATTTTGGCCATACACTTTACTCCAAAATATTCCAAATGAATGCTGAACTTCTGTAACAAACCTACGTCTAGAATGCATCACACAATCTTTGCATTTTAGGGTGTGTCTACATTACAGGGTTTTGTTGACAAAACTGGACTTTTGTCGACAAAACTATACCTGCGTCTACACTGCTGCTGAGTTCTGTCGACGTAACGTCAAGAGAACTCAGCAGTTTTGTCAGTGGCTGTAAACCTCATTCTACGAGGAATAACACCTTTTGTCGACAGAGTTCTGTCAACAGAAGGTGTTATTGCATCTACACTGTCCTTTGCGTCTACACTGTCACGTCGACAAAGCTTTGTCGACAGTATCTGTCAACAAAACTTCTGTCAACAAAAGCCTGTAGTCTAGACGTACCCTTAGATTTTAAACAACCCTTGGTTGTTTGGGATGCAATAATGAACAAGTCAGAATGAATCGTACCACAAACTGAGCAATTCTTTCCTCCCTGAAGTCAGAGAACTTGTTCTGAGCCTGCTGCCTTATAATATGGAAGAATGGATGGCCGGTAGCACAGGTTTTCCACTAGAGCTAAAAACGATGAGAAACACTGACACAGATCAATACAGAAGGATCAATTTACAGTCATGTTGCTCGCCAGGCTCATGAAGAGAGATACCTTGAGAGAAATAATTGCAAAATTAAATGTTGGTTCCTCACTGAAATACAGCCTAAGATTATTCTGATATCCCTGAACTCTTCATATGTTAAATTAATATCCCTGTTTAAATGAAATGATGACACGCAAGTCAGATAGGTCCTTTAACTTCATTATCTCATTTAGAAGCTGCGTATCCAAGGCAAAGGGCACATATATATTTTGATTAGCATCAGGAGTGCATCATAGCAGCAAAAATAGAATACAGCCAGTGTTCACCCTAAGCTGCACATCAGCACAGATTCACAGGTTATTAACCAGCCCTCCCCAGTCAGAGGTTCACGGCTCCATGCACGAAAGCTGTGCTGCCACACAGCTTGGAGGGAACAGTAAAAACAACAATCTGAGAAGATATGATTGGGATGCTAAAGCAGTAGCAAATATTGACATGATAAAAAATTAACATGTTCTTCTATTAGACAGTTTAACTTTGAAATTTTTAAACATAACAGAACCATGCAGATATCAGATTTACCTTTCCACTGAAGTTGTCAGTTATCTTCATGTATTCTTCTGCCTTCTGTAAAGCAGCAAGTACCCTTTCAATATTTTCTGAAAGAAATAAATGGATTTTGAAGTGGCAAGAATTTTGGGATCTTTTACAATACACACACAGTACACTATTTAACTGATGAAGGGTAAAGACTGACAGACCAAAAACTAATCTATGCTACTAACTGCATTTCTAGTCAAGGGTATGGAGGAATTTTTTCCAGTGCACAGTTCTTGTGGGAAGTCTTGATTATGAGATTTTCTAATACTCCTACCCTCCGAAACAATCTAAAACCAGGATTCTTGTTCATCTCAAAAAAGTCTGCATTTTAATAATCATATTTAACCATCAACTCCTTACATGAGAAACAATGAGTCCATTTTGAAGCAAGCCTCATTTGGTATATTTTTTGAATGTTGAGATATTTCTTATTAAAAAAATGGGTGTATATACATGAATAAAGTATATGAGTGCTGGCACAAATACATAACCATGCACAGAAATCACAAACTGCATGAATGAAATTATCTGTCTTGGCAAGGGCTACAATTAAAATCACTATTTTTGAAACATTAGCCATAAAACTTTCTTCTTTACTACAGCATCTCACATGTAATATCTGAGATCTGTTATCATCATGTTAATTAGTTACAGATCACTATATTAAGATAGCTCTTTATCCCTCCAAAAAACACACACAGCAAAATATTGTTCTGATGTTATCATCTCTACCCATAATTATATATTCCAAATAGATTTAAAGCAACTACTCTAATTAATTCTAAATCCAGATTGCTTTCTAATCAATATGTATCTATCAATCTATATTTCATGACTAAAACTTTGATACATGACTCTTGTATAGGAAGCCTCTTATTAATCCTTCCTATATCACAATTAACTTTATGCCATATGATGAAGTGCTACTGTAACTATTTAGAATTGACACTAAAAGGCATGGGAAAATATTGGTGTATAAGCAGTGCTAGGGCTCTGGGGGTATGTCTACACTATCCCGCTAGTTCGAACTAGCGGGGGTAATGTAGTCATCCGCACTTGCAAATGAAGCCCGGGATTTGAATTTTCCGGGCTTCATTTGCATGAAGCCGGCCGGCGCCATTTTTAAATGCCAGCTAGTTCGGACTCCGTGCCGCGCGGCTACACGCGGCACGGACTAGCTAGTTCGGATTACGCTTCCTAATCCGAACTAGCTGTACACCTCGTTCCATTTAAAAATGGCGCCGGCCGGTTAGTTCGAACTAGCGGGGTAGTGTAGACATACCCTAAGAGAATAGAGTTCATGTACTCTTCAGCCTGTAAAATCTTACACTGCACATCCTTTGTGATGCTGCCCAAGGGTACACTGAAGTGCCTCATTAGCTGCTCTTAGTGTGAGGCAGTCTAGTCTGTGCCTACTGTGACTCAGCTCCCTGAAACCAACAACCTCTGGCAACACAAGCATTGCCTTCCAGCGCCTGCTCTCTGTGGACAGGTAACAGTAAGCAGACACCAATCTCCAGCTCCTAAGACTTTTCCTTGAAACATTTGGCCTCTTACCACTAAATGCTCACAGAATTATCAGGCCTGCTGTTCCCAAAGAACACTTCCCACCAGCTTTTCAAATTCAACTCAGGACCATCACAGCACTTACATACATTTATGTGTGGTAGGGGAAGTAGCGGGTATGAATACTGAAGACCAATAGTTAAACATTAAAAAAATCACGACACGCTACGAGCAACCAAACTTTACTAACAGGTGAACCTCCCATCTAAAGACGTTTATCTCCCCAAAAGTACTCATCGGTGTTCTGAGACCAGCCTGGCTAAGCTCCCTTCTTCAGGAAACAAAGCCACTGTCCTTTTACTTCCTCTCTGAAGGGTACCAACCTATCTTCTCTGTTCATCCAAATATAGTCAAGCCAACTTTTGGAGTGCGCAAATATTATAATCCTACATACCTTTGCTTCCCATCTGTTGATCTACTTTGGCATTACCAGACAATCCAGTTTCTATAAGGCAGTGTTCAATGAGTGTGGCTCCATAAGCTATAAAAGTAGAGAGAACCAGCTGCAGATTACAGTTTAAACATTGTGGTTGAAATCTCTATGAAGACTGATTAATTTCCAGCCCTGAACGAGATACTCTGGCCACCACTGAGAAAATTCAAGAAAGGTCCCATACTACAAGTGCTTCATGGACAGATCCCTATGCCCATATAAAGCACATTGAAGGATTGCAGCCAAGTTCCTATGCCTCTGAATGCCAGGCTTTGTATTTAAATTCCTGACTTTTAACAGATAATTTTGTATTTTATATGTAGGAGAATGTCTTGAATGTTCTGAGAGACAGCTGTGGGTTTTTAAGTTTAATCTTCACATTAAATCTAACATAAATGCAAACAACTTGTACATTACATTTATAATATTATCATTACTTACGAAGATGTGGGTTAAGGACCCTTTTTAGCAGTTCCCCCTGAGGTGCATTTGATATTGTTTCCATCAACCTAGGAAACATAATAAACAGAACAACTGCTATTCAGAAGCCTAAATGCACAATGTTGAATAGATTGTCCATGTTTTTTTAATTAAAGAGGAAAGCAAATAATTTCAATTTCATGAGAGCTACAATGTTCAAAGTATAAAACAGATTATTCACTCTTTTTTTATATGTAAAAGTAGCCTTTGCTTTATTTACAATATGCATATTACACAGAATGAAGTTACCTTTCCAAGCTAGGTAATGGTGCAGCTGCTTTAGCGTTATCAACTGGATACCGTTCCCGAACTGCAAATTTGACATCATCTGCCTCATCTGTGCGAAACCTCAGGATGTTTAAAATTAAGTATTCATAGTCTGTCAGAACAATGTTTCCCTGCAATAGCATCAAAACTGATCATTATTAGAGTCCTTATTAAATACTAATCTATAGACTAAATAGTTTTATGACTTACTCTGTCGTAAAGCTCAACAATTAGATGATAGGCGGCTTCATCACTTCCAAATTGAAAGTCTACAATTCTGTCTATACCCAGCTGTTTTACGTTGACAAGTCTTCTACTCTTTAAATGTTTACGACACTGCCAATGGGGGAGAAAGAAATATTAAAATACGCATATGTAAACAGAAAGGTTCTGTTCATGGTATTTTAAACTGAAATGTGTATTTAAATGACTGTCTTGCCTTTGACAATTTGAACACTATTATCTTGTTATATCCCACTTATTCTAGATGATTTCAAGAACTGATATAACTTACAAAACTGAATGTTACACACATGAGCTTCTCAAACTTTGAAAACAATCAAATTCTGACTTATTCTTGCTCTATAAAGAAAAATAGTAACTCCAAATTGCAAAAAACAAACAAAAAACCCACACCACTTTTGTTATTAAGCATTCAGCATTTACAGTATTAAAAACTGTACTATTTGAAATCTGTACTATTTGAAATCTGCATGTCTCTGCCATACCAAGGAGGGGAAATACTAGTGCAATCCAAGGCCCGGGTCCTGCAATGACCTCCACTCAGGGTTACTCCTGCAGCTACAAGACACCCACTGATATTGCAGGGGAGAAGGGGATTTGCACAGAGGCATTTAAATGAAGCTGCTCGCTGGTACATGGGTCTGCCTACACAGTCTCTTTGCAGTAGTGAGGACTCAGCTAACCATATCATTAATCCGATTCGGCAAGCAGATTGCATCTACAACAGATTCATTTGTGAACTGGAGCCTAATAGTCCTCTTCAAGACCTGAGACCTCAAATGGTCTAGTCCTAGAGTGTTTACTCAGGCAAGGTCTGCCCCGCCACCTCCAACCCTGGCCCGGGCTGGCCACCCCATGGTGCCAGCCGCTCGGCCCACTGACTCCAATCCTGGCCAGGACTGCCCTCTCCACCACCAGCCCCAGCCAGGATTGCACTCCTGACTGCCAGCCCTGCTGCCTCCAGCCCTGGCCAGCCCTGACTGAGACTGTGTTTCGCATGGCGCCACCCCCGGCCAGAGATGTGATCCCCACTTCGCCAGCCTGAGAGGACTGTGCTCCTGGCCGCTGGCCCCACTGCCTCAAGCCCTGGCCAGGACTGTGCTCCCATGGCGCCAAATGGGCATCCAGGGCTCGCTTGTCCAGCAATATCCGTGGTCCGGGATGTTGCCGGACCAGAGAGTCCCGGATATTAGAGGTGCAACCTGTACTCACTTAGCCAAAGTAAAATCCCAACAGTTGTTGATAATCCAGTAAACATGTCTGAGCTTGAGTATCAGTCTTAAAAACTAAACTTTGATATTGCCTAGTACCAAGTACCAGTTGTGTCCCCCACAATTCTGCAGTTTCCCTTCCTTCCAGCCGCTCCCAACTTCATCATCATCCTCCTGACCAAGATCCAATCAGCTAGTCAACAATACTTTAAGAGTTCATTTATGTGTTAGAGGTGAAACTGCAGTTTTGATATTCACTCTCTCTTCTGAAGGAAATTTCAAAAAGAGAAAGATTAATTCACCTTCATTGCAAACCCAGATGGCATCATATTCTTTGGCCACTCAAACTCTGTTGTGTGAATCCGTATGCCAGATTCAATTAGAAGTGTAGCTTTACAGTCTGGCCTGTTGACAAAATAAAGATTACTTTGAACTTTAAAAGCCATCAATAGCAATGACATTTCATTACATTACAGCTGTACACTAAAATACCACAGATTGCCCTACAACTTATAGTTAAAGTCAAAGAAAACTTTCACAGACAATGTTATAATAAATAATATTAGAATAGTTGAGATATACCGAGGCCAGGTTGATAGCAAAAAGATCAATAGTTAGTTTTTAAATTTAAGCTAAACTAAACAAAGGGCTAGGTATCATGAGGTTATTTGATTACTGCAAAAATATCCAGGAAGAAGTCACTTTGAAAAGTCTCCCACCTTGAGCACAGTCCAGTTGATCAGGTGCACTACAAATGGGGGAAAAAATGCTAACAGCCCAACACAGAAACTGGCTGACTGACTTTCCTGGCTCTGCGTAAAAAACATCAGACTGTTTGCTTCAGAACAGTAAATCTTATGACCATAATAATTACCACAGCATATACATGCACTGTTCTTGGTATTTTTGAGAAAAACTTTTAGTCACAAATCACTCCTGCTCCTCCATATATTTCTGTATTTTGTTTGTGAAAAGGGCAAAAACAATTATCTTCCTCCGATATTTTCTAAGGACTCCCATGATAAAAATATTTCTCTTCTTCAGGGAACACCAGAAACCTAGTTTTTAGCAAACTGGTTACAAAGGTTTGATAAGCAGCTAATAATACAAGACAAATATGTTCAAATTTAAGAAGGAATAAAGCAAAGTTCACAAATGTTAAGAAGGTCTTACTTTTGAAGGCGAATAAGATATGTCTTATTATCCACATCATAGACATTATATACTCTCATTCCCAATAAGCTGTTAAACAAAAAATACACTTTGTGAAGCCAAGATTGAATTTATATAAGTGTGTCAGAAAGATGAAGTGACAACTACATTTATATGTACACAAATAAGTTTCCTAAGTTACAAGATTTTATACAAATAGCATTTGAAGAGGCAACAGGGCAGAAGCAGTAAAATGGACAAACTTCGGGGAAACAGAATACAATCAGAAGATGCTCTATTAATTAAATACATGAAAAAAGGAACTAGAAGAGAATAGCAATTTGAAGTCCATAATGAAACTCCAGAATTTCAGTAACAATCCATGTTATGAGAGACTAACGCATATCATATCTCTACATCACCAGTTTACCACTGAAGCCCCACTTACACTAGCAAGCTAGCCCCCAGTTGATGACTATCAGCAATACATGTGGCTGAACAGGTTTTTACAACCCTTGAGGAGCTAGCTTTGGATAGAAGAAAAGCATTTTCAGCATAACTATAGAAAGCACAACTGCCTGTATTGCTCTTTCAGTCAGTAATTCAAGCCAGCATAAAGCAGATGATAAAATCACATGCAGATCACATCTAGAGGGATATTCAGTCCCTCTGGTATAATTGGGATAGGATGGGGGACTATGTGTGTCCAAGAGGGTAGCGGGATGGGGTCTCAGGGTTTTTTTAAGGAATAGTGGAATAAGGGATGGGGGTGCAGTGGGTCTGGGTTCCAGTGGGAATGTGTGTGTGGAGGGGTCAAGACGTCTCAGTCTCTTAGGGCATGTCTATACTTGACTCCTCCTTCGAGGGAGGAATGCAAACGTAGACATCCGAAATTGCAAATGAAGCAGGGATTTAAATATCCCACGCGTCATTTGCATAATCACTGATAGTGCTATTGCGAAATAGCGCCAATTTCACACAAAAAAACGGAGTTATTTCGAGAGAAAACCCTTCCCTTGAAATAACCCTTACTCCTCAAAAAATGAGGTTTAAGGATTATTTCGAGGGAAGGGTTTTCTCTTGAAATAACTTAGGTGGGTTTTTTTTCGCAAAACAACAACAGTAGGGTGGGATGATCAGGATTCTCCTGGCGTCTCACATGGGGCTGTTGTGGAGCATCAGTGCTCTCTCAAGGACCAATGGGGAAGAGAGGGGGCTCTCTAACAGGAGGCAATAGAGTTCCAGTTCCCGTGGGCAAGCTTTGGGTGTGGTAGTTCCCAGGCCTTTGACATCAGATGCTGAAGTGACAGGCTCCATCGGGGGCAGTTCCCGGGTTTTCACATGGGGTGGGGAGTCAGGAGGGCAGAGGGATGCCCCAGTGCCTCATACAGGGATGGGTGCTTTGGGGAGGAGAGGGGGGACATTTCCCCAGAGAGTGGAGCAGGGGATTCTGCAGGGTCTCACAAAGGACAGTGGGGTGGAGGTTCCTGTCGGGGGCCTCCCATGTGACGGGGGTAGAGGGACGGGGGTTCTCCACGGTCTCACAGGGCGGGGGGAGCTTCCTAGGAGGGGCAAAGGGGCAGGGTTCCCGGGGTCTCTCAGGGCGGGGGGGTCACGTGGGGGCAGTGGGGCGGGGTTCCCGGGGTCTCACAGGGCGGGGGTCACGTGGGAGCAGAGGGGCGGGGTTCCCGGGGTCTCTCAGGGCGGGGGGTCACGTGGGGGCAGAGGGGCGGGGTTCCCGGGGTCTCGCGGGGCGAGGGGTCATGTGGGGACAGAGGGGCGGGGTTCCCGGGGTCTCTCAGGGCGGGGGGGTCACGTGGGGGCAGAGGAGCGGGGTTCCCGGGGTCTCACGGGGCGGGGGGGTCACGTGGGGGCAGAGGGGCGGGGTTCCCGGGGTCTCACGGGGCGGGGGGGTCACGTGGGGGCAGAGGGGCGGGGTTCCCGGGGTCTCACAGGGCGGGGGGTCACGTGGGGGCAGAGGGGCGTGGTTCCCGGGGTCTCACAGGGCAGTGCGGGGTCACGTGGGGGCAGAGGGGCGGGGTTCCCGGGGTCTCACGGGGCGGGGGGTCACGTGGGGGCAGAGGGGCGGGGTTCCCGGGGTCTCACGGGGCGGGGGGGGGCACGTGGGGGCAGAGGGGCGGGGTTCCCGGGGTCTCACGGGGCGGGGGGTCACGTGGGGGCAGAGGGGCGGGGTTCCCGGGGTCTCACAGGGCGGGGGGTCACGTGGGGGCAGAGGGGCGGGGTTCCTGGGGGCGGCAGAGTGAGGGGGACGCTGAGGCGGAGGCTCCAGCGGGAGGGGGCCGGGAGGGGGCGGGGCGCTACCTGTCCCTGAGCTCGGCCAGCACCGCCCGGATGTCGACTGTGCTGAAGCGGGACTTCATGGCGCGGCGCCCCTCACACGGCGGCGCCCAGCCGCGGACGCCTCACACTCGCGCACCAGCGAGGGCTGCGCATGCGCACGGCGCCTCCCTACGGCGAGCCCCGGCAGACAGACTTGTGAGGCGCGTTCCGCGCCCCCGTGCAAGGCCCCAACTTCCCTGCGGCGCGTGGGCGCTCGCGGCGGCCCCCACACGACATATCCGGGCCGGGCCAGCAGGGGGCGCCAGCCTCCCTCGCTGCTGCCTCGGCTCCCCCGCTCTGTGCCCCTCCCCCCACAGGCAGGTTCCCTGTAGGCTGAGCGCTTGGGCGCCCAGCTGAGGAGCAGAGCGACCAGAGCCGGCAGCCTGCGCGCCTACGGGTGGTGCACATCCGCACATGCCTGTGTGCACATCACAACATTTATTCCCCACACGGATTAAAAATATTAAAGGGAACACTGGGGCAAGATCTGCCTCACTCTGCGGGTGTCCCCGTCTCCACCAGTAACGCCCAGTCGCTATTGTAGGGGTGCACCTGTCCCCGCTACTGGACCCCCCCGGAGATAGCTTCTACCCTCCGCCACTCTCACAGAGAACCCGGGGTTCTTCGCCAAAGGACCAATGCCCACTAAACAGACATTAGACAGGATCACAAAGAAAAAACAGTTTCTTGCCATTTCAACCAGAAAGGACATTGTCTCAACGACTTGATTACCTGCATCCTGCTTCAAAGACCTTTTAAGACCACACTTGAAAGAGAATCCTCTGAACTGTCATTCATGCTTAAATTCGACACTTTACACCTAAGTTTAAACAAAGACATTAATTATCTCACCCATTACAAAGATAGCTTCCCCAATTATCACCTCTAATATCATTAGCTCACAGACATTTACCTCCCCCCCCCCCCATCCACCTCCTGTTCTGAAATTTGATTTGTCCTTTTCATGTGTTCACTTTTTTAATTGTATCCTTTGGTATATATGGTGTGACGTAGTGGGGGTACCTGGCTGGTTTCTATGCTGCTGGCTCTGGGGTAACCCCCACTGGCTGTCGTGGGGACCACGACCCAGCAAAACAGGATGAGTCACTATGCAAACCAGTGGCCAGACACCCCCCATGGAGAGGAACAAAGGAAGGTGGAATGCTGCCTTGGCTGGAAGGCAGGGCTGGAAGTGAGGGAGTTGGTTGCTGGCTGTCGGAGGGCATGGAGGAGAGCCTAGGGGAAGGGGCTGGAGTTTAGGGGCCCAGTCTCCCCCATCTCAAGGGGGCCTGAGGCATCCTAGCCCAGTTCCTGTAACCAGATTACATCTGTGCTGCGCTGTGCTGGAGGAGCAATAAACCACCCTCAATTCCACTGGCTGGTGCAGTCTGTTTGTGCCATTTCGGGGTGCAGGAGACGGGGAACCCCCAACGCGCCGTCACACTGGTGTCAGAAGTGGGATGCACTGCACCCCGTGGATGAAGCTCCCAGCGGCAAGCGACAAGGCGCAGTAGAAGCAAGAGCCCTGGAGCCAGGCGTGCTGGAGACAGAGCGAAGCGGTTCCTGGGAATCGTGGGGCGCTGCAGCACTAGACTGGTGAGTCTGCACCAAGGGGACCAGCGGGCAGATGGCCTACGCCCGACTCTTGAAGGCAGAGCTGGTGGGGCTGTGCAGAGAGAGGGGCTTGCCTGTGCGGAAAGCAACCAAGGCCCAGCTGATTACCCAGCTGGAAGAGAATGACCAGCCACGGGGCCAGGATCTTGTCCCCAGGGGAAGCAGCCAGACCCCACCTGAGAGTGTGTCAGGCTCAGAGAGGGGGAGGAGCGCTGGAACCCACCGGAGAGATGAGACAGCGTCTCCCGGGAGGCCTGCAAGCCGTAGCCCATCTAGGGCAGGGGCCAGACCAGCGGAGCTGCGGCGGCTGGAGATCCAGCTGCGGATCAGGGAATTGGAAGTAGAGGACCGAGAGAAGGACCGCCAGGACCGAGAGAGGGAGCGCCAAGATCGAGAGAGGCAGCGGCAGCATGAGCTGGCCATGGCAGAGCGGAGAACCGGCGGGGCACCGGCTGCACCAAGTGCGGATGGGCCCCAGGGTCCCAGGACTGCCAGATGCTTGGAGAGGCCCGTGGTGGCCCAATTGAAGGACATGGGTGACATAGACGGGTTCCTCAGTACCTTTGAGAGGGCCTGTGGACTGCAACGGGTTCCCCCAGCTGACTGGCTGCAGGAGCTCATCCCCGCACTGAACCAGGAGGCGGCCGGAGTGCTCAGTCAGCTGGAGGACCTACAGCCAGGGGATTACAACCGAGTCAAGGAGGCCCTGCTGCACAAGTTCGGGCTGACCCCCGAGATGTACAGGAAGAAGTTCCGGGGGGTACAGAAAGGGCCACGGGAGACCTATGTGGACCTGGCCTCCCGCCTGGCGCAATACTGCCGCAAGTGGGTGTCTGGAGTCGGAGCCCAGACCGCAGAGGAGCTGCTCAAGCTGGTCATGATGGAGCAGTTCTATGAAGCGTGCCCACCCAAACTGAGGCTGTGGCTCAAGGACCGGAGACCAGAGAACCCCCAGGAGGCCGGGAGACTGGCGGATGAGTTCACGGAGAGCCGGTCCGGGTGTGAACGGGAGTCCCGGAGAGAGAGGGAACCGCGCAGAGACCGGATCTCGGCTGAGCGACGGAGGGAGTCAACTACGGGGCGAGACCAAGGAACAGGTCATCTGTGCCCCAGAGAACCAGCCAGGGCCGGGACAGAGACAGCCCAAAGCCTAACTTGCCATCGCTGTGGGCAAAAAGGCCACAAGAGGGCTCAGTGCACCAGGTCCCAGGACCGGGGACTTTCCAGGGTTAACTGGCTGGGGCGGGAGGAAGGGCAGGCTGCCCCAGAGGCAGGGGCTGGTAGGCAAACCTCAGCTCAGAGAGAGGGGAAGGATGCTCTGTGCACCTCCCCTGGGAGGTCTGATTCTCAGGAGGCGGATTTCTCCGTGTACCGGGTGGGGGCAGGACGGCCCCTGCGGAGCGAGTGCCTCATACCCCTGGAGGTGGATGGTAGGAAGGTGACGGGCTTCTGGGACACGGGGGCGGAGGTGACTCTGGCCCGATCCGACATAGTGGCCCCGGAGCGGATACTACCCCACGCGCAGCTGACCCTGAAGGGCATAGACGGGTCCCCGTTTAAGGTGCCTGTAGCCCGGGTGCATCTGAAATGGGGGGCGAAGGAAGGCCTCAAGGAAGTGGGGGTGCACCCGCACTTGCCCACCGAGGTGCTGATGGGGAATGACCTAGAGGAGTGGCCCCATGAATCCCAGCGGGCTCTAGTCACTACCTGGAGCCAGAGCCAGCGGGGGGCTGACAACGTGGGTCCAGGGAAGGACTCCTGGCAGCATCCTCAGGGTCCCATCCCAGTGGACACGGGGTCCAGCCAGGCTGGGACTCCGGACCTAGGCAGAGGTGGGGGACAGGTCCCGATCCCTGCCTCAGCAGCTGAATTCCAGGCTGAGGTGCAGGCAGACCCCTCCTTGCAGAGGCTGAGGGACCAGGCTGGCCTCCATGCAGCTCAGCCCCGGGGGAGAGGTGGCCAGGAGAGATTCCTGCGGGAGCGTGGGCTCCTGTTCCGTGAGTGGCTCCCCCCCAGGAAGGCGAGGGCATGGAGGGTAGAGCGGCAGCTGGTCGTCCCCCGAAAGTATCGCCTCAAGCTGCTGTATTTGGCCCACGATTCCCCCGTTGGGGGCCACCGGGGGATCCGGAGCACCCGGCTGAGGCTGCTCCAGCACTTCTATTGGCCGGGAATCTTTACAGCCGTGCAGCGGTACTGCCGGTCCTGTGACTCCTGCCAGAGGGGCGGGAAGGCCCAAGACAGTAGGAAAGCGGCTTGGGGGTCTCTACCCCAGATAGACCCTCTGGGCTTGCTGAGAGAGTTATGGGAGGGGAAGTCCTCCCTGGATGGAGCATCGGGGGTGGAAGCCGCCCTGGCTGTCCAGAGAAGGCTCACTGGGCTCATGGCCCCGGCCCGAGAGACCCTGGCCAGAGATCAAGGCCAGTGGAAGGGTGGGTGTGACCCCCGAGGACAGGCCTGTGCCAGTCGCCCTGGAGCGGGGCGGCGAGTGGACAGAGGGAAGCCAATTCATGTGGGGCCTCGCCACGGCCGGCCCGAGTCAAGGGGAGCACCCATGTCCCCAGGGCGGGTTCCCACGCAGAGGACCCGAACTTCCCTAGGTCACGAGCGGAGTGACCCTGCTCAGTTCGCTCTCGGAGGGGGGAGAACTGTGACGTAGTGGGGGTACCTGGCTGGTTTCTATGCTGCTGGCTCTGGGGTAACCCCCACTGGCTGTCGTGGGGACCACGACCCAGCAAAACAGGATGAGTCACTATGCAAACCAGTGGCCAGACACCCCCCATGGAGAGGAACAAAGGAAGGTGGAATGCTGCCTTGGCTGGAAGGCAGGGCTGGAAGTGAGGGAGTTGGTTGCTGGCTGTCGGAGGGCATGGAGGAGAGCCTAGGGGAAGGGGCTGGAGTTTAGGGGCCCAGTCTCCCCCATCTCAAGGGGGCCTGAGGCATCCTAGCCCAGTTCCTGTAACCAGATTACATCTGTGCTGCGCTGTGCTGGAGGAGCAATAAACCACCCTCAATTCCACTGGCTGGTGCAGTCTGTTTGTGCCATTTCGGGGTGCAGGAGACGGGGAACCCCCAACGCGCCGTCACATATGGTTGTGACAATTTTCTTCCACTATTTGATCTGAGGAAGTGGGTCTGGCCCATGAAAGCTCATCACCTAATAAACCATCTTGTTAGTCTTTAAAGTGCTACATAGTCCTCTTTTCGGTGACATCGATTGGAATACCAGCTCTCGCCGTAGGCAGAACACAAACCACAACACTCTCCATTCCCTCTGGTTGGAATGGCAAAAATCTTCTTTCCACTGGGGCTTGCTGCCTTGAAACTTTCCCTGGGGGGAAGGGCTCGGCTGGCCTCAGAGCTCTGTGGGCGTGCCATAGTCTGCGCTGGAAGGGGAACATGCAAACCCTCTGTGCGGCCCCGTCCAGCCGAAGCGCAGAATTTGCCCTGTGGGAAGCTGGAGCTCGCAGCCCGCAAGGTGAGCGGGGTCGAGTGGTTTGGGCATGACAATGAATCGCACCTCACTGCACAGGCCCTGTGGGGGGAGGGGTGGCAGCATCCACACGGTGGGGACCCTGCACTGAGGGATCATGCAAGTGGGGACGGAGGCTCGTGGACGCCTGGGGATTGGTACTAGAGGGACCGGAGCCCTCAAGCATCTTGCATCCTGGAGCATTGGACGGTGGGAAAGGGGGTCCCCAAACATGCGGGATCCCATATGGAGGGTCAATGAATCTACCTCAGCTCAGATCCTGTGCAGGAGCGGCACTAGTCCCTCCCTGCGCAGCGTGACAGCCCCAGGGCAAACCGTGGGAAATGGTGTCACGCTCAGAGGGGACCGTGGGATCCACCGGGCTGGGCCCCGTGCACCACTGGACGCAGACTCGCACCCAGGCCCGTGTGGATCCCGGAGGCTTTAGACAGGCTGAAGCGTCTCAGCCCGCGGGAGGCTACTCGGGTCCCAGGGGCAGCGAACAAGGTGCCACCAGGGCAATGGCGGGGAGCGGGGTCAGTGACACGTGCCCAGAGGATCCCAACTGGTGATCCGCTCCGTGCCACAGGGCCGGGTGTCCCTGTTCCGCCTGCCCTTAGTGATACCCGGTACGTGGGTACCCCCAGCCAGAAGGCTGCTTGGCAGATGTGCAGCAGGGGGCTGCATCTCACTCGCTTCCTGGGCTCCCTGCAGGAAGGGATCTCACGTTGTGTGGCTGCCTCCATTGCCCCCTGTGACGGCGCGTTGGGGTTTTCCCATCTCCTGCACCCCCGTAGTGGCACGGACAGACTCCACCAGCCAGTAGAATAGAGGCATTTATTGCTTCTCCAGGACACAGCACAGCACAGATGTAATCTGGTTACAGGGCAGGCCTAGGATGCCTCAGCCCCCCTTGAGATGGGGGAGACTGGGCCCCTAAATTCTAGCCCCTTTCCTTAGGCTGTCTCCATGCTCCCAGACAGAAACTAACCCACTCACTTCCAGCCCTGCCCCCAGCCAGGGCTCCACTCCCCTTCTTCCCATTGCTCTGCTCCCTGGGACATAACTGGTCAGACAGGTTGGAAGCCCCCTTGCATAAGGACTCATCCCCTGTCCTGCTAGGCCGTGCTGCAGACAGCAGCCAGTGGAGGTCACTCCCCACCCACTGCCCAGCATAGCCACCAGCAATGTACCCCCCCACTACGGGTCTGTGGGTTTGCCCAGCCCATTGGATCTCTCGCGAGTGGGTGCGTGGGGCCCCCTTTCCCCCCATCCGGATCCCTGCTGGGTAGCTGAATGAAAGGAACTTGGTCACACCCAGGCCATTGATATCCTGGTGGATCCGATCGGGCGCTTCTCTGTCTTGTTTAAATTCCTGCAAGGATCCCTGGCGATGTGCTCCTGGCCTGTGCCCCCATCCAGTCCTGGTGTGCGGGGGCCTCTGTCCTGCCCCAGTAGCAGCCAGTGGCCATGGGTGTCCTCCACACAGTTACGGGCGTGTGGTGCCCTGTCCCTGCTCCTTAACGGTGGGGTCCGTGAGGGTCGCTCGCCCCACTCGGGATCACTGTTGCGTGGACGCCCCCTTCTTCCCCGCTACCAATGGAGCAGATGGGTGAGTACAATGAACGTGCCCCCGGGCGCGGGTTTCGCTGCCCCGCATGCAGGAGCCATGACGTGTGGGTGCCATGTCTCCCGTATAAGATCCCAGGAGTGTGGGCGTCCCCCTGTCTCCGTCCAAGCTCTCGGGCATGTGAGCTGCCGGATACCCCGCTACAGGATCGCTGGTGGGTCCGTGCCCTGCTACCCCCCTTCGGGACATTTGGTGTCAGGGTGTTTCTGTTTCTGCTTTCAACACCGTTGGTGCCTGGGGGCGACCCTCCCGCGCATTCCGGGTCCCCATCCGATGGGTGCTCCCTTCCCCCAAAGCCTCTGTGGTGGGGGGCTGCATAAAAGGAGGCCGGGTCTCCCTGTCTCGCCCAGGCTGCGCTGCAGGGGCTGTTCGCAGGCGCCATCCCCCCGCTGAGCGGCACGGGAGCTTTGACCTGCTCCGTTCCCGACCTGGGCCGGTTCGCTCCTCCTTAGGCAACCTGGAGACCCCCGGCTCCCCAGGGACCCCCATGTCGATGCCGCCCTCGGTGCGGACACCCGCTCGGCACAGCCCCCTGCAGCCCAGAACTCCCGAGCTCAAGGGATCCGCCGGCCTCAGCCTCCCGGGTGCTGGGATCACAGGCCCCCGCCACGGGGCCCGGCTGGTATCATTTGCTCCCAGATCAGCCTCAAACGCTGCGGCGCGGTCTGGGCGCTGGCCGGGGGGGGGGGGGGGGGGAGCGTCATGCAGCTGGGCTAGTGCCGGGATCCCGCGTCCCTCCATGTAGGATCCCGGGTCTGGGGCCCCCTTTTCCCTCCGGGATCCAAGGTGCTGCGGGGCCACCTGCAGCCACTCACCGGAGAGTCTGTGGGGGATGGGAGCACCCCCATGATGGGGATCCAGAAGTATCCAGAGAGGCGGGAGAGGGAGGCAGCGGGGCTCCAGGCAACACAAACATCCGCACACCAGAGGCACTGAGGGGTCCCGACCCGCCAGAGATCATGTCTGGGCGGAAGAGGCACCCGCACTCCCCGGACCCCGCACGGGGCGAAGGGGCAGCGATAACCCACGGATCCTGAGTGGGGGCCGGGTGAAAGCACGAACCTCTGTCTGCTTCCTTGGGACAGCCCTACTGGGGCAGCAGCAACAGACCCTTAAGGGGGTGGGATAGCCCCATGGGCTCCAAGGGCCACCACACGCAGGGATCTTACCCCGGTGGCTGGGGGTACCCGCGTACCCGGTATCACTAAGGGAGGCGGAGCAGGGACCCCCGGCCCTGTGGCACGGAGCGGATCGCCAGGTGGGATCCTCTGGGCACGTGTCACCGACCCCGCTCCCCGCCATTGCCCTGGTGGCACCTTGTTCCCTGCCCCCGGGACCCGAGAGGCCTCCCGCGGGCTGAGACGCTTCGCTCTGCCTACGGCCTCGGGGCTCCAGGCGGGCCTGGGTGCGAATCTGCGTCCCGCGGCGCACGGGGCCCAGCCCCGGGGATCTCACGGCCCGGTCCTGCGCCCTGTGGCCAAAGCTTAGAACCGACAAGCGGCGCGTACAGGGGGAGCTGGGAGGCCCCTGCCCACGCGAGGCGGCCCAGACCCTCCGCTGCGCCGCAGGGGGCTGTGGCGGATCGCGGGTCGCAGTCCAGGGGCTGCCCGCTGCTGGGCTGGGCTGCTGTGTGGGCCGAAAGGCGCGAGGACGCGGTGATTGGCGGTAGGGACCAATGGAGAGCGGGGCGCGCCCGTGACTAGCAGCGCCCGAGCCAGACCCGGTGTCTTTTCACCCGCGCCCCATTCTCAGGACCGGGGCTGGGCCAAGGACCCGGGTCCGGTGTTGGCACCTCGCGGGGATGCGCCGTAACGCAGATAACATTGTGGAGAATGAGCGGGGCTCCTGGGGCCGGTTCCGACCCGGCCCGGCCCAGCGCGCGGCAGCGGAGTGTGAAGGGGGAAGCGGGGAGAGGGAAACCCAGCCGGGCCCCGTGGCGGGGGCCTGTGATCCCAGCGCCCGGGAGGCTGAGGCCGGCGGATCCCTTGAGCTCGGGAGTTCTGGGCTGCAGGGGGCTGTGCCGAGCGGGTGTCCGACCGAGGGCGGCATCGACATGGGGGTCCCTGGGGAGCCGGGGTCCCCAGGTTGCCTAAGGAGGGGCGAACCGGCCCAGGTCGGGAACGGAGCAGGTCAAAGCTCCCGTGCCGCTCAGCGGGGGGATGGCGCCTGCGAACAGCCCCTGCAGCGCAGCCCGGGCGAGACAGGGAGACCCGGCCTCCTTTTATGCACAGCCTGTGCTGGGGGATGGTTGCGGGGGGCAGCCACACAGCTGGGATCGGGAATGGGAGACAGGGAGGTACCCGTGACCCTGGAACGGGGTGAGCGCCCCCCACCCTGGATGCAGAGGGAGCTGGAAGTTGCCGCGCCGCTACAATCGGCCAAAAATGGTCTTTTCCAGTGGGGCTTGTGCCATCGACCTGAGGCCGAAGGCGGCTGGTTCCACCTGGGTCTGGTGAAGCGAAGGTCCGGGTCCGGGTCCGGGTCCGGGTCCGGGTCCGGGTGAGTGTCCGGTTTCCCCGGGCAGGGCTTGAATAGAAGCGTCGACTCGCCTCGGGTAACCTGTCTGCCAGGAAGCAGGCGGGTCTCTTCCAGCACAACGAGCGGCCCGCGGCACCGTGCGGACTAATCGTCTCTTAGGCTCCGAGGTGCCGCAGGGCTCCTGGCTGTTTGTGCCGATACCGACCGGCACGGAGACGTGGACACGCGGGGCAGAGGCTCTGTGCGGGAGGGGAGCACTCACCGATGGGGATCTTCATGGGGGGGGATCCACCGGGGGCTGGAAAGAGGGAAGAGAGAACCCAGGCACCGGCTGTCCTGCGTGGTGCGACAGGCGCACCGACCTACGACTGATTCTTTATGGGGTCACAGGCACGCAGGTACCCGGATCCCAGGATGGAGACACGGAGGCCCACGGAGGCACCCACATACCTGGGATCCTGCCGGGGGGATACGGACACCGCACACCACGTGTCCCGGACCCGGGAAGCCTCGCCCCGCAGCATGGTTCGGGGCGGTGGTCACACGATCGCTACTGGGGTACCAGAGAGGCCCCAGCGCACCCACACAACAGGGACTGGCACACGGCGGGGACAGGGCCTCGCTCGCACTCACATCGCGTCCCTGCGGGAAGGCGAACCCCTCACGGAACCCCCGCTCCGTTGCCCCCGCTGTCCGCTATCCGCGGAGCCTGGCACACAAGAGACTGGATCCCAGCCCCGCAAGCTGGACGGGGACAAATGGATCTTCCCGACAGCCAGACTTGGCCGCGGGGCGGAGGCCAGGAACACGCGTGTCCTTCCCCTGCCTCGCGTGGGCTGCGGCTGGCAGACCCGCCGCGCCGGCCGGGGGAGCCCCACGAGCGGCCCCACACGAGGGCGCAGAGTCTCCGGGCGTTGCTGCTTCGGATCCTCCGCTATGAGCGGCGCGGAGACTCCAGCGGCCCCCGCCCGGGAGCGATTCGGCCTGTGTGGGCCGGAGCATCGGCCCTGTCCGCGTTCGCAGCCCGCGTGTCCCTCGCCAGCGCGTCCGCCCGGGTCCCGCTGCCCCCTCCGGCCAGCGCCCAGCCCGCGCCGCAGCGTTTGACACCGGAGCTTGGAATCAGCACTACCAGCCGGGCCCCGTGGCGGGGGCCTGTGATCCCAGCGCCCGGGAGGCTGAGGCCGGCGGATCCCTTGAGCTCGGGAGTTCTGGGCTGCAGGGGGCTGTGCCGAGCGGGTGTCCGCACTGAGGGCGGCATCGACATGGGGGTCCCTGGAGAGCCGGGGGTCCCCAGGTTGCCTAAGGAGGGGCGAACCGGCCCAGGTCGGGAACGGAGCAGGTCAAAGCTCCCGTGCCGCTCAGCGGGGGGATGGCGCCTGCGAACAGCCCCTGCAGCGCAGCCTGGGCGAGACAGGGAGACCCGGCCTCTCTTTATGCCGGGCCGGTAGTGGGAGGGGAAACCCGCAGGCTGGGCATCCTGAATTGGGGGATGGACGCGACCTTGCGCCAGGGACCAGACACTCTGGACGGGGAAATAAGGGCTCGGACCTAACGCCAGAGCCCTTGCATGGGGTGGAGAGAGGGAGACCCACGTTGCCATATGCCTGGACAGGGCCAAAGGGGCGGGGCAGCCGTACTGTGAATGGGGGCAGGGGGGCGCCTTCATGGGGTCAGAGGCCCATAGGCCCCTTTCAACCCTTCTGAATGGAGAAGAGCGGAGGCTTCCACACCCCAGAGATCCGTAATGACTTGGGAACATGCAGAGACTCAACAATTAACCCGGAGGGGGAGGGGCCCTCGACAACCTTAGCGGGCTGCCCCTCCCCCCCCAGGATCCTTGGGTGTGAGGATGTGTCTTGCGTCACAGGGGGCTCAGCCCAGATGATCCCGCGGTCCCCTCTGACCCATTTCCCAGGGTGTGTCCTTGGTGCTTTCACCCCGCGCGGTGCCGGGCCGACGCAGACAGCGCTCGCGCTCCTGTTTCCCTGAAGGGTCGGCGACAGAGCTTCCCCAGACAAGCTGAGCCTACAGCGTGGAGGGGGAGAAGAGTTCGAATCCCGCGTGGAGGGGGAGAAGAGTTCGAATCCCGCGTGGAGGGGGAGAAGAGTTCGAATCCCGCTCCCTGCGCCGCTGAGCTGCTGTCTGGGCTAAATGGCGCCTCGATGCGGTGATTGGCGGTAGGTTTGGAGTCCCCGGGGGCCCAGGGCGAGGGGAGCCAGGTCAGCAGCGGAGCAGGTGGAATGTCCGGGGCCAATGGAGAGCGGGGCGCGCCCGGGGCTAGCAGCGACCGAGCCAGACCCGGTGTCTTTACGCAGCCCCGCGCCCCCTTGTCGGTATCGGGGCTGGGCCCGAGGACCCGGGTCCGGTGTTGTCACCTCGCGGGGACGCGCCGTAAACAAATCAGAGCTGCAGCATCAGCTGGGTTCCAGGGGCCGGCTGCGGCCAGCGCACGTCGGCGGAGTGTGAAGGTGGAAGCGGGGAGAGAGAAACCCAGCCGGCCCGGTGGCGGGGGCCTGTGATCCCAGCGCCCGGGAGGCTGAGGCTGGCGGATCCCTTGAGCTCGGGAGTTCTGGGCTGCAGGGGGCTGTGCCGAGCGGGTGTCCGCACTGAGGGCAGCATCGACATGGGGGTGCTGAGGGTCCCCAGGTTGCCGAAGGAGGGGCGAACCAGCCCAGGTCAGGAATGGAGCAGGTCAAAGCCTCCATGCTGCTCAGTAGTGGGATGGTGCCTGTGAATAGCCCCTGAGGGAGACCTGGCCACTTTTGAGCCCCCCCCAATCTACTGCTGAGGGGGGGGGGCAGCCTCATGGAGGGCTCCTGGGGTGTCTGGGAGGAGAGTGCATAGGAAAGGGGCTGGCACGTGATAAGGGCTCATGCTCCCCCCTCTTTTTCATCCTCTGTGTGTTTTCTGTGCTTCTGTGACGGCGTGTTGGGGTCCCCCATCTCCTGCACCCCGAAATGGCACAAACAGACCGCACCAGCCGGTGGAATAGAGGAAGTTTATTGCCTCTCCAGGATACAGCACAGCACAGATGTAGTCTGGTCACAGAGCTGGGCTAGGATGCCTCAGGCCCCCTTGAGATGGGGGAGACTGGGCCCCTAAACTCCAGCCCCTTTCCCTAGCCTGTCTCCTCCATGCTCCCAGACAGCCAGCAACTAACTAACCCTCTTCCAGCCCTGCCCCCCATCCAGGGCAGCATTCCCCCTTCCTTTGTTCCTCTCCATGGGGGGTGGCTGGCCATACTGGTTTGCATAGTGACTCATCCTGTTTTGGGTCGTGGTACCCACGGCAGCCAGTGGGGGTTACCCCAGAGCCAGCAGCATAGAAACCAGCCAGGTACCCCCACTACGTCACAGCTTCTCTGTGTCCTTCTGCAGGTGGTGAGGCCATCAACTCCATCCTGCTGAAGAGGGTCATTGGGATGGGAAACCTGGGCGCAACCGTGGCCAGATTTGCTGCCTTGACATTCCCCAACTGTGGTGGCACCATAGATGGGACACACATCCCGATACTAAAACTCTTCCAGCCCTGCCCCGTAGCCAGGGGCAGCATTCCACCTACTGGCTGGTGGAGTCTGTCCGTGCCATTTCGGGGATGCAGGAGACCGGAAAACCCCAACACGCTGTCCACTGGTGTCAGGAGCGGGATGCACTGCACCCCGTGGATGGAGCTCCCAGCGGCAAGCGACAAGGCGTAGCAGAAGCAAGAGCCCTGGAGCCAGGCGTGCTGGAGACAGAGCGAAGCGGTTCCTGAGAATCATGGGGTGCTGCAGCACTAGACTGGTGAGTCTGCACCGAGGGGCCCAGCGGGCAGATGCCCTACGCCCAACTCTTGAAGGCAGAGCTGGTGAAGCTGTGCAGAGAAAAGGGTTTGCCTTTGCGGAAAGCAACCAAAGCCCAGCTGATTGCCAGGCTGGGGGAGAATGACCAGTTATGGGGCCAGGATCTTGTCGCCGTGGGGAGCAGCTAGAACCCCCCGTGGGAGCGTGTCAGGCTCTGAGAGGGGGCGGGGCACTGGAGCCCGCAGGAGAGATGGGACAGCTTCCCCGTGGAGGCCTGCAAGCCGTAGCCCATCTAGGGCAGAAGCCAGCCCAGCAGAGCTGCGGCGGCTGGAGATCCAGCTGCGGATGAAGGAACTGGAAGAAGAGAACCAAGAGAAGGAGCGCCAAGATTGAGAGAGGGACCGCCAGGACCGAGAGAGGCAGCGACAGCATGAGCTGGCCATGGCAGAGCGGAGAACCGGAGGGGCCCCAGCTGTGCCAAGAGTGGATGGGCCCCAGGGCTGCCAGAGGCTTGGAGAGGCTCGTGGTGGCCCAACTGAAGGACATGGGTGACATAGACGGGTTCCTCAGCTCCTTTGAGAGGGCCTGTGGACTGCAACGGGTTCCCCCAGCTGACTGGCTGCAGGAGTTCATCCCTGCACTGAACCAGGAGGCGGCCGGAGTGCTCAGCCAGCTGGAGGACCTACAGCCAGGGGATTACAACCGAGTCAAGGAGGCCCTGCTGCACAAGTTCGGGCTGACCCCCGAGATGTACAGGAAGAAGTTCCGGGGGGTGCAGAAAGGGCCACAGGAGACCTATGTGGACCTGGCCTCCCGCCTGGCGCAATACTGCCGCAAGTGGGTGTCTGGAGTCGGAGCCCAGACCGCAGAGGAGCTGCTCATGCTGGTCATGATGGAGCAGTTCTATGAGGCGTGCCCACCCAAACTGAGGCTGTGGCTAAAGGATGGGAGACCAGAGACCCCCCAGGAGGCCGGGAGGCTGGCGGATGAGTTCACGGAGAGCCGGTCCGGGGGTGAACGGGAGTCCCGGAGAGAAAGGGAATCGCGCAGAGACCAGTTCTCGGCTGAGCGACAGAGAGAGGCACCTCTGAGGTGAGCCCCAGGGACCACGTCCAGTCATTGGTGCCCCAGAAAACCAGCCAGGACCCGGGCAGAGCCGGTCCAAAACAGCCCGCAGAACCTAACTTGCCATCGCTGTGGGCAACGAGGCCACAAGAGGGCTCAATGCACCAGGCACAAGAACAGGTCCCATGACCTGGGCCGTTCCAGGGTTAACTAGCTGGGGCTGGGGGAAGGGCAGGCTGCCCCAGAGGCAGGGGCTGGCAGGCAAACCTCAGCTCAGTGTGGGGGGAAGGATGCTCAGTGCACCTCCCTTGGGAGGTCTGACCCTCGGGAGGAGGATTTCTCTGTGTACCGTGTGGGGGCAGGGCGGCCCCTGCAGAGCGACTGCCTCATACCCCTGGAGGTGGATGGTAGGAAGGTGACGGGTTTCTGGGACACGGGGGCGGAGGTAACGCTGGCCCGATCCGACATAGTGACCCCAGACAGGGTATTACCCCACACCCAGCTGACCCTGAAGGGCATAGACGGGTCCCCATTTAAGGTGCCTGTAGCCAGGGTGCATCTGAAATGGGGGGCAAGGAAGGTCTCAAGGAAGTGGGGGTGCACCCGCACTTGCCCACCGAGATGCTGATGGGGAACGACCCAGAGGAGTGGCGATCTCAGGTAGGCGGTGCCCCCAGCCCCTCGTTTGCAACTCAGAAGAAGGTGACGTCAGAGCTGCCCCAGGAAAGCTGCAGCCGGAGCTGGGAACAGGGGCGCGCGGTTCGGATCCCGGTCCCAGCTCCGGCTGTCGCGCGCTGACCGGCCCATGAAGGGGGAGACGCAAACTTGGCCCGTTCCCTGCTGCCCCCGCCTGGCCGCAGGGAGCCGCCGCGGGCAGGGCTGCAGAGCGGAGCTGCGGGGCCCAGGCCAGGCAGACCCCAGACCCGCCCGTGCGCGGCAGGGGGCTGAGGCGGGTCCCTCTCGCAGTCCAGGGGCTGCCCCCTGCTGGGCTGCGCTGGTATCGGGGCGAAATTGTGCCCGTGCAGCGCACTGGGGGTGATGAATTTCTGCGAAGTTCGGGGTCCCCGGGGGGCCCTATTAGCGCCCGCTCCGCGCCAGGCGCCGGTTCCCTCCGGCCCAGCCCAGCGCGCGGCAGCGGAGTGTGAAGGTGGAAGCGGGGAAACGGAAACCCAGCCGGGCCCCGTGGCGGGGGCCTGTGATCCCAGCGCCCGGGAGGCTGAGGCCGGCGGATCCCTTGAGCTCGGGAGTTCTGGGCTGCAGGGGGCTGCGCTGAGCGGGTGCCTGCACCGAGGGCGACATCGACATGGGGGTCCCTGGGGAGCCGGGGGTCCCCAGGTTGCCTAAGGAGGGGTGAACCGGCCCAGGTCAGGAACAGAGCAGGTCAAAGCTCCTGTGCCGCTCAGCGGGGGGATGGCGCCTGTGAACAGCCCCTGCAGCGCAGCCTGGGCGAGACAGGGAGACCCGGCCTCCTTTTATAAAGAGCCCCATGTGGGTAACGAGGCATCCATGCAATAGGGATGGGGGAGGCACTCAGGTGTCAGGGATCTTCAAAGCATGAACAGACCCCAACTATTCTGGATGGGCAGAGAGGGGGTTGCCGCCCTGCTTCGTGAAATCTGGAGGCAACTCCAGGGCTCACAACTCCAGTTTCTCCCACCAAAACCTGCACACACAGAATCAGAGAATCCCAGGGCGGGAAGAGACCTCAGGAGTCATCAAGTCCAGCCCCCTACCCAAGGCAGGACCAACCCCAACTAAGTCAACCCAGCCAGGGCTTTGTGAAGCTGAGACAGCCTAAGGAAAGGGGCTGGAGTTTAGGGGCCCAGTCTCCCCCATCTCAAGGGGGCTGAGGCATCCTAGGCCTGCCCTGGAACCAGATGACATCTGTGCTGTGCTGTATCCTGGAGAGGCACTAAACTCCCTCTATTCTACTGGCTGGTGGAGTCTGTCCGTGCCATTACCGGGTGCAGGAGACGGGAAAACCGCAACCGCATCACAAACACCACTTGTGCTTCAAATTCCTTGATGCTTCTTGCCAGCGCTGCAGAATCTGCTGTGACCTGCTCAAGGTCACTGTTGGTTTTATAGTTATTAGTTCCCACATGGAGAAGCAGGAAAGGGGAGGGATCAGAAGGTTTGATCAGTTTCCGAAGACTCAGCAGCACGTGGTCCCCAACGCGGTGCCCACGGGCACTATGGCGCCTACCAGGACATTTATGTGCGCCCGCCTAGCGCCACCCCCGGCAGCCCCGCGCAGTGCCCGCCACCCCAAAAGGTTGGGGACCACTGCTCTCAGGCTGTGCATAAAAGGAGGCCTGGTCGTTCCTGGCCTCTCTTTATGCAGCCCCCTTTGTTGGGGAGGGGAGCACCCACCCCAATGGGGATCCGCAGTTGGGCGGAGGGAGACACCCTGGCACCGGGCAACTTAGAAGCGCGAACGGGCTCCCCCCAGGCCAAACGCCCTGGATGGGGGGCACCGCCCCACCACTAATCATGTGGGGGCAGTGACAGGGAACCTCCCATCCCCCCTGGACGGGACGCGGGGCTACCCCCGCACCTGGGGTCTGGTCTGCCGGGCCATGCTGCCGTGGAGGAACAGATCAGATGCTTCTCTGCGCTGTTTGCCTTCCGTCAAGGCCGCGATCCCAGGCTGTGCGAGAGCTCCTCTCCCACCCGAGTGGGTGGGGGCCGCTTCACCCCCCATGCGGGGTCTCCGGGAGGCGGTGCGCACCCCATCTTCCCAGTCAGGACAGCAGCCGAACGGTGTCTCCGATCCCTCCTTGAAGATCCACAGCGCATGGGCCCCCTAATTCCGGATTCTCACCATGTGCAACAAAAGAGGCCGGGTCTCCCTGTCTCGCCCAGGCTGCGCTGCAGGGGCTGTTCGCAGGCGCCATCCCCCCGCTGAGCGGCACGGGAGCTTTGACCTGCTCCGTTCCCGACCTGGGCCGGTTCGCCCCTCCTTAGGCAACCTGGGGACTCCGGCTCTCCAGGGACCCCCATGTCGATGCCGCCCTCGGTGCGGACACCCGCTCGGCACAGCCCCCTGCAGCCCAGAACTCCCGAGATCAAGGGATCCGCCGGCCTCAGCCTCCCGGGCGCTGGGATCACAGGCCCCCGCCACGGGGCCCGGCTGGCAGCGCTCGCTCCCAGATCAGCCTCAAACGCTGCGGCGCGGGCTGGGCGCTGGCCGGGGAGGGGGGGGGGGCAGCGGGACCCGGGCGGACGCGCTGGCGAGGGACACGCGGGCTGCGAACGCGGACAGGGCCGATGCTCCGGCCCACACAGGCCGAATCGCTCCCGGGCGGGGGCCGCTGTGAATGACCCGGCCTCTTTTGATGCTGCCGCCAGCCGTGCAGCCCGTAGGGGGAGGGGAGCACCCCCGCGATGGGGGCCCTGAATTTGCGGGGAGGCGCCAGGACCGTGACGTGGAGAACTGAGGCCCCGCACAGCAGGGCTCCCGGGGGGGTCACAGCGGTACCGACCTACCAGGGATGATGTGCGGGGTGTAAGCGGCACCCGCGCGAGCCGGATCCCGAACGGGGCCGGGGCGGCAAACTCCAAAGGGCAGCAAGTCGGTGGGTAGCGTGGGAGCGTCTCGCCACGTGGCCCGTGTTAATGGGGAAGAACAGGGGCATCCGCGCAACAGCGATCTCCGATGGGTGGGACTCCCCCCTCCCTCCGCTATTATAAAGGGGGAGGGGGCACCAGGGAGCCTTAGCAGCCTGGAGAAATCCCGCATCCATAAGACTCTTCCCGTTGGGGAAAGATGGAGGAACCCGACTTCCGGAGATGTTTAACGGGGCCATCGCACCCGCCCAGCGGGAAGGGGGAAGGGTTGGGGTACAGCGGAAGCCACACGCTGGTGTCCGGGCCTAGGAGGAAGCCAAACACCGCAGAGGACCAGCTGGTCTGACCCACCCTGGTAGCATGTCCTGGGTGTGACCGAGTCTCTTATTCAGCCACCCACCAGGGCTGCGGAACAGGCTGGAAGGGAGCAACGGAGATCCCGTCCTGCAGGGAGCCCGGGAAGCGCGAGAGGCAGCCCCCTGCTACACGCCTGCCAAGCAGCCTCCCACCCACGCCCCGCACTGGGGTCATCTGGGGGTGAAACACGGGCCAGCACGTGGAGGTTTCTCAGCGGCAGGTGGCGGGGGGTACCCACGTGCAGGCTGTGATTCAGCGCAGGTGGAACAGGGACCCCCGGCCCCGTAGCGTGGGGAGCGGATCGCCAGGTGTCCCGCGTTGTGCGGGCTTCCCACCAGGTGTCCCCCCGCTCCGGTCCCTTCTTAAGCGCCCTGAGAATTTGTCCATGGCTTGGCCTGGGGCTGTGCCACCCGCAAGGAGAGACCCCGAAAGGCGCCTGAGCTCAGTGCTTGGAGCGACCCCAGGGAAGCGGCTGCGACAGCCCGGAGTCCAGGGGAGGAGAATTCAGATTCCGGTCCCTACTCTGGCCGCTGCGCCCCGCAACCAGGAGCGGGGCTGCGAGGAGCGGGGCGAGAGCGCGGCTCCCTGCTCCCCCTCTGGCCAGCGCGCAGACCCGCGCGCGGCGCTGCGAGCGGGACCTTGGAGACACCGAGCGAGGCCGCCCAGACCCTCCCGCGAGCCCTGCGCGCCGCCAGGGGGCTGAGGGGCGGGTCTCACAGCCCGGGGGCTGCCCCCTGCTGGGCTGAGCTGGGGATCCGGCCAGCGCAAGCCCAGCGCGCGGCAGCGGAGTGTGAAGGTGGAAGCGGGGAGAGGGCAACCCAGCCGGGCCCCGTGGCGGGGGCCTGTGATCCCAGCGCCCGGGAGGCTGAGGCCGCCGGATCCCTTGAGCTCGGGAGTTCTGGGCTGCAGGGGGCTGTGCCGAGCGGGTGTCCGCACTGAGGGCAGCATCGACATGGGGGTCCCTGGGGAGCCGGGGGTCCCCAGGTTGCCTAAGGAGGGGCGAACCGGCCCAGGTCGGGAACGGAGCAGGTCAAAGCTCCCGTGCCGCTCAGCGGGGGGATGGCGCCTGTGAACAGCCCCTGCAGCGCAGCCTGGGCGAGACAGGGAGACCCGGCCTCCTTTTATGCCGCCCCTCGGATCTCATGCCTGAGATTCTGCATGGGGAGGAGGGTGTTAAGGGACACGAGCTGCCGTGCGCCTGCACAGAAACACGGGAGCGTCCGCGCACCGTGAACAGGGCAGGGGAGCTCGCTCTTGCGGTCGCCCCTATGCACCCGCACAGCTCAGATTCTTCCTGGCTTGGGCAAACCCACAGACTCCGCGGGTGGGGCGGTTCCTGCTATTCCCATTCAGGAGATGGGGGTGGGGCGGATGTCTGGGTGCCCGTTGGCGCTTTGAAAATCGCTGGTCCCGAAGAGCCTCCCTCAACCGAACCGACATCGTGTGAACGCGCTTCCCTTCTCTCTCCCCGCCCCGCAACAAAAGAGGCCGGGTCTCCCTGTCTCGCCCGGGCTGCGCTGCAGGGGCTGTTCGCAGGCGCCATCCCCCCGCTGAGCGGCACGGGAGCTTTGACCTGCTCCGTTCCCGGCCTGGGCCGGTTCGCCCCTCCTTAGGCAGCCTGGAGACCCCCGGCTCCCCAGGGACCCCCATGTCGATGCCGCCCTTGGTGCGGACACCCGCTCGGCACAGCCCCCTGCAGCCCAGAACTCCCGAGCTCCAGGGATCCGCCGGCCTCAGCCTCCCGGGCGCTGGGATCACAGGCCCCCGCCACGGGGCCCGGCTGGCAGCGCTCGCTCCCAGATCAGCCTCAAACGCTGCGGCGCGGGCTGGGCGCTGTTCGGGGGGGGGGCGCAGCGGGGACCCGGGCGGACGCGCTGGCGAGGGACACGCGGGCTGCGAACGCGGACAGGGCCGATGCTCCGGCCCACACAGGCCGAATCGCTCCCGGGCGGGGGCCGCTGGAGTCTCCGCGCCGCTCACAGCGGAGGATCCGGATCCGCAACGCCCCGAGACTCTGCGCCCTCGTGTGGGGCCGCTCGCGGGGCTCCCCCGGCCGGCGCGGCGGGGCAGGGGGACCCGGCCTCTTTCCATGCAGTCTCCCTTGCGGGGGAGGGGCGCATCCACACGGAGGGGTCCTGAATTAAGGAGGCACCAGGATTCTTGACAGCGCGAACGGACCCAGACGCCACGTGACCGGGCTGGGCACAGGGGGGCTCGCTGCGCTGATTCCCGGAGCCTCGTAGCAAGCTCGAGGGCTCGCAACTCGCGTTTCTCTCTCCGCCCCCCCTCCCCCCGCCCCAATAATGTAGTCACGTGACCCCGCGGGCAGCCCTTTCGCAGGGACCCGAATCCTTCCCTGCACTACAAGTTAAAAAGCACCAGTCCCCTTCGGAAAGAGCAGGGCTTTGCCATGGGAACCTGCACGTGTGTGTTGCACCGAGAGAGAGGCTGCAGTTGGATCTGTTTCACTGAAGAGGGGTGTGACGACGTGTTGGGGTTTTCCCGTCTCCTGCACCCCCCGTAATGGCCCGAACAGACTCCACCAGCCAGTAGAATAGAGGGAGTTTATTGCTTCTCCAGGATACAGCACAGCACAGATGTCATCAGGTTACAGGGCAGGCCTAGGAGACCTAAGCCCCCCTTGAGATGAGGGGAGGCTGGGCCCTACAATCCCAGCCCCCTCCTTAGCTCCTCCATGCTGCCAGACCGAAACTAACCAACTCTCTTCCAGCCCTGCCCCCTAGCCAGGGGCCGCATTCCACCTTCCTTTGTTTCTCTCCCTGGGGGGTAGCTGGTTGGACAGGTTGAGAGACCCTTTTTGCATATTGACTCATCCCCTGTCCTGCTGGGCCATGCTACAGCCAGCAGCCAGTGGGGGTCACCCACAGCCCACTGCCCAGCATAGCAACCAGCAAGGTACCCCCACTATGTCACAGAGGGGTTACCTGAGACAATTAGTGGCTTCTCTTCAATACCTGCCCAGGGGCAACTGATTTACAAGGATCAGCAAGTCAGCAGAGGAAGGTGGAACAAGCCCCTTTCTGCCTGAAATCGAGGTCACAAAATTCCAAATGCAAATAACAATGTTTAATAACATGGATCGATAACTGTGGTGGCACATCGTGGTCCCCCGCCTCCTGCACCACCGTAGTGGCACCAACAGACTCCACCAGCCAGTAGAATGGAGGGAGTTTTTTGCTTCTCCAGGATACAGCACAGCACAGATGTCATCTGGTTACAGGAACTGGGGCTAAGAAGCCTCAGTGCCCCCCCTTGAGATGGGGGTGGCTGGGCCCTACAATCCCAGCCCCCCTCCCTAGCTCCTTCTCCCCTGCTTCCCAGACACCCAACTAAAAACCGTCCCTTCCAGCCCTGCCCCCCAGCCAGGGGCGACTTCCTTTGTTCCTCTCCCTGGGGGGTAACTGGTAGAACAGGTTACCTCCCTGTCCCATCAGCTACTCGGCTGCGCCATGGTACAGACAGCAGCCAGTGGGGGTGTGATGGCGCGTTGGGGTTCCCCAGTCTCCTGCAGCCCCGGAATGGCACGAACAGACTTCACCAGCCAGTAGAATACAGGTAGTTTATTGCTTCTCCACGATACAGCACAGCACAGATGTAATCTAGTTACAGGAACTGGGGGCTAAGAGGCCTCAGTGCCCCCTTTGAGATAGGGGAATCCCAGCCCCCTCCCCAGTTCCTTCTCCCCTGCTTTCCAGCCAGGAACTAACTCCCCCTCTCCAAGCCCTGCCCCCAGACAGGGCAGCATTCCACCTCCCTTTGTTTCTCCCCATGGGGGGTTGGCTGGTTCAACCGGTATGGAGTCATCTTTGCATAATAAGGTTTTCCCTGCTGGGTCTTGCTCCAGACAGCAGAGGTCACCACAGCCCAGCAAGTACCCCCACTACGTCACAGTGGGGGTCACCCACAGCCCAAGCCTAGCAACCAGCAAGGTACCCACACTACATCACAAAAGAGTAAAGGGTAGAAATAAATGGTCAGTTTTCCGAATGGAGAGAGATAACTAGTGTAGTCCCCCAAAGGCCTGTCCTGGGACCAATGCTATATGACTATAAATGATCAAGAGAAAGCGGTAAACAGGGAGGGGGCAAAATTTGCAGATGATACTAAACTGCTCAAGATAGTTAAGACCAAAGCAGACTGTGAAGAGCTTCAAAAGGATCTCTCCAAACTAAGTGATTGGGCAACAAAATAGCAAATGAAATTTAACGATGAATGTAAAGTAATGCACATTGGAAAAAATAATCCCAACTATAAATATACAATATAATGGGGACTACTTTAGCTAGAACTACTCAAGAGAGAGATCTTGGAGTCATTGTGGATAGTTCTCTGAAAACATCCACTCAGTGTGCAGCAGCAGTCAAAAAAGCAAATAGAATGTTAGGAATAATTTTAAAAGGGTTAGAGAATATGACAGAAAATATCTTAATGACTCTTTATAAAACATGGTACACCCACATCTTGAATACTGCATCCAGATGTGGTCGCCTCATCTCAAAAAGGATTGGAAAAGGTTCAAGAAAGGGCAACAAAAATGATTAAGGGTTTAGAACCAGTCCCATATGAAGAAAGATTAAAAAGACTTGGACTTTTCAGTTAGAAAAGAGGAGACTAGGTGGGGGATATGATAGAGGTCTATAAAATCATGACCGGTATGGAAAAAGTGAATAAGGAAAAGTTATTTACGGATTCCCACAATATAAGAACTAGGGGTCACCAAATTAAATTAATAGGCAGCAGGTTTAAAACAAACAAAAGGAAGTTTTTCTTCACTCAGCGCACAGTCAACCTGTGGAACTCCTTGTCAGAAGATTTGGTGAAGGATAGGACTTTAACAGGGTTCAAAAAAAGAGCTAGATAGATTCCTGGAGGTTAGGTCCATCAATGACTGTTAGCCAGGATGGGTAGGAATGGTGTCCCTAGACTGTTTGGAGCTGGGTGACAGGGGAGGGATCCCATGAGGATTACCTGTTGTGTCCCCTCCCTGTGGGGCACCTAGCATGGGCCACTGTCAGCAGACAGGACACTGGGCTGGATGGACCGTTGATCTGACCCAGTCTGGCCGTTCTTATGTTTTTAATTAACACTGAGGCTTATGGTCGAGACCGCAGCTCAGGAAATTCCCCATGGCAGGTAGTAGCTACGTAAATCAGGCAGCTCCTCTGCAACACATCTAGTGTGTGGATACCCGCATCCCCTTTTAGGAGCCCTGGTATATGGGTACCTCCCCTCCCCCCTCCAGTTCTGGATCTCAGCTGTGTGATTGGCCTCCATTCCCTCCCAACAGGCTGTGCATAAAAGGAGGCCGGGTCTCCCTGTTTCGCCCGGGCTGCGCGGCAGGGGCTGTTCACAGGCGCCATCCACCCGCTGAGCGGCACGGGAGCTTTGATCTGCTCCGTTTCCGGCCTGGGCCGGTTCGCCCCTCCTTAGGCAACCTGGAGACCCCCGGCTCCCCAGGGACCCCCATGTCGATGCCACCCTCGGTGCGGACACCCGCTCGGCACAGCCCCCTGCAGCCCAGAACTCCCGAGCTCAAGGGATCCGCCGGCCTCAGCCTCCCGGGCGCTGGGATCACAGGCCCCCGCCACGGGGCCCGGCTGGGTTGCCCTCTCCCCGCTTCCACCTTCACACTCCGCTGCCGCGCGCTGGGATTGCGCTGGCCGGACCCCCAGCTCAGCCCAGCAGGGGGCAGCCCCCGGGCTGTGAGACCCGCCCCTCAGCCCCCTGGCGGCGCGCAGGGCTCGCGGGAGGGTCTGGGCGGCCTCGCTTGGTGTCTCCAAGGTCCCGCTCGCAGCGCCGCGCGGGGGTCTGCGCGCTGGCCAGAGGGGGAGCAGGGAGCCGCGCTCTCGCCCCGCTCCTCGCAGCCCCGCTCCTGGTTGCGGGGCGCAGCAGCCAGCGCAGGGACCGGAATGTGAATTCTCCTCCCCTGGACTCCGGGCTGTCGCAGCCGCTTCCCTGGGGTGGCTCCAAGCACTGAGCTCAGGCGCCTTTCGGGGTCTCTCCCTGCGGGTGGCACAGCCCCAGGCCCAGCCATGGACAAATTCTCAGGGCGCTTAAGAAGGGACCGGAGCGGGGGACACCTGGTGGGAAGCCCGCACAACGCGGGACACCTGGCGATCCGCTCCCCACGCTACGGGGCCGGGGGTCCCTGTTCCACCTGCGCTGAATCACAGCCTGCACGTGGGTACCCCCCCCCCGCCACCTGCCGCTGAGAAACCTCCACGTGCTGGCCCGTGTTTCACCCCCAGTGACCCCAGTGCGGGGCGTGGGTGGGAGGCTGCTTGGCAGGCGTGTAGCAGGGGGCTGCCTCTCGCGCTCCCCGGGCTCCCTGCAGGACGGGATCCCCGTTTCTCCCTTCCAGCCTGTTCCGCAGCCCTGGTGGGTGGCTGAATAAGAGACTCGGGCACACCCCGGACATGCTACCAGGGTGGGTCAGACCAGCTGGTCCTCTGCGGTGTTCGGCTTCCTCCTAGGCCCGGACACCAGCGTGTGGTTCCGCTGTACCCCAACCCTTCCCCCTTCCCGCTGGGCGGGTGCGATGGCCCCGTTAAACATCTCCGGAAGTCGGGTTCCTCCATCTTACCCCAACGGGAAGAGTCTTATGGATGCGGGATTTCTGCAGGCTGCTAAGGCTCCCTGGTGCCCCCTCCCCCTTTATAATAGCGGAGGGAGGGGGGAGTCCCACCCATCGGAGATCGCTGTTGCGCGGATGCCCCGGTTCCTCCCCATTAACACGGGCCACGTGGCGAGACGCTCCCACGCTACCCACCGACTTGCTGCCCTTTGGAGTTTGCCGCCCCGGCCCCGGTCGGGATCCGGCTCGCGCGGGAGCCGCTTACACCCCGCACATCATCCCCGGTAGGTCGGTACCGCTGTGACCCCCCCGGGAGCCCTGCTGTGCGGGGCCTCAGTTCTCCACGTCACGGTCCTGGCGCCTCCCCGCAAATTCAGGGCCCCCATCGCGGGGGTGCTCCCCTCCCCCTACGGGCTGCACGGCTGGCGGCAGCATAAAAAGAGGCCGGGTCATTCACAGCGGCCCCCGCCCGGGGAGCGATTCGGCCTGTGTGGGCCGGAGCATCGGCCCTGTCCGCGTTCGCAGCCCGCGTGTCCCTCGCCAGCGCGTCCGCCCGGGTCCCGCTGCCCCCCCCCCCCCCCCAGCCCGCGCCGCAGCGTTTGAGGCTGATCTGGGAGCGAGCGCTGCCAGCCGGGCCCCGTGGCGGGGGCCTGTGATCCCAGCGCCCGGGAGGCTGAGGCCGGCGGATCCCTTGAGCTCGGGAGTTCTGGGCTGCAGGGGGCTGTGCCGAGCGGGTGTCCGCACCGAGGGCGGCATCAACATGGGGGTCCCTGGGGAGCCGGGGGTCCCCAGGTTGCCTAAGGAGGAGCGAACCGGCCCAGGTCGGGAACGGAGCAGGTCAAAGCTCCCGTGCCGCTCAGCGGGGGGATGGCGCCTGCGAACAGCCCCTGCAGCGCAGCCCGGGCGAGACAGGGAGACCCGGCCTCTTTTGTTGGGGAGGGGAGCACCCCACGCTGGGGATCCGCAGTTGGGGGGACGGAGACATCCTGGCCCCGGGCATCTTAAAAGCGCGAACGCCCTCCCCCCACACCAAGTGCCCTGTATGGCCAGCACCTCCCAACCACTGATCATGTGGGGGCAGTAACGGGAACCTCCCACCCCCCTTGGACGGGACGCGGGGCTACCCCCGCACCTGGGGTCTGGTCTGCCAGGCCATGCTGCCGTGGAGGAACAGATCAGATGCTTCTCTGCGCTGTTTGCCTTCTGTCAAGGCCGCGATCCCAGGCTGTGCGAGAGCTCCGCTCCCCCCAGCCTTTAATACTCGCCCGTGCATAGGGCCTCCGCCCTGCGCAGTAGGGATGCTGTAGATGCGGGTGTCCAGCCTGCTGATCTTGTCCCTTGCCCCTCCCCCTCCGGGGTACTAGCGGAGTCTGTGGGTTTGCCCAAGGAAGGGACCCCCCCGGTTCTGCCCAATTCCGAACGGACCAAGGGACCCTTCGGCGTCTCTGACCCCATGAACTTAGTCCCTTGAGCGGTGTCGCCTGCCCCCCATTCAGTGTCCGGGGTGTGTGGGTCTGTATCCCCCCCATAGGGTCCCAGCTCTGTGGGGGACCTTCGTGTCCAAGAGACACGAGTGGGTGGGGGCCGCTTCACCCCCCATGCGGGGTCTCCGGGAGGCGGTGCGCACCCCATCTTCCCAGTCAGGACAGCAGCCGAACGGTGTCTCCGATCCCTCCTTGAAGACCCACAGCGCATGGGCCCCCTAATTCCGGATTCTCACCATGTGCAACAAAAGAGGCCGGGTCTCCCTGTCTCGCCCGGGCTGCGCTGCAGGGGCTGTTCGCAGGCGCCATCCCCCCGCTGAGCGGCACGGGAGCTTTGACCTGCTCCGTTCCCGGCCTGGGCCGGTTCGCCCCTCCTTGGACAACCTGGGGACCCCCGGCTCCCCAGGGACCCCCATGTCGATGCCGCCCTCGGTGCGGACACCCGCTCGGCACAGCCCCCTGCAGCCCAGAACTCCCGAGCTCAAGGGATCCGCCGGCCTCAGCCTCCCGGGCGCTGGGATCACAGGCCCCCGCCACCGGGCCCGGCTGGCAGCGCTCGCTCCCAGATCAGCCTCAAACGCTGCGGCGCGGGCTGGACGCTGGCCGGGGGGGGGGGGGGGGGGCGCAGCGGGGACCCGGGCGGACGCGCTGGCGATGGACACGCGGGCTGCGAACGCGGACAGGGCCGATGCTCCGGCCCACACAGGCCGAATCGCTCCCGGGCGGGGGCCGCTGGAGTCTCCGCGCCGCTCACAGCGGAGGATCCGCAGCAGCAGCGCCCGGAGACTCTGCGCCCTCGTGTGGGGCCGCTCGCGGGGCTCCCCCGGCCGGCGCGGCGGGTCTGACAGCCGCAGCCCACGGGGCTCAGCCCGGCGGAACCCACGGTCCCGTCTGACCTTCAACCCCGCGACGCCATCTCCCAGGGATTGTCCGCGGGGCTCTCACCCCCGCAGTGCCGGGCCCTGCACGAGACCAGTGCGGACAGCGGGGACCCTGCACTGGGGGCCGGTACCCAGACGTCGTGCAGGCGGGGACAGAGGCTCATGGGCCCCTGCGTCTCGGAGCGTTGGACGGAGGGGAAGGGGGTCCCCAAACACGCGGGATCCCATACGGAGGGTCAGTGACTCCGCCTGAGCTCGGATCCTGCCCGGGAAGCGGCACTAACCCAGCTCCCTGAAGCCCCCTCTAGCCAGCGCCCCGCCCGCACTAGCAGAGCTGGAAGCTGGAGCTTCAGACAGCAGCTGGGCCCCATGGTGATTCCAACACCAGTGATCCCTTGAGCTCAGGAGTTCTGGGCTGCAGGGGGCTGTGCAGAGCAGGTGTTTGCACTTAGAGCAGTATCAACATGGGGGTCCCTGGGGAGCCGGGAGGTTCCTAGGTTGTCTAAGGAGCGGCAAACCGGCCCAGGTCTGGAACGGAGCAGGTCAAAGCTCCTGTGCTACTCAGCAGGGGGATGGTGCCTGTGAACAGCCCCTGCAGCACAGCCTGGGTAAGACAGGGAGACCTGCCTCCTTTTATGCAGAGCCTGTGAGAGCAGTGGTCCCCAACCTTTTTGGGTGGCGGGCTGTGACGGCGCGTTGGGGGTCCCCTGTCTCCTGCACCCCGAAATGGCACAAACAGACTGCACCAGCCGGTGGAATAGAGGAAGTTTATTGCCTCTCCAGGATACAGCCCAGCACAGATGTAGTCTGGCCACCGAGCTGGGCTAGGATGCCTCAGGCCCCCTTGAGATGGGGGAGACTGGGCCCCTAAACTCCAGCCCCTTCTCCTAGGCTCTCCTCCATGCTCTCCCACAGTAACTAACTAAATTCCCTTGCAGCCCTGCCCCCGCAGTCAGGGCAGCATCCACCTCCCTTTGTTCCTCTCCATGGGGGGTGTCTGGCCACTGGTTCAACAAGTTTGGCCTTACCTCTGCCTAGCGAGGTTTTCCCTGCTGGGTCTTGCTCCAGACAGCAGGGGTCACCACAGCCCAGCAAGTACCCCCACTACGTCACACGGGCACCCACGGGGCTGTCAGGGGTGGCGCTAGGTGGGCTCCATGGCGCCCGTGGGCACCGTGTTGGGGACCACTGTGTGAGAGAAGTGTGCTGCTTACTGGGAGCTTGTATTGAGGATGTGACCTAGAGTCTTCCGAAACTGATCAAACCTTCTGATCCCTCCCCCTTCCTGCTTCTCCATGTGGGGAGGCCTGAGTTGGGCTGCAGCAGCTGGCTCCCCCGCCTGCACGGCCGTCAATGGCGTGACATCATCATCAGGTGCCCCAAGCGCCCCATTGAAGGTGGTGCCCTAAGCGACGGCCAAGTCCACCTACAGTCACGGGCTGCCCCTGCTAACTATACAACCACGAATGACCTTGAGCAGGTCACAGCAGATTATGTTGCACTGGCAAGAAGCATCAAGGAATTTGAAGCACAAGTGGAGTTCTCGTCCATCCTTCCGGTTGAAGGAAAAGGTCCAGTTAGGGATCATCGAATTGAGGACGTAAATGTGTGCTTGCACAGGTGGTGTCGCAGAGAGGGCTTTGGTTTCTTCCACCATGGGACTGTGTTCTGGACACAAGGATTGTTAGGAAGAGATGGGATCCACCTAACCAAGAGAGGAAAGAGCATCTTTGTGGGCAGGCTGGCAAACCTAGTGTGACGGCGCGTCGGGTTTTTCCCATCTCCTGCACCCCCGTAGTGGCACGGACAGACTCCACCAGCCAGTAGAATAGAGGGAGTTTATTGCTTCCCCAGGATACAGCACAGCACAGATGTCATCTGGTTACAGGAACTGGGGCTAAGAGGCCTCAGTGCCGCCCCTTGAGATGGAGGTGGCTGGGCCCTACAATCCCAGCCCCCTCCCTAGCTCCTTCTCCCCTGCTTCCCAGACAGCAAACTAACTAACTCTCCTCCAGCCCTGCCCCCAGCCAGGGGCGGCATTCCACCTTCCTTTGTTTCTCTCCCTGGGGGGTAGCTGGTCAGACAGGTTTGGAGACCACTTTGCATAATGACTCACCCCCTGCCCTGCTGGGCCGTGCTACAGACAGCAGAGGTCACCCGCAGCCCACTGCCCAGCATAGCCACCAGCGAGTTACCCCCCACTACGTCACACCTAGTGAAGAGGGCTTTAAACTAGGCTTGTTGGGGGACAGTGACCAAAGCCTCAAGGTAAGTGAAGAATTCGGATACTGGGAAGAATCATAAAGAGGAACGAGCAACAACGGAGGACTCCCGATTCAGATGGAGAAGACAGGGCCATCAACTGGTTATCTAAGGTGTTTGTACACCAATGCAAGAAGCCTGGGAAACAAACAGGAAGAATTAGAAGCCCTGGCCCAGTCAAAGAACTATGATTTGATAGGAATAACGAGACTTGGTGGGATGACTCGCATGACTGGATCACTGTCATGGAAGGGTATAAACTGTTCAGGAAGAACAGACGGGGAGAAAAGGAGGAGGAGCTGCATTGTATGTAAGAGAGCACTATGATTGCTCAGAGCTCCAGTACTTAGAGAGAGAAAAGACTGTTGAGAGTCTGTGGGTTAAATTTAGAGGTGGAAGCAACAGGGGTGATGTTGTGGTTGGTGTCTGCTATAGACGGCCGGATCAGGTGGATGAGGTAGATGAAGCTTTCTTTGGACAACTTACAGAAGATTCCAGATCGCAGGCCCTGGTTCTCATGGGCAACTTTAATTACCCTGACATCTGTTGGGAGACCAATACGGCAATATACAGACAGTCCAGGAAGATTTTGGAGTATGTTGGGGATAACTTCTTGGTACAAGTGCTGAAGGAACCGGCCAGAGGCCATGCGCAGCTTGACTTGCTGCTCACAAACAGGGAGGAACTAGCAGGGGAAGTAGAGGTGG
This sequence comes from Pelodiscus sinensis, assembly GCF_052426305.1. NCBI lineage: Eukaryota > Metazoa > Chordata > Testudines > Trionychidae > Pelodiscus > Pelodiscus sinensis. The sequence goes on from NC_143056.1 coordinate 5,774,467, forward strand.
GTGACAACCTGGGAAGCAGTGATCATGAGATGGTCGATTTCAGGATCCTGACCAAAGCAAGAAAGGAGAGTAGCAAAATACACACCCTGGACTTCAGAAGAGCAGACTTTGACTCCCTCAGAGAACTGATGGGCAGGATTCCCTGACATGAAGGGGAAAGGAGTCCAGGAGAGCCGGCAGTATTTTAAAAAAGCTTTACTAGAGGCACAAGAAGAAACCATCCCGATGCGCAGCAAGAAAAGCAAATATGGTAGGTGACCAGATTGGCTTACTGGGGACATCCATGGTGATCTTAAACACAAAAAGGAAACTTACAAGAAGTGGAAACTTGGACAGATGACTAGGGAGGAGTATAAATATATTGCTCGAGAATGCAGGGGAGTTATCAAGAAGGCAAAAGCGCAATTGGAATTGCAATTATCAAGGGATGTGAAGGGTAACAAGAAAGGTTTCTACAGCCATGTTAGCAAGAAGAGGGTGATGAGAGAGGGTGTGGGGCCCTTACTGGATGAGTGAGGTAACCTAGTGACAGATGATGTGGGCAAACCTGAAGTACTCAATGCGTTCTTTGCCTCTGTCTTCATGGCAGGTGGAAACTGTTGGCTTCTAATTAAAGTTTGAATTCTAGAAGCCTCTGCTGATTGGCTGAGCCTTGGTAGGGGGAGGGACTTTCAGGTACTCCAGGTCTTTATAAGGCAGTGGGCAAGCGACCAAGGAGCTTGCGAACAGGTGAGTGCTAACAGGGAGTTTAGAGAGGGAGTTGGGAAGGGCGTGAGGTTCTCTTGCCTTTCTTTTTAAATCCTTTCTCCGGGACAGCAGCGATGGATGGTGATGGGTCTGCTGTTGTTACCTGCCCGGAGTGTGCCATGTTTGTCTTCCTCCCGGAAGAAAGAACGGATTTCATCTGCACTAAGTGCAAGCTGGTCGCCATTTTGGAAGAAAAAATTAGAGGGCTGGAGGCCCAAGTGTTGACCCTACACTTGATCAAACAGGATGAAGGCTTCCTCGATAGAAGGCAGCATTTAATCCTGCAAGCACGGTAGGCGGAAGAGCCAGAGAGGGCAGTACGGGACCAGGAAGAGAACTGGCAGCATGTAACTTCTAGAAGGGGAAAAAGGCCAGCACGGGAATCCCCCAGTGCTATAGAGGTAAGGAATCGCTTTCAGGCTCTCTCCACAGACTCTGCAGTGCTGAAAGCTTTGGAAGGGACCTCACAAAAAAGAAACCAGAATGGAACACTATCTACTGGAAGGCATGGGATGCGTAGTCCTAGGGATGGGGGTTCCACGGCCACCCCCCCAAAAAAAAATGATGGGTGGTGGTGGTCGGGGACTCCCTCCTAAGAGGGACTGAGCCATCCATCTGCCGTCTGGACCTGGAATCTCGAGAGTTGTGCTGCTTACCGGGAGCTCGCATTCAGGATGTGACTGAGAGGCTGTGATGGCACGTCGGGTTTTTCCCGTCTCCTGCACCCCCGTAATGGCACAGACAGACTCCACCAGCCAATAGAATATTGGGTGTTTATTGCTTCTCCAGGATACAGCACAGTACAGATGCAATCTGGTTACAGGGCAGGCCTAGGATGCCTCAGCCCCCCTTGAGATGGGGGAGCCTGGGCCCCTAAATCCCAGCCTGTTGCCTAAGCTGCTTCCTCCACGATACCAGACAGCAAACTAACTCACTCACTTCCAGCCCTGCCCCCCAGCCAGGGGCGGCATTTCACCTTCCTTTGTTTCTCTCCATGGGGGTAGCTGGTTGGACAGGTTGAGAGACCCTTTTTGCATAATGACTCATCCCCTGCCCTGCTGGGCCGTGCTGCAGCCACTGGGGGTCACCCACAGCCCACTGCCCAGCATAGCAACCAGCAAGGTACCCCCACTACGTCACAGCGGCTTACCAAACTGATCAGACCTTTGGATCGCTACCCCTTCCTGCTTCTCCATGTGGGAACTAATGATACCTCCAGGAATGACTTTGAGTGAGTTACTGCGGATTATGTAGCACTGGGAAGAAGGATCCAAGAATTCGGAACGCAAGTGGTGTTCTCGTCCATCCTCCCTGTGGAAGGGAAAGGACTGGGCAGGGATCGTCGAATTGAGGACGTAAATGCGTGGTTGCGCAAGTGGTGTCACAGAGAGGGCTTTGGTTTCTTTGACTATAGGACTTTGTTCCGGGCATAAGGATTGTTAGGAAGAGATGGGATCCACCTAATCAAGAGAGGAAGGAGCATCTTCACTGGCAGGCTTGCAAACCTAGTGAGGAGGGCTTTAAACTAGCTTCGTCTGGGGACGGTGACAAAAACCCAGAGGGGAGTGGGAAAGTCGGATACCAGGTGTGATGGCGCATTGGGGCTTCCCTGTCTTCTGCACCCCCGTAGAGTGTGACGTAGTGGGGGGTGCCTTGCTGGTTGCTATGCTGGGCAGTGGGTTGTGAGTGACCCCCACTGGCTGCTGGCTGCAGCAGGGCAGGGAATGAGTCATTATGCAAGGGGGCTTCCAACCTGTCTGACGAGTTCTTCCCCACCCCACGGAGTGGAACAATGGGAAGAGGGGGAGTGGAGCTCTGGCTGGGGGCAAGGCTGGAAGTGAGTGGGTTAGTTTCTGTCTGGGAGCATGGAGGAGACAGCCTAGGGAAAGGGGCTGGAATTTAGGGGCCCAGTCTCCCCCATCTCAAGGGGGGCTGAGGCATCCAAGGCCTGCCCTGTAACCAGATTACATCTGTGCTGTGTTGTGCTGTATCCTGTTGAAGCAATAAACACCTCTATTCTACTTGCTGGTGGAGTCTGTCTGTGCCATTACGTGAGTTCAGGGGACGGGAAAACCCCAACGCGCTGCCACAAGTGGTACAAACAGACTCCACCAGCCAGTAGAATAGAGGGAGTTTATTGCTTCTCCAGGATACAGCACAGCACAGATGTCATCTGGTTACAGGGCAGGCCTAGGATGCCTCAGCCCCCCTTGAGATGGGGGGAGGCTGAGCCCCTAAATCCCAGCCCCTTTCCCTAGGCTGTCTCCTCCATGCTCCCAGACAGAAACTAAAGACCGTCCCTTCCAGCCCTGCCCCCCAGCCAGGGGCGGCATTCTATCTTCCTTTGTTCCTCTCCCTGGGGGGTGACCGGTAGAACAGGTCACCTCCCTGTCCCATCAGCTACTTGGCTGGGCCGTGGTACAGTCAGCAGCCAGTGGGGGTCACCCACAGCCCAAAGTGGGGCAACCAGCAAGGTACCCACATCACACCGGGAAGAAATGCAAAGAGGAATGAGCAACAAAAGAGGACCCCTAATTCGAATGAAGAAGATAGGTGTGACATAGTGTTGGTACCTTGCTGGTTGCTATGCTGGGGCTGGAGGTGACCCCCACTGGCATCTGTCTGTAGCACAGCCCAGCAGGGCAGGGGATAAGTCACTATGCAAAGAGGGTCTCTCAACCTGTCTGACCAGCTACCCCCCATGGAGAGAAACAAAGGAAGGTGGAATGCTGCCCCTGGCTGGGGGCAGGGCTTGGAGAGGTTTAGTTTCTTTCTGGGAGCATGGAGCAGACAGCCTAGGGAAAGGGGCTGGAATTTAGGGGCCCAGTCTCCCCCATCTCAAGGGGGGCTGAGGCATCCTAGGCCTGCCCTGGAACCAGATTGCATCTGTGCTGTGCTGTATCCTGGAGAAGCAATAAACTCCCTCTGTTCTACTGGCTGGTGGAGTCTGTTTGTGCCATTACAGGGGTGCAGGAGATGGGAAAACCCCAACGCGCCGTCACAATAGGGCAATCAACTGGTTATCTGAGGTGTTTGTACACTAATGTGAGAAGCCTGGGAAACAAACAGGAAGAACTGGAGGCCCTGGCCCAGTCCAAGAAATGTGATTTAATTGGGATTACAGAGACTTGGTGGGATGACTCGCATGACTGGAGCACTGTAATAGAGGGGTATGGACTGTTGAGGAAGAACAGGCAGGGGAGAAAAGGAGGAGGAGTTGCACTATATGTAAGAGAGCACTATGATTGCTCTGAACTCCAGTATAAAGAGGGAGAAAAACCTGTTGAGAGTCTATGGGTTAAGTTTAAAGGAGCAAACAACAGCAATGATGTTGTGGTTGGTGTCTGCTACAGGCCACCGAATCAGGTGGATGAGGTAGATGAGGCTTTCTTTGGACAACTGAGAGAAGCTTCCAGATCGCAGGTCCTGGTTCTCATGGGGGACTTTAATCACACTGACATCTGTTGGGAAACCAATACAGCAGTACACAGGCAATCCAGGAAGTTTTTGGAGACTGTTGGGGATAACTTCTTGGTACAAGTGCTGAAGGATCCGACCAGGGGTCCTGCACAGCTTGACCTGCTCGCAAACAGGGAGGAACTAATAAGGGAAGTAGAGGTGGGTGACAACCTGGGAAGCAGTGATCATGAGATGGTAGATTTCAGGATCCTGACTCAAGGAAGAAAAGAGAATAGTAAAATACACACCTTGTGAGACGTAGTAGGGGGTAACTTGCTGTCTGCTGTCTGTAGCATGGCCCAGCAGGGCAGGGGATGAGTCATTATGCAAAAGGGGTCTCTCAACCTGTCTGACCAGCTACCCCCTAGGGAGAGAAACAAAGGAAGGTGGATGCTGCCCCTGGCTGGGGGCAGGGCTGGAGGAGAGTTGGTTAGTTTCTGTCTGGGAAGCAGGGGAGGGGGCTGGGATTGTTGGGCCCAGCCACCCCCCATCTTTGGGGGGGGGGCATTGAGGCCTCTTAGCCCCAGTTCCTGTAACCAGAATTACATCTGTGCTGTGCTGTATCCTGGAGAAGCAATAAACTCCCTCTATTCTACTGGCTGGTGGAGTCTGTTTGTGCCATTTCGGGGGTGCAGGAGACTGGAAAACCCCAACGCATCATCACAAATGGTCTCAAGTTGCAGTGGGGGAGTTGTAGGTTGGATATTAGGAAAAACTCTTTCCCTAGGAGGGTGGGAAGCACTGGGATGGGTTCCCTAGGGAGATGGTGGAATCTCCATCCTTAGAGGTGTTTAAGTCTCGGCTTGACAAAGCCCTGGCTGGGTTGATTTAGTTGGGTTGGTCCTGCCTTGTGCAGGGGGCTGGATTTGACTCCTGAGGTCTCTTCCAGCTCTAGGATTGTATGAGAGGCCCGAAATAGAAGGGAGGCAGCAGGACCTTGACATGGAGAACTGAGGCCCCGCACAGCAGGGCTCCCGGGGGGGTCACAGTGGTACCGACCTACCAGAGATGATGTACGGGGTGTAAGCGGCACCCGCACGAGCCGGATCCTGAATGGGGGGCGCGGCAAGCCACGCAGGGCAGCCAGTCCATGCGTAGTATGGGAGCTTCCATATGTGCCTCGTGGCCCATGTTAATGGGGAGGAACCGGGGCATCCACGCAACAGCGATCTCTGATGGTGTGGGACTCCCCCCTCCCTCCGCTATTATAAAGGGAGGAGGGGGCACCAGGGAGCCTTAGCAGCCTGGAGAAATCCCGCATCCATAAGACTCTTCCCGTTGGGGTAAGATGGAGGAACCCAACTTCCAGAGATGTTTAACGGGGCCATCGCACCCACCCAGAGGGAAGGGTTAAGAGTTGGGGTACAGCAGAAGCCACACGCTGGTGTCAGGTCCTAGGAGGAAGCCAAACATAGCAGAGAAGCAGCTGGTCTGTTCCATCATTCCCTGCGCTCAATCCAACTCCCTCCAGCCCCCGCCCTGAACCCCACTTCCCTCCCAGAGCCCTGCCCTCAGTCCTGCACCCCCACCCATGTGCCTGAGCTCCCACCCCCTGTCCACATGGGTGGGGGTGCAGGAGTGAGGACAGGGCTCTGGGAGGGAAGGGGGGTGCAGGGCAGGGAGGGGTGGGGGTAGGATTGAGTGCTGGGCATGATGGAATAGATCGGCTACTACCCTGTGATATTTGCCTTCCTTCGAGGACGTGATCCCAAGGCCTGTGATAGCTCCTGTCCGTCCAGCGCTTAATAATTGCCCTCAACAGCATCAGCCACGGGGATCGGCTGGGTGTCTCCTTTCCCACCTCCACCTTCACACTCTGGAGTCCGCGCGGGGCCGGGCCGGATGGAACCGGGGGCCGGCGCGGAGCTGGTGCTAGTAGGACGTGGCAAGTCCTGGCTGTGACACCGGACATGGCTCAGCCCCAGCCAGTCCGAGGCGCGCCCCGCTCTCAGTGCGCCCCGCCCAGAGCTCTGACCTGTCCCATTCTGACCCGGTTCCCCTCTCCCCGGCCCTCAAACTTCCCAGCAGTGACCGTGTGGAGGCCGAACGTGGCCCAGCTCACTGGCGGCCACTTTGGCCAGTGCCCAGACTGCACTAGCAGAGCTGGAAGCTGGAGCCTGGGGTAAACGCAGTCAGTCAGGAGGGGCGAACCGGCCCAGGTTGGGAGCAGAGCAGGTCAAAGCTCCCGTGCCGCTCAGTAGTGGGATGCTGCCTGTGAACAGCCCCTGAGTGAGACCCGGCCTCTCTTTATAAAGAGCCCCATGTGGGTAATGGGGCATCCCCACAATGGGGACCGGCAATGGGGATGGGGGAGGCACTCAGGTGTCAGGGATCTTCAAAGCATGAACAGACCCCAACTATCCTGGATGGGCACAGAGGGGGTCGCAACTCCAGGGCTCGCAACACAAGTTTCTCCCTCTAAAACCTGCACACATAGAATCAGAGAATCCCAGGGCGGGAAGAGACCTCAGGAGTCATCAAGTCCAGCCCCCTACCCAAGGCAAGACCAACCCCCAACTAAATCAACCCAGCCAGGGCTTTGTGAAGCTGAGACTGAGATTCCAACACCTCCCTAGAGAACCCAGCCCAGTGCTTCACCACCCTCCTGGTGAAATAGTTTTTCCTAATATCCAACCTACATCTCCCCCACTGTAACTTGAGCCCATTGCTCCTTATTCCCATCTGTCACTACTGAGAACAGCCTCTCTCCATCCTCTTTGGAACCCCCTTCAGGAAGTTGAAGGCTGCTCTCAAATCCCCCCTCACTCTTCTCTTCTGCAGACTAAACAAACCTAAATCCCTCAAGAGCTTCAGGGAGTAGCAGAGTGAGTTACAGAAAAAACCAACACTTGATAGTGATGGGATCATGCGCTCCAGCCCATCTAGTGTGCAGGGCCCTGCTCCCCTTAAGAATTCCTGGTAAATGGGCACCCCCGCTGCTCCAATTGCTGATCTAAGCTGTGTGTTTGGCCTCCATTATCCTCCCCCAAGGCTCAGCAGTGAGGGCTGCATAAAAGGAGGCCGGGTCTCCCTGTCTCGCCCAGGCTGCGCTGCAGGGGCTGTTCGCAGGCGCCATCCCCCCGCTGAGCGGCACGGGAGCTTTGACCTGCTCCGTTCCCGACCTGGGCCGGTTCGCCCCTCCTTAGACAACCTGGGGACCCCGGCTCCCCAGGGACCCCCATGTCGATGCCACCCTCAGTGCGGACACCCGCTCGGCACAGCCCCCTGCAGCCCAGAACTCCCGAGCTCAAGGGATCCGCCGGCCTCAGCCTCCCGGGCGCTGGGATCACAGGCCCCCGCCACGGGGCCCGGCTGGGTTTCCCTCTCCCCGCTTCCACCTTCACACTCCGCTGCCGCGCGCTGGGCTGGGCCGGAGGGAACCGGCGCCTGGCGCGGAGCGGGCGCTAATGGGGCTTTGCAAGTCCAGGCTGTGACCGGACGCGGCTCTTCGGGCTCAGCCCGCACCCAGGGAACGGGGCGCGGGGCCGCATCAACACGGACCGGGCCTGGCTCCGGCGCGGCCACCGCAGCGAGTCCCAGGCGCGCGGGATCTTTAACCCTCCCCCTTTGGGACCCGGCTCCTCGGCCCCCCGGGGACCCCGAACTTCGCAGAAATTCATCACCCCCAGTGCGCTGCACGGGCACAATTTCGCCCCGATACCAGCGCAGCCCAGCAGGGGGCAGCCCCTGGACTGCGGGACCGGACCCGCCTCAGCCCCCTGCCGCGCACGGGCGGGTCTGGGGTCCGGCCTGGGCCCCGCAGCTCCGCTCTGCAGCCCTGCCCGCGGCGGCTCCCTGCGGCCAGGCGGGGGCAGCAGGGAACGGGCCAAGTTTGCGTCTCCCCCTTCATGGGCCGGTCAGCGCGCGGCAGCCGGAGCTGGGACCGGGATCCGAACCGCGCGCCCCTGTTCCCAGCTCCGGCTGCAGCTTTCCTGGGGCAGCTCTGACGTCACCTTCTTCTGAGTTGCAAACGAGGGGCTGGGGGCACCGCCTACCTGAGATCGGGGGGGCAGCGGCCCCCACTTACTCGTGTCTCTGGGGCACGAGCGCGCCCGCCCACCCGGGTCCCCCCCACCCGGACCCTGAACGGGGAACAGGGGAAACCAGGCCGGGGAGCGTGTTCACCGCTGGGGAGCCCCCCCCACCGCGCGGCACCAGGAGCCAGGAACACGCGTGTCCTTCCCCGGCCTCGCGTGGGCTGCGGCTGTCAGACCCGCCGCGCCGGCCGGGGGAGCCCCGCGAGCGGCCCCACACGGGGGCGCAGAGTCTCCGGGCGCTGCTGCTCCGGATCCTCCGCTGTGAGCGGCGCGGAGACTCCAGCGGCCCCCGCCCGGGAGCGATTCGGCCTGTGTGGGCCGGAGCATCGGCCCTGTCCGCGTTCGCAGCCCGCGTGTCCCTCGCCAGCGCGTCCGCCCGGGTCCCCGCTACCCCCCCCCGGCCAGCGCCCAGCCCGCGCCGCAGCGTTTGAGGCTGATCTAGGAGTCAGCACTACCAGCCGGGCCCCGTGGCGGGGGCCTGTGATCCCAGCGCCCGGGAGGCTGAGGCCGGCGGATCCCTTGAGCTCGGGAGTTCTGGGCTGCAGGGGGCTGCGCCGAGCGGGTGTCCGCACCGAGGGCGGCATCGACATGGGGGTCCCTGGGGAGCCGGGGGTCCCCAGGTTGCCTAAGGAGGGGCGAACCGGCCCAGGCCGGGAACGGAGCAGGTCAAAGCTCCCGTGCCGCTCAGCGGGGGGATGGCGCCTGCGAACAGCCCCTGCAGCGCAGCCCGGGCGAGACAGGGAGACCCGGCCTCTTTTATTGGGGAGGGGAGCACCCCACGATGGGGATCCGCAGTTGGGGGGGGGGGGACTCCACACCACATGCCCTAAATGGGAGGAGCGGGGCACCGCCCACCAGAAGTCCTGGATGAGGGTTAACGCGAAGAGCCCGCGGACAACACGGGGCCCCCACCCCTCCGGGATCTTGTACGGGAGGACACGGGCACTCGCCCACCACGGATCCTGGATGCGGGGGAAGCGGAAATCGCGCCCCGGGGCGAGGTTCACCCATCTGCTCCATTCGCGGGGGGGGGGGGCGCCCACGCAACATACAGAGACCCCGAGGGGGGTCGCAGGTGCCCCACAGCCTCCACTATACCCGAGGACAGCCAGGACCCCAGACGCGCACTGGATCCCTGAAGGGGCCAGACCTAGACACCCCACACGGGGTATCGCTAATGGCGGCGCATCGCCCCCACGCAGCTGGGATTGTTGTGTGCTGGGGCGACAGGGCCTCCCACAAACACGGGGTCAGGTGCTGGTAGGGAGGGAAACACCGCAGAGAAGCCTCTGATCTGTTCCGACACCCCACGTGTGTGGGTGGCCCCGTGTTTCCTCCAAGAGGTACGTGGGGTTCCCGTTACCGCCCCCACAGGAGCTGAGGTGGAGCGGTGCCCCCTGTTCCCAGGCAGGACATTCGGTGCTTGGTGTGCGGATGTCCCCCAGCGCTGGAAGATGCCTGGTGCTGGGGTGTCTCCCTCCCCCTCATTCAGGATCCCCATCGTGGGGTGCTCCCCTCCCTTAGGGCATAAAAGGAGGCCGGGTCTCCCTGTCTCGCCCGGGCTGCGCTGCAGGGGCTGCTCACAGGCGCCATCCCCCCGCTGAGCGGCACGGGAGCTTTGACCTGCTCCGTTCCCGGCCTGGGCCGGTTCGCCCCTCCTTAGGCAACCTGGGGACCCCCGGCTCCCCAGGGACCCCCATGTCGATGCCGCCCTCGGTGCGGACACCCGCTCGGCACAGCCCCCTGCAGCCCAGAACTCCCGAGCTCAAGGGATCCGCCGGCCTCAGCCTCCCGGGCGCTGGGATCACAGGCCCCCGCCACGGGGCCCGGCTGGGTTTGCCTCTCTCCGCTTCCACCTTCACACCCCGCTGCCGCGCGCTGGGCCGGGCCGGGCCGGAGGGAACCGGCGCCTGGCGCGGAGCGGGCGCTAACGGGGCTTTGCAAGTCCAGGCTGTGACCGGACGCGGCTCTTCGGGCTCAGCCCGCACCCAGGGAACGGGGCGCGGGGCCGCATCAACACGGACCGGGCCTGGCTCCGGCGCGGCCACCGCAGCGAGTCCCAGGCGCGCGGGATCTTTAACCCTCCCCCTTTGGGACCCGGCTCCTCGGCCCCCCGGGGACCCCGAACTTCGCACAAATCACCCATCGACGGACCATGGAGCCCAGACACCTGCTCAGCCCAGCAGGGGGCAGCCCCGGCCTGCGGGACCGGACCCGCCTCAGCCCCCTGCCGCGCACGGGCGGGTCTGGGGTCCCCCCGCGTGGGCCGGGGCCCCGCAGCTGCCGTGTGCCGCGCCGCCCGCGGCCGCTCCGTGTGGCCAGGCGGGGGCTCCAAGATGCTGTTGGCTGCAGAGCCGGTGTAGACTCCCCGGCCGGCGCTGGGGATGCGGGGGAGGCTGAATTGCAGGGGCTGGGCTGCGCCTCACCCCAGCAGCCCGCCCCCGGCTGGCCGAGCCCAGGCCTTGCTTGTGGCGCTGGGATCCCAGCTGGGGAGCTGGCCATGGCCCACGTGCGGCTGCAGAGGGGTCAGGTACCACGGGGGTGGCCACGGTGCCAATGCCTGTGGGGGAGGGACCGGCAGTGGCAGCAGGTCAGTAGTATTAGTAGTCATGCTGCCAGAAGTTCCTGTCCCAAGCCCTCTGCAAACAGGCAGCACCCTGCAAGATCGCTGATGTCAGTCCTATGTGCTGCCTTGGAGGGCCTGTCCCGTCACCCCTTCCCTGCCCTTCCCACTGGACAGAGACAGCAACACCCACAGTCCGGAGAGGCACAGAATTGGATGTGTTTGGGGTTTGCTTCCGGCAAGCATGGACCTTCCAGCCCCCCCCTTCCTGTTTGTCCCCAGTGTACACAGCAATATTTTCAGGTAGCCCTTAACCATCATTCTGCTGAAATGGACCTAGCCAGTCCTAACAGCAGCAGATGCAGCAGGGTTGCTTGGGTCCTCACCCGCAGTAATGTTTGTTATTTTTAAAATGAAAAGGGAAACAGAGATGTGTTATTGAAATGACTATACAGGGAGGTGGGGGGGAGTGTCTCAGGGCAGGGGATAGAGGGTGCTGGACTGATGACAGGGGTGTGGGGCTCAGGGTTTGGTGTGCTTGGGGCGCTCAGGGTCGGGGGAGAGGGTGCAGAAGTCAGGCCAGGACTTTGGGGGCTGGAGATAGGGCAGGGGTGGGCAACTCAGGGGAGTGGGTGGGGGTCCAGGAGTGAGGGTGGCACTGGGAGGGTTAAGGGGTTCAGGGCAGGAGGTGGGGGCTCAGGGCAGGGCAGGGTGCTGGGGCTACCAGGGGCAGCAAGGGTTGCACTGCTCTGGCAGTGGGTCGGCTGTGCTCCCCAGATGGTGACTCTTTTCAGAGGCCAGGTTGGAGGCAGGGCCTGACTTCTAAATTGCGCGAGGAATGACTGGTGCTGCACAGGCTGTCCCTGGCCTCCACCTGCTCCCTCCCACCCTGCAACTAGTCCGGGGAGGGGCAGGGCTCCAGTGGCTGGCCCCAGCCTCCAGGGGCTCCTTCCCATCCTTCAGCTGGTCTGGGACCAGGCACGAGGGGAGCACCCAAAGCTGTGCCACCCTGATCAGCTGCATGATGGGGGGGGGGGGCAGTTTGAGGCTGGAGCTCCCTGCTCTGTGGACCAGCTGCAGGCTGGTGGGGGGCCACTGCAGACCAGAGCCAGCCCCAGGAGTCCAGCCCCCACCTCTCCTTGGGGTGACCTCTCCTGTATGGGGTCTGGGCTGTGCTGCCCTGCCTTGGGGGTGTTATTGGGGGGCTGCGACTGCAGGGACAGTGGGACTGTCCAGCCTGGTCCCCAGCAGGCCACTCTCTTGCTGCCCCAGTGGTCATTTTGCAGTCTGGTGTCCACCATGCTTGCTATCAATCTGCATATAGCTCTCCTCCAATCAGCCCCCCTCCCTTTCTATGTCATAGAAAATAGACCCGTTGCAGGCATGTCCCATTTTCCTGGCACAACCAAACCCTGACCTTGCTTGAAGTTAGGATACGAGGAAGCTGCCTACTAAATGTGGTGGTCCTAGCTCTTATCCTGTAGTAGTTCTTGCAGACACACGGATGGATTCAGGGATCACAGAATCCCAGGGCTGGAAGAGACCTCAGGAGTCACGGAGTCCAGCCCTCTGCTCAAAGCAGGACCCACCCCGACTCAATCATTGACAGATAAAGATGGATAGATAAACTCTAAGGCTACGTCTACACTGGCCCCTTTTCCGGAAGGGGCATGTAAATTTCACTAGTCGTCGTAGGGAAATCCGCGGGGGATTTAAATATCCCCCGCGGCATTTAAATAAAAATGTCCGCCGCTTTTTTCCGGCTTTTAAAAAAGCCGGAAAAGAGCGTCTAGACTGGCCCCGATCCTCCGGAAAAAGTGCCCTTCAAAGTAAGAATAAGAGCCTCCGGAAAAGGGCACTTTTTCCGGAGGATCGGGGCCAGTCTAGACGCTCTTTTCCGGCTTTAAAAGCCGGAAAAAAGCGGCGGACATTTTTATTTAAATGCCGCGGGGGATATTTAAATCCCCCGCGGATTTCCCTACGACGACTAGTGAAATTTACATGCCCCTTCCGGAAAAGGGGCCAGTGTAGACGTAGCCTAAGATATTATCTTACCCATTATATCTCGCCACTTAAATTGGTTTACACTCAGCAAAATTAATTATACAGTAGAAAGAAACAATCCAAAAACCCGAGTCATGTAGATAAACAACAGAGAGATGGAAAGCATAATAGCGAAGCAAGAGACATGTGAGGATTTCATAACCCCAAGTATTGCTAAGGCTGGGGCGCGTGCTCTTCCCCTCCCTGTGGTGGTAGGAGGCACATGTGTGCTCAGTGCACCGCTCCTTCTCCTCCCCTCGCCATGGTGGGGATGGGGCCTCAGCAGAGCGGACGGGGCTGCCTCCCCCAGTCCCAGCTGCACTGACCACCCATGGGTGCAGGAGAGGATTCTGGCCTGGGAGAGGGGTGTAAGAGGGAGTGCAGGGCCTGGGAGGAGGTAGTGACATGGGGCAGGAGCGCAGGACAGGGTGCATGGTATGGGAGGGGATTGTAACCTGGGGCAGGGGTGCTGGGATTTGGTTTGTGCCAGGGACAGCAGATCGGGGTGCAAGATCTGAGAGGGGGTTGTGACCTGAGGATTTCACATTCTTACTGATCTAAGTATTGTATTACAGTTGCTATTTATATATGTCATGATTTGCTGAAGTGTTTTGCAATACGTCCTCTAATCTTATCTGTACCACCTCCACCTTTATGTGCTCACTCCACCTGTTATCCCATCCTTCTGTGTTACTCCCAACAACTCTTATATCCTCTTACTTCTCCTCCTCCAACCATCTTAGCCTTCTAGTAAATTCATATTTATTAGGCTAAAATGCCCAATATGATGCTTCTTGGAGCACCCAGGCTATGTCTAGACTGGCATAATTTTCCAGAAATGCTTTTAACGGAAAAGTTTTCCGTTAAAAGCATTTTCGGAACAGAGCGTCTAGATTGGCACAGACGCTTTTCTGCAAAAGCACTTTTTGGCCAATCTAGACGCGCTTTTCCACAAAAAAGCCCCAATCGCCATTTTCGCGATCGGGGCTTTTTTGTGGAAACCAAATCTGAGCTGTCTTTTGCGCAAAAGTTTTGCGCAAAAGGAACTTTTGCCCGAACAGGAGCAGCATAGTATTTCCGCAAGAAGCACTGATTTCTTACAGTAGGAAGTCAGTGCTTTCGCGGAAATTCAAGCGGCCAGTGTAGACAGCTGGCAAGTTTTTCCGGAAAAGCGGCTGATTTTCCGGAAAAACTGGCCAGTCTAGACACAGCCCCAGAGATTTGAGTCACTTTACCATTTGGGGAGGAGGAGGAAGTGTAGAAAGGGATGCAGGGTCTGGGAAGGTGTATGGGGACTGGAGCAGGGGTGCAGAAGGTTTGGGTTACATGGGGTAGGAGGACAGAAAGGAGGACAGAGGGTTGAGGGAGGGAGAGGCTGGGGTGCTAGAGACAGGCTTTAGCTGGAAGACGTCACCTGACTCCCAGCCAGCAGCTCAGCAGATTTCCTAGCCAGGGTCCCTGCCTTCCATGTCCTGTACTGCTCAAGGGAGCGGCAGGGGCCATGTTTACTGCCCTGAACTGAATGCTGTAAGCACGGGGGATGAGGGAGGAGGGACACTCCACATGCTGCCTGTCCTGCAAACTGGAAGCTGCTATTGGCCAGAAACCGGCCAATGGGAGCTACTGGGGGTGGGAGCAGCATGAGATGCCTGTCTCCCCTCCTTCCAGGCTCTCAACATTCAGAAACACACACATGGCCCTGCAGCTGACTTTCCAGAGTGCTGAGCAGGAGCGGGGCAGGCAGGTAATCAGCTGAGGCTCTGGCGGGAGGAATCCGGCCAGCAGATCATGTTTTGCCCAGCCCTGGTTTAGATGGAAAGAAAAGCAACATTAAGTAATGACCTACATTTGTAGTGCCAAGTGATGATTATGATGATTCAGAGGAAGAATCATGCATGGTTACATGACAAATTGAGATTTAAAATACATTTAATAGTCTTACTAGTGGGCTGCGCCCCCTGCTCACTACACTCCAACCCCCCCCTCTGTCGGCTTTCACGGCCAGAGAACATGAGAGACTGATGATGTCATTCTGTTGCCCGGCAGGAAAATCTTATATATATATATACAGAGAGAGAGAGAGAGAGAGAGATTGAGATTTTTCTCCATGTGTGCTTGTTTGGATGTGCCACTGTGGCACCCAAGTTATTAATAAATATCTTATAAACCTCTCCCATTACCTGCTGCTGCCATGTCTCCTCCCCTCCCATCACCCCATCTGCTCCTCTGGTGCCTGCTGCCCCCCACCTCTCTCCCTCCTCTGCTGTCCTGGCTCCTGCCCTTCTCACTCCCCTCAGCCCTTTGGGGACCTGTGCCCCTCGCCTGCACCAACCCTTCTTTTCCCCCTGTGTCCACTCCCTCTAGCCCACTGTGATCATCTGTAGCTACCACTCCCCATCCTCTCTCCTAACATTTCCTTCTACCCACCTGTCCTGCCTCTCTCCTCTGGCGCCCGTCCCTCCCCTCCACGTGTATACCCTTCTGCTTCACTCCACAATCCCCTGGCACCAGTACCATCCCTTATCCCTGCACCTTCTGAATGCCTCCCACTTCCCTCACTGCCCCTCCCCTCCATGCCCTCTTTCTCCCCCTCCTCCCTGATCCAGCCCCATCACCTGCTGAGCCCAACTGCGCCCCCGGAGGAGGAGGCGGTGCTGCTGGACCAGGATCCCGTGTGGCAGAAGTGGTCCAGCAGGCAGAGGAAGGGGAGCAGGACAGGGAGGGGCTGTGCGCCACTGGAAGCTGGCCCTGCTGCCCTACACAACCTGCTAGGGGCGAGGGGAAGGAGGCTGCTGTGCCGTGATGATGTCCCCATCAAGTCAGTAGTGAAATGTCCGGCGGGGCTGTCTGCGATATTTCACTACTTGATGGGGCACCGGGACAGAGCATTTAAATTTGGGACAGTGCTGGAAAAATCAGGACATATAGTCAGTGTACCAATATCCTGTCTCCAACAGACAGACACCTCTTGCAAATTCTGACAAGTGCACACCAATGGTTATCTAAATAAATGGCACATTGTCTGTCAATGCTAATTTTTAAAATACAGGCAGTCCCCGGGTTACGTACAAGATAGGGACTGTAGGTTTGTCCTTAAGTTGAATCTGTATGTAAGTCAGAACTGGCGTCAGCCGCTGCTGAAACTGATCAGTTTCAACCGCGACTGAATCTGGACGCCAGTTCTGACTTACATACAGATTCAACTTAAGAACCCCAGGCATCCCCAAGTCAGCTGCTGCTGAAACTGATCAGCGGCTGATTCCAGGAAGCCTGGGACAGAGCAACTCTGCCTCGGGCTTCCTGTAGTCAGCCGCTGGTTAGTTTCAGCAGCGGCTGACTTGGGGACGCCTGGGGCAGAGCAGCTGGGGTGCTGCTGGATTGCTCCAGTAGCGCGGCTCCTTGGCGCTACTGGAGCAACCCAGCAGCACCCCAGCTGCTCTGCCCCAGGAGTCCTGATTCAGCCACTGCTGAAACTGACCAGCAGCGGCTGAATCAGGACGCCTGGGGCAGAGCAGCTGGGGTGCTGCCGGGTTGGTCCGGAGCGGCGCTGCGGGACCAACCCGGCAGCCCCCAGCTGCTCTACCCCAGGGGTAGGCAAGAAAAGCCAGGTCTGCTGGGGGGGGGCACTAGCTGCACCCGCCCCCCCAGCAGACCAGGGAGACGGGAGCAAAGCCACGGAGCACGCCCGCAGTGGGACAGCTCAAGCGCGCCCGGGCTGTCCCGCTGCGGGCGTGCTCCAAGGCTTTGCTCGTCTCCCTGCAGACCAGGGAGACGGGGAGCAGCTTTTCTCGCCCCGGAGGACGGGGGCAGCGGACCGCGGCGCATCTGGGCATCCCGCCGCTCCCGTCCTCCGGGGCGAGAAAAGCCCCGTTCGTAACTGCGGATCCGACATAAGTCGGATCCGCGTAACTCGGGGACTGCCTGTACTGACTTCTGCAGACTCCTTAGTAACTCGCTGGGAATTCTCAGGGACCCGAGAAGACTTTTTAAATCTGCATTGAGATACTTGACACAACTCTTTACAAGTGAATATATTTTTGGGGTAATCTTGAGTCCACTATGATTATGACTGATTATGTTAGACTTTTACTTCTAATACTACTATTTATTGTTTGCAATTCAGTCAATTATATAAAGACTGACCATATATTTCATGTGTAATGTGAACTTCACATTCAGTCAGGTGGCTGCCTGAAGGTTTGTATCAACTATCTGCATAATAAGCATTGAGACAGGGTTGTATTTTTCCACGTTTGTATTCTGGAGTCACTTACTCACATTGCCCCTCACTTTCCCAGCTATCAACACAGTCCAGGGCTTGACTGACTGCTGGTTCCCTCCCCAGCGGATTTGCCAGAGTGGGCACATTTCAGGCCCATACACGGGTGGGTGTGTGTGTGTGTGTGTGTGTGTGTGTGTGTGTGTGAGAGAGAATGGTGTGAAAGGAACCCGCCATGGTCCCCCAAGTAAGCATGCTTGGGGCGCCCAAGAGAAAGCAGGAGCGGCACCCCCCGAGCCTCCCCACCCATGCTTTGGCCGGCCAGGGGAAGGCTGGGGCTGATTTCCCCGCTTAGTTGGGGGAGCATGGGGAGTGCATTCACACCCTTGCGGTCTACATTTACAAAAAAAGCACCCTCTCCCCCCTTGAAATTCCTGTGTACGGGCCTGGATTTATACTTCCAATCAGTGCATCACAAGGGCCTCAGCTGGCAGAAATGTGCTGAATCGATGCATTCTTTTGCAAAAGCCCCTGCTGTGACCTGCTTTCTCAGCTGTCCCAAGCTGCTGCAAGGGCACCCTGCCCCCCCCCATGGAGTGTGGTTTACAAACTAGGGATGCTAAATTTAGTTTAATCAACTAATTGACTAGTTGATGAAATATCCATCGACTAGCTGATTAGTCAATAAGCAGAGGAGCTGCAGTGAGGTTAGCTCCGGGCCCCAGGAGCTAACTCCGCTGCTGCTCTGCCTTTTAAATGTAATAAGAACAGGCAGGCTCTTAATACATTTAAAAAACAAGGGTTCAGCATCTGAGACTGGGGCTGTGTCTACATTGGCGCGATCTTGTGCCAAAGCAGCCGCTTTTGCGCAAAAACATGCTGTCTACACCGGCGGGGAGTTCTTGCGCAAGAACGCTGACATTCTAATAGTGATAGAGATGTAGCCGTGTTAGTCTGGGGTAGTTGAAGCAAAATGCAGGACAATGTAGCACTTTAAAGACTAACAAGATGGTTTATTAGATGATGAGCTTTCGTGGGCCAGACCCACTTCCTCAGATCAAAAATCAGATTTTTGATCTGAGGAAGTGGGTCTGGCCCACGAAAGCTCATCATCTAATAAACCATCTTGTTAGTCTTTAAAGTGCTACATTGTCCTGCATTTTGACATTCTAATGTGTGAAATCAGGGCTTCTTGTGCAAGAACTATGATGCTCCTGCTCAAGAATAAGCCCTTTTGCGCAACTGTTCTTGTGCAAGAGGCCAGTGTAGACAGGCAACATGAATTTCTTGCGCAAGAAAGCCCGATGGCTAGCATGGCCATTGGTGCTTTCCTGCGCGAGAGAGCGTCTACACTGGCACGGATGCTCTTGCGCAAAGGCACATGCCAGAGTAGACACTCTCTTGCGCAAACACTTTAACGCAAGAACTCTTGTGCTAAAGAGTATTTGCGCAAGATCATGCCAATGTAGATATAGCCTGGGCGCCAGCCGGGACCCTCTGCCTCCCCTGTGGAGACGGTGCTGGGGGGGAACCGGCTTTTAAGGCGCAGCAAGGCAGTGGGGGGGGGGGGGGAGCAACTAGTTGAGGGACTAGTCGATATCGGTAAACCTATGCTTACCGGAAAGTCGAGCAGTCGCTTCCACCCCTACCCCAGCCCCCTCTGTGAATGCCACGTGGCCTCGCCCCACGAGGCGCAGAACCGGGGGGGCGGGGGGGGGGGGCACTAGGCCGCTCTCTGCATGGGCTGCCCCGCCCCCACAGGGACCTGCCCCAAAGGCCAGGCCAGGCCTCACCCACGGGCAGCCCCAGGCTCAGGTCAAGCCCCGCCCCCCTGTGGAGCCCCGCCCCCGGGCAGACGTGCCAGGCTCTCATCACCCCTCCCCCACATGGGGGGGCCCTTTATCACCAGGGCTCCCCGCCCCCTCCCGCGCAGACACGCCCTCTGCCGCCAGGGCCCGCCCCTTCCAGAGGCAGCGTTCGCGTCACGCCCGCGCGCTTGTGCTGACGTGTGATCGCCCGGCGCCTCGCCTCATAGGAGACACGCCCCATGGCCACCCGCATGCGCAGCTCGAGCCCGGGGATCCATCCTCCTTACCGGTTGGGTGGGGGATGTTATTGGGCATGCGCGCCCATGACAAGGCGGAAATAAGGCTCGCGGGTGGCTCGCCAGCGCATGCGCAAATCGTATGCCGGGCAAATTAGGCGGGATTCTACAGTGGCCGCTCCCTTGCGTGCCGGGTGTGCTCTGACGGCGCATGCGCACTGTCAGACCGCGGCGGGCCTCCTCATGGGCGCGCGCGCGAGGGCATGTCACGTCACTGCACATGCGCAGCTCTGAGGCGGGAGAAATTCAAGCGCACTTGTTCGCCAAGCGGAGCCCTGGGTGGGGCTGCCACGCGCATGCGGCACGGCGAGGTCGATTTCCTTGCGGACGCGTTTGGCGCGGCGCATGCGCCGTGTCATCCCGGAGCGGGAGGGGAGCCTTTTCTTCGACAAGCCCTTCCTGCCCGGGCGGACGGATCCGGCTGTGCGCGTGCGCGGTTCGCCCCGCTTAAGGGGCGGGGCTTGCGGCGCAGAGCCCCGTGCGCAGGCGCGCTCCCGGCCGAGGGGAAGTGAAGGTGGGCTCGCGCGGCGCCTTTTCCGGCGGTGCTGGGTTGGCCGCGCGAGGGGAGCGGCAGCGGCTGAGGTACTTGGCTGGCGGGGCCGGGCCCGCTCGCGGCAGCCGCTCACCGCCTCTCTCCGGCCCCTGGGCAGGCGGGCGGGCGCCGCCGGCATCCATGAGCTGAGGGGCCGCCGCTCGGAGCGAAGGACGGAGCCGGGCGGGGCTGCCCGGGGCCCGGCGGCGAAGGGCGGGAGGCTGGGCCCGCACCGGGGCGGGCGCTTCCCGGGTCTCCCTGAGGCGGGGGAGCGGCCTGCCCCGTCCCTGCTGGGTCGCGGGCTAGGCCCGTAGCTCGCTCGCGGGCGGCGAGGCGGCGGGGGTCGTGCCCCCCAGGCCGATCTCCCGGCGCTTCCGCCCGCCCCGCAGCGGCACGTGTCAGCCGCCTCGGGTTCTGCTCTGCCCCAGGGCCCCGTGGATGCCGCCGAGATGGGCAAGGTGCTGTCCAAGATCTTCGGCAACAAGGAGATGCGGATCCTGATGCTGGGGCTGGACGCGGCCGGGAAAACCACCATCCTGTACAAACTGAAGCTGGGCCAGTCGGTCACCACCATCCCCACCGTCGGCTTCAACGTGGAGACGGTGACTTACAAAAACGTCAAGTTCAACGTGTGGGATGTCGGGGGCCAGGACAAGATCCGCCCCCTGTGGCGGCACTACTACACGGGCACGCAGGGGTTAATCTTCGTGGTGGACTGTGCCGACCGCGACCGCATCGACGAGGCCCGCCAGGAGCTGCACCGCATTATCAACGACCGGGAGATGCGGGACGCCATCATCCTCATCTTCGCCAACAAGCAGGACCTGCCGGATGCTATGAAACCCCATGAAATTCAGGAGAAACTGGGCCTCACCCGGATCAGGGATAGGAATTGGTACGTGCAGCCCTCCTGTGCTACCACAGGGGATGGACTCTATGAAGGGCTGACATGGTTAACGTCCAATTATAAATCCTAATGATAACAGTAACTACTTAGTCTTCAGAGAATTAAAACAATAGCCTGCCTGGTTTCCTAGAAGAATGATTCTCTACCGAAAAAGTAAAACCAAGCATCCATAGGATTATTATGATCACTTCTCCAGTTTCCTTCTATTTGCTGACTGGATTCCTGTTTTAACTCTTCTTGCTTGGCATTAGGATGCTATAATCTCCAAATGTGACACGAACACAAGCACTAGATGCTATGGCAGACTTCCAGCAAACGGTGAAAGACACACTGTAGATTTGCTAAGTAATATTTTTCCTCTCTTGATAGCCCTTATAACGGTTTGATTCTTTTTTTGGGGGTGGGAGGGGGGAATAACCATTTTCAATGTATGCTTTCTGGTTCTACTTTTTTGGATTTTTTTTCTTTATCACTTGCTGTAGATTGCTTCATTTTGCATTCATGCAGAATATGTTGATAGGTCTGTTCCATCAGTAAACTGAAAATTATTGCTTAAAATCAAACTGCAGTCTGTCTTTTTATATTGAGGACTTTTTAAAAAAAAATATTTTTTTAAAAAAAGTCCTTAATCTGTAACTAAATAGTAACTTTAAATCTGTCTTTTCAGACATGGTAAATAAAACCTTGCCTACAGTGGCAATGAGAATACCATTGTAATGTTCAAAGTGCATATCAAGGTAATGTTAACTAGGTAACTAAGAACTGCATTGAAATGTCAGCTGTGAAGTTCTGAACCATACATCATGCATGAGTAGGGATGCAAATAAATTCCCCATATTGCATAGCAAGCATATAATGAATAAAATGTGAATGATGTAATAGTTTCAAGTTATACTCTACTCACAGTTCCTATGTCTTGCATTGCAAGGTTAACGATGCTTAGCTGCAGTCTTAACTAGTTTGTCAGTCTCCTCACTGTGCAGATAGCTTTTTTTCCAGAAAATGTTTCAGTAAGGTGTAAACATTACTCCTTGTTTTTACTTTAACTTACCATTAGGCAAAAATCAATCTGTCTTGCTTCTCTTACAGTAAAGCAAAGATGCATTTGTTAATCTTGAGACATTTCCTTTTCCAAAATTTGAAAGTCTCATGTTTTTTAGAAAACATGAATCTTTCTATCAGCTGCAAAAACCTCTCCACTTGTTTCCATATCATGATCACTTGAATAAGCAAGCTCAGTTCTAAACTTTACCTGAAATGAATCATTTTAACATTTGAGTAATTGGCTTTTGAGGATGTCCACAACTTAGTTTTTACAAGATCACAGTGTAACTCATAAATTTCTGAACATTTGTCCCTCTGTTTTTTTAATGTTACTGTAATTCTGTATGAAAGGAACTGTTGAATGTCTGAATTTAAATCCATCGAGTAATTACTAATAAGGGTGGGGTGTAAAGAGTGAGCATATGACTATGAATGTAAACTTCCATATGTAGTTCTTAAAGATACAAGCAGCTCACTTCCATAGTACACTTTTTCAGATGTTTCTGACTAGCAAGTTGTGGCAAAAGCAAAACTCAAACCCATCCAGGTTGAAAGTTCAGATTTAATTTCAATCAAGTATTAATACAGGGTGCAGGGGGGGGGGGAAAAAAAGGCAGCTGGGTTTTATTCAGCCTTAAGGATTAATTTCAGATTTCCTCAAGGAGTAAACTCAACTGGGGAATTCTAGGAATGTAACTACAAAACTAGAAAAATGTTTCGGGTTTTTTTGAGGGTGTAAGTTTTACCTTAGATTGGGGCATTACACTACATTTCCACAGTGTTGATTCTGCATGTTAAGTACAGTGTATTATGGAGCTCTTACCAAAGATCTATGGGGAGATAAAAATTGAAGTTTATTTCCTAAAAAACTAATGCTTAGAAATCCCTTGAAGAAAAATGCTTAGAATATGGCCCAAAAGAGGGGACAGACAGTCTTTGTCTGTTGCAGTGGCAATGAAAGGGTTTTGGATGATACTAGGAAAGATAGCAATGATTCAGAAACAATTTTGTAAAAGGAAAAAGTACATTAAAAAAAGCAAGGCAAGTTAATTTACTTTAAATCATAATTCTGAAAGGGAAACGAAGTATTCATTTAAAAAGTCCTTACTAAATTGTTGCTCTACTTTCTATTAAAATCTAGAAATTCTTCATTTAATTTAACGTAATTGGTAAAATAGTGTGGTAGTGTAAAGGTATTAAAACCAAACACCCAGGGTACAACTCTTTTCTTCTGGAACAAAAATTAAGTCAAGCACAAGGTAAATGCCTAAACTGGAAGACTTGAAACTCTAAGTTTTCAAATTTTCTTAAACATCTCAATCAAAATGAAAAGTTGATTTTTTTTTTTTTTTTCACTTTCAGTCTAAAGTGTTCACTGTATTCTTTCTCTTCAAACACTTTGGGGCAAGTTTAAATTTCACTAGGTTTTTACATTAAATTGAATTCACAATTTTGTATTTCTTTGGTAATTTTGTTACTTTAGATATTCTGTTGTGTAGGTAAAATGAATAAATTTAATTATACTCTTGAATTCTTAAATGTTTTGTTCTGGGGAAAAAATTCTTAAGTCACAAACTTTTGTGGCAGATAATTCAGAAATAAATGACCTTTGCTACTGAACAAAAATAGAAGCTTCATTTTCAAAATGTCTTCATAAAAAGCAGGGGGGTCTTGGGGAGCAATGCAAGTAATTATAGCTTGCAGGTTAAAGTTACAATCTGTAAGAATTCTGATAATTAAAAAAAATCTGAATTTTAAGTGCATCAACTTCTGTGTTCATATGAATTTACAGAGTAAACTGGAATACATTTCTGAATGGTATTAATCTTGTCTGGTAAGTGAATGAGTCTGTAGATTTTCATCTCCCTGACTACGGTAAACAGGAATTTTGTGTTCTCAATATGGTTGTAGTGTTGGTAAAGAACTAACGAGCAGAAAATAAAGCAATTATAAGTAACATACCAGGAGTGCTGCACTGTATATTTGAATATGGGAAAATCAGAAAGGGTTTATATAATACACTGGATTAGTGCCTTCTGCTTACAGAGGCCAAGGTACTATTTAACTTGGTCTTGAAAGATTGTAATGAGATTAGTTTCTCTTTTGAGGTATCTTTTGTCACATAATTACAACCAAAACCAAAAAGTTGGAAAGAGGAGATAAGCTTCTCTTAAAATGTACTCCACTTCCAATTACAGCCACTTTGAAATAAATGTAATATTTAATATTATGCTTTGTAAAATAGCTCAGTACAAGATCTCTGCCCTAAGGAATTTAGTGTAACTTGGACAAATATGCACAGAACAGTTTACCTGCCAGAAAGCATAGAGGTGCTGACAAATGAGGTGATCAGCCCTGGAAAGTTTCATGAAGAAAATGGCTTTCAAGGAGTAGAGGGAAGTGAGGGTGTTTTTAGATTAACAGAATAGAAAAAGTATTCTAAAAAATAGAGCTATTGGAGAATACAGAGTCAGGTAAGGAGCTGTTGATCAGCATGTGAGTGAAGTTGTGTGGTGCTTTGCAGTTGAGAATTTAACTTGTTCAGTAGTAAGGCAATGATGGGATTTGCAAGGGAGATAGGGATGAGGCTAGGACAGTGAAAATTTACTTCAGCAGCTGCAATTTGTATAGAGTGGAAGGTAGAGACGTGATGTAACAGGAAAAGCAAACCAAACTTGAAGTCTAGATGTGGAATGGCAGTCTTGACTAGATGTGGAATGCTCAAAGATGGTTCAGTTGACATTCAGAAGGGATAGAGGAGATACGGACTTTGAAGTGGATATGAGACATCAAAAAAAGGCAACACTTTTTCAGGTGACTCAGGAGTCATTAATATTGTCCTGCTGCCTTAAGCTAATTGTTAAAATGAAGTTTTAAGTGCTCAGGTATTTCCAGGTGGTGTTGGGACTGTAGTCCTACAGTGAATACAATAGTTCTGCGTTTCTCAAACTGTGGGTCCAGACCTCCCAGGGGGTTTCAATCAACTTGGGGGGAGAGGGGGGATGTCACAGTATCTCAGTTTGAAAACCACTGCAATAGTTTATTTAAAAAAAAAAACCTACCCTACAGTATCTCACTTAGGTCTTGTCTACACACAAACTTGAGCCACCTTCGCTAGGGATGTAGCTTTCAAAACTGCTGTAGTTAAACAAGAACAAATGTTTGTAGTCACCGCCTCAGACAAATGTCCTAGTTGTTGGTAAAAATTTACACTATAAGGGTGAACATTTGTGGGTTAGACCTCTGTGTTCAGCTTTAGCTTGTAGTATTTAGAATGGCATTCTTGTGTTACTTTTTCCTGAATAAAAGGGGCTTTGGAGCAAATTATTTATGGATAAGGCTCCAAAGACCTTGGCCTGCTACCCACTAGGCTGAATGAAGACTCAGACTGCTAAACCCCACCCCCCCAAAAAAAACAGACAGGCAGTGCCCCTCAAAATAAAGCCACATTTCCATCAATTTAAATGTTCTGTTCTGTATGTAAATGACATACTGTCAGTCAATTTTTTTTTAACATGTTATATAAAAGATGATACTTTCAGGGCTGGTCAAACAAGAGGAAAATACATTGTATATTTATCAAATTGATCTGACTGGCAGCTTTAGTTTCCAACAGTTCTGAAAAAAAATGCAGGAAAAACTGACAAGATTGGTCAACTTTAATTTTGTAGTTTGTGGAAGGTCTCTCTGCAGCAGAGGCACTGGAACTCTTAGAAACAGTATTGTGCTGATCTCTGTTTAGGTATGTAATGTTTGCATGTAATGTTTGCAATGGTTTTCGTTTTAGTAAAATTACACAAGGTATTAGGGATGTTAACGTGTACTCAAATACACAGTTAACCAATGAGCTTGGGCTTATTGGTTAACCCTGGTTTACACACAGGTCCCCATACCCACTGCCTCTGTATCTGGGGCGGGGCGGGGGGGGGGGGGGGGGAGATGGGAGCAGGTGCAAGTGGGCAGCTGGCTCCTGCGAAGCTGATGTCCCCTCCCATGCTGCTGCAACAGTGTGTGAAGGGGGGCAGGACAGGTGGGAACCAGTACTCATGGATAGCCAGCTCCCTGCAAGTACCGGCTCCTGCTTCTCCCCCTCCATGTAAACAGGTAACTGCAGAAAAATTCAGCATTTTCACAAATATACACATTTTAACTTCCCTAGTAGACATTGGTACTTTCTGAAAAAACGTTACACTTGCCCAGGGGTAGAGACACTTCCAAGCATTATTTCTATAGAGTTATTGGATTGAGAATAAAATGAGAACGAGGCAAGAACTACTAGTCTGATACTTCAGCACTTGCGTCTTGTGTTGACCTTTTCACTTAAAAAAAATCCAAGATTTGGTACTGTGTAGGTTCTTACAATAGTTAGGGATGAAGCAAATTTAAACATCACATGTCAGGAGAATCTTTTGAAGTGTGATAAAAAGCAGGATAACTTCTGGCAGTGGCATTTTTTTGAAGAATGCTGGGAGGGAGGGTGTATCTTGCCTCTTCAGGTAACCCTACTTTTGATACTTGGTTTCTGTCCACGTGAGATACTAGTCAATAACTGCAATTCCAGTGCAGGAGCTCAGCAGAGTGGATTTGATGCATGTGGTCCGGAGAGGAAGTAGTTCAATAAAAGTTTGAGATGGCTGTGATGGTACCTACATTTTAAAAAAGCATGGAAAATAAGGGATAATGAGCTTGCATCTGTTAATACTATAAACTTATTTTGGGAGCCCCAAGGGAAGAGGGATGTGACTGACCTGGATACCGTTCTCTGCTGTTGGGTTATTGCCTCTAAATGCAAACCAGAAATTCTAATACAGTGCCCCAAAGTTCTCATACTCAAACCCGCCCCGGAGCCCACACTCTAGTCAAACTGTTGGGCTGTGGGCATCAACAATTTTCTTCAACCTGGTGATGAGGAAAAATTTGAAAACCACTGTTCTAATAAAAAGACTTTCACTTTGCTGGTAGCTTGGAAACTTGGCACCATTCTTTCTTGCCCATTTATGGAGCTAAGGACCTCCTCCTCAGAGCATGTAATCAAGTCTACAATGCTGTGCTCCTAAATGGGGTTCCCAGCTGCTGCCTTTGTTGCTTCATGGAGCAATGAAGCCTGAAGGCTTTTTGGTGTATGTTTAGAGACATCAGAAGTGGGCTAATGTAGGCTAGGGATGTGAAAGTGCAGCACTGTACACGATTAACCGATAAGCCTGTATCAAAGGCAGCAACACAGGCTGGGGGCGGGGAGTCAGGCAGGAGCCATCCTGCCTCCTGTGTAACTGCTGAAATTTTCTGTGGTTAACAAGTTTACTTGACTAACACATTTTAACATTCCTGAGAGGCCCTTTTTTGTTAACTTAAATCTTTATTAGAAGGGAAGTATTTGAATCTTAATCTCTAATGTTTCTTTGTCTTAAGTTAAACATGCAAATAATTAAAAAAAAATTGCGTTCCTTTTCAATAAGGTTTCACTTCCACTAAGTAAGTGCTCCAGATCTTTATAGAATTGTCTAAGGCAAGTGTTCTCAATGACTGGTCAGTGGACTGGCACCGGTCCTTGAGATCTTCCTAAATTGTGGCAGGAAGGCAGCAAGCTAGTTGCCAGTATGAAAAATGTTGAGAAGCACTGATCAAGGGTACACAAACTGACTAACATCTAAAAATCAGCTCTTGAATATTACAGGGCAGGCCTGACAATTAAACAGCCTTCTTTTGTTTTGTTTTTTTCCCCCTTTGTGGGTCATACTTTAATTATCTCTTTTCTGTAATCATAGGACTGGAAGAGACCTTGGGAGCTTGTGTTGACTAGTCTCTTGCACTCAAAGCAGGACTAATGTAACTCCTAAATCTGCACTAGCTGAACTAAAACTGGTTGTAGGCACAGTACTTGGGCAAGATTTGGATTCCATTTCTTCAAATAGTAGGTAGATAGAGACGTTGTTAATATTGGACACTTCTATGTAAATATTTCAATTTACCGAACTACTGAATCATGTTGCATTATTTCTAGAAATGTTTTCTGCAGCTAAATTGATAATGGGAATTGCACCAAAAGGAATGAATTCTGTACAGACCCCTACTTCCATCCCGGAAAGGAAAAAGGCAAATCAGGAATATGTAGCTGCTGTGCCATATTACTTGTTATATAGGCAATTATGCTTGTATTCTTAATCTTATTATGGGGAGGTGCATTTCACATTGAGTTTAGCTAGCTGTATGTTGCAACATTTCAGAATTCATAAGGCAGGGGCAAGAAGTAACTTTTGCTGGGGGCCACTTCACAAATTTTTGAAATAGCCCCTGGCCATGCCGGAAGGGGCAGGGCCATTATGCTTCAGGCTTTCCCACCATGGACCATGATTGGACTGGGGGGTGGGGAGACTTCCCGTGCACCCCCAAGGCAATCGGGGCAGGGGAGCATGTGAAGCCTTGTTCCACCCTGTCAGAAGCGCGTGGCACTTCTTTGCAGGGTGGGGGCAGGGCAGAGGAAACTGTGTGCTCCTTCTGCCCCCAGACCCTGATTGGCCTGGGGGAAGGGGAGCGTTAGAGCCTCTGCGGGCCGGATCTGGCCCATGGAGGCCTTTTTGTCCACCCCTGTCATAAGGTATAGAGAGAACTTGAGGGCAGGGTGGCATCTCTTGTACTGCCTACTCCAGAAGAAACTAGGAACTTACTTTCACATTTCTAGAAAAGACAGTGCTGTGGATAACTAATTCCTGATGTTTAGCTGGAATTCTTTCATAGGAAGATGTATCTGTATTAATTCTATGCTGATGTCCATTAAAATCTGTGCCTGTAATATCTAAACATAGGGTGAGTTTTGAGCTGCAATGACGTTCTACTCGTGCAAAGTTTTGATATTTATACAGGTGCTTACATGAACCTTCATGTAAGCTTCTCAGTAAAAACTCCCCTCCCAAGATTAGTCTGTAGGAATACCTGTCTTGGTATTAGCAGCAATGGGCAACTTAGACTAGCAGCAATGGGCAACTTAGACTAGCGAGTGGATCACATGAGTGGTCCTCCTTCATCTCAGTGGGCCGCAAGATTGTCATAACCAAGACGTTCTCCTGGGGTAGGCTAGTTTTGCTGATTTTTGCATGCACACTTAGAATTTGCGGGATGTGCTGATTGAATCGTAGCAGCGCTTCAATTGGATGTAGAGGGAGCACATGGCTTTTACAATCAATATTGTGTGCAGTCAGCATGCACCTCACTTCACGTGCCCTTGCTTTACGTGCGAGTAACTTTAGTATTACCAGTACCCAAAAAATGACAGATGGAAACAATCTGTCAAGCTTGTGCCTGAGCAACAGTAAAAACGTCTAGTGGGCTGCACAGAGAACCCTGATGAGTTGCATGTGGCCCTCGGTCCGCTGATTGCCCACCACTGTACAGCCGGTCCCCGAGTTGTGAATGGTCAACTTCTGACCGTTTGTAGTTATGACCAAAGCTGTCGTAAATGGCAGACCGTGAGTTACAAACCGCGATCCGCACTTACGAACAGCGCAGTCACGTGTAACTCTATGGGGTCCAACTTACGAATGAACCGAGTTACGACCAATTGCTTGGTCCGTAACTGGTTCGTAAGTCGGGAACAGGCTGTATTAGAGAGAGAGCAAGCTTTGGTAATTGTGCATATTAATGCTCAGAACACAGGCAAAAATATTCGACACCACCTTTACATGGATGCAAAGTACAAGTGGCACACTTACAAAACGTTCTACATTATGCTGGCGTGCAATGTTGGCTCATACTGCAAGGTGGACTTAATACTGTTAATAGTGTTGACAGCTTCTAAACTTGAAAATACTTACTTGTTGGTTTGGCTTCTGCAGAAGCAGGCCTTATGCTTCGGTATAAGGAATATGGGCTTACTCAGCCCTTGTACTTAGTATTTTTGCTATTTTACCCTAGGAACTTTGTTTAACATTTCTCTTGGAAACTGGGACTATTCTTCTAGAAATTCAGCCATTAACTCTTTGGCTGTTTCAACATTTTACTTATCACCTATAGATGTACTGAGATGTGTTCCTACAGTGTTAAATACTTGTACTGCCCTTTCCCCACAGGGATTGGATTAGCTTTGAACTGCCTCAGGGCTCATGGAGACTTTTTTCCCATCATATAGGGATAGTTTTCAATCAGTTGTCTTAGCAGTAATTGACTGCAATATGAGCCCATAGCATATCCTCCTAAGCATTTTCTTGCAAACTCACAAGATTAAACTTAGTGGCTTGGTTCTGGTTGAGCTCTCCCATAATAAAATGTCTGAGGATGTGCTAGGTTCTGATATACAGAATGAAAAGTCAATACAAACCTTCTTCTTCAAGAGTTTGCCGAACTTTGGGAACCACTTTTTTTTCTTAACTGTTTGTCCCTCCTAGCTAGATTATCTGCCTTTATTTTCAGCACTGTATTTACAATAGAAATACTTCATTGAAAAGAGTTCATGACAGCCCTCATCAACTGAGGTGTGAAGTCTTGGTTTTCTTTGTGATACCCCGGGCTTGCAAAAATGTACCTGTTAGCCTGAGGATTGGCTAAACTTGACAAAGGCAGATATAAAAATGGCTGGATGAAGGTGAGGGCTGGCTGGCCCCATATCCGGGTTCTGTGCTTGGACCTTGCTCTAAGGCTCACCTTACCAACTTTCCGCTAAAGGAGTTTTCTGTTCGCCTGCTTATCTTTACTTTCCCTAACTGTTTGGAGTGGTCCTTTTTCCTCGGCTGATTCATGGGACTATCTACTGTTCTGCTTCTCCTTTAGACAGCAATTTTCTCTTGCACGTTGCTTTAGAACCTTCCTTGGCTGCTGTTTGTTGCCTTACTTTAGCAGCTGCAGCAGAGGGAACCTGATGTGTTGTGATCCGTTTTAGTGCTGGTCATAGGGTTCTGAGGAGCGGCAGTGAAGCTGAGCCTGTCGTCTTCATTCTGCTGCTTGAGAGCCATGAGCTGCATTAGAACAGCCTACAGAGTCCAGTCTTGTCTACCCCAGTGTTTCTCAACCAGTGGTACGAGTACCTTTAGGGGTACCTGAGAGATGTCTGGGCAGTACGTCAACACAACTGAAATTTGGAGAGAACTGAATTTTTGTGTTTTATTATTTTTGTACTTTTTACACCCAAAAACGTAATCGCCTGTCTGGCTACGATTAAGTTGTTTAAACAAATGTATTGCAATGGTAGAAAACATTTGTCTGAAAACTGTAGTTATTGGGGGTACTTTTTTTAAAAAAGGGTGAGAAACACTGGCTAACATTACAAATGCTATTCTGCTGTGATTCCCGCATCTATACTTGACATTTTGCTGGCATTACTATATTAGCTGGGTGTGGGGGATTGGGTTGTGTGAGGTTCTTTTATACCCTGATTATGCCAGCTAACCTTAACTATGCCAACAAAATGGGGAAGTGTGGAGCTGCCCATAGAAAACCACTGTTTGCATTTGGAAGACTTTGGTAGCTAGAAGTGTTAAGGATTTTTTCTTAAATAAAACTTAAATTCTTCAGAACTGCAGTCCCCCATTCCCAGCAACAGGGCAAGTCTGCTGCTCCTTGTTGAATAGCTTTTATGTTTCAGTAGAGCAACCTGTGCCCTGTGGGAGGCAGGGAAAGGGGCAGTGTGAGAGTACCTGGCTTCAGCAATCAAAATCTAGGGGTCACGTGACCCCTCAGGCTCCTCCTGCCCAGCATCGCCTATGCTGTCAATCTTCTCAAATGAAACTGTATTGTCTGCATCTAAGCACTTAAAGGGCGAAGTATTAAAGTGTTCTATTAACTAGTAACACAACTGCATTCTACAGCTATTTGCAGTTTTGGCCACACTTGTGATTCATGGCCCTGTCTAGCCTTAAAGGCTATCTTGATTATCTAGTATGATTTCCTGCACAATAATGGCCACAGAACCTCACCCGCCCACTCCCATAATAGACCCATTTCAGTAGACTCTCAGTCTGACTATGGTGTTTGAGAACAGGAACGGAAATAGTTTTCTAGCTCAGTGCAATGAATTGGGCTTGTCTAGAGGCACTAGGGTTGGTATGCCTGACAGGTTTGTCTTTAGCTAATGTAACTTACTGAAATTACACCTCCTTCTTTAACAAATTCTGTGTTGTGTGAACGGTGCCCTTTTCCAGCCTGTCATCCTCTGGAGTCTTTGTTATATCTTTTACTAGAAGACTTACTTGGCATTCCTTTGGTCCTTCAGAGCAGGGGCTGGTGGTGTAGGGGGAAGGAGAGTCAGGGTTAGGGGGTGAGGCAGGTCTACTGCAGGGATGTGGGGTGCAGGAGTCAGGGTTGGGCGGTGAGGATGCAGTAATCAGAGCATGGGGCAGGAAGGCTCAGGGGAGGAGGTGGGGGGCACTCACCAGGTTTTCCCTGGGGCCAGTTGTGGTTGGGGGCTGCCATGCACCCTGCCTACTGGGGCCCCCCGGGCCTTGCACCCCATCCACCAGCTTCCCCCTGAGGTAAGAGGACCATGCAACCTGCTCACTGGCTTCTCCCACAGCAGTTGGGGAGGGCATGTGGCCTGCCCGGCTGGCTTTTTTCCAGCCTGGCCTGGGGATTAGCAGGGTCCTGCTGCTGACTAGGGTGCTTGCTGCTGCCCTGTGGTCGTTCATGAGTATAACTGTCCCTGCTCTCTCACCCCTCCCTTTTCCGTTCACTGCCAAACAGTCACGTTCCAAGCACATCCCGTTATCCTGGCACAACCAAACCCTGACCTTGCTGAAAGTTATAAGAAGAAACTGCACACCAAACGCGATGGCCCTAGCTCTTACTGTTAAGGAGGTGTTCTTGAACAAGCGGGCTCAGATGCACATTTCTAAAATGTGTAGTAAGATGCAATGGGATTCTAGAAACAGTGGTGTTCAAGGTGAGAGCATGTTTTCCTAGCTATTATTATTGCAGTATGATGGCAGGTGCAGTTCAAACAGCAAAAAGACCTGCCCAAAGAATTTGTAGTCAAAATTGGTGGTATTTCTGTCCCTGACTTAATACAGCATTTTCCTTCCCTTTTTGGTCACTGCTGTTCCTTTGTCATAAGCAGCAGCTTAGAAAGTCTGTTTCCCCAAATGCCTAGAAGCTGAATCCTCCTTCAGAAAATTAAATCCAGTCGCACCTTTATGCAAAATCCAGTTTAATCCCTATGTAACCTTGCCATGCATGAACAGAGGCCTTACACGTCTCTTCAATGTCTGCTCTGTTCCATCTTCCATAGTGAGGAAACACTATTGTAGATGATGCTTTCTCTTCTTTGTTGGCTGCTATGAGCAGGGACATTAACAGACACGGACATTATCAGTTGCATTTGAGTTATCACTGAAATACATGCAGCATTTCACACCTCAGCTATTGTTTCAGGATCTCTGCAAATTCAGCAGCTCAGGTTGTTTCAATTGCACTTCATAGGAGTGGTCTCTTGCATAGGTTCTTTTGAGGTCTTTTGAGGTTTTTTCTATCTGCAAAGCTTATAGCTCCCTTATGTGTCCCACTTTAGATCATTATTAAATATCACCTGTGCTAGAGACTGAAGGTATTCCTGTATCACCCTTTCATGCCAAAGAGTAAGTTTTTTATACTTTTTTTCTCTCAACAATTTCTGATCTGTAACTTTTCTCTTTCCCTCCATGATTGCTTACCAGCCCCTTGTGAAGTCTGTCTTATGCCCACTAATTCTTTTATCGATGTATCGTACATAAACATGTATATCGTGGTAGCAACTAAAATCTTTCTTCACCCAGGTCAGGGCCTATTCTAGGCACCATACACAATCACTGTACTGGACAGTTTTTGCTCTAAAAGACCTTTAAAGGACAAGGTAACACAAACGATATGTAGTGCTGAGTAGATGTCTGTCCAGTCTTGCCCATCAGCTCACTCATTACTTCTCTACTCACTATCAGGTGATAGTTTTCTGGGGAGGGGGGTGAGATGGAAAGAGGATAGGGAGATGGCTGTGTGGATTTTTGACTGATTTTCTCTCCCCCCCCCCCCCCCCATACACACACCACAAGTAAGTAACCATGTGAGAATGTACTTGGGGGAGCGGCTGACGGAGCTGGAGTGAAGATGGATGCCAACTTTGTTAGAAGAAGAGAGAATAGCTCAGAGGGCTTTGAAAACTTGGGCAAAAGTTTGTTCAGCAGAGGAGAAGCCCATGCAGGGTTTGAGGGATTGGCATGGCCATGATTTTAGCAGCAGCACTTTGAATAGACTTGTCTCCCTCAAATAATAGTCCGAAAAGAGACTTTTCCCCCTCTCCCTGCACCCTTACAGCAGCTGTGCTGGCTTGGTCCCATTTGTTGTAGGGTGACTAAAACAAGATAAACATTTGAACAAGATGCTTTTACAATGTATGTGGTCACATGACTGTTGTAATCCACCATTTTTTGTTTAGGGTGGAGCTGATTGTACTGACAAGTGTCTGGGGAAAACCATCATTTTAATCACAAGGAATTGTAAGTTCTACTTCTGTTCGTAGAAGGAAAATTGTCTGCCAAAAGGAGGCCTGTCTGAAATGGGCCTATTCGGTGTGTTTGTGTGCCTCATTCATTCAGAAAACATTTCTTGCCCTTCTGTAACTATCGAAACAAACAAGTTTATAGAACACAGTGAGTGGTATGTGAATGTAACTGGTACTGTCTTAGAGAAAGTCCCTCAGTCTTTACTTCCTTACATCAGCAACTTCTTGAAGTCTAATTTTCTGTCTGTACAATATATAGCAGTTGTCTTACATGGTTTAAGTTTTTAACTAAGATGGTGCATTGAATGACCTGGACAAGAGGGGGGCATTCAATTAGCTGATTATTTTTTTAAAAGAAAGCATTTTATAAAAGGACAAAACATTAAACCAATTAATATCTCCTATTAATGATCCTGATGTGAAAAACTGAGCATATGCTAGTTCTCCGGTGTTTTGCTGTGTGAACTCCTATGCAATGCTTATGCACAACGGTTCTGCACACTTGCAAATTCTGATCTTCCAGGGTTTAATATGCTGTCTCAAATTGCCTTTGGATCTGCACTAGGAACTGTGGCATTAAATTACTTAATGACCTGAAAAAGGCATGAAGTGAAGTGGTGAAATCTGTGGAAGACACGATGGAGCACGATCATGGATTGTGTGGAATAATTTAACAAACTAAATTAGGCTGAAGAAGCTTAGTGGTTTGGACCAGAACCCTTCATGTGAAGGGACTGCTGGTGACCAGAATTCATCAGAAAGCTGGTTAGTGATGGGTGTATTAAATGAGTATCAGGCTCTTGCTCGGTCCAGTTCCCAGTGCACAAACATCCACTTTACAGAAACCATGACCACAGTTAGCTCTAATTGTCTCTTACAGACAGCCTGAGGAATTGGGGATTGAGAGAGTGTAGACCTTACTGTCCTCCTCCCTGGAGGAGCTCCGGGAAGGGAGGCTGGAACCGCTGCTGCACCTCATTTGTCGGACTTAGGCCTTGCTGGCGTGACAGTTTTGTTCACACAAGTCGGTTTTTTGACGATACAACTGAGGAGGTGACACGCTGCAATGCTCCTTCCGCTCACCCAACTCTCCCGCTTCACTGGCAGAATAAAACTACCTTGACAAGAGGCTTGTTGCTTTCTGCAGCCCCGTTGTGTCCATGCAGTGTCAGTGGAGATGCTGCGATTGGTTCGGACCTCTTACAGGGTCTCCAGGAGGTGTCCCAGGATGCCCATCCTGACTTCCCCGGTCAGCAACTCCATCTGCTGTCCTGTCCTCAGGTGCACAGTTATCAGCCCCCTCCCCCTCTTCAGAGGCTCAGGACTTTGTGAAATTCCACTTCTATATGCTCTGCCTGGACAGCTTGCGTCGCGTTTTCCCTACTGGCTATGGTGGCTCTACACAGCCAATGCTCTCCTCCTCGGAGCAAGTCTGAGTTGGCAGTGTGGGGAGAGGAGGCTGTGCCATCTCGGCTCCGCTCCAGCCATAGGAACTTGGGTCCCGGTGGTCACCTTCCTCATGGCACGTTGGCGAAGAGCTGTGAACAGGCCACGTGGTCGTGCCATGCGAAGATAAAGGATTTGAGGCAGGCATGCCAGAAGGCGAGCGGGGCAAACCCTCACTTTGTTGCAGCACATGTTGGCTCCCTAAGGAGCCGCTGGCATTCTCAGCAATGACCCCACTTCCACCCATAAGAGTCCTGTGGGTACTTTTGACGGGGCTGGAGACAGCAGGCTCAATCGTGGGGACCAAGTCACAGATGAGGAGGCTGAGTTGGAGGACGAGGTAGAGCCCACAGCAAGGTCCGGGTGGCATGTCGAGCCAGGACCTTTTCCCCCGCCAGCGTGTCTAGCCAGGCCCAGCAGCCTGTCTCTAGTGTACACAATACAGGAGAAGAGAGCTCCGGTAAGTGATCTTTTGGAGTTGATGCTGCTCGGTTCTATGAAGCCGAACTACCCTTTGCTTTGTACGTTCTAAAAGTGGGTGAAGAGAGAGAAATGTGCAAGACTGGCTGTCTTCATGCTTCCCTGTTCAGCGAAGCCATGCAGTGGCACGGTGAGCTAACGCCCGCTGAGATTCCATGGGAATCCTCCAGAGAGATCTCTAAACAATTATCCTGCAGACACTCGCCAATCCTCTGCCAGAAGGTGCTTGGCAGAGCTGCTTTGTCCCTTCCCTCATGTAGGAAACATTCCTGCCCCAGTCAGCAATCACTCGGGCAGCCACCAAACTGGCACCCAGGCACACGGCATACGGACCCAGTCTGAATCCCCGTGCAGGCAGGAGATGCATCCTTGCCTTCTTGCTTACCCGCGGGAGTGAGAGAGGCTGACCCTGCCAATGGAGAACAATGCTAGAATGTACAATACTGTCCCTAATTGTCTGCAGTGATCCCCTTAAACACGGGTACCCTTTGCACCATCTTGGGTGCCACTTCCCTCCCCACCTGGGCTGAGCTCCCCAAGTTTGGGGCAATCACTGAGCCGTGCACTTGTCAAGGGGCAGCGAGAAACTGACTCCTATTTTAAAAAGGAGGCATTTTCTGATAATTGGATGCGTGCGCACTAACAATCACGTGTTTCTTTATCGGTTCTTTGCTTCTGCAGAGGTGCTCTGCAGGGGAACGTCCTGCTCATGGGCAGAGCACTGCCCCCAGAGAAGGCAGGGGCCAAGAGGACACATTTGGAGAGGTGCTCCAATCCTCAGAGGCCAAAAACCAAGAATGCGAGGTGCAGAGAGGCTTGAAAAGCAAAGCACAGACTTGAAAGGCAGGAGCGATCGCTATGCAAAGTGCATGCTCTCTGTGCTAGAGCATCATCAACGTTGTGTGAACATGCACAAGCCATGTCACCCTACAGCAGTGTTTCCTAATTGGTGCTCCGGAGAACCCTGGGGTTCTGCAAAGCGAAAGTAAGGGTTCTGAGAACACCCGGTGCTCCCCCACCCTCTCTTAAAGAGACAGACAAATTGTAGCGAGTCTGTGTTTAAAAAAAAAAAAAAAAAAAATTTACCCTGGCAACCCTAGGGGTTCCTTGAAATTCTTTCAAGCTGAAAAGGGTTCTGTGGCCAAATAAAATTGGGAAACACTGCTCTACAATAATTGATCGTTGGTGTAACTTGTGTGGACCAAAATCTAGTCTAGACAAGGCCTCAGTCTCCAGGGCTACTCGTCTAGCACTTCCCTCGAATAATGAAACTTCTTTTATTACTTAAAAATTGGCAATGGGCTGTAGATGTACTTATCATCTTCCCAGGATAACACACGCAGGGAAGAACAGAACTGAATGAGAGAAGGAAATCTGAAGTAGCTTTAACTCCTGCAGGAAAAAGATGGCTTCTGACAGCCAAGTCATATCTGCTCAGTGTGCTGTAATTGGAGACACAAATAAGATCCCAAACTTTGTCAGTATAAAGTATATAAAATGCAATGGATGGCTGTGTGGAAAGGGGAGGTACAGCATTCACTGGCTCCAGGTTGAGTGTGCCAACAATAGTGCTTCCTTTGTACTAATGGAAGATGGAAGGAGGACTGGACTTCTGGCAAAAGACCCATCTATCATTCCTGCCTTATGACCATTCTTCAGGGAGAGCCAATTTCTGTATTTCCTATTTAAAGGAGACCCACTTGGGAGCAGGGAAGATATTGCTCAAATATAACCGTATCCCTTTGCTTTTTTTTTTTTGTCCCCAGCTCTTCCAGGATGTGCACACCTGTTTTTGATTTTGTTTAATTTCAAGTTTCTCAGACAAATGTTATCTCTTAGTTCAGTTTTCCCTGGAAGACTCATGGTGGTCTCTTGACCACTAAGCTTGTTGATGTGATATTTTTCTATCCCCCGCCCCCGACCTCTTTCACTGGTGAAGTCAACTTGTTTCTTCAGTTTTGATTGTGTGCCCAAAGTATGCATGTACAGATACAATAGTGGAAGGTGTCTGGAATAAATTAAATACCAATCTTGATATTGATGCGAAGAGCAACTGTCATCAATTTAAATGTTCATGCTTATGAAGTCTCGGTTTGACAAAACCCTGGCTGGGTTGATTTAGTTGGGATTGGTCCTGCTTTGGGTAGGGGGCTGGACTTGATGATCTCCTGAGATTTCTTCTAGCTCTGTGATTCTAAAATTTGTTTCTTTTGTATTTCAGAGCAGGAAAAACACTTCCGTAGCAAGTGCAGATGTTCTTTTACTGCCATTCAAAGGGGAGAACTCATTTTAACATCCTGAAACAAGGGTCTCCCATCTATTCTTACTGTGCTCTATTCTCTTGCTCCCTTCAAAGTTGGCAGTTCTTTTGAGTATACAGACGACTTCCAAAGTGCTAAGTTAGAAGCCTAATGCCACATCAGCAAGAAAAGAATACATCGCTGCAGGCATGACTCATGAAGCAAAAGTTTTGCTGAATATGAACATGTAAGATACCAAAGGGGTAGGGAGTATGTGACTGTTAATGAAAAAAATAATTAACACCATACTTGGTTTCCTCCCTAAGAGTCCGAGCAATTGAAGCTACAGATGTTTTGGCAGAGAAATCACACAAAGTAAAACGGAAGAGGAAGAAAGGGGGATTTAGAATGGAATAGTGATTTCCTCTATCTGTTTATAAAACCTTCTGAATCCCTGCCATTGGCGGAGAACTAGAGAAGTCTCCAACCCCACTTGCTCAGGCGCTTACCCTAAATCACCTTAAATGGAGATGCAGAATTTTATGTGAAAACACTCTGGCAACAGGAGAGGGAGAGGACTCGCCTTCTGGCATAAAACCCCCTCCTCCATGAGCAACGTAAGCTGGGTTGGTAGGAGACACTCTCCCACAGACTGTAGCATTCACAGTGCGATGTCAATGTCTGTGTAACTTGTGTCGATCAGGGGGTGGAATATTCACACCCCCGAGCAAAAAAAGTTTTGCTCACATAGGCTATTAGAGAGCGTGGCTATGCCTATCCACCTAGAACTATAGGCTACGTCTAGACTGGCATGATTTTCCGGAAATGCTTTTAATGGAAAAGATTTCCGTTAAAAGCATTTTTGGAAAAGAGCATCCTAGATTGGCATGGACGCTTTTTCGCAAAAGCACTTTTTGCAGAAAAGCATCTGTGCCAATCTAGACGTGTTTTTGCTCAAAAAAGCCCCGATCGCCATTTTCGCGATCTGCGCTTTTTTGCGGAAAACAAATCTCAGCTGTCTACACTGGCCCTTTTGCGCAAAAGGGACCTTTGCCCGAACGGGAGCAGCATAGTATTTCCGCAAGAAGCACTGATTTCTTACAGTAGGAAGTCAGTGCTTTTGCGGAAATTCAAGCGGCCAGTGTAGACAGCTGGCAAGTTTTTCCAGAAAAGTGGCTGATTTTCTGGAAAAACTGGCCAGTCTAGACACAGCCATATAGTTTTCCTTTACTGGACCCTTGCAAAACACTATGGAAGCATTTAAAAAAGAAATGTTTCTAATCAATTAAGGGGTGACTTGAAATAATCTACTAACCTATTATTTCCCATAGAAACAGCCAGGCCTTGTGAGTGTCTTTGGTGAGAGAAGGAAGCCATAGTAAATATTTGAATGTTTTCCTATATCTTACGCTAGTTTTAAATTGCTATTAGGAAAACACAAAGTCCTTTACTGAAAACATCTCTCCTTAGAACTGGATTAGAATTCTTGCTGTGGGGAATTTTGAGTAATTGAGGTTACAAATGTCCCAGCAGAGAAATCACAAACCAAAAGGAAAGAATTAGGGGTTGAGTACAAATTCGTGGTAAATGTTGCCACATAATGGGATGGTAAGGTTACTGTGGAATCTTATAACTATTATGGATGTGTGTGTAGTGTAGAAATACACTTAACCCGTGAACCTAAGACCAGCCTTACTAGGTCAGACCAAAGATCATCTTGTCCAATATCCTGTCTTCTGACAGTGCCCAAAATAAGACCTGATCTACTTATGCATGGGTGTACATGTTACAGGTGTGCAAGACATAAGCTCAAATGCAGACTGCCTTAAAATCTGAAGTGTGCACTAGGAATAAAGTAATGAGCATCTTAGTCTTCCAGCTTTCTGTTTTGTCCAGTGACTTCTTTAAAAAAAATCTATGACTGAAGGGCAAATACTCTCTCCCATGAGGCTACTGCGCTGTGTGAAGACTTCTGATATGTTGAAATGAGCATTGGGGAGTGCTAGATTGAGGAAGACAAGAGCTTTGTTTATATTGCTTCCTACATGCCCTGTACTGGTGGAATGCTCTTCCAGAGTTTCCAGTACATTGCTCTGCTGTTCCAGCCTTCAGTAAGCCTCATCCTAGAGAGAGGTAACCAGCTACATAACCCCCTGTGTACAGTGCAGTATGAATCATAGAATACTAGGTCTGGAAGGGACAGCAAGAGGTCATCGAGTCAGTCCCCTGCCCTCATGGCAGGACCAAATACTGCCTAGACCATCCCTGATAGACATTTATCTAACCTGCTCTTAAATCTCTCCAGAGATGGGGGTTCCACAACCTCCCTGGGCAATTTATTCCAGTGTTTGACCACCCTGACAGTTAGGAACTTTTTCCTAATGTCCAACCTAAACCTCCCTTGCTGCAGTTTAAGCCCATTGCTTCTTGTTCTATCCCCAGAGGTCAAGATGAACAAGTTTTCTCCCTCCTCCTTATGACACCCTTTTAGATACCTGAAAATGGCTATCATGTCCCCCCTCAATCTTCTCTTTTCTAACCTAAACAAACCCAATTCTTTCAGTCTTCCCTCAGAGCTTGTGTTCTCTAGACCTTTAATCATTCTTGTTGCTCTTCTCTGGACCCTCTCCAATTTCTCCATCTTTCTTGAAATGCGGTGCCCAGAACTGGACACAATACTCCAACTGAGGCCTAACCAGCGCAGAGGAGAGCGGAAGAATGACTTCTCGTGTCTTGCTCACATCACTCCTGTTAATGCAGCCCAGAATCATGTTTGCTTTCTTTGCAGCATCATCACACTGCTGACTCATATTCAGCTTGTGGTCCACTATAACCCCTAGATCCCTTTCTGCCGTACTCCTTCCCAGACAGTCGCTTCCCATTCTGTATGTGTGAAACTGATTGTTCCTTCCTAAGTGGAGCACTTTACATTTGTCTTTATTAAACTTCATCCTGTTTACCTCAGACCATTTCTCCAATTTGTCCAGATCATTTTGAATTATGACCCTATCCTCCAGAGTAGTTGCAACCCCTCCCAGCTTAGTATCCTCTGCAAACTTAATAAGCGTACTCTCTATGCCAATATCTAAATTGTTGATGAAGATATTGAACAGAGCCGGTCCCAGAACAGACCTCTGCAAAACCCCACTTGTTATACCTTTCTAGCAGGATTGTGAAGCATTGAGCGCAGTATGAATACAGGGCAGTTAGGTGTACAAAATCTCAGCACTTATACAAGGATAGTGAACATCTGCAATCATCACCACTTTACTGTTCAAAAAGTCAAAGGCAGGCGCCACCCCAGGCTACATATTAACAAAAGTAAATATTGGTGCAAGTTCTGCACCAGTCGGTCTGAGCCGCTTGCCTGTGCTGTATGGTTTTATTGTTAAGCAGCATTTAAAACAGTGTGGGACGGAACCCCCATTGAAAGTCTCTTGCTCTGGACCCGCCTTTCAGTCATTTTTGGCACTGCTCCCGGGAGCATGAGAATCTAGCCCGAGCTGTGAGTGGACAGGCGGGACTGTGTAGCTCCTCCAGCCTGGGGGTTAAGTGGAACATGGGGCTGCCGTCAGGGAAGCTTTCTGCACAGCCATCTGTTCTGTGAATGAATAGACCACAAATCTCCAGAGAGGTCAATTCAGCAGCTTTCATGAGCCACTAAAATTCACTTAATTGTTTTTGTCTAACAGCTAATCTAAAATAAATACAGGGGTGCCTTCATGCTGCTCTGAAACATCAGTCCTCATGCGCAAGTGGAAAACAGCCAGTAAGAATACCTGGCCAATTATGTAATAGTCTCTCACTCCCACTTTGATACTCAGTTGGAAACAGCTGTCTAGCCATCCTTGTGCACAGTTGAGGAGTAACAAATAAGCTTCTGCAAAGTAAAGAAGTTAGATTGAAAATGTGGCACCAGATAGTGTATCCCCCCCCAAAATGCCTTTTACTGCACCCTAGATAATGAAGTCCTAGAATAAAAATCTTTAGCATAGCCCTAATGCCATGCATTTCTACAGGAACATTCAGAAACTGCTACATCTTACTAAAATGTTACTGCAACATTTCAGTGTGCTGTGGATAATCGTGAGATGATGTTAGTGGGTGAATACCAAAAACCATGGTAGTTTTGCATTTGGTCAGCACTAAGGATGTTAAGGACTAGTTGACTATCCGATAAGCAAATGCTTATGGGATAGTCCAGTCAATTAGTCAATTTCCCCCCTCCCCCCACACACACAC
The DNA here is from genome assembly GCF_052426305.1 of Pelodiscus sinensis. Classification (NCBI taxonomy): domain Eukaryota; kingdom Metazoa; phylum Chordata; order Testudines; family Trionychidae; genus Pelodiscus; species Pelodiscus sinensis. The sequence goes on from NC_143056.1 coordinate 5,816,984, forward strand.
CTTGCTGCCTCTGTCAAAGCGGCAGCGCCGCCAGCTGAGCTTGGGCTCTGTGCTGTGCTGCCCCTTTGAAACACGACTGTGGTGTTTCTAAGGGGCAGCAGAGTATAGACCGTGGGGTCAGCTCTGTGTGACGCTGCGGCTTTGAAACGCCGAGGTGGCGATTCAAAGGGGCAGCGCCATGTGGAACCAGAGCGTGGGGTCATCTGGGGAGTCCCCCGCTGACCCCGGGTTCCCTAGAAATGCTGCCCGGGACCTGGGATCAGCCACCCTGGGTTCCATGTAGCATTTCAAAGCGGCAGCACGACATGGAGCCTGGGGCCAGCAGGGGACTCTGAGTCCCCCACTGACCCTAGGCTCCATGAGGGTGCGTCCACTTTGAAATGCACAAGAGCCCCTGTTGGAGACTCTTGTACATTTCAAAGCTGGCACCCACATGTAGCCCAGAGTCAGCAGAACTTCCCGCTGGCCCTTGGGCCTCTTGTCCATTTCAAAGGAGGAATGCGGAAGTGCCTGTCAAGTAGTTGATGGAAATTCCATCGACTACTCGACTAGTAAATTATTCGATATTTAGCATCTTTAGTCAGCATGCAAAGCCTTTCTGTGATGTCCAAAATGTTGTGAAATTGTTCAGTCCATCACTACAGGATAGTTTACTTTTGGTAAAACTGCCAGAAGTAAAAGTCTCTTGACTGAGAAAAGATCACCGTCACGTAAATTGATTTAATTGAGTCACTTTGATAAACATACATCTGAATATTAAGCTGAGTTTCTTTTTTTAAAAGCTGCTTGCTATTTTTGCTAGCTAGAAACAAAACTGACTTAGCTGGCAGACTCATTGGCCGTGCTCTACTAGCAAAGCAGTATGCACTAAAACAAACATTTGTTACCTAAAATTAGGCTCCTAATACATATTTAAGAACTTAAAGTGCCCTGGCTTGCAAAGCTGTCACTGCTCAGCAGTTTCTCTTTATTTCAAACTTGATGGTGTTTAGAACCTTTGAGAAATTGGGCAATTTTAATTTAGCGAAATTTAGGCACTAAATTCTAGGCAAGTAGGTTTCTGAGCTTGTTTGAAATGTATGGTAAGTAGGTCAAGTGATAGATCAGCCCTATTTTTGGTTTAGGTTTTTGATTTTTTTTTAATGAAAATGCTTTAAAGTTGTTCTGCAAAGAAAAGTCCCGTCAGTTGCCCTGCTATCTTTTGAATGCTATGCAAAGCAATAGTAGTCATGTATTTTCCTGGGTAACTGTTCATTGATTAAAGAGCACTTGATGGGGGAAGGGTTGAGAGGAAGGGAGGGAAACAGGCCTCCTTAACTGCTTATAGTTGCCAAAAACCATGTCACCAGCTGAATCAAAAACCCCAAGGCCATAATTCCCCAAAGCCTTCAGCAAGTGCTTAACTTCCTGCGTGAGTGAGTGAGTGGCTCGTTGGTTTCACTGGGAGCTTCTCCAGGTGTGAATTTAAACATTTGTATAAGGGGGAGAGGTGCACGAAATACAAATATAGTCATTTTGAGACACTGCAGCTTATGACCGTGCTGTACTTTCCCAAAGACTTCATGTTTTGCTGGCGTGTCAAGAGAGCGGCATAGTGGTCCCATTAGTTTCCAAATCAGACCTACATACCACTTAGTGCTCCACTTAGGAAGGAACAATCAGTTCCATACATACACGATGGGAAGCGACTGTCTAGGAAGGAGCATGGCGGAAAGGGATCTAGGGGTCATAGTGGACCACAAGTTGAATATGAGTCAACAGTGTGATGCTGTTGCAAAAAAAGCAAATATGATTCTAGGTTGTATCAACAGGTGTGTTGTAAGCAAAACTCGTGAAGTCATTCTGCCGCTCTACTCTGCACTAGTTAGGCCTCAGCTGGAGTACTGTGTCCAGTTCTGGGCGCCACATTTCAAGAAAGATGTGGAGAAATTGGAAAGGGTCCAGAGAAGAGCGACAAGAATGATTAAAGGTCTAGAGAACATGACCTATGAAGCCAGGCTTCATGAACTGGGCTTGTTTAGTTTGGAAAAAAGAAGATTAAGGGGGGACATGATAGCGGTTTTCAAATATCTAAAAGGGTGTCACAAGGAGGAAGGAGAAAATTTGTTCCTCTTGGTTTCTGAGGACAGGACAAGGAGTAATGGGCTTAAAGTGCAGCAGGGGAGGTTTAGATTGGACATTAGGAAAAAATTCCTAACTGTCAGGGTGGTCAAATATTGGAATAAATTGCCAAGGGAGGTGGTGGAATCTCCCTCTCTGGAGATATTTAAGAACAGGTTAGATAGACATCTGTCAGGGATGGTGTAGACGGAGCTTGGTCCTGCCTTGAGGGCGGGGGGCTGGACTCGATGACCTCTTGAGGTCCCTTCCAGTCCTATTATTCTATGATTCTATGACCAAGGTATATTTAGCCCTTGAGCTGAACATCAGTCTGAACGGACAACCACTCCAGCAAATCAGCATAAGGCACTCCTGTAAATTTCATCTTAGTTGACAAAGGCCCATATTCTCAAAGATATTTAGGTGCCTAACTCCTCTGGGCCAAAGTGGCTTGGAAGCACAAAGTCCCATTGATTTTCTACGAGACTTGTGCCTCCTTGTCAGGTGCTCTAGGAAAATCCATCTTTCGATCTGTTTTAACCAGTATCATGCAGAAACCGCTTTCTGGCACAACTTTTGAGCATGACCTACTTAAGAATTGAAAACAGTGTTTAGATTCCATGTAGCATTAACCTTGAATCTTTGGTATTCTGCCTTCACAATATCAGGATACAAACTCTAGTTAATCTGGTTCTTCTCCCCCCGCCCCCACATTATAATGTTATGCAGTTGTAATCCGTATTCCCTCTAGTTTTTCCCAATGAGTTTTGTTATACACACCAGTAGCGTGTACACAACCCAATTCATGCGGGGAGGAGTTTGGAATGTGGAGGGGGTGTGGAAGGGAGAGGAAGGCTCCAGCTGCAAGTGCGGACTCCAGGCTGGGGGTTTTTGGGTGCAGGCTGTGCTGGGGATGAGGCTCACCGCCCCCCAGCTCTCTCTTCCCACAGTGGTACCTGAGCTGGAGCAGGAGAGGCAGCTGTTCTTGGCCATGGCAGGTCTGGGTGCATCGGGGCTGGGTGTGGGGTCCCTTTCCACTGTCTATGGCAAGTTTAGAGCCACAACTGGGTCAGGGGTGGAGCGCTAGCTGCAAAGCCTAGGCTCTAGAGAAAATGAGGACAAAAAGCAGCTGAACTACAACTCCCATGAAGCACTGCAACAGGATAGGTGGACTAGGCTCAATGTCTGTCGGAGCCAAAACGAACGATATTTACATAAAATTGATATTCAAAACCACCTTCTCCATGACAATGGTTGAGATTTTGATTTTGGTCCTGGTTCTGATGGAAACAGATCTGAGACTGTCCATGGGTCAGAAATGTCAGTGGGCCAGCCCTGCTACCCCACTGTGGTTTTCTTATGCCATACATACCTGTCAGGTGTATGTATACAACACAAAAAGGTATCTTGCCATTGGAAAAGATTCAGAAAAGGGCAACTACAATGATTAGGGGTAGAATAAAGAGACTAGGACTGTTCAGCTTGGAAAAGAGGAGACTAAGGGGCGATAGGATAGAGGTCTATAAAATCATGAGTGGTGTGGAGAAAGTGAATAAGGAAAAGTTATTTACTTCTTCACATAACATCAGAACTAGGGGTCACCAAATGAAATGAATAGGTAGCAGGTTTAAAACAAAAGGAAATTTTTCTTCATGCAGTGCACAGTCAACCTGTGGAACTCCTTGCCAGAGGATGTTGTGAAGATCAGAACTTTAACAGGGTTCAAAAAAGAGCCTAGATAAATTCATGAAGGTTAGGTCCATCAAGGGCTATTAGCCAGGATGGGTAGGGATGGTGTCCCTAGCCCCTGTTTGTCTGGAAATGGATGACAGGAGAGGGATCATGTGATGATTCCCTGGTCTGTTCACTCCCTCTGGGGCCTCTGGCACTGGCCACCATGGGCAGACAGGACACTGGGCTAGATGGACCTTTGATCTGACCCAGTCTGGCCATTCTTGTGTTCTAGGTGTCATTCTAAATAACACTAACCGGGCCTCCTCTGTACTTTAGAATTGGTACATTGAATTACTGGAATATTCTTGATAAATAGATTGTCTAATAAACAATTAAATTGATTGGACGGCTGAAAGCAGGTAGAGGTTTTTCAGCTGTTTAACTAGCTAATGAAAGTCATTAAGCCATGTGTTCCTCATTCACCCCCATTATATTTTCCGGCCAGAAGTGTGTGTGCCATGTTTAAAATGAAATATTCCATATTTCAACCCAAAGAGCCCTGCTTTGATTTTAATAATTTAAGGGAGTGTTTGCAGCAGCCTGTTATCACTGCTGCAGCCCTTTCTTCCTAGACACAAAAAAGACGGGGAGGATCCAGTCTGAAGCCACCATCAAAGTACGCAATTTTCTTCAACATTACCTCTGTGAGCCCCCACGTCCTGGGATGTGCCAAAGGGGCAACATTTGGGGATGATACAAAATTATTCGAGATAGTGAAGTCTGAAGCGGACTACAAAGGAATCTTTCAAAAACTGTGTGGCTGGGCAACAAAGTGGCAGATGAAATTCAGTATTGATAAATGCAAAGTATATGCAATATTGATAATGCAAATTACGATAAAAAAATCCCAACTCTCCATACAAAATGATGGATTCCAAAGTAGCCGTTATTACCCACAAAACAAATCATGGAGGAGTTGTGGATAATTCTATTAGAACTGTATGACAATAGTCAAAAAGCGATCTGTTTTAGACTATTGGCAAAGGGATAGAAAATAGGACAGAAAATACCAGATCGCCACCATATAAATCAATGATGCACCTACACCTTGAGTCTTGTGCCCGGGTCTGGTCAGGCCACCTCAGAAAGGATGTAATGAAACTGGAAAAGGTTCAGAGAAGGGTAGCAGAGATGATCAACGGCCAGGAATGGCTCCCATACAAGGAAAGACTAAAAAGATTAGGATGCACTTAATCTGGGATTGTTCACCCAGCTGTGGCGACTTCTGTAAAATCAATTACAAAATGTACATCAGTTCTCAAGCATCGATGTTGATAATGGTCTCATCAGTCTTGCAAACAACAGTATGACAAGGTCCAATGTCTAGCTTCAGCTTCCAGCCACAGTCAAACGCTCTCTCTAGCTAAATTCCAGCAATTTTCGAGCTAGGTCGAGCTAGAATCTGCCTACATACTTTCCCCCTTATCAACATCCAACTCATTAACGGTGCTACTGTTTGCCCTTGCTTCCAGAGGTCTAGTAAATATCTCCCGTTAGCATCAGTACATTTTTTTCTGCTGTTTTTATCTTTTAGTTTCATAATACAGAGTATAAAAAAGCGACTCAAATTTCAGTAACTCTTATTGTGTGTGAATTCTATTGTTAACCAGGTCACACTGACTCCAAACACTAAAACCTACTCTCATAATGTATGCAGTTATCGAACCGATGATCTTTGACCAAAAATATATATTCAGCCGAGGAGCAAAGCCAAACGTTAGTTTAACTATTACACTTTCAAAGCTATTTTTTTTTTGCATCGTTTAACTCTCTCTAAATATGTGAAAGTAGGAAGAAGTGCGTAAGTGAAAATAGTGTGTAGTGGGTGGGTGAGAAGGGAGGTTGGAGGTTTGCGTAATCTTGTTGCAAATTCCCTTGGAGTTGGTGACCTACTTAGATTAGGGTACTCCTCTCAATATTACTTTCATTGTCACACGGTGTTTTTCCTGTGGAAACATACTGTATTAATCTAGGCCTAGTGGCAGGTTTTAAGCATGCAAGTAAAGAGGGGGAAAATATCATTTTAAAAAGTCTCATAAATGTGATTAGAGAGTTAGACTGTGGTCACTGAAAGATCAGTACCTCTTGCCTTGTATTTCTCTGCGAGCGTGGTGTCAACAGTGCCTGTCTGTCCAAACTGCTGTGCTGGGGGGTATCTGAACCTTGAACAAACTCCAAGAGCAATTCTGAGCAGTGTTAAGGTTGTTCAATAACCTACAGGGTTTTCTCAAATAGTTCAGTTTGACGGGCGCAGGAGACAATTGTGTGTAACTAACTTGGGCATTCTTCAAAACCTTCCTTGAAATCAGGGGTGGGCAAACTTTTTGGCCTGAGGGTCACATGGGGAACAGAAATTGTACAGCAAGCCAGGTAGGAGAGGCTGGGGGAGGCTGTGCTTCCCCAAACAGCCAGGCGTGGCCCAGCCCCCACCCTCTATCCAACAGCCCTCACTTCCTGCCCCCCAGGGGTATGTCTATACTACAAGGGCATTTCAAAATGCGTTATTTCAGAATAATAACTCCCGAAATAACTATTTTGAAATAGCACGTCCACCCTACAGGGGAGTCTCGAAATGAGTCCGAGGCAGGCTCCTCTAATGTGGACACGCAATTTAAAACCCAAGGAAGCACTGGGGAATAATTACTTTGAATGCCCCCAGGGAGGAGCTATTTCGAAATAGTGGCAGGGGAGCAGCCACACGCCCACTATATCGAAATAGCAGTTTCGAAGTAGGCATTATTCCTCGTGAAATGAGGGTTTATTATTCTGGAATAAGAAGCCTATTTCGAAATAATTTCGAAATAACGGGCTTGCTGTGTGGACGTGAGTTATTTCGAAATAACGCTGTAGTGTAGATGTGCCCTATGACTCCTGCCCCCTAACCAACCACCCCTGCCCCCCTCCAACTTCCCCTGCTCCCCATCCTTTGACTGCCCTCTGGAACTCCTACCCTCCCATCCAACACTTCCCACGACTCCTGTCCTCTATCCCCTAAACTGCCCTGGGACCCTACCCCCTATCCAACCACCCCTGGGACCCCCACCTCCTATCCAACCACCCCGCTTCCCACCCCTTGAATGTTCCTGGGATGCCCCCACCCCCTATCTAGAATCCTCTGCTCGCCACCCCTGACCACACCGCCTGCAGCACCTCAGCTGGCGGCCCTGCAGCCGTGCTGCCCAGGTGCTGGGGGAGCTGACGGTGGCGGTGAGGGAGGAGCCAGGGGCTTGCCTGCTCTGCTCCGGAGTTGTGCTGGCTCCTCCCAGGAAGGCTGGCCTGACCTCACTCCCCGGCAGGAGCTCGGGGGGCTGGACTGAAGGCTCTGATGGGCCGGATGTGGCCCACAGGCCATAGTTTGCCTCCCTCTGCTTTGAATCCAAATGTAACTCAGTGCCACCAAGCAAACAGACGTTAGAGCAGGTCCCTTTAATCTGAAGCTGGGCGAGACGGGTCTGGGAAGGCCCCAGGCTGAAGGATCCAGGGGTGGGGAGCTGGAGAGATGAGTAATGCAGCTTTCCTCATGCGAACAATGTTCCTGGTTCCATGTGAGACGAAAGCAACTTGGTGCGGCTTTGTCAGTGTCATGTGAGAGGGAGGGGAGACGTTGCAAGCTTCACACCGAGTTCCCCTCCGATCCGAAGATGTTGCAAGTCTGTGTTAGTCACACCCTTGTTTGGGAAGGGTGCTGTAGCCTCCCTTTGTTATCACCATTCATTTTCCTAAACTACAGTCGGTGGTGGGCGGGAACAGACAAAAAGCAAGCACAGCAAAGATCTTGTCTTGGCAGGTGTGCGGTGCCACTTCCCCTGAGTCATGTGTGCTCAGCTGTCCTTGTTAAATGAAATCAATGAGCTTTTGGTTGTTTCTGCCTTCACGGCCTCTTGTCTTCTAAAGAAACACATTGATCCTTGGATAGGTTATGTTATGCTGTTAGGATTTTCTTTGTCCCGGGGTTGTAGGGGCTACACCATGTTAGCCCCTGCGAGGGCAGGTTTGACGTAAACTGGTGTTCTCGCCCTTTTGTATTGTCAAACTTTGGCAATTTTATCAAGAGCCAGGAGGTAGTTGGAGTTTTCTCCAAACACCAGCCCCTAGCGTGGACTATCACGTGAAAAGCACATCGAAACAAAAAATAAATGCAGCCGAGAAAAGTGTGATAAGGTGACCTTGGTAGGTTCTAAACCTAGAAGACAAACACAAAGGAGCACAAATGTACTACTGCCAAATATTGTAATTTTGAAGTCAAATTCAGGGGTTTTTAATTCATAGATTGATGGATTTTAAGGCCAGAAGGGACCATTCAGCCACCAAGTCTTGGCTTCCTGTACATCACAGGGCAATCCAGTTCCTGGACTGAGCCCAATAACTTGTTTGACTAAAGCACATTTTCCATAAAGACATCCAGCCTTGATTTTAAAGGCATAAGTGATCAGAATCCACCGCTCCCCTTGGTAGTTGGTTCCAATAGTTTTTTAAAAAGTGCCTGATTTTTTGAATTTGTCTGGCTCCAGGTTCCAGCCAGCGGTTCCTGTTCTGCCTTTCTCTGCTAGACAGAAGATCCCTTTAGTGCCTGGTGTTTTCTCCTTGGGAGCATCCCTATGCACTGCAATCAAGTCACCCCTCTCTCTTCTTTTAGGCGGAGCTTTTCAAATCTTTGATTGTAAGGTGTTTGCTCAAGCACAGTGTTTCTTAAACTGAGTTCCGTGGTACACCGGTGTGCCGCGAGGGGCAGGCAACCTTAAAGGGGCAGGCAACCTTTTTTTTTTTTTTTGCTCAGTAACTTTCTCCCGACCCTTTTCCCCCCTGACCCTTTTTTTTTTGTGCTCAACAAAAAATCCGTGGTGTTCCTCATAAAAAAAAAATTGTTTGGTGTTCCTCGGTCTTAAAAAGTTTAAGAAACACTGCTCTAGCACTTCACCCAGGTTTGCGTCTCTCTTCTCCAGGTTCTCAAAACCTGTTCAGAATGAGTCTGCCAGAAAGGAACCCAGTGTCCTCGTGTCAGGCTCACCGATATAGCACTGTGGCGTAGGGGGGGGCTGTCTGCTCTGTGACCCGGGGTCCCCCTGCGCTGTGATGGGAGGTTCTCACTGACTCTCCCAAATGTGGATTAACCCAGACACCCAGGCTCAGCCTCCCAGGGAGAGACAAAGGGAGGAAGGCGGAGACCAGCACCTGGCTGGGGGGCAGGGCCTGGGAGGGGAGGTGGTGGCTGTCTGGGAAGCATGGAGAGGAGAGGCTAAGCGGGGGACCTAGGGGCGATGGGCCCCCACCCTGGGGTCTGAGGCATCCTGGCCCTGGGCCCTGTAGCCACATCACATCTGTGCTGTGCTGTATCCTGTAGGAACAATAAACGCTCTCGATTCTACGACTGGCGAAGTCTGTTCTTGCTGCTTCGGGGGTGCAGGAACGGGGGAACCCCGACTGCGTCGTCACAAGCACGCAGAGGGACAATCACTCGCTGCTTGTACATCTGAGGATCGCATTGCCCCTTTTCCAGCCGCTGTCACCGGGAGCGCATGCTGAGTTGCTTCTCTGCACTGACTCCCTAAATCCTTTGTTGGCAGAAGACAACTTTTAGCTCCTTCTAGGGAGGCCTTACGCAACTGGGCTCCTGCAGGGCCTTCAAAAACAGGGAGTCCGGTAGCACCTTATAGACCGGGGTGGGCAATAATTTTTGACCAGGGACCACTTCAGAAATATTTGAAGTAGCCCCAGACTGCCCTGGAAGGGGCGGAGCGTCAGGTGGAAGGGGGCGGAGCCTCAGGTGGAATGGGCGGAGCCAGGACACTTCCGTGCTTCCCTACCCACAAACCCTGATGGCTCTGGGAGTGGGGGAGTGCGTGAAGTTCCCCCCCCCCCCCCGAGAGAACCACTGGCTGTTCTGAAGAGCTAGCGGTTCCCTTTAGGCGCCCCTGCCCCTGGTGGGTGGGAGGAGACTTCTCATGCTTCCTCCTGCTGCCCCCAGGTCAATGGGGCTGGGGAAGGGGAGCACGTGACATCTCTCGCTCCCTGCTCCTGCCCTGAGCAGCAGCTGGTGGTTGACTTAAATCTGAGCCCCCTGCAGGGTGGTAGGAGACTTCACGCATTGAGGGACGATCTGAGCCTGCCACGTTCCCTTGTTCCTCTAAAGACGTGAAAGTATTTTAGACCAGACCCCTTGAGGAATGAATGTGGCCTCAACAGCCGTGCCACGCGGCAAGCGCTCATTACAGAATTCTTCCTGGATGCTGAATTTCTCTCAAACCGAAAAAGAGAATCCCAGCAAACTCAGCTCAATGCTTCTCTCTCCCCCAGGCTTTTCTAATGTGGTGGCCCCTTCTTGGTCAACGTCCTTTCGGCTTGCAAACAAGTACCTCTAGTGGAATGTATTTGAATGGAACCTGCTTGACTGGGGCATGTAGTGCTGGCAAGAATAACCCTGGGCATCTTTGCAAAGGGCTGGCTAAAATACTATTCTAGTTTGAAATTAACGAGCAGAGCCTGGGGTTACCTCAGTTATCCGTATTCCTTCCAGATGTTGAAAGAACATGTGGTTGTGCTTCTGAAAACTTCTGAACAAGCCAGATCCTTGGGTTGCCCATGTGAAGCCTTTGGAAGCTGATGTGCTGTGTAGAACACAACACCGTCTAGATTGCTCTGGAAGGATGTTGTATATCAGCTTCATGTGTTTGACTTCCTGCTACTTGCAGATACAGTTGCACCTCCCTGTCCCCTCTCAGGGCCTATGGGTGTATTTATAGGAGCATTGCCAGCAGATCTAGAGAAGCAATTATTCCCTTTTATTCAGCACCGGTGAGGCCACATCTGGAATACTGCATCCAGTTCTGGGCCCCTCATTGCAGAAAGGATGTGGACCCATTGGAGAGGGTCCAGCGGAGGGCGACCAAAATGATGAGGGGGCTGAAGCACATGGCTTATAAGGAGAGGCTGAGGGATTTGGGCTTATTTAGTCTGCAGAAGAGAAGAGCGAGGGGGGATTTGAGAGCAGCCTTCAGCTACCTGAAGGGGGGTTCCAAAGAGGCTGGAGAGAGGCTGTTCTCGGTGGCAGATGCAGAATGAGGAGCAATGGTCTCAAGTTGCAGTGGGAGAGGTCTAGGTTGGAGAGTAGGAAAAACTATTTTACTAGGAGAGTGGGGAAGCACTGGGATGGGTTCCCTAGGGAGGGGGTGGAATCTCTATCCCAGGAGGTTTTTAAGTCCTGGCTGGACGAAGCCCTGGCTGGGATGATTGAGTTGGGTGGGTCCTGCTTTGGGCAGGGGGCTGGACTCGATGACTCTTGAGGTCTCTGCCAGCCCTGGGATTCTAGGATTCTAAATTCAATGGGATTCTTTCCTTTATCTCGTCAGTGGCATGGTCTCACTATAGGGATTCAGAAACCTACCGACCGCTACACTTACCTTCATGCCTCTAGCTTCCATATTTCTCAATCTATGGTTTACAGCCAGGCCCTAAGATACAACCGGATGTGCTCCAATCCCACAGACAGAGGCAAACACCTACAGGATCTGTATAGAGCATTCTTAAAACTGAAATATCCACCCAGAGAAATAAAAAAACAGATCGACTGAAGAGTACTCAGACATGAACTACTTCAAGACAGGCCAAGAAGAGAAAACAACAGAATTCCACTCGTCATCACCTACTGCTCATAACTTAAAGCCCTCCAATGCATTAGCAACAATCTACAACCTATCCTGGAAAATGACCCCTCACTCACACAGGCATTGAGGGACAGGCCAGTCCTCCCCTACAGACAACTCCCTAACCTCAACCCAATTCTTTCCAGTAACCACGCAATACACCTCCATCATACTCACCCAGGAACCCACCCTGCAGTCAGCCCCAGTGTCAACTCTGTCCACAGATCTACACAAGTAATTTCATCACTGGACCCAACCACATCAACCACCACATGAGAGACTCATTTTACTGCACATCCACTATTGTGATCTATGCCATCAAGTGCCAGCAATGCCCCTCAGCCATGGATATTGGCCAAACTGGACAGTCTCTATGGGAAAGAATTAATGGACACAAATCAGCTATCTGAAAAGGCAACACACAGAAACCTGTTGGCAAACACTTTAACCTGCCCGGGCACTCATGAATGGATCTCCAAGTCATTGTGTAGTTTCAGGCCAATTCCACAAGCCAAATACACAGGGAACCCTTGGAACTTAACTTCATTTACAGGTTTGGGACCCATCACAAAGGTGTGACTAAAGACATTGCCTGGCTAGCACACTGCCTTCCACATCCTAATGACTTACCCAACCAAACAATGGGTACTTCAGAACAATTTGCACCTACTCTATAAGCTTCATGTAACAAGAACATTCTAATTGATTTCCGCCCCCCCCCCCTTTTTCCTTTCCTTCTCCCCCTCATCCCCTATTTATTTTGGAACTGGACCTTTATTAACTTCATTCATCTGAAGAAGTGGGTTTTGCCCACGAAAGCTCATGATACCATCTCATGTTTTGTAAGTCTTTAAGGTGCTGCTAGACTGTTCATTGTTTTTTTAAGTTTTTCCAGTTACAGACTAACTCGGCCACCCCTCTGAAGCTATAGGGGTCTAATTCAATGCCCACTGAAGTTAATTCAAAGACTCCTATTGATGGTGGTGGAAGCTGGTCCCATACCCTTCTAAAGCCAGTAGACATTTTTGAGGGGAAAATGTTAAAATGAATGATTTTGCCTCTCATTCGATGTCAAACATTTTGTTCATACTTTTGTATTATAATAATTGCATTGTTTTATTTTAGATATATTGTTTGGATTTATCAAACGGATGGAAAGTTTCTGACTAAAAGTTTTCAGCATATCTGCAAAAAAAATCAACTTTTCATTCCGATTTGGAGTTGGACAGAAAGTCTGTTTTCCCTACTCCACAGTGCTGGAAATCCTAGCAAGTTGGCTGTCTTGGCAGAAAATCAGCTGACATTTCTCCAGAGGATTTTCTCAATAAAGTTTCATCAGAGTATCTGAAAGCTTCATTTATTGCTGCTGCATGCTTGAACAGTGAAGCCGCCTTAATCTCCTGGGTTTAAATATTTCTCTGTGCCCAGAGGATGAAGTCTCACAGGTTGTGTATTTTGTGGTACTAAAAACCCTGGTACTGGTCAAGACACCCTAGTCGGTGTGTGTCGTTTGGCTAACAAGCACTGGGGCTTTGAATAATTTGGAGGGAATTTTTCATGATGAGCTGAAAAATCAAAAGCATGGATGCCTGCTCTAAGTCTCACATACCGTGATTGAGGAGTGTTGTTTTACTCTGAAGTCCCACATATGAAATGACACTTTCTCTCTTCCCAGGAAAGTCACTTGGTATTAAACTGGCTCTACACTGAAGTATCTCTTTATATGTAACTTATACGAGGCTGATCCAGAACCCTTTGTGGTCAGTGTGAGTCTTTCCATTGACTTCAGTGGAGTTTGGACCAGGGCCTGCATGCCTTGTGACCAACTATTCATAACGTTTTGGAATCAGGCCAGAGAAATGCCTCATCGCTGTCTTCTGTGAACGGCAGCTGTGAGTTGGCTCGGCCGGCTTGCGTGCGATGACCCGATCTACGGCAGGGGGCTAGAAACGTACAACACCGTGGCTGAAAAGACCAATCAAACGACGGTCCGATGACAAGCGCGTCGGAGGCCCGTAGCCTTCCAGGACTGCTTTGGCTGGGGCTTGCCAGTTGCAGCCGCGGAAAGAGGCTTTCTTTCAAGTCTGGAAAAAATTGCTCTCAGCTCTGCGGGCGTGTGCCAGATTTCAGACCGAAGTGAATATTTTACAGCTGAGCGCATTCAGTAACGTTTGGGGCAAGCGGCGTGCGGGGCACTTAGGAAGAAAAGACAAAGTCAAAAGGAATTTGACCTCTACTTTGGATGGACGGCTGGTCCCGCCTTTGTCAGATATTTGCTATGGCATCCCGTGAACTTTACACTCCCTGGGCCATTGATCCGGAGAGCTGAAAAGCCGGACAGAGGCCATGACTTAGACCGTTCTGTGGCGCGACTTTCCCAGTGCGCCGTGGTCTCCTGAGCAGTAGCTGGCTGTGTGAGGGGACAGCTCCAGCGCTCCGGCTCCAGAGAGGCCTTATTTATCCACAGACAAACAAAGAAAATGCATGAACAGAGGAGACAAGGCTGGGAGCTTTCCCTCCATTGTGCAGTCTTGGTGTGCGGGCTGACTGGCCTGGCTCTGGGGTTTCTTCATGGGCGTGGCAGGGAAGCCAGGCCATAGAGTAGCGGCCTGCTGGGGACAGAATAGGGCCCGACCTGCTCCATAAGTCTGCAGTAGCCTCTCCTCTTCCTGTGCCCTAGGCAAAGTGGGCAGCAGCTGGTGAAACCCTGCAGGGCCGGCCTGCAACATTTTGGCACCTGAGGCGGGGAGCTCAAATGACGCCCCCATATGCACGTCTGCACCAGCAGCAGACACAATTTTCTACACTCTGGGGCCTAGTGGCCCCCCGCACAGTCTGGCACCTGAGGCGGCCACCTCAGTTCGCCTCATGGTAAGGCCAGCCCTGAAACCCTACAGCGACAGAATTGCTCCCCCCCATCCCTCCTCCTCCCACTGTGGGGCAGAGCCTAGGGAGAGCCGTTCCAAGGCCTCCCTCCTGCATCAGCTCCCCACACTCAGTCTCTGCAGCCATGGCCTTGCGATTCCACTGCAGCGGGGGCCTGGCCCAGCTGTGGAGGTGGAGTCCAGCCTTGCCCACCCCACTCTTAGCAATTTTCCTCTGCGGAATACCGTTTCCAGGACACAGTTTCTAACGTATTAACAAGCAGGGCAGCCGGTGTGCTGTGACTGCTGTTTGTTACACTCAGCCTGGGTTCATTCCCTGTGTTTTCATCCTCCCCCTCCCCTTATCTGTCTGTATCCACCTCGTTTCTCTCCTGTTGAGACTGGAAGGGTATGTCTAGGCTACAAGCTTCTTTCGAAAGAAGTGTTTTTTCGAAAGAGATTTTTTTAAAAAGCTTCTTTCGAAAGAGAGCGTCCAGACTACAAAAGCGGATCGAAAAAGCCATTCGCTTTTTCGAAAGAGAGCCTCCAGACTGCTAGGACACTCTCCCACAAAAAGAGCCACCCGCAACCACTTCTGGCAGGCCTTTTTTTTCCCGAAAAAACTGCCTCCCCCACGTCCACACACGCCTTTTTTCAAACGAGCTCTTTCAAAGAAGGCGTTCTTCCTCGTAAAAAGAGGTTTCCCAATATCAAATGAAGTGCTGTGTTCTTTCGATTTACTTTCGAAAGAACGTGACTGTAGTCTGGATGCAGGTGAGTTCTTTAAAAAAAAACTCTGTCGTCTAGACATACCCTCAGTGTGTTGGGGCCAGGACTTTAGTTCTGCTAGGGTATGTCTACACTAGCCCCCTAGTTCGATCTAGGGAGGCTAATGAGGGTGACAGAAATGGCAAATGAAGCACGGGATTTAAATATCTCGCACTTCATTAGCATGTTCCCGGCCAGTCGCCATTTTAGAAATTGACTAGCCCGAAGTAACTGCCCGCGTCCACACACGGCAGTGAAACGAGATTCCGAATTAAAGCCCTAACTTGAATTAGCTGTTATTCCTCCTGCAATGAGGTTTACCAGCTAATTCGAGTTAGGGCTTTGTTCAGCTTTAAGGGAATTTTGTTCCATTAAGTCGAATGTAAAGTTCAGTCCTATAAAAGTGCATGACTGAAAACAGCCTTTTGCTCCAGCTGAGAACTTTTATTTGGACAAGTGAGCAAAATATCATTTGTTTTCTCTTGCCGCAGGAAGGGTGGGAGAGAGGATTTTGTGCAGGGCCTGGTAAATTATCATGACAGTTCTGCCTGGCTGATTTACCATCCAATTAAAAACATTTTCACTTTCCCGGTTGCAATTAGCAGGAAGACAACTAATTGACTTGTGCAGGGTATATTTGGAGGGCTTCATACTTCGGTCGAAATGCTGGCTGTTGTAATCAAATCTGTGTTTGTGCACAAAGTAAACAACCTTTACGAACTGTAAATAACTGGCTTGATAAATAAGATAGTAAACTTCAAAAAAAGTAACTGTTAGCTTTTCATAATAAGTAATATTGGAATGTGTGGGTGCTGCCTACTGCCCACATCCTGCAAACATTTATCTTGTGCTTAGCCTTACACGTTTATTTCAATCGGTCTACTCTCTACAGGTTGAACCTCTCTGGTCCGGCACTCTCGGGACCTGACCGATGCCGAACCAGAGAATTTGCCGGACCATGGGAGGTCAATATCGTCTAGCCTTTACCAAGACTTCTACTGCTCACTAGGCTCTTAGAAAACATTGAGGAGTAAATTAGAGCTAAAGAACAGCACTGAACACTAAAAGCCAGGCCTGGTGGCTGTAAACAAACTTTATGGGACCATGGGAAACATGGCCACACCCATGATAAGTGGACTCTGGCTCACTAAAAAATCAAGCTGCCAGACCACGGATGTTGCCAGATCAGACAGCACTGGACTAGAGAGGTTCAATTTGTATTTATTAATTTTCATAGCTAAAATGAATGTTTTATTGGCACCCAAATTTAGACTTTTATCATCATCCCATGGTGCATATCTTGTGCAGTTTCACCCTTAATGCTGTTAGACACATCCAGTATTACCTACGTTTTCTGTACTGCCCACTTCCTTCCTGTCCTTAGTCATAGCTTTGACTAGCTCAGATCTACATAACTGCTCTAACGTTCCCCTCCTCTCTTCCAAAGGCTGCCAATAGAAAGAGCCTCTTCGTGCCTGGGAATTAAAAGCTGGAATCCCATTGCTAATTAATGGGATTGCAGTTCTCAGTCCAGCTGGCATGGAATGCTTGACACACACAAATGAATTAAGATTCCACAATCCAAACCAGGGCACCGGCTGCTTCTTTTAATAGCATCATCTGATTACCACAAGCGTTATGACCTTGAATAGTGGGATGTCTTAGGTGAGCTCTCTCCTGGAGGCAGAGGAGAACAGATCTGCCTCTGTTAACAAAGACTGAAATCCAACTTTGGTGAAGAGTCAATTTTCCTCCGAGCCAAGTCATGACGAGTGACGCAGTCGGCTTGAGACACGTACTCTAGATACAACTGAATAGCTGGACGGCAGGCTTCACTTTTTCTAGCTTTGGCCACAGACAGTCGGTACCCCTTTGGGAAACTGTGGTCCATGCTGTTGGTTTAGGCAATGAGTCATTAAAACGAACCAGAGACTTGATTTTCATTGCAAATGTTTTAGAAAAGCCCAACAATTTTCAAAGCAAATGTAAAGTTCAATTTAGTGCACAGATCATTTGATATTCGTTTACATGGGCTGGGCAAAAAAGGCCCTATATATTCCCTCACTACTTTAAATGAATTTGCTCTGGCTGTGCTCCCCTCTGCATATGTTTGTCTGACACGGGTTTCATTGGTAGGGATTCCAGGAACAGAATGGCACAGGTGCCTTTCGGAGCATGTGCAGATAGTCAGTGTTAGCTTCTTGCATGCAAACGTTGCAGCAGGAAAAGCTTGCCTGGCTACTCCCTCTGAAAAAAGACACGTTTCCATGAATCTTTGGACAATGCTTCGAATGCCCAAAGGGCTATTGCTGCTGAGAATTCATTGAAAGTTCCCAGCTGTTTGCATTTCTAGCATGTTGGCTATGTCTACACTGGCATGATTTTCCGGAAATGCTTATAACGGAAAAAATTTCCGTTAAAAGTATTTTTGGAAAAAGCACGTCTAGATTGGCAGGATGCTTTTCCGGAAAAGCACCTTTTGCGGAAAAGCGTCCGTGCCAATCTAGACGTGCTTTTCCGCAAAAAGCCCCAATCGTCATTTTCGCGATCGGGGCTTTTTTGCGCAAAACAAATCTCTGCTGTCTACACTGGCCCTTTTCTGGAACAGTTTTCTGCAAAAGGACTTTTGCCCGAATAGGATCAGCATAGTTTTTCCGGGAAACCACTGATGAGCTTTTCCGGAAATTCAAGGGGCCAGTGTAGACAGCTGGCAAGTTATTCCGGAAAAGCGGCTGATTTTCTGGAATAAGTGGCCAGTGTAGACACAGCCTTAATGTATTGCTGCAGCTCTGGTACAGAAAGGAGGGAGGAAT
This sequence comes from Pelodiscus sinensis, assembly GCF_052426305.1. Lineage (NCBI taxonomy): Eukaryota > Metazoa > Chordata > Testudines > Trionychidae > Pelodiscus > Pelodiscus sinensis. The sequence continues at coordinate 5,834,903 of NC_143056.1, forward strand.
GAATAGCCCTTCGAAAGCTCTCTTCTGTTACAAATATTGGAGTTACACCCATGTGAGAGTTACAAATACTGGAGTTACATGCCTTTGTGTATGCGACAGAGCAAAGTCACTGCCCGACTGGCTGCTATCACTATAGGTTAGCTGAATATCGGTGTTTTACGGTGCTGCGCAGTATGGTCTTATCCACCAGTTACACTGGACGGGGAGATTTTGGCAAATCCAGTAATGTGCCTGAACCACTACTGCTTACTGCTTGAACTTTAGCAACCAAGCTAACAGACCCAAAATTGGCCTAGACAGCATGACCAAGTCAGGGAAGGGGAAGAAGGAGAGTTTGGGTGCCACAGTGAGGGCAGCTTGACCCCTCGTCCTTCCTAAGGCCCAAATCTCTAGTGAAATCGCTGAGCGATACATTAAGAAAAACAGGAAGTTTGTCTAGATGCCCTAAGACACATATCTATCAGGGCCCCCGAGCATGAAGTCTCTGAACAAGAAAAAAACGCATCTGGTGAAAGTGATGATCAGAAGAAAACCTCTTGCCTAACCTTTAAAAAGTGCTTGCCTGACAAATTTTTGAGTGACATGTTATTGTAATACTAATGGATAGATAGGGAAGGAAAATTTGAGTTGGGGGGGCAATTTTGGGAACACTTGGAGGGACACCTCGAGGACGCCTTGAGGACTCTTCACATCTGGACGCATCTTCGTCCCCACCAGCAGAGGAAGACTGGCCATCGGAAGCCTGTTCGGCGTCACTCGAGAGCCACACTCAACTTCGGTAGCTATCGAGGGTGGGGTGTTTTACTAACGTGTGTAAGTGCTTGAGACGAAGTAAAGTTTAGCTGTAAGTGAAAGCACTCGGGTGTTGTCCTGTTCGTACCATCCACCTCTCGGTCGGGCGACTGTGTCTCCCCTGAATTATTTCCTGACTCCACCTCGCAGAGAGTAAAAGTTACCGAGAGGTTTGGGTTGAAAGAACGCCGGGTAACAACCGTGGTAGAGCGGAGAGGCCTCGCCCAGAAAGCGTCACCCCCGAACGCGCACAGCAGGACGACGCACGTGCGTCTGGGAGCTGTAAGGAGGCGCCACGTCACTACTTAGAAATCTTTCCTTGGAGCCTCCAGCACCCGAACTGCTGCCTTGCCTCACACGCGCTAAACCTCCTCTCTCCTCCTTCACTCCGCCTCCCCTGCTCCCCGCCTCTCCCCCAAAGCCCCCTCTCCGTCTCCCCTGCCCCCCACCTCTCCCCCAAAGCCCCCCCTCCGTCTCCCCTGCCCCCGCCTCTCCCCCAAAACCCCCCCTCTCCGTCTCCCCTGCCCCCCACCTCTCCCCCAAAGCCCCCTCTCCGTCTCCCCTGCCCCCCACCTCTCCCCCAAAGCCCCCCCCTCCGTCTCCCCTGCCCCCGCCTCTCCCCCAAAACCCCCCCTCTCCATCTCCCCTGCCCCCCGCCTCTCCCCCAAAGCCCCCCTCCGTCTCCCCTGCCCCCCGCCTCTCCCCCAAAGCCCCCCCTCTCCGTCTCCCCTGCCCCCCGCCTCTCCCCCAAAGCCCCCCCTCTCCGTCTCCCCTGCCCCCCGCCTCTCCCCCAAAGCCCCCCCTCTCCATCTCCCCTGCCCCCCGCCTCTCCCCCAAAGCCCCCCCCTCCGTCTCCCCTGCCCCCCGCCTCTCCCCCAAAGCCCCCCCCTCCGTCTCCCCTGCCCCCCGCCTCTCCCCCAAAGCCCCCCTCCGTCTCCCCTGCCCCCCGCCTCTCCCCCAAAGCCCCCCCTCTCCGTCTCCCCTGCCCCCCGCCTCTCCCCCAAAGTCCCCCCTCCGTCTCTTCCTGCCCCCGCCTCTCCCCCAAAGCCCCCCTCCGTCTCCCCTGCCCCCGCCTCTCCCCCAAAACCCCCCCTCTCCGTCTCCCCTGCCCCCCGCCTCTCCCCCAAAGCCCCCCCTCTCCGTCTCCCCTGCTCCCCGCCTCTCCCCCAAAGCCCCCCCTCTCCGTCTCCCCTGCCCCCCGCCTCTCCTCCAAAGCCCCCCTCTCCATCTCCCCTGCCCCCCACCTCTCCCCCAAAGTCCCCCCTCCGTCTCTTCCTGCCCCCCGCCTCTCCCCCAAAGCCCCCCTCACTCCATCTCCCCTGCCCCCTCTGCCTCTCCCCCAAAGCCCCCCTCTCCATCTCCCCTGCCCCCCACCTCTCCCACAAAGCCCCTCCTTGCTCCGTCTCTTCCTGCCCCCCTCTGCCTTTCCCCCAAAGCCCCCCTCACTCCATCTCCCCTGCCCTCCACCTCTCCCCCAAAGCCCCCCTCCGTCTCTTCCTGCCCCCCGCCTTACCCCAAAGCCCCCCCCACTCCATCTCCCCTGCCCCCTCTGCCTCTCCCCCAAAGCCCCCCCTCTCCGTCTCCCCTGCTCCCCGCCTCTCCCCCAAAGCCCCCCCTCTCCGTCTCCCCTGCCCCCCGCCTCTCCTCCAAAGCCCCCCTCTCCATCTCCCCTGCCCCCCACCTCTCCCCCAAAGTCCCCCCTCCGTCTCTTCCTGCCCCCCGCCTCTCCCCCAAAGCCCCCCTCACTCCATCTCCCCTGCCCCCTCTGCCTCTCCCCCAAAGCCCCCCTCTCCATCTCCCCTGCCCCCCACCTCTCCCACAAAGCCCCTCCTTGCTCCGTCTCTTCCTGCCCCCTCTGCCTTTCCCCCAAAGCCCCCCTCACTCCATCTCCCCTGCCCTCCACCTCTCCCCCAAAGCCCCCCTCCGTCTCTTCCTGCCCCCCGCCTTACCCCAAAGCCCCCCCCACTCCATCTCCCCTGCCCCCTCTGCCTCTCCCCCAAAGCTCCCCTCTCCATCTCCCCTGCCCCTGCCTCTCCCCCAAAGCCCCTCCTTGCTCCGTCTCTTCCTGCCCCCCTCTGCCTTTCCCCCAAAGCCCCCCTCACTCCATCTCCCCTGCCCCCTCTGACTCTCCCCCAAAGCCCCCCCGCTCCGTCTCTTCCTGCCCCCTCTGCCTCTCCCCCAAAGCCCCCCTCGCTCCATCTCCCCTGCCCCCTCTGCCTGTTCTCAACCCCTCTCCAAAGGCGCTCACACACTGACGAAACCGAAGGTCAATGCCCGTCCCCTGAACACCGAGGCAGAGAAGGGGAGAGGGTTTCCATTGAGAAGTGGCTCATAAGGGCTAGGACCTGTGGTGTCAGCGGGGCCTGGTCCCTGTCAGCGAAGCAGGCCCCATGTCCTGTGCCAGAGGGAGGGGTGCTATCTGGGCAATGGAGAGGCCAGGTCAGCGGGGGGGGGGGGGGGGCCCTAAAGGGTCAGGGAGCATCTGAGGGCGGCGTAGCCCCAGGCAGAGACCTGGACGACAGGAGACTGGAGGGCGTAGAACAGAGATCTGCAGGCCCTCTTGGGAAAGTGGGAGAAAGTCTTGGGAAGGCAACGGAAGGGCTGGCCAGCCGGCGTTCAAGAGCCAATACCCGGGCCAGGAGTCTGCGAAGGGCTGAGAAGCCAGCGGCCCAGGAAGGGCGGAAGGAGGAGTGAGGGACACGGGGGCTGTACCAGGGAGTGAGGGACACGGGGGCTGTACCAGGGAGTGAGGGGCACGGGGGCTGTACCAGGGAGTGAGGGGCACGGGGGCTGTACCAGGGAGTGAGGGACACGGGGGCTGTACCCCGGAGCTGGGGATATGGCCAGGGACACGGGGGCTGTACCAGGGAGTGAGGGACACAGGGGCTGTACCCCAGAGCTGGGGATATGGCCAGGGGCACGGGGGCTGTACCAGGGAGTGAGGGACACGGGGGCTGTACCAGGGAGTACCGGATATACTGCCAGGCTCTGGTTGTTGAAGGACTTGGTGTTGGGATTTGTGTTCGGGTTGTGCGGTCTCAATTTGTTCACTAAAAAAGCCTCTTCGGCAACTCAGCCCTCTGGCCGCGGCACAGGCCGGCATACCACAAACTCCTTCCGAGGTAGCAGGGCCCATCTTGGTGCCCTCTGATTGCGTCTCGGTTCGCTGCCCCGCTCTGGACCTGAGTGGTGTCTCCAGGGCTTCCCCTCCTACAGACAACTCCCTCATCCTTAGCTCAGGGCTTGATCTTCCAATTCCTAGTCTCTAAGGTGCTTTCTCCATAGAGTCGCTTCCTCAGGCCAGTCAGTTACCCCTGGTCCTCTCTCCCTCAGGTCTGGGATGCAACTGCCCTGACTTGGCTTCTGCAGCTTCTTATGTAGTCCTTCCTGGCCCCTGATTGGTTGGTTTCGTCCCAGCCCCTCTAGCTGGTCTGGAGGACTTCTCTATGGCCCTTTCTAGCCACAGTGCCAAGTCTGCTCTGTTACAGACCTCAGAAGCCTGCTTGGATTATTTCTGGGGACTCTGGCAGGGGGGATCGAAGCAGACATGCCTGTGACCTGCTCTAGTTGCGGCTGCCTGGGCCTCATGGCTTAAAAGGAAAAGTCTTCCTCTGTGGGCTGGCTCTGAATCCGCCGTGAGTTGAGACTCGGGGGCGGTACCGTGGCCGACTCGCGGGAGCAGCCAGCCTTGGCCAGGCACAGTGATTGGTGCTGGTGCTGTGGAGGCAGAAGAGGGGATGAGGCTGTTGGCTACCGGCTGTCCCTGTTCCTGCCCTGCGTAGGCAGGTGTGAGCAGCGTCTCCTCAGCAGGGAGGTTCCTCGAGTGAACAGTCGGCGGCTCATCAGGACGATGATGCACCCGCTACAGTGCTGGGTCTCCCAGTGCCGCACAGCAGTGGGCAGCCATGGCTTCATACAAGCTCCCTCCGTCCCCTGAGGGGCCATAGTGCTCCGGAGGAGACGCTCCGGCAAGCGAGAGCTCTCGTGCCAGCTGCCTCCCGTTCCGGTCGCTGCTGCTCCCGTCGGGACTTGCCAGGGGTGCAACCCGGCCACTAATCCCCCTTCAAACGCCGCCGCTTCGTTTTCACGAGCGCCTCCTCCTCCCTCGTCCCTGAGCGTTTGCCCTGCCGAGGTCTCGTGTCCCCGAGATCAGAATATGGGCCTCATTTCAGTGCCTGCTTGCGGTGTTTACTGCTGGTGCCAAAAGCAAGTCAGGGCCTGGAGAGAAATTGCAGAGAAGAATTCCTAAGCCCGGCTCAGGCATTTCTCTGGGGCTTGTGGGCAGACCTGTTGCTGCTGCAGAGTTCAGGTAACCCAAGTCCCAGCCCAAAGTGGTCAGAAGGCACCAGCAGTCAGTCGGCAGCGACTCTCAGGCAGGCACAGTGCCAGGTGAGAGAGAAACGAGCCGTTCCTGTGGCTTCTCAGACCTCAGACCTTCCTGCTTTCAGGCCCGTTCCTGCAAAAGTCACCTCAGCCCGCTCTGGAGCCCGTGAGGGAACATAGCCAAGTCTGGGGAACCATAATTCAAAGTGTGTCCTATAGGCCTCTGCTTATGGGCTGTTAATAGCGGGACCGTTACCTCGGGGGGAGCTGAGGCACTGAACGGTCAAGTGACTTTCCTGAGGTCACCCAGCATGTCAGTGGCAGAGTTAGGAATCCAGATTTTTTTTTTTCTGCCTCCTGCTTTACCCTCTTAATCAGCCTGGAGAAAACCTCGTCACCTCTACCCCCTGCAGAAACCAGCCTTCCGTCCATGTGCACCTGGTACATTGCGCACAGCAACTTGCATCCACTCCCGCCTCCCTCCTATGCTTCCGGGCCAAACCCCCACGCACCTCACAACCCCGTGCAGCCCTGCGTTGGCTTTAAAACAACGCCCCTATTCCCTCACAGGCGTCCCCCGGCCTCTAGCTCTTAACCCTTCAGGCCTGCCCCTGTGCTGCCTCCCAGCCAAGATCAATCAGATGGTCAGAGCAGGGGACCTATTGTGGGGCAGAGGGCTGCTGACCCACAGAAAAATCAGTCGGGGGCTGCACCCAAGTGAGAAGCAAAAACCAAACCGACAAACCCATCAACAACCCCTCACTGATGTGGCCCCCGACTGCGAAGCAGAAAGACGCTCCCTGCACATCAGCGCCTGGGGGGCCCAGGCTAGTAGATTCTGTGGGCTCCCACCCTGCAGGGGGGCTGGAGCACCAGAGCAGGCTCCCCAATGCTGGGGGGGGCTCTGAGCCTTGGGGGTTGGATCCAGGGAAGCTGGGGGCCACATCCGGCCCCCGGGCCTGAGGTTCCCCGCCCCTGGGTTAGAGGGACTGGGAGTTAATAGCTGGGAGGGTGTCCCCAGCCTCTGTTTGCCAGAAGCTGGGATGGCTGACAGGGGAGGAATCACTGGATGGTTCCCTGTTCTGTTCCCTCCCTCTGAGCACCTGGCATTGGCCACTGGGCGACTGGCCCCGACGGACCTTTCATCTGAGCCAGTACGGCCGTTGCCATGTTCTTATCCAATAGTGTCCCCTTGGCTGTCTACCAGCTGAGTGGCCATGGGCGTATCCACGACCTCTCTCCCTCTGTACACTGGGAATAATGCGTCCGCGCCTCCTGCAAAGTGCCGGAAAAGCGTGATTGGATTGTCCTGTTCCGCTGGCGAGCCCCTCCTTAAAACCCCCCTTCGGCGGAGCTTCCCAGGGCCTCCTCCCAGCGCTGCACGTTCTAGTGTGGGGCGCGGGGTTGAGCGTGCACGTGCTGGGTGCTCTGAGCGATTCGAGAGCTCAGCCATGGCTCTGGGGCGCGTCCCTGCTGGCCTTCCACGCTGCAACGCTCAGCTCCCCCAGGCAGCAGCCGAGGAAAACATGTCGGAAAGCACCTAAGTGATTTAGGAGCCATGTTCCAAGTGACTTCTGCCGCCCCGGTCCTCAGAGACAGGGAGGTGCCCAGCTCCCATTGAAAGCAATCGGGGTAAGGTGGCTCCGAGCTGGTGTGTCTCTATCACTTTGGAGATCGGGGCGGTGGGCCTGGTGAAGCCCGGGCATGTGAGTCGGGGGTGTAGGAAGCACTGTGTGAAGTACCAGGGATGCTCCTGGAGCCCATGTCTCAAGCATCTCTGGTGTATGAAAGTGACAAAGTATTTTCATGGCACCAGCAGCTGCCTCTGGCCTGACTATTGAGGTTTCCCTGCTGAAGGGCCAGACCAGCGCTGGGGCAGGGAAGGAGGGAGACACGTTTCCCGAACTCTGTCTCCCCGCTGGCCTTTCCGGAACGACTCTGGGCGGGCAGACCCGCTGTCACGGGTCCAACAGCCTTTCCCTTGTTCTGCTGCCTCCGAAGAAATAGCCCTGCTTTGTGTTGCAGGAGGCTGCGCAACTGACCAATACATTTCCCCCACAGGCTGTTTTTATCTCCTCCTGTGTCTAGTGCGGAACAGAAGCTGCTGCATGTTATACAAAAGTGTCCTTTGCAGTTGCTCGCGAGGCCATGAAACAATGGCTTTGTGATGGGCTTCTGAGTTATGCCCTAGCCGGCTGCCAGTTGATCCACGGGTCACCCGTGAGTGACAGGGGAGGGATCCCGTGAGGATTCCCTGTTGTGTTCCCTCCCTCTGGGGCATCTGGTATTGGCCACTGTGGGCGGACAGGACACTCGCTGGATGGACCTTTGGTCTGACCCCGCCTGGCCGTTCTTCTGTTCTTCAGTCTATTTCTCTCTCAGGGCAAAATAAAAAGCCAGCGGCTGAGGCTCACGTGGGTCTGGCCCACGAAAGCTCATCATCTAATAAACCATCTTGTTAGTCTTTAAAGTGCTACATTGTCCTGCATTTTGTTCCTTCATTACTAGCATCCTTGCTAAAGGGACGGACTTGCTTAGTGACTTACATGCACGCATCTGAAGCCTGCCTTTGAATCTGAGCCAATGCGAAGGCAATTGCTGCCTATGTAACCCCCATGCCTAGTGTGGGTCACTGGCCTACGTAGGGGCACTTAGACGACTTACATGAAGCGCTAAAAGCAATGGGGCTCTATAGCCTAAGCTGAGAGCCAGTTGGCTTCATGGCTGAGCTGTAGCAGCTCCACAAGTCCCTGGTTTGAATCTGCCCTGTGGTGGTTACTCATATTAATGTTCTTTTAATTGAAGGACAACAGCTGCAGCATAGCGGAGCTAGCTCTGTAGATGAAGGTTGAAAAAAGAAATTGGCGCGTTGTTTTAACGTTCTCCCTTCAGACAAAGGGTTGCCCTTTACAAGGGGTCGTTTGGGAGCAGCGGTCACTGAGAATAAACGGGGAAAGTCATCCCACCCCTGCTGTATAAGCTGAAACCAGAGCTGGGCCGAGTGTGCTGGCTGGAAGGGATGGGGTGGTTAGAGTATGGGGGGGGGATGTGGGTGATTTCCGTTCCTTTCCCGGGCCTGAGTCTCTGTTCTCTTTTCCCCCCCGGGGCGGATGCTATTGCCGCTGCCCTGTGCGGGTTGCGCGGACGAGACAAAGGGGAGAAGCTCTAAACACCCTTGAGCCGCAGGAGGCCTCGTTGGAGATGCCCCCGTGTCCCCGTTGTAAAGGGCCACGGCTCCCTAATGACTCAGCGGGGACTGTGGCCAGTCACGGCACCAGGATCCCAAAGGCGGAGGGGCCTTTCCAAGGTAAGAGGGTACCACGAGGCCGTTGGGCAGGCAGGCAATCCCAGCCGGACTGGGGCCTGCGCCGAGAGCCGACGTGGATTGGCACCCAGCGGTTGCTGTCACAGACAACCTCCGCATAAGGTGTCGGGTGCTTAAAGCCAGGCTGGGGAGCCTTTTATGGGGCGGCGGCTGCTGACCCACAGAAAAATCAGTCAGGGGCCGCACACAAGAGAGAAACAAACAAAAATATTGAAACAATCAACCAGACCTTCACTGACCCCTGAAAAGGAGAAAGACTCCTCACGCTCCCCAGTGCCTAGGGGGCCAGGCTAGTAGCTTTGGCTCCAGCCCCACAGTGTGGGATGGCAGGGGGGCAGGAGCGCCAGCACAGACTCCCTACTGTTGGGGGGAAATTCTGAAGGGGGCCAGATCCAAGCAAGCCAGGGGTCGCATCCAGTCCCGGGGCCTGGGGCCCCCCACCCCTGGCTTAGAGGGGGCTTAAGAGAGGCAGCTACAGGTTCTGGTCAGAGCTTGCGGCAAGCAACGGGTTGAGTCAGCAGCTAAAGCAGGGACGAGTCCGAGTTACACCCACAGTGCTTAAGGCTCAACTCACGATGGACTCGGGGAGAAAACTAACTCGCTGGGGGAGAGGGGCCTTGGCTCAGGGATTTCCCTACCCCCCCCCCATGGGGGTTGTGACGGACCAGGCCGGGTCTGGGCACAGCTGAGGGCGTCCGCTCAGGGCAAATTGCTCAAAGTCGGGGCTCCTCACAGCCCCCGACTGGAGACCTTCCCAAACAGGCCACAAACCAATCCCACAGAGCGCACCAGCTGCCTGCCTGAAGCCTCACGAGCAAAACCCCTCCGACACCCCAGCAATATCCGTGCCCCAGAGGGCCCCGGGCCTCATACACAGGTGGGAGGGTCTTAGAACCCAATCCCACCTACCCCGAACAAGTTCTGTCCGGTTCCAAGAAACCAGCCACAGATCTCCGGTCAATTTACCCTCTGGACCTTACCCACAAATCACGCTGGGCCAATCCTTTAGCATCTAACAGCTTTATTGCTACAAGTAAGAAAAGCCTGAGAGCAAGGTTGCTAAAGAATCCTACATTCCATGCAGCGAATCTCCCAGTTCTCGATGCAGTTACAGCTGCTGGCTTAAAAGTCCTTGTTGCACATCCTATAGCAGGATGGGTCCACAGGTCTTCCTGGCTTGTGCTTCCTTGCGAGGCCGCATCTGGGGGCAGAAGCCGATCTGAAGCCCCACGTGGAGTCGGCCAAATGGCCTACTTATACCTGGCTTCTTCCACGCTGGAGGGAGTCACATGGCCAGTGGCCAGCTGTGTCTTTGGCCTCCAGAGGCCCATTGTTCCCTGGAGCGTGGCTCATTAGCATGTCCATAGGCAAACACTCTTAGCCCATTACTCAAGCACATTCAGAGCGACTTCCGGTCTCCATACAGCGTGCAGAGCCCTAGCGCCACACACCGGCATTATACTGATCTATGAAGAGCAGATACAGACTCAGTAGACAGTAGCTTTTGTTTGACCCCTCACATGGCCCCTTTTGTACCACTTTTGGGGCAAACACCCCCCCATGGGTGCAGCAGTGACCCGGCTGCTCCCCTCACAATCCAATAATGTGACAGGGGGTGTATGGCCCCGCTGCATTTCCCCAACACCCCCCAGTTTTGTGAACTATGGTGCCATGCAGCCCACCTTCACCCTCACGGTCTCACCCCTCATCAGCCCTGACACCCCCCCTGTAAATTTAAACACCCCCCCTAATTTCAATTCCTGGGGAGGCTACTGCCTTGGCTCCCCTTTAGTGCTGCCAACCTTGGTGGCCGGGTCATGAAGGTTTGACCAGCCTGGAGCCGGCTTGATTTGGGGGCTCTGCTCAGACCAAGGCGAGGCGCTTCTGCGCTCAGTGCAGTATTCACCTTTCTTCACAGCCGGGGACTGGCACCCGCCTGGGGCTGCGTTGGCCCTTCGCCCTGCCCCCAGCCCTGCCCGGGGCGGGGAGAGCCAGGACACCTCCGGAGGGGAGCAGCCTGCTAGGTGGCGGTGCAGATGCCAGGCAAGGTGCCCTGCTTTGAAAATCGCAAGGAAAACCCCGGGGTCCCCTTCACTACGTCACACCCCTGGGGGGCCCCCTGCCAGGCGGACAGTGGCACCGTCCCTGCTGGACTCCGGGCGCGTTCTCTTGAGCAGAAGGGGCCTAGCTGGTGGCCGGAGGGTGCCTGCAGGGGCGTGCCAGGCACATGCCCATGCCCACGCCTCTGAGGGAGTGGGCAGCTGTGCTCAGGTACAGGCAGGGGGGCTGGGGTGGGGCTCCCAAGGGCCTGGCTATGTGGGAGCCGGATGGTTTGTGCTCCCCTGGCAGGGCTGGGCCGAACCTGCCTGCAGTTGAGAGACAGCCGCCCAGCAGCTCAGAGCGGCTCGCCCCGAGCCAGCCACTGCTGCGGCTGCTGTTCCCGCCTGGAGTCCTGCCAATGCACACCTGGCGAGGGCCGGCGAGTCAGCCAGCGCCGGGCCGCACTCGCCGGCTTTCAGACGGAGCTTTTAGGTCACGGACGGGAAGGCGGCTGCGGCGGCGGCTCTAATTGGAGCCTAACGAGACGCCCTGATGTCGCACAGCCTCCCTTCCCCCAAGTCTGGCCTCTGGCAGCTTCTGCTCAGGTCAGGAGAGCTAGCACACCGCGTCCCAGAGCTCGGCTCCCGGAGCCGCTGGCTGCAACGCACCCGCCGCCTGCAAAACCAGCCTCCCAAACCCTGCACCACGCGGCGTTCGGTCCCCGCTGAGCGGACTAAGCGAGGCTCTCGGGGGGCGTCTCACTGAGCCCCGGGGGGCGTGCTGCCCCGCCACTAGCAATGCCTGCTGCCTACGCCGGCTGAGCCGCGGTGCCTCATGTCTGCACTATGCTCCGGAGATGGGTGCTTCTCAGTCCAGGGACGGGGCAGTTTAGGTTGGCAGCAAGCCGGGCCCTGGCATCCAAAGGGTTGAGAAATGCTGCTGGAGACGACAGCAGCGTTGTCATCCCCCTCCTCGGTGGTGACCTACTTGGCTCATCCGAGGAAGTGGTTTTGCCCACGAACGCTCATGAGACCAGATCTAAATCTTGGCAGGCTCCGAGGTACCACGGACGCCTCCTTGGTTTTTGCTTGGATCAGTGTTCGTCATCAATCAGAAAGGTTCGGAGAAGGCTTCTCAAACAGCTCGGGGTCAGGGCATAACCTCAGCTGACTCCGACGGGCACGTCTACATGGCGGCGCTCTTCCGGGACGCTTCCGGCCTCCCAAAATAGCGTGTTCCGCGTCTTCGAAATAGCTTTCGAAAGAGTGGGCGCGCTATTCCGACATCCATGTTACCCTCCTTCCAGGGGCGTTTCGGAATAGCACTCTCTTGCAAAATACCCTCATAATAAGTGATGCAATTTGCATGGCTCAGTTTGTACTCCGGGTGCAGTGTAGCTGCACCCCTACAAGCCAGCTCCATTGCCCTGAAGTTAGCAAGCGCCATGGTGCCACCAGCTGTCTGCACCCATGGATGGGCCCCGCAGCATGAGCTGTAGTTTCCAAAGCCAGCCGCAGGCCCATTTCCCATGATTTTTATGTGCCTAAATCCATTAGATAGCACTGAGACTACTCTTTGAAGAGGAGATTTCCCCCAGAGTCTGCAGCAAACTCTGCCTCTTGGGAACTGGGACTTCTGGGCCATAAAACAATCCATTTACTTGCTGGAGGCTGGGACAGGAGCAACTTGTGGTGCCTCTGACCTAGGGAAGCTCTCGCACTCCTGACATGCAGGTACCGCTGCGTGTCAGAGCCAGGAGCTCTTCCACTCCCTCCCCAAGTGGCTGGCGAGAGACTTGGGGGCCTCTCCAAAGGGGAGGCCCAGGGATTGCGTTGGTTATTTTGTGGGGCTGTTTTCGGGGGAGGGCGGCAGGCATGGAAAAGCTCTTCTGGCAGGTGGAGCTGCACTGGATGGGTGCCAGGAATGTGGCAGAAAAGTTGGAATCAATTCAGTAGAACCAGCAAATGTTTTCGTTTTCCCAAGCAACTTCCCAAGTCATGTCAACCCCTGAGTTGAATTTATCCAGTTCTCTTTTAAACCCTTTTATAGTCCTAGCCTTCACAACCTCCTCAGGCAAGGAGTTCCACAGGTTGACTGTGTGAAGATCTTCCTTTTATTTGTTTTATTTCAGAACTTCCTTCCAACTGGCTCATCCCCAGAGTCACAGCCTGAGGAGTCACATGAACAAGGGGACATTTTAAAGATGCAAGGCTAGGATTGGGAATTGTTCCTCCTCTTGCACTCCTCCCAAGAGGGTAGGGTCCCCAAAAGACAGTGAAGCCCTGACAACAGGCAAACAGGCAGGAAAATATTCCCCAGGCGAGAGGGGGGGACATGGCGGCCCGGAACGCAGCCACAGTGTCACCAGCTGACGCTCTAGAACTTGAGCATTTCCTGCAGGGCCCTTTGGGAGGAGTTTGCAAAGCTTTTCTAGCTCTGGTTTCTCGGCATGCTAAGGGACTTTTCTCTGACTAGCCCTAATCCGAGGCTGCCTGTGCGGGGTGAAAACAGCTGGCACGAAAAGCTGCGCCGTGTAGCCAAGGCACGAATGCAAGGTTTCCTCTACGCTTCTTTTAACAGTCACTTGCATAGCAGAGAGCCAGCCTGGTCCAGGGGGTAAGGACTAGCCTGGCCCTTGGGAGAGCTTGGTTCTTTCTAACTCTGCGAGTGAGCTTAGGGAAGCTGTTTCCAGGCTGTTTCCTGCCCCCTCTGGTTTATTTAGAGCAGTGTTTCTTAAACGGTGGAGAACAACAGAGTTCAAAATGGCCGCCCTTAAAGGGGCAGGCAGTTTTTTGTTTTCTCAACAAAAAATCCTTGGTGTGCCTCATAAAAATTTTTTATTGTTTGATGTTCCTCGGTTTAAGAAACACTGATTTAGAGGACTAGATCAGGAACTGTCTCTTATTATTTACAAGTACACTGGGACCCTGATCTCCGCGGGGGCCCCTAGACAGGATTGGAATACAAATAATAACTAACAGCCAGTCCAGCAGAACACCCCCGTATGGGCCCTACTGCTGAAATGGCACCCAGGATCTCCGATCTCTGCTAGAAGGACTCAGGGCAGCTTTTGAGTGTAGTTCGGAAAGCACAGTACATCTGCTACCAGCTGGGAATGGGAGGGAGTCTCTGATGGATGGAACTTGGTTTGCCCTTGTTTAAAATTAGTCTCTGTTCTGCACTGTAGGGGCACGGCTTGTTCAGGGGGGCAGCTGGCCATTGCTGAATGGGACGATGAACCCACCCGCCAGCTGGGAGCCTCAGCCTCACATGTGGCAAGGGAGCCCTGCCTGGGTGGCAGGAGTCACCGCTGATGCTAAAGTGCTAGGATCCAACACCAGGCTCTGCTCCTGGGGTGGGGTGGAGGGGTGGAGGAAGATGTGGCAAGCTTACTGCCCTGCCCCTTGGAAGACAAAGGAACCGTGGTCAATGTTCCTTCCAATCTTTTCCATCCGGGGCGGATTTTTTTCCATCTATGTGCAGAATAAATTTTGTTCTGTGCACCGAGGCCTGGGTGAATGTGCACCACCAGGAGAAACACAAATCTAGCTGTGAGTGCTCTGTGGGTTAGCTAGTCAGCTCTGGAATTTCTCCTGCGTAGCCTGTACAAGCGCACGGCTTAGAGGGAACACTCACTGCGTGGGAGGAAGGTCAATTGGGAGAGCTGCCCTTCTCTTTAAAATAATTCCCCCCGTGCTCTCCCTTCCCAATTGTTGACCCCTGTGGGGGGACAGACCCACAGTGCGTTCCCCTCTCTCTCCCTTGTTGCTTTCCTCCCTCGGCCACACTCTCTATGCAGCGGTGAGACCCTCTTCCGGGCTCCCCTTCCCCTCGGTGCTTGCCGGACAATGCACCTGACCCCCACAACTGTCTACGTGAGCGACACCCCTCTTGGGGAACATGGGCCGGCCTCTCGCTGGCCGGTCTCCCTCTGAGAGATGGAGCCCTGCAGTGTGCGTTTGTAGCGCCATTTGTCCCACACGGTGCTGGGCAGGGAGCCCGAGTTGGCACCCATGCTTCGAGGGGAGCTGTCCTCTGGCAGGGCCAGCCACGGATGGAGAGGAGGATGGGGAAGCGGTGCTGGCCCAGGCCAGGCCGAGAAGGGGACTGTGCTCTCCCTGCACTTCCTTTGACCCTTGAAGAGCTCCGGACTTGACCCCCCCGTCTCCAGCGCCACAGTGCCCGGGCGTGGGTAGCCGGCATGGGGCTGTGCTGGCGAGGGCTGTCTTTGGTCAGGCTGGCTGAGCAAGAGCGGAAGAGCGATTCTGGGAGGGGGCGCTGCCGCCAGGCTCGATTCCTGCTCCACCGCAGTGCTCCCGGGCACGTTACAACCCCGCTTCCACTCCTCACAGGGGGTCAGGCGCCCACGGAAGTTAAAAATCAACCTGCCTCAGGGTCTCAGTCTCTCTGTGTCTCAAAGTGTCACCTGTACCATGGGGACACCAGCTCTGGCCTGCTCACGGGGGAGGGGGCGGTGAGGGGAGGACACGACAGATTGTGAGGTGCCCCGCCGTCCCCGCGGGGGGCTGTATCAGAGCCAGTGCTAAGTACAGCCTCAGGGCCAGCGAGGGTGCCAACCGGCCCTGTGCTAGCACACTGCACTCTGCGTAGGCCCTGCAACTGCGTACTAACAGTTCCTAGTCACGTGCCCTTTGATTTACTCCTGATTCAGAGCACACAGGTCACCGCGCACCACGGCACCGGGAGATGTGTCCACAAGGCCCACACGGACACTTTGGGCCCAGGAGGCCAGCGCGGAGCAGAACCAAGCGCCAGCTTGCGCTGACGAAACGTTTGTGTAGACAAGGCCTCGGTCCAGCGACCTGCGGAGCATAGAAGCAGCGTCCACGTTTCATGCAACCAAACTGAAGCCAGAATGAGCATCCCTGGGCCCCAAATGGTCTGAGTTAATCAAACCTAATCAGGAGCAATATTCCACTGACCGGAATAAACCGAAACATAGAGGCTACGTCTAGACTGGCAGGATTTTCCGGAAATGCTTTTAACAGAAAAGTTTTTCCTTAAAAGCATTTTCCGAAAAGCGCGTCTAGATTGGCAGGATGCTTTTCCGCAAAAGCACTTTTTGCAGAAAAGCGTCCGTGCCAATCTAGACGCGGTTTTCCGCAAAAAAGCCCCAATCGCCATTTTCATGATCGGGGCTTTTTTGCGGAAAACAGTCCTGTGCTGTCTACACTGGCCCTTTTACACAAAAGTCTTTCAGAAAAATACTTTTGCCCGAAGAGGAGCAGCATAGTTTTTCCGGAAAAGCACTGATGATTTTAGAGTAGATCGTCATTGCTTTTCCGGAAAATCAAGCGGCCAGTGTAGACAGCTGGCAAGTTTTTCCCGGAAAAGCGGCTGATTTTCTGGAAAAACTTGCCAGTCTAGACACAGCCAGACAGGTTCGCTCCTTTAGAGCTCCGAGGCGCATTAGGGTTCCCAGACTGGCCAAGGGGGAAAGCAATCCTCATTCAAACGTAATCCAGAGGAAGCCCTGAAACGATCTTGAGAAAATGTGAGTGAGCAATCAAAAATGTCGGGGAGAGAAGCTGCGCGTTTCTGGGAACTTAGCGCCAGCTGTGTGGCTGCTGTTATAACAGGGACAAAGGTGAAGTGTCTGGAACCACTAGAGACGTATATTCAGCCCTTTACTAGAAACTGGAGTGGTGAGAAAGTTAGCAGGGAGCAAGAGAGAACATTTTTGTCATTTGATTTTTGTTCCATTAAAAAAATTACCCAGAACTTTTGTTTTTCAGGCAATCTCCACAAGATTGGCCATTTCCCCATCGAACTTCCCAGTTGTATCGTTTTCCGGTACAAACCAATTTGTATCGAACAGCTCCCACCTGAAATTATAGCATTGTCACTCTTTTCCTCGAAGCCAGAGCTATTTTGAGTGAAATGAGCTGTATAAACCCTCTGCAGACTGCCACAGCGTACTCAGGAAAATGGACCCTTTTCTTCTTCCAGCTGTAATAGAAAACCTTTCCTGTTCAAGGATTTTAACGTTTTTAAAACCAACCCACACACCTCTATTGGAAATGCATTGCCTGGCGTGCTTAGCGCTCGCATCGGATCTAATTAATAAAGCCAGATGAGAAACACCCTGGCTACGTCTAGACTGGCATGATTTTCTGCAAATGCTTTTAACGGAAAAGTTTTGCGTTAAAAGCATTTGCTGAAAAGAGCGTGTAGATTGGCATGAAGCAAAATACAGGACTATGTAGCACTTTAAAGACTAACAAGATGGTTTATTAGATGATGAGCTTTCGTGGGCCAGACCCACTTCCATCTTGTTAGTCTTTAAAGTGCTACAAAGTCCTGTATTTTGCTTCAGCTACACCAGACTAACATGGCTACATTTCTATCACTATTCTAGATTGGCACGGATGCTTTTCCGCAAAAGCACTTTTAATTAATTAAAAATTAATTACAAATTAATCCTTAATTACAAAAGAGGCAAAACAATTAACCTTCTGAGACAGGATTTCCAAACCCCCAAACAAGGAAAACAATAAAACCTGAAGAACTATCTAAACTTTTCCCTTCTTACACATTTCAGGGAGTCCGGATCGAACTAGAGAATGTAGCGAAGTTCACGTATTTGGGGAACAACACGATGTATGATCTAGACTGTGGGGGTATGTCTACTCTGCATTCCTCTCTCGAAAGAGGAATGCAGTGTAGACATACCCTGAGAAGGAAATAGCAACTAGAATAGCAAAAGCAAGAGCGAGTTTGAAGGCGATGGATAAGATCTGGAAAAGTAAAGCGATTAGCTTAGGAACGAAGCGGAGAATCTTGAAAATGTATGTATTTAGCAGCATGTTGTACGGATGTGAGACATGGGTCATAACAAAAGATTGGAAGAGAAGGATATTGGCATTTGAGAGGAATTGTTATAGAAATATCCCGAGAATAGGATGGATGCAGAAGGTCACAAATGAGGCATTCTATAGGAAGATACAGCCGAAAGAGAACCTACTGCAGAAGGTTATACAATAGACGTTATAGCTATTCGAGCATATCTGCAGAATGAACAACGAGCGAAAAGTTAAGATCCTGTATTCAGCATAATGGATGGTCCGAATAGGAGAGGCAGACCCCACGGAGAATGGGGAGATGATCTAGTAGACCGGTGCGGAGCTAGTCTACAGAAATCAGGCCACTCCGCACTGGACAGGGAACGATGGAAGGAAATAGTGAGGGAGACATCAGAGCCCATAGTTGCTGTTGATGATGATTCCTGGGAGAGTCTGATTCCCTTGTTACCTGGGGAAAAAACTGCTCGGATCTCATACAAAAGAAGCGAGAAGGGAGAAAAAACAACAACCCCTCTTTCCGTTTGAAACTCCTATCTGCATTTCATTGGCTGAATCCCAAAGCCCCCTCCCTCAGGTGCATTTCCAGAGCTGCTTAACCCTTCCTCGCTCTTCAGGCAAGTCAGACTCTCCTGAGCAGCTCCTAGTCAGAACAAACCGGGACACGGTTTTCCCAATAGGGTGCTTAAAGTTAAGCTCCTAAATCTACGTTTAGTGGGAGATTGTCCTGGGCAGAACAGTCTGGGAATGAGAACTTGGCACCCGCATGTCCATTCGTGCCCTTGAGAGCTCCCACCTGATCTCCTCCCAAAGTTTGGCACCAACGGTGGAAGCTCTGCACGTTGGCAAATGGAGCCAGGCTTTTATTCATGACAGTCTTGGGCGGGATGTTTCCATTGACGGGCTCCCAATTGTCCCACTATGAGAATAACACTTCAGTGCTTGTGGGCGACAAGTGCTGATTGTGTGAACATCTGTCCCTTTCACTGCCATTCTCGGTGGCAGCAATAAATAGAGCTTCTGCGTAGACAGCGAGTTGGTGGCAGGGAGGTGACGTCAGCAGGACGGTGCAACTTCGCATGCGCCTGGCCTTACTCCCCGGGCAGGAGAGTCAGGTGTGAAAGCCTTTCAAAAGTAGGTACCATGCGGCAAGAATCTCTGCCTTCAATTTCCCCACAGCAAGTTTCTGCAAACTTCTCCAATTGTAATAACACTTCGTTCTGAAATAGCACGTCACCGTTCCGTGATGCTGCATTACAGGCATAGGTGCTGGAACTGTGTGTGTTGGAAATGTGTGTGTGTGTGGTGCTGGAACTGTGTGTTGGAAGTAAGTGTGTGTATGTGTGCGTGTGTGTGTGTGTGTGTGGTGCTGGAACTGTGTATGTTGGAAGTAAGTGTGTGTGTGTGTGTGTGTGTGTGTGTGTGTGTGTGTGTGTGGTGCTGGAACTGTGTGTGTTGGAATTGTGTGTGTGTGTGGTGCTGGAACTTATGTGTTGGAAGTAAGTGTGTGTGTGTGTGTGTGTGGCGCTGGAACTGTGTGTGTTGGAAGTAAGTGTGTGTGTGTGTGTGTGTGTGGTGCTAGAACTGTGTGTGTTGGAAGTAAGTGTGTGTATGTGTGTGTGTGTGTGTGTGTGGTGCTGGAACTTTGTGTGTTGGAATTGTGTGTGTGTGTGGTGCTGGAACTTGTGTGTTGGAAGTAAGTGTGTGTGTGTGTGTGTGGCGCTGGAACTGTGTGTGTTGGAAGTAAGTGTGTGTGTGTGTGTGTGTGTGTGGTGCTGGAACTGTGTGTGTTGGAAGTAAGTGTGTGTGTGTGTGTGTGTGTATGTGTGTGTGTGTGTGGTGCTGGAACTGTGTGTGTTGGAAGTGACTGTGTGTGCGTGTGTGTGGTGCTGGAACTGTGTGTGTTGGAAGTGACTGTGTGTGCGTGTGTGTGGTGCTGGAACTGTGTGTGTTGGAAGTGACTGTGTGTGTGTGTGTGTGGTGCTGGAACTGTGTGTGTTGGAATTGTGTGTGTGTGTGGTGCTGGAACTTATGTGTTGGAAGTAAGTGTGTGTGTGTGTGTGTGTGGCGCTGGAACTGTGTGTGTTGGAAGTAAGTGTGTGTGTGTGTGTGTGTGTGTGTGGTGCTGGAACTGTGTGTGTTGGAAGTAAGTGTGTGTATGTGTGTGTGTGTGTGTGTGTGGTGCTGGAACTTTGTGTGTTGGAATTGTGTGTGTGTGTGGTGCTGGAACTTGTGTGTTGGAAGTAAGTGTGTGTGTGTGTGTGTGTGGCGCTGGAACTGTGTGTGTTGGAAGTAAGTGTGTGTGTGTGTGTGTGTGTGTGGTGCTGGAACTGTGTGTGTTGGAAGTAAGTGTGTGTGTGTGTGTGTGGTGCTGGAACTGTGTGTGTTGGAAGTGACTGTGTGTGCGTGTGTGTGGTGCTGGAACTGTGTGTGTTGGAAGTGACTGTGTGTGCGTGTGTGTGGTGCTGGAACTGTGTGTTGGAAGTGACTGTGTGTGCGTGTGTGTGGTGCTGGAACTGGGTGTGTTGGAAGTGACTGTGTGTGCGTGTGTGTGGTGCTACAGCATCCTCAGGCTTGAAGCACTTTCCCGTATACACAGTGTCAAGGCTGATGCCCCACTCTGGCATGATGAATGCAGAAGTGGGGGCCCTCAAAAGTACCCCCAAAACCTGATCTCTCCAGGCTTTGGTATAAAACATCTCCCCAAAATCCTAAAAACCTAGATTTTGGAGATAAAAAAATCTGCAGCCACCATCAAGGGCTTTTGAACCCAAAACCAGGGGTGGAATCTTGAAACCAACCCAGGGCACCCCAAGCTCTTTTCCCCAAAGAGCTTGAAAAAACCTGAGAAAATATAAACTGCAGTCTGTGGTTGCTGCCCTCTAGTCAAAGGCAGGCAGGTCCCACAGACAGATGTTCCAGGACACTGAACTGACCCAATACCAGGTTACTAAAAAAGAAAGAAGTTTTATTAGCAAAACAACACTCCTGTTTCAAGCATAATGACTAGATGGAAAAGTCACCAATGAATATACTCCTGGGGGGACTCCCCTGGGCCAAAACAAAAGAGAGGAAAACCCATTTCTAAATGCACAGACATCAGATTCCCATTCCCAAACTATAAAACAATAAAACTTAACGGATTTATCTAGACTTTGCCCTACTTACAGATGGTGAAAAGTCTTTTCTTGGAGAGGGACACTTTGTCTGTCCCCCTCAGTATCTGGAGAGCAATCTGGTCAGAGACAAAAGATGGGAAACCCCAAAATCCTTTGTCTCAGTTTGAAATTCCTACCTGCATTTCCATTGGCTGACTGCTACCTGGCTAGGTACAGTTAACCCCTTAGTCCCCAGGCTGCTGGCCATCCCTCATGACCATGACACACAAGCTTTACAGTTTGGTTCGATGGCTCTCAGCTTCCCCACTATGCAAGTTGTTCCAGCCCTTCTGATTACAGGGCCTAACTCATTTTGAGAAGCCGTGACTCAGGAATATGCCTAAAGAAGTAAATAAGGCTACTTCCAGGAGCGGCCCGAGACTGGTTGCGGCAGCTGGCACCCCGGGCGGAAGGCGCGATTGGCGCCCCTGCCTACACGGCCGTCAATGGCTGTGATGTCATCATCGGGTGCCTGGGCGCCCCGTGACATCATCAGTGGGCACCCCGGGCCAGCAGCGCCCTAGGCAACCACCGAGTCTGTCTATGCTCACGGACCGCCCCTGGCTACTTCCATGTGTAAATACCAGGCATTCCAACGCCCTCACGAATGATTACATGTGCTGTGGGGCTAGTTTTGTGGAACAGTTCAGTTCCTTAGAGGCTGTGAATTGGATTTCAGCTTCTCAAGAGATCTGTTCAGATTGGGCGCATCTACACAGCAGGGCTTCCCTCGAAATAAGCGACGCAACTTGAGCTATGTCACTTGCATAGCTTATCTCGAAATAGCTTATTTCGAAATTGGGAGCGTCTACACAGCTCTTCTTCCGAAATAGAGCCCTCTTCCTCCGACGTCCCTTACGCCTCGTGCGATGAAGGTTACGGGAGTCGGAGTAAGAAGTCCTCCAGCGCGACAGGATTTCGACATTCTTTTGAAATTACTGCCTGCTGCGTAGACGTGGGCTAAATTATTTTGAAAGAATGTTGCTGTGTAGACGTATCCATAATGTTCTGTGTGAGGAGAAGAGCGTTGCTGGGCGTGAAAAGCCAATGGTCTGACTTTCAGGAAAGTCCTCTAATTTGGGGGAGTGTCATTTTGGGGCACCCAGTCTGAGACATTCACCGTCTGATTTGCAAGGGCACTCAGTACCCCAGAACTCCAGCTGAAGGACTTAGCAGCTCTGAAGCCAGGCCTTAGAGCAAGGCCAACCTGAGGCTCGCGAGCCACAAGAAAAAAATTGCGGCTCCTGATGGAACCGGGAACCGCTCGGGTCAGCCGGTCTCACGGCTGGGCCGTTGTGAGCCGCATGCGTGCTCACGGCCTGCGCCATTCCGCTCACGGCCCCCGCGCACTGCACATGCAGGCCGGGTCGCACACAGCATCTCAGCCTGCACGTGCTAGCAGCCAGCTGCTGAACGCAGGCAGCGGCGACAGCGGCTCTGGGACCCGGGCATAAGGTGGGGTGGGGTGGGGGGAAGAGAACTGGGTTAGAGGGGGGGGGAGATGCCTGGCTCTGGAGAAAGGGGGAGGGCGGTGGTGCGCATGGCATCCTGGATGCGGCGCAGCGGCTCTGGCTCCGGGACCCGAGCGTAAGGTTTGGGGGAGGGGGATTGGGTCACAGCAGTGAGGGGAGGTGTCTGGCGCTGGGGAGGGCAGAAGGATTGGGTTGTGCATGCCGTCCCGGCCAGCTCATTTTTAAAGCCAGCCGCTCAGTGCACGGGCCTCAGCGCCTGGAGGGAGACGCATGGCTGTAGAAGTGGTGGCGGCTCTGGGACCCAAGAATTAGGTTGGGGGAGAGGGGGATTGGGTTGGAGTGTGGGGGGGTGCCTGGCTCTGGGGAAGGGGAGGAGAGGGGATTGGGTTGGGGTGCATGTGCCTGGCTTTGGGGAATGGGGGGATTGGGTTAGAGTGTGTGGGGGGGGTGGTTGGCTCTGGGGAAGGGTGGGATTGGGTTGGGGTGCGTGTGCCTGGCTTTGGGGAAGGGGAGGAGAGGGGGATTGGGTTGGAGTGGGGGGAGGCCTGGCTTTGAGGAAGGGGGGGATTGGGTTAGGGTGTGTGTGACTGGCTCTGGGGAAGGGGAGGGGCACTGGGTTGGGGGGTGCCTGGCTCTGGAGAAGGGGAAGGGAACTGGGTTGGGGGGCATGCCTGGCTCTGGGGAAGGGGAGGAGAGGGGGATTGGGTTGGAGTGGGGGGGGGGTGCCTGGCTCTGGGGAAGGGGAGGAGAGGGGATTGGGTTGGGGTGCGTGTGCCTGGCTTTGGGGAATGGGGGGATTGGGTTAGAGTGTGTGTGACTGGCTCTGGGGAAGGGGAGGGGCACTGGGTGGGGGGGGGGGTGCCTGGCTCTGGAGAAGGGGAAGGGAACTGGATTGGGGGGGATGCCTGGCTCTGGGGAAGGGGAGGGGTATTGGGTTGGGGAGTGCCTAGCTCTGGGGAAGGGGAGGGGCACTGGATTGGGGGGGGTGCCTGGCTCTGGGGAAGGGGAGGGGGACTGGGTTACAGGAGGCCGCTCTTCCTGTCCCCTAAACAGCCGGCATGCTTCCTGAAATGAAATTTGTTCCCCTGCTGCCGGCCTGCGCGGGGGGGTGGTGGTGGGGGGGAGTAGGAGTCCCGGGACTGCATGCCAGCTCCAGCGTCTCAGAAGCTCGCAGCTGTCTGGGGCGCAGAGGGAGAGCGCTCGCTTCCTGAGAACGTGGAGCTGGCCTACAGCCTGGGACTCCTGCACACACACCCTGCTCAGGCAGGCAGCGGGGGGGAAGGAAGTCCCTGGCGGAGCGACAGGCCGGGCATTTCACGAAGGGCACCAGCTGTTTAGGGGAGGGGAAGAGCAGCCCGCCCGCTTCCTGAGACCCGGGATCCCCAGGTACTGGCCCCAGCTGTCTCTGTCCCCTCCCCCGGGCCAGCCCCCCCCCCCCAAGTTGCCTGCCCCTGTACTCTGTGCCCTGCCCCCTCCAGCACAGTTGAGGCCACATTAATGAGGCTTGGGGGGCGGCTTTTGGAGGGGTTGTTTTTTTTTGCATCTCACTTGTGTGGCCCTGACTGACTTTTCTGTGGGTCAGTGACCCGAGTCAAAACAGGCTCCCCGTCCCTCTCAGAAATAAAGCCAACACGGCAATGTTTTGTGTTTGACAGAATATTTTATTTAAAAATGAAGCCTGGCCAACAAACCCCCAATTGGGGTCAAGCCCCCATCTGGCCACAGCTTCAGAACACTCCTGCACCCCCCCCCCCAAGACCTCAAACCTGAGCCTATCATACACTGGAACCCCCTGTCCTGAGCCGCTCACATCCCCAAACTCCTGCCCCCCCACATCCCCAGTCTTCTGCCACAACACTATTACACCATCCACACACTGCAAACTTGTGTCCTGAGCCCATCATACTCCCAGCCCCCCTGCCCTGAGCCCCTCATGCACCCCAGCCCAACCTCCTGCATCCCCACAGCCACAAGCCTGCAGCTTGCTCAGCACCTCAACCCTCCCCGACCCCAACACTTCCCAGCCTGCAGCCCCCCCTCCAAGCCAGCATCCTCTTCTCTACTTCCTCCTGCACCCAAATTCCCTCACCGCTTCCCAGTGCTTTTTTTGTGAGCCACAATAGCAGCGGCGACAACGTGAAGAGCCGGGGCAAAAGTTGTTGAGTCCCCCCCCCCCAAAAAAAATCCAGGGCCATGAAGACCTGGGGAAAAGTTGTTAACAAAAAAAGCATCTGTGCCCCCCGTAATGGTGTATCAGCGGGGTTTTTTGTTGTTTTTTTTTGCTCAACTTTGCCCTGGCTCTTCACGCTGTCTCCACGGCTATTGTGGCGCTTCGTCTGGAACGGGTTGGCCACCCCTGCCCTAGATGGTCACACTGGGCACCTAACGAGGGAGACATTCAATATCATTGACTGCTTTTGACAATGGGAGCCTAAGTGAATCTCTTGACCGATCTGAAAACTTTCCCCCTCCCCAAGGCCTTAAAGGACTTGTCCACCACCCGAAAATAAAGACTTGTCCTTCAGACCCCTCCAAAGTGTGTAGTGTCTGGACAATAAAACCATCGGAGACTGCTTGGCACCATTCTTCAGAGCTGGCTAAGGGAGCCAAGTTTCGAATGACGTTTGTTATGATATCCTTTATTTACGCAGGAAGGAAAATGTAACCGAGACAAAAGCCTTATTCATAAGCAAGTTTCAGCCAAGAGCGTGGTTGGCTACATTTTACCCACACGTTCTTACAATGTATCATGCGGGTCTGTAGTTCAACAGCAACAACAGAGCATCACACTAAGTTACAACAAGAGATGAAAGCAAACACTGGAAACGACAACGACCCTCAGCCGTCCACAAGCACAACCCTAGGCAACAGAAGAGTCCAAGGTCGACGTCAAGCTCGAACGGAATTCCTTTCCAACTCCCTAATCTCAAATCCTTGTGCCACACAATCTAAATCCAATGATTTCTCCGCCCCCCCCCCCAAATTCTAGCCTCTGCTTGTGAATGTGAAAATGGGATCCAACGGGGAGTTGAGAGCACAGCTCGGAAACGGATCCTGAAGCCCAGTGCAAGGGCACAAGGAGGCCTGGTAGCTGAGAATTTGCTCGCTGCATGGCGTTTGGCTTGAATCCCTTGGGTGTTCGTTGCGGGTGGATGCAGCAGGATCTCAAAGTCAGGCTTCACCCTGAGTTGGGAGACGGGAATTTTGCCCTGTTCTGTTCAGTAGCAGGGGTGCTGGACCAGTGAGAGGTCTATGCCCTCCCACTTCTTACTGGCCATACTAGCGAGCGGAGGGGAGAGAGGAGCGAGCGAGGAGCTCTCTTGGGAGGGGCAGAGGCAGCAGGGGAGTGGACCCTCAGGGGAAAAGGGGGTGCAGAGGTGGAGCCTCAGGGGAAGGGCAATTTGGGGGGGGCATGGTTCAGGCATCTGTGGTCCCCCAACTGTTAGGGAGGTTCTGCTGATCCTGCTTAAAAATAGGGACTTTCAGATAAAGCTCTTCTGGCCGCAAATGGCCTGTCACATCACCCAGGCGAGTCATCTGAGGTTCACAGGCACTTCTTGTTTTGGGCTAACTCTGTGAGGGACCCCTCAAATTCACCCTCCATTGCCAGGCCATTGACTTTCCGTAGATTTGCTCTGAAGACAAGCGCTGTGGGATGTGTGAACTCATCCCTCTCGCTGACAGAAATTGGTCCAATAAAAGATATTACCTCAGCCACCGTGTTCCTCTTTTCGTTGTGGTGTCACAGATGTGCACGTTAGAACCATAGAACTGGAAAGGATCTCAAGAGGTCACGAAGTCCAGTCCCCTGCCCTCACGGCAGGACCCAGCACTGTCTAGAATAGATCATCCCTCATATATGTTTGTTTAACCGGCTCTTAAATGTCTCTAGTGATGAAGATTCCACAAGCCCCCCTAGGTAAAATTTATTCCAGTGTTTAACCACCCTGACAGTGAGGAAGTTTTTCCTAATGTCCAACCTAAACCTCCCTTGCTGAAATTTAAGCCCATTGCTTCTTGTCCCATCTTCAGAGGTTAAGGAGAACAATTTTTCTCCTTCTTCCTTGTAACACCCTTTTAGGTACTTGAAAGCTGCTATCCTGTCCCTTCTCAGTCATCTCTGTTCTAAACTAAACAAACCCAGTTCCTTCCGCCTTCCCTCATAGCTCCTGTTTTCTAGACCTTTCATCATTTTTGTTGCTCTTCTCTGGACCTTCTCCAACTTCTCCACATCTTTCCTGACATGTGGTGCCCAGAACTGGACACAATACTCCAACTGAGGCCTAATCAGCGCAGAGTAGAGCGGAAGAATGACTTCTCGTGTCTTGCTCACAATGCTCCTGTGAATGCATCCCAGAATCATGTCTGCTTTTTTTTTTGCAACAGTGTCACATTGTTGACTCATATTTAGCTTGTGGTTCACTCTGATCCCTAGATCCCTTTCTGCAGGACTCCTTCCATTCGTTTCCCATTCTGTTTGTGTGAAACGGATTGTTCCTTCCTAAGTGGAGCACTTTGCATTTGTCCTTATTAAACGTCACCCTGTTTACCTCAGATCATTTCTCCAATTTGTCCAGTTCACTTTGAATGATGAGCCTCTCCTCCAAAGCAATTGCAGTCCCTCCGAATTTGCAAACTTAATAAGCGTCCTCTTTACGTCATTATCAAAATAGTCGATGAAGATATTGAACAGAACCGATCCCAGAACAGACCCCTGCAGCAACCTGCTTGTTATGCCCTTCCGAATTCAAATTCTAAGCAATACTGGAGGCCTCAAATCACCCAGACAGGTCTCAGGGATTAATAGGCAACTTAGGACAGCTAGGCCGGGATTTTCAAAAATGGGTGCCTACCTTTTGGCTCCCAAATTGAGCCAGGCACTTATATGACCTGATTCTCCAAAGTGCTGCGCCTATAGCAGCACTCTTTGGCATTAGTAGGAGCAGAGTGAATGGATAATTGGTTTAGATACCTAAAAATTAGTCCACCCAAAATGGAAATTTTAAATGTTAAATTCCCGCCCCCCAAAAAGTTTCAGATTCAACAAAACGTGTTCGTTGACCTGAAACAAACGTTCTCCCCCTCCGCCTGCCAGATTTTCATTTTTGAACGTTTCAGTGTTTTGGACTCTGAATGAAACATCATTGCAAAGTGAAAGGTCAAAACACTTCCTTTGGAGTGGCTCCGTTTTTCATCCGAAATGCCTGGCCAAATTTGAGCCACATTCATGTAAAAGTTTGATCAGCTCACAAGTAGTTTTTTTTTTTTTTTAGCAAATAATCTAGTGATCTGAAAATGTTCACTCAGTTCGATGGGTGAGTGCTCAGCCGGTCCGGTCCTAACCAATTGGCAGCCTCGGATGACTGCTCGGCTCGCCTGTAGGGTTGCCAGATAGTTTAAAAAAAAATACCAGACAAAAATTTGTCGAGCAAAATTTGTGAACTCTTTGTCTTGCACTGACTCTGTGCAGGGGCCGATGTCCACCCACAGTAAATGATACATTTTTCATCTGTTAAGAATCCCAGTGAATATTAGACTTAATATGGCACTGTAAGAAATCTTGGTCCCTATTATTACATTATCAGATAGGAGTCCTGTCCTTTCACTTCCATTCTGAGACCAGTCTAGATAATTTGGACACAAGTTCAGCCAAGCACTTAAGTACATGCTGAAAGGTACATTGAGAATGCTTAAGTGCATTATTGAATTGCAAATAAATAGCATTTGCATAATCAAACCCTTCTATTGATAATTTGCAGTCAGCTGTGCCCAGATAAACATTTCACACACTTGAGCCCAATCCTGAAGCAGCAATAATTGTACCAATGTAGGACTTAACATAGGAGTTAACGTTCCAGGCATCTAAATAAAGCTTTCACTGTTCAGTCCTCCACTGACTAGTCTACAATTTTGGAGCAAACAGAATGATTTGGAAGCAGAGGACTGTTGTTCACATCTGTTGGATGATCTGATTTAAGTAGATAGAGACACAGGGACAACGGAAGTTAATTTCCAGCAGAAATCAAATGGAAACTATTACTTAAAGGCGATGCTGATAATGCAGCCAACAGTGCAAACTAGTTGCAATAGATTTTGCAGAAGCGCGGGGACCTAGCAAAACAGTGATTATCATTAATCATAATTAATTAATTAACGTTCTGTTTCCTTTGAGGAGTGTTGGAGGCTCTACGGTGCTTTGCCTGCTCTGGTAGGGAGGAGATTATACCGCACACTTCTTTATTTGAGCTCCTGTGTAGGAATTGGGCGTGGATTGTATTTGCTAGTACTGTCTACACTGAGGGTCAGATCAGCTTAATTACCCTGTTTGTCTTTCCACCGCCTTCTGGCAAAGAGTTCCACAGGTTAACACCAATTAACCCATTCAGGGGTGTGGATTTTTCACATAGTGAAGCCCAACTTCATTTTCTTGTGTGGACCAGGCCTGAGTGCAACGAAGCTCTGAAACCAGCTTCCAAGAAAGGTTATGGCTTCCCCTGCGCTGGAGGCTCTAAAGACCAGATGGTCATAGAACCATAGAACCAAAGAGCTGGAGGAGACCTCAGAAGGTCAAGTCCAGCCCCCTGCTCTAGGCAGGACCAATCCCAATGAGACAGCTGTCAGCGCTGATCTAGCTTCCTTGGTCCCGTCGCAGTGCAGGGAGCTGCCCTGGATAATCCCGCCCTGCCCTCCAGTTCTAGGATACTCCAACCCAGGCAGGAGAGTCCCTCCTAGCGCTTTGGGTCTGGATCCTGCCTGTGGCTGCCGGGAGCCCGCACACAGTCAGTTGCCAGGATGGAGCTGTAGCGCTTACTCAGGAGACCACTTGCTGCTTTTATACTTCAGGCCTCACTCCTGCAAGGAGCTCCGGTCAGGTGACGCCTCTGCTCCGAGTCGGCGACCCCCTCCCAAAAGAGGGCGACGGCCTTCGGCTGCAAATAACTGACGGGCACATGGCCCCAAGCGGAGAGGACTCGATTACATCAGCACCCCGGGGCAGGCGCTGCTCTTGGCCTCTATCCTCCAAGGACCAGAGGTTTCTCAATTATGATCAGGTTTGTAGGACTCCATTATTCTTCCCAGCAAACGCGAAGGAACAAGGGCCCCCTGCCCAGATAACTCGCCCTGACACACAATTTGTCTATAGATAAAAACCTCTCTCCCAGCGCCCGATTAGCAGCACACACGTTAAATTGCTCCGCGTCTCACATCCCTGGCTCGGTCTATTTCCATGATTAATTTTGGCAGGCGCTAGGCCAAGCGGTCCCAGCGAGGACGGCTCTATTAACCTCGCCACTGAGAAGCAAATTGCTTCGCCACCCCCGGACGTTCCCAGGACACTTCCGCACACTCGGGCTCTTCGGCGGCATCAATCCACATCCCATTTGGAAAGCGCCAGGCAACGGCCGCGTTAAATGTCAAGCTCCCGAGCTGGCTTGGCAGGAATGTGCCTCCCATCTCCCATTGCCACAGACAGGGGCAAAAGAACAACGTTCTAAGGAGAGCAAGCGATGTTGCGCGAGGCTTGACTGCCACTCCACGACGCTGACGTCAATAGGACGACGCGAGTGAGTAAGAGCTCACCCTTGTGCAGCGGGTCTCAAACATTCTGGCCCGCAGTCCACCCCGCTCAACGCAAACCTTTCCACGGACCGCCGGCCAGCCACCCACGATGACAAAATGGGTTCAGGAGGGGGTGGGGAGGTGAGGTCTGTGCGGGAGGGAGGGCTCAGAAGCAGGGTGAGGGGGGATGTGGGTGGGAAGGTGTGCGTGTGAGGAGGATGGACGTAGGGATCTGGGCATGAGGGGGATGGGGGCTCTGCCCCTTGCTGCTCCCATTGGCTGCAATTCTGGCCAATGGGAGCAGTGGAAAGCCTCCAGAGGAGCCGTTTCCTGCACTGCCATTCCCCCAGCGGCGGAGAGTAAAGGGTGGTGGCAGCGCACGGAGATGCTTCCTGCCCCCGTGAGCTGGATCCAGACCACGAGGCTGGGGACACCTCCCACCACAGTGGAAACTGGTGGTGGTGCGCCAGCCTCTGGGACAGGTGCAGGGGCTGGAGCACCAGTGAGGGCTCCCTGCTGCGAGAGGCTGAGCCTGCGGCACACCTGCAAGATGGCCATGGATCTCCAGTGGCCCGCAGACACACCCTGAGAACCAGTGTGCAAGGACTTGGCTGCACAACCTTCCCTAAGGGGTGACCCACAGCGAGAGCACGGTGCACAAGAGGAGTGGAACACAAGGGTGTTACTACAGTCCAGCCCTGCAGCCAATCAAGGCACAGCCTTCAGAAGCAGCAGGCCTCGGCCACGCACGGATGCATGTTGTATATGGAACGGGCAGAGAGTGAGCACAAGGGCAGTGTCGCCGGGGACTTGATTTCACCTCAGCCCGGGAAGCCGTGGTTTGGCAGCCTGGCAAGGGACTGGCAGAAGAGTCCTAGATCCCAGCCCGGCCTGGCAGAGCCCGTGCTCCCAGGAAATGAATGTGCATGATGCTGAGGCAACGCCTGGCGGAGGGAGGGTCACTGCAAGCAACTGCACAGTGGCTGTTCCTCGCAGGCGCGCGTTCTGTCGGCTGGTTTTAAAGGGGGGGGTGAGGGAAGGCGCCCACTTCCAGAGCTCGTGTGAACAGTGTAGGTGGCCACCCCATTTACAGCATCGGTGCCAAGTTTCCTTGTGCGGCGGCCATCTTGAAGGTCTCTGGCATGCCTTGTGCGACAGCCATCTTGAAGTTCTCTGGAAAGCCTTGTCCAGCAGCCATCTTGAAGTTCTCTGGAAAGCCTTGTGCGACAGCCATCTTGAAGTTCTCTGGAACACCTTGTGTGGTGGCCATCTCGAAGTTCTCTGGAAAGCGTTGTGCGGCGGCCATCTTGAAGTTCTCTGGCATGCCTTGTTCAGCAGTCATCTTGAAGTTCTCTGGCACGCCTTGTGCGGCGGCCATCTTGAAGTTCTCTGGCACGCCTTGTGCGGCGGCCATCTTGAAGGTCTCTGGCATGCCTTGTCCAGCAGCCATCTTGAAGTTCTCTGGAAAGCCTTGTGCGGCGGCCATCTTGAAGTTCTCTGGCACGCCTTGTGTGGTGGCCATCTCGAAGTTCTCTGGAAAGCGTTGTGCGGCGGCCATCTTGAAGTTCTCTGGCACGCCTTGTGCGGTGGCCATCTTGAAGTTCTCTGGCACGCCTTGTGCGGCGGCCATCTTGAAGTTCTTTGGAGCACAGGAGACACCTGATGTGAGGTGCATGGAAAGACACAGGAGCCTGGCAGGGCAGGGCTGGGTGCTCGGAGCAGACTGCTTCGCAGGCCCCGTTTGATCTCAGCTGGGTCCCTGGGAAACAGAGGGACGTTGCCAGGAGCCCGCACAAGGGGCCTTCTCACCCCTCACTCTGCAGGAGCCTAGTGTCCCCATGGCTTTCTCCTTGTCAGTGAATCGCCCTTGTGAGCAAACAGAAGCCAAAAGGGGACATGAAGACTCTCTCGGCCCAGGATGTGTTGTGCAGGCACTAGGCTGTGCTCTTTGTTCCAGTCAGTGGTGATGAGCCTGCAATATGAACATATTGGGTCTACCACACCCACAGGGCATGGCATAAAGGCCAGAGCTCTCTGTAACAAAGCAGGACCTGAATGTGCATGCTGGGCACTTCTCCAGTGTCACACACCCATCAGTGACATCAGTTCCTGCAGCCAATGGGAGACATTTTAGTCCCAACCCCATGAGCCTTGACACGAGACCACCTCACAGAATGCACAGTCAACCTGTGGAACTCCTTGCCAGAGGAGCTGGTGAAGGCCAAGACTTTAACAGGGCTCAAAAAAGAGCTAGATACATTCATGGAGGTTAGGTCCATTGATGGATATGAGCCAGGATGGGCAGGGATGGTGTCCCTAGCCTGTTTGTCAGAGTCTGGGAATGGGCAAGAGATCTTTGGTGTGACCCAGTCTGGTGTTCTTATGTTCTGATCTTTAAGCTCAGCTCCAACAGTGGCTCGAGCAAATCAGCGAACTTGGCTTTCTACAAAAGGCTTTCAAAACCTGGTTACAAAGGGAGACAGTTGAACTGGAGTTCATTTGCAAAGTCAACACTGTCAATTTAGGATTCAATAAGGATCTCAACTGGTTAACTCACTACAAAGGCAATTTCCCCACTCTGGATATTCACATCCCACATCAAAAGCTGTGAATGACCCACTTCCACCCTGACTTGATTAGCTTCTTTAACACAAAGAACTTCTTCCTTATAGATACTCTTGCATCTATAACTTCCACTCCAACTCATCTGATGAAGTGGGTTTTACCCTAGAAAGCTGATGGCCAAATAAATCTGTTAGTCTTATACTTGACATGCCAGAGATTGATTTTCTGGCATTCGATTTAGCAGGTCTAGTAAGGACCTGCTAAATCGAATGCTGAGGGCACCCCAAGGGGGTGCCAAGTACTCCTCAATTCATGAGTAGTATGGGAAGCCAATGGAAGTGTTTGCTCCCGTTGATCTCCCGCTGTGGCGCCAACACCAAGATCAGCTTAAGGTACTCCAGTTATATTATTTACATAGCTGGAGGTGCACACTTTAAGCCGACCTTCTGGGTCTAGTGTAGACCTGACCTAAGCTGCCACAGGACTCCTCATTGTTTTTGCCAATACAGACTCACTCTAACCCTCTGAGACTTTGTTTTCTCTGTCAGAAAAATGGGCAGAATAATCCCTACCTGCCTTATGGCGGTGGGGGGAAGGGTAAAATAATTTTTACTTTTCAGTGCTTTGATACTGCAATGTCCTAACTAGAATTACTATTCCTCTGGCCCGCACGTCACTGTATGAAGCCCCCTCACATCACTGCGTTATTGCTGTTCATCCTGACGGAAAAGAGAGCGGGTTTTCTTGTGCACGTAGGGTCTTAAGACGTAGTCACAGAGGCAGGGCGAGGTTTCTGTTAAGGCGCTGGACTGGGGGGGGGCGGGGGAGGGCGGGGTCTGGAAGCTGTTCCTGTTCTGCCACCAACTTCTTCAGTGCTCTGGGGTACATTGTGTCATTGCTCTGGGCCTCAGCGCCGAATCGGTCACATGGGGCTAATAATGCGTCTGTTGTGTTTAGACCGTGGCTCTCTCGGAGCGGGTTGCCTTGTCCTGCGTTCGACAGGAGGACAGACAGCTCTCAGCGCCCAACCCTGTGCAGTGCCGGGGCAGAGCGCAGCTGGAAAACATAACCCCCTTGTTTTCTCCACAGACCATTTCAATGTCCCTCTGGGGCCGGATCCTCAAAGGGATTTTAAGGCACTTAACTCAATGCCCCAAAGACCTCGGAGGCTCTGGGCTGTTATTTGCAGGGATCAGTGTTCTCTGTAAGCTGAGCACTTGGGCAGCCTCCCAGGAGAGATTCAAGTGCCTCCCAGCTGATTAGCAGAGCGCCCACAGCTAGCCGCATGTGTTGCTACTGGTGGTGCACATCCCCACAGGCATCAGTGCGCATAACAAAATGTAATCCACACATGGAGGGGAAAAAATGAGTGGACACATTGGCAGGGACCACAGGCCTTTTGGTCTCACTGTTGTGGCGGCATGGTACACGGGAAACGTGTGCATGGGTGCACGCTTACAGCTCCTTTCTTTCTGTCCTCTGCAGCGACAAGAAAAGCCATTCCATGGGCGGTTTGCTTAGGTGATGGAAACGTAACGGTACCAAGCACCCGGAGCAGAGCAAGGGCCCCTTGGACCCGATCCTGAGAGGCCGGGCACCTGGAATTCCCAGTTCCAGCTGACTGCTCGGCACTTGTCAAGCAGCTGAATTTTGGGAAGCTGGTGAGATTTCCTGCCTCCCAGTGGTCCAGAGATAGGGGAGCACCCTCAGGCTCGTACTGTGTCAGCCCTTCTGCTCCGGAGGAAACGGCAAATACAGATATTTCATGCCCCCAAAGAGAATTAAGTTAGTGCTGATTTCAGCCACCCCGATTTGCCCACCCCATTGGTGAATCCACACGCGGCAGGGGCACAGAGAGGAGGCTGAGTCATAGAGCTGATGCAAAGGGCCGAGCGCTGTGTGCGCCTCTAGGTGGTAAATTCAAGGCGCCTTGAGGGAAGGGCCTAGACAGGTGGGAGCGGCCTTCGGCTTTTGAAAAGCAACGACCAGCCTTGTGGCACCTTAGAGACTCACCAAGCTATGAGCAAAAATCATGAGCTTTTGTGGGCAAAACCCACTTCCTCAGATGAGCTGGAGGGGAGGGAAAAAAGTCTCGTTGCCGTAGGCGGGCTGAGGGGACGGAGCATGGTGAGCGGCCGGGCTGGAGCTGCAGACTGGGATCCCAGTACTTCCCCCGAGGCTGGACGAGGAGGCAGGGCCTGGCCGGGGGACCGTGATCTCAGCCGCACTCTGGCTGGCTTTAGCTCATTCTTGACATGCAAGAAGCTCACTTGCTGCTCCTGGCAGGTGCAGCTGACAGCACACAGCCCGCCCGTCTCATGCTGGTTGTGGCTAGCACAGGGAGTGGCTGCTTGAAGGCAGGAAACAGCAAATCTGTATGAGTCACACACGGCCTGTTCCTTTGCTGGGGGAGCAGAGGCGGAAACACGTCTCTCTTCAACGTGTCTCTCTCTTCAGGCCATTAGGCCTTTTTTATGGCCCTGAAATACACGCTGGGCGAGCGTTTGACATCGCCCGTTCCTTTGCTGGGCGTGAGCGCAGCATGGCCTGGCGTCTGGGCCACCACGGCCCCCGAGACACAGGGCCGGACGGAGGCATAGGCGAGCCAGGCAGCTGCCCAGGGCGCCAACTGATGGGGGCGCCTGATGGCATCTGTAAGGGGCGTGCGGTGTCCCTTACAGCTGCCATCAGGCGCTGCATGCCTGGCTCCCACAGCGCCGGCCCGCCCGCATCCCCGCAGCACCGGCCAGCAACGCCCTTTCCCCGTCGGCCGCAGGGCCCTACATGGTCCGGCACGCGTGCCAGCAGTGACAGCTGGGCCGGACTGGGCCGCGCTTGCGCCGTTCACGCTAGGGGCGGGCCCCGGGCCACACGCCAGAGGCCGTAGCCGGGCCATGTAAGCGGGGTGGGCCCAGGCTGCACGCCAGTGGCCATAGCCGGGCTGTGCATGCACCGTGCGCCCCGGGGGGCCGGAATACCTCGGGCCGGCCCTGCCGAGACAGACCGGGGGCTTGGGGCATGGCTGGGTGCAAACATCACACACCGGATCTGCACTTTCAGCTTCCCCGTTGGCCACATCCACTTCCTGCTGCTTCCCCCCGCGGCAGAGCAGGCAGGTCCAGAGGGCCCAGGGCTGTGTCGTTGCCTGCAGGCTGAGTGTCTGGTAGACCCTGACAAGCGCTGGTAAAAGAACGTGCTAGAGAAAGGGCTGCAGAATACACAGGAAAGCCCAGGGCTGGGAGGCAAGAGACGGTCCTTGTCCTGCCTCTGCCAGTGACTCAGTGTGAGTCCTTGCACAACCCATGAGCACTGTCAGCTCTGTGCTGCGTCTATAAAATAGTAACAAGGATGTGACGGAGCCTCCCCCCCATGTGTTAGGAAATGAACTTATGGACATGGACGTACAGAACGCAACGGCGCTTTTCTTTTGCGGAACCCATCGAGCTTCATGGCACGCTCCACTGTTGCTCTTACTTGGATGGGTGGAGCATTTGTGTGTGTAAAATTAGACCCGTAGGGTGGGGGATACTTTGTGGGGTTCAAATGTGTGAATGAGACGTGGAGGGTGTTACCCACAAAGTCTTGGTGAGCAGCTGTGAAGCAATCTCTTTTGTCCTTAAGCCTGAGCAGTGCTTGGTAGGGAGGGAGGAGCCTCAATTCTTTAAAAAGAATAGGAAAGCAGGGGCCTGCATCGTTTGGCGGGGCTGTGCCTAAAGGAAGGAGCCGAGACAGCCCTGGGCTGTGTCTAGGCTGGCAAGTTTTTCCGCAAAATGCGGAAAAACTTGCCAGCTGTCTACACTGGCCTCTTGAATTTCCGCAAGAACACTGACGATCGCATGTAAGAAATCAGTGCTTCTTGCGGAAATACTGTGCTGCTCCCGTTCGGGCAAAAGTCCTTTTGCGCAAAAGGGCCAGTGTAGACAGCTCAGATTTGTTTTGCGCAAAAAAGCCCCCATGGTGAAAATGGCGATCGGGGCTTTTTTTTGCGGAAAAGCGCGACTAGATTGGCACGGACGCTTTTCCGCAGAAAGTGCTTTTGCAGAAAAGCGTCCGTGCCAATCTAGACGCTCTTTTCTGCAAAGGCTTTTAACGGAAAACTTTTCTGTTAAAAGCATTTGCGGAAAATCATGCCAGTCTAGACGTAGCCCTGGTGTGGAGGGGCAGCTGGAAAAGAGGCTTTTGGGCAGTGGGTCCCAAACTTTTCGGCATCACGCCCGATTTTTGAGAAACCCTCATGCCCTCCCTCCCCCAATAGCAGCAAAACTTCTTGAGCCAAAAAAAAAAAAAAAAAGGAATTGACCGGGGCCAAAAAACAAAAATAGCAGCACAACTTGGGAGGGGGGAAGAATTGATGGAGGGGCAGGTGCTGGGTTGCCTCGCACCCCCCCTGGAATTTCTTCACGCCCCCCCAGTTTGGGAACCCATGCTTTAGGGGGAGTTTGAAGAGTTTGTGCCGAGGTTTCAGTGTTGAAGTAGCCAAGTGTTTTTGATTTGTAACCTGCTTTGCTCTGCCTGCTCCCACTTGTTACCACTGAAATCCTTCTGCCTGTACCTAATAAAACCCCTTTTGTTTCCTGTCAGTCAGACCCAGTGTTACCTGGAGGAGCAATCCGTGTGCACGTTCCCCCTTTCACTGGGAAAGGGGCTTTCCGAATTCTTTGGGGTTGTTCCCATTTGGGGAGTGGTAGCCCAGGAGGCTGGGCCCTAAACTGCCCTCTCCTCAGACCTGAAGGGCTTCAGCGTCTGTCCGCTTCTTGGTGGGCAGGGACCTCAGCCCGAGGTGGTGGCTGGGGGAGACCAGGGAGCTGACCAAGCGGTGAGAAGCCCCAGAGAGCAGGAAGGTGAGCGGCAGTGGCCGTGGCAGCACCCCAGGACGCCCCCCCAAAGGGTCTTCTGTGACCACCTCCCATCACAAATGATCTCTACCTGCTGTGGAAAGTGCTTTGAGATCCATGAATGTCGCGCAGGGGGTTGAAAAAACCCTCCCCTCTGACAACGCACGGCACACGGAGAGACGCGCCGGTGTGGACAGCGTGTGGCGGCGGGCGATGCTCTCCTATTAGCAGAGAGCTACTGCCACCCATTAGGGTGTTTCCGTTAACCAGACGCGCGAGCGCTCTCCCTTTGGCACAGGGCAGCTCCAGGCACACACCAGGCCAGCTGTGCCTCGGTAGGCACGCTAGAGTAGACATGGCCTAAGTCTAGAGCAATCGTCTCTTTCATCTTTTCCCGTCATGTGCGGATTTCTTCCGCAGACATGCGCGGAATCAATTTTGTGATGTGCACTGCAGCATGTGTGAAAGCGCACCACCAGTGGAAACAAAACACCCAGCTCTGCTAATCAACTGGGGGGCATGTGACTCTCCCAAGCAGTTGCACAAGTGCTCAGCTTACAGGGAACACTGTGCAAGAGGCTTGTCTGTACATGCAACACTATGGTGTGTGTTGTGGTGCTTTAGTGTAAACTGTGGCTCTTTGGGTTTCACTTGTGGGCTGGTAGGTGTGCAGTCACGTGGGTTGTACTTCCATAGTGACGCAGGCTCCCCGGCCACATATTTGAGTGGCCTGTTGCATGATGTGATCGCTGGTGGCATGTCCTCGTTTGGTGGGTTACGGTGTATATCCTGGCATGCCTCTTTGCAGCATAGTCTGGGGTGTCTGAGCGCTCGGCGGGGGGACCCCATTTCATGGTGGCTTTGGGGTGGTTCCTGGAGCTGGGATGGTAGGTGGAGTGACCGGTGGGTTTCTACTGGCTGTAGCTGCCTGTTACGTGGATGCTTTCTCCAAAGTGACCGCTCTTTGGCTGCACTCCCAGTCCTCAGCCTCCAGGGACACACGCGCAACACCCGCAAAAGATGGTGTTAAATTCACACCTTTGCTAGACACTGAAAATCAGCGTGGCTGGATTTCTGGTTTATTTACAGCAATCAGTAACGGCTTACCCCTCCTCCTCCTCTCCCCCGTCACTGGAGAGGCATTAATTGGTCAGCTCACCTTGAACGGTCCCTTAAAATGTGCGTTACCTTCTTAAACTAAACAATCCGTTGCATCTGAATTTGTCCTGAGGCAGGTACACAGCTGAGCATCCCAGTGAAACCCGTTCTAAGTGGGACTAACGTCCCTTCCCTGATTCTAACCCAAAGTCTTCTACACCAATGTGACGTCACTTCCCTTCCTCTCCATTACTGAGGGGAGGAGAGGTGACGGCTGGTTACTCTCTGAGCATGGCAGGATCAGCCAGACCCCTGCTGAGACAGCTTTGAAACTTGGGGCCCGAGCTGAAGAACCTCTCCCTAGGACTCCGTGACAGTAACGGCAGGAGGAAGAGGCGGCAGACCCCTGACCGGTGACGGAGGCTATCTCACCTTCTGTAACCCTGGCACGGGTAAGGCGGCTGGAGCCAGGAACTGAAGTTGCGTCTCACTCCGACTGTTGGGTCTCGCACCTGTAGTATAGGTCCTGGGGGCTGTAGCCTGCCAGTCAATCAGAGCTTCCGTAGCATGACACAGAATATGTTCCTCGGCTTAAAAACAGGCTGGCGGTCTCCTTCTAGCTCATCTCCAGTGGTCCTGTCCCTGTGACCTGCGTTCATTCACGGCCCGCAGGCGTGCCCCGAGAAGGCTACTGCTGTCTACTGGGCTAGTCTCAATTTATACTGGAAGCACTTGGATCCGCTGTCTCCTGCCCTGGCCATACCCAGTGTGACAGCTACAATCTCCTCTGTCAAGAATCACAGACTCACAGAACACAAGGACTGGAAGGGACCTCGCGAGGTCATCGAGTCCAGTCCCCCGCCCTCACGGCAGCACCCAGAACTGTCTAGACCATCCCTGCCAGGTGTCTGTCCAACCTGCTCTTAAATGTCTCCAGTGATGGAGATTCCACAACCCCCCCAGGCAACGTATTCCCGTGTTTCACCACCCTGACAGGAAGGAAGAATCCCCCCCTGAGTCTGCCAACAGGCCCACTGATACGGGAAGGGGGCAGAGGGAGCAATTGGCAAGGAGCTTGTGACCCCCCCAGCTGCCGCTGCCATGAGTCAGCAGGGCTAACGCAGGCTTTCTGCCCACCCCCACCCCTGCCGCTCCTGGAAGTGGCTGGCACCTCCCTGTGGTTCCTGGGAGCGGGGTCTCTGCATTAGGGCCAACTCCGCAGCTCCTGTTGGCTGGGAACTGCAGCCAATGGGAGCGGTGGGGGTGGTGACTGTGGGCTGTGGCACACCGAGACCCCTAGCCCCGCCCTGCCACCTAGGAGCAGCTGCCAGAGGGGAATGTCGGTTGCTTTTGGGAACCACCTGAGTTAAGCACCAACCCTCTGACCCTCTCCTGCAACCCAACCCCCGTCCCCAGCCTAAAGTCCACACCCACCCTCCCTCCTGGAGCCCAGCCTCTCACCCCCTCCTGCACCCAAAACCCCTGCCCCACCCTGCCCCCAAACTCCCACCCAGAGCCTGCGCCCTGCACCCCCTCTCACACGCCAACCCCGTGCAAGTGAGTGAGGGTGGGTGGGGGAGACTGAGTGACAGGGGGATGGGGATGGACTGAGTCGGAGGCGGGGCCTCAGGGAAGGGGCAGGATAGGGGGCAGCCTCACGAGCGAGGAAGGGTGTTTAGGTTTGCGTGCTGAGACAGCTGGCAACCCTCCCAGGCGGGCGTGTGGAGGCCCTGGCCGTGCCAGAAGAGCACCCCCACAGCCCAGCCTGCAGCTCCCTGGGCACAAACCACACGGCCCGAACATCAGGTGGGCTGCGTCTGCGTGGGCCTGGCTTGTGTGTGCATGGGGGCCCACTGACTGTTCTGCCCTGGACCCCCGTGCCTGTCAGTTCGCCTGTCTACACTGTTGGGTCAGGGAGGTTATCCTCCGCGCAAGCACCGTGACCAGCCCTGGTGGCCCACACCCTCCACCATCCGTCCCGTTCTGTGGCCTCCTCCTGTGCCCTTTATTTCTCTTGCCTGACAGGTTGCGCCTCTTATGCCGGGCTCCCATTTTGTGTGGTGCTACTCCCAGGTCGGTGTTTCTATTTCCCTGGCTCCCTCTTCTGCTTTCCTCTCTTCCTCTCATTCTACGTTACCCCCACCTCCTCCCAGCCTGACTCACAGTAGGTGCACACCAAGTACAAGAAGTGGCTTTTATTTTCTCTGATCTCTAATGCTGACTGCAGGCGGTGAGCCGGCAGAACAACGCGTAAGCACAAAAGATCCTGTTTGCAGGCAAATGTCCTTGGTATCACACAGAGCATGTTGATAGAGCCGCTGAGTTGTCTGTAAATAGAAGAATTGGGCTTGTTTCGTTTGGGAAAGAGAATGCGGAGAGGGGGCTTCCAAGTACCTAAAAGGGTGTTACGAGGAGGAGGGAGAAAAAATATTCCCCTCACCTCTGAGGATAGGACAGGAAGCAATCGGTTTAAATTGCAGCAAGGGAGGTTTAGGTTGGACGTTAGGAAAAACTTCCTACCTGTCAGGGTGGTTAAACACTGGAATAAATTTCCTACAGGAGTTTGTGGAATCTCCATCTCTGGGGATATTTAAGAGCAGGTTGGATGGACATCTCTCAGGGATGATCTAGATCAGGGGTGGCCAACCTGTCACAGGCAAAGAGCCAAAATAGTGCTGGATATAGCACAAAGAGTCCAGGGGAAAAAGTTGTTGAGAAAAAAAAAAAAAAAAGCCCCAGCTGCCGCGTTTGGTCGAGAAAGGAAAGGAAAAAAAAAAAGCCCTAGCCGCTGCATTTGGTCGAGAAGGAATAGCCATCAGAGCTTGCTTTCGAGAGAGCTTCCTTGCCGGCTGGACAATGTCTTGCGCAAAAGCGCTTTGCGATGCGTTTTTGTAGTGTGGACGCGCTCGTGCGCGAAAGATCTCTCCCGCAAAACGCTTCTTGCGCAAGACGCCTGCAGTGTAGACATAGCCTCTGCTCCCCGTGTCGAAGTAGCGTCGTTGAGACACATTGTTAGCGGGCGAGGCATTGCTTCTGTGCAAAACATCAGCCAGGCACTCACTTGGGACGCAGCCAGTCCCTGTTCAGTTCCCTGCTTTGCCACAGCGTTCCTATGTAATCTTGGTCAAGTCACTCATATGTCTACACTGCAATTAGAAACCCAGGGACTCTCTAACTGCGGTGGAGACATTCAAGCTCAGACTGGAACCAGGACTCTGCCAGGTGGGAGGGTCCCCGTGTTGGGCTGCAGCCAAACCCCAATATCTACCCTGCAATTAAACAGCCCTTTAGCCCACGCCAATTGGCATGGGCCACCATGCCTGTCTGATTGCAGAGTAGGCATACCCTTAGTCTCTGCTCCCCATGTATACAACACAGCTAAGAGTACCACGCTGTCCCATGGCGGGGGATAGGGGTGGGGGGAGGCATTGGAAGGATGCAAGCTGCCCAGGTGCTATAGAACTGGGGGGTCTTGTAAATAGCTTTGAGATCACGTTGCGCGTGTGCAAAGTGTCATTGTGTAACACCGCCTCCTTAGGGCAACACCGTACAATCAACGCAAGGCGCAGTACAACCGTATCAACACAAGCTCCTCCTCCAAGTGTACGCCACCGCCTCTGGCCCTGAAGTGTTGGGAGAACAGAGGTGGTTGTTTGACAGACCTGTTGGGCACAAAGCACTGTCCGTGTTTCTCACCGCAGGATAAGCATTGAGTAGCAAGCTGTGCGGTCACAGTCCAGATTCGTGATGAGTGTTTATTAAGTGATCGGGAACCAACCCCTAATGCTTACAAAGAGATCCTGCCAATTACTGCCTGTGCTTATAGGACACACCTCTTTTCCTGTGGTCCACCCTGAAAGCAAAGCGAAGGGAAATGAAGTTACCAGCTGGAAAGCCGGGGACCGGTGTATGAACAGTGGCGGGCCCAAGCGAGCAGAGAAGGAAGGTGGGTGAGGTAATATCTTTCCTCGGACCAACTTCCTGTGGTGTGCATGTGCTCAGCGGAAGGCAGACCTGAAGAGGAGCTCTGTGGAGCTCCAAATCCGGTCTCCCTCCCCGACAGAAGTTGATTCAATAACAGATATTACCCTCCCCACCTTGGCTATGTCTACACTATACTTCTTTTTCAGAGAAAGGTTCGCTCATTTTGCAGCAATGTGCGTACCTTTTTTCGATTGTTTTTTCGGAAGAGGCTTTCCTGAAGTTTGGCCCGTCTACACTGGGCCAAATTTAGGAAAAAACTCCTCTTTCGGAAGAGCCCTTCTTCCTTGTGGAATGAGGTTTGCAGGGCTTCCAAAAGAACACGTCTGCTCTTCCAAAAAAAATTCCCTGGACGCAGCAGAGTTTTTCCGTATCCTGAAAAAAACTCTGTAGTATAGACAATGCCCTTGTCGCTCTAGAGGTTTAATCAGACAGAAGGTCACAGCCCTGCTGCAGCCAGGGGCTGCTCGGGTTAAGATGTCCAAGGTCTGGAAGATATTTTCTAACCCTCGATGTACATGGGGGTACACGTACATGATGTACATGGGGGTACACGTACATGGGGTACACGTACACGATGTACATGGGGGTACACGTACATGGGGTACACGTACACGATGTACATGGGGGTACACGTACATGGGGTACACGTACACAATGTACATGGGGGTACACGTACATGGGGTACACGTACACGATGTACATGGGGGGGTACACATACACGATGTACATGGGGGGTACACGTACACGATGTACATGGGGGGTACACGTACACGATGTACATGGGGGGGTACACATACACGATGTACATGGGGGTACACGTACACGATGTACATGGGGGGGTACACGTACACGATGTACATGGGGGTACGCGTACACGATGTACATGTAGCTTTTCAAAGCTACATGGTGACTAGTCTGGAGAAGAACCAAGGTCTTCCTGGACCGTGTTATGAACGGGAAGGTGAGGGCCGTGGCCGGGGGCTGGCAAAGGGGGCAGCTTCCCCATGGTCGATGGTTTAAAAGGGCCCTGGGGTCCCGGCCTCCACACCTGCTACCATGGCAACAGCAGCAGCCGGAGCCCTGGGCCCTATAAATACCTGCCAGAGCCCATCCTGGCCGGGCCTGGGCAGTGCCGAGGGTGGGTGGGGGCCTGGAGCCGAGCCCCCCCAACCGTGTCCAGGTCTGTTGCCAGCCCTAAGGAACTCAGCTAGCGCGGGGATGAGGGCGCTGCGGGCACACAAGGAGGTAACTAACTGGTCACTCAGCACGTTGACTGGGCTGCCCTGCAGAATTAACGGTTACAGAAGCAACGAGAAATCCTGTGGCCCCTTGTGGACCAGGGGTGGGCAAAGGGCGCCTGTGGGCCAGATGCGGCCCTCCAGGAGGATGGATTCAGCCCACAGAGACCCTGCTGCTCCCCAGAGTGAGAGCACAGAGTGAGGACAGGTGGGACACTGGCTGGAGGGGGATGCCCGGCTGAGGACTAAGCTAATTCTCAGGACCGCCAGCAGGAGGCGCTGCGGCGGCGCGTCTTCACCCTGTTTCATAGGCATTCTGTGGGGTTTTTCCCTCCTTCCTCGAACGTGACAGGCAGAGGCAGGACGCCGAAGGGAAGACCCGCTGCTCTGGAGTGGCGCAGAGACTCTCTGGCTCCGTCACACCCAGCTGGTTCATCCTGTGCACATTTTCACAGACAAACAGGTGCCAGATTTGGGGTCAGACGGGAATTTCCCTCCAGGTCAGATTGGCAGGGCTCGCTGGGTTTTGTTTTTTCCCTTTCAACCTTCCAAGGCAGCACAGGCAGGGCCTATCCTGCCTATCCCAGCACAGGACGCCCCTCCGGCTCTGCAGGTCTCTGCCTGTGGCACACAATGGTTCATTCTCCTAAGGCCTGGAAAATGGACGAGACACTTGAAACGCTCTTTGGCAAGTTACCAGCGTGACTCATCTTTGCTCTCCAGCTATTTATAAATGGGGCTCACGCACAGCGAGTGAGTCAGCGCCGGGAAGAGAACCCAGGAGTCCTGACACGGAGACGTCGCGCACCTCTGGGATTGAGCGGGTGGGGGGGGGGGAGTGTTCAGCCTCAGGCAAGAAGGGCAGAGACGCTGGGAGCAGGAGAGAGAAGCCTCCTCATCTGGAGCAGGAGGTGGCAGCGGAGTGGTTCCTGCCTTGAAGTGGAGAGAAGCCGGCAAGAGCAGCAGCATGAACAAAGAATGGGCACCGAAAATTCCAGGGAGGCCTGTGACGTGTTCTCGGGTACAGCTCTTCTGTGAAATAGTCTCCTCCGAGCCCTGTGGGGGAAGGAGGACGCCGGCCTAGTGTCTTTGGGTTAGAACCAAGTGCCCGTGGAAAGGGCGGGGCCGATATCCGTGTGAAGCCCAAAGAGGGTTCGTCTTCACAGCCGCGTTAGTTCGGAATAACTGACGATGTTTCGAAATAACAAACTGCGCGTCCACACGGCAAGCCGTTATTTCTGAATCACGTCGAGGGGGAGGACTTCGTAACCCTCACTTCCCGAGGAGGAAGGGAAGTCGGAGGAGGCGTGTTCTCCCTTGCGGTGAGGACAGCGCCAAAAGCCGAATGAAGCTATTTCGACTTCAGCTACGCCATTGGCAAAGCTGGGGTCGTGCAGCTTATTCCGACTCCAGCCATGCTGCGTAGACGTGCCCAAAGAGGTCAGGGAAGGAGCTCTGAGCCAGGGGTACCCACAAGGGAGAGTGCA
Source organism: Pelodiscus sinensis (assembly GCF_052426305.1). Lineage (NCBI taxonomy): Eukaryota > Metazoa > Chordata > Testudines > Trionychidae > Pelodiscus > Pelodiscus sinensis. Next base: position 5,879,601 of record NC_143056.1, read on the forward strand.
TGCCTGGTGCCCATCGCATGGGTGCAAGAGGGGGGAAGGCTGTTGAAGTGTCTCCTGAAGGGGCACGGGGAAGCTTTATTCCGGTGCCCTGATGGGAAGTTTTTCCTAATGTCCATTCTACAGCTCCCTTGCTGTCATTTGAGCCCATTGTTTCTTGTCCTGTATCATCCGACATTACAGAGAATCATTTTTCTCTCTCCTTGTAACACCCTTTTAGATACTTGAAAGCTGCTGTCATGTCCCCTCTTGTCTTCTCTTTTCCAGACTAAACAAACCCAATTCTGTCCATCTTGGGTCATGTTTTCTAGCCCTTTTATCTCCTTTGTCCATCTTCTCTGGACCTTCTCCAGTTTCTCCACATCCTTCCAGAAACGTGGCTCCAGGAAATGGCCGCATGACTCTAGTTGAGGCCTATTCAGCGCAGAGTGCAAGAATCACGCCTCATGTCTCTTACAACACTCCTGTTAAAGCCCCACAGAATGACGTTTGCCTTTCTTTTTTCAACAGTCTTCCACGGACGTGTATTTAGCTTGTGGTCTGCTATGACCCCTAGATCCCTTTCTGCAGGACTCCTAGACAGTCGCTTCCCACGTTGTACATGTGCAACGGATTGATTGTTCCTTCCTAAGTGGAGCACTTTGCATTTGTCCTTATTGAACTTCATCCTATTTACCTTAGACCATTTCCCCTTGTGTGTCTACATTGTTTTGAATTATGATCCTATCCTCCAAAGCACTTGCAACCCCTCCCAGCTTAGTAGCATCCGCAACCTTTATCAGTGTACTCTCTATGCCATTATCTAAATCTTTGATGAAGATATTGAACAGAACCGGTCCCAACACGGATCCCTGCGGGACCTCACTCATTATATTCTTCCAGCCTGACTGTGAACCATTGCTAACTACTCTCTGGGAACGGTTATCCAGCCAGTCATACACTCACCTTAGAGATGCTCCATTTAGGTTGGATTTCCCTAGCTTGTTAATGAGAAATGTTGTGACACTGAGCCATAATGGTGTTGGAAACCCATGTCACTTTTACTAAGTCACTCTTTCATTTTAATGTTTTGTTTTAATGTTAAAGGTGTAGTGGGCCTCAGTTTTCATGGTAGTTATAGCTCTCTATCCACCTTATGCTGTAAATAGATCGATGCCGTTCTCCAGTTTAATAAGCTAACACGAGAGCAGGTCTACAGTGGCTAAGAGTGCGACTCATCTCAACTCAGTCAACCCAGCCAGGGCTTTGTCAAGGCTGGCCTTAAAAACCTCTAGGGATGGAGATTCCACCCCCTCCCTAGGGAACCCAGCCCAGCGCTTCCCTAATATCCAACCTAGACCTCCCCCACTGCAACTTGAGCCCATTGCTCCTTGTTCTGCATCCGTCACCACTGAGAACAGCCTCTCTCCAGCCTCTCTGGAACCCCCTTCAGGACGCTGAAGGCTGCTGTCAAATCCCCCCTCGCTCTTCTCTTCTGCAGACTGAACAAGCCCCAATCCCTCAGCCCCTCCTCATAGGTCACGCGCTCCAGCCCCCGAATCATTTCCATGGCTCTCTGCTGGACTCTCGCTAATATGTCCACACTCTTGCTGGGGGCCCAAAACGGGATGTAACATTCCCAGCTACTCTCGTCTTCCGCTGGCAGGGCCCCTCCCAGTGGGCGCCGAGGATCCCTCCTGCCAGACTGGGGGTGGGGAGAAGCCCTCAGCCTCTGCGGCTCTGGTATGGCCCCAGGGAAGTGCCCAAAGCCCAGCACAAGCAGCACAGGGGAAGGGGTGCAGGGAAGCCCCAAATATCCTGCCCCAAGCCCCCTTTGGGGGCTCGGGGCGGAGGGAGGGGTGGGTTTGATTCCACAGGAGCTGTAAGAAATGTAAGTGCAGGATGGAGCACCAGGGGCTCAGGGCAGGGGGTTGGGGATGTGGGGGTGTGGGGGAGGGCTCAGGGCAGGGGTTGGGGGGCGTGGGGGATGGCTCAGGGCAGGGGGTTGGGGGTGTGGGGGAGCTCAGGGCAGGGGGTTGGGGATGTGGGGGATGGGCTCAGGGCAGGGGGTTGGGGATGTGGGGGTGTGGGGGAGGGCTCAGGGCAGGGGGTTGGGGGTGTGGGGGAGGCTGGGGAGGGCTCAGCGAAGGGGGTTGGGGATGTGGGGAGTGTGGGGGGGCTCAGGGCAGGGGTTGGGGGTGTGGGCTCAGGGAAGGAGGTTGAGGGTGTGGGGGTGTGGGGGAGGGCTCAGGGCAGGGGGTTGGGGGTGTGGGGGAGGCTGGGGGGCTCAGGGCAGGGGGTTGGGGGTGTGGGGGAGGCTGGGGAGAGTTCAGGGCAGGGGGTTGGGGATGTGGGGAGTGTGGGGGGGCTCAGGGCAGGGGGTTGGGGGTGTGGGGGAGGCTGGGGGGGCTCAGGGCAGGGGGTTGGGGATGTGGGGGTGTGGGGGGGGCTCAGGGCAGGGGGTTGGGGGTGTGGGGGAGGGCTCAGGGCAGGGGGTTGGGGGTGTGAGGGAGGCTGGGGGGCTCAGGGCAGGGGGTTGGGGGTGTGGGGGAGGCTGGGGAGAGTTCAGGGCAGGGGGTTGGGGATGTGGGGAGTGTGGGGGGGCTCAGGGCAGGGGGTTGGGGGTGTGGGGGTGTGGGGGAGGGCTCAGGGCAGGGGGTTGGGGGTGTGGGGAAGGCTGGGGGGCTCAGGGCAGGGGGTTGGGGGTGTGGGGGAGGCTGGGGAGAGTTCAGGGCAGGGGGTTGGGGATGTGGGGAGTGTGGGGGGGCTCAGGGCAGGGGGTTGGGGGTGTGGGGGTGTGGGGGAGGGCTCAGGGCAGGGGGTTGGGGGTGTGGGGGAGGCTGGGGGGCTCAGGGCAGGGGGTTGGGGATGTGGGGGTGTGGGGGGGGCTCAGGGCAGGGGGTTGAAGGTTGTGGAGGGGGGAGCTCAGAGCTGGGCATGTGGCTTCCAGGCTGCCTGGCGACCTGAGCACTGGGCTTGGAGTCGGGGTGCGCCGCTGTTCGGCAGGGCAAGCGTGTGGAGGGGGTGGGGGCACAGGAGTCAGGGCAGGGGATTGTGGGGGTGGGGACTATGAACGTTGATCCATTTCTATCTTTCAGTGGAGATATAACATCTTCCCCGGCACAGCCTGTAACCAAGGGGTGTGATGGGAGCAGGGTCACCAGCCAGTCACTCGGGATCTGCTGGTCGATCTGGGAGCCCCTGACGGGGGATCCTGACTGGTTTGGCCAAGAGGCTGTCAAGTGCCAGCACTTCAACTGCCCCTCCCCCCCGTGCTGCATCTTTCCGGCCTTTGCCTTGGAGTTGCAAGGAGCCTCCTGCTTGCGGTACAGGGCAGGGACGGGAGAGGAGGGCGCCGATGTCAGGGTGCCCCTCCCACCCTGTATTCTGTCTCCACAGAACGGATGTGGGGGGTGCTACAGGACGTGGGATGGAGTTTGCTGGCTGCTTTGGAGAAGGGCAGGGCCAGGGCCAGGGCGAGCCTGCCTTAGCCCCACCGCAGCACCAGCCAGGAGCCACCTGAGGTCAGCAGTGCCCAGCTGGAGCCTGCATCCCGAACCCCCTGCCCTAGTCATGAACCCCCTCCTGCGCCCCAAGCTCCTGCCCCAGCCCTGAGCCCCTTGGACCCAAACTCCCTTACAGAGCCTGTACCCCAAACCCCTCCTGCACCCCAACGGCCCGCCCCAGGCTCAGCTCAGAGCCCCGCTCGCTCCAAAGCCCTCAGCCCAAGACCAGAGCCTGCCCCTGCCTGGTGAAAGGGAGGGAGGATGGGGGAGGGAGGGAGGATGGAGTGAGCAGGGGAGGGGCCTCGGAGAAGGAGCATGAAGGAGGCGGGGCCAGGGGGTTTGGGCTGAGGTAGATCCTGGATTGCACTTCAATTCTAAAAGCCATCTCGTGCTTAAAAAGGTAGAGGGTCTGCTAGGTCTCAGACAAGAGCTGGTTGCACAGAGCAGTGGCCGCTTCCTAGGGGCTCTGCTCACAGCTCCTCACTCGCACTTCCAGGCGCCCGTCGGTCTGCAGACACATCATCGACGAGCAGACGTTGCAGGAGGCAGGCAGGGCCTCTGCACCTTCTGAAAACGCAGGCGATGCCGCAGGCTCGCCGCCCGCACACGACAGGCAGGCGCACGCCCCGGCCGACGCTTGCTCACGTGGCGCAGGCCACTTCCCACCGGCCTGCATGATCCGGGTTTGGCAAATGTACGTGGCCCTCAGGAACAAAACAGGGCGGCCCACGTCTAGAGACAAGCGTGGAGAATGGAGCCCTTGTTCATCGCATACGAGCCGCGAAGCGCGCAGGGAAAGCTCGTTCAGCGCCGTGAGTCAGCATCCGAGCGCGCTTCCCCAGGCTGCTCTCTCTCCTTCCCCAGAGGAGTGTCGGTTTCACAGGACTTGTTGCCATGAGTGACGTAGGCTCAGACCCCCCAGTTCTGTCTCCCGAGCTGGCAACCCGCCCCACATCAATCCAGCCTGGCGGAGAAAACTGTCCAGCCAGCTGCTCGTCCTTGCCAGCTACCTCAGGAGCTCCCGTTCCCACCCCGCCCGGCTTCCATTGGCGTCCTGTCATTAGACGTGCCCAGGAGAGGACGCTTTCCGACAGGCCAGGGCGTGTGCACGCTGCAAGCACAGGTTTGAGCCAGGAGCAACAGGGGCCTTGCTCGACAGGTTTCTTTGGGCGGTTCCCTCGGGAGAAATTCCAGGAACTCCCTGGCCCTGCCGTCGTTTCTGGAGCGGCCACATTCCAGCTCCTCAGTCACGTAGAGCTAGAGTCAAAGCTGCCCCCTCGCTCCAGGCTCAAGCCAAGGGCGCTGTTTGCTTTGGCAGAATGACGGGGCTAACCGGGCCAGTCGGTGGCAGCTTCATAGGATACCATTATGTGGCTTGGCTGCTGGTGCCGCAGCCATTACGTTTACCCCGCCAGGGAGGAAGGGAGGGAGACAGTCAGAAGGAACAGACTACAAAGCTGACCGCAGCATGCTCAGCGCGGGGGGTGGGGTGGGGATAAGATGGCAGCTGCTCTCCTCTCTAGATACACCCTCCCCTGCAGCCAGCCTCTGGGCACTGGGGTTAGAAGAATTTCAGGCCCCGGCAGGAGCCAAAAGAAAGACGCGTTTCCCCTTCTTTTGCCACTCAGTGCGATGAGCAGCGTAAGACCCGGCCACTCTGCTGTTCAAGAGCAGCCTTCTAGTTGTGAAGCTGGGGGTAACGGGAACATTGAGGCTGTGTCTAGACTGGCAAGTTATTCCGGAAAATCAGCCGATTTTCCGGAAAAACGTGCCAGCTGTCTACACTGGCCGCTTGAATTTCCGGAAAAGCACTGACGATCTACTGTAAAATCATCAGTGCTTTTCCGGAAAAACTATGCTGCTCCTGTTCGGGAAAAAGTCTTTTTCCGGAAAACTGTTCCGGAAAAGGGCCAGTGTAGACAGCACAGTAGTCTTTTCCGCAAAAAAGCCCCGATGGCGAAAATGACGATCGGGGCTCTTTTGCGGAAAACCGTGTCTAGATTGGCCACAGACGCTTTTCTGGAAAAAATGCTTTTCCGGAAAAGTGTCCTGCCAATCTACACGCGCTTTTCCGAAAATGCTTTTAATGGAAAACTTTTCCGTTAAAAGCATTTCCGGAAAATCATGCCAGTGTAGATGTAGCCTGACAGTCCCCACCTTCCATCCTCCCTCTTGCCTCCAAAGAGACACCAGCCTCCGCTAGCGCCTGCCAAGGGGCCGCAGGTTGTGCAAAGGGCGTGTTTGTTGTGGGGGGAAGGGGATGCTGGCGTGGAGCCTACAACCTCAGCGCACCAAGATCGTTCTGCTTCCCATGCGGCGCCCAAGTTTTGCACATTTCCTGCAATGGCTGTTTATCTTGACCACAAGCGCGGTCCTCTCGACTTCAATTACTCTTTATCTTCTAGCGCAGTGTATCTCAACCAGTGGGACGCGTACCCGCAGGGGTACTTGAGAGACGTCTGGGGGGCACGTCAACACAACTGAAACTTGGAGAAAACGGAATTTTTGTGTTACGTTTTCCAGCACTTTAGTATTTTTGTACTTTTTACACCCAACAATTTCATCGCCCGCCCGGCTACAATTAAGTTGTTTAAACAAATGTGTTGCAAGGGTAGAAAAAAAGGTTGTGTCTGAAAACTGTAGGTACTGGGGGTACTTGTAATTTTGAAAAAGGGGTACTTTATAAAAAAAATGTGAGAAACGCTGGTCTAGCGCCCAGAAAGGTGCCCGGCGCTCCACAGGGGGCCAGTAGTCCCTCCTTTAAAGAGCTCACCATGTGCATCCTGGCATCATACATTACAAGAGGGGTGGGGGGATCTTTTCTGGGTCAGGGGCCGCTGACCCACAGAAAAATCAGTCGGGGGCCGCACACAAGTGAGAAGCAAAAAAAAAAAAAATCCCTCCAACAAATTCTCACTGAGGTGGCCTCTGAGTGCAAAGCAGAAAGACTCCTCACATTCCTCTCGCACACCAGACCCTGCGGGGCCCACACGTCTGGCAGGAGTGAGCCCGAGCTGCCAGCATGGCTCAAAGAGCCTCGTTGAGCAGGGTAGAGTGGGAGGAGTCAGTAAGTGAAGAGATACAATGAAATAGAATCACAGAACTGGAAGGAAACTCGTGAGGTCATCAAATCCAGTCCCCTGCCCGCAGGACCATGCACTGTCTAGATCAATGTTTCTTAAACTGTGTTCAAAATGGCCACCATTAAAGGGGCAGGCAACTTTTTTGTTGTTGTTCAGCAAAAAATCCTTGGTGTTCCTCATAAAAAAAATTGTTTGGTGTTCTTCGGTCTTTAAAAGTTTAAGAAATACTGATCTAGATCATCCCTGACAGGTGTCTGTCCAACCTGCTCTTAAATATCTCCAGCAATGTTGATTCCACAACCTCCCTAGGCAATTTATTCCGGTGTTTAACCACTTGGACAGGTAGGAAGTTTTTCCTAATGTCCAACTTAAACCTCCCTTGCTGCAGTTTATTAAGCCCATTGCTAATTATCTTGTGAGATGTTAAGGAGAGTGAAGTAGAGTAGCAGATTGGGCGTGTATGCATGTCGTTAACTTCAGCAAAGAGACGTACCAGGGGCAGGTAAAATGAAGTCCCCATGACACTAATTTCCCCATTGTGATATAACAGCACAAGAATTATTAACCATCAAGCCATTGAGGTGTTGAAATGAAAGTGAAACCAAGTGCAGCGAGACCATCCTTGAGCTGCGAACCTCCATCTCAGCAGGGACTGTGGCTGTCTCAGGAAACGGAGACTCCGGCTAGTTTCGTTTCCTGTCTCGGTGCTTCAACAAGCAGCGCCCAGACCAAAGCACCCATCTGCCTCCTGGCCTGATTGGTCCTCATCTCATCCTGATTTGCTATGGGGCACAGGGGATGGGGGTGGGAGGGGGTACTGGGAAACAGCCTGGCACTGAGCACTTTGGGCGAAGAAACAGTCAATCCTCTGGCAAAGGGGCTCCCTCTGCAGGCTGTCAGTCTCTACAGTGCAGGGGCGGGGAACCTTTTTTGGGTTGGGGGCTGCTGACCCACAGAAAAATCAGTTGGGGGGCCACCCAAAAGTGAGCCCCCACCTGAGGAGAAAGACCCTCCCCACATTTCCTTTGCACACCAGAGCCAGGGGGCCCGGGAGAGTAGATTTGGTGGCTCCCCCCAGGCTCTGGTGTGGCACCAAATTGAGGGGTTCAGAGTGTGGAGGTGGTGGCTTGGGATGTGGGGTCTGGGCAGGTGGGAGGGTGCAGGAGTTGGTTGGCGGGTTGGTGGATCTGGGAGGGTGCAGGAGCAGGCTGGGGGTGGGAAGGGTGCGGCGTGAGGGTAGAGTGCAGGAACAAAGAGGAGGTCGGGGTCTGGTTAGGAGGGGGTGCAGGAATGGGGGGTCTGAGCAAGAGGGGGTGCAGGAATGGGCTAGGGGTGGGGGGTCTGAGCAAGAGGGGGTGCAGGAATGGGCGGGGGTGGGGGGTCTGAGCAAGAGGGGGTGCAGGAATGGGCGGGGGTGGGGGGTCTGAGCAAGAGGGGGTGCAGGAATGGGCGGGGGTGGGGGGTCTGAGCAAGAGGGGGTGCAGGAATGGGCGGGGGTGGGGGGTCTGAGCAAGAGGGGGTGCAGGAATGGGCTAGGGGTGGGGGGTCTGAGCAAGAGGGGGTGCAGGAATGGGCTGGGGTGGGGGGTCTGAGCAAGAGGGGGTGCAGGAATGGGCGGGGGTGGGGGGTCTGAGCAAGAGGGGGTGCAGGAATGGGCGGGGGTGGGGGGTCTGAGCAAGAGGGGGTGCAGGAATGGGCGGGGGTGGGGGGTCTGAGCAAGAGGGGGTGCAGGAATGGGCGGGGGTGGGGGGTCTGAGCAAGAGGGGGTGCAGGAATGGGCGGGGGTGGGGGGTCTGAGCAAGAGGGGGTGCAGGAATGGGCGGGGGTGGGGGGTCTGAGCAAGAGGGGGTGCAGGAGCTGCTTCCTTCCTCTGCCTGGGGGTTGGCTCTGGACCCAGCTTCCTGATTCTGGCCTATGCCGTTCTGGGTTCTCCCCTCTTCCCCCCCCAGTGGGGAGCTGGTGTTGGAGCTTGAGCCCTGTGGGGGGGGGGGAGAACTGTTGGGGTGGGGCTGCAGGGCAGGGGTGCCAGCACCAGCTCTCCAATGCTGAGGGGGAGCCCTGAGCCTTTGGGGCCAGATTGGCCTTAGATTCCCCACCCCTGCTCTAGCGCATCAAACTATTGGAACGAGGGAGGAGGTCTCCGGTCCTCTTTGATGCTGCATTTTCCGAGTCCCATTTCAAGCAGCCTTGAGTCAAATTGACTGAGATGCAAGAGCACAGACCTGGCCATTAAGTCCTGTTGCCAATTGTCAGTGATGCTTCAAGTTCGTTCACTGGAGGCACATTAGGGAGAGCTAGAGGCATTGATCGGCAGCACTGGGCATTTGGAAGGACCTCAGAGATATTCTTGGGAGAGAAGAACAGTCTCTTAGCTGATTAATGTAAAGAGCATTTTAATTGCAGACTTGCAGATACATCGGCGGAAGGGAGGGGACCCTTTGCCAGCATGTCAGGAAATAGCAGCTGCACGGTGCCATTAATCTTACGAGCAACAACAGAGAGGAGCGGAGAGGAAAGAGAAGCATTTGACTTGGAAACAATCCGGCCTATATTTTTCTTTTCTTTTTTCCTTAGGACAGTGCGGGCAGTCACATGGAAGTACGGTTTTGTTTCGGGGCTTATCTGCCTCTCCTCTGCTGGCCTAGTTCTCTGCTTGCAGCCGCTTATCCAAAAAAATCACATTCATTCTGCAGCAGCTCCCTCTAAGGGAATCAGGGTCATTTCTTGGAACGGTGCTTCTCTGAGGGGCAGACCAACGGGCCTTTTCTGTCTTGTCAGTTGAGACACCCCAAAAATAAAGCTGTGAGCATCCCCTATGCCTCTCTGGTAGCCCCTGAGCTGAAAGAAACATTTCCTCTCTGGTCCCTTTCTAGCTGTGACAATCCAGAAGGGTTTTAGTGCTTGGGTGAAGGCCACACCAGAGGTCTATGAAAGGCTCGTGTCATTCCATGGGCGTTCGTCTCCTCGCCTCACGCTCTAGACCAGTGTTTCTTAAACTTTTTAAGACTGAGGAACACCAAGCAATAATTTTCTTTAAAGAGGAACACCAAAGATTTTTTGTTGAGCAAAAAAAAAAAAAAAGTCGCCTGCCCCTTTAAGGGCAGCCATTTTGAATTCTGTTGTTCTCCGCAGCACACTGGAACACAATTTAAGAAACACTGCTCTAGACAATGGTATTCATCACTCCGAAGGACTTAGGTATTTGGGCTGGACCGTACAATGCAATACAAATAACATAGAATAATGGACACAAATCAGATATCAGAAACCTGTTGGGGACCAGTTTAACCAGCCCAGGCACACAAGCATGGATTTGAAAGTAGCCATTCTTCTACAAAGGCATTTCACCAGCCAACTACAGAGAGAGACACTATTTCCCTGGGCTTCACCTAAGACTTGAACTGGATGTCGCATTATAAAGCCAGCCTGCCCTGCACTGAACACCTCACTGACATCCAAAGCAACGCGTGGGACACGCCAGCCCACTCAGTTAGCCTCACTAGCTCTGGGACAACAATTGACGGGTGCTTTCTTCCCTCCCTCGCCCTTCTTATTCTGAGGGTTCCCACCTTTTTTCTCCACCCTAGCTCATCTCATCTGAGGAAGTGGGTTGTACCCATGAAAGCTCATGAGACCATCTGTATATATTTGCTAGTCTCTAACGGTACGTCTAGACAGCAGCAGAATAGCTCACGTTATTCCAGAATACCATAGTGCGCGTCTAGACAACAACCTTTCTTTCGAAATAATATTGAGCTGGAGGACTTCTTATTCCGACACCTGTAACCCTCCTTTCCTGAGGAGTAAGGGAAGCCAGAGGAAGAGTGCTCTTCCTTCGACTTCCTCCTGTGCAGACAGCGTCAGCTGACATTGTGTATCTTAATTCAACGTAAGCCTTGCTGTGTAGACACACCCACAGGACTGCTCGTTGTTTTTACACCCGCACTGGAGCACTTAGGTTAGATAACTGAAGGGCACAACATGCTTGCAGACTCGTTTCCAAATGTGCACCGAGGGCAAGATGGGGATGCGTGGGCACCACCCGGCTCAGGTCGTTCCAGCAGAGGGCAGTGATGGGCTCCCAGAGAAGGCCTGACCTGGGATCTAAGTTCAACTCCACACTGTGCTTTTTTCCTGCGACCTTGGGCAAGTCACTTAATCTTTGTGTGCCAGCGGAGAGAACAGCGGCACATTCCAGGGGGCAGCCCTGTTAGTCTGTTTCAGGAAAACAACCAGAAGTCCGGTGCCAACTCTGCCCACACATCTACTCATGCAATTTCATCACTGGACCCAACCACATCAGCCAGCACATCAGAGACCCATTTAACTGCACATCCACCAACGCGATCTCTGCCATCAAGTGCCAGCAATGCCCCTCAGCCATGGATATTGGCCAAACTGGACAGTCTCTGTGGGAAAGAATTAATGGACACAAATCAGATATCAAAAAAGGCACCCCACGGAACCCTGCTGGAGAACACTTTAACCTGCCCGGGCACTCATGAATGGATCTCGAAGTCAGCGTGTTGTTCCAGGTCAATTCCACAAGCCAAATACACAGGGAGGCCTTGGAACTCAGCTTCATTTACAGGTTTGGGACCCATCACCAAAGCATCGTGGCAAGGGCCCCTCGTACCCCGGCCAGCCTCTCACTCCCAATCCTAGAGGTTGCGGTTTGCAGTGAGTCTCTGTGCTAGGATGCCCAGCCACTCCTTCTGGGACTCCCTCCCCGGCTGTTTCTGCTCTAATGCTGGTACGACTCGCTCTCAAACTTCTTGCTCTCCATTTCTCCTTCACCTCCCCTTCCATCCTCTCACTCTCTCCCCCAGCTTCCAACTGTGGAGGCTTTTAAAGGCCTTCAGCCAGCCAGCAGTGAAGTCAGCTGGCTCCAATCTGCCTGAACCAGCTCCCTCCCAGCTGCTGCTAATTGTCCTGCAACCCTCTGCTTCTATAAATAGGTCTTTCACCCTTTTGGGGCTGCCTTTTTCCCCCTCTGCAGCAGCCCTCTGGCCTGACCCTGCCACAGTATGAATACAGCCGCTCCCCGAGTTACGACCACCTCCACTTACAACCAAAGTGGTCGTAAATGCAGATCCGAGTTACGAACAGCGATCCGCACTTACGAACAGCGCGGTCGCCATGTAACTCTATGGGATCCGAGTTACGAACACTTTGAGTTACGGACCAAGTGTTGGCCCGTAACTTGTTCGTAACTCGGAGAGCGGCTGTAAAGACATTGCCTGTCTACCTTCTGCATCCTAATGACTTAACCAGCCAAACAATGGGCACTTAAGAACAATTTGCACCTTCTCTATCAGCTTCATGTAACAAGAACACTAAAATTGACTTTTCCCCCCCCTTTTTCCCTTCCTTCTCTCCTCCTCACCCCCATTTTATTTTGGAACTGCACCTTTAATATTCCAGTCATCTGAAGAAGTGGGCTGTGCCCACGAAAGCTCATGATGTCATCTACAGGTTATGTTAGTCTGTAAGGTTCTGCTAGACTGTGTGTTGTTTTTTAAGCAAACCCACACGCTACGTGGCAAACACATTGGTGCAGGGACACTGGGTGTGTGCAGCGCCCAGCACAGTGGGGCCTTGCTCGTGGCTTGAACGTTAAGCACTATTACCACACACATAAAGGAGGGCCTGATCCTACTGAAATCCGTGGGTATTTTGCCACTGATTTCAGTGGGAATGGACAGGATCTGCCTCACATAGTTAAGAGATTCAGAGGGGTCGCCGAGTTAGTCTGTACAGGATAAACTTAAAATACAACAAAAGGTCTGGTAGCACTTCAAAGACTAACAAAACATGGAGCTGGGATCATGAGCTTTCGTGGGCACCACCCACTGATCCCATCTACCCGTCTCGTTAGTCTTTAAAGTGCTGCCAGACTATTTGTTGATTTTTAAGTTTATAGTTAAGAGATGCGGCCTGTGTTCTACCGAGCCAGCTGCGTGGGCTTCTGAAGGGAAGTGTTAATTTCCTATCCCAGAGCTCAGGGGGGACCCGTGTTTTCAGGGGCCAATCCACGAGAGGCATGGATAGATTCCCAAGGCTCTTCCTGGTGAGGATGGGCAGAGCAGCAGACAGGCCAGATGGGCGAGGACTGGAACAGGCAAAACAGGTTCCTTGTGATGTCAGCCAGCCAGCAGCAATCCACCCAAATTAGAACACGGGAAGCTGCTGCTTACGCTCGCTAGGTTAATGAGCAGCTAATTGGGCCACTCTACGTGGCTATTTTAAGGCGGAATGTTCAAGTCGCACGCCCCAGACCTAACCGGTCTGTGCAATAGACGAGGCAGATCCTAAGGCCACGGTGCTGCGAGAGGACGTGTGCACACAAACACGGGGGCTTGTCCGTGGAACAAATGTGTGCACAAGAGGATGGGTGTTCCCATCAGACCCTGCTGTGGGCTCTGGGTCTAAACAGATGCACAGTCTGGAAGGGGAAAACAGCCTGGGACCCATCCACGGTAGCCTGGCTGTTACCGGAGGTAGCACTTCCCTTGAGACACGCACTGCCAGAGTCCCAGCTGGCAGGGACTGAAGTTCCTCTGGTGCCGGATTGTAACTCACACCCCTCCTGGGGGTGCTACTCTGGGCCTGCTGCTGGCACCAAGACCACTTCCAGGGAGAACGAGTTTGCGCTGTCGCAGTAGTTCTCAAACTGCGGTCTGCACACCACTAGCGGGCCGTGGCCACCTTGCAGGTGGGCCGTGGCTCCAGGTCAGCCCTCCCTCCGATCCCCCGTAACGGGGAGCCCACACTGGCGCTCCGGCCTCGCGCCTCCCCCACCCCTGTGAGGTTGGAGCGCCAGCACCGGCTTCCCACTGGGGAGGGGAGAAAGCCCCGAGTCTCCCTGCTAGAGCTCCCCCACCCGTCCTGCTCCCCCAACTGGGGAACTGCAGCACACAGGGAGGCTTTCACCGCTGCTCCCTTTGGCCTGATTCCAGCGAGTGGGAGCAGTGGGAGGCCACGCCTGGGACATGGTCCCTGAGAGCAGAGTGGGTGCACAGGCAGGTAAGCTCCCCCCCCGCTTCTCCTCGTGTGCATCCCCCCCAACACCATCCCACTCCTGCACCCTCCGCCTGGCCAGACACCTACCCCTAGCCTGCTCCGGCACCTCACCTCCCACCCAGACCTCACCCCCTCCGGCACCTCACCTCCCTCCCAGACCTCACCCCCTCCGGTGCCTCACCTCCCATCCAGACCTCACCCCCTCCGGCGCCCCACCTCCCATCCAGACCTCACCCCCTCCGGTGCCCCACCTCCCACCCAGACCTCACCCCCTTCGGTGCCTCACCTCCCATCCAGACCTCACCCCCTCCGGTGCCCCACCTCCCACCCAGACCTCACCCCCTTCGGTGCCTCACCTCCCATCCAGACCTCACCCCCTCCGGCGCCCCACCTCCCACCCAGACCTCACCCCCTCCGGCGCCCCGCCTTCCACCCAGACCTCACCCCCTCCGGCGCCCCACCTCCCACCCAGACCTCACCCCCTTCTGCGCCTCACCTCCCATCCAGACCTCACCCCCTCACCTATTCCTGCACCCCCACCTCCCACCCATAACCCTACAGCCCTGTCCCTAACCAACTCTCTGGTAGCCCCAACCCACACACAGAACCCATTTTTTGCCCTCCCCCTGAGATGGACCAGGCCAGGTCTGAGCACCGCTGAGGGCGTCCCCTTAGGGCAAAAAGCTCAAACTCGGGGCTGCTTACGGCCCCAGACTGGAGACCTTCCCAAACAGGCCACAAACCAGTCACAGTTCTTGATGACGGCTCTCAGCAGAGATCCTACAAACTGCTGGCTTAAAAGTCCCTGGTGCACATCCTGTGTCAGGATGGGCCCACGATTCTTCCCGGCTCACTGTCCCCACAAGGCTGCATCTGGAATCAGGAGCAGAATTGAGTCCACCTCATGGCCTTAAATTTCTCTCCTGGCGTCCTCCTGGCTAGAGCAGGTCACGTGGTCGAGTGACCGATCTCTGCCGGCAGCCATTATGCCCTGGCTGGTTGGCAGGTTCCCAGATGCATCCCTCAGGTGTGTATTGGGCACATCGAGAGCCTTGTCCCTGGAGCCTCGCTAATCAGCACAGTCATTTTCTGGACATCCCTTCCTGATAGCAGGCAGGTCAGGCCCACTGCTCTGTCTCAGCAGAGAACACTCCCACCACCAGCACAGCATCCACATTCATAACTCCACACACAGGCATCACAGAAGTACATGAGTAGCACACACAGAATCAGTAGCACATCAGCTTTCATGGGACACCTCCCATGGCCCCCTTTGTACAGATTTTGGGGCAAACACCCTCCCCCCATGGGCACAGCAGTGACCTGGCTGCTCCCTTTAAACTCCAGTAACATGACACCTCCGTGACTCCAAGTTCGCCCCGGCCCACGAGGCTGTCCCCAGGGGTTCCAGCGCGCTGGAGAACACGGCTCCCTGCGTGCTCTTACCGCCAGGCCGACGTGCGAGCAGAATGGGAGCTTTCCTCTGGAACTCCCTCTGGGGTGTGTGTGTCTCATCACCAGACCCGTCATGCTCACAGGCGTTTATACACACTCGCCCAGCCCTCACCCAGCCGTTTTCAAACTTCCTCTCTCATGACCCAGTTGAAGACAGTTGTTGATGCCGCGACCCAACAGAATTTGACTAGAGTGTGGGCTCCGGGGTGGGGCTGAGGATGGGAGGTTTGGGGGGGCATTAGGGGGCTCTGGCGTGGGGGGGGGGGGCTTACCTCAAACAGCTCCCAGTCAGCGGTGCAGTGCGGGGGGGGTGGGGGCTAAGGCAGCTTCCTGCCTCTCCTGACACCGCGGACCAGGCAGGTTCCCAGCCAATGGGAGTGCAGAGCTAGCGCTCTGAGCAGGGCAGTGCGAGGAGCCCTGTGCCCTCTCCCCTCACACACCCATGAGCCGGGCCTGCTGCCGGCTGTCTCTGGGTTGCAGCACAGTCAGAGGTGCCGGGACAGGCAGGGAGCTGCCTCAGCCTCCCCCCCCCACAGCTCACCGGACCCCCCTGCAGCAAGGAGACCCAGCGCCCAACATCCCACTGCCCAGCCCTGGGCGATGACCCGTCGCCTGAAAGCCGCTGCCCCAGCCTGCATGCTGAGTGTGGGCGTGCTGAGCCTTGTGGGAGCAGGGGAAGGCCTGGCCATGACAGTCCACCTCGCGTGAGGGAGGGTTTATCCTTGGTGGAACGGAACACCCATCGAATCATCGAATCCTAGAATACTAGGACTGGAAGGGACCTCGAGAGGCCGTCGAGTCCAGTCCCCTGCCCCCATGGCAGGACCAAATACTGTCTAGACCATCCCTGATAGACATTTATCTAACCTGCTCTTAAATATCTCCAGAGATGGGGATTCCACAACCTCCCTGGGCAATTTATTCCAGTGTTTGACCACCCTGACAGTGAGGAACTTTTTCCTAATGTCCAATCTAAACCTCCCTTGCTGCAGTTTAAGCCCATTGCTTCTTGTTCTATCCTCAGAGGTCAAGATGAACAAGTTTTCTCCCTCCTCCCTATGACACCCTTTTAGATAAGAACATAGGAATGGCCATACTGGGGCAGACCAAAGGTCCATCCAGCCCAGTGTCCTGTCTGCCGACAGTGGCCAATGCCAGGTGCCCCAGAGGGAGTGAACAGAACAGGTGATGATCAAGCGATCTCTCTCCTGCCATCCATCTCCACCCTCTGACACACAGAGGCTGGGGACACCGTTCCTTACCCATCCTGGCTAAAAGCCATTAATGGACTTAACCTCCATGAATGTATCTAGTTCTCTTTTAAACCCTGTTATAGTGCTAGTCTTCACAACCTCCTTTCAGACACCTGAAAACCGTTATCATGTCCCCCGTCGATCTTTTCTTTTCCAAACTAAACAAGCCCAATTCTTTCAGCCTTCCCTCATAGCTCATGTTCTCTAGACCTTTCATCATTCTTGTTGCTCCTCTCTGGACCCTCTCCAATTTCTCCACATCTTTCTTGAAATGCGGTGCCCAGAACTGGACACAATACTCCAACTGAGGCCTAACCAGCGCAGAGTGGAACGGAAGAATGACTTCTCGTCTCGGGGCTTGGGCTACAGGGCATTCAAACGGCCGTGTAAACACTCAGGCTTGGTTTGCAGCCGGCGTGTAGGGGCCGCCCTCCCCCTTCTCGCAGGGCTCCAGAAACCCAGGTTTGACCATCTACACTGTAATGTTATAGCCCTGCAGACGCTGACCCCTGAGCTCCAGTTTTACAGCTGCTCTCTGCCCAGATCCACAGCGCCCGGCCCAGGCAGGAATGGCTGCTCCCGTTTACATGGCCAGTGGCCCCAGCCCTTCCTCTGCATAGGTCCCAAAGGCTGCACCGACACCTGTGATTCACACAAGCGCGGGGAGTTTGAAAAGCAAGTGCACAAACCAAAGGCAGGATCCCCCTCCAGGCTAGACTGGAAACAACACCCGTGGCCTGAGGTGGGCTCACGAGGGTCATGACCCGACCCAACCACCTCTCCAAAGCGATGCCACAAATCCCCAGAAACCCGCCACGAGCCTCAAAAGAAAGCAGCCCTGGCTGACCTCGGCGGAGGGGTTTCTCTCGCTCCCCCGCACTCCCGTAGTGCAGCTGTCCGTCCTCCACCATCCCCAGCAGCTGCAGGAGGGGCCGGGTGGGACGTAGTGGGGGGGAGGGTTCACTCTTGTGGCCCTGGGCCCACGCTGTTGGGATGCTGCGTGGGCTGTGGGTGACCCCTGCTGGCCTGTATCTGTAAGCACTGCCCAGCGGGGGGTGGTCCCTGAGGGCCGGCACTAGACCTTGATTAGCCACTTCACCCCTGGCCAGGAGAAGGGGTATGAACAAAGGAAGGGGTGCAGCTACCTGGGGGGATGAGTGTTCGGTGGAGTGGAGAAGGGGAGTCTGAGCCTGTGAAGGCCAAGCATATAATAGGGTTCAAAGAAGAATTAGATAAGCTCATGGAGGTTGGGCCCATCAATGGCTATTAGCCAGGGTGGGCAGGACTGGTGTCCCCAGCTGTCTGAAGGTACAAAAGGGCGACAGGGGATGGATCGTTGGATGATTCCGTTTCTGTTCACTCCCTCTGGGGGACCTGGCATTGGCCACGGTTGGAAGACAGGACACTGGGCTAGCTGGGCCCCATATGGCTGCTCTTAATTCTACAAAAGTTTCACTCTTTGAGCTCTCTGATCAAATGGGAGGAGGGAGGAAGAGCCCCTCTCTTGGGCCAGTAAACCTAGACTGGACAAAGCACGAGAAAGGATAAGGAGCAGATCGGTTCTGGCCGAGGCTCAGCCGAGGGGGCCACGTATCGATCTCCCATGACAGCAACGGCAGGAATCCACCTGTTCTTTGTCTCTCTGCGGGCCGGGGGTAACTCTTTCCAGATGGAGCGTTTGCTTTCCAGAGGCCGGGGGGAAGTGGTAACGGAGCCCCGCGCTGAAGCATTCCACAAGCGTTCTCATGCGCTGAGCCGTCAGGGCCCGGCCAAAGGGAACCAGCCAGCGCGTGGCTTAGCGCTGCGGCGGGATCCACTCTTCATTTCCTGGCAGCAGGGGCGGCAGACCCTCTGGGGGAGGCGAACAACAGTGAGTCCGAGAGCAGCGCGGGGAATCCCGGTTCAGTGGGACCCCCTGAACTCTCACGAGCCTCGGAGGGATCCGGGCAAAGGTTCCTATTTCAAACTCTTGGCGTCAGGCCAGCCTGACAGTGACGCGGCGGGCAGGGAGCAGGGCGGGAAGACGGCGTCACTCTCCTGTTTCCAGGCCCCGATGTCGCACCTGCATCTGAGCGCCCGCTCCGGCGTAGCTGTCCCGCCCCGGGGTCCTCAGAGACGTGCATCCGTGGGGTGTGAAAATCACTGTTTGCTCTGCAGCCACGTGACACGCCCCCCTCGCACGCATACACACACACACACACGCGCGCACACACTATTCCAAAACAGCGGGGGGGAGGGGGGGTCTGAGCATGGCTGGGCTGTGCCCAGGGGAAAGTGGTTTGGCTGGATTTGTGCTCACACGAGAGCAATTGCTACAGTGGTACCTGCAGGTGTCCCCTGGGCCAGGTGTCCGTGTCTCTCTCCTGTGGGCACTGCCACGGGGAATTAGTAGCACCAGGCCTGCCAGGGACTCCCCAGGGCTGAGTCTGAACTCAATCTGGCAAGCGGAGTGCAGACTGCACAAGGGTCTCACTGAAGGGGTGCAGCACGCTCCCACTGGCAAGGTTGACTGGACTGGACTGTACAGGCAATGGGGCCCGCCCTGAGCCCCGCCCCTTCTGTCCAGGCCCTGCCCCCCACCGCACCACCGGGAGGGAGGAGGGTGCATGGCCCCAGTCTCGAAACACGGGGAGGGCAGGCACTGGGGGCAACAACAAAAAGAGGTACTTTATAAAAGAAGGTTGAGAAACACGGCTCGCTAGCATTAACCTATGAGCTTTTGCTTATTGGTTCATTGGCTGCACGATGACATCTCCACGGCGTTCCCTTGGGGCGCTCCAGGGAAGCGAGACCCCGGCGTGTAAAACGCAGCCGCGCGAGGAGAGCAAGTGGAGCAAGCCCGCGGCAGGAAAGCATAGTGAGCTGATGCAGGGGGAGACCCAGGCAGCATGGTTGGGATGGACGTCAGGTGATTCTTTACAGAGCTCACCATTCTCCTCGCGGCAAATCCCAAAGGGAGGCAGGTTCCTTGGAGATGGAACCCCACCCGGATTTATCTCTAGCTAGGCCCTTAAGGGGGTCTGGCTGGAGATTCAGTTTGTGTCCATCGCTGGCCATCTTATCTCACCGCTGAAGCGTCTGGTATCCGTGACCGCCAGCCACGGAGCAGCGCTGCTGGGTACTTTGGAATCAGTTGCTCCTCTATGCCGATAACAAGCCCGTACCAAGCAAGTCACCAAAACTGAACCAGGGTCGATGAAGGCGGCTGGCGGGTTTGTCTATGAAAATTCTCATTCTCGAACTTGTCCTGTCACTTAATCGGGATGCAGACGAGGATAATGGAAAATGTCCATCTGGGACGCATCCGCCTTCCTCGGCGCCCACCCATCGAGCTGGTGGGGCTGCCGTTCCACAGCAGGCCTGATGGCATGCCGTGGACGCAGAGGCATTTTTGTCAAGTCATCTGAAGCACTATTTACATCGCTCATTTCTTAATTTGAAATCTAGTTTGCTGGGAACTGGAGATCTTCCCATCACAGACTGGGTAATTCCAGCTTCGTTTACTCCAAAACACAGCCCCAGGACCCTACCACGGCAGAAGAGCCATGCTTCCTCGAGGCTCACAACTACCCAATCAGACCTGTGGTCACCAGAAGCGTGTCAGCGCCGGCGAGGAGGCGTACACATGCTAAGCAGTGTTCTTAAACTGTGGTTAAGGCAGTCGGAGTTGTGCCGCAGAGAACAGAATTCAAAATGGCCGCACTTAAAGGGGCAGTTTTGTCTCAATAACTTTCCTCCTGACCCTCCCCCCCCCCCCCCCACACACCTTTTTTTTTTTTCTTTTGCTCAATAGAAAATCCTTGGTGTTCCTCTTAAAAAATGTTTGGTGTTCCTCGATCTTAAAAAGTTTAAGAAACACTGTGCTAAAGCATGAAACACAACAGCCATCCTTGGTCCTAAAGAGCGGTGATTCTGACGGGATTTCCTTACCACGCTGCTGACTGATCCTAGAACTCTCCTTTAATGCTCTGCGGGGGCTTAATTCTGGATTAGTATGAAGAGCTGCAGCTAGCGGCCTCCTTGGCTGCAGCACGTTTATTCCAGCGCTGCATCGTGAAGTGCTGGTCTGCGGAACGCGAAAGAACGCCTCCTTCTCCCTCGCGGCTCGCTACAGCGCGCTGATTCCAACCTCAGGCAGGCGGGACCTGCCCCAGGGTTTTGAAACGTCCAGCAGCTCAGGACTCAGACACTAAACCCGCCCCCTACTGCGTGCATCGATTTCCACTCCACGCATCGATTTCCACTCCGCGCATCTGATGAAGTGTGTTTTAACCAGGAAAGCTGATGCCCAAACTGACTTACGATAAGCTATTTCCTCCTTCCTTGTCTCTCGCCCCCACCTTCTGTTCTAGTAGCTGATTTGTTAGTTTATAATCTGTTTACTTGCTTCTTTGTATTCCTGTGTTATAGAATGGTCATGCCAATTCACTTTCAGAATTTGAGCTGAGGAAGTGGGTCTGGCCCACGAAAGCTCATCGCCTAATAAACCATCTTGTTAGTCTTTCAAGTGCTACATCATTTCCCCCCCTTTTTCCCCAAATAAATCAGTTAGTCTCTGAGATGCCCCAGGACGACTCCTTGTTTTTGCAAGACATCGGGGGCCGGGCTGGCCACTCAAAGACTCAGGCAGGCTGCAGTGGGATGGTGAGTTCATCCCACTTTTCACACCAATGCAGACACATGTATTTTTAGTACGCTGGCTTGCTCTGAGCTAGCACCTTCCCCCCATCAAGAGAGACAGGCCCTGTCCTGAGGACACTGGCTGCATGAACAGCTTGGGAGGCTGCCGTGCTGTGCTGCACAGCAAGCTCTATACCCAGTTATCTCCATTCACCCATGAGCAGTGGGTATCCTAGGCAAAGGAAGACATGGCCTCCCCCGGCCCCGCCCACTGCCACAGCCTCCCCCGGCCCCGCCCACTGCCACGGCCTCCCCTGGCCCCGCCCACTGCCACGGCCTCCCCCGGCCCCGCCCACTGCCATCTGCTGGCCTGCACTCCAGAGCTTGGGAACTGGGGCCGCCCCACCCGCTGTCTCCCTGGAGCTCTGGGGCCCAGGGAAGTTGGGGGGTGCTACCCTGGGGCAGGGAGGGGGCACGGACCAGCAGCCACATTGTGGAGGTGGGGGCAGGAGGCTGGACCACACCGTGACACAGACCACTTCCCCTCCAGCCCGCTTCTGGGCTCTGCTTGATTCAGGCCCGCTCGGCCCCGCCCGGCGGCTGGGGGAGGGGACAGCCCGTGGCCAGTGCAGCACCTCTCTTCAGAGAAGAGCTGTTTTCTCCAAAGACGACCCTACGGCCCCGTGTGGATGCAAAATCCCAGCCTTCAGGGGAGCGCCACCACCGGGACTGGAATTGGCATGCAGCGAGGCCTTGGAGACGTCCTGTTGGCAGAGGTTCACCAGAATCTAGGGCCACACGAGCAGCTGCTTCCGCTTGCGCAGCTATTTCGTTACAGCTGCCTTGAGCTCGGTATTTTCCAATAAATCCAAGATGGTTCTGGGATCCCAGCTGGTCAAAACGGAGCAAACTCATAGCAGGGTATCTTATAGACTAACTGAAGTGTAGGAGCATAAGCTTTCGTGGGCAAAGACCCGCTTCATCAGTTAGTCTATAAGGTGCCACAGGACTCCTCGTCGCTTTTGCAGATTCAGACTAACACGGCTACCCCTCTGATACATAGCAGGGTATGTGAAAAATGTCTAGTGTAGAGAGCAGCCCCCCCGAACCCCATTAAAGTCAGCACCTGACAGTGTCTCACACTCGCTCACAATTTTCCTTGACTTGAGTTGATTCAGAGGGCTTGTCTCTATGGGGAAACTGACCGGCAGAACTATCGCTAAACTGGTATAACTCCCTGGGCTTGCCTCCATGAGAAAACTATTTTGACACAACTAAAATCGATTGAATAACTCCCAAAATAACAACATCGAACTAGCGTATCCACACACGGGGAAGCCTCGAAATGAGTCCGAGGCAGGCTCCGTTAATGTGGACGCACTACCTCGACCCAGAGCCCCAGGAATCCCTGGGGAGTAATTAGTCTGAATGACTCTGGAGAGTCGTTATTTCCAAATAGCAGCACCCGAGCGTCCACACAACTGCTATTTTGAAATAACGATTTCGGAACGAGTGTTACTCCCCGAGGGAAGCAGGAGGACAGATTTCAGAATAAGTGGCCCCTTATTTCGAAATAACGGGCTTGGTAGTGTGGACGCGCCGCTTATTAATTCAACCTAAGGGGGGTTATTGAGAAATCAAGCCCTAGTGTAGACCAGGGCCCTGTGTGCGCGCTCCCGTCTGGAAGAGAAATGCCTTTATTCTGATAGAAGTCTCTGCTTCTGTTGCGTCCCCATGGAAGCATTCACGGGTAATTGTCTTTGCTTTCTTGTTCTCACCCCTCAGCAGCCGACTGACAGTGCCTGGCTGAATGTTAGCACGGGAAGAGAATGAGGTTTTATCCCTTGTCTCATGAGCGAATAGACTCATGTCACTTCTTCTACAGTGGTTTAAAGGAAATTAAAGATATTTACTGCATACAAATGTCCTTTCCCATCCCACCAAAACATCGCTCCGGCAGAGATACAATTGCAGCTAGTCAGCAGCGCCTTGTGCTCCTGCCGAATGCACACGTTGAATTCCCACAACTCAAAGTAATGAGAAACCAGGAGAAGCAAAACTAGAGCCTCCACCCCACCCCTAGCTTGTCTAGTCTGAAAGCTTGACAGTCACAGTAAGAGAAGAGAGAAACTGGACCATGCAAGGTGACAGGGATGCTTGACACAGCTGTTCAACCCAACACTGCCCCCTGTGTTTCTTCATGCAGTACACAGTCAATCTGTGGAACTCCTTGCCAGAGGATGTTGTGAAGGCCAGGACTTTAACAGGGTTCAAAAACAAGCTAGATAAATTCATAGAGGTTAGGCCCATCAATGTTGGGTGGGTAGGGATGGTGTCCCTAGCGTCTGTTTGTCAGAGGCTGGGAATGGATGACAGGAGAGGGATCACTTGATGATTCCCTGTTCTGTTCACTCCCTCTGGGGCACCTGGTATTGGCCACTGCCGGCAGACAGGACACTGGGCTACATGGACCTTTGGTCTGATCTACTGTGGCCATTCTTATGTTCCTATGTGTTACAACTGCACAGCCTTGATGGTGAAGCTCCCATTGGACTGTAGGAACTGGGGTTGTGGTGGGAGTTAAGAGCTACCTCTAAGCAGCTACATTCTACAAGCAAGCAAGAAGTAGCTGTACTGGCCCTGCAAAACCCAGGAAGGCTGTCTACACATTGGCAAGATTTTGTACAAAAGTGGCCACTTTTGCGCAAAATCTTGCCACCCGTCTACACTGGCTCCGAGTATTTGCGCGAGAATACTGACGTTCTAATATACGAAATCAGTGCTTCTTGCACAAATATTCTGACGCTCCCGCTGAGGGATAAGCCCTCTTGCGCAAGTATTCTTGCGCAAGAGGCCAGTGTAGACAGACAATGTTAATTTCTTGCGCAAGAAAGCCCGATGGCTAAAATGGCCATCGGCGCTTTCTTGCGCGAGAGAGCGTCTACACTGGCACGGATGCTTTTGCGCAAAAGCACATGCCAGTATAGACGCTCTCTTGCACAAATGCTTGTAACGGAAAAACTCCTCCGTTAAAAGTATTTGTGCAAAATGATGCCAGTGCAGACGTAGCCGAACTGTATATTTTTGAGCAGCATCTACTGGCATTTGCACCTAACTCTTTACCTCTTTGTTTAACAACGCATTCTTATACCAGTGGACACAGAGAAAACGGCAGTTGTGCTGTTCCTGGTTCCTTTGGGCAACGTTAAGGTTACATGGGAAGCATCACCTTAACTGTGCACTCCTGTTGTTTCAGTACGGTCCCCAGCAATGTCACCTGTCACAGGCTCTGGCTACTTCAACTCCTGCGTAAGTGCGAACCTGCATCCCCTTTCATAAACCTTCAGGGGATTAGTAACAGCCGGTGGGCCTCTCTCAATAAGTTTCTGAGACTTGGTCTGCCTCTAGCTGCATGCAATGCAGGAACAGCTCCCGCACGCACCGCACTGAGCCATCAGAGCTGGACAATGGATGCGCTCGCGCACTCACTACTCACCACGTGGGCAGTTATTGTTACACAAGCTAATCAATACAGAGCGTAGGCTGGAGAAGTGCCACAATAAACCCTAAATAAATATTCCGTGGACAACGGACGGGGGAACGAAATTGCTCCCACGTGCAACTTCACTTCATCACCGAGCAACAGCAGCCTAGGGTAGGCAATGGAGTGAGCTGCCCAGCGGGAAGCAATGGAAGAGGGAGGCCGGAGCGAAAACAAACGGGAGGAGTTCAAAGAGAAATGGGAACAATATGTTTCTGCTCTCAGCCCATCTCACACTCGAGCCCCAGCGCTGCCATTCTACGCGGGCGGCCGTCTCCGGTAGCTGAAAAGCACTTTGCTGGGCAGACCCTTTCCAATGCCACCTGCGCACAGGGCTTGGCTGCCATCGGGGTGGAAGAACAAGGGGCCTCCAGAGATGGACGCAGAGTCCTCTGTGGCTAGAGCTGAAAGGCCAGGGGAAGGGAGCCGGGCTTGGCAGACTTGGGTGCGGGGAAGGTTGGTTACAACAGGCTGGAGGAAGACAAGTCACTGTGAAGGGCGGGTGAAGGGTCCTAAGAGAGCCGGGCTGGCCCTCTGCCGGACAGCACGCTGCCCACATACTGCACCCCGTCCCAGGGTGAGTCACCGTGGGGAGAGGCCAGTTCCTTCGGGTGCCCCAGGCCAAGCTGTGTCGCAGAGAGAGCTCCGAGATCTTAGCTTGCGCCTGGAACGGCCCCTCCACACGGCTGAGCGGGGCTGGGAGCACGTGAGACTTTCACACCCTCCACGGCCACAGCCCGATCACCTTGGAGGAGGAAGAGGGAGGCCAACATTCCCCATGCAGCCATGACCCAGCTCCCGAGTCGGGGGGAGGCTCCCAGTTCGCTCTGTGGAGCAGTGACTGAGTGCAAGATCATAAGAACGGCCACGCTGGGTCAGACCAAAGGTCCATCTAGCCCAGGATCCTGTCTGCCGACAGGGGCCAGCACCAGGTGCCCCAGAGGGAGTGAACAGAACAAGGAATGAGCAAGCAATCTCTCTCCCGTCATCCATTTCCTGCCTCTGACAGAGAGAGGTTAGGGACACCATTCCTACCCATCCTGGCTAATAGCCATTGATGGACCTAACCTCCATGAACTTATCCAGCTCTTTTTTTGAACCCTGTTAAAATCCTGGCAATCACAGCATCCTCCAGCAAGGAGTTCCACAGGTTGACAATGCGCTGCATGAAAAAAAAAACCTACCTTTTGTTGGTTTTAAACCTGCTGCCTATTAATTTCATTTGGTGACCCCTAGCTCTTATGGCAACACGCAAATAACTTTTCCTTATTCACTTTCTCCACACCACTCATGATTTTATAGAACTCTATCCTATTCCCCCTTAGTCGCCTCTTTTCCAAGCTGAAACATCCCAGTCTTTTACATCTCTCCTCATCTGCACACCACCTGAGCTTCATTGCCAGGAGCTAGAGACGTCGCTGCTGCTTTCCCCTTTACAAAGGCGGGTGTGGCAGCAGGAAAGGCTCGGTTAGCTCATGCTGTAAGCATCCTCTAGTCTGGCAGGCTCAGCTCCATTCATGGAACGGGGCCACCAGAACAACATGTAGGATGAGGTTTGCTATTCTCAGCCACCACGGGGCGAGCCAGGCAAAGTGTCACAGCAGATGCCATTGGACAGGCGACCGGGAGGCCGCCAGGAGCAGAGACAGACAGACTGAGCACGGCTTTTACTATCTTAACAGGCTTCACGGGGATGTGGCTACAGCCAAGCTGCCATGAGCTATTGTCTCATGTCAGTGGTCTCCAACCTTTTTATACCCAAGATCACTTTTTAAATGACAGACCAAGCCAAGATCTACTGCCCCGCCCCTTCCTTGTAGCCACGCCCTCTCTATTCTCCTCCTCTCCATCACTTGCTATCCCCAATCCTTATACTGCTACTTAAAAAAACCAAAATTCCAACCATTCCTCGCAGCTACTCACCTGTGTTGTTGCTCGGTGAGTAGCTGCTCCTCAAAGGAGGAAATCGAATGTAAATGCACTGCGCAGGCGCGCACTTCAGAGAGGGCTCAAGAGCTACTCTTAGAGCCCCTGAGATCTACCAGTAGATCACGATCTACTGGTTGGTGACCACGGTCTCATGTGGAGCTCGCTGCGTAAGTCGGATTTTCAGCCTGGCTTTAATCGAGCCTCTGGCTGCATCCCCGCAGTTAGAGACACACAAACCGGGCAAGCGTTATTTTGGCTATTTAAAGCCTGAGGCCGTGTCTATGCCCCGAAGCACTGCGGCTGTGGGGCTGTCGTACAGCAGAGTGGGTAAAAGCTGGTTTTCCCACCAGCGTCGTTAATCCAACCCTCTGAGCGACAGCAGCTACTAGGCTCCCAAGGATTCTTCCGTTGACCTAGCTGCATCTCCGCTGGGGGTTAGCTCAGCCTAACTACTTAGGGCATGGCATGAAAATTTTAACAGCTCTGAGATCAACGTTCCCTTTAATCTTTTCCACCCATGTGCTCAATACATTTTATTCTGCGCACCCAGGGATGTGAGGATGTGTACCACCAGGAGAAACACAAACCTAGTTGTGGACACTCTGCTAATCAGCGGAGTGGCATTTGAATCTCTCCCGAGTTGTGTCACAAGCACCCAGCTTGGAGGGAACACTGCCTGAGACAAGAAGCAAATGGGCTTAATCTGCAGCGAGGGAGGTTTAGGTTGGACGTTAGGAAAAAGTTCCTACCTATCAGGTAGTTAAACACCTGAATAAATTGCCCAGGGAGGCTGTGGAATCCCCATCTCTGGAGATATTTCAGAGCAGGTTGGACAGACACCTGTCAGTGATGATCTAGAAGGTGCTTGGTTCTGCTGTGAAGGCCGGGGACTGGATTTGGTCTTTCGAGGTCCCGTCCAGTTCTACGTTCCATGATTCTATGTGGCTAAGCCATTTCGTTTTGTAGACCAGGCCTAAGCATTTGAGATTAACAAAACGTCTTGTGCCTGTCCTAGATATGGGCTGGCTACAGACCTTCTCTCAGCCTGGTTCACCCCAGATTTGTTCATCATTAAAACCAGTAGCTCCCCGCTAGGTGGAGGGAAGGTTAGCTTAAATAAGGTACCTTGCACACAGTGTCACCTCCTGGCAGATCTGTATAATGCAGATTCTCTCCGGGAAAGAATTAATGGACACAAATCAGCTATCCAAAAAGGCAACACTCAGAACCCTGCTGGAGAATACTTTAACCTGCCTGGGCACTCATGAATGGATCTCCAAGTCACCGTGTTGTTTCAGGCCAATTCCACAAGCCAAATACACAGGGAAGGGCTGGAACTTAACTTCATTTACAAGCTTAATTCTTATCAGAATGGAATGAACAGAAATACGGGCTGACTCGCACACTACCTTCCACATCCTAGGACTCAGTCAACCAACCAACCAACGGTAGTGCTAGTTGTTCCGATCAGCTTCTTGTAACTACTTGAACAATCTAGTCACTGTCTTTTTCCCCCCTTCCCTTATATATTCTTGGATCTGGACTTTTAACAATCCTGTCATCTGAAGAAGCGGGCTGTGCCCACGAAAGCTCCTGATATCATCTCCACGGCTTGTTAGTCTTTAAGGTGCTACTTGACTATTCATTGTTTTTTAAATGTTTCTAGTTACAGACTAACTCGGATGCCCTCTGAAGCTTTTGTATAATGCAGGTTAGTGTTCTGTTACATCCCCTCCTTTAAGTTCCACAGTCCTACCATGTACACTACCATGCTGTCTTTGAAGATCAGTCGGCATGAGTCAGTTCGCCGGTTTTCTAATTACACAACCCTAACACATCATAACTTGGTCATCTAGCTGTCCATTAGTTGCAACAATCGGCTGACATTGGTCTACAATGCCGAGTCATCGTCTTCCTGGTCTGCATCAGTCATCTCTAGCATTTGCTCTGAGGACTGTTCTTTCTGAGGAACACGCTGTAGATAAATGGACTCTGTTGAATTCTCTCTGTCTTCCCCTCTCCCCCAAACAGCCACCTTTTCAATAGCAAATGACAGGAAAACCGTTGAATCACTAGCAACAAACGATACTGCAGTTTTCTTTCTTTCAAACTCTCTGTTAATTGGGCACTGAAGTGAAAAGATGCCGATCAGGAACAAGATGACGGAAGAGGCCCATCTGAGACTCGCCTTCATATGTTTTGGACTTTGCTTGCAAGCTGCAAGCCCAAATCTCAGTCCTTCCTACCAACTGTTTTGCCTTTCCAAGCAGATTGGATGAAAGCGCAGAGGCACTTCAGCACCGCATGTCCCCACACAGGCTCCAAACGCAGACGCCGAAACAACGGGGAAGGGTAAATAATTGGTTGATCGTTTAGAAAATTCATCCACAACAGTAAACGCTATTCCTGAGAGATGCGCCAGACAACATGTCTGCCCTTTAACTGTTCGGCTGCTGATTTCCAGAGTCCTGGTTCAGCAAAGCACTTGGGCACCACAAACGATTGGGTCTCAAGCGCCGCTTAAACATAACCATGTGCTTACGCACTTTCCTGATGAGTGATGCTTACAGTAGGGCCGAGGCAGTGAATCCCCTTCCGGAAGCCTCATGCTGTCTGTGATGGTTTCGCCCCCGCCAGACTTTATGAAAGGACTTATGGATACAAATATGTGTAACTCGAAGATGCTTTGGACAAAATACTTTGTGTCACCTATTGATTTAGTATCATGCTCTGGTGGATCTGTATATCTTGTGTTGCTGCATGGATCACTCTCGCATGTCAAATTAGAGACATGGAGTAGGGAATGGTTTAGGGCAGTGGTTCCCAAACTTTTCGGCATCACGCCCCCTTTTTGATTTTTGAGAAACCCTCAGACCTCCCCCCCCCCCCAAAAAAAAAATAGCAGCAAAACTGTTGAGGGGAAAAAAAGGAACTGATGGGGGATGAGAAACAAAAATAGCAGCAAAACTTGGGGGGGAGGGAGGGAGACTGATGGGGGGGCTGGGTCGCCTCATGCCCCCCCTGGAATTTCTTGCATGCCCCCCAGTTTGGGAACCCATGGTTTAGGGTTTTAAATGCACAAATGGAAGCCACCAAGGGTGTTTCCCTCAATGCCTGGGTGGTCACCTGTAAACAGCCTCTTTTGTCCTTTAAGTCTAAGCAGTGGTTGGTCTTAGGAAGTCATGTGACCTCCCTAACTGGTAGAGTCTGACCAGGTAATTTTCCATGGAAGGCGAGAATATGAAAGAAAGAATTCCCACCCCAAAGGGAGCTATTTAACATGCAACGTTTTCAGGCTCTTGGTCCTTGACGTGGGCGTGGAGGGGGAGTCCTGAGGTCGACAGGAAACCACTTGCCCGTGGACCAGGTAAATCGGCGCACGGCATCAATGGCAGTGGCATTGATTAGGTGCTGTAGTGAAGAGTAGTTTGAAGGCTGCGTCTACACTCACCCATAGCTCTAAATAAGCAACACAATTTGAGCTACGCAAATTGCATAGCTTATTTCGAAATTTGGCACAGCCCACACAGCACTTATTTCGAAATAAATCGCTCTTCCGAAACACCCCTTACTCCTCGTGGAACGAAGTTTACAGGGACGTCAGAAGAGCAAGCCTGTTATATTCTGAAAAAAACAGGGGCGCTCCAAAGACGTGGGATATCTCCAGTATCCCGAAACAGCGCTGCAGTGTAGACACAGCCTAAGTGACCTCAGGGAAGCCATGCAGGGGGGCAGGGCTGTCCCATCACATATGCAGAAGTTGTGGCTGCATAGAGACCCAGAAATGTGGGGCACCGTTGGGACAACAGGCAGGAGAGGGCCAGATCTGGCCTGCTCTTACCTGCTGTCCTGGTGGTGCTGCAACGGAGGGTGATGTGAACATGCAAATGCTGGGAGGAGGGCAGTTACAGCCACCATCATTGCTCCCTGCCATGGCAGCCTCCACAATACCTAGACATTTAACCCCCTCCCTGCTGGACTCTTCCAGGTTGGGTGCCGTGGGGACGGGACGGTGGGAGCGAGGGGAGCCCCAGGCGGAGGTGGGAACCAATCACATGGGAGGAGGTTGCCTAGGACCCCAGAAATTCTAAGGACAGTCCAGCAAGGGGGCCCAGAGACACGGCCCTTTGTAGCCCCACTGCCCGAGCCGGAGCCAGCTGCCCCAGCCCAGCATCGAATGGTCTCATTGCACGTCAGCCAGTCCCACTGGACAGCGGGACGCAAGCAAACCTCTCTGCTGCATCTGAGCTGAGCTTCCATGGGAAACGCAACAACAACCCTGTAACGAGCCGGACTCCTGCTCCGTTCGTCTCTGGGTCCCAGGCAAATCTTTAACACCAGAGACAGCCGTGCACTGCGGTTATCTGTGGCCACAATACTCCCGGCTGCAGCACAGAAAAGTCCACGTCCCTCTGTCCTGGCCTCAGATTCGAGGACTCGCTCATCTCCGTCCAGCACACACTCTCCGTCTGATGCACTGAGCAGCAAGGAAAAATGCCTCCTCCACACGCCCTCCCTAAGGGGCTAACACCCATGTAACTGCGGGACCCCTTCTCCAGCAGCCATTTTGAACGTGAGCTCCGCTAGTCTGTATGCGAAACAAGCTTCTACCTATCAGAAACTGCCACGCTCACCCCGTGGGCCTGCCGAGGCAAGTTCAGATGAAGCTGTGCAATCACAGAAGGCAAAACTGAATCAAGCTACATAAAACCCACTCCTCTGGGACCCAGCGACGTAACTGTGCTTTTGCATGGGCCCGATCCTGCTTGAGAGAAGCCGGGGGCAGAACCCCTGCGAAGGGACCAGGATCAGCCCTTCCCTAGAAGCAGCCCGGATGAAGCTCTCAAAACCTGAGTGAGTGTCCGTGCATGGGAGTTACACAGTGAGAGTAGGATTTTTGGCCTTGGCTTGCTGCTAAAAATCCCTCACAGTTAACGACCACCTGTGGAGAGCCAGCCTAAGGTAAAAACACAGCACTGAGCAGCCTGTGTTTTACAAGTCAGCAAACCCCACCGCCCCTTCTGGAGTTGATCTCGTGTTTACCAACCAAAATACCTACTGGCTCCTCGCTGTGCGTTTACCTCAGGATAGCCCGCGCCCACCTGACAACAGGGACGACAAGGCCTTAGTGAATCTCTGCCCCCTTCCTGCCAAAGCACAGCAAGCGATTCCCTCAAACTCAACAGGGCCCAGAGGCAGGGTGTGTGTGTCCGGCTCGGCTGGAAACGCTGGAGCCAAGAGCCATGAGCCAGAGCTAGAGCACCCGGAGAGTTGGGGCCTGGGCAGTGCACATTCCCCGCGTGAACGCTCACACTCGCGTACACAGGCGGAAGCCCAAAGCCCACACACAAACATGTGCCACTCAGAGGGGCACACTTATCTTAGCCCAGGCTAAATCCTTGCCCACCATCTGCCTCGTGCGCTCAAGGAAGGCTTGAACCAGTATTCAAATAGTCTTTCGTTAGTGAAAACCACGAAGGAGCCACCTCAGCTGCCAAAAAAGACGAGAGTGAAAACAGTCCAGTGCCTCGGGCGCTAGATTGGGATGCAGAAGAGCTCAGTTCAGTACCTGGCTCTACTAGACTCCCTGTGCAACCATAAGTGGCTGGGTCTCTTGGTGCCTCAGTTTCCCCATCTGTAAAAAAGAGAATGATTCCACCTGTGTGGATCCTATGCTCTTCCAGGCCAGTCCTGTTCCTCACAGAACGTGATACGATGGGGCCATGACTCTGAGCCCAATAATACAAAAACATTTGTATTAATTGTATAATGAAGCTTTTACCCCCTCTACTGTAGCTAATTATCCTGCTTACGGCCCTTTGCTATCTTGGAGATTCAGCTCTCTCGGGACAACTGTTCATGAGGAGGAAGAGGTTGGACTGCAGGCCTGAATCACTGCGGATAGCCATCGTTATTAGAGATCATAGAATCCCAGGGCTGCAAGAGACCTCAGGAGTCATCGAATGCAGCCCCCTGCCCAAGGCAGGACCCACCCAACTCAATCATCCCAGCCAGGGATTTGTCAAGCTGGGACTTAAAAACCTCTAGGGATGGAGATTCCACCATCTCCCTAGGGAACCCATCCCAGTGCTTCCCACCCTGCTAGGGAAATAGTTGCAGTGGGGGAGGTCTAGGTTGGATATTAGAAAAACTATCTAAAAGGGTGTCACAAGGAGGAGGGAGAAAAATTGTTCTCCTTGGCCTCTGATGATACGACAAGCAGCAATGGGCTTTAACTGCAGCAAGGGAGGTTTAGGTTGGACATTAGGAAAAACTTTCTTACAGTCAGGGGGGTTAAACACTGGAATAAGTTGCCTAGGGAGGTTGTGGAATCCCCATCGCCGGAGATATTTAAGAGCAGGTTGGACAGACACCTGGCAGGGATGGTCTAGATGCTGCTTGGTCCTGCTGTGAGGGCAGGGGACTGGGCTCAATGACCTCTCGAGGTCCCTTCCAGGTCTAATGTCCTGTGATTCCAAGATTTTTAGGAAGCTGATCGAAGTGAAGAGGCAGGTCAGAAAAGACAAAAGAATAATTGAGGCGGCGGGAATTGGAGGGGGGAATCTCTGCCGTGGGAAAATGCTGCAGATATTATGGTGCACGCATGAAAGTCACTTCAGTGTTGAATGAATGAGGCTAAGTATCTATGGGCAGCAGAGATCAGAATTCGTATCCCAGCAGTGGAGTGCTCCGGTTATCTGCAACATGCTGATTTGTATGTGCATCTCAGCTCCCTCCCCTCCCCGCACAATGAATCGGGCACTATGCACGGTGTCTGCCTGCCTCAAGCCAGAGATTTATTACAACAATCAGAAGCACAAGCTCAGCAGGCCCAGCCATGGCGAGGGGCCGCTTCCCTGCTTGTCTCCAGGGACAGCTCCCGTGCCTGGCTGGGCACTGCCTATTATGCACTATTTGCATTGCCGCGTAGCCTGGAGGCCCCAGCAGCCCCCTAGCTCTGGGCACGGTACAAACGCGACGAAGAGACGGTCCCTGCCCCAAAGGGCTAAGATCCATCCCCCCCAGTACAGCATTCTCCACGTGGGAGGGGTAGAGCAGGT
Organism: Pelodiscus sinensis; assembly: GCF_052426305.1. Taxonomy (NCBI): domain Eukaryota; kingdom Metazoa; phylum Chordata; order Testudines; family Trionychidae; genus Pelodiscus; species Pelodiscus sinensis. Next base: position 5,913,048 of record NC_143056.1, read on the forward strand.
GTCGGGAACACCTACGTTCCCCAGAACTGGGTGAGAGGAGAGAGGCTAACATAAGAACATAAGGACATAAGAATGGACAGACTGGTCAGACCAACGACCCATCCAACCCAGTGTCCTGTCTGCTGACAGTGGCCAATGCCAGGTGCCCCAGAAGGAGTGAACACAACAGGGAATCATCAAGCGATCCCTCTCTTGTCACCCATTTCCAGACAAACAGAGGCCAACGACACCATTCCTGCCCATCCTGGCTAATAAGCAACTGATGGACCTAGCCTCCATGAATTTATCTAGCTCGTTTTTGAACCCTGTTAAAGTCCTAGCCTTCACCACATCCTCTGGCAAGGAGTTCCACAGGTTGACTGTGCACTGCGTGAAGAAACACTTCCTTTTGTTTGTTTTAAACCTGCTGCCTATTCATTTCATTTCTCTAGCTGAGGCCAGGAAATGAACAAAACCTATGCCCTTCCCAAGGCCGGCATTCTAGAATCGCCTTTCCGTTGCACAGCTGAGCACTTACACACACACACACACACCTCTCCACGTGGGTTAAAGTCGCACAACAGGTTCATAAGGTCAAATATATATATATATATATATATATACACACACCTGACAGTCAGGCACTAGCATGTGCCATCGCCACAGAACCCATGGGCCAGGCTGAACTTCTAAATAAATCAATGTCCATTTAGCATTACCTTCAATGGAACACAGTCACGCCTGTCATGACAAAGTGTGTCTATTTCTACAACTCCCCAATGCCCAAGGCAAAAAGTCCTCACCCCTAATATAAAATTCCAAGAGGACACGCCACAGGAAAAAATTAAGTGACAGAAGACAACCGCCCCCGAATACATGCAGTAATCCCCTTGAGATGCCTCTCCACTAAATATCTGTAAAGCCCAGTCCTGCTATGTGAATAATTTTAATACATTCACACATGGTTCTGAACTATTAAGTCATGGAACTTGCAAGTTAATTTATCACAGGCAGCCATGTGAGCCAAGTCCAAATTCCCACCCACAGCCTGTGGACAAGAAATCTCTCTCCGTCCGTCCTGGCAGTGAGTAAAACAATTGTCACCTCTTTTTGTACTTTCCTTGTCTTCCAGAAATGAGAAAAAAATGTTGTTTTCCTCACAATGTGTAGTCTAAGCACCTAAAATTGTTCCCCAGAAGACATACTTCAGCCTATCCTGCCACATTTCTGAATTCCCAATTCACTTAAGCCACAGCCACTGGGACAGAAATGCTTCTGGTCAATTCTGCGGAATAGTTTGGACTGCCTAATCTGGATTCCTGAGCTGCCGGGTGTGTGGAAGTTAAAAGCACCATTATCTAAACTGACAGTCTATGTTCTCTGTGCTTTCACTAACTGAAAGAGAAAGGGGACATTAACCGTATCAGCAGAGATTAAATGATAGGGCAAAGGGTCAGAAATAGGACATGCTAAAGCCATTCAAATTAGCGTCACTTGGAAGACAATGCTGTTGATGCTTGAAGAGAATGTATGTGAACGAGCCACCTGCCAGTGTAAGCTCTGATCTGAATCCAAATGGAGCATATTTGCCATTCCTGAAGCATTCGCAATAGGTCTCTCCAATGCCGACTGCTCACCACTTTAACACCGGCCGCTAGTTTTTCTTTATTTTTCAGCTTCAAGTTACACCAAACAAGTGAAGAGCGAGATGAATTTAAACCAATGTAGCACAGTGAGTTGGGCCACATTTCTCCACTAAGGGCTTGTCTACACTACGGAATTAAGATACCTTAAGCCAACACATACTCCCGCAAGAGTTTCAGAGCCATACTCTGCTCCTTCTGTTGGAGGTGCTTGTCCTCACCGGGAGCGCTTCCACCGATGGAAGTGCTGCAGTGACAGCTCGAACGGGCCCCTCCCCATCCTGGGGGCTGACAGCCTGAACTGTCAGCCCAGTTGAAGGCTCACAGCTGACGTGTGGGGCTGGCAGGTTCCTTGCAACACAGCAGCCAGCATGCGAATGATCAGCTGGAACCAGGCTTCTTGGGGCTGACAGCACTGCAGCAGTAGCTTTAAGAGACCCATCTGCAGGCGTTGCTAGGCTCCCAGCTCTGGGGCAGAGAGACCACCAGCAGTGAAACTGACATTCTTGTCAGTTTCCTGGCTGCTCTTATTTCACCTTTTGTCTCTGTCCATGTCAGCCCCAGGCAGAGTATGATCCAGCTGTGAGTCCCTCATGAAACTGCCAGCCAACAGGCAATGCAAGCAGTGTCTCCGAGGACACTGAGTCACTCAAACTCCATCTACATAAGCCAAGCATGGAGGCGGAGAGAAGTCGATGTCGCGGGTGGCTCACAAGCAGGAGGAGGTATATTTTAACATAGACACAGAGTTAGGTGGACATACGGTGCCTTACACCAACCTAGCTCTGTAGTGCAGATCGTGCCGGAGACTTTTAGTAACCCATATGCAAGCTCTCTCTCTTTCCCTCCCCATTCTGACTTTCTCTGCTATTTATTTGTACCCTGGACTCCCTTGCTCCATTCATCTGAAGAAGTGGGTTGCACCCACAAAAGCGGATGACACCATCTACATTTTTCGTTAGTCTCTAAGGGTATGTCTAGACTGCGTCCCTCTGTCGGCAGAGGGCTGCGGATTAGGCAGGTTGACATTGCCACAGGGATTTAAATATCCCGTGCCTAATTTGCATAAAAATGGCCACCATGTTCTGCCGACTCAGCACTTTGTCGGCAGAGCGGCAGTCTAGAGGGGGATCTGTGGAGAAAGAAAGCCTTTGTCGACAGATCCTATAAAACTCCTTGCAGGAGGCATAAGGGATCTGTCAAAAAATATTTCAATCCCTGCCTCATTTGCAATGTCGACCTCCCTAATCTGCATCCCTCTGCCGACAGAGGGATGTAGTCTAGACATACCCTATGATGCTGCAGGACCATTTGTTGTTTAATTTTTTTTCATCTGCAAGCTATTTGTCCAGTCCCATAGAATTGGAGTACAAACTGGGAACAAGACCCCTGTCTTGCCCAGAGTATTATTTATTTCTGTTGAGCTCATAACATACAGCCCAGCCCGTCAAACTGCCGGATCTGTCCCACGGCTGGGGAAGCCTCAGGCAGGCATCCTTTCTGCGGCACCCCTGCATGCTCGCTCCAAGTGGCCAGCTGTGGGGACCACATGCTCTCAGCACGCTGAGACCCCCAGGACTTTAACAGGGCTCATAAGAGCCAGATAAATTCATGGAGGTTAAGTCCATTCATGGCTATTAGCCAGGATGGGTAGGAATGGTGTCCCTAGCCTCTGTTTGTCAGAGGCTGCAAATGGATGATGAGAGAGGAAATGTAATTCCCTGTTCTGTTCACTCCCTGTGGGGCACCTGGCATTGGCCACTGCTAGCAGACAGGACACCGGGCTATATGGACCTTTGGTCTGACTCAGTGTGGCCGCTCTTATTCCCTCCAGCTGATCATCGGATGAAGTGGGTTTTGCCCACGAAAGCTCATGATACTATCTACATATTTTTGTTAGTCTCTAAGGTGCCACAGGACCACTCGTTTTTAAAGTTACAGACTAACACAACAACCCCTCTGCGAGTACCCAAGGAGCGTGAATGGGGCTTGGGATGGGAACGGAGGCTATTCTGCTGGTGAAATCTTATATGTATGTATTAATTGGCTGGCTGAAATACTGAGTGTTTATTTTAAACACCGCTAATCTTTAGGTATACCTTTACCTTCTAAGGACATCTGTCAACAGCTGACAATCCCAAGTCCGTAACAGACCATTTGTATATTTCTATTACAAGTATATATTAAAGATGCCCTCCAGGTTATGACGTCTGTTTTGTCTTCCATAACCCAAACTCAGAGCCTCACATTTGTGCCTTTGTTCAGCTACTTCTAGCACCAAAAGTTGGTGCTCATCAGGGCACTGAAGTGCAGGAAGGGAAACAAAACCAGAAGGGCCCTGGTAGGTAAATAAAAAAAAAGGAACTAAGTTAAAGTAAGCTTCAGCATTAAAGTGTGTTTATAGATGCACAGCTACAGCCTGTTGATAATTATGCGGGATTAAGAATTTATTGTTAATTTTTTGTTTCACTTCACCTTAAAATATGAAGTTTGAACTTGTTTTGTTAAAGTTATAGGAATGGGTTATAAAATCAAAGTAAAGTACTGCCATCTACAGGGGAAACGTTGTACAGCAGAAAAGCACTAGCCAGGCAGCGCCCCAGTTTCAAAGAAGAGGTGTAGTGCAAACAGGGACTAACTTTGGGGTTTACAGTTTGCTGACACGCACACTGCCGTTCTGAGGGTGAACAACTCAGTCTCTTTCCAGAATTAAACATTTACAATCCGATGCACAGCATCTTGCTGCAAAGGCGGTTAATTAGTTACTGCTTTTATAAGTATCAGAGGGGTCGCCGTGTTAGTCTGAATCTGCAAAAGCGGCGAGGAGTCCTGTGGCACCTTATAGACTAACCAAAGTGTTGGAGCATAAGCTTTCGTGGGCAAAGACCCATTTCATCAGATGCATGCAGAAAGCTTATGCTCCAACACTTCTGTTAGTCTATAAGGTGCCACAGGACTCCTTGCCGCTTTTGCTTTTATGAGGTAAAACGATCCATCCACCCACTGCTGTAAGTACATTCAAGATTTGCCCTTCAAGAGCAGCTAGAGGCACAATTTTAGGCCAGCCCAGCTGCTTGGCAAGATGCTGAGCTATTGTATTTCCGATCAGAGGAGATACGGGCTCCGACCTGCTGTAGGGCACTCAGCTTCATGGTGGATGAAGGGTGGAGGTGAATGTGTCCACTGCCCATATTCTTTAATAGGCAGCACAGATGCATCTCCTGATACAAAAGCTAGAGACCACATTTACCTACTTCATACCCAATAAAACACACAATGGGACGGAGGGGTCAGTCGGAATACGCACAATCTGGATCAGCAACAAGTCTAAACTCTTCTGCTTCCCACAAAAGTTTGTTTTTTCATCCACGGGAAGAGGGCTCCAACTTTGACTCCTGATTATGACCATCTAGCTCTTTATCCTCTTGGTGGGGGAAGAATCCACATGTAGAGGCACTCTGGGAATTATCCAATAAGCACCCTCCTCTCGTCTTACCGAAGAGATAACACTTATTTTCCAGCAGACTGAACTGACACTGTACATGTAAAAATGGGTCCAGCCTTTGCAGCCCTGTCTACAGCTGAACTGCTAGGAGACCTGGTCTGCACAAGGCACCGCTGCCGGCAGCAAGACACATTTTTGCCATTGTGTCAATGAAACCTGCCAAAAGCAAGTTTCAATAAAGGGGAATGCAACAGAAATGAGTTTGCCTTTCTGGGGAACCCACAGCAAAAGCCAGCCTAAACGTTATCAGTCCCCCATGCCACAGTTTGCCCCAACAAGGCACAATAAGCTGCCCGGGGGGGGGGAGGAGGGAGGAAGAGAGAGATACTTTGCTTGGCAAGTGTCTGTCTGAAAGCATCACCCCTAACATCTCTCTCCAGGGGGCAGGAGTTGGGAATAATACAGCATTAAGTCTAAGGACTGGGCACTGACATCAGCTAGGTTTAAGAGTTTGTTACGATTTTATGTATCAAGAATCCTTGCAAAAAGTTTTAATCTCTTTTCCCTAGGTGGAATCACTTGTAGGGTAACATTTAACTAGTGTAAGTGGCATGGAAGGGCTTTTCTGCTCTCCTTAAAGGTGCAGAATTTAGATTTTAGAAAGACAACTGAAGAACACAGGGAGGGAAAAGAAGCCAAATGGACTGGTGGTTTATAATTTACAGAAGTAGCCACCACAGTTCCTCCTAACAACATTTTTAAAAAGCTGAACACTTGTGATGAGAAATATTGAAAGTGTAAATCTCAAAGTAAATTAGTTCCGTTAATATATCTAGATGCTCACAACTGTCAGAAATACTGCTCCAAGTCCTGCATTACCACTGGACAGTCTCATTGCCCTGACAAATTACAATGCAGCTGTAGTCACTGAATGCTTCTATGGGAGGCAGGGACGGGGGAAAAGCATCTATTCCTCCCATGTTGGCCTAGCCAGAGTAGGGAGGATTTTCACAAGAACTCAGCAGAGATTTAATTCTGCTCCCATTAAGATCAATGGGAGCTTAAGGGTTTGTCTACACAAGAAAATTTACCAGAATAGATGTAGTCATATTATATATTTCCATGTGTGAATGTTTATTCTGGAGAAAGAGCCTCCACACCAAAAGTTATCTATAACACTACAGTGGTATAATTATGCTGGTAGGTTTCTCCTTGTAGGTAAGCCTTAAATTACCAAATTCTGTGCATTATAGTTTAATAAAATTACATCTCAAAGGCAAACTCACAATTGCATACTAGATGTGCAATCCATGATGGCCATGTTTTTGGCAAACAAGCTCAGTAAATGCCCTGCCTTATACTGTTAAATCTTAATCCCTACAAAGTAATCCATGACAGAGGGTTAAGCAATGGTACTAAAGAAACACATACGCTTTTGAAGTTTGAAATACTGCCACATTTTGTAATATGTAACTAATATAACTATGTGATACACTCGGAACCTTACTTAGGCAGTACTACAGATCTCAAAGCCAACCACTCATGGATTTAAGATGGCACAATCTAGCTAGTATCTATTTAAAAACTATGGAACCGAAGCAAATAAATTAAATCTCTTGAAATATTCATTTAGAACCAAGATAGACATTAGCAATCAAAGCTGACCTGTCCAGCATGTTACAAGGACTATTTTAAACTCACCAGACAGTCATATTTTGACATTTCAATTATTAACATTGGAAATAAACACACAGGCTACGTCTACACTGGCCCCTTTTCCGGAAGGGGCATGTAAATTTCACCAGTCGTCGTAGGGAAATCCGCGGGGGATTTAAATATCCCCCGCGGCATTTAAATAAAAATGTCCGCCGCTTTTTTCCGGCTTTTAAAAAAGCCGGAAAAGAGCGTCTACACTGGCCCCGATCCTCCGGAAAAAGTGCCCTTTTCCGGAGGGTCTTATTCCTACTTTGAAGGAATAAGACCCTCCGGAAAAGGGCGCTTTTTCCGGAGGATCGGGGCCAGTGTAGACGCTCTTTTCCGGCTTTTTTAAAAGCCAGAAAAAAGCGGCGGACATTTTTATTTAAATGCCGCGGGGGATATTTAAATCCCCCGCGGATTTCCCTACGACGACTGGTGAAATTTACATGCCCCTTCCGGAAAAGGGGCCAGTGTAGACGTAGCCACAGAGTTAAGTGGAAGAATCTAGCACATGTCAGGGGCCATCTTGTTATTCAGGTTTTGCACTGAAAGGTATCAGGTGTATTTGGCATACAGAAGTGAAATGCAAGTACTGATATTGTGTAACAGGGCCTACCTGCCTGAGACCTGTGAACTATTTAGCCCAGCCAAATTAGGCCTTAGGATAAGTTAGTGTAAGTAAGTTGTTAAGAAACCTGTTGAGCTTGCGTCTAGGTTTGTGATATGCTGATGTTTTGAAAATAACTGCAGAGTGATAAGGGGACGTAAATGCTAATGAGCATAATGGAAGCTAACACGTTAGCCTATGCAAAACAGTGAGGTGGGGAAGTGCAAATAAGAAAAAGGGGTTAAAACCTTCATAAACAGGAGTGTACCCCAGTGGGCATCAGACACATCAGCAATGCTGTCTCCTGCTTTGTGCGCCTTGGCAAGGGGAGACCACCAGATGATGGCCACTAGTAGGGAGACTGATGCTGATTGCAAGGATGAGCACTAACACGTCAGGGCTTTCTGCAAGGCCTGAGGTATGCAAATGCCATGCATTGTCATGCTTGGTCCCGCCTTTATCAAACTGCGTATTACACGTATTACAGAATGTGTGTAATATTGGGTTAGCTAATAAAAGTAAAAGAAAGAAAAAAAACCGCTCTTGGATCTCTGTTCCACACCATGGGGTGGGCTCTCTTCTCTTGATAACCTCTCTACTATAGTCAAACTGGAAGGCTGAACTCTCCCCGATTATAGTAGGTGTAAACCTTCACCTTGGAGGTGGGAAATTAGTTAACTCCAAATGTATCGATAAGGCCACAAAACCAAATGCAGAATAAAAGCCAATCAAGACCCATCTCAAGCACAAACTCTTTATGAAGTATACATAGGTATCGGCTCTTAATTTAGGTGAAATTCAGTGAGGATAAGGCGTTTCCTCTTCAGGAAAAGTGGTTTATCTTCAGCTTCCTTCGCGCTTTCCACTTCAAACAGGTGTCTTTATGGAATGTTTGGATCAGATTTGTCTGAACTCGGCACTCTACGTGCCTGATTCATGAGTGCATCCCCCACCCCATGCAAATGAATGGAGCATGACATCAGTCTAGGTTACATTTCAGTCCCATTTTTAGCTCTCTTTTGGTGAGGCCCCTTTGTTAATATTTACCAATCACGTTTGTCCTCCGAGCTGGATTCTGCCTGAAGTTCTACAGTGACTGATCCACTTTCTCCTTATGTCTCTTCCTGAATTCACCATCTAGAGGACATTCCGTAGATGTGCCATGAACAGCTTTGAAGGCAGCTTCTTTGAGCTAACTGACGCTCACTCTCTCCTCTCCAGAGGATCAGATAACATAGCCAAAGATCTCACAATGGGAAATTCTGTAAAAGATTTCAAATCAAACACGAGTTTTTAAACGGCCCACGTGTATTTAAACACTCGCTCTGGATTTTGTCTGGCACTACAACCCGCAAACCTCGCTCAGTGATTCTTAGCCGGGGTCCAGGGCCCTGCGCATGTCTCAGGGGACTCTCCAAGCAGGACCAGCGTGAAGACTGCTGGGGCTCAGGGCAGAAAGCCAACGTCCCACCACACGGGGCTGAAGCCTGGGGGCCCTGAGTCCCGCTGCCCAGGACTAAAATCAAAGCCTGAGCAACTTAGCTTCCTGGGGGCCCTTGTGGCCTGGAGCCGTAGTCAATCGCTGTGCTTGCCTAAAGCCGATCCTGGCTTTTATATGCAGAAAACCAGTTCCTGTGTCACAGGTGGGCAGTGGAGTTTTTATAGCATATGGGGTTGGGCGGGGGGGGGGGGGGGAGAGAGAGAAGAGAAAAAAAGGCTGCGAATGCCTGCTCTAACTAGTATGAACAAAGTCGCTAAGGGCCTGATCCATAAACAGGCATCAATGCTAAGTTGTACTGAGTTCATTCCATTGACTACTATGTCTAGCAAATGTCAGATGGTCTTAAGCGTTATTCCTAAAGGGAATATAGTGAAACGCCTGGTAATGACTAGCTCTAACAGGTAATTCCAAGTTATAAACCAGGTGTCCTTAACATTTCCAGTAGAAGTGGGCCTTATCCTCCCTGATTGGATCCACCTTGTCATCTCCAGCCTGATCCTGGCCTGCATATTTATACCTGCCTCTGGAAATTTCCACTGCATGCATCTGACGAAGTGGGTCTTTGCCCACAAAAGCTTATGCTCCAACACTTCAGTTAGTCTATAAGGTGTCACAGGACTCCTCGCCGCTTTTGCAGATTCAGACTAACACGGCTACCCCTCTGATAACGTCAAATATTATTGCGCCTAAGATATCCAACAGTAACAAAACACCACCCTGCATCAGCTGTTGGTTTTGCCTCAATGCTTTTTGGAGATGTGGCACTGTTTCTACAGGCGACTTATCAAGTTGGAATTTGCTAGGATTTGCTGTAAGAAATTACAAGACAGCATGTCAGAGAACGGAGATTTTCCGGAGCAATAATGAAACTAGACTTGCCTCATAATTTACTAATAAAGCATCTGTCAAGGTAAGTAGAACGTGCAAAATGTTAACTAAAGCATTTTATTACGTGAGCAAACAACTCAGGCCTTGCCAACTATAGTTTTCTTCCAAAAAATAAACTTTACCATAGATCATGGAATCATAGGACGGGAAGGGATCTCTAGAGGTCACCTCATCCAGTCCCCTGCACTCATGGCTCGCCTAAGCATTATCTAGAAGACCGTGCCTGACAGATGTTTGTCTAACCTGCTCTTAAAAACCTACAGAGGTTAAGGTGAACAATTTTCCCCCTCCTCCTTATAACAATCTTTAATATAGTTGAAAACTGTTATGTCCCCTCTTCATCTTCTCTTCTCCAGAGTAAACAAACCCAATTTTTCAATCTTCGCCCATTAGTCTTGTTTCTAAACTTTTAATAATGTTTGTTATTCTTCTCTCCAGTTTGTTCACATCTGTCCTGAAATCTTTTCAAAACATCTATACTAGAAGCAGCTGAAAAGAAAGAGAGGAAGAAACAAAAGGAAAGTGGATCTCAGAAGAAACATGGAAAACTATAGATGAAAAAGCCAAACAGGTGTAGCACTACATGTGATTGAAGAAACAAATCAAACCTACATGAACCTTGACAAAGCAGATAAGAAAAAATGCAAACAAGATGAGCAAAATTGTATAAAGGTTGGTAAAGCTCAGGAAGCAGGGAAAAGAAATGATACAAGAACAGTCAACACAATCTTGAAACAGTTAACAGGATATGGATCAAAATTCAGAAGAGTCCCAGTGAAAGGGAAACAAGGGGAAATTCTGAAAACATAGGAGGAACAAGAAAATAGATGGGTGGAACACTTCATAGAAGTTCTAACTGAGCCAGAACCAATTCCGAGACTGGAATTTAACAATGATAAACCTTCAGACTTAGAAACAGAACTGAAGTAAAAATTGAAGAAGTTAAAAATAACAAGGCATCTGGTTTGGACAGCACTCATCCTGAGGTGCTTAAATATGGCAATGAAGATGTGGAATCAGTCATCTGTTCACAGTGCAATAAAATACGGACAGGAGAAAGTGCCAGAAGAACAGACCAGCAGTATCACAATCAGATTAGATTATTATGATCAAAGAAAGGTGATCTAAGCAATTTCTCAACTTGGAGGGGGGGTGGGTAACGCTTCTATCAGGAAAAGTATTAGCAACAGGTCTTCCGGAACAGAATGAAAGGAAAGATGGATACTATCCTGTGGAAACAACAATCTGGATTTAGACAAGGGAGACTGTGTGCAGACTCTATTTCCACCCTGAGACAGATTACGGAGAACACAATTGAATTCCAAATCTTGCCATCAATTTGGTGGACTTTCACATCAAGACAGGTGGAAGGGAGGAGTGTGTCCTGTCTCCTCCTCTGTTCATACTAGTCATCAACTACGGACTAAAACGATGCAATAGTGATACATCTGACCTAAAATGTGACAATTCAAGGCTATCTGAGCTAGACTTTGCTGATGACATCGCTCATCGATGAAGATGCCAACAGATTACAAAAATGCACTAATCAAATAAAAGAAATAACGAAGATAGGTCTGAGATTCAATGTAAAATATTGTCCGTGGTTACATGGATAGCAAACTACATGCATTTTAACATCTCTAATTTGCAGACTTGAGAACTTATTTGATTATCTATTTTAAAAACATTTTATTTCACCTTTAAGCTTGATGTTTTGGAAAGTTAAAGTCCCTTTATTGGCACAATTAAATCACCCATCTCCAACTATTTAGGTAGGATATCAACCAAGAAGTTGACAGAAATACTATTTCCTCTAACGCTATTAAACTTTGTTAATAAGAGCCAATTTATACTATGAAATACAACGTCAGGGAGCTGGGTCACTTTGCTTATCCCAGACCTGTAACAAATACAGTTCCGGTTTGCAAAGAGGACTGCATGTTAATCTTGTTTCCTAACCAGCCTAAAGTCTTGGGCATGACTGTATAACTATACCAGTATATCTCTAAAAGTGCTGCATACTGCAGCACTGAGAACAGTGGCTGAATATTACTTCTGTCTCCCTGTACTCACCCACCAGCTCAAATTATTGTCAAGATTTCACAAAACTATCTCCAATAAAAAATACCCTGCTGTTTTTCTTCCTTCGGATGTTCAAGATGTGAATGTCCTCACTCCGATACTCCTCATCGTGTTTCTCCAGTGGAACCTTTTCCGACTCAAAGTCCATCTGAAGCAGCTGTTATTAAAGCATAAAGGGCAGTAAGCCAAATATTTCTAGGGAGATTGACATTTTAACATTTTTAAGTGGGTAATGATTTTTGATGGGGGGGTCTACTCAATTTGGAAAGTGGTTAAGGGCCACACTCTTCTATATTAGTGGAAATGGTATTGCATCTGGGGTGGAGGTTGGGTACAGAAGGGAGCATGGGGTAAGGGACTAGCATTGCAGGAGGCAGCAGGGGGGTCTGGGAGGGAGTTTGGGGGAAGGAGGAGGCTATGACCTGGGACAGGGATTGGGATGCAGGATCCAGGAGGGGATGTGGGCGCAGGAAAGGGTTCTGATCTGGAGGAAGGGTGTAAGAGAGGGTGCAGGGTCTGGGAGGGAGTTGTGACCAGGGCAGAGGTGCAGGAGGGGCTGCAGAGGGTTCGGACTGTGGCCTTGGGGAAGGGAGGGGACAGGGTGCCAGGGGTTTCCCAGCCAGCAGCTCACTAGGATCTCAGGACCTGCCAGGGCTCCACATGCTGCTCAAAGCGACTGCCTGCTGGTGCCAGAGTTTGCAACTTTTCACTGAGCATCCTGGGGGGGGAGAGGGGGGGCATGTGCTGCCTGCACAGTAAGCATAGTCCATGCAGCTCCTATTGGCTGGCTTCTGATCAATGGGCTATGAGGATTGTTCTGGGATGGGGATAGCGTGTGGACCCCCATGGGGCACAGACATGTACTTAGCCCCAGAAGCTGGCCACTTTGAGCAGCATTTGGGGCCGTAGCAGGCAGGGAGCCTGCCTGAGAGTCCTGTGGGGCCAAGAGACAATGATGGCCCAAAGCATCGTGGCAGGCTGGATCTGAAGGTTTGGTGGGGGGGGGAATCCAGACCGTGGGCCATATTTCGCCCACCTCCAATCTACACCATCGTTTTACAGCCCAAGCCCTGCAAGACCATGTCAGCTGACACAGACCAGCCACAGGGGTCTAATTGCTGTGTAGACACTCCCTGAGTAATTTAACAGCTTAAATCCCATTTTACAACCAGTGCACTGATTTAGGCACTTTGGCTCCTAAATCCCATTGGGCTTCAATTAGTGATGTTAAATTTCAACTAATCGAATAGTCGATAAGGACTAGCGTGGTGTTCCGCCTTTGAAATGTACAAGAGCCCCAGCACGGTCTCTTGTGCACTTCAAAGACTGAAATGCTGTGTGGAGCCTGGGGCCAGCAGGCAGTCCCCCGCTGACCCTGGGCTCCATGCAGGCGCTTCCACTTTGAAATGTACAATAGCCTCTGTACTATGCTCACAGTGAACACGAATTATCAAAAGCGCCAATGTAGAACTAAGGTGTTTTTAAAAAAACTTCTTTTCCCCCCAAAATCTGAGATAATTTAAATAAATACAGAGCTAGCACTACCAATAAACCAGAAGGTATAATTTAAATAACTGGCAACCAACTCTTTCCCCGCATCTGAAAAAGTTTGCTTGTTCAAAATTTCTACTTCATGCATCTGATGAAGTGGATTCCCACCCACAATAGCTTATGCCCAAATAATGAGTCAGTCTTTAAGGTACCACAGGACTCCTTGATGTTTTTGCTGAAACAGACTAGAAAGTTTTTCCTAATCACTAAACTAAATTTCTCTCATTGCAAATTAAGCCCATTATTTCTTACCCTATCTTCAGTGGACCTGGAGAATAAATGACCATATATATTCCTCTTTATAATAGTGATTAGCAAATTTGAAGACTGTTTTCAGGTCATCATCTTTTCCAAAGACTGAACAGGCCCAGGTTTTTCTTTTTTAAATCTTTTCTCAGAGATCAGGTTTTCTAAAACTTTTCTTATTTTTGTTGTTCTCCTCTGTGCCCCGAGTTGGACACAAAACTCCAGATGAGGCCTCACTATGTGTTGTATAGAGTGGCACCTTTATCTTCAATGCTGACAATACTGTTATTACGCCCCAAAATATTAGTCTTTTTCACAACTGTCACAGTGTACACTCAGATCCCATTTGTGATCCACTATAACCTCCAGATTCTTTATAGCAGTACTCCACCAACTCAGCTATTCCCCACTACAAACATACTTGATTTGTCCTATGAATTGTACTTACACAGAACGGATCTAATCTGAGGATTTCAACTGAATCATTACATAGTCCTTATATACACAAAGCACATAAGATGGCAAAGGATACTTACCTCAAAGTATTTTCTCTCAATTTCTGGATTTTTGCCCATAGTCCTTTGTTCGTAACAGCATATGATACAGGTATCAGGACCTGAAAGGTCTTTCAGGGTCTTCAGCAGTGGCTCTAATGACTGCTCAAAAAAAAAAAATTAAGCATTTGCCACTTAGACTTGAAGTTCACTTTACCATTACTACATTCCATAACTAGAGACAGATTTCACTGGACTGTACTCATTTTATTTTTCAGACAGCTAATTATATTTAGTACAGTACTTAGGGCAAGTGACAGGTAAGTTGCAGAAAGGAAGAATGAGAAAAGTTACAGTATCAGATTGCTTAGAAAAATAGCATTTTACCCATTTTACATATATAGATAATTTTTATCTATAAGCCTGTATGTCATTTTATCTATAAGCAGTTATATCATCTCAGGCAAGGACACACTACACTGTTAAAGTAGCTATTTCCTGGAAATGTGCCAGATTAATTTTTGTTCATAACAATATATTGGACTTACAGACACCTGTTTTCAAAAATAAAAAACTATTTAACCAGACTTATTTTGAAAATGTGGTTTAGGGCCAGCCAGTGCTCTGTGAAAAAAAAAAGGGGGGGGAGGCTCAGAGTTGTAAGGCAGAGGATCTTGAGACTAGTGAGAATAGACTAAAGATGAACAAACTAAATGCAGGATAAGGAACACTGAGAGACTCCTAGAGACTGCTCCTCCAACCTAAGTCTTGTGCTAGCCTCATCTCACGTGTACCCCAAAGAGAGATTTCTGCAGAAAAGGATGGGCCAGAAGGGCTACTTTCTGAAGCATGGTTTCTCCTCCCAAGAGACGCATGAAAAATCCATGCGATAATGCTACGCCTGTCAGAATCATAAACGTCCACTGAGGTGCAGTGAAACTCTCCAATATCAGCTACAGGTTGAACCTCTCCAATACAGCACCCTTGGGACCTGACTGGTTCTGAATGAGAGAATTTTCTGGATTATGGGAAGTTAATATTGTTTAGCAGCATTACCAACACTTCCACTGCTTACTGTGCAGCTAGCGGACATTTAGGAGTAAATTAGAGCTAAATAACAGCACAGAACACTGAGAACCAGGACTGCGCGCTGTAAACAAACTTTATGGGACAGCAGGAAACTTGGCCACACCCATGAAAAGGGGACATCCGGTGAACTAACATCATTTTGGATGACATGTTTTTTGGCCACACCCATGAAAAGGGGACATCCGGTGAACTAACATCATTTTGGATGACATGTTTTTTGGCCACACCCATGAAAAGGGGACATCCGGTGAACTAACATCATTTTGGATGACATGTTTCTGGACGAGAGAGTTCTGGATTAGAGAGGTTCAACCTGTAGCAGTATCTCATGTCCCTACAACTCCACGGAAAAAAAGATTAGGCACAATTCTGAATTAACTGATCTCAAAAGCCCTGGTTCAGGCTTCAGACCACATGACCCTAAATGTGTTATCTGCTCAATATACCACTGTCAACTAATGTTCTTCTGAGCCACCCAGACTGAAAACTAGAAGCTATTATTTATTTAGATCTTAAAGATCTTAATACAAATAGCAGAGTTTCTCACACCAAATCAAAAATCCCCAGGTCCTTTCCCGATCAAACTATTTCTACAGTTCTCAAATAGTTACCTCCTCATAGTAAATGCAATCTGCCATAAGTATGTAGTCTGGTGCAGGCAGAAATTCTTTTACATCTTCACCCCTAGAAAAAAGTGAATAGGTAAATATACAATGCAAACTTTAATTATACAACAAAACAGTATTTTTAAGTGTAACAATTAGTGCAAAAATCTATACAACTTTCAGCTAAATCCTCAACTAGTTATTCCACTGCATATTTTAGGGGAATTTTTCATGTTTACATGTGATCTGTCACACCATGTCTAAACCATATGTCTAAACATATTTGACATTTCAACCAGAAAGGACACTGTCTCAACGACTTAATTACCTGAATCCTGCTTCAGAAGCCTTTTAAATCTGCACTTGAAAGGGAATCCTCTGAACTGTCATTCATGCTAAAATTCGACACTCTACGCGGGGGGTCTCAACAAAGATTCTAGCTATCTTACCCATTACAACGATAGCTTCCCCAATTAGCACCTCTAATACCATTAGCTCACAGACATTTACCTTCCCCCCCGCATCCCACTTCTGTTCTGAAATTTGATTTGTCCTTTTCAAGTGTGTTCATTTTTTTTAATTGTATCCTTTGATATATATGGTTGTGACTATTTTCTTCCACTATTTGATCTGAGGAAGTGGGTCTGGCCCACGAAAGCTCATCATCTAATAAACCATCTTGTTAGTCTTTAAAGTGCTATATAGTCCTGTATTTTGTTTCAGCTACACCAGACTAACACGGCTACATTTCTATCACTATTTGACAGTGTATCTGTTATCTCTTGCCTTAAACTTAAAGACTGCAAACTCCATGAGGCAAAGCTGTCCTTTTGTTGTGTTTGCACAGTGCCTAGCCTGTGATCAGTGCTCCTATATGCTCTGATAAGACAATTATTTAATCATAAAAATCTACAACAATTATGTAGGTTAAATATCAAGATTAAAAGATTATACAAACCATTTCAGTACCTTGGCTTGAACTGAGCCTGTGACAAGATGCTTGTTCTTTTCAATATTAACATTCAGCAAATCCTGAAGTTCCTCAAGATCAGTGACCGTAACATCTGCCCTACAAAAAAAAATTATTTAATTCATAGAAAGCCCCAGAAAGAACATTAAGACTCCTTATTAACATTTGAAAATAAACATATCTGTAATCTTTCATTCCTTATGGAAAGCTACTGATGACTAAACTAATGACTTAATATGTACTGAATTCCTTCAGCAACACACACTCCTGTTCTGATGAAAAGAAAAACTGGCTCACAAAATGAAAAGAAAGAATTTAAGAGGAGTAGACCAAAAAACAGGATTCTTCTACATTTGCTATAAAGTGGGATCCCTTTATAAAAATAACAAGAAGTCCTGTAGCACCTTAAAAACTAAAACTTATTCGGGAATAAAGCTTTTGTTGACTGGAGCCCACTGCAAAGCTTATGCCCAAATAAATGTGTTCTTCTTTAAGTTGTCAAAGGATTCCTAGTTGTTTTTGCTGAAAGAGAATAACAGGGCTGCTCCTCTCAAACTTGTGTTAAAATAGTGATATTTACATTCAAATCCCTACCTCTGTTTTAAACAGCCACCTTGAAGCTCCCCTGGGGGGGGGGGGGGGGGTTCCAATGTAAATTTGCATAACTTCAATTAAAGGCCCATCTTTAGAAATTGGCTGGGTTTTATTGCTCCCTTTGCTGGTTACTCAGCATAGTCTACACTAGGGTTCCCCCTAAGCTGTGCATTTGTGCAGCCACTCAGGAGAGATTTAAATGCTGTTGGCTGTGCCAACAGCTAGATTTTTATTTCTACTGGTGGTGCACATTTGCACATGTCTCAGTACACATAGGAAAAATTATTCCACACATGGGATAGAAAAAAAACAACCACACATGGTTGGAAAAGATGAGGGAACACTGGTCTACACTGCAAAAACTAAAACCACACACACACACATGCAACTGGCCCAAGTCGGCTAACAAGCACTCATGGGGCTCAGGGTGCAAGGCTAAAATTGTTAAGAGTCTGGCACCAGCTAGAGCCTGGAGCTTCATGCCTCTGCCCAGGTTGCAGGAATGTCTACACTCAACGTTTCAGCCCAAGTCGGTTGACCAGGGCTCTGAGTAGGGATGTTAAATTGTAATTGACTAATCAAATAGTCGATGCATCGACTACTCGATTCGAGAGGGCGCCTCGGCCTCTGAAGTGCAGCAACAGCCCCTAGAGCTTTTGCCACACTTTAAAGGCAACAGCGCCCCGTGGAGCCCAGGGTCAGCTGGGCCCCAGGCTGCAGGGGGCATTTCAAAGCAGCCCTGCCGCAGGGAGCCAGGAGTCTGGCCCAAGGCTCCATGCGGGGCTGCTGCTTTGAAGCACCCCTCCTCCTTTTCCCGTGGAGAGGGAAGGGGGTCACAGTGAGGGCAGCCCGCAGAGGGTCACAGTGGGGGCAGGGGGACCCCCCCAGCAGAGGGGAGGGGGTCACAGTGGGGGCAGGGGGACCCCCCCAGCAGAGGGGAGGGGGTCACAGTGGGGGCAGGGGGACCCCCCCAGCAGAGGGGAGGGGGTCACAGTGGGGGCAGGGAGTCCCCCCAGCAGAGGGGAGGGGGTCACAGTGGAGGCAGGGGGACCCCCCCAGCAGGGGGAAGAGGGTCACAGTGGCGGCAGGGGGACCCCCCAGCAGGGGGAAGAGGGTCACAGTGGGGGCAGGGGGACCCCCCCAGCAGGGGGAGGGGGTCACAGTGGGGGCAGGGGGACCCCCCCCAGAAGGGGGGAAGGGGGTCACAGTGGGGGCAGGGGGACCCCCCCCAGCAGGGGGAGGGGTCACAGTGGGGGCTGGGGGACCCCCCCAGCAGAGGGGAGGGGGGCACAGTGGGGGCAGGGGGACCCCCCCCAGCAGAGGGAGGGGGGCACAGTGGGGGCAGGGGGACCCCCCCCAGCAGAGGGAGGGGGGCACAGTGGGGGCAGGGGGACCCCCCCCAGCAGAGGGAGGGGGGCACAGTGGGGGCAGGGGGACCCCCCAGCAGGGGGAGGGGGTCACAGTGGGGGCAGGCCCCCCCGCAGAGGGTCACCCGTGGACTAGCCTGCCCCATAAGCGGCTGCTTGTCGGACCGACTCGCCCGATTCCGGGCCCCGCGGCGGGTTTCTCCGGCGTCTCCCCCGCCCCCAGCCCGAGCCAGGCCCCCAGGGGGCGCCCCCCGCCGCCCGGCCCTACCCCAGCGTGGCCGCCATGATGCCCACGGCGCCGGTGCCCGCGCCCAGCTCCAGCGCGGTGCGGCGGGGCAGGGGCAGGCCCAGGGCGCCGCGCTCCAGGCACTTGGCCAGCACCAGGGCGGCGTCCCACACCACGGAGCCCACCCCGCCCGCGCCGCGCTGCTGCAGCCGCAGCGCCGAGCCGTCCCGCCGCCACAGCGCGCGCTCGAAGCCCGCCCGGCCCGCCATGGCCTGAGGCACCGCCCCGCGGGCCCCGCCCCGCCTGAGGCCCCGCCTCCCGCCCCCTGTGGGCCCCGCCCCGCCTGAGGCACCGCCTCCCGCCCCCCTGTGGGCCCCGCCCCCCGAGGCACCGCCTCCCGCCCCCCTGTGGGCCCCGCCCCCCGAGGCACCGCCCCCCGCCTCCCTGTGAGCCCCGCCCCGCCTGAGGCACCGCCTCCCGCCCCCCTGTGGGCCCCGCCCCCCGAGGCACCGCCCCCCGCCTCCCTGTGAGCCCCGCCCCGCCTGAGGCACCGCCTCCCGCCCCCCTGTGGGCCCCGCCCCCCGAGGCACCGCCTCCCGCCCCCCTGTGAGCCCCACTATGACCCTCTTCCCTCTGCTGGGGGGGGCCTGTCCCCACTATGACCCTCTTCCCTCTGCTGGGGGGGGCCTGTCCCCACTATGACCCTCTTCCCTCTGCTGGGGTAGGTGTGTCCTGCCCCCACTGCAACCAACTCCCCTCTGCTGGGGGGGGTCTCCTGCCCCCAGTCACCCTCTGCTGGGGGGGTCTCCTGCCCCCAGTGACCCCCCCTCCCTCTGCTAGGGGGGGCGGTCTCCTGTCCCCACTGTGACCCCCTGCACTCCCCGTCAGGCTGCCCTGCTCCAGACGCTGCCCTGCCACCCCCTGCAGCTCTCCCGTCCCCTTCACCGGAGGGGTGGTAGCGCCTGCCCCAACTGCAATACCCGTGGTGCCCTCTGCACACCCCTACCACCAGCACAGCGCCCCTGCCCTTCCTGGGTGCCAGACACTGCCCCCCTCACCTAACCCCAGACCGTCCCCCATCCCCTTCCCCTCCTACCACCAGCACAGCGCCCCTGCCCTTCCTGGGTGCCAGACACTGTCCCCCTCACCTAACCCCAGACGGTCCCCCATTCCCTTCCCCTCTACCATTGGGCTCATGCCCCTAACTGTATCCCTGCCTCCGATGCAGTGGGGTTTTTGCCCACAATAGCTGATGCCCAAATAATTCTGTTAGTCTTTAAGGTGCCACAGGCTGCCTTGTTGTTTTTGCAGCTAGACTAGCATGGCTACCCCTGCGATAATTGCGTCAGTTGTAATTTGTTGGTCAAACTTTTTACCTGGATGCCTCCTAGTTATTGTACAGTCCCCCTTACTGCAGCTCTCACTCTGTTTTTATCCCCATAACACCCCTGCAAAGGAAGTGTTGCTATTAACCCCCTTCTACAGAAAGTCAAAGGCACTGAGTGACATGCCCAAGGTCAGAAAGAAAATCTGTGGCAGCATAGGGTATTGAACCAGGAGCTTCTAAGTCCTAGTGCTCCTAGTGCCTTGACCACTGGACTATCTTTCCCATCTGCTCTCAAATCTTACTTCATTCCACATTTTCTCCTATTTCCTAGTTGTTGACTCAGCACATAGTTGCTAGAAGTAATTCAGGGTAGCTACTGCGGACGAAGGGATGGTAGCCACCTCTTGTTCATGTTCGGCAGAGCCAACCCCTACTGCCACTGCACCAGCCAGCTCCATCCCCAGGTCTCACAGCCAACACACTTAGAGGAGAGTTCCTACCTGTAATCAGTTTCCTGGCTCTCAGCACGCATAGCTGAGTGCTTCCTCTGTGCATCACAGCTTCCAAAC
This sequence comes from Pelodiscus sinensis, assembly GCF_052426305.1. Taxonomy (NCBI): domain Eukaryota; kingdom Metazoa; phylum Chordata; order Testudines; family Trionychidae; genus Pelodiscus; species Pelodiscus sinensis. The sequence continues at coordinate 5,933,929 of NC_143056.1, forward strand.
ATGGACCTCTCTCTCACTGATGAAATTCAGTGCCTGGAGACCCTTCACGAGCCCGGCCAGAGTGACCGAGAGGTTTGGGGTCTCAAAGCCTGGTTTTTTTCCAGAATAGCTATAACATTTTACAGGAGCTTGGGAATGTTGGAATTCCCACTGAAACTTTTCCACTTGACATTGGGAGAATACTTCCCCCAGTTCTCTGGCATCCAAAACACTCAGTCCGACTCCATCTTGTCACCAGGTTACTTTATTAGGCATGTCATCATTCTTTGCCCATGCTGGTCAGAACCAGGGGCTTAGGTTCAGGGCAATACCACAATTCCAATTCCTATTCCTGTGTCACACCACACAGTTGACTTGACATCTTTTCTAGCTCCTTACATGCAAGAAGTATGGATGTTAAGACCAAGCATTGTGCAGGATGTTTTTGCAGACTTTGTTTTCTATAAACATACCCTCAATCATTAGTTTCTGACTCCCTTGTTTACTATAAACATGTTCACATCATAAACAACCAGAAGTCCTGTTACACCTTATAGACTAACATTTATTGGAGCATAAGCTTTCGTGGGCAAAGACCCACTTCGTCAGATGCATGTTCACATTATGTAGTTCTTTCACTAATTACTTGTTTGGCTTGTTCAGCAATTACTTTTTCAGGATGTCTAGTCTTAACATGGGCCTCCTCGTGTCAGTTAAGCCAGGTCTACAGGGAGCAGCATAAACCAACATTGCAAGAATCAAGTGCAGTGGAACGGAAGCAGGTGAAATTCTGTGGCGCTGATTTCAGCCTAAGCTTGCCCAAAGGGCTTGACTCCTTGGGCTGATGCTGAAACAGAAAGCCAGTCAAATGGGGGCAGAACAGAGGAAGGCGTTCAACCCTTCTGAAGGCTGTCAGCCGTTGGAAAGTCTGACAGCATCATTCAGTGTAAGGAGCACAGGGAGAAACAAGATGCGGACCTTCAGGCACCACTGAATGGCATGCAGATACCCTACCCAGTAGTCTCAAGAAATTCCAGCAGCATGACCTCTTCAGTGCTAACAAGACTGGTTCTCTTACCAGGGCTTTCCTGGCAGAAGCCTTTGCATGCTGCAAGAAAGGTCTGCAAGTGGTGGGGGAGGAAGAAGCTATGGACTGCATCCCAGAGATGAATGTCTGGCTTCGAAAATAGTGTAACTAGGAGGGCTTTGGATTCCTTGATCATAGGATGTTCTTCCCGGAAGAAGGACTGCTAAGTAGAAATGGGGTCCACCTACTGAGGGTGGGAAGAGCATATTTGGATACAGACTGGCTAATGTAGTGAGGGCTTTAAACTAGGTACAAAAGGGGTGACCCTTGGACTGAGGTTGAGATGGACATAGACCACATATATATTTCTGGGTAAGGATAAAGGGGGTAAAAACACCAAGGATGATGTCATTGCAGATGTCTATTATAGTCCACCAAACCAGGAAGAGGTAATTGAGGCTTTTTTTAAACAATTAACAAAATAATCCAAAGCACAGGACTTGGCAGTGATGGCAGACGTCAATTACCCAGACATCTGTTGGGAAAATAACACAGCAGAGCATAGGTTATCCAACAAGTTTTTGGAATGTACTGGAGACAACTTTTTACTTCAGAAGATGGAGATAGCTATTAGGAAAAAGGCTGTTGTAGATTTGGTTCTGAAAAATAGGGAGGAACTGAATGAGAATTTGAAAGTGGAAGGCAGCTTAGATGAAAGCGATTGTGAAATGGTAGAGTTCGTGATTCTAAGGAACGGCAAGAGGGAAAACAGCAACATAAAGGCAATGGATTGCAAAGCGGCAGTGTGACGTAGTGGGGGTACTTGCTGGGCTGTGGTGACCTCTGCTGTCTGGAGCAAGACCCAGCAGGGAAAACCTCATTATGCAAAGGTGATGCCAAACCTGTTGAAGCAGACACCCCCCATGGAGAGGAACAAAGGAAGGGGGAATGCTGCCCTGGCTGGGGGGCAGGGCTGGAAGAGGGTGGGTTGGTTGCTGTCTGGGAGCATGGAGGAGACAGCCTAGGGAAAGGGGCTGGAGTTTAGGGCCCAGTCTCCCCCATCTCAAGGGAGCCTGAGGCATCCTAGCCCAGCTCTGTGACCAGATTACATCTGTGCTGTGCTGTATCCTGGAGAGGCAATAAACTTCCTCTATTCCACCGGCTGGTGCAGTCTGTTTGTGCCATTTCGGGCTGCAGGAGACGGGGGACCCCCAACGCGCCGTCACAGGCAGACATTAGCAAACTCAGGGAGTTGGTTGGTAAAATACCATGTGAAGCAAGTCTCAGAGGAAAAACAATTGAAGACAGTTGGTAGTTTTTCAAAGAGACATTATTAAGAGCATGGGAGCAAACTATTACACTGAATAAGATAGGAAGTCTGACAAAAGACCACCGTGGCTTACCAGAATATCTTTAACAATCTACAAATCAAAGAAGAATCCTACAAAAAATGGAAACTAGGTCAAATTAGAAAGAACAAACAAGTAATACAAATATGTAAGGGCACGATTAGACAGGCCAAGGCACAAAATGAGATCAAACTAGATAGACATAAAGGGCAAGAATAAATTCTGCAAATACATTAGAAGCAAGAGGAACACAACAGGACAGGGTAGAGCTGTTACTCAATGAAGGAGGAAAAACAATAATAGAAAATGTGGAAGTAGCAGAGGTGTTTAATGTCTTCGTTTCGGTTTTCACCACAAAGGTTGTTGGATGCCTAGCATAGTGAAGGCCAGTAAAAATGGGATAGGATCAGAAGATAGAATAGGAAAAGAACGAGTTAAAAATTACTTAGGGTATGTCTCTACTATGGTGTGGATTAATGCTGTGGCAATTCATCCACTGAGGATGGATTTAGTAGGTCTTGTAAAGACCTGCTAAACTGACCACCAATCACTCTCCTGTCGATTCCAGTACTTCACCAGGACGAATTAGGGGAGACAACTGGAGAGTTTCTTCTGTGAACCAAGCATGGTGTGGAGCCTGCAGTAAGTAGATCTAAACTACATTGACTTGAGTTACACTACTCATGTAACTCAAACTAGGGATGTTAGATATCGTGTAATTGAACAGTGGTGTAACTGCATGAAATCTTAGTGGTTACACAACTATTCAATAGACCCAGGGGGGAAGCAAGGAGAGCCGGTGCTGGGGGAGCCAATACCTTTGCCACTGGGTGCATACAGGAAGATATCCTTCTTTGATGGGATAATCTTCTTGTCTAGAGGCACTATTTTAACACCGCTTTTAGGTATACAAAGCAAGAAGTTATTAGGTTCTCCTAGCTTCTAGAATGAGAGGACTGCTTGCTCCTTAAAATTGTCTAGATAGTCCTACTTAAAGTAACATCCTTGAAAGAAAAATGGACTAGTAAACTTACCCTTGAATTGACCAAGTGTAGGGATTTTGCCAGGAGATTTACAGCCCAGCTTTCCAACATTACTGATGACACACCTAGGTATGGTGATAAAACAATTCAGAGAAAATCTTTTCTAATTTCTCTTAGTTGGAGTGTTCAGCTCCAGTTGATAACTATGCTCTAATTCAGAGCCGGCCAGACTGTATCCTGGAAGTTATGAGTTTGATGAATTACTGCATGAATTCCTATGACCTCTGTTATGCAGGTCAGCATAAATCACAATGATCTCTTCTGACCCTAATATTTATCCATATAAAACTTGCATCCTTCCTCAAAGGAAGAGCTGGACTAGGAGGAGGGGAAAGGGAGAGAGTTTGGGGGTTTTAAAAAGAGATTGTGCATCTTCAGTTTTGTTTGGTTCTTCTTGACCTTTTTTTTTTTTTTTTTTTAAATAAAGGAACCACTTCTGTAACGTTCTCCCTTACAATGTTGTGACTTTTCTACTGAAAGGGGTAAAGATTTTTTGGTGGGTTGCCTGATGGGTCTGACTTGTCTGCCTGAGGTCTTTTCTAACAGCTTTGATATGGGCCAACTAACTGCAGATAGGAAGACAACTCAGTTGTAAGCTTAAGCAGAAGTGGCATGATAGAAGAATCTTGCACATTCTGGCAGATATTGTATTCCTCTCTCCCCCCTCCCTTACAAGGAACACACAGTAATCACTCACTTAAAAATTAAGACTGGGATGATTTATTAATCTTGTTAAGAACTCTGATACAAAGCACAGTAAAAGGCCACAGACCAGTAAATAAAATGTGGTTTTGACCACTTTACAAATTCTGCTACAGTACTACCAGTAAAACACCAGTTCAAACAATAAGTAGTTCAACTGGCAAAGAAAGTTCCATTCACTTTTCAGTTTAAAAAGTTTAATAAAGCTTTAAGTGTTTGCTGGTCTAAATGCTACCAATTTCCAAAAGGGAATTCATACTTAAATGCAGTTAGATCTAAAGAACATGATTAGGTTTGGAAGGCAATACTTTGTTCCTAAGCCATCGGAAATACTTCTGAATGTTTAAGATTGCAAGAGTAGCAGACTGTATTACAGGCCTCAAGTCACTTAAATTTATACAGGTTATTAGCATTATCTGTAAATATACAATATAAACAGCTGTACATACATGGCATATAGCTTTGTTCTCCAAAACAGTAGGCAACTCTTTAGCTTAAGACACCTTTGCCTGCCAAAACAAAAAGGCACATCTGAACAAGATGCATGCTAAATACTAGGGATTCTTTCCAATAAATGGGTTAGGTAGTCCTAGGTTATACTTTGTCAAAATAACCAAAACTAATAGTGCATTCTGATATCTTCAGGTTTAGATTTTCAACCCTCCCTCCCCCTCCCTCTTTTTTTTTTTTCTTTTCTTTTTCATCTTCAGCAGCAAATGACTGGATATTAAGACACGGCATTAAAACTCTGAGAACAGTAGTTGTCATTCACAAACTTCCGAAATTTACACAAAATTAGAAGGCAAGTAGCCAGAGAGGTTTAAAATAAGCAACACTACCCATCCTCATGCTTGTATAGCGATTCCACCGTTTGTTTTTTTAAAAAAGGCCACTAGTGTTCAAATCTGAAAAATTCCACAAACGCACCTTTTTTGGCTCAGTGCAATGAACTGATGTCAGTTTAAATTCATGTAGTGTAGTTTACAGTGCAAAATATATAATCTTTATACTGGCATAACTGTCGGCACTGAGGATCGGAGACAAGACAATGCTACTGATCACCTGAGGGTAATGCTGTGGGAGTAGACAAAGACTAGAGTGAATATTCTTATTTTTCTAATTTTTAAAAACTTTTTTTTTTTTGATCAGCAGCACTTTGTAAGAGCATTATTTGTGAAAGTACTAAAATACACTGCCTTTTTTGAATAAATAAAAAAGGAACTTTACAAATACTATTCCAGTGTCAATGACTAATATGGCTAAGTTCATTGAGGCGCGTCTGCATTTTCTAGCAAAGATGGTCTGTCCAAAGGAGGATGGGAAAGCTCCCTTTTGTAAGTCTTTGGTGGCAGTTTTGGTAATTGAGGGCTAGAATTTTGCCTTGGTGGGACTGGGGGAGCTGGAGGATGGGCAAGGTTGTTGTGACTCGAGCTGAGCGCATAGCAGCGACGCAGTATCCTTGGAGAGGGTGTGCTTGGAGGAGTGTTTGGTGAGCTTGGGCATGTGCTGGCTTCCCTGAACCGATCTGGATCTCTGTGAAAGCGCCCCAAAGGAGGTGGCTGGAGATTAAATGGACAGTTTATGAAGTGTTCTGGAGGCCGAAGTGGTACTGGTGGAGGGGTATCAGGAAGAGGGTCTCTTGGGGGAGGTGGTGGAGGACTATGCAGCAGCTGATCAGATGGATTATTGTAAGCAGGAACTCTAGGTTGTATCTTTGGAGGAGGTGGTTGCCTGGGTGGAATAGCAGGAGGGTCATCATCAGATTTTAAACTTCCCTGAAATAAAGAAAAAAGTCATCTTGAGAACCTTACATTTCTTATCATGAATTTTCTGACATACACTGAATGAAGGTTGAAAACTGACAAAGTCTAGCCTTTATCAGGTGAAACCATGGAGTTTAGAGCACTGATTACTAGAAAATAACTGTTACAACCCCAGCGGCAATAGTTTTTCTCCTAAAATGAGAATCACTCTCACATGTACACCCCCCTCCCCAAAATAGAATAATGCCTCATAGTGTAGTGCATTCATGTAGTCTATTTGTAGTTTAGTTATGCTACTTCATATAGCACTCTGACTAGGGTTGCCATGTATTTTATAAGAGTAGTGAAATCATCTTAATATGAAACCTCATTTTAGCTCTCATTGCATTTTTGCTACGAAGTGGGGATAACAGGACAAGGGTTCTGCTTATTCTGTGAGAATTATTAAATCTGAGGATTAACAAAGTTGGGTACATTAGAACAATGTAGTGCATGTCAAAGACCAATGTTTTGGAAGCTGCTCAAATCTACCAATACGTTTACTATGAAGATGCTTTAATTAACACACATACAATCACCTTAGAGTTAGAAGCATCCTGATCAAACTTTTTGCGTGGTGGAAGTGGAGGAGGAACCAGAAACTCTTCACTTAGTTTATGTAAACTACCACATGAACTGAAGAAAGATTCTATAAAGACAAGGGGACAGATTCAGGCAGTGCACAATACCAGAAAGTAAAACATTCTGACCATTTTTGGACAAAATTAGAAGCAAACTAACAGTTTCTAAAAGACACAAAGTGGTTGATGTAATATCTTTTACTGAACCAACTTCTGTTGGTGAGAGAAGTTGGTCCAATAAAAGACATGACCTCACCCCCTGGTATTTCTAGTATCCTGGGACTGACACGGCTACAAGAACACAGCATAAAACAGATTATTGGTATGCAACAGCATTCTTCACTGTTCAGCCCAGCTGAAGGAAGTTATATTACCAGTCATTTTTGTAATCAGACACTGCATTTCATGAAGCAGACTTTGGTCTGAAGTACAATATACACTGATACAACAGGAAATAAGCAATATTGAATGCTTCAATTTGACAGTCTTTCCATGCTCTCTATATTTAGAAGATGAAAAAATAAAGTCCTGATAAGATAGTAGGCAACAAAATCATTTCATTTGGAAGCATTTTCCATGAGGAAGAATTCATTGTTTCTAACTGGAAGCATACAGTGGTATATGTGGTTTTGGCATATGTTTAAAATAAAAAACTGGCATGGAAAACATCCTCACGTCAAAAACTGATTACATGTTTCACATTCGGAGTTTACAGGGCTGCTGCTGAAACTCCACAGCAAAAAGATGATAGAGCAGACAAAATTAGCACATCAGACTCCAACTTCCACAACTTCTCTCATCTCCCTCAGAAGTTTCCAAACTTTCCCCTTTGAGGGGAAAAAAGGGATAATTTAAGATTTATTCAGAAAAATAAGTTAGCCATTTACAGAAGAAAACAATGGCTTCTGCTATAGCTTGTTTCTTGCCATTAGATACATGCTGCAGCTCAGTATGTTAAGTGGATTTGTTTCCCCAATTTCATATAGTATTCTACAATTCTAGATTTTCATAAAATCAAATGGCAAATAAAAATGCCAGCTTTTATTCTAGAGGAAGTAAGAAGGAAGAGCAGGGACAGGTGGCTGCAGCACTGCTCTCAAGTGCAAATTAGATGCATTACACATGCAAATACCATCTGTGATTATCCTGAATGGTATGGAAAGCATTAGAGAGTTTAATTATTCTTAGGCTCTTCTAAATGTACTTTTATATCCGCAAATGGAAAGACTATTGACAAACTGCAGGAGTTAGGATACTCACTTGACTGTGGCAAATGGACAGGAGCAAAGATGCTATTGTTACCTATTAAAAATTAAAAAGGAAAATGGATCAGAGAAAAAAAATTGCCACCAAAACAGTATTCTTCAATTTCACCCGTTTATACAATATCCCAAAGACCAGTATGTACTGGAGTATAGCTTTAAAATATCCCTGATGTACTCTCAAATCTTTTGTTAAAACTAGGTATGCTTTACACCATGTAGGTATTTCTAGACTAAAAACTGAAAGCTATTGTTGAGAATATACTGCTTTTTAAACAATATTGATAAAATGTTAGTTAAAATATACTGAATATTATAAACTTGGGAAATTACAACTGAATTTTGACACCAACAATCAATCACCCCCAGTAACTTTTTACTTGGAGGTTGCAGAGCCTTCACTGTTTGCCACATGCTACCCAAGTCTGTCATGCAATCCCCTTTCTGGTGTTTAGTTTTATGGTGATATGTGATCAGAACCATTATCCATCCATCCTATTCCATGCAGAAGGTATCATAAGGTAGTTTGTTGTATCCTGTGGATCCTGGCACCCAAATTTGTCAACAGGAGAACACGTGTGAATGGTCAGCTGACCACTGACAGCGCAACACAGAGCAGCCAGACTGATGGGGAGAAGAAGGACTGAGGGTGAACTTCTCTGCAGCAAAGATAACAAACATAATACCCATGCACGGCTCAAGCCCTACTTTAACCCTCAAAATAAAGCGTCAGTGTACATAGGTCATGCTGACCAGCCGGAGAGGAGTTAATTGCACCTGAATGCACGTCACCCTCCTCAGGTGACTCAACTGAATGGGCAACAAGCAGAATTACCCCAGTGACAACCACATTCCCAGGAGTGCTTGGGACAGCTGTAATGGGAGGTGGGGGTGGAGAAGAAAGGGCCCATCATTTAAATTCTTTTGCAGACAAAATCAGCTGTTGACTTCCATTCCATACTTGGTGCATAGCTTCTATGGGTGAGGAAAGAGGTAGAAACACAATTCGATAGTGCTGATGAAGCAGGTACAAACACTGCTGGCTGAGCTTGTAACTTTCATGAATACTTGTGTCATTTGTGGGAGAAAGGGCAAATATTGCAGGCCTGTATTTGGAACAAGTTTCCCAAGAAAACCTCAGCAACTGGCAACACTGTACACCACGTCAGGCCTCAACATCCTATGCCACTCCCAGCAGTAACAGACTCTGCCGAAAAGGTGCTTATGGGTTCCAACTTTTTAGTGGAATTCAAGGTTGCTGTATTTTCCCAATTGCCTCCACCCCTGTCTCAAGAAAGCTTTCCAATTCATTTCCAACGCTGCTTTTCTGATTAAGAGAATATCCCATCAACATCAAACCCAATACACCAGAGTCTTTTCTATAACACAGACTGGCTTTGGCACTGTAATGAAGACGACACACCATCTTAAATAGCACGTTCTTGTTGATGCTCCCAGCTATATGGATATAGCCAAGGAGTAGCAATCTGTGACACAGGGTCTGGCTATAACTTACTTTGTTTAAACATACACACACCCACTCCCCACGCCAGTCCCTGAACAGATAGGCGACACCTTTCAGGAAATACAGCCCAACACCTTTGCTTGGATCCCAAGAAGCAACACAAGAATAAACCCTACTCAAACCCAAGGAAAGCGCAAACTCTCTAGGTATTTGCACAGCTCCCTCTACACAGAACCTCGTAAAAACCAAGAACTAACACCACCATGTGCATTTCTTCCAAGACTAAAGACTCACAGGCACACCAGAAAAAGAACACAGAAATAAGATTACGTTTAACAACACAACCTAGTGTTACTTACTATAACAAAACATTTACTAAGGAACAAGAGGACCATACACAGAGGGTGGATTAGAACAGCAAATGAACCCCAAAGTAAATATAATAAAATACATACATACCATAAGAACTGTTGAGATCAATATCTAAAAATACACTAAGCTCTGAAGAGGCAGAAACTGGTGGAGTAGATGGCGTATTTGGAGAAGTTGGGGCTGATACTGCTGATTCATGCTCTGCTTCAGTGATCCTACTGAAACTTATTTTACATGGTTCCCTTTCCAATGGCGTTGGGTGACCTCGCAAGGTGCCAGAGGTAGAACCATGTCTGCCAGTATTGGGCCTTATTCCAGGAGATTTTAGCGGGTATGTTGTTTTTCTAGGCTAGAGCAAGTAATCATGATTAGTATTACTAGCATTTAGTACAGAAAACACACAGTAAAAAGGTCAACCCACTTTCCAACATTTTTTGGGGCATGAGGGAGGAAGGAATTGAGCACAACACCCTGAACAACCATAAAAAAAAAAATCATTTTTTTAACAGTAGGTGATTTTTATACTGGGTCTGTCACGGTTTATTGTCAAACTACTTTTTGGTGGGTTTAATAAAACTGTGAAAATTTGCTCAGCTCAAGAAACTTTCCTTTCAGTAATTCCAAAGAATTATTAGACTGGAGTTTCAAATGTGCATTGATTAGAACAAACCACGGAAGTCAGGAAGGTGCATCCCAAGGACGCTCCTTTGCAGACTGTAATCAGCATGAGCACCAGGGCAGCCTCTTGCTTATCCTGTGGAAATTCACCAGGCCCTGACCACAGGTACAGATTCAAGATTTGGAATCCCAGGAGATGGGAGTCTTTAAAAAACCCCATTCTTCCTTTTTTATATATATTCTGGTATCTGATTTAGTTTCTGGTATCTGTTTCAGTCATCATATAATTGAGGCACAAGGGTGACAGGTGCAACTGGTATGACACTGCAATTAAAAGAAGCATGAATATATCGGAATATCACATTCTTATATCACATTCAGCATGGTGGTATATCAGTGCCTCCAGAACACTCCGCTAGCTAGAATTTCAGAAAAGCAAATTCCTGTTCTACGAGAAAGGGAGGTTGTTGACTTGTAACTGGAGGTTCTTCAAGATGTGTGGTTCCTATATGAATTCAACATGTGGGTAAAACTGTGCACAATGTGCCTGAGCTTAGATTTCTAGCAAATAGTGTCCACCGATCCATGACCACAAAGATGTTTTCCGTGTGTTCCAAACTGAGGGTACAAGAAGCAGGATGGACAGATGCTTATCTAGGTCCTCTTTTAACACAAATCAGAAGAATCTGAAGTAGATCAAAAGAAAGGTGGTCATGGAACAGAGATAGGGATTCAACAACTCAAAGGACCATCACTGCAGGTCAGTAAACTTCCATCTTTGCTGGTCAGGATGTGTATTCCACATGTGAGTGATTGATAAGCAGTAGTTAAAGAGGAGAGGAGCATGGGGAAGCAGCAGGTATAGATGTTTGTAATATTGCATCCCACCAGCTACATGTGCAGAGGATGCTCGAACTAATGCATATCATGTTTTGTGAATGGATAGATGGAGGTCTCGTAGCAACTCTACAGATGTTCCATATACAGGCAGTCCCCGACTTACGCGGATCCGACTTATGTCGGATCCGCACTTACGAATGGGGCTCTTGCGCCCCGGAGCTCACAGGCAGCGGTCAGCCACCTCGAGCTCCGGGGCGAGAAAAGCTGCTCCCGGTGCCCCTGGTTTGCTCGCGGTGTCCCTGGTCTGCTGGAGACGGTCCCCAGCAGACCAGAGGCACCGCGAGCAAACCCGCAGCAGCGGGGGGGTCCCATGCTTCTGAGGCTTTGCTCTGGCAAAGCCTCAGAAGCGCGGGGACCCCGCGGCGGCTGCGGGTTTGCTCCCGGTGCCCCTGGTCTGCTGGGGACCGTCTACAGCAAACCAGGGGCACCGGGAGCAAAGCGGTCCGGCCACAGCAAAGCCTCAGAGGCGAGGCACCCCCGCTGCCGCTTTGCTCCCTGTGTCCCTGGTCTGCTGGGGGGGGCGCAGCTAGTGTGCCCCCCCCAGCAGACCAGGCTTTTGTTGTGGACCCTGGGGCAGAGCAGCTGGGGCGCTGCCGGTTGGTTCCGCAGCGCCGCTCTGGGCACTACTGGACCAACCCGGCAGCATCCCAACTGCTCTGCCCCAGGCGTCCTGATTCAGCCGCTGCTGGTCAGTTTCAGCAGTGGCTGAATCAGGACGCCTGGGGCAGGGCAGCTGGGGTGCTGCTGGGTTGGTCCAGTAGCGCCGAGGAGCAGTGCTACTGGAGCAACCCAGCAGCACCCCAGCTGCTCTGCCCCAGACGTCCCCAAGTCAGCTGTTGCTGAAACTGACCAGCGCTGACTACAGGAAGCCCGAGGCACAGTTGCTCTGCCCCGGGTTTCCTGGAATCAGCTGCTGATCAGTTTCAGCAGCAGCTGACTTGGGGTTCTTAAGTTGAATCTGTATGCAAGTCAGAACTGGCGGTCAGTTTGAGCAGCGGCTGAATCTGGACGCCAGTTCCAACTTACATACAGATTCAACTTAAGAACAAACCTACAGTCCCTATCTTGTACGTAACCCGGGGACTGCCTGTAGTTACACCTCTTCAAGCAATGCTGCTATGGTTATCTGGGCTCAAGTAAAATGAGCTGTAAGATCATCTGGAGGAGGAATACAGGTCAGGCATTATCAGAATGATGCAGCTGGAACATAAGAACGGCCATACTGCCTCAGATCAAAGGTCCATCTAGCCCGGTACAGTAAAACTCCATTAGTCCAGCATCCAATGCTCCGGGACTCCTGATGGTCTGGCACCATCAGGAACCCGGAAGTGCTGGGGCAGCCAGACAGGCTTCCCCCATTCAGCTGCTGCTGAAATTGACCAGCAGCTGAATCGGGGAAGCCGGGAGCAGAGCAGCTGGGGTGCTGCCGGGTTGGTCTGGTAGCGCTGCCCCTTGGGGCTGCGGGACCAACCCGGCAGCACCCCAGCTGCTCTTGGGGACGCCTGGGGCAGAGCAGCTGGGGTCCTGCTGGGTTGGTCCCACAGCGCCAAAGGACGGCGCTGCGGGACCAACCCGGCAGGACTCCAGCTGCTCTGCCCCGGGGGTCCCCGATTCAGCCGTTGCTGAAACAGATCAGCGGCTGATTCCAGGAAGCCCGGGGCAGAGCTGCTCTGCCCCGGGCTTCCTGGAATCAGCCGCTGATCTGTTTCAGCAGCGGCTGACTTGAGGACCCCTGGGGCAGAGCAGCTGGGGTCCTGCCGGGTTGGTCCCGCAGCGCCGAGGGGCAGCGCTACAAGACCAACCCGGCAGGACCCCAGCTGCTCTGCCCCAGGCGTCCCCAAGAGCAGCTGGAGTGCTGCTGGGTTGGTGCCGTAGTGCTGCCCCTCGGCGCTGCGGGACCAACCCGGCAGCACCCCAGCTGCTCTATTGCAGGCATCCCTGATTCAGCTGCTGCTGAAACTGACCAGCAGCGGCTGAATCAGGGGCTCCTGGGGCAGAACCTGACTATCGTAAGGGGGGGGCTATGAGGGGTCTGGGGTGGCATCCCCTCCCACCCCACTCCAGACCCCTCATAGCCCCCCCTTCTGATAGTCCGGCATATCTGATAATCCGGCACCCCCTGGGTCCTAAAGGTGCTGGATTATCGGAAGTTTACTGTATCTTCCGACAGTAGCCAATGCCAGGTGTCCCAGAGAGAATGAACAGAACAGGGAATCCTCTAATGATCCCTCCCATCACCCATTCCCAGCTTCTGACAGAGGCTAGGGACACCATTCCTGCCCATCCTGGCTAATAGCCATTGAGGGACCTAACCTCCATGAATTTATCTAGCTTTTTTTGAACCTTGTTAAAGTCCTGGTCTTCACAACATCCTCTGGCAAGGAGTTCCACAGACTGAATGTGCAATGAAGAAATACTTCCTTTTGTTTTAAACCTGCTGCCCATTAATTTCATTTGGCGACCCCTAGTTCTTGTGTTATGGGAACAAGTAAATAACTTTTCCTTATTCACTTTCTCCACTCCGGTCATGATTTTATAGATCTCTATCATATTCCCCCTTTCTAAGCGGAAAAGTCCTAATTTTATCACTCTCTCCTCATATGGCAGCAATTCCAAAACTCTAATAATTTTTGTTGCCCTTTTCTGAACTGTCTCCAATGCAGAGAGATCTTTTTTGAGATGAGGTAACCACATCTTCATGCAATATTCAAGATGTGGGCATACCATGGATTTATAGAGAAGCAATAAGACAGTCTCTGTCTTATTCTTTATCCCTTTAATTATTCCTAAAATTCACTCAGAGCCTCTGAGATGTCTGCCCTCATGGCTCTTCTGCTACAACAAATAGGCTTGATGATTTTGTAATTGATTTAATCTTTTGCAGGTAGAACATCAGAGCTTAATGTCCATAGAGTGAAGTCTTCTCTCCTCACAGGAAGCAAAAGGTTTGGGGAACAATACCAGTAAGTGGATAGGATGATTCATGTGAAATTTATTTTGCTTTGGGGACAAGTTTTGGGTGAAGTCACTTCATACTTCCACAGCTGTTAACATTTTATTTTTTAAAGTAACTAAAATGATAAAAGTAAATCAGCTACATCTGACTTATAAGACTGTACCTCACTTTAAATTGTGTGGTATATTTCAGTCCAGCACTGAAGTGAGAATTTCCATTTAGCTCTGAAAGTGAACTTTATTCTGAAAGTAGCCCTCAATATCAGAGAAATATACACCAGTTAATATTTATTTCAAAATGCTCTTGTAAAGGTCTCTCCTTTCTTTATGCAGTTTTTTCCACATCCTGAAATGAACAGGGTTTTATTAGGCTATCAAGCATTTTTACAAGTTCTAATGAGAAGAACTACACTTCATCAACTCAGAAAGAATAGCTTTAAAAGTCTAAGTTTTTATCGTAAAACACAATATACCTATATAAAAGCCAAAAGAGGTGTATTTTTAGGATCTAAAACCATCTCCCAAACAAAAAAATAATCGAACAGTTTTGGAATAAAAGGTCAGACCAAGAAATCTGATGAAGGAATGCCTGACATAGTGAATGCTAGAGGGAAGGGGGAAGGTTTAGAAGATAAAATAAAAAAAGAACAAGTTAAAAATCACTTAGAAAAGTTAAGTGTCTGCAAGTCACCAGGGCCTGATGAAATGCATCCTAGAATACTTAAGGAGCTGATAGAGGAGGTATCTGAGCCTTCAGCTATCATCTTTGGAAAATCATGGAAGACACAAGAGATTCCAGAAGATTGGAAAAGAGGAAATATAGTGCCCATCTACAAAAAGGGAAATAAAAACAACCCAGGAAACTACAGACCAATCAGTTTAACTTCTGTGCCAGGAAAGATAATGGAGCACGTAATTAAGGAAATCATCTGCAATCACTTGGAAGATAAATAAGGTGATAGGGAACAGCCAGCATGGATTTGTAAAGAACAAATCATGTCAAAACAATCTGATAGCTTCCTTTGATAGGATAACAAGTCTTGTGGATAAGGGAGAAGCGGTGGATGGGGTATACCTAGACTTTAGTAAGGCATATGATATGGTCTCGCATGATATTCTTATCAATAAACTAAGCAAATACAACTATTTGGGACTACTATAAGGTGGATGCATAACTGGCTGGATAACCATACCCAAAGAGTAGTTATTAATGGTTCACAATCCTGCTGGACGTCAAGTATCAGAGGGGTCGCCGTGTTAGTCTGAATCTGCAAAAGCGGCGAGGAGTCCTGTGGCACCTTATAGACTAACTGAAGTGTAGGAGCATAAGCTTTCGTGGGCATCTGCATCTGACGAAGTGGGTCTTTGCCCACGAAAGCTTATGCTCCTACACTTCAGTTAGTCTATAAGGTGCCACAGGACTCCTCGCCCCAATCCTGCTGGAGAGGAGTAACAAGTGGGGTTCCGCAGGGGTCTATTTTGGGACCAGCTCCCTTCGATATCTTCATCAACGATTTAGATGCTGGCATACAGAGTACGCTTATTAAGTCTGCAGATGACACCAAGTGTGGAGGGGTTGCAACTGCTTTGGAAGATGGGGTCATAATTCAAAATGATCTGGACAAATTAGAGAAATGATCTGAGGTACACAGGATGTTATTTAATAAGGACAAATGCAAAGTGCTCCACTTAGGAAGGAACAATCAGTTTCATACATACAGAATAGGAAGCGACTGTTTAGGAAGGAGTACAGCAGAAAGGGATCTAGGGGTTATAGTGGACCGCAAGCTAAATATGAGTCAACAGTGTGACACTGTTGCAAAAAAAGCAAACATGATTCTGGGCTGCATTAACAGGTGTGTTGTGAGCAAGACACGAGAAGTCATTCTTCTGCTCTACTCTGTGCTGATTAGGCCTCAGTTGGAGTATTGTGTCCAGTTCTGGGTGCCACATTTCAAGAAAGATGTGGAGAAATTGGACATGGTCCAGAGAAGAGCAACAAGAATGATTAAAGGTCTAGAGAACATGAGCTATGAAGGAAGACTGAAAGAATTGGGCTTGTTTAGTTTGGAAAAGAGAAGATTGAGAGGGGACATGATAGCGGTTTTCAGTTATCTAAAAGAGTGTCACAAGAAGGAGGGAGACAACTTGTTCTTCCTGGCCTCTGAGGATAGAACAAGAAGCAATGGGCTTAAACTGCAGCAAGGGAGGTTTAGGTTGGACATTAGGGCTGTGTCCAGACTCAGGGGGTTTTTCGAAAAAAAGTAGCCTTTTTTCGAAAAAACCTCACCTGCGTCTAGACTGCAGCCGCGTTCTTTCGAAATTAAATCGAAAGAACCCGGCTTTTCTTTCGATGGCGGTAAACCTCATTTCACGAGGAAGAACGCCTTCTTTCGAAAGTTCCTCTTTCGAAAGAAGGCGTTCTTCAATGTAAATAGGGCTTCTTCGAAAGAGAGCATCCAGACTCACTGGATGCTTTCTTTCGAAAAAGCAAGCCGCTTTTTCGAAAGTTCAACGTGCAGTCTAGACGCTCTCTTTCGAAAGAGGCTTGCAGTCTAGACATAGCCTAAGAAAAAGTTCCTAGAAGTCAGGGTTGTTAAACACTGGAATAAATTGCCTAGGGTGGTTGTGGAACCTCTATCTCTGGAGATATTTAAGAGTAGGTTAGATAAATGTCTATCAGGGATGGTCTAGATCAGTGGTTCTCAACCACGGGCCATATGGCTCCCCAGGGGCCACGCCCTACCTCTACGGGGCCACATAGAAAAAAAGGAACATTAGGTAAATCATGTTCCTTTTTTTCCAACTAACTGCAGCTATAAGGGGGGCCACAGAGGTAAACAAGGCTCAGAAGGGGGCCATGAGCAAAAAAAGGTTGAGAAACACTGGTCTAGACAGTACTGGGTCCTGTCATGAGGGCAGGGGACTGGACTCGATAACCTCTCGAGGTCCCTTCCAGTCCTAATAATCTATGATTCTATGATAATTTTAAAGAAACTGAATATAAATTATGGTTATTCATATTCATTCATTAAAGTAGTAGTCATCTTAAAAAAGTAGAAGAAAATACACAAGTCTTACAAATCTAGGTGGCTGCTTGCAGTTTCGAGGTTCAATTTCTAATGATTTGTTGAACAAATAGTCTGTAAACTCTTTTTCTGGTGCATTTCCCATAGGATTGAGATTTTCAAAGAACCGCTAAAATGAGATAGACAAGTTTCAATAAATAATTTTATATTCTCTTCTATATACATATGCAGAAAATACAAAACTGTTCAAGAAGTCTCAACATTTCACTGGCTAAACAACAGCTTTTATTCTACTGTTAACTTATTCTTAGAAAAAATACAGGAACAAGTACTGACACAAATGACAGTAAAAACCATACAAGTTACAGGCAGTCCCCGAGTTACGCGGATCCGACTTATGTCGGATCCGCACTTGCGAACGGGGCTCTCTCGCCCCGGAGCTCGCAGGCAGCGGGACCGCCCAGAGTGCAGCGGTCCCGCCACCTCGACCTCTGGGGTGAGAAAAGCTGCTCTGGGTGCCCCTGGTCTGCTGGGGACCGTCTCCAGCAGACCAGGGACACCTGGAGCAAAGCCGCAGCGGCGGCGGGGTCCCGCGCCTCTGAGGCTTTGCCACAGCAAAGCCTCAGAGGCGCGGGACCCCGCCGCCGCTGCGGCTTTGCTCCCTGTGTCCCTGGTCTGCCGGGGGAGGGGGGCGCAGCTAGTGCGCCCGCCCCCCCCCCCCAGCAGACCAGGCTTTTGTTGTGGACCCTGGGGTAGAGCAGCTGGGGTGCTGCCGGGTTGGTCCTGCAGGGACCTACCTGGCAGCCCAGCTGTTCTGTCCCAGGCTTGAGATTCAGCCGCTGTTGAAACTGATCAGGCTGATTCCAGGAAGCTGGGGGCAGAGCAATTCTGCCTCCAGCTTCCTGTAGTCAGCCCCTGGTCAGTTTCAGCAGCAGCGGCTGAATCTGGAGCCAGTTCCGACTTACATACAAATTCAACTTAAGAACAAACCTATAGTCCCTATCTTGTACGTAACCCGGGGACTGCCTGTATTGATAATTAGGCTTGGAAGGATTACTTTTTTATCAGTAAATGTAAATTTCAGCATACAGACAAACCAAGAACAATTATGTCACTGAACCCTTTTCCAGAGTTGTCCTTAATAACAAACAGCACAAAATAATGTTGCCACTCAGCTGCTGTTTCAGGAGTGACCAGACCTGACTGAACACATTATTTCAGGCGAGAGCATAACAGTGATTTAAATAATGGCATTTTGATATTTTCAGTATTTTTCTCATTCCCTATGCAGCCCAACATTTTGTTGCTTCTTTGCCATGTGCTGAGCAGACATATTTGTTTTTGTCCCCAAAGCAACCCAGGTGGGTATAGCTAAGTAACTGACTAGTTAGAATTACTGAGCAACCCAGCTCTGTGTGGAAGTCATTTAAATTATTCCTTACCATGACCATTCCCTTACATTTGTCGTCAGCAATTTCATGTGACATCACACAGCCCATTCACTGAGCTTTCAGGCTTTCTGGAGTTCTTCAGTATTCTCTAGTCTTAGGTTAATCTAATTCTGTGTCAGCAGCACAATTCTGAATCCACAATCCTTAACTGTACATCCTCTTTACAATTCATGACTATATTTAACACTAGGGATGTAAGTGACTAGCCTAGGCTTATCAGGTAGTCAAGTCACTACTAGACTAGTCGCTTCCTCCCCCTTCCTGCTTCTGTATCAGAGGCAGAAAAGGAAGGGGGAGCAGGAGTCAGTGCTGGGGAGAAAACGACTTAAAAGACAGTTCCCTCCAGCACCGTCACTCTGTGTGTGTGGGGGGAGGAGGCGGAGGGGGAGTTAGAGGATGTAGAGGCGCAGCAGGGGAAATGGCATGAGTGGCGACTGAAGCAGGGGGCTTTTCCTACAGGTTGAAACTCCCTTAACTGGAATTTTCTGGTCTGGCAACATCTGTGGTCTGGCCAGAAAGTCCCATTGGAGGGCCAGCAGTAAGGATCCCTGCAGGGCCAGTATCTGTTATATAAGAGTGAGCAGAGGAGACAAATGATCAAATACATAGTAAGGATTTGGAATTAACGCCTTGATGTACCCTCTGTACCAATTATGGTTATTGCACTTTTAAGGCAGACACACCCACATCTACTAGTACCCCAGCAAGAATATCAGTGGAGTATCTGCTACTTATCTGTTATCATATGTATACACATACATGCACCCATGTACATACAGTATATGCATACTGTATTTTTTCTTTCATTACCCGTATTTCTGGTTCTATCTGTAAACAGTAAGGTTGGTTTTGATACTGCTGAATTTCCCCTGTAATTTCAGCCACTTTTCTCCTCTTGCTGAAGTTGATCAACTCTTTCCCTTGTCTTTTAAGGAAGTCAGGATTCCCTTCTTCTGTCTTCAGAATATTTGTTAGATAGATACCTAATTAAAAAAAAAAATGATTTTCACATTTCACCCCAACTCCTGTTTTCATTTTTTTTCCCGATAAATGCCAGCCAAAAAAATAAAAATAAAATAAAATAAAATAAAATCCTCGGCATAAAAGAGAGTAAGCCATTTCTATCAATGCACCAGTACTGGATGAATCAGAAAGAGCAAATGAGTTATGCCTTCTCTCTGAAAATTAAATATATTATTGAGAACAAGTTTTATCTGGTTATAGTAGGTCATGGGCTAGAGGTCACAACCAAACAAGACTTTTTAGCATGCTTAGGTCACCATGAAAGGAAGAGTGTCAAGAATGCCAGATAAAATTTATGAGAAATCCTTTTCTCCACTGGATCTTGAGTCTGCATATAAAGGCAATACTGAGTGACCTTCTAAAACTGGAAGGACACAACATTTATAGAAAATGTATTGCAAAGGAATGCTAAAGCTTTTGAGGTAAGTAACTAGCAAAAAAGAACAAAAATCATAGCCTCTACAAAACTGTTCTGGAAAATGCAAGGTGTTTATAGTGTACCAAAAGACATCTAGAATTTATACACAAATACAAAGACTGTGCTGCTGGATTTAACTACAGGAAGTCCTGAACTTATGAACAGGTGGTGTTCCAAAAGTTCGTTTGTAAGTAGGTTGTTTGGAACTCAGAACGCATTTTCCTATAGAAACAATGTTATAAATGACAGGTTCCCAGGCTAGCTCATAAAAGCCTATGTAACTCTTACTGTAGCTGACATACTGTATATCTGCAATGAAAATAGCAGAAATAAACTACTTAACCTTGAATGCTGTTGTTTGAGGAAAGGCAGGTTTGAGATGAAGAGGTAGGTGGAGATTCTGAAGGGTACTTCTGGGTATCCTCCAGCTGTCACACTGGCTTCTGCAGCCAACCCCAGCCCGTTTAGCTCCTCCCTCCTTGTGGGCTGCACCAGGCCCTGCTCACCAGCAGGCAAGCAGCCCAAGCGTAGGCTGGTGGATTCCGGAGGAGAAGGGGTGCAGCTGACAGCTGGAGAGAAGCGGTGGTAGTTTCCCCTTCAAAGTGCTGCATTCTCCCCCCTCGCCATTGGGCACAAGGGCACCAGTTTAACAGTACTGAGTAGGGCCTCATAAATCCTAAGGACGTCCCTGCCTAGGGCTGCAAGTGAGCTTTTGTTTGTAAGGATAGATATTCGTAATTGAGGGGGTGCCTGTATTCACAAACACTAGCAATCTAATCAATCAAAAGTTATGCATAGCACAAGGACAATTCTTCAGAATACAAAATAATACTTTAGAAAACCTCAGTGCATTTGCAGCATCTTAATTTGCTGCTCGTTTTAAGGTTAAAACAAGTGCATCACGAAGAACCTTAATTCTACGTTGTAGTACAACTTACCAAAGAAAGGCACACAGGGTGGGTTGATTGACTTGAGTTTAGCTAGGTATTTCTTAAAGTGATCTTGACTTAGTTCTACTGCTTCATCCAAAACTTTTTTTTTCCTCTCCTGTAATGCCTATTTTATTGGAGAGAAAAATAAAGCAACAATGTACCTTTTGTATGGTTTGCTTAGTGAAAATAAAGTACAGTAGACTTCCAATAATCCAGAACCTTTGGGACCTAGGTGGTGCCAGATTATTGGATATGCCGGACTATCAGAAGGTACTATAAACTGTTTTTTTAATTTTTATATATAGATATACACACACTATATACAGTATATACTGTATATAAAGTGTTTTTAACCTTTTTTATTGCACATACTGTATACAATATACTGTAACGTTTTAGGTTTTTTTAACCGTTTTTGCTCGGTTCAGCTGCTGCCTTGACTCGTTTTCTGCTGAAGCTCACTCGGTGTGTCTAGACTACAGGGTTTTGTCGACAAAAGTGGACTTTTGTCGACAAAATTATACCTGCGTCCACACTACCGCTGAATTCTGTCGACATAACGTCGACAGAACTCAGCAGTTTTGTCGACGCTGGTAAACCTCATTTTACGAGGCATAACGCCTTCTGTCGACAGAGTTTCTGTCGACAGAAGGTGTTATTGCATGTAAACTGTCCTTTGCGTCCACACTACCATGTCGACAAAGCAGCTTGCTTTGTTGACAGAACTCAATGTAGTGTAGACGCTCTTTGTCGACAGAAGTTTTGTCGACAGTATCTGTCGACAAAACTTCTGTCGACAAAAGCCTGTAGTCTAGACGTATCCTCACTAGGTAGGCTCTTGCCATTTTGATGCCGGACTATCAGGAGTGCCATGCAATTGGATGCCGGACTATTGGAGTTTTACTGTACCTTCAATATTTGTATTCTCTAACTAAAAATTAACAAAACCCTAGGTTTCACAATATTTGAATTTAAATTAATTTTAAAATGGTTTCCAATGTACTACTACATCAACTGTCCCTAACTCCACAGCTTAAAACTTATACTGGAACAGCTATGTAAAAAAGTCACCCAATATAGCTAAGCTGACAAAACAAACACACAAAAAAAACAAAACAAAACAAAAACCAACACACACCCCAACCACACACACCCAGTGTACACACAATTATGCTCGCAAAAGAGGACATCTGCCAGCAGCAGCAGATATTGCTTCTGTAGCAAGGGACTACACCAGCAGTGTAAACATTGCCCTAAGATGCATCGCATAGAAGTGTCAAACTTCTATAAATACTGATGATTATTTTTACAAAATAATTTACAGAAATAATTAGAACTGTTCTAAGTACGATTTATTTCAAAGCTAATCAAACCAAACTCAGTTATCAGCATCTAGCACAGATATAGTAAAATATTTTTCTATACAAACTCTATTCTCACAATGCAAAACTATCTTCAGAACTTCAATAGTCTACTTCAGTTGAATTTATTAATGGTTTACTGCACACTCGTTTTCAGTGAAAAAGTAAGTTTTGACTTTTTCCTCCTAAACTCACCAATGTTCCCCAATGTTTTAACTTCTTTCTCCAGAATCTGCTAAAACTGGCCTCAGATTCTTGTACATTCATTCTGACCAAGATCCAGGAAAGTATCCCTATTTGGGAAAGCAAAGCTTAAAAAAATGCTTTCCTTGATAGCAGTTGCTTAAGTTCTTTTGGGAGTATTAATGACTCTGTAAATGTCCAAACCTATGCATGGATCTTCTTTGGTCAGCAACAAAAAGGAGAAAGGGATAATCTATATCTCTGACAGTTTCTATTCCCTGCCCCCTACATGGAATTCTGTAGCTCCCAAAAAACAGGACTGTGTAGCACTTTAAAGACTAACAAGATGGTTTAGTCTTTAAAGTGCTACACAGTCCTGTTTTTTGTTTCAGCTGCACCAGACTAACACGGCTACATTTCTACCACTATTCTGTAGCTCCCAAGGTATTTGTTTTGACATATGAAGAATTAAATTATTTGGGCCCTAGTCACCAAACTTATCTCTTCTTACAGCCTAGATGATTGGATATGCCGGGATATGAGATGGCAAACTACAGATGAAAGACTCCAAATCCTTGTGCTGCCCAACACGTTTTGTTTGCTACTTTTGATAACAAACCTCTCAAGTATTACAATGCACATTATGTTTATAAAGAAAGTAAAATAATAGTGTTTATACAAAAGACTGTGTATGATCTGTTTTTCTTGATTCTGGTTAGTCTTTTTTAAGAAGGATGTAAGTCACTTGGAAGACTTACCTCGAATGTATGATCTAGTCTGTACACTGACACAGAATTCATTGCACTGACTATCTCCAACACACCATTGAAATTATTCAGCTCTTGAAAAACCTGCAGGACTTCTATAATCCTACTTAACACAGCCACTCGCTCTTCAAAATTCTCTGTTTCCACAATGCACCTAGTCAAGAAACATGACATTAGGAAATGTCGGCACAAAAAATTAAGTTTGCTGGGCACTGAAATATACTGTTTTACGATGAATATATATATATTCTGAAACTGAAATGATATTCTGATATGAGTAGTACATTAAGATGTGAAAGTCTGTGGCTACACATGGAAAGCTTCTCAAGATTTTCCCTAAAATAAGCAGTTTAAAACTTAAAAGGAGTAGGTTGCCTTGAAGATTTTGGTTGTGTCCTATACTGTGCCAAGCACAGTGTCAGAGCTTAAACATAATTATTACATGGAAATACACTACAGCTATTTTATTATTCAAAATAAAATAAGTCGTCATCTCCTTTAAATTATACCAAAATCAGAGCAATCCCTGATCTTTAACTTGATTCCATATCAGAACATTAACACCCATACTTACTTTTCAAACCAAAGAGTAAGATTTGTAGTGTGTCGAATCATTTTCAATAGATTTGGGGAGTTGATTTCCTTATCATCTTTAGTCCACACACTCCCAACAAGTTCAGATGGCTGCACTGCCCTATTGAAAGAAAACGTTAAGAATGAAGGAAAGTAATGTTTAATACTTAATAGTCATATGTTCTATGTTTGTGTTAGAAGACTTCTTCCATATTTCTTCCCCTTATTTGTGATTTGACATTTGATACAGATTATTCAACAGAATCTATTACGGAACAGCCATTCATTCAACATAATTATTGGAGCTGTATTTTAATTTTAACACAGACACTAATGGACTCTGGAAAATGCCAGTGTCTACTAAGAAGAACATTGGTGATATATTTTCATATTTCATTTTCATATCAGAAAATTATTAAGGACTCAGTTTTGTCTTCTGAAGGAGGAAACAAGCAACTTGGACAAAAAACTTCAAGTAATCTATTGGTTAAATACAAGCAATGTGTTTCTGAAATGGGAATCTACAACTGCAAAAGCCAGGTGCACAAAGAGGCATAATTTATTAGAAATTCTCTGCCACTGAATAATGCAAACCTTCCAGAAATCCCAGTTTAAAGATCTTAGTTTTTATGAGGACCCGGTCACAATACAGTGTGGGTTTTTTAGATGCTATAATCTTTTATAAAATACACCCAATCTTTTATTTTTAAAATTCACATGTGGCTGAGATTTTAATGTCTACTTATCACAGTATTTATAGAGTGCTAATTATTTACTGTATAAGTTTGGTATGTTGACACAAATCTAGTAAATTAATGAATAAGTACTTTGGAAGTGGACAGAATGGTTTTACTTGGCAAATCATAAAAACACTAATACATTTCAGACTGAATTTACAAACTGAAGAATTTGTTCTTGCTAAAGCCAAATGCAATTTAATTAACTCAATACTTCATTTACAAATCAAGATGAAATATAGGGTAGATGATAATGTTCTCTGCAATCACATTATCTTATTTCTTATTATAAACCTTTAAAGTGGGATTACATATGGCAACCAGCATCTTATTGTTTACAAACAAAAGCAACACACTTTTACATTTCCATATTAATCTTGCTAGTTTTCTTCTGTCAGAAAAGGAAATTAATGCTTCGGAATAGTTCAAATAATGTGACTTATGGAGCCAACAAAAAGCTACTAAACAAGCACACACATTTTTTGAATATCTACCTATAGAGATCAGATTCCAGAAGTGTCAGTTGACGAGCAATTTCTATTGGATGTAGGGTCATCAGGTCCATCTCAAACTGTCCCAGGTGGCAAATATGCCATTCAATTGGGGGGGGTGGCTCTCAAAAGTAATGTTATGGCTAACTCCATTTGCTTGAGCTTGTTTTTTTCTCTTGATAATTTTAGCAATGGATTCTACCCACTTCTTCATGGATTTGCCTGTAAAACAACGATTAAAAACATTCATACTAATGACTTAACAAGCTTTTTCACCTGTAATTTTGCTAGATGTCCACTTCTGCTTAAGTAATAAAGTGATATGAAATAAAGTTAGCATTCAGTACTTAAGGAAAACACCGAGAGATTCATATAAGTTGTACAGAATGGGATAGAAAAATTCAAGATCACGGGTCAAATTATTTTTTTAAACAAAATTTGTGTGCATTCACCAAAGGCTACATTTGTGTATGTGAATCAAGAGACCACATGTGCAAAGGTTAAGCATTCCGTTACTCATTTCTGTATGAAAATACAGGCACAAAGAGTGTACTTTTTGGGTGCACCTGCTTTGTCCTTTACTTTTAAGAGTCTGGCCCTATTTGCTGAAGTTTACAGTTGTATGATTAGTTTATGTTTGTTAATTAAAGAAACATGGTGGAGAGGTCATATTTTTTGGGGGTCAAATTCTGCTGGTGAGAGAAACAAGATTTTGAGTTACGTGGAGCTCTTTTTCAGGTCTGGGAAAGGCACTCATATCTGGTCTACACTGGGAAATTAGGTCTGTGTAAGTGTCACTCCAGGGTGTGAAAATCAAGATCCCTGAGCAACACAGTTAAACTGATCTAACTTCCTAATGTAGACAGTATGAAGTCAAGGGGAGAATTCAATCCACCTACTGCCTCTTGGGGAGGTGGATTACCTATGCCAGTGGGAAAACCCCGCCTGTCAGTGTAGGTAGCTTCCTCACTCAAGTGCTACAAAGGTATTGTTGCAGAGTTTTAAGTGTAGGCAGACCCTCTGTTTTACAGCTACATACAAGACTGTTTAAGAATAAGCAGTTAACACCTATTATAAGAGCCTGTTCAAGGTGAAGTGACCTGTTACCTCTACAGCACAACATTTTACTTTTGAACTCTTAAAGACTGTTTAATAAATGTACAATTCATAAAATATGTCTCTGGACCAGTGAGTCTTTACACCAGGGATTTAAAATCAAAATCCTTTCGAGGAACTGGACAAAAAGTGTCTATCTGTACTCAGAAAAATCTTACACCGTGTGCAACCAACAGGAAATCAACAACGAGATGTATTTTTAACTCATAAATGTACTGCAGGATGGTTAATTTGGTAACCTGAAAGTGACATCCAGAAATGCCAAGAAGTAATCTAGATTGAGGTGGCATGAATGCTGCTCTTCAAATGGACGGCAAGTGTCTCAGAGAAGGTTATCACATTGCTCAACAATATCACTAATTGAAGCGAAAGGGTGTTACTGTTCAGTTCTCTTCTCTCGGAATAGTAATGGTTTTTGAGGAGGGTCTTCAGTATAGGAATAGTAAAATGGGAAAGGATCAGTGTTCTAACAGGGAAGAAATTTATCCTCTCATAAAGGAAAGATTTGCTCTAGGAACAAAAAGGTGAAAATTATTTTTAAACTATAAGGTTTTTTTATTTTTTATCAAATTTTTAATTTTAGAAAATTAAGGGAATTAGACAATTGTTTAATCACAGCAGACATCGAGATTCAAAGAGTTTAAGTTTTATACCCATTAAAAACACATTGTCAATATCACATCAAAATATAAAAAGTAAATATACTTAGACATTTAACTTGCCCATCTGTAAATTTCGATCATCATCTCTGGAAATAGTTTTCATTTAGGAATTATTAAGAAAGGGATAGAAAATAAGACCCAGAATATCTTACTGCCCCTGTATAAAACTATGGTACGCCCACATCTTGAATACTGTGTACAGATGTGGTCTCCTCACCTCAAAAAAGATATTTTGGCCTTGGAAAGGGTTCAGAAAAGGGCAACTAAAATGTTTAGGGGTTTGGAACGGGTCCCATATGAGGAGAGGTTAAAGAGACTGGGACTTTTCAGTTTAGAAAAGAGGAGACTAAGGGGGGATATGATAGAGGTCTATAAAATCATGAGTGGTGTGGAGAGGGCAAATAAAGAAAAGTTATTTATTAGTTCCCTAAATAGAAGAACTAGAGGACACCAAATGAAATTAATGGGGAGCAGATTTAAAACTAATAAAAGAAAGTTCTTCTTCACACAGCGTGTAGTCAACCTGGGGAACTCCTTGCCAGAGGAGGCTGTGAAGGCTAGGACTATAATAGAGTTTAAAGAGAAGCTAGATAATTTCATGGAGGTTAGGTCCATAAAAGGCTATTAGCCAGGGGATAAAATGGTGTCCTTGGCCTCTGTCTATCAGAGGCTGGAGCGGGATGGCAGGAGACAAATCATTTGATCATTGTCTTTGGTCCTCCCTCTCTGGCGCACCTGGTGCTGGCCACTGTCAGCAGACAGGATACTGGGCTAGATGGACCTTTGGTCTGACCCAGTACGGCCGTTCTTATATTCTTATGTTGTTTGTATATCCCTGAGGAAAACACATTTATCAATATTTACCAATAAGCTAATCCTTCCAAGGCTAAACATGTTTAGAATTCTAGACACACAATGCTAGTTTCAGACTATGACAACCTTTACATATTTATAACTAAATAAACTTTGATAAAACAGTCACGTTTGAAATTATATGGTTTTAAGACTCAATCTTTTTATGTTTATGCACGTGAGATTTGACTTCCACTGAGTAAACAGAACTGCTCATGTGAGTAAAGTTACTCATGTGCGTAAGAGGTGGCAGGATTAGATCTCCATAATGTATTGGAAAGTAAAAGGAACAAATGGACAGTAACAATTACCGTACCTCTTACACTTGCAATAAATGTCTCCAATTTATCAAGCAACTCCAGATCTCTTTCAAAATCATAAAAATGATGTTCTACCCAGTGTCGAAAAACATTTAATATCCTGAAAAATAATGGGGAGAAAGGGAGGAAAACATGAACTCTCAAATCCATCCAACTTGCATACTGACACAGCATGGGTTCTGCAGAAGTTAGAGTACACAATCATGCAATTAAGGATTATCACAATGCACATTAGCCTTTTGCTCAAGTCACAACTGAGTATGGAACTCAGGTAATCCCAGAATTCTGATAATGTAATTTTGCAGTCTTAACAATCAGGTGGTGTGTGTGTGTGTGTGTGTGTGTGTGTGTGGTTTTTTGTTTGTTTGTTTTGTTTTTTTAAAGAGGGATTAATAAAAGAATGCACCCAAAAGAGTAAACTATAAAAAAGGAATAAAGTAAAATCAAACATTCTTATATTGCTTGTAAATTTCTCAAGTGGAAAGTTCAGGAACACCTACCATTTACAAAAAGGTAGAAGTTTTCTAATTATTTCTCTTTCCTACAAACATTTTTCATTTTAAAAAGATGATATATCAAAAGTCAGTGTTGTAATAATAATCTTTTAAAAAAAAATTAATCAGTAACCACAGATGGGGGGGGAAGGCAATATTAACTGCTCAGTAAAGCAGTTTAACTTCTTTGATATAGGACAGATATACTACAGCTTAGGTGTGGTGTTGTAGCTATACTGTTCCCACAACTGGAGAAGAGCTCTATGTGAGTCTAAAAGATTGTCTTTCACCAAAAGAAGTTGGTCGATAAAAGGTATTATTACCTTATCCATCTTGTTGCTCATTTGAATCCCAGTAGACAATTCAGTTTCAAGCTATTAGAAGTCACAGACAATTCTAATTTTTTCCCAAGAGCCAAATTTGAACACTGTCACAAAAGTGTGTGTAATAAATGATCGTTTTAAACTGCTCCTCCCCACAGGCCCTAAATGCCGTTTATGTGGTAGTCTCGGGTCCTGGGTTCGCTTTCTGTTAAAACCACTGTAGCTTGTATAAGAAGCAGCAGCTGAAAGTTGGTGGTAGGGCAACTAAGTACTACTGAAGGATTTCAGCCAGATCTATTGAAAAGATAGATATCTGGGCTCCTAAAGGAAGGTGGGTGACAGACTCCAAACAGTTCACCAAGCTATAAAAGAAGGCAGTAAGTCACAAACTGATTTTATAGTAGTAGCAAAAAACTGTTTATATATGTCCCACTATTTCTTTTTCTAGTTACAAATGATTTCTCAAAGTAGAAAAATATTTTATTTTAATAAAAGAAAAAGTTAAAAATTCACACTCTAAAATCACTACATCTAATCAGGGTCGTATTGGCAAGCTGCTTGCCACAAGAAGGGCAAAATGAACAAGGCATTCACCAACAGGATAAATCTTAATGCAGCTTTAGTTCTTAAAATGTTAATCTTAAAAGGCTGAATTAAGAGCCTTAGAGCTACTCCCATTTAGCATTAAGTAGCCTGGCTGACTCCACAGCATTTGAGTGACTGTGGAAGTACTACTGGAGAATCAGCAATTTCTTTCTGAAGCACTCCCCTAAACATTCCTACTGATCAGACTTCACAGAGAAACCGATTAATCTCAGATCAGGTATGGCGCTCAACAGTGCTGCAGAGGAAAGTGTGCAGCAATAAGATGCTACTTGTGTACAAATACATGCTCTGGATTGGAAATGGGAGTGAAAAAAGCAGTGGAATGGAAGAGCGAAAGGAAAGAGAGTTATCTTCAGCTACCTTTGTGGGTAGAGTCTATAAAGAGAGTCATTCAATATAAGAGGAGTAATTTTAATTGCTCTACCTTACCTGCACCCATATTAACACAGTTACCAACAGACTTTTTGCAGGGTTTTCAGTTTTGAGCAGCAAGGAGCAGACACACAAATATAACAACCAAAAAATCCCAAAGACATGAGTCGTTTGGATCACCATTGTTCATAGGCTAGCCAAACAAACAACTTAATTCCAATCTTCACAGGAAACAGTCTCTTCAGAAACAGGATACAGAAACTGAACCCTAACCCTAATTTTAAACTTGCATCTAATGCAGGAAACATAAAGACATCCAAACCTGAGTTGTACTGGCTGGACATATTCCTTGCGAAATCTTTTCAGATCTGCACTGATTGGCTGCTCTCCTTTCTCTATTGCCAACCTATCTGCTTCAGTAGGCTCAGGCTCTGGGATATCAAATCTACGAAAAGCACAAAGATGATTACTGAATAAACCATTTCATATAAAGTCAATTAAGTAAAAACATAATTAAAATACATTATTTAGGTCTCATTTATTTCAAGGCTACTTGAAAAGCCATATATTGTCTGCACTGATGAACAGTTTAGGAATGCAGTAATGGTCTTTTGAAAACGTATTATCTCATTACCTCTCATTCATGTCCTTACACAAGCCATCGCATTAAAGACCTTTATCTTCAAAGTCCTACAAAATACAACCCGCATCTCATCTCAATTTCTTAGCCTCCCTCTCTTTACTATTCTTTTTGGTCTTGTCAAGCTGTATCGTTCATTTAATTGGTGATTTCTTGCCAAACAAGCCCATTTTATCCATTAATCCCTCTAAGTTATAAACTCTCAGAAGGGTAGCCATGTTAGTCTGTAGCTTTAAAAACAAGTAGTCTTGTGGCACCTTCGGGTGCATCTACACTGCACCATAGGTCGAAATAAGATATGCAATTTGAACTACACAAATTGCATATCTTATTTTGAAATAGCTTATTTCATAATTTGGTGCTGTCTACATAATAGTCATTTATTTCTAAATAAATGACTATTCCAAAATGTCCCTTACTCCTCGTGGAATGAGGTTCACAGGGATGTCGGAACAACGAGCCCATTATATTTCGAAGTAATGGGCTTGCTCTTACGACATGGGATAACTATTTAACGAAATAGCTCTGCAGTGTAGACTGAGCCTTCAAGAGTAACAAAAATTTATATATAGTGTCATGAGCTTTCATGAAGAAGTGGGTTCTGCCCACGAATGCTCATGATACTATATATATTTGTTAGTCTCTAAGGTGTCACAGGACTACTCATTGTCTTTAAGTTATAGTCACCCTACTGATTTCTCTGTACTCTGTATTACCTGAGAAGTTTTGTACCTTGTGTTAGACTACAAGCTCCTTTCAGTAGGAACCATATCCTTTACAAGCACAATGTATGGAGCTATACAGTTCATAATAGTAATTTAATATCATTGTTTGGTAGCAGGGTAGTGCCCAAAAGTCTTGATTAGGATGGGAATATCATTGTACTACAAATAGATTGGCCCATCAACCTGAAAAGCTTTTATTAGAAAGGCAAAGAGACAAAAGGAGGAGAAGGACACAAGCACATGTCTTGCTTTTTTGGCATCTTATTTAGCAGCATCCATTGGATAAGCCCCCTGGAGTTGCACCTTCAATACAGAACCCTACCGATTCACCCCCTTCCCACCCCTAGTTCCCTCTTGGTCACTACTCCAACAGAGGGGAAGGTGGGCATGAACACCACATCTCAAAGAACAATAGTTATGAGAGGGTGAGTAACCATCTTCTCTCCAAGTGCTTGTTCAGGTTGATCCATTTGCCATTTTGTTGTCCAATCACTGTTTGGTGAGATCTTCTTGGAGTCCCTCACAGTCTGCTTCTGTCTTGACTATCCTAAACAGTTTTGTATCATCTGCAAACTTTACTACCTCACTGCTTACCCTTTTCTCCAGAACATTTATGAATAAGTTGAAAAGGATTGGTCCCAGGACTGACCCTTGGGGGATACTATTAGTTACCCCTCTCCAATCTGAAAATTTACCATTTATTCCTACCCTTTGTTTCCTGTCTTTTAACCAGTTCTCAATCCAAGAAAGGACCTCCCCTCTTATCCCATGGCCATGTAATTTACACAAGAGCCTTTGGTGAGGGACCTTGTCAAAGGCTTTCTGAAAATCCAAGTATACTATATCTACTGGATCCCCCTTGTCCGCATGTTTGTTAACCCCTTCAAAGAACTCTAACAGATTAGTAAGACAGGATTTCCCTTTACAGAAACCATGTTGACTTTTGTCCAACAAATTATGTTCTTCTACGTGCCTCACAATTTTATTCTTTACTATTGTTTCAATTAATTTGCCCGGTACTGAAGTTAGACTTACCGGTCTGTAATTGCCGGGATCACCTCTAGAGCCCTTTTTAAATATTGGTGTCACGTTGGCTACCTTCCAGTCATTAGGTACGGAAGCCGATTTAAAGGATAGGTTACAAACCACAGATAATAGCTCAGCAATTTCCCATTTGAGTTCTTTTAGAACCCTTGGATGAATGGGCTGGCCATCTGAATACGAACCACCTGAGTACATACTGACGGCTAGCTAGCTGACCCACAGCCTGAGCTGCTGTAACCACACTGCTATTTTAAGCATGCTGGCTCAAGCAGAGCTAGTAAGTGTCTACCCAGGCTGGAAAGCATCCTCACAGCTGCTATGTACACACACCTCCAGGCTTGCTCTGTTTAAGGGTATCTAAAGTAAGGGTTTCTACCAATTTAGCTACACTGATTTTAAATGGATTTAGTTAAGTCAGTGTAATTTTCTAGTATATAGTCTTCAATTATTTGTATTTTTCAAGTATTCACATGGCCTACAGTCATTTATACATCGCAGGGGTTCTCAAAGTTCACCGCACCACGATCCCCTTCTAAGAACAAAAATTACTACCAGAAGGAGGCAACAGACAGTCCAAGTCCCACCACCCTGGCTCGGAAGGGGGAGGGGAAGGGAGGAGGCGGAGAAGGGGCGCAAAGTCTCAAAGGAAAAGCGCAAGTCCCATGTCTGGAGTGCAAGGTTCTAAGATGAATCCCATGCCCTACCACCCTGGCTGGGAAGAGGGGTAAGTATCAAAGACAAAGTCCAAGAACTTCAGCCCAATGCAGGGGTGGGGCAATAATTTTTGGCCAGAAGGGGTGGGGCCAGGCTGCTTCTGGGCTTCCCCATCCCCAGACCATGATTGATCTGAGGATGGAGGAGCCTCTTTGCCCCTCCCCACAGGTACCCATGCCCCTAGCAGGTCAGGAAGAGGCTTTGCACGATCCTCCCACCCCTAGGCTAATCAGGGCCTGGGGAAATGTGCAAAGCCTCCTTCGCCCTGCCCAAGTGTATAGCACTGTGAAGTGTTGCACACTCTGCACAGGGCGGTGGGAGGGGGGAGGAAACTTCGCCCAGTTCCCACGCCCCCAGGCCAATCAGGGCTTGGGGGGAGGAGGAGCACGTGATGTCTCCTCCCGCCCCGCGAGCAGCACGTGGCACTTCAAAGCGCCTTGTGTTCCTGGCAGGGCCTCCATGGGGTGGATCAGACCCGCGGAGGCCCTTTTGCCCACCCCTGGCCCAATGCACCGGACTGATAACCCTGAGCTTTGCCACCAAGGGTGAATTCCTTGTGCTTCAGACCCAGGAAATCTAATATGAGCCTTGACAATCCCTTTAAAAAGAGATCGCAGTTTGAGAAACACTGGTATATTGTTTCTGATAACATCTATTCAACTTCAGCGGCACTTAATATTTTGGAAAAAATAAGCCTTTGTTAAAATTTCGTTTCCTCTTCTTTACTCCCTTTCCTTTGAAAAAAATTGTTTTAAACAATTCATGGATTTTACAAAGTTTTCCTATGTATGGCATGGAGTCAGGCAAAATCATGCTGCTGAATTGCACTGCAAACATCAGAAGAAAATCAGCAGGTAATCTAAACTGAAAGGAATATTCATTTACCTTTCGATCAACAAGCTCAGCAATTCCTGTGGTTTACAAAAGGAGCGGTAGGTTGTCAAAAAAGTGCGAACAAAATTAGGATCTGTCAAGGGAAAACAAGAAAGTTAACCAAATTAACTTTATACAATTACATGTATAAATAAATACAGAATCTATAACAATATGGTCAGAAGGAGAGAGAACAACAAGCTTATTAATGCCAATTAAAAGTTTAATGCTAAGAATTACCTTCAAAAAACCTTTTTACTATGATTCAGTTACATCAAATTTCATTACTAGTTTTTAAAAACATTACATATAAAAACTATATTAAGGTAGTAAATTGCAAAGTTGTGCACTCAAATTTAGGAAATATTATTTTCATTTAAATGTCAAATTTAAAATCCCTGTTCCATAGCACGGTGGCGCTAGACCATCTCAACAAAATTTTCATAAGAGTTTTGTAACAAAGACAAAACGTATTAATAATTGTGATCTGAGAAACAGCTGAACTTGTTTTGCTGAAATTTTTACAAAAGAAAAAAAAGTCAGTCTGAGGCACTCAGCACTGCAAAGTCTTGCCTAAAGCACTGCTTTAGTGTTTACACCTTTCAGATCTGTAGATTGATGCTCCTTGTTGGTGATCGCTGGGCCAAGGTAAACGCATAACTTAGCGCTCAGTTGCCCCCTGAATCCTCCCTCCTGTTCTAAACGGCTTTGAATGTGTCTGCATCTTTTCCACATCAGTAATATGGTGCTTAAGGAGTGCTCTAGGAGCAGTCATCCAGAGCTACAGATAGAATATTGTACCCCAACACTTACGGTACATCTAGACTACAAGCAGATTTTTTTTGAAAAAGCAAGCCACTTTTTTTTAAAAGAGAGTCTAGACATTCTTTCAAAAAACACACACCACACCACAGTTTGCATTCAGTAGCGCCTTTTTTCAAAAGAGTACTTTTGAAAAAAGGCGTTAGTCCTCATGAAATCAGGTTTACCGTGATTAAATCGAAAGAACGCAGCAGTGTTTTCACTTTTGAAAGAATGCAGCTACAGTCTAGACGCAGGTGAAGTTTTTTCGAAAAAGGGCTTTTTTAAAAAAAAACCTGTACTTTAGACACACCCTTAGACCTGATGCCTCTGAGTACATAGCGCAGAACTGCATAAGCTTTTTTGTGGCCACACTGTATTATGAATGCAACTAATTTACTTTGTTTGTAGACTTGTTGTAGCCATGTTAGTCCAAGGACAATTACTATGTTCTTGAATGAACTCACACAGAAAAAGGATAAAAGACTATCTATCTATATACCATCACTATGTAACTTGTAGGTGAACACTTGTCACAAAATAACTCATTTGACCTCTCAGTGCCTCATTCTCAAAGGCAAACCAGCACAACACTTTCAAAAGATGAGACTTTCAGAATTCTGTTAGACACTAAAAACAAGGACACCAGATTTATGGCTTACAATTTATAATCCACTAACCTTCCTTGTCCTATGCCTGCAGAGTATACTTTAACTGCCCACTTCACTTTGAATGGTCTCTTACACCACATGCTAATTCTTCATGCTAAGCAACATTTCACATTGTATTTAGATGCAAGATTGAGTTTCCCTCTCAGATCTGCAAAGTGCTCACTATAAATGCAAAAGCTTATTTCTTTCAACAATAGAAGCTGGTCCAATAAACTCAAATTGACTCTACTTCACTCTTCACTTTCATCTAACAGGTTTCAAATTAATGCTTGTATTGTTGTCCCCCCCCCAAACACACTGAGCATGTGGTACTATTCCCGGAGTACTGTTGCCCTTATGGATATTCCCAATTCCTCCCAATTTAGTGGAGTATACAAATTTTAATGTGTTCTATCATGTCTTACAGCTCAGTGAGGATATTAATTAAGTCTGGACATATCTCTTTCACCCTATGAGACCAGTATCACTTTGAAAGTTCTTGGTAATAACCATGACTATAGAATTAAAGCCAGTGTCAGTGATATTGTGAAGTGCAGACTGGAACAAAGCCTACCTAAAAAGCTACTATAGCTGTAACAAACTAATAGATAATTTTCTCAACATACCTAAAATAAAGAACTCTGAAGGTCTTTTCCCAAAGCTAGCCACTGACAGGACTTGTGGGTCCACACACACACAATGCTGGGAAAGATTGTTTGAGTAGTTTCATGAGCACTGCTATTCTTCAAGATTCCTGAAGCTAACTAGCTCTGGAAGATGCATTACCCAAGTTGGACTATGCAGAGACCACAACAAAACAATAATCACCTTAGTAGGTCAACACAACAATATTGTAAGGCTTGATTTACTCAACAGCTACTAGCTCAAGGACTATGTTTACTAGCTATGGTGATGAATGTCCTTGCTGCCACAACTCCCGCAGCTACGCTCTAAGAACGACTATTCAGAAAGATAAATATTATTGTGGGCCAGAGAAACACCACCATATTTTAACAGTGGGTCTCTTTGCGCTCACACAAATGATACTATGACTAAAGAATATATATTTGTCACAGGGGGGTAAATGCCCTTTGGAAGGGAGAGGCCAGCACAATTATTTCTCATTGGTGCTTCCTGCAACTGGAGTTAAAAGAAGGCACCGGGGCTAGGGTGGAAAGGAGGACAGACAAAGGATCAGTCAGGAAAAGGGCAGATTAGGAGACTATATGAGGTCCCTTAAAGATGATGCAAGCAGTTTCTGGGGGAAGGAGGAAGGCAGACAAACAGAAGGATTTGCTGGCTGACTTCCCAAAGCCAGTGAGCCACGGCTTATGGGGGCTGAAGGCCACTGCAGTAGAGGGAGTTGCCTGCCGACTATTAAGCCACAGAGCTGGAGCCAAAGGCTGGGGAGGGCTGAAGGGTGGGTAAACCTCTCTGCTGTCTCCTGGTGTCTCCCCTGGAGAACTGCAGTCAGTGGAGTAGTGAAAAACCTACTTTCCTGCTTACCTGAGATATAAGAAGTGAGAAGTATGGGAAAATGATGGCTGCTCCCCTGGTGAGGATGAACTCCCAGCAGAGAGGCGCTGGGAAAAATGGGTGATAGATGTTTATCTAACCTACTCTTAAATATCTTCAGAAATGGAAATTCCACAACCTTCCTGGGCAATTTATTCCAGTGTTTGACCACCCTGACAGTTAGGAACTTTTTCCTAATGTCCAATCTAAACCTCCCTTGCTGCAGTTTAAGCCCATTGCTTCTTGTTCTATCCCCAGAGGCCAAAATGAACAAGTTTTCTCCCTCCTCCTTATGACACCCTATTAGATACCTGAAAACAGCTATCATATCCCCCCTCAATCTTCTCTCTTCTAAACTAAACAAACCCAATTCCTTCAGTCTTCCCTCATAGGTCATGTTCTCTAGACCTTGAATCATTCTTGTTACTCTTCTCTGGACCCTCTCCAATTTCTCCACATCTTTCTTCAACTGCGGTGCCCAGAACTGAACACAATACTCCAATTGAGGCCTAACCAGTGCAGAGTAGAGCAGAAGAATGACTTCTCGTGTCTTGCTGCTGACTCATATTCAACTTGTGGTCCACTATAACCCCTAAATTACTTTCTGCCATACTCCTTCCCAGACAGTCGCTTCCCATTTTGTATGTATGAAACTGATTGTTCCTTCCTAAGTGGAGCACTTTGCATTTGTCTTTATTCAACTTCATCCTATTTACCTCAGACCATTTCTCCAATTTGTCCAGGTCATTTTGAATTATGACCCTATTCTCCAGATTAGTCGCAACCCCTCCACGCTTGGTATCATCTGCAAACTTAATAAGCGTACTTTCTATACCAATATCTAAATCATTGATGAAGATATTGAACAGAGCCGGCCCCAGAACAGACCCCTGCAAAACCCCACTTGTTATGCCTTTCCAGCAGGATTGTGAACCATTAAATAACTACTCTCTGAGTACGGTTATCCAGCCAGTTATGCACCCACCTTATAGTAGTGTAGCTGTATTTACCTAGTTTATTGATAAGAATATAATGCGAGACTGTATCAAATGCCTTACTAAAGTCTAGGTATATCACATCCACCACTTCTCCCTTATCCACAAGACTCGTTATCCTATCAAAGAAAGCTATCAGATTGGTTTGACACGATTTGTTCTTATGCTGGCTGTTCCCTATCACCTTGCCACTTTCCAAGTGTTTACAGATGATTTCTTTAATTACTTGCTCCATTATCTTCCCTGGTTCCTGTTATTCCTCTCCAGTTCATCTGATGAAGTGGGTTTTTCCCACAAAAGCTCATGATACTATATATATTTTTGTTAGTCTCTAAGGTGCCACTGAATTACTTGTTTTTAAAGTTAAACTAACATGGCTACCCCTTTGAGACTTTTTGTTGCATCTTGGCCCCTCCTATTCTTTGCCTATGGCACATAACAGTCATCTCTCCTGTGTGGCGGTCTCATTTTGGTTGTTGAGTTTAACGTGCAGGTGCTGGTGGCAGTGATGTATAGGAAGTCAGATGGAGAGATCTGCAATCTCTCGTTGCCCTAAACGTTGACTTGAATTAGCTATTTAGTAGGAAAGCAAGCAAGAGACAAAAAGATTTTTATTACTGGCTATATAAACATTACTTTAAGAATTTAAAAGTTACTACAAAAAGTGCCAAATACTGAAAGGAAAAAAAAAATCAAGCATACCTGCATACATATGGTACGTTAGCCTTTCAATTAGTTTCACTACAGTTCCTCCTTTGATGATCGGGATTCCATTTCTACTTTGCAGGTTGTCCTCAAAAACAATGTTTTCCTCAGAGTCTTCCACTACAAAACGATACATGTTTGAGCTGGGCAGCCTCAGTGGCTGTTCATTTTCTTCTTGCAGTAACACTGAGTCAAGCATTCGATCCAGTGTACTGCGATACTGAAGGGAAATCAGAGCTGCCATCCAATTGTTCTTCTCTTCAGCAGACTTAGCAGCAAACACTACACTATTTTCATCTTTAGATGCTAGCTCAAAAGCATATTTGTATTCACAAGTGTCATCTTTGTCAATGATCTGTGTTTTCCTCATGATAATTTTTTCCTTAAGTCTGTACTCTGTATTGCTGTAACCTGGAAGTCGTGATTGTCCATGATTAGTTTTACAGCTGATTAACAAACCATCAAAGAGAAATATGTGGCGTTCATGTTTGGCGCCTATCCTTGTCAGCACACCTTCCATTATGAATTCATTACAGCACTGGCCAATGTCTTTGCCTTCCCAACCATCGATATTTTTCTGGATCTCATTCATTTTTTTGATGGCCAGGTGCTTGCTTCTTACTTGGCGATTGTAGAAACGACAAATTGATTCTCTAAAAACAAATTTATTTTGTTAGATTTTTAAGTATTTACTGCTGCCAAAAACACCACTAAATTTAAAATGCTATGCTACTTCCCCCCAATCTCAATATGTCCTAACCATGTTTAATCACAAACGTATGAAGTCACGGCATCCTTTCACACTGAGGTTACCTCTTTGGGAGAGGGAATTCCAATTGTTAGGAAGAGACAGATATTAGTAATGGGGGATTCAATCATTAGGAACAGACAGCTGGGTTTGCAATGATCGGGAGAATCACATGTTGACTTGCCTGCCTGATGCAAAGATTGTGGATCTCCTAAGGTATCTATAGATCTCCTAAGGTATCTAGATAGACTTATATGTAGTACTGGGAGGAGTCAGTTGTAGTGGTACTTGTAGGTACCAATGACAGAGAAGGATAGGAGCGCGGTCTGGAAGCCAAATTTAGGCTGCTAAGAGAGAATGAAATCCAAGACCTCAACGGCAGTGTTCTCTGAAATGCTTCCAGTCCCATGTGCAGGGCCAGGTAGACAGGCAGAGTTGCAAGATCTCAAAGCGTGGATGAGACAATAGTGTAGGAAGGTTATAGCAGTGAAACTAAAATTCTTGTATTGGTCTTCGCAGCTAAGGATATGAGAGAGGATCCCAAACCTGAGCCTTTCTTTTTAGGTGACAAAACTGAAGAACTCTCTCAGATCGAAGTGTCATTAGAGGAGGTTTTGTAACCAACTAATAAACAGTAATCAAAGTCACCAGGACCAGATGGCATTCACCCAAGAGTTCTAAAAGAACTCAAATGTAAAACTGCAGCGTTCTTGTGGTTTGTAACCTACCCTTTAAATCAGCTTCTGTATCAAGTGACAAGAGGACAGCTAATGTGACGCCAATTTTTAAAAAGGGCTCAAGGTGATTCTGGCAATTACAGACTGGTAAGTCTCACTTCTGCATCGGGCAAATTGGTTGAAACTATAGTAAAGAACAATATACAGTAAAACTCCAGTAGCGCCGAGGACCGGAGCTGCCGGACCAAACCGGGCAGCACCCCAGCTGCTCTGCCCCAGGCATCCCCAAGAGCAGCTGGGGTGCTGCCGGGTTGGTCTCGCCGTGCCAAGGGTCGGTGCTACCGGACCAACCCGGCAGCACTCCAGCTGCTCTGCCCCAGGCGTCTCCAATTCAGCCGCTGCTGGTCAGTTTCAGCAGCAGCTGAATCAGGGACGCCTGGGGCAGAGCTGGACTATCGGAAGGGGGGGCTATGAAGGGTCTGGGGTGGCATCCACCCAACCCCAGACTCCTCATAGCCCCCTCTTCCGATAGTCCGGCATATCTGATAATCTGGCACCCCCTGGGTCCAAAAAGTACCGGATCATCGGAAGATTACTGTAGTCAGACACACAGATGAACATAATTTGTTGGGGAAGAGTCAACATGGTTTAAGGAAAGTGAAATCATGCCTCACCAATCTGCTAGAATTCTTCAAGGGAGGGTCAACCAGCATGTGGACATGGGGGAATCCAATGAATATAGTATACTAAGATCTTTAGAAAGCCTTTGACAAAGTCCCTCACCAAAGGCTCTTAAGCAAAGTAAGCTGTCTGGGATAAGTGGGAAGGTCCTTTCATAGATTGGTAACTGATTAAAAAAAGAGGAAAAACATAGGTGTTGGAATAAATGGTCAGTTTTCAAACTGGAGAGAGGTTAGTGGTTCCCCCCACTCCCAGGGTCTTTACTGGGACCAATCCTCATCATCATATTTGTAAGTGATTTAGAGAAATGGGTAAACAACGAGCTAGCAAAGTTTGTAAATGATACAAATCTGCTCACGATAATTAAGTCCAAAGCAGACTGTGAAGAGGTTCAAAAGGATCTCATCTCTCAAAACTGAGTGACTGGGCAACGAAGTGGCAGATGAAAGTCAATGTTAAATGGACTGTTACCACTGAGAGAGATCTTGGAGTCACCATGGATAATTCTCTAAAAACTATCCACTCAATGTAGAGTGGCAGTCAAAAAAGTAAACAGAATGCTGGAAAGCATTAAGAAAGGGATAGAGAAGAAAGACAGAGAATATCTTACTGCATTTATATGAATCCCATGGTACACCCATGTATTGAATGCTGCATGCAGATGTGATTGTGCCATCTCAAAAAGGTATACAGGAATTGGAAATGGCTCACAAAAGGACAACCAAAATGATTAGGGGTTTAAAACAGCTTCCATAGGAGATATTAGTAAGACTGGAACTTTTCAGCTCGAAAAAGAGATGACTAAGGGGGGATATATATGATAAGAGGTCTATAAAATCATGACTTGTGTGGAAAAAATTAATAAAGAAGAGTTATTTACTCCTTCCCATAAGAACCAGGACTTACCACATGAAATTAATAGGTACCAGGTTTAAAACAAACAAGTAGTTCCTTCGCATATCCAGCCAACTCACGGAACTCCTTGCCAAAGGACCTTGTGAAGCCCAAGATTAACAGGATTTTAAAAAGAACTAGATAAATTCATGGAGGATAAGAATATTACTAGATGAGATGGACAGGACGATGTCCCTAACCTCTGCTGCGAGAAGCTGGGAATGGGCGACATGGGATGGGTCACTTGATGATTCCCTGTTCTGTTCATTCCCTCTGGGGCACCTGGCACTGGCCACTGTCAGAAGACAGAATGCTGGGCTAGATGAACCTTGGTCTGACCCAGCATGGCCATTTTTATGTATAAAAGGACAGTGAATTGCCAGGAAAAGACAGGCTATTCAAGAATGAGCTATGGAGGGTTGTAAGTGAACACTCTTGGAACTGCTACAGATTAAAATCTGCTAGATGTTTGGTATATGTAAGTGCCTTCAATAAAAACATGCTGCTTTTATACATAAGCCAATTAAAAGGGAAATATGGAAACATTTCCACCCCTATATATCTCCCTTTTAACTTACTTGGCTGTACTAGAGGCTTCTTTAAGTGTGGTCTTACCCAGGCCGCCGTCTAGGTGAATGTTTGTTGTAAATGCGCTCCATGCTGCATTGGAGATTTAAAAGAGCAGTAATGGCTTGTTTCAAACACTCCCGGTCCTCTTCATCTTCACTGCATTCCTGCAGTTGCTGCAATCACAAAGCAAATCCAGTTCCGTCAAACTTAATAGATAGTAATATATGCAGACAAAAACAAATATATTCATTTATAAGGTTGTTTTCAAAAGTACTCTGTGTTCGCCTGCCTTTGATCTCACCAAAGTCAATAACCAATGCTGGGTGCTTCTGCAAATCTCACCCATAAAAGACGACCAATGCCTGCCAAGTAGTTACAGAAATGAAAACACGTCGGTGATTCTAAAGAATAGATAAGCAGTGTGAGAGTGAGCTTGCATATGAAAGGGAGTGAGTTTCAGATAAAGATTCCATCATCCCATCCTAAATAGCCTCACCATGAAATTGTCAAAAAACTCTAGAGCTACAGTATTTTTCTTGAAATCCTTTCACTTAAATTGTTCCATTTCATAATGATTATTGACCTTCAAAGTTAGCTGCGTTCACTAGTCTAGAGGCTTAAAACCGTCCTGAAGCTGTGTATGAACAAGTTACTCACTGTGTAGTAACGGTAGTTCTTCGAAATGTGCCCCGTGGGTGCTCCACTCTAGGTGTCGGGTCCATCCCGGTGCCAGGATGGACCCGACACCTAGAGTGGAGCACCCACGAGGCCACTCGAAGAAGAACAGTACTATATCAGCTGCACACTTTCAGCAGTTTAATAATGTTACAGCTAACTATGCAGTGTAGCTGATGCCATGTCTGCCCCAGAATATTAAAGAAACAAGATGGAGGAGATATCCTGTATTAGACCAACTTCTGTTGGAGAGACACACAAGGCTTTCCGCAGCATAGAGCTCTTCTTCAGGTCTGGGCAAAGTACTTTGAGCCATAGGTAAATGCAAGGTGGAACAGATGGTTTGGGGCTCATCCTAGGTAAAGTGGGCCACCAACACCTCTGCAGCCATAGGGAGGAGAAGAAGGCGGGAAACAAAGCAGCTGATGGAGGTTTATTAGGCAAAGTCTACACTACAGCTGAAGTCTGCAAAACTTCATGTTGCTCAGGAGTGTGAATGTTCTGCCCCTCTGAGCAATGCAAGTTACACTAACATAAGCTATTGCCTGCACAGCACAATGTTGGTAAGAGAACGTCTTCCACTACATAGCTTCTGCCGTTTGCAGAAATGGGTTTTTATGCCAAGAGGAGGTGGAGCTTTCTCTTGGTCAGCATAGACTGTCTTCACCACCCAAACTGCTATACCTGTCCAGCTGGGCCACTGCAGCACTGTACATACAGACCTGCTCCTAGTGTTATAATAACTTCAACTAAGTCCAGTAGATTGGTAAGAGCAAAGGTGAACTTCAAATACTATTCTCTCTGCCAGAAAAAAATAAGGTCTGCAATTCCAAATTTAATACTAGCAACACATTTTCAACTCCAGTGATAAGCTTGCTTCACTTACTAGTGAAAACAACATTTTCCCCTCTTCTCCATGCAGATGGGTAAGTATCTAAAGTCTACAATTTTACCTGTTACCTCTGCTCTAATTTTCCCTTCTGGCACAAGCAGTAATGAAGGTCCCTTATCTGCCAATAGAAGAAGAGACAGCATTCCCCAAAACCAATAAAATAAAGTCACACCAATGCTTTTTAACTTTGTCACAAGGGCATGTCCACTGAAGGCTATTTCCAGCCATTCCTGTGTTGCTACTAATGCAGGTACTCAAACTGCAAACCTAACACATTAGCAGTTACTGTTCTTCGTTTACGAGTACTGCATACTTCCACAGAAACAAGAGCTGTATTTCTGCTTTTTGATGGACCCTCAATGGTACCTATGTACAACTTTTCATTAACTCAAATCAGAAGCAAACAAACACAGACAAATTGAAATATTCTGAACTATAATTATGCAATTTAACAGGTGCTATGAACAGGGTTACCTGCATATACATAAATTGCACTAGGAACCCATGTAATCTTTGGTCATACTTTCATAAACTATACAAATAGTAACCTACCTCTTGATTTCCCAATATGTAGAATTATTTACAAATCAACGTGAGTTCCCAAACTAAACAGTCTTGCTCTCGGTAAC
Source organism: Pelodiscus sinensis (assembly GCF_052426305.1). Classification (NCBI taxonomy): domain Eukaryota; kingdom Metazoa; phylum Chordata; order Testudines; family Trionychidae; genus Pelodiscus; species Pelodiscus sinensis. Next base: position 5,978,122 of record NC_143056.1, read on the forward strand.
AAAGCTATGGAAAATAAAATTCTACAGGAATATAAATTTAACTACCAACCAAATAAAGATTCCACAATCCTTCCAAATCCTCTCCCTTTTAAGGTAAAAATAGTAGAGCCTCTCCATTTTTTAAACTGTATTTAATAGTGTTGCGGATGTACTCTTTTCCTACCTTCAAGATGGAGAAAACTGGTGGGCTTTCAAAGATTCTGCTTTATTTCTTTCTAGGTCTTGTTCTCTCGGAACCCAAAGTAATTAATGAGTAGTCAACAGATTATTCTTATTATGTTGAGTATGAAATACAAGTTTTCCAAAAATAATAAGATGGATGTGTGTGTCCTGAACGGACGCCTTGGACATTTGAATTGAACCATCTTTTACTAAATTAGGAAAACGTATTAAATACATACACAAAGAATTATTTCAGACTCTACAACTAATGTAAACCTCACTTAAATGCCAGATCAACTTACTAAAGCATATACCTACCATAAATGTTTAGCGGGCCACCATAAACAAGCAGTTACAAAAGCTCTGAGGAGTGGAACAGTTTTAAATTTGTATGATTTAATATTGAAATTATATTGTAACTATCAGTTTACTCTCCAACCACACAAACACTTCTGTAAAATTTATGCTTAACTATATTTACATACCAAAAGAAAATTAAAATTACTCCTTCTGTAAATGAAACTGCACCCATCTTACCTGTAATAATTCAAAATAGTGCAAACAATGATAAACTGGGATCAGCATAAGTCGTGGAAGGACATATCGTACAGCTTCTTTAAAACCTTCAGCAATAGACTGAAAAATAAAAAAGCAGCATTATTTCTGTGCCTGCCACATGTAAGCCAAAGAAAAGAGGGATAAAGTTGGGATGTTTTCCCAGAGTTGTATTAATTAGTTTGAGAGAAATATAGATATAGTAAATCTTTAGAAGGGCTCGAATGAGTAAGATGTGGTGACACAGTGAGCCAGAAGGTGGAGGGCTTTCCAAGTATTAGAGACACCCTTTTTTAAAAGGACTGATCAAAGTTTAGTGCACACATACTCCCAGTTTGCTACTAAAAACTGACCCAACACTTGCAAGATAAAGCATCCTCAGCTTGCTCAATAAGAATTTGCAGTGGCAACCTCATTAAAATAGGCAACTTATCAGCTACACTGTTACCTCTATTTTCAGCAGAAACAGAAAATCAACACACAACATGCTGGAACAAGTTAGCTACAAAACAATTTACAAACAGCTTTCAAGTTACACAAAGCCATGTAGACCTCTATCCTTCAACAGAACAATCCCAGCCACAAAACTGTTTTTCCTCTATCAAGATTTGTGCTGCATTAACAAAATATTCCTCAGGAAAGCCTGCGTCACCTGGTTTTAATATTTACACAAAAAGCAATTAATGCACTTCCTTTTCTTATTAATTTTCACTAGCTCAAAGAGCCAAACATTAAGAATATGCAAAATTCTAGAGTGAAACTGTATTCATGACTAAGCAGCCATGATACCCTAACTTCCTAGACATAACTGTGTATGTATCATGGCAAAAATCTTATGATTATGATCAGACAGACACTGTATGCACAAACCTGCTTCTCAAACAAATATTTTACTGACTAATGGAAACAATTTCCTGCAGAATTTGGCGCTGGAATGCAATGGAAGATTAAAGTCTTTGGTCAGATGGTACCTAGGTTCCAAGGGCTCCACACAAGAAATACAAGTACCACACCTCCTGCCACAATTCAAAGAAGTTTGTGGCACTCCTGCCTCTTTTAACACTACCTTCTGCTCTCCTTCTGATCTCAAAGTGCACAGTGCCTTTCCCCCTAGATCTTTGGTACAGCCAAAGGCCCAGATATTTAGAGTCTGCCTTAATCTAGCCCTCTGACATGACACAGAAATCAGGGGATCTTGTTAAGTACATGGGAGAATACGATTAATAGTGACTTTGGGATTCACATGTTTGTTTAACCAACAAATATATATATAAATATAATTTTTGATCAGCTACTTAGGGCACTAACTCAGAAGGCAAGAGGAGGAGAAAGAATTTCAAAGGTGCCCTGGGAAAGAAACATGGCTTGTTGAAGTAAGGCTCAGAAAAAAAGCTGAGAGAAATCACTGACATGCCTTAAAATTAAGTAACTGCAGAATGGAAACTTATTTACCCAATGTTTTCCTTTTTGGAAATGACCTCTCACACGTTTCAGTCTAAGACATCTAGACTGGACTTCTCTTTCTGCAATTGTCAGAGGCAGCTCATGATTGTTCATGGGACTTTAAGGCTTGACCATACCTTTTCCACCTTCACTCCAAATTTTCCGAGAGTCAAAATGCGAAGGAAAATCCCAGATACAGCCAAACTCTTCCTACTGGGAGGAAGAGTCAGAGAGGGTGCCAGTTTCCTTACTAAGTGACTCAGTTATCCACCTGAGTATCCGGGATTAGACTCCAGAACTTTTCCCTACAGAGGGCCATGGGTTTGGATTTTTTGGGGGGCTGTGGGGAAAGAGGAAGAAAGGTTTTACTTAACTGATCAAGGAATCGTAAGATGTAAGACAAAGGTCTTGTTTACTGTGTCCTAAAAGCCGAAGAGGACTGACTCACCCTTGAAGAGAGGACTTGGGAAGAGTCTCAGCTGGCATGATGGGACATAAAGACCCTAACAATCTGTCCAAACTGAGTCCTTGCCCAAGAAGGGTCTGTGGGATAGGAGCAACTGTGTAAGAGCTCTCCTTCTGTGGCTCCTTCGAGCTTAGCCATTTGTAAGCACTGTTTAGCAGGATCTGCCATACTGGGGGGCAGGGGGGGGAAATAAACAAGGGAAGGAGCTCAGTGGGTGGTCCTGTTAAGGAATGATCTCTGGAAAAAAAGTCAATCATTGGATGAAGGACAGGCTGTGAGTGGGGAAGGAGAAAGAGAGACATAGATCACTGTTCATCGGATGCCCCTATATTTGGCATTAAAATCTAGGATAGTAATGGAAAAGGCAGGAATGCCAAGTCTCCGCTTTGCTGGAGGCAAAGCTCCTAGTAGAGGGGCTGAATGGAAATGACAAAGGCCCACGGACGAGTCTGAACTGCCTCCAGTATGTACAGGACAAGAGGCACAGCCCAAACACCTTAATCTGAGGAGAAATCACTATCCAGGATGGCAGCAGAACACCCCCCACCCCCGCTCCCCCCAACGAATGATTGTGAACAGGAATGCAGGATGGATCTCAAAAAAGAAACATGGCATTTCTTGAGTGAGATTTCATACTTACCTGAAAATGTAGAGCAACAGCCGGTTTAGCCATTAAGTTATTAAAATGCTCATGAAACTGCGGGGAAAGAATATCCTGGGACAAAGTTTCATATGGATCAAAGGCTTGTTCCTAAAGAAAGATGGAAATAATTATGTATGTACAGAAAAAGGATGCAGGATGTCTTTTTGTACTCAGCTTGTACAATTTGTTTATTGAGATCTGATATTTAATGTGATTTTTCAAGAAAGTTTCAGTTTATTCAAAAAATAATACAACTCAACGTATCCCATAATTCATTAATTTATATTTTAATAGCTACATAAAGCTTTTGTGAGCACTGCTCTACCTTGCTGTATTGGTCATTAACACAAATTTCATCTTAATGAAATGGTGGCAGCCAAGAGGCAAATTCTTATTTATGGTCCATTAGTGATCTCATCGCCAACAAGGCACGGTTTGAAAAAGCTTCTCTTACATGCATGAAACCACGATTACTTACGTAACTGTAGTTCTCTGAGGTATACAAAACTGGTATCCCCATCTGCAAAACTAATCTGAGGATGCGAGTACCATGGATATAAAGCAGATATCCACAAATCCGCAGGATTCTAGAGACATTTGTATCTGCATTCACAAAAATGAGCTGCAGATGTCCGCATCCATATCCAGGGATGCAGATACCATGGGTATAAAGCAGCTATCTGGATTTGCAAAGTCATCAGCATGGATTCCACTTAGATGATCATGTGCCTCACACATGCAAGAAATCTCATGTCGGGAAGATCAGCCCTAAGTTCTTGGAGCTCACTCCCCTCTCTGCTGGCCAAAGTGCTTGCAGCTAGGAAGAATGACTTCAGAAAGAAATAAGGTAAAAAGCAGTCTCAATAGGGCGACATTGAGTTCCTACATCTCCTGGGGGTGTCCAGGACAGTCCCTAACTGTGGTATTGAGCCAGCCAACATCCAAGCTGCCAGGCGCAGAGACGTTAGGTCAGGATGAAGATCCAGGCACCATGGGAGCTGATTCAATGGCTGAATGGACCTCTATAGTAGGTCTGTCAATCAAAACTGCTGGTGTCAATGTAGTGCTATGAGAATTTCCATTGCTGTGACTCCTGAATTGGGTTCAACTGAAAGCAGGTAGGTGTTGTGCAATGAGTCTGGAACAGAGATGAGAGTGGGTACTGTCCTCGGTGATGAACAGATCTAATACACAAACTCCACCCCCTGTCCCTTCTGACAGAATACCGCCACTACAACACCACTCTGCAGGAACCATTCATGACTGGCCATGGTTACCTTCTCTAGGTCAATGCTGACTCCTGGGAAGTGAACAACCACTGGGCTTATTCTCCTGCCCCGCTCCCCCCCACCTTTGTTGCTGGTGCCAAATCTAGAATTTGACCACATTCCAGAAGAGGGGCGAGGAGTAGGCATCTCTGTGTTTATGCAGTCCATCACAGGTTCTGCACTATGGAATGTCAGAGGACAGGCAGGAACACTACACAGGCCAGCCTCATGGCCCTTAGTTCAAGGATGTTTATGGGAACTTCCATAACTCCCATAACCTCCAGGAAAAGCAGATACCTAACATTTGCAGGTGGTCCAAGTAGATTCCATAACTTTTCCTGGATGCATCTGTGCCTGAAGTCTTTATTGAGTAGGGAGATAAAAACAAAAACTCTGCAAAAATACGAAGTGGCCCCAAAAAACTTACAGTCTGTCCAACATCTTGGATGGGAATAGGTTAACTTGAACCAAAGCAGCAGCAGCTGTGGGTGAAGTAGCATCACATACAACCATACTGGCATATGGCCTAACAACCCAAGGCAAGTCTGTGCCATTGTAGCGTGATCTTATCTCGCCAGGAACCTGTACTCTGATGGACTCTAGGTCACAGTGGGCATGCCTATCATAACTCCAATGAACTGTATCCTCTGCATCACAATTCACTAGGACAACGCTTGGGCCAACAGGAAGGGAGCATAATCTGGGTTCACTGCAGCCTTTGACCAGCCAGTTATCCAGATAAGTGCAGACATACATGCCCCATCTCTTTAGATTTGCTGCAACCACCATTAGCCAGGTTGTGAAGACTCTCATTGCTGTGGACATTTAAATAACATACCACGTGATAGCAGTAATTTGGCCTCACTGTGATTCTCAAATACTTCCTGTGAGCAGGGTGAATCTCTCTCAAGAAGGAAGAGACCCTCTCTCATCTAAGGAAATAATATTTCACAAATAAGATGTGGAGTTGGCCCAGAGGGGGGCCCATTGTTTGGTTGTAGCTATCAATGTGTGTTATGGGTCAGTGCCAGGGTCCTTCATTCTGTGTCATTCCCACCTTGACAGACTTGAGGATCTCCCCTTGGAATCAAATTTCACAGTCTCCTTGTGGGACAATCCCCAATGTTGGTTCTTCAGTCATGCTCTATGCAGCTTTGTCTCAGTACTGTCCTTCTGCCACCAAGGGCATAGGCTCCAAACTGAAGCAATCAGCACTGAAGTCACTTGTGTTGAAAGCATCAAAGCTGATGGCAACAGTTTTGACAATCAGCCTATTAAGTTGCCTCTTTCACTACCTGCTTTTGGAGTGTAGTGGCTGAAACCGACTCTTTTTAAATTAAATTAATGGAGATTGCCTATCTCCTAGAACGGACCTTGAAAGGTCACTGAGTCCAGTCCCATGCCTTCAAAGCAGGACCAAGTACCATCCCTGACAATTTTTGCCCCAAATCCCTAAATGGCATCCTCAAGGATTGAACTCACAACCCTGGGTTTAGCAGGCCACTGCTCAAACCACTGAGCTATCCCTCCTTTCACGTCCACTTTGGTAGCTGTCATTTCCCCTGGGTCTGAGATGACCCACATGGATCATTCAAACAATGTAACTTGAACTATGAGTCCCTATAGTTACAGGTTCTAGAGGAAAACAACTGACATGCCAAACACCTTGGGATATAGCTGCAGGGAGAGCAGGCAAGAGCTGTGTCTATCAGTAAGGAGCGTGAGACCATCATAGAATGGACACGGTTTGAACCCTGACGGTTTAGAGCAGTCTTCAAACTTTTTTCATCCGTGGAGCACTAAAAAAACTTCAAATGGAGGTGCAGACCTCTCTGGAAATCTTAGACAACCTGCGGACCCACAGAAATCCACAAATCTCAGGTTGACACCCTCTGGTTTGAGTCTGCCATTTTGGTGCAAAGCACCTTGCCCTGCTACACGGGAGGTACACTAGGGTCTCGTCTCCATTTTTAATGCAATGTCCAAATTAAAGGAAACAAGGGAGAAGACTCTCTGTTCACCACACTATACCAGAAAGGGTGAGTTAGCAGCCCTGTGGAAGTAGCAGATTGGAAAGTGGCTAGATGGCATCTCACTGCCATGAGCGGTTAAAGGGAACCGAAGGAGGGCCATGACTGCTGTGCCCTTGCTAAGGTTGCATGGGAGCACAAGGCCCAGACAAAAGAATCCCAGTCTCACATGCAGGAGGCATAGGAGCATCTACCACAGTGGGATCCACACAAGCATATCTAACACCACATGTTTTTCTACATGCTGTCTGGTTACAACTGCTCTAGTTAAGGATGCATTAGAACATTCTGTGTTCGGAAGCTCAATTCCCTGAAACTTTCCATTCGTGGGCTCTGCCTGGAGATTAATTTTTTTTAATTTTGGACAAATTCTTTCAACTGTTTTTCTGCTGAGAGACCAACCAGCAGATTTGTTTAACTTCACAATAAAACAAAAAAGAATGATATAAAAGCAGATGAACTTACTCTTGTAGCAAAACCACATATGTGGAGGAATAGGGTTCCCAACTCGGACCATGTGGTGGTAAGAGGGAACTGAAAGGACACTGATCAGCACAAACTAATGCAACCTTTCCTGAGACAAAGCTACATTCAACGAATGTGTGTGGGTCAGCAGACATTGCTACTAAAATCTTCTGACTCTGACATACATAAAAACCTGCATTTGGAATATATGCAGGGACAACCATGTCAGAATAATCATAACATGCTAATGTAGAAAAAAACTGCACTTTGGGAACAATGCTGACTAATATCTGAAAGCTGCAATTAAGCATTAAAACAGTTCTGGTTTTTAAAAAACTGGTTTTGATTTGACAAACTTATGAGAATCTTCAGCTTGTGTAGTGAGCGCGCACAGCAGATTTTTACACCATCACATACATGTTTTAAAGGTATGTTTTATTCAGTGTCCATGAGACCTAAACGAATACATTGAAGTTCCACACTCATACATGCATATTTCAGCCCTTTCCTGCTTTAGATCATTTGAGGAGGTTATCAACATGTACTATAATTATCATTTTAAAATTGTTATGTGGCCAAAAGATCAAAAAGAGGGCTTTCCCAGAATAGTAAAATATCACCGGTCTAGAAAAATCCAAACTTATGGTGGCACCGAGACAGCCAGAAGGAAAAGTGGAGCTCCTGGCACATTGACCCCTCCCATGGTCCAGCAAACACCCTGGTTCAGGACCTATCAGGTCCCGACGGTGTCGGCTCAGGGATGTTCAGCCTGTAGTTTATTCCAATGGTCAATCTCTCTCTCTGTTAAATTTGTGCCTTATTCTTAAATTGCATTCATCTGGCTTGAACTTCTAACCACTAATGGTCATTATGAAAGTCTCAGAGGGGAAGCCGTGTTAGTCTATAACTTTAAGACTAGTCTATAACTTTAACACTGCTTTTAAAAACAAGGAGTAGACCTGTGGCACCTTAGAGACTAACAAAAATATGTATATAGTATTATGAGCTTTCGTGGGAAAAACCCACTTCTTCGGGTGAGATGACCTTAAATGGAGGGAAAAAAGAGGGACCCTCAAAATAAGAAGGGAGAAGGAGGGAAAAATTACCTGTCAACAGACTAATTGGGTGGACTGGAAGTGTCCCATATTTAGCTTTTGATGTCAATAGGGTATTGAACGTAAGGAAAGCTGGTGTTAACCAGTTCAAGTCTATGTTGAAGCCAAAGGAGTCTGTCAAATTTGCATACGAAGAGAAATTCTGCACTCTCTCTTTCTATAGTTGGCTTGTGAAATTTCAAATAATGGAATCAATAGAATACTAGAATTGGAAGGGACCTTGAGAGGTCATCGAGTCCAGTCCCCTGCCCTCACGGCAGGACCAACCACTGTCTAAGACCATCCCTCATAGATGTCTATCTAACCTGCTTTTACATATCTCCAGAGATGGAGATTCCACAACCTCCCTAGGCAACTTATTCCAGTGTTTAACCACCCTGACAGTTAGGAAGTTTCTCCTTATGTCCAACCTAAACCTCCCTTGCTGCAGTTTAAGCCCATTGCTTCTTGTCCTATCATCAGAGGCCAAGGACAACAATTTTTCCTCCCTCCTCTTTATAACACCCTTTTAGATACTTGAAAACCATTTGTCATGTCCCCTCTCAGTCTTCTCCTTTCCGAACTAAAAAAGCCCAATTCTTTCAGTCTTCCCTCATAGCTCATATTCTCTAGACCTTTAATCATTCTTGTTGATCTTTTCTGGACCCTCTCCAATTTCTCCACATCTTTCTTGAAATGTGAGGGCCAAAACTGGACACAATACTCCAACTGAGGCCTAATCTGTGCAGAGTAGAGTGGAAGAATGACTTCTTGTGTCTTGCTCACAACACTCCTGTTAATGCAGCCCAGAATCATGTTTGTAGAAGAATGCAAAAGAATGGCTACTTTTAAGTCCATTAATGAGTGCCAAAGCAGGTTAAAATGTTCCCCTACAGATTTATGTGTGCTACCATTTCAAATATCTGATTTGTGTCCATTAATCCTTTGTGAGAGAGAGAGAGTCCAGTTTGGCCAATATACATGGCAGAGGGCCACTGCTGTCGCTTAATGGCATATGTCAGACACTACTATTTTTAAAAGTTCCAGCATTGAGCTCATCATGCATACATATTACCCTGAGTGGAACGCCAACAGGGACTATCAACTGAAGAAGTTCCTAGTGTAGACCAGCCCTTCATGTAATTCTGAAAGTGAGTTAAGCTAAACCAAATTATAGTAACGCATTCCTAATAAGAGTGTACACAGGTTTAACGCAATTTTGCTAATCCACTTTAAAATCACACTAAAATTCAAATTAATTTTCCTCAATGTCCCCAAGTAGACACGCCTCAAGTCTCTCATTGTAAGGAATCTTCAAATTATTTTTGTGGCTCTATTCTGCACTCTGTCCAAATTTACAACATCCTTTTTAAAATCTGACACCAAAAATGGATGCAGAATTCTAGTATCTGTGCCACCAATGCCATATACAGAAGTAAAAATCAGCTCCCTACTCCTACTCCCTTGTTTATAAATCCACAGACTGCATTAACCCTTTTTGCCATAACACTGGTGTTGTTTCGGTGGCAGGCCAAAGCCACCTTTTTTATTTGTGCTTTTATTAATGTTTGAGTTTGTATGTGTGTGTTCCTCCTCTCTATATGTTTTTAGCTGGTTATGTCCCTCTGGGGTCTCATATTTTAAGTTTTTATATATATTTGTATTGTTTGTAAGCCGCCTTGAATATTTTAAATAGAAAGGCGAGGTAAAACATTTTAAATAAATTAAATAAATATCACACCTGCAAGTCATGGTAAGCTGTCTGCCCGCTGTAACCCTTAAATCACAGACAGAGTCACTGCTTTCCAAGATACAGCCATCCATTCTGCATGCATGGCCTGCATTCTTTGCTTTTGGATGCACAATCTTGTATTTCACTATTAACATCTATGTTGTTTGAATGAGCCCAGCTTACTAAGCAATCTAGATTGCTCTGTATGACTGCCTCAGAACATGCCATCTAGAGTCTATTCCACTAAAGCTTTACAACCATGGACACTACCTTATTATGAAGATACAAAATATTCCTATGAAGGGATTTTAGAAACTCACCTCAGCCAGATCTTCAAAGCAGCTGCCAGCCAAAGGGTGAGGGCTACTTTCATCTGTCATTTCAACAGTATCCTCAATCAACCCCAAGAGCTTCACGGTCAATTCATGAATATCTGAAATGTTGCTAAAGATGATGTCGATATCCTGGAAAAAAGGTGTGATTTAGTAATACGTGTTACCATTTCCTTTACTCTTTCACAGACAGCCAAGTGTTTAACAAAGTCTGAGCTATGCAAGCCTTGTCTACACGGAGAGCAGTGTTAGGGCACACGTAGCTTATGTGTTAGAGCACATTCAGCTTGCAGTAAGAACAGGCTGCATCCACCCTGCCAGAGTGGAGCCTCTCTTCACTGCTGGAGCCTTTTCGTGCCTCCTCCACCATGCCAGAGTCTCTCTCTACAGCAGGGAAAAGCTCCAGCAACATAGTGGCAGCATGACACTGCACTGCTAAAAGTAGCAGTGTAGACTACTAGGGCATATGGAGAGCCATGAAGGGTATACACCCACAGGATTCAAGCATATCTTTACTCGCCTAAACAATGCTTCACTGTCTACACACAGCCATATCCTAAACAGGGAGGAGATAAGAGAGAGAAAAGGGGAAGGAAGTCATATTCCAGGCATCAATTCAGGCTGAGGTCGCATGCTTGGGATTCACTTTAATCCAACGCTGCACAATTTCTACTTGTAAAAGCCCAAGGGTGTGGTGCAGAGGCTACATGTTATTAATTGGGTAGAACAATGTACACTGACAAGCCACAATCAGGGGGAAGGGGCAATGTAAAGCTGTTATTTCCCCTTCTCCACCCTCCTTGCTTTTTTCTCTCTCTGAATTTAAAAACTGAAGTGAAAATTTAAAAACAGCCTTGAACCCAGGTCTCAACAACAAAACCTTATGATCCAAGCTGTCTGTTCATTTCATTAAAGTGCTACATTGTCCTGCATTTTGTTCATTTTCAGAATACTAACTGTGCTTGCAGAGTGAAGTGGTAGCTTCTTTTGTCAAGTCCTGCTTCTCGTGTCCCATCTCAGACACACCCCTATCTGGGCAGTCTTCCCCACCCCATCCTCCTCTGACTCCAACTTCTGAATGACATCTGTTTCTTCTCCAGTTACCTCCAGCTATGTCCCACTCTCCATTCAACTCCATGGAATTCATCCCATCTCTCCCCGGCCACACCCTAACCCTCAAATCTCTCTCCTTTCACAAATCAATTTTCCCCTTTCCCTGTTAATTAAGGTAAATTACCAAGGTTTCACATCAACTTTTTGAGAGACCACGGAAGACTCTCTTCCTAGCACTCTCTTTCCTAGGAACCCCAGCTCCTCCACCTGCTACTATGCGGCTTGTTTGGTAAAGTGCAGGTGTATAATTGCATAAGGATTGGACTTTCTACTCACATGATCCTCTGGCGCTGTAACTGTTGTTTGCAATTAACAGGGAACCTTGTTTTTTAAATCTTGCTCTGAGAATATTCAAAGACTGCTATCTGCAGCACTTCCCCCTTATTTCAGGCATCTGTCACCACTTCTGCTATATATTAGGATACATTTAACCAAATTTTACCTACTCTGCTACAGTGAATGTAGATTTGCTAAGTTATGGCTAAAAATGGATATGAAAGTATTTAAGCATTAAAAGACAGTAATCTACTAAAAAGAGACTTACATAAGATGTGAACAACTTTCTGTTAGACAGGAAAGCTTCCCGAAACACTTTTATTATCAGATTCAACTCCCGTAGATACTGTCTTTCTTCTGCAATTTCAGATCTCACTAGGTCATAGTAATTGAGTTCACCTGAAGAAGAGGGCTCATCTTCACACAGCGAAACCAAACCAATAACATCCTGATCAAACATATCCATCAAAACCTAGCAAAGAGTTAAAGTCAAGTTTTATACAAGTCTGAGTTCTATCATTCATTCAAATGTAATGGTCTCAATTTGTTCAAAAACTAGCCAACTGTTTTTAACACAACGCTTTCTGTAACAACAACCACAGGGAACTAACATTGAATCTTTGGCAGCGTCAATTACCAATGCTGGGTTGTTGTTCTTTTTATAATTTACTGCAGCAGAAAAACAAGTTAGGATGTGAAGAAAAAGGATTCAGAAAAAACACAAGGCATCTTGCAAAAGCTTTTGCCTGATGAAGAACCCAGCAAAAAAAGTTTCTGAACAATTTAATAAAGATGAAACTAGAAAGACTTTTTCCCCCCTAAATCACAGAGTGGAGAATCTTCCATTACAAAAATGTGTTATAATAATAACATAATAGTAGGATACAGCAGGAAACTAAAGGACAATATTTTTAAACAAAGTGCTAAACCATTTAAACACCACTAGAGTACATCAATTATTTCTTACCTTATCCGCACACATAGACACCTTAATGTCTTGCTGGGAGATTTCAAAATGTCGGATATTGAAAACATAATTTCCAGCCAGTTTCAAAATGTCTGCAGAGATATATTCCAAAACAGCCACAATGTAAAGGCAGACATTATAATCTACTTTATAGCCTAGAACCTCCTGCAAATTAAACACAAAAAAACCACAGTAAAAACACCATCATGCCTGAAAGTTATTCTGAATTTGAGCACCATATTTGAAAAGAAAGATATTAGCATTTTTACCAAAAGGACCTTTACTAACATGCTGATGCAATAGCCAGAGCACAGAATGGAAAACAGGAGTCTTTGGCCAACAATATTTACCAAGGAGAAGCTTGGAAACATGTCACTATCATGCTATGCCAGCTACAGAAACATGAACACTTATGGAAATATCCTTCTCTATATGCAACAAAAATATTACAGCTTTTCAAAGCCCATTAAAATTAAATAATTTCAGTGGAACCACTGATGTGCTTAAAATTAAGTACACCTAAGTCTATGCAGAAAATGTGTGTGCCTCTTTCACTGAATTAAAGATTGTATGCTCTTAATCTCTTGGAGTCTAGAATATAGATTAGCCTACCCACCATCCTGGAATCTTTGGCCACCGTAACAAGACAGTATACTGTGCTAGATGGACCAGTGGTTTGACCCAGAATAGCTGTTTTTATATAACTTTAAATAAGAATTAAGTGTTCAGACAAAACACGTGTGCAACTGAAGGAATCAAATACTTACTCAGTACTCAAATTTTAATATGAAAGGGTTAATTAAGCTTTGGGAGAATAGAAAGTAGATTAGAAGAGAAAAACAAGGAAGACATTATTCCCTTTTCAAAAACATTTCTAACAGGATATGTTTCATGCTCTCTTGAAGGTTTACTTCACTCATACCTTTTGTCTGATATACATGTGTGTGACAGGACTATTACAAATAAAAACAGAGTCCTGTGCATTTAGTAATATCATTAATCTTGCATCATGGCATTGTGTAATTTCAGATGCATCATTTAAAATCAGCTACTACATGCTACCTGCTTGTCTATTAGTTGATTTTACAAGTGAAATGAGTATCTCTAGAAAGAAAAGCATTATTCAGAGATGTTGGGGTTCCTTCACAACCGCCAGTTCCAACCTCTGTAGTAAACTAAGACACGATACTCAATAAATAGGCTTATTATTATTATTCCACACAGAGAGAGAGAGAGAGAGAGAGAGAGAGAGAGAGAGAGAGAGAGAGAGAGAGAGAGACACAGACATTGGTAAGACTTCCAGACGAAGAACACAGACTGCAAATATGTATTCCATTTTTATGCTAGTTACTAACTTTTTTCAACAATACTACCACCTGAGATAAAGAATTTCATTTTACATTTTAGAAATATGTAGCATGGAGAGAAATAGACCAACAACACTTTAATATGAAGAAACTTTTGCATTTTTAAAGAGTGACTAAAGATGAAAAATTAGTGGATACTCTAAAACTAATTCAGGCTAACCCTATACTTTAAAAAATACCTTTAGAAAAATCAACAGAATGTGCATGAAATTGAATTTCCAGTCTCTCATTGGTTTCTTCAAATTCAACCAGTGGCACTACTAGTGAAGAGCTAGGACCACTAAATTTGGTATGCAGCTCTTATCAGAACTTAAGCAAGACTAGGGTTTGGTTGTGCCAGGACAATGGGATATGTAAGGAATGTGATTGTTTCATATCAAATAGAAAGAGAGGGGTGTGAGAGCAAGGCCAGTTATACTCATAAATGACCACAGGAGGGCAGCAAACGCCCCAGCCCTGGGGCGTTCCCACCAACTGGGGCACATGACCCCACCACGCCCCAGAGAGAAGCCTGTAGGCAGCAGACTGCCTCCTTTCCTCTATCCCGGACACGGATGTAAATACTGGCAGCTCATTTTTGTGGATACAGATCCACGTTGCATATGGAACCCACCAAATTTGAGGATATCTGCTTTATATCCATGAGCATTCACATCTCCAGATATGATGTAGATATCTACAGCTCATTTTTTCAAAATTTTGTATCCACGCACAGCTCTATTCAATGACACTTTTTTACTTCAATGGGCCTGCACAAATGCCACCAAGTATCCAGTCCTTAGTTATTTTGGCTCTTTAGTGTCAATAAAAAGGAGTAACTGCAGATACTGAAGATGACCAGATAGAACTCTGAATACTCTGCAAAGAAGCAGATGTGTGAAGTAAGATGCCACCATTTTTTACATAGTTAACTGTTCAGAGTAAACTTCTTAAATAAGTGAAGTCTAAAACAAGAGAGATGTAAAAGTCTGGTTTAGCGCTACATTTCTATGAACACAGTATACCAAGATGGCTAGTTTTACTCTTCCAATAAACATCAGAAAGTGATCTGGATTTGTCTTTTCTTTTCTATGATAGTTTACACACAATTAAAACACTACGCTAAACAAGAAAAACGTAGCTTAGAGTAAAAATGAACTCTTAGGCTTATTTTAAATACCTTTAATAGGGGATGTATCTTGTCCACAGGTAGTAAGAGAGGGTTTCTTCTTTTTCGTTTCTCTATAGCAGACTGTGCATCAGCAATAGCCCACTTGTCGATCGGATGAGGAAATGTCTTTTGAACTCGCTCCTGCCCAAACAAAAGAAATGCAATTTAACTAGTCAGCCTACAGAAATTTTGTAAAATAGTCAATCACCTATTCTCCTTATACATGTTTTTACCCCACCATTTCCTGCACCCAACCAACCACTTTGCCAACGAGTACAGAAACTGCAAAGGGTACATCTCAATGGTGCTGCAGGCACTGGTGGATCACAAGGGTCGTTTCACCAATATCAATGTGGGATGGTCGGGAAAAGTGCACAATGCAGATATCTTTAGGGACTCCGGTCTCTTCAGAAAGCTGCAAGCTGGAACTTTCTTAACAGACTGGAAAATTAACATCGGAGGCATTGAAATGCCTATAGCGATCCTTGGAGACAAAGCCTACCACTTGCTCCTGTGACTGACTTCTGAAGCCGTACACAGGCAGCCTGAACCGCAGTAAGGAGTAGTTCAGCTGCAGGCTGAGCAAGTGCAGAATGGTGATAGAATGTGCTTTTGGGTATTTAAAGGGAAGGGCCCGCAGTCTATTGACTAGGCTAGACTTCAGTGAAAGCAACGCTCTCATTCTTGTGGCAGCCTGCTGTATGCTCCATAATATCTATGGGTCTGTCTACACTAGCCCCCTAGTTCGAACTAGGGAGGCTAATGTAGGCATTCGAAGTTGCAAATGAAGCCCAGGATTTAAATATCCCAGGCTTTATTTTCATCTTCTCGTCCGGGCGCCATTTTTAAATCTCCTTAGTCTAAACTAACTGCCCGCGGCTACATGCGGCAGTTAAACGTTAATTCAGACTAAGCCCGGGCTTCATTTGCAACTTCGAATGCGTACATTAGCCTCCCTAGTTCGAGCTAGGAGGCTAGTGTACACATACCCTATAAGAGTAAGGGGGGAAGTTATAAGTCAAGATGGGGGCGCTGAGACACAGCGCCTAGCCAGTAATTATGAACAGCCAGAGACCAGGGCAATAAGGAAAGCATAGCGAGGGGCACTGCAAATCTGAGAGGCTTTGAAAAACAGCTTTATACAGTAAACTTCCGATAATCCAGCACCTTTAGGACCCAGGAGGTGCCGGACTATCAGATATGCCGGACTATCAGAAGGGGCTATGAGGGGTCTGGAGTGGGGTGGGAGGGAATGCCACCCCAGACCCCTCATAGCCCCCCCTTACGATAGTCCGGCTCTGCCCCAGGCGTCCCTGATTCAGCCGCTGCTGGTCAGTTTCAGCAGCAGCTGAATCGGGGATGCCTGCAATAGAGCAGCTGGGGTGCTGCCAGGTTGGTCCCGCAGCGGCAAGGGGCGGCGCTATGGCACCAACCCAGCAGCACTCCAGCTGCTCTTGGGGACGCCTGAGACAGAGCAGCTGGGGTACTGCCCGGTTGGTCCCGTAACGCTGCCCCTAGGGGCTGCGGGACCAACCCGGCAGCACCCCAGCTGCTCTTGGGGACGCCTGGGGCAGAGCAGCTGGAGTGCTGCCGGGTTGGTCCCGCAGCACCAAAGGACGGCGCTGCGGGACCAACCCGGCAGGACCCCAGCTGCTCTGCCCCGGGGCTTCCTGGAATCAGCCGCTGATCTGTTTCAGCAGCGGCTGAATCGGGGACCCCGGGGCAGAGCAGCTGGGGTCCTGCCGGGTTGGTCCCGCAGCGTCGTCCTTTGGCGCTGCGGGACCAACCCGGCAGCACTCCAGCTGCTCTGCCCCAGGCGTCCCCAAGAGCAGCTGGGGTGCTGCCGGGTTGGTCCCGCAGCCCCAAGGGGCGGCACTACGAGACCAACCCGGCAGCACCCCAGCTGCTCTGCTCCCGGCTTCCCCGATTCAGCTACTGGTCAGTTTCAGCAGCAGCTGAATGGGGGAAGCCTGTCCGGCTGCCCCAGCACTTCCGGGTTCCTGATGGTGCCAGACCATCAGGAGTCCCGGAGCATTGGATGCCGGACTAATGGAGTTTTACTGTAAATGGCCAGTCAGCAAAATGACAGTCATGCATATGATTTTTAATGAGGTGCTCCTGCATTAAGTGGGTTTGCCAGTAAACCTCCATCCCCAAAATGCATGCAATAAAGAGATTGTTCAGAAATCATATGTTTTTATTTAGGGAACGCAGAAGGGACAGAAAAGAAGTTCAGTGCAGGCCTTTGAAGGAGTGTATGATCACAGGTATGAGGACAGCTGTGGGATGCCTTCCTGTAGGTGGAGTGTGAAGCTGCCCTGGACTCCACCCTCAATAGCCGACAAGGCACCTACGCCTTTGAAGTGTAGCAACAGCCCTAGAGCTCTTCAAAGGCGAAAGCGCCACATGGAGCCTGGGGTCAGCTGGGGACGCCCTCGCTTACCCCGGGCTCCGTATGGAGCTGCCGCTTTGAAATGCTGCTAGGAGCCCAGCATCAGGCTCCTTACAGCGTTTCAAAGCCGCAGCGCTGCGTGGAGCCCAAGGTCTGGCCCAAGGCTCCACATAGCGCTGCTGCTTTGAAGTATCCCTTTTTCTCCCTCCCCCTTTGCTGCCTCTTTCTGACAGAGGCAGCTGGGGGAGAGGGGAGGAAGAGGGCGGGAAGCAACTACAGGCAGTCCCCGGGTTACGTACAAGATAGGGACTGTAGGTTTGTTCTTAAGTTGAATCTGTATGTAAGTCGGAACTGGCGTCCAGATTCAGCCGCTGCTGAAACTGACCGCCAGTTCTGACTTACATACAGAATCAACTTAAGAACCCCAGGCGTCCCCAAGTCAGCTGCTGCTGAAACTGATCAGCAGCTGATTCCAGGAAGCCCGGGGCAGAGCAACTCTGCCTGGGGCTTCCTGGAGTCAGCGCTGGTCAGTTTCAGCAGAAGCTGACTTGGGGACGCCTGGGGCAGAGCAGCTGGGGTGCTGCTGGGTTGCTCCAGTAGCGCCGCTCCTCGGTGCTACTGGACCAACCCAGCAGCACCCCAGCTGCTCTGCCCCAGGCGTCCTGATTCAGCCGCTGCTGAAACTGACCAGCAGCGGCTGAATCAGGACCTGGGGCAGAGCAGCTGGGGTGCTGCCAGGTTGGTCCAGTAGTGCCCAGAGTGGGCGCTGCAGGACCAATCGGCAGCGCCCCAGCTGCTCTGCCCCAGAGTCCAAAACAAAAGCCTGGTCTGCTGGGGGGGGGGAGCACACTAGCTGCGCCCCCCCCCCCCAGCAGACCAGGGACACGGGGAGCAGAGCCGCAGCGGCAGCGGGGTGCCGCCCCTCTGAGGCTTTGCTTTGGCAAAGCCTCAGAGGCGCGGGGACCCCGCCGCTGCTGCCGCTTCAGTCCCGGTGCCTGTGGTCTGCTGGGGACCGTCCCCAGCAGACCACAGGCACCCAGACTGAAGCGGCAGCAGCGGCGGTCCCCGCGCCTCTGAGGCTTTGCTCTGGCAAAGCCTCAGAAGCGCGGGAACCCGCCCGGTGCCCCTGGTCTGCTGGAGACGGTCTCCAGCAGACCAGGGGCACCGGAGCAGCTTACAAATGGGGCTTTCTCGCCCCGACCTCCGGGGCGAGAAAGCCCCGTTCATAAGTGCGGATCCGACATAAGTCGGATCCGCGTAAGTCGGGGACTGCCTGTAGTCAACTAGACCTTCACATCCCTAGTGTAGTCGATACAATTAGTATCGACTACACATTTAGTCAATAAGGGAAGGTGCTCAGAACCCCTGCTGTGGCTCTGCAGTTTAAATGTAGTAAGATCTGGGCACCCAGGCAGCCCAGCAACTACTTCATTTAAACTGCAGAGTCGCAGCATGGGTAGCTCCTGCGCCCAGCGTGAGCCAGGCTTGCTCAGTCCTGGCTTGCGCCAGGTCCAGCAGCCTTGGTCTGCGGGGGGGTTACAGCGGGGAGTTGGGATCACCCACGGAGAAGGGCTGCTTCGCCGTAAAAGCTCCTGTCTGCTGGGGGTCCCAACTCCCTATTGGAACCCCCTGCAAACAGGGGATAGTACTGGAGCAGCCTCCCCTGGGCCCCCCCCCACACTGCTGCCTCCAGAGGCAGCAGCACATGGGGAGCAAGAACTGCTGATATAGAGGCAGCAAGGGGAGAGAGAAATGCGAGTAGTCGACTCGACTACTCTTTTACATCCCTAGTGAGGACTTGGGAATCTTATAGGCTTAATGTTTCTTATTTATATCAGTACTGACTGAATTATTTAATAAAACAGACACCTATTGGAGCAAAATCACAACCAATAGGAGGTTATTAAACACAAACTTATTTTAGCATTCCTTTTGTATTAGAAGATAGAAATTACAGGGTTGGCAAGCAGGTGACAGTTTCTGATATGGCAAAACATTGCTCTATATTCTAGAGGACTGGATAGCTTGGAGACTGGAGAAAGGACATGGAGCTTTTCTCCTCTTCATATAAAGTTTAAATTTAGACTCTGTGGGTGGTAGCTGGAAGTGATGAGGGCTATTAAGGAATATATACAAAATAAATTTAGCTTTATCAAAATGCTTGTACAACAATAAAAACCATCATAAACCAATATTAACAATTAACCAATTGACTCAATATCAAATAACGTGTTTAAAATCACTTGCGCGATAAGAACTTCAAACACTCCAGGCAATCAGTTTTGTAAATAAACATGCTTTATATTTTCATAAGTACTCACAAATGAGTTTTCTATAACAAATCTGTAGACTATGAGATGAGACCTTGGAGTGGATGGAAAGTGCCTTAGATGCATATAAAATGTATCTAATATTTTACAAAGCCAGTCAGGCTGATTCCCTTCCCCTTCCTTCCCCT
Source organism: Pelodiscus sinensis (assembly GCF_052426305.1). NCBI lineage: Eukaryota > Metazoa > Chordata > Testudines > Trionychidae > Pelodiscus > Pelodiscus sinensis. The sequence continues at coordinate 5,998,035 of NC_143056.1, forward strand.
CCTCCCCCTTTTTTTTTTTTTTTTAAGAAAGTCAATTGTGAAGTCCATGAAGGCCCCAAGGCTATGTCTAAGACTACATTCTATTTCGAACAAAGATATGCAAATTCCAGCGGAATTTGCATATCTTCTTCTGATCTCACTTTTGAAAGTGGATCTTTCAAAAGTGAAAGTAGTCTGGACGCAGTTTTTTCGGGAAAAAAATGCTCTTCCTTAAAAAATGAGGTTTACACGATTTTTTTCAAAAAAGGGTTTTTTCCCAAAAAACCCATGTTCAGACTACTTTCACTTTCAAAAGTGAGATCCCACGGAATTTGCATATCCTCTTTCAAAAACAGAACGTAGTTTAGACGTACCTTAATTCTTTAGCATAGACAACGGCAGCCCCACTGGGTTTAATATATTTCAATATACTCACAGCAATCTGCCCACTCACTATCAGTCGCAACATTAGGACCTAAGTTGGTAGTTTTAACTCCTTAAACTAAAATGTTTACATTTTGCTTTTGGGGATTAACTAATAAAAAGAGATTAAATCCCTACAAGCTCTATTTTAACAAAAGAAACATAAAAACATTTACAACTAGCTATATTTTTCTGCAATTGTTAAAAATACAGAATAGATTTGGTTTTAAATATTAAAAGATAGTTGGGAAACTTCTGACTAGAAACTAATTGCATCTCAAATGAAACTCCATTTCTGAAAGCAGAACACGGATAAATCTTTTAGGAAAATGTTCTACTATTGTATATTATACCTTGCTATAAATTAATGTTAGATTACATACAATAGTGGAATACAGTCATTCCATAAGCAAGCACATGTTCTCCAATATTAGTTAATTTTTGTCACTCTCACCTCAACATCTTGGACAGTCCGGGGCTGTGCAATGCATAGTTTGTTTAGAAGCTGAAGTATCAACTCTTCGATATAATAGAGGGAATCTTCTTTTGCTGAAAAACTGGGATGAACCTGTTGCTGAACCTGCACAATAGATATTATTCAATCAGAAGCTGCACTGATGATACGTCCGGGAGCATACGTAGCAAAAACAGACTAAAAGTTCTGCATATTTATAGACTCATAGACTTTAAGGTCAGAAGGGATCATTATGATCATCTAGTCTGACCCCCTGCACAGTGCAGGCCACAGAATCTCACCCACCCCTCCTAGAATAATCCTCTCACCTATATCTCAGATATTGAAGCCTTCAAATACTTTGAAGGCCCCAAGATGCAGAGAATCCTCCAGCTGTGATCTGTGCCCCATGCTACAGAGGAAGGCGAAAAACCTCCAGGGCGTCTGCCAATCTACCCTGGAGGAAAATTCCTTCCCGACCTCAAATATGGCGATCAGCTAAACCCTGAGCTGATTTAACAGTCTTGCAAATTCCCATGCATTTGGGGTGAGTTGATTTAGTTGGGGTTGGTCCTGCGTTGGGCAGGGGGCGGGACTCGATGACCTCCTGAGGTCTCTTCCAGCCCTAGGATTCTAGGAGGAAGCTTTCCTATGCAGTACAAACAATGGCATCAACTCATGCCATTATCAAGCTTTTCATTTAATCTTAAACCTAAATATAGCTAAGAAAACTGTAAAAAATGTAAACCAAAAGCAGAATGATGGTACACAGCTGCCTGAACAGTGAAAAAGCAACTGTAGAAGTAAGTTCCCCTTACTTTACCACAGCTTCAGCAGTAGAATGAGTGAAGAAAAAGTTGCAACTGCCTCCACTAAAAATAGCAGTATTGATTTGGTTTTTTTGGGGGGGAGAGGAGGGTCAGAAAAAGAATTAATAGACAGGAGGAAGAGAATTGAAGAAGCGGGATGCTGAGAAAAGAGAACTGATGAATCTCACAGGGAACAGAATAAATTACTTGGAAGTAAATGAAAAGGCCCAGGGACAAGTGGATTTGAGAATGGATTGGGTAACTCAATGTAAGTCAGAGCTGAGAAGTGGGTGAAACAACAAGAAAATTCCTGTTTAGTGTGAGAAAAATGTGAAGCATGTATTTGTAAAAGAAGTTGAAATTGTATGAAATGTGCATGGATGAGCAAGAGAAAAAAAGGTGTTTCAGTGTGTGTCGAAATTAGGCACAAATTGAGGGTAGCTAATCTCAACCTTTTGTCTACCATACTCACAAGTTGACAATACCTTTTACCTCAAATTAGCTTCTTAAGATCAACTGTAGGCTTCCCCTTACCAAGGCCAACCTCCACGAGCTAAACTGAGATAAGACTATACCTAGACTTTCGTGAGGCATTTGATACGGTCTCGCATGATATTCTTATCAATAAACTAGGTAAATACAACTTAGATGGGGCTACTATAAGGTGGGTGCATAACTGGCTGGATAACCATACTCAGAGAGTAGTTATTAATGGTTCACAATCCTGCTGGAAAGGTATAACTACAGGCAGTCCCCGACTTATGCGGATCCGACTTATGTCGGATCCACACTTACGAACGGGGCTCTCTCGCCCCGGAGGTCGAGGTGGCGGATTGCTACCTGCGAGCTCCGGGGCGAGAAAGCCCCGTTCGTAAGCTGCTCCGGTGCCCCTGGTCTGCTGGAGACTGTCTCCAGCAGACCAGGGGCACCGGGCGGGTTCCCGCGCTTCTGAGGCTTTGCCAGAGCAAAGCCTCAGAGGCGCGGGGAACCGCCGCTGCTGCCGCTTCAGTCGCCGTGCCTGTGGTCTGCTGGGGACCCCCCCCCCCCCGGCTGCGGCTTCAGTCCGGGTGCCTGTGGTTTGCTGGGGACTGTCCCCAGCAGACCACACGCACCGGGACTGAAGCTGCAGCCGCGGCGGGGTCCCGCGCCTCTGAGATTTTGCCAGAGCAAAGCCTCAGAGGCGCGGCACCCCGCTGCCGCTGCGGCTCTGCTCCCCGTGTCCCTGGTCTGCTGGGGGGGGGGGGGCGCAGCTACTGTGCCCCCCCCCCAGCAGACCAGGCTTTTGTTTTGGACCCTGGGGCAGAGCAGATGGGGTGCTGCTGGGTTGGTCCAGTAGCACCGAGGAGCGGCGCTACTGGAGCAACCCAGCAGCACCCCAGCTGCTCTGCCCCAGGTATCCCCAAGTCAACTTCTGCTGAAACTGACCAGCGCTGACTCCAAGAAGCCCCAGGCAGAGTTGCTCTGCCCCGGGCTTCCTGGAATCAGCTGCTGATCAGTTTCAGCAGCAGCTGACTTGGGGACGCCTGGGGTTCTTAAGTTGAATCTGTATGTAAGTCAGAACTGGCGGTCAGTTTCAGCAGCGGCTGAATCTGGACGCCAGTTCCGACTTACATACAGATTCAACTTAAGAACAAACCTACAGTCCCTATCTTGTACGTAACCCGGGGACTGCCTGTAGTGGGATTCCGCAGGGGTCTGTTCTGGGACCGGCTCTTTTCAATATCTTCATCAACAATTTAGATATTGGTATAGAAAGTACACTTATTAAGTTTGCAGATGATACCAAGCTGGGAAGGGTTGCGACTAATCTGGAGGATAGGGTCATAATTCAAAATGACCTGGACAAATTGGAGAAATGGTCTGAGGTAAATAGGATGAAGTTGAATAAAGACAAATGCAAAGTGCTCCACTTAGGAAGGAACAATCAGTTTCATACATACAGAATGGGAAGCAACTGTCTGGGAAAGAATACGGCAGAAAGGAATCTAGGGGTTATAGTTGACCACAAGTTGAATACGAGTCAGCAGTGTGATGCTGTTGCAAAGAAAGCAAACATGATTCTGAGATGCATTAACAGGTGTGTTGTGAGCAAGACATGAGAAGTCATTCTTCCGCTCTACTCTGCGCTGGTTAGGCCTCAATTGCAGTATTGTGTTCAGTTCTGGGCACCGCAGTTCAAGAAAGATGTGGAGAAATTGGAGAGGATCCAGAGAAGAGCAACAAGAATGATTCAAGGTCTAGAGAACATAACCTATGAGGGAAGACTGAAGGAACTGGGTTTGTTTAGTTTAGAAGAGAGAAGATTGAGGGGGGACATGATAGCAGTTTTCAGGTATCTAAAAGGGTGTCATAAGGAGGAAGGAGAAAACTTGTTCATCTTGGCTTCTGAGGATAGAACAAGAAGCAATGGGATTAAACTGCAGCAAGGGAGGCTTAGGAACTTTTTCCTAATGTTCAACCTGTCAGGGTGGTTAAACATTGGAATAAATTGCCCAGGGAGGTTGTAGAATCTCCATCTCTGAAGATATTTAAGAGTAGGTTAGATAAATGTCTATCAGGGATGGTCTAGACAGTATTTGGTCCTGTCATGAGGGCAGGGGACTAGACTCGACCTCTCAAGGTACCTTGCAGTCCTAGTATTCTATGATTCTAAGATACACTACCCTGCATCTATACTAACAAATGTCACAGTTTGCCAACATGGTTTAGCAACTCTGTTTTATCCTGGATCTCTATTCTCAAATTCAACAAACACTGAGAGAAAATCCAGATGCCCAATTCATCCCAGGAGATGAAACAGGAAAAAGCAATACTTCTATCTTAAATTATAGCCTCCCCACAAAAAATCCACACAAGACACAATCAAGGGAAATTCCCCATTTTTCTGCACAAATTATAGATTGTCATCTTAATAAGACACTTGAGCTTGCTGGGAAGAAGACTGTGGGATACCGTATCAAAAACTTTGCTAGAGTCAAGGTATATCACATCCACTACTTTCCCCATATCCACAGAGCCAGTTATTTCATCATAGAAGGCAAAAAGGTTTGTCAGGCATGACTTGCCCTTGGTGAATCCATGGTGACTGTTCCTAATCACCTTCCCCTCCTCCGAGTCTTTCCAAATGGATTCCTTGAGGACCTGCTCCATAATTTTTCCACCAACTGAGGGGAGGCCAACCAGTCTGTAGTTTCCCAGATTCTCCTTCTAAATAATGCACTTTTCCCTCCCAGAATTTGCAGGGACAGGTGTGCTGACTGAACTGTAGCAGCACTTTGATTGGATGGAAAGGAAGGACCCAGCTCTCAATGCATGCAATCAGCACGGATCTCACTTCATGTGCCCTTGCTTTCTGTGCATGTCACTTTTGTAATATGGGTAGGAAAAAAACTATATGGATGAAAACCAGCATAATCTGTGCGGGGCTAAACAAATGTCTCGTAGGCCACACATAGAACTCCAATGGGCCGCAGGTTTCCCACCACTGCTTAACCTGTTCTTTCATCACTGAGGGCTGCTCACTTCCTCCCCATACTGTGCTGCCTAGTGCAACAGTCTAGGAGCTGACTTTGTGAAGACTGAGGCAAAAAAAGGTACTGAATACAGGTTGGACCTCTCTAGTCTGGCACCCTCGGGACCTGACCGGTATCAAACCAGAGAATTTATCGAACCACAGAAGGTCAATATAATCAAGCAACAAGACCAACACTTCCACTGCTTACTGGGCTCTTAGAAGACATTAGAGCTAAACAACAGCACAGAACATAGGGTCAGGACTAGTGGCTGTAAACAAACTTTATGGGATCATGGGAAACTTGGCCACACCCATGATAAGTGGACATTTGGCTAACTAAAATCATGCCAGAACACGGATGTTGCTGGACCAGAGAGGTTCAACTTGTACTTCAGTTTTTTCCATATCATCTATTACTAGGTTGCCTTCCCTGTTCAGTAAGGGTCCCACACTTTCCTTGACCTCCTTTTTGCTAACATAAAACTGTAGAAACCCTTTGTGTTATCCCTCACAATCCTTGCTAGCTGCAACTCCAATTGCACTTTGGCCTTCCTGATCACACCCCTGCAGCATTGAGCAATATTCCTCCCTAATTATCTGTCCAAGTTTCCATTTCTCGTAAGCTTCCTTTTTGTGTTTAAGCTTACTGAAGATTTCTCTGTTAAGACAATCTGGTTGCCTGCTGTATTTGCTATTCTTTCTACACACTGGAATGGTTTGTTCCTGAACCTCACTAAGGCTTCTTTAAAATGCAGGCAGTCCCCAGGTTACGTACAAGATAGGGACTGTAGGTTTGTTCGTAAGTTGAATTTGTATGTAAGTCGGAACTGGTACTTATTGTAGGGGAAACTCTAGCCAAACATTTCTCCAGAGCTCAGTTTTATTCTCCCACACCTCACTTCCCTCAGGCCTTTATTCTCAAGCTGAGGTGTCTGCTGAGAAAAGCCGCTCCGCGTCTCCCTGGTCTGCTGGGGGGGGCGGGGCGCACTAGCTTCACATCTCCCTGGTCTGCTAGAGGGAAGCAGCTAGTGCGGGATTGCTTCACCCCGTTTGTAAGTAGGGATCCGATGTAAGTCGGATCCATGTAACCCGGGGACTGCTTGTACAGCCAACTGTCCTGGAGTCCTTTCCCTCTCATATTAGCCTCTCAGGGAATCCTGCCCATCCACTGAAGGGGTCGAAGTCTGCTTTTCTGAATTCCAGGGTCTGTATTTTGCTGCTCTGCTTACTTCCGTTTGTCAAAATCCTGAACTCAACGGTCTCATGGTCACTGCTGGCCAAGTTACCACCTACTTCACAACCCTTGCTAGCTGCAACTACAACTGCATGCCCTCCCCCACCAGCTGCAGGCAGACAACCAGAACAGCTCCATGGCAGGCCTGGGTGCGTTGCAGACAGGACAGGTGCTGCTCCGACTGGGCTGGAGTGCACCTGTCTGTGGCAAGCCCTGAGGGGCTGGAGCAGCCCCCTGCCTGCAGCAGGTGGGGAGCTGCTCTAGCTCCCACCAGTTAACCTTTCACATCCCTAGTTACCACCATGGAAAGGTCTCTCAGTTGAGACTACCGTGTCCTTGTCAAAACTGGTATAAAGATGGATCAGTTGCTAGAGCGTTCAGATCTCATACCTTACAAACTGAAGACAATGCCACCAAGAAATGTACCTCTCTTATAAGAAACATCAATTCACAGGTATGAGTAACTCAAATGGAGCCTTTCACCAGCTTTGACAAGACCTCATGGATATCCCATAACACAGAAGACTAAGGCAGAAGCTTTCAAAATGCATCAGGCACTGTATTAACCTGATCACATGAGGCTGCAGAAACTGAAAAAACTTAAACAATGAATGGTCCTGCAGCACCTTAGAGACTAACAAAAAATGTAGGTCGTATCACGAGCTTTCACGGGCACAACCCAACTTCAGATGAATGGAGCAAAGGGTCCAAAGGTACAAATAAATATCAGAACAGGAGGGGATGGGGAAGGAAAGAGAAGGGGGTGGGGAGGGGGCTCTTGTCAATTAGAGTGTCTGGCTGCAGAAACTGATCTTCTTGATAGGCCATAACAGATGTGAAAGTAATCAGTTGGAAAGCAAAAACAGAAGTGTTCCCATGGCCTTGTTTCCATTATAGCACAAGCCTTTTCAATTTACAATTTCAAGTCTATTCCATGTATCACTCTCAAGATGCCAGGAAGACACAAAACATCTGTTCAGCCATACCATATTACAGAGCTCTCACCTGTTAGGAGCCACGTTGTCAGTGGGAGGGACATGGCCTGGGATAGTTGGTAAGATTAACTGATGAGCCCAGGCTTATCGTTTAATCACGTAAACAACTACCTGCTAACAATGCCTACCACAAAACTGTTAGTACAATGGCAAAAAGTTTTCACACCTGCCAGATTTATGGAAGAATATTTAAATAAAACACCTTTGTTAAATTGTACAGCCTTAAAAGACTGTCATAAAAGAACAAATTCAACTCACCCACTTTTTCCAATATTTGTTTCTAAATTGTAATCAGTTGCTATTTTACTTGTCTCAAAGAAGTTACTGACCATAAATATGTGGATGAGTAAAATTTGGTGGCACTTCTTGAAGTTAATCAATAAGCATTAAAGAACAGATTTTATAAGTTTGGGAGCAAACAGAGTACTTAAAATATTCAAGTTGTAGATTTACTAGCTCAAACAGTGCGAGGTCTTGCCAACACTAGTCAGTTTTTCCATGCACTGCATTCAAGTAAAAATAAATAAATCACTGCCGATAAAAGAAGTTATTGACCTAAATGATACCAAAATGTTAAAACCCAGGAAACAGCGGCTCTACAGTACATTCATTCACTCTGAGTGTTTTCCCCATCTCTTTATAAGAAAAAAAAATGGTGCCCTTTAATGTACAGGAAACACAACGTCCTAATCTATAATGCATCACTCTCCAGGTGATTTAAACTCACACTTTGGGGAGATCGCTGAACAAGGGTCTAAAAAGCCTCAACGTACCAGGTGACCAGTTTAGCTGGAAAATGATCACTTCTAATGGCCAGCCAACTAAAAGGAAGATTTGAAGAGTCTAGTTCTGTATATAAACACATTAAAGAGATTGTCAACTTGATTTTCTTACATGACAATGCTAATTTAATTTTTAAATGCAATTTCTAACATAGTATCTTTTAAACAAAATGTCCCAAAATTCTTTAAACCTTTACAAAATGTAACTATTCTGAGGCTCCCCTGTTAACATGTATAAGGAGCTTTTCAGTAAAAGAATTTAAGTAAGTAACAGATTAACTGCCTATAGGGGTTCCTCGGGATATGAACAATTATTTTAGGGGTTCCTCCATGGGAAAAGGGTTGGGAATCACTGATATAGACCTACAGTATTGTGCTGCACAAATAGGAGCCCTTACTTATGGGATACAGTGAGTATGATTAAGTCTACTTCTCCTTCAGCTCATAACTGTGCAGACAGACATCCAAGGAACACAGCAAGTGAGGTTTTTTTTTTTTTAATTGGATCAACTTTTGCTGATGAGAGACAAGCTGTTGAGCCACACAGAGCTCTTTTCAGGTCTTTACAACTGTACTGCATTCAGGAAGATAGCCCACATGTTTGCATTATAGAGATTTTTTAAAATACACACAGAACTTGATGCAGACAGCCGCTGCTGTGTCACCATGGGACAGAGTCCCAGAAATCATTCCTACAAACACCATTAAGCCAAGGGCTAGATATGAATGCAAACAAACAATTGTGAGGGCAGAAAATCTGCTATATAGACACGAGCCAAGCTGTATAACCTACCACCACTTTGATTGATTGCACTTCTAACTAGATATAAAATCCTGTATACTTGTAGCAAGAATTGTAGTTAACTATAGGATTTAAAGAAACTGACTTCCTAGACTACTGGTATGCAGCCCTGGAGGAACTAGGAGACCAGAGATGACCTGTTCACATTTACAAAACAAAAAACTGTTTAATCATACTCTTTTTAAAAGGAGAGAAAACCACTTAAAAGTTCTTGAACCATAGAGCTGAGCAGTTACAGCAGCTAAGTACATAATCTTATTACTTACTGTTGCCCTTGTCCATCCTCCAATTGTTTTTATACTCATTTGTTTATGCAACATCTTAAATTAAGCCTCAAACCTGCAAACTACATATATGTGAACAGCATTGGATGTGCCCACAAAATTTAAATATTATAGTCAACTGGGCTTTATGTATGCACAGAGGTGCACATGGATTTATCACTCTGAGGGATTAGAGCCTCTGATCATAAAATCTGAGAGACAGGTTTTGTGCTTCCCTACTGTTTTGTACAGAGCAAAAGTAGAGGGCCCGGATCCTGAACGGGGATTTGGGCCCTACTTCAATGTAAGCCGTGATGGACAAAGTTCTGTTAGATGCAAACTGAAGATCCAGAAAAAAAATCCACCAAATTCTTTCAATTCTAGTAATATTAGGTGCTACGTGTAAATATAGCAGATAAACATTACAGTATCCATTAAACAGAGGATCCAGGAGACCCAACAAAAAAAGTGTCTAGAAAAGTAAACATATAGAAATGTTAACTTTTATATAATGTCTTATAAACTGTTCCAATCTAAAAATAGAGACCGGAGGGAGGGAAACAACATACAAGCAGAATGATCCTAGTGACAAGCATATGACACATCAGTCTGTTTTGTTTTTTTTTAAGAAAAACACAGCAAATTCCTCCTGTCATCATTCAACCCACTCTGCTTTTTCAACAGCAATCCTTGACTCCAAATCCAGCGTATTCAGGCTCCTCCCTTCCAATATCCAACCTCCAACTTCCTACCATATAAATGAACTCACAAAATAGATTAAATAAGTAGCCAGGTAGATTTTTGTGGCTGCTGTAGAAGTGGATCTGCAAAAGGGATTACAATGAGAATAGTGCTTTGCAAACCAGCTTAGAAAGGAAATTCCATGCACAAGGTCTAGTGAAGACCTGCCAAACTGACCACAGATTGCTCTCCCATCAACCCTATTACTCTAGACTGGACTAGGGATGTGAAGGACTAGTCAACTATCCAATAAACAAATGCTTATTTGACAGTCAACAGGCTTGTCAACTAGTCATTAACCTCCTCCACCCCCCCTTGCAGCCTCTATCAGAAAAGAGGCAGCAAGGGGGCGGGGAAGAGGAGGGGGCACTCCAAAGCGGCCACGCAGAGCCTGGGGCCAAACTCCGGGCTCCACGCAGCGCTGCCACTTTGAAATGCTGCGTGCAGCCCAGAGCCAGCTGGGAGGTCCCCAGGCTCCATGTGGAGTTTCAAAGCGGCAGCGCTATGTGGAGCCCAGGATCAGCTGGGGACTCCCCTGATGACCGAAGGCCCCATGCAGAACTGCTGCTTTGAAACGCCGCATGGAGCCCAGGGTCGACAGGGGAGTCCCCAGCTGATTCCAGGCTCCACGGGGTTCTGCCACTTTGAAATGCCACGAGGAGCCTGACGCTGGGCTCCCTATGGCGTTTCAAAGCAGCACCACCGCACGGAACCTGGGGTCAGCAGGGGAGTCCCCAGCTGACCTCGGGCTCGATGCAGCGCTTTTGCCTTTGAAGTGTAGCAACAGCCCTAGGGCTGCTGCTACACTTCAGAGGCAGAGGCGCTCTATCAACTAATCGGATAGTCGATGCAAAATGCAAGAGTAAGGGAAGTCGATGGGAGTTTCTCCCGCCGATGCCGTGGGGTGTTAACTTGACTTAAGGTATGTCGACTCCAGCTACATTTTTAATGTAGTTGGAGTTGCATAGGTTAAGTCAACTTTCTCCTGTAGTGTAGATGTAGCCTTAAAGTCAAGAGACTATAGTAAATATTAATTAACACAGAAATAATTTTTATGCCCCAAAAGGTAAATTTCAGGAAGATTGTAAAATAAAGCAGAAAACTACTTGCAAAGCTATCTTAACTACCAATGTGGGAAACAAGAAATGTAGAAGAGTTACATAACAGTTTAAAGGGGACTTTGACCACAATCTTCACTTTAATTTTCAAGAGCCTCATATTTCCCATTACATTTCTGTCCATAGGCTAAGGGTGCAGAAAAAAGCAGTGTTGCATTGCAACACCAGAAGCTTTGCTAAGAACTTCCCTGTCAATATATTTGCAATGCATTTCACGTGTAATTTCAAGTTAAAGTATTCTAATCTCTTTCCTTGTTCTATGCATTGCTACGGTAATGTACACACTACAACTTAAAAAATCGACATACGTTATGGTGCTCAGGGGTATAAGCAAACCCTCACTGAGTAACACTAACCTAAGTGCCAGTATGGAGAACGCTATCTTGGCAAGCTTCTCCCGCTACCACCGATTGGGATCCGGAGTAATTAAGTCAACAAGAAATCTCTCTTCCAATGGCTTAGTGTCTCTACACTAGCAGCACTGCATGCGCACTGCTGTAAACTTTGCAATGCAGCCATTGCCTAAGCAGAATCCTGTAGTTTTGTTGCAAGAGGTTTCAGGACTGTTTGTAGCAAAGCATACTATAAGGTTTATTCAAAACATAACAAGAAATGCATAATTATCATTTTTTAATTTTGTGATCAATTCCAACTATAAAATATGTAAACGCTTCAGATGGTAGCCAACTTACTGTGTACAGGATAAACTTAAACAACAAATGGTCTGGTAGAACTTTAAAGATTAACAAAACACATAGATGGTATCATGACCTTTCATGGGCAGGAAGTGGGCACAAAAGCTCATGATACCATCTACATGTTTTATTGTCTTTAAAGTGCTACCAGACTATTTGTTGTTGTTTAAGTTTATAAAATATTTGTTCACCATAATACAGGCAGTCCCCGACTTAGGCGGATCCGAATGGGGCTTTTCTCGCCCCAGAGCTCTCCCGGTCTAGTGCCCCCTCCTCCCCCCAGCAGACCAGGCTTTTGTTGCGGGATGCCTCGGGTAGAGCAGCTGGGGTGCTGCCGGATTGGTCCTGTGGGAACCTACCAGGCAGCGCCCCAGCTGTTCTGTCCCAGGCTCCAGATTCAGCAGCTGTTGAAACTGATCAGGCTGATTCCAGGAAGCTGGGGGCAGAGCAACTCTGCCTCGGGCTTCCTGTAGTCAGCCCCTGGTCAGTTTCAGTGGCAGCAGCTGAATCTGGAGCCAGTTCCGACTTACATACAAATTCAACTTAAGAACAAACCTATAGTCCCTATCTTGTACGTAACCCGGGGACTGCCTGTACTGTCAAATCCATTCAACTAACTACAGACCCAATCCTGAAAAGAACCTACACCGCCACCAAACCCACAACACAGTTAGTGGTGTTTCACCTGGACCCATCCCATTAAAGATATTAACCCTGGCCCCAAACCTGCAAACAATGAAGTTTCTGCTACATATTTTCCCCCTTGCTATGTTTTTTCTAACATGGAGTAACATTAATATATGATATATAATGTATATTGAGGTACTTCTTCAAAATTGCCATTTATACTTCTGAATTGAGCAAAAGAGCCTCCAAGAATAATCCCTTTAGGCATACTCTAGAAATCTGATGAGTTGTCCAGAATAATAGCAGACTTGTTCTGGAAAATGCAATTCAAATATTGTGCAGGACTATGTAGTAGGGATGTAAATGCCTCACCCTTAATGCTTGAGGCTTACCAGTTCTGGTTAACTGGTAGGGGCTGGAGCAGCTCACTGCCTGCCCCAGGCAGGGGGCTACTACAGCCCAGCTGGGCCCCACCACAGGCAAGAGCTGCTCCGGCCATCTGAAGCAGCCACTATCTGTGGTGGGCCCAGCCTGGCCCTGCCATCACAGGTTACATACTTGGTCCCTAGGAGTGGGGTCCGCAGCCCTGGGAGTGGTGCCGGAATGGGCTCCTAGGGTAAAGTTAAGTTATATACTATAGAGCCTGCAGCATGTGTAACTGCGTAACCTCTAAGATTTTTAGCAGTTACATTTTAAACAATTTTTTGAAGCCCTACTATATACTGCATGGGTCTCCTACCTGCTGACAGACCAGTATCAGTTTAAAGATAATGGCAATCTTCAGAAGCGAAAAAGCTAAAGCACCTATGATCATATAAAATGCTTTTGATTTGAAAAATATCACCAAATATAGGAAATTACAAAACTTTTGATTATACATATGCATCTAAATCCATATTCATAGTTGGCCAGTGAATTCTAAACTTGCTATCTGCTAGTTGAACAGCTACATGCATGAAAGATCTCCCTTTAGATGAAGAAATCAAACATTTAAGGCCAACTGCACACTGCTTCCTCTTGTTAAATGTTCTCCTCCACAATTAAATGTTTCAATCAGGAAAGCTTTCTGTGAACAGAAAAGAAATAGACTCCCGATAATATTTTTAAAATAAATTCAATATCAATGGTAGATTTCAACCAGCTCCAAACAGCTTTATGCTACAAAGCATTTTTAATAATGCATTAATAATGGGATTTGAAGAGGGGCCTGAGTTAGACACTCAACTATTACTGAAATTCAAGGAGATTTGGGAATCTAACTCCCATAGTTTCCTTTGAAAAAAAAAAATCACATCTTAAGATGTTAACTGATGTTATAGCAAAGCACTGATAACTTGGAAAATCATCTCAGTACTGCAAGATTTCATTCCACAAAGGGTTGTCTATCAATAGGAATAGGGTTCCGCATGATCACAGTGATGCACACCAGCAAATTCACTCAGAAGACTGAAATTTTAGTTTTAGAGTGTGTTTCTTAACCAGACACTTTCCTTACAAAGCTCATAAAGAGGAAACTTCGAAATACAAAGGATTGTTCATAGACTCCAAGCCCTAAATCAGGGTTGGGCAAAATGCTGCCCACTTTGATCCTCTGGGCTAACGTCCCATGGCCCAGCAGGAAGGAGCTGCAGGGGCAGTGTTTGTGGGCACAGGCAACGCGCAGAGACCCGTTGACCTCCCTCCCAACAAGGGGCGCGCAGAAACACGCTTGCCTCAGCAGTTGGATGTTGTGAACGACGTGTCCCGTTATGGCAGGCAGATTCCCTGTTTATGCATGCAAGAACTGCTTTAGCCCTTTTGCCACATCATCCTACTGGGAAATCACATTCAGCTGATTGCCCATCATAAACCCCAAATCTGTTTCAGTCACTGCTTCCCAGAATAGAGTTCTCCACCTATTTCTACGACCAGCGCATTCTTTGTTCTGAGATCTATACATTTACTTATAGCCATATTAAAAGTGTATTGTATACTTGAACCCAGTTTACCAAGTGACCCCGCTCACTCCTGATCAGTAACCTGCCCTCTTTGTTATTTACCATTCTCCCAATTTTGCTGCCACATGAAAACTTTATCAGTGATGATTTTAAGTCCAGGTTATTAATAAATTATTTCCACTTACTGTCACAAGTTAGCCAGCTTCATATACATTTGTAAATGTGCTATGGTAATTTTATATTTTTTAATCAAAATGTCATGCAGTACCAAGCCAAATGCCTTACAGAAGTCTAAATATATTATATCAACTCTATTACCTTTACCAACCAAACCTGTAATCTTATCAAAAAAAGATTACAAGTTAATTTGACAGGATCTATTTTCCTTAAAGTCCCATTTATTCGCTTCCTTTTATTCGCTATGAATTGGATCCTGTAAAAGCCACTCCTTTGTCTTGCCTGTTAAAACTACTAGTGTGGGTGCTTAAAAAAAGTATTTAAAGTGACAGTGTGGTCACTTTGCGGTCAAATTAGCTCTACATTTAGCAGGGTTTTTTTTTTTTTAAACTCTTTTACTAAACAAAGAGTCTTGTCATTTAAAAAACACTTCTGTTTGAAACGTTTTATTTATTAAAAGTAACACTTAAGATTGTTGTTATTAAAATTAGCGTGCTGGAAACTTTTATTTACATCTTTTATTTTAATCTTGTTTTGCAATTATACTACAACCAATTTCCTAAAGAAAGCTAGATACTCATTAGAAGATTAATTTTGTACTATTTGCTAACCAGGGTACACTACCTATCTGCACATTTAAACAATTATGAAAGTTTAACACAATTATACAGATTCTTGATTTTTAACATTTGTTGATATGTTATGATGAACATTTCCTAATTTTTTATTTATGATGTGTCAAGTGGCATGTGGATGGAAGCTGGAATTCAAATAACATGCACAAAAACCATCTTAAAATTGTTTAAATAAAACTACTTTAAGTGTGCTGATATGGAAGGAAAAATGTTTTTCAAAACATATTTTGCATTTAAAACAAACTGATTTATTGAGCATGAAAATACAGTATCTTCTGTGAGTGAATGTTACTGATAGTATATTTTGACCAGAAACAATTCGTTTTCAAATATTTACGATCGCATTCTCTCTCAGCTTATTTTTGTCCACATATTGGAAAGGAAAAACAAACTTTCCTGCTTTTTTATTTTTGAATGAAATAGTAATTGATATGAACTTGATCATTAAACAGAAATGAAAATATATGCACTCTACACCTGCCAAAAAGTGCTATCTAAAGTTGTTTTGGCACTTCAATAAACTCTGATTTCATGTGATTATCTAGGGACTTCCATCAGTTCAGTACAGGCAGTCCCCGGGTTACGTACAAGATAGGGACTGTAGGTTTGTTCTTAAGTTGAATCTGTATGTAAGTCGGAACTGGCGTCCAGATTCAGACACTGCTGAAACTGACCGCCAGTTCTGACTTACATACAGAATCAACTTAAGAACCCCAGGCGTCCCCAAGTCAGCTGCTGCTGAAACTGATCAGCAGCTGATTCCAGGAAGCCGGGGGCAGAGCAACTCTGCCTCGGGCTTCCTGTAGTCAGCGCTGGTCAGTTTCAGCAGAAGCAGACTTGGGGATGCCTGGGGCAGAGCAGCTGGGGTGCTACTGGACCAACCCAGCAGCACCCCATCTGCTCTGCCCCAGACGTCCTGATTCAGCCGCTGCTGAAACTGACCAGCAGCGGCTGAATCAGGACCTGGGGCAGAGCAGCTGGGGTGCTGCCGGGTTGGTCCAGTAGTGCCCACGGGCACTGCAGGACCAATCGGCAGCGCCCCAGCTGCTCTGCCCCAGAGTCCAAAACAAAAGCCTGGTCTGCTGGGGGGGGGGAGCACACTAGCTGCGCCCCCCCCCCCCAGCAGACCAGGGACACGGGGAGCAGAGCCGCAGCGGCAGCGGGGTGCCGCGCCTCTGAGGCTTTGCTCTGGCAAAGCCTCAGAGGCGAGGGACCCCACCACGGCTGCGGCTTCAGTCTGGGTGCCTGTGGTCTGCTGGGGACGGCCCCCAGCAGACCACAGGCACCCGGACTGAAGCCGCAGCCGCGGGGGGTCCCGCGCCTCTGAGGCTTTGCCAGAGCAAAGCCTCAGAGGCGCGGGGAACCGCCGCTGCTGCCGCTCCAGTCTGGGTGCCTGTGGTCTGCTGGGGACGGTCCCCAGCAGACCACAGGCACCCTGACTGAAGCCGCAGCCGCGGGGGGGTCCCGCGCCTCTGAGGCTTTGCCAGAGCAAAGCCTCAGAGGCGCGGGGAACCGCCGCTGCCGCCGCTCCAGTCTGGGTGCCTGTGGTCTGCTGGGGACGGTCCCCAGCAGACCACAGGCACCCTGACTGAAGCCGCAGCCGCGGGGGGGTCCCGCGCCTCAGAGGCGCGGGACCCCCCCGCGGCTGCGGCTTCAGTCAGGGTGCCTGTGGTCTGCTGGGGACCGTCCCCAGCAGACCACAGGCACCGGGTCTCAAGGGGCGGCAGCAGCGGTTCCCGCGCTGGCAAAGCCTCAGAGGCGCGGGAACCCGCCCGGTGCCCCTGGTCTGCTGGAGACGGTCTCCAGCAGACCAGGGGCACCGGAGCAGCTTACGAACGGGGCTTTCTCGCCCCGACTTCCGGGGCGAGAAAGCTCCGTTCGTAAGTGCGGATCCGACGTAAGTCGGATCCGCGTAAGTCGGGGACTGCCTGTAATCTGTTTTTCTTTAAAACTCAGCAAATATGTACTGTTGATTATTTTTATTTAAATTATTTATTAAAGATTTAGGCCTTAACATAGTCAGAATTTCAAATTTTAAACAAATTTAAGAAAAATCTATTTATATAAAAGAATCCAGGCTTTGATCTTTTTAAGTATCAATTTTTATCCCCCCTGACAGCTTCTATTGGGACCAACAAATATTTTAATGCATTTTTATTTAGTTTCAGTGGAAGCTTTTTTAAAAAAAATAAACATTCCTCTGTGAGTATCTGGAACCCCAAAATAGCAAAGCTGTCTGTTTTCATAGTGAAATAAGTCACTATGCAAACAGCACAGGGACTGTTACATTTTTAAATTTTTCTGTTTTAAACACCTTCATTGCTTGCGGTTTTAACCCTGACAACGCCTTTTTATATCCTGTTTGGAATTGCAATAATTGGAACATGGATACAATTTTACTTTGACTCATGGACATTTCATGAGTATTAAACAAATGCACATTACAAAAGAAATGTTTCATATTAAGGGTGAATATTGCACACAACAACCTTTTCCGGGGGATCAGGGTGGGGGTAATCTCTCTAAGCAGCTAAGACTCTTACAAAAATTAATTGTGGTTGCAAATGTATTCTCACTGTTTTTTTAATTTCTTAAAACAGTTCTGTTTCCTCATAACAGAAGAAAGTCTATAGCAGTAAATTGATAACAGCATTAACCAATTTGAGACGATATCAATGTTTTTGTTTTACACTCCCAAGAAGAAAATTTCCACTTAAGTTTTGAAATTAAAAGACATTCCAGCCTTTTGGATCAAACTGGTAAAGTTATACCATATGTCATTTTCATTCAGGGGAAGAGATAGAAGTTTATCATCATTAACCATAAACATGGAGAGATGCTGCACACTTTAAACCCATGGCAAATATCTGGGGGTGGAAGCTGGGTAACGTGACACTCTCTATAATTCGAATTAACCCACAGAGAAAATTCAGGGGCCAATAGCAAAGCACCCAGGCTTCTTACTACAGACAAGATGCTTTTAGGTCAGCCACAGAAGCATTTAGTTGAGTTTAGAGGCCTCTGATAAAGAAAAACAAGACCTCAGACCAGGGATGGGCAAGATGCAGACCACAGACTAGATCCAGACCGCCCTGTTGGGACCCCCAGACACAGAGCAGTCCCATGCCACTTTACCTGGCTGGCTGCTTCTTGTGGCTCTCTGCTCCAGATGCTGGGGAGGGGGGGAGGGGTAGAAGGTTTCTGACACCATCCCCAGCACAATTTTTCAGCTCCTATTGGTGGTAAATCAATCAATAGGAGCTGACAGATTGTACTGGAGGCAGGGCAGAGTGCAAAGCCTCCCCCTCCTGGTGCCTGGAGCAGAGTGCCACAGTGAACAGCTAGCCACTTTGAGCTATCTGGGACTGTTGGCTGACAGGCAGGGAGCATGCCTCAGGGTGCTGCAGGGCTACTAGCCATGAGCTGCCTAGGTAAGCGTCTCCCAGCCAGAACCTGCCTCTCACACCCCAATTACTTGCCCTAGGTCACCATCCCCAACCAAAATCACTGCACCCGCTTATCGGATCACAATTCCCTCCCAGACTCTGCACCCCACCTTATACTCCTTCCCCTGGCCAGAATCCTCTCCTGTACCCATACTCTCTTCTAGACCCTGCACCCCAAACATCTGCCCCAGATCACAATCCTCTCCTTCACATAAACTCCCTCTCAGATCCCACACACTCTCCTGCACCCCAGTCATCTACCGCAATCTCCATCCCAGACCCCGCACCTCTTCCATAGGAAAGTGCGGCCCTTGACCACTTACCAAAATCTTGGAGTGATTCCCCATCAAAAATTATTGCCCAACTCTGCCTCAGACACACACAAGGAGCAAATGGTGTATATCCCACATTTACATAGTCTACTGAAGTGATGCCACTCTTAAAACTGCTCTTGGACAAAAGAAACACAGTCTCCCCTTCCTTCCTTCAAACATACACTAGAATCTTCTCTAATTATTCTGATTCATTATTTGCATGGTAGCACCTAGAGATGCTAATCCCAGACCAGGACTTATGCTTGCACAAACTCCTAACCAAATTACAGGCCCCAGCCCAAGGCACTTATAATTAGAGCAGTTTCCCATACACAGATTCTCTCCCTTTTATGCACTGGGGCAGTTGTTTCTCACAAACATATACCGACAATGCACAGCCAGGAGCAGTTGTTTCCTTCTCAGATATATATACACATATCCACCTTGATTTTTTTGGTGTGGGGGATCATCTGCGAAAACACCTGGTTTGAGAAAGCTATTGGAGGTATAAGCTATACCTTTTTCAGGGTCATTTCAAAAGAGTAGTCTTTCACACAGTTCTATACAGTACCGTGGCTTTGGGAGAAAGGCGAGGAGCAGTTCAAAAGGACAATCAGGAACTCATAAGACAAGACACCTGTTCACAACAACCTGTTTTGGGAAGGTATTATGCTATGTGTGTGTGTTACCTGCTCACACAAGGTGTTTTGGAGGCAACACAGTTAAGCAGTCTAAGATGGACCCACACAGAAGCCCAATTATCAAAGACTGTTGTGGGGAGACATTTGTGCAACCGTGGAGAGGAGCACAAGGGCGAAATGCTCTGAAGGCAGTCAGTGTCTAGCATGCACACAGCAATACTGAATAGCATCTTTTTACAAAGAGGCACTAGATGTATAACGGAGACAGAGGCTTTGGGAAAAGTTCTGGATCACTGAGGTGTGCAGGGTGCAGAAGGAGATACTTATGTAGCGGAAGCCCCTACTAGAATAATCAGGAGGAGTCTGTTGAGCACATTATTGAAGCTATCAGTCTACATCACAAAGCTGGAGAATGCATGGTGGACACAGGGACATTAGGAAAGGATTACTTGCATGGGGGATGGATTATACAGACTCAGTAGGTGGGAAAAGCTGGATTTGCATATACAGGCAGAGTATGCAGCAGCATGTATAGGGAATGGGGGTAAACAGTGGATAGGTAGATGTGCATGTGGTAGTGATATATACGGGATAGCTAGATGAACAGGATAGATGTGGGGCATACAGCAGTTGGCTGGCTGGTGTGCGCATGGGGATAGCTGGGTGTGGAAGTGGTGGTGAAATGTACAGACAATGTTTAAATCTATAAGAGAAGGGCTAGTAAATGGGGGTTATACTAGGGAGGGGAATGAGGGAACAGAAACAGGAGGATGCACCAGGGATGAGAGGGAGGGGACATGGTTGAGGAGGTGCAAAGGGGTGTGGATGTGAGATGCAGAGAGGATGTGAGCCTGCAGAAGCTGGAGGTGGCACAGAGGCTGTGTTTCATGGTGTAGTAGGGAGAAGGCTGTGAGGGGCAAAGAGGATGGGAGTGCACAGGGGATGTAGTAAGGTGTGCGCAGGTGATGAGGTGAGAGATATAGAGAGATGGGTGGTAGGCAGGGGCAGGAGTGAGATGTGTACAGAGGATGAGGATGCAGAGGGGATGAAGGTGGACAAAGGAGAAGGTGAGGGGTGTAAAAGATTTGGTGGTGCACAGGGCATGAGGTGAGGGATGAAGAGAGATGGGCAGCAGGCAGGGGAGAAGGTAAGAGGGCAGAGATGGGGTGTGCAGAGAACGAGATGAGGGAAACAGAGAAGGCCGGTTAAGGCAAGGGACAAGGTGAGGGGGCAGAGGAGTTGTGGATGCGCAGGCGATGAGGTGAGGGACGAAGAGAGAGGTCAGGTGACGGGAGGGGTGCAGACGGGGGGGTGCAGGCGACGAGGTGAGGGGTGAAGAGAGAGGTCAGGTGACGGGAGGGGTGCAGACGGGGGGGTGCAGGCGATGAGGTGAGGGACGAAGAGAGAGGTCAGGTGACGGGAGGGGTGCAGACGGGGGGGGGTGCAGGCGATGAGGTGAGGGATGAAGAGAGGGTCAGGTGACGGGAGGAGTGCAGACAGGGGGGTGCAGGCGATGAGGTGACTGGTGAAGAGAGAAGGTCAGGTGACGGGAGGGGTGCAGGCGATGAGGTGAGGGGTGAAGAGAGAAGGTCAGGTGACGGGAGGGGTGCAGGCGATGAGGTGAGGGGTGAAGAGAGAGGGTCAGGTGAAGGGAGGGGTGCAGCTGGGGGGGTGCAGGCGACGAGGTGAGGGGTGAAGAGAGGGGGTCAGGTGACGGGGGGGTGCAGGCGACGAGGTGAGGGGTGAAGAGAGGGGGTCAGGTGACGGGGGGGTGCAGGCGACGAGGTGAGGGGTGAAGAGAGGGGGTCAGGTGACGGGGGGGTGCAGGCGACGAGGTGAGGGGTGAGGAGAGGGGGTCAGGTGACGGGGGTGCAGGCGACGAGGTGAGGGGTGAAGAGAGGGGGTCAGGTGACGGGGGGGTGCAGGCGACAAGGTGAGGGGTGAAGAGAGGGGGTCAGGTGACGGGGGTGCAGGCGACAAGGTGAGGGGTGAAGAGAGGGGGTCAGGTGACGAGGGGGTGCAGGCGACGAGGTGAGGGGTGAAGAGAGGGGGTCAGGTGACGGGGGTGCAGGCGACGAGGTGAGGGGTGAAGAGAGGGGGTCAGGTGACGGGGGTGCAGGCGATGAGGTGAGGGGTGCGGGGTGGGGGTCAGGTGACGGGGGGTGCAGGTAACGAGGTGCGGGGTGGGGGTCAGGTGACGGGGGGTGCAGGCGACGAGGTGAGGGGTGAAGAGAGGGGGTCAGGTGACGGGGGTGCAGGCGACGAGGTGAGGGGTGAAGAGAGGGGGTCAGGTGACGGGGGTGCAGGCGATGAGGTGAGGGGTGCGGGGAGGGGGTCAGGTGATGGGGGGTGCAGGCGATGAGGTGAGGGGTGCGGGGATGGGGTCAGGTGACGTGGGGTGCAGGCGATGAGATGAGGGGTGCGGGGAGGGGGTCAGGTGACGGGGGGTGCAGGCGACGAGGTGAGGGGTGAAGAGAGGGTCAGGTGACGGGGGGGTGCAGGCGATGAGGCGAGGGGTGAAGAGAGGGGGTCAGGTGACGGGGGGGTGAAGAGAGGGGGTCAGGTGACGGGGGGTGCAGGCGACGAGGCGAGGGGTGCAGGGAGGGGGTCAGGTGACGGGGGGTGCAGGCGACGAGGCGAGGGGTGCAGGGAGGGGGTCAGGTGACGGGGGGTGCAGGCGACGAAGTGAGGGGTGCGGGGTGGGGGTCAGGTGACGGGGGGGTGCAGGCGATGAGGTGAGGGGTGCGGGGAGGGGGTCAGGTGACGGGGGGTGCAGGCGATGAGGTGAGGGGTGCGGGGAGGGGGTCAGGTGACGGGGGGTGCAGGCGACGGGGTGAGGGGTGAAGAGAGGGGGTCAGGTGACGGGGGGTGCAGGCGACGAGGCGAGGGGTGCAGGGAGGGGGTCAGGTGACGGGGGTGCAGGCGACGGGGTGAGGGGTGCAGGGAGGGGGTCAGGTGACGGGGGGTGCAGGCGATGAGGTGGGGGTGCAGGGAGGGGGTCAGGTGACGGGGGGTGCAGGCGACGGGGTGAGGGGTGAAGAGAGGGGGTCAGGTGACGGGGGGTGCAGGCGACGAGGCGAGGGGTGCAGGGAGGGGGTCAGGTGACGGGGTGCAGGCGACGGGGTGAGGGGTGCAGGGAGGGGGTCAGGTGACGGGGGTGCAGGCGATGAGGCGAGGGGTGCAGGGAGGGGGTCAGGTGACGGGGGTGCAGGCGACGAGGTGAGGGGTGAAGAGAGGGGGTCAGGTGCCGGGGGGGTGCAGGCGATGAGGTGAGGGGTGAAGAGAGGGGGTCAGGTGACGGGGGGGTGCGGGGAGGGGGTCAGGTGACGGGGGTGCAGGCGACGGGGTGAGGGGTGCGGGGAGGGGGTCAGGTGACGGGGGGTGCAGGCGACGGGGTGAGGGGTGCGGGGAGGGGGTCAGGTGACGGGGGGTGCAGGCGACGAGGTGAGGGGTGCGGGGAGGGGGTCAGGTGACGGGGGGTGCAGGCGACGAGGTGAGGGGTGCGGGGAGGGGGTCAGGTGACGGGGGGTGCAGGCGATGAGGTGAGGGGTGCGGGGAGGGGGTCAGGTGACGGGGGTGCAGGCGCTGAGGTGAGGGGTGAAGAGAGGGGGTCAGGTGACGGGGGGGTGCAGGCGACGAGGTGAGGGGTGAAGAGAGGGGGTCAGGTGACGGGGGTGCAGGCGCTGAGGTGAGGGGTGAAGAGAGGGGGTCAGGTGACGGGGGTGCAGGCGCTGAGGTGAGGGGTGAAGAGAGGGGGTCAGGTGACGGGGGGGTGCAGGCGCTGAGGTGAGGGGTGAAGAGAGGGGGTCAGGTGACGGGGGGGTGCAGGCGACGAGGTGAGGGGTGAAGAGAGGGGGTCAGGTGACGGGGGTGCAGGCGCTGAGGTGAGGGGTGAAGAGAGGGGGTCAGGTGACGGGGGTGCAGGCGACGAGGTGAGGGGTGAAGAGAGGGGGTCAGGTGACGGGGGTGCAGGCGCTGAGGTGAGGGGTGAAGAGAGGGGGTCAGGTGACGGGGGGGTGCAGGCGCTGAGGTGAGGGGTGAAGAGAGGGGGTCAGGTGACGGGGGGGTGCAGGCGACGAGGTGAGGGGTGAAGAGAGGGGGTCAGGTGACGGGGGGGTGCAGGCGACGAGGTGAGGGGTGAAGATAGGGGGTCAGGTGACGGGGGGCAGGCGCTGAGGTGAGGGGTGAAGAGAGGGGGTCAGGTGACGGGGGGTGCAGGCGCTGAGGTGAGGGGTGAAGAGAGGGGGTCAGGTGACGGGGGGGTGCAGGCGACGAGGTGAGGGGTGAAGAGAGGGGGTCAGGTGACGGGGGGTGCAGGCGACGAGGTGAGGGGTGAAGAGAGGGGGTCAGGTGACGGGGGTGCAGGCGCTGAGGTGAGGGGTGAAGAGAGGGGGTCAGGTGACGGGGGTGCAGGCGCTGAGGTGAGGGGGGAAGAGAGGGGGTCAGGTGACGGGGGGTGCAGGCGATGAGGTGAGGGGTGAAGAGAGGGGGTCAGGTGACGGGGGTGCAGGCGACGAGGTGAGGGGTGAAGAGAGGGGGTCAGGTGACGGGGGTGCAGGCGACGAGGTGAGGGGTGAAGAGAGGGGGTCAGGTGACGGGGGGGCAGGCGCTGAGGTGAGGGGTGAAGAGAGGGGGTCAGGTGACGGGGGGTGCAGGCGCTGAGGTGAGGGGTGAAGAGAGGGGGTCAGGTGACGGGGGTGCAGGCGCTGAGGTGAGGGGTGAAGAGAGGGGGTCAGGTGACGGGGGGGTGCAGGCGACGAGGTGAGGGGTGAAGAGAGGGGGTCAGGTGACGGGGGGGCAGGCGCTGAGGTGAGGGGTGAAGAGAGGGGGTCAGGTGATGGGGGGTGCAGGCGCTGAGGTGAGGGGTGAAGAGAGGGGGTCAGGTGACGGGGGTGCAGGCGCTGAGGTGAGGGGTGAAGAGAGGGGGTCAGGTGACGGGGGTGCAGGCGACGAGGTGAGGGGTGAAGAGAGGGGGTCAGGTGACGGGGGGTGCAGGCGCTGAGGTGAGGGGTGAAGAGAGGGGGTCAGGTGACGGGGGGGTGCAGGCGATGAGGTGAGGGGTGAAGAGAGGGGGTCAGGTGACGGGGGGGTGCAGGCGACGAGGTGAGGGGTGAAGAGAGGGGGTCAGGTGACGGGGGGGTGCAGGCGACGAGGTGAGGGGTGAAGAGAGGGGGTCAGGTGACGGGGGTGCAGGCGACGAGGTGAGGGGTGAAGAGAGGGGGTCAGGTGACGGGGGTGCAGGCGCTGAGGTGAGGGGTGAAGAGAGGGGGTCAGGTGACGGGGGGGTGCAGGCGATGAGGTGAGGGGTGAAGAGAGGGGGTCAGGTGACGGGGGGGTGCAGGCGATGAGGTGAGGGATGAAGAGGGGGTCAGGTGACGGGGGTGCAGGCGACGAGGTGAGGGGTGAAGAGAGGGGGTCAGGTGACGGGGGGTGCAGGCGCTGAGGTGAGGGGTGAAGAGGGGGTCAGGTGACGGGGGTGCAGGCGCTGAGGTGAGGGGTGAAGAGAGGGGGTCAGGTGACGGGGGTGCAGGCGCTGAGGTGAGGGGTGAAGAGGGGGTCAGGTGACGGGGGTGCAGGCGCTGAGGTGAGGGGTGAAGAGAGGGGGTCAGGTGACGGGGGGTGCAGGCGCTGAGGTGAGGGGTGAAGAGAGGGGGTCAGGTGACGGGGGGTGCAGGCGACGAGGTGAGGGGTGAAGAGAGGGGGTCAGGTGACGGGGGGTGCAGGCGACGAGGTGAGGGGTGAAGAGAGGGGGTCAGGTGACGGGGGTGCAGGCGACGAGGTGAGGGGTGAAGAGGGGGTCAGGTGACGGGGGTGCAGGCGCTGAGGTGAGGGGTGAAGAGGGGGTCAGGTGACGGGGGGTGCAGGCGCTGAGGTGAGGGGTGAAGAGAGGGGGTCAGGTGACGGGGGTGCAGGCGACGAGGTGAGGGGTGAAGAGAGGGGGTCAGGTGACGGGGGGTGCAGGCGACGAGGTGAGGGGTGAAGAGAGGGGGTCAGGTGACGGGGGTGCAGGCGACGAGGTGAGGGGTGAAGAGAGGGGGTCAGGTGACGGGGGTGCAGGCGCTGAGGTGAGGGGGGAAGAGAGGGGGTCAGGTGACGGGGGTGCAGGCGATGAGGTGAGGGGGGAAGAGAGGGGGTCAGGTGACGGGGGTGCAGGCGCTGAGGTGAGGGGTGAAGAGGGGGTCAGGTGACGGGGGGTGCAGGCGCTGAGGTGAGGGGTGAAGAGGGGGTCAGGTGACGGGGGTGCAGGCGCTGAGACACCCCGAAATGACCCCCCCTTTCCGAAGCGCAGGGCACAGCAGGAAGCTCCCGTCCCCCCCTGCCTCGCGCCGCGCGGCACCTGCCGTGTCTCACACCCTGCCCCCCCCCCGGTGCCGGATCACCCCGGGGATGCCCTGGGACGGGGGGGTGCGCGGGCGGGGGGGGGGGGGGAGCAGGGGAGACGAGGGCGCGCAGGAGTTGGGACTCTCCGAGGAGCAGGGGAACGGGCGCGCGCCGGGAGAAGGGGGCGCGCGGGGGGAGGGGGGGCGGAGGGGGGCGCGCGCCCGGGGAACGGGGGTCGCGCGCGGGGGGCGCTGCCCCCCCCTCCCGCCGCGGGCGCGCGCGCTGACTGACCTTGCGCAGCGCGGGCACGAGGAGCCCCCGCCATTTGGGGCCGTTCTCCTCGCTGAAGAACTCGTAGGGCTGCGGCGGCGGCTGCATGGCCCCGGCGGCGGCTGCTGCGCATCGGGGGCTGTGGGGCCCGGCGGGCCGCCCCGGCTACCGCGCCCGGGGGACAGGCCGGGCTGGGCCGGCAGGCGGCCCCCGCTTGCCCTCGGCTGGGCCCGGCCGGCGCTGGCCGCTCCTCATGCGCGCAGGCAGGGGGCGGCGCTCTCCCCCCGCCCGGCCAGCGAGCACATCCGGAGCGGGTGGGGGAGGGGGGCAGGCTGCCGACCCGCTGCGCGCCCTCGCTCCGCCCGCCTGGGCCGCGGCCGCCTCACCCCCCTGGCGCGGCACTGCGCATGCGCACGGCGGCCGCGGCGCCCCCTAGGGAGCGCGCCGGGCGTCGCGGGGGCGGCCGGTGCATTGCCCAGCCGAGTGTGGCCGCCCAGGCACAGAGTGAGCCGCGGCCCCCGCCCCGCGTTTCCTGCGGTCGGAATGGGAAAGTCAGCAGCCTTCCCTCCGAGGCAGCGCGGTGCAAACACCCCAAAGGACGTTTTCCTTCGCTCGGCCCACAGCCAACCTGTGGAACTCCTTGCCGCAGGAGGGGGTGAAGGCCAAGACGTTTAACTGGGTTCAAAAGAGAGCTCGATAGATTCCTGGAGGTTAGGTCCATCAATGGCTGCTAGCCAGGATGGGTAGGAGTGGGGTCCCCAGCCCCTTTTTTGTGTGTGTGTGGGGGGGGATCACGTGATTTTTACCTGTTGTGTACCCTCCCTCCAGGGCATTTGGTATTGGCCAGGACCGACAGGCTACTGGGCTGGATGGACCTTTGGTCTGACCCAGCACGGCTGTTCTTGTGTTCCAGTACTAGTGCACTGCTGTAGCATTTCTGTCTGAGCAAGTGGTTTTTAAGGGAGCGCTAACACATAAGCCACAACATCAGGGACTCATACAACTGCACACCCTCTACTGTGATATGTGCCAGCAATGCCTCTCTGCCATGTATATTGGTCAAACTGAACTGTTTCTGCCATACGGGATAAATGGACACAAATCAGACAGCAGGAATGGTAACACTAAAACCTATAAGGGAACATTTTAGCCTCCCTGGACAATCAATAATAGATTTAAAAGTAGCCATTCTTCTACAAAGGAATTTTATCACCTAGTTTCAGAGGGAGACAGTTGAACTGGAGTACAAGTCTGACATTATCAACTTGGGCTTGAATAAAGATATTAACTGGTTAAAGTCCTACAAAGGCAATTTCACCCGCCTTTGACACTCGCATTACCACAACAAACGTTATGAATGGGACACATCCAGCCAGACTTAATTCATTAACACTGGTCCTACAACTGACATGTGTCTACATCCTGGACTCTGCAATTTCCACTCCAACGCGTCTGAAGAAGTGGGTTTTACCCACAAAAGCTCATGACCTAATACATGTGTCAGTCTCTAAGGCAGAGGTGAGGAATCGTTTTTGGGTCGGGGGCTGCTGACCTACAGAAAAATCTGTTAGGGGTGGCACCCAAATGAGAAGCAAAAAAATCCAACCAAATCCTCAGTGATGTGGCCCCCGACTCAGAAGGAGAAAGACACACCCCACATTCCTCTTGCACACCAGAGCCTAGGGAGACCCAGGGTAGTAGATTGTGTGCGCTCCAGGTGGAACTTGGGATCCGCAAGATAAATCAGACAACACTATGGAAAGGTTGAGAAGTGCTCATGCAGGTGGCATCTGAGCACACATGGTGGATTAGAGCTCAGACTGGAATGGGGAACAAAAGGAAACAATCTGGCTGGGGACGGGGTTGGCACCCCCATGTTGCAAGATGGACAATTGACAACATTACTGTACTGAGTGACAGATGCTGGGGGGTTGGATTAGATCAGTCACATTTTTTTTTTTTAAATCATCACAGAGCTGACCATTTTTACCACAGGTCCCAGTGTCTGTGTACAGACACATTGCTGACCCCTGGCAGGAGACATGTGACCTGTACGTTCTTGGTGTAGAATCTCGCCCCGTTCACCAATTAAATCACAACCCAGCCCAGACGGCATATGGTGCCTGCTGCCTGCATTCCCCTCCCGCCCCAGGATGACTAGCAAAGCCAACTGGAAGATGCCAGTGAGGAACTGTTGCCTGGGACCCAGGCCCCGGATGATGGCCAGCTCCAAAGTCAGTCAGAGTCATGCCCTAGGGTGTGTCTAAACTACATGGCTCCGTCGATGGAGCCATGTAGGTTAGGCTGATCGGCAAAGGGAAATGAAGCCGCGATTTAAATAACCGCGGCTTCATTTAATTTTAAATGGCTGCCACGCTCTGCCGACCAGCTGATGATCAGCTGTTTGTCGGCAGATCGGGGCAGTCTGGACGCGCCGCTGTCGACAAGGAAGCCTTTGTCGACCGACGCAGGTAAACCTGAGGTAAGGGGCTAGATGATGACTGGCCGTGGGTCACTGAGGCAAGGTGGGTCTAGGCTAACCATGTGGGGAGGACCCCAAAATGTGGGGACACTGCAGTGAGGCAGTGCTGTGTGGACAGAAAAGAACAGGGGGCCTGACATCGTGCAGAGGATGACGGATAACCGCAGGTGAGGCACTGGCCGACCGAGAGTGCTCCATTGCTGGCATAGCTAAATCCCGGCTAGACCAGCAGGAGGCACAGTGCCAGTGAGTACTCCAACCCTTACAATCATTAAAGGCTTTCTAGAGCCCAGACTTAACTGACAAAACGTTCCCGTCTCCAAGGTCCGCCCACCCAGCGTTATTCTCCTAGCATCAGAGAGCCACATCAGCTATGATCAATTATAGGATAAGCCAGCTAGTGACTCATCCTCATGACAAAGGATCACTTGGGGTCCCTCTGCCCCCCCAGCCATAGTTCCAAAATCTATTGTCCACAGGGTAACCCCGTTGCTGAGCATGTTGCTCAGCCTGTAAAGAGGTGGTTGTTCTGAAGTACGCAGTACTCACGCTACATATAGCCAGACAGGTAGATAAATGTCTCCTGCCTGAACAAAATCAGCTTATAAGCTTCTTACCAGCACCCAATTCACAGACCCTAAATATGTAATTTTCTGTATGTGCACAACTCCTAACATGTTACCTATGCAGACATTTCACAATGATTAAGATGGCGAGTGTGACACAGATTTTCTATAGAAACCTTACCTGACACTGGCAAACTAGTATGTAGATGCCAGAATGGGAGATCCTTGTAAACTTTCTGCAGCTCTGTACCTTCTGCCTGTTGGATCAGGATCACACATCTCTTCCCCCAAAACCTGGCCTATTAGCAGCATTCAGCCTGTTACACTTTGGCTACGTCTACACTGGCATGATGCTCAGGAGGGTCAGGGCACAAGAGGGAGGCAAGATCAAATCAGTATCTTAGATGCCTATATACAAATGCGAGAAGTATGGGTAATAAGCAGGAAGAACTGGAATTGCTAACAAATAAATACAACTATGATATCATTGGTATTACAGAAACCTGGTGGGATGGGACGCACGATTGGAATGTTGGTATGGAAGGGTACGGCTTGCTCAGGAAGGACAGATGGGAAAAAAGGGAGGAGGGGTTGCCTTATATATTAAAAATGTACACACTTGGACTGAAGTGGAGATGAACGTAGGAGATAGCTGTGTAGAGACTCTCTGGGTTAAGCTAAAAGGGGTAAAAAATGAGGGTGATGTCATGCTAGGAGTCTACTACAGGCCACCTAGCCAGGTGGAAGAGGTGGATGAGGCCTTTTTTAAACAATTAACAAAACTATCCAAAGCCCAAGATTTGGTGGTGATGGGGGACTTCAACTATCCAGACATATGTTGGGAAACTAACACAGCGAGGCACAGGGTATCCAATAAGTTTCTGGACTGCATTGGAGACAACTTTCTGTTTCAGAAGGTTGAAAAAACTACCAGAGGAGAAGCTGTTCTGGATTTGATTTTAACAAATAGGGAGGAACTAGTTGAGAACTTGAAAGTGGAAGACCATATGGGGGACAGCGATCACGAAATAATAGAGTTCATGATCTTAAGGAAAGGTAGAGGGAGACCAGCACAATTGTGGTAATGGATTTCAGGAAGGCAGATTTTGATAAGCTCAGAGAACTTGTAGGTAAGGTCCCATGGGAAGCAAGACTGAAGGGAAAAACAACTGAGGAGAGTTGGAAGTATTTCAAAGGGACGTTGTTAAGGGCCCAAAAGCAAACAATTCCGCTGTGTAGGAAAGATAGAAAATATGGCAAAAGACCAGCTTGGCTTAACAAGGAGATCTTGCATGATCTCAAAATAAAAAAGGAGTCCTATAAAAAATGGAAACTAGGACAAATAACAAAGGATGAATATAGGCAAGCAACACGGGAATGCAGGGGCAAGATTAGAAAGGCAAAGGCACAAAATGAGATCAAACTAGCTACAGGCATAAAGGGAAACAAGAAGACCTTTTATAAATACATTAGAAGCAAGAGGAAGACCAAGGACAGGGTAGGCCCACTGCTTAGTGAGGAGGGAGAGGCAGTAACAGGAAACTTGGAAATGGCGGAGATGCTCAATGACTTCTTTGTTTCGGTCTTCACCGAGAAGTCTGGAGGTGTGCCTAACGTAGTGAATACAAGCAGAGAGAGGGTAAGTTTAGAAGATAGGATACACAAAGAACAAGTTAAAAATCACTTAGGAAAGTTAAATGTCAGCAAGTCACTAGGTCCTGATGAAATGCATCCCAGGATACTCAAGGAGCTGATAGAGGAGGTATCTGAGCCTTTAACTATGATCTTTGAAAAATCATGGCAGACAGGGGTGATTCCAGAAGACTGGAAAAGGGCAAATATTGTGCCCATCTATAAAAAGGGGAATAAGAACAACCCAGGAAACTACAGACCGGTCAGTTTAACGTCTGTCCCAGGGAAGATAATGGAGCAGGTAATTAAGGAAATCCTATGCAAACACTTGGAAGGTAATAAAGTGATAGGGAATAGCCAGCATGGGTTTGTGAAGAACAAGTCATGCCAAACTAATCTGATAGCTTTCTTTGATAGGATAACGAGCCTTGTGGATAAGGGAGAAGCGGTGGATGTCATATACCTAGACTTTAGTAAGGCATTTGTTACGGTCTCGCATGATATTCTTATTGATAAACTAGGCAAATATAACTTAGATAGGGCCACGATAAGGTGGGTGCATAATTGGCTGGATAACCGTAGTCAGAGAGTTGTTGTTAACGGTGCTAAATCCTGCTGGAAAGGGATAACAAGTGGAGTTCCGCAAGAGTCTGTTTTGGGACCCGTACTGTTCAATATCTTCATCAATGATGTAGATATTGGGATAGAGAGTACGCTTATTAAGTTTGCAGATGATACCAAACTGGGTGGGGTTGCAACTTCTTTGGAGGATAGGGACATAATTCAAAATGACCTTAGCAAGTTAGAGAAATGGTCAGAGGTAAACAGGATGAGGTTTAATAAAGAGAAATGCAAAGTGCTCCACTTAGGAAGGAACAATCAGTTCCATACATATAAGATGGGAAGCGACTGTCTAGGAAGGAGCATGGCGGAAAGGGATCTAGGGGTCATAGTGGACCACAAGTTGAATATGAATCAACAGTGTGATGCTGTTGCAAAAAAAGCAAATATGATTCTAGGTTGTATCAACAGGTGTGTTGTAAGCAAAACTCGTGAAGTCATTCTGCCGCTCTACTCTGCACTAGTTAGGCCTCAGCTGGAGTACTGTGTCCAGTTCTGGGCGCCACATTTCAAGAAAGATGTGGAGAAATTGGAAAGGGTACAGAGAAGAGCGACAAGAATGATTAAAGGTTTAGAGAACATGACCTATGAAGCCAGGCTTCATGAACTGGGCTTGTTTAGTTTGGAAAAAAGAAGATTAAGGGGGGACATGATAGCAGTTTTCAAATATCTTAAAGGGTGTCACAAGGAGGAAGGAGAAAATTTGTTCCTCTTGGTTACTGAGGACAGGACAAGGAGTAATGGGCTTAAAGTGCAGCAAGGGAGGTTTAGATTGGACATTAGGAAAAAATTCCTGTCAGGGTGGTCAAATATTGGAATAAATTGCCAAGGGAGGTGGTGGAATCTCCCTCTCTGGAGATATTTAAGAACAGGTTAGATAGACATCTGTCAGGGATGGTGTAGATGGTGCTTGGTCCTGCCTTGAGGGCGGGGCGGCTGGACTCGATGACCTCTCGAGGTCCCTTCCAGTCCTATGATTCTATGATTTTCCGGAAATGCTTTTAACGGAAAAGTTTTCCATTAAAAGCATTTTCGGGAAAATCGTGTCTAGATTGGCATGGACACTTTTCCGCAAAAGCACTTTTTGGGGAAAAGCGTCCGTGGCCAATCTAGACGCAGTTTTCCGCAAAAAAGCCCCGATCGCCATTTTACAAGATGGGAAGCGATGGGATGCTGTTTACACTGGCCTTCTTGTGCAAATGATTTGTGCAAGAGGGCTTTTGCCCTAACGGGAGCAGCATAGTATTTCTGCAAGAACACTGAAGATCTTACATGATATTGTCAGTGTTCTTGTGGAAATTCAAGCAGCCAGTGTAGACAGCTGGCAAGTTTTTCCGCAAAATCATCTGGTTTTACGGAAAAACTTGCCAGTCTAGACACAGCCTTTCAGTTTTGTTATGCATTGTGGTTTTAATGAAAGGCTTGTCTACAGCTGTTTAGCTAAACTTGCATCTAGGAAACTATTGTTATTTTTCCATTGGTTCCATAAAAAAAAATCCCTTCTTTTAGCTTTTATTGTTCTTCCATAATAAGAACAATTTATAAAGCATCAGTTATGAATGATCATTGCATTGATCTCAGCCATTTCTTTAAATAAAGATGAAAACGTCCATAGGATTTCACAAAAGGACAAAGTGAATGCTACACTTCCGCCATATGTGCACAGTACTCCAGTGCTGCGCCTGAATCCATCCAGACTCCCCTTCTATGGGCTAAAAGCTGCCCATATTCAGACTCAAAATATGAACGATGGAGATCCCTGAACATATTCCCCTGGGGGTGAGCGTTGTCTGTGGGAGGCCTCCTGGCTGCTTGAGGCAAGTCTCTGCATCTCTGCTACCTACTCATTGTTAAGGCTTTCTCCCCTGCTCTCACAAATATTGTGCAGAACACAACATGGAGTTATAATGGTCAGAATGTTTGTTTCTGCTGCTTCCAACCCACTCCCTACACAGCGCCATCTGCCTTTCAGCCAAATGCAATTCAGCCATCATGCTACAACTACATAGGCAGAGGCAATGCATGGGGGCAGGGCCACATTAAGGCATGGGTTAGCCGGGCAGCTGCCCGGGGCGCCAACCTATGTGGGGTGCCCGGCTCCTGGATCGCGAGCTGCAGCAGCTCCCAGCAGCCACCCGGGGTGGGGGCTGTGTTAACCCCTGAAGTGCCGGCCAGCAGCACCCTTCCCCCCGCGACCGTGGGCCCCTGCACGGCCAGACTCAGCCCGCCCTGGGCGGCCCTGGGCTGCGCGCCAGTGGCAGTAGCCGGGCTGGGCCAGGCCGGGCACATGCGTCCTGCCACCACCAGCTCCGTGCGCCCTCCCCCACGTGCCCTCTCCTATGCGCTGCCATGTGGGTGGGGCTGCGCATGTGCCCTCCCTCAACCTGGGGCGCAATTAAACTGTCTGCCCAGGGCGCCAGAATGGCTCGGTCTGGCCCTGCACGGGGGCATGTGATCCCCCCATACCCGTCTAACTGCTCAGTCACACAAGGACTGTCCACAGTGGTCCTGAGGGCAAACAATTCTCTCTCCATACTCCTAGGAACTGACGCGCGAAAGATCCTAGCATGGTAGACCCTTCCAGGCCACCCTGCATTTATGTTTGTTAACTTGCCGGGATGGCCCACCAGTCCTTCCAGCACCATGGCGAAATAACCCTGTTTATGAATTCTGCACCCTGGGTGGGGGGGTGAGAATGACAGACACATGGGTTCCATCATTGCCCCAACATGGTTTGGGAACCCCAGGCATGCGAATCTATCCATCTTCTGAACACGAGGTAGTATTATGTCCCAGTTAGACAGCACCTTATCAGTGACATGATAGCAACCTGCCTAAGAGTAGCCCCCAACAACTGTTCACCCCACAACTAATTAGTTAGCTATGGACCAGCAGCATTCTGGGGTGGCCAGCTTCCAGATGGCAATGGTGACCTGTTACTCCATCGGAACGGGGCACTGCATGTTGCTACGTTGTCGCTACAGCTACAGCATCGGATCTCAAAGGCAGCCCGTTCATCCTGCAGTTCAAACCTCTGCTGGTCGTCCCACGTCTGCACAACAATCCTCTCCCACCACGGGCTTCCTGGGCCCACAATCAGCGTGGAATGCTGCCGAGGTGATCCTGGAATCGGCCCTCTTGTTCCAACAGCTTAGCAGCATCCCCGTCCTTCGGCTGCCACCACTTCAGAGTGTTCTCTCACCACTGCAGGAGCTGCAGCTGCTGGCGTTGGATATCCTTCTGCTTCGGCACGATGCACATCATAGGCTCAGCGGTGTGATGGGCGAAGTCCAGTGCCCAATTTGTCCAGCTTTGATTGCTGTAAGATAGCTCAAGTCGCCAGTGCTTATTCACACTCATCACCAGAGTGCATTGCTGGGTCCATGCTGATCAACAGCAATTCAAAAATGGCAAAAGCGGAGCCAGAAGGGAAGGGTGGGACAGAAGCGGCGGAAACATGGAATTAAAAAGAAGAAAAAAAACCCTGTCTGGTTCCCCACAATTTGTAGCAAAACCAATCCCAAGATGCACACTTCCTAACAACAGAACAAGACCACGTGATACTTCCAGAACCAGCACAACCTCAGCTCACAGCAATGTGGGCAAACCCTGCATACTGAAAATGCCCCAGGTGTTCCGTGTGCATGCTGTTGGCGTGAGCTCCTTGACATGCATCCAAAACTTGAGGATTATCTCCCGCCAATGTAACCACACCCTGAATCAGAAGCAAGCAGTCATTGCAGAGTGAGAGTGTCCACATGGGGAGCTATTGTGGAATGACAGTTTTGATCAATTTCCACTTGTAGACAAGCCCTCAAATAAACAACAGTTTCTTTTGCTCCTTTGGACCCACAAATTTAGCAGGGCATCCCCTGCAATTGCTGCCTGCCTTTCACTGCTGCCAAAACGATGGGAAAGTGTCAGATCAGCGTGCTAGTTCGGCATCCTGGAATCACTTGTTCCATGAGGGTTAAGGAATGTCGTGTTATAGCACGTTATTTTGAAATTTGGCGCTGTGTAGAAATAGCCTATTTCAAAATTCAATCGAAATAAGATATGCAGTTTGCATAGCGCAAATTCTGTATCTTATTCGAGTTTAGGGTGCTGTGTAGACGCACTCTTAAGTGTCTACACAGGGAACAAGTATTTAATAATGGGCTCTTCAATCTAGCAGAGAAAGACGTCACGATACGCTGGCTGGAAGCTGAAGCGAGACAAATTCAGAGTAGAAAAAAAAGCAAAATTTGTAATGGCAGGAGTAATTAACCATTGGAACAATTTACCAAGGTTTACGGTAAATTCTACATTGGTGACAATTCTAAAATCAAGATTGGATGTTCTTCTAAGAGATCTGCTCTCAGAATTATTCTCTCTGGCCTGTCAAATAGATTATCACAGTGCTCCTGTCTGACCTTGGCATCTCTCTCGCGGAACTCCACCCAAAAAAGCACAGCAGGAATATAATGCGCAGAGGCACGACAGAGGGACAAGCAGTTTCCCCCTATTGTTGTCTTTACTATGTTCCCGAACTTCAAGTTTCTCCTGGGTGGTCCTGAGAGGAATGCTAGAGCAGTGATCCCCAACCTTTTGGGGCTGACGGGTGCCTGGGGGCGGGGCCACTCACACGCCAGGCACTCGGGGGCAGGGCCGCGCACATGCCCGGGAGCTGGGCCGTGCACACACCGCGTGCCCGGTGCCAGCGCCACCCATGCGCCGCACTGCCGGGGCCGGCGCTGCTCCTGTGTTGCACGCCCAGGGGTGGGGCTGCCCATACGCCATGCGCCCGGGGCCGGCGCTGCTCCTGTGCTGTGTGCCCAGAGGCGGGGACGCCCATACGCCGCGTGCCCAGAGCTAGCACTGCTCTTGCGCTGTGCACCCAGGGGTGGGGCCGCCCATATGCTGCGTGGCCAGGGGCCAGCACCACCCATGTGCCACATGCCCGGGGGCGGGGCTGGGGCCGGCCCATATCACTCGGCAGGCGCACAGAAATGGCCCGGCGGGTGCCATGGCGCCCACGGGCACCGCATTGGGGACCACTGCACTAAAGTATTTGTTAGAGCCCCCTCTGAAGAAACATTCAGCTCCTTTTTAAAGGTGTAATCCTACTGCTCACACATTCCTGCGCGGGAAAGCAAGCACTCTCTCTTCAAGCAAATCTAGGAATTCATATGCACAGAGCCATAGACTGCCTGAGACGGGAGCTTTCCTGCAAATCAAGAACAATACGTGGGCCTTCGGTCCATTGGGTGGCTGGAAAGTGCTAATGTCAAACGTTAATCCACAAAATACAAAGGGACGTGGCATTGGAACAATACAAGCAAACTGGACATTTTATTCTTTTCACATTGCTCGGACAAAGCTTCACTTACATGCTAACGCCGCTATCGTAACCATTTACAGAATTATAAAATGTTTCCTTTAAAAAAAAAGTAGTGTACAACTCTGGACAGAAATAAAAAGACTATTTTACAGAATTTGCTAAAAGATTCTGAATTTTAAAAAAATGGAATAGTCTTTACCCCAAAGCAGTTATCTCCCTGAAATATGATTAAAATAAAGGTTTTAAAATCCCAGTTCGGCCATACATTTAAACTCCCTGATTTAAGATCCAAAGTGCACGACTGGTTTCCTTTTAAACATTCTTTAGTCTGTTAATACATGTTGCAGCCACACCTCATGGAGGAGGAAATCACGTTGCAATCTCCTTGTGTTTACTGTTGATAGGCAACGCTTGTCGAGAGAGCCTATTGTAACTGTGCCGGTAGGCCTCTTGCACAACTCCCCCGTTTAGGATCTGCAGCATCTGCAATCCTGTTCTAGCTTTATTTGGATTAAAAATAATGTGCATAAAGTTTTCTCTTCAGACATAGCTGGGGAAGACCATGCCCAGTGTGGGGAAAGCGCGCTGATCTCCCTTAAGGGATAGGAGAGCACACGTGCGATCCCCGACTTTCTTCTTCCCAACCCATGTCTATAGGTTCACCTTCAATCGTGAGGCAGTATGGCCTAATAGTCTGAGTCAATAAATCCAGCCCAACCTGCAGGGCGTGCAGCCCCATGGCCAGAGCCAGTAAACTCATCCCGATTCGCGGTTCCCCAGTGTGCAGGAGGCAGGAGGGGGTTACATCCCCTGGCAGGGATGTCCAGGCCCTTCTTCTCTGGGGCTATGTCTTCCGTTAAAAGTTTTCCGTTAAAAGCATTTTCGGAACAGAGCATCTAGATTGGCACGGAGGCTTTTCCGCAAATTTTTGCAGAAAAGCGTCCGTGCCTATCTAGCTGCGCTTTTCCACAAAAAAGCCCCGATTGCCATTTTCGCGATCGGGGCTTTTTTGGGGAAAACAAATCTGAGCTGTGTGCACTGGCCCTTTTGCGCAAAAGGACTTTTGCCCGAACGGGAGCAGCACAGTATTTCTGCAAGAAGCTCTGATTTCTTACATGAGATCGTCAGTGCTTTTGTGGAAATTCAAGCGGCCAGTGTAGACAGCTGGCAAGTTTTTCCACAAAAGCGGCTGATTTTCCGTAAAAACTGGCCAGTCTAGACACAGCCAGGGAGTGCCTAGTTTTCAGCCTGGGTTCCGTCATCTCTGTCCCTGGATGTCT
Organism: Pelodiscus sinensis; assembly: GCF_052426305.1. NCBI lineage: Eukaryota > Metazoa > Chordata > Testudines > Trionychidae > Pelodiscus > Pelodiscus sinensis. The sequence continues at coordinate 6,036,113 of NC_143056.1, forward strand.
GTGGTGGCTTGCTAGGAGCAGGCGGCGCAACCCTCTCCCTGCAGCAGTCAGCCCCAACTGAGCTGAGCTGCTCTCTTTTATACCTGTGCAGCTGGAGCATGCCCAGTAAGGTGGGAGGAGCGTGGCTTCCTCAGCCCTCTCTTCCCCAGTGTGGGGTGCACCCAATCACAGAGGCTCATTATTTAAGTTTCTCAATTGCCCTATTCAGTTTACTCGGGTTCTCAAATATTTTTCCCATAAAGCACATTTAGCCAAAAAGCCAGCTGGTTACGTCACTGCACAGTGAACTACTATCCTACTGGAAACCAGACATGTACGTCTCAGAGGGGTCGTCGTGTTAGTCTGTAGCTTTAAAAAACGAGTAGCCCTGTAGACCTTAGGGTATGTCTACGCTTGCACCCTCTTTCAAGAGAGGGATGCAAATGCAGCTGAGCGAAATTGCAAATGAAGCATGGATTTGAATTTCCCGCACTTCATTTGCATAATCGCGGACCGCCGCTATTTCGAAATACCCTATTTCAAAATAACAAACGCTGTGTAGGCGCAGTTATTTCGGGAGAAAACCCTTCTTCCGAAATAACCAGTAAACCTCGTTGTATGAGGAATAAGGGTTATTTCGGAAGAAGGGTTTTCTCCCAAAATAACCATGCCTACATAGCGTTTGTTATTTCGAAATAGGGTATTTCGAAATAGCGCCCGGATGCAATTATGCAAACAAAGTGTGGGAAATTCAAATCCATGCTGCATTTGCAATTTCGCTCAGCTGCATTCGCATCCCTCTCTCGAAAGAGGGTGCAAGTGTAGACATACCCTTAGGCTGTGTCCAGACTCAGGGTTTTTTTCGGGAAAAGTAGCCTTTTTCCGAAAAAACTTCACCTGCGTCTAGACTGCAGCCGCGTTCTTTCGAAATTAAATCAAAAGAACGCGGCTTTTCTTTCGACGGCGGTAAACCTCATTTCACGAGGAAGAACACCTTCTTTCAAAAGTTCCTCTTTCGAAAGAAGGCGTTCTTCAATGTAAATAGGGCTTCTTCGAAAGAGAGCATCCAGACTCACTGGGTGCTTTCTTTCGAAAAAGCAAGCCGCTTTTTCGAAAGTTCAACGTGCAGTCTAGACGCTCTCTTTCCAAAGAGCCTCTTTCGAAAGAGGCTTGCAGTCTAGACATAGCCTTAGAGACTAATAAAATACATACCTAGTATCATGAGCTTTCGTGGGCAAAACCCACTTCCTTAGATGAGCAGAGTGGAGAGAAAAGGGGTGAACCCTCACAAGGGATAACAGAAAAAGAAGGGAGAGGGGAAGGTAAAGTACCTGTCCGTTGTAGTGCTGGTGCTATTGAGGCTAATTGAGTGGGCTCTTTTTTTATTTTTGAGGGCCAAATGGTCGGGTAGCTAACCCCTCTTCATCATTTACACTTCCCAGCACGGCGCGCACACTATGTCCCTGAGGCCACACAATTGTCTTTCTTGTAGTAATTAGGGGGAACATACTAAGGCGCTGACAGTTCATAGGAAAGAGCTTGTTTCAAGTCCCTAGGTTTCAATGCACATTCTCTGCATTCCATCGAACCGTTTCACTTCCAGGCACACGTCGGAAAACATTTCGTAGTGTTTGAACAGCAAGCGGCAGAGGAAACAGCGTTCCCCAGTGAGTGGCGGAGAGGGACCAATCAGTACGCTTGAAGGTTTCCTCCTACCCGCGGATGCCTGGAAGCGGGAAACTTTCCTGAGTCTGCTGTTTGGCCTCAAAGTGAAAGTAGCGTATAAAATGGCTCGAGGGAACTTCCTCCCTTTCACAGGGTTGTTACAAAGCAGATTTTCATCAGCTTGCTCAGGATGCTGCAGAAAAACAAGCTCCTTGTGCATGATCTGGCTTCAGGAATAAGAATTGGCTCTTCGCTGACCCTCATGCTTTTGCTTTTATGGCAAGTGGATGTTATTGACGGAAGTGTTTATTTATCTCATCGCGGAAGGCAAACAATGCTTGTCCAGACCAGTGGTCACCAGCCGGTCAATTGCAATGGACTGGTGGATCCCAGGGAGCCTCCCACGCCACTAGCCTGTGCCCGGGAGCAGCCAGCGTGGCCCCAGAGCCTCACGCGTGTGGAGGGGAGGGGAGGGCAGGATTCTCAGCGTGCTAGTTCTGCCTGCAAGCAGAACTACCACCCCCACAGCTCCCAATGGCAGCCCCCCCGCCTCCCACGCCCGGGGCCACAGGGGTGCGTTGGCGCCCTCTGAGGGCAGCATGGGGCTGGGACAGGAAGGGAGCCTGCCTCAGCCTCGCTGTGCCACCAATTGGGAGCGGACGGTGGTAAGCGCCACCCAGGGACAGGCGACTCGCCAGCCCCCAGCTCCTTTCTGTAGCCAGCACCCCACATCCCCGCCTGCACCCTGACCCCCTCCCAGAGGTGTCGCCCTAACCCCTCCCCCGCCTGACTCCCTCCCAGCACCCCACATCCCCTCCTGCACCCTGACCCCCTCCCAGAGGTGTCGCCCTAACCCCTCCCCCGCCTGACTCCCTCCCAGCACCCCACATCCCCTCCTGCACCCTGACCCCCTCCCAGAGGTGTCGCCCTAACCCCTCCCCCGCCTGACTCCCTCCCAGCACCCCACATCCCCTCCTGCACCCTGACCCCCTCCCAGAGGTGTCGCCCTAACCCCTTCCCTGCCTGACTCCCTCCCAGCACCCCACATCCCCTCCTGCACCCTGACCCCTCCCAGAGGTGTCGCCCTAACCCCTCCCCCTGCCCGACTCCCTCCCAGCACCCCACATCCCCTCCTGCACCCTGACCCCTCCCAGAGGTGTCGCCCTAACCCCTCCCCCTGCCCGACTCCCCCCCAGCACCTCACATCCCCTCCTGCACCCTGACCCCCTCCCAGAGGTGTCGCCCTAACCCCTCCCCTGCCTGACTCCCTCCCAGCACCCCACATCCCCTCCTGCACCCTGACCCCTCCTAGAGGTGTCGCCCTAACCCCTCCCCTGCCTGACTCCCTCCCAGCACCCCACATCCCCTCCTGCACCCTGACCCCTCCCAGAGGTGTCGCCCTAACCCCTCCCCTGCCTGACTCCCTCCCAGCACCCCACATCCCCTCCTGCACCCTGACCCCTCCCAGAGGTGTCGCCCTAACCCCTCCCCCGCCTGACTCCCCCCAGCACCTCACATCCCCTCCTGCACCCTGACCCCCTCCCAGAGGTGTCGCCCTAACCCCTCCCCCGCCTGACTCCCCGCCAGCACCCCACATCCCCTCCTGCACCCTGACCCCCTCCCAGAGGTGTCGCCCTAACCCCTTCCCTGCCTGACTCCCCCCCAGCACCCCACATCCCCTCCTGCACCCTAACCCCTCCCCCCGCCTGACTCCCTCCCAGCACCCCACATCCCCTCCTGAACCCTGACCCCTCCCAGAGGTGTCGCCCTAACCCCTCCCCCCGCCCGACTCCCTCCCAGCACCCCACATCCCCTCCTGCACCCTGACCCCCTCCCAGAGGTGTCGCCCTAACCCCTCCCCTCGCCCGACTCCCTCCCAGCACCCCACATCCCCTCCTGCACCCTGACCCCTCCTAGAGGTGTCGCCCTAACCCCTCCCCCCACCTGACTCTCTCCCAGCACCCCATATCTCCTCCTGCACCCTAACCCCTCCCAGAGGTGTCGCCCTAACCCCTCCCCCGCCTGACTCCCTCCCAGCACCCCATATCTCCTCCTGCACCCTAACCCCTCCCAGAGGTGTCGCCCTAACCTCTCCCCCACCTGACCCCCTCCCAGAACCAGCACCCTACATCCCCTCCTGCACCCTAACTCCTCCCCCCTGCCTGACTCCTCTCCCAGAACCAGCACCCCATATCTCCTCCTACACCCTGAAACCCAGCCTGAGGAAAGTGAGCGGGAAGGGGTGGATTTGAGGAAAGGGAGGGGCCTTAGAGAAGGGGCAGGGTAGATCTTGAGCTGCCCTTAAATTCAGAAAGTGATCTCAGACATAAAAAAGTCGGAGGCCACTGTCCATGGTATCCGGCCAGCTCTGAAGCAGCAGCCACTAGTGAGCAGTGCTAGAGCAAACTAGCCACAGTGTTCTGAAAATGGAAGTAATGTTGTGAGCCAACTGGCCACACTCAACCAGCCAAAGAGCCACAGGTGGCTAGTGACTAGCGTGTTGGACCCCGCGGGGAGACCATCTGGACTATGACAGACTGAGGGCCTACACGTACACGAGGTAAGACATCAAGAGTAAATATAAAACCAAATCGCTGGGCGTTCCTCCGTACTCGGCGCTAGCGGAGAAGGCTTTGAATGTCAACACTCCCCGACTGATGCTTTGGCCAAGGGCTCTTTGCTTCCCATTTGCATTCCTGAAAGGCTGCTCAGCCTTCAGGTTTTCTGAGGGGGGAGGCGAATTCTCCAGTCTCTTGAAAGAGGGAGGGGCCGTCCCAGCCTCAAGAGGCCCCCTCGCTGCAGGGGAGATGCTAGGAGCTCTTGGTTAAGCCAGAGAACATGGGAACTCGGGCTGGGCAGCCCATTTGGCAAAGGCTCTTCCGGTTCCTCCTCCAGGCCTCTAGGGATGGCAGAACCTTTTCTCCCTTGCAGCTGGGCCCTCCCGGATTCCCGTGCCCCACAGAGCTACAGTATTTTGGGGACGCCTTCCCGTCCCCCAGGACTTATCTGAGCTCACACCTCCTCCGTCCGGGAAGCAGCGAGATAAAAGCTGAGGGAGGCAAACGACTCAAATGCCAGTTTTGTATTCTACAGCCTAAACGCCAGCGTCCCTCTAGCGAACCAGACAACGGCCTCTCTGCCCTCCCGCTGACACATGGCGGAACTCATTCCGTGCAGGCAGCCGGCTGGCCGAGAGCGGACGCCGAGAGCGCGGGGCGGGTGCATTTCACAAGCCAAATCTTCGCTCCACTTCATCGGCGACCATTTTTGCAATGGCGAGGGAGGAGGTAGCAGCAGGAGAGGGGGCATTTCGGACATGAAGAACTCTGCTTCCAATGTCACCGGTGCCTCCATCAAAGACGAAGTCATCTACCAAATTGCCATCCCGGTCCAAGGCCTGGGCTCTCACTCCGGCTGGACCCCTGTAAAAACAAAGGAAGTAAAATGGCGTCTCCTCTTTGCTCACGTTGCAGCTCTCAGCTGAGAGAGCAGGTCACACTGTGGCCCGATAGGGATACGCATCAAAACAAGCTGCAAAACTTCTCACATGCCCCCAAATTAACAAGTGTCTAAATCTGAGGCCCCCTTTGAGCTTAAGGTGCAGGCTCCTGGACCCCTCTGATTGGCCTGGGTCAGACCTTACAGAGTGCAAAGACCCTACCAGTTTTTCAACCACACTCTGTTCACACCCCCTGCAAGTGCTCTGGGGAAACAAGACTGAGGTTCAACCAGGTTCTCGAAGGAAAGCAGGAAACGTCGGAGCTACTGGCTAGGCAGAAGGCCGAGTCACACAGCCAGCGGGGCATGGTGGGGGTGAAAACTCAGGCAGAGGATTTTCTGTTTTGTTTGGTTTTCCTCCTTGTAAGACAACACACGGTCTGGAAAAAAGGAAAACTCCGCCACACATACAACTTTTGGACAGAGCACAATGGCAGCTGTCTATTCCACCTGCACTTGATTCCTTTCCTTCTTGAGGTTTGCATCCTTCAAGTATTGAGACATTTATGTCCCCTTCAGCCAAGTTGGGCATATTTAGCTACTTGAATTTTCCTCCCAAACCAGTCTCTGCCACCTCCTAACTGTTTCTGTTGCTCCTCTCTGGACTCCTCCCACCTTGTCCATCTTTCTCACAATGAAGAACAAAGAACTGAACAGGATTTTGTAGATAGGATCAAAGTGCTCACACGGAATGACTATTATCCCCTCCTGTGAAACAAAGCTTGAGTATGGACGTGATAGCAATTTTCAGGTATCTACAAGGGTGTCATGAGGAGGAGGGAGAAAACTTGTTTATCTTGGCCTCTGGGGATAGAACAAGAAGCAAGGGGCTTAAACTGCAGCAAGGGAGGTTTAGGTTGGACATTAGGAAAAAGTTCCTGCCTGTCAGGGTGGTCAAACACTGGAATAAATTTCCCAGGGAGGTTGTGGAATCCCCATCTCTGGAGATATTTACGAGTAGGTTAGATAAATGTCTATCAGGGATGGTCTAGACGGTATTTGGTCCTGCCGTGAGGACAGGGGACTGGACTCGATGACCTCGCGAGGTCCCTTCCAGTCCTAATATTCTATGATACTATGCAGGCCAACCACGCTGGCCTTTTGCACTTCTGTATCGCATCGCAAACACTTGTCTCTAGCCTCTGTCAACTCTAGTTCTCTTCCAACTTTACTACCACCCTGATTTCTCCCCCTCATTCCGGCTCAATTTTTAATTTGCTCCCTCCCCAGGGTCTATTAGCAAGTTTCCAAGTTAAATCTCAGTCGGAAAGGGAAGGAACTAACATCAGAGGAATTAATCTGTCCAATGAGATTTAACAAACAGCTGGATACCACCCGGTGTTTTTACCTGAGTACATCGCTGATGGTAACTTCTGGGATGAACTTTTGAAGTTGCTTCACCTGAGCACTAAGGAAACAGGCTCTGTACATTTCACTCACTCCATAGGAGATGTTTCTGAGCACCAGGTTCCACAAACCGCTACAGAGGGAGACAGAACAGTCCGGGTGGCTAGCAGAACGGCATCCGGCATTCTAAGTGCAGACGTGCCCCTCTGGTAACGTGCAACAGCAAATCCCCCTGTCTACACACAGCATCAAATGGGAGCATGCAGAGAGCTTTCCATCCTCATCACCCAACACCCTCCTCGTGCAGGCGAGAATTACCACGGGGCTCCCTCTGCGTCTGAGGGCGTCACCCACCCCTCCTGCATAGGGCTCTTTCCCTGCACTAGTCAGTCATTTGTAGAGGTCTGTGACGGGCGGTACAGACCCCACTCCACAGTCCAAGGAGCGGTGAAACGGTACTGGGCCAAGAAGACCCCGCCCCTCAGCAGCTGCCAGGTGTGCTCCCAGTGGAAGACGGGTATAACTGGGAGCTCTGGCGATCCAGCCAGGGGAAAGTGGCGGAGAGGCTGCAAGAAGACAGGCAGGCAGGAACTACTGAGGCAGAGAAGCCTACAGAAGGACCGGGACTGAATACGGCTCACCCGGGATCCCCCTTCCCCCGACTAAACAAAGGGGCAACTGGACTGTGAGGGTGAGCTGGGAAGCGTCTCTTCCCCCAGCTGATGCCCTGAACAACCAAGACAGCAAGGCTGGGGCCACGTCCCATACTGAAGTGAAACAGGGAAGGTAGGAAGTGCCTCGGGGAGGCTGATCCGGAGTGGCCACCAGACAGGACTGTGCTGCCCCTCGCCTCTCTCCCTAGGGTCCTGAGCTGGGACCTAGTGGAGACAAAGGGCCTGAATTCCCCTATCCCTCCCTCTGCCCCTGGCACTGGAGAGTTCCTGGAGAACTCTGTGAGGAAAATGAACTGAGCTCTGTGAGGGAAATGACCGGAGCCTCCAGGCTAGGAGAAACTGGCCGCAGCCTGACCACCAGGGCAGCTGGTCCCTGAGCACAGTGAAAACACAATGAGGGGCTGCTTGGGTGTGTGAATGGAAAACGAGTGCCTTTTATCACTCAACATTGGCCCCCTCCACACAATCAGAAACACTCTCCTCCAGAGGAGGCAAACGAGATGCAGGCCACTCAGGGTGGGAGTGTGACAAGAGTGGAGGGCTTCTGTCAGAGAAGCGGTGAACCCCTTCGTTCAGCAAAAAACCCCAAACAACGAGCCCACACTGAAATGAAGATATTACCTGTACGCAACCGCATCTAGAAAATCCCGGGCACTGAAGTCATACAGCTTATAACCCTCTCGCTTAAAGGCCAGTACAGCATTCGGACCAAGCCAAACGCTGCCGTCCATCCGCGGTGTGAAATGAACCCCCAGAAAAGGAAAACGAGGATCAGGAACCTGCAGAGAAAACGAAGCCTGTCACCCCATTCAAAACAGATTAGCGAGACCACAACATGAATGGTTTGATCCAATAATACTCTCGGGAATGCGAAAGTCAGTCACTTCCCAGGAGAGTGATAGAATGCAGGGAAAACATTGATGATTTACTGTGGACTTAGAAGTTAGTCAGAAGATAAACACTTTTTTCTCTTCCATTATTATTATAGCCTTTCAAGATGATCCTCACAGGGGGCAAGTTATCAACATAATGTCTGGTTTTCAGTATTGCTGGTAAAAATCAAGGAAATATATTTTGTACCTGGGCATCTCTCCTGAAAGTTGGCTGCCGTTAATTCTAATTTAAACAATTCAATGCTACAATGGCTGTCATTATGTTCTTATGTCATATTTTTAAAAGACAACCCAAAGCTGTGAAGTTGTATCAGTACCCGGTTCACACTGTGAGACGCACAGAATAATACCTACTGGATAAATGTTTCCTTTAACCATATAGCATTTTTCAGGCTTTAACACCAAGTAGTCTCCACGGAAGGGCACAATGCGAGGCTCACGACTGCACCCGCTGATTTCGGACAGGCGGTCCGAGTAAAGTCCAGCACAGGTCACAATATGTTGACAGCGGATTTCCTCGCCCTGCCAAAAAACAAACCCCACAAATTCAACACATGAAGAAGGTGGGGATAAAAATAAACCCATAAGCCACAAAAACCAAGCCAGGAACAAAAAGAAGAGCAATCATGCCTTTGAAAAGTCAGATACTTTGCGTGCTAGACATGGGTAACATTTTGGTAGCTTATTTTTATTTAACTCTTTAAAATATTCTTCCCTCTTTCCCCACCCTGATGGAGAAGGCCTTTTCAACTGGCTTTCTAAAACTGTAATACAGCAAGTAGCTTAAAGAAAGCGGGAAGAATCCTTATACGAAAAATAACGAATGCGTCAAATGATGGATTGCCTTCCTCAATTGCAATGCATGGAACATAGAGGCCTGCCCTGTAAAATACACAGAGACCCATCACATGGAGATTAGAGATTTAGATCTTCCAGGACCAGAACGTCTTCCCTTGGAATTTCTCCAGTTCACTCAGCTATCAGGACTACTGGTGCCATTCCGGCCTGTAGAGTGTATAGGGGTGGGTGTTTATAACCAACCATCATAGCTTTGACTAAATAAGGCCTTTTTTTTTTTTAAAGGGATCTCTCTACTCTCAAAAAATCACTTTCACTCCATGAGCTGGGAGAAGCTACAATTCTAAAGGCAGTGTCAATTCATAGTTTGCATTTTCAAGCGCTCTATGTAAAACTGTACATTCAACACTGTATAGAGTGTTGCACAACCTTTTTCCCGGCACGACCCCTGGGGGGGGGGAGCATGGCCCCTTTAAATGCCGCTCCGCTCGCCTGCCACACTGGGAAAAAAATGGCGGACAGCCTAGCGCTGTGACCCCCCCACAAGACAGCCGCGACCCCCACAGGTTATGCATTGCTTGTAAAGAGGAAAAGAAATTTGGTATTACTCTGTTTTCAGGTGCTGGATTGCTTATTCTTATTTACATTAAAATGCTAACTATCACTTTTAAAGCTATTGGTGGAGGAAACATTTTTGGGGAGAGGGAGGGTTTCTGTAACTTTAAAAAACAAACAAAAATACCTTTCAACTCATGAAAATGGAAGGGGTACAACTAGAAGCAACATGAATGTAGCTGCAATAATAATTACAACCCATGCTCCCTTTTTAATTGTACTATATAGCGTTCTAGTTACAAAAAATATTTCCTTGTAATTTTTAATTGATTATAGCGGAGGCAGGAGCTGAAAGGCAAACCTGAAAAAAATTTCTGTACAACCATACCTCATAATAAGACTGCACTAAAATACCATCAGAGGGGTAGCCGAGTTTGTAACTAGAAAAACTTAAAAAACAACGAATTGTCTAGCAGTAGCTTAAAGACTAACAAAACATGTAGATGGTACCAGAAATGTAGCCGTGTTAGTCTGGGGTAGCTGAAGCAAAATGCAGGACAATGTATTGTCCTGCATTTTGCTGTAGATGGTACCATGAGCTTTAGTGGGCACAACTCACTTCTTCAGATGACTGGAGTATTAAAAGTCCAGGTCCAAGAATAAATAAGAGAAGGGGGGGGGGAAGAGAGGAGGAATAAAAGAAGAAAAAAGAGATTGTTCAAATAGTTACAAGAGGCTGATAAGAACAATTAGCACCTTCACTGTTTGTTTGGTTAAGTCATTAGGATGTGGAAGGTAGTGTTTTTAAGTTTTTCTAAAATAACATGTCAGACAAAAATCTATAATGAGATAATTGAAGATTAGCACTACAAATTTTCTCCGCAGGGCATTTACATATAAACATTAAGTCTAAAATAGGTTATCAGCCAGAATTAACAACTCATGATTATGATTATTGAGAAACACACTGGTAAGGCACCAACTGGAAACTAAGTGTGATGCATTGAACTTAAATATAAGACGTTTAAAAATATCAGAGAACTAATCAGGAAAAAAACACCCAGAAAAGTGAGGAATCTGACAAAGAGGGAAACCCAGTCACCTTCCAAATAAAATAATTCAAGAGCAGTTTCAACAAAGACAAGTGGGGTGTTTGGAAGGCACAAACAAACAAGACAAAAGGCCGAAAATTATCAGAGACCAGTCAACTGAATGAAACATTCAAGCATGATGTATTCTTTTTATCGCTGACAAACAACAGTAACATCTTAACCTTATCCTAGCCACCTGTGTACCATGTCATTTTGCTTTCACAAACAGATAATGCATTTTCTAGCACAGCATGTCCAATGTTTTAGTGGTTTCTGAATTACTTGATTAATTTTTGACAGCATGGCGGTAACTCTGCTGAAGAAAAGAAGCAGATTTTTTTCTATTAATCAATTAAACAGGAGGCTTGGTTCTTACCTTAGAGTTTCTAACAACAACTGGATATTTCATGCCTGCAATAGAATTAGATGAAAAGGGGTTAACAGAATTCATGCAAGAAAGAAAACTGATGGTACAGTCAACTTTCCAGGACTGGAGTCCAAGTGAAGAGCTTCATGCTCCGGAGCAAGCATTGTTTGGATGGGGTTCAGAAATAAAAACCTAAGGTTTCTGGTTTCTTGGTGTACTGTATTACCCCTTTTCACATTTTCCGGTCTATATCTGAAGTAGACCCAGTTTGCTCTCCAAGATAGAGGCAAAAAACACTGTTATAAGCATGTGCACCTAATATTCAGCTGCCTCAGCTTTATCCTAAGAGAAAAACTTTTTTCACCTAAAAGAGAGTCCTAACTATATCCACTTGGAAATTGTAACTTTTCTTTTGAAAGGTGATCTGCCCTGGAAAAGAGAGGGCTTGTTCAATCTGATGAAATATCCATCTGACATCATTTTGTCTTGGGGCTAAATACGTCCTTAATAAAAGAGAGCTTAAAAAATACGGGAAGAAAAAGGAGCTAACGTACTTTTAGTTACGGTAAATGCCTTGGGGCAAAATTTGTTATGAGAATAGACTGGAACCTTACAAGAAGAGGAGGGAGTGCTCACCGTCTTCACTTTCTGGAGGACTTTCCTTAGCCATCTCCATGCCTGATGCTTCAAAATCAGTCAAGACGGTCCCTCCCATTTCCTGGAAATCTTCAGCATAGGACAGGGCCACTTGTCTATAATTCACAATGCCAGTGTATGGAGAATCAATGGCCATCAGCCCCTGAAATGGTATCGAATGAGTTACAGAAAAACGAACAGTGGGGTGTGTAACTAAAGACGCGTGTCTCTAAACGGCTCTCAGTCATAAACCAGGTTATTTAACTTGTGCTTCCAGCGTTATATAATCCTGCACCACAGACTGTGCAATATAACGTGTATGTAGCCCCATTGGGCATTTTCCCTACAACACTGTTTAGTGCTTCCCGTGACTAACAGCCAATTACATCACCTCCGCCATGAGTTACGCCCTGAGCTGACTGTCGAAACCATTAGAAATCCCCCAAATTAGACTCTCCTAACCCAGAGAATAACTAGCCCTTGATCTGTCATGAGCCCAGACAAAGCAGGCGAAATTACTTGCACATTGTTATCTTTGCATTGCAGGGACTGAGTTTCCTGTGTAACTGATTTCTTCCAGCGCACTGCTAAGGAACACATCTATGCCTTAGCGCTCCATCTGTAAAACAGGGATAACAATACCTCCCCACCTCACAGCGATGTTAGGAGAAATACATCAAACACTGTGAGATTATCAGAAACTGCAGATAGATAAACAGAGTAAGATCCACAACCACAGTGCAGTTTTAAGTTTCCTTTTGATTAATTTAAAAACAACAAATAGTTTAGTAGCATCTTAAAAACTAACAAAATATGTAGATGGTATCATGAACTTTTGTGGGCACAGCCCACTTCTTCAGATGATTTCTTTGTTCATCTGAAGAAGTGGGCTACACCCACGAAAGCTCATGATACCATCTCCATGTTTTGTTAGTCTTTAAAGTGCTACCAGACTATTTGTTGTTTTTTAAGTTTTTCCTGTTACAGACTACCGTATTTTCCGGCGTATAAGACAACATTTTATACTAAAAACCATCCCACAAAAATCGGGGGTCGTCTTATACGCTGGGTATAAACATACTGTAGCTTCGGCTACATACAGAACATCCCTGTGCTGATACTGTATGTACCGCGCTGAGCCAATCACGGCAAGCGGCGTCATCTATTAATGCATACAAAGCCTGCTCGGATTGGCTGAGTCAGAGAGGCGGGCTATTACAACCTTTGCTACATATTACAAGTATGTAGCCGATGCTACAGTACTGTATTAGGGCACATCCAGCGGGCTGGTGTTATTAAATGGTGTTGCCTCGGAAGGGGGGGTAGTCTTATACAGCGAGTATAGGCCAAAACCTATGTTTTAACTGGAAAATTAGGGGGTCATCTTATACGCCCAGTCGCCTTATACGCTGGAAAATACGGTAACTCAGTGACCCCTCTGAAGCTTTTGATTAATGTTGTTCATATATTTAATATCCTGTGCAATGTGCTCTTTATAAATAACCACTAGTGGTCCACAGACCACACTTTGAGAACCACTGGTCTAGTGGGACAGAGGCTGGAGAATGGGGAGATGAATTTATGTCAATGATAGGCTGCATGGAAACAGATCACTCAAATTCAGACCATGGAAACAATTTTCTGAACTGGGATCTAGCCCCTTCCACCTTGTTTCTTGCTTTCGATGACATTTAATCTGCAGAAGGAGGGAGGCATCTGGAGGAGGTTCTGATTTCTTTACCCAAGAAAGAAGGAAAGTATTATGAAAGGCACGACAAGAACCGGGATCCCAAGGACCGGTGTAGAAGGCTAGGGGAGAAGGTCAGGGCCCCTTCTCAACTCCAGTCAAATCCATCGGGTTTTATATCTCATCACCGCAGGATCTGAGCATCTTAGTATAAAATCAATGGCCATAGTAAAGTCCTTGTTCTCTTCCCTTTTGGGGGTAAAAACTCTGCGTAGGGAATGGTTTTTTTATGGGAGGACAGGACTTTGTTGGGTGCAAGAAGAAATGGGCTAAAACTGCAGCAAGGGAGATTTAGGTTGGACATTAGGAAAAACTCTCCAACTGTCCGGGTGATTAAACACTGGAATAAATTGCCTAGGGAGGTTGTGGAATCTCCATCTCTGGAGATATTTACGAGCAGGTTGGACAGACATCTATCAGGGATGATCTAGACGGTGCTTGGTCCTGCCATGAGGGCAGGGGACTGAACTCGATGACCTCTCGATGTCCCTTCCAGTTCTCGTGATCCATGATTCTGTGATTCTAAGAAGGAGCCAGTGGTGGAAATTTCAAAGAGGAGGGTTAAGAAAATATGTCCTAAAAATACACCTAGTATCATTTTTTTCAAGTACGCAGGGTTGGTTCTGCACTATGAATGTATTTATTTTTGCTGGTAATTTTGATACCACTGGGATTTCAGGCTTTCCATTAAACACATCACCCTCCTGAGACAGCCACAATGGGCAGCCTCATCTAGGGTTTATGTTACCAAGACCAGTTGGGTAAATTAACGCTTTTCATTCCATTTAAGGACAGGGCAACTTACTCTGCAAAAAGGCTCCTTTTCTTTTATTTCTCTTGTGCTGATCAGTTTCAGATCCCTGACGCTGTTCTGCAGCCCTCTCTCATACAGCGCTTTGAGTCTTGGGATTTCCTCTTGTTCAACAGCTACAATTAGCTTCAGAAAGGACGACAGAGTTCACGAGATATCAGCGTGGTAGTAAACTCATTTGCAAGGCAAGGAGATGCAAAGGAAAAGCTACTTTTTGGTGCATTCATGAACACTAGATCTTACTAAACACATTCCAACACCCAGGCTTTCCTGCCCTTCTACCAGTCGGGGTGTGAAAAAACACCCCCGTGGCCGACATAAGTTTCATTGACAAAATTGTCAGTGTGGACAGTGCTTTGTCAAAGGGAGAGGATCTCTTGCCGACATAGCTATTGCCCTGCATTGAAGATAGTTTAATTATGCTGGTTGGAGAGCTCTCTCGCAACGGCATAGAGTGACTACACCTCGCTGTGCTGCTGTAAGGTCTGTGCAGTAACCACAGCCTCAGAGAGCACCACCACGCTTCAAGGAAGCCTGAAAAAGAGGCGTTTAGCCCAAATGTACGTGTACCTCCATGGAAGACATTTACAACTACAGGCTGAAGCTCTGAAATCCGGCACTCTCGGGTCTGGCAACATGAGTGGTCCAGCAAGACCACGGATATTCCTGGATCAGAAAGCCCAGCTGGCAGCAGGGGCAACCAGGGTCAGGAGCATACCTTGGCCAGCAGCAGCAGGTCTGGCAGTCGGGAGCCTCTGTCGGGCTGGTGGCTGGGAGTGTGGCCCGAGTCAGTGTGGTGCGGAACAGCTGGCAGGGCGGGGAATGCAACTGGTGCCGGCAGCAGCGGGGCTGGTGCGGCAGGGAGCAGAGGTCAGGTCCGAGAGCAGATCCCAGTGGCTGGGACTAGAGCTCCAGAGGGCCAGCAGTGGTGGGAGCCTTGACCTCCCCTGACCCGGCAAATTCCCTGGGTCAAGATCGCTCGGTCCGAAGGGTGTCGGACCAGGGAGGTCCAACCTGTAGTGCCAAAGATTGGAGTGTGAAGGAGGCAGGGAGGTGGGACTCTTGTAAAAATAACATTTAACTTCACCTGACGGGAGAGTCTGAGCTGTATATGGAGAAGGAAGAAACTGACACAGAGGGAGGTGTCTTAACCATGGAGTCTAAACTACAGGGCAGTGTCTAGACTGGCCAGTTTTTACAGAAAATCAGCTGCTTTTGCGGAAAAACTTGCCAGCTGTCTACACTGGCCGCTTGAATTTCCGCAAAAGCACTGACTTCCTACTGTAAGAAATCAGTGCGGCTTGCGGAAATACTATGCTGCTCCCGTTCGGGCAAAAGTAAAAGAGCCAGTGTAGACAGCTGAGATTTGTTTTGCGCAAAAAAGCCCCGA
Source organism: Pelodiscus sinensis (assembly GCF_052426305.1). Classification (NCBI taxonomy): domain Eukaryota; kingdom Metazoa; phylum Chordata; order Testudines; family Trionychidae; genus Pelodiscus; species Pelodiscus sinensis. The sequence goes on from NC_143056.1 coordinate 6,051,564, forward strand.
TTGCGAAAATGGCGATTGGGGCTTTTTTGCGGAAAAGCGCGTCTAGATTGGCCACGGATGCTTTTCCGCAAAAAGTGCTTTGGCGGAAAAGCGTCCGTGCCAATCTAGACGCTCTGTTCCGAAAATGCTTTTAACGGAAACTTTTTCCGTTAAAAGCATTTCCGGAAAATCATGCCAGTCTAGACGTAGCCCAGCTGTTGTCACCTCATCTCCGCAGATTATTACCTTGCAGTTTTTGGGCCCAGAGGAGGAATTAACTTGAGTTCCTGCCAAAAAAGAGGCGGAAGTCTCGCTCCCCCTGCAAGCGTTCACCATGTCTGCACACCGATGTTCACATGAAAGCACTGCCTTGGCACAATGACCACAGCCGTGGTTATGGTAACGTTACCCTGCCCACCGCCCTACTTTCCAAAGCCAGAGGGAGAAGTTGCATCCACTGCTGTACCTTGCCACACTGTTTGTAGGGGATTCCCTTTTGGTCGCAGTACTCATAGCAGAGGGCGGCACCCTGCACACACAACCTCGCTTTCAGAGATCCGGGTGTGTAGTAAATCCCGCTGTGAATCACACCGCTGTTATGTCCGCTCTGGTGGCAAGCTGAAGATGGAGAAGAAGTTACGTTACTAAAATACATGCTCCCCATATCTTCCATTCACACGCTGCCTTAATTCTTTCAGCCACCGGAAGAAGGATCAATGTAAGGCGACGCCCTAATTAGACTCTGCAACAATAATTTATCTTAAAGTAATAACATTCCACTCCAGGAGATTCTTCCCTTCCTCCAGGATGGCCAAGAAAATACCGACAACTAGACAACTACCATCAGAGTGTATGAAGCATGGAATCGACAGGAAAGTGTACTAAAGATTTGCTCCAAGGATCCATATGACAAGGTGGACTAGATCTGGAGGCCCCCTGCTGGAGACTTCATGTCTCTGCCTCAGCCAGCTCCGGAAAAGAACAATAGAGAGGTCCTCCAAGCTGCTCAGAGCGACCGTGGGAGACAGAGTCAATGAGAGGGGCTGCAGGAACAGCCAATCAGAGTCCAATGGGCTCATATAAAAGGAGCTGAAAGGGCTGGATAGATGAGTCTGCTCTGAGGATCCAGAGGGGTAAGAGGTGGTCCTGGGTGGCTGCAGGAGCCAAGGCAGATAGTTGCTGGCAGGGACTGGGGAAGTAAGGAAATACCGTCTGACTGGCTGCCAGGACTCAATCAAGATGGGCTATGGGGTAATGGCACAGCAACACGTAGTTACTTAAAGGGATGTGTCAGGTAGCTGCTATTTAGAGGGTTCCTGGGCTGGGACCCAGAGTAGAGAGTGGGCCCAGGTCCTAAGGTTGCCAACTGTCTAATTGCAGAAAACCGAACACCCTTGCCCATCCCAGAGCAGGAACCTTTGCCCACAAGCCAGCCAACTAGGGTACTGAGTTAGGCCCTGTGGGTTAAACTGAGGGCTGGAGCCCAGGGAGGCCACAGAGACATTGCCAACGGAGGGGCACCACGAGACGCCCCGTGGAACTGTGAAGGGACTGAGCCTAGGGAGGGCTACAGGACAGCACGGAAGGCTCTGAGATACGCCTGGTTGGACAGCGTACTCCAGAAGAGGTTTGTTTTGTTCACATGTGGACTGTGGGCATAGGCGCCAACTTCCCCTCTAGTCAGGGGGTGTTTGACCTCTTCACTCCACTCCAGGTCCCATCCCCACTTCTCCCCGTCCCCCAAGCCATACCTTGCTCTGCCTCCTCCCACCCTTGTTCCACGCTTGCTCTGCCCCCATTCCACCCAGACCCTGCCCTGCCTGCTCCCGGAACTTCCTGGACATCGTGAATCAGCTGTTTCAGGGGGCTCTAGAAACGCTGGGAGGGCAGGAGAGGAGTTGGTCAGAGGGGCTTCTGGAGGGCAAGAGGGGCAGGAAAGTGGGGACTTAGGATGCTATTGGGTGCTCAGCCTCCACTAATTTTTCCCTAGGGGTGCTCGGTGTGAGTGACTCGGCTAGAGGGCTAAATCACCAAAGACCTGCCCGAGAAGCGCAGGTGGGCGCCATGAGCCGAGACACATGCACACACTCGACCAGGGGGCACTCGCGAGAGGCAGGTGCCACCCTGTCAGAAGCCACAATCATGCACACCTCGGTCCAGGCTTTCCGAATGTTGACAGCCACTGGCTGTGCTCCGTTGCCAGGGTGATTCTGAGTGTCTCGGCCTACTGGCTGCCCTGCGGGTCTCAGCCAAAGGCTTTCAAGCATTGGAGAGCCAGGCCTGACTGTTACGTTTTCTCTCTTGGGAAGTGAAACAGGGGTGAAAGAGGCAGGTTCTCAACATACTTTAATTGACCCAATTTTAATTTCTTATTCAAAAAAGGTTACACACTCTCCCCCTTAAAATGATGGAGCCTGTATCTTACTCCCATTCACTCATCCATCCAACTGAGAGCTTCCTGTTTGAAGACGCATGGCAAGGCAAGGGCAGGAAATACTTGAATATATTAATGGCCTATGTCGCCGGGGTGAGCCCCCTGCGGCCCATGGAGGATCTATGTTTGGCCCATCAGACATTTTGTTTACTGTGGCCCACTTGCAGGATTGCCAGGTTTCTGCCTCTGGAGTTGTTTTCTACCAGTTTTAAGTGACAGGCATGTAAAACAAGAGCACGTGAAGCGAGGTGCGTGCTGACTGAGTGTGAGAGCCGTGTGCTTTCCCTCCGTCCAATCACAGCACTGCTATGTTTCCATTAGCATAACACTGCACGTTCTAGGTACGCAAGTGCAGGGAGCAAATCCATCCAATCCCGGGAGACCGTCTAGGTTACGATAATCTTGCGACCCACTGAAATGAAGGGGGCCCACTCACTCGCCTAGGTTGCCCATCACTGGTATATAGCAACAAAGACCCAGTTAATGTGTGCATTTAAGACATTCAGCTGGTTAAACATTACTAGGGTTGCCAGGTGACCAGTACTGACCCGGACAGTCCGGTATTTTTGCCTCCTGTCTGGTAAAAAAAAATTCAGAAAATATCGGACACCTAAAATGTCCAGTATTTTCTGATTTTTTCCAAGCCAGGAGGCAAAAATACCAGACTGTCTGGGTCAAAACCAGACACCTGGCAACCCAACACTCAGCAACCATGCCCAGACCTCTCCATCCCCCCCCACCTTACTTGGTTCTGCAGGGGAGCTGTCTGGTTTTTTTTGCTCAACAACTTTGGTCTCCTCCCTTTTTTTTCTCAACAGAATTTTTTCCCCAGTGGTTTTTTTTGGAGGGGGGGAGTTGTTTTAGTATTTCTGGTTAAACCATCTGGGAACCCTAAACATTACCCACACATGAGGTCACACTATGCTAAGTCAGCAGTTTGATTTATCCTCATGCTCTGTGCTCACCTTTAGGGGTTCCGCATAAGCACTTAGCCACAGGGAACTGATCATTAGCAAAGCAGTTGTATTTGTAAGTTCTTCTTACTTAGCTGAAGAACAAATAGCAAAACAAGGGTGCTTAGCTTGTCTTGTTGCAAGTCTGGATAAAAAACAGGCCCTGGTGTGTCTCAATATTCCAATTGCCCCTATTTACTATCAGTAGTGTAAACAGACAAGTCCCATTGGCATCACGAACTAAACCCTGCAGGTAGTCATTGAAATAATTATTTTAGCTTTGGCCTTCAAAGCAAGACTTCTGTATGGATCATCTCTATGTTAAGAGCCAGGAAATAGGTGAAAATTACTAGAGCCTTATCAGTCTCAGATGTCTGAGGAGGTGCCTTAGGTGTCTTGGCATTTTTTAAAATCATCATGATGCAGCAGTCATGATCAATGTTCCAATTTTTTTCCATCCATGTGTGGAATAAATTGTGTATGTGCACCAAGGCAAGTGCAGATGTGCACCACCAGTACAAACACATGCTGCTGTCTGTGGGCTGCTGTCTGTATCTCTCCGGGGTGGCTGCCCAAGTGCTCAGATTACAGGGAATGCTGGTCATGGTAAATTTAGTAAAAGTTGCATTGTTTACGATTTTTGATTAAAAATGTCATGACAAAGGAAGAGGTCAGAGATGGAAGACGGCTGAGAGCAAGCCTCTCCTGCATTCACCGGTGAGACAGAGGGGCCTGAGTGGTGCCAAGTCGTAATGCCATTCTCTCAAATTTGCCCAGCTGGCTGCCCCCATCATGACAGGGGCAGCCGGGCCAAACCTCAGCAGTGCTGCAACTCAAACCCCAGGTCACAATGCCTGGTGCAAGCAGCCAAGCAGGACGGGGGCCACAGGATGAGTTTATTAAACTCGTGGCCACAAAGACAAGTCACAGACAAAAGTAGAGCCAGAATATCCACGGACAGAAATTCGTATCCGCTGCTCTGCGGGGCTCTCCTCCCAGGAAATGCAGCTCCTCCCAGCCGTGCGGCTGTATAGCCCCTCCTCAGAGACGAGACACATTTGGAGGTGTGTCTGGGAGTGATACAGCTGCACAGTCGGAGGGAGCTGCCGGCACAGAGTGCTGGCTCCTGGGAGTGGCAACACCACACTCCTCTCCTTTGGTCATTGCATCACCTGGAAATACAGCCCTGCGGATTAGCAGATACCAATTTCTATCCTTGGATAGGCATTTGTAGCTGCGCAGGACTCTACAGCTACAGACAGCAACGGTACCTTTTGCATCAGTTCAGCTGCACTGATGTTATTTACCGCTTCACATAACACAAGAACTAGGCATCAGGTTTAAAACAAACAAGACAACCTGTGGAACTCATTGCCAGGGTATGTTGTGAGGGTCAAAAATATAACAAAGTATAAACGAATGTGATTAGTCCATGGGGGTTATGGCCATGAATGACGATAAGCCAAGATGGTCAGGAATGCAAACCCATGCTCTAGGTGCCCCTAAACCTCTGACTGTAAGATGCTAAGCTTGGATGACAGGGACTGGATCACTCAGAATTGCCCCATTCTGTTCTTTCTTTCTGAATCACCTGGCACTGGCCACTGTCAGAAGATAGGCTACTGGGATAGATGAACCATTTGTCTGAGCCAGCATGGTCATTCTTGTAGTTTTTTTGACTAGTTGGGACAAATTCCCAGTCAAGAGAAGGCCAAAAGAAGCTATTATACCCTTCCCTCCTCTGTTTCCTCTGAAAAGAGGAGACTAAGGGGGGATAGGATAGAGATCTATAAAATCATGACTGGTGTGGAAAAAAGCGAATAAGGAAAAGTTATTTACATATTCCCACAATATAAGAACTAAATGAAATTAATAGGCAGTAGGTTTAAAACAAACAAAAGGAAGTTTTTCTTCAATCAGCGCACAGTCAACCTGTGGAACTCCTTGCCAGAGGATGTGGTAAAGGCTAAGACTTTAACAGGATTCAAAAAAGAGCTAGATAGATTCCTGGAGGTTAGGTCCATCAATGGCTATTAGCCAGGATGGGTATTAATCGTGTCCCTAGCCTCTGTTTCTCCAGAAGTGGGTGACAGGGGAGGGATCATGTGAGGATTATCTGTTGTGTCCCCTCCCTGTGGGGCATCTGGCATTGGCCACTGTGGGCAGACAGGATAGTGGGCTGGATGGACCATTGGTCTGACCCAGTCTGGCCGTTCTTATGTTTGTACAGTCCATTGGCAGGTCTGCACTGTGAAATTCTTCTAAAGGGGAACACTTTCATTTCTGCAACAAGGACATAGGGTTTCCAGGTATCCAGTATTCAACCAGACAGTCTTGTTTTTGCACCCTCTGTCCAGTAAAAAAAAATCAGAAAATACACGACATGTGCAATATCCGGTATTTTCTGGTTTTCCAGCTGGGCACTCAATGGAAGCTGGCGGGGGTGGGGGGAAAGGCTGGGAGGCGGGGCCGCGATCGGCGCTGGGAGCGCGTGGTTGCATGCAGACGCCTGGCGGGGGTGGGGGGAAAGGCTGGAACGCGGGGCCGCGATCGGCGCTGGGAGCGCGTGGTTGCATGCAGAAGCTGGGCGGGAGCGGGGGGAGCGGCTGGGAGGCGGGGCCGCGATCGGCACTGGGAGCCTGTGGTTGAATGCAGAAACCGGGCGGGGGTGGGGGGAAAGGCTGGGACGCGGGGCCGCGATCGGCGCTGGGAGCGCGTGGTTGCATGCAGAAGCCGGGTGGGAGTGCGGGGAGCGGCTGGGAGGTGGGGCTGCGATCGGCGCTGGGAGCGCGTGGTTGAATGCAGAAACCGGGCGGGGGTGGGGGGAAAGGCTGGGACGCGGGGCCGTGATCGGCGCTGGGAGCACGTGGTTGCATGCAGAAGCCTGGCGGGGGCGGAGGAGTGGTGGGAGGCGGGGCCGCGATCAGCGCTGGGAGCGTGTGGTTGCATGCAGAAGCCGGGCGGGGGCGGAGGAGTGGTGGGAGGCGGGGCCGTGATCGGCGCTGGGAGCGCGTGGTTGCATGCAGAAGCCGGGCGGGGGTGGAGGAGTGGTGGGAGGCGGGGCCGCGATCGGCGCTGGGAGCGCGTGGTTGCATGCAGAAGCCGGGCGGGGGCGGAGGAGTGGTGGGAGGCGGGGCCGCGATCGGCGCTGGGAGCGTGTGGTTGCATGCAGAAGCCGGGCGGGGGCAGAGGAGTGGTGGGGGGTGGGGTGCAATTGGCGCTGGGAGCACGTGGTTGCATGCAGACGCCTGGCGGGAGCGGGGGGAGCGGCTGGGAGGCGGGGCCGCGATCAGCGCTGGGAGCGCGTGGTTGCATGCAGAAGCCTGGCGGGGGCGGAGGAGTGGTGGGAGGCGGGGCCGCGATCGGCGCTGGGAGCGTGTGGTTGCATGCAGAAGCCGGGCGGGGGCGGAGGAGTGGTGAGAGGCAGGGCCGCGATTGGCGCTGGGAGCGCGTGGTTGCATGCAGACGCCTGGCGGGAGCGGCTGGGAGGCGGGGCCGCGATCGGCGCTGGGAGCGCGTGGTTGCAGGCAGAAGCCGGGCGGGGGCGGAGGAGTGGTGGGGGGTGGGGCGCGATCAGCGCTGGGAGCCCTCAGCTGGTTGCGTCTGATGTAAGAGTGACGCCGTGGGGAGGAGGAGAAGCCCCGTCCCTGCTCCTGAGCGCTATTCGAGCACGGTGCGGCACCGCAGTCCAGGAGAGAAGCCTGCACGTGCTTTGTGGTTGCGTTTAGGCGCCTTCCATTGGCCCTCAGCCAAAACTGACTGGGGTGGAATTTCTGCTTCTTCCCACTGGAACACCCAAAGACCTGGCTATGGGGGAGTCACCTTCCTACCCAGGGTCACCCCCCCCCCGCCATTGCGTTGCTCCGGGGTCTGCCTCTCTGCTTTGGGTAGCAAGCGGCTGCCTCCCCCTTCGTTCCCAGCTTGGTGACCCCCGCCCGCTCTGAGCTGTATAATCCGGCCAGGGGGAGGGGAGCTGGGCTAGACTCAAGCGCTTTGTGACCCAGGCTCCCTTGTATGGGCAGGGAACACGGAGCTCTTCTTTTGTGTTGCACCCCCTCGCCCCAAGCCACGCGCAGGCCTGAGCATTAAGAGCTAGCGTTTGTGTTTGGTGTTGGGTTTTTTTTTTTTTTTGCTCGACACATTTTTAGCCCGTGTGTTCGGTATTTTTGGGGAGACCATCTGGCAACCCTCCAATGGCAGGAAGATACTGTTTCCCGCTCATTAAAACAGCCTCCCTTTGCTAGTTTTGTCTCAGTTCAATGCCCTTCACATTGTTTCTGTGTGTGTGTTAATTAAAGCGTCTTACAGACTGATACCAGGAAACCAGATATAAACACTGGAAGAAAATGCCACCCCCATCTTTGTCACTCGCTGATATGGGAACATGGATACCATACCTAACTCTTCCTCTTTTTCCAGCACACTGAATTTGAGCGATGGGTGTCGCAGAATGAGCTCTCGGGCAGACGCGAGCCCCACAATTCCACCGCCGACAACCACCACATCAAAAGTGCTATTAAAAAACAAACACACAACAGGGTCATGTTGTAAGAGCTCAACAGTCACATGCTTCACATTTATCTGGAAAGAAAGTTCATCTTAGCAAATGAGCATTAGAAACATTCTTGAAGCCCCACTTTTCCGGAAACCCCTACAAGAAACCAGCTGACTGAATCATCCACTGAGTTACCTTTGAGTGACCTGCTCACTGATGCTGAGGACAAGTGGGAGGAAAGAGGGATGGCCTTAAAAAAACCCACCACAGGAAGTAAAGCTGAAAATTGCTGTGTGAGAAAGACTAGGCAGTTGGAGAGGGCAGTATACACTGCGAAAATGTATAGTTCAGTGTTAAGAAAAGATTAACAAATCTGCAGGCATATGTCTACATTCCCCCTGATCACACGACTCATGTTTCATTTTGTCCAACCTTCCTCTGTCTTGTTGTTTTAGATTGTATATTCTCCAGGACAGGGCCTGTATGTACTTGTGTTTGGAAAGTGCCTAGTACGTTTTAGGCGCTATCAAAATAACTAATAATGCTAAGAATGCAGTAGACCAGGACTACTCAACTTTGGAAGCCCTGGGGGCCACAACGATACTCACAGCAAATGCGGAAGGCTGCAACTTAAGTGTGGTTGCATATACATGCAAATATATATGCAAATATATGCAAATAGCTTATTTCACACAATGCCTCGGCATTCCCGGCATGTCCTCCCTGGGGTCTAGAAACGCCAACCTCCTGTACCCGTCTGTTCCAGCCAGCCCATCTGCTTGCGTCTTTCAATGCTCACCCTGCCTGGGAGACGCCTCGCCGTTGTGGAGTGTGTTCCCAGTGGAGGCCATGTTCAAAGGATCCCACCCACGGGCCGCGTGTTGAGTAGCCCTGCAGTACACAGTCAAACTGCTTGCTCCTCTCTCTTTTGATAGATGCAACTTTCCCTTCGATTATTTGGAAATCAGCAAGTCCAAGGCTTCAACCCGACAGCATCAGGTTATTCTTTGTGAGCATTTCTGACAGGCGCGGGGAACCTTTCTGGGTTGGGGTCACTGACGTGGCCCCTGACTGAAAAGGAGAAAGATGATCCCCAAATTCCCCATAAACAGCAGAGCCTAGGGGGGCCCAAGCTAGTAGATTTGGTGTGCTTCCTGTAGTCAGCCACTGGTCAGTTTCAGCAGCGGCTGATTTGGGGACGCCTGGGGCAGAGCAGCTGGGGTGCTGCTGGGTTGGTTCAGTAGCACCGCCGCTCCTCGGCGCTACTGGACCAACCCAGCAGCACCCAAGCTGCTCTGCCCCAGGCGTCCTGATTCAGCCGCTGCTGAAACTGACCAGCAGTGGCTGAATCAGGACGCCTGGGGCAGAGCAGCTGGGGTGCTGCCGGTTTGGTCCAGTAGCGCCCAGAGCGGTGCTACGGGACCAACCAGCAGCGCCCCAGCTGCTGTGCCACAGGCGTCCGGAGCAAAGCCGCGGAGCACGGGGGCAGCGGGACAACCCAGATGCGCCGTGGCTGTTCTGCTGCCCTCGGGCTCCACGGCTTTGCTCTGCTTTGCTCCCCGTCTCCCTGGTCTGCAGACCAGGGGGACGGGGAGCAAAGCCGCGGAACACGCGGGCAGCGGACAGCCCAGACGCGTCTGGGCTGTCCGATGCCTGCGTGCTCCGCCGCTTTGCTTCCTCTCCCTGGTCTGCTGGAGACCAGGGAGACGGGCCCTGTTCGTAACTGCGGATCCGACATAAGTCGGATCCGCATAACTCGGGGACTGCCTGTACTTATATCTTAGAGTGTGTCTAGACTACAGGGTTTTTTCAAAAAAAGTAGCCTTTTTTAAAAAAACTTCCCCTGTGTCTAGACTGCTGCCACGTTCTTTCTAAAGTAAATTGAAAGAAGGTGGCAGTTTTTTTGATCGTGGAAAACCTCATTTTAAGAGGAATAACGCCTTTTTTTGAAAGTGCTCTTTTGAAAAAAGGTGCTATGTAATGCAAACTGTGCTTTTTCGAAAGAGATCATCCAGATTGCCTTGGTGCTCTCTTTCGAAAAAGCAGCTTGCTTTTTCAAAAGTACTGATTGTAGACTAGACGCTCTTTTTCGGAAAAGCCTCTTTCAAAAGAGGTTTGTAGTCTAGACATAGACTTAGACTGTAAGACTTTCAAGGCAGGGGCTGTTTTATATAGCACTTTGTCTGAAGGAGCCCTAAACATGAACGAGACCCCAAAGAACTATGATAATACACATCATAAATAATAATTTTAAGACGGAGACTGTACCCCCATGTTAAGGATGTTCATTATGAACTCAGTTAACAGGTTACTCTACTCTGACTCACAACTCACTTGAACTCTTTCAAACAGCAGAACACAGTATAACCATTCTTTAAATTGCATACAAAGTATGTGCACTACAAGTAGTACATTTTTTGGAAGAAATGCTCTGATCAATTTAGAGCCATTCTAGTTTACAGCAAAAACCTTACTGATACTAAACTCTTTAAATATAAGATTGTCTTTCTTTCTGGAATATATACTCTAGCTAAACCAAAATGTATGGTCTTGATGCAGGAGTTCCTGGGTGACCTGCATTATGCAAGAAGTCAGACTAGATGACCAAAAGGGTCTCTTTTGGCTTGAAATGTTTCTGCGCTGCATGTGCATTGATCAAGAATAGGTGTTACTCTAGAGAAAATTCTATTATGTGAATATGATAGAGTGAGATATACCTGTATCAAATTGCGACCTCATTTATTTTAAGAACATCATTTTGATTCAGGGTTGCCACTTTGTATTGTAACCTGCATGATGTATTAGTGGCAAGGGATATAAGAGGTTAACCGGTTACCCGGTAAGCAGGTAGCTTGTCGGCCTTCTTACAAGGTAACCAGTTAACCGGCCGTGCCGGCTGGAGTCCCTATGACCTTGCTGGGGCCGGGGCAAGGCCAAGGCCGTAGCCGCCCCTACCACCTGCAGGCCACTGGTTAACCAGTTAAAAAATCATTTAACCAGTTAACTACTCTAGGTGGTTTTTACATTCATTATTACCACCTTCATTGTGGATTAGAATGTGGTGTATTGAGGTGCTTGTTTTCCCTGTTTGTTTCAGGGTTCTTGAGTGCCAAATGTTCTGAATTCTACGAAAAAGTAGTGTTACACTGCAAACTTCTAGTAAGAGCATTTATGTTTTCTATCAAATTTCCAGGTGTATGCTGTGAACATTACAGAGCATCCATTTTGTAACACAGGGCTGATGCCTAGTGGAATGACGATGTCTGAGAAAACTTAAAAAACAACGAATAGTCCAGCAGCAGCTATGGCCAGAGCCCTGCACAAAGGTTGGAGCCACCTCTGATCCGCAATCTGCAAATATGACCAGCGGAGATCTGCAGATTTGTTGGGCTTTAGATAGCAAATCTGGACCCACATCCGCCCACAATGTGCAAAAATGGCCCACGGATGAGGATATCTGTGGCTATAAAGCAGACATCTGCACAGCTGCAGGAGTCTAGCAATGATGGAGTAATCTAGAGCCATCAACTCCAAGTATTCCTGATTCCCTGCAACGATGCTACAGAAGCCTTGCGGGAGCAGGGACTGGAGTTACTCAGCCTAAAACAAAAGGGTGACTAAAACTTATTGGCCCCCTGAGCCACATGCAACAACCCTCAGAAGTCTGAGGGCCAGGGCTTAAGGCCTCAGTTCTGGAAGAGCTGCCTGATGGGGCCCAGAAACAGACACACACGCACACTTTGAAAAGAATCCCCCCTCCCATCATGCTGCAGCAAGGCAGAGGTCCCAAGCTTCCTTCCACCCCCTGTCTTGTAGGTGGTGAATTGGAGGTGTGGAAGAGGGGCTCTGTGAGCTACACTCTAAGGCTGTGTCTAGACTGGCCAGTTTTTCTGGAAAATCAGCTGCTTTTCCGGGAAAACTTGCCAGCTGTCTACACTGGCCGCTTGCATTTCTGCAAAAGCACTGACTTCCTACTGTAAGAAATCAGAGCTTCTTGCGGAAATACTATGCTGCTCCCATTCGGGCAAAAGTCCCTTTTGTGCAAAAGGGCCAGTGTAGACAGGTGAGATTTGTTTTGCGCAAAAAAGCCCCGATGGTGAAAATGGCGATCGGGGCTTTTTTGCACAAAAGCGCGTCTAGATTGGCCACGGACGCTTTTCCGCAAAAAGTGCTTTTGCGGAAAAGCGTCCGTGCCAATCTAGACGCTCTTTTCCGAAAATGCTTTGAACGGAAAACTTTTCCGTTAAAAGCATTTCCAGAAAATCATGCCAGTCTAGACATAGCCCAAAGGTAAAAGAGCCACGTGCGGCTTGCAAGCCACCACTTGGCCACAGCACATGCTTGGAGATCTGCCGTTTCTTTTGCTAGCTACCTGACCTAAAGGATCAGCAAGTAAAGATTAAACCAGGGCTATTCAACTTTGGAAGCTCCGGGGACCACAATGATACTCAAGGGCTGCAACTTCAGTATGGTTGCATATAAATACAAATATATATGCAAACAGTTTCTTTCACACTGATGGGCATGAATACAAAGATTAAGGCAAGACTACACAACGCACAGGCCCCATTTAAGTCCGTTCTGCTGATATTAATAAAATGCAATATTTACCTGATTTCCACCCATATGACAGCACTTTTAATGAGCAATGACAGTCCCAGGAACTAAAATGCATATCAACAGAATACCATTATATTGACTACTTTTTTGTTTTGGCTCCCACCCACGGGCCGTGTGTTGAGTCCTGTGTAAATCCAAACCACACTGAGAGCCTCAAACAAATGGGCCGCATGTGGCCTGTAGACCACGTGTTGAGTAGCCCTGGATTAAAGGGCGCCTCCGAGTAAGGAGGCTGTCCGAGTCTACTGCCACATGCCACAAGACCTGTGCAGAGAGACTGAGAGAGATGCAGAGCCAGGAGGAGTCTGCCTAGCCTAACACTGACCAGGCCTCAGGCTCAAAGAAAGGGAAGGATCAGACTAAGGGGGAAAGGAAACATCTCAGGACTGTTTGTGGTTTCTTCTAAGATCTGTACCTCTGTGCTCGTTAGAGAAAAAGCGCCTGGAATTCATCAATGACTTTGCTCAGTTTGCATCCATTGGGTGCCTGACATGTGGTCCCAGTTAATCAAGCAGTTCAGGGCACCCCAGAGCACAGCGGGAGTCAGGCCGTGTGTAAGCAACTGCGGGCTCGGAAGGTCTGTGTCACTGATTCTGAGTTTTTAAGCAGCAGGGCTGCAGAGCCCCATGTCCCAAACAGGAAGCACAGACATGATGCCTGCTATTGCGAGCATGCCTTAGAGATCAACAGTGACCAGGCTGGCTTAGGAGCATGTAGGATCCAGCCGATGGGTCACTCGCAAACTGGAGTCTATCCAGAGAGGGGGAACGGGACAGGCTCTGACACCAGCTTGCAGCAATACTTATTTTTTTTAAAGACAGTCATTTTTGTTAGTCTTTAAAGTGCTACTAGACTCTTTGTTGTTTTTTTAAGTTTTTCCTGTTACAGACTAACTCAGCTACCCCTCTGAAGTTTTTAGTTTTGGAGTTTCACCTGTTGTTGGGTGCCTGACCTTGATTCTTTCATGGGAAACAAAGGGTTTGGGCATATTTCACTACTGTTAGGCCAGCCAGAGCTCTAAGTAACTCTGAAGTAATTCCCGCATGTGTTTATATATGCATGGCCTGTCATTTTCCCATGACATCTGTGGGAGGACTCACATGCTTACACTAAAAGGGAAAACTATGCAGCACTTGAAAGACTAACAAGATGGTTTAAGAGGTGATGCGCTTGCGTGGGTCAGACCCGCTTCCTCAGATGGTATTCTGGAAGAGAACTGGCTGGTATAGATGGGCACGCCAATTCTCTTCGGCTGTGTCTACACTGGCCAGTTTTTCCGGAAAAACGTGCCAGCCCAGGTTTGGTTTCCGCACAAAAGCCCCGCTGGCGAAAAGGGCGAGGGGGGCTCTTCTGCGGGGAAGCGCAGCGAGATGGGCGCGGAGGCGTTTCCAAAAAGCGCTTCGGCGCCGAGTGTCCGTGCCAGGCGGATCCCGGCCAGGGAGGGCGGGAGGGAGCGGGGCGGCCCTACGACGCCCCTGAGTCCCTACAGCTGCGCCGCTCCGGAGTAAGCGCGGCCCCAGGCGGCGGCTCCCGCGGGAAGGGCCCGGCCCGGCCTCACCTGCAGCGGCGGCGCGGCGGGGCGGCCCGGGCCAGGCCCCAGGCGCGGACCAGGCGCAGCAGCAGCGGCGGCGGCATCGCGGGCGGCTCCCGGCGGCTCCCGGCGGCGGGCGAGGCCCCGGCCCCGGCCCGCTCCGCCCACGGCCGCGAGAGGAGGGGCCCGGCCCGCTCCCCGGGCTTCCCCGGCCTGCGCCGCCCCCGGCCGCTGCGGCCCAGCCACGGGGGGGAGGAGGGGGGTGACAGGCCGCAGAGCGCCCCCCCCCGCTCCAGCCCAGCCCCCCCCCCGCCTGGCGGGCCCCAGCCCAGCCCCCCCGTGGGCCCTAACAGCCCCCCCAGCAGGGCAAATCCTGACATAGCCCAACTCCCCCCCAGCAGAGCGGGCCCTAACATAGCCCAGACCCCCCCCCCCAGCAGAGCAAACCCTAACATAGCCCAGGCCCCTACCCTCTGCCCCTGGCCAGGGCCAGCCTGTCTCCTGACAAAGGTTTTATACCGAGGTTGAAGGACTTCAGTCACTCAGCAGAGGTCTGGGGTCTGCGACAGGAGCAGGTGGCCAAGGCTCTGGCCTGTGCAGGGTCAGATTAGACCAGCGGTGGGCAGCCTGGGCTAGCGAGTGGGCCACATGAGTAGCCGCCGTCATCTCAATGGGCTGCAAGATTGTTGTAACCAAGACAGTCTGCTGGGATCGGGTGGTTTTGCTCCCTGTGCTTGCATACCTAGAATTTGTGGGGCGTGCTGAATGAACCGTATTAGCGCTGGGATGGGGGGCAGAGGGAGCACACGATTCTCACGCTGCACGCAATCAGCACGCTCCTCCCTTCATGTGCCCTTTATCTGTGTTTCACAGTAGTAATAGTGAATACAGGGAAAAAATGATGTGGACAGAAACCAGCAGAATCTAGCGACCCTGCGCTTGGGAAATAGTAACAGATGTCTTGCAGGCCACATGTAGAACCCTGAGCAGGCCGTGTTTCTGCTTTAGCTCCCATTTAGGAGACTTCTCCAACCAACCCCCTGCGCTTCTTAGTAGCGTGACCTGAGGAAACCAGGTTGCTGGCAGATGCTGTGGCTGTGAATGTAAACTACTTGGCATTTATTTACCTTTGAGTACAGAAGCCCCCTAGTTAAAATTTGAAAGCAAAATTGATCTTTGATTCCAAGTTGCAGGTTTAACTATACCATTTATTCCTGAGCACTTCAGTATTTTTCAGACTGCCAATTCAGGCTGGCTGTTTCTGATGACGTAAGTTCATATCTGTGGGCTCCAGAAAGTTAAAATTATCCTCCAGTTAAGTGACCTAAAATGTTGTTTATACAAAACAAAACACCTGTCATATGTTATTTTGTGAATAACTAGTGTAGCAAGAAGACAGATGCACCAAACTGACATTTCAGTAAACCTCTCTTGTAGTTCAATGATGCTGGTGGGGAAGTTCATACAACCAGTGCACGGTTTAAAGAAACTATCAACCCCCGGTGCATGCAGGCACTTCTGGGGATGGCTGAATGCAGTTTTTAACAAGTAAGAAAAATGTGTATTTAATAGTTTTTGTGTTAGTTAAAATTGCTGATGCATATCACGATGTAGTATGTATAATCGGCTAATGCATAAACAGTAGCCAGTTACAAACTATAGAAGGACAGAAGAGAGCTTCTTCTATTAAACATGTTTTTCTTTTCAAATTGTGCGCTGTTGTCAGGTACTGGTTGTTTCTTACAGTTTCCAGTAACAGAATCATTGATTTACAAAGGAACGTGTGTACTTTAATCAGTATGTTACGGGGTAATTTTACTTACCTTCAGTGAGACCAGTTAGAAATTAAATTCTGGTTTCCTAAACACTCGTCGTCTTTTGGCCTTGATTCCATGAAGATTTAAATTCTGGTTCTAGCATTCTAAATGTCCTTTATGAATTCAGAAGGTGCTCTGAGTTACCTTTCCAAGTGTAATTTAGTTGAACTGGTGTTTTCATTTTAATTTTAAAATTTAATTATTTCTCTACCAATAACAAATGTCAGCCATTCGCAGTCTGCATTCAGTGTTCTTCAGCAGTCTCCACCAAGTCCTGTAGTAACACCCTGCTGGCTCCTGGGGAGGAGGCTTCCTTGCTACAGTGAAGCTTCCTCCCCGAGGAGCCGAGCTGGCAGGGATTGGTGGCCCCGCTCCTGAGGAGGTTTTGCTCTGTATCTGGCTACAGCAGAGCTGGCTGCTGGGATCTTGTATGTGCTGGGACAGAGCCTTCCGGTTCCTAAACTGCAGCGCCCACAGCAGGGTGGAGGGTGGGGCTGATTCCCCAGGCGGGCAGAATTAAACCAATAACATTAACCGATACGCATCAGTGTAAATCGGTAAAACTCTAACATCCTCATTGTAAAATAAGCAAAATGTTGGCTATCTCCTGCGTAAGCGTCTCAGCCTTTGTCATGCTTTTGCAATACACGTATAGAATTTTCATGTCAGCCAAGCAGATTTGGAATTATTACAGTAGGGCCAAATGAGCACGTGGGGGTTGGCAAAGGTCGAATGCTGAGCAGACAGGAGAGGATTCGTTAGAGAGAAATACAAGTAAACTAGCTAGCAATATTTTTCTTCATGATGTTACTGACATTTAATTTTAATTTAAAATATAAATGAACACTTTATCTGATTTAAAAACTCGTGCAGGTTTAGTAAATTGATGTAAACTTGTGGCTCAGTCTCTCTCTTTTCTTTGCTTCATACACTTAATACAGCTGTACAAGATGTAAATGGTTCTTCTATGTTGGCAGGGTAGACTATGAACGTATAAAGGCTGTTGGCCCGGATAGAGCAGCGTCTGAGTGGCTTCTGCGGTGTGGAGCGCTGGTCCGTTTCCAAGGCTTTGATAAATGGCAGCAGGACTACAATGGTCTCCCAACAGGGCCTTTAGGAAAGTACAAGATACAAGCAATCGATGCCACCGAGTCCTGCATCATGTACACAGGATTTGATTATTTGGGTAACCAAGCCACAGCTTTGCACTTTATATATTGTCCTTAAAATTCATCCATTTGCATCAAAGACTGAGCTGCTGGGTCCTTTTGTTTCTTGGTGACTCACAGAAAAGGCTTGATTTTTAAAAGAAAAATGCTTGTGTTTTAATTGAGAGAGATCAGATTGTATCTCTGTTTTTTTTCTGGAGGTCTCCTTTTAGGACAGATGGATTGGGAGTTACTTGAAGAGGGAAGAGCATTAAACAGTGGGAGCAAAGATTTATTAGTTAAATAAGTTCATAGTTCAATATGCATAAATGTTCTGACTACAAATGACTTACTCTAAGTCATGTGTTCATTTTTGGTATTTGTGAAGTCATTGTACTGCTAGCGTTCCTTAGTTCTTCCTAGGAACAGCCCAAAGCTCTGCATTTCTAATTTAAAAGAAGCAGAATTTTTAAAAAGTTGTTGCCTTTCAGTCCTTTACACCCCAAAATACAAAAATGGGACATGCACGGACGCCTTTTCTTTGCAAGTCATTTTACATTTCCTTGTGTAATTTCAGTGTTAGTTCAGCACTTGTCAGTCATCCTGTGCATGCTAATCTTCTGTCATTGGCCTATGTCCATATAAAACCCCTTAGAACCTTAGTCATGTGTTGGCAATTGTGAAGCCAGCAAAGGGACTGCTGCAGGGTACCGTACTATAAGGTTATTCGTGATGTATTATGGCTCTTCCATATGTGGGCATTAGGGATGAAAATATCCATCAAAACAGATAACTGGTGAAATGATTAAAATTACATCGTTTAATCCAGGAGTCCGGGGCTGCTGCGGCATGGCCAGAGTCCCGTCTGCCTCTGCCTCCAAATGGTGCCACTGTGGTACAGATATGGCCAGGGTCCCCCGGCCCACTCTGTGGCTCCAGCAGCCTCCCTGACCTATCTGGGTTCCTGCCAGCTGGCCCTATGTAGCTGGCAGGCCGGTTAACCAGTTACCAAGCATTCCACTAAGTCTAATGCTGATGGGTTAACCTTTTACATCCCTACTAGGCATCTGTTACTATCAGGTTATGGAAACACAGGGGCTGTGTCTACACTGGCATGAATTTCCGGAAATGCTTAAAACGGAATACTATTCTGTTTTCAGTTTTTCCGGAAAAGGAGCGTCTACATTGGCAGGCTGCTTTTCCAGAAAAGCCCTTTTTCCGGAAAAGCGTCTGTGGCCAATGTAGACGCGCTTTTCCGGAAAAGAACCCCGATCGCCATTTTCGTGACTGGGGGTTTTTTTTCGGAAAAGACTACTGGACTGTCTACACTGGCCTTTTTCCGGAACAGTGGTCCGGAATAAGGACTTATGCCCGAGCGGGAGCAGAATAGTTTTTCCGGAATAGCGGCTGATTTTGTACAGTAGAGCATCGTTGCTTTTCCGGAAATTCAAGGGCCAGCGTAGAAAGTTCGCAGCTTATTCTGGAAAAGCGGCTGATTTTCCAGAATAAGTGGCCCAGTGTAGACACAGCCAAGAAGAACTGCAGCCCTGCTGGAAGCACCACCTGCAGTTTGCACCTTGTATTATGATTTTTCTCCTTTCCAGATGGCCTCGAGCACGTTGCGGAAATTAAGCTGAACAAGTGCATTTATATCCAGGATGAATGTCTGCAGCGGATCAGCGAGACTGAGAGTTTACAGAAAAGTCTCCTGCGACTGATGATAATGTCCTGTGGGAATGTCACAGATAAAGGCATCATCGCACTTCACAAGCTAACGTGAGCCATTGAGGGAATGTCTTCAGGCCCTCGCTTTTCTCGCTGTTGCCGCATTTGTATGTTTAGAATAGTTTCAGATTACTGGAATCATTACTTTTGTTTACATTCAACATTACCCGTCTTTGACGTGCAGTAAAGTAGGACGCCGAAGAGAATGTGAATTCACAGCTGAGTCATGTCCTTGTAGTTGTCCTTTTTTCCTATGTCCCCCGTTGTAGGTGAGATTCAGAGTTGGCTGCTCAGCAGATTACGCTGCCCCTGTGCTGAGGCAGCGATTCTGCATGTGCAATGGATTGATTAGTACATTTAACTGTCACCTTTGGACTGCTCTCTTGGGGTATGTGCAAAATTGCAGCGTAGGTGCTTGTGCTGGAGTGCAGGCTGAGAGACCCTGTGGCTGTGTCTAGACTGGCAAGTTTTTCCGCAAAATCAGTTGCTTTTATGGAAAAACTTGCCAGCTGTCTACACTGGCCGCTTGAATTTCCGCAAGAACACTGACGATCTCATGTAAGAAATCAGAGCTTCTTGCGGAAATACTATGCTGCTCCCATTCAGGCAAAAGTCCTTTTGCGCAAAAGGGCCAGTGTAGACAGCTCAGATTTGTTTTGCGCAAAAAAGCCCCGATGGCGAAAATGGAGATCGGGGCTTTTTTGCGGAAAAGCGCGTCTAGATTGGCACGGACGCTTTTCCACAAAAAGTGCTTTTGCGGAAAAGTGTCTGTGCCAATCTAGATGCTCTTTTCCGCAAATGCTTTTAACGGAAAACTTTTCCGTTAAAAGCATTTGCAGAAAATCATGCCAGTCTAGATGTAGCCTGTGATTGGGGAGGTTTCCCAGAGCCAGGCTTCTGGTGTGAGAACTTGCACTGCAGTTTTATAGCCCTGTGGCCAGAGCACCTTAAACCTTAGTCAGCTAACTCAAGCCAGCCCTGGCCTTTGATTGCAGTGTAGGCCTACCCTCTGAGTCGTACTGAGGTGAAAGTGGGTTGTTAGCACCTTGCTTTCTGCCATCCACCAGTCTGGGTCCTTTCTCCTCAATCAGCCCTGGCATTTACAATGCACTGCGACTCCCAGTATCTTTCTCTGTGTCTGACATAGCTCATGAGGTCTTTGGGAGAGAGGTCGTGTTTGTTTTTTAATCTCTGCATGGGAGGCAGTATGAGAGTGAAGCCCCTATTCAGCAAAACACTTCAAGCAGCACCAGACTCTTTTTTTTTAATACATGAGTACAGCCATTGACAAACTCCTTGCTACTAGTGAAGAGGAACCAGGTTGGCTTTTGAGGCCTTAATAAATTACTAGGAGGACTTCTGGTAGCAATATAAAGTAATGTAAAGAGAGCAGGATGCTTTATGGGGCCAGGATCTTTTGTCAGCAAAGCATTTTGCACACTTTAAAATATTAAACAGTGGACACTTGTAGCTGCACGGTGCTTCTGAAAACTTGAGGCAACCCCTTTTGAAAATACTGGCTTCCTATTACAGTTTTTTGGAAACCTCTCTGGCTCCCAGTCACATCGTATGTATTGTATAAGTAGTCCGAGTTTGAAAGTGTGTGTGTGCGCTTTTTAAATTAATCACACTTTGTCTTGTAAATAGCCACTGACCGATTTTTTTTATATATTTACAGGAACCTTGAATATTTATTTCTGAGTGACCTTCCAGGAATAAGAGAGAAAGAAACTACCGTTCAGATCCTGAAGAAATCAATGCCATCGCTGGAGCTGGAATTAGATTTAGAATAAAGACATCTTTACATAACTCTGAAGTGTCTGATTCATTATCCTGAAATTATATGGATTATAGTGTAGTTGCCACTGTGCTTATATTTCATTGTGGAAAAAGATCTCTTGTCAATGGTTCTGAAATTATTAAAACAAATTTAATCTCAATGAAACATATTTGAACTCATTTGTGCTTTCACCAAACAATTCTGTAAATTCTTTTGGAGTGGTTGCAAGTAGTTAACTAAAGAAATCTGTCTTCTAACAAGGGAAGTAAGTAAAAACCACATACTCTTCCTTGCACGGATGTAACAGAATTACAATAAATGTTCTTAAATGTGCCTCGGTTGACCAAATGAGAATGGGTAGGATAGAGAAGGGTTTGCAGGGAATTGCCAGGCCAAGGAAGCAAGATTCTTGCTAACTCCACCATTGTGTGTTGCGAGTTCCCAAAAGGGGTGGGGGAGGGGGAAGAGAGGGAGAGTGAAAACTGCTTGTCATGAAGGAAACAAAGCCTTGAACGTTTTCTTCCTTTTGTCTGTCACTCTGGGAATCTCTTCTAGGTTCCACCTGTTGCTGTCCCTTTAAATATTTCCCCAAATTTAATGAGAGAACTTCCCTTGTTCCATTTGAACCTGTCTACTCCAAGGCTACGTCTAGACCGGCATGATTTTCCGCAAATGCTTTTAACTGAAAAGTTTTCCATTAAAAACATTTGCAGAAAAGAGCGTCTAGATTGGCATGGACGCTTTTCCGCAAAATCATTTTTTGCGGAAAAGCGTCCGTGCCAATCTAGACACGCTTTTCTGCAAAAAAGCCCCGATCTCCATTTTCACGATCGGGGCTTTTTTGCGCAAAACAAATCTGAGCTGTCTACACTGGCCCTTTTGCGCAAAAGGACTTTTGCCCGAACAGGAGCAGCACAGTATTTCCGCAAGAAGCACTGATTTCTTACATGAGATCGTCAGTGTTCTTGCAGAAATTCAAGCGGCCAGTGTAGACAGCTGGCAAGTTTTTCCACAAAAGCAGCTGTTTTTGCAGAAAAACTTGCCAGTCTAGACACGGCCCAAGAGACTTGGACCTATGTCTTGGTGGCTGTGGGCTCAGCAAAGCATATCTGGTATTTATTTTAGGATAAATACATGACATTAAAGAATTAAAGTCAGCTTACAGGACAGCCCTGACTAGCAAGTAGAAGGCAGGTTTTAAAAATAATGAGCTATGAGGCCAGAAGGAATGAAGTAGGGAGGATATCTGGGTCAGAGACTAACTAAAAAACAAGGAAAGGTTTCTAAAAAGGAATAACAGGGTGTCCGCAGATGGTTTTAAAGACACCGTTGTCAAACACTGACACACACATAGAAAGGTGCGCTACGTTGATTTTATTCAAAACCACTCAAGTATTACCAGCCTGACAGTACACAAAGAAATGAAGCTTTAGCCTAGGATAGATATTGAGGAGGTCTTCCTGCCTGCTCCTTTCCAATATTACAAACCACAGGTGAGCAGTTTCTGGTACTGACCATGTAAAAGTGAACACTTGGTAATGCCAGAAAGAGAACGGCAGAGCAAACCTAAAAACATAATCTAAAGCAACTGCAAGGTTTTACTAAAAAAGAGTGTGTCCCCTTCTCCCCATATCAGTGACAATGCTGTAGTGTTTGGGCATTCCATTCTAGCTGTATTAGCCTTTGCTAATGGTTCCCAATACCTTACTTGGACTAGAAAACTATTTATATTTCACTCAGTTGAGCCACAGGCGGGATAGCTCCAATTACATGAACGACCTCCAGGCCTATTCCTACAAACTCACACAAGTAGTTTGACTTACAGAAAGTGCCTATGCTGGGCCTGCTCACAGGAATAAAATGGTGCGTATACCTCAGTGCTTCAGGATCGACTCTTTTGTGCCATGTAACATACAGTCTAGTTTTTCTTATTATTTTTAATGCTTTCACACAATGGGACAAACAAACCAATTTGTTTGGCATGCTTGTGATTTTACTGCAAAGTCCTGAATACCAGCAGTCGATGTGGTTTATTAAAGTTACGCACTGTAAGCAGTGGTTCTTGGGTAACGCTGAACCACAAAAAGACCAAACCAAACCACCGGTCTTTCTCCTTTACGCATAGACTACCGATTAGCGTGCAGCTCCGAGCTGTCTGTGCAGGGGTCTCCTTCTACTGGCGACCCACCATAAACTAAATTCAGAGCTCACTTACGTGTCTATTGTAAAATTTACATCAGTTTTCCACCCTAAATCTTCCTTTCAGAAATTGCTGAAGGCTTGCGCTTTGAACAATAAATAGTTCTGTCTTAGAAGCGACTTGCCGGCGTGTTAGATGTTGGGGAGGTGGTAGTTTAATTTTCTTGTGTTGCCGCAGTACTTCTTGTTATCCAAAGCTGGTAAAATGTTGCTGCTGGTTAACTGAGGCAGGTGCTGTAACTAAAGCAGAAATCACAGTTTACTCTTGCATAGGAATCTGAAGGGATTTTATGCATTTCATTTTCCACACCAGTGGTTCTCAGTGTGGTCGGCGGACCTCTAGCAGTCTGCGACCATCTTGCAGGCAGGCCGCAGGCTCAGGGCTTGCCCCTCTGCCTTCCTGCAGCGGGGAGACCACGCAGGTGCTCCAGCCCCACAGGCCCCCCAGCAAGGTTGGCTTCCCACTGTAGGGAGAGGGGTGCCCCGAGCCTCGCAGGCCGGATCCAGCTCGCGAGGGGAAGCGGCTCTGCGCACTGCGGCTCCCATCTCCCCCTGCTGGGGAAACGGCTGACAGGAAACCTCTCACCTATCCGCTTTCCCCACTGCCCCCGTTGGTCGGAACCCTGACCAGATGCCCCCAACCGCTGCCCGTTCCTGCACCCTACTTCCTGCCCAGACCCTGCACCCTCACCCTGCTCCTGCACGCAACTTCCTGGCCAGACCCCTCATCCTCATCCCGGCCTGTACCCTACTTCCCGGCCAGAGCCCGCACCCCACTCCGTCCGGTACCCTACTTCCTGGATAACCCCGCACTCCACTCCGTCCTGCACCCAACCTCCCGCCCAGAGCCCGCACCCCCCTCCATTCTGCACCCAACCTCCCACCCAGACCCCTCATCCCCACCCTGTCCTATACCCAACCTCCCACCCAGACCCCACACTCCCATCCCATCCTGCATGGCATTTTGCCATCATGGGTTGCTGGCTGGTGGTCTGCAGAAAGGTTTGCATTGAGCAGAGGGGGCTGTGGGCCAAAAACGTTGAGAACCCCTGTTCTAACCGATACTGTGTAAGCCATTCGAAAATATCTGCACTCCATAAAGCTGTTACGCACTTTGCTCATTTAAAGACCCAGATCAGATATGCATTTCCTCACGTGATCGAGCAACGTGCCTTGGAACAGCTCTTCCGAATTTGACTCAACCCATTTATCGCAGGGCAAACCATTTATTTTGACAGCCAGGTAAAAGTCTGCCTGTTATCAGTCAGTCACATGGCAAAGGGCAGGGCTGTTTTCATCTACAAATGCCTCAGTGTTTCATCTACGTATATTGGTTTTAACTTGAAGAGATGTGAGGCAGCCCGCCACAGCTGAGCCGTTTGTTTTCGCTGACACAGCTGAGGAACTGTCCCAGATTGAGGGGTGAGAAGAAGAGGTTTTGGAACAAACTCATAAATTAAACAGCAATAAGTGCCCACAGCCAGATGGCCTTCACCCAAGAGTTCTAATGGAATTCAGATACGAAATTGAAGAATTACTAAGTGTGGTTTGTAACCTATCAACTACATCAGCTTCTGTATTAGAGGACAGGTAATAGGACCCCCATTTTTAAAAAATGCTCAAAAGGTGAGTCTGAAACTGGCAGAGTTTTATTGGCCCGGTAAAGCCAAGATCCTGACACTTGGCTGGAGGCATTTCCCTCTGTGTACGGATGTACGGCGAGACCTTGGGCAGGCCACATCTCGCGCATTCCGAAGTGTCAGCGAATGCTCTCGGCATCGAGGGGTAAATGCCAGTGAGTCCGGTAAAAACCAGAAACTGGAAGGAGGAAAGGGAAGGGGCTGGAGACTCAGAGCCCCTGGTGCCTGGTTAGTAGAGCCAGCGTCTTCAGCCATCTCTGCACTGCCAGTATCCCCACCCCCGCCAGCTCGGCTCTGCCAGGGCAGTTTAAAAGGCTGACTCCTTGAATGATGTAGGCCAGAAAGAAAAGAATCAGTATGAGGAGGGAGGGATGCAGCCTCTGTCCGGCGGTGGGACTTGTTACAGGGACTCCCTGCAATGGAGGGAGACGGGAGAGTGGTACCAAGGGGGGAGGGATGCAGGGAGCGTGGGTTGTGCCAGGAGTGTGGCCTAGAGAAGCCAATGAGCATGCAGCCCTCTAGTTTCGACCTATGATGAGCTGCAGTAAACAAGCCCAGAGCCTGGCTCGTGCAGATCGGGCCAAGCAAGGAAGATGATCAGGAACAGTCAACATGGATTCACCAAGGGCAAGTCCCGCCTGACCAACCTAATTGCCTCCTATGGATCTGTGGACATGGGGAAGGCAGTGGACGGGATGCTCCGTGACTTGAGCAAGGTGGTTGATACCGTTGCCTACAGTATTCTTGCCAGCAAGTTAAGGGAGTCCAGATTGGATAAACGGGCTGTAAGATGGCTAGAAAGCTGGCTGGATTGTCAGGCTCAACGGGTAGTGATCAACGGCTCGATGTCAGGTTGGAGGTCGGTTTCAAGTAGGGTGCCGCAGGAGTCGGTTCTAGGGCTGGTTTTGGTCAACATTTTTATGAACGGCCTGGACGAGGGGATGGATTGCACCCTCAGCAAGTTTGCACTAAGCTAGCGGGAGAAGTAGATACGTTGGAGGGTTGGGATAAGGTCCAAAGTGATCTAGACGAATTGGAGGATTGGGCCCAAAGAAATCTGATGAGGTTTGACAAGGACAAGTGTAGAGTCCTGCACTGGGACGGAAGAATCCCAAGCATAGTTACAAGCTGGGGACCGACTGGCTAAGTAACAGTTCGGCAGAAAAGGACCTGGGGATTATAGTGGATGAGAAGCTGAATATGAGTCAACAGGGTGCCCTTGTAGCCAAGAAGGCTAATGGCATATTAGGGAGCATTAGGAGGAGTATTGCCAGCAGATCTACAGAAGTGATTATTCCCTTTATTCAGCACTGGTGAGGCCACATCTGCAGTATTGCATCCAGTTCTGGGCCCCCCCATTACAGAAAAGATGAGGACGCATTGAATAAAGTCCAGCAGAGGGCAACAACAATCATTAGGGAGCTGGAGCACGTGACACATGAGGAGAAGCTGAGGGATTTGGGCTTGTTTAGTCTACAGAAGTAATGAGTGAGGGGGGATTTGAGAGCAGCCTTTAACTACCAGAAGGGAGGTTCCAAAGAGGATGGAGAGAGGCTGTTCACAGTAGTGACAGGTGGCAAAACAAGGAGCAATGGGCTCAAGTTGCAGTGGGGGAGGTCTAGGTTGGATATTAGGAAAAACTATTTCCCTAGGAGGGAGGGGAAGCGCTGGGATGGGTTCCCTAGGGAGGGGGTGGAATCTCCATCCCTAGAGGTTTTTAAGTCTTGGCTTGACAAAGCCCTGGCTGGGTGATTGAGTTGGGGTGGGTCCTGCCTTGGGCAGGGGGCTGGACTTGATGACTCCTGAGGTCTCTTCTCACCCTAGGAGTCTAGGATTCTAAGTCCATGTCCAATAGGCAAGGACATGCTCTTTTAGCAGGTCAAACACAGAAACGAATATTTTCTGCCCCAGCGATTTGCCATCCAAGAGCACCGAGCTGTGAAAAAGGCCCTTTCGGCAGAGCGAGAGCAGGAGCTAGTCCAGTTCCGAGAACTGCCACGCCACCGCTCCGGTCAGGCATGTTCATGTCTAATCACACTTGTCTGCTGCTCAGCCCGAGTCTCAAGGACGTTGTGCCCTACAGCTCAGACTGCACCGGGCTGGCTTGTTAGCAAGGCACTGAGCTGTCTTCTGGGTTAAAAGGCAGCACCCCCCTTCTGGGCTGATGTGGGTCCCTCATCTCCCCAGACCTGCAGGTGGAAGATCTCCGATTCCACCTCCTAGGCGCTACAACAGACAAGCAGCTCCTGTCAGAGGCCATGGGATGCCCCGAGGGAAGTCTTACCCCTGGCACGTGCTTACGAGGAGGTCTGGCTGGCTTCCGAGTGGGCTTTTCTTGCTCCTTGCCCAAATCTCCGGCTTCTCTCGTGCTGTCGAAGTACGGGTGTTGCAGTAACTGTTCACACGTGAGCCGCTCTGCCGGGTCCATATGCAGGCAGCCCTAGCAAAACGCAGCGCAGCCCAGGGTCACACGGGGGATTTTTGTGGGTTGTGTCATTACAACAACGCAGATGTTAAAAGCAGCTGGAGTTAATGAACATCGGTGGGCTCTGGATTTTTAAATGGATCTTTGGAGTCCATGTGTTCCAGGGCAAAGAGTCTACTTAGAATTCCCCCAGCCACCTCATGTACACAGGTGGCTAACCCTGAAAACTCCTCCTCTTGCATAAGCTAAATAGAGTTTAAGTGTGAACTCAATGCTTCACCATCGCTTACCTTCATTAGTCCTAGAGCAGGGTATGAAATGTTAGGGAATTTCAGTTCTAGTGGCTCCTGGAAAATATATAGCATAATTATATTAGTAACTGTTTCAGTTATCAGGGTGCCACATGATGCATTCGTTTCTTTACATTTCCATCTCAGACCATGGCTCCACCTACTGGAGGATTGATGCGCTGGCGATCAATCCTCCGGGGTTTGATTTAGCGGGTCTAGTAAGGACCTGCTAAATTGAATGCCGAGATCATCCCTGTTGGCGCTGGTACCTTTTGCTGTCGCAAGGAGTAAGAGAAGTCGACGGAAGCGTTTCTCCTATCCAACTCCCATTGCGGGGCCACCCCAAAAAAATCAATGCAACGTACCTCGACTCCAGCTACACGATTCACGTAGCTGGAGTTGCGTACCTTGCATCCATTTTCTCCGCTAGATTTAACCTGGCCTCAGTCTGTTTTGCAAGCCACAGCATTTGAACTGGTACTTGAGTACACAGTTATTAAATAATGCTTTGTGTCTTGTTCTGTTTGCTCCTAGCACTCGCACTTTTCAGCAATCCCAGGCTCATGCTGATCTGAATCCAGTATATCCAGCGTTAGATAAACAGAAGGGACTTTCACAGAGGATGAAAGACAAGGAGCACAAAATCACTAAGGTCTGGGAGGGTTAAACCACGAGGAAACATGACAGTAACGACATGTATTGGTTGTAGAACAATAACGAAGGTGGAATAAGATAACCAGGGCAGGTATCACATGCAAGCGAACTCCCAGGAGAGGGATTGTTCAGAGAGGTTTGAGGGAGTCAGTTTAGAGGTGGGAAGATAAAAATGATCAAAGGAAAATTGGACGAGAACGTTGGAAAAAACAAACAGCGGGACCAAGGTAAAAGTCCCCGCAAAACAGTCTCCCTGTGGATCTGGCAAGAGCTCACCCAACGGGGCAAAGTGCAAGCGGGAACACGCCTACACAAGCAGAGCTGATAAGGGGCTCTCTGGGTTCTGCAAACGCAACCCAGGCTCAATGGGACCAGACTGCAAGCGCCCAGCGCGGGTTGGGCTGGGTCCAAAAACGGGCTTCCCTCCCCGGGCCCGTGGGTCAGCGCAGCAGTGGCTGCATGCCCTGCCCCATGTGCATGCCAAGGCGTCGCGGCATCTCTGGCTCGGCAACATGCACACCGCATGGCAGAGGGCAGCCGCTGGCAGGAATGGGGCTGCTGGGAGGGGCCACGCCAAGGCCCCCGGGCGGGAGGGGCCGGGAGCACGGACTGAAGTCCAGGGGAAGAGCGAGAAGGAGCCGGGTCCAAGCCCCTGCAGACCTCTCCTGCCAAGAGCCAGCTCGGGGTGGAACGGCACGACGCGCACGCTTACCATGAAGCACGTGCTTCAGCGTTTGTAGGGTCGGGGCCTGCTGGGTGTCTGCATCTGGCATTTGCCGTGGCCCATAGCGATGTGGCCAATAGCGACAGCCGCCTTGGCATATCCCTGTTCATGCAGAATACCCGCTGCCCAGGAGTCACAGCTTTTAGCTGCGCCTCCAGCCCTCGCGTCCCTCCACCAGGTCATTAATCCCTAGGAAATACCCTGAGTATCCATCCATTAGCGCTTCTTTGTAGCTCTATGAACAACCGCCGAAGGATACACCCCAGGAAAGCCAAAGCACAAACATTTCTCTCGCCAATACACAACCGTCTCATTTGCATAGCATGCAAATTGCCGACCAGTGCTGGACTCAAGCACACTGGGAGGGCGCTCTTACCTTGTCCTCCGGATCGGGAATTCGCACCCCACTGAAGAACTGATTGGTGCTGAACACTTGCTGATGCCTGGGAATAAGATCCCCTTGGATCAAGAATAAAAAGCCAAGTCAGGGGAATTACGTGTTTTATTAGCCCACATTTTACTAGCTTATCCTGGAGCGAGGCTGCAACTAGAGACGATTTTTAAAATAGATCTCCTGGCATTAAGAGAACTAACAATACAACGTTCACTTACAAATGGATCATCCATCTTGACTTCACCGATTAAATGTCTTGACCACCTTACAAATGATCACTATGTTGCAACGAAGTGACTGGCTCATGCTCCTCTGCCTGATGGAATCAGAACTGCTCAAATGTGTGTCTTTGACCCTACACTGCTAATGACTAATGGAGATTCTCTTTCAGCTGAACTTATAGGAGCCTGTGCTTTTCGAGCCACGGCTACCCCGAGGGTCTGAATTTCTATGCTTTGTGCGCAGTGACAATCATGCAATGCCTTTCTCAATATTAACGCCTGGTTCGGGTTTTTTCCTTCGCAGTTTGGCAATTCATATAATACTGGCAAATTGAGAGTCCCCCAGCTTAAAAGACACCCTCCTAGAACAGCAAGGAGCATACCATGTGAGAACAAAGGCATGTCAGTAAAACGGCTCCATTTAAGCACCAATACTGGTATTTTTGGCCTAGTACAGGTTGAACCTCTCAAAGTCCAGGGGCTCTCTGATCCAGCAACATCTATGGTCCAGCAAGAGAATCTCCATTAGCTGTTAGCAATGTAGGGCCAATGACACACATTTGAGCACGGATGCTGCTGGACCAGAGAGCCCAGGAGGCCAGTGGCAAGGATCAGGGCCCCATAGAGCCTGGTAGAGTGGCTGGCCACGGAGCCCAGAAGTGGCTGCAGAGCCTGGGGGAGGGGACCTGGCACCCATGAGGGTAGCCCAGCCCAGTCTGCTGACGGATCCCGGGAAAGCCCAGCATCCAGCAGCAGAGGGGCCGGAATTGACCTCCCCTGGTCCAGCAAAATCCCTCCTTTGGGAGGGGTCAGGTCCCTAGGGTGCCAGACTAGGGAGACCCAACCTGTAGCATCCTAAAGGACAATTCTCTGGCTGAATACAGATGTGTGTCCAAGTGTGAGCGCTAGAGGGTGCTGCACGAACAGATATGAGCGGAGGACCCGAAAGCCCCGCTGGGCTGGCCTGACGTTATTACGGGGCCCAGGGCACTCTAACGTGGGAGATGCGTCTGCATTTCTCAGGCCAGACAAATGAACAAGGAACCCCCCCGCTCAGATCTAGCGAGATGGAACAGTCTGCGGCAGCGATGAATGACTGGCAGGAGCTACTGTTTGTTTTGGGCTTTGCTGGCGCAGGGCGCGCTTGGTTCACAACGGAGGCAGGGAAGGTTACGCCAGCCCCGTGCTCTGATTACTGCTGTGTTCCCACGCTTCCAAAGACAGGGCGTTGCCCATGCGGTTTATGACGACGGGCCCCTCCTTTCCGAATGCTGGTAGGGGGCACCCACTAGGGAAGATGGTCATGTTCTTATTGATACAGGATTTTAGATTTGCAACCTTCCTTCTCGGACAGCCCCGAGCAGCCCGCCGCTGGGCAGGAAAGGGCTGAAACGCAGACGCTGGCCTATGCTAACGCCATGCTCTCCCCAAGGCGGCTTCCTAAACCTCGTGCTTACGGAAGAGCAGCCGGGATTGATCTAGATGTTAAAAATCAAACCACCCATCTAGGACTAATGTAGTATTGAAACCGCACGGCTTGGATCAAATAGCTCTCCGTTGAAAATAACTTCCTTGACCCGTCTCCTTTCCATAGGCTGGCTCAAAGGGAAATCCATCGGAGCTCAACCCCCTTCCCCACAACAAATAGGAACTTTCCCTCACGCGTAAGGGAGAGTATTCCAGAGTGATCACACCAGGACTAAGAATGGGTCGATCTGGATCTGGTAACAGGAATTTTAACTACAATAAGGATTAAAGGACTTTTAAATGGCTTTCTGAGTTACCCAGTATGGAAATACGAATCTTGATTCGTAACCTATTAAAAAGCAATTTTTTCCCCAGGATGGAGAATCCATTCCCTGGGTTAGCCCCCACGTGAAACAGATGCAGTAAGAGTTGGCTAATTGCCACCTAACATCTTTAAGGGTGCCTATAGCAAGGCAGAATGGCCTCCCATTATCCCTGAGATGAACCACTGTGAACCCACTACCACACCCAATAATTTACATGAAGGCTGATCTCTTAAAGCCCCCATTCGAAATCCAAAACTGACTAAGGACGCCTCTGTCGCTAAGCAACCGACAGCTGGGAGAGCCTCGGCAGTTTAACCGTTTGCAGCGTCTTCCCCGGGATTGTCTGACCCTTTTACAAAATGTCCCTGCTGTAATGAGCCAAACCCACCTCACACAGAGGTATGGCATTTACCGCTACGGCTGGGCAAAGCTGGGGCCGTTTCCAGCCTCCGGGCAGTCTAGCTGGGATGCTAAAACCAGGGGAGAGATTTGTGTTTTCCAGAAAGTTTGTGGTGCAGGAGAAGTTAAAAAAAATGTAAAAAGGGTTCTAGAAAAAAAGCCCTCCGAGGATAAAAGGAAAGAATTGGGAAGATGACAAAGGTTATGGCTGGTGTAAATGCCCCTCAAGGGGACAGTATGAGAATCTGGGAACAGACACAAAAATAACATCAAGCTGCAGCAACACCGTGAAGGGAGCTGAGCAAAACCCATCAAAGGGAATTCTCCCCAGGGACTGTCAATCACGTCCACAGTGCTCAGATTCCTTGGTGATGGGCACAACTTCCTAACGGTCAGGATGGCTAAGCACTGGTATAAGTTGCCTAGGGAGGTTGTGGAATCTCCAGCCCTGGAGATATTTAAGAGCAGGTTGGACAGAAACCTATCAGGGATGATCTAGACGGTGCTTGGTCCTGCAGTGGGGGCAGAGGGCTGGACTCGATGGACTTTCAAGGTCCCTTCCAGTTCTATGATTCTATGATTGCAAATCCACCTGGACTAGAACAAAGTGAGTCTCATCCAGCGCCCCGGAGAAGACCAGATACAGCAGCACGAGGATCGTTCTAAACCTGGGGGGAATGGCCCAGGCAGGACTCCTCCGAGGTCCAAGACACTGGAGAGGAAGGAGGGAGATGTAGGGTTTCAGCAAATAATTCACAGCAAGTGATCAGCCTCATCTCACCTTTCACCTGGTCAGCTAAGGAATGACGAGAAACTCACGGCTCAGAGACGACGAGAAACTCGCTTCTCTGCTTGTTCCAAGCCAGGCCCAAGTTCTCCAGGAAATACGCTCCAGCCGACGGCTTGCGAAGCGCTCCCTGCGCTCTTCAGCGTCGGTCCTTTACATAGATCACACGCGGCTGTGTCTGTCCCCCAACCCCTAACTGAACGTTGCACTCCACGGTGCAGATCCTGCCGCCGGCTCCAGGCAGGTGAACCCCTGTGCCCATGTGCGGCCAACTGCCAGCGGGGAGCCTGGTATACGAAGACGTGCCGTGAGCACAGAGCCGAGCATCACATTCGCCTCCTGTGAGAACTGGCTCCGGGAAGGTTCGGTCTCGTGAAAATGGCCGGAAGGTAAATACGTAAGACTCACAAATGCAACGGAATCAGAAATGGCCTCCTAAGCTGGAGGAACCATGGCGGGTTTTTCCTCTAGTCACTCAGCTCATTAAAAACCACCAGCACTTCTGTATCCCCCAGCCCACGGAAGGGTCCTAGAATGATTTAGCAACTGGGTGGCCAGCTTAAATGTCAGAGCAAGGCTGTAGGCGCTCCTAGGCAGCACCAGCTACGCTCTTGCAAACACACGCCGGGGACAGGCCCGGCCGGAGAAACCTAACGGCCACCGAAGCCAAAAAGGGACCCTACTAACGTTATTATCCAGTGGGAGCCAGGGCTGGCCTTACCATGAGGCAAACTGAGGCGGCCGCCTCAGGTGCCAGACTGTGGGGAGGGAGGAGGGGCGCCACTAGGCCCCAGAGAATTGAGACCTTTCAAAGTTTTGGCCCAAGCGAGGGGGACGTCATTTGAACTCCCTGCCTCAGATGCCAAAATGTTGTGGGCCAGCCCTGGTGGGAGAAAGCACACACCTCAGGATCAGGCCCATCGTCACCAGAGACAGACCCCATCAACTCCAGATGGGGCCTGTGCTTGGTCCTGCCGTGAGGGCAGGGGACTGGAGATGATGTAAAATACAGGAGCCCTGAGAAGATACTGACTCCTTATTTTACCCATGCTTTTACACTCAGTGTGTGTGTGTGTGTGTGTGTGTGCGCGCGCGCCCCTCCTCTTGAGATGTTTTAGCAGGTTTTATTCCCCCTCCCCCCGGGGTCCTGTATTTTACTTTTGTGTTTATTTACTTATTTATTTATTGTGTTTAAAAAAAAAATTTGTAAGCTGCCTCGAATGTTTTAAATAGATGGCCAGGGCAAAAAATATTATAACTAACTAACTACTTTGTCTACTCCGTTGGGACTGTGTAGTGCCCTTGCCTGCCAAAGCTCCGGACTTCGAAGGGTGTTTGCCCAAAGGGCTGTTCTCTGACATAACATTTCCTTTTTGGCCCCAAACAAACAACTGCATTCGTGTGAAATCACAGATTCCTAGAATGGGAAGGGACCTCGAGAGGTCATCAAGCCCAGTCCCCTGCCCTGACAGCAGGACCAAGCACCGTCTAGATTAGGGTTACTCAACATGGGGCTCGCGGTGCGGTGTGGGTTTACGCAGGGCTCAACACACGGCCTGCGGGTGGGAGCCAAAACAAAAAAGGAGTCAATATAATGGTTTTCCGTTGAGATGTGTTTTAGTAGTTAAATTCCTGGAATATCATTGTTCCTTAAAAGTGCTGTCATATGGATGAAAAATCAGGTAACTATTGCATTTTATTAGTATCAGCAGAACTGACTTAAATGGGGCCTGCGTGTTGTGTCGTCTTACCCTAATCTTTGTATTCATGCCCATCAGTGTGAAAGAATCTATTTGCATATATATTTGCACGTATATGCAACCACAGTTAAGTTGCGGCCTTTGACATGTGCTGAGTATCGTTGTGGCCCCCAGGGCTTCCAAGTTGAGTAGGCTTGGTCTAGATCAGTGTTTCTTAAACTTTGTTCCATGGCAAACAGAACAACAGAATTCAAAATGGCTGCTCTTAATGGGGTAGGCGACTTTTTTTTTTTTTTGCTCAATAACTTTCCTCCTTTATGAGCTGTTCCTCATTAAAAAAAAATATTGTTTGGTGTTCCTTGGTCTTAAAAAGTTTAAGAAAACCTGGTCTAGATCATCCCTGACAGGTGTCTGTCTAATCGGCTCTTAAATCTCTCCGGTGATGGAGATTCCACAACCCCCCTAAGGACACAGGCCTCACTGTGAGCAGGATGTGAATCTGCCCAGGGAGTCTCTATTGGATTTCTAGTCCAACACCTTCACCACTCGGCCACCACAGCCCTATCTTGTGACCCTTTGGTCATGAGATAAATAAATAAACCAGCACTCAGGGAGGCGGAGTGTAACTGAGCTCTGAATGGATCATTGGAAATTTTCCTAATACACGAATGTCAATCAGAGTCCGATTTGCATAATAATCACGTTGGTCCAGTTCTTGCCCGCTTTCCACTATTGCTCAATACGTGACGATTCGGGAGGAATACTCTGAGCCTCACTGCACTTACCCAAGGTTCTCCTGATCAGGTACAGCTGGTCCACATCCGATTTCCCCGGCCACAAGGGGACACCTGACAACAATTCGGCAAAGACGCAGCCGATTGCCCAGACATCCACCGGAGGGCCATATTGAGTATCTCCTACAAGCAGCTCTGGAGAACGGTACCATCTGGTAGCCACATAGTCTGTGTAATAATCACTAGGTCCAGCTAGAGCACGGTCAGGAAAGACAGAAATACATAGAAATCTGGGGTCAGAATGAGGAAGGGAAGCGTAACAAGCGTGTTGCTTATCTCTCGCGGACATTGCTACAGGAACGGTCCCGAAAGTCGCAGCACGGCAGAAACCAACGTGGGTCACTGCACTTAATCAAAACGACTTTTCCCCGAAACTCACTCCCCCGAGAGGGCACTGTGGCCAGTTCTCAGCTCTCAAACCTCAAGGGTTTGTCTAGAGCAGTGTTTCCCAATTGGTGCTTCGTGGAACCCCAGGGTTCCGCAAAGCGAAAGTAAGGGTTCTGCGAGAACGCAGCATTGCCCCGCCCCCTCTTAAAGAGACAGAGTATTTTGCAAGGTTTTTTTTGCTCAACCAGTTCTGGAGAGGCTTTTTTTTTTTTGCTTGCCAAATTTTACTCTGGGAACCTTAGGGGTTCCTTGAAATTATTTTAAGCTGAAAAGGGTTCCGTGGCCAAATAAAATCAGGAAACACTGGTCTAGAGAAATGAGCAAACCAAAGGGTCTCAAGACTGTATTAACTATAGGAAAAGGGAAGCCCTCATTCCCAGGGAAAGAGCCTTTTGTTATCAGGCCCTTCCTGCCAGGGGCGGATAAGAGTGCTGCAGGGCCCAGGGCAGCACCGCGGGGCCCCGGGCAGCGAAATTTTGCGGGGCTCTCCTTTGACACGGCGCATGCGCGGGGCCTCGGGAAGCGTGGGGCCCGGGGCAGCCGCCCCGCTCGCCCTGCCCTAAATCCACCGCTGCTTCCCGCGATAACAAGATTCTGCCCCAAAGAGGTTTTCTGTGGAAACCACCACAAGAGGGTTCTCATGTACATCTGGGCATCCTAGGGGTGTGAACAGGTAACCAGTTACCCAATCGGCATCTCCTTTAATGCAGCCTCGTTTTGCTGGGGGAGGTCTGACAGGAACTGCTTTTACTACAAGGGTTCTGTGGATCGTGTAACTAGCGGAATAAAACTGTCTGAATTTGCTGCATGAGAGAGTATTCTTTGGCATGGGTGATACGGAGGGGAAACTGAGGCAGGGAAAGTCAGGCACGTGCACTTTTTGTGCCAGTCTGCCACAGGAAGGCATTCTAGACACAACTTAAAAAACAACAAAAAGTATGGTGGTCCTCAGAGAGCGTCTTTAACAGAATGTGAATCCAGGTCTCAGACACGCATGCTACAGGTTTTGGACACGCATGCTACACGGAAGAAGTTACCTGCACTTACTTAGTATGCGAGCAAATCCAAAGTCACACAGTTTAATGACCGCGTGCTTCGTGATTAGGATGTTTTCCGGCTTCACGTCCCGATGGATGCACTGGAAACAGAAACAAGGGAGTCAGGAGCAATCTGGACCAGGTTAACACTGCTGCATTCCCACCACTGAGCTCACCACCCTTGATGGGTATTGTGAACCGAACAGAAAATGAAAAGTTTCTTTGACGCTAGCGGAGCATCCCCACCGGGCCCTCCCATAACCCGGCCTTTCACTCCGCCCTGGGGACAAAGACATGATGCATGTCCGCAATTTCAGCAGCATAGTTCTGCATTGCTCCGACAACCCCCATTCGACTCCAGTGGCCCAGTGGGAAATAATGGAGCAGCATGATAGACATTGACGGAGCTCTTTACACGGGCAGGGTTCACGGTGCCGACTGGCACCAAACACAATCCATCAATTTAATGGGGGAGGAAGAGAGAGAAAGAGACAAAACAAACTCGGCAAGCCAACGAGGCAGGCTGCCAAGTTCTCGCAGCTCGGCCTTACGCACTCTACCAGTGGAAACAAAATGTTTGTTCCAAAGAGGTCTCCCTCCCCCTCTTACATCTCGGCAGATAAATAAAAACAAAGCTGATAACCGCTAAATTCGCATAAAGAACCCTCTCCAACATGCAACTCTCCCACCTCTGCTCCCACCTCTGCCGCCTCGTACACAGCAAGGCCCAGGAGTCCTGGGACAATTTTAATTCAGCCTCGAACTACGATCCAGCTCCCAAAAGAACAGCAGGTTTGCTGGTCCCTTACGGTGTGTCTACACTGCACGCTTATTCGGAATAAGCTATTCCAGAAGAAATATTCCCAAACAGCTTATTTTGAAATAGCATGTCTACACTACAGGGAAGCCTCAAAATCAGTCCAAAGCAGGCCCCTCTAATATGGACATGCTACCTCGATTTAGAGCCCCAGGAGGCACTGGGGAGTAATTCCTTTGCATGGCTCTGGGGAGGAGCTATTTCGAAATAGAGCACTGGAGCGTCCACACTACTTCTATTCCGGAAGTGGCGTTATTCCTCATAAAATGAGCCTTATGGGAGTTGGAATAAGCTGTCCGTTATTTTGTATTCATTTCGAAATAACGGAATTGCTGTACAGACGTTCCCATTGTTCTTTTGGATCAACGACCATTATTCTGAAATAACGCTGCCGTGCAGACGCACCCTTAGAGATTGTAGCACAGGTGACTTTTGTAACTTTTCAGTAGGGACCTGATCCAACAGGTTATGATTCTAGGTTGTATCAACAGGTGTGTTGTAAGCAAAACTCGTGAAGTCATTCTGCCGCTCTATTCTGCACTAGTTAGGCCTCAGCTGGAGTACTGTGTCCAGTTCTGGGCGCCACATTTCAAGAAAGATGTGGAGAAATTGGAAAGGGTACAGAGAAGAGCGACAAGAATGATTAAAGGTCTAGAGAACATGACCTATGAAGCCAGGCTTCATGAACTGGGCTTGTTTAGTTTGGAAAAAAGAAGATTAAGGGGGGACATGATAGCGGTTTTCAAATATCTAAAAGGGTGTCACAAGGAGGAAGGCGAAAATTTGTTCCTCTTGGTTTCTGAGGACAGGACAAGGAGTAATGGGCTTAAAGTGCAGCAGGGGAGGTTTAGATTGGACATTAGGAAAAAATTCCTAACTGTCAGGGTGGTCAAATATTGGAATAAATTGCCAAGGGAGGTGGTGGAATCTCCCTCTCTGGAGATATTTAAGAACAGGTTAGATAGACATCTGTCAGGGATGGTGTAGACGGAGCTTGATCCTGCCTTGAGGGCGGGGGGCTGGACTCGATGACCTCTCGAGGTCCCTTCCAGTCCTATGATTCTATGATTCTATGATTGAACACCCGCTACAGTCAGGAAAAAGTGTCAATGAATCCAGTAGAATCAGACCTTGAATTACTAGCGATCGGGTCTGTTCTCTGCCGCGCTGGCTGCGTTTGGTGACAATTCTCACAGAAGGACACACCACTACAAGCTATTCTTAAGGCAGGAAGCTCACCTGAAGTCATTACAATAAATCACTGACCATGAACCTCAGGGATCTAACTAATGAATAAAATAATCAGGTGCTTGTAGCAACATTGAAGATGGTGGAGGGGGAGGCCTTCTTGACGCCCCTGCATAAAGTATCCCAGACCGGGGAGACTGTAACAAGAGCTGTACCCGCTTCAACGCCACACGGCGACACACGGCGCTGGTGTTTACGGGACTTACGTTGTGTTTGTGGCAAAAGTTTACCGCTTGGAGAGTCTGCCACGTTATGCTCTTCACGAGATGCTCTGGGACCCTATTTTTAAAAAAAGCACCAGGAATAACATTTATTTTTTCAATGACATTAGGCGCAAGGAGGAGAACAAAGTTAAACTCCAAGTAGGGTTGCCAGGTATCCGGTTTTTGCCAGACAGTTCGGTATTTTGGCCTTCCATCTGATAAAAAAACAACAGAGAATACCGGACAAGTAAAATGTCTGGTATTTTCTGTTTTCCTTGGATGAAAGGCCGGCGGCGTCTGTGAGGGCGGCGGAGTGAGGAGCGCGGTAATTTAAAGGCGTAGTGGCCTTTTTTTTCCTCAAAAAGATGGCCGCCGGCATCTGCGAGGGCAGAGGGGGAGTGAGGAGCGTGGTAATTTAAAGGTGCAGTGGCCTTTTTTTCCCCCCCTCAAAAAGATGGCCGCCAGAGTCTGTGAGGGCAGGGAGAGCGAGGAGCGCAGTAATTTAAAGGTGCAGCAAACTCTTTTCTCTCTCTCTTTTTTTTTTTTTGCTTAACAAGTTTGGTCTCCTTCCCCCCCCCCACCCCACCCCCCAATTAATTTTTTTTTGCCAGTTCGGGATTTTTTGTGAAGGTATCTGGCAACCCTACCTCCAAGGACAACAAACCGGAATGCCAGCGATATCGGGATGTACAGACCTCACAACACAACACGCTAGGACCATTTCCCCGCCCCCCCCCAGACAAGTTCAAAGAAGCACATTCACTCCTCTGCCTCCCTGCTCTGTAAATACAGGAACCTGGAGAAACGTCCACCCAGGTTACTGACAATAGAAGCTTTTCTCTCTGCTCCCGTCTGCTCTTCCCCCATTTTTATGCTGCAGCCAGAAACTCCGTTTGGGGTTTCACAGAGACCCTTTGGGTGTGTGAACCTCTCTTCTAAGGCAACGCTAAGCCTGTAGCAGCCTCAAGGCCCATCCTGAAGGCCCCTATGTACTTTCCGGCACTACCCCAAGCGCTGACCCAACTCACGCAAGCACCAAAGGTCAGTTTACAATGACAAGACGCGAAGATTTACACCAGCTGAGCCCCATCCAAGGTTTTTGGTGCCATTCATATCTTGCTGAGATTGCGTCTGCTCCCTGGCAACCAAGCATCGGGTTGCTGGCACCTCCTGTCCTGCAGCTAAGTCTCATCAGTCACGTCTCCTGCACCGCTAACTCTTCCGCCATCCTGCAAACAATGCCCATGGCCGGTCTCCACCGGCTCGCCCCTGCCGGCACTGGAGACAGTGAGGCAAAGCACAACACTGAGGCCAGCTCTGACGCGTGACACGGCTGGAGCAGTAGCTCAGCCACCCCACGAGAGAAAGCCGAGCACAGGAGAGGAAGGGCTTGCTCTGTTCCCTCCCAGCTATTTCACGTCAATGCCTAACCAACGTTTGAGAGAGAGGACATCTTTGTTAAACCTCAACCTCCAGCACCCACATCCCCATCGTTATGGGGCGGTACAGTTAGTGCAGGTTGGACCTCCCTGGTCCGGCACCCTTGGGACCTGACCCGTCCCGGATAAGGGAGTGTGCCAGACCAGGGAGGTAATTTCTGGCCACACTGCTGCTGCCAGCCCCGGCCCGACCGGCGGCCTTCCCCCTCTCGCTGGCCCTGCCGACCTGCCGGGCAGTCCCTCCGCCTCCAGGCATGCCCCAGCGCCCAACAGCCCCACTGCCTCTCTGTGCACCAGGCTCCCGCTCAGCACCCAGCTCTTGCTGCCGCACCAGTTGCCCCGCAACCTCTGCGTGCCCGGCTCCTGCTGCCCTAAAAGCCCTCTTGCCCTGCCAGCTGCAGGGCTCCCCTGCGCTAGCTCTCCACATGTGGCCAGACCAGAGAGTCCCAGTTCAGAGAGTTTCAACCTGTAATACATAATCCTCAGGCACTGAGAAGTGCTTTTTTTTTATAATGGAGATTGCCTATCTCCTAGGTCTGGAAGGGACCTTGAAAGGTCATTGAGTTCAGTCCTCTGCCTTCACAGCGGGACCAAGACCCATCCCTGACAAATTTTTGCCCCAAATGGTCTCTGCAAGGATTGAACTCACAACCCTGGGTTTAGCAGGCCAGTGCTCAAACCACTGGCAGGGCAGAGCTCATAGTCCGGAGGTTTCCAA
Source organism: Pelodiscus sinensis (assembly GCF_052426305.1). Classification (NCBI taxonomy): domain Eukaryota; kingdom Metazoa; phylum Chordata; order Testudines; family Trionychidae; genus Pelodiscus; species Pelodiscus sinensis. The sequence goes on from NC_143056.1 coordinate 6,091,915, forward strand.
GGCCCAGCACAAATGTTTTCTGCCTTTTTTAAATCCCTTCTAAAGTTGCTAGAAAAGGGGAACAGTCCCATTTGAGCACCCATTCTGGACACGTCACTTTTATGGCTCTCCTGCCAATCCAGGCCTAGAGTCCAGCTCAGGAAATGGTCCGGGGAGGACGTTACGTCCAGCGCTGCCGGCTGACAGCAGCCCAATCTGGCCCCAGGTTCAAAGCTGGCCAAGTTATAAATAACGTTACTTCCCCGGGGAACGCCAGGCAGTCTTATTGAGAAGCAGCCCTGCGCGGCCAGCCTGCCATGGGACAGTCCGGGGTGAGATGTTGCTCTTTCATTCTTGTTTCCATCTGCGTAAACCCTTCGCTCTTACAAACAGCTGGTCCCTTTATACTCCTGCTGTAGGGCAACTGAAACTTCAGTCCAAAGTCCTGGAAACATCCATAAAACGTCCTTTCAAGCGAGCGCAGCAGTGACAAATAATCTCATTCATTTGAGTGCTGGCCGGTTTGTAAAGCATTGCATTGTTCTTGATGCTCTGTGGACTCAAGAGTTACAGGGCAGGAGGAACCTAATAAATCAACCAGGCTGCCTCCGGGATATCACTCAGCTCTTACACGTCACCCCGTTACCCCTGGATTGAGACCAGTAACTTGCTGGGCTAATGCCGGTCGTCCGGAACGGCACCTGGCCATGACTTGAGACCCTAAGGGACGGAGAATCCACCACCTCCTTTGGTAGCTTGTTCCAAGAGTTAATCACCCTCGCGGACCAATCTCTGTGCCTTATTTCCAGTTGTTTAGATTTAATATCCAGCCCCCGGATGCTGCTCTGCCTTGCTCTGTGAGGATAAGGGGTACAGGGTATTTTCTCCCCGGGAAGGCACGGATACATTCTAATCAAGTTTTCAAAAATCGTCCACTCAGAGTGGCACGGACCAAGATTGTTCTAAAATAAAACATCCGATCTATTTCGCCTACAGCAAGCTTAATACAGATTGAACCTCTCTAATCCAGAACGCTCTAGTCCGGCACTCTCTGGTCTGACAACATCCGTGGTCTGGAATGATTTCGGTTTGCTGGATGTCCACTTTTCATGAGTGTGGCCAAGTTTCCGGCGGCTTCATACAGTTTGTTTACAGCCGCCAGTCCTGGCGCTCCGTGCTCTGTGCTGTTCTTTAGCTCTCGTGTTCCCCTAAAAGTCTTCTAAGAGCCCAGTGAGCAGTGGCACTGCTGCTCGACAATATTGACCGCCTGTGGTCCGGCAAATTCTCTGCTCAAATCACTGCTCCATCTCCTTTCGGTAATCCGAACAGACTCGGCTCCACGTCCGTCACTGCACGGCCTTTTGGTCCCGCTTTCCAGTCATCTCTGTGGCTCCCTCTCCAGTCGCTCGAGATCCTTCCAAAGACGAGGATTCCAGAACTGGCCACCGTGTTCTAGTGTCGGTCTCAGGCGCAGAGGAGACATCCCCCTTCCCTGTCCCAACTCACTACTCCCGTTAGGGCTCATGGGACGTGTAGGGCACATTCTGCCACATCGCTGTGCACGGAGCTCACCAGCTGCTGCCCATCTGCTAGGACCCTAAATCCAGAGTCCCTGCTTCACACGACCGTCCTCCGTTCTGTAGGCAGGGCCTGCGTTCCTTATCCTGAGATGTACGAGCTGGCACTCGGCTGGATGACAAAGCCTATCTTATTGAGCCATCCGGACCACTCCGCGTAACCGCCCTGTCGCTGCTTTATTCTGCCAGCCCGCGTGTCACCCGCAAACTTCATCCGCAGCGGCTTTATATTTACTTGCTGCTCACCGATTCAAATGGTGAAGAGTCAGGCTAGAACCAACCCTTGCAGATCCCCGCTAGCGACGCCCCCATCGATGGTAATTCACCATCGTCAACTCCCTTGTGAGCAATGTCAGCCAGCCAGTTCTTAATCCATTTACAATGTGCTTTGCGGTGATGGGTCGGTGCTCGTTTTTTTTTTTAATCAGAACCCTGCGTGGGCCTAAGTCAAGTCTTAGCAACGTTTAAGTCTATGACGTTTACGTTTTTACTTTTACCGCTCAAACCTGCAACCTTTTGAAAGGAGGAAATCAGGTTTGACAAGACCTATTTTCAATAAAACCATGTTGACGGGTATTAATTATCGTCCTACCCTTTAACTCAGGGGTGGGGAACGTAGGGCCCAAGGGCAGGATGCAGCCCCTGGCTTGCCTGAATCTGGCCCCTGCAGTTCTCACGAGCCAGCATGACTGGGGCGGGGAGTGGGGGGGGAGGGGGGGGAAGAGCCCAGCCCAGCAGGGGGGGAAGGGCCAGGCAAGAGGGAGATTTCAGGGGACCCAGCGGAGGTGAAGCTAAGCACAGTCACCCAGGCAGATGCTGAGTTGATCACAGGTGCTGGAGTCAACACAGCCTTGGGCAGCAAGGCCCTGCAGTGACCTCACACACGCAGCAGGGGGCAGGCTTCCCCACAGCTGTGCTCGAACCCAGACCCAGAACACCCACCGGGAGGGGGGGGGGGGAAGAGAGAATTTGAGGCCAATGCTCCCTCAGCATCAGACTGGCTGGCAATCCAGGCCGGATGGGGTCATTACTTCTCAGCAGTGTGGCCAGAGGGCCCCATCCCATGGGGGACTCACAGAATCAGGAAGGTGGCTAGAAAGCTGGGTGTTACCGAGTGGCTGATGGGAACCCATCAGGTCGGAAGCCAGCAGCTGCTGCCTTTCCTAAGCCCCCAGAGGTGGATTTCATTGCTACTCACAGGCAATTGTGACTCCCCCCCCCCCACGCCCAGGGCTGCCTCCTGCTCTTCAGACTCATTAGGTCTCTCTAGCCCAGTGTTTCTTAAACTTTTTAAGACCGAGGAACACCCAACAATTTTTTTTAAAATGAGGAACACACCAAGGATTTTTTGTTAAGCGCAAAAAAAAAAAAAAAAAAAAAAAAGGTGGGGGGTTGCCTGCCGCTTTAAGGCGGCCATTTTGAACACAGTTTAAGAAACACTATTCTAGCCCTTTTCCCGCTCCAGTGTGCTCCTGCCATGCAGGCCAGCCATTACTCTGAATGCCTGGGCTGAGCCACACAATCTCCTTGGTGAGCAGCTCCCAGGCCCTTGGGCATTTCTTTCCAACCGCCTCCCTAAGCCCCAGTAACCAAGGGTCACGTGCACACTGCCAGGCAGCCCCAACACCCCACCCCCCAACTGAGATTAACGAGGCCCTCCCGAGCAGGCAGCGACTCCCGCCAACTCTCCCAACCCCCACCCCGGCCCGGGCGGTGGCTACTCACCCCCGCGGGTGCTTGTCCAGCTCGTGCAGCACCGTGCGGTCGCAGTACTCGAAGACCAAGTGCAGCTTCCGCTTCCTCCGGAAGACTTCCAGCAGGTTGACCAGGTTGGGGTGCTTCAACTGCTGTGAAGGCAACAGCGGAGCAGCCTCGTGAGCAAGGCAGCCCCGCCGGCCCCGCAGCTTGGAGCTGCAGAGCGAGGCGGGCGGGGGAAGGAAAAGGAAAGTGTTTGTGGGATGGAAAGTTCTGGGTCTCTGGAGCAAAGAATGTTTCTTACACAAAGACACCTTGAATCAGCCAGCTTGCCCAGTAGGGGGACCAACAGCGCCACCCGCAGGGACAAAAGAGGCTAGTGGGTGGCAGGGATGTTAGATTTCGTTTCATCAACTAATCGACTAGTCGATGGATTTTTCCGTCAACTAGTCGATTTGTCGGTAAGCGAGGGAGCCACCGCAGGGTTAGCTCCTGTCCTGGGAGCGATCTCCGCTGTGGCTCAGCTCTTAACACATTTAAAAGGCTGAAGCGCAGCAAGGGGGGACCCAACACGAGCCGGGACAGCCGATTCCCATGCCAGCTCTGACGCCATTTAAAAAGCAGAGGCACAGTGTCTGGGACTGGGTGCAAGCCGAGAATCAGCTGATTCCTGGCTCGCACCCGGTCCCCTCTACCCCCTGCGGAGATGGTGCGGGGGAGAACCTCTGATAGAGGCAGCGAGGGGGCGCAGAAGCAGCTAGTTGAGGGACTAGTTGACTATCTGATAAGCTTTTGCTTATCGGATAGTCAACTAGTTGCTTACATCCCTAGGGGTTAGTTATTTCACAGACAATGGCAGGGGGGCACAGATAAACTTGGCTTAAGCAGACAGCTACTAGAGAAGATGCTGGGAGGCAAAAAACCCACCACCAATTTCTACCCATCCCAGGTATTTCAGTATCACCCACCACATATGCCTGTAGCCTCCGACTGTACCGCAGTGGAAGCAGAGACAATGGCCTGGAAATACAAACAATAAGACCTTCTAGCTGCTGGGGGAAAAAAAACGTTTTATAGAAGATAGGCCACTCCATGGGCCTAAGACATTACGAATCACACCCGATGACGCAGCGAAGCCTTCTGCTCCTTGCTCTGCTAATTGCCTGGCTCGGCTTCGGAGGGTTTCCCGAGGAAATGAGGTTTTGGGGTTGGTTTTCTTGAAGCAATTCCCAAGCCGAGTCTCGCTTGGTATCATGGGCATCCTTACCAAAGAACTGGAGACCCAGGTTCCTGAAGGTCTGGCACCTCTGGGCCTTGTAGGCTGCCATATGAAATTGCTGTTCCATTTCTTTGACAAAGTTTGGTTTTCATTTTGGGTGGGGTTGTTTTTTTTTTAAGCAAGGGACATGGAATAAGTAACTGGCAAAGGAAGAGAAGCAGCGCTGGACCCAGAGGACCCTTAGGCCATTGGGTAATTTTCGTCAGATGAGGACTGCCACTGTCTGCAGGGAGATTCCTCCTGCGCTGGCAAAGACAGGCATCCCTGCGGTTTGTGCTGGACCGAGCTTTAGAATCAACAAGGAACGTTAGCAGGAAACTGACAACCAGGCCTCTCCACGGTGCTGTACTGGGCCAGCTTGAAATACGTGGCCAAACAATTCGGAAAAGGGAACGAGCAGCAAGATAGTAGAGAACAATTATTTCAATTAGCCAGCACGGGAGGAGACTGTAAGGAACTTCAGAAGGGTCTAAGTTGTGCCTCAACCTTTTTTTTAATCAAGTACCCTTTTAAAAAAATTATAAATACCCACAGACCCTACAGTTTTCAGACACACAAATCTTGTTTCTACTGTTTCAACACGTTAGTTTCAACAACTTAATTGTAGTTGGGTGGGCGATAACATTGTTGGGTGTAAAAAGTACAAAAATAATCAAGCGCTGGAAAACTTAACACAAAAATTCAGTTCTCAAAATGCCAGGTGTGCTGATGTGCCCCCCAGATTTCTCTCGAATACCCCTAAGGGTCCTTGTCCTGCTGGTTGAGATACACTGCGCTAGGCTGACTAGACGAATCCACTCATACGAGTGAGAATCGTTCTTCCCAATGTGAGAGATTTTATGTACCCATGCAGGTGAAAAGCCTCCCCCCGAGTACCAGGGTGAGATTGCTCATTTCCTCTCCCAAAGGATCGAGCCTCCTTAGAAAAGGTCCACAGGAAACGCCACGAAAGGACTGTGTGAGGAGCAGTGGGGCAGATTGGGGCTGGTCAGGTAACAGGCAGCGGCAGGGGTGGCAAGGCAGAGGAATCAGAGGCGATGATAATCAGTGCCGGTTATTTGGGAGCTCCTGGTCACCTACAGCAGTGCGTCTCAACCTTTTTTATAAGGTACCCCCTTGAAAAAAATTATAAGTCCCCCCAGTACCTACAGTTTTCAGACACACACATTTCTTTTCTACCATCGCAACACATCTGTTTAAACAACTTAATCGCAGCCGGGTGGGCGATGAAATTTTTGGGTGGAAAAACTACAAAAATAATAAAGTGCTGGAAAACTTAACACGCAAATTCAGTTTTCTCCAAATTTCACTTGGGTTGACGTACCCCCCCAGAGGTCTCCAGTACCCCTAAGAGTAGTCGTACCACTGGATGAGAAACACTGACCTACAGTAACGCATGAGCCAGGGCCCACCCAAATCCATAGGGGACAGATGTCGCTGAGACCTTCCAGTTTTAAGTGCCCCCAATTTGCATGCGAATATACAGGGCTCGACAAACAATCTACTCGCCCGTGGCGTGTAGATTGCAACCTGGAAGAGCCGGGTTCGGGCGATCTGTGGCTGGCGAGCCCTGCGAATATATATATATATACACGCCTTTTATCAAAACAGAGGCGCACGTGACGCCCCCTGGCCGGCATGTCTGTGCCCCTGGCAAGTGACGGAAACCCGGCTGACTGAAACCATGAGAACCGGAAACAGCCCCTGCCTGGCCGGCCGAAGGAGGCGAGCGGAGGTGAACCACAGCTTGTGAGAATCAATACGGTCAGTGTGTCCCGCAGGCGAGACAAGAGACAGCAGAGGGCAGCGAAAGGCACCTTTTACCCCACAGCTAGCGGTTCTGCAGGCCTTGACACAGCCTCACTCACGGCCAGACGGCTCCCTGCAAGGGCCACCACGATGCAGATGGCGGTGGCTCACGACACGGAAACGCGGGACAGCCGTGGCGAGGCGACACGCCCAGGAGAGAACAAGCAAGCCGGGCTCATGGCTATTTGGAAAGCGAGCCTGACGCTCTCCCAATTGCTTAGCCGCCTGCTGACGAGGTGGGTTTCACAGATGCCCAAATAAACCCATTCGTCTTTAAGCTGCCACTGGGCTCCGCGTGGCTTTTGCCGATGCCGACAGACATGGCGGCGCCCTCTGGGCCTGTCCATGCACCGTCCTCGGGCAGAGCAGTCACGGCGCGCGTTTGGGCTGGCGTGTGAAACCAAACTGAGGCCGTTTTTAATATCAAAAGCCAGCGCTGCAGAGCTTCCATGACTCTCCTCAGCTCTGCAGGCTCCACAGGGGAGGCCGAGGGACGTGGGGGGAAACTCGGCTCGGGTGAGGCCGCACCTGGAGTATTGTGTCCAGTTCTGGGCCCCAGGAGCAGCCCGTGGAAGCAGGCAACCTCGGCAGTTGCCTAGGGCGCCGCATTCAACGGGGCACCCAATGACGACGTCACACCATTGAGGGCTGTGGAGGTGCATTCTGCCTGGGGCGCCAGCTGCCGGCAGCTCACCTCAAGCCGCTACTGCTGGGCCTCCCCGCTATAGAAAAGATGTGGACGCATTGGAGAGGGTCCAGCGGAGGGCAACCAAAACGATTAGGGGGCTGGAGCACATGATCTACGAGGAGAGGCTGAGGGATTTGGGTCTATTTAGTCTGCAGAAGAGAAGAGTGAGGGGGGATTTGAGAGCAGCCTGCAACTTCCTGAAGGGAGGTTCCAAAGAGGATGGAGAGAGGTTGTTCTCAGTGGTGATGGATGGCAGAACAAGGAGCAATGGGCTCAAGTTACAGTGGGGGAGGTCTAGGTTGGATATTAGGAAAAACTATTTCCCTAGGCGGGTGGGAAGCGCTGGGATGGGTTACCTAGGGAGGGGGTGGAATCTCCATCCCTAGAGGTGTTTAAGTCTTGGCTTGACAAAGCCCTGGCTGGGATGATTGAGGTGGGGTTGGTCCTGCCTTGGGCAGGGAGCTGGACTCGATGACTCCTGAGGTCTCTTCCAGCCCTGGGATTCTAAAGTCCAGCTTGCGAGTGGCATTTTAGCAGGCTGCCACGGAGACCGTTCATTTCCTGCAGAACAATACGGCTCTGGGCAAAGAGCGGTCAGTGCTTAACGGGTCGGGCAGTCCCTCGCCACAACAGAGCACCCAAAGGCCCCGTCAATTTGCCACAGCCTCTCCCAAAGCCCTTGTGAGTTGCAGTCGATGGGGGTCTAGCTATAGAAAGCTGCACTCAGATTCTCAGAGCCATCCCTGGGCGGGGTCAGGCAGCAGCAGCGGGGACTTCTCCCCGCCTAATCCCAACTGGCAGAGCACGACGAGCAGCCCTATGGCACCTTAGGCTTAGAGACTAACCAGTATAGGGGATCAGGAGTACTCCTCTGAGGAAGTGGGTTTTGCCCACAATAGCGCATGAGCCTGCGTATTTGTTAGTCTCTAAGGTGCCACCGGACAACATGTGGCTTATAAAGTTACAGACAAACATGGCCACCCCGCTGAGGCTGCTTAGTACTGTCCGCGGTCACCCGGCGGCACCTTCGTACTGTCCGTGGTCACCCAGCGGCACCTTAGTACTGTCCGTGGTCACCCAGCGGCACCTTAGTACTGTCCGTGGTCACCCGGCGGCACCTTAGTACTGTCCGTGGTCACCCGGCGGCACCTTAGTACTGTCCGCGGTCACCCTGCAGCACCGTCGTACTGTCCGCGGTCACCCTGCGGCACCACAGTACTGTCCGTGGTCACCCGGCGGCACCGTCGTACTGTCCGCGGTCACCCTGCGGCACCACAGTACTGTCCGCGGTCACCCTGCGGCACCACAGTACTGTCCGCGGTCACCCTGCGGCACCACAGTACTGTCCGCGGTCACCCAGCGGCACCTTAGTACTGTCCGTGGTCACCCGGCGGCACCTTTGTACTGTCCGTGGTCACCTGGCGGCACCTTAGTACTGTCCGTGGTCACCCGGTGGCACCTTAGTACTGTCCGTGGTCACCCGGCGGCACCTTCGTACTGTCCGCGGTCACCCGGCGGCACCTTCGTACTGTCCGCGGTCACCCGGTGGCACCTTCGTACTGTCCGTGGTCACCCGGCGGCACCTTAGTACTGTCCACGGTCACCCTGCGGCACCACAGTACTGTCCACGGTCACCCCGTGGCCAGGATAACAGCGTTGGGTTATAGCTACACAGTCCTCTACTGATCGGTTGGGGAAGATGTTCGATTTTTCCTTCTGCGTCTGAGCAACAGTTGCACTGAAGTTTTTCCTCTCCCTCCCCTTGCGATGCTGGCGGGGGGTACCTGGGAGCATCAGTTATTGCTCTCTCGGAAGTCATGTCAATGCTCCTGGATTGCTGCCTGGTGCATCAGGACGTCAGAACGGCCGTACTGGTCAGACCAAACGTCCATCAAGCCCAGCGTCCCGTCTGCCGACAGTGGCCGGCACCAGGTGCCCCAGAGGGAGGGAGCCAAACAGGGAATCCTCACGTGATCTTATCCTGTTGCTCATTCCCAGCCTCTGACACACAGAGGCAGGGACACCCTCCCTTCCCAGCCGTTAAGGGTGATGCTTACCAGGTAACCTGTTAACATCCCTAATTGCTGCCAATGCCGAGTGGCCCCCTTTCATCTCAGTGGGCCGCACGCTTGCCATCACCAATAACTACGGACGTGTTTGTTTGCAACCTGTTTCACTAGCTGCCGTGCGCTCCTCCAAAGGCCCCCGCCCTCCCGAGCTGGATTGGATTAAAGTCACGCCCGCCTCCTACGGTTGGGTAACACGTGCCTTTGAGAGCGCGCTGACTTGAGCCCCTTTGCACTGCCCTGTATCAGCTGACGGCATTTAAAATTCATCCTGCTCGAAACAGTGTTGGGTTTCTATTGTCGCCGCTACTCGTGGTACAAAGACTGACCTGTTTTCACAGTCGTCCCTCTCGTATATTTCAAAGCCATTGCACACAATGGCGCACCTTGACATTCTCTGCGTACTCCCGCAGTCCTTCTGGTCCTCACTACCACCACCCATGAATCGTACAAGCCTTTATCCACGCAATATTTACTCTGCAGAACAGCTCTTTATCGGGGTGCTACTTTCTTCACTGATGAAACCTGTGACCTTAGATAAATAATTTGCTGCCCAAGCCAAGAAATATCCGAACAAACAAACAATCTGTTACTATTTACAAAGAAAATGTCTAAAAGAGGGCAGAGCAGGTCTCCACTTGCTAAATCAACATCACTCCAAACACAGATCTTTCGGTGCTGACTGGCAGGTCGTTGGGTTCTTGACTGTTATGGGCGTGGGGAAGGCACATTTATCATCCATGCTTCCGACAAGTCGCTTCTTGCTTCTAAATCTTAGTATTCTCATCTCCATGCAGTTTGTTCGGAAGAATTATGCATCTAAACAGAGAGAACTGCAGTGCCCGGTTTGCTCCTAGCAGGGCAACAAACCCATATTCCCCATCAATCCAGATCTTGCCCCAATGGAGCTTTTTTCCTCAAACGATTCTGGAGTCACTACCCCGACTCTCAACAGGGATCCAATCCTACTCCAGCTGAAACAAATGAGTCTACCACCACCGACTGTGATGAAGATTGTTGCATCAAGACCCCACAGATGAATATAAAAACACGTAATAAAATACCCAAATGCAACATGGTTTGTAATGAGCCAAGCTTTGGGGACATTTTCCGAACGATGGTGACACACTGCAATCTTATACGTACAACGAGAGGAACATTACTGGGTTGCCAACAAGCAAATTAAGATAATGGAAAAGAACACTGATAGCAGATAATGGTCTCCTACTACTCCATAAATGCCACACAGAAAGTGGAGCCTGGGAAAAATGCCAGGAGGAAACCAGAGACTGGGGAAACTGTTAATACGGGGAAAGAAACTCCTAACCCACTGGTCTTTAAATAATGTTAATTTTTAAAAAGACGCTTCCTTGAATAATTCATTGTTTTCAAGGCAGGCTTTTTGGATGAAAAGTTCCCAAATTCTTGACTTTCCGCTTATCTAAAGTCAGCGATCCTGAATGCCTATTTTCAGCCTTAGATGTCCTAAGATGTTTTCTTGTCTGAGAGTTTGCCTAGGCTGGTATTTTTCAATATGCATCACATTTAAGTGTATTGCTTCCGATGGATCCACGCCCTGCTTGAAAGTACTATTGTATTGTACTGGGAAACATGCAGCGGTAAATAAACCTGATTAACTGACATACACGACTGTAACATGCCCGGAGGGGTTCCCTAGAGCAGGATCAAACGGGGCATCACGTTTCTCCCCCAAAGACCTGAGGAGCAGACGCTACAAGGCCTCGTCTCGCTCCCTCCTTAAGGAGGGAACAGGAGTTGCTAGGCATCTCCAAACTAAGGGCCTGGGCAGTGCTAGCCCTTATGCAAAGGAGCGATTTCAAACCCGAGGGGAAGCGGAACGTGACGTACACGGGCAGGTCGGCAGGACCAAGGCTCGAGACAGCAGTACTTCCACAACTGATGCGGCCGAGGGGGCTTTTCTGCACCCCCCGTCCACCCAGCGGGCACCTCCGGAGATCGCTGCTACTCCAGGAGACACCCCGGAGGGGGAAAGGAAGGGTGTTCCTGGGGCTGCTGCTGGCCAGTCTGTGCAACTCCATCATGTGTACACGCGCTCGCGGCCAAAAGGCTGGCTTCCTCTCCAACGGGCGCACTGGCCGCAGAGGCTCTTGCTCCACACGAGTAAGCGCAGCCCAACGTGGCCTCCTAGGCAGGCCGTTGGATGGTCTTACACGGCCAGGGCAGCCCAGAGACACGTTCCAGTAGCAGAAGGAACCGAAGCGGCTTTGGGCCACGCCAGTCGTTCGGACCAGTTCAGTTCACACGGTTGGACTGAGACGACTCCTTCTTCCCACCCCCCATCAGGCTCAAGTTTCTCAGGCGCCCAGGTCTTAGCTCTCCGACCTTTCCTAGCATCAGCCAGACTGCGCGTTTCCCTCCAGCCCACAACGGCTCATAGAGAACCAGGAGCGCGGGAACCCACTCCCGCTGCCTCGATTGCATGGCCAATGCTAGCCCAAAGGTCCTCCCAGAAATCGACCCCCCACACTCCGCGTACAGAGCTCAGCTCTCTGTCGGGGGAGCGGGGGGCTCCGCTGGTTCACCCCCTTTCAAGGCTGCTTGGCAAAAATGAATTTTTGGAACACGAAAGCCATTTTGTATTCAAGAGCAACGCAACCCTCATTGAAAGCGGGGGTGGGGAGCCTGTTTCGGGGCGGGGCCGCTGACCCATTGGAGGCTGCACACAAGTGAGAAGCAAAAAACCCCCCAAACCTTCACCGACGTGGTTCCCGACGGAGACGGAGAAAGACCCTCCCCACACACACCAGGGCCTGGGGGCGGGGGGCAGCCTGGTAGATTTCGTGTGCTCCAGCCCTGTGGGGGGGTGGCTGAGCTCTCAGCGCAGCTTCCCGATGCTGAGCCTCAGGGGCCGGATCCAGGCGAGCCGGGGGCCCCTGGAGTCTGAGGTTCCCCAACTCCGAGCTAGAGCCACAGGGGCCCGGTACTTGTTAGATAAGGACTGTACAAGGGAAAAAGGCTCCTGCTCTTTTCTCCCCCAACCCAGCCCAGCTCGGTTGGGATGTTTACACGGAGCAGTTATAACCCCCCCCCCAATACCAGTCAACGGGGACTGCTCCGGGGGCTGCCCCCCAGGGCCCCGCAGCCGGGGGGCGCAAGGGCCGGTGCTGGTCAGTGCCCAAGGCCCGTCTGGAAGCGGGGAGAAGCGGCTCGGGCCCCTGCCCTGCTGCGCGCAGCAAGGGAAACGCGCGCTCGATTTTCAGCGCCCGGGCGCAGCGGGCAGCGCCCCCCAGCCCCCCCGGGGCGGGATCCCCCGGGCTCTGCCTCTAGCGCCTGGGCCAGGCGGGGGGCCCGTTACCTTCAGCATCCGGATCTCCCGCAGGGCGATTTTCCTGATCACCGGGTCGTCCTCCGACTCCAGGAACTTCTTGATGGCCACGATCTGGCCGGAGTCGCGGCTGCGGCACTTGAACACCACCCCGTAGGAGCCCTCGCCCACCCGGCCCAGCTTCTCGTAGCGCTCCATGGCCCGGGGGGGGGGGACCAGCCCGCCCCGCCGGGCCCCAGCGCGGTGTCCCCGGCCGCGCACTGCCCGCTGAGCGGGGCGCGCAACCTGCGCCCGATCGCCCCCAGCAGCCCCCGCCCCGAAGCCGGCCCCGCTGGGTCCTCCCCGCCGCTTTCCACGCCCCCCAGCCCCGCCCAACGGATCGACACCCAGCCTGGCCCTTTTTGTGAAACGCGGCTAGCCCCTTGGCGCCAGGAGCATCCTGCGGCGGGGCGTTCCGCCGGTCCCCGGCCGGCTCTCGCCCGCTCCCTTTTTAAAACTCTCACCCCTTTTCGCTGGCACGGAAACGCCCCTGGGGCGGGCAGAGAGCAGTTCCCAGCCCTGGGGCCATAGCCACCAGCTGTCTCCACCCACTGCCCCACTCATCCCACCCCAGCTGTTTCCACAGCATTTGGGAGCAGCCCCCCCCATGCTCTAAAAAGAGCCGTGTAGACAGAACGCTGGAGGCGGGGGAGGGGAGCCAGGAGGCTGGCTCCAGCCACTATTAGAACAGGACTGGGCAAGATGTGGCCCAGGGGCTGGATCGGCCCACAGACCGCGGCTGGCCGCTTTCTATTTATACCCTGCCGCCCCTGCCCATGCCACCGAATTTCCAGGCGGTGCCTCAGGCAGCAGGATCCTCCCAGTCGCAGAGCTAGCCCAAGAGCCACGACTTGGGTGACTGCCAGGCAAAGCAGTAGTGGCAGGAGTAGGTGCTCGGAGCCCCTTGCTGTGCTTTGAATCCAAAGCCTGGGGCCAGCCAACACTGGGGGAGGCTAGTTCCCCAACCCCGCCCCTTCTGGGGTGGAGCCAGCCCATGACCACACACCAGAAATTCATTAAGTACCCCCCGCCCCCTGCAAAAACGTACAGCCCACCCCTGCATTAGAGACTCCAGCAGACCCAGCGCTGAGAGGTGGGAGCAACATATTAGCCAGACAAGTGTCTCAATGTATTCGAGAGGCATGAACGCAGAAGAGGAAAAGCTCAGGGCGTTCCTGTTCTCATGCCCCGTTGGCCAGTGTTTGGGGAAGAGGCTTCCCGGGCCCTCACCTCCAGCCAAGAAAGCGAGTCCCTACTCCCCCTTCCATAAAGCTGGTGATCAATTGATTGTTCCAAATCAACACACAGCTGGGCTCCGGGCTACCAGCATGGGCAGGGGGCATGCCAAAGAGAATTGAAACATAAAGGGAGTGTGGTTGTAGCCATATTGGATCAAGGATATTAGAGATGCAGGGAGTAAGGTAATATGGGGACAGACGAGCTTTTGAACTTGCACAGGGCTCTCATCTCTGCCTGGCCGCCTCTTTGATGGGTTGCACCTTTCCTCACCCGCTGACTTAGATATCAAGGCCATGGCAGTTGTGTCTTTCCGTTCACAATGCAATTGATCCACTTAATTATCCCCTTTGGGTTTCCTCATCTGCAGGCAACCTTTCAAACACTGTTTGCATTTCAAAGACCTCTAGGCGCGCCTCAGTCTTTTAAGCTGAATCAACAAAACTTGTTCACAAAATAATTAGTATTTGGGCACTTTTCAAAAGGTACCGAGGGTGTTGGCCAACCTTAGTCATTGCTGCTAATTGCACCCTGGGGTATTTTATCCTGATTGAAATGTTAGAAAACATACAAGGTACAGTCAATATTAGACAGACTAGACTGTAGCAACTACAAGTCACATGGGAAGACATGATTTATGGCAAAATGATGTGTGCTGCACGGCTCTTCTACAGCTATACCTTTTTTCCTGCTGTTTTAAAGCATGCCATGCTAACAACTATGTCCTACTTCTACTACAGTTAGAATAACTGTGATTACTTTAAAGCCACTGCAGTTGTACCACTACAGAATTCTGACAACCCAGCCACGCTGACATCAGGGGTTAGGATCCACTTTACTACACTCAGGGTATGAAATTTGGCAGAGCCCTGAGAGCTGTAGCTTAGCGGATCTAATTTTCAGGTATAGACCCAGCCTTAGTAGTAAACCCCTTTTGCATACAGCAAAAGTCATTTCTAGTGCAGAAAATATAGCTACAAGTTTTTGACTTATACCTCAGCAAGCACGTACAAGGACATTCGGACACCATCTGTTAAGACCTTTCAATTGAAAAGTCAGCCCAAAAGGAACTTAACACATGAATCCCCTGTCAAACACATATACAGCTGGAAAAAATATCTGCAGAAACAAAATTTTTGCATCTAGTTTGCTTTGCCATTTGGGATTCTGTTAAAAATCTCAATAGCCACAGACATTTCGTACATTTAGTTACTGGATGACAGAACCACCTCCTATTCCGGACCTAGATAAGGCTACTGTAGCCCAGTGGTTCTCAGTGACTAGTCCATGGCCTGGCGCCAGTCTCCTGAGATTTTCCTGACACCTTTTAGGAAAAAAATCAGCCAGCTCCTGGTATCCAAAACACTGCTTTTGAAAACACAGCAATGGACTTTTATCATGTGAGATAAACTCCTTCCCAACTCTTCACAAATACAAACTTGTCTATTAATCTTATAATATTTCTGATACAATTAGCCACATTGTTTCAACATTAACCTTTCAGTGTACTGTTCGGGAATTACGTGGAAGGTCTTTATAAACATCAATACAATTTCTGAACTAAAAGTAGCGACTTGATTTACCCGTCAAATCAATGCTACAAGATTAGGTTTGAATGACAATTTTTACATGGACAAAGCGTTTACATGTATGCAGTTTGGTCTTCCCTCCAACAGAGCAGGACAACATGAACTCCAGGTGCACCCAACAACACAACCCACCTAATTTGTCACAGGCGTCAACTACGTCAATTTCAGCAAAACAATAATGATGAATCAAGTCGTTTGATTTCCAAACAGACAACGAGGCTCTTCGTTCTCTCAGTGGTTCAGAGGACATCAAAACCCCTCATGCTTGCCTTAGAATTCGTCACCACGGCTTAGCTTTGTGGCATTGTTACACTTATTCCGTTCTGTTAGTGAAATGAACGGCGAAGGTTCTAACCTATTAATTTAGAAGGTCACAGACTGAATGCTTAACTCTAAGTAACAGCCTCTGCATCATTTTTGCTTACCTCACAGCTAGCATGTTATTCTGGGTAGACACACCCCTTAGGCAGGATATGATCAGCAGTCATGTGTGGAAGTGTTTAACTGTCCATGGTACCATCAGACTGTTAATTAATGAGCACAGACAACAGGAATCATTGTGACTCTTTAATGGAGGAATAAGGTGAAAATGTGGATGACAAACTAAAAAGGGAGAAGGGGGAAAAGAAGACGTGACCCAAAGCTTTATTATAGAACACCGCTTATCATAGATCTTTATACTACACAGCTGGGAAATACCCATCAAGAAACGACAATTTGACAAGTAACAACGCGAGCAACTATACATACAAAAAGCTTATAAGTATAGTTGCCCTACAGACTCCCCTCTGGAATAGTATAAATAAAATACAGGTTGTGGGCAGTTGGATACATTATTTTCATTCATTAAGGATAAATCCACTTATGCTTCCAATTAACGCCACACAGGTTATCCCCTAATTTATGAAAATAAAGCATGTATATCTTACATATACACTGCCGGTCAATGTCACACGCACGCCCACACGCTAATAATGTTTCAGGTGTCAATATTACGTGCTGTATACACTCTACATCTATTATTTCAGTAAATAAGAAACTCCCTTTTATGGCAACTCTGGAGTCAAAATGAATACAAAATACTTTGTTGTACAAAACTGCAATTATACAGGAACAACATTAGAATATAATCCCCTTCAACAATGCACTACATCTCTACAAGGACAAAGAATAATCAAATCTTTATACAATTGTAAAAAACCTGTAAGCTGCTCTGCAACCTTCTTTTGCTAAAAGTTAGATACATTACACCACTCTAGCAGCAGATTAATAAATAAAGATTAAATAGTCTATTTTACAAAGCCATCCAGAATGGCAGATTTAAAAATGAAAAGCACTGTTGAGCCTTTCACTTTCTATGCAAATCATATTTATTAGGAATAAGACTCAGTATAAAGGGGGACCGGCCAGTACTATATTTATATCGACAGGATACAAGGACACCCCAAAGGAAGTAGATACCTAACCTTTTATGGCACCTTTATTGCATTCGTTTTTTAAAAGGCTGCATTTTCCTAGGATTAACAAATAAAGGACTATTTATCTCATAGCTTTTATTAAGCAAACTTGATATAACCAGCCACACAGTGGCAAGAGACAGAACTAGCCGTTTCCAGCTGCAAAAAGTACAGTATTGATTTCTACCCTACAGACCAGAGAATTAAGATACCAAGAAGAGAAAAAGCAAGTTACAGTCCAGCTTGTATTTGAGTTTCCTTAATGGTTTTTTTTTCCTTATGTGATGGATTCGCTCTCTTGTTATTTGCGTTGGGTTACTGTTGCTTAGTAACTATTTTCATGTCCAGCCAAGATGTAGAGATTGCTGTGTGCAGTTGGGTTTTCTGTCGGCCTACTTTCTAACACTACAACCCTGCAAGTAAACACAAACACACACCAAAAGGGTTAGCTGGAAAACCGAGATCCCAGGGTTTACAATACACACATCAAAGAGCAATAGCTCGCATTGTTCATGGGCTTATAAAGTGACAGAGGTTTGCTGATATTCCTCAAATGTCTCTTTAACCTATGTACGTAGTGTTGTTGTAGCCATCTTGGTCCCAGGATATTCGAGACAAGGTGAGTGAAGTAATATCTGATACTTGGCCAACTTCTGCACTGGAGCTTACACGGGTCTCCAGTGTCTCGGAAAGACACGGGTCTCCAGCTTACTTCGGGTCTCGGAAAGGAAGGCCGTGTCTATATACACAGTGTTGCAGGGGCACAGTGTGTGGGGGAGACAAGCTCTCCTGTCAGCATACAAATACCACCTCTGCGAGCGGCATGCGCTGTCAGCGGGCCTAGAACTCGTAAGAACTGTCTGGCCACATGGCACAAAGACTATACGGCTAATGGGACAAATGTGGATTCAAAAAGCATCTCCCTTGAGCGGGTGGCTCAACTCAGACTGTACCTGTTCCCTGCGCGCGTCTGCTGAAGAGACTCAACTGGATGTTTCAGGGATCGAGATGAAAACCCAGGTGGGTGTGTTAAACAAAACTAGTTACTTAGGTTTGTTGCTGTCTTATTGCTGCCCTCAAGTCCCACAGAAGGAAAGAACATTTTCAAGTTGGTTGTCTCGGGGTACGTCTACACAGCATAGTCATTGTGGTATAACTCACGTTATACTGAAATAACATCGTCCACGTCTACACACAAGCAGGTATTGTGACAATGTCAAAATAATGTTGAGCCGGAGGACTTCTTATTCCGACTCCTGTAACCTTCATTTTATGAGGAGTAAGGGAAGGCGGAGGAAGAGTGCTCTAACTCGGACTTCCTGCTGTGTAGACAGCTCCAAACGCCAAAATAAGCTATTTTGACTTCAGCTATGCAACTGACATCGCTCAAGTGGCGTAGCTTATTTCGGCGTTAGCCCTGCTGTGCAGACGTGCCCCAAGAGATTCGGGAACAGAATTGTGCCCTGATGGGCATGCAGCAACATGACCATCATCTGTGACACGCCGTTGGTTCTCTCTCCTGCTCTCCCGACAGGTATATTGCGTGTGGATTTGTGCGTTCATCTCAGTAAAAGCAACGTCAAAGCAGCACGTCCTACACTTGGATTGGAGGGTGGGGTCAGACTCACTTTGGTTCCAATCACAATCAGTCCTTAATATCGACCAATGGTGGCAGTGTTGAGCAATAAGCATATTGTGCCCCATCTTTCTCCCCTCACACAAGGGCCTGTTCTGGATTGGAGCTGAACTGCAGCTCATTTCCAGCTGATTTATTGAAATGAATCCAAGATGGACGTTCCATCAATATAACTTACCTGTCTGAGCCCAGCAAGTGGAAAACCCTGGTTTCATCCGAAATCTCTTGGGTAACCTGCGAAAGAAATGGATTAGTGGCAAACTCCTTCGTAGTGGTAAAGTAAAATGCATTAATCTGATTTAGAAGAGAAAACAGACAGCCAGGTCCATCAAATGAGGGTTTTAAGTACCAGTTAGTGCAAAAGCTCAGTGATTAGACCTCGCAAGATTAATTTTAAATAGCTTGTAATAGCCCGGATTAGCAAACGGGAAGGCTAGATGATGGACTTTGGAGTAAATCTCTGCAGAGGGATTGCATTTCACCCACCACTGTGCAGCATTAAAGGGATGCTGTCAATTTGATTTTTTTTTAAAGATGGATTTTCATTGCAATTAAATTGTCGGATACAGCACTTCAAATCAGCAGCCTGGATTTGTGCAAAGGGTGAAAGGCAGAAATGTATAAAGGATTTTCTGAACCTTAAGACAGTTAGGTGGATCCAAAAGCAAGACACCTCCTCGCATCATATGCCTTATGTTGGCAACTCAAAGAACTCAAAACATTTCGCTTAAAAAGGGCGTTAAGTAACGGCTTGATCGCAGTTGGGAAGGACCCACCCGGGGAACCAATATTTGATAATGGGCTCTTCGATCGAGCAGAGACAGGTAAGACAATGCAATGGCTGGAAGTTGCAGCTAGACTAATTCAGACGGGAAATAAGGGTGTACCCGTATCTGGGACGGTACTTAACCGTCGGAACAACTTACCGAGGGCCACGATGGGGCCTCTCTCGCTGACAATGCTAACATCAACACTGGAAGCTCTGCTCTAGGAATTCTCTTGGGCCTGTGTTATGCAGGTGGCCAAACTAGCTGATCACAATGGTCCCTTCTGGCCTGGGAATCTAACCGCCAGGGTTGGGCCCAGGCCTCTTCAGTCCCCGGGCACCCTCGTCTGAGGCCTTGTGCGTCTCAGCTCGGTGCGGTGCTTCGAGGAGATGCCCGCATGCACAGCCTGGGGAAAAGCCTGCCTGCGATTTCCCCCCGAGCGATGTCAGAAAATGCATCTCACCACCCAAAACAGTGCCACTGACTATGCACAGACTTTGTTGCTAGGGTAGCAGGGACCCAATCAGCGTCAGCAACCAGGTGAGAGGGGAAAAGGAGTAAAAATAAATTAAATCTGGAGAAAGCAGGGGAGTACGTACTTCGTCTGACTTAAAGCTTTTGCCCTGCATGCCGTGTTTCCAGAAGGCCAGCACGCTGTCTTGAAGGCAAACTGCGGAGAGGAAATACAAAATCAGACCAGTAGGTTGAAATGCCTTCGGTTGTCTCTGATCAGCGCAGCGCTGGGGGCGGCAGTGACGTGGGCTGGGGGCTGCTCTCTGCCCCTCCTACGCCCCAGGCAGGTGGAGGGTGCGCACGGCTCCCCACAGCTGGGGTCCACCAGCTGCTGGCTTGGCTCAGGGGGAGGAGGAGGGGAAGGGGGCAAGGTCCTGTGGTGAATAGTGGACAGGCCAGGCTCATCCACTTTCCAATTCACGTTCCTAGCCCGTGCCAGGGTCCGTGCTGCTGTTTTCACTGCTACTGTGAGTCCTGCCAGCTGGATTACGCTGGTGTGAGCACGTCTACCCAAGCGCAATCTCACCTCCAACTGCCGTGTAGACACCCCTTTGATCAGGGCTGGGCAAAATACGGCCCGGGGCCAGATCCAGCTGGCCAAGCCCATGTGATCTGGCCCCGGCCCACCCTGCCGGGACCCTCAGGCACACAGCTGCTGCGGTTTAAAGCGCAGTCCCTGCAGCTCTTTGCTCCAGAGCGAGGGGGAGGCTTCATGTGATTCCCCCCCCCCCAGCCCAATCCTCAGCTCCTATTGGCTGGAAACAACCAGTCAATAGGAATTGACCTCAGCCAATCTCTCAGCTCCTATTGGCTGAAAACAACCAGCCAATAGGAGCTGAGAGATGGGCCTGGGGATGGGGCAGCACAAGCCTCTTCCCTCTCCGGAGCGAAGAGCCACCTGGAGGGAGCAACCTGAAGTTTCAAGTGATCTGGGGCTGCAGCAGGCAGGGGACCCAGCCTGGCTTTGGGGTGCTGCAGGGCTGCTGGCCGGGACACACGTAGGTAAGTGCCTCCCAGCCAGAGCCTGCCTCTGGCACCCCTGCCCCTCAACTCCCTCCCCCAGGTCACCATCTGCATCCCCCTGCCCCAGGTCACAGCTCCCTCCCAGAACCTGTCCCCCCCTACACTCCTTCTCCAGGCCAGAATCCTCTCCCGCACCCAAATACCCTCCCAGACCCTGACCTCATTCCCCTGCCCCAAGTCACCACCCACATCCTCTGTAGTCTGCACCCCCCTTTCCCCTTCTCCCAGATCACGATTCCCTCCCAGCCTTTGCACCCCCTCCTAGTGCCCTTCCCCCAGGCCAGAATCCTCTCCTGCACCCAGACCCCCTCCCTGACCTACACCCCAATCCCCTGGCCCAGGTCACAACCCCTCCTTCACCCAAACACCCTCTCAGACCTCACACCATCTCCAGCACCCCAGTCCCTTACCCCGTGCGCCCTTCTGCACCCGACCTCCATCCTAGACCCCGCACCTCCTCTGCAGAAAAGTACAGCCCTTGACCACTTTCCAAAATCTTGGATCGCCCCCCCCTGCCAAAAATTCTTGCCCACCCCTGCCTTAGATTCATGTGCACTTCCTGCTCCCTACTTCCTGTCATAACCCAGGAAGAGCTACTAATTCCTATCCCAACCCCTACTTTCTAAACCTGAGGCTCCCCAGAGCCATCCGCAGTGCACTATGCCCCTTAAGCCATTCACCGAACAGCCACCTGCAGAGTGAGCTAGGCAATTAGCGCAAGAGTCCTCCATGAATCGTCCCATCCTGCCGAGTTTCAAAGGAAAGCTGCTGAAGCAGAGTAGCGGTGATAGAGTGTAAAGGGCAGTGTGCACTGACTGCCCGGAAGGAGGGAAACTTTTCTGACCGAGAATTCGACTAGGGATGCAATACTGTAGTCGGTTAAACGATTAACTGATAAGTGGACGCTTATCGGTTAATGCTACTAACCACACACATTCCCTCCACCCCCGTGGCTTTGCCAGTACATTTGTTAGAGGGCTGGCTAACAGCCCGGGCCAGTCCTGGGTCCCAGGAGCGACCCTCACTGTGGCTCTGGTAGGAAAGTATTACTGCAGAGCTACAGCGGGAGGAGCTTCCGGGACCTGGCGCAAGCCGGGACTGAGACCTCCTGCCTGGCTGCTGGCTCTTAAATGACTTTCCCTGCAGAGCCGCAGTGGGGGTAGTTCCTGGGACCTGGTGCATGATGTGGCAGCCAGGCTGCCTGCCCACCGGCTCTTAAAATACTCTTAGTGCAGAGCCGCAGCAGGGGTAGTTGCGGGACCCCAGCACGAGCCGGGACTGAGTGCTTGCAGTGCTAACGCTTACCGAGTAATCGTGTAGCTGACAGGCATTTTCAATGGCTATTGGCCAGGATAGGTAGGAACGGTGTCCCTAGCCTCTGTTTCTCTGGAGGTGGGTGACAGGGGAGGGATCATGTGAGGATACCTGTTGTGTTCCCTCCCTCTTGGGCATCTGGCATTGGCCACTGTTGGCAGACAGGACCCTGGACTGGATGGACCTTTGGTTTTTATGTTCTTATGTCAAGCTTCTTAACATTCCTACATTCAACTGCGTAATCATCACATTTTATGTTTCAGGACCAATTGTCAAATAAGAACAATACTGCAGTGCGGTCACCACCTGCACCTGTCTGGACACATGAACAAGGGGCGTTGTTCTTTCAAAAGCTACCTCCAAAATCTGTTGCCAAAGGCAAGATCCCTAAGGAGGCCGGTGCGTGAAACTGCAAGGAATGGCTGGAGAAGAGGGAGCTGATCTTGCAGCTAGGATTTTTATTAGCAGCTTGGCACCACTGACTCAGGTTTCAGAACAAATTAAAGAATTCCAGCTCTGCAATAATTAAATGTACACTAAATACCCACTCCGAGGACAACTGAACCAGGCAGATACTCTCAGTGTAGCACTGCTCAGAATTGTCGAGATTCTGGAATGCCTTTCAAAAACAAGACGGCTATACGCCGTGTATATAACAAAAATGATGAAAGGTCTAGAAAACATGAGCTATGAGGAAAGGCTGAAAGAATGTGTCTTGTTTCGACTGGAAAAGAGAAGAACAAGAGGGGACATGATAGCAGTTTTCAGGGGTGTTACAATGCGGAGGGGGTGGAAATGGTTCTCCTTAGCCTCTTATGATACAGCAAGAAGCAATGGGCTTAAATTACAGCAACGGATGTTTAGGTTGGACATTAGAAAAAACTCCCTACCTGTCCGGGTGGTTAAACACTGGAATAAATTGCCTAGGGAGGTTGTGGAATCTCCATCACTGGAGATATTTAAGAGCAGGTTGGACAGACACCTGTCAGGGATGATCTAGACAGCGCTTGGTCCTGCTGTGAGGGCAGGGGATGGGGCCTGATGACCTCTCAAGGTCCCTTCCAGTTCTAATGTTCTATGATTCTAAGTAAGAGCTATATATTATTAATAGGGCATGGGTGAGCTAAACTGCTATCTGCATGGTCTCCAGTAAAATCTCAGCTTTGTTAAAAATTGCTAGTACAACACAAATCCTTAGATAAAAAATGCTTCTTATTGCTATAGAAATGAAGAGGAACAGATTAGAGCAATTTCTTCATTTTTAATCAACTAATTGTCCAGATGAGATGAACCAGCTTCATTCTGACGGGGGGAAAGACACAGGACTGACTCCTGCCTCTTAAAAAACTGGACTTTTAAAACATCTAATTTTAAAACAACCGGAACGACACTAGAACGGAATTTCTGAAAACCAGGCTGTCTTGTAAACACGGCCCAGGATATTCCCTAAGTAGTCTATGCAGTCAAGGACTTGTTTTTATAACATAAGAACTAGGGAGTCACCAAATGAAATTAATAGGTAGCAAATTTAAAACAAACAAAAGGAAATTTTTCTTCATGTAGCACAGTCAACCTGTGGAACTCCTTGCCAGAGGATGTTGTGAAGGCCAGGACTTTAACAGGGTTCAAAAAAGAACTAAATAAATTCATGGAGATTAGGTCCATCAATGACTAGTAGCCAGGCTGGGTAGGCATGGTGTCCCTAACCTCTGTTTGTCAGAGGCTGGGAATGGGCGACGGGAGGGATCACTTGAGGATTCCCTGTTCTGTTCACTCCCTCTGGGGCACCTGGCATTGGCCACTGTTGGCAGACAGGTTACTGGGCTAGATGGACCTTTGGTCTGACCCAGTGTGGCCATTCTTATGACACAATTTACCACAATAAGCACTTTCCCAAGTAGCAAGCATTTTTAGTGTCAGGCAATAAACCAACCTGGGCTAGAAAGAACCATGCAATCTAAGATAAAATCCTTTCTGCTCAAGGCTCAGTTCTTGAGACCCAGTCAGGAGATTTTTACTTACCTACAGATTCAATGCAGAAATCAAAGCTGAGCTCAGATGCTAGCTTCTTGCTTGACTTCAGCTTCCCATGTAAATTCACAATTTTCACAAATTCTCAAGAGGGAAAATGTATAAAATCAAGTGTTAAAACCTGTTGCTGATAAAGACTGTAGACAGCTTTAAATATAAAATGATAACATCCTTCAGGCTTAAGAGTACTTTACTCTCATGTCTGGCTTTTATAGTTTGTTGAGAACAACTCAATTAGCATGTTTGTATTAACGTACAAGTAGATAAGACTGAATGTAAATTTGAATGTTTATGACTTTACTAAAAGTCTAAAAGAAATACGATATATTCAAAGAAAAAAAACTAACAAAAGGTTTGCATATGAAAATACAAAAAAACCCAAAAAATCAAAAAACAAACAACCCCCCCCCCCCACACACAAACCAGGACTGGGTTGCTTTAGAAACCATAAACTTTTTACCCACACTTATGTACATACAGATTGCTGTACTTCCGTGCGTGTTGTACAAATTATGTGTGATAAGAAACAAAGCTCTAAAAAGTCCTCATTTTTGAGTATTTCTGTTCTCAATCATAACAACGCGTTCATTTTAAATGCCGAAATGAAAAGTCAAAGAAAAAGGATGTATGTTTTTTTAAGAGGGCTACAATAGAATTGCCATGTGTCTTAACCTGAACTAAACCCCTGGGATTACAATGCTACGGTACAAAAGAAAATCAAAGAGCTGACATCAAAGTAACACCTGTCTCAAAGCACAGGTTTCTATCACGCCACTCCAAGCACAGAGATAGTACTTACTGTCCAAGCAGACTAGAACGGTGTCTCTTTCCAGCTGTGTTACGTGAATGGCATCTAATTGCTGATTGCCTTGTTAAAGGGAAACAAAAACGGTTTACGTTACAGCTTTAAAAACAGGCCCACCCTCCTCAAGCCTTATATTTTACTTTGCACATTTGCCAGCCTACACACAACCTTTGCAGCTAGGGATTTCTATTCTTGTAGAGTATTTATTTCTTTTAGCGATGGCATTAAAGAAACCAACTGTTCAGCTGTTTTCTGACAATGGAGGGAGGGGAGAGGACATGGAAGGGAGTCCTGCCTCTCAAAAAACAGGGCTTTTAAAACAGAAATCATAGCTCGGAAGGGACTCCTGTCTCAGAACCGCACTGTACGTTTGGTTGTGACAGCCTGCCGAGAACATAACAAATCCATCTCCGAGGGTGTTCATGATGAGGTACAAGAGTGAGTAGTGGGGATCAGCACAAGATTTTTCCCCCTTGGACATAACCTTTTTCTCCACAAGAATTCAGGTCTGGAAGGGACCGTCGAGGAAGCCCAGGGTAACCGACAAGTTAGTCTTTAGCCATTTGTATAGTTCTAATTCATACACGAGCTTGCCTACTCGCGCTGCTAAAAAGAAGCCTTGAAATGTGGAAACATGTTTCCGAATCAGACTAGTGGAGACAAATATCTTCTAGGTAACAAACAGCTTCTGAAGAGACGGAGAAACTTTTTCCATGGGATAAGCGGGCAACAGATTACAAAAAATTGTCCATAAGGAATGAAAAGAGAGAGGAATGCACAGCATTAGGGTTGTCTATGGGGGAAAAGAAGAAATGGTCCCAGACTGACCCCCATGGAGGGACGTGGGTGAGTAGGTCATATTCTGGTTTTCAAATACATACACTTGAATACATGGTATTTTTTAAAATAAAGCCTTTTAAAATGTTAATTAACTGGACAGAGAAGAGACTCGGAAAGGTCTGCAGGACCAGCCTCTTATGTGACGCTTAAGTAGAGGAAACGAAGGAGTTTTAAACACCAGAAGGGTTTCTCCCAGCTTTTCTCAAGAAGTAATTCTAGATCTTACCACAAACCAGCCCTGCTCAGAAGACCAAGCCCAGGGAGGAAGGTGCAATCCAGGCTGGCTTGGCTCTGGATATTAGCTATCTAAGCCTGCCTCAATTAACTAAGGTGAAGTAAGAAATCTGGTAGAGAAAGTGTTTCCACATTACTTTGAATGCAAGGTTCACACATCAAACCCCCAAATCCTTACCGGCTCCAATTTCTGTAAACCACGAAGAAGCAGAGTTCAAGTTGATTGTCTCAAACTGAACGACTTGATTTGGTTCTGTCCCCTTACTGATTGCCACACAGACCATGGGGTATTCCTGCTCTGGGATCACGAGCATTTCAAACACATTCAGAGGGGTTGGCAAAGGAAAATCAAAGTGCTGAAAGAAAAGGAGATAACTCAAGTTTAGAGGTTACTTTTACCGAATATGTAGACAGGCAGTCTAAAACCTGATGTGCACAAATACTGAGAGATAGGAACGTGCGTTATTCTCCTCCCAATTGCCTTTGTAATTCAAAGCACTACTCACAGCAAGGAGAGTAAACATCCAAAAGGATGGAACATTTCACATCATTCATGCTCTTAGTTTATGGAGGGCTGTGACTGCTAGCACTGGGTTTGAGCCAATGTCTTGTGAATCAATGCAAAGACTTTCATTGATTCCCTCCGGCACTGGATCTGCCTTACAGCTAGTAAAAGTTTGGAGGCGAAATTTTCAGATGCTTAGCACCCACAAAGAGGGGTAGAAAGAGAGCACTTTTCGACATAAAATCTAGAATGGTTCCCACACTTTCAGAGAGATTTGTTTATTTGCAATAACAGTTGAATGATTAACATTGCAACAGCAAAGCTAAATCTTGTAACTGGGTAAAGCTTACCTTTATTAACATGAATTTTTGCATTGGCTCATACCACTGAAGTAAAACAATTCCAGACTGCAATGCTCCACAAAGGTACTTATGTCCTGTGTATGGATTTCTTACTATAAAAACAACAACAAAACAAATCCACACATTGAAAACGAATAGGGTTGGATTTAACAAGCAAGCCCGTTTCAAGTAAAACTGAAAATTACAGCCATTTTTCCAGAGGATTCACATTGCAAAAAACTAACCTTTTGGCCTCAGATTTATGACGTGGTGCTGTATTAAAATGTTTGTTCCATTTATTGTGCTAATGTCCAAATGAAGAGGACACAAAATTATCTACTTTTCCTACATAACCTGTAGAGTAACTCATGGAATGTTACTGAAGCAAACAGCACAAGTGTGCTAGAGAAATATTTCTTTCTAGAGAAGCAAGAGACCTGCTGAAACAGAAGGAAGACGGGAACAACAAATTGCAAAAGAGCCTGAAAACCTAACCGAATCACCTCTTCCTAGTCCAGAAGGCCTTAGCGCTCCAACATTATTCTTTGTTTGTGTTACTGCAGCACCTTAGCAGCCCAGCCCCACTTATGACCAGGGCCCACTGCGTTGTACACGGCACATACACAATGACAAAGCCCTCACCACTTCAGTCAGCGTCGTGATCCTTGCATGCCTAGTCAATGTCATTCTCGCCACAGGGCTCTCCATTACAGATGCTTTTCCTGATGCTTAGCAACCCCCTTCATCATACTGACATCAACAACAGTCACAGCTCCTTTCCATTCTTTGATCGCACGGTCCCATTGTTCAGGCAAAAGAGACTGATGACTGTACCTCGTCTGTTGTGTTTCAGTTCCCCATCTATATATACAATGGAATAACAGGACTTCCCGACTGCACAGGGTGCTCTCAGGACAAATACATTACAGACTGAAATGCTCTGAAAGCAACTCATGAAAAAGACTACTACTGAGCGCGGTATTAGAGTAGAGCCCTGTTTATGCAATCTAGTTGGGATCGGTGCCAGATCGGATAATCGGAAACCCAGAGAATGCAGAGACTAGGAACGTACAGTGTCGCATCGCCATCTAGTGGCGAGGAGAAATTGCTTCTGGCTCAGGAGTCCTGATTAGGTTAACGTGGAGAGCCAGAGGCTGGATAAATGGAGTTGTCCAATATTAATGTGTTTACTAGACTCTTCTCTTCCTGCTAATGGCTGCTATTTCCCTGGACAATGCCTTATCAAGTAAAATCACAGCGTACTCGTGGATGGTACAGCACTTTCACATACTGGCTCTGAAACCAGAAGCTTTGCTCTCAGGGTAAAAACTTTCCCAGCAGAGCCCTTAGAGGACACAGGGAGAGAGCATCTCTCATTCTCAGAGAGCTGTGGAGAGTGGCACTCAAACTCTCAGCCACATTTGGATCCAATGGGCACAACAGGTCACCTTCAGTCAGCCAGTTACCGTGATACCAGGATCAGGCTGCTTGCAAGCCCTGCTTGCCACAGGGCCCTAGTCCAGGTGCCCACATGCAGGTGAGTTTGGCTTGAGCCAACTTCTACCCTCACTGCATTTTCAAACATTGCTGTCCCAGAAAGTGCAGCGGGTGCTGAGGAGGGGCTGAACTATAAAACTGGAAGGGACCTTGAGAAGTCAAGTCCAGTCCCCTGCCCTCATGGCAGGACCAAGCACTGTCTAGATCAGTGATCCCCAATCTTTTGCGGTTGCTGGGCACCTGGGGGCAGGGCCATCCATGCGCCGGGTGCCTGTGGGCAGGGCTGCACATGCGCACGGGGGCGGGGCCACCCATGCACTACGCACCCGAGGTCGGTGCTGCTCCTGCGCCGCGTGCCCAGGAGCAGGGCTGCCCATACGCCGTGTGCCTGAGGCCGGCTCCGCTCCTGCGCCACACGCCCAGGGCAAGGAGCCGCCCATACGCTGTGAGCCCACGGCCGGAACACACCATGCACTGCTCGCCCGGGGGCAGGGCCGCCACCGCCCATGTGCTGTGCGCCTCGGGCTGGCGCCGCTCCTGTGCCGTGCGCCATGGGGCAGGGCCACCCATGTGCCGCACGCCTGGAGCCGGCGCCGCCCCTATGCCATGCGCCATGGGGCGAGGCCGCCCATTTGCTGCCCACCAGGGGCCGGGGCCGCCCCTGTGCTGCACACCCAGCTGGGGGGGCCGCCCATGCTCCGTGCACCCAGGGGCCGGCCCCGATCACTTGGCAGGTGCACTGAAAGGGCCCGGCGGGCGCTATGGCATCTGTGGGCACCACGCTGGGGACCACTGATCTAGATCATCCCTGACAGGTGTCTATCCAACTTGCTCTTAAATATCTCCAGAGATGGAGATTCCACAACCCCCCTGGGCAACTTATTTCAGTGTTTGACCACCCTGACAGTTAGGAAGTTTTTCCTCATGTCCAACCTAAACCTCCCTTGCTGCAGTTTACGCCCACTGCTTCTTGTTCTATCCTCAGAGGCCAAGGAGAACAATTTTTCTCCCTCCTCATGACACCCTTTTAGATACCTGAAAACGGCTATCATGTCTCCTCTCAGTCTTCTCTTTTCTAAACTAAACAAGCCCAATTCTTTCAGTCTTCCCTCACAGCTCATGTTTTCTAGACCTTTAATAATTTTTGTTGCATCTTTCTTGAAATGTGGTGCCCAGAACTGGATACAATACTCCAACTGAGGCTTATTCAGAGCACAGTAGAGTGGAAGAATGACTTCTCGTGTCTTGCTCACAACACTCCGGTTAATGCATCCCAGAATCATGTTTGCTTTTTTTGCAACAGTGTCACAAATCAACCCCTTGCAGGCAGTATCAGTCTCAGGAGAATCAGAGTCGTAGCTTGAACTTCTTGAGCAGGGTGGAGGTGTGAAGGAGGGACTATTTTAAGACAACAAACTTTTTAATGTTTACATTCCATTGACTGTCAATGACACACACACTTCAGTGCACAAGTTCCTGGTGGAAAAACGGACTCCAAAATTTAAAAAAAAAAGGGGGGGGGGTTGCAAACTTGCCTATCAAATCCAGCTCCAAGTGCATTTTAATCAGCTGAACTATACCACGTACACCTACAATTAATAAATGGTCCTTTGCCATTGTCTTTACTAGTTTGCCATCACATTAAAAAAATAATTGACCCTGGAGCCAAGTTTAAAAACAATTCCCAAAGTCAAACTGGCCTCTGCCGTAACGAGCTCAAAATTCCTTGATCATTTATCATGCAGCTATTTTAAGATCCTTTGTTAATGCTCACAGAAGAGGATCAGAAGATATTTTATCCTTCATGACTGGACTTAGACACTTCTTGTTCAGCCTCAGTAAAGAGGCCAATCAGCAATAGTGGTTGCAGATAGAGATACTTGTCCACTTGAATGTGACAAAGATCAATCGCCGTATTTTTAATATAGGCCTCTGCCCATCTTACAGGTGGTAATGACAGGAGTGTTGCTGACCTGGGCTAAACGTTGGTGATTTGCAGAGAAACATTGGCCCCAGTGAAGTTACCAGCAAAACTTCTCTTGACTTCAGTGGGTCTTTCACTTGTGGTAAGGTAAAGCATGGTTGGCAGGGTATATTTTAAGATAGTCTGTGTTTATAAACACAGGAAGAGAAAGTGGATGGCAGAAGAACACAGCACAGGAAGAGGTCTTGGATGGACGATGATGTATCCTGGGGGGGATCAAAAGGACTATTTGTCTGCAAAAGATCAGCAGATGACCATTCCGAATGGGATCCAGTGATAGAGATTCCACAATCTCCCTGGGCAATTTATTCCAAAGCTTAACCACCCCGAATGTTATGCAGTTTTTTCTAATGTCCAACCTAAACCTCCCTTGCTGAAATTTAAGCCCCTTGCTTCTTGTCCTGTCCTCGGAGGGTAAGGAAAATAATTTTTCTCCTTCCTCCTTGTAACAACCTGTTGGGTACTTACCAGAAGAAAGTGAAGTTGTGCAATTCATTACTAATTTCCTGAGCTATGCAGGGCCCACATTTTTATTATGATTAGGTATAATTAAAACTAAACCTGAGTGTGAACCACTCTGTCCCCATAATAAAAGCCAAGTCAAAAATCAGTAGATGGAATGCTCACTCACCTATGCAGCATTTGTGACACCCTTTCGTATCAGGAATCTTTGTTGTTAAGGAAAACTTCCTGGAACGACAGAGTAAGTTAGAACACACACCAATGACCAATCCCGAAAGCCTTTTATAGAACTGATTCATACAGACAGATATCAGAAGCATAAAGGAAAAAGGCCGTATAGAAATGGAGTTCATTTTTCAGAATAGAATCATAGAGCTAGAAGAGACCTTAGAAGACCATCAAGTCCAGCCCCCTGCCCAATATTCTAGAAGAGAAATATTTTTGTACCTTGGTAATATTTTGTCAGGGAACCGATGAGTCTGAATATGAGCAGCTAATCCTGTTTTTTTGGCTTGTTCAAACAAAGCTATTAGGTTATGGGAGTAGAGCTGGAATGTTTTCCCTGCAAGACAGAAAACTGATTTGTATCGTACACACACGTCTCAGACAGAGGCTATTTATGGTAAAAACCCAGAGTGATCATTACCTTCTAAAAAGGCGATCCGCAAACATGTCCAAAAGAGAAGCCAGGTCAAAATGTGAAGAGAAACAAATCATGATCAAAAGGACAGCACATCAGGAGGGACCATTATTCAACTACTGATGTTAAGGTTTAATAAGAACATTTAAGAAAAGGTGTAAAACAAATGCACACACTAAATTCTAGGCAGTTCTTTGATACTCCATGCAGGCATGGATGTGTTCATTAAACGTACAGAAATATATTTACATACAAATT
This sequence comes from Pelodiscus sinensis, assembly GCF_052426305.1. Taxonomy (NCBI): domain Eukaryota; kingdom Metazoa; phylum Chordata; order Testudines; family Trionychidae; genus Pelodiscus; species Pelodiscus sinensis. Next base: position 6,123,486 of record NC_143056.1, read on the forward strand.
ATTACTATTAGCATACACGGTTGGTACTGGTCTATGCACAGATACCTGCAATTACTCAAAACCAATGAGGAAAACACTTTTATGGCCAGTAACACCTCCCTCCAGGGCCTGGCAGTGTAAAGCAGGAGAAAGGTGCAATATGGACCAATGGCTGGAAGTTGAAGGTAGACACATTCAGGCTGGAAATAAGGTGTCAATGTTTACAGTGAGGGCAGTTAACCACTGGAACCATTTACCAAGGGTCATGGTGGAGTCTCTGTCACTGGCAATTTTAAAATCAGGATGGGATGTTTTCCTACTGGATCTGCTCTGGGGATTATTCTATGACCTGTATTACACAGGCGGTCAGATCAGATGATCTCAGTGGTCATTTCTGACCTTTGGAATCTATGTGCCACCAGCCTTCTGGAAACCCATCCTGGACTATCTCCAGATCATCATGTGACTTGGACTATACGTGGCATCCTATGTCTAAAGGTCCGACCTGCAATCTGGCTGCATTCAAAATTAAGATCAACCTTGGGCAGCTATTTCATACATAGAATTCCCTTATATCGGGGAGAAGGGAAAACACCTGGTTTCAAATCATCTATAGTTAGAATACAACCAGTCAGAATTACAAATTCATTATTATTTACATGTGCACACATGCGTACATCATTCCTCTTTAACTCAGAACTCTCCTTGCTCTCAATCAGACCTATTTTCTGAGTCAGTCAGATGTATGCTGAGACCCACTGGGAAGTTCAAAGCCGTTAAAGATGGCACCAAACTGCAGTGAACCAGGGGAATGATTAGACAGCGCAGCTAAATTCTTGGAAGCCCTTTCCACTCCTCCCCAATAAAGAGGCACATTGGCCTGATTGTTATATTAATAATGGAACACAGTCCTGAACTAGGCACTGCAATCTCAGAGACCAAAAGCAGGAAAAATTCAAGATCTTTCTCCCACTCAAACTGGGCCTTTGGCATGATCCAGAACAAGACTTGTATTCTGTGGTCTAATCAAACTCCTAACCTTTCAGGCAAAAACCAGTGATAGGCTACTGATACAACTGACCTAGTATTTCCAAGTTTCATTTCCTAAGCGTCCAGCCTTACAATCTATGAACATTTCTTGTGTAAAAAACTTACAAAGTAAAACTCCCTACATGAAAAAGGAAAACAGAAATACAGGGAAACAGCACACAATTCTCTTGTTCAGTATAATGTTACCAATCTACAGGAAGCCCACATGAAAATATTCTTTTAAAAGTGAATGCTTTGTGTATTTTTCCATTATTTTGAGAGGCTTTTTGCTTACTATATACATACCTGACAACGACATTAAAGTATTATTGATAACATACAGCCAGGTACATTTCCGGGGAAATAACTAAAGAAAGAAGCAGAAGATATTTCCATGTAACAGAGAAAAACTGAATTACAAAAGAAACATACATGGGTTAATAACACTGGGTCCCTGATCCATTTCCTCAGGCTCTGCTCATGCCTTGCTAATTGCCTCTTGATGAACTCCATGCTATCCTCTGACCTGAGCATCTCATCGGCCGTGTCAACAGTATCCTCCTGAAAGTTCAGGATTTCTAATGTTACGCCCAAGGGAGCGTTGCTTGATGTGAACCAGCTTATGCAACAGAGCAGAGCAATTCGATCAACCTCCTTGAAACATGACAAGACTCTGATGCTTCATCGTATCGGTCAGTTACATTCTGTCTGTGCAAGACACGGTACTTACCTGTTCCATCGTGGCTTCGTGAAGTTCATTCAGATTCAATGTATAAATACCATCTTCTGTTCCAAAGATAATATACTGATCTAAACCAGGAGGGAAATTGGCTTAATCCAAAAGCACTATACACCTGAACTGCTGTACTCAGTGTCCCTCATCCGGGAACACCTGTGGTACAGACGAGGAAGCAGCTTTGTGAGCTGCTGTTCCCTCCCTGCCCTACTGGGGGAACAGCAGCACCGTGATGCGCTTCCCCTGTGGCTTTTCCCCACAGCAGCAGGGGGGGCAGTGCCTGGGAGTGGCATAGGGTGCGGAGCCACATGCCCCTCAGGAGCAGGATGTCAAGTAAGAGTCCGCCCCCCCCCCCCGGGTGCAGCCCTCCTTGCCCGGCAGAATCTTTAATGCAGCATAGCCTGTTTTCCAGGGTTGCCATATTAAAGCATACTGGGAAACCGACCCGGGGGAGGCGGAACTCGAACCCACGACCCTGTCCTCCCCAGGGGAGCACCCTATCCCCTAAGCCACGCAGGATTTGAAATGCCAAGGGGGAAAGTGAACCTACCTTTAGTATCAGGATGGATCCAGGATGTTGCACAGTTAATCTTCAAAGGGCAACCATCAAACACTTTGGAAAAACATGCTCCCATCTAAAAGTAAACAAAATTTAAACCTGAAACTAGCTTGCGACGTACAGAGTTTCAACCCTGAACTCTTCTAGTAATAAGCAATTTGCTAACTGTCTATAGGCCAAATAAGAAGACGGCTGAATAAAGATATGATCCCAATTAGCCCTATTTTAAATGCGCATTCTTACCAGCACCTTTGGCGTTGGCGGCAGACCATTGATCGCTGGCTTCTGAGGAGAAAGAGATAAGCTGTAAAATGATTCACACTAGTTTAAAACTGCACCATACATTCACGTGCATGAAATCTCTCCACGCCAGCTAGCTAACCAAGTCATGCCATGGATCAATATTTAACAGCTCCAGCACCGAACACTTACCGGAAAGTCTCTTTTGTCTTTTTTACGGGGCAGTTGGGGGACTGGTCCGGAACCCTCTGCATTTTCCTCAATGAGTTTCAGCATACTATCCCCGTTGCCTAAAACAAAGCCCACGTGCATTTTAATGTGCATCCGATAACCAATCCAGTACAAAGACTTTTGCTGCCCAGTTCTTTGCTACATATAGAATTAAAGCTAGAGAAGAGGAAGGCACCACTCTGAAGTATCGCAGATTAATCTCAGCCAGCTGACCCTTTTCAGAGGGCGTGGCAGAAAAGGAGTCAGTTTGGGTGGTCAGGGCTCTTTGCTATGGAGAGAAACCTACCTTTCCTGCCATTGTGACGTGCTCAGACTGGCAGATGGGCGCATGTTGGACCAACACAGGAATGGTGCTGATTGGCCCCAATCCCTGTGCCAGCAGGAAGGCGCCTGGCCTAGGCCTTTAGCAGAGAAACCTCTGAGGCACAGAGAAAGGCCAGCACACGTGAGAAGGGAAGTTGTACTTCAGGAACTACTTCTATTGCAATAATGTTTGGCTTGAAGTCAACGTTTCGGCTCCTGAACAGGTTTCTTTTCATGGGAAACAAGTCAATTTCTAAAAACGTGAATCAGAGACAAGGTGGGGGAGGCAACATCTTTAATGGGACCCACTTCCGCTGGGGGAAGGAACCAGCTTTCCAGGTACGGGGATCTGAAGAGCAGCAGATCTGTGTAGTTCAAAAGCAAACAGAAGTTGGCCCAGTAAAGACACCACGCCTGCCCTGAGTCTCTGGGACTAACAGAGGTACAACAAAACTGGAAACAATGTAGCTTAGATTATTTACCCAAGTCACTGTATCTAGCTGTGAGCAGGCCCGGGCTGCTGAGACTGCTAGTCATACCAATGGGGGATGGCTCAGCTTGCAGTCCACAAGCGGGAATACTCTGTCTTCTATGTGCGGGCAGCGCTTGGCTCTGCGAATCTGGAAAGTGTTTTATCGTCTGAGACTTCTCCTCGTCCGCAAGGCCTTCCTCGGGATAACTGTTTATCCTTGGCTGTAACACATGCAATAGGCGGGGTTATAACATAAGGTGAAAAATGATCTTTCAGAGGCCTAAATGTATTTATTACATTAGCTTTTCTGTAGAAAATGTAGCACCATTCTTACACAGAACGTTGACAGCTGGATAATTTATTACAGGTTGGGTCTCCCTGGTCCGGCACCCTCAGGAACTGACCAATCCCGAATGAGGGAGTTTGTCAGACCATGGGAAGTCAACGCTGGCCCCCCACTACTGGCCTGGCTGGGCGCCTGGCCACCAGCCCTACTACTGCTGGCCTGGCTGCACTTCTTGCCCGCCAGGGCTGCTGCTGGCCCAGCAAGGCTTCTAGCTGCTGGACCAGAGTGTCCCGGTTTAGAGAGGTTCAAGTCTGTATGCGAATTATTCTTTTCTTGATGGATTGTGAAAACTAATGGCCAAGTAGCTGAAAGAATAGTGGTCCACAGGACACACCATACATATATCACGTCCTTTTACAAACACAACCTAGATGGTCCAGTGACATCCAGTAAAATCCCAGACGTCCAACAGGATTGTACAGAGTACAGGTCAGCACAAAACATAGCTAGGTTCCCCCCAACTGTTAGTAAATTAGCGTCTAAGCTTATGAGCAGCTAGAAAGCATCAGACCGCAGTATGTTCATACAGTGTCTTTTGGCAGTAAATTCTTTAAAACCCAGCAGAACCTTACCTTAGGAGGTAGCGGTGGTGGCCCTGCTCGCTTTAGGGTAGACCTAGAATAAAGAGGTGCAGTAGAACCCTGGTTATTTTTACCAACAAGAAACACACCGATAGGCTTGGCTGAAAATATGCAGCCTGTGGAAATCAGACGAGCTATGCGCATGGAACAGATTGTCTTTTCACAGCTTGACACAAATAGGGGTCAAAGCAGATGTACAATACAAGGCAGATCAGAAAAACAGGTTCATATTTATTAGTGGTTTATTTTTTAATTAAATTATGTTCTTTCATAATGTAATGTTAAAAGATAATTGAGCAGAGTGAAGACTTCAGGTTGAACCTCTCTAATCTGGCACCCTCGGGAGAATCTGCCGAACCATGGGAGGTCAATGATATCTAGCAGCAAACCAACACTTCCACTGCTGACTGGGCTTTGAGAAGACATTTAGAGGGAATTAGAGCTAAAAGCCAGCAAAGAACACTGAGACCCAGGACTGGGGGATGTAAACAAATGTTATGGGACTGCGGGAAACTTGGCCACACTCCAGATAAGTGGACATCCAGAGAACTCAAATCATACCGGACAATGGATGTTGCCAGACCAGGGGGTGCTGGACTAGTGAGGTTCAACCTGTACTTGAAATTAGCAGGATTAAACAGATATTAAGATATTAGGGTTAGGGGTAAGTAACTCTGTTGCTTAAGAAAATGAACGTGTTATGCTTCTGGATCACCAGGACTCTGAGGAAAGTCCTCTCAAATTCCTTCAATTCACAAAAGAAGCTGGCGGCTGTTTTTGAATTAATAATCACCCTCACACCTACTGGATGTTTGGTTCAAACAACAAAACCCCCCATGATCTGCGCCATGGTTTGCAGGTTTTGCTCAGGAATGATCGAGTATTGGAATAGCAGGGGGCTTGCAAGGGTAAGGGGGGGTGCATTGGCAGAACTCTGTAGGGACTCTTGTACATCATTTGTCTGTACTAGGCCTGGCTCATCACAGTAATACTGTCCTCCTCTTAGAAATCAGAAGCTCACACCCTCCGTAATATTTTGAGGGAGGAGAAGAGAGGCTAGATCTATCCACAGAGGGCTGTCGCATGTTCTCTTGATGCTCGACACACAGGGAAGGGCGTGTTAATTTCTGAGTGACCTCACTGTCATGTGGTATACATCCACCATTTCAGGAAAAGGGGTTTTGCCAGAATCTTACAGAAAGAGCGACAGAGGATAGATACAACTGAAAACGAAGGAGGATCACTCACTCTTCAACATCTTCACTGCCATCGCCAAATTTTGTGAACGGTCCCCTAGGTAAAATGTTCATAAAAATAAGAGGCCTGCTCTGAGGTGTAGGAAGATCAATGCAGTCACCGTTAGATCGTGGACATAGCTCATCGGACAGTCCTGTACTGCCCAGCTCATTGCAAACCCCCAAGTGCCCGCCCCTTATTCATGGAGTTCAGCCCTTTTTTCACGTGGCACTTTCTTTTCCCCTTAAAGCAGTGGGTTCTCAGACCGAGTTGGGACCCCAGAGTGGGTCGCTGCCCCCCTTAGAATGGGGTTGGCTTAGACTTGCTGGGACCCAGAGATGAAGCCCCCACTGCTTGGAGCCAGGGCTTTAGCCCTCTTGCCCGGAGCGGTGGGACTCCAGCTTGGGCCTCTTCCCCCGGAGCAGTGGCACTTAGGTAGCCTCAGGCTTCCTGGGGTCAGGAAGTAATTTTTGTTGTCAGAAGGGGGTCGTGGGGCAATGAAGTCTGAGAAGCCCTGCCCTAAAGGAACTGCTAGTTATGTTCTCTTGTGCTTGGGGATCACAAACTAGTCTCACACCATCTACTAAGGAGATTCAGACGCTGTTGCAATGCCTAATTCTGTGTGCTAACAACAACGGAAAATGGAGAAAGTTAGTGAAAAGAGCAGGAATATACTAACGAGTCTCACAGACTGTTTTCCTGTTACACTGTTATGTAGCTCTCTCTGTCAGACTACGGTGAGGCCAACAGAAAAGTGCAGGAAAGTCAAATTTATAATCAAACTTAGATTTCTGGACATGAATAACTTTCTAGCTAACGTTACTGAGCGGTAACTTCAGTTTATTTCAGATATAGTTCTAAAATAACACTACATTTTAAACATTCAGTTGCTCAAAATCCATCCACAGTAAGGTACTCGTGCATTCAGGGAGAGAACTATTTTGGGGATGATCTGCTGTGATTAGTTAATCTCAATTATACCAGTGAGCTCAGGGAAAGACAGGAGTTTTTTCTGGAGGTGGAGGTGAAAGTTACAACTTGCTTGTCACAATTTTTTTTTTTTAAATAATCAGAGGCAGATTTCTGCCAGGCAAAGGGAACAGGCTGGCAATCAGACGCCACTGGAAAGATACAGTTAGCATGGGGTGTGGCTGGCTCTCACATCCCCACTCACGAGGATTCTGTAAGATTCCATGAAATGCCCTGCCAGCAGAAGATTACAGGCTCCTTTTACACAGCTCTTGAAGAATAAGAGCATATTAATAAAAAAAACCCAGCACTCTGCATACTATTCAGTTTCCCTTTGAGCTGCTTCTGGAGTGGTCCTGGAACAGCTGCTAAAGACTGCTGCTCCAGATATGATGGGGAGGGGGGGGGAGGAAGAGGGGGGCGCATGCACACACAGTCAATTACCCTCAAGTGATTACCGGATGTGAGCACTGGTAAAAAGTCACTCCTGAGTAATGCAGAAAACTGCACACATTATTCATTTTAAAAATAGTTAATTTAAAGACTGAAAAAGTATCAAACTAGTTCAATCTCCCAGGACGACCACGGGTATGTGTCACAAAAAGCTACCCTGAGTCAGTGTAGAAGTCAGTGTTATCTCTGGCATGGGCCACACCACTGAACAGCAGCTCCCCTCCCCCGTCTCTCAAACCAGACTTTTCTTTTCCACTCTGGCACTATCCCGAATCCCCTAGCTCAGAAGGCTCAGCATTTCCTGTTTACCCTTCTGAGCAGGAACTGAATTCCAAGAGAATTCCAGAGAAACTCACTGTCCTGTGACTTTATGACTGCCCCCCGCCCCAGTATCACTTCATAAATCCGCACACATTTACTGATTTACAGCCTTTGTTACAGCTGTCCAGAGTTGCTTTTGATGCAGTTTTATACAGACAGCCTGCATTACACAAAATGCCACAGCACTAAGGAATCAAATTCAGATCCGGGGTAATGTGTAGAGGAGACAGAACTCTGAGCTTTCTGGCATGCTCCCCACCCCCAATCCTGGAGATTCCAGCTGCCCACAGCTTCGTCAGGAACGTGTAAGGCTTTGCCGCTCTAGCTAGCCAGTGTCATATAAACACGGCAAGAAAAGGGGGAGGAAAAGTTGTTTCTGTTGCCGGGAAGAGAAGCATGGGTAAGACCTACAAAGCCACCTTGAATTTTCATCACTGGAGGTGCAAAGAAAAGAAACCAGAAAATCCACTGCAGGATGAACTGTCACACATTTAAAAACAATGGATCAATTATACTTGGCATGATGTGACCAGTCGGATTGCAGAAGTGCAATGTTGGAAATGAGCTATATGCTAAAGGTTATTCACAACATTTAAACACAATAGCATCTTGTGCACTGACTGCCTCCAATACAGAAGAGAGTGAGGGATTTTTCTGCCTAGCAGTAATGTAAAACTTGCAACAGAAGAGACCATTTCTAAAATGCTCGTTCCTGTTTAGCTGGGTCATTCAGCTGGTAATACCAAGCCTGCTTACTTTTTTTGGTCATAACTTCAAAGGCCAGCTTTGAAGCACAGTGTAGCAGTGTGCAGCGAAAGGAAGCCCTGTATGGCTGTGTGGTCAAATTGAGTGTTAGCACCAATAGAGTTGTGCTCTCTTATTTCAGGGTTGACACACACAGGAAGTCATCTTTTTCTACCCTAAGTTTAAATCCAAAGTTGCTAATTGTGTTGTAGGTGCAGTTTATTCCACAACGGACATGTAAGACAAGTGCTGAAGTAACCACAGCTGCAATTTAAAAAACCCAAGTCTTTGAAAGCCAGTTCCTCCTTGATTTGCAAAGACGGCTTGTCAGCATTCTGCATGGGCCTTGCAACACATGGTGACATCACAGCCGTTAAACCGTGCAGGGAGTGTTGCAAACTCCATGCAAAATCCTGAACTGAACCCTTTGAAAGGCAAGTAAAACAAACCCTGATTTTAGTTATTTTGTTTTAAGACAGACACTCCATATACTAGATGTTCCCTCACTGACCAGGAAGCTTCACAGAAACTCCCCCTCCCTCCCACCCCAAATCACTGATCATCTTTCATAGTGAATATTCCTGCCCTGAGGAGCTGACCAACTGGATCACAAGAACTGCACTGAAATACTGTGTATAATGTGAAGTCAAATTAATTTTTACCTGCACTTTGGCCTGCCTCATTTTAGCCAAAGATATACAAATTAGAATTAACGCGCTCAAGTTTTTAAAGCATGTATCTTTTTTCTTTTCATACAATCAAAAGCATAAAAATGTTATTAAGCTAGGTACATACTTGCCATCAACAAAAGGATTCCAGTGTGAAGCAAAGTCTGTGCCTGCCGCCACATTCTGAAGAGGCAGAAATTTTATTTCAACAATTTTTATTTATTTAAGGGAAAGAAAATATTCTCTACATGTATTTCCATAACATCCCGGGGAGCTAGGGAGGGAGAGAGCTGCAGAAAATAACCCCCCATAAACAGAGGAATTTAAGTTCCAAAGTCCAAATGTCTGCAGTATGATTATTGAAAAAACAACCCAACTTTCCTTTAATTTGGGCTTGAAAACCATACCCGGAAATGGCGAGGAACCCCGTTCAACAGATGACAAATGACTTTAAATTAAAAGTCAGCTGGTACAAACTTGATAAGGAGGAAGCTTTTCTCCATGCCTACCGCTACTACCCTCCTTGGGGACTCATGATTTCAGAATGAGATCATGTTGCGACTCCCCAATCTACAGCTCTCCAAGGGCTGTCCCCCTGGTCCTTTGAGAGCAGGCATTACACCACATGTTTGCTGAATGTGCTTCCCGCCCTGCCAACTCCTTTTCAACAACGACTGGTAAATGCGGCCAGTCCCGCACTCATTAAAGTGACCTTTGACTTGTTAAAAGAACCAAATCAACCTGCCTCCTAGGCTGCTGTTTATTAAAAAAACAACAACAGTTGTGAGTTGTTGCTGCTTAATGTAATTGATTTGGGTCAGTTGCACCACCGCTAACTTCCCCTTCCCGGAGGCCGTGAACATCATGGGTGTGTCTAGACTACAGGGTTTTTCCGAAAAAAGTGGCTTTTTTTTTTTGAAAAACGCCACTTTTTTCGAAAAAAACTTCCCCTGCGTCTCAAAAGCCGCCAAGTTCTTTCTAAATTAAATCGAAAGAACACGGCGGTTTTTTCAACTGCAGTAAACCTCATTTTACGAGGAAGAACACCTTTTTTCGCAAGCGCTCTTTCGAAAAAAGGCATTCTTGAATGCAAACAGGGCTTTTTCGAAAGACAGCATCCAGACTGCCTGGGCGGTCTCTTTAAAAAAAGCAAGCCGCTTTTTCGAAAGAAGTGGTTGCAGTCTAGACGCTCTCTTTCGAAAGAGGCTTGTAGTCTAGACGTAGCCCACGAGTGCAGAGATTTTTTTTGTTCCGTGATTAAGCCCCAAAGAGACCAACTTGGGAAATGGCGCAAATTTGACCTGAAAAAGGCTCATCTGGCCAACAGGAATACGGCTTTAAACCGGCAGACCCTGGTTTTCATAGCACTGAGCACCTATGTTTCCAACGGAAGTCAATGGGAGCTGCTGGGACTCAGGGCTTATGAAAAAACAGGCCCACCGGGTCCACAGCTGAACTCTAATCCAGATCAGTGTGTGTTGGCGGGTGGTGTTCCACTGATCTGAAGTAAACAAGTAACTGCCGAGAGTCAAAACAAACAGCGAGTGACACACCATGGAGCAAAAATGTCTGTGTGCAATATGGCTATGCTCCAAGTAGCAAGACAGAGTAGAAAAATAATATTGAATGGTAGAGCAATCTGGGGCATCAAATTGAGACTCTCTCTTCACATTCCTAAATTAACTGGTACATTTCCATGTGTTTGGGAGGAGGGACCCCCACAAGAACCCCATTTTCTTCAGAATGTGGTGACTATCTGAAAATGGGTAGTTGCCTTCTTGCGACTCTTTTTCTATCATGAACACATATTAGTTAGAGCTACAGCATAAAACAAGGAGGACACTGTGATTATAATCAAAGATGGAAAACCAGGTCCTACCATTTCATCTCGAGCTTCTGTTTCTTTCCGTAAGGGAGGCTCAAACTGTAGCTTGTCAACTGCAAAACATCACATTTTCAACATGTAACATTCTCCTGCCACGCTCTTATGGCCAGGCTATTAAAGCAAGCAGCATGCTGCAGCATATACAAATCCAGTGTTACACAGCACTTCATTTTAACTTGCTTACACAATTCCAAACTCTTTAAATACGAACATTTGTTTTTATGGAAGTCTTCACTTCATCTTGCAATGTACTTATTATGAAACAACCCACAAAAAGGAAACCAAGGGAAAAGAGCAGTATGAATTCATGTTCAAAGTAGTCTAAATCAGAATTATTAAGTTTACATGGGCACTTCTCCAAGCATAGAGAGAGTTAGTTCCTGCTTCCAAGGGCTCCAGCATTTCAGCAAGGTTCTCCCCGCCCCATTTGAAAGTGACCAAGTAGTGTCGTGGTAGTACGATGGAGTGTAAGGGCTTGTACTCCTTTTGAGTTTAATTAATTAACCATCAGTGCAGCAGATGCGACCAAAACAAGGGGAGCACCTCCTAGGGTGAGGGTGAGGGTTAGCTGTCCCTCAATGGGAAAACCAGCAAGAAATCAGAGTGGAACCAAAATGTCACCTACTTTTTGATATTTTCCCTCATCAGACACAGCCATGACATCAATGTGTAAAACCATGCTCTCCCTATGCTCTCCCTACTAGAATCAGCTTCGTCTTCCTGTTTAATGCTTCTGTTAAATTGTTATTTTTTAGGATGCCAGTAGGCATTCAGGGTTTGGCACAACCCCATGGCAGAGAGAAACCAGGCTGATTACTCTGTTTTCACAGAAATGTCTCTATCCACCCTTGACGTGAAATGAAGCAAGAGAACAGTACACAAGTTTAAATGTTGGTTTTTGGAAAAATACTGAGGAGGTGTTTTGTTTGTGGGGTTTTTTCCTTCACATGCGCCAATGGTAAGAGTGGCTTGCTAAGGTTTGCTAGAAAAAAAAAACGATACAGGTACTCTCCATCCAGAAAAATAAATCAGACCCACGAAATGGCGAAAATCACATTAGGAACTTACAGTTTATCTCCGATGCTGTTCTTTCTGCTCTGGCATTCCTGTTTGTCGAGCGAATGGTGTGGCGAATAACAGAGTGAGGCTGTGAGTGTTAGAAGCAGAAATATTACAATTCAATTATATCGCCTTCACCTTAGATCTCATACTATAATTGAAAGGGAAAAAGAAGTTTTAGAATGGCACATTCATGGTTAGGAAACCGAGTGGGACTTTTACTGCCTGCATGCAAGCCCCTTGTACTCAACAGCAAGCTTGACCTCAACTCTGTGGCAAGGGCTCATGGTTTTTACAGCACTGCTGTGTAGCAGCCTAGAGTCACTTTTCAACCCCTCTCTCAAGTAAGAATCTAAGTTCACAGAGTCAAAACAGGAAGATTATTAAAAGCTTTTCAAAACAGGAAAAATACAAATATGTCCTCACCTCAAAATCTTCATCATCAGTTTCACTGTAATGTGTGTGGTTGTCTGGATTATTTACTTTGTCCAACAGCTCAACTGCTAAAGATCTCGAGAGACCAGGTTGTCCTACAAAACTATGCTAAAAATCACAAAAAAACCACGTGACAGTAGGTTTAATATGAGGCCTATATTTAACCCTATGTGTAAGGGCTTCAAAAGATTAGCCTTGTGTTGCAAAATTTTATAACTCTGACAATCTTCAGACAATCCGACTATGTCTCCTGAGCAAGCAGGCCTCTAAAGCAAGCATCAGTTTTAGCCTGACTGCATCATGCATCAGTTGCAATTAGAAATTAAGACCCAAATTGTGCAAACACAGGTGCAATTTCTTAACTTTATGCAGGTAAGTAATTCCATGGAGTTCAATGGGACTGTTTAGGTGAACAGAATTAAGCATTTGAATGTTTTGTGAATCAAGGTCCGAATTTGCTTTATGGTATGACTTGTTATCAACCTATACAGTTAATTCTACCAAACTGGGACACACAGCTATAACATGCCATTTCTTGGACAATTACAACTGGACTTATCTTGCAGCACAGACAGGTATCTTTATAAATCTTGCCACCAAATACAACTTTTGTATATTCCAGAAGATTCCAATTTCTCTTTTGCTGCATTTGTGCCCCAGAGCATACTTGTCTGGCAAAAGTGTGAATGATTTCTTTACTCTGTGGAACAACAGATTCAAGTTGTGACTTTTGAGATACTTACAGTAAGGAGTCTTTCTGCAGTTGGCCTCTTCTTTGGATTTTTTGTAAGCGCTATTTTGACAAAATTATGGAATGTCGTTGACCTTTACATACGGAGACAAAAAATAAATATTTAAAATCGAGGTAAGTTTTTCTGTAAAGGAAAAATAATGGCAACTTTCAATGTAACGGTCACATAAATGGCATAACATCTGTGAGATAGAATCTTGCTCAAATATCCCTAGGCATTTCAGATTTATACCATTCTGCTGCTGAGTTAACTAGCAGGAGAGTAATACTACTGTCCCTTTGGAAAAAGCAGTCAAAACACCAGATTACAAGGGAAGCCTTATGGCACTACATACCAAAATAATAATTTAGTTTCTTAGGTATATACAGCACTCTCTCCAAATCCAAGCAGTCTGGCACACCCCATTATCTCATGTCACCAGGAGGAAAATAAAATGCACATTTGTGCAAAATCAGGAGAGAGCATCAACCTCTTCTTTCAGAGATGCATGGCTGCAATTTTCAAAACAGTTCAGATGATTTAACAATAGCTCTTCCTTTTAAACTAATGTAAGATGTGAGGCGAACTCCCTTTGAAAGTCTCATCTACAATTGTTATTTGTCTTTCACATGAGTTTATTTCCAGTGGTTTGCAACACTTTTTGGCCTGCGACCCACCCAGCTCAACACTAACCTTTTTGCGGATCACCAGTCAACCACCCATCATGACAAAATGAGAGCAGGAGGGGGCGAGGAATGAGGTCTGGGAAGGAGGCTGGGTGCAGGTGTGGGCTAAGGATGGCGGTCTGGGCAGGAGGGGTGTGTGTGAGGGGGATGGAGGTAGGGGAATGGGCGGGAGGAGAATGGGGGGCATTTACCTGGCTCTGTGTGCCCTGCCACTCCCAGGCACCAGTCCCCGCTGCTCCCATTGGCCAGAATTCTGGCCAATGGGAGCAGCAGAGAAAGCCTACAGGCAACCGGTTTCCTGCACTGCTGTTCCCATAGCTGGTGGGAGGCAGAGTGGCAGCGTGCGGAGCTGCTTCCTTCCCCCGCAAACCAGATCTGGCCTGCAAGGCATGGAGGCGGGAAGCCGGTGCTGGTGCTTGAACCTCACAGGGGGAGGGGTTGTGGAGCTGGAGCACCAGTGTGAACTCCCTGCTCCAAGGAAGGGAGGGGCTGAGCCCCGAGCCCATAGCCCACCTGCAAGAAGGTTGTGGACCACCAGACCACACTTTGAGAACCACAGGTTTATTTTGCTAGATCTTTCAAGAGACACATTCACCTGAATTGGATGATTTTCAGGACATGCTGCAAAATGTATCTCCCAGGCATTTGATACCAAAAGGAATTGTACCAGTGGAAGCTGAGGGACGGCGGGGTGAGGTGAGGGTCTGCTCCTTGGACGCGAGTTGTGCTGAACCGTACTACGGCGCTTAGGGTTATATTTGTGGCGTGCTTTTTAAGCTATGGCAAGAACGTATAAGATAGGGGTTCTTAGCGCGTGCACAAATCTCAGGGGCGGGCAGTGCAGAGTGCAATTCACAAAAGGACGTTTATCTAGGTGATAAACAATTTGAAGGATCGGCCCCCAGCAACACTGGCAGAACCTCCCCCGCCCCCAGCAAAGATTTAAAGAAAAAAGGACAGTCACTTGGCTACCAACACCATGCTAAGTACATAAATGGGATTAGCTGCTTAGCTACCATCCAGCTTGATCACATGCCCAGGGTCAAACTAATTGCCAATGTGTTCTCTAGAAGATGTTTTTCTCTCCAGGTAGGAGCTGAGGTGGAGCTTTCTTTTGGCTCTGAGCCAGCAAGAGGAGCAATTAGCGTTAGGCGGGCCTGTCCCACACGAACTGGTTTCCTGCCATTGCAGTGGTATGTGCACAGCTAGACTTCAATCCTTGCTGTGGCATTTGTTTCTCGGTTCCTATAACCTCAAATCAACAACCAAAAGAAAAGAACAAAAAATCATCTATCCTGCTTGCTGGTACATACTGCAGATGTCTCAGCCTAGAACACTTCATTCTCAGGGGAGTCATCTTTCCGATCGCTGGGATGAAAACTAATGCCGCTCACTTTCATCAATGGCGTTCTTCTTCTACAGAGCCATAAGCAATTAATGGCCCATTCTTAGCGACAGCTTGTTTAAAGCATGATTTACCAGGAGTGAATTATGTTCCAATAAAAACTTCAGAGGCTGAGCAATTGATGAAGATTTTTTGGTCACTGCAGAAGTCAGAGCAATTTCAAAATCCATGACATCGACTAAATTTAGCTCTGACCCTACAATGAGCGTCACAGTTCAGAGTCCCCTTGATTCAATGAGGTGCTCCCTGAACGGGGAATTCTTTCGCATTGTTCTTATTTCACGATCTGTCTGTTGCTATAATTATTTTGCTTAGCAGTAAGCATTGAATGTGAAGGGACAACTCACGTATGTGTAACAAATGTGACTACGTATTTGTAGGTTCATGGCACATGTTTATGAACTGATGAAATAAATCAATCAATCATTCACATCATCTTTAAAACATGCATTGAAGAAAGGGAGAAAAACTGTGACTTACCATTTTGCTTTTTCCTTGAGCTTTGGAGGCTGAAAGTTACTTTTAGACATTAAAAACAAAGCCCTAAAATAAAGAAAGCATAATAGTATTATACAATATCAGAATCATTCATTTTATTTTTTTTTAAACTGCATACAATACTGTACACAGCAGTTCTATTACACCACAAGACAGAATATGAGTTGATGAAAACCCAGGAGTTCTGTAGTATGTAACATAAAAGACAGTTTATGTGACAAAATAAAGCTATTTATTTAACTATGGATAGGGGTTCTGAAATAAAATATTTTTATTTTCATTCACAAACCTGCTAATTCTAGGGCTACTGTACGGTGCAGGTACTAAAACACTTACAAAACGTCAAGTCCTTAAGAATCTGATTCCAGAATCTGAATGCAAGTCTTTCAATGAAGCCTGGATGATTTTACAAAAAGGTGCGGTGCACTAAAACAGAAATTAAGGGCTGGATGTAAGAAACCCCGGGAGAGGTTACTAGGCCTGGGTTATGCTGGACAGACCAGATGATTGTAATGGTCCCTTATGGGCTATGATTTAGGAAAATGCTTGAAATGAACGATTCTCATGGCTCAGCAGACCTCATTGGATGAAGGTCAAACATAGGCGGCTGAAGTTCTCCAAGTTCAATTGCTGTTATGCCGACTGCCCAGATGTCACAGAGCTGGTTGTAACCGCCATTCTTCTCCACTGCTGCAACTTCTGGGGCCATCCTTTAAATGTAAAACCAGCATTTGATCACACACACATCACGTCCACAGCATCTCCCTCAACCTAGCATCTCAAGGCTCTTTACATGATTCCTGCGGAAATAGGGTAAATGGGGCCCCATGTGACCCTCTGCTCTGGGATGAATTCCTTCCATTCAAAGAACAAAAGATGCACAAAGGGTAAGTGCCTTGACCAAGGTCATGAATTCAGTAGCAGAGCACGGAACAGAACCCAAGTCTTGTGAGATCCAGTCAAATCCTCTAACCCAGGGATTCCCAATCACCAGACCGCAGACCGGTGCCAGTCCGCAAACTGTTGGCTGCCAGGCTGCGGCGGCAGCCAAAGCTCAAGCCAGTTGTTTGCGACGGCTCAGCTCCGGCAGCCGTGGTGGCTGAGGAGGCGGCAGGAGACAGAGGAGCAGGAGACGCTTCCCTCCCTCCTCCTGCCTTCCCCCCTCTGTGCTTGGGGAGACACATCTGGGCAGGAACGGGGTGTGAAAGAGGAGGGAGCACGAGTGCCGCCAATGGCCGCTCTCGCGCAGCGACACGGGGACTGAGGCGGTGGCAGGAGGAGGCAGAGCAGGAAGTGCCTCCCCCCTCTTGGCAATGGCAGCCGGCCGGGACTCCAAGCTTCCCTTGAGGGCGCAAGATGCGCTTGGGGAGGGCGGGAGCATGAAGGGGGAGGGAGTGCATGTGCTGCCAAAAGCCGCATCCCCTGCCTGTGCGGCAGTAACAGCCACACTCCCGGGGGGCAGCCTCACTCTGGGAAGTGCGGGGGTGGGGTGGGGTCAAAGGACAAAGGGGTGTTGGGT
This sequence comes from Pelodiscus sinensis, assembly GCF_052426305.1. Lineage (NCBI taxonomy): Eukaryota > Metazoa > Chordata > Testudines > Trionychidae > Pelodiscus > Pelodiscus sinensis. Next base: position 6,140,571 of record NC_143056.1, read on the forward strand.
GAGGGTGTGGTAGGGTCACGGGCAAGAGGTGTTGGCATGGACTGTAGCGGTCAGAGTTTAAAGGGACACAGGGCATTAGGCACTGGGGAGCAAGGGGCTGGGTTGGGGTTAGGCGGACTGGCTACATTTTCTTTATATATTTGCATATTCATTACAGGCAGTCCCCGAGTTACGCGGATCCGACTTATGTCAGATCTGCACTTACGAACGGGGCTCTCTCGCCCTGGAGCTCGCAGGCAGCGGGACCGCCCAGAGCGCAGCGGTCCCGCCACCTCGACCTCTGGGGCGAGAAAAGCTGCTCCGGGTGCCCCTGGTCTGCTGGGGACCGTCTCCAGCAGACCAGGGACACCCGGAGCAAAGCCGGGGAGGCGGAGGGGTCCCGTGCCTCTGAGGCTTTGCTGAGGCGGAGGGCTCCCGGTGCCTCTGGTCTGCTGGAGACGGTCCCCAGCAGACCAGGGACACCAGGAGCAAAGCCGCAGCGGCGGCGGGTCCCGCGCCTCTGAGGCTTTGCTCCCCGTGTCCCTGATCTGCTGGGGGGGGGAGGGCGCAGCTAGTGTGCCCCCCCCCCCAGCAGACCAGGCTTTTGTTGTGGATCCTGGGGTAGAGCAGCTGGGGTGCTGCCGGGTTGGTCCTGCAGGGACCTACCTGGTAGCCCAGCTGTTCTGTCCCAGACTCGAGATTCAGCCGCTGTTGAAACTGATCAGTGGCTGATTCCAGGAAGCTGGGGGCAGAGCAATTCTGCCTCCGGCTTCCTGTAGTCAGCCCCTGGTCAGTTTCAGCAGCAGCGGCTGAATCTGGAGCCAGTTCCAACTTACATACAAATTCAACTTAAGAACAAACCTATCGTCCCTACCTTGTACATAACCCGGGGACTGCCTGTATTGACATAACAAATATGCAAATAAAATGTTGCCAGTCCACCAAAAGTTTGTGAATGGGTTTGCCAGTCCGCAGCATAAAAATGGTTGGGAATCATTGCTCTAACCCCAAGACAATCTTTCTTCCCTCAGTCTGTTTTCTCTAATATGAGGCTGAACACAGCATGCAATTGTCTGTATTCAGTCCACATTATGGCTATTGCACAGAGAGCTCTGCATTAAGGCAGAGCCTCAGTTCAATGCAGTTACATTTGCATTTTTAGAAATCAAGATTTACAAAGCTGAAAACGTCTGGCACTTCAAAGCCTCTAATAGCAAAGATTATTTGGAAACAAAAATAACCAACTATGCTTCTCTTCATTATAGTGTGCCCTGCATGCCTGAAACCCAGATGTCCAGATTTAGATTTGTATGGAGGATTTTACGTGCAATTATTGGATATATGCATTCATTTGCCACACATGCCTACATATACACGTGTCCCTAATTGTGATCTTAGACAGCACTTTAAAATCCGTTGTCTTTGTTCTTCAGAAGTTTTTTTGTTCATTTTTAAGATATAAATATGCTTTATACTGGTGAGGAGGCGAGTTACAGCACAAAATCCAACTCCTACCAGGTGCACAAGTAACAGTCAGCACTATATTTTATTGGCAAAGGTTTCAGTCCTGCTATTGGCATCACTTCGTTGATTTAACAAAGCAACAAAATGACAATGTCATTATCTTGCCCAAGCACATTACTAAATCACAGGGTCTTTTGCCTGGAAATAATAAATAGTTTATATAACTATATTATGTCTATCATTACACATGTTTGTATTTTAGAAGCTTTAGCATAATTTATACAGATTTCACTTTGCATGTCGTCATTCTATGAGTCAAAGCAAACTATTACCAGTAAGGGGTACCAATAAAAGATTTTCTCTTCGCAATGGTGGCTGTTATTTTTGCTGCTATACCAAAATCAGCTGTAAAACAAAATTACATCATCATTACATTTTCTAGAGTTTGAATGTAAAACGAAAAACCAACTACAATCTAGAAAGTTATAATAAATCAACAAAACACACACGCAACTAGGTAATAAAAATAAGATAACCGTTTAGAATGTTAATTTTCCACAAAGAATAGCAGAAAATTTTAACTGGAATTTTTACTATCTGGACATTAAAAGTTGTTTTTCTCCAAACTGCCTCAAAACTGACCCTGTTTCTCTGCTTACCTTCACCTTTCTTATCATAGCATAACCAAATTGAATCAGGAAGTAAAGTATGTTATGTATTCTCGATAACGTTTACTGAAGGGAATGATAAGATTGGCCTCATAGTTATGAGACAGTGCTGTGTCAATGAGGAAACAACAGGGGCGAGGTTTTGTTCTTACTGTTAAGACAAGAGACACAGCAGACGCTCTGAAGAGGACAGCAGATCTACATGGAATGTGATTGCAGATAATCTTCCTGTGTATCTAGAGCCAGAAATCGTGCCACTCTAGTTTTATTTTACTGCATTTACACTATAGTACCTGAGGAATCATAGTCCACATCACAAAAGACGGGCGGGCAGGCAGACAGCCAGTGCATAGAAAACGGGCGTCCAAGCGAGATCAGATTTAAGTTGCTAATGAAAACTCAACTATGAGGTTTCCAGGCTTTCAATTTAAAAAAAAAAAGTGTAGTTCTAACACATTGCTCCTGCACACCTACTGCAGAGAAGTGCAGTTAGCCACGCGGCCATGGAACCGGAGTTGGAGCTGGAAGAAGGCATGTGCATACGGAGCTTGATGCCAACATGTCAGATGAAGCAATAAATACTTCACTCCCTTTAACAATCCAATTCCCGTCCATCTCAGAAGCACTGTTTAAGCTGGGATGACTTCACTCACGTGGCAATGCAAGAACAATACAACCAAAGAACAAGAGCATCTCTTTGCAAATAACCTCTTCTTCCTCCTTCATGATATTGGCTCCAAGGAGCCCTGCTGGGGGACAGCAGCTAGCTGTGTTCTCCTTGAGGAAGCAAACCAAGGACGTCTCTCCCCCTAGTCAAACAGAGAGCACCAGACACATATCCTGGATCCCGGCGGCTTCTCAAGCGGAACTTTGGGTACTACTGTTCAGACTTGCAGCAAATGAGTTTATGTCCATGTGACAAGGTGTATCAACCCCGCCCTGGGCTGGCAAGTGTTAACCAGGCCTTCCTGTCTGAGAGCCCCTCACCCTGACAGCCCTGCTGGGCATGCTCCAACTGGCCAGTGGAGCAGCTCAGCTCAGTCAGAGCTGACCACCACAGAGGCAGGAGCTGCTGCCAGTGCTCGGGAGGAGAAGGCGCAGCAGCGGCCAGCTAGCAGAGACAGGCTGGGGAAGGTCCCAGTCCCGAGGAGGTGCAGCAGGCGGATGCCATAGCAATGACCGGCAGGGGAAGCACCTAGCCCGGAGGACACAGGTGGGGAAGTTGCAGACAACTGTGCACCAGCTAGGAAGTAGCCTAGGGCAGGGAGCTGGAACCCCTCCCCAAGAGCTCAGCGTGTTGCGGGCGGATTCCCTGCTGAGCTGATGGTGGGAAACACCCACCGATAGGGCCCTGAGCTGGGACCTGGTGGAGAAGGAGGGCCCGGGTCCCTGTGCCCCACCCCTCCTTATACCACAAGGGGACGCTACTGCTGGGACTACTGACTTTGACTGCCCTGTGAACTGGGGGCTGTTACAGACTCGGGCTGCTGGGCCCTACTGCCCCGCATGTAGGGGACTGTTATTGACTCAGGCCAGTGGGCCCTGTCGCCCAGTGAACTGGGACCAACTACTGACTCAGGCTGCTGGGGCCTACTACTGACCCTTAAATGCGGGTACCTGGGATGGTACCACTCACGGGGTGGAGCACATACTGAGGGGCCTGATAGGCTCCACGCCCTACCTCAGGGGGGCAGGGCGGCTGTGCATACCCACCCCGTGACAGTCTAGATGACTCCCCTCAGGCAAAATCCTCCACAGACCAGTGAGGGTTCAAGTGACCGCTGGCTCAGGGACTTCTCCGACAGAGGGACCGAGGGGACAGTTAGTTACACTCTGTCTGTGCAATGCTGAGCTTCAGGGGACTGCGTGCACAACGTCCCCACCCCATTTACTGCCTGCTGCATGGTCCTCATCTCTGGCCCTACCAAGAGTTGCATGGCTTGCGGCTAGGCAGATGCAGCCGACAGTGGGGTTACGCAGAGGCAACGACACGAAGAACCAGCTATTACTCTATATAGGTATTTCAGAGTTTGAATGTCTGCCTGTCTGTGAGCTGGTCTGTTCCAGAATTCCCCCTGAACAGTAGGAGCCAAGATGTCCAAATTTGGTAGGCAGCTTCCTCTTATCCTAACTTAAAGCATGGTCAGAGTTTGGTTGTGCCAGGAAAACAGGATGTGGCTAGAGGCCGATTGTTTTCCATAACCCAAAGGGAGGGGCTGAGAGCAGGGACTGATCCGCACTGACCACTGGGGCAGTGAGCGCAGGGGGACAGTTCTATTGCAGAGTGACCACGTGTGGGGGGCAGCTGCACCAGGAAGAGAGCAGTCAGCTGGAGCCAGAGCCCCCCTGGCTGCTGGCCACAAAGGTGCTGCCAGGGTGGGGTTGGGCAGTCTGGACCCCCCGGGAGGTGCTGCCAGGGAGGGGGATGGGCAGCTCTGGACCCCCCCCCCCCAGGTGCTGCCAGGGAGGGGGGCTGGGCAGCCCTGGACCCCCTCCCCTCCAAGCTACTGCCAGGGAGGGGGGTTGGGCAGCCTCTGGACCTCCCTAGAGGTGCTGCTGGGGAGAGGGCTGGGTAACCCCTTCTCTGACTCCTGCCCACCTCCTGTCCTCAGCCCCCCCACATCTCCCAGCCCTCTGCCCTGACTCCTGCACTCCTCAGCCCTCCCATTTCCTGCCCTGACTCTTGCACCCCTACCCCTGCCTTGAGGCCCTCCTCACCCCCAATCTCGACTCCTGCACCACCCCACATCCCCAGCCCTGAAGAACCTGAGCAATGCCAGGTACATCTTCTAAGTCTACTATATATTTCAGAAACTGTGTGTGTCCATCCATCCGTTCATCTGTGAGTCCAAGAACTCCTCCTAAACGGGTAGAGTTAGGACTACCAAATTTGGTATACACCTCCCTCTTATCATAACTTAAAGCAAAGTAATGGTTTGGTTGTGCCAGGACAATGGGACGTGTGGAATTCAATTGTTTATCATAAACAGAAAGGGAGGGGTCTGGTAGGAGGGACAGTTATGCTGTAGAATGACCATAGGGGAGGCAGCAAGAGTCAGAGATTGGAACCAGGACTGCTATAACCCCATTGTGGCAGCAGGGAACAGGGGTGGAGAAAGGGACAGCTACTACTATATATTTCAGAGAGTTTGTCTGACTGTATGTCTGTCTGTCCCCCAGCTGGGGGATATGTACCCCTCCCTTGGCTGTGCCTTCTGCAGTGACCACAGATAGGTGCTTGTTATCTGGCCCCAAGCTTCTGTGATAAGAAAGGGCTAGTGTTTTCCTCTCTCCCTGGGGTAGCCTCATCCCCAGCCCCATCCCAGAACAATGATTTAAATGAAGAAAAACAAAACTTATTTGAGTTAAGGACCCAAGCAAAACTGGGTCCAGTGTTATATACAGCGATGAAGAAAAACTCATGTATTGTGTCCTCTTTCTTTTTAGAAGAGACTATATATTTACTTTATGTATCCTGTTTAATTAAATACAAGAGAAAGGAGTATTCATCTCCCATACTCTGATGATAGATCTCACCAGAACAAGCTGTTCTATAGCTACAATGTAAGTGCAAAAAGTGTCTCTCTGAAACAAAGCATCTGAATTAATACTTTAACTTACCATCTTTTAATTGGTTGAATTAAAAACCTTCATCTGTTTTATATGTTATTAATAAATTAAATTCAAATAACTTACCCAACTTTATGTCTCCATGGTCTGTTAGCAGAATATTTGCACCCTTAAACAGAATATGCAAAAATTAATATGCTAAAATAATATCTGGAATATTTTTCTGCATTACAAAGTATTAAATTAGTTCATGCAGTTTTAAGTGACCTTACCTTAATATCTCTATGCATTTTGCCCTTCATGTGCAAATAAGCTAGACCCTATAAAACGAAAAAAAATCTGTAACTCAAGTTTGCCATGTGTTAACATACTATAAAACAGAACATTTCAGATTTGATTATTAACGGTTTAAATTCAATTTGTAGTTTTAGTTCAAAGTTGAGAAAATTAACACTTGAGATTTTGAGAAAATGAGTCCAGGGCTTAAGTCTCTCACCTCTCGAGTCTAACACCAATACATCTGCAGACTTTTTTTTTTTAAAAGGTTAGAAATCTAGTATTTTGTCAGATATATTTTTAGCTTCCAAATGTGCCTCAAGAGGCATAAGATTAATGACCAAAGCCAATGAAGTTTATTTACTTCTCAAGTCTAGAAAGGTTTCAGCCAAAGTTTGCAAGTCTGAGTACAAAGTTCACATTTCAGATCATAAATAAAAGTGGACTTGTTTTCAGAGGTGATTAGCACTGGAATTGCTCACAGAAAATCAAAACAAGTTCTGCCCCACCAGTCCCTATTGCTAGCACATTATTAGCTGAGAGGCTAAAAATAAAATTGCCATATCAGATCAGTTTGTTGGCCCATGTACTATACAATCTGCCTCTGGCAGTGACCAGTTTTCCAATGCTTTATAGGAAGGAGAAATGTCTTCTATGGTTCCCTCACACAAGCATATACATACCAGTAGATTTATTTGGTGTTGCTCAGGTCTATAACTCAATTAAGTTGGGGTGGATTTTTTTTTGAAAATAGAAAGAAAATGTACTTGCTTTATTTAAATTACTGTATTTTTCAAAAGTTCAGTGTTATTTTTATGAAGTTAAGTTTTATTTTGCATTTCTTTTAAAAAGGAATTGCTAATTTTAAATTATTAGGTTTTTTTAAAACAAGTATTCCATCAAATGTATTTTTTTCTTTATCCCTATAAATTCTTGTAATTCACTATGTTTTAACAAAGATGAGCTATAGTCAATTTGATTTCCAATAACATTGTCTTCTGGTTTTCAAATCCAAAGCGTTGATTTAGCTGTGCCAAAACACAGCACTACTCCAAATTTCTTCGTTTTCTCACTTTTCTGTAACGCTTATTGAGAAGCAATCCTATCCCAGGTTCATCCTGCTTTTCTAGCTCATCTTAGTTCAGCCTCTTTCAACATTCGCTCAATGATGTGAATATTGAGGACTGCACTTGCTTTCGTTATTGTCTCTTTTCTGATTGGTTTTATGAGAAGCAATCCCATTACAGACCCATCCCCATTTTCCTGGCACAACCAACCCTTACCTTTCTTTAAGTGATGATCAGAGGAAGCTGTATATTGAATTTGGTGGTCCTAACTCTTACCACTTATGAGTTCTTGCTCAAACAGACAAACTCTCTAAAATACATAGTAGATGGATGGATGCATAGAACATGGATTGGGGAGCTCTTTCCTGATACAAACATGTCACGATCAGCTTCCACAATGAGGCATGACATTTCACTATCTATATGATCTTACATTTCTATAATTATAATAAAATGAACCAGAATTTTAGCAGTCCAGACACAGACTTTTCCCCTCTACATAATATTATAATTCACTGCCACAGACTGATTATACCTCACAAAAGATGTTTTTATTGCGCAACCACTTATTAGCGACTAGATGTTGTCTTCAATGAGATTCAGAAATTTGCCCTGCACTGAACCACCATGTCAATTATAGTGTGTAAGAACATCCAGGTAAATATAAGCCCCTGAATCTCCAAAGATGTGCACATGAATCGTTACACTGAAATCACTCTTGGGGTTAAAGTTAAACATGAGCAGGACTGAGGCTTAAGACTGATCCTGCTACACCAACAGACTCCTATTGCTATATAAATCCCTTTGAAGGACCAGGGTATACGGGAATTGATGTATGAAATGCTGGTTTAAAATGAATAAATTATTTGTGTCACGTTCTATCAGACTAATGTATACTAGCACTGGAAATATGAAAAACTAATGTGTTAACCCTAGTTAACTAATCTTCTTGAAACTATTCCCAGGATTTACAACTATAAGTGACAGCACAGCATCACCTTCTAAAACAGTTCACCCTCAACATCTTCCTCATGAATATCAACAAGAGACTTTGTTATGCATCTACAGAAGTACAGTACCTGTAATGTTTCTCTGCATACATATGCAATTTGCAACTCTGACAGCGGTCCTGTTACTGAAAATGGAAAGATAAAAACAAGTCTATGGGTTGTAATGCACACTGCAAATACACCATTTTAAAGACGTCAAGAGAATAAGGTAGTATTCTAAAAGTTCCAGGGACATCTTCAACTTAAAATATAGTCTATTCAAAAAACGAGTTGAAAAAAACGAGTATGAAATGTGTTCACTTTTTTTAATTGCATCCTTTGGTATATATGGTTGCAACAATTTTCTTCCACCATTTGATCTGAGGAAGTGGGTCTGGCCCATGAAAGCTCATCACCTATTAAACCATCTTGTTAGTCTTTAAAGTGCTACACAGTCCTGTTTTATGTTTCAGCTGTACCAGACTAACACGGCTACCACTATTCTACTAGCAAAATTAGTTTGCCTAGTGTGATCACTGGATGTTTAGCCCACTTTTACAGACCTAACTTGTAATTAAATAGTATATCTGCAACGGGCAATGAGAACTTTGAGAGTTACATTCCATGACTTGTATGTTTTGACACAGTATTTGTTTAATTACTTCAGTATTAACATAACTTTTTACATTTAAGTAGCTTGGGGTTTCCTTTGTTCATTTTTTGAACAAAAAGGAATAAACTACACAAGCATGTTAACATTTAAAGAGGACTTTGATGATCACATTTCACTGAGGTGAGTGAATAGGATTTCTGCAATGTGTGTCAGAAATTGTCTCCAAACCTGCTAAGGGTAAGGCATAGTAGTGAGGTCACAAAAGAGGGTGAGGCTTCATTAGGGAATGTTGATTTTTAAGGAAATGCCAACTGAACATGATCACCTTCCAATCGCTTGTAACTAACTTTTCTCTCCCAGGACTGGGACCTTTTACATGCAAGAGTGAAAGATTTTCTTCGGTCTTTTTTAGGGTTAAAGAGAAGAAGAATAAATAAATAAATAAATAAAATCTCAAAGCCTTAATGCTGAAAATGTTAATTTTGTTTACTTTTCTAAAAAATATATTTTTAGCCATTTTTAGTTCACAAATAAACCCAGAAGACTCATCTTTACTTTCAAAACATGCATGAAAAATGTGAGTCTTCTTAAAGAGCCATTTCTCAGAAAGCTATAATGGGAAAATAAGCTTTAAATTAATTAGCATAAGAACATAAGAACAGCTATACCGGATCAGACCAAAGGTCCATCCAGCCCAGCATCCTGTCTGACAACAGTGGCCAATGCCAGGTGTCCCAGAGGCAATGAACTGAACAGGGAATCATGTGATCCCTCCCGTCACCCATTCCAGCTTCTGACAAAGGCTAAGAGACCAGTTTCAGGGTTCATTGGTTAATACAACATGGAGAGATTTAAGTACACATTTCCCTTATTTTAAATAGCAATACATAGCCTATGCATCACGTTGGAAATAGTCCTTCAAATACTTAGCTGCCAAAAGAACTCTATTTATTCCTATTTAGGATCTATCTAGTATAGATGATCTTATTTAATTTTTAATGTTCTGTATAAAACAGGATATGAACAATATAATAGTCACCATGTTTATTAAAAGTTCTTGATCAGCTACGTAGAGCCCTTAGCCAAAATGAAATAAGTGTTCACTCACAGCGAATGCACAGTAAAATGCCAATGGATTGCTATTAAAATGGCTCTCTATTGTTCTGCCTTATTTTCTTTGCTTTCACCTTTGAAAAGACATAAATTAATACCAAAATAAGATTTTAAATACCATGGTAAATGTCTTGAAGTGATCCACCACCACAGTATTCCATGCAGATCCAAAGCTTTTCACGGCTATTTTTAGAAAGTCAAATGTAATTGTTAGTAGTTGACTGATCTATATACAGTAGGTGCAGCCTATAATTATCATTTTATTATTTAACTGCTAGTTATTCAACTGTTACATTTTCCATTTTCTTACATCCTGAGGAATTATCTAAAGTGATGATGCATCACAAAACCTAAATACACACACAGCACATTTTAATACATACTGTCTAGTAAATATCAATTCTCACTTAGTGTGAAACAACTTACACATCACATTCACTGACAAATTACTCTGTTGATCAGAACTGTAATATAATTGCCATAACTTTGACCTTTTCTCCAAAATAAAATTCATATAAAAATACAACGGGGGACATCCATTCTATTAACCAAGATAGCATATTAAAATAATTGTATCTTGTAGTTCCAACCCTCAAAAAAGTGTTCCGCACAGATTCCATGCCTCATTTTTTTAAAGAAGCATTTGGCTTATGGATTTAGCTGTGTATCTCCAATCAGGTCAATTTGAGTGGCACCTTTCACTCTAAAAATGTAACTCCCTGAGCAATTTGGAGAGACAATCCAAGCACAGCCATGAAATCTACCTATTACCAACAATCCGGCTCTAGAATATTTACCAGTCACCACTAGCCAGCTATCCTTTTGTAACAGACAGCAATACCTTTCAACAAAATACCGAGACACACAACTCTTTGGGTAAGTAGCTAGCCTCATTTAAAAGTTAATACAATTCCAGATCTCCCCACCAGCTTGGTGGGAAACCAAAATGCCTAAAACGTGAGGTTGCAAGAAGCCTCCAGAGAGAAGGCGTCTGGCTAGCAGAGATAGTGCAATGCTAGTCACTCTTTTAAAAGGCAAGTAGGAATCAAGATACCAAAGGAGACACTCCAAGGATAGTGCTACACAGAGCGGGAGTTGTAGAAATGCACACAACAAACAGGACTTACTTGAGATAGCTTCCAAAGTAGGCTACAATGTTGCAGTGCTTACATTCTTTCACCATATAGATTTCTTGCTGTATCAATGAAAAATCATCTCCTGAAAAGCAAAAGATGGCAGGGTCACACCAACAACATACAGACAACACAGACCTATACGTAAATGAGGAAAACCAGCACATAGTGTCCAAGAGCTTGAAATCACAAAAGCCCAAGCCCCGGCACTATGACAGCCACTGACCCTTTCGGGGAGTTTCCAACACATTACCCTATTCAACAGCCATTATCCATATGCGTCCTTTTCAATTTCCAATCCTTTCCGCGTGCTTTGCGTGAAGCAAAATGTTTCTCGAAGACCATTAAAAAAGAGCCGGCCTGGCAGTGCAGAGGTAGCCATGGGACCACGTAAGACACTAGATGAATTCACTTACTAGCTAACAAACGACGTGAGTGATCTATAAAGGCAGCATTCCTAGAGATGGGCACGTCAGACGATGCTTTTCAGCAGCTCCTCTGGCTACTTTTAGGATTGCCAACTTGCTAGTCATGCAAGACCAAACATTCTTGCACTAACCCACCCCTTCTGAGGCCCCGCCCCACTCATGCCATTCACCCTCCCTCTACCCTCACTTGCTCTCTAGGCTGGGGCAGTGGGTTGGGGGTAGAGGAGGGGGTGTGGCCTCTGGTTGCGGGGGGGGGGGGGTGGGCCAGCAATGAGACCTTCAAGGCACAGGAGGGAACTGGGGTGCAGGCCTGGGAATGAGGGGCTTGGGGTCCAGGAGGGAGCTCCAGCTGGGGCGTGGAGCTGGGAATGAGGGGTTCAGGATGCAAGAGGGGTCTCTAGGCTGAGGCAGGAGGTAGACGTGTGGGAGGGGGAAACAGGCTCTGGGCTGGGGGTGCAGGTCCTGGAGTGGAGCCAGAAATGAGGCGCTCAGGGAGAGAGAGGGGGCTTCAGGCAGAGGGCTGGGGTGTGGGCTCCAGGAGGGAGCTCACGGTGAGGACACGGGAAGGGGTGCAGGCTCTAGCAGGAGTTTGGCTGTGGGAGAGGGTTCTGAGCTGGGGTAGGGGGTTCGAGTGCAGGGTCCAGGAGCGAGTTTTGGTGCGGGAGGGGGCTGGGAGAGAGTGCGGGTACCAACCAGGGCTTACTTCAGGTTATGTCCCTTGGGTCCCACGCGCAGGGGTGGTCAAGTGGCTCTGCCCCCACAGCTCCTACTGGCTGCAGTTCCTGGCCAATGGGAGTTGTGGAGACGGCACAGGGGCAGTATTGTGTAGCTCACCAGGCCATCCCTCTGGCTAGGAAACGTCGCTGCTTGCATGACATGCAGGAGCCATGCAGAGCCTGGTAAAGAGCCTGCGAGTCCTGCCAACCAGACCTGTAAGGCCCAATCAGTAGTGCTGGTTGGAGCCCTTTTCATCTGGCGTTCTGTTCAAAAATCAGACACCTGGCAACCCTACCTACGTTAGGAATGTTACCAACTGGTTTTGTTCTAACTTCATTTGTGGGGACAGGGAGTAGATAGTGCCGGTAATTCAAGAGCCCTGAAGGTGGAAGGAAAGGGTCCTTGCCAGGAAGATTCTTGAGACCAGCCCAGTGGCAGAAAGCAGACACCACAAATAGTCCACTTCCAGTTAATTCTGGGGGACAGCGTGTTGCCAGCACAGCATACACAGTTGGTGACCACCAAGACCAGAGGCCACAGTGAGAGTCCCAAACTCTGATCTCCTTGCTATAGAAGCATTTTAAAATGATGGCTAATAGGGGCTATGTAAGGAAAATTATACACCTTAAGGAATGTCTGTCTTGAATGCACTCTAATTAAAAAACCATCATGAGGCTCTTCTCTGCTCTTGATATTTCTGCCATTTAAATAGAAAGGAAATGTGTCCCATAAGGTTCATTTGTCCCAAAAGTTTCAGTTTATAAAAAGGCTTTTTAAAAAAGAAGAAACAATAGAATTGTCTACTTAATACCAGGTCATTCTGATGAACAATACTTTTAAAACCAATACTCCCCTGCAGAATTGAGAACCCAAACACTGCAGCCGTACAGTTTAGATCTTCACTCAATGGGAGTTAAACACTTAAATCCCATTGAAGGTTTGGGCCCAAAAACCTGACACTGAGCGTAAACAAACAGACAGGTTAGTTTGATTTTCAGTGTCCGAGCTCAGAAACTCAAAAACTAAATTAGAAGTGAGAATCTTAAAATCCAAAGTGTTATTAGCCGGGGGAGAGGAGCTAGTTTACCGCACATGATTTCACAACATGCCTTTAAAATAAAACCAGAAATACTGATCACACAGCCTCATCACATATTCATTTCAGATGTTTCTTCTGCATCAGAGGCCTGTAGACAAAACTTCGGTTCTTCCCTATGTGAGAATTTACAATAATAAATCTTCAGAGGTTTAGTTCATTTATGCCAATCTTTCATGCTAAAGAAATTATAACCCTTTGAAACAGGTTCGAAATGGAAAAGCTGAGTGAAACAGACAGCAGTTCCATCAGAAAGTACTGTTTCTAAATGAATACTAATGGTGTTCCACCGGTCTATTATGCAAACTTTTTGTACCTGACTGCAATATAAAATGCAGATACTAGAAATTAAATAATAATTTGTTTCCTCTCCCCTGCCCTCTCCCAAACGAAACAAGCCCTACGGTCGATCTCTAGGCTGCTCTGCTCACAGATTTTATTCAACAGCAGCATATCATGACATCTGCAGTAGAGATGTAAGCGACTAGTTGGCTTTCCGATAAGCGTAAGCTTATCAGATTGTCGAATAGTTATGGACTAGTCACTTCCCCCCCACCTTGCTGCCTCTACCAGTGCTGGGCTTAAAAGCCAGTTCCCCCGAGCACCATCTCCGCGGGAGGGAGGGAGGGGAGCTAGAGGCACAGTGGGAAACGGCGCGAGCGGGGACCGAAGCAGTTCCCACACAGCTTCTGCTGGGATTCTGCTTTTGAAATGTACAAGAACCCCAGCAGAGCTCTTGTACATTTCAAAAGCAGAAGCCTGGCAGGGAACTTGGGGCCTCTACTTTTGAAATGTACAAAAGCCCTACTGGGCTCACCTGCCAGGGCTTTTGCTACAGTTCAAAGGTGGAGGCACCTTTATAGGTTATCGAATAGTCGATGGAAATCCCATTGGCTATGGGATCAGTTAATCAATCTAACTTTAACATCCCTAATCTGCAGGAAGGACCCGGTCCAGCTCCAATTAAGTTAATGAGAATCTTTCCATTTACTTCAATAGGGGCTGGATCAGACACACATGATTGGGCACCAACACTACTATGTCACTTTCTTGCCATGGAAACCAGGAAAAGTGGGCTGGCGATGGTGCTTAAGGAGAGTGTGCTTGGAGGCCCAGTTTTGGAATTAACTTTTTAAATGCATGTTCTGTAGCCAGATGCACCTATGGCAACAGGTATTCATAGACAAAACTGCGTTAAGATGGAGTCAGAGATGAGAGCACATATCCCGAACAAGGGTAAAATGCCTTACAGGTATATTTGTAGTTACCCGCAGCCTAGCATTACAAATTTAGGAAATTTACACTTCAAGGAACAGAACATTTAACATACCCAAACAATCTTAACTCTGCCCTATAGCATCATCAAGCAACAACTATGATGATGATTACGGAATCTGTACCCAGAATTTAGATCAGTGTTTCTTAAACTGTGTTCCGCAGCACACTGGTGTGCCACGAGGCAGTCGGAGGTGTGCCGCAGAGAACAGAGTTCAAAATGGCCACCCTTAAAGAGACAAGCAACCTTTTTTTTTTTTGCTCAATAACTTTCCTCCCAACCCCCTTTTTTTTGCTCGACAAAAAAATTCTTGGTGTTCCCTTATAAAAAAAATTATGGTTTGGTTTCCTCAGTCTTAAAAAGTTTAAGAAACACTGCTTTAGAGCGAGCCAGTTTTAAAAACACACCGGGGGTATTGGTTCTTTGGTGTGATACACACAGAGTTCAGGCTACAACAAAGGGGAACAGTAAAAATACCAACCTTGAAGAAAAAGCTTCTTTGAGGGTTTTTAAGATATCACCAAGGATATTTCCTAACAGGTGTCCTCAGAGGAATGCAAGCAAATAGAAACCTTAAAATACAACCAGCCAGTTCAAATAAGAGATAGCCCAAAAGAAGAGCTCTAAGATACCACAGAGACTCTGGACTCCCCTTTCCGCTAGCCTATATACCGTATTTTCCGGCGTATAAGACGACTTTTTATGCTAAAAAACATCCTCCAAAAATCGGGGGTCATCTTCTACGCCGGGGCTTTTCTCACCCCAGAGGACACAGACTGCGGGACCTTGCAGTCCCTCCACCCGTGTACTCCGGGGCGAGAAAAGCTGCTCCGCGTCTCCCTGGTCTGCAGACCAGGAAGACGCGGAGCAAAGCCGCGGAGGGGCTCCGGCAGCGGGGCAGCCCAGGCTGCGGCTTTGCTCCTGGTGCCTCTGGTCTGCTGGGGACCGTCTCCAGCAGACCAGGGACACCGGAAGCAAAGCCGGGGAGGCGGAGGGGTCCCGCGCCTCTGAGGCTTTGCTCTGGCAAAGCCGGGGAGGCGCGGGACCCCGCCACGGCTGCGGCTTTGTTCCCGGTGCCCCTGGTCTGATGGGGACCATCTCCAGCAGACCAGGGACACCGGGAGCAAAGCCGGGGAGGCGAAGGGGCGCTGGGGTGCTGCCGGTTGGCCTCTTAAGGGGGGGTAGTCTTATACGGCGAGTATAAGACGAAAACCTATCTTTTAACTAGAAAATTAGGGGGTCGTCTTATACGCCCAGTCGCCTTATACGCCGGAAAATATGGTACTGAACCTGAGCTATAATACTTAGTTGAAATGTGTGAAGTGAGGCCACGTGGCTACTAATTCAAATGAGCATTGATATGGCTGGTCAGGAACGTAGCCAGACAACAGTAAGACCATGACTAGATAGCTAACAGCTTTGTTCAAGTGGTGTGAGGTGAAACAAGAAGCGGACAAGGCAGTCTAAGGATGCGTCTACACAGCATCGTAACAATGTAAGATGTGCTATTTGCGTACCTCAAACTGCGTATCTTATTTCAATGTTATTTCAAATCTTATTTTGTCATTTGGCTCTGTCTACACAGTGCCAAATTTCAAAATAAAGCACTATGCCGAAACGCCCCTTCCTCCTCACAGAATGAGGTTTACAGGAAGAGCAAGCCTGAAATAAGGGGTTTGCTGTGAAGATGCGGGATAGATATTTCGGGATACTCCAGTATCCCAGGATAGCGCTGCAGTGTAGATGTAGCCTTAGAGCCTTAGTCTGCATTGAATAAAAACACAAGGGCTGTGTCTACATTGGCACCCTTTTCCGGAAAAGGGATGCTAATGAGACACTTCGGAATTGCAAATGCGCGGGGGATTTAAATATCCCCAGCGGCATTTGCATGAACATGGCTGCCGCTTTTTTCCGGCTTGGGGTTTTGCCGGAGAAAAGCGCCAGTCTAGACGGGATCTTGCGGAAAATAAACCCTTTTCCGGAAGATCCCTTATTCCTACTTTCAAGTTTTATCCCTTTCAAGTAGGAATAAGGGATCTTTCAGAAAAGGGTTTATTTTCCGCAAGATCCCGTCTAGACTGGCGCTTTTCTCCGGCAAAACCCCGAGCCGGAAAAAAGCGGCAGCCATGTTCATGCAAATGCCGCGGGGGATATTTAAATCCCCCGCGGCATTTGCAATTCCGAAGTGTCTCATTAGCATCCCTTTTTCGGAAAAAGGGTGCCAATGTAGACACAGCCAAGGACTTTTAATGTTTAGTATAAGGAAAAGGGTCTCACTGGAGTGTACAAAGACAGCACAATGGGCTCCTTGAAAGGTAGAACTTGAAACAACACACTGGAGAAGACTCTTCGGCTACATCTACTCTGCAGGCTTCTTGTGCAAGAAGCTTTTTGCGGAAGAGATATTCCGCTTTTGCGCAAGAGAGCGTCCAGACTCAATGGATGCTCTCTCAAGAAAGCTGATTGCCATTAGCAGAATGGCCACCAGGGCACTTGCGCTTCTTTCGATGTTTTTTTTTGTGCAAAAACAGCCTGTTTCCTGACCCCACACACCTTTTTGTGCAAGAGCTCTTGCGCAAAAAGGAGTTATTCCTCATAGAAAGAGGAATACCTGTACTGCAAAAACTCCTCCATTCTGTCAATTCACTGTAAATTTACTTGTGCAAAAACATGCTTGAGATGTGGACGCTCCGTGGGTGTTTGCGCAAAAACCCTGTAGTGTAGATGTAGCCTTAGAGGGGCTTAAAGCCACGCACCTCTGATAGCCTGCAGTGTATCAACAAAGAATGGCTAACTACACCCTCCCCAAAACAAACAAACAAACAAACAAACAAACAAACAAAACGAATAGTCTAGTACAGTGTTTCTCAAGTACCCCTTTTTCAAAGTATAAAAAAGAATACGTACCCCCCAGTACCTATAGTTTTCAACCATTGCAACACATTTGTTTAAACAACTTAATCGCAGCTGGGCAGGCCATGAAATTTTTGGATGTAAAAACTACAAAAATAATAAAACACTGTAAAACTTAACACAAAAATTCAGTTTTCTCCAAATTTCAGTTGTGTTGACATACCCCCCAGACTTTTCTCGAGTACCTCTACAGGTATTCGTACCACTGGTTGAGAAACACTGGTCTAGTAGCACCTTAAAGACTAACAAAACACATAGATAGTATCATGAGCTTTCGTGGGCACAGCCACTTCTTGTTACAAACTTGGCTATCCCTCTGAAGTTTTTTTACAAATAATAAAGCCGTTTCTATAAACCAGATGATCAAGTTTGGCACAGATTTTGCACTATTCAGGGGCGTTACCCCATGATCATCCTAAATGTTGGCATGAATTCATGCACTGCCCAAACTGTTGCTGTGAACAGAGGAATTCTGGGTTTGAGTCAGGTGAATTAATTCATTCCAATTTCTGAGAAAATTTCTACTAGAAACTGTTAAATGCCTGTGTGTAACACACTGGAGTATTTCAAAAGTAATGTAATTTTTAAAGGCAGTCAACATCAAATCCAAATGAGTAAGTTTGGAAGGAAGAAATTGATAGCATGAAGGCATTCACTTTTGCCAGATAACAATATTTGCACTGTTACAGTTGACCTGTTGGTTCCAGGATATGAGAGAGACAAGATGGGTGAAGTCATATCTTTTATTAGACCAACTTCTGCTGGTGAAAGAGACAAGCTTTCACTTTCCACAACTCACCTTCAGGTTGTGGAGCTGGAATGCTTCTCTGGCACCGTCAGAAGTTGGTCCAATAAAAGATATGACCTCACCCACACTGCCTCTATAGATAACAATATCAGTTCTCCGGCTGTTTATATCACATTCACGGATGCCAAATCCCTTGTTAACAGATACATCCTCACTTCAGAGGATCTTTCATTTGAAAAATTGCATTCTGTTCTAAAGAGGAGAGTTTCAAGAGTCATTAAGTATTGTCTATTCATGAACAGAGACTTGAATATGCACGACACTTATTTCAAAGGGATGATCAGACAAGGCCCCAGCCCTAAACGTGTCTCAATCATTGGTAGCAGCCTGAGCTGCCCTTACAGAGCTCTCGCCCAGCACAGAGGGTTTTAGAAGGGATCCGAAGGAACAGGTAGGAGGTGCTTGTTATGTTGACAGAGGCTGTCCTGAGAGTAGTGGAAAGTGAGAAAGGAAGAGCAAAGAATGGAACAGTAGGGAAAGAAACTTGGCTGGAGTACACAGAAGGTAAAGACAGATCAGATATTCAGATGAGAGACGAGTTATGTAGAGCTTTAAAGTGGGAAGGAGGAAGAACTTCAAAAGAATAAGGGAATGAATACAGAAGTCTGAGGGAGGAAAGCAGAAGAGCTAGAATAGTGAGAGAACAAAAGGCTCTAGGTGGCAGTTATCTGGGACAGGGAGAAGGGGGAGGGCACAATATGAACCATTCTTTAAGCTTACACTGGAATGAAGCAAAGAAAATTAGCAATATGGCATCATCATAATACTTGTGTCACCACACACCTTCTGGGTGTGGATCCCTGTCCCATGTAGCAGCACTTTGGTCACTTACAGAGAGAAAGAACTGAGTCTGCTCTACAGCCTTAGCGGAGAGCCAGCTGGCTTTCTAGCTCGAGAGACTCAATGCACTATGCTCCAGAGTTCCCAGGTTCAGTTCTCTGGCTGCTGCCATTACTCTTGCTCTCAACTTTTCATCTGGAAGAAGACAGCAAGTGAAAAGAAGAATCTGGTTTTAAGCAAAGTAGCTGGTGACAATCTAACCCTCACAAAACAATTTATTTCTGGTTTAGTCATCAGATGAATTCGTGCTAAACAACAAGGAATCGGAAAAATGTACTTTCGTCTACTCATGTGTTTGCAATTATAGGCTATGCAGTATGCTGAGCAAAAAGCCGGTTTGGGGAGTTGTTTTAAATCATGTGAGCAGCATGGTGACTCACTGTAGCTTGCTAACATTATGTAATTGTATCTGTACAGCTAAGCATACAGAATGGAGGCAGTTACACTAAAAAGTACTTTCCCCACATCAAAACTGGTGGTTGAACCTGCTCCATTTGGCTCAACAATCTGCTCTTTCCCCTGCCAACTGTGCTACAGAATCGACTATTTAAAGCTGTGACCATACTACCTGGCGCTACAATCCTATCTAGAATTCACAAGCTAAGCAAGTCAGGACCTGGCAATTGAGGTCAGACCGGTGTTCGGACGAGAGGTCATCAAGAAATACTCAGGCTTATCCATACTAGAGAACAGTCCATTCGCAAATGGAGTTTTAGATTTAGGCCAACTAGCCAGTAATAGTTCTCACCAGCCATCTTAGATTGGGTGTTGGTCCATTCTGGATCCACATACACAAAGCGCATGCCATCCTGGAGCAGAGGCATACAGTCTGTGGTTTACAGAACATGTCTGCTCTCCATCACATCGTCATTTGTTCCACTGTGCTGCTCTAAACGGTACCCTCTTGTGTAAAGAGCCACATATGCACGCTGAGAAGCCAGGGACACAGCCACACCCTGGCAGCCCCTACTGGACTTACTCCGGGTTCCTTTGTTTATTTTTCAGAGATTCCCAATGGGACAAACAGACAGTTTTTGTTTTAATAAAAGGTATTTGCACAATCTCAGTGATGCATCATGAGGTTAGGAGTGGGGGGAGGGGGGAGGAGAGAGAAAGAGAGAGAAAAAGAGGGGGGCGGCTGGACAGGGCTGAGAGGAGCAACAGTGGCTCTTGGACTTCCATGCAATTGAGAGGAAAGGGTTTGACTGGGCTGCCCAAGCTGTCACTCCAAGGTAAGGCAGGACTACTGGGAGACCACAACGCACCCTGCCAGCACTCCAGATCTATGCTAGCACCATAAATTCTAAGCGACACTAATTAGGAACCCATACTGACCTGCTAATAGGAGAACTGGATACATCCATGGAGGAGAACGCCATCATGGCTCTCATCTTGTTCGCCAGAGACTGGGAATAGGCGACAGAGGTCATGGCCAGGATACTGGGCTGCATGGACCTTGGGTGTGACCCAGTATGGCTATTGCTGGAGGAAGGGTAACACGCGATACAAAGCATGCCTTCAGAAAAGCAGAAGCTACACACAAACTAGGGATGCTGGAAAGACATAACAAGTGGGGTTCGAGGGCTCTGTTTTGGGACCAGTTCCGTTCAATATCTTCCTCAACGATTGAGATGATGGCATAGAGAGTACGCTCATTAAGTGTGCAGATGATGACAAGCAGGGAGGGGCTGCAAGTGCTTCAGAGGATAGGGTCATAATTCAAAGTGATCTGGTCTAAGGTAAATATGATGCAATTTAATAAGGAAAAATGCAAAGTGCTCCACTTAGAAAGGAACAATAATTTCACACACACAGAATGGGAAGTGACTGTCTAGGAAGGAGTCCTGCAGAAAGGGATCTAGGGGTCAGAGTGAACCACAAGCTAAATATGAGTCAACAATGCAATACTGTTGCAAAAAGAGCAAACATGATTCTGGGAGGCACTCACAGGAGTGTTGAAAACAAGACACGAGAAGTCATTCTTCTGCTCTACTCTGCACTGATTAGGCCTCAGTTTGAGTACTGTGTCCAGTCCTGGGCACCGCATTTCAAGAAAAATGTGGATAAACTGGAGAAGATGCAGAGAAGTGCAACAAAAATGATGAAAATGCTAGAAAACATGAGCTAGGAGGGAAGACTGAAAGAAATGGGCTTGTTTAGTTTGGAAAGAAGACAGAGGGGACATGATAGCAGTTTTCAAGTATCTAAAAGGGTGTTACAAGGAGGGAGAAAAATTCTTCTCCTTGGCCTCTAAGGGTAGGACAAAAAGCAATGGGCTAAAACTGCAGCAAGGTAGGTGTTTAGGTTGGACCTTAAGAAAAACTTCCTCACTGTCAGGGTGGTTAAACATAGGAGTAAGTTGCCTGGGAGCTTGTGGAATCTCCATCCTTGGAAATACCTAAGAGCAAGATGGACAGACATCTATCAGGGATGATCTAGACGGTGCTTGGTCCTGGCGTGAGGGCAGGGGACTGGACTTGATGACTGTTGAGGTCCCTTCCAGTTCCAGTGTTCTATGATTCCATTTAAAACGGCCTAGATAATCGGTGAAATGTTTTGTTTAACTGGTTAACCAGCGCAGGTGCTGCTCCAGTCCGCAGCATCCGAGGGCAGGCTCCAGTTGGCTGAGTTGGCTGCAGGACTGCTCTGACCAGTCCCACTGTTGGCCCCAGGCAGGGGACTGCTCGGGGTGGGCCAGTTAACTGGTTACCTTGTAAGCAAACCAATAAGCCACCTGCTTACCGGGTAACTGATTAACTGCTTACATCCCTAACACAAACTTGTTGCATAACATCCACGGGGCAAACAATGTTACTTATTTTGCCACAAGACTTCAGTATAGATGGGGCTCGAATGGTGCTGGAAGAAGTGGCATTTGCAGACCCTACTGAACCATTGTGCCAGCATCAGACGAAAGGCAGTGAAATGCAAGAGAGCAGTTTGCACCATTTGCAGCCATTGAAGATCCAGCTGGTGTTTCATCAGTATGCGGGTTGCCTGGCTAAACTCCAGCTCAGGAAGTGACTAATGACCTGAAGGGTGCCATTTTTCATGTGTTTATATTAGAACAATAAGAGCTCCCCGAACAAGCAAGAAAAGCAACAGGGGCTCATAAGTTTTAGAACAACTCCTCTCAACATGCAAACTCCACAGTAAAGTGGCCCATGCTAAAATATCCAGACCACATGAGCCCCCTACAGAAATTTACAGCCATCTCCCTATTCCATCCCACATTAGAAGAATAAATCATTCCAAACCCAAAGGGTGAATCCGGTCAACGGTCTGATCTGTGCAGATGACAATGTAGGTTTCCGTGAACAGATTTTTATTCTAAATGGAACTGAGAGCTTGGATTCCTCCTACCACCCCTGAGAAATATGCAAATACCCTCAGATATTTTCAGATCCCAGGATTCTAGACGTTTCCATGGGGAGACGTAGGTCGCTCTTTTATGCCCTACTCTGCAGTCACACAGCTGAGGCAGGGACAGGACTGCAGTTCTTTATACTCCACTCTAGGCTGCATGCTCCCCTTGCTGCACACCTTGCTGTGAAGCTGTTGCAGGGTGGCTTTGAAAACTAAAAACAGCAGTCTCACATTTTGCAAGTCTGAAAAAATATACTGGTGGCTCCAGATGTGTTGAGCAGAACTGTCTTATCCACGAAGCATTTTCGGTGATCCAAGCAAATCTGTAGAACCTGACAGTCTGTGAATTCAAAACCCTACCCTGACCACCAAACTTTAATCCCAAGACTCTTCCACCAGCCGATTTTATTGTCAGGTATCTGGCTTCTGATTGGTAACCCCTTTGCTTGTCATCTAAGCTGACATAAAATCTATTCAGATCCGATCACTATAGCACAGTGTTTCTTAAACTGTGTTCCGCGGCACACTGGCAGTCGGAGGTGTGCCGTGGAGAACAAGAGAGTTCAAAATGGCTGCCCTTAAAGGGGCAGGTGACTTTTTTTTTTTTGGCTCAACAAAAAAATCTTTGGTGTTCCTCATAAAAAAAAATTGCTTGGTGTTCCTCTGTCTTAAAAAGTTTAAGAAACACTGCTATAGCAGATTTAACTTTTGCTCTGTGTAGCTCGAATGCTCACCTCTCCCATCACCAGAAGCTGGTCCAATAAAAGATCTCAACTCACCCATTTTGTCTCTCCGATATCCCGGAATGGACACAGCCATAACAACACAACCTACACCCCCCGCTTGGAGAGGTCTTGCTTTCCAGAAATTAGTGCTGTGTCCAAGGTTCCCAACATGAGACCTCTGATGCCTAGGAGATTTGTACCTTGTACCTCCCGCTCTTATTTAAAGCATCTGGGCTCTAGTCCTGGCTAGAGGATGGGTAGAGCAGAATGAGCCTCTTCCCAAGGGATAAAGTCATCATGTGCTTGTCACTGATGGGGGAAGAGGTTGGCTTTAGCCGGACAGCCCCCATCGTAGAGCTCCTGCAGAACAGACATGATCCCTCAGACAGGGATAGGCAAGAGGCTGCCTGCAGGCTGGATCCGGCCCATGGCCGCCTCAACAGAACCCTTAGGCAGAGAACAGCTCCAACTTTAAATAGCCAGCTGTTCGCCGTTCTGGACATCTGGGGAGGGAGGAGGAAGACTTCTCATGCTGTTCCTTCCCCCTAGCAAAATCTCTTCGCTCCCATTGGCCAATCTCTCAGTTTCTAGCCAATAGGAGCTGAGAATTTTTGCTGAGCGCAGGGGCAGTGTAGGAAGCCTTCTGCCTTCCTCCTCAACCCCTCCCTCCCCCCATACCCGGAGCAGAGCCATGTGGAGCAGCGAGCAGCCTGCAGCAGACAGTCTGCCTCAGGTTTCTGCTGGTAAGCACCTCCCAGCCAGAGCCTGCCTCTGGCACCCCAGCCCTTCCCTTCCCACCGCACCTGCACTCATACCTCCCTCCCAGATCTGGCTTTCCAATCTCCTGCCCCAGATCACAATCCCCTCCTACCCTGGGTCACATCCCAAAATCCTGCATCCCAGTCCCCTGCCCGAGGTCAAAACTGCCTCCTTCACCCAAACTCCCTTCCAGACCCCATTCTCCCTCTTGCACCCCTCTCCCTTCCCCAGAGCTTCCTTCTGAACCCAACCTCCATCAAGATCCTAGAAGAGAGCGGCTCTCAACCACTTTCATAAACCTTGGGAGTGGCCCCCCGTCAAAAATTATTGCCCACCCCTGCTCTGGGATGCGCTGTGCTGATCTCTGTCGACCCTTCCCCTGGGCTGTTAGTCAGCTAGGGAGCAACTTGCCAACCCTGCTCAGTGGGTTTACTGAAGGCACTGCATGAGGCAGGCAGTTTGAGCGAATGCAGGGACTCTATCCAAGGAAACATCAGCTCAGAGTGTAACACAGCCACCCGTCTCCTCTGGGGGTGTGACAGAGCTCACCTCTGGGCTCCATGTCACAAATAACTGCTGGAGTTAGAGTCGATTTGTCTCACTTCCAATGGCTGGACCCATTACTCCCCTCCCTCCTCCATCTGCAATCAGGCCCCTGATCCTTGTACACCCCCAGAACAGCGGCCAGTCTGGCTTTGAGGAGACTATATCCCTTTTCTCGAAAAAGGGATGTAAATTAGACATTTGAAAATTGCAAATGAAGCTGGGATTTAAGTTTCCTGTGCTTCATTTGTATAATGGCAGCCGCGGTTTTTTCAATACGGGGTTTTTCGAAAGAAAAACAGCTGTTTGGACGGGGATCTTTCGAAAATAAACCCCTTTTTCGAAAGATCCTGCAAACCTCATTTTTTGGCAAAGGGATCGGAGGGACAGCCAGAGTTTGTTTTCTGGCTGCCTTTGGCATAGCTGGGTTAGCAGGGAGAGAACCTTAGCCCAGAGATAATGCTGAACCCACAGGGTCCAGGCAGGAAGAGGCACAGGGAAGAAGCAGCAATGCATTGAATCAAGCACTACATGGCTGCTGTTTATAGAGCCCTTGGGCTGAAGTCAGTGCTAGGGGTGGGCTCGGACTCCCTTTCTGGCCACACACAAAGTGGCATAAACCCCAAGAAGGGAATGGAGCTTATTTAAGAACCTGGATGAAAGTCTGAATTTAAGTGGCCCGCAGTCAGGGCTGAACACCCTGGGGAGAGTAAACAGACTGCTGACAGACTCTTTCAAACCCGGGAAGGGTGTCAGTCTGACCATGCAATTTGGCCAGGGGGCCATGCCACTGAAGATCCAGCACGGTCAGCCAGCAGCTTGCAAGAGGCATCGGGGTGAGCGGAGGACTGCCACACAACAGGTGAGGCCCCTTTGAAGTCAGTAAAAGGTTAAGCTGAGAATGGAAAAACGTAACGTAGACAAGTAGCTCTCCGACATAAGAACGGCTAATTACGAGAACACTAGAGAAAGATGCAAAATATGCAACAATCAAACTAATAAATGACACCAGATACCAAGAAATACATTCAGAGCACCTGGTATTTTTATTGCATTAATTTAAGTAAGCCAGGACATTATTGAATGCCTTCTGCATCACCATCCGCAATTAACAACACTGTGTTGCCTCTGGTTTGCCTTCTGCATAGCCGTTTGGATTTAGAGTTCACAAAATGGAAGGTTAGCGGTAACAGTCTACCCTAACAGCCCGAGACTGCCTGAGTATACAATGGTCCTTCCAACAACTTCCCTACCCCCTTTCAATCTCCAATGTATTCCTTCCTATGGCAGCTTTCGAGCAGAGTGGCCCCAAAAGGCCAGACCAGTGGTTAGGATCTGGCCATACTAATTCAGCCGATGTGATCGAATATTAAAATGCAGGTGACTTTGGAATGTGAATCACGAAGCGCAGAAACTAACATTGTGAACAAAACACCCTGTTCTGATTTCATAAAAAACAAACACAGCCCTGCGGACATGGCATTAAAACTCCAAACTTCCAACTTCAGTCAACACAGTACAAGATACAGCAACAGTCCAACCTCAGATACAATAACTAGCTTCTGCTGCCCTGAACAGAATGTTTCTTCAGGTCGAACCTCCCTTGTCCAGCACCCTCAGGACCCGCATGGTCCTGAACCACAGAGTTTGCCGGTCAAGGGGAGGTTAAGGCTCCCCACCCAGCTATAAGCTCTGCTCCCAGCTGGGGCTATGCTCCCTGCCACTGCATCCAGTCCCCCACAGTGCCAGCCCTGAGAGGTGCTGCATCCCATACTGCGCCAGTCCCGAACAGGGGCTGGCCCCGCTGCCTCTAGCCCCACCTGTGGCTGTGCCCTCCACGGCCCTGCATCCCCCACAGCGCTGGTCCAGGTCATGCGTCTAGCTGCTGGCCCTGCTGACTTCAGCCCAGGCTGGAGCGGTTTCCCCACCCAGCACACCAGAGTCTTTCCTTCCCACCCACACCAGCGCCACTGGGGATGTGCTCCCCACTACCAGCCTAGACCGGGCTGCACTTCTGAACCTGGCCAGCCAGGGCTCTCTGGTCCAGCAATATCCGTGGTCCATTGCCAGGACAAGAGAGTCCCAGATTTTAGAGGTTCAACCTGTACAAGAAAAATAAAGCCATCAAACCAAATGAAAACCAGCAACCAGATATTTCAGTACATTTATAAAGGGGTTTATTTAGAGTATTACAAACACAAGTTAAATATTTCCAGTGTTTTTATTTAATGCTATAGCAATGGTTTTTGCAATGTAGATTCTCATTAATTACAAACATAATTTTAACTTTATTTCCCTAAAGAGAAGGCTCTGTGGAGAAGATTCATACTGACAAATAATTATCCTTCTGCATCTACTAGTCCATCAGGTCATCTGCTAAATCCATACAAGGAAGTGGCTTTTGTGTTTCACATAATTTTAGCTTCTACAGTTCTCTTGAAAATACTGAGTATGGTTAGAATTGGTTTCTGAAACAGAGCTGGCTCAAGTTATGTGAAGCATTTGAACTCTGTGAATGTTGGAAAATGTCACTTGCATACCATCATGTTTTTGCTTAACGCTCTCCAAAGTCGATGCCAAAAGAAGTGAAAAACACCGTCTAGTCTGATTTTATTAGCACTGTCTAAGCAGCAGAGGTAGCTGAGCTAGCACATTGCACAGAAGTTCAAACAAATTCAGGACTGAAGCTTTCTAAAAGGAGGGTTAGTTTGCTTTGTTTAGAGGAAGGGACAAGCAGATGGAAGAAGAGATTTAACACTTTTGCAACCTTCGTTTTACTTCATTTTTTTCTGCCTACCAATCCAGTTATTACCATTGGATTGGTAATGGGAACAAAACATAAACCATTTTCAGCCCACAATTAGCAGTTACTTTCTCTGGGTTGTCTTCTCTATGGGTCCCAAACAACAGAGGGAATTTCTCAGCTACCACCTGATTTTGGGCAGCCTCTATTCACCTTTGATTTAGTGCACATAGTTGGAAGGTAAAGCCAGACGAATTCAGACTTAAAAGAAGGCAAAAAATGTATCTGAGTGTAATTAACTAATGGAACAATTTACCAAGGGACATGAAGGAGTCTATTGCTAACAGTCTGTAAATCAAGAATGGATGGTTTTCTAAAAGATTTGCCTGGGGCAGCTCTCTGTTCTGTGTGATATAGGACAGACTAGGGATGTTAACTATCGGTTAACTGAATAGTCCAGTAACTTCATGAATTCTTATCGGTTACTCGACTATTCTATAGTCCCCGGGGTGGAGCCGGCACCCAGTGTGCTCTGGCCCAACTCCTGAGGAGCCCCCTGCTACCCATGCTGCTGCCTCTGTATCAGAGGCAGTAGTGCAGGGTGCCAGGCGAAAGCTGGTCTGCGAGGGGAGCCAGTTTAAAAACCAGCTCCCCTTACGGACCAGCTGCCTGTAGCCCCACGCTGCTGCCTCTGATATAGAGGCAGCAGCACAGGGTGGCCACAGCCCCTATCCAGGTGGCGAGAGGCTGAGCTCCTGGACTTGGCGCGAGCCGGAACTGAGCCAGCCTGTTAAAAAAATTACTTGGGGGGCGGGGGGAAATGCATGTAGTTGATAGCATTAACCTGTAAGCTTTTGCTTATCGGTTAATCAACTACACTATGACATCCCTAGGACAGACTTGTGATCACAGCAATCTCTTCTGGCTTTGATGTCTATGAATATATGAATCACTTGCCCCATCAGTCTCTGCTCTTCTCAGCTGCTTCCTTCCCTTCTTCTGAAGTCCCCTCATACGGTGACCATCCCTTTCCACTGAAAAGGGCTGTGTGCAACTCCGAGTTAGCCAAGCTCCCTTCATTTCTCTAGTGGCAGCAACATTCAGCATATTTTCAATCTCCCCTCTAGTGGCATCCTCTGGTCTAAACACAAAGATTTAGCCCCTACCCGAACACAAAAGGTTCCCTTCTGCCTGCTTAGATACTCAAATGTCTTCCACGCCGTACTGAAGACTGCGCACTTGCTACACTCTCGGTTTGAGTTCAAAAGAGTTGTATTCTCTGTAAGAGCTCCAAGATCAACTGGAAGAGTTTCTGGCATTGACTTCATGCCAGGGCTGACAGTACTACAGCTGGACTACTGTTCAGTCTGAAACACTCCCCTAGATTGGACAACTTCCACTCAAAATACGTAAAAACTTAAAAGAAATACGTTTCTCCAGAGCCAATGCAGAGATATTTTACAAGATGGGAGTGATCTGTTGAGACAGACACGTCCTCCTGCAAGATGTGAGCTGCTGCCTTCGAAACAGACTGCATCACTGAGACCATGTGAGCAGACCCTCAAGAGATTAAAGAAATGCTGCAACCCAGCCTCAAAAATAATTCCCCCACCAGGCCTTCGCTAGCAATCTGTGCCTGCACCTCCTTAGGAGGAACTCAGTCTGGCACTGGGTTGTAGCTATCTAAGGGCTTTTCTATGCTGCGACTTTACTGCACAGTAACTTTCTCGCACAGGGGTGTGAAAACACACACACACACACACACACACACACACCCAAGTGCAGCAAGTTACAGAGTCAGTGTAAACAGGCTCCCAGTGCTGATAGCTACTCTCCTCATGAAGGTGGTTTATCTACAGTGCTGCCCTGTGTTTGGGCCAAGGCAACAGTGGGGTACAAGCACTTTGGCCTTGAGCTGGCAGTAAGGGCTCATGTGCCCATCCACAGGCCTTAGGTCTGACAGCAGAACTTGCTCTCTGCAGTAAGCGCTGACGCCCCCAGCTGAGGTTACTGGGTACGGCACATCAGCTGAGGATGTGGGAAGAAAGATCTGGGGCCTCGCAATGCATTATTTAAAATAAAGCATGGGTGGAAAAAGGATCTATGTATAAACTCACGTCAACTCTGTTTTCCTCTCCTTTTAACATCACATAATTAGAAAAAGCCCAAGCTGCATTTCACACATGTAAACAAGTACTTCCTATTTTGCCAATGAACAATTACTAGTTAGGAGCACATAAGGAGAGCCCCCCTGAGATCAAGGCTCCATTGTGCTGGGCCTGTAGAGGCACATTGCATGAGACCATCTGAGACGGCCAAAGAGCTTGCAGTCTGAACAGAGAAATTGGAAAGAGTTGAGGACAAGAGTCACAGAAAGGTGAAGAAACTTGCCCACAGTGACATTGCAAAGCAGAAACTAACTTGGGGAAAGGATCCAGGTGGCCGGAGACAGGCCCTTTCTCTAGTTTCTAAGCAGGTAATTCCGCTCTCGTTTGGGCTAACGGGGCTCAAAGAGTGAGATTACTAGAATTAAGGTGTTTATGTAACATGCTGCATGGCTGGGATAGGGAGTTCTAGACAGCCAAACCTAGTTAAACATGCACTGGGCTGGATCTGCAGAAGATTCATAGGCTTGAAGGTCAGAAGGGGCATAAGAACGGCCGTACTGGATCAGACCAAAAGTCCATCTAGCCCATTATCCTGTCTGCCGACAGTAGCTAATGTCAGGTGCCCCAGAAGGAATGAACAGAACAGGGAATCATCAAGTGATCCATCCCATTCCCAGTTTCTGGCAAGCAGAGGCTTTGACACCATCTCTCTGCCCATCCTGGCTAGTAGCCACTGATGGACCTCTCCTCCATGAATGTATCTAGTTCTTTTTTAAATGCCGCTATATTCTTGCCCTTCACAACTTCCTCCAGCAAAGAGTTCCACAGGTTGACTGTGTTGTATGAAGAAATGCCATCATGACCATCTAGCCTGACCTCCAAGAGTTCCTTACTGATTCTTAACATGGATTCTCTAGACAAGTACATCTAGGTATCCACTGCTCACAACTTACAGATTAAAGAATACCCAGGAAACACCAAACAGGATATCCGCATCTCACTCACTATTGGAGCGCATGCGCATTCTCTCTCTCTCTCTCTCTCTCTCTCACACACACACACACACACACACACACACCCCCACGTATATACTTTCTACCCTCAGCCCTTCCCTGAAAAAGGCTGCAAAAGCACACAGAGGGTTGTGAAGAGCACAAGCCTTGGACAAAGACGGTCCTGCATCCCACACAAACATGGGGCAAGAGATCTGGTTGAGCAATCTGAGCAGTGACTAACAGAAAGGAGACGTGGAAGATAATTTTAGCCAAGGATCTGACAGTGAAGAGATGGTATTTTGGGGAACAAGAAGCAGGAGATGAACGTTACGCACTCGGGGCGGTACAGATTACATTTTGGGGGGAGGAGCTGGAATTCTCCCCCTCACTCCAGGAGCAGCTAATGGTCCCATTCCAATTTCCATTCTGGAGACCCCTCCTGATGTCACCTCCCTTTGCAAGACTTGGCCAGGAAGTCCTGGCTGCCCAGGAAGCTTGACAGTGGTGAGGGTCTGGAGGGAATGACAGGAGAGATGGAAAGTGGCAACTCTGCCTGTTCCCCTCTGCCTCCTCCACAGAATATTTTTGGGAGCATATGCCCACAAGGGAGGTTTGAACACGAGCTTTTAAATGGGCAAGAAAACATTAACGCAAAGGCTATTCTGTAACAGTTTACTGGGGAAAAAACCCCTCCCCTCAATCTTGCCTTTGAATGAACAAACCAAACCTTACTGTTAACGAATTAAGTCAACAGCTGGTAGATAAAACAGATAAGAACGAAGGAGAAACAACAAAAAAGGAAATAGCCACAGATAATTGCGTACCACGCTTTAAATAATTCTAAAGCATTTCCTGAAACCTAGCCACAAACTACTTTTTCCGCTAGTAGTAATAAAATGCAAATACCCCAATACTGCTATGTGAAATAAATCCACAGAAGGAGTGTCAGTGCCTAATGACAGAGCATATGCCAAAGGTACTTGGAAAGAACGCAAAACTCACCTGGCTCTAACTTGATAATTTTTACAGCAGCCAACTCTCCTGTATGCAGATTTCTGGCCTAAAATAAGAAAATGAAGACAAATTTAATCATAACGCAAGTGTATTGGATATAGCCTTCTAAACAATGTTTTTTTATGTGAAGCCTTGTGTTCTAGTAAAGCACAATGCAATTACTTGTAAGCCCTCTGGAGCAGGGACTCTCTACTTCTATGGATGTACAGCTCCAAACACAGTGGACCTTAATCCTGGCTGGGTCCTTGGGGCACCACTCGACAGCATTCCTCTAACAAGCACAGAAAAATACGATTACTTACCTGCGACTGGTGCCTTTACACATTCATGCTTGTGGCCTTTACTTCTCAGCAGTGCTGAGGTGAGAACTTTCTGGAGCCTGGCTGGATTGCACCAGCAGCCTCTTGCCACACCAATTTGTCAGAAGTGAGATTATAAAGGACTGTGCAGTTCGGACTCCCTCCTTTCCGACCATCCACCCCCGGAGCACTGTGCACGGGGAACTCATGCGAAGAGGGGAAGGTAAGTGAGCCGTCTGACGACACAGAGACAACACTGAAAATAGCCACCATTTCTTACAAGCAACCTTACTCCTCACCCCGAGGCAGCCTGTGCATGGTTCTACTTGTACGAGTCCAGGGAGCCGTACAGCCTGCAGGAAGGTGAGCTGAGGACTTTCAATTACTCCCAGGTCACAGAACTGCTCTGCCAAAGTACAAGGTCTAGATGGCAAGCCAAGAGAGCAGCGCTGCACAAAGCTGCAGATGGAGCCCCGGGCACTGGCCTTGCAGATTAAAAGATGGAAACATTTCACGGGGATTTCAGTGCCGTGGTCCTGGCTCTCGGACAATGCACACTAAGTCACTCGGGTGCTGTCACCCTCACTAAGTTGTATTCGTTTTGACTCTCAGTCTAATTCACTTAGGCAGGGGCTGAATGGAAGCAGCATCCCCTTTCCACGGATCACCCAAAGGTTACAAGAAATTAATTCCTAATTGTTTTATCCAGCAGCAGATTAGCCACGGGGCCCATACCCCAGGGCCTCTGCCAACAGGAGAGCCCCTGGGACAACTCTGGAGCCACGCAGGACAGGGGGAGCCCCCACAACCCAACCCCACTCTGCACTGGTAGCACCAAGCAGGGGAAGCCCCCCCCCCCCAAAAGAGGCTCCTGCCCCCATTCCTGGCAGAAGCCTCCCCAGTAGTCTGCAACCCCTGTGCAGAGGAAGCCCCAGCACCCACCGTGGTCCCCCACAGAAGCTGCAGGGCAGCAAGAGAAGCCCCCACACGCAGCCTTGCTCCCCAGAAGTGTGTGTGGGGGGGTTGCCCCAACATCTGGACCCCGCTGCGGCCCTGGAACTTGAGGAGCTCACATTCCCCGCTGTTCCCAAGAGTCGCTGCTCAGAGACAGAGCTTCTCTGGCCTTGGGACTGCAGCGGGAGGCAGGAAGGAGCAAAAGGGCTTGTGGGGCTGTCATGGGGGTTTTCTAGAGTGCAGGAGAATTCCTGGCACTTCTAGAGAGAGCAGCGGGGCAGAAGCAGCGTGGCCCGAGTCGAGTGACTTGGTCAGAACACAGGACGAGGGCTTCCCAATATAGCAGGCCTGACAATGCCATTAGGAAACAGGGAGAGTCGCATAAGAGACCACGGACAGGTACCCCAAGGGAGATAGCTGATCCCCACAGTGGCTTTTCCCTCCTTGCTTCTAGCTGTTAAGGAGTGCTGTTTTAGAAGCTGAACGACACAACGCCCTAGATACCCCTTCCTGATCCTGCTTTTCCATATAAGCAACAGCTGCCGTTGCTACAGGGACGTTAGGCAAATGTCAACCAGATTGGATGCCGTCTGCCAACCTCCTTTGGCACTCTGAAAGTACCTGGCACGGAGTCACAGACTTGAAGGCCAAAAGGATCGTTGTAGTAATCCAGTCTGACCTCCATCATAACACAGACAACAGGGATTCCCTGAATTAATCCCTGCTTCAAATTCAATAGCTGTGCTTGAACCACAGCAGATCTTTTAGAAACCTACCCGATATGGATTTGAAAAACTGACAGTCCAGAGAGCTCCTTGGACAGAGCTTTTAAAATTCAAGAATGCAAATGATCCATGATCCAGAGTGTATGACGTTTAATATCGAACGTTAACAGCGGCTGTTTAAACACCTCCGCAGTTCCTGTTGAAATGGTAGGTATTTAATTATCCTTTGTTTATACCATTTATCTTTTTCACAAATAATGGACAGAAATATTTATTGAACATAGGGATGGCAAAGTGCATGTAACGGATTAACGGTGCAACCGCTGGCAATTTCAGACCTTACACGTGGGGCAGCTGCCAGCCCCCCAGGAGCTGGGGCACGCTGGGAACCGGATTTCAAGTAGGGAAGTCAACCGAGTAGTTGTTAACCAGTTAACCGATAACAGATAAAAAAATCACTTAACAGCCCTGGTTAACCACAACCCCTCCCCACCGTGTGCTCTGCATTTAAAACTCGGACTGGCAGGCTGGCTCAGCCCCAACCCACTGGTCCAAGTTTTAAATAAAGAGCACACAAGGGAGCCACGCTGACACAGAGGCAGCAGTGCAGGGAGGAGCCGGTCCATGCGGGGAGCTGGTTTATAAACAGGCTCCCGCCTGCCGCCCCATGCTGCTATTTCTGTATCAGCAGAGGCAGTAGTGCAGGACAGCAGTAGCTCCTATCCTTAGGGGGCCCAAGTCTCCCACCGAGCAGCCTCTGTCCAGGGGCACCCATGAAGCAGCCTCTATCCACGGCAGACTGAACTAACATGGCCATTCTTATGAGACGCTGATGCCCGATTCAGGGACTTGACTCAAAAGGCCTTCTCTGTGAAGAAGACACTGAGCCTCCACTCAGCTTGCTGTTGGTACAGGCCCATGACACAATTACATCCAGGCAGCAATCCAGGGAATGTGGTTCCCCCAGGCAAAACAAGCAGCGGGTGTGTGATTCAACCTAAGGGAACATGAAGGAGCATGATGCATACCACTTCAACCTGACCTTTACCAGATCCTTGCAAAGTGGATCAGCCATAGCTAATTGATCGCTGGCTCTATGGAAACATTTGGCATGGTAGGGCACAATTTAGCTGAACTAGGAACAGATAAAATAAGGGAAACTAATGATTAAAAAAATCAGTCAGACACACAGACACACACACACACACACACACACACACACACACACACACGTGTCACTGAGTGAAGAGAGTGACAGGCCCTACATCTGCAGCGAGCCACAGAAAAGAAGAAACTGGAGCTCTACGGGTATATTCTGCACTCTGCTCTAAAGATCCAGAGTCTGCCAGTGGCTCGTGCAGTCCCAACGAGTCCTGTCCTCCTAGAAGGGCCCCTTGGCTCAGCAACACAAATGGGATTACGCAGCGTACACAAAGGAACACCACTTTTGGTTTTTTTAGCAGCACTGATTTCAGACTTTCCCTGGTGACCTAGCAGGGGGACAACAGGCCAGCATGTGTAGAAATCAAAAAGTGAAACTAATTTTCACAGCTTTTTTAATACGTGAGAAGAAACTGAGAATTATGTGAAAGCATGTGATGACTTCTGCAGTGAAAAGCCGGTATGATGGGATTAGGACACGAACCCAAGGAAAAGGACACCATGAGAAGAGGAAATGATCCAGATGTCAATCTCCCAACCTCTGCTGTGGCAGCAACTTCCATGTGGCGATTCCCTCTGAAAATAAACTCCTCTCCAACCCACGCACCATCACATCCTTGTGGGATCTGCAATTCTGGATCAACTCTAGAGAATGGCAGTTTGCTTTACCAGCTCTTTGCTAAAGGTTGCTCCTTCCAGGACATCTCACTTTCCAAGCTCATTATAGCGCATCCCCTTTGCCTCATTCGCAACCTTCAACCCATTAATGCCCATGACTTTTCGGATGCTCCAAGTCTCCACCCCGCCCTTGCGTGTCCTAGCCTCACAAAGCAGGCCCTCGCGTCCTTCTCCACCTTTTACTCTTCACATCTGAACTCTAAGAATATGCCATCTACAACCACTGTCTTAAGCACTCCAACTCCACCCTGGAACCTCGCCGCTCCCATGAAATCGTTCTCATGACTTTTAAACAATCTCTTCTTGGCCAAAGAGCAAGCCCTTTATTTCATCCTTGTCTGCCTCTGTTCTTCTGCTTTTGACACTCCTGACAGCACCCTCCTTCTCAACGTCTCCTGGCTTCAATTATTCCACCCTCACTGGTTCTCTTAGCTCTGTCCAGTCCTCCAGGGTCACTCTTTTTGTAGGTCGTTATCCTCCCCACTCAGCTTCTATAGGGGTTCATCAGAGATCTATCCTCAGCCCTTTTCTCTTCTCTGGGTAAATACAATCCCTACCGTTCCAAGTCAGTGACTCACAAAACTCTATTTCCACCCCAACCCATCTCCCTCTCTCTATTCCCACATTAGCCCGTCATGGCGCATCTCCATAATATCAACTTGACATGTTGAAAAGACATCTGGGTCACTCTAAATTCCGGAAAACAACAACTTCCTGCCATGTATGCAGGAAGTCCACGCACTTGTGCCAAACCAGGGTACATTCAGTACTTTAGCTTTAATCAGGTGAAAACAAAATTATAAAAACATTGCAAGGATTAAGCAAAAAAGCAGAGTAAGATGACAAATCTGCTGCCTTGGATATTTTCTTACAGAGAGGATGGATCTGCATTGACAGAGTCTTAATGGGCCTGGGCATGGTGGCTTTGGGGCAGGAGTTGAGAGCACTAGCTCATATCTCTAGAGAAGGACTTCTCAACTTTGGAAGTCCTGGGGGCCACAATGACACTCACAGCACATACCGAGGGCCACAACTTAAGTGTGATTGCACAGACATGAAAAGATACATGCATATATATTTGCACACTGACGGGCCGGATGAGAGGGCCTCGCGGGCCGCATCCGGCCCCCGGGCCGTAGTTTGGAGACCCCTGCTCTAGAGTAACACTGCTATACCTTCCAGAAAGTCGTGGCAAACAAAAGTCGCTGGCGCCATCACCATGGCTTTCTGTGGGACCCCACACACTGAGTGCCTGTCTTCTCTTTGACAGAGGACGTGCTTCATGCAGCATACTTCCACCCATAGGGCATGAGTGCTCTCTGCTGAGTGCCACTGGCTCTCATGCCCACAACTTGATTTTCACAACTGTGTGCACGATGGCAAAACTGCAGGACTAGTCTGTGCACTCACATACCATGCCCAAGTGGCCAGTCAAGCATCTAGCTGGTCATTTGGCTGCATAATCTGCATAACTGCACAGGCAAGTTAAATGCACCGTTCTGGAAATCCAGTTGCAGGTTTCTTACTGAAGTTACTTGCAGGTTAGCCAAAAGGGCAAATTCAGAGGAGGAAGTTCCCTTTGCTGGTCTGGAGGCTAAGTAAAAAAAAAGATTCCATCATGAAGGCAGGTTCCTGGCTTGCCTGGGAGTCTGTAGCAGGCCGGTGAGCTATGAGGCAGGGACAGAGTTTCCGAAAGGAGCAGAGATCTCAAAGGCAAGAGAAATGCCACAGGATCAGAGGAAACACCAGGCTAGACCAGATTCAAGGCCCACCAAGTCCAGTCTCCTCTCTCTGCCGCTGGCTGGTACTAGACTCGTCCGGGGAAGGTTCAATAGTCCTGCAGTAGCAGATGTGATAATGTGCCCCACACACTGATCTCTAATGGTTACAGATTGCTTTAACATCCCTGCCAAGTGTCCTGTAAGCATATTTATGCCAATTCGGGACAGTCCTGACATCCTGGTAAATCCACTGACGAGTTTTAGAGAATTCTCTTGAGTGTGTGTGTGGGAGGGGAGGAGGCGGGGGGACGGGACAGGGAGCTAGAGAACTAACAGCTGAAGTGGGCAGCAAGAGCACAGACCACTCTATTCTTCATCAAGGAGGTTCCAAAACATCAGCGACGCTGCTGCCTCTCTGGTGGAGGAACGAAACCCACTAGTCAAACCACAGGGGTTGTGAAAATGCAACGTGTAACCAGAACCTCTTCCTACGATTCAGTGTGGGAGCAGGGAGAATTTATTTTCATGGAGTGAACTTGCAAAAATGGATGCTGCTGCCTTTTTTTTTTTTTTTTTTTTTTAAAAGAACACATCATTGTACCACATGAGGAAAGCACGTTCTTTAGAGGAATCAGGTTCTCCAAAGAGCTCTCCCTCTACTTTGTTAAGAGATCTGCAAGCAAAAGTTACAATGCAACTTTTTGCATGTCTGCCCCAAATTGGGTGCAAAGCGGGCTACGTGAGGTATTCCATGAAAGCTTATGCTTCGTTGATTCTATCTAGGCCATGCATGTACTTGTATGATCTGTGTGTGAAGTTATGAATATGGGCTTTGTATTTATATTTTATGTGTTTTCTGTCTGGGAGATAGCGATAGGCATTGGCCACCTATTTTGAGGGTCGGTTGCTTAATGCTGCATGGACAGTGGCACTGAAGAGCTGCCAACTGACACCTGAGGAGCACACAATGGCCCCTTGCCTGAGGAGGACACACCTGGATACTCCGTGGCTCCTGGCCTACGACACAGCCTGGTGTGGTGGTCATGTGACCGGCACTCAGGTGAACAATGGATTTCCCACCGCATGGGCAAGGTTATAAAAGGATCCCGAGGGCGCCTCCCTCTCGCCTTCGCTCCTGCTCTCCGCTCCAGAAGCGCCTTTGCTAGGGACAGAGAGCCAGGAAGGAGCGCCCTCCTGTATGTACTCCAGAGACTTTTAAGCCAGCAATTTGTTACATCTCTAAGAGCCTGCATCAAGAACCTGGCCACTGATGTATGGAATGTGCTTTGCTTTAACAATCTCACTCTCGACCTGGCCCAGCAGGCTCTTTTGGGTGAAATCCAATGTATAAATTGACCTGGGACTGTGGCTGGTCCTTTGGGACCGGGAGAACCTGTTTGGAGTTGGTTTTCATAGTCTTTCATCAGCGCAAGGTGGGTGCTGGCTGTGGCCCAGGTAAAGCTGGACTGTGTAAGGGGATTTGCTTGTGCAACTTCCTGCTGCCCAGATTGGCAGCTGGAGCGCTCTGGGTGACTAGTTTGGTGCCTTATAGAAGAGAAACCCAGTTTTGGGCTATAAGTAGGCTGGTTTGAGCAATGTGCCCTGATTTGGTCCTCTCAGCGGTGCCCCAGACACCCTGGTATAGTACAGGGATAAGTATTCTGGTCCAACCTCCCCCGAGTCCTCAGAAGATCACTCCCTACTGTAAAGGTGATGCTTGCACCAGTTGTCTATGCAAGGAGTCCCTGTATCCCACTTCCCTATTCCTCAGCAACAAAACAATATGGCCTCCACTCCCACAGAGTCTCTTCCCCAGCAGGAGCTGGGCCTGGGTGTGCACAGCATGCACGTCTGCAACAGATGATGGACCACATGGGAAAGATCTGGACTAGCACGAGAAGCGGAAACAGATGAGGATGGCTATGAAATGACACTGGGATCCTGCAGAAGATGAACCCAAACCCTGCTGGGTGGGTGCAGACATCAGAGTAGAGTTCTGCCAGAGAGAAGAAGCCACCCCCTCCCGCCCATTACAAATCCCTACAACACTGAATTCGTCTTACAGCTCAGATCACACGTACATAGGTGAGGCACACTTGAAACTAACCCCAGCCACTAAGAGAGACACCTAATAGCAATTTCTAGTCTTCAGGGTGCTTGCATTTTTATAGACAGAAACACCCCTCTGTAATTTTCCAGCTGGATTTCTAAGATCGAAAGCAGTACCAGGCTCTTTTATAGCAAAGGGCACAGAGGCTTTCAGAAAACATACCCTGAACAGAGGCCTCACAGATTCTACTTCTAAAGAGATTGGTTTCTCACAACTGTAGCTATTGCTTCTTTTCAAGCCTTGTAGAAAGAAGATTCGGGGGTGAGGTGGGTAAATATACTTCTACATCTCTCCTTCATTTAGATGCCAATCAGACTGGGGCACCATACTCCAAGGTGCTGTACAGATAACAATAGCCCCTGCCCAAAGACTTCATACCGAAATACTCTTCCCGCTAAACCAGAGACAATGCATAATTATTGATCCTGGGGAATAGGGCACCATTTAAACGCTCTTTCTGTATGCAGAGGGTTCAGGAGAGGGCATAAAAACCCTGGCAGAAATCCGCGGTGGCACGTGACCCTGCAAACCCCCCTCCCACACCTCACCACTGCTCTAAACAATTAAGATCTGCAAGGACAATACAGAAGTTGTGTTTCACAACTCACAGGCTCATTCCACCTGCTTTTTGTCTGCTGAAGGGGTGGATAAAGGCCCAAAATACTCACCACTAGTGAGGATCTAAATTTCTATCACTTAAAGAAGATCTACATTCAGTGTGAAAGGCTAGAAGCACCAAATACAGGAACTTGACTCTAGATTCTAAACTCTGTGGGGCAGGATTTGTCATCTTCATGCAAGTTTGTACAGCACTTAACACAATGACAACATCTACACAGCTTGTCGCAGGGAGCTGCCCACCCAGGCTGACAGACTCTGGGTCACACTCGCACACTAAAAACAGCAGCACAGACATTTTCGCTGGACTCAGAAACCAAAGGGGAGGGGAAGGATTTCAGAGCCCAAGCTCAAGCCCATGCTGTGACTTCAAAGCACTGTCTAGGCAACTATTTTTAGAGCACTAGCCTCAAAGCCCCCGTCTGTCGACCCTGGGCTACAAGGCTCACTGCTGCGAGCTACAGAGACACACCAAAGGAGGTGCAATCCTTCGACCATTGTACAAATAAATAATAGTGAAATGTGCCAGGAGCCAGTTAAAGTGCACAAGTGCACTTCCTATGTGGAAACCTGGGTGGAAGGAAGGGAGAAAAATTACCCTTCCTCCCACCTCCCCATAAGATTACAATATCAGTCTGGAGTAGTGAGTCTGTGAATGATAGTAAGCCAAATCTGAAATACCCCTGTTGCATACACACAACAATTCTTACTCCGTTTTCCCACCCAAATAGTCCTGGGCAGTGCCTTTAAAAGCCTGCTACAAAAATGTAGGACCAATAAAATGTTAAGCGTTACAATTACTGGGTCAGAAGCAACAATCACAAGGAGACTCAAGGACTGGCACACAGCTGATGAAATAAGCATGATTTTTTTCCATTTACAAACAAATCAAGATATCATCAAATATAGATACCATTTATATTTCATGATGCGCTTTGCTGGCAGACTATCCTTTACAAAGTCATCAGCATGAACCTTCAGAAAAAGATGGCACCACAAACAGACTGTGTGTCTACTAATTCAACCGAGACTACACAAGCAAACACTGCAGCAGTGAAAAGGTGTGATCTTCACTTAGTTTTGTCATGGAAAAATGGTAGAGAGACATTCAAATTCAAAAATACTTAGTTTTGAAACCTGCTACAAATGAATCCAACTTTACAGGGGACGTTCTAGGTCAGGCCTGGGCAAAATAGGGCTGGATTCAGCCCACTAAGCCACCAGATCTGGCCCGCAAACGCAGTGGTGAGCCTCAGACAAACTCCCTGCTTGCCCCACCTCTGCGCGCTGCTGAGCCTTTTGTGTTTCACATCTTTGGGGCAAGTGGAAAGAGAGGCTTCATGCACTGTTCCCGCCCCTAGCACAATCTTATTGGCCAGTTTTTGGCCAATGGGAGCTGCCTGTTTGAAGACCAGGCAATGCATAAAGTATTACCCCCTCCTCCCCATAGGCTCTTATTGACAGATGCACATGGCCCCTGCTGCAGCCTGTACAGGGGCAGGCCAGGCAGGCAGGCAGCCTGAGAAACCTGGGGGCTGCTGACCGGGAGTCACCCAGGTACATCCCGGTCAGAGTCTGTCTCCTGCACCCCAATCCCTCCCTCCCTTCCCCAACTCACTGCCACCCCACATAACCCAAACTCTCTGTCCCGCTCCTGAATCCATGCCCCACCCCAGATCCTGCACCCCAATCCCGTGCCCTAGGTCACAAACCCCTCCTGTCCTAGGTCACAACCCAAACCCCTGCACCCCACTCCTGCGCCCCAGATCTTAACTGCTTTCGTCACCCAAACTCCCTCCTAAACCCCACATGCCCTCCTGCATCCCAATACCTTACTCCAAGCTTCCTTCTGCACTCAACCTGCATCCCAGACCCCGCACCTCCTCCATTAATAGCATGGAAGAGCGCGACCCTTGGCCATGTTCCAAACTCTTGGCGTGCTCCCCCCAAAAAATTATTGTCCACCTCTGCTCTAGGTGCTTGCACGCAAAGGCCCCATCCAAAAAAGCACTTTACACACACAAGCAGTCCCACTGGCGACAATGGGACTGCTAATATTCCTTTAACAGTCCTTGAATATAGAATGCAATTTTTAATTTCAATATGTAGCTCAGGAGAGATCAGGATAGTAGTACTGTACCGGGTGCATTTTAAGATAATGAGATTAATATACTGTTAATTTCTCAGCTGCTATGAGATTGTTTATTCCCTAAAGAAATTTTCTTCTTCAGCTAATGGGACCAGAAAACAACTAACAGATGCGCTGATAAAAACAAGCAGCTCTTAAGCTCTCCTTGCCCCCATTCCCAGTGGCTGCACCCCTCACGGCTTTTAACGGGGTTACCCTCCTAACACAACTGTGAGTCGGGGAGTATTCTTACCCCCACAGCTCTCTGTATATAAAAGAAAGTTTTTCCTGCGGGGCGACAGGGTTATGACATCACATCACTCTACACCCCCCCCCCCCCCCGAGCCTCAATAGAATCCCCAGCCGGGGAGGAGGCGGCCATGGCTCTGAGTTATCCTCACCCCCCCTCGGGGGGCACCTTGGGCTCCCTGCTGGCCCTTGGCTCCTCTGAAGGAGGCCTGCCCTCCCCGGCCTCCCTGCCCCTACCTCCAGGTTGGGAAGGGTGACAGGGCAGGGCTGGCGCAGGCGCAGCCACCAGGGGAGAGCCAGGCTTCTTTACCCCCAAAGATGGGGGTTGGCAAGTGTAGCGAGCAGGGGGCACCGCCCCCTAGTAACAGATAAGAAACGACGGCAAAAAGACCGATTTCTGTAAACCATCCCCACTCAAGTGACGTCAGAGGAGCTATCGCGGTAGTGGGCAAGCTGCCGTCCGTGGGCTGCACTGCGTGTGGCCTGCAAGACATTGCATCTACGGCTGCCCACACGCTGGGCTGCCAGATTCCATTGGTTTCCATCGGTAACGTTTTTTCCCCCCACCAGGGTTAGTAAAAAGTGACGGGCATGTAAAGCAAGGGCCCATGAAGTGAGGTGCGTGCTGATTGCACACAACACTGGGCGTGGGAGCTGGGCGCTCCCTCTGCCACCAATCAAAGCACTGCTAGGGTTCCATCGGCACCGCCCCACACACCCTAGCTACGCAAACACAGTTAGAAAAACTGCCCTACCCCAGGAGACCAGCTTGGCTGCGACAATCCTGCAGCGTTCGGAGATGAAGGAGGCCACTCATGCAGCCCACTCACTAGCCTAGGATGCCCATCATAGAACTATAGTAATGTGCACCCTCTGAGGCTAGCATCCTAAGTAACCTGAAACGGTCTCCCAGCAGGTCCTAGGCTAGCGGCCTAGCCGCGGAATCTTCCTCGCTCTTAAAATGAGGAATCTGGGTCTGCAAGACATCTCAGGAGTGTGACAGTCAGAAGACAAAACACTGTCATGTTAAAAACCATGATTAAAATTCAAACAAAAAACCCCAACGTTTCTATTTGCATTTAGGCTTAGAGCTTGTTAAAGAAATCTGTAGAATCCGTTTACTTTTCACTATTGATGCCGTCACTTTACTTTTTGGAGTTTACACAATGAAAATAGCTAAGTTCGTTTTGCTTTTTGGTTCTCCTGCAAGATTTTCATTGTCAAGACCGACAATGTCTCTCCACTGCCCCCAAAATACCCACCCTCAGAATACATTATGGCAAGATTTCTGTTAATCTCGCCTTGTGAAAGTTTGTTTATTCACAACGCAAAAAAGCTGGACTAACTTTCCTCAGAGTGCCCCTTCACAAACTGAAACCAAAAACTGGTCCTGTGTGTTTTACACAAGACACATGGATTCCATTCATGTAAACTGTTTTACGGGTATTCTGTGCTTTCCTAAAACGAGCATATGCTTACATACGGATGTTTTATTCTCGCTCACATGAGGGGCTGTTGATTAACTGCAGGTGTCTCACGAGAGTAACTGAAAAAATTAATTGTGATTAAAAAGTCATTTAAACTGGTTTTGTACTGTGTCTGTCCAGTATAGAGCCACTTTTGCAATGCATGTGCAACTGGGTCCAAAGATGAAACCTTTGAGAACACTCTGGGCTCATGAAGCTACACACATGCTCCCTTGCGGTACCAGACACCCAGACCCATGGAGAAGGACCTATGCCCCCAAGTCTCCCATCAGCTCCAGTTCATTTTCACAATCTGTATGAGGGACACTGAAGAAGCAGGGCTGAGAATTGAACAGTTCAGATTCCACAGATAGAAGGATTGTCTAGCCGGATAACACAGGCCAGAGACCTTCCCAAAATAATTCCTAGCACTGATCTTTAGGGAAAAAAATCAAACTTAAAATTTGTCAATAATGGAGAATCCACCCCCATCTTGACAGACTGTTCTAATGACTAATTACCCTGATTGGTAATAAGGCATATCTTTTTGCCAATCTAAATTTTTCTAGCATCAACTTCTAGCCATTGGACTGTGTTATATCTTTCTCTGCTAGACTAAAGAACCCATTATTATTA
The DNA here is from genome assembly GCF_052426305.1 of Pelodiscus sinensis. NCBI lineage: Eukaryota > Metazoa > Chordata > Testudines > Trionychidae > Pelodiscus > Pelodiscus sinensis. Next base: position 6,184,519 of record NC_143056.1, read on the forward strand.
TAATCTGTTCCCCATGTAGATACTTATAGACTGTAATCAAATCAGCCTTAACCTTCTCTTTGCTAAGCTAAACAAGACTGTGCTCTTTCAGTCACTATAAGGCAGGTTTTCTAATCCTTTAACAATTCACGTGGCTCTTCTCTGAAGCCTCTCCAGTTTATCAACCTCCTTCCTGACGTGTGACCACCAGAACTGGACACAGGATTCCAGCAGCAGCCTCGTCAGTGCCAAATGCAGAGGTTATGTACCTTCTCGACTTCTAGTCCAGACTCCCCGGCTTTTACCTTCCAGAATCACATTTCTCTTTAGCTCTCTTTGCACAGCATCCCCCGGGAGCTCACGCTCAGCTGCCTAACAGCGCTGGCCCTCGAATCTTTTTTAGTCACTGCTTCCCAGAATAGAGCCCCTTCTGGAAGTATGACCTACAACAGGAGTGGGCAAGAGGCAAGCAGCGGGCCGGATTCGGCCCACCAAGCCACTGGATCCAGCCCACAGCTTCCTCGCCAGCACCCTTACTACAGAGCAGGAGGAGCAGCCGCTTTATACAGCAGGCTGCTAATTGCTCTGCAAGCTGGGCAGGGAGGAGAAAGCTTTACGTGCTATCCCTGCCCCCTAGCAAAATTCCCAAGCTCTCATTGGCCAGATTCCAGCCAATAGGAGCTGAGAAATTTTGCTGAAGGCAGCAGTAATGAATAAAGCCTCCTCATTTCCTCCCTGTGCTGGAGCAGAGCCATGTGGAGCAGCTCACCCAGCGCACAGGCATGGAGTTTGCAGAACTGCTGGCTGGGAGACGCCTAGTAAGCGCCTCCCAGCCAGAGCCTACCTGTGGCACCTCATCCCCTCTCCTGCCAACTACCTGCCCCAGGCCACCACCCAAACCCTCTGTATCCCCTCTCCCCACCTCCTCCAGGTCACCACTCCCAACCAGACCTTGCATCCCCTCCTGCAGGCCAGAATCCTCTCCTCCACTTATACCCCTTCCTGACCCTGTACCCCATTCCCCTGCCCATCACCATCCAAACCCTCTGCACCACCTTTCTCCCAGATCACAACTCCCTCCCAGGCCTTACACCCCCTCCTACACATGTCCCCCAGGCCAGAATCCTCTCCTGCCACCCATAACCCCTCCTGGATCCTGCACCCCAACCCTCTCCCCCAGATTATAACCCCTTCCTTCACCCAAACTCCCTCTCAGGCCCCACACTCCCTCCTGCACCCCAGTCCTCTATCCCAAGCTCCCTTCTACTCTGCACCCGCTGTTGCAGTCCTCGCACCCCCTCCACAGAAGTGTGGCCCTTGACCACTTACAAAAATCTTGCAGTAGCCCCCCACTAAAAATTATTGCCCACACGCTGTTTGTTTGGGCCACTTTATTAAGTGTACCAGAACCCCCTGAATCAGTCACCTGTCTTCTTCTTTATTTACCTCTCCCCCAATTTGTGTGTCAGCTACTCACTTTATCAGGGATGATTTTATGTTTTCTTCTCGGTCATAAATGAAAGTGCTAAATAGCAAAGGCCAAGAACCATTCCCTGCAGGACCCCACTGGTAAATGAATAACTGGTTATCCGGTAAGCCTCACCCTTAATGGGTGAAGCTTACTGGTTCCAATTAACTGGTGGGGGTTGGAGCATCTCCCCACCTACTCTAGCCAGGAGGCTGCTCCAGCCCTGTGAGGCCAATGGCAGGCAGGGGCTGCTCCGGCTGCCCAGAACAGCCCCGTCCATGGCAGGCCTGGCCCGCCCCCCTCGTAGGTTACACACTGGCTCTCCAGAAGTGGGCGGGCTCCCAGGAAGGCTTCGCTGCATACAGCAGAGCTCACAGCACATGTAATCAGCAGGATTTTTACAATTATTTTGAGACCTCTCAGTTAGCCAGTTTTGAATCCATTTAATGTGCGCTATGTTACTTTATATTGTTCTAGTGCTTTCATCCTACTGACAACCTACTCCAAGAAAAGTCACCTGTAAGTAACACCTTTCTCTTCAAGAAACGTCAGCATATACCCCCCAGCCCTTTGGTGCTAAACCAGCAGTAACGAACAAAGAAGGAGAGTGACAATATTAAAATGCAGAAAGCAGGTCTACTCTTGTGAACTTGGGATCAGCTCTGGAAGGCAAGAGAAAAAAGCCATGTTACATAAACAGATCAGCTGTGCTCCAAGCGGTAGCCTTACCGCTCACTCCTTGAGTCATTCTGAGCTACTTGGGACACGTGTGTTTCAACACCTTCGAGTAGAGATATTCTTGCAAGGTCAAAACTAAGCTTTGTTTCCAAATGTTGATAATTCCCCTTGCTTCCCACTTGGCAGGCTCTGAAAGCTGATCTAGGAAGTGGAGGATTTTGCCCCTCAAGAAGTGGTGTCAGGCTACCAGTGCTTGATGATTTGCTATCCTAAACTGCAGATGACTATAACTTCTCACCTGCTGCCTTTTCTCAAGTAGATGTGTACATTTTCCATAGACGAGACTTCTCTGAGCCACATACCACTAAGGAATGTATTTGGGAATGTTGAAAGAAACAATGAAAACTAGCCTGAGAGACTTGGCTATGCCTGCCAGCTTTCCAGGTTTGGTTGATTTTTTCCCCCCTTCTGCCTTCTTCTGCTCTGAATGACTGATCAGGACTGACAGGCTGAAGCCCACTCACCATTGATTGGAAGTGCCCCATAGAGATGACCAGTTGCTTAAGTTGTCTAGGACCAAAGAACCATTTAAAATTTCTCCATCTCCGCTGCATACCTCACCCCGACTTGCATCTACCATATCTAAGAACTGACACAGTTCCCACGCCGATTCAGTCCTCAGCCTTTTTCCTGTGAAAGGGACTGTTGCGATGGAGAAATTGTGATTTGAATGTCTGCCTAGTGGAAAGTAACAGAGACCACAAATCATTTCACACAAAGTAAAACGTTGGGACCCCCTGTGTTATCTGCAAAGGCAGCCAAAAAACGAAGGAGGAAGAAAAAAACAGACCCACAAACCAACAGATTAGAGCCAAAGCCTTTAAAAAGAAATTGTTTGACCTCCGCCACATAAATCACAATAATCAACATCAGCATGTGTTGCAAAATATCCTGAAGACTCTTTACATTTTAGAAGCCAGTTCTGAATGCAAGAGGATGCTTTAAACGTTAATATTTCCTATCTCTAAGCAAAGATGCTTAAGCGCGGCTGTAAATAATTAAAGGACAATTATATGGGGTGTTCGTAAAAACTCCATTCCAATCTTTAAATCCTTTTTTACAAAGAAAAATATACAACACACGAAGTTTAACAAATGCAGCACACAGGAGAGACTAACAGGAATACAGGAAGGTGTTTTTAAAGTCGGCATGTGCCCCAAGTAGCCAATCAATCAAAGAGACAAGGCAGGAAAGGAGGAGTGGTCAGACATGGTCTATGCTGTACTTTGAATTTTTGGTAAACACAGTTCAGGCAGGAATCTCCAACTGCTGCGACTGTAGCAGCTGTGTATTTAAGTTGTTGGAATGTACAAATACAAACCTGCTGCAGGCTTGAGGACTGAAGTACCCTACCTCACAGATGTCAAGACACATCACAATTGCTTACTGAGGCTATGTCTACAGTGAAGCATAGCTACAGCAGTGCTTTAAATTGAAAGTGTGACCACGGCATGAGCACTGAAAGATCTCCCGGCGCTCTATGTAAACCGCCTCCATGAGAGGAATAGCTAACAGTACTGAGCGTGCAGCTCCCAGCACTCTAGCCTGGGTCACACTGGCCCTTTACAGGACTGTAACTTGCTGTGCTTGGGGAGTAGGAGAGGGTGTTTTTGCACACCCTGGAACCAGTTACAGCGCTGCAGAGTGCCAGTGTAGACTTAGCCTGAGGCTGCTCCCTTTGTCACCTTTCTTCACTCAGGACTTTGTACTTTTTATAAAGCTGCACATCCTCTTCTGCAGACATCCTCTTCCCTCTTTCAAATCCCTCCCCTCATTAGAGATCACAACCCTATTTCACCACAGGGTGGGCAAACAGCCAAGATGGTCCCTGCCCCAGGGAGCTTGCAAGCTGGGATTCCGGCAAAGCCCAACATCTGAACAAACACAAATGAGAAGGAAAGGGGAGAGAGCAGGTGGCGCAGTTACTAAAGAAAGGTGCGTATGTATAAATTAATCCTAAGAGTGGCCTCCATAGTCACAAATGATTGCAAGTTAAACCAATGTCAGGCAGTAGCACCTTAAACCTTTTCTTCAAGCAACCACTCCCCCATTCTCAATAATTCCCCTACACTCTTGATCTGTGTTCTAGGCCTCGTTTAAATTGCAAACTGCGTGGGCCAGGAACTGTGCCTTGGTAAGGGTTTTAAAACCATCACGTTCATTGCCAACCCTGTGTAATTTTTTTGTAATTATCAGTGTCCCTTCACAAATATCAAGCTAAGAAGCAGAACTCAAAAGAGGGGCTTTTAAGGTTTAAAGCCAACTTGTCTGACAGAATATTCATTCACACTCCCGCAGAACCATCACGTCCCGCCCAGGTACAAACCCAGATTTCTCCTACTCTGCATGCACAGACATGTATTTTGCCAATGCAATTAGTAAGTACCATCAGTGCAGCATAAGAAACTCTCTCCCCTCCAGAGCTACAAGTGTCACAGAATTCATACCAGGATGGGAAGGAATTTGAGTTCCGATCCTTTAACCCAATAATGTAGCAACTAAGCAACATGATGCTGGACAGGCTCTTTCCAAAACTTTAAGTACCCCAAAATAAAGGGAGGGGGCAAAAGTTGAAGAAGATCTCAAATTTGTACTGGACTATACATTTAGATTGTACTATATACCCTAACTCCACTCCCTAAAACACTACATTCAACACACACAATGCGACACAAAGACACTCCATTATCCCACTATGCACCTCAAACACCAGCAGAACATCTCCAGATATCACGATGCCCACGTGTCATATCTATATGCACATCCCCAAGACTCACTGCCTGTCCCATGGCCACCATTTAAATGTGTGTTAATATTTTATCCAATTTCAAAGAAAGAATAAAGCATATTTATTCCTTCTTTACTATCATTTTTATTCCGTATTCTTTAGTAGAGATTTGCAGAGCACTGTAGCGATACAGGTAATTGTTTACCTATGGTGGAATTTCACCATGTTACTGGAGTTATTATTTTCTGTACCTAAATTCTATCTATCTCAGTTTCTATGGGATTTTTGTTTCAGCCTTTTGTCCTGAAACGTTGGCTTGCAGTGCTGTGTGATATCCAATAGCCTCTCTGTTCACCAGAGATGAAATGCAGCCTTTGTATTCCTGATCTATTTCTCAGGATACTAAGAGGTTTGATTCATGTTTATGTAATGCTTTGAGATTCTCATATGGAAGATACCATGGAAGTACTGCAAGGTGGGTAAAGTGGAATGCTGTCAGGAAGGCAGAACTAACACCTACCCCTACTTTTTTGAACAGCGATATAGAATCTTTAACAGGATCACAGCATGCAAATGATTTGTCAACAACAGGGGAGGGGGACACCATATACGACTCCATCACACTATTCGATGCCACTAAATATTCCAGCCTCATTATTACAACCCCCTTTCAAAGTCAGCACGTACGATACATTTTATGAAGAACTGTAACACGGGAAACGTATAATGGAATAAGCACTCAAACAGAGCTATGTTTTATGCAAGCATTGATGAATAAGCAGATACATTCCTAATATGGATGGGCAACCGATGCATTGATATATTATGAAAAGGGCACTTTCAAAGTTGACAGGCCCAAATTTGGATCTGTACAGACACGCTGTAAACAGATATGAAAATAACTTATTTATAGGCATTTCTCCTCTACCCTGAAATGCATTCTGGAATCAAAAAAGGCAAATCAGTGCCAACAACTCAGCCCTCATGAGCAACCCCACAATAAACCATTGTGCACCATGTGGTGAAGAGAGGGGGAAAAAAATCACTAGCAAAACAGATTTCAATTTTCAGCTTCCAAATAAGAGTTATGAAGAGCAATGTGGATAGGGTGGAGGATACAAGATAACACATTAAATGAACTGCCACAATTTAATGGTGAACAAAAATATTTGCTTAAAACCTCCATCACCTGGCCCACCTCCAAAAAAAGGACAACTAATACTAAGGTACTCAGCAGTCTTTTGTAAAGCGCTCTTGAAAATACCTGTATTTCAGTATTTATGACTGTTAAATATTCTGGAGCTAGTGACTCTGCAGTACAGTAAAGATTGCATTAAAAACTCCTTTCCCATAGCCAATCTCCTGCTTTCAGCAACCACTTCAGAAGTGCCACCAAAGTTAACCTGTACAGTTTTATCTAATCTCAGCTAAAGACCCACCTCTAGTAGGGAGCAATTTTTGATGGCCCCTCATATGCTGGCTTCAGATAGGTTTCACCATATGCTGCACTGTGCCAATTCTGCTTTTGAGTTAAATATATTCCACAGTGTCCCAAAGCAAAACACTTCCACCTGCTTTCCCATAAGTTAACAGCCTCTGTTTGCAAACTGAGTTAAACATTTTAAGCATTATTTGCCAGAAGTCCAATCCTGTAAGTTGTTGAGTATCCTCAAATTCCCCTTGCTTCACAGAAGGTGCTCAGAACATCACCAGGTAGTGGTCAAGAAATGAAAGTGTAATATGCATAGCATGCTGTTTGACGTGGTTGTGTTACAGTGGTTCCCACGCCAGAGTGGTCAGGGCCACAGGGGGTAACTGCACAATGTATAATGCTAACTCACTCCGTAATGAGCTGAAACTCCACGAGTTTCAAAAGAGCTGGTTTAATCTGCTTCTGCTTTTTGAAAGCTATTAACAACTTAAGGATAAACTTGCACTCTTTTAATCGGGTACTATAAATGACACATTCTCAAAAGTAATTCAGTGAACATATAACCCTCACCTCCTCCCCCATTAAAAGGATCAACAAACCCTGAAGGAAGCAGATAACGTATCCATCAATTCAGACCCTTTGCAGCATTAGGACCAGAGAAATGATATTCCCTCCTTTCAACTTAAAAAGAGACAGAGGAGGGGAGGGGGGCTGCAGGGGAACCAGTCTGCTAACGGGGATCTGAACAGGCTATGACTTTTAGAAAGTCTCCATCTCTCACTTGCAGCACGAGTGGTCCCTTTGTGCTCTGAAGTTAGGCCACAAAATGAAAAGGGCTAAAAAGTGATTTCTAAAAATGAAAGAGGATGAGCATTAATATTTACAGGGTCAGAAAACAGGGTGTGGTGGGTGTAAGCAAAGAGTTGAGGGTGCAGGTATTTTACTCTCACCTTATAGACATCTCCATATGTGCCACTCCCAACCCTCTGGATGAGTTCATAGTCTTGCTGCGGATTCCTTCTCATGATATCCCCACTCGGCCGAGCCAAAGGGTCCATCCTTAGTCAATACAGCCCCAGAGAAGGGGCAAACAGGAATTGTATGCACTGCTTCCTCCTTCGCTGCTCTTGGGATTCCACTCCCAGGAGGACAGATGCTCCAGATGTCTAATGAGGGGATCTGTTCTTTGCACACATGACTTCTGCTCACCACCTTTTTGCCTAAGACACAAAACAGAATGACTTTTTAGGCTTCGGTTTCATCTAGGCTTTGTGTTGCTGGCTCCCAGGAGACTGGGGGAGGGGACTCTGATCTCAAAAAAAGAGAAGCCTCCACCCACAAGTGCTTCTGTGCTGCATTAGAGGGAAGGGTCTCAGCTTCTCTTAGTTTACAACAAAGAGAAAAGCGGTGGAGGCAGGCCTGCTAGGATAGCAGCTGAGCCGGGCAACTCAGATCCCACACACCGAGTCTTGGCGCTAGGAAACAGCAGCTACCTTTCCAATCTCTTCCCCTCTCTGGTCCAATGGCTGAGGGAAAAAAAAGAGGCAGGAGCAGCTCCCTGCCTGGATGCTCTCCGCTATGGGGCCCAGGGCAGCTATACGGTATTGATATTTCAAGGACTCCTTCAAAAACAATGCCAAGTTGCCTGCCATAAGCCCAGAAGTACATGTTCCTAGCAGAGGCGATGGTGCTTCTGTTTGGTTTTTCTTCCATTTAAAGCAAAAATGCTCTCTCATAAACATAACTAAGGAGACAGTCAACAGGCCCCGGAGGCGCTATTACTGTAAGTGCCCTGGCTGCACGCGTTTATACTTTGGGCCTGGACAAACTGAATACTGAGAGAATAACACAGAGCTCAGTGAGTCATCGGGAAGGCGGGATGGAGCCCTGAGGAGGACAGCAGTGGATCAGGGCACTTTCTCCCCACAGGAAGGTCTTATCTGGTACCCAGCATGTGAGGCTATTCCAAAGGCAGGATCTTTGCTCGTCAGGGGTACTATTGCGAGCCCCAGGATCTGTCACCTCTGGCAGGGACACTGTACAGGTAGCTGGAGAAGGGTGACTCCCCAAGAGGGAGGGGAGTCTGCCCTCCCCACTCACCTGTGGTTACAGGGCTGGATTTAACCAGGGGCTGGTCCTGAGAGGCAATGAGAGATGCCTCCCCCCCACCACTCCCAGCCCATAGCACATCTCAAGCCTGATTTGGCTGACTCCAGGATCCCCCCCCACTTTGAGAGCTCATCGCCCCTCCCCCACTGCATGGGGCTAGGCAATCAGAATAACAGGGTAGGAAGAGACCTCAGGAGTCATGGAGTCCAGCCCCCTGCCCAAAGTAGGACCCACCCCACCTCAATCATCCCAGCCAGGACTTTAAACCAGCTCCAGACGGAGATCCCCCCCCCTCCCTAGGGAACCCATCCCAGTGCTCCCCCACCCGCCTAGGGAAATAACCACCCCGTCCTCGTCCCAGAGCCCCGACCCGCAAACAAAGTGGGTGCTTCCCTCCAACGCCGATCCCAAGAGCCCTGGGCAGGGCTGGTCACTGGCTCGGGGAGCCCCTTGCCCGCGGCTCAGTGCTCAGAACTGGCTCTGGGGGCCCCCCTCAGGGCCTGTCGCTACCCCCCAGAACTGCCCCCTGGGGCCGGTCCCGCGCCCCACGACTCCCCACCGCCCGAGGCAGATCGCTGCCCCCCAGAACTGCCCCCTGGGGCTGGTCCCGCCCCCCCCCCAAGACTCCTCATCGCCTGGGGTAGATCACTGCCCCATGGGGCCAGTCCCTGCACCCCCCAGACTCCCCACCGCCCGAGGCAGATTGCTGCCCCCCAGAACTGCCCCCTGGACCGGTCTTGCCCCCCCCAAGACTCCCCACTACCCGGGGCAGGTTGTTGCCCCCTGGGGCCGGTCGTCCCCCCAAGACTCCCCACTGCCCGGGACAGATCGCTGCCCCCCAGAACTGCCCCCTGGGCCGGACTTGCCCCCCCCAAGACTCCCCACTGCCCGGGGCAGATCGCTGCCCCCCAGAACTGCCCCCTAGGCCAGTCCTGCCCCCCCAAGACTCCCCACCGCCCAAGGCAGATCGCTGCCCCCCAGAACTGCCCTCTGGGGCAGGTCTCTACCCTCCCTCAAGACTCCCCACCGCCCGGGGCAGGTCGTTGCCCCCTAGGCCGGTCCTGCCAGACTCCCCACCGCCTGGGGCAGGTTGCTGCCCCCCAGAACTGCCCCCTGGGCCGGTCACGCCCCCCCCAAGACTCCCCACCACCCGGGGTAGATCACTGCCCCCCAGAACTGCCCCCTGGGCCGGTCCCGCCTCCCCCCAGACTCCCCACCGCCCGGGGCAGATCGCTGCCCCCCAGAACTGCCCCCTGGGCCGGTCCCGCCCCCCCCAGACTCCCCACCGCCCGGGGCAGATCGCTGCCCCCCAGAACTGCCCCCTGGGCCGGTCCCGCCCCCCCCAGACTCCCCACCGCCCGGGGCAGATCGCTGCTCCCCAGAACTGCCCCCTGGGCCGGTCCCGCCCCCCCCCAGACTCCCCACCGCCCGGGGCAGATCGCTGCCCCCCAGAACTGCCCCCTGGGCCGGTCCCGCCCCCCCCCAGACTCCCCACCGCCCGGGGCAGATCGCTGCCCCCCAGAACTGCCCCCTGGGCCGGTCCCGCCCCCCCCCAGACTCCCCACCGCCCGGGGCAGATCGCTGCCCCCCAGAACTGCCCCCTGGGCCGGTCCCGCCCCCCCCCAGACTCCCCACCGCCCGAGGCAGGTCGCTGCCCCCCAGAACTGCCCCCTGGGCCGGTCCCGCCCCCCCCAAGACTCCCCACCGCCCGGGGCAGGTCGCTGCCCCCCAGAACTGCCCCCTGAGCCGGTCCTGCCCCCCCAAGACTCCCCACCGCCCGGGGCAGATCGCTGCCCCCCAGAACTGCCCCCTGAGCCGGTCCTGCCCCCCAAGACTCCCCACCGCCCGGGGCAGATCGCTGCTCCCCAGAACTGCCCCCTGGGCCGGTCCCGCCCCCCCCCCCAGACTCCCCACCGCCCGAGGCAGGTCGCTGCCCCCCAGAACTGCCCCCTGGGCCGGTCCCGCCCCCCCCAGACTCCCCACCGCCCGGGGCAGGTCGCTGCCCCCCAGAACTGCCCCCTGAGCCGGTCCTGCCCCCCAAGACTCCCCACCGCCCGGGGCAGATCGCTGCTCCCCAGAACTGCCCCCTGGGCCGGTCCCGCCCCCCCCCAGACTCCCCACCGGCCGGGGCAGGTCGCTGCCCCCAACCCTGGCTCCCCGGGGCCCTTCCCCGCCAGCGCAGGGAGCCGGGCGCTGCCCCCGTCCCGGCCCTGCCGGCCGCTCCCCGGCCCGGCGCGGGAGGCGAGCGGCGGGGGCGGTGCGGGGCCCGGGCGGGTCGCGGGCTCCCCCCCCTCCTACCTGCGCGGCCCTTTGTCCCGCGGCGCAGCCCGAGAGCGGCGGGCCCAGCCCGGGCCGCCCAGTCACACGGCGCCCGGCTCGTGCCCGCGGCTGCAGGCGCCGCGCAGGGCCCGGCCGTCAGCGCCACAGCGCCGCGCCGCGGGGAGAGCGGCCCGGGCCTCCCCGCCGCCCATGGACAGCCGCTCCCGCCCGGCTTCCCCGCCCCCCTCCGCAGGGGAGCCCCCAGCTCAGCGGAGGAAGGGGGGCGTCCCCACCGGACACCTGCGGAACTCCTCGCCCAGCCCCCAGCCCACAGGACACCTGCGGAACTCCTCGCCGCAGGAGGCCGCGAAGGCTCGGACTAGAACAGAGCGCGAAGATCCGAGGGGGAGCCGCCGTGTTAGTCTGAATCTGCAAAAGCGGCGAGGGGTCCTGTGGCCCCCGGGGGGACGTCTACACTACAGGGCGTCGTCGACGGAGCCATGTCGATTTGTTGTTTCGGCAAAGGCAAATGAAGCCGCGATTTAAATGATCTCGTTTACATTTACATGGCTGCGGCGCTGAGCGGACAAACAGCTGATCAGCAGCCCCGGTAAACCTCATCCCACGAGGAATAACGGGGCTGCCGACAAAGGGCTTTGATGTCGGCAGGGGAGCGTCCAGACTGAGCAGCTGTTTGTCCGCTCAGCGCGGCAGCCATGTAAATTTAAATGAAGCCACGATCATTTAAATCGCGGCTTCATTTGCCTTTGCCTAGGTGTCTAATCTACATGCCTCTGCCAACAGAGGCATGTCGTCTAGACACAGCCTTATAGACTAACTGAAGTGTAGGAGCCTAAGCTTTCGTGGGCAAAGACCCGCTTCGTCAGATGCATGTCCATCAGGATGTTATGCTCCTACACTTCAGTTAGTCTATAAGGTGCCACAGGACTCCTCGCCGCTTTTGCAGAGTTTAAAGAGAAGCTAGATAATTTCATGGAGGTCAGCTCCGTAAAAGGCTATTAGCCAGGGGATAGAAATGGTGTCCCTGGCCTCTGTTTGTCAGAGGCTGGAGAGGGATGGCAGGAGAGAAATCACTTGATCGTTGTCTTCGGTCCACCCCCTCCAGGGCACCTGGCACTGGCCACTGTCTGCAGACAGGCTACTGGGCTAGGTGGACCTTTGGTCTGACCCAGTACGGCCATGCTTATGTTCTTATGAAAGCTCATCACTCTATAACTATGTGTATATTTCGAAATAAACATAACGATGAATGATCCCGCAGCACCTTAGGGCACGTCTACACCGCAGGGTGAATTAAGCGAGGCAACTTCAGCTGCGTCCAGCGCGTAGCTGAAGTCGAAATACAGCCAGTCCCCGATTTCCGAATGGTCTATTTACGACCGTCCGCATTTACAACCCAGCCTCCCATTAAGCAGTCGTAAAGGTGGTCCCCGAGTTACGAACGCGACCCAAACAGCATGGTAGCAATGTAAATCAATGGGGTCCCACTTACGAACTTTTTGAGTTACGGCCAAGTGTTTGGAAAAAACATAACGACGACCAGTGTTTGGTCCGTAACTCGTTCGTAACTCGGGGACTGGTTGTAACTGGATTCGGGCTTTGGCGTTGTCTGCACAGCAGGAAGTCAAAGGAAGAGCACTCCTCCTCCGGCTTCCCTTACTCCTCAGGAAATGAGGGTTGCCAGGTGTCGGAGTTAGAAGTCCTTCCGCTCGATATTATTTCGAAAGAAATAATACAGTGCGTGTAGACACGCACTGTATTATTTCAGAATAATGTCAGTTATTCCGAAATAACACTACTGTGTAGATGTATCCTTAGAGACTAACAAAAAATGTAGGTAGTGTCATAATCTTTTGTGGGTACAACCCACTTCTTCAGATGCCATGGGACTACTTGCTTTTAAAGTTGCAAACTAACATGGAGACCCCTCTGAGACTTCCAGACATGGAAATCAGCCAAGCCTCAGAGCCAAGACCCAGCAACTCAATCAGGGCCAGACTCTGGCAGTTAGAACAACAGCAGCAGCCACAGCAAGCGGTTATAATTATCCAAACAGCCACAACAAACCTTTCAGGAACAGATCCAAGCACACGGGGAATACCTTGCCCAGTGCACTAATTACCCCAAGAACAGCTAGGGGTGAAACCAGATCGTCACCATGGTCTTAAAGAACTGAGACAGGAAAAATGATAAAAGGCAAAACACCCCATCCCCGGGGAGCGGGGGCACTGTTCACAACATGAACCTGAGTTCCTCAAAGGAAACGTATGCAACTCCTTCAGCATTGCTACATGCTAAAAATCTTGGTCTTAATAAAGATAATGGAGTTTTATGGCTTATTACAAGACACTCTTGCGATCTGCGGAATCGCCATTTGTGGTTCTGCGTATTCGCAGGTCGCCTGGCCTGGCCTGGCCTGGCCTGGGGGAGGAGACAGCGGGGGATCGGAGCTGCAAGGAACGCACCGCGGCTCCGGGCCCCATAATGATTTTTTCACAGCTGCCAAGAGCCACACTCCCAGAAGTTGCAATGAGTTGCCCGCGGCTCCCGGCAGCTGCAGTGAGACCCCTCCACGTCTGCTGGGAGCCTCGGTGAGTTCAGGAGACAGAGGGAACTCACCACGGGGCCCAGGATCCGCGGCTCCCAGTATTTGTGAATTTCACCATTCAAGGTGGATGCAGGAACACATTCACCACAAATGGTAAGCTCACAGCTTTACTTGTACACAGCTTTAACACAGCACCCTAAACTCAAAATAAGATAGGCAATTTGCGCTATGCAAACTGCGTTTCTTATTTCAAAACTGTTTCGAAATAGCTTATTTTGAAATTTGGCACGTCTACAAAGTGCCAAATTTCAAAATAACGCTCTATTTTGAGCCATCCCTTATCCCTTGTGCAATGAGGTTTATCGGGATGGCGAAATAGCGCACCCATTATTTTGAAAAGTATTCAGAAATAACATACCTCCGGTATCCCGAAATAGCTGTGCAGTGTTGACGTATCCTCACTAACTCGTTTTTCTGTTAACTGCCCACTTCACCTCAACTGGTCTCTGAAAGCATGTTGACAAAGATCAGAGGAGTAGCCGTGTTAGTCTGAATCTGCAAGAACAACAAGAAGTCCTGTGGCACCTTATAGACTAACAGATTTATTGGAGCATCAGCTTTCATGGGCAAAGACCCACTTCATCAGATGCTTCAGCTTGTTGATACTAGTGTGATGGGGTCTGTACACCATTCTGAGCCATTGCTGCATGGCCACATATGTAGCGTGGTGTGCAACACCACTCATGTGGCTGCTGCCATGTGGCCTAGATGCATCTGATGAAGCGGGTCTTTGCCCACGAAAGCTTATGCTCCAATATATCTGTTAGTCTGTAAGGTGCCACAGGAGGACTTTTTGTTTGTTCTTGGAAGCATGTTAATTCTTTATGCTAAACAATCTGTTGTATGGCTGTCATACACAGAGCACCTTTCCCAGACCTGAAGAAGAGCTTTGTGTAGGTCAGAAATGGATCTCTTTCACAAGAGCAGTTGGTCCGTAAAAGAGATCACTTCATCCAGTACCTTGTCCGAAAAGCATCCGGCCTTGACTTGAAACATCAGAGAATGGAGACTCTACCATTTTGCTTGGCAGTGGCTAGTCACCCTCCTGGTTAGATTAGAGAGCCCTTTAAATGCCCCATATTTTCTTCCCCTCATTGAGTCACTGTAGTCTGAACACCTCCATCTCTTTGGTAAACCAGTTGAGCTCCTCAAGTCTCACTGTAAAGCATTTTTGCCAGCTCTTGAAGCATGGATGCAGTTATTTTCTGTGTGAGACAAGCTCCGTCACACAGCTCATTTTTGATGGTTATTGTAAACAGGAAGCTACTGTGGCCAGGAGAAAGGGCCCACCAGCATAGTATACCTGCATAGTATCTTCATGCTGGGGCCAGCAGGCAGACCTGGTGCTCTGTATGGCAGCCCTGAGGCCGGAACCCCTTTTGGGAGCTTGCGAGGCAGCCATGCAGCTTACAGGGACCTTTGGGGGGTACAAGGAAGACGGTTGTGGCTTCCACTCCTAGGAAAGCTGTGGTTCTGCTTCCAGCATCGTTAAGACCTGTCTAAATTAGGCTCGTTACAATTTTTCCTTGTGACGACAAGGCCTCAGAGAAGGCAGCCTTTAAAGGCAACAGTCTGTGCTCAGGGACACACCTCTCAGTGGTAATGATCGTGCTAAATTACGCCTCGTGTCCAATCTCTCGTTCTTGGAAAAGACAACTGTGAAGGAGGTGGCATATCAACTCCAGATCCAGAGTCAACCTTTTAGACGTGGCGGGGAACCTCAGGGCCCTCCCCCCCAGCATTGTGGAGCCAGCACTGACGCTCCAGGCCCCCTGCTGCCCCACTGTGGGGCTGGGATACACAAACTCTACTAGGCTAGGCCCCCTTAGGCCCTGGCGTGGGAGGGGAAAGCAGGGAGTATCTTTCTACTTTTTCGTTTGAGGGCCATGTGAGTGAGGGTTTGGTTGTTTCTTTTGCTTGAATACTGTGTACAGATGTGGTCTCCTCACCTCAAAAAAGATATTTTGGCCTTGGAAAGGGTTCAGAAAACGGCAACTAAAATGATTAGGGGTTTGGAACGGGTCCCATATGAGGAGAGGTTAAAACGACTGGGACTTTTCAGTTTTGAAAAGAGGAGACTGAGGGGGGATATGATAGAGCTCTATAAAATCATGAGTGGTGTGGAGAGGGCAGATAAAGAAAAGTTAATTATTAGTTCCCTAAATAGAAGAACTAGAGGACACCAAATGAAATTAATGGGTAGCAGGTTTAAAACTAATAAAAGAAAGTTCTTCTTCACACAGCATGTAGTCAACCTGGGGAACTCCTTGCCAGAGGAGGCTGTGAAGGCTAGGACTATAATAGAGTTTAAGGAGAAGCTAGATAATTTCATGGAGGTTAGGTCCATAAAAGGCTATTAACTAGGGGATAAAATGGTGTCCTTGGCCTCTGTTTGTCAGAGGCTGGAGAGAGATGGCAGAAGACAAATTGCTTGATCGTGTCTTCAGTCCACCCCCTCTGGGGTACCTGGTGCTGGCCACTGTCGACATACAGGCTACTGGGCTAGAAGGACCTTTGTTCTGACCCAGTACGGCCGTTCTTATGCTTTTCACTTATGTGCAGCCTCCATCTGACTTTTCTGTGAGTCAACGGCCCCCTACCCAAAAAAGGTTCCCCACCCCCGTTCTAGGCCTCTTCCAGTCAGCTGACAGTCCTCGCTTCTTGTGCAGTCATCGGACTAACAGCAGTGACTGAAGATCAAATGTCCATGCTGATAGCAATGAGTAGTCCTGTGGCACCTAGAGACTAACACAACTATATATAGACTCATGAGCTTTCATGGGTAAAATCCACTTCTAATATAAAGACTAGAGGACACCAAATGAAATTAATGGGTAGCAAGTTTAAAACTAATAAGCGAAAGTTCTTCTTCACACAGCGCATAGTCAACCTGTGGAACTCCTTGCCAAAGGAGGCTGTGAAGGCTAGGACTATAACAGAGTTTAAAGAGAAGCTAGATAATTTCATGGAGGTTAGGTCCATAAAAGGCTATTAGCCAAGGGATAGAAATGGTGTCCCTGGCCTCTGTTTGTCAGAGGCTGGAGAAGGATGGCAGAAGACAAATCACTTGATCATTGTCTTCGGTCCACCCCCTCTGGGCCACCTGGTGCTGGCCACTGTCAGCAGACAGGCTACTGAGCTAGATGGACCTTTGGTCTGACCCAGTACGGCCGTTCTTATGTTCTTATGTACTTCATCAGATGAGTTGGAGTGGAAATAACAGAAACCTAGATAGCTAGATAGATAGAACAGCAGAAGAAGTATCTGTCAATTGTAGCACCTGTGTTAATGTGGCTAATTAAGTGTGCTAGATGTGTCCCATTCCTAGCTTTTAATATGAAAATACAGATGTTAAAGGCAGGAGAAATTGGCTTTGTAATGCGCCAAACAGTTAATGTCTTTATTCAAGCCCAGGGTAACAGTGTCAAACTTATGGATGAATGTCAATTTTGCACTCCCTCTCTGTAATTGCTTAGTTGAAATTCCTTTGAAGAAGAATGGCTACTTTTAAATCCATGACTGAGTGCCCAGGCAAGTTAAAATGTTCCCCAACAGGTTTATGTGTGTTACCCTTTCTGATATCTGATTTGTGTCCATTTATCCTTTGTCGTAGAGACTGTCTGGTTTGGCCAATATACATGGTAGTGGGGCATTGCTGGCATTCGATGACATAGATCACATTAGAGGATGGGTAGTTGTATGAACCTCTGATGTTGTGGCTTATGTTGTTGGATCCTGTGATGGTGACGCTTGCATAGATGTGTGGATAGAGTTGGCAATGGGATTTGTTGCAGGGGTAGATTCCTGGGTGAGTGTATCTGAGATGTGATGTGTGGCTGCAGGAAAGGATTTGCTTCAGGTTGGGGGATTGTCTATAGGCGAGGTGTGACGGGGCAGAAGCGCCCCGCACTCTAACCCCACTGATTGCCGCTTGTCTGGAGGCACCGGGGGCAGAATACCAGTGGTGAGGCAGCTGCTCGCTTGCTGCCTCACCGGCACGGCCCCACACACGCCCAGAGAGCCAGAGCCAGAGCGTGGCAGAGACAGGGCAACGTCGGGCTACGGCCTACGCCGCCAACCTGGAAGCGCGGCCGCACGGAGGGGGCGGGGCCCCGAGAGCCGGAAGCTGGCCAGGGGATTTAAACCCAGGCCTGTGTGCCGGAAATGGAGGAGAGAGAAGGAGGCAGAGACTCCCCAGACGGGACCCACGGCGGATGGGACCCAAGACAAGGAGGTGAGCAGAGGGGGCTGGAGGGGCCATGGCCGTGGAGAGAGGAAGTAGCCCAGGGCGGGCAAAGGGAGCCCGTGGGCTGGCGAGTTACGGCGGAACGCCCCGTCAGCTGGACCAGACTGTTGACGAGTCCGCGTCCTTAAGGCCCTGGGCTGGGGTCTATGAGAGGGGGCGGGCCCGGACCCCCCTCTCTCCGAGTCGCAGCCGGGGCGAGCCCCAGGCGGGGCAGGCAAAGCCGAGGCAAGCGAGGGCCAGCGAGCCCCAGACTCGCTCAGACTTGGACACAAGAGGACGTCGGGGGTGGTGAAGGGGAGCACGGGCGCGGGACCGGACAACCGCAGCGTACCCGTCTGGGCACGTTTACACGAGGATTGGCTTGTCTCCCGAGGCCTGTGAGAGTGAGGGATTGTTTTCCAGGATAGGTTGTAGATTGTCAATGATGTGTTGGAGGGGTTTAAGATGGGGGCTGTAGGTGATGACTAGTGGTGGTCTGTTATTTTTCTTGTTGGGCCTGTCTTGGAATAATTGACTGGGTACTTATCTGGCTCTATCAATCTGTTTCCTCATTTCCCCTGGTGGGTATTTAAGTTTTAAGAATGCCTGATAAAGATCTTGTAGGTGTTTGTCTTTGTCTGTGGGATTGGAGCAAATCCGGTTGTATTATTGGGTTTGGCTATAGACAGTCAATCGTGTGGTATGACCTGCATGGAAGCTAGAGGCTTGTAGGTAGAAATAGTGGTCAGTAGGTTTCCAGTATAGGGTGGTATTTATTTGACCATCATTTACTTGTACTGCGGAGCCTAGAAAGTGGATCTCCTATGTGGACTGGTCCAGGCTGAGGTTGATGGTGGGGTGGAAATTGTTGAAACCCCCATTGACTTCTTCAAGGGTCCCCTTCCAATGGGTCCATATGATGATGTCATAGAATCATAGAATCATAGGACTGGAAGGGACCTCGAGAGGTCATCGAGTCCAGCCCCCCGCCCTCAAGGCAGGACCAAGCTCCGTCTACACCATCCCTGACAGATGTCTATCTAACCTGTTCTTAAATATCTCCAGAGAGGGAGATTCCACCATCTCCCTTGGCAATTTATTCCAATATTTTCCAATATTTATTCCAATATGTCATCAATGTAGCGTAAGTAGAGGAAGGATGCTAGGGGACGAGAGCTGAGGAAACGTTGGTCGAGGTCAGCCATAAAAATGTTGTTATATTGTGGGGCCACGTGGGCGCCCATAGCAGTGCTGCTGATATTGTCAGCTTTGTTGGTAACTTTGGCACAAATTAATCACAAGAGCTTCTGACTCACCTAGGGGACTCATTCCCTTTCCATAGATCCTATAATGTTCAGAGGAGCAAATACTTGGCCGTCCAAGGGCCTTCCCCTACACGCAGCTCCTTCTTGTCACTTCCTTAATACAACGTTGTGTGAGCTTGGTAGGACTCGGGGATGTTGTGTGTGGCTGCACTGTCAATGGATGTTTCACACTCAACTATGTATCTTCTTAATGAAGGTGGACAATATATCTCCCTACTGACAATATGTGAATTAATTAGACACATGAATAAAAAGTACTTTGTGGGCGCCCAATTTAGGAAAGATTGAGGTAGAATTGATTGGCAGGTGGAACTGACCGCCATGTGATCTTACCCATTATTGAGTATTTCTGCTCTCTGTGGGTCCAAAAAAGAGCACAATTTCAGGATACTATTCATAGCCTTTAAGGCCAGAAGTGCCACTACAATTGCCTAGTGTGACCTCCTATATGTCCTAGGCCAGAGAACTTCCCCAGAATAATTCCTTTTGAGCTAGAGCATACTTACTATACTGGGAATACTTGGAAGATCTGTGATTTCATCGCTGTGGATAGTCTTGTCACCGATGCAGTTCGCAACTTTTCCTCACCGTCCTGTTTTGTGCGGTTCTCATCCATGTCCTTCCATGAATCCTCCAGAAAGGATCCACCCAACACGCTGGAGGCCTTCCTCTTGTTCTTTTCACGTCTTGTGGATACCAGTGGAGTATACATGCTTCCGTCTGTTGTCTCAGACTCGCTACATGGCCAGCCCAGCTCCTTTTCCAGTCGTACATAACTTGGGTGATATCGTTGACACCTCTTCTTGCACACAAATGGTCGCCAGTAACATGCTGTAACCTACTTACACCCACTATGTGTCTTTCCCTTGCTCTTTGGGTGGTTTGAAGCTTTAATTCTTCTGTAAGCATCGTGCTCCAGGTTTCTCAGCTGTACAGCATTACCAGAAGGACCCTGGAGTTAAAGAGATGGGCTTTCACGGTGGTGGAAAGTTCGGGATCAACAAAAACACCGCGCTGACCCCCAGAGACAATCCAACCCGACCTCCTCCTCCTGCTTAACTCCAGGCCCATCTGCATTGCTTGTCCAAGTTATACATATTGCTCCACCTGCTTGACGGACTATACATCCAGCTGCATGATGTACTCTGAACAATACAAGTTTTTCCTCCACTTCGTTTTTCCAGTGTGGATGCTCAGGCCAATCTCCTTTGCGTTCTTACTGATGTCACTGTGGGGGGGTTGCAATGTTTTGGATTTCAACACAATTAGCATATCTGTACAAAATATTCAATTCTTCACTGCACATGGGTGCCCAGACAGCAACTTGTGGCTAGAAATATATCGTTTCCTCTCCTTCTAGATAGCCATCTGCACCCATCTTTCCAGAGACAGGTCTAATCCTGGCAATCCACCAGGCCGTATTACTCCAGGCTAGATTACTTTAATTTGCTGTACCTTGGATTGACTCCAAGGGCCACCTGCAAGCTATAGCCTACTCCTTAACCGTTACAAACCAACACGACCACATCGCTCCAGCACATTCTGCACTGGCTGCCAGCTCAGTAATAGATCCAGTTCAAGGTCTTGATCTTTAGCTGCAAAGTCCTAAATATGCACTGGCACAGTTGGCTCTGAGATGACCTATCTCTTAGCAGCCTAGTATATTGTCTATGCTCATAGGGAATGCGTTGGCTTCCAGAGCTCAGGTTTTAATGTATAGATGTAGAGGTCAATGCATTTATTGCAGAGGTCCTTCAGAGGTCGAACTTGCTAGCAGTAGAGATCAGATTGCGTTTAAATCTTTCCATGTTCAGAGCAGGACCCTGGACATATTTACACAGGTGTTTCCCAATTAACCATGTCATAAATTCCTCTAGCGAAGCTCAAAGCAAAACACTGGAATCTGAACATTTCAAGAGAGCAGCTATTGGTGTGAGAGCGGGCGTGGGTGGGCTTTTTTTCCCGTTAGAGGGGATGATGAAGTATCTCTCAATGTTGTGGGACATCCAGATACAATGATGATCACCTTAGAAATGGGTACACAGTTTGTCACAATTTATCAACCCTTGAGCCCTTGAAAAGCTGTTTTTCAAGCGGCTTTCTGGGGAAAGTCAATGGTTGAATGTGTGTCTCACAGAGCTGCATATAATTAGTGGAAGAAAAATCTGTTTCAATGTGGCCACTGAACTTCTGATCAAAATCTGTGTGGGGTTCTATGGCTTAGAGTCTTTTGGGAGAACAATATAAAAACCCCATGGTGTGGGCGAGAGAGAAAGATTAGACTTGGCAAGATTGTGCGTAACACAGTAAAAGCATCCAGACAAAAATAGCATGTAATTTTCCTTCCATTTGGTGCAAGAAATATGTTTTAAAAAATATTAGACGGAATAAGATCACATGAATCATGATGTATCAATCTTGCATGTTTTTAGGGCACTGAGTGCATTAAGAAGTTTGTGCTTTATCTACAGCCATACTCCTCAGACATATATATCCACCATATTATACTGGCTAAGCAAAATATTTAAGGCCTGATTTTCAGACTGAAAAAAAGGATTTATGTTCTTATCGCTTTGGGCACATCTACACAGCAGCGTTATTTCAAAATAATGGATGTTATTTTGAAATAAAAAAGTGTGCATCTACACAGCAAGCCGTTATTTCGAAATGGTGGACTTCTTAGTCCGACTCCTGTAACCCTCTTTCATGAGGAGTAAGGGAAGTTGAAGGAAGAGTGCTCTTCCTTCGACTTCCTGCTGCGTAGACAGCACCAAAAGCTGAGTTCAGCTATTTTGATTTCAGCTATGCAATTGATGCAGCTGAAGTTGTGTGTCTTAATGTGACTTTTGCCCTGCAGTGTAGACGTACCCTTTGGGTGCTTTTGCAAATTCAACTCCTAAGAACCTGGAGTAGTATTACTACTTGCACCAGCCACCCTAAGGATCCTGGGATTGTTTAGGTTAAGCTCATAGGTGTAATAGCTGCAATCTAAGGGGTTATGGTTTTACCCAACCCTACTTGTTTTCTATTTAAATGCTCACTTTAAATTAAAAGTGTTTTGCTCCCAATGTAACACAGATTATGTGCCCTTCCTAGAAGAGATTCACTTTTAATTTCCTCTTTGTTCTATAAACCCTTCTGCATCCTGTGTGTTCTCTCCAACATAAATATATGCTTCTTCCTGCACATCCATCAAATAAGAGAAAGAAAAAACAATTTACCCTTTCAGGAGCTACTTTTCCTGACATAGTTTTGAAACAATTAAATATGCCTCAGCAAAGCAGCTGCCTACACTTCTAGTTATTGAATTGCTTTTACCTCCCTTCTGCTTACACGCATAGGGGAGAGTCAGGCACAATCCGCAGTCTGAATTTGGTGCTCGTGGAAGATGGTCAAATAGCGCGAGAAACAAAACATTTCAATTTCAATTTTGAATGACTCCTCTCAAAAATTACCTGTCAAAACGCACAAAACCTTATTGCCTCCTCTTTTAACCCTGTGATGAAAACAAACGACTGTGGCTGTTATGTATCAGAGAGGTAGCCGTGTTAGTCTGAATCTGCAAAAGCGGCGAGGAGTCCTGTGGTACCTTAGGGTATGTCTACACTACCAACCTAGTTCGAACTAGGATGGTTAATGTAGGCATTCGAACTTGCAAATGAAGCCCGGGATTTGAATTTCCCGGGCTTCATTTGCATGTTGCCAGGCGCCGCCATTTTTAAATGTCCGCTAGTTCGGACTCTGTGCCCGTGCACGAACCTCGTTCCACGAGTACAGGTAGTTCGGAATAGGAAGCCTATTCCGAACTACCTAGCTCGTGCCGCTTGTAGCCACGGGCACGGAGTCCGAACTAGCGGACATTTAAAAATGGCGGCGCCCGGCAACATGCAAATGAAGCCCGGGAAATTCAAATCCCGGGCTTCATTTGCAAGTTTGAATGCCTACATTAACCACCCTAGTTTGAACTAGGGTGGTAGTGTAGACATACCCTTATAGACTAACTGAAGTGTAGGGGCATAAGCTTTCATGGGCAAAGACCCTGACGAAGTGGGTCTTTGCCCACGAAAGCTTATGCTCCTACACTTCAGTTAGTCTATAAGGTGCCACAGGACTCCTTGCCGCTGTGGCTGTTATATATACCTTGGGTTCTGTTATTTTCACTCCAGCTCATCTGATGAAGTGGGTTTTACCCATGAAGGCTCATGTTCTATTGGCCAGTCTCTAAGGCCGTGTCCAGACTCAGGGGTTCTTTCGAAAAAAGTAGCCTTTTTTCGAAAGAACTTCCCCTACGTCCAGACTCAAGCCGCGTTCTTTCGAAATTATTTCGAAAGAACGCGGCTTTTCTTTTGATGGCGGTAAACCTCGTTTCACGAGGAAGAACGCCTTCCTTCGAAAGTTCCTCTTTCGAAGGAAGGCGTTCTTCAATGTAAAGAGGCCGTCTTCGAAAGAGAGCATCCAGACTCGCTGGGTGCTCTCTTTCGAAAAAGCGGATTTCCTCTATCGAAAGATCCGCCTGCTGTCTAGACGCGATCTTTTGAAAGAGGCTCTTTCGAAAGATGCTTTCGAAAGAGCCTCTTTCGAAAGAA
Source organism: Pelodiscus sinensis (assembly GCF_052426305.1). Lineage (NCBI taxonomy): Eukaryota > Metazoa > Chordata > Testudines > Trionychidae > Pelodiscus > Pelodiscus sinensis. The sequence goes on from NC_143056.1 coordinate 6,207,997, forward strand.
GCCTGCAGTCTAGACATAGCCTAAGGTGCCACAGGACTACTCATTGTTTTTACAGTTACTGACTAACACGGCTGCCCCTCTGAGACCAATCACTACTGTGAGCCCTGATACTAAACCCGTTGGAGCCATCGGAAAGAGTCCTTTTGACTTTGGATTAGCATCTTGGCTAGCCTGGTGGTCACCTGTGACCGCTGGTAACCACGGCAACGACAAACGTAGGCAAATGCAGGTCCCCACAATTGGAGATAAATTGGAGGGTTCAGAGAGACCATGGGAATGATTAAAGGATTAGAAAGGGTCCCTCATACTGATAGCATGGGCAGTGGGTAATGGTAGAGCGGAGGGAGGGAAGCCCCTCCAATCCTTCTGCCCAGGCCCTGCTCCCCCGCACCATGGGGACATGGAGTGGTGTGCAGCCCAGCCCCCCCAACACCATGGGGACACATGGCCCCAGCCTCCCCAGCTCTGGAGCACAGGAATACTCCGCCCCCATACACCTACAGTAGGTGTTCTGGGGGCGGAATGTGGGCGGGGCCAGGCTGGCGGTTTGGGAAAGCAATGCCTACCCCTGTCTCTTATACCCGCCACCCCGGCCTAACACAGGCTACGTCTACACTGCAGAGTTTTTGCACAAAAACCGGCCCAGAACTGGATGCAATACACTTTGCAGCTGGATGCTGCATTTGCACTCCAATGGAAGTAAACCACGTGGATTAGCAGGCCCTATAGGTATGGCAGGGCATAGGTGAAGAGAAAAACCACGTGCAATTTCAGAGAAAATAACCGAGCACAGGGAAACTGCTTGGGGAAATTGCTTGTTTGGTTCAAGCTAGCAGGAGGGAGCAGACAGAGAGTGGCAGGCTTTAGGACCCCGCACAGGGATGGGTCACTGCTCCCTTATCAGGTCCTGGAACTTGCAGGGGAATTATTGCAGCGTCATGCCAACCGGTGCATTCAGTTTCTGCCAGGATCCAAAAGCAGGCTGGAGCCCCGCCCATGAGCGGAGAGCTCGCTGCAGGAAAAAAATCCTAGAAACAAACCAGCCTGGGAAACAAAAGGCTCCGGTGTGTGGTGGGTCGTCATTACTGATTTACAGTACAATAAAAACGTAGGATGGAGATACGTTTGCAAGCGAGCGTACACACACATGCACCCGGCTCAGAGCCAGATGGGGACAGTGTCACGGGACAGAAAGGAGGAATTCAAGTCATGAGGCTCAAGCCATAAGAACGGACTGCCCATCAGGGCTCAGATCAAGACTTTCCCTTTTTGACCTCAGGTCTCTGCTCTGATAGGATGGATTAGGCCAGGAAAAGCATCTGTGATCTCGGAGAGGGGCGGGAGACATCAGGCTGTGAGACAGTCCCGGCCTGCTGGCTTCATGACAGAGTCTGGTGGTCTACCCACCCCCCATCCTGTTAAGATTCTTTAAATCCTAATCCTGTTGGGATGCCCTACCTAGTTGCTATGGAGAGGGTTATGATGTCACAACCAGAGTGAGACTTCATGTGAGGAGCCATCCGGCGGGTTGATAAGTGCGGCGATGCGTTCAGTCCCAGAGATCTCCTTAAGACTGTGACGGGATGTGCTGAAATATCACTGAGCCCTCTCGGGTGCCCCACCACCCTGCCGTGTGAGCCAGGCCCCCTCCAGCAGTGCACCAAGAGGGGGTCACAGCCCACAGCAGAGTAACACAGACACTGAGAACAGCTCAGCTCGGGAAAGGCTCAGGCAGAGGGACTTGCCCCAGTACCCAGGGGCATAGCTCCAAGGGGATCAAAACCCCAGAATCCAATGGATTTTTCTATCTAAAGCTTACATAGGGTAAGCTCATGAAATGTGTGCCCTTTTTATCAATGAAAGAGAGCTGCAGAGTGGTACCCTCTCCCCCTACCCCCGTTACAATTATATACACTGGATTTATTAGCACACCAAAGTGATTTTATTAAGGGTAACAGGTAGGATTTAAGTGGTCATAAGAGACAGCAGACAGAACAATGTAGGTTACTAAACAAAAACAAAACAGCACAAGCTAAGCTAATACACTAAAAGAACTTGTTACAAATCATCATTTCTCACCCTACTTCTTATTTCAGGTGAAGTCCTTTCTCAGGCCTCAAGTGTCCTTTCTGACCCCAGTCCCGCAGTTCTCCTCTCACCCTGTTGTTCCAGTCCTTTTGTTCCCAGGTGTTTTCAAGTATCCTCTTGAGGCAGTCAGTAAAGCCAGCTGAAGACAATCACCATTTACTTCCCTTATATAGAATTTTCCTAGGGCAGGAAACCTTTGTTTGAGCCCTCCCTCCCCCCTTGTTGGATCTCTTCCCCTAGTGAAAAAGTATAAAAATCAAGATGGATTCCAGCATCTTGGTGACATAGCCACACGTCTTCTTAGCAGGTCTGCAAGACGACATGTCTCCCCCATTTAATCGTCTCTTGCTAATGAGCTCTTAGCTTTGTGTCCGGCTTCTTCATTGCTGTTCCCAGTGGGCTGTTTAATAGGCTTTTCCGCAACATGAACGTGTTAATGATAGATCTGCAGTCAATATTCCTCATTTCAGATATAGCAATGGTACATGCACACAAAGAGAATATCCACATTCAGTAGATTACAAGCTTTCCAACGATACCTTACAAGAATTATTTTGCATAAAACATTTCCCAGTTATGCATATTCATATCTGCGTAAAGCAATGGGATGGCCAAGTCACAAGCACCTATGCTATAAAGATCTGCTTTTCATGCAAAGAGTTTTAGTTAGGAAAAAACAAACAAACCAGGGGTTGTGAAATCTTATGAAGGCCTCAGGGAACCAAGTGCAACAAACAGTCAAAAACGGTCTCTTCCTGGCATGCTTTCCAGCGTTTCCCATAAAACCAACCAATTAACACAGGGAATAAGAATGCAAAAGTGAAAGCATTCCTGACAAGGGCTCTGTCACCCGTACTACCATATCAATCACTAAGGCTATGTCTAGACTGCAGGCTTCTTTCGAAAGAGCCTCTTTCGAAAGATCGCGTCTAGACTGCAGGCGGATCTTTCGAAAGAGCAATCCGCTTTTTCGAAAGAGAGCACCCAGTGAGTCTGGATGCTCTCTTTTGAAGAAGCCCTATTTACATTGAAGAACGCCTTCTTTCGAAAGAGGAACTTTCAAAAGAAGGCGTTCTTCCTCGTGAAACGAGGTTTACCGCCATCGAAAGAAAAGCCGCATTCTTTCGAAATAATTTCGAAAGAATGCGGCTTGAATCTGGACGCAGGGGAAGTTTTTTCGGGAAAAGGCTACTTTTCCCGAAAAAACCCCTGAGTCTGGACACGGCCTAAGAGCAGGGGAAAGCCGTCACCTGAAACTCTTGGAGCTAGTGTCATTAAGATCAGTCTACAGATACAACAGTCTCGCTTGTAATTTCTGACAGCAAAGGAGAGTAAACACTGACAAAGCAGAAGGGGTGGGATCTATTGAAAGGGAGGAAGGAATTCATACCATCATTCCTTGTCATTACAATGGGGGTGAACACCTGACCACTGTAAGAATTGGGGCTTGCACAGTTTTCTGTCAATGTCAAGAGAATGCCAATGCTAGCCACATTTTCATCAGTAACAGAACATAGTGGTTACCCTGCTTTGGCGGGGAATGTGTGTATTTTGAAGGGGACCGAATGGAATTTTTTCCTGCATTTGCGTCTTTCGGACATCTGGTGGACACACTGTTTAATAAGTGTGAAGATCCGTGAAGATGTAAAGAGACCTGTTTGAGTACAGTCTTTTTGTTCAGTATTGTACAGTGCCCATCCTGGGGTCCTGGCTCGTGATTGGCCAGCTAGCCGCTGTAAGAATACACATAATAAGTGTCGAAGCAAAAAAATGCTCCTCTCTGTTTAGGCAGCTAACAAACAGCTTTATTAATTAATAAAGCACAGCATGAGCCAAACGTGGTCCCAGCAAAGCCAGGCCCAGTAAGGCTGCTAATACAATCAATCCTAGTATCTTTATACCCTTAACCAAACAGTCTGACGTCAGGGCATCCAAGTACAGAAATCCTCAATTAAACTTGGAAAAACAAAGCCTTATCAACAAGATGGCGGACAGGTACGAGGGAGTACATCTCCTGTCCCAACCAGCCCAATGAACACATACCAATAGCCCATCCTGTAGGCCTCTTCTCACGGGGTGACAGAAAGTTCACTCTGGTCTACGTGCTTGAGAGAAAAGCTGAAATGGTTTCTGTTACACAAGATGGCTTCTAGCTAAATATGAAATGGTTTCTACAGCTTCTACATAAGCAAAGGGGGTGTTTTTGTAGATCACTGATTAGCAAGTGAGCTGGGGAAATCGAGGCAAAATTATGAAACTGCCCTAGCAAAGTCAAAGAACAACACATTACTTATTTAATTCCAAGCTTGATTCTCTCTCGGCTCCATGGATCCTGCTGTCTCTTGTGTCCCATAATATTCTTTGGGCCCTCACATTTTGTGGAGTCTCTCAATGCTGCATCCATTCCCAAGCTCAGTGTTGTCATTTCTCAATCACCCCTCCATTGCGGGATTGTTTTGATCTTCACCGCGGCCCCATTGCCACACCCTCTGCCCGACTCTCGGCTGCCTCCCCATAACCTGACAACTCAGTCTGCCAGACACGTGACATTGCTTGGGGAGAGAGAGAGCCATAAACCAAGTGAATGAAGAAACAGACCACAGGAGATGAGGAGGTCAGGGTCTCCTTCCTGCATCTCCCTCTGGAAAAGAAACCATTTCTTAAGTGCTCTGAGATAAACCTGTTCCCTGATGTTCCAGCCATCCCAAGTCCCTTCCATCCCTGAACCCAGCCACAGAAAAATAAATAGAAAAGATTCTGAAAGGCAGCAACATGCCTGCATGTGACCAGACTTTCCAGTTAACCATTCTCCTCTCCCTTCCTCCTTTCTCCTCTCCAGTTCTCAAATATCATGTCCTTCCATTTTCTGTTTCACTGTCTGCCATCCTCCAGCCGTCTCCACCACAAAACACATTTCCGAACGCTGCGTGATTCTCTGCCACTTTGACGGAGCAAGGGACAGACCACTTCAGGGATTAACGGTACACATCTAAAGGGGAACTTTGAGAGGGTCTCAAACAATTTGGCAGCCTGCCTGCCAGACACGATCTCCCTGTCTCGCGCCTTTGAGACAGCAGCGAGCAGCCTTCCAGGGTGCAGATGGAGTTAGCTGTCTGACACGATGCTCCGGAGAGCTGGAAGAACGAACCTTTCCCTGGCTCGGCACACGCAGCCTTGTCTGAGCAGAACAGTGGTTTACTTGCGAGTCCCTTGTTCTCACGGAAGTGGGTTGCACTCGCTCACCCACATACCACATGACAGGTGGCACAACCGGTGAGTTTCCCTTTAATGGCACAGGTGGTATCCAGAACGCGGTAACTCCTCCGCTCCCACAAGCCATGTTGCACAATACTAGCCTACTTCCTGCCTCCACATTCTACCCCTGTGTGCTCGAGAAGGGTGTTGCAATGATTGATTGTCTGCATTGTTGTAGCCCCTGGGAGGCCTCACCACGGACCAGGGCACCGTTGTGCAAGGCACTGTACAAACACAGACCAAAGAGAGCTGACAAGCCAAGGGTAAGATAAGCGCTTAGACCAGACACACGGGAATGTGCACGGAAGCGACGAGACAATATGGGGACATGATCAGCAGTGATCTCAGCAAACCCGCAGCGTAACCACGGTCACGTTTTTTTGGAGCCAGGAAAATTTTAAAGAGAACAATGACGGGCTTTGTAGCTATTTGCAGGGAGTCCTCCCCAACAGGACAGGCACTGCTCCTCCCAAGGGTCAGAAAGGAGCTGTAGCTTCAAGAAGATTTTTTAAGGGCAGCATGGGGAGAGAGGCTGTATCCTGCAAGATGGCATAACAGAGTGAAGACCACCCCCAGGGAAGGACTTTACCCCTTTTTTCAGGGCAGATGGCAAACTTACACCGCTGAAGCAAGTCACGACTGCCACGGCCTCGCCTTCCTTGGGGCGCACGCAGCGGAAACGCTCTTGTGCGTGTGATGGTTGGAGTAGATCTGGCTTTGATTTGTGGCGTCTCGCGGCATCCGTCCACGTGTGTTCTATGCAGGAGAGAGACTATTCCTCTGGGACTGTTCCGGAATGCACGGTCATTGTCACGGGGATTTGCTCACGTCTACATGTAAACCCTGCGGCGGCGCTCCCGTGACACGCCCTGGGTCCCGCACCACCTGGCGGAGTTTTAGTGTGCCTCGGAGGCTCACGGTGACCCTCCTACTAAGGGTCCCTGCTTAATGAACCGTTCTCATCACAGGACACTTACTGGCTTCGGGGTGAGGGGGTGGAGCTGAGAACCCCTTCCATGGTCCTAGGCCCCCCTTTTTCACCAGTGGCAGCCCACCAGGCATGGGGAGGTCTGTGGGGAGGGTGGAACCCAGGCCTGCCCACTCACTCCAGGCATAGGTAGTAGCTACTAGTGGGCCTCCCCTCCCCTCCCCTCCTCTTCTCCCCTCCCCTCATCTCCCCTCCCCTCCCCTCCAGTCCGTCCCTCTTCTCCTTCCCCCTCCTCACCTGAGGGGAAGCCTTTTATAATGGACCAGCCGGCCTTAGCTGGCAGCAGGCCTCCCGTTAGCCTGCTACTGCAGGCCGGCTTTTAATGAGTCTTAGGTGCCCGCCTGTCTTGGTTGCTGAGCAGCCATCTCTGGCAGCCTACGCAGGGAACAGGACCCTGTTCACCCAACACCGGGTGTACCTGCCCTCCCCCAAACTCCCGCAGCCCGCTGCCTTTGGTCAGCCGCACCACTCACTAACCAAACCTATGGAAGAGCACTTCAGACTCAACGTGACCCCCTGTGACGGACCAGGCAGGGTCTGGGCACTGCTAAGGGCGTCTGTTCAGGGTGAATTGCTCAAAACCAGGGCGACCTACAGTCCTCGACTGGAGACCGTCCCAAACAGGCCACAATCCAGCACACTGAGCTGCCAGTCTGGCCAGCAGGAAGCCTCACGAGCAAAACCCCTCAGATACCCCAGCTCTCCCTGTGCCCCAATCAGCCCCAGGCCTACACACAGGTGAGGGGTTAGAGGACCCAATCTCACCTACCCCGAACGGATTCTCCCAATCCCATAGAACCAGCCACAGTTCCCCAGTCAATTTACACTTTAGATCTTACCCACAAGCTCACGCTGGGCCACTTCTGTAGCATCTAAAATCTAAAGGTTTATTCATAAAAGAAAGAAAATGTGGAGAGTGAGGTTGCTAAGGAGAAGACGTCACATGCACCGATCACCAAGTTCTCGATGCCGGCTCTCAGCGGAGATGTTACAAACTGCTAGCTTAGAAGTCTCTGGTGTACGTCCTATGTCAGGATGGGTCAGCGATCCCTCCCGGCTCACAGTCCCTCGCAAGGCTGCATCTGGGATCAGTAGCCAGATTGGAGACAAGATGGAGACCGCCTCATGGCCCCTTTATATCCATTCCTGGTGTCTCCCAAGCTGGAGCGGGTCGCATGGTGGCCTGTTTCACATCCCTGCCGCCATGAGGTACTGACTGGTCTGCAGGTTTCCAGACGCATTCCTCAGGTGCCATTGTCCCCGGAGCCGTGCTAGGTAGCCCAGCCATTCACCAAACATTCCTTCTGTACAACAGGCAGCTCAGGCCCACTGCTCTGTCTCAGGAAGAGACCATTCCCAGAACCAGCCCAGATTCATCACTCCACAGACAGACATCACACAAGTCCATGGGTAGCATATATAGAGTCAGTAGAGCATCAGCTTTCATTTGACACCTCACTTGGCCCCCTTTGTACCCAATTTGGGGCAACTCCCCCCCTCCGTGGGCGCAGAAGTGATCTGTCTGCTCACTTTAAAATCCAATAACCTGACACCCCCGACCCTTCATCACAGCCCCTCAGGTGCCTTGACTAATCCTTGGAAAGCAGCTCATGCCCGGACGGTGAAGGGCCCAGTTGGCCACAAGTTTTACACCCAGGCGTTGCACCATCGCCCGCTGAGGCAGCCCTGCATGACACTGGTGTAACCGGCGGGTGAATCAGGTCCTCACTCTTAGGGGAATCAAGTGCCAGCAGTTACTGGAGACTTGCACCGTACTTGTCGCCCTGAGGTTCTGTTGTTTTTCTGGTGGGATCAAATTGCAGGGGTGACAGGAGCACCCGTTCCCCCGGACTCCCATGAGCCGGCAAAAATGGTCCCTCGCCTTGTAGTTCGTAGAGGGCAGTGGTTTGTGAGGGAGCAGGGGCCATGGCTGTCTGGAGCTTTGTGGCTGTTGTGTTGATGTCTTGTTCTCTGGGTGTGTGCTGGGGACCAGTGGGTATTTCCCCGGGGAGCACTAGCTTAGATGACGGATGGCGGGGACTGGGGATGCTAAAGGATGTAGCATGAGCTGCTCCCTTTCAGTGATTCAATGGTAGGGACTGGAACGTGGTCGGATGTGACATCCGTGTAGCTGACAATGTGCGTGTGGATTTGTGTAGCGTGTGTTTCTGTCTATTTGTCAGGGGGGTGTTTCTGCAGAGTAATCTCTGGCGTTGTGTGCTGGGACTACATGTGCTGGGGATGTGGAACCATGCTCTGTGTGTGTGTGTGTGTTGGGCTGTGTGGGTAGTGGGGGGTGTGCTGGGCTGTAGGCACTGTGTGGCAAGATGTGTAGTTGTGTGTCTGTTGTGGTGTGCAGTTGTGTGCACTCTATCTGCATGTGTTGGGTGAGTGGTTTTGTGTCTCTACGTACTGTGTGTGAGTTTGTGTTGGGGTGTCTCTGCTGGATGTGTGACTGTGGTTTGGGGTGTGGCTCAAAAACGGGTTGAGTACATTGGTATGCCAATGAGGATACGCAGTGTGGGTATGTCTAAACTACATGCCTCCGTCGACGGAGGCATGTAGATTAGCCAGATCGGCAGAGGGAAATGAAGCCACGATTAAAATAATCGCGGCTTCATTTAAATTTAAATGGCTGCCCCGCTCTGCCGATCAGCTGTTTGTCGGCAGATCGGGGCAGTCTGGACGCGACGCGCCGACAAAGAAGCCTTTCTTGATCGGCACAGGTAAACCTGGTTTCACGAGGCAAACCTGTGCCGATCAAGAGAGGCTTCTTTGTCGGCGCGTCGCGTCCAGACTGCCCCGATCTGCCGACAAACAGCTGATCAGCAGAGCGGGGCAGCCATTTAAATTTAAATGAAGCCGCGATTATTTTAATCGTGGCTTCATTTCCCTCTGCTGATCTGGCTAATCTACATGCCTCCGTCGACGGAGGCATGTAGTCTAGACACACCCTGTGTGTTTCTGCATGTGTCACTGAACGTACACTGTCCTTTAGGACATGTGGCTCTGTGTTGTATGATTATTGGTGCACCAGTTTCATGGCTCTGGGTGTGCGTGAGGTGCATGTCTACAAGGGTATTTGGTTTTGTGTTACATGACTCTGCGTATGTTGGTGAGTGTGTTCTGTGATTCCGGATGTGTGTTGGTGAGCATGTGCAAAGTGTATATTGTAGTGCTTTGTGGATCTACTTCTGAAGTTTTGTGTGTGTTTATTGGGATGTCTGTTTTGTGTATGTGGTTCTGGGTGTGCATCAGTGAGTGTGTGCTATGTGTGTTGTGGGATTCTGTATATGGTTTTGTGTGTCTCAATGAGTGGGTGTTCTGGGTGTGTTGCTCTCAAATCATAGGGTGTATAACTTTGTGTGTAATGTGTTGTGTGTCTCCATGTGTGTGTGATGTCTGTTGGGGATGTGTACAGTGTGTCCACAGATGTGTGTGTTGGGTGTGTGCAGTATGTATGGTGCAGATATGTCATGTGGTGTGCATTGAATGTATGTGTGTTAGGATATTCAGTGGATGCTAGTACTTGCAGTGGGTGGGTCTGTACAAAGTGTGTGTAACCAACAGGAGGAACAGAACCTGGGACCACCAGAGCTTAGTGCATGCGTGGTGCTGGGTGGGATTATGCAGTGCACGTGTAGCTGGGGGGGGGGGGGGTTTGCAGTACCAGCTCTGTCCCAGTGCTCATGGTGCGTGCACGTGGTGCTGGGTGGGATTATGCAGTGCACTGTAGCTGGGGGGGGGGGGGGTTATGCAGTGCTCGCTGTGTCCCAGTGCCCATGGTGGTGCATGCTGCACTGGGTGGGATGATGCAGTGCGCGTGTAGCTAGGTGGGCGGAGGGGGGGTTACGCAGTGCCCGCGCGGCAGTGCCAGTGGGTGGGAAGATGCAGTGCGCGTGTAGCTGGGCAGAGGGGGGGGTTAGGCAGTGCCCGCGCGGCAGTGCCAGTGGGTGGGAAGATGCAGTGCGCGTGTAGCTGGGCAGTGGGGGGGGTTACGCAGTGCCCGCGCGGCAGTGCCAGTGGGTGGGATGATGCAGTGCGCGTGTAGCGGGGGGGGGTTACGCAGTGCCCGCGCGGCAGTGCCAGTGGGTGGGATGATGCAGTGCGCGTGTAGCGGGGGGGTACGCAGTGCCCGCGCGGCAGTGCCAGTGGGTGGGATGATGCAGTGCGCGTGTAGCGGGGGGGTGTTACGCAGTGCCCGCGCGGCAGTGCCAGTGGGTGGGATGATGCAGTGCGCGTGTAGCGGGGGGTTACGCAGTGCCCGCGCGGCAGTGCCAGTGGGTGGGATGATGCAGTGCGCGTGTAGCGGGGGGGAGGGGTTACGCAGTGCCCGCGCGGCAGTGCCAGTGGGTGGGATGATGCAGTGCGCGTGTAGCGGGGGGGGAGGGTACGCAGTGCCCGCGTGGCAGTGCCAGTGGGTGGGATGATGCAGTGCGCGTGTAGCTGGCTGGGCGGGGGAGGGTACGCAGTGCCCGCGCGGCAGTGCCAGTGGGTGGGATGATGCAGTGCGCGTGTAGCGGGGGGGGTTACGGAGTGCCCGCGCGGCAGTGCCAGTGGGTGGGATGATGCAGTGCGCGTGTAGCGGGGGGGGTTACGCAGTGCCCGCGCGGCAGTGCCAGTGGGTGGGATGATGCAGTGCGCGTGTAGCTGGCTGGGCGTGGGGGGGGTACGCAGTGCCCGCGCGGCAGTGCCAGTGGGTGGGATGATGCAGTGCGCGTGTAGCGGGGGGGGTTACGCAGTGCCCGCGCGGCAGTGCCAGTGGGTGGGATGATGCAGTGCGCGTGTAGCTGGCTGGGCGTGGGGGGGTACGCAGTGCCCGCGCGGCAGTGCCAGTGGGTGGGATGATGCAGTGCGCGTGTAGCTGGCTTGGCAGGGGGGGTACGCAGTGCCCATGCGGCAGTGCCAGTGGGTGGGATGATGCAGTGTGCGTGTAGCTGGCTGGGCGGGGGGGGTACGCAGTGCCCGCGTAGCAGTGCCAGTGGGTGGGATGATGCAGTGCGCGTGTAGCTGGCTGGGCGGGGGGGGTACGCAGTGCCCGCGCGGCAGTGCCAGTGGGTGGGATGATGCAGTGCGCGTGTAGCTGGCTGGGCGGGGGGGGGTACGAAGTGCCCGCGCGGCAGTGCCAGTAGGTGGGATGATGCAGTGCGCGTGTAGCGGGGGGGGTACGCAGTGCCCGCGCGGCAGTGCCAGTGGGTGGGATGATGCAGTGCGCGTGTAGTGGGGGGCGGGGGGGAGGGGGGTTACGCAGTGCCCGCGCGGCAGTGCCAGTGGGTGGGATGATGCAGTGCGCGTGTAGCTGGGCGGGGGGGGGGGTTACGCAGTGCCCGCGCGGCAGTGCCAGGGGGTGGGATGATGCAGTGCGCGTGTAGCTGGGCGGGGGGGAGGGAGGGGTTACGCAGTGCCCGCGCGGCAGTGCCAGTGGGTGGGATGATGCAGTGCGCGTGTAGCTGGGCGGGGGGGGGGGGGGTTACGCAGTGCCCGCGCGGCAGTGCCAGTGGGTGGGATGATGCAGTGCGCGTGTAGCGGGGGGGGGTTACGCAGTGCCCGCGCGGCAGTGCCAGTGGGTGGGATGATGCAGTGCGCGTGTAGCTGGGCGGGGGGGGGGGTTACGCAGTGCCCGCGCGGCAGTGCCAGTGGGTGGGATGATGCAGTGCGCGTGTAGCGGGGGGGGGGTTACGCAGTGCCCGCGCGGCAGTGCCAGTGGGTGGGATGATGCAGTGCGCGTGTAGCTGGCAGGGCGGGGGGGGGGGTTACGCAGTGCCCGCGCGGCAGTGCCAGTGGGTGTGATGATGCAGTGCGCGTGTAGCTGGCAGGGCGGGGGGGGGGGGTTACGCAGTGCCCGCGCGGCAGTGCCAGTGGGTGGGATGATGCAGTGCGCGTGTAGCTGGCAGGGCGTGGGGGGGGGGTTACGCAGTGCCCGCGCGGCAGTGCCAGTGGGTGGGATGATGCAGTGCGCGTGTAGCTGGGCGGGGGGGAGGGGGGGGTTACGCAGTGCCCGCGCGGCAGTGCCAGTGGGTGGGATGATGCAGTGCGCGTGTAGCTGGCAGGGCGGGGGGGGGGTTACGCAGTGCCCGCGCGGCAGTGCCAGTGGGTGGGATGATGCAGTGCGCGTGTAGCTGGCAGGGCGGGGGGGGGGGTTACGCAGTGCCCGCGCGGCAGTGCCAGTGGGTGGGATGATGCAGTGCGCGTGTAGCTGGCAGGGCGTGGGGGGGGGGGTTACGCAGTGCCCGCGCGGCAGTGCCAGTGGGTGGGATGATGCAGTGCGCGTGTAGCTGGGCGGGGGGGAGGGGGGGGTTACGCAGTGCCCGCGCGGCAGTGCCAGTGGGTGGGATGATGCAGTGCGCGTGTAGCTGGCAGGGCGGGGGGGGGGTTACGCAGTGCCCGCGCGGCAGTGCCAGTGGGTGGGATGATGCAGTGCGCGTGTAGCTGGCAGGGCGGGGGGGGGGGTTACGCAGTGCCCGCGCGGCAGTGCCAGTGGGTGGGATGATGCAGTGCGCGTGTAGCTGGCAGGGCGGGGGGGGGGGGGGGTTACGCAGTGCCCGCGCGGCAGTGCCAGTGGGTGGGATGATGCAGTGCGCGTGTAGCTGGGCGGGGGGGGGGGTTACGCAGTGCCCGCGCGGCAGTGCCAGTGGGTGGGATGATGCAGTGCGCGTGTAGCTGGCAGGGCGGGGGGGGGGTTACGCAGTGCCCGCGCGGCAGTGCCAGTGGGTGGGATGATGCAGTGCGCGTGTAGCTGGCAGGGCGGGGGGGGGGGTTACGCAGTGCCCGCGCGGCAGTGCCAGTGTGCGCGCTGCGCGGAGCCGTGGCTCCCTCCCCGCGCTCCCGCCGGCGCTGCCCGCCCCTCGCCGCATCCTGCCGCTCGCTCAGACGCGGCGCCGCAGCCCGCCCGGAGCCATGGCCAGGAGCCGCGCGGACCGCAACAGCTGGGGTAGGCGCGGCCGGTCGGGGCTGCCCCGCGCCGCCAGCATTTGGACAGCGCCCGGGGTGGCGCAGGGGCGGCCCCGCTTTGTTCCCGCGGCGGGGGGGCCCTGCGACTCCCCCCCCCCGCTCTGCGGTCGCCCCCCCTCTTCCCGGCGGGGCGGGGCCGCCCAGGCAGGGGGTGGGGAGGGGGCTTGTGGGGCTGGGGCGGTCCCCGCAGCGCCCGGCTCCCTCCTGCGCTCTGGGGCAGGGCCCTGCGGGCTGCGGGGCCGCTGCTTCCCCCCCCCCTGCGCGGGGGTGCCCCAGGCACTGGCCCGTGTCTCCCCTCCCGGCCCCTCCCCACATCGGGCCCCTCCCCCTCCTGCCCCCACAGGGCGCACCCCGGCTGCTCTGCCCCCCAAAGCGGCTGCAGATGAATGTGTCTCTCCCGGGCTGGGCCGGTGCCAGGCCCTAGGTGGGGGGCTGCTAGAGGGGCTAGGCTGGAGGAATCCCTGCGAAATCCCTGCCCCAGTCTGCAGGAGCCCCGCCCCACAGCGGACTAGATTCCAGGGCCCAGTTTGAGGGGAATCGCCCTGGGGCCGGAGGCTGTTGCTTGTGCTCCGGCCCTTGGGGCGCGGTGGAGGGGGCTGCCTCTCCCGCCTGCCGGAGGGGGTTGGGGCACCTTTCGGACCTAGCTCAGTGGGTTCCATCTGGTGGCCAACGGCTAGTTGTCCCGTGACCTCTGCGAAATGGCCGAGTCGGGGCCACGCTACCCGGCCTCACGAGCCCCTTCGTGGGCCCTTTCAGCGGCACGGTGCATCCTTGGGCATCACTGCGGAGCTCCTTGCTCTCTTGGCCTGATCCCTGCCGCGCAGAGGCCTGGCGCTGGGAGGGGCCAGGATCGGAAGCCTGGTCCGGGTGCTCCGGGGGGTCTTGTGGATGGGTCGGAGTGCCGGGTCCAGCCAGGCCTTTCGATAGGCGTCGATACTGTGTCACGGCACTGTCGCCCCTCTTGGCAGTCGGGCGCATGCCGGGCACTTGCTTCTCGTTTCCTTCTCTGGCCGGGTTTTACAGCAGGGCTGGTTCTCTGGGCTGCCTCGGTGCCTAGGGCTTGCGCTCAGCGTGTAGAACCAATTTCAGGACCAGTTTAACTGTGAGCTTCACTTGGCCCTCCAGAGCCTCGCCCTTTGCCCGGCCTTCTCCATGGCAGTCTCCCTGCCCCACATGGTCACAGGGCGATGCTCAGTGGGACTCTTTCCAGCTGCTTCTAGGTGGCAATAAGGCCCAGCACTTTCCTCCCATCCTCTGCTGCCTGGGAACGTCACCTCATCGCCCCCCCATCTTCTTCACCCCCGGGAGGAGGAGAACCCCCAGCTTCCCTCCTGCCCTGCTGCGAATTGTGTTTTCTCATGCAAGGGCATGTGCGAGAAATTCTGCCTGTGAAGGTTTTTACATCTCTAGGGCGCCGAGCAGGGGGGAGTTTCAGCTCCCTCTGGGGTTCAGAAAATCTGGCGATTGGTAGTCAGGCTTGGACTGGCACGTTCTGATCCAGTGGCGGCACTGGCACTAGGACTCTGAACTGTGATCATCTACTCGCTGCTTCTGACTGGGCCCGACGGGAGGAATTCTCAGCTTCCTTTCCCACTCCCCCCGGCGCCGCGGCACTGGCTGAGCGCATTGGTGGGGTGGAGTCAGGGCCGCCTCAACCCGTGGAGGAAGGCAGCAGCTGCTCTTCCCCCGTAGGGTCAGGGGATTCAGGAACCTGCACAGAGGAGTACAGGAAGCTCTTTCTAACTACCCTTTTATTCCTTGTGCAGCAGGCCTCGTGAGCAATGTTCCCTCTGGTTTTTTTCTACCCATGTGCAGAATGAATTTTGTTATGTTCACTGAGGCATGTGCAGATGTGCACCACCCATATAAACACATGCTGCTGGCTGCTACCAGCTGTGGGTGCTCTGCCAATCAGCTGGGTGGCATTTAAGAACGTCCACACTGAGTCAAACTAAAGGTCCATCTAGCCCCGTGGTCCCCAACCTGGTGCCCGCGGGCGCCATGGCGCCCGCCGGGCCCTTTACGTGTGCCCGCGGAGCAATCTGGGCTGGCCCCACCCCCAGGCATGTGGCAGGTGCCAGCCTCAGGCGCATGGCTGGCCCCGGCCCCGGGTGCGCCACGCGTGCCCTTGCCGGCCCTGGCCCTGCCCCCAGGTGCGCCGCGCGTGCCCTGGCCCTGGCCCTGGCCCTGGCCCTGGCCCTGGCCCTGGCCGCGCGCGCCCTTGCCGGCCCCGGCCCCGCCCGCGGGTGCCCTTGCCGACCCCGGCCCTGGGGGCGCCGCGCATGCCCGCACCGGCCCCGGCCGTGCGGAACCTGGGCAGCCCCTGCCGGGGATTGCAGCACATGCTGCTGCCAGCCTCGGGCGTGCGGCGCATACTTGGCCCCCCCCAGTCACGTGGCCGGTGAGCGGCCCCGCCCCCTTACGCACAGCGCGTGAGCGGCCCCGCCCCCACGCGCCCGGCAGCCCCAAAAGATTGGGGACCACTGATCTAGCCCAGTATTCTGTCTGCCAACAGCGGCCAATACCCGATGCCCCTGAGGGAGGGAACCCAACAGGTAATCATCACGTGATCCCTCTCCTGTCACCCATTTCCAGACCAACAGAAGCTAGTGCAGGCCTGGGCAAAATACAGCCCGTGGGCTGGATCCGGCCAGCCAAGCCCCAGGCAGGCAACCTGCTCAGAAGGCTGCTGTGGCACTTTTTTTCTTTAAAAACTAAGTCTGGAGGGGAAGGGGGAAAGCTTTAGGAGCTGCTCCCACCCCCAGCACAATCCCATTGGCTAGTCTCTGGCCAGAAACTGGCCAGTGAAAGCTGCCTGTTTCAATAACAGGCAGCCATGAAGCACAAGGGGCTCCAGAGCACATGGCTGCTGTTTGTGCGGAGGCGGGGCACAATTTGAATTTTTCCCCAGGTAGCTGCCCAGGCACGGAGCTTACAGGGAACACTGCCCATGATTAGCCGTGTTGGCTCACCTCTGAAAGCCGTGTGTTCCTCCACGGATGTTCTGTGAGGCGTTCCCCTACCATTGTTTAATGCTGCTGGAGAACAGAACTTCTCACCCACCTGAAAGGGAATCAGGACTAGAGTCTGATCTTTGGGGACCCTTCCTGTGAGGCAGAGCTGGGTGAGTAGTGCAGTCCTGGTTAGATACGTCTATTCTGCCTTCATGTATATAGCTGACTATAATATTTCCAGTTCCCATGAAATACAGCTTGGCTATGTCTTAACTGGCATGATTTTCCGCAAATGCTTTTAACAGAAAAGTTTTCCGTTAAAAGCATTTGCGAAAAAGAGCGTCTAGATTGGCACGGACGCTTTTCGTCAATAGTGACCAGGCTGGCTTAGGAGCACGTAGGATCCAGCCGATGGGTCACTCGCAAACTGGAGTCTAACCAGAGAGGGGGAATGGGACAGGCAATGCACCAGCTTGCAGCAATACTTTGATTTTTTTAAAGACAGTCATTTTGTTAGTTTTCAGAGTGCTACTAGACTCTTTAGCTATGTCTAGACTGGCATGATTTTCCGCAAATGCTTTTAATGGAAAAGTTTTCTGTTAAAAGCATTTGTGGAAAAGAGTGTCTAGATTGGCACGGATGCTTTTCTGCAAAAGCACTTTTTGCAGAAAAGCGTCCGTGCCAATCTAGACGCGCTTTTCCGCAAAAAAGCCCCGATCGCCATTTTCATGATCGGGGCTTTTTTGCGCGAAACAAATCTGAGCTGTCTACACTGGCCCTTTGGCACAAAAGCTTTGCGCAAAAGGACTTTTGCCCAAACGGGAGCAGCATAGTATTTCCACAAGAAGCACTGATTTCAGACAGTAGGAAGTAAGTGTTCTTGCGGAAATTCAAGAGGCCGGTGTAGACAGCTGGAAAGTTTTTCCGCAAGCGGAAAAACTTGCCAGTTTAGACACAGCCCTTGGGAATTATTTGCTGAAGAAATTGATGTAACCATTTCATATAAATGCGGGGGGAGGGCATGGTGTGGTCATCTGGTTTGCAGATAGCTTGGAGGCAAAAACTGGCAAAGTTCAGTTACTGGTTTAATTCTGGTTTCAGGGAAGGTGTTGGGGATGGGACCTTTACGTTACCATAAGGAAAGGTTACAGATGAGTTTTGCAGTCATCATAAATGGTAGCTCGCTGATGTATCCCTATTATTTGGTGTCCTGTTGGAATAGTGCACAAAAAGATACTGTACTTCTATATGGTCTTTTTGTGGAGAGCAATGGAGTGAAAGGAACATTCAAATGGATGTAGAGACAGAATTAAATACAGTTACATAATGTATCAGATTCTTAAGAAAAGACCCAGTGCAGCAAATCCATTAAATACACGCTGAACTTGGAGCAAAATAAATGTGACTTAGGCATCTGAAACATTTTGCTGAATCAAGGCCTTAGCTGCAGACTTGTAAGTTTGCAAGTATCCAAGACCATTTATAAATCTAAAGGGTTCCTTATTATAGAAATGTGATTAGTCATCTTTTGTGTATTCCAGCCACTGATCAAAATCACACCCTAAGAGATCCACAGAGATCCACAGAGTGTATTCCTAGATTATGATTTCACACACAGAGAGGCAGGGCTGACTCGAGCCATTCCTGCGCTCTGGGCAGTGGGCGCGCGACGCATGCGTGGCTCCACCCCCAAGTGCACAGCGCATGCACGGCCCTGCCCCCAGCGCGCTGCGCATCTTATAGCTGCAGTCGGGTACACAGCGCCTGATGGCAGCTGTAAGGGGCACTGCATGGCCCCCAGCCCCGGGCGCACAGCACCTGCTGGCAGCTGCCATCAGGCAACCCTCATAGGTTGGGGTGCCAGGCAGCTGCCTGGCTAGCCCCCCCTTAATCCGGCCCTGCATAGAGGCAATGTCTTCACTAAATGGAATATCGATGCTGCCGCGATTGGTCTTCCGGAGGTCCATTTAGCAGGTCTAGTTAAGACCCGCTAAATCAAACTCAGAGAGCATCCCCATCAGTGCTGGTATTCCTGCTCCTGCGAAGAGTAAGGGAAGCTGATGGGAGCGTTTGCTCCCATTGGTCTCCCGCTGTGAAGATGGTGGGGAAACTCGAAACAAGGTACGTTGACTCCAGCTACGTAATTAACTGGAGTTGTGTATCTTGATTCGACCTTCCCCTTTATTGTAGACCTGGCCTCAGCCTTGCATGTGGATATTGCAGGCATAAATTAGAATGTTAATATGCAGGTGCTTTTTTATTAAAAGAACGTCCCCTGAAATAAAAATCGACATTTAAGTAATGGGTGCTGTGAGCTGACCCTCCCTGCCCCCCACCTCCACGATGTACTTTGTGAGAGTGCCTGCAGTACTGTGTAGTCCCATTGCTCTTTGTAATGGCCCCTCCTGTGCTAGTTTCTTCAGCCCAGCTGCCAACGCAGAAGACGGGGGCGCTGCAGGATGCTTCTGGCTGCATTGAAAACGTGCTGACGTGCGCCAAAAAAAGGACCGTGATTTTTAAATAGCATAAACTTTGTTCTAGTTGGCGCCTCCTTTTCAGGACTGATCACTCCCCCAGCTAATTGCTTGATAGAAACCTTCCCTTGTCTCATGGTAAAAATCCATTCATTTAGGGATTTAAAGAACAATTTTAGAAAAGCAATTGTGTGGAACCTAAAAGAATTGCCTCTCATTAGCGATCAAAGCAAGCTTCCTGCAACACCCATACCCCCTGACTACACATCCCAACACAGTGCTTTCATTAAGGATGTCATTGACCCTGCGCAGCAGGCCAAGACAAACCTTATGGGTCACTTGAACCTATAGTGTTAAGTGGTGGATAAACCGCACAATTGTGGCCTGCTATAGGGTGAATTTCACCCTGAAGAAAGTGTTGCTGTATATATACGTAGCGTCCTTCTTCTGAAATCCTGTGTCGTTTTCACTTGCATATGTTCAGCGCACTGCTTTCCACTAGGGTAAACTCATTAGAAATCTCTGCTGCCAGAGGCTTAGAAGGCACTCATTACAAAAGGGTGCCGTTCCGAACTGACACCGGGTGTCTGCCCTGCACTGGCCCTTTAAGGGTAAAACCCAGCCCTGGGAGAGGGCGGAGCACAGAGGCCACAGCAGAGGCAGAGACAGCCCATTAGGGCCCAGCTGGGAGCTGTATAAATAAGGGCTCCGGGTGGGAGGAGACTGAGACTTGTGCTAGCTGGGGAGCAGAAAGGACCTGACTGTTAAGGAAGCTTAGAACATAAGAACGGCCGTACTGGGTCAGACCAAAGGTCCATCTAGCCCAGTAGCCTGTCTGCCGACAGTGGCCAGCACCAGGTGCCCCAGAGGGGGTGGACCGAAGACAATGATCAAGCGATTTGTCTCCTGCCATCCTTCTCCAGCCTCTGACAAACTGAGGCCAAGGACACCATTTTATCCCCTGGCTAATAGCCTTTTATGGACCTAACCTCCATGAAATTATCTAGATTCTCCTTAAACTCTGTTATAGTCCTAGTCTTCACAGCCTCCTCTGGCAAGGAGTTCCACAGGTTGACTATGGGTTGTGTGAAGAAGAACTTTCTTTTATTAGTTTTAAACCTGCTACCCATTAACTTCATTTGGTGTCCTCTAGTTCTTCTATTATGGGAACTAATAAATAACTTTTCTTTATTCACCCTCTCCACACCACTCATGATTTTATATACCTCTATCATATCCCCCCTCAGTCTCCTCTTTTCAAAACTGAAAATTCCCAGTCTCTTTAGCCTCTCCTCATATGGGACCCGTTCCAAACCCCTAATCATTTTAGCTGCCCTTTTCAAAACCCTTTCCAAGGCCAAAATATCTTTTTTAAGGTGAGGAGACCACATCTGTACACAGTATTCAAGATGTGGGCGTACCATAGTTTTATTCAGGGGCAGTAAGATATTCTCTCTCCTATTTTCTATCCCTTTCTTAATAATTCCTAACATCCTATTTGCCTTTTTGACTGCCGCAGCACACTCTGTGGAAGTTTTCAGAGAACTATCCACGATAGCTCCAAGATCTCTTTCCTGATTTGTTGTAGCCAAATTAGCCCCCATCATACTGTATGTATAGTTGGGGTTATTTTTTCCAATGTGCATTACTTTACACTTATCCACATTAAATTTCATTTGTCATTTTGTTGCCCAATCACTCAGTTTGGTGAGATCTTTTTGAAGTTCTTCACAGTCTGCTTCTGTCTTGACTATCTTAAACAGTTTAGTATCATCTGCAAACTTTACCATCTCACTTCTCGCCCCTTTCTCCAGATCACTTATGAATAAGTTGAAAGGGATTGGTCCCAGGACTGACCCTTGGGGGACACCACTAGTTACCCCTCTCCATTCTGAAAATTTACCATTTATTCCTACCCTTTGTTTCCTGTCTTTTAACCAGTTCTCAATCCATGAAAGGACCTTCCCTCTTATCCCATGGCCATGTAATTTACACAAGAGCCTTTGGTGAGGTACCTTGTCAAAGGCTTTCTGAAAATCTAAGTATACTGTATCTACTGGATCCCCCTTGTCCGCATGTTTGTTAACCCCTTCAAAGAACTCTCATAGATTAGTGAGACATGATTTCCCTTTACAGAAACCATGTTGACTTTTGTCCAACAAATTATGTTCTTCTACGTGCCTCACAATTTTATTCTTTACAATTGTTTCGACTAATTTGCCCGGTACTGAAGTTAGACTTACCGGTCTGTAATTGCCAGGATCACCTCTAGAGCCACCAGCCAGTGTGAGGCGCCCTGCTGATGAGCTAATTCCCCGTGATACCAGTAGGAGGCGCCGTAGGGTGAGTCCGCCCCGTGACAGGAACATACAAAAGACTTGGTCCTGCACGCTTTGTATTGTGGTGTGTTGTAATAAGAAAGGCCCGTATTGGAATAATTCAGTGTTTGTAACGATGAGAGGGATAAAGCCGGCCAGGCTTCGTGGCCGAGATTTTCACAATGGACTGGTGATGTTGACAGCCCTCTGAAAAGCAGGCCCCTTCAGTGTGTCTCCAAAGCTGACCCAAGCTTTCAAAAATCATCCTTTAAAACGTCTCATGATTTTTTTTACGCCAAAGTAATAAATAATCGAGTTCTTCACCTGGCTTTAGCAGTCATTCAGGTCGCATGTTGAAGGATTTCCCTGCAATCACAATGAATAGAAACCTAATTCGCCCCCCTCTCCCGAAAGTGAAGATTCCCAGTCTCTTGATTCCAGCAGGAACTGCTTAAAGAAAAACCTCACGTACTGTGTAGCAAATGTGAGGGGGTGGACCAGGCAGTCTAGCAGCTAGAGAACCTGACCTCCAATCCCTTGTCTCTCTGTAGAGATGCCTGGTTCTTTCCCTGGGGACTGTTTTGGCCTCCACCCACATCTGGGCCTTTGCCACGAAAGGGAGACTGGTAGGAGAACCCATCTCTGCTGGGTCCCAGTCAAAGCCTTGTGGAAAGCAACACGAGCAGGGTCCTCTCCTCAGAGAGCCTTCGCCTAGTCTATGCTTGAGGAACAAAGAAATGCGTTTCACAGAGGCGCTAGTGTGACAGTAAAAAAGGAGCTAATCACACCTTTCCCCAGCACAGTAATGATTCCAGAGCGTGCAGTGAGATCTGACAGACCAGGAAATGATATTTTCAAACAGAACAAGCAATACAAACATATACAGGTTGCACCTCCATAAACCGTGAGTCTCTCTGGTCCGGCAACACGTGTGGTCGGGAAGGACCACGGATGTTCCTGGACGAGAGTGCCCGGCGCAGGAGGGCCAGTAGCTGGGAGCCTGGTGGTAGGGACGGCCCTAGACTAGCTGCCAGCAACTGGCGCCCTAGCGAACCATGCGATCGGCGCCCCCCCTCCAAACCCCTCAATGATATTGCGCCACCATTTGGCGTCCCATTTAGCTTGGTGCTGTAGGCAACCGCCTAGTTCGACTATATGGACGGGCCGCCCCCAGCTGGCGGTAGTGGGCCCGGAGCCGTGGCAGCCTGACGGAGGCCACGGCAGCCCGACCAGCAATGGGACCGGTGCAGCCCAGCTGAAGCAGACCTGACAGGACTCCTACAACCCGCCAGGGGCTGTGTGTCGCCCAGCAGTTTGAGCGGGGGCCGGGCTGCAGGCTGCTTGGGTGCTATGGGGCTGGAGCTGCAGCAGCCCAGCTGGCGGCGGGGCCAGAGTGGGGCAGCCCAGCGGGAGTGGGACCAGGGCTGGAGACTATCATCAGGCAGCCTGGTAGGGATGGGAAGAGCCAGTGGCAGGAAGGGGTGAAGGGCTGAGGGGTCGTGGCAGGGGAAAGTCTGGCAAAGTCCCCAGTCAGGTCCCGAGGCTGCTGGACCAGAGACTGGCCTCTCATGGCATCTCATGGTGCACTGGCCAAGGGACTGGGTGTATTTCAGCCCATGAAGGGGACTGTAACAACAAGAAGGTTAAAATCAATGACAAACAAAAGACTCTGTCGGTTTGCTTCGGGGGTGGGGGGAGCGGGGAGGACTAAGGCATCATGGGAAATACACTGTGCAGGAGGCAAGCGTTGCAGAGTCGGGAGTGTTGGATGTGGGTTTCAGGTGGAGGCTCACCCCGCAATTTCCTTCGCCACCTGTTCCCTCTGTGCAGCTCTGGCCCAGCTCAAGTTTCTGGCTTGGCCAGAAGGCGGGGCCCCCGGGGACAGAGGAAGAGCAGAGTGTGGGACCCCATTTCTGGTGCTCCTGGGGGCCCCAAATTGGCTGGGGCCCATGAATTACTCAACTCCTTGCCGGAGCATGTTGTGAAGGCCAGAACTTCAGCAGGGCTGGATAAATTCCTGGAGGACAGGTCCATTAATACTTATTAGCCAGGGTGGGCAGGAACGTTTGTCAGAGGTAGGGAATGGGTGACGGGGAGGGATCACTTGCTGATTCCTTGCTTTGTTCACTCCCTCTGGAGCACCTGCTGAGCTTGACGGACCCTTGGTCTGCCCCAGTGTGGCTGTTCTTATGTTCTATTCTGGCTCTGAGGTCGAGGCCTGGATTTCAGTCCGTCTCCCCAGCATTTCATAGAATCACAGAATACTAGGACTAGAAGGGACCTCGAGAAGTCATCGAGTCCAGTCCCCTGCCCTCATGGCGGGACCAAATTTGCACCTCCACAAGACACTACTCACTACCAGGCATAGCCTTGGTGCCCCTCCTGCGTTCGCTTTCTGATTCAGTGGGGCTCTTTTGAGATCAGCGGGTGCCCATAATGTCTCTTTCTCCCGGGCGTGGTAGGCACTGTCGCAAACTCTTAGTTTGAAACATGAAACGGGCGTGGATGCCACAGCCAGTGCTGATCTCTATGACGTAGAGGGGGCGTGCTGTCTGCTCTGTTACCCAGTGTGCTATGGCGGGGCCTTGCTGGTTGCTGGGCTTGGGCAGTGGGTGACCTCCACTGGCGGCTATTCGTAGCACGGCCCAACAGGACAGCGGATGAGTCACTAGGCAAGGGGCTCATACCCTGTCTGACAGGTCGCCTCCCAGGGAGAGAGACAAAGGGAGGAAGGCGGAGACCAACCCCTGTCTGGGGGGCAGGGCTGGAAGAGAGGCAGTTTCTGTCTGGGAAGCAGGGGAGAAGGGGCTGGGGAGGGGGGCTGGGATTGTAGGGCCCAGCCACCCCCATCTTGGGGAGAGGGGCAGTGGCTTCCTGGCCCCAGTTCCTGTACCCAGATGACATCTGTGCTGTGCTGTATCCGGGAGAAGCAATAAACTCCCTCTATTCTACTGGCTGGTGGAGTCTGTTCGGGGCCACTACGGGGGTGTAGGAGACAGGAAACCCCAATGCGCCGTCACAATCTCTACAATCGATTTTGACATATTGCTGAAAACTCACCGAGCTGGTGCCCACGAACAAGTGACAGAACTCTCCTGCTTCTCCTGGGAAAACATTTTCTCCCCTGGGGTGTGTCTAGACTACATGCCTCCTTCGACGGAGGCATGTAGATTAGCCAGATCGGAAGAGGGAAATGAAGCCGCGATTAAAATAATCGCGGCTTCATTTAAATTTAAATGGCTGCCCCGATCTGCCGATCAGCTGTTTGTCGGCAGATCGGGGGAGTCTGGACGCGATGCCCCGACAAAGAAGCCTTTCTTCATCGACACAGGTAAACCTGGTTTCACGAGGCTTACCTGTGTCGATGAAGAAAGGCTTCTTTGTCGGGGCATCGCGTCCAGACTCCCCCGATCTGCCGACAAACAGCTGATCGGCAGATCGGGGCAGCCATTTAAATTTAAATGAAGCCGCGATTATTTTAATCGCGGCTTCATTTCCCTCTTCCGATCTGGCTAATCTACATGCCTCCGTCGAAGGAGGCATGTAGTCTAGACACACCCCTGGAGTGGCACTTCCTATCTGCAGGACTGGCAAGACACCACCACTGTCACCTAAACACCTCTAAAACCGTGTTTTCCACCCAGTGTTTACGAGAACCCTTAGGGATACTCCAGAGAAGTCTGGGGGGTACGTCAACACAACTGAAACTTGGAGAGAACTGAATTTTTGTTTCAAGTTTTACAGCGCATTAGTATTTTTGTACTTTTTACACCCAAAAATGTCATTGCCAGCCCAGCTATGATTAAGTTGTTTAAACAAATGTGTTGCAATGGTAGAAATTTTTTTTCTAAAAACCTTAGGTACTGGGGATCCTTTATAAAAAAAAAGTTGAGAAACACTGCTCTAAAACACACCCTTTCTACCAGTGTGAAGTAGGCAGCGTGTACCCAGTTTGCATTCTTTGATCGCTTTCCCCTTTGTAAAAAATCATAAAATCCTAGAGCTGGAAGAGACCTCAGGAGTCATCGAGTCCCACCCCCTGCCCAAGGCAGGACCAATCCCAACTCAATCATCCCAGCCAGGGCTCTGTCCAGCTGGGACTTACAAACCTCTAGGGATGGAGAGTCCACCCCCTCCCTAGGGAACCCATCCCAGTGCTTCACCACCCTCTTAGTGATATAGGTTTTCCTAATATCCAACCTAGACCTCCCCCACTGCAACTTGAGACCATTGCTCCTTGTTCTGCCATCCGTCACTACTGAGAACAGCCTCTCTCCATCCTCTTTGGAACCTCCCTTCAGGAAGTTGAAGGCTGGTCTCAAATCCCCCCTCACTCTTCTCTTCTGCAGACTAAATAAGCCCAAATCCCTCAGCCTCTCCTCGTAGGTCATGTGCTTCAACTAATCATTTTGGTTGCCCTCTGCTGGACCCTCTCCAATGCATCCACATCCTTTCTATACTGTGGGTCCCGGAACTGGATGCAATACTCCAGATGTGACCAATTCTTTTGATTTGTAGCAACGGAGAACTTGAAAGCCCGGCATTTCCCGATCTGAAGTTACTTGAAACTCAGGATGTTAAAATGCATGTAACCGTGTAACTGCTGAACATTTCAGCGGTTACATGCAGAGAGGCAGCCAAGCCAGCTCTCTGGGAGCCAGTGCACACAGGGAGCTGGCTTAAAATCTGGCTCCTGGCAAGTACCAGCTCCCATGAGCTGGACCGGAAGCTGCATGTAACCATTTGGGTAACTGACAAGCTCATGCTTATCGGTTACCCATGTAAACGGCTAAACTCTTCCATCCTTACCCATAACACTTTCTTGATTCTGTTTTTTGCCAGCTCAGTATTCCTGCTCCTAAACCACAGAGCACAGTCCTCTGCCAATAGAGTGTCACTTACCCCAGCCCTTGTTGGTTTTGGAAGATCATTTAGCATAATATAAAATCAAATTGGGCTGGTAGAACTTCCCTGAAGGGTCCGCTGTTAATATTATATGTATATTCAAATAGATTTTTTCAGGCTGACCTGCATGATTCTCGTAATCAAAAATTCTGTAATAATAGAATCATAGAATCCTAGAATCCTAGGACTGGAAGAGACCTCGAGAGGTCATCGAGTCCAGTCCCCTGCCCTCATGGCAGGACCAAATACTGTCTAGACCAGGGGTGTCCAAACTTTTTTCAAAGAGGGCCAGATTTGATGAAGTGAACATGCGTGAGGGCCGACCATTTTGCCTGACATGCTTTGAACCATTAAAATTAAATGCAAATTAACTATTTTATGCAAAGTTTATTGCAAATGGCATACTTTTCATTTCATCACATGGATGACAAATCTAAACAGGTGTTAAATCACTCTGCCTTTCATATCTGAAGGCCAGATGAAAAAAAAAATCCAGGAAGCTGAAATATATGTCAGGAACATTGTAAAGTACATTACATATTATTGGTAATAAAGGTTGTCTGTCAACTTTTAAGTTCAAAAAATATGAACAGGAACATAACACCAAGTATATATGTTGTGTCCAAATATATTTATAACTGATTTAGACCAACTGACATTAACTGAGATTTTACAATGTATTCATCTCAATACATATGGATTCGTTGGGGGCCATAAAAGATAGATATTGCCAAATTACCTGGGGGGCCATATTAAACCGGAACACGGGCCGCAATTGGCCCACAGGCCGGACTTTGGACATGCCTGGTCTAGACCATCCCTGATAGACATTTATCTAACCTGCTCTTAAATATCTCCAGAGATGGAGACTCCACAACCTCCTGGGGCAATTTATTCCAGTGTTTAACCACCCTGACAATTAGGAACTTTTTCCTAATGTCCAACCTAAACCTCCCTTGCTGCAGTTTAAGCCCATTGCTTCTTGTCCTATCCCCAGAGGCCAAGATGAACAAACAAGTTTTCTCCCTCCTTCTTATGACACCCTTTTAGAAAACTGAAAACAGCTCTCATGTCCCCCCTCAATCATCTCTTTTCTAAACTAAACAAACCCAATTCTTTCAGCCTTCCCTCATAGCTCATGTTCTCTAGACCTTTCATCATTCTCATTGCTCTTCTCTGGACCCTCCCTAATTTCTTGAAATGCGATGCCCAGAACTGGACACAATACTCCAGCTGAGGCCTAACCAGTACAGAGTAGAGCGGAAGAATGACTTCTCGTGTCTTGCTCACAACACACCTGTTAATGCATCCCAGAATCATGTTTGCTCTTTTTGCAACAGCATCACACTGCTGACTCATATTTAGCTTGTGGTCCACTATAACCCCTAGATCCCTTTCTGCCGTACTCCCTCCTAGACAGTCGCTTCCCATTCTGTATGTGTGAAACTGATTGTTCCTTCCTAAGTGGAGCACTTTGCATTTGTCTGTATTAAACTTCATCCTGTGTACCTCAGACCATTTCTCCAATTTGTCCAGATCATTTTGAATTATGACCCTATCCTCCAGAGTAGTTGCAACCCCTCCCAGCCTGGTATCATCTGCAATGCATCCATCCATCCATCCATCCATCCATCCTTCCCCTGCTCCGCGTTGTACCTGCTTTGTACAGTAAGCCCTCCATGGCATGTCATATGCTTTTCAGCATCCAGAAGACAGCTGTTCCCCAGACGGGCTGAAGGAGGCCTTCGGAGTTTTGTTTAAAGCCCGGAGGGTGGGTCTGACAGGATGGCTTGCCCCCAGGGTTGGAGAGTGAGGGGCGAGGCCAACCTAGATAAAAGAAAAGCCCCACCTCAGCGGGATCAGGACATTCCTGATATAAGGGCAGCTGGTGGCTCTAGTAAGCAGGGGATTGCCCACGAAAAAGGAATCACAACATCTTTGTTTTTCAGACTTTTTCGTATTACAGTTTCCAGCTTAACAATATGGTTGATGGTTCATCGTCCTCTCCTGAAAGCGCTCTGCCCCTTGTCTAGACTGCCATGGTTTTGTGAACAGGCAGCCAGCCTCTCCCTCACCATTCTCACCATGATTTTACACAGACAGGAGGTGAGCGGGGATTCTTAAAGGTGCAGCGACGGTTTTTTTTCTTGCAAGGTTGTTGGTTTTTTTTTGCTCAACAAGTTTGGTCTTCCCTTTTTTTCTTCCTGTCATGTTCGGCAGGAAGAAAAAAAGTGAAAGCATCTGGCAAGCCATCCTGACAGACCTACCTGAGGACTTTAAACAAAACTCTGAAGGCTTCCTTCAGCCAGTCTGTGGAACAAAAACCGAGCAGGAAGGCTTAGTGCAACCCAAGGTTGAGCCCATCAAAAAGAGAATTTTACCAGCCAGTCCTTCCCACGTTTCCCTCCAGAAGGTTCTGGCTGTCACAAGGACCACCTCACCGCACCCCCTTCCCTTAGCACCTCAGCTGTGTGGATCATCCGCCCTGCCCCGCCCCGACAGTGCTGGTACATAAGAGCTGCTGCTGTGGTTTTTCTGAAACTGGGGGGGGGGGGGGTGAAGTAATTCCGGGGGGGGGGGGGGGGACGAGGCAACCAGCCCTCACCCCTCCGGTCAATCCCCCTGAAAGTTTTGATGTTTTTTTTGGTTTTTGGCCCCGGTCAGTTCCTTTTTTTTTCTCTCTCTCTTTTCTCTTAACAAGTTTTGCTGCTATTTTTGGGAGGGTGGGGGCATGAGGATTTCTCAAAAATCAAAAAGGGGGTATGATGCCGAAAAGTTTGGGAACCACTGTGCTAGAACATCCCTTCCCCAGTCCTCTTGTGGCCCAGTTTGCACTGTTCTGCTCAAATTTCCAACCAGGCTGCTAAAATGCAAGGCTCTGTGCATGCATCCTTCAAAGAACAGGAAGTGAGATTTCTGTTACTCTCAGCTCTCCCGTGCCCTCACAACGAGGCTGCCTCTTCCAAGCCTTTGAGGACTCACATCACAGCAGCTGGTTGGTTGGTTTACTTTGGGTTTACTCCTCAGGATGCTTAGAGGGATCACACACCTAGGGGGAATAGGGTTGCCAGGTGTCCAGTATTGACCCGGACAGTCCAGTATTTTCGCTTTCTGTCCAGTAAAAAAAAAATTCAGAGAATACCAGACACCTAAAATGTCCGGCATTTTCTGATTTTTTTTTCCTTACCAGGAGGTGAAAATACTGGACACCGGGCAACCCTATGACACATTCGGCAACTCGCCTCCCCCGAGCCCTGACATCCCCTGCCCCCGGACTCCCTGCTTACCTGGTTCAGCAGGGAAGCTGTATTTTGATTGATCAATAACACAAAATGGCTCCTGCAAAAAGCCTAAAGACCAAGGGGAAGCAATGCCTTCCCTGGGGCTTAGTGCTCAACTTCTCCCCTGTTCCTGTCCCTATTCTGACTCTGTAGGCACTCTAAAAAGGGGCCATGTTATTTTAATGCTATTTTGGGGGGGGGGGGGTTCGGTTTTTTTGGTTAAACTATCTGGCAACCCTAAAGGGGAAGAGATTAATGTTGTTCCCCGGGACCATTCAGTCCTAGGTCTGTCTGGCGAGGGCATTTTTAGTGGTGGCTTTGCCATGTAGGCAGTCTGGATAAAGACCGTTTCAGAAAGATCTTTTTCCTGCTCTTGCTAATTTCCACCATCTTTCCAACCACGTGATTCAGTGGACAGGAGCAGCAGCCCTAGGCTGGATCCGTGGTCTGATGTCCAAAGGGCCACTCCTACAAACTCTTCCTTCTACGAGGAAGGGCTTCGTCCTGCCGGTGAGGACCCCTGCGAGTAGAGCGTGCGGCGCGCATGTGCACGGATTGGTTTTCTAAAGGCCTGGCTGTGGAACGTTCCTCAGAGGACTGATCTCTACTGAGACTATAGTGTGTGGGGGCTGCAGCCTGAGGCTCTTTCCAAGGAAACCCACAATGCTGACTGTTGTATTTGGTTGCGTTCCAAAGGTGCATTTCTAGCATGTGATTTCTCATCGCTGCATGAGCAGGCCAAGCTTTCACCCCAGGGACACACGATGTATCACCTGTTCTTGTCTGCAACATGGAAGTTGCAGCTGAGTATCAGCATTTCGGAGGAGCGTGGAGCATGTTGCAGTTGAGTTGGGCCAGGGGTCTCCCTGGTGGTGGGGTGGTCTAGTGGTTAGGTCATGGAATTAGCTGGCAGAAAAGGGGTGCAGAACTCTGCCACTGGTGCCCCCGGCCTAGGAACTGTATTAATCCAGCCCTTAAATTTGAGGGGTGGCCCCAAGAGTCTAGATTCCCCCATTAGGGTTTCTAGCAGGTTCCCCCCTTATGTCCCAGGGGGTGGTGTTGGAGGCTTACTTGCTCCTGTGACTGGCCAAGTGGACGGGCTTTGCTTCACGTCCTGCTGAATTGCGCTTCTGTCTCCTTGCTGGCCTGTCCCTAAGGGTACGTCTACACAGCACGTTTATATCAAAACCAGCAATTTCCGATTTTTTTTTCCAAAATAGCTTATTTCAAAATAGCACTACAGGGAAGCCTCGAAATTAGTCCCAGGTAGGCTCCCCGAATGTAAATGCGCTACCTCGATTTAGAGCCTCAGGAGGCACTGGGGAATAATTACGTTGACTGTCGCTGGGGAAGAGCTATTTCGAAATAGCAGCACTGGAGCGTCCACACTACCGCTATTCCGAAATAGCTGTTTTGGAAGAGGCGTTATTCCTCGTGGAATGAGGTTTACGGATTTTGAAACAAGCCGTCCGTTCTTTCGAGATAATTTCGAAATAACGGAATGGCTGTGTGGAAACTCGCATCGTTGTTTTGAAATAACGGCCGTTATTCCGAAATAGCTGTGCTATATAGAGACACCCTAACTGAGCCAGGTGCCTTCCTTTTATCCTCCCCCCAGGCCTGGTATTGGCTGCAAGTGAAGCGGGGCGGGGCTAGCACTGTCAGCCCCTCCTCTCTTCACTCCCTCACAAGTATATATTACCTTCCTTTGTAGAAATCCCTAATGCAACTGAAGATGGATCTTATCTTTGTCCTTAGATTTACGATAACAGCAGCAATATTGCCTATTTGATGGGCTGAGTTGGGGAGCCAGAAAGCTTTCTTGCAGGCTGCGTCTCTCGGATGAAGTCATAAATCCAGTTCTGCTTAACTCTCGTTCCCATATTGAGTCACCCTGTGGGGAAGGAGGCCGGGCGTCTGCCTTGCTTTGTGCGTGCTTGGTTCGGTCACAGCAATAGTAGTTGGAACGTTAACAGCGAAGGGGAAGGAAACGCGGGCCGCTTGACAAGGGAGGCGGTTGGCGGGGCGACCAGCGAGAGGCTGAGGTAGCACAGAGAGAAGAGCTCAGCGTGAACATCAGCAAAACCAAAAGTGCGGTTGGGGAAGCTCAGCTCCCTTGCCTGTCTCTTTGTGTGCCTGCCACACACACACTTCGTGGAGCTTGATCTGCAAGGCCTTGGAAATGGTCTGTGCTGAAAAGACCAGTTAAAAAAGTGTGATATTTGAGAAACACAACCCCCGCCCGCAGAACAGCATGTGACTCTCCGCTCCAGTACGATCCGTATCCTCTCGGGAACCCGGGAAGGGAGTTCTGTGATTCTGTGATTCTCCAGGGTTGCCAATAATAAGGAAGTGCTTACGTTTTAAAAGTCCTGGGGGCAAAAGGGACCGCAAAGCGCTGCTACAGCAGGGCCGCCGATAGTGGGGGACAAAAGTTGACTGGGGCCGGGCCGGGCTGGCAGCCGGCTGTTAGTGGTTCGTTGCCCTGGCCTGCACGAGCCCACTTTCCCTTCTGGACTCTGGCAGCCCTTCATTGGATTCCTCGACTCGAAGGTCAGGAGCGACCCTCGTGTGCATCTAGGCTGACCTCCTGCACGTGGCAAGCCACAGAGCCGCACCCACCCACCCCGTCACAGACTCTGACCCTCCGTTGAGTGACTGGCGTCTTCCAGGCATGGTTTAAAGCAGGGTGGGCAATCGTTTTTTTGGGCGGGCCACTTCACCGATGTTGATAGCGATCGCTGGGTGGTCCCAGAAGGGGCGTGGCCTCAGCCGGACGGGGCGGTTCCCGCTAAGCACTGTGTGCGGTGGGGAGACTTTGCTCTCTCCTTGTGGGGCGGGGGAGCACGAGAGGTTTCTCCCCTCGCCCCCGCCTTGCCAGGGGCGTCCACCGGGAATCGGCAGTTCCCTCTGGTGCTGCGTGTCCCCAACGGGGGGAGGAGACTTCGTAAGCACCCCAGGGTCTCACCTGGCCTGGGGGCAGGGGCGCGGCAGGGTGGGCTGTGGGCCGGATGAAACGTCTTGGCGGTCGGATGCAGCCCGTGGGCCGGATCTTGCCCACTCCTGGTTTAAAGAATTCAAGTTGTAGTGAGCCCACCATTTTACACTGGTTTATCCCTGCCAGTGACCCATGCCCCATGCTGCAGAGGGGAAAACTCTCCTCCCTGGGTCTCTGCCAATCTGACCCAGGGAAAAATTCCTTCCCATCCCCAAAGATGGTGATTAGTTAGACCCTGCGCTTGTGGGTAAGACCTGCCAGGACGATACCTGGAAAGAATTCTTGTAGTAACTCAGAGCCTTCCCCATGTCGTGTCTCTGTCTCCAGCCCTTGGGGGGTTTGCTACTGGCCGTCACCGATGGAACCTTGCTGAGGACAATAATTGAGTACCCGGCACTGGGGTCTGAATCACTCACGGGCCCCGAATCAGCAGTCTCGTCTCACCATCCCCTCCCTACACTTACCACGCTCAGTCTCGAAGCCACTTTTTTGCCCCCACTGCTCCCCTTGGGAGGCTGCTCCAGAGCGTCACTTCTCTGAAGATTAGAAACCTTCAGCTGGTTTTTGAGCCTAAATGTGCCAGTGGCCGATCTGTGGGCATTTGCTCTGGTGTCCGCGCCGGTGCCTATGTAAGTGACTCTCACTCTTTGGGCTACGGTCAATAATAAGGTCAGGTGTGCCTAGCTGACCCGAGGTAACCCCTTTCTCAGCCTCTAGGGCAGTGGTCACCAACCAGTCGATCGGGATCGACTGGTCGATCTTGGAGCCTCTGACAGGGGATCCTGACTGGCTTGGCCAAGAGGCTCTCAAGTGCCTCTTCCCGCACTACTGTGCATCTCCTGCCCTTTGCCTTGGGGCTGCTCTCCCCACTCCTGGGAACCTCCCGCTTAATGTGCAGGGCAGGGGAGGGAGAAGAGGGGTGCTGATGTCAAGATGTCCCCTCCCCCCCCACATCCTGTCTCCACAGAGAAGAGAGGGGGCACAACAGGACGTGGGAGGGAGTTTGCTGGCTGCTTTTGGGAGTGGTGCAGGGGGGAGCCTGCCTTCGCCCCACTGCACCACCAGCCAGGAGCCACCTGGGGTAAGCAGTGCCCAGCTGGAGCCCACACCCTGAAACCCTACCCCAGTCATGAACCCCCTTCTGCACCCCTAGTCCCGAGCCCCCCTGCATCCAAACACTCTCCCAGAGCCTGCACCTAAAACCGCCTCTGACACCCCAACGGCCTGCCCCAGGCTCAGCTCAGAGCCCCTCTCACACGCCAAATCCCTTAATCCGAGACCAGAGCCTGTGCCCCAACCCGCTGCCCCTGCCTGGTGAAGGTGAGGGAGGATGGGGGAGGGAGGGAGGATGGAGTGAGCAGGGGCGGGGCCTCCGAGAAGGGCCATGAAGGAGGCGGAGCCAGGGGGGTTGGGTCTGAGGTAGATTGCACTTCAATTCAAAAAGTGATCTCGTGCTTAAAAAGGTTGGAGACCCCTGTTATAGGGAAAAGGGCCTTTAGGGCTCCTGCTCCCAGCACTGTCCAAAGCAGCCATCTATAAGACCAGGGAGAGGAGGTTGGCTGAGGGGGTCTCTTGAGACTATGGGCCTGTTTCTACTCCTCCCTCCGTTCATGCATCCGGGCAGAGTCCCTCTGGGTGGTGTCTGTTGGCTGCCCTGACACCTGCGAGGAGTAGTGGGCGCTGTCTGGGATTCTCTGCTCAGTGTCACCTTCAGCTGCCCTTGTGTTGACCCTTTGACTTTCACACCCGGCCCTCTTCTATTCTTGGTTGAGTTCCTGGGCCTTCTGCATCCTCCCGGAAGGCTGTGGGAGGGTGTTTTAAAAGCCTGCCCACTTCCCAGAACCCAGCTAGGACCACCCTCTTCTAGCTGCCCAGCCTGGCTTTGTCATGCTCCTTCGCTGCATCTCCTTCAGCTTGCGCCATGCCCAAAAAGTAGCCGGGAGCGTGAATGATTCATCACGTTAAATCAGACTGTACCGCTCCCACCTGCGCACTGATAACAGGCCTAGGTCCCCTGCCCCTGAGGTTACTGGCCTTTGAACACTTCTGCAGGCTGGTCGATCTGTGTGCGTGTTGTCTCTGGCGTTGGCCGCGTCCTGCAGCGATCGCCCTGCTAACCTTTCCGTATGTGCTAGAAACACAAAAGGAAGCCGGACTTGATTAGCACAGCAGGATCTGGGATAAGGAGCCCGTCTCGTTGTGGTTTTTTGGGGGCACTGGCAGCATGGCAGCCCACGCAGGAACCTTTACACCAGCCTCCCTTCTGCGTCCATCCGTGAGCAAGCACTAGACAAGCCGTAAGGCTGAATCGCCGAACGCAGTAACTCAGTGCCTGGCAATGGGATGTGAGTCGCTCACTGGCCCCGATCCAGCATGGCACTTGAGCGGGTTCTTTAGTCTCATTTGGCAGTGGTTGTGGCTCCTAAGTTCAGGATCATCCCGGTCACTGTTGGCTTGTCTCCAATTTGCCTCTGGCAGGGCTCCTCCCCACTTACACTGGGGTGGAGAGAGAGGCGAGGGTGGTAGGGGGTTTCCTTCTGGGAATCTCTGGTCCATTTGAGGCCTCTTTTTGCTGCACACTGGAGAATCTGTCCCATTGGTTAAAGGATTGTAGAATCACAGGACTGGAAAGGACCTTGGTAGCCCGGCTAGTCCAGTCCCCCGCCCTGTGGCAGAGCTAAATGTTACAGCCTATCCCTGAAGAGGTTTATCTAACCTGCTTTTAAAAACCTGCAATGGCTAAAATTCCCTGGGCGGTTTGTTTCCAGGGCTTAACCACCCTGACAGGAAGCTTTTCCTAGCGGTTAACCTGCATCTCCCATGCTGCAAGTTCAGCTCGTTGCTCCTTGTCCTGCCCTCAGTGGTTAAGGAGAACAATTTATCGCCCTCTTCTTTATACCCTAATGTATCTGATGACAGTCACCACGTCGCGCCTCCGGTTTCTCTTCTCCACACTCAACAAACCCAGTTCTTTCATCTTTCCTGATAGGTCGCGTGTTCTAGAGCAGTGTTTCTCAACCAGTGTCACGAGTACCCTCAAGGGTACTTGAGAGATGTCTGGGGGGCACGTCATCACAACTGAAAATTGGAGAACACTGAATTTTTGTTGTAAGTTTTACAGGGCTTTATTATTTTTGTTCTTTTTACACCCAAAAATTTCATCGCCTGCCCGGCTACGATTAAGTTGTTTAAACAAATGTGTTGCGATGGTAGAAAAAAATGTTGTGTGTCTGAAAACTGTAGGTACTGGGGGTATTTCTAATTTTTTTTTGAAAAAGGGGTACTTTATTAAAAAAAAAGTTGATAAACACTATTCTAGATTTTTCATCATTGGGGTCACTCTTCTCTGGGCTTTCTCCAGCGTGTCCACCCCCTTCCCAGTGTGCGGTGTCCAGTTCTGGCTCAAGCAACAAGGAGTCTTGTAGCACCTACATGCATCTGACGAAGTGGGTCTTTGCCCACGAAGGCTTATGCTCCTACACTTCAGTTAGTCTATAAGGTGCCACAGGACTCTTCGTCGCTTTTGTAGCACCTTACAGACTAACAGATGTATTGGAGCATAAGCTTTCGTGGGCAAAGACCCACTTCGTCAGGTGCATGTAGTGGAGATATCCAGAGGCAGGTATAAACATGCAGGCCAGAATCAGGCTAGAGATAACGAGGTTAATTCAATCAGGGAGGATGAGGCCCACTTCTAGCAGCTGATCTGGAGGTGTGAACACCAAAGGAGGAGAAGCTGCTTTTGTAGTTGGCTAGCCATTCACAGTCTTTGTTTAATTCTGAGCTGATGGCATCAAACTTGCAGATGAACTGTAGCTCAGCAGTTTCTCTTTGAAGTTTTTTAAGACTCTCAGCGGAGCCCACGCCAGCGCTGAGTAGAGCGGAAGAATTACTTCTCCGCTCTTGCTCACACCACTTGGGCAAATACATCCCAGAATGAACTTTGCTTTCTTCTTCTTCTTCTTCTTCTTCTTCTTCTTCTTCTTCTTCTTCTTCTTCTTCTCATTCTTTCTGACTTTGCAGCCGTCTCACACGGTTGACTCATTGAGTGTGTGATCCAGTATAACCCCAGACCCTGTTCTGTAGTTCTCCTTCCCTGGCCGTCATTTTTATTTACTTTTACTTTCTATTTAGATCTCAGGCACGAAAGAAGTGGGGACGGGGGAAGAAGCAAGGCAGCTTTTTAGGCTTCTTTATAAAGAAGCACAGGATTATTTTTGGCCTTTTACCAGACAACTTATAAGCACACCCCACCCCACCTTCCTGTGGTACTGGGGGGGCAGGGCTTTGGCGCCCATGGGGGAGGGGCCTAGGCAGAAGGGGCGGGGCTGAGGGTAGGGCTGGGGGGCGGAGCTTGCCTCCTCTAGTCCTAAGTTCACCCGCCGCCCATGGAAACCTGTGTAGAACACAGCTCCGCTCCTTTGAAGTCCACGGGAGCTGCTGGGAGCAGAGCACTTTTGAAAATCAGGCCACTTTTGTCGCCACCTAACTGGGGGCTTAGGAGCCTAACTTTCCGCTGCCATGTTTAACATTCTTGGGGCAGTAGAGCAGCCCATCCAACCGTAACTGAGAACCTCTCGGGGGAGTGGAAGAGCCTTTGGCTCCCAAAGTCCATCCCAAGAGAACGTACGTGGCCCTAGGTGAGCGGAGGGCTGTGGACAGTCACCCCCCCATGTCCTTCGGTGATGAGCCCCGGGTAGATGGTGAAGGAGAAGTGGCCAGTACGCTCCCAGGTCCCAATGCCCGTGTTCTGTGCGGATGGCTGTCCTGAGACTGCTTCCTTCCTCTGGACGGCTGGGCGTGTGCAAAGCGCCCTGAGCCAACCGTTAAACGCGTCTGTTATCTTAATGCCATTGACTAGGAGAGCCGGGGGGTGGTGTGTCTGCCTTTTATCGAGCATGCCCAGAAATGCGGGGTGGGGGCATCTGCTGAGGAGAGTCTCCATCGCCGCACGATTGGCCTCCCCCGGTGTCCCTCTCTCCCGCGAGGGGTTAACCCCAGAAGGACGGTGCCATGTTGCAAGGGAGGATGCTGCTCAGACCTCGGTAGTAAAGATGAAAAACACCTTTCTCTCTACACATGTGCCGGTTAAGTCCTGCTGTTTCAGAGGCCGAAATGGGACTGCCCAGGAACTGAGAAGGGGGAGACCAAAATCGACAGTGATAACCCGCGTCCCCTTTTGTCGGAATTTGCGTCCCGTCCGAGCAGCGGCGTTCCTCGCTGCAGTGGAGCGGATTTCAGGGTTGCATCTCCGTATCTGGCAAGCCTGCAAAAGGCAGATTGGTCCCCTCTGGGCATCACCTACAGCAGACGAAACACGGTTCCATTTCTGAGCACGCCGGTCCCAGCCCGGGGGGGTCTGTTTGTTTGTTGTCCCCAGGTGGCTTTTCCGAAAAGAATTACGAGTGGAGCGCCGAAGAGGAGCAGGCTGCGAAGAAGGCGGGGCCGGTCCAGGTGCTGATTGTGAAAGACGACCATTCCTTCGAGCTGGACGAGGCCGCACTGAACCGCATTCTGCTCACGGAGGCCGTGAGGGACAAAGAGGTCGTGGCTGTGTCCGTGGCTGGAGCTTTCCGGAAAGGAAAATCGTTCCTGATGGACTTCATGCTGAGATACATGTACGACAAGGTACGAGCACAGTCCCGATGGAACTAACTCCCTAGGGTGCCATCCTGGGACCTGGGGGTGCCGTGCTGCACAGGCTCTAGTATGAGACCTCCCTCCCGTGAAAACAAGAGGGGCTTGAGGATCCGTGAGGGCAGGGACTGGACTCAATGGCCTCTCGAGGTCCCTTCCAGTTCTAGTGCTCTAGTTTCTGGGATTCTCTTTGGGGGTGCTTGGGCCCCTCTCTCTACTGGGCCCCCCACTGGGGTTCGAATTCCCCCTGACACTGTGGGAGTTTGGATCCAGGTCTGTGTCCAGATCTGAGCTCCATGGTGCTCTGAGCTCCCAGCCGATAAGGCGTTTTTCGGGAAGGCTAGTGCCCCTCACTAACTGAAGGGCGGGTGCAGTCCCGGTGCATGCTCCCTGAGGCGCTGTAACCATGGCGTGGGTTCCTTTGATGCACCCACTAGAGCAGGGATGGGCAATCATTTTCCCCGTGGGACCACTTACTGAATTGTGGTACATGGTCATGGGATGGCTCCACCCCCAGAAGGGGCGTGGCCTGGGATGGAAGGGGCGGGGCTGGGGACTAGCCTCTCTCCAGAGTTGTTTGGGGCAGGAGGCTTTGAATGAATAACACAGCCAATGGTTCGCGGCTCCTGGCCCCATTGCTACGGCGTTGCCCGGCAGCCGCCCAGGGTTGTGGTGGCTATTTAAAGGGCTCACGGCTCCGGCCCCTGCCAATGTAGCACCGCAACCAGGAGCCATTTAAACAGGATCCTGCTGCCTGCGCCACTGCCAGGGAATTTGGTGGCGCAAGCCGCAGGATATCAATAGAAAGCAGCCAGATGCCGTCTGCAGGCCGGATCCAAGTGCTAGGTGAGTCGGATCTGGCCTATAGACCGCATCTTGCCCAGCCCTGCGCTAGGGCCTCAAGTTGTGTTATGTTGTTGTGAGCAGAGCACATTGCGGTACATTGGCCTCTGCCCCCCGGAGCAGCTCAGGGACCTCCAGGCTGCCCATTCCTGTGCAGCTTCCACTTTCTCCATACCCTTGCTCTGGTAGGGCGAGTCTTCGGGGAGCAGAGGGAGACAGCTTGTTGGAAGGGGAGGTAGGTGTGTCTGCGGCAGGAGGCTGCGGGTAGGGGGAGTGCATGGCCCTCAGCCTGAGCCCCAGGAGGAATGGTGTTAGGGTTTCCAGGTGTCTGGTATTGACCCGGACAGTCCGATATTTTCACCTTCTGTCCGGTAAAGAAATTCAGAAAATACCAGACACCTAAACCGTCTGATATTTTCTGATTTTTTTTCCTTGACAGGAGGCAAAAATACCGGACACTTGGCAACCCTAAACATGCTCAGCAACTGGGCCCAGCCCCCTGTCCCGCCCCCAAACCCTCCGGACACACCTCTTACCTGGTTGCACAGGGAAGCTGCCTTCTGGCTCAATCAGGAAAACAAGATGGCTGCCGGCAAAAAGCTTCAAAGGCTTTTCTTAAAGGGGCCATGCTTTATTTTATTTTATTTTATTTTTTTGCTCAACAGCTTTGGTCTCCCCCTTTTTTTTCTCAACAGAAATTTTTCCCCAGTGTTTTTTTTGGGGGGAAGAAGGGGGGGTGTTCGGTATTTTTAGTTAAACCATCTGGCAACCTTAAATGGTGTAAGTGAAAGCAGCACCTCATCTGCTCTACGTTCCATTGTGGCCAGCTGGTGCTTGAGCGAGGACCCCTCACTGGCTCCTACAGCCCCAGGTGCTGGCCTCCAATGGGGCGGTGTGGAGAGTCCGGCCCTTAGCGTTCCTAAGTCGTGTGGGAGCCTTGCTGAGGTGGAAGGGTTCCGCTGCCTTCTGCTGGACAGAATCAGTATTGCTCAAGGGTGCAGGGTCAGTACCAGCCAGCAGCTGGAGAGTCTCTATGAGCTCCAGGGTTGGGGCCAGCATCCCCTGTAAGCCGCGTGCTTGTGCGGCTGCTTAGGAGAGATTCCAGTGCTGCCCAGCTGATTAGCAGAGCGCCCACCGCTAAGTTTTGTTTCTGTTAGCAGTGCACATCAGCATGTGCCTCAGTGCACAGCACAAAATTCATTCTGCACACGGATGGGAAAAAAATCCACATGTGGATGGAAAAGATTAGCGGGAAGATTGGTCGGCGTCTGTGATTTCGGAACGGGGCTCTGTCCAGTCTGGGTTCCGACTGGGAGTGGCGTGGGTCAGCAGCAAGCCTGCAGTCCGCTTTGTCACAGTGATTTGGGAGGGGCTTGTGGATTTGGGCCCATCCTTCAGGTGCCTCTTCAGGCCCCGCCGATCCAAAGAACTGAATGGGGAGGCCGGGGAGTTGTTGCCGCCTGGTAGAAAACCTCCGGTGCGAGTAACCCTGGGACGGAGGCAACACAGCGGAGGGAAGAGCCCTGAGGTAATCTCTTCCCTCCCTCCTCGCAGGACTCCATTGACTGGGTCGGCGATTACAACGAACCGCTGACGGGCTTCTCCTGGCGAGGCGGCTCTGAGCGGGAGACGACTGGCATTCAGATATGGAGCGAGGTCTTTCTGGTGGACAAACCGGACGGTAAAAAGGTGCGTGGGTGTCCGGTGCCAGCACATCCCTTTGTTTGGGGGCTGCCGTTGGGTTCGCCCGCCCCGAGCTCTAACACCGCTGCTCTGCTTTTTCCTAGATAAGCGTCCCGTTAGATGGTCTTTCACGCCATGTGCCTTAGATCTCAGCCATTTCTAATAGACTCATAGACTTTAAGGTCAGAAGGGACCATTATGATCATCTAGTCTGACCCCCCTGCACAGTGCAGGCCACAGAATCTCACCCACCCACTCCTGGTATAACCCTCTCTCCTATATCTCAGATATTGAAGTCCTCAAATGATGGTTTAAAGACCCCAAGATGCAGAGAATCCTCCAGCAAGTGATCCATGCCCCATGCTACAGGGGAAGGCGAAAAACCCATTGCGACACTAAGGCTCTATCCACAGAACGAGAACGATTTCTGTTATGCGCTATCTCTCTCCTGTGTTCAGGAGCCCCCTGGGCTGACCGAAAAAGCTAACTGAACGTGGGAGTTGTTCAAAAAGAGATGGATGATTAGACAGAAAATATCCAATTATGTAAATTATCCTTTATGTCAATCCATGGCACGCCCACATCTTGAATAATGCATATAGATGCGGTCGCCTCATCTCAAAAAAGGAATTTTGGAAAAGGTTCAGGAAAGAGCTAAAGAAATTA
Organism: Pelodiscus sinensis; assembly: GCF_052426305.1. Classification (NCBI taxonomy): domain Eukaryota; kingdom Metazoa; phylum Chordata; order Testudines; family Trionychidae; genus Pelodiscus; species Pelodiscus sinensis. Next base: position 6,249,038 of record NC_143056.1, read on the forward strand.
TTAGGAGTTTGGAATGGCTTCCTTATGAGGAGACATTAATATGATTGGGAGTTTCCGACTTCAAAAAGAGATGACTAAGGGGCAGCATGATAGAGGTGTATAAACTGACTGTTGTGGAGAAAGTAAATAAGGAAGTGTGTTATGAGGAGGAGTAAATAACAAGAACTAGGGGTCACCAAATGAAATTAATAAGCAGCAGGTTTAAAACAAAAGGAAGTATTTTTTTCACATAACACAGTCAACCTGTGGAACTCCTTGCTAGAAGATGTTGTGAAGGCCAAGACTATAACAGGGTTTGGACAAGAACTAGATACATTGGTGGAGGAGAGGACTGCCAGTGGCTGTTAGCCAGGATGGGTAGGAATGGTGTCTCTAGTCTCTGTCTAGTCTCTAGGCGACAGGGGAGGGCTCATGATGATTCCCTGTTCTGTCCATTCCCTCCAGGGTATCTGGTATCCTTGCAGAGTACTGCTGCTCTCCAACACCCAGAGAAGCCAGCGTTTGTGGGCACTGGATGGGGGCCTCTACTGGTGGTTGGCTTGCTCAACAAATCCATGGCTCCAGGAAATCATAGAATCATAGAATCATAGGACTGGAAGGGACCTCGAGAGGTCATCGAGTCCAGCCCCCCGCCCTCAAGGCAGGACCAAGCTCCGTCTACACCATCCCTGACAGATGTCTATCTAACCTGTTCTTAAATATCTCCAGAGAGGGAGATTCCACCACCTCCCTTGGCAATTTATTCCAATATTTGACCACCCTGACAGTTAGGAATTTTTTCCTAATGTCCAATCTAAACCTCCCCTGCTGCACTTTAAGCCCATTACTCCTTGTCCTGTCCTCAGAAACCAAGAGGAACAAATTTTCTCCTTCCTCCTTGTGACACCCTTTTAGATATTTGAAAACCGCTATCATGTCCCCCCCTTAATCTTCTTTTTTCCAAACTAAACAAGCCCAGTTCATGAAGCCTGGCTTCATAGGTCATGTTCTCTAGACCTTTAATCATTCTTGTCGCTCTTCTCTGTACCCTTTCCAATTTCTCCACATCTTTCTTGAAATGTGGTGCCCAGAACTGGACACAGTACTCCAGCTGAGGCCTAACTAGTGCAGAGTAGAGCGGCAGAAATGGTTTTAAAAAGTTCCTCTGAAAATGAAGGTCCCCCCCATCTTTGGGCTGGATGCCTAATTGGTCACGTTTTCTCCATAACCTGGAGCCATCGGGGGATCAGAGGCCGCTGGCGGATTGTGTTTCCCTCCCCGTGTCACCATGTTCCAAGGATGAGGCCTGTGTAGGGACACAGCCAACGAGATGGGGTCGACTCACGTTTTGGTTTGCTCTGCCCCTGCTTGGCATTGGAGAGCGATTGGATGGACTAGTGTAATTGCCACTGGGCAGACTTGCACCTGGGACCTCCATGTAGGAGCCTCTCCAGCTTGAGTCAAAAGCCAGCTGGCTCTCATCTCAGGCTGCAGAGCTCCCTTGTTCTTATCGCTCGCTGTACGTGGTCTAAGTGCCACGGCATGGGACCGTGACCCCACTAGGGGGGTGGGTTACACTAGCCCCATGGAGCGCTGAGTGCCAATCCCCACCTCTTTGCTCCGCAGGTGGCCGTGCTGCTGATGGACACGCAGGGGACCTTTGACAGCCAGTCGACTCTGCGGGATTCAGCCACTGTGTTTGCCCTGAGCACGATGATCAGCTCGATCCAGGTAGTACAGAGAGGAGGCTGCGCATTGGCTTAACTCTGCCAGCCATGACCTTCTGGGGGAGCAGAGTCATGGGGACATGACTGGAGGGAAAAGTGAGGAAAATCTAGAGCAGCGTTTCCCAACCACGGTTCCACGGAGCCCTGGGGTTTTCCACCGATCATCGTAGGGGTTCCACGAGAAATCGTGGAATAAATAATTTTTTTCTTACAATGTAAGCTGACATATATATAACAGGCCTTTACAAATACATTTTCTTGACAATAATTTAGCAGTAATTGAATTGCACTTCCCGCTGTCAACTTTTTCTGGCCAAGCAAACATTTTCATAAGGATATGAAAAATTATTTTAGGGGTTCCTCCATGGGAAAAAGGTTGGGAAGCACTGATCTAAAAGGTGTCTCTTCGCTGAGGCTGCCTGGGCTGGCACTGGTCTGTACTGCAGCTCTGGGAACCCTCTTCTGGATACCAGCAATATTCTCGTGGATTGTCTATAGCCGGGGCATACGCAAGGAGGGGCAAGGAGGGGCATCCCTCCCAGTAATTGTTGGGGGCACAGAACTCTTCCAGCCCTGGGCTGTGATGGGAGTTGACGGCTCCTCCCTCCCCAGGACTGCAGCAGTGACAGTGAGGGGGGAACGGTAGCTCTCCCGGTGCCGGGTCTCAGCAGGGGCAGAGAACGTGCCCCTCCAAAAGGGGACAAAACAAATTCCTGCGCATGCCCCTGTCTAGAGCCCTGCTCATCCCGGGAGCGCCCAGTGCGCCTGGCAATCTATGGGCCAGAATGCAAGTCGGCACCTCGCTGGCACCTGGACGGAGGGCGTGTCCCCAAGGATGGGCTGGCTGAGACGTGCTCCGGTCCCCACTGGACTTGGCTGAGTCTGCCGGGTGCCCCGGGCTCTCCAGGGAGGAGGAGGCATTCAGTGCGCTGCAGGGCCAGGCCCACAGGCAAGGACTGCTACAGATAGTCACGTAAGCTCCACCCAGCCAAGTCCCAGTCCCCTGCAGAGTGCAGCTGCTCTCCTGCGCGGCTGGCTGGGAACGGCACATCTCCATTCACGAGGGGCCAGTCCAACACCCAGAGAAGCCAGCGGGAGGCGTTTGTGGGCACTGGGTGGGGGCCTCTACTGGTGGTTGGCTTGCTCAACAAATCCATGGCTCCAGGAAATGGTTTTTAAAAGTTCCTCTGAAAATGAAGGCCCCCCCCATCTTTGGGCTGGAATTAACGAAGCCCAGTTAGTCATGTTTTCTCCATAACCTGGAGCCATCGGGGGATCAGAGGCCACTGGGGGATTGCGTTTCCCTCCCCGTGTCCCCGTGTTTCGTGTCTTCCAAGGACGAGGCGTGTGTAGGGAGACAGCCAACGAGAGGGGGTCGACTCACGGTTTGGTTTGGTTTGGGGCAGTGGTCATAGGCCTTTGTCGTATCGTAACACATCTAGCACAGGCTGCCATGCAGACGTGCACGGCCCAGGGGGCCAGTCAGAGGCAGGGCGACAGTGTTAGCCAAGAGTCTGCCAAGCTCGAGACCCCAAGACGGGCATTGGAACGGGCAGGGCGGGGGTCTGGGTCCCATCACTTTTTACTGGCCATAAGGGCCAACGATGGGGGAGGGGCAGAGAGGAGCGAGTGGGGAGCGGAGTCTTGGGGGAGGACATGGTGCAAAAAGGGGGTTTTGGGGGAAGGGTGGCGTGAGGGCAGGGGGCTCAGGGAGAAGGGGTGGGCATGAGGGCAGGGGGTTAAGGGCAGTGCAGAGGGGGTAGGGCCACAGTTCAGGTGCTGGTGGGTCCCCCCTTTTTTAGGGAGCTTTGGCCCCAAGTAATAGGAAGCGACCCACAGACGTGCCTGGCCCACACCTCACGGGGCCCCAGCCTATGGCAGCCTCCTGGTTCATTGCCCAGAGCAGTGTGTGGGGGGGTGCGGGATGGGGTGAGAAAGATGGGGTAGAGTGTATGTGTCAAACAGAGGGCCAGACACTGTTTACAGCCCCTGTCAGGCCTCGGCGCGGGTCCCTCCTGTCACACACGGAACGCCACGCTGGCTTGGAGACGTAAGGCCGCTCGTCGAAAGGCCATTGCCTGTGCTGGACAGGAAGGGCAGCACGTTTTAAGTCTCTCGCTCAACGTTTCCTTTTCAACGCAGGTGTACAACTTGTCGCAGAACGTCCAGGAAGATGACCTCCAGCACTTACAGGTAACCTCCTGGTGCCCTCGGGGAGGGCGGGGGGAGATTAATCGATCATGATTGCGTTGGTGGGGCTCTTTTAAAAAACCTCCTCATTTTGGCCTGCTCCCCTGGACTAGCAGTATTTCAGTGCAGCGTGCCAGAGGGCTCTCCTCTGGAAGAGCAGCTGTTGCTCTGCAGTGAATGAGTCCCAAAGAGGGTGGGACCAGGTTCCTGTGCGCTATTGAGGCCCATCGCCAGTGAACCGGCTCCGTCTAGCATAGAAGTCAATGGCAGAACTCCCGCTGTCTCCATGGGAACAGGCCTTGCTGAGCTGGAGTCAACCTGGAGGCCGAGATTTTGGACCTATCCCCTTTTGGACATCTTGTCGGGCGCTGCGTGTGGAGTGCAAACCGGGGCGAGGGCTCCGGCCTGGAGTGAAAAGCCAGAACATAAAACAAGACTGCAAAAGAGCAGAGGGAGCGGTGTGAAACCAGCCCTGGTTTCAGGGGGCACTGGAGCGCACCCAAGTCCTCCCAGACCTAGCTAAAATCCTGCTCATCTCACAGGGACTTACTAGCTCGCCAAGTACAATTCTAGCAACCAGCTGTGTTGGGTGCAAATCTCTTGGTCTGAGGGAATTATGGACGTCTGTTATTTAAATATTCATCAGTTCACTGTTAGCAATAGGCCTTTAGGGTTTTATGCTGCCCTTCCATTGGATCTGAAAGCAATTAGCACTGGTCAGGTCAGTGCGCTGCGAGGAAGACAAAGATTATCCAGGAAAGTATGGTAGGAGCAGATCGTAGAAGCTCCTCTGCGTAGCTCTAGGGCAGACAGTGGGGCTTCCTCCGGGCGTGGGAGCTTACCGCCTCCACAGTCTAGCCCCTAACGAGTGGAAGATTAATTGGACTGCTCACGCGGCACTGGGTGGCAGATTCTGGTCATTAAAAAAGCTTAAAGAGGAAGACGGATTCTGGTTTATAACTTCTGAAAGTGGGATCCCTATTTGTGTCACAAATGCTGCTGGGTTGGTTAAACTTTGGGCATATGGCCCTGGTTGTCCATGGGCATGTAATGGGTGGAATGTGGTCAGAACGGCCACCCCATCCGTTCTCCGGGGAAATCTTTGAGTAGCCTGGATTTCCTTATTGAGGGTGAAAGGAAAGAAAAGCAAAAATCCCCCTGGAACATCTCCAGTTTTTCACGTGATAAGAACATAAGAACGGCCACATTGGGTCAGACCAAGGGTCCTTCCAGCCCAGTAGCCTGTCTGCTGACAGTGGCCAATGGCAGATACCCCAGAGGGAGTGAACAGAACAGGAAATCATCAAGCGATCCCTCTCCTGTCACCCATTTCTAGCCTCAGACAAACAAAGGCTAGAGACACCATTCCTACCCATCCTGGCTAATAGCCATTGATAGACCTCACCTCCATGAATTTATCTAGCTCTTTTCTGAACTCTGTTAAAGTCCTGGTCTTCACCACATCTTCTAGCAAGGAGTTCCACAGATTGACTGTGCTGCATGAAGAAAAACTTCCTTTTGTTTGTTTTAAACCTGCTACCTATTAATTTCATTTGGTGAAACTCCATAACTCTTGTGTTATGGGAACAAGTAAATAACTTTTCCTTATTTACTTTCTCCATATCAGTCAAGATTTTATAGACCTCTCATATCCCTCCTTAGTCTTTTTTTTTCTAAGCTGAAAAGTCCCCGTCTTATTCATTTCTTCTCACATGGCGGCCATTCCACACCCCTAATCATTTTTGTTGCTGTGGTTTCTGCATTGTTGTGGCCAGCCCAGTTTTCAGGATAAATATCTGCTGTGGGTGTTTTTTTTTTTATTTAATATACCCCTCCTCCAACCCCCCCATTTTATGTATCTGGTGTGACATGACTTTTCTGTTGGGTTTTTAGCATTTGGATCCCTTTTTGGGGACTTGAGAGGTAGCCAATTTTGCCTCCATTTAGAAGAAACAGCCCAGAGGTTGGAGAACCTCCAAATTTAGCTGATCTGCTGAAAAAGTCCAGCCCTAAGCCTGCTTGAGATGTTAGGAGCTAACCCCGCAGTCTTTAGTCGGTGTAAGTCTGGAGCCTGGCTGCAGGACTCGGTTGTCTGGGGTAAATGCCCGTTTCTTAACCTCATTTCCAGCAATGTCCAACGGGTCAAAGGCGCTGGGCTTATGACAATTCAGCGTAACATGGAAAACTCTGGGGAGATGTCAGCACACAAACCGGCAGAAGACTCCGTCCATTGATACATTAACTCCCCCACCCCGACTTATTAGGCAACTAAGATTTCTGTGCTGAGTTCATGCGTGTCAAGATAGAGCACAGCCAGTATTAAAACACCTCTATGCCGTGAGAGGGAAATGCACAGCCGAGACCGTCGCTGAAGCAGTGTAAACGGGACTGTTAGCACCAAAACTAGAAACCAATTAGTGACTGAAAGCAGGCTGGCTTAGTCCTGGGCCCCTGGCCAGTGCTCAGACCTATAAGTAACGGTCCAGCGGCTCCTCTCAACCCCCAGGCCTGAGGGCCGGGCAGACAGTAAGGCAAATGCAGTTCCAGAGTCAGTGCAGCCCAGGCCCTGGGTCAGAGTGGGACTGCCACACAGACACGGTTCCCAGGGCGTGAGCGGGAAGGGGGAGACTGTCACCTGGTATGTTGGTTCTCGGGGTCCTAGTAGCCTGCACCCTGGGGTAGGGTAAAGACAGTCTCCTCTTCGGAGCATGGGCCCGGTGGCACAGGCCACTCCTCTACTATGCCAGGTCCTCAGGGCCCTCCTGGCTCGGGAGCTCAGGGCAGATCTCTGCTTCCGCCAGTGGCTGGGCCCCAACTGAGCTCCTGGGCTGGGCTTTTATACCCTTGGCCTCCGTGGAGTTAAAGGGGCAGGACCTGGCACAGCCCTGGTGCTCGGAGAGGGGTGCTTCACCCTCGGGGCCAGTGAGCGGCCACCCCTGCTCACTATAGTGACGCTAGCCCAGTGGTTTCCAAACTTCGGCATCACGCCCCCTTTTTGATTTTTGAGAAACATTCACCCCCTACCCCCCCATAGCAGCAAAACGTGTTGAGCAAAAAAGGAACTGATTGGGGCCAAAACCCAAAAATAGCAGCACAACTGGAGGGGTGGGGGGGTATTGATGGGGCGGCTGGGTTGCCTCGCGCCCCCCCCCGGAATTTCTTCACGCCCCCCAGTTTGGGAACCCATGCACTAGCCTTTGCATGAAGCCAGCCCCGCTGCACTGCACAACAGCCTCCAAAACTAAACATTCTCTTGTTTTGCTCCTTGTCTTAGCTCTTTACGGAATACGGCCGGCTGGCCATGGAGGAAACCTTCCTCAAACCTTTCCAGGTGAGTAACGCGGCGTTCACCACGGAGGTGACTCTCTAGCAGACTGGGATTCGGTGGGAACCTTTTGGCCTCTCCAGCAGGTGTCAGTGCTGTTTGTGATGCGGGGAACGAGGAAACCCGAATTCATCACAGGACCGGGAGGACTAACTGAGCAGAGACACAAAGAAAAGGCGTCTTGTTCCCCCTGCTCTTCCGCGAAATCCAAAACCTCTCTGCTGCTTTCCCCATTTCGATCTCCCCGACCCGCAGACCTGGTGGGCTGGGCGCCGCGCATCGCCTGTTGGCCCGGGCGCCGCGCATCGCCTGTTGGCCCGGGCGCCGCGCATCGCCTGTTGGCCCGGGCGCCGCGCATCGCCTGTTGGCCCGGGCGCCGCGCATCGCCTGTTGGCCCGGGCATTGTGCATCGCCTGTTGGCCCGGGCATTGTGCATCGCCTGTTGGCCCGGGCATTGTGCATCGCCTGTTGGCCCGGGCGCCGCGCATCGCCTGTTGGCCCGGGCGCCGCGCATCGCCTGTTGGCTCGTGAGGCTTGGCACTAAACTGCAAAAGGCGCCATGGGTGGAATTCACCTCCACGCCCCACTTAACTCACAGCGGGGCCCTGTTTCCAGGATGTGAGCCAGGGCTGGGCAAGATGCGGCCTGGGAGCCGGAGCCGGCCTGCCTAATGCTTCATCTGGCGTCTTGCTATACCCTGCTGCTCGTGCCACCGAATTTCCAGCAGGTGGCTCAGGCAGCAGGATCCTATTTAAATGGATCCTAGTTCTCGGTCGTGGCACTACCCCGGTAGAAGCTGGAGCTGCAAGTCCTTAAATAGCCACAGCAACCCAGGCAGCTGCCGGGCAATGCAGGAGTGGCGGGGCTGGTAGCCCTTTGCTGTGTTTTTTAATCCAGAACCTCCAGCCCTGGACAAGTCTGGGGGGGGTGACTAGTCCCCAGCCCCACCCCTTCCGGTCACAGACAATGCTTCCCCTTGGGCGTTGGGATCAGGCTGCAGGACTGACGGATCGGGTGGGATCTCGGTGGCAGCAGCGCAGAGCAGGTGGGCAGGATCAGCCGGCCGACCAGCTGGGGAATACAGCCCGCTTCCCCCTTGTCTCTGGGTTCCAGCGGGATTTCTGCGGCTCCGTGGAACCGGGGGCCTCATTCCATCCCCAGTCTTCCCAGTGCCAGAGAGGAAAGGATCCGTTGAAAGGAGATTCTGTTTTCAGGCCAGAAATGGGATTTTCGTCCTTCCTTTTCCCGCAGGACAAAGCAGGCTCTTCAAGTGGAGACAGGCGCAGGATGTGCCTCTAGCTACTGTCATGGACCCGTGGAGTGAATTGTACAGAGGGAGCAGACATGATGACGGGGGTGGGGGAGAGGCCGTTGGCTCAGGGCCCAGCGATTCGAAAGGGCTGGGGGCTCCCGGATGCTAACGTGACAGTGCTGGTGGCAAGAGCCCTTTACATCGCTGCCGGAGTGCCGCACCGTATGCTCCCGACGGCTCTAAGGGCTGGGAGGGCAGGAGGGACTGGTGTGACGCTCCGGATTGGCTGCTCCCCACCCCGCCCCTTCTGTCCTGCCCCCTCCCATCTTGCCCAGGGGCCCACGGAGGCTGTCGGCGCCCGAGGGGTGGAATTACGGGCAGTTACAGGCCCATCCCGATGGGATGCAAACATGAATGGATAACTAAAAAGCAGGTGATGCTGGGATGGAGATGCTGATCTGTCAGGCAGCTTCAGCAGATGCTACTAATGAGGCGGTCGCTTAGCAGTCCCTTAAATCTGCAGTCTCCTCATCTCTCCTTAGCCAAAACCAACCGCATTCCCGCACCCCTTGTGAGCCCGTCAGGTACTCGCTTGTGTGGCTGGAAAGCCGGGCAGGGGGTGGGAGCAGATTTTTGTTGCATAAGGGGTGGGGGACAGCACTCAGGGGTCTGGGGCATGGGGCATAGGGCATAGGGCAGGGTACAGGCGCCCACCTAAGGGTACCTCTGTGTTGACATAATATACTCAGGCTTCTGTCAGGCACTTAGCCACGCATGCCGTTCTCAAGTAACTGCAAATCGGGAAGTTCATCCTATGGGATGTTTCTAGTGGGACCAGCAGGGAAGTGTTCTTGTCCCAGTGCTAGTCAATCAGAAGAGCGGACAGCCACGCCGGGCCCCTGGGCAAGGTGTGGGGGGGCCTAGCTCTCTGCTTCCGGAAGGGGTAGGACCTCAGGTGACGGGCAGGGCTGACAGCACTGCCCAGACCACGGTGCCCCACCTCGGCGCTGCCTGGAGCACACTGTGCTGCGCCCCTGCCTCCCCTGCAGCCCTAAGAGCCTTCCGGAGCGCACGGTGAGGCACTCCGGCAGAGATTTAAAGGGTTTGGGGCTGCTGCTGTGGCAGTGGTGGCCAGAGCACAGGACTCCTCTGAATCAACAGGCCCTGGGGCAGTTACCTCTTTTGCCCCCTCCCCCCTCCATTGGCGAGCCTGTCTTCAAAATCTTCATCCGTGAGCTAGAAGAAAATAGAAATTCACCACTGGTAAAATGTGCAGATGACACACACATTGGTGGGGAGAGATGAACAAGGATGGGGATAGTAATAGAGATGTAGCCGTGTTAGTCTGGTCTTGCTGAAACAAAAGACAGGACTATGCAGCATTTTAAAGACTAACAAGATGGTTTATTAGGAGATGAGCTTTCGTGGGCCAGACCCACTTCCTCAGATTGTGGAAGAAAGTTGGCATGACCATATATACCAAAGGGATACAATCAAAAAAGTGAACACATGTAAAACTGACAAATCAGATTTTAGAGCAGAGGAGGGGTTTGGGGGGAGGTTAGTGTCTGTGAGATAATGATATTAGGGGTGATAATTGGGGAAGCTACTTTTGTAATGGGTAAGGTAGTTAGCATCTTTGTTAAGGACCATTCGTAAAGCGTCCAAGGATGGGGATAGGGCAGCTACACAGCTCGACCAGGATCGCTTGGTAGGGTGGGCTCCTTTTGAACAACCCATGTTTGAATGTAGCCAAATTCCAGGTCATGCATCTAGGAACAAATAAATTGGTAACTCAGGGTGGGACACAGCATCCTTCAAAGATTTCAGGGTAATGGGAGTTAATGAACGGCACATGCGCTCCCTGTGCGATGCTTTATCTAAGAAGACCAACACCATGCTGGGGTGTGTAAGCAGGAGAGCATGAAGCTGGAAGAGGAGCTGCTGGTATTGCCTCTGAATATGGCATTAGTGGGGCTATTTCTGGAGACAATGTCCAGTAAGTTGCAGTGTTCACACTTCACAAAGGATATTGAAATATTGGAAAGATCTACAACAATGCTGAAAGTCCGGAAATCCTGCTCTACAGTAGGAGGCTTCCCAAGCGGCACCTTTTTAGTTTGCCCAAGAGACGATCGTGAGTTGATCGTGATCGACAAGTACCTACATGGGAAGAGATTTCGGATACTAGGACAAATTCAGGCTAAAATAAGATGCAATGTTTGTTTATCTTTCATACTGAGGGTAAATTAACTATGGGTGCGTCTACACTTGCTCCCTAGTTCGAACTAGAGATGCAAATGTAGGTGACCAAAATTGCTAATGAAGCGGGGATTTAAATATCCCGTGCTTCATTAGCATGATCTTGCTGGTGCGTTACTCCGCTCAACAGCTGATTCGAACCAGGAAGCGTGCGCCGGGACGTGTTAGTTTGAACCAAACCCCTTGATTCGAATTAACATTACTCCTCAAAAAATGAGGAGTAACGTTAATTTGAACCAAAGGGTTTGGTTCGAACTGACGCATCCCAGCGCGCACTTTCACTTTCGAAACAGCTGGCATTCAGAGAAACGTACCAGCGAGATCATGTTAATGAAGCACGGGATATTTAAATCCCCGCTTCATTAGCAATTTTGGTCACCTACATTTGCATTCCTAGTTCAAACTAGGGAGCAAGTGTAGACGTACCCTATTGGAACAACCTAACCTCCAGATGTAGGAGCATCTCCAAACTTTAAGATTGTCTTTCTAACGGCACTGGGGAGGCTCTGTGGCTGGGGCTACAAAAAGTAGGGATGTAAAAAATGTATAAAAATATTAACCGTGTATCCGATTAAAAATTCTATCAGTTACATGGTTAACTGTGGGGCTGCCAGCTGCTGGCCCCTGGCCCCCAGACCTGAGAAGTCCCTGGCCCTGTAGAACGCCATGAGTGGGGGAGCTGCTCCAGCTGGACTGGGCACCAGTTAACTGGTTACTGGTAAACATCACCTGGTAAGAGTGATGCTTAATGGGTATCCAGTTAACCGGTTGCCTGTTTACATCCCTAAGGCAGAGTGGCTCATAGTGGTCCCATCTGGCCTTCAAATGTAGGAATCTCTGCGTATGGGCAAGGATGAGAGAACCTGTCTCCATGGCGATGCCTGCCTCACTGCCTCTGGGAAAGAGCCACTCTTGGTGTCCATCTTGGGCTGGACCAAAGGGCGCCCAAGGCTGGAGCGCCGAGGCCACGGTGCTGCAAAATGGCTTCTGAATTGGAGTGAGAGTCCAGAGCACGTGTAACCAGTAAACACAGGTCTTGTTATAGCAACGTGCCGCAGGAACACCGTCTGGGTAGGCAGGCCCATTCGTTTAGCTAGTGCCGCTAATAATAGCTCTGAGGACATGGTAGGACTGGGTAGCAACCTGAGGAAAAACCCACTGGGGACCCTCCGGATGTACTCTGGTTGCTAGCCCCTGCTGCCATGGCTACGCTGCTGTTACCTGTGCTGGCTAGATTCAAGCTGGCCATGGTGCACCGAGCCATGCTACAGCGATGCCTTTGCTTGCTGTGTCCACATGCCACTGGAGAAAGGGGTGGCCTGAAATGTACATTTTTTAAGAGATTTTCGTGTTCTTCAGGAACTGCCCATTTTATGTCTCACTTTCTTTCTCTCAAACAGTGCTTTATGGAGAGAGTTTTTAAGGAGGGAAAGAGCCGGCCTCCTCCCCCCGGCGTAATTTTTATTTTAAGCAGCAGCCATTTTTCTGTATCTCCAATAAACATAATTCCAATTCTTGACCTGGTTACTCATCTGTGTGAGAGCAAACCTGGCATTTCTGCAGGCCATTTTTGGCTTCTGCACGCAACTTCCTGCCTCTCCAGGCCCCAGTCACAGACTGTCGCTTCAGTACGTGCTGTGTAAATCGGCGCTTGGCTGCAGGACATGCCTTGAGACTTATTTTTTGACATGATGGTGGTAACTTGACCGCACTAGCCTTTGTTTATTTCTTGAACCGAAACTGCATGCCTGCATGAAGATTACGAAACCCTGTGATTTCATATCGATCCTCTCATGCTACAGATGTTTCTCCTTAAAAGTCGGCTTGGAAAGATGCCCAGTGAAGGCTGGGAGAAAAAAAACCCAAAGCTGTACATTTCCCATAGGATAAAACTCAGCGTGGCTGGAGTTAGGGATCATGTTCCCTTTGGTTAATGTCCTTTTTATTTTGCAGCATATGTGCCTGGCGTGTGTCCTATCCAAACGATGACATTTTAGTAGAAAAGGAAGTGCCTACTTGAGTGTCTAGAGCCTCAAACTGCCATGAAATATACAGTATTGAATGCACATCTTGAGCAGGGGGGTTTCCAGCTGTGGAACAGCTAATCACAGAGTGGGTGTCTCTCTTGTGTGGAAGCCCTGCACAATGGTTTGTGCACCACTGTGGGTCCCCGTGAGTCCCAAAAGCACGTGTTGCACAGGGGAGCGATTCACCCCAAATAATCCCAAATTCAGGCCCCAAAGAAGTTGCCCCTGGAGTTGAGCAATTCCCAGTGAATAATTATAAAATAAAGGGCACCTCCTTTTGTTCACTGAATAGCCGCAGCCGTCTCACAATTTCCTTGAATTTAGCGCTTGTTTTCCAATTGGATGAAGCGGTAACTTTTGAAATTGTGCGGGTATTTTCTAAAGGGTTTTTCTATGGCATGATGATGAATATTCAAAATTCAGGCAGTGTTTGGGGATACAAGTGACATGGTGTTGTCTTCTGTTCCTCGATTGGATGAGCTTGTGAGCACTTCTGCCGTGACCTCTTTGCATGGGACGTTGAAATTGGTTTCTTGGCTGTCTTTTTGCCAGTGAAATGTGAAGGTTTGAATCTTTGTGGGGGAAAGGAGCAGAAAGTAGGTGTGGAACTGGCTATAAGTATTTATGTATCTGTGCAAACCGGGATCCTGCTGGCGGGGGCCACTCCAGCCCAGTTGGGCTAGAACGGCTCCACATTGCGGCGGGTCTGGTTGGAGGGCCTCCCTGTGGTTTGGCACGGTGGACCCAGTCTCCCTCCCCCCTGCGTGGCATGACATGGTGGACCTAACCAGGTCATTGGTTAACCACTCACCAGGTAAATGGTTAACCAGTTAACCCTTTACATCCCTAGTGCAAACCAACATCTGTAAAATGTATCTTGGTAGTATTCACCTAGCTCAGTTGTCGTTTTTCTTGTGGGTGATGAAACAAAACCGTGTCGGGCCTGATACAAAGTCCAGTGAAGTCAAAGAGCATCTGGACTTCACTGGCTCAGGCCCATCCTGCACAGCGCAGCATTAATGAGCCTTCTGTTTCCTGCTTATGTTTTTTAGTCTCTCATATTCCTTGTTCGGGACTGGAGTTTCCCCTACGAATTCTCCTACGGATCTGACGGTGGCTCAAAATTTTTGGAAAAACGTCTGAAGGTTTGGATCCTGGTTGGCATGAACGTGCATGACTTAGTTCTGAGTGGGATGGGTCAGATGCGACGGGCTTGGTGAACAGGGGTTCAAGGATGGCGTAGGCGATCCTCCTTCAGCCCAAGGAAGCCGTTGCGCTCCACGCACCAGTGGATGAGTAGTGATTATGCTGGTCTGGAGACCCTGCTTCCGCACAGGGTTGTGCACGTACGTTCCAGGAGGATGTGATAAACAGGAGACAAAGCAGACAGCTATCAGGCTAATGAGGCCTCAGCTGAGCGTCAGGAAGATAGTATGTAGAGACACCCTGTGTCACATACCCAGAGCAACTCTTCTCCGAGAGCTGTATTTTCTGGCCACACCTTTTTTGGCCAGTGTTCTTGAAAGTGAGGGATTGGGCTCACTTTGACGGCCCCATCTCACGGAGGACCCAAACCCTACCCCACCATATCTTGCATTGCAACATAACTGGGTGGTGGCCTTGAAGATGCCTTATCAAAGGCTCCGGGGTAGACACATAACAGGTGCTGCACTAAGAGGAGGGGGTGTGGTTCATATGGAAAATTGTTGGGTGAGCTCACTGGCCCCGCCGACACGGGGGATGCCGCAGGTGGTAAGAGGAGACCAATATCCCGCCATAGCTCTTAGGAGCAATCATTAAAACGCATGCGGAACAGTGCAGTTAGCTTGTTCCACCATAGAGATTTCTGGGCAACGTACATTTTAATAGTTAGTTGTGGAATAAACTATATGGGAGAGGCTCCCTGAGAAGTAGCCAGGAAATGTACAGATGCTTTCATAGTGGAAATAAATCGAGAGGGCTTGTGGAGGGGGAATCAAGAAAACCCCTGCTCTGAAATCCTGAGCGGGCTTTGTATTCCAGTCAGACGCACGCATGCACTCTTTTAGGAGTAATAACACGCTCCAGGGCACGTGGTCAGAGGGAGCTAGAAACGTTTCTTGGTTTCTGGAAGCCCTCTCTATGGCCTCGTAAAGCATACATAGAACCAGGGCTGGCCTTACCGTGAGGAGAACTGAGGCGGTTGCTTCAGGTGCCAGACTGTGTGTGTGTGGGGGGAGGGGGGGGCACCACTAGGACCCAGAGTGTAGAAAATTGTGTCTGCTGCTGTTAGTTCTCCTTTATTGGGGTAGAGAGCAGAGCAGTCATGAGAGGAGTAGGACAGGAAGGCTGCAGAATTGAGACCTTGCAAAGTTTTGGCCCAAGCGAGGGGGGTGTCATTTGAGCTCCCTGCCTCAGGTGCCAAAATATGGTGGGCCGGCCCTGCATAGGACTCCCTCTCAGTCCACTCCTTGCTCTCTTGCACTTTCCTTCCACAAGCAGCCCTCTTGCAGCATCTACTCCATGCCTCACTGCGATCTATACGCTGCCAGGGGCGGCCCGTGAGCGTAGGCAGACTCGGCAGTCGCCTAGGGCGCCGCCGGTCTGGGGCACCCAATGATGACGTCACAGGGCACCTGAGTGCCCGATGATGACGTCACGATCATTGACGGCTGTGCAGGCGGGAGCGCCGATCGCGCCTTCTGCCTGGGGTGCCAGCTGCCGCAGCCGGCCTCGGGCCACTCCTGTACGCTGCCCACATAGAATGTGAACACGCTAACGTCAAGCTGATCTCTCCTAGGTCTCGGGAAACCAACATGAAGAACTGCAGAATGTGAGGAAGCACATCCATTCCTGTTTCACCAACATCTCCTGCTTCCTGCTCCCTCACCCGGGCTTGAAAGTTGCCACCAACCCAAATTTTGATGGAAAACTAAAAGGTTTGCTGGAAAATGAAAAGCTCGTGTTTGATGTTGAATCTGAGCGTTTCCCTGTTGCAAGTGAACGATTGCTTTGTTTATACACATTGTCAGACTGCTCTGTTCTCTCCTGAATATCTCCTTCCAAATATTTTCAGTAAAATACATGTAGATAGCAGGGCTGAACGTAACATCTAACACTGACAAACTAGCTATTCATGCCTGTGCATGTTGCTGATTTTAGCCATACAAGGGGACGTATTAGCAGCTGCTAACAAATAATAAAGGGATAAAGTTTTAGGCAGGTGTCTGAGAACAAAGTGTTACCAGCGAGTGACTGAAGTTTGCATTTTTAGAGGCACCATTTTGCACCTATAATGAATTGGTACTTTTTTTGGTCTGCTAATTTGATTCAGACACAAAGTTGTGGAGGCAGCTGATTGTGCTGTGAAAAATGGAAGCCTGGTTTGACAAGTGGGTCCTTAAAATCGAGAGACCTTGGGTGTAAAAAGCTTTCCAAAGCAATATTTAGTTTTGAGTCAGCAGATTAATGGTTTCCCTGGCAGGAAATCTTAGGGTAGCTCAGAGGC
Source organism: Pelodiscus sinensis (assembly GCF_052426305.1). Taxonomy (NCBI): domain Eukaryota; kingdom Metazoa; phylum Chordata; order Testudines; family Trionychidae; genus Pelodiscus; species Pelodiscus sinensis. The sequence goes on from NC_143056.1 coordinate 6,265,287, forward strand.
TGCATTTCTGCTCCACTGGATTCGTGGGCTGTGGATTTTTCAGTTAACTTTATTTGTGGTTGTGTCGCATTTTCTCTGCTTAGTCATAGAACCCATAGTTCCGTGCTTCCTCATGTCTCTTAGCAGGAAGGAAGACGTCCTTTTAACATCAGACTAAACAATCAGACAAAAGAACTTGCTTTTTGTCGTGCGCTCCATTGCCTGCTGCGGGAGGGGGGGGGGACCGACCATACATCAGTGTTGTCTTCAAGTCATCATTGTCAAGTCCAAGTTGAGTCTCAAGTCACTACAGTTCAAGTCTCAAGTCAAGTCTCGTGTCCCTAAAGTCACTTTCAAGTCAAGTCCCAAGTTGAGTCTCAAGTCTTAATTTAAAAAATGTCAAGTCACTTTTGTACAAGCCATCAATATCGGCATTTTCAAACAATTTTTTCACTGAGTCGATTTAACAAAATTAGCAAGTCTCAAGTTGAGTCTCAAGTCACAAACAATGAACCCAAGTCAAGTTACCTAGGCGACTTAAGTTGGACTCGAGTTCAAGTCGTGGGACTTGAGTCAACAACTTTGCCATACGTCTTACTCCTCTGACAATATGTACGTGTGAAATAGTACCCAGAGAAAAGAGATGTATGAGTTAGTCATTCTTTAATGGTTACGATCCTCTAGAGATTTCACTCCTTACTTCCAAACATCATTGTACGAGACAACTGGAAGGCTGGTTTTAAAAGATTTGGTTTTGACTGTGTGTGTGTGTGTGTGTGTGTGTGTGTGTGTGAGAGAGAGAGAGAGAGAGAGAGAGAGAGAGAGAGAGAGTCTAAGCCCTGTAGAACCTGGTCTAAACTAAGACTTTATTTCAAAATACGCCCCCTTAGGTTGAATTTGAGCATCCACACTACCGAGCCTGTGATTTCGAATAATGGGCCGCTTAATTCATAATTTGTTCTCCTGCTTTTTATCAGAATTCCAAAATAGTTATTTCTAAATAGCAGTCATGCGGATGCTCCAGTGCCGCAATTTCGAAATAACGACTCCTCAGAGTAATTCGAACTAATTACTCCTCAGTGCTTCCTGGGGCTCTAAGTCTGAGGTAGCGCATCCACATTAACGGAGCCTGCCTCGGACTCATTTTGAGGCTTCCCCATCGTGTGGATACGCTAGTTCGGTTTTTTTTTAATTGGGCGCTAAGTCGAATTTAATCATAGAATCATAGAACTGGAAGGGACCTCACGGCAGGACCAAGCACCGTCTAGACTGTAGATCATCCCTGACAGGTGTCTGTCTTACCAGCTCTTAAATATCTCCAGAGATGGAGATTCCATAACCCCCCTACGCAATTTTTCCCTGTGGGAAGGGGTTAGGAATCTTTTTTGGGTCAGGGGACGCTGACCCACAGAAATCAGTTGGGGGCCGCACAAAAGTGAGAGACAAAACAACAAAAAAGGCCCCCATCTGGGAAAGAGACAGACACTCCCCACACCCTTCTTGCACCAGAGCTGGGGGGGGGGCAGGCTAATAGATTTTATGGGGCCAAAAGTGAGGGGTACAGCGTGTGGGAGGGGGCTGCCGGGAAGCAGACTTTGGATGTGGGGTCTGAGTGGGAGAGCGAGCACAGGAGTGAGCTGGAAGAGGAGTCCCAAGTCTCAGGGGCTGGACCCAGGCAAGCCGGAGGCCACATCCGGCCCCTTAGATTTCCCTGCCCTGCCCTTGCTGCAGCAAGAGTGCGGAGAGGGAGGGAGGGAGGCAGAGAGGAAGGAAGGAAGGAAAGAGGGAAGGAAGGAAGGAAGGAGGGAAGGAAGGAAGGAAGGAAGTTAGGAAGGAAGGAAGGAAGACCTCTCTTCACTCAAAATATTGCAGAGACAGAGTAATCTAGACGTCAGGGTACTGGTCTGTGTACTAAAAATACCACCGCCGCCTCCAATTCTATGTCCCTGTGGCTAAGCCATCAGGGAAATGTATTGTGTGTTCCAGGCCGGAGGGGTACACACAAACCCACAGGGAGGCCGCCCTGCTAAGCCACTAGCCCATTCGGATTTGTTGGGCTAGCACAGTGCATCCATAGCAGGGTGTCTGAGCTGCAGCAGCATGTGTTTAGTGAGTCCATGTTACGGTGTAACGGTGTACGGTGTTTCTGTATTTTGATTGGCAAAGACGATACTTTAGAAAGGTCCGTGATAAAAATTGGCAGTGCAGAGCATGCAGGATTCATAAGGGAATAGTATCGAAATGGCAAATGAATCGCCACGGCCCCCTTTCCGTGAAGAGAAGCCTTCCTACGGATGTCTTGCACGAAAACCTCACTGCTTCACAGTGCAGCAAAGAAACTCACAGGCTGAGTGAGGAGGAGCCAAGCGGCAGCAGTGGGTGTTAACGCAGCTGCCAGGGCCCTGGGTTTCGTAACGGGATGCTCTAATACGCACACAAGAGCTGCCAATCTGCAGGCTCCACGTGTTGCGTGGTCCCGATCGTTTTAAAATGCTGCCTGTTCATAAGAACATAATGTAAGAACATAAGAACATAAGAACGGCCGTACTGGGTCAGACCAAAGGTCCATCTAGCCCAGTAGCTTGTCTGCCGACAGTGGCCAGTGCCAGATGCCCCAGAGAGGGTGGACCGAAGACAATGATCAAGCGATTTGTCTCCTGCCATCCTTCTCCAGCCTCTGATGAACAGAGGCCAGGGACACCATTTCTATCCCCTGGCTAATAGCCTTTTATGGACCTAACCTCCATGAAATTATCTAGCTTCTCCTTAAACTCTGTTATAGTCCTAGCCTTCACAGCCTCCTCTGGCAAGGAGTTCCACAGGTTGACTACAGCTCAGTGTAAGAAACCTCCTCAGTGGAGTGCAGCAAAAAGCAGGGAAGAACAAGTCTTACTCCTGTACGCCTGGAGGCCACACGTTTTCACGTCGGACTGCGGTTTTTTCCAAGCAGGCGTGCCAAAGGAGAGCAAAGCAAGTCACTCACCACGTTTCAGGGCTGGGGCCGGGCCTGGCTAGGGCTTAGCATCAGGAAGGCTGGGAAGTTGGGATAGTAGCCAGTTATAGGAACAGGTCAGCATCAGACCAGCCGTCCATGGCTATGTGAAGCTCCGTTGACTATAACCAATTTCCTGTTTCCTCCTCTGTTTAAGTAGAGGCAGTGAGCCAATCAGGAGCCTTGGAACTCGCCCAATCAGAGCACAGAGGCGGGGCTTATGCCCCAGTTGGGCTTCCTGGCCTTCAGTCCTAGTTGCTGTCTGTGAGTTGCCAGGCTGAGGACTGGCCTGTGATGACTCTCATGGACCCACTTGGTCAAGAGCTGAAGCGCCTGACTCCATGCGATAGGCCTCCAGTACCGATTCTGGAGGCACGACACCCTGCTGGAGCATGCAAAAGCGGCATGGTGTGCGGAGAGGGCTGTGAGTGCAGTTTAGGAGCCTGCTTTGGAAATGCATAGGGTTGCCAGGTGTCCGGTATTTGCGGCCTCTGTCCGGTAAAAAAACACAGAAAATACCAGACTGGTAAAATGTCCAGCATTTTCTGTTTTTCTTGGATGGAAGGCCACATGCTGCGTCTGGCAGGGGTGAGGAGAGTGGGGAATTTAAAGGTGCAGTTACCCTTTTTATTTTGCGTGGTTTTTTTTTTTTTTTGCTCAACAACTTCGGCCCCGATTTATTTTATTTTATTTTTTTTGCTCAACAAATTTGGTCCCTCCCCTTTTTTTTCTTTTTTTGCTCAACCAATTTCCCCCCCCGCCACGTTCGGTATTTTTTGTGAAAGGATCTGGCAACCCTAGAAATGCATCCTGACGGGGTGAATTCTGCGTGAGTCCAGCAGCACTAACGAGGCATTGACCCTTCTGCGTACAGCCCTCGCTGACTCAGACGGCATCTCGCTCGCAGTACGGCTGCAGCCCGCTGCTGGTGTCTCCCGGGTGCCTCTTGGAGCGCCCGTCTGAGCGGAGAGGCCCTGGCCGTGACGCTGGGTTTGTTTACAGAAATAGATGACGAGTTCATCAAGAACTTGAAGGTGCTGATCCCTTGGCTCCTGAGCCCTGAGAACCTCGACATTAAGGAGATCAACGGCAACAACATCACCTGCCGCGGCCTTGTGGAATACTTTAAGGTATTGGCTCCTCCCCCCTGCGAGAGCGCAGCTACTCAGATGGGAAGCGTTCGCCTTTTTTACCGATGAAAGTGAGACATAAAGGGAGTCTGGGAGGCACAGACTGGGGAAAGCGCACGTCTTCCTAAACTGCATTTATATGGCCCCCGTCACCATAGGTTCTAAGTAGCCTCCCCAATGTCTGTGAGGCCGTGCAGTGCTGTTATCCCTGTTGTACAGACGGGGGCGCTGTGGCACAGACAGACTAAGTGACTTGTCCAGGGTAGTACAGGAAGTCTGTGGCGAAGCCACATGACCTGTTTTGGCCGGGACACTCCCCTTTTTGAGCTCTGTCCTGGCCGTCCTGACTTTTTTTGATTAAAAACGGGCATTTGTCCCATTCACTCTTCCTGACGAATAGGCAAAAGCAAATGAACAAATGCCCAGGTTACCCAAAAGCCTGGCTGTGCCCCCTGAGGGGGTGTGGAGGAATGTTTAGGGGCTGGCAGTGATGTGCAGGTCCAGGCAGAAGAGCATGGGGGCAGGGCAGCCCCATCCCCAGGCAGCATGGAGCTTGGGGGTCAACCCCAGTCCTAGCCAGAGGTGGCACAGAGCTCGGGGTGAGGGCTAGGGGGGTCAGTTCCATCCATGAGTGGCCTGGAGCACCAGCCTGGGCAGTGGGCGGGGGGGAGGGCAAGGGGGGGCGGGGGGGAGGCACAGAGCTCGGGGTGAGGGCTAGGGGGGGGTCAGTTCCATCCATGGGTGGCCTGGAGCGCCAGCCTGGGCAGTGGGCGGGCGGGGGGGGGGAGGCACAGAGCTCGGGGTGAGGGCTAGGGGGGGGTCAGTTCCATCCATGGGTGGCCTGGAGCGCCAGCCTGGGCAGTGGGTGGGGGGGAGGGTGCCTCTGGTGAGCCACGCAGGCAGGCGGAGCGGAAATGTGGCCAGCTGGTCCGTGCTGCTCAGTGCAAAATGGGTCACTGCCTGCAGGGAGCTGGCTAGTGAAGGCCCACGGGTGCCGTTTAAAAATCGCCTTGCTGGTGCGTGCGTGAGGGGGAGGTGGGTTGCGCGCGCGTCGCTCCCTGTGACACGGTGTTCGTGTTGTCTCCTAGGCCTATATAAAGATTTACCAAGGAGAAGAGCTGCCGCACCCCAAATCAATGCTGCAGGTATTTACGCGCTTGGCTGGCGAGCGCGTGTCTCTGGGGCTTTGCACGGATGGCCAGCGAGGCGGTCCTTTGAGCGGCGAGGCGGCTGGCGAGCGCGTGTCTCTGGGGCTTTGCACGGACGGCCAGCGAGGCGGTCCTTTGAGCGGCGAGGCGGCTGGGGGCGCGTGTCTCCGGGGCTTCGCACGGATGGCCAGCGAGGCGGTCCTTTGAGTGGCGAGGCGGCTGGCGAGCGCGTGTCTCCGGGGCTTCGCATGGACGGCCAGCGAGGCGGTCCTTTGAGCGGCGAGGCGGCTGGGGGGCGCGTGTCTCCGGGGCTTCGCACGGACGGCCAGCGAGGCGGTCCTTTGAGCGGCGAGGCGGCTGGGGGGGGCGGGGCAGCTGTTCGGTGACGCTCGCACGTGCTAGTCCAAGAAATGCCTTCTGGGAAATCTTTTGCAGGAACGGGGTGGTAGTGCGGGGGGGGGGGGGGGGAGGGTAAAATTTGCAAAAGCACCCAAGTGGCTTAGGACCCTGATTCCCATTTTCAGAAGTGACTTGGGCACGCCGTCGCGTTTTTCTGGGGCAGCCGCCGTGGCTGTTTGCAAATGGCCCGTGTTTTCCAACGTTTTCTTCACGTTTCCCAGCGTTGCAGCGGGCGGGGTTTTCACTGCCTCTGGCTTGGAGCCGTGCCCGAACGGGCTTCCTATGTGCTGCTAGCTACGCTTCAGGGGGCATCTATAAATCCCACTCTGGCGGGGCAGGAGTTAAAGGGGCACAGAGGAACATTCAGGGGGCAAGACTGGGGCACCACCGAGCTCTGCTCCTGGCCCGGCTCCGCCACAGCAGCTGGTCTCGCATCCGGGGCCCTGGCTGCTGTCCGAGAACATAACAACGGCCAGACTGAGTCAGACCAAATGTCCATCTAGCCCAGGCCTGGGCTAAATACGGCCCGGGGGATCCGGCCCACCGAGCCACCGGAGCCGGCCCGCAGATGCCCCTGCCGGGACCCTCAGGCACGTGCCGCTGCCGCGGTGGAAAACCCAGTCCCTGCGTCTCCCTGCTCTGCAGCCAGGGGGAGGCTTCGTGCCAGCTCCCCGCCCCCAGCCCAATCCTCAGCTCCTGTTGGCCAGAAACAGCCAATAAGAACTGACCTCAGCCAATCTCTCCACTCCTATTGGCTGGAAACAGCTGAGAGATTGGCCTGAGAGGCTGGAGCAGCCGGAGTTGAGCGCCTCCTGGAGGGAGCAGCCTGCTGTTTCCAGTGGGCTGAGGCTGCAGCAGGCAGGGAGCCCAGTGGCTTGGGGGTGCTGCAGGGCTGCTGGCCAAGAGACACATAGATAAGTGCCTCCCAGCCAGAGCCTGCCTCTGGCACCCCAACCCCTCCTGGACCCCAACTCCCTCCTCCAGATCACCATCCAAACCTCTGCACCCCCTCCCCCAGGTGACACCACCCTCCCAGACCCTGCACCCCCCCCTACGCCCTCCCCCAGGCCAGAATCCTCTCCTGCTCCCACACCCCCTCCCTGACCTACACCCCAATCCCCTGACCCAGGTCACAACCCCTTCCTCCACCCAAACTCCCTCAGACCCCAAACCCTCTCCTGCACCCCAGTCCCTTACCCTGTGCACCCTTCTGCATCCAACCTAGACCCCGCATCGCCTCCACAAAAAAGTGCAGCCCTTGACCACTTACCAAAACCTTGGAGTGGCCCCTCACCAAAAATGATTGCCCACCCCTGCCTTAGCCAGTAGGAAATAACTGTTCACTCATAGCTAATGCACAGTAAAATGCCAATGGATTGCCAGTAAAATGGCTCTCTATTGTTCTGTCTTATTTTCTTTGCTTTCCCCTTCGAAAAGATGCAAATAAACACCAGGCTAAGACTGAAAATACCAGGGTAAATGTCTTGAAGTGATCCATCACCGTAGTATTCCACGCGGATCCACAGCTGTTCAGAGCTGAGAGCGCTCCCCACACTCCGCTCCCTCCCCCAGCTGTTGCCCCAACCTCGGCCCCCTCACCCCCTGTCCATGTTACCCCCTGGAGCCGGGAAGGGGGGTGTAGACAGGGGCAATGGAGCATTCAAGGTAAAAAGTTTAGAACCCACTGTGGGTTGGGGTCTCCCTCTTTCCAGTTCTCTGATGGCAATCAAGATCCACTGAGCTGCTTTGTTAGTGGATTTTCAAAGGCTAGAAGCAGGGCTCTATTGGCAGAGGGCTCTTGGCTCTCAATTTGCTTTCAGAGCTTGTCTGTTTCCCCTGAGGGTCTGGTGTAGGGCGCATCGGTTCACTCTGCCTTCTGCAGGAAAAGGCAGACGTGGCTGTAGCAGGGAACACAGGGAGGACGGAAGGGCTGGTGCCGAGGTCCATGTAATTCCTACTAAAGCACCATCGAGCTGTTTAGTATTTTTCAGTTTTGGACACAAGCCATTCACCTGCCCCTGTGCACAGGCGAGGAAGGCACACGCACCCCCCCCCCCCATGCAGGTGGATGGATATCGGGGTGCAATTCACACACCCTGATTCTCTCCCGCTTGCCACCCTGTCTGGTTGATCTGAAACTTGCATTGTGTTTTGCACCCCGCTTACAGGCCACAGCGGAGGCTAACAACTTAGCAGCCGTCGCCACAGCCAAGGACACCTACAATAAGAGGATGGAAGAGGTAAGGTAACGGCTCATCACGGGCATCAGGCGTTTTCTCTGATGTAATAACACCGCATGTGATCCTGCCTTCACAGGGCAGTTTGGGAAGCAGTGTCGGGGAGCGATTTAACTCTGTGTTGGGGAGCGATTTAACTCTGTGTCGGGGAGCGATTTACCTCCATGTTGGGGAGCGATTTACCTCTGGGTCAGGGAGCGATTTACCTCCATGTCGGGGAGCGATTTACCTCTGGGTCAGGGAGCGATTTACCTCTGGGTCAGGGAGCGATTTACCTCCGTGTCGGGGAGCGATTTACCTCTGGGTCAGGGAGCGATTTACCTCCATGTCGGGGAGCGATTTACCTCTGTGTCAGGGAGCGATTTACCTCCATGTCGGGGAGCGATTTACCTCTGTGTCAGGGAGCGATTTACCTCCATGTCGGGGAGCGATTTACCTCTGGGTCAGGGAGCGATTTACCTCCGGGTCAGGGAGCGATTTACCTCCGTGTCGGGGAGCGATTTACCGATCCAAACGTCTCAGTCGGCTTGGCAGACGTTTTAGCGTTCCGTCTCTCCGCCAGCTCACGTGCTAAGTGAAGTGCCCCAGACATACATCCAGGGCTCGCTGCTTCTACTCCTGGGTGGGGAAAAAGGAGCAGCTTCCGCAAGTTACGTGAGACGGCGGCTGTCCCCATAGAAGCCAGGGTGGATCTGAGATCTCTGAGCTACGCTGACGAGAAGTCTCTATAAAAGCTGGGTGTGTTATTAATTGTTGTTAATCACCCCAAAGTAGGACAGTCTGATTGTAATGGTCACTGGCCTTCTGAGCAAGCCCATGACCCTGCTGCCTTCCCTTAGCCCTCGGAACAGCATTCTGTGCCCCTCTCTCCCCGAACGTGCACAACAATCTTGAGCAGCTGTACGTGAATTAAAATCAACCCCCCCTTAAACTAGTAAAACAGGAGGAGCTGCTTTTTCCTATGTAAGTTGCTTGCTTGGGGGAGCTAAGAGATTGGAGGCCAGGCGAAATGCAGAAGGGGTGGGTTGAGATCCTGGGTTGAGATCCCAAAGTAAGAGGCTGTCAGACAACACTCTGAAAATAAAACTCTAACTTAAATATCTGTATACCAGGGCAAGAGGTTTAAAAGCCAAAATACATGCACTAGAACGGCTGGCAATGGAAGGGGATGTGAGTCAGGTGTCTGTTGTTGGACTGTTGTCGTCTTGAGTTTGCAGAGAGCCTGAACCAATAGCTTTGAAAGGGGTAAATTGCTTTACTAGTCATCTCTAAAGGAGAAAAACTGATATGCTAGTGGAAAAATCTGGCTATCCTGTGCTCCCCAGTGCTGGATTATGGTAGGCCTGGCCCACCGTGACAACAGAGGGCTGTGTCGGAGCCCCACACCAGCAAAACTGTGAATTATAGAATCACAGAATGCGAGAACTGGAAGGGACCTTGGCAGGTCATCAAGGCCAGTTCCCTACCCTCATGGCAGGACCAAGCACCATCTAGAGCATCCCTGATAGATGTCTATCTAAGCTGCTCTTAAATATCTCCAGGGATGGAGATTCCACAACCTCCCTGGGCAATTTATTCCCGTGTTTAACCACCCTGACAGTGAGGAAGTTTTCCCTAAAACGTAAACTTCCCCTGCTCCTCCTGTGAAGGAGGACTCGCAGCAGCAAGAACCCTTCCCGTTCCCCACCCGTTAAGTCTTCTGCTGGACCGATGTCGGGGGGTATCTCAGAATAGTGGGTTTCAGAGTTCATAGAATCCCAGGGCTGGAAGAGACCTCAGGAGCCATGGAGTCCAGCCCCCTGCCCAAAGCAGGACCAACCCAACTCACTCATCCCAGCCAGGGCTTTGTCAAGATGGGACTTAAAAACCTCTAGTTAAACCTCTAACGTTACCTCCCTCTCAGAGCCCTGGGTTCAGGCTGCCTGCAGACTCAGGAAGTCTTGACTGTATCCGTTAAACTCTGGGATTATTTCAAGATTTTTAGTATCCCCATGAGGGCTAGACGCATAGATTTCTTACCCAAAGAAGGTTTAGAATCCAGTGTTACCACGTGCTACTAGGCGTTTGCTTCCTCTTGCCAGTAATGCCTATGCTTTAATTTGGCCCTTGTTAATCCCTTAATCCTCAAGCAACCCCCAAACCTTCCCAGGTGCCAAGAACCCAACCTGCCTCCATGCAGCTGCCAAGCCTCCAGCCTCCCCTCCATCCTTCCAGGAGGCCTGGCTACGTTTTTCAGTACGAAAAATTGCAGCACATTGAAAATGGGGAAGTTAAGGAGACTGCTACCATGGGCTTCCACGTTCTGAATGTGAGAGATGCTTCTGCAGAATTTCTAGCAGCGCCCTAGAGTGCCACAGATTCTGGGCAGGTCAGGTTAGGTCCAAATTGCTGCATAATAGTATCCAGGACCTTGCCATGTAGTTAACAATTGCTGGCCAAATAAAATCAGAGAGCCTGTAAAATCTCCTGTTCTCTGCTATCCAGTTTCTTGGCCTGTTCAGTCACCAACAATGTGCCTTCATATTTTCCATCCATGTGTGGAATAATTTTGTGTGCACTGAGGCACACGTGAATGTGCACCACCCATAGAAACAAAACCTAGCTGTGCGTGTGCCGATAATCATCTGGGGAGCACTGGAATTTTCTCCTGGGTGGCTACACAAGCGCAGCTTACGGGGAACACTGGTCGCCAGTCCAGCTTCATGTGCATCTTTTAAGAGCGTCTCAAAAGATGAGCTGAAGAGCTTGTACCTGCCAAGCTCTGCATGCCAAGGTTCACTGCTCCCACCAGGAGCAAAGCGAGGAGCTAGATTCCGCTAGGTGCGAGTGACATCGCACAGCATGTGTGGCTGGGGAACCGGCAGCCTGAGCCCCAGACCAGCCAGGTAAGTGCAGGAGGAGCTGGCTTCCAAAGAGTTTGGGGCCAACCCTTGCAAAGGGGTGTAGCGTGATGAAGCGCTAGGATTGATTAGGGGGTAGCACCAGCGTAGGGGGCTACCGTCACTGTGATGGAGCACCAATCCATTGGGACTAACTGAACTGTGGTCTCTGACTAGGTGTGTGGGGGTGACAAGCCGTTTCTCGCACCCACTGACCTTCAGAACAAACACCTGGCGCTCAAGGAGGAATCCGTGAGGCTGTTCCGAAGCGTTAAGAAGATGGGTGGGGAGGAGTTCAGTCGCCGCTACCTGCAGCAGCTGGAGAACGAAATAGACGAGCTCTATGTACAGTACATTAAGCACAATGACAGCAAGAACATATTCCACGCTGCCCGCACCCCTGCCACACTCTTTGTGGTCATCTTCATCACGTACGTGCTGGCCGGAGTGACCGGCTTCATTGGCTTGGACATCATCGCCAGCCTGTGCAACATGATCATGGGGCTGACGCTTATCACGCTGTGCACCTGGGCATATATCAGATACTCTGGGGAATACAGAGAACTGGGAGCAGTAATAGACCAAGTGGCGGCAGCTTTGTGGGACCAGGTAAGATCGTTAGCGTGTGATTAAAACAGCCATTCGTTGGCTTGGGACGCCCGTCTCCTTTTGAAATAGCCTTCTGAGCTCCGTCGGGCCCCAGTCCTGAGTCACCAGGGTTAGCGCCTGTTAGGCCACCACTGTTCTATTTACCTGCACCTCCGCAGGTACAGGCGAGCGCAGCTCCTGTTGGCCGGGAACGGTGATCCGTGGTCGAGGGGAGCTGTGTTCCCCTGTACCTGTGGAGTTGCAGGTAGATACAGCGGGGTGGGGCTAGCCCTGGCAGACTGGATCTGGCCTGTGGGCTAGTATTTTCCCACCCTGGCCTTAGATAATGGCCTATCCCTTAGCTTCCAGCGCCACTTAAACACCCCATTTTAACCCATTGCAGACAGTTTCTTTAGACCTTCCGTACACTGGTTGCACTTGCCCTAGATGGTGGGGAAGGCGCGGACAGGAGACTTCTTTTCCGTCTAGTTTAGTGCGACGCGTGGAAGGGTGAGAAGAAGTCTGGCGCCTGCTGTGTGGGCCCTGAGCAGAGCCCTCCCGTGAGTAGAGTGAGCTGGAGGGACCTGGGATGCCCGAGCTTGTACTAATGTGCGCCAGCACGAGCCCTTGCACCCACAAACACCACCTCCTTGTGCATCCTGCACAGTGTAAATCCTGGGAACCTGGCTGTGAAGTGCAGGCTGGCAGGAGACAGAGACGGGGGAGCGCAAAGGAACAATGAGACGCTGCCGGGCAGCATGTTAGACGGTGGCCATGCAGGTTTGCAACAATCCTTTGTCCCTTTGCCTTCGACGGGACGATTTCTGTGGGTGACGCACGTGCGTGAATATTAGCTCCGGCAGGAGCTGCCCCAGCGATAACTTTTCAAAAGCAGGGGGGCCTTTTGCTCTCCCAGGGACCAGGGCTGGCATTAGCTCCCTCATTTCTATCCCGTGTGCAATAGACTTTTTATTTTATTAGGGCTCGGAGTCGAACCCAAACGAGCTTTCGATTCATAGGCTCGCCTTAGATGAGCTGCAGTGTCAGGAAATAATTTCCGCTCTGTCCAGCAACCTGACCCCCGTGTAAATCTTTGAAAGCCCCAGCTTTGGTGGGGGACAAACCTTTTACACTTCCGAAGTGATGCGGGGCAGCTCTTCTGGCCGAGATGATGAGAGCCCCACGACGTTGTTGCGCCATAGCACATGGATGCAGTTGTAACCCACACACCTAAGGTATGTCTAGACTACAGGGTTTTGTCGACAGAAGTTTTGTCGACAGATACTGTCGACAAAGCTTCTGTCGACAAAGAGCGTCTAGACTACATCCAGTTCTGTCGACAAAGTGTCTAGACTACATCCAGTTCTGTCGACAAAGTAAACCGCTTTGTCGACATAATAGTGTGGACGCAAAGGACAGTGTAGATGCAATAACGCCTTCTGGCGACAGAACTCTGTCGATAAAAGACGTTATTCCTCATAGAATGAGGTTTACATACGTTGACAAAACTGCTGAGTTTTGTTGACATTATGTCGACATAACTCAAATGCAGTGTGGACACAGGTATAGTTTTGTCGACAAAAGTCCACTATTGTCGACAAAACCCTGTAGTCTAGACATACCCCTAGTGTGGTTACTGAGCAATGCAAGTGGTACCTAGACCACAGCAACAGTTAAGATCAAGAGACCTCTACAGCACGGGCTGGGAGCCAGCTGGCTTTTAGCTCAGAGGGTAGAGGCTCCTATAGTGAGGTCCCAGGTTCAAATCCATCTTGGTTGTGGTTACACAGTCACAAGAGGGGTCTATGGTGGGCAGGTTTCCATGTACATAAGGGGCTTAATCTTGCAAGGCAGAGTTGGGATTAAACATTGTATTTGGCCACCTGCCCACAGACAGTGGTGGGAGTTTTACCGTTCAACAGGACTAGGCCATGCTGACATAATTCAAGGGATGTGGGTCACTTGAAATCTAGTCAGTTTATGGGAAGGAAAAGAAGCAAAAAGTTGCTGTCTGCGCCCAGGGTGCGGTTCTACAGCTGTTTGCCTAGTTCACAAACCCACCACCCTCTTCTCTGCGCCGTTGTGCAAGTCCCACCCAAACAGCAGGCGCACGGACTGGCCGTCCCGGGAAGAGTGACAGGGATGACACAAGGTGCTGGCAGACACACGGCCGAACCAGAGAAACCGCCTCTTTCCTGTAACTCGCAGCGCTAGCCCCCTCGCTAGGGAACGAACTGGCCAAGTACGTGTTTGTAACCGATGCTTCTGCATGACAGGTGGCAGTCCCCGCCCCCCGCCCTGAGGTAGGTTAACCAAGCGATGGGCACAGCACATGAGTGTGTTCAACCCTTTTAAAAATCCACCCGTCTTCCTCCCTTTATGAAACAAGCCACTGCCGTCTTTCTTGGGGCCCGGTGTCCCTCTATGAGCCCATCCCGGTTGCTGTCTTCTGTACTTCGGAGGCAAAGCCGCCCGGCCGTGAGTCACTGACGGTTCTGCTAGAGGGGCAGATACTAGGGATGTCAGCGACTAATCGACTAGTCGATAAGCAAAAGCTTATTGGATAGTCAACATATTAGTCGACTAGTCGCTTCCCCCCTTGCTGCCTCTATCACAAAGAGGCAGCAAGGGGGGGGGGAAGAAGGGGGAGCCGGCTTAAAAGGCAGTTCCCCCCAGCTCCATGGGTGGGGGCAGGGGCGCAGCGGTGGCACTTCCTCTTTGAAATGTACAAGAGCCCCCGCTGGGGGTCTCGTCCATTTCGAAGGCGGAACGCGCTAGTCTTTATCGACTAATCGAATAGTCGATGGAAATCATGTCGACTCGTCAATGAATCAATATTTAACATCCCTAGCAGATAGAGCTGCTGCTGGCTCTGGAATTAACCCCCCACCACCCCAAGTCTGCCAGTAGTTTTAGTTTTTACAGCACACTTACCCAAGTACCAGTATTGCCAAGAATTAGTCTCCTCGCCTCCAACGACGAACGGGGGTTGCCACTGGAAGGTCTAATTGCACTTTAATTAGGAGAAGCAGGGCAGCCGTACTGATTCATTTTAACTACCCTGCCGGCCACTTGAATTGAGCCAGGGCTACTGCCGGCCCCACTTCCGGGGAAGTTTCGCTGCAGGCTCTGCCGCCAGCTCCCGGGGAGCCAGTGTGTAACCTGTGGTGGGGGGAGGCCAATCCAGCCTGCCCCGGATAGAGGCTGCTCCAGCTCCTACTGGGTAACCCGTTAACCTTTTACCTCCCGAGTTCAAATTGGAACCCGGGTCTTTAATCAACGTAGGGAGCCCCACCCCTCCCATAACCAGCTGGCCCGCCAGCGCTGCGTTTGGGGCCTGGGTGGAGCCGACCCCTTGTGGAATAGGTCTCATGGCTGTAGCGCATGAAGCTAAGGGAGCGCGATCCAAAGGCGGGACTGCATGGAAGGCCGGGATTAATGGAGAAGGGCCATGGAGGGAGTTCTTAGCCATGAGAAAACCGTCTAAGGCAAGCTACCGTAGCAGCCAGGGGCGGTGTGAGCACAGCTGCATGCTGTCACATTCCCTAGGAGGTGCGTTCTACACAGAGATGCTGTTTTTTCCCTTTTCCAACTGCCTATCCTCCAGGGAAGCACGAATGAGGTAAGTGACTGGCCTTGACCCCAGCCTGCACTGGTCGCATGCTGTGCTGCTTTGCTCTGTCTGCAAAACCGAGATTGCTCACACGTACAGGGAGCACAGGTCACGGCTCTTCACGAGGCATGCCTAGCAACGCTACAGCCTCGCTCAGCCCCGCTGGGCTCTGCAAACAGACTCCCCCCCGTTGGTCTCCAATTCCCAGTTAGATTGGGTGCCCGGCTCCTTTCAGCACGTTTGAAATTCTCACCCGCTGCTTGGCCTTGCCAGAGAGTTCACCAGCCAAGTCACTGTGGAACACAGCATACAAGTAACAGAGATCAAGACAAGCAAATCTGCATGACCAGGGTCCCTCCAAGCATAGCAATAGAGGGTCCAGATCGTGCAATCAGATTCACGGGCCCGTGGAGCCTCTTGCATAGACACGAGTCTGTGCCTATAGCTCCAATCCCAGAGTCAGGGCCAAAAGCATGAGGAAGACCTGAGCTACATAGGAGAAGAAATGCAGGACAATAGAGGAGGGGAAGTTATTAGTGGACATGGGACAGGAATTGCATATTTTTGCAAGGCAGGAGTTTTGATGTTTTTAAAGTCTGGGTTAAGTTCGGTGGAAGAGATTGCTGATGCTGACATGGGTATGAATTCATTTACAAGTTTGACACTAACAACTTGGGCTTGAATAAAGATATTAACTGGTTAACGCACTACAAAGGCAATTTCCCCCACCTTTGATATTCGCATTTCCACATCAAAAGTTATGAATGGGACACATCAGTCTGACTCAATTAGCACCATTAAAACTGGTTCTACAGCTGACAGATAACTGCTTTTGCTGTTGTATATACTCTGGATTTTGTAATTTCCAGTCCAACTCAGCTGATGATGTTTTACCCAGGAATGCTCATGATATAATATATTTGTTAGTCTCTAAGGTGCCACAGGATTGCTCATTGTTTTTAAAGTTACAGACTTCACCTGGCTACGCTCTGATGCTTATGCAAGACATTTTTATTTTCCAGCAGCCAAATCTTGCAAAACACCCACTGAAACTAAGGGCAGGATCATGCTACATTTTCAAAACGTGCCCATTACAACAGTTGCTGAGACACCAACTTGTTAAAACAAGAAAATAACAATTTCAAATGCTATTTACAGCTCCCCCACCTCTAGGGCAAAATCTGCATTTTGAAAGGAGTACATCAACATACACCAGGGCGCTTTTGGAGCATGGAGTGTTTGCATGCAGCAAGCTAGCATGAGACAGATTTACCCCTCAGCTTGCCACTTGCTGTTTGTATAGACACGCCTGTTGGCCTATCTGTACACCGGATAAGCTGTTGAGCTGTTGTACGAGGCGGTTCTATATGGAACAGATCCTAGGGTTAGACACAGTACATTTACATCAGCGCCTCAAAAGGCTGCACAAGAAGTTGTATCTTTCTATTGCTCAGCTGTATCAAGCCTTTGGTTTTTGGAACACATCCGTTATACAATCGGCTGCAAATACCCCGAGATGCCTGTAATGGTGGAATGTTAAGGACTAGATTGTTACAAATTGCTACTGATTTGTAAGGAGAACTTCCCATTGAATTGGCTAGGAAGTGCTGCTCAAAAACCAGATCCTTACATTATTGGCTTAATGTTCCATCAACCCCCCAACAGAGCCACCTTTTAAAATTGCACAGTCGAAGGCTTTATAACTCCATTTCCACCTGGCCACCAGAAAATTTCTGCTCAGATATCGTTAAGCATCTGAATTCGGAGCCTTTAAATTGAATTTTTCCCCCTACATGCATGTTTCTGCTCAGAAATCTGGGCCAGGGACGATCATTCCCAAAGACAGCTCATGCTCTTATTAATGCAAGGTGCTTGCAGAAGTCCCATGACTTGTCTCTGCCCTGTAAAATTGAGTCTTGAAAAAGGATTATTGGGGTGACAGGAAACCTCGAGCCCCCATAAGCATTAAGTGATCCTCTTAAATGTTTTAGTAGGGTGGGGATTTGGGGCATAATCTCCTTCCCCATCCAGCATTATGCGCATGGGCAACATGCTGGTCTTATGTACAGGATGCCTGTAACTCAGATCAATATACAGGCTACATCGAGACTGGCATGATTTTCTGCAAATGCTTTTAACGGAAAAGTTTTCCGTTAAAAGCATTTTCGGAAAAGCGCGTCTAGATTGGCACGGACGCTTTTCTGCAAAAGCACTTTTTGCGGAAAACCGTCTGAGCCAATCTAGACGCGCTTTTGTGCAAAAAAGCCCCAATCGCCATTTTAGCCATCGAGGCTTTTTTGCACAAAACAGTACTGTGCTGTCTACACTGGCCCTCTTGCGCAAATGATTTGCGCAAGAGGGCTTTTGCCCAGACAGGAGCGGCATAGTATTTCTGCAAGAAGCACTGATTTCTTACATGAACTCGTCAGTGTTCTTGCGGAAATTCAAGCGGCCAGTGTAGACAGCTGGCAAGTTTTTCCGCAAAAGCAGCTGATTTTGTGGAAAAACTTGCCAGTCTAGACACAGCCACAGAGCTTTGGGGAAGTATCATCTCTTCATTAAAACTAGCTTCTGATGACAGTTTCTTCTCAATCATGATCGGTGCTCTGCAGAAGCCTAAGAAAGATTTATTTGATCGACTAGATAGTTTTGTTTGTAAGCATTTGGGTCATCTCCTCCAAAGACAACAGCAAAACCCTCCCTCCACTGGTATGCTAAAGGATGCCGAAGGCTGAACTATGCCATTGTTTAAAGAAGCGATGGCTAGAAAAACTGCATGTACATTTGATGATCACGATCTAGTGCATGGCATGTTTTACAACCAGCTAGATTATCGTCACAAAAATGCATGGATCTATTGAATGTGAAAATGTGCATCAAACATGAAACGTATGTAGGATACCACCTTTATTAGACAAACCTATGATGTAACTCTTCCTCCCCCCCCTCCCCCCCATAGCCCTAGGTTCAATTCTTCCATACAATTAAAAGAATAGCTGGTAGGTGAACAGCTCTGTATCAGTTGTTGCTTAGGACATTTGCTGGAACCAGCATCTACATGAAGCTGTAGCTCTGCTGAATGGGAAGGACTTGTCCTCTTGCACATCGTATCAAATCAGCGTAAGACCTATGAAACTCATGGGCCAGGTGTCATCTGGCGCTCCCCCTAAGAAGGAAAGGCGCATGCAAAAGTGCGCAGTCATTGGCTAGTCCCTCCATGCAAATTGAACAGATACTTTAACTCAACCAAGAGACTTATCCTTTCGGACCTTAATGTCCTTGGGTCCATTTCTTCAGAGGAGCCAACAGTAGATCAGCCTTGTGAGTTTTACTGGACTACAGGGTGAACCTCTCTAGTCCAGCACGCCAGTCAGGCAAGAGCCATGGGCTGGCATGATTTTAGTTTGCAAGATGGCCACTTATCATGGGTGTGGCCAAGTGTTCCACGGTCCCATCAAGTTTGTTTACAGCCGCCAGGCCTGACTCTCAGTGCTCTGTGCTGTTGTTTAGCTCTGCTTTACCCCAAAATGTCTTCGCAGAGCCCAGTGAGCAGTGAGCGTGTGGGTAATGTTGCTAGACCAGTGGGTCCCAACGTTTTTTATACTTTTAGCAAACTGGCAACACTTTATTTGCATATTCATTATGCAAACGACTATAGAAATAAAATGTTGCCTGTCTGCTTAGCCCCAACACAGCCCCTAGCTCCCCAGTGCCTAACACCCTTTGACTCCCCACCCCATGGCCTGTGCCTTTTGACCTTTTAACCTCTGACCCTACAAGCCAACACCTCCTTGCCCTGACTCCCACTCACCCAACAAGCTTTTGCCCTTTGACCCCCACCCCAGCCCCACACTCCCCAGAGTGAGGCTGCCCCCCAAGGAGCGTGGCTGTTACTGCTGCACAGGCAGGGGGCATGGCTGTTGGTGGCACGTGTGCACTCCCTCCTCGTGCTCCCATGGGTAGAGGTGGGAGTGGGGAAGCATGGAGCCAGGTGGCCATCTTACGTGGGTGGGACGGGGGAGGAAGGCACATCCTGCGCTGCCTCCTCCTGCCACCACCTCAGCCCCAGTGCTGCCGGCAGGCAAAATCAGCCAGCATGGCTGCCAGAGCTGAGCCGCCGCCAACAGCTGGTTTCAGCTCCGGCAGCAGTCGCAGACCGGCACCGGTCCATGGACCGACAGTTGGGAACGGCTGTGCTAGACACTACTGACCGCCTGCGGTCTGGCAAATTCTCTGGGTCAGCTCCACTCAGGACTCGAGGGTGCCAGACTAGAGAGGTTCAACCTGGAGGTCCATTAGCTTAGCAGAATAGTCGACCTATGCACCTAGTTCAGCCTGAGTGGAGCATGAAAAGCAGGGGCTAGTTTGTTACATTGATGTCACTAGACACATTTCATAAGTCTCTTTCATTGCCATCGACGCTGTGAGTATTTGGAGAAGGCACGGTGTACATCCTGACCATTTTGAACCTGCTGCTAGAACAGGAATACAACACGCACAACGTGCTCTAAACTCCCTGGGCTAAGCCTGTTTATGTCTCTTCTGTTTTGTAGGCTTTGTACAAACTGTATAGTGCAGCGGCAACCCACAGACATTTGTACCACCACGCGTTCCCTGCGCAGACATCGGAATCAACTGAAGGTTCAGAAAAGAAGACGATGTAAGCCTGATGTTCTCACAGAGGTGCATGAATGAAGCACATACACCGTTGCATCAGTTCAATACTTGCCTAGTTGTATTCATGTACAAGTTTTGAACCTCCAGAAATGGAACAGGGAAAACACGAAGATTTCACTCGTAAGGATGGTTTGATGTGTGTCTATTAATTTTCACAAAACGCTGTTTGATGGGAAGATGTAGGCATGTTTTTCATTTTATTTATATGTACATACTTTATTTTACTGCAAATGTATACACAACTCTTAATTTTTAATATCAAGCATAATTCTTGCCTGGTTTTGACTGATTTAAGAAATCTTGCTTTCCACTTAAAATTTAGTATGCAATATTATGAGATTAATAAAATGATGTGGTAATATGATAAAGTTTTCCAGATGCAAATCCTGTGGTAATATGATAAAGTTTTCCAGATGCAAATCCTAGCATTATTCAAGAGAACCAGCTTCAAATATGATTCCCACATATGCTTGATCAAGTAAATATCACATAACCAAAGATTTGTTAATCAGCATTTTTCCTCATAATCACTATGATCTATACAATTACATCAACACATTAAAAATATATACTAACTTGCTTTGTCAGAAATTGTAAGGCCTCTCCTGCTGCTATGGTATGTTTAATGATGTTGTGAGGAAAGTACTGTATTCTTTTTCTTTTCATAATTTTAATGCACAAAAAGGTGACTTTGTACATGAATTTGAGTTTCACTGTTCCTGTGTATATATTTTCATTTAGTGCATAGAAAGTGTGTTGAGTTCAATTTTATTGTCTGAGTATTAAAGTTTCTTTTTGGTTCCTAAGAAGTTGATCAAATAATGGTGAGCAATTAATTCATTCCCTGGTGGGGTTTTTTTAGATCTTAACATGTAGGTTTATTTTCTATCATTTGATGAACACTGTGCTTTTCTTAAGAGGTAAATCCACAAAAGGTAGCGGTTGCTTTTAGAAATGCACAGTGGAATTTGATTATACTGATCATTCAGAGGGCGGTGGATTGGTCAGGACATTTTAAAATAAAAAAGTCACAGAGCAGCCATGGGACACTTAGAAAAGTCCTCACTTTAGAGGCAAATGGCATGCAGAGTTGCGGGTATGAAAATTCAACTATCGACACCTCTTTAAACTACAGTAGACTTGAGTCCGCCCTCAGCAGGCCTTGAATTTCAGCCCTTTGTACTTAGATAGCTAATGCATACTCACCCCTTTTAACTACTGATCAGCCTTATCGGCCTTTAATTCTAACATCGCCTAAGAAATAAATAATAGAGTAACTGGCTCAGGGGAGTGCCGAGTGCAGGAGAAGAAGGGTTGGGGTTGAGAGCGCTCCATTGGACAGCTGTTGCTGCTGCCTGGGAGTGAAGAACAGGCTCTCTTTTTAACCTTCCCCCGGGCTTCCTCCCTCACTGGGTCAGCGACATGTCCAGCTCTCACGTCAATACTTATTAGCCAGGTGGGCAGGGAGGGGGTCCCCAGCCTGTGTGTCAGAGGCTGGGAATGGGTGACAGGGAGGGATCACTGGATGATTCCCTGTTCTGTTCACTCCCTCTGGGGCACCTGGCATTAGCCTTTGAGCAGCTCCCGGTCAGCGGTGCAGCGGGGGGCAAAGGCAGCTCCCTGCCTCTCCTGGCCCTGCAGACCAGGCTGCACCCCAGAAGCAGCCGGTTCCCAGCCAAAGGGAGTGCAGAGCTAGTGCTCAGGGAAGGGGCAGTGCACAGAGCCAAGTGCGCTCTCTGCCTTCCCTGCATATAGGAGCCAGGTCTGCTGCTGGCCGTTTCTGGGGCGCAGCGTAGTCTGCGGTGCCAGGACAGGCAGGGAGCTGCCTTAGCGCCTCACTGCTCACCTGTTCCCCCTGCAGCAAGGAGACCAGTATCCTCTGGTCAAGGGGTTTGCATGGTTATGAGGGTCTCATTATAGAAGCAATTTCCTCTGACCTTAGAAAAAGGCCAAGCATATTTTTGCTGTATTTTGTTCAAATGTTCATCTCAGCAAAGCAAAGACATTCACACTTCCCTTAATGAAAACAAAATAGTGAAATTTATTGAATTGCTGGGATTTACAGGAAATGTGTTTTCTTTTTTGCAACGATATTTATTGCACTAAAAAGGAGCCATAAACGTCATCTCAGGACAATTATGAACCACAGGGTGATATTGGAAGGGGCAGTCGTACAGGTTAAAAACTTCACGTGTGAAGGAAACCTTGTCACAATACAACATGTTTGCAAAAAATGCATCCCTGATTTTCCCCTTGAGATGTATGGCTGGTAAGTCCGAGAATGCTATTGCTTCCAACATGGCTCTAATTGCCTGGTTGTAAACTGCAGCTAGCTCAGCATTTAACCTCACACGGAGCAGCCTGCAGCAGGTTTGCCGTAAGGTGTGTCTACACTTGAAACGCTGCACGAACACAACTGAAGCACAGACGCTTACTACAGCAATGCAAGGGATTCACCCATCAGTGCAGATAATCCACCTTCCAGAAGCGCGGTAGCTAGATTGAGGAAAAATGCGTCTGTTGACCTCCAGCTGTTTACACCGAGGGTTTGGTCAGCTTCACTTTGTCTGTCAAGGGTATGAATTTTTTCCACACCTGAGCAATGTAGCTAGGTTGACCTACATCTGAACTGCAGACCTGCCCTTACTCTTCAAGGGACTGTAGCTATCTTGCCCCCATGACAAGCTCTGTGCAGATTTCTGGCAAATTTAAAGTGATACGATGCATATAACACAGAACGTAAGGCAACCTCATGCTTCATCAATGAAGCATTTTGTTTGGATTGAAAAAAAATCTACGCTTCTTCTAGTTAGTAACATGACTGAGTGTTACAGTATCCGTATCAGTGTCCGGTATATTAGAGCGGTAAACATCTTGGCTTAGATGTTGCACCAAAAATAGACTCTCCCCAGAGTCACAAGACAACAAATGTGTTTTGCATCCATGACATTCCTTATAATTGCATCTATCACCATGTAAAAATATATAGGCAGCTTCTTCATAGAGCTGGCTGCTAAAAGGATACCAGAATCATGTCGTGTTCCTCCAGAATGGTAGATAAAAACAACAACAAACATGTTTTTCATTCTATAAACAATATTTTATATATGTAGAAAAAAATTCAAGAGGCTAATTAATGACCAAGGTGCAACATCAACAAAAATAAGCTGCCTTTTAAACCAAAGCACTTCTTCATGGTTTAAAAAAAATCTGTTTTAAAGCTCTTAGTATCCTCCTGAAATTCCATTTTCAAAACCAGCCAGCTTAAAAATGCTTGCCGTGTTGTGCATACCACTGCTGCCTTTGCTTGCGGTGCTCCAGCTCCGTGAGAAGGGCTTGCCGGTACGCTTCGTAGAGTTTAACGATCCGTTCCAGTTCTTTCATGAAGAGCAGCTTCAACATTCCCTGGTATGTATCCAGATCAGCCAGCTGAAAGAGTTCCCACTTCAGAATGTGATCATATCTGTTTGGAGATATAAATATATGAGACGCACATTCACATGCCATTATAAGCAAATACATACGTTAGACACGAAGTATGTCGTTCTGTCATTGCGGAACGACTGACGTTTTTAGTAGTTGACGCTCATAAACCTATTTCGTACAGCCACTCTTCCACAATTAAAATTAGTCTTGTTAACCTTGACCGTAATTTGTTTCTTAAAAGAGGAAGAAATCCCACAAACCTAAACTGAGGAATCAGTCATTCCTTAGCTACATATTAATATAAAAATACCAGATCCTTTTATAAGAACAGTATAAAATGATTTAAAACACTTGCTAGCAAGTGCTGTTAACCAAATGTAAGGCAAGCCAAAGCCCCCTGAGTAAGAGTAGTTTATAGGAGGAGGGAGAAGAAGGGGAAGAACCCTCCCTACTTCACTGTGGACAGCCTAGGAAGTCAACAGAGTAACTTGAAAAAAATAAACAAGTATGTCAATCGATTAACCCACCATTCCTAAACGCGAGCTCCTAGAAGGCAGAATTTCACAGGCTTTGCAAAGTCCCTTCTTCACCCATGGTATTGTTCTGCTCCTGAAGCTGCCTCTTTGCCTGGCCTGGATGACACTGTACTGCTCTTGCAATTCCTAGCTATAGTCGATGCTACACAGACTACGGCCAATGGAGCTCAGCGCGAACCCTTCATTTTACAATGAGACTTCTTAAGAGGGATCTGCTGTGGGAGTATCTTGCCACGTCACACTTCCACGGAATCCAGCAGAGGCGGCAAAATGAAAGTTGCCCAAATTTACCCTTGAAGAAGTAATTCAACGAGGAATCCAGGGATGGACTGGGACAAGAAACCAGGAGTGAGTGTGTGGGGAAGAGGAAGGATCAGAACAGGGATTGGTTGGGGAAGACAAGGGCAGGGGAGGTCAGTCTAGGGGTGGGACAGACAGAAGGACCGGTGGCCACCACTGAATTAGGGTTTTTTATCTGTAGGACCCCAGTCTAATCTGTTTGGGCACGTCTATACAGCAGTGTTATTTCAGAATAACATCATCCGCGTCTATACTACAAGCAGGCATTTCGACAATGTCAAAATAATGTCGAGATGGAGGACTTCTTCCTCCGACTCCTGTAACCCTCATTGCACAAGGAGTAAGGGAAGTCGAAGGAAGAGTGCTCTTCCTTTGACTTCCTGCTGTATAGACGGCACCAAAAGCTGAATTAAGCTATTTCAACTTAAGCTATGCAATTGATGTAGCTGAAGTTGCGTCGCTTATTTCAGCTTTAGCCCTGCTGTGTAGACATGCCCACTGTGAGAACTTGGAAGGTATGTAGTTGGGGATTGCAGGAAGACACCATATTTTCATAGGCAAGGCCATTAGTGTCCTGGAGAAGGATTCTATCCCTGCTTTTGCCACAGAATTCCTATATGATGCTGGTCAAGTCACTTAAACCCAACTTTTCATAGGTGGTCACTTCATTTTGTATTCTCTCTAGTGTAAGTGTGCACCTACTTGCTATAGGTACCAGTAAAATAAAAATGATTAAAAATTAGATGTTGTGTGTGTGTGTGGTGTGTGTGTGTGAGAGTGAGAGAGAGAGAGAAGAGAGAGAGAGAGAGCTCCCCCCGGCACTGACTTCTGCTCCCCCTGCTTCCTACCTCAGATATAGAGGCAGCAAGAGGGGCAGGGGAAATGCGAGTAGTTGACTTGACTACCGGATAAGCCTCGGCTTGTTGGGTAGTCGACTACTCTTTTACATCCCTAGATCAGACTTTTCATTACTTTTAATCTTATCCCATGACTGGGCAGTTACAGCACCAGATCCGTTCCTTTCCAAAACAACGAACCAGGGGAAAAACAGCGTCAGTGCGAACGACGGATTGGGGCACTCACTGTTCGGAAAGCTGTGGGCTTCCAGGTGCACGACAGAACTGTGGTCATTAATCACCAGGCCAGTTATCCACTTCCAGGGCTTTAGGTGCTGGCTGCCAACAAGTGAGCACTATTTTTTGTTTTAAACATAGGCCCCTGGTTACTCCTGAATCAGCGCTAATTATAGATAATCCAATGCTTCCCCTTCCTGTCCCTGGAGAACTGTGCAAAGGAGCAGGATCTTTGATCCATGATTCCCCCTCCCTCCCGCCATTGTTGTCAGACGCTCGTCAATAAACAACATTTAGGGTTAGCACCAGGCTGCTAAATTTGGCTCTCAGCCAGGAACACTTTCTTCCTTAATTGGCAACAGCGAAGGGAACAAGGCTGCATGTCACACACCCAGACAAGCGGCGTCCAAAGGGGTTCTGCGACTTCATGGCCTTGATTTTATTTTTTGAAGCGGGATTGTGGGTTGCTATAATTGTGTGTCTTCTGGCAACCCGTCCGAAAGGAACCCCCCAAATTAGGGCTGCTCATTGTTTCCTGGTGCGGCAGCGCTAAACATCAGCTCCCAAGAGAAGGGTGGGACAGAGGATGAGGGATCTAATGAGAGAGTCGCTGAGCCACCAATCAGAATGAGGATGAAAGTTTACTGGAAGTACTCAGTTTCCCAGATAAGTTGATTACAGGGAGCAATGCAACAACAACGCCTTCTATTCCTGGCTTTCTAAATAATGGGTAAGAGGCTCTTCTCCCTGCAACTGGCAACACTTCCAACATCTACAGAAACAATCTAAACCACAATAATTTACCATCACCGGCTCCCCTGCACATAGACGGGCTGTTGCAACCCTAAAACAATCTAGATGACTGGCCAGTCCAAAAGGAGATTCTAGTTCAGGACTCTCACTTAGCATGGCAGACGTCCTACACCTCTTGGCAACACTTAATTTTAAACAGGGGGAGCTAGCTTCCTGCTCAGTGATCCCTCCCTTATATTGGGCCAAATTAAAAAAATTAGATCCCGCAGTTTATTATTTCATAGAATCATAGAACACTAGAACTGGAAGGGACCTCGAGAGGTCATCGAGTCCAGTCCCCTGCCCTCATGGCAGAACTGAGCACCATCTTGATCACCCCTGACGGGTGTCTGTCTAACCTGCTCTTAAATATCTCCAGGGATGGAGATTCCACAACCTGCCTAGGCAACTTATTCCAGTGTTTCACCATCCTGACAGGTGAAATTTTCCTAATGTCCAACCTACACCTCCCTTGCTGCAATTTAAGCCCATTGCTTCTTGTCCTATCCTCAGAGGCCAAGGAGAACAGTTTTTCTCCCTCTTCCTTTAGACACTTTAATTTGTTACACTATTAATCACCTAAAACAAATGATACAGTGGGTGGCATATGGGATGAAAGTTTTGACCCCAATTTCTCATTCCTATTGCAGTCACATTGAGATTAAGCTATGTTAAAGTACAGTGAATTTTGAGGCACTGGCCAAATGCTGGTCATTTCCTTTCACAATGTTTAATCCTTTTCCCTTCCAGTTTGAAAATAGTATGATCAAGTACTTATTGATGGAGCTATTTCTTTAAATTCTGTATTGTATTATTCTCTTAGGATCTTGAAACAAAGTCTGCAGATTGTCTCCATCTATTTTATCATTTGGCCAACACTGGATTCCCCAAGCCTTAACTGAATTTGAAATTGTTGTGGCAGTACAATTATAATCAGATCTGCTGGTAACTAAAATAGCATAGTGGCTTCTAACAATAGAGTGACACATTTTTCTATTGTGTTTCGTTATTGGCAATGAAGATGTTTGAGCAGGGATGCAGCTGTCAACACTCTCCATGTAAAATTCTTCATTTTGTCGTGAAATGTATGTAGGTTTGTTTCCAAAAAAAGCACAACCTCGCTGTAAGAAATTTCTAAGTAGTTAACAGGCTGGAAAAGACTGAAAGTGATAATATTTCCTAAAGCCAGCATAAGGAATTGCACTGTTCTTGGAATCAAACCCATTAAGACTAAGTCACACACCCTTGGCTCTCTAGCACATTATTCTACATGTTTACATGAACAGTAAGGAGCACTTTGCGCCACTGTTCTCCAGAGACATTCCAGAAATTCATCAGTCCTGTATTCTTGTATGCCATTTCACACACCTTTGTGATTATACTATAGGACTACTGCCTCCTCGGCTTCTGGAGACCCCAGAAACCCAGGAGGCTACAATCATACTCCCATGGAGGAAGTTCCTTAGGGAATGTCTACCCAATCAAAAACCCATAGCTGGCCCATGCCAGTTAACTTAGGTTTGCAAGCCTTGGTCTGCAGGGCTGTTTACACGGCAGTAAAAATTTCCAGGGATAGGTTGGAGCCTGGGTTCTAGGAATCTGAAGGGGGGAGGGGATAGTGTCTTAGAATGTCCATGCTACAGCTGTAATTAAACAGTCCTGCTGCCCGAGCCAGCTGGTGTAGGCCAGTCACAAGTGTCTAGACATAACCTTAGTGGTTAGTTTCATGGGTTTAATTCCATTTGACAGCTAAGGGAAAACAGACTTTTCCCCAGAGAAACCCTGTACAGTGATTCCTCATTTAACACGGTAGATAGGTTTCAGAAAATGATCGTGTTAAGTGAAAACGTGTTATGTGGGGTCAATTTTCCCATTTGAAATAATGGAAAAGGTGGGGGTTGTGTTTCAAGCAGTGGGGAATGGGGAAACCCAGCCGCCGGCCTGCAAGCTGGGTCGGAGGAGAGGGAGTAAGGCATCCGGCAAGAGGGAGTTTCTGGGGAATGGCGCAGCGAACCCTCCGCCACTTTGCAGGGAGGCTGGGGAATCCCCACACAGCCACTGGTGACCGGCCGGCTGGGGAAACCGTGTTATTTCGGGGACTGTCACGTTGTTCAAAAAACATCCCCCCCCACAAAAATCTTGCTATCGCGAAAACGTGTTAAGCGGGCACGTGTTAAGTGAGTAATTACTGTATAGAACATTCCTGATAAATTTACAAATGAAAAAAATTAAAAACCCCGGAGCTCAGAAGAGAGCGAGAGCTGTTCCATTTGGTGAGGAAAGGAGCACACTGGAGCCTTCAGCTACAACTGACCCGCTCACAATAGACAGGTCCTCCATACTTCCTGAATTCCCCATCTTGCTCTGCAGGTAACAGGTCCTATTACTGTGGGTCCAGATTGAGCTCCCAGATAAATTTGGTGTGTCCAAGGAAAGAGAATCCTCACCTCAGGCTCTGGAGGATTGCCCATTGGAGATTTCTGCAGTTCACAAGAGCAGCATAAACTACACTCTCGTGGCACAATGGAGAGCAGCCGCCATAATGGTGAGGATTGTGCCAGACTGGCAATGTTACTCCAGCACTGCATGATACTCTGCATGATGAAACTGGGCCTGCTGCTTGGGCGCCTGTTTTATCCACAGCTGTAGCTCCTTCTGATGCCAATAACTTTCACAGCACTTACCCTCTACTTAAGGCAAAACAACCCTCCCAAGACTGGGTTTAACACCACTCTTGGGAGACACCTAAAAATCAGGAACTGCTTACTGTGAAATAAAGCTCCGCACACCCAGC
The DNA here is from genome assembly GCF_052426305.1 of Pelodiscus sinensis. NCBI lineage: Eukaryota > Metazoa > Chordata > Testudines > Trionychidae > Pelodiscus > Pelodiscus sinensis. Next base: position 6,293,850 of record NC_143056.1, read on the forward strand.
CAAATGGATTATCTTCACAGCACCACTTAGAGGTTCAACATCTGGCTGTCTGCAGCCAGCTGTCAAACACTGCGAGGTTTGGGGAGAGGAATGAAGGGAACATACTCTAACCTGATCTTCTTTTCTGGACTGTTGATGTCCCATTGCTAGTTACATGTCTCAAGCATCATCGTACCTGGTCCCCACAACTCTGGCATATGTTTGCACTTAATTTCAGTTATGCAGAACATATCTGTCCTAACTTCCTACTTTTCATGTTACTGCCAATAACAGTGCCTATGTAATGAAAAAATAATTGACATAATGCAAAAAGGCTATTTTATTTTCTCGTGTTGAAATACAGCTTTTCTGAGTATTGAAATACAGAAGTCTGGTTTTCTGAGAGAGAAGTCAGTCATTTTGGGAGGAATGAAGAAACACTCACTTCACAGGAGCTCTGGCATAGACCTGTAGCCAGTCAGGAATCTCTGCAGTGTGGTACGGATTTGCAGGTACTAGAAGGGGTTGGCGTCTCTCTTGTTGTGGCTGGTAAGTCACTGGTGGAGGTTTATCATAACGAGGAACGCTATATAAAAAAAAACACACATATAGAAATCTGCAATGTATCAATTCAACAATGGCCCAAAGCAGCAAATTAAATATACTGGTATAATTATAATGTTAATTTTAACCAAAATGTTAAAATCTTGAAACTACTGATAAATCCAGCCACACACACAACAACAGGAGTCATGACTGCAGACTGATGATATCACTGATGACATACAGATAGGTTGCATTCAATTTTAAAAGCTCCAACACTTCTTTACTGGAGCAAGGAGACCTTTCTGCAGTCATTTAACACAATAATTGCACCATGGACTTTATTCTAGTCTACATACAAATGTAAACACCACTGCAATTTATCATATTGCACACTCATCTCAAACCATCTTACCTGTTACCCATGGACATTTTACTAAAATGGGTACCGGGGTCTGAATAAAAATGAAAAGCTGGTACAAGCTATTCCAGAAGAACTCCAAGTTTCATCTTTGAAATGTCTCAGAGTTTTTTTTTTCCTTTTCAGATGAAGAAACAGTAGGAAAAATTGTACAGTAGGGACAAGAGTGTTAAGAGTATACTGACAAAAAGTCATTAACATTTATACTGGGTAGATAAAAAGGGCCTTTTATTTTAGAGCAGATCTAGCCCATGTTTAAGATGGCAAAGGCCCTCTTCAGGAATATTATTATAGGCTATTTGTGAGGACAGGCTCCTGGAAAGTAAACCTCCTTTTGACTAACATTTTTCTGCTTTGAAATATTGTCAGGATCAATTCTTTCTAAGATGAAATATGATGCTACCCTGATTCTTGATTAGTTGGTCGCAAAATTCTGTGCCCTGAACTTGCTTGGGAAACTGAAGCCTTTAGGTTATCTCACTTTATAATTAAAACAACTTGGGAGCATACCAAGTAAATTTCCACATATGCAAACATATAATGCATCTCTGATGCGCTTCCACAGAAAAGCCTGATTTTCCCAATGCTAAATTCAATCAGAATATAGTCTACATCAAAATCATTGATAGCCTACCTGGGAGCACAGGGATGTTTGTATTGAGCTCTTTTATTGATGTGATCTACATAATACACTCCAAATTCTGCTGACTCAACTCTTTCCCATCCAGGAGGCAGCCCCTCACGCTCAAATGGATGGCTCCAATGAGTTGTATTAGTGTTATGATCAATGTAGTATTTCCTTCCTCGAATAGTCCAGTCCACTGACCAGCCAGGAGGAAGAGGTAAATCTTCAGAGCTGTGATTTGTTAAGTTTCCTAGTGATGTAGCAGGCACCCTGCCAATGCCTGAAAAACATCAGAGAGTTCAGCAAAGTTGATGATAATGTAGTAAATTTATAACTTTGATATTCACACAGTTTTTCAATAATTAGTGATTCATTTGACCAGTTCTAAGTCAGGTCTCACTGAAAAGAGAAAAAAGCAAAGTAGTATTTTGTTTCCATAACATAACCTTGACTTTTGTTACCAGGTATTCTTGATTTTATTCATAATGCACTAGATGAATGTAACAACAGTTTTATCTGTTTCCTATCTCCGTATTTACATGCACAGGAAATGAAAAGTGTGTTTGGAGCTTAATTTCCAGCTAACCTACCTCCACAAGACTTACTGGCTCCACTTACCTTAGAGAACTGTGTAATACATTTAATGGGGATGAAGTTGCAATCATATTACTATCAGGATGAATTCCTCAGCAGGGCTGGCGGATATGGGATTTTAAATGTAAGCGCACATCTACACTACAATGTATGTTAGTAACACATTAGTTACATCCACACTACATAACTACTAAATACTGCTACTGTATTTTTCTAGTGTAAATGGGACCTTCAAACCCCATTCAGCAGCAGACAAGCCTTCCTACATTACCTATGCAGACAGTCACAGAAACAGGAGGGAGGGAAGAGAGGCAGAAGTTAAAGTAAGACAACGTAATAATGATAATGTGTAGTTATGTAACTGGTATAAAGACAATTTAACAACATTTTAAAACCATTATATACAACTGTAATACTTCTATGCATTATAGAAACTAGTGCAACACATACTAATAAACTCAATAAAAATGTCATTTCTATTTTATCTTTTCCTTCTCGTGATGTAGTGTGGAACCTTAGGGAGGATTTCTTGTCAGTCAAAAGTATAGCTGAAAAGAGTAAACCTCCCGCAGAGGCAGAAACATGGCTGAAAATGTAGAACAGGGGGTCCTACCCAAAATAATCATTAAGTTTCATTCCTTAGATGCTTAAGAACATGAAAACAGCCATATACTGAGTCAGACCTAAGCTCCATATGTCCATCCTGGGTAATAAGCATTGATGGACCCCTTCTCCAGGAATTTATTTTTTTTATAATGGAGATTGCCTATCTCCTAGAACTGGATGGGACCTTGAAAGGTCATCAAGTCCAGTCCCCTGCCTTCACAGCAGGACCAAGTACCATCCCTGACAAATTTTTGCCCCAAAACTCTAAATGGCCTCCGCAAGGACTGAACTCACAACCCTGGGTTTAGCAGGCCAGTGCTCAAACCACTGAGCTATCCTCCCCTAGCTCTTTTTTGAACCCCATTAAAGTCCTGTTCTTCACAACATCCTGTGGTAAGGAGTTCCACAGGTTGACTGTGCACTGAGTGAAGAAATACTTCCTTTTGTTTGTTTTAAACCTGTTGTCTATTAAATTCCCTATTATTACCTCTGCTTGACACTCCGTATGATGTTAGTACAATTTAAACTCTTCTTACCTTCAAATCCCGTCATAAAAATACATTTGACTCGATTTCAGCATTCCCAACTAGCTAGTAAGTTATTAATGCTATATTTTCTGACTGAACAACATAGAAGGGCTTAGCGTTTTTCCTCTCTCAGAAATGAAACAACTGATTCTACCACAGCACCAATGTCTTCACTGATAGGAACGTATCTGTGGAGACCTCTGTAGTAATAAATCCTTCCTGAGCTTTGGCTCTTCAGAAATAAGTGAGACAGACAGACAGACAGACACTACCATTATCAGGGATATTAACGGATAACCAGTTACGTGGTAAACATAACCCGTACTGGGTGATGCTTACCAGGTAACGGTTAACTGGTGGGGACTGGAGCAGTTCCTTACTCACCACAGGCAGCCCTGCTGGAACCCCTGTTTGGAGGGAGGACGGGGGACGGCTGGGGTGGCAGCCGCAGCCCCCACGGGGAGCCGTGAGCTGTGGCAAGAGCTCCCATGCGAGGCTGGGAACAGCAGGACTTGAGCAGTCCCTGCTTCCTCTAGTCTCTCTGGGAGTGGCCCACCTGTTCATCCCCCTTTAATCAGTTAAAGGGTCAAACACAGCATTAGCCCTATGTTTAACCATTGTAACCAAATGGGATTTAACATCCCTACTCTGTCTCACCCAAAGAATGCCACGAAGAGAAAACTACGCTAGCTCACTCAAAAAGCAGAATTGAAGCCAGATGACACTTTCCCATTCCTTTCTCTGCCTAACCACACATGTATCCCAATCTTCTCCTTCTGCCATCAGGGGAAATTATGAACATGTTTTCCTTCTGACAGCTCATTCACAGATCAGCTCTGGCACACGAATAACATTCTTTTCGCCGTTTCACTTACAAGTTGAGATAAGTACGGGAGTAATACCTCACCGGCACTTTCAATCTAGATGGCATTAGCCATCAGCAATAAAGTAACTCTGTCCCCCACCAGTCCCACTGAGCACTGGTTCAGAAAACAATTTGTCAAGACAAATAATTCTGACCCTGGCAGGTTATGAAATATCAGACCGTGGAGTACCTCCCCGTATTCAAATATTTTTGCTCTTTCCACCAGGTAGCACGTGTACCAATGCTGTGGTTCCCTCTTGCAGGTCCTATCCTGAAAAGGAGCCTGCGACCTGGGGTGTCCCATTGAAGGGAGGGAGGAAAAAGGAGACCCAGTTTCTATTTCCAAGAGGAAATACAATTTTCTAATTAAGCTACTTGAAACACCTCTACTATTAACTGGACTGTTATGATTGGGACTCTTCTCGACTGTGTAAACAAGTTACCTATGGTGTCAACATTAGCACGGGATCCAACTACTCAGATTTCACTAGAAGAAACCCACAACATAGGTATCAATGTTAACTTTAAGCTTTAGTTAAAACTTACATCTGATCAATTTATTGTGGTGTGTTTTACTCCCACTTCAATTACAGCATAGTTTAGCAGCCAATTTATACTCCTTTGGATAGAGGTTAATGCTTAATACAGATTCAAAGCTGGGATTGCAAGGTTTCAAGTACAGGTTGAACCTCTCTAGTCACAGGCTCTCTGGTCTGGCAACGTCTGTTGTCTGGCATCATCGGGCACCCCGTTGGTGCCTCGGGGTTGGAGCACTCAGGGAAAAACCAGGACGGTAGGACCCCAGATGTTGCCAGACCAGAGAGGTAGGCCCGTGGCTGAGAGCTGGAGGTTGATCAGGGAGTGGGGCCCAGGAGCTGGGGAGAGAAGGGGCCAGGACTGGAACCTGGTGAGGCTGAGATTGGGAGCACAGCTCGGCAGCTGGGAGTGAAGCCAAGTCTGGTAGCAGTGGAGCTGACACTGACCTTCCCCTGGTTCAGATGAGGGAGATCCAACCTGCAGTACACAGAATGGGTTTCAGAGCTAGCAGTCAGGACTTGTTTATGTGGGAAGTTATTTAAGCCATGGTGATTATCCCAGTATATCTGCCCACTTGGACACACTAATGCTGTGAGGGGCAACCTGGGTTAGCGAGTGGGCCGCAAGATTGTCAAAACCAAGACCGTCTCCTGGGGTAGTTTTGCTAACGGTGCTTGTGTACCTGGAATTTGCGGGGTGAGCTGACTGAACCGCAGCAGCACTTTGATTGGAGGCAGAGGGAGCGCCTGGCTCTCACAGCCACTGCTGGGTGCAATAAGCACGCAGCTCACGCCGCATGGCCTTGTTTTAAGTGCGAGTCACTTTGAAAAACCGTGCGTCATTTTGTAATACTACACTGGTGAAAAGTAGCAGAATCTGGTAACCTTGTGCATGGGGAACGGTAAACAAAATATCTCGTGGGCCACACCTAGAACCCCAAAGGTTGCCCACCACTGCACTAAGGACTAGTCTATACTTAAAAATTAGATTGACCTCGCTACAGTGCTAGGGCTTGGGAAAATGTTATGCTCCGAGTGCCATAGTTAGGTTGACCTAACTCATGCCAGTGTATATGCAGCTAGGTTGATGGAAAAATCTCTGCCTCTTGGAGAGACGGATTAACTACACCAAAGGAAAAAAATGCTTCAGTTGATGAAGGAAAAGTCTATCCTGTGACACTACAGTGCAGTTGCTGCACGCTGTAGTGACTCGAGTATAGACAAGGCCTTATTTAAGTACATTTGGAACCTCAAAAAACAGACAAGAGCAAAGAGAGGAAAAGGAAAATTGTAATCAGAACGATTTTCAAGTCTGTTACTCTCTAGTCTTGATGATCCACAAGGTAATTGCTACACTTCACTGGAAAGGCAAGACTTCTAGTTTTCCTAGTTTTTAATAGCATTATGATATAGCCACAGACCTTAAAAAGAGTGACTAGTCCCCCAGACCATCCAATGTTATTTTGGCACTTATTTCTGGGTAGCAGATACCAAACCAGTGTGTCTGGATAGCAGATACCAGGTATAGCAAATACCAAACTAGTGTAATTTTTTGATCCCTGGATAACGTTTTTAAATATATAATTGAAACAGTCAACAGTTATAAAACAAAGGCTAGATTTAGAGGCAACAAAGGAGTTAGAATGCTAGAAGTTCTTAGAAAGCATAAGTGACTTTTTACAGTTTCATGTATAATCTTCTCAAACCATCATACACGCCATGTTTTCTTAATATTTTGAAAGTTAAGAATTCAGATCCTATTTGTGAAATATTGCATGTCATACCCTTTGAACTGTTGTGACATTCAGCAATATCTCAATTTAGATGTTTGTTTGTGTAATTAAGAGTTACTGAATATGAAAATAAACCATAAACACTGCTTCTGCTTATACATTTCTGATGAAGGAAGTACTCAGCAGATGCTTCCTTGAAATGAGAATTTAAAAATATATGTACAGGAATATTCCCTACTGTAGTTTAGAACAGGAGAGGACAAAACTAACTTTTTTTTTAGGCTCCTATAAGAATCAGTAGTAAGAATGAGCACCACTTCCCAGGCTAGATTGCCATTTAATCTTTTTCACAATTGGGAGGCAAAGGAGGGAGGGACATTTAAAGTATTAACGAAGAAAATACTGAGTTATAATAGGATATTTTACTTGACTTCAAGACAACCTGAAACACAGCAAGCAGAAAGTTATACTGTGTAATACCCTAGAAGTACATCTAGTACTTATCAGTCAGTAAGAGTATAAGAACATTGTGCTGAGGGGCTTTCAATCAACATATTACTTCTACTTCTTTAGCACTTGAGGACTCCAAATGTGCATTAGTGCATATTAAATATACAAACTCACCACAAAGTCCACTCTTCAGGGTATTCAGAATTCGACACAGAAAACAGAGCAGGTATTCTAACAAGGAATGGTTAAGGAACAGGTTAATTCTGAATCTGAGACATCTTTCAGAAGCAGCGTGGGAGTGGATATTTAAAACAAGATGGAATTTTGGTGTGCTTATTACTGGATGGCGTAGCCTCACTAACTCCTCCACTGCAATTCTTCTTTTAAAACTTGTCCTGTACTATCCTGACTAAACTGCTCTTTTCTCCTGGTACTTTATTGGATTAGATCTCCACTGTATTAGTTACTAGACAGAATTGCTTCTGCAAAATGGTTTCTGTTAACACTGTCTTTCAAACTTGAAACATATCTATTGTCTGAAAAGTTCTTGCTTTAATTTTTATGGTTTAACAGAGTGAAAATATCCTTAATAGTGAAGATCTGCACTGATGTATGAAAAAGTAAGAAATGTATCTACGTTAAGGGATGATCTAGATAGTGCTTGGTCCTGCCATGAGGGCAGGGGTCTGGACTCGATGACCTTTCTAGGTCCCTTCCAGTTCTAGTGTTCTATGATTCTACCTTCGGCTTATAAAAAAGCAATTTTCTTAATGAGAGTTACCAAATCTCAGGAATAGTCACAAGAGTCTCATTTATAGATCTGCAATCTCAGCCTGGATTGCATAAGTGAAAGCTGGTTTTCTGGAACCTGTCTCTCTACCGTTTCTGTTTCTCTCAGACTCCGATGGTTTCTTTTTGCTTTAACTACTGGTCTTAAGGAATCTCAGTGTTGCCTTGTTATTTTTGGCTTGTCTTTTCCTCTGTCGCATAACATGCAGCCTTCCGTTCAATCCTCTGAGCTAGCTGGCAATGAGCTGCCAAGTTTTTACATAGTGCTGGGAAGTGAAGGAATCCTGTTGAATCTAGTCGTCTAATTAGGGTTGCAGCTACATATTGTCTTAGTGTGCTAAAAAAAAATGTAAATGGACAGAGACCATTTTTATGATCCATATTTTACAATGCTTTTAAGCCAGGCTCCACATTAAGTCTCATTCTAAACACTTTCAGCAGCACAAAGGCTCAACCGGAGGATCCAAGCATCAGTTTTTAGTATTGTTCTACACCAGGGGTCTCCAACCTTTTTAAGCAGATCACTTTTTAAATTTAAGTGCAATCCAAGATCTACCTCAAACCCAAACACTCTGGCCCCGCCTCATTTGTGCCCCTTCTCTGAGGCCCCGCCCCCTGCTCACTCCATCCTCCCTCCCTCCCTCTCACCAAGCATTGGGGCACAGGCTCTGGTCTTGGACCCTGAGGAATCTCGAGTGAGAGGGGCTCTGAGCTGAGCCTGGGGCAGGCCGTTGGGGTGCTGAGGGGGTTCTAGGTGCCAGCTCTGGGAGGGTGTTTGGATACACGGGTGCTTGGGGTTAGGGCAAGGGCTTGGGGTGCAGGACGGGGTTCATGACTGGGGTAGGGTTTCAGGATGTGGGCTCCAGCTGGACACTGCTTACATCAGGTGGCTCCTGGTGTGGAATTTAGAGACAGTGCCAAGGAGCTCGACTGCATCACATCAACAACTCTTACAAAAATGGACCTGCACTACAATTATGCTATTCAATTCAAAATGAAATCATTGTTTGTGTAGATACTAGGGATGTTGAAGTAATCATGTAACCGCTGACATTTTCAATGGTTACACACAAGTCGGTGTGCACAAGGAGCCACTTTTTAATCTGGCTCCCTAGACGTATCGGGTCTCACCTCCCCTGTGCTGATGTCTCTGATAGAGAGGCAGCAGCTCAGGGTAGCAGGAGGCTCCCTGGGAGTGAGGCCGAGAATGCAGTGACTATCGGCCCTGTCCCTGGGGACTATGGAATAGTTGTGTCACTGATATTTGATGCGGTTACACGACTATTCAATTAATCGCTATCTAACATCCGTACCACGTACACGGTTACACTTTCATATCCCTAGTACACACCACAGAGAGAACAAACTAAATGTATTCCCTAAATGACTGTGTAGTCTGATTGAATAGCTCTTTCGGTGGGTATGTCCCACTTGGAAATAAAGGGTCACTGGAATCTATTCTGAGTGGCGGTCTCAGCTCTGCCGTATGGATTACGGAGGGAACTGTGTGGGAAGCAGAAAACCTCAGAGTGGCTAGAAGGAAGAGGGATGGAGGACAAAGGGACTGAACAGGGAACATCAACCTGCTATCACTCATCTGATGCAGAACCGAAACAGGTGGAGCAGGTTTGGACCCTACTGTCCTCAACCAACATGAAAACGGTTGGAGGACAAGTACAGCCCATTGAATAAGGCTCTTGGCCCTACTGGTGTATCGTTCAAATGTTTTGAGCACACTCAGCCCCATCCCAAAGCTGTTCTAGAAACCTGGTTTGATGAGCCCATCGCCACCTCTACAATTTCCGGTTGGGGAACAGGACAGGGAGAGACAATAAGAACTGTTTAGTTTTAGGGCGGAGGCACTACCAAACCAACTATCACTACTAACTGGATTTGCAGCCCTTAAATACTCAAATCCTTTCCCACCCATCCAAAAGTTGCTTGAATTCACTCCCCACCATGGACCTATAGATGAATTACAAAGCACACATGAAACATTCTCCCACCACAAACATACAAAACAAAATTGTAAAGTCGGGAACAAGAATAATTTTTGAAAACTGTGTTGCTATAAAATTATTGTGGAATCAGCACAGTAGTTTGAAGAGATAAGAATAATATAAGTCATACATTTTTCTAATTTTTGTTGCTGTTGTGATGAAAACCAGACTTGTTAAAATAGCTTTCTATAATTCATCCTTAAATAAATCTTCTACTTGACTGTTAACCTTACTGCTTGTTTTTCTGACATTACATGAACCAGGAATCTTTGTTTATAACTATAAAAGACTGTCATGATTTGACATGAACAGTTTCTATTGCTTCCCCTGTAATTCAGTATACAATGTTAATTACTCTCGTCTCCTGACACGTCATAACTGAAAGACTCAAAATTTACCTCTGCATAAGTGACTTCAAAGCTCACACATTTTCATGAACAGGTGAGTCAGCTTTATGGGTTATCTACAACTGCAACCTTCCCAAGAGACCTGGTGATAATCCAACTCCAATCTGAAGCACAGACAGGACTTTAACCATGGAATTATCAAAGGCTTTAACGCAGGGCTGGAGAAGAGAGAATAAAAGGAAAGACGGGTACAGTTTGAGAGGCTGTGTTTCAAGATGTCAGAGAGGCAGCTAAAAATATTCAATTAGAAGGAGATGGAAAGGTCTGGATTAGATGGGTAGATTTTGGGGAAATGCCACCACTAAGGGTCAATCATAAACCAAGTTACTGAGAGCAAAAAAAAGGAGAAGACTGAGAAGAGAACCTAGAAATCAGATATGAGAGTGACAAAGAACTTGGGAGAGACATAAGGTTAAAGCAAAAATGCCATTAAAGAAGATACCTATTACAATTATTTAAAAACAATGAGATTAGCTTGATTTTTTTTTTAATCTAGAATTCTATTTGCCTTGTGGTTTGAGCTTCATGGTTCACCTGGATCACGTTTTCAAGACTCTCTTAATCATGAGGGCTAGACTCTTCAGGTAGTCATTTAACTCTGGAAGTGGAAATTTTAAGAAAACACACATGAGAATTGGCAACACTAAGATACTGAAGGAGTGGTAGGAAAATCAGGAAAGCAGAATCATGCAAACCAAGACATTAAGAGCAGAGACTAACCACTACTGAATACCTAAAATGCATTATGAAGGAAAAGGACACAAAGGTTTTGTAAATTGAGTAAGCAAGTAGTCTTTTTAATAGGGCCTGAAAAAATCCTTTTGCTCAATGCAAATACGAGTCATTTCTAAGCTAGTACCATCAAATTCTGTAGAGCCCAACCCACCATTTTAAAAGCTAAGTATTGAAATCCAAACTACTACTGAAGAGATAGACTTCCAAACATGAACGGTGCATAAACTGACGCACCCATGGCTTCCGGAGTCGGCCAAGACAGAGCCAGTGCTGCTTGCATGAGAAAAGGGGAATTTGGTGGGAGGCCTACCACTGACAGACTAACCTGGTGTGCGTTGGGGCAGCATTAACTGGAGAAGCAAGTTCAGTCAGTAAGAGACTGGGTCTGCAGAAGTGGACAACCAAAGCACAAGAGTAGAGGGAAGGAGCTCTGCTCCAGGCACATGTATGCCCAATGATGAGCTGGTTTAATCCTTGAACTAGTAAACATTGAGTCCCCCTCCCCCCCCAAAGCCCTGGTGATTGTGACTTTGACTCAGACAATTTTGATTAAATTGGTAGGTTGGAAGCTAGATTGGAGGGAGACAAAGAGAGGGACTCAGGTGAGGACATGAAGTCAGCAAGTAAAAAGCATGCTCCTGAATTCTGCACACTGAGGAAAGACAAGAGATAGGCAACAAACCACACTATACAAGAGAAAGTTTTTTCATGACAAGGAGACAGTCTCATTAGTCTCATTAGTCTCTATAACTGACAGATTTCCCCTGCCTCTCCCTTCTTACTAAGGGTCCCCCTCTTTTTTTCCTCCACTCAAGATCATCTCATCGGAAGAGGAGGGTTTCGCCCATGAACCTCATGATCCTTATATTTATATATATTGAGTAGTCATAGCAGCAATTTAAAGACTAACATGGCTACCCCCTGTTACTTTTGAAAAGTATCTAGTCACTTTTACTAAAGCTCAGTCAAGCTTGTAGCAGTAAAGATGTGAAAGACTGACAAAAGAGAACCCAATTTAGAAGCTCCCCTCTATTTTCCAGCAACCAGAGAAATTAAAGGGGAAGAGGGAGAAAAGTCCTCTGCCAGGAACTGTGTGGGTGGGTCTCAAATGGCTGCAAAGGAGAGAACATTTAAACAAAAAAAAAGTGACTGTAAAACCACAGAATACTGGCAAGATTGCACAGACAGTACCAACAGCTACCTTTCACTTGGTTTAGAAATTAACTAGCTTTCAAATGACAGTGTCCCTTTTAATCACATAAAGCCAGATTTCCATTTCCAATGTATCAAAGCCTGTTGCTGTCTCCCAAGCATCAGTAATGCTTTCTGAAACTGTTTTGACCAACCTATCCTAGCACTGAAATAATTTTCGATGTTACTTTGAGGATCCTGTTTCAGCAATGGCTTACTGTTTCCTACGATAGGCAAAGTTTTTTAAAACTAATGACTGTAATTTAATAGGAACGTGTGACCTGTAGATGACACTTGCTCAGATTCTAGACATATCAGATGTATTGTGCAGCATTTAGGAAAGAAAACCAAAATGAAGCTGTATAAAAGTCTTCACAGTAAAGCTTTATTATATAATGATTTTAAACAGTGTTACTATTATTACTCTTTGGAACGCTGTTTCCCTCCCTTAACTATTTACTGAATAAAAAATTTCTATAACAAAAGCATAACTCTGTCAAGTAAAAAATTCCATATATGAGGTCAGTAACCTTAAAGTCTTGACATTCTTGATGGCAGAGCTATTTTCTTTGACACAGCAGATTTAATATTTTGCTTACAGCTTACATGTAAAGACAAAATGACAGTGAAAACGCTTTATGTACATGTTTAAAGTTTAAAACAGTTTCTTCAAATATTCTTGGCATAAGTTTTTTTTTGTATTTATCAAATATTACAAGTTCTCTCTTTTTAAGGTCACTTTTCTACAGCTAAGAGTGATTCCACAGATGCTGTACAAGTTTCACAGATTCTCAGCAACTTGCCATTGTAAACAGAAGATTCACAACAAAACATCACACAAAAATATTCAGGGATGCCAAAGCATGCATTAATAAACATTCTGGATTGCCTCTCCTTTTATACTGTTGTTTTATTGGATGAAGAAAATATGTTCCACTTAAAGAGAAGGAAACAGATGGGCAATTTCTTTTTAAAAAATGTATACAGGAAGACAGAAAAAAAAATGAAGAGCCAAAAAGAAATCTAGAATTACCATGCTGTAATACCATTTAAGTTTTGATTATACAAATAATTGTATCGTCCCTCTTGTTTATGAACAGTCTGATATCAAATACCACAAAACTACACAATTTATGCCTGTCAGTTATTCTAAAAATATTTAATGGTGCAAGTTGGCAAAAGGAAGCCATCTAATGGCTATGATGTTCCCACAATGATGTATTTTAAAAGTGCAGATTAATATAAATTTTCATTACATTTTAACAAATGGGACTAAAATGTGCAAGTATCCCAAAATTAATTGTGACAGTTTTATCTCATTTTTTTGAGTGAGCTAGTCATAATGTAAGGGGACGAGTACTTCATAATCCATGAGAGAATACCACTCACTTGGGCTTCCATTTGGCACTCAATTAAAATGCAGTATTCTTTTTAGCTCTTGAAATTGTAGGGGAAAAAATAGGTCACTTAATAGTAGGATAGTACATATTAAATAAATGATACTTAAAAATTACTTTTAAAATTCAGAAGTACATAAAGAAATAAAGGCTCGGTGGCTTCTGGAAAATGGTATACTTCGTTTAATATTGTAATTTTTTACAAATATATCTGTTAAACTTAAGTTGGGCCGAACACATGATTCCACAATTCTGCCAAGGAAGTTAATAAGTTTAATATTAAAAATTTATCCTATAAAGTCCCCTTTAAAAAAAAGTCTGACCCTTTTTTTTATGTGTGCATTTCTCTTCGCTTTCCAAAAAGATATGCAGGCCTATTTCATGGTCACCATAAACTTAAGCATAACTTAAGCATAAACAAACAGTTTCAGAAATGTAATTATAAATAGGAGAACTAGAATATATAATGCAATACTAACAGAAAAACATGACTGGGGCATCATTAAGAAATACTTCCCAAGTATTTTTTAAAATAAACACTTGCCTGATGTGTGCCTCCCTTGATTCTGTGACATCCTTTGGAAGAGATCATTGTTGTGTCCATAGCATCTGCAGTCCTCATGTACACGCTCACTTAGCTGATGCCTCCTTTGACTCTCGTAATAATAGGGGTAACCAGCATCTCCATTTTCAGTAACTGTTGCCAACTGTCTTGCAGGATAGGAAGGCGCAGATAGTCTATTGCTTTCTCGCCTCAATATTTCATGAGGTGGCCTCTGAACTGGAGTTCTAAGGAAACTTTGGTTTCTAGAAACTATTCCATCTCCACCAGGAGAGTAGGCAGAAGAACTTGAGTCAGGAAGGCAGATATCAGTACGCCTTGGAATGGTTGGACCATGACGGATAAATGAAGGCATCAGATCTGTAAGAGTAAAACATTATAATTTAAAAAGTCTCAGGGGGTAGCCATGTTAGCCTGTAACTTTAAAAACGAGTAGTCCTGTGAAACCTTAAGAGACTGTGGTGTCACAGGACTACTTAATGTGTCATTTAATACAAACTTTACTACCACAAATATCCCAATTAAGAGCAAAATAGGTACACTAATTGTAGAAGCCAGGAAATGCAAAGCTAAAGTTTTCAAAGTAACATTAACTCAGCCATTTTCAACAAATGTACATTATAAAACATGCTTTAAGAACATGTTTAATATGAAACAAACATGCAGAGTCAGAGTTTAAGGCTAGAAGAGACCCTCAGATAAACTACTAGTCTGACCTCAGATGTATCACAGGCCATGTATACATTGCAGCCACATGCACACTAGATCCAACATACAGAACAGCAAGGACCAAAGGGCACCAGTGCCCAAGGCCGTGACTTGCACTCCACACTACAAAGGAAGATGAAAGTCTTCAAGGTCACCACCAACCTGATGGAAGATAAAATTATTTCTTCACCTCCCATATAGTGATCAGTTAGATCTGGAGCAGGTGAGTAAGAACCCACCAGCTTAATAGCTGAAGGAGTTCTCAGAGCCCTAGCTCACCTTGCTTTTTCATTTCTCTATCTCAGATCATCTCATATTAAACCTCACAACGGTCATCTAAGGAACATGTCTCAGTCCATAAAATGTGGATAAAGAGTTGATTAGATTCTAAGTTCTTTAGAGGAGAGGTTTTTAGTTGGTTCCTGTAGTGACTAGCACAACAGTGTCTCTAGATACAAATGCAACATACAAATTATTTGTATTTCAGTAGCTTCGAAGGAACCTAAGCCTGAAGCCCAGTTATGCTAAGCACTATATGCTATTACAAGAGGCAGCTCTTGCTCAGAAGTGTTTACAATCTCAATTCACAAGATAGGCCAAAGATGAGAGGAAAAAGAGCAGCACAGATTTCGGAACTCAAATCTCAACTTCCAATCATGTGCCCTATCATGAAATCTGTATTTATGTATTTACTGTGAGTATGTAAGCAACTTGCCCACTGTTTCACCAGAAGCCTGGAATATTTTACTGCACGTATATAACAGTATTGATATTTTACAGTATGTATATAACAGAGGTGGTCAAACTTACTGACCTGAGCCTAGTATTACAATCTGCAGAAGTGTGCCTTGTGGGGAGGATCCTCTGGGGCTCAAGCCCTGATCCAGCTCAAGCCCGAGACCTGGCATGCACCTCCCACAAGGCTGAAGCCCCAAGACACCTCCACACCGGGGAAGAAGCAGCCCTAGCCCCACCACTCCATTGCAGGGCAGAAAAGATGAGCTTCCCTCCTCCAGCTTGACAGGCAGAAAATGGGGGGGGGGGGGGGGTGAAACGAGAGGGTTCTGAAAGCTGCACTTTAACTGTGTCAACCACATGCAGTTTGCCATCTGCAATCTGGCCACCCCTGCTATATCACAGGGCCTAACTAGCAACCCTGTAAATCACAATGCTTAATTTATTAACCATAGTGTTACATTAATATCATGGCATTTAACACCTCAGCTTTAAGGAAACTGCCATAAAACATGGACACTAAAGGCTATTCTGGTTCAGATTAAGGATGTTAAAATGTGTTTAGTTAAGTAATCATGTAACCACTGAAAATGTCAGTGGTTATATGGTTATCCCCACCTGCCACCCTGTACTGATGCCTCTGTATCAACACCCAAGGAGCACAACCTAAACATGCAAAGATCATTTTCCAATAGTACGTTTGCAGATCTTGCAGTTGCAAAGGTAACTCTTCAAACAATATGATGCACCGCTGTCACATTTAGGCTTTGTGTACACTGCTAAAAAAGATGTGTTTTTACCATGGGTTAACCAATCTACATTATCCAGCCTGCCACAAAATCTAGTAGAGGTGGAACCATGAGATAGAACCGCAGGGGGAGGAATCTAGCACTGACCTTGCCTAGCCACCAACTTGAGATAAAAACTGCAGATGCTCCCCCCCCCCCCCCCCCCCGAGGCCGCTCCCCTCCGGCTCCTGCAAGCCCCCCTCCTGGTGGCTACTCCCCCCCCCCCCGGCTCCCACAACCCCCCTATCCAGGGGGCCACACACCCCCGGCTCCCGCAACTCCCACCCTCGGGAGCCCCCCCCCCCCACGGCTCCCACAACCCCCCCCCATCCTGGGGGCCACCCCCCCCACGGCTCCCGCAACTCCCACCCTCGGGAGCCACCCCCCCCCCACGGCTCCCACAACCCCCCATCCTGGGGGCCACCCCCCCCCCACGGCTCCCACAACCCCCATCCTGGGGGCCACCCCCCCCCACGGCTCCCACAACCCCCCCCATCCTGGGGGCCACCCCCCCCCACGGCTCCCACAACCCCCCCCATCGGGGGGCCCCACCCCCCCCCCACGGCTCCCACAACCCCCCCCATCCTGGGGGCCACCTCCCCCCCCCCCCACGGCTCCCGCACTCCCACCCCCCCCCCCCACGGCTCCCACAACCCCCATCCTGGGGGCCACCCCCCCACGGCTCCCACAACCCCCATCCTGGGGGCCACCCCCCCCACGGCTCCCACAACCCCCCCCATCCTGGGGGCCACCCCCCCCCGCTCCCGCAACCCCCCCCCCCCGGAGCCACCTCCCCGGCTCCCCCCCATCCAGGGGGCGGCTCCCCCCCATCCAGGAGGCCGCTCCCGCACCCCCCCCGCGGAGAGCGCCCCCCCGGGCGCGGGCCGGGCACTCACTGCGCAGCAGCGGGCTGGTCTCCTTCTTGACGTACTTGCCCTGCACCTCGCCGGGCTTGGCGAGCTCCGCGCGCGTCTTCTTCCGGGACAGCATCCCCGCCGCGCGCCGCGCCCGCCCGCATGGCCCGCCTCCATGGGGCCGCTCCGCCGCGCGCTGCCTGCTGGGACACCGGCAGCGCCCGCCTCGCTCCGCGGCAGCGCCCCCTGCGGCGGGGAGGACGCAGCGGAGGGGCGGGGTCTGCCCCCTGGCTCCACCCCTTACCCCGTGACAGGGAGGGAGGGGCGGGGCTTTCCTGGAGGAGGGGGAGGAGCCTGTAGCCCCCCCCCCCACTATGGGGGGGCAGGGGCCATTCTAGTCCAGGCAGCCTCCTAGGGCCTGAGCAGCGGGCTCTATGGAGCGGGCAGCTCAAAGCGGGGGGGCAAAGGCAGGTTCCCCCCCAGCCCAGCTCCCCCCCCAGCCCTGGCTCCGCCCAACTCCCCCCCCAGCCCTGGCTCCGCCCAGCTCCCCCCCAGCACCAGCTCTGCAGCTCCCATTGGCCGGGAGCCACAACTAAGGGGAGCCACAGGGGCCACGTGTGCGGGCGCAAAACGGGCACGGAGGCTCCCGGGCCAATAGCACCGCTTCATGTGAGCACTGCCCTGACCCCGCACTCCCTCCCGTGCCCCACTGCCCTGTCCCAACCTGCACCCCCCTCCCCAGAGCCCACACAACCGTGCACCCCAAGCCCCTCCCCGGGCACTAGCCCTCTCCTGCAGCTGCACTCCCTCATCCCTGGCCTGGGATCCCACCCCCTCAGCTCTCACCCCCTCCCACATTCCCACCTGCTGCCCCAGTGAGGGAGGGGCAGGGGGATGGATTAAGAGGATGGGGCCAGAGCAGGACAAAGGTGTGCTAAGGTTCGTGTCCTTAGGAAGTTGGCAACACTATGCCCAAGAGCAGCCCATCGCCTCACCCCCATCACTCAAGGCAGGTGGATGGTCTGTGGCTTCCCAGTTACCTGGGTGGTTCTGACCAGCCGGGCCATGCTCCAATGCACTGTCACGGGCTGGAAGCTGTAGGGAGCCATGGACACATCACCTGTCCTGGGCAGGGGAAAGGAGGCGGCAGGAATTTGGGCTACTCTTGGACACAGGATTGCCCAAGCAGCAATTTTCAAAAGCTCCTAGTTGGTTAGGGAATCTAGATTTTTCTACAATTGTTGTATACAAAAGTAAGAGTACACTTTACAATTTTAAGCCTAACCAGTGTCTCTCAAGTGACATGACACATGATGTCAGAACATGTTACTATTAGACCTGAATGGGTCTAATATGAAACATTTTTTCTTTACATTGGAATTAGAGGTAGTGGTCCTGTCAGCTACTTTCTAAGTTAGTCTACAAAAAAAAAAAATCTGTCACTTTCATATGCCCAAGTAGCCCCTGGAATTGCAGTTAAAGTTGCCATCTCCTACCAGAATCTGAAATGGCACCCTGCAGAGTTCAGAAGGCCAGCCACCTTAAAACGGGCAGGACAGGTCTAAGGCCAAGGCAGCCCCCTTCATTTCAGCCAGCAGTCAGGGCTATCCCCAGCCATAAGGGGCCTCCCTGGGACAGTTGAGGTTGGTGGGCAGGCCTAGCCGCTCGTGAAAGCTGGGGTGGGGCAGGGAGGAGAAGAGACCAGGACACAAGATGGGAGCAGAAATGGGCTCAATCCAGGGAGACATGAAGGCGGCTGGGAGGCAAAAGAGGGCAGGAACAGGTCCACGTTAGGCTGGAAGACACAAGAGGCCTAGAAAAGGCCCAGAAAAGGGTTAGGAGGGGGAAAAGACGAGGGGACATGAAGGGCCAGGAATGAGAACAGACAAGAGTGACGGGGCAGGAGAAAGAGACTGGAAGACATAAGGGGACAAGAACGAACCTAAAGGCTACGTCTACACTGCACAGTTATTTCAGAATAAGCTATTCCGGAATAGTTATTCTGAAATAGCTTATTTTGAAATAGCTTGTCTAGACTGCAGGGAAGCCTCAAAAGTAGTCCGAGATAGCACGTCAACATTAGGGAAGCCTCTCTCACTTTACAGCCTCAGGAGGAATAACTTAGAAGGGCCCTGGTGAGGGGCTATTTCGAAATAGCAGGAGAGGCGCGTCTACACACACCTTCTTTTGAAATAGGCATTATTCTTCGTAGAATGAGGTTTACGGAAGTCAGAATAAACCGTCCATTTTTTCAAAATAACGGCATTGCTGTGTAGATGCTCACATAGTTATTTCAGAATAACGGCCGTTATTCCGAAATAACTTTGCTGTGTAGACACACCCAAGATGAGGCCCAAGGGCAGGAGGACGCAGGAAGGGAACACACAGGATATACATTGTATGTCAGATCACCCCCCCCCTTATGGTGTTGGCCAGGCATAAGGCCTAAGAGCTGGGCCTAGGAAGAAGATTTGTAGGGGAGAGGGGGGCCACTAATCTCCAGAAAAAAAATCAGTTGGGGGCTGCACACAAGTGAGAAGCAAATAACTCAAACCCTCACTGATGTGGCCCTCAGCTGAGGAGGAGAAAGACACTCCCCACATTCCCCTCACACCTCAGAGCCTGGGGCGGGGGGGGAAGGGCAGGATAGTAGATTGTGTGCTCCAGCCCCAAGGGGGAACAGTGGGGAGGCTGGAGTGCCAGCGTGGGCTCCCCAATGCTAGGAAAGATCCCCAGGTCTCAGGGGCTGGATTCAGGCAAGTTAGGGGGCTGCATCCAGTCCCTGGGCCTTAGGTTCCCCACCCCTGGTCTTGGGCCACCCATCTTTTGTTCCCTTTGAAGGGCTGGTCACCTTCTATTCTGAAAGGGGTTACAACAAACTCCCTCAGAAGGTGAACTTTACCCCCACAGGCCTGTTCTCATTCTCCAGCCTGTGTTAGATTCCTGGTGGGCCAGTTGCCTAGCAGGTGTCTCACGTGAACACTTGCCCTGACTGAAAAGAAAGAGCCAGTAGGATAATGGATGAGCACGTTGCAAAGCTAGTGGAGGTGTGTAAACTGCACGTTTTTATCACTGCAGCAACGAGGACTCCATTGTGCTTGGTGCTGGACATGCACACAACTATCACTCCCTGCCCCAAGGAGATTACAATCGAAGTGGAAGACAAGGGACAACAAATGGATACTGCCAGGAAAGCACAAGGAACAGAGACAAGATCTGGTCCGTATTATAGGCAGAGGTTGCAGCACACTAGCATCAAAAATGGCAGAGAAACCAACCCTTCAGCAGTGCAAATTAGTGAGCATTCTCTAATTTATTACCAACAGAAAAGCATATTTGAAGTTATATGCCATACCTGGGACCTCAGGAGCTTAGTGCATAAGCCTCTACTGCAGGGGTGGGGAACCTTTTTTGGGTCGGGGGCCACTGACCCACAGAAAAATGAGTTGGGGGCCGCACACAAGTGAGAAGCAAAAAAAAACCTCAACACAAACAAACGTGGCCCCGACTGAGGAGAGAGACTCCTCATGTTCCCCTCACACACCAGAGCCTGGGTGGGGGACGGACCAGCCTAGTAGATTTTGTGTGCTCCAGCCCTGCGGTGGAACAACAGAGGAGCTGGAGTACCAGTGCAGGCTCCCCAATGCTGGGGGAGACCCTGAGCCTCGGGGGCCAGCTCCTGGCAAGCCGGGAGCCACATCCAGCCCCCGGGCCTGAGGTTCCCCAGCCCTGCTCTACCGCTTGAGCTGAAAGCCAGTTGGCGCAGCTAAGGTTGTAGAGAAGAATCATTGTTCTCTTTCTTTAAGTGGTTTAAGTGCCACTACATGTGGCAGTGAACCACACCCAGTAGGTGGGTGGGTTACATATACACAAACAAAACATGAGGGAAATTTAATCCTAAAATCTATTTAAACATTTTTCTCTATAGCAATGCAATCTAATTATGGATTAAAGATTAGTCTTTTAATAAGAGTATTTAGACCTGTAACAATGATTAAGAGGGAGAACAATGGAGAATGAAAACAGGCTAAAAGTAAAAATATATCGAGGTAGGTTCATTATTAATTCACTTTTTGCTCCCTAAATTGGTGTATCTTTTTCCATAATGGAAAATTCATAATGTTTTTATCATTAATTGCAAACCTGTCAGTTTATTACTATTTTATTCAGTTTAAAATTTAGCTTGGATTAGTAAATGCATATGAATTACAAGTGAATAGTGCAATTGGTCTCCACGACAAAATACTCATTTTCATGCAAGAAAAAAACCAAAAGCAAGTAATGAGTACAGTAATTTATATTTTTAATGTCCATATAAACCATTTTGGTTTGTCTTTCTGTTTTACATGATGGTATAAAGACAACTGATGTAATACAGTACACGTGGAACCTCTCTAGTCTGGAACTCTGGTCCTGCAACATCTGTGGTCCAGCATCATTTTAGTTAGCCCGATGTCCACTTATGGGGTGAAGTTTCCCATGGTCCCATAAAGTTTATTTACAGCCACCAGGCCTGGCTCTCAGTGTTCGGTGCTGTTCTTTAGCTCTAATTTACCCCTGAATGTCTTCTAAGAGCCCAGTAAGCAGAGGGTGTGTTGATAATGCAGGTAGACAATACTGACCTCCTGTGGTCTGGCAAATTCTCTGGTTCAGCACTGGTCAGGTCCCAAGTATGCCAGACTAGAGAAGTTCTACCTGTATATTATAGGGAACTGGACTTGACCTCTTGAATTTTTTTCCAGTTCTATGATATAATAAAAATATACCCACTGGTCTTCATCTTTACATACGTTAATTATCACTAATTACAGCATTTGACATTTAGTGGGAACAGAAGCTATTCTGAACGGCAGCAAAGCAACAGAATGCAGTTGTGACAATGATGTCCTTTGCTTTAGATTTACCAACGCAAACTGTTCCCTTAAACCATTTTATACAACATCCATACATGGCAAATGTCAGTTGGGTTGCAATCTTTTTGCTCAGACAAAAATAAAAAAAATCCCTCTCTGAATTGAAATTCAGCTGCAACTGAGTGAGGAAAGGGTGCTAAATTAACCTTTTATCCTTTTACCAATGCAAACAGACACACCACTCTTTAACTGTGCAGATATAACACAATCCCTCAAGTTGTTTGGAATGAATTCATATACAATTCCCCACCCAAAAAACCTCACAACCCCAAAACTTCTCATTTTCACAGCGATTCACATAGTATGGTGTAGGAAAGAATTGATAGTATTTTTTGAAACATTGTAGTATCATCTTTGAATTGGCAAGACCCATTGGCTACGTCTAGACTGGCCCCTATTATGGAATAGGGATGCAAAGCAGGCAAGTCAGAATAGGGAAATCCGCAGAGGATTTAAATATCCCCCGCGGGATTTAAATAAACATGGCCGCCGCTTTTTTTCCGGCTTGGGGAAAAGCCGGAAAAGAGCGTCTAGACTGGCGCGATACTCCGGAATAAAGCCCTTTTCCGGAGGATCTCTTATTCCTACTTCGAATCCGAAGGATCTCTTATTCCTACAGTCTAGACGCTCTTTTCCGGCTTTTCCCCAAGCCGGAAAAAAAGCGGCGGCCATGTTTATTTAAATCCCGCGGGGGATATTTAAATCCCCTGCGGATTTCCCTATTCTGACTTGCCTGCTTTGCATCCCTATTCCGTAATAGGGGCCAGTCTAGACGTAGCCATTGTTTTGACTGTAGGCCCAGTACTTCACGTTTAGTTGATCTTATATTAGTTTGCTGTTGAAGACTGGCATACTTAGAAGGCCTATAGGGTGTAAACAAGCTTCAACCTTTATTTTCAAGCATTGGGGACTATACATGCCTAATATTTCATGGCTCAAATGCACACTATGCAAGGAAGCGTATGCAAGTAATCGGACAAACATTTCACTAAGATAAGGCATCGGAGTTCAGATCCTCAATTTCACCCCTGTAGGCCGGCTGAGGAGGAAGTACGCTGAGTGGTTTCTCAAGCAAGCCCTTCTAGCAGATGCTCTAAGCCGCTGCTGGCAGGTTCCGTTTCAAAGGGCACTTCTGAGCGCTTTTTGTTCACCCAGATCTCAAATGATGTCACCTTCAATTTTGCCTGAACAAGGGAGGTTGAACTCCCTTCTTGCGCCCCACTTCTTAACTCTTCTCACTAATGGGATTAGCATTTGAAACTAAATCCATGAAAGGAAGGGCGGATTGGTTTCTCCCCCCCTTATTTCTCAATCTCAGTACACTTATGCCTCTCCACTATCCCTGCAAACTTATCCTATCTCTACTTTTCTGACATTATGTTCTAGAAAGTTCCAATTAACTTTTTTTAAAAATCCAATAGAAAATAAGAGCCAGAAAGTCAAAATTTGCGTTAGCAGTCTATCCTTTTACAAAAATCTTCCCTATGAAGTTTTATTTAATTACTCAGCAGTTTAAGGACAATTGCTACTTCCATATTCAAATCTCTCCGTTTGCCATGTATGTAAATATTAGGCCATGTCTAGTCTAGGAAAATAAATTACATTAAAAAGTGCCGGCGAACACCTTTCTCTAGGATAACTATAGCCAGGTGAATTGTGTCTACTCTGCCATTTTCAAAATAGTGCTTATTTTTCTGAGCCAGAGATGGTCT
Organism: Pelodiscus sinensis; assembly: GCF_052426305.1. Classification (NCBI taxonomy): domain Eukaryota; kingdom Metazoa; phylum Chordata; order Testudines; family Trionychidae; genus Pelodiscus; species Pelodiscus sinensis. The sequence continues at coordinate 6,317,520 of NC_143056.1, forward strand.
TAGAGAAGTGTGCTCAATTTCTTTATCGTCATCACACATTTTAGTCCAACTGCCCATATATCAAAACTTTATTATATGGGTGACTTACCCAGCTATTTGGTCAATATTAGCCGAAGCCAAATATATACAGTCCTTGGAATTTAAAAAGGGAACCTCACTTTATTTCAGTGTAATCTGTGATGGTAAAACATTGCTTCTGCAGTCAATGAAAACATGATATACGCAAGCCCTAGAGACTGTGTTGTCATTTACCCAAACGGAAGATTGAAAGCAGAAATAGATATATCAGTACAGTTGTTAAAGCAATTTCTAATTAAGGTTTTCTTGCTTTGTGTAGGTCCTACAGTGGTCTGTGCCACTGTGTAATTATACACCGTGTAGTTATGTAATTTAACATAACTAACCAAAAAAACTTTGAAAGGGTATATTCAAATATACCTTCAAAGTAAACACTGCAAGCTGATTTTTGTTTTTAAATAAACCCTGTATATTCATTGCATCCTTTCAACAGAAAAACAGTGCAGAGTTTTCTATGGTCAGACATGCATTCATGGTGATTATTTGCTCTCCGTTGTGACCTTATGCTCCATTCCCGTACACAGGAAGAAAACAATCTCTCTGGAATTCTTGTAACAGTCACAATACTGCCTGCATAAAGGAATTGAGCAGACTGGCAGTCCAAGGAAGGGTCAAACCATGTTTCTATTCCCCAATCCCTCCATACGCCCAGTAGTAGGCATAACAGCCTTGACAGTGCTCCACCTGGCTAACTTAGTATAAACTGAAAGGCATTCTCTGCAGGCTGGCTAGTGGCAAGTAAATTGGCAGTCTCATTTCAGTTCCTAGTGATCAGTGGCAAGTCCAAATGCTACCATAACTGGCACCTAGTTGGCAGTCTCAGAGACAATAGTTGGAATACATACAGTTTGAACTTTTTAACCTTTCCTCTGAATCCCACTACTGCTGCCAAACTGGCCCCTCTCACCAGTACTAAATCCTTGTGGACACTTTAAAAATCATGTTGCCTGCAGTCTATTTTTATCTGGTCATATTAGGTAACAGTTTGGTTCATCATGCTTTTCATAAACAAATTTTCTTAAAGCTTGAAAGAGTGGTTATCTTCATATACAGACATTAAGTTCCATATTTGCAGTAGTGCAAGAAGCTATTTCATGCTATCATTCCCTGAGTTGCTGAGGTGACCTCAAATGTAACTCCTTACAATCAAACACTCCGATCCTGTAGCAGGATCCACAAGCAGAGACCTGTCTGTACAGAGTTTCACTGATGCCAAACAGAATTAGGTAGGGCTACTGGAGGTCCATGTTAGGAGACCCCATTGCAGAATCTGTGTCACAGATATTACAGACAAGAGTTTATCTAGGTCGTCTTCTCCATTCTCCTGCCAATGCAAGATTATTCCGCAAGTATATTCAGTGCTTTGTCCAGTAAAAAAAACCCACGTTCAAGTAGAAGCCATAGCACTTTTTTGGCGATCGTGTCTCTGTTTTATCTAGCTTACTTCCACCGGGAGAGAATTTAAGGCACCTAATGTATTTGTAAAGGAGCTATGAGAGTCATGGCCACACTCACCACAGGGGACACGTCTCCTGTTAGGTTTAGTTAGGTGGCAGCACAATCTATTTACCAAGTTTTAATCACCACTAGGGAAGCTGAACAAGAAATTGTCCTTGATCAAATGCGCTAGAAGCCTACTGCCTCAGTTGGAGCACCCTGCTTTAAGGAAAGTACAAAATCTGTCTGTAGCATAACAGAGATGAAGTCTGTTTCCTAATAATGATTATTCTGACAATGACATCTAAAGATGACACAGATGATATGTGGAGTGTAGGCTTTCAAGTATTAGACATAAGCTTAGAATGTTTCAAAAGTCTGAGACCTAATTTGCAAAGGTTCCCCTTGTACCTAGATTTCAATCTAGATGCGAGTTACCAAATGAATTCACAATACATTGAGAGTTTATATTTAAAAACAAAACCTGGCTCACAAGTTAAATTTACATAGAATCACAGATTTGTGTCTTTTCTACAACCCTGAATAGGGTAGTTTTAAACTGGGCAGGAAGGTGGTTTAGGAATGTAAGACCAGGAGTTTGTTGGCAGTTTTCAGTTTCGGTCTTAACTTTAAACCATCTCATCTGAAGATGTGGGTTTTGCCCACCGAAGCTCAGGATGATATATATTTTTTCTGTTAGTCTCTAAGGTGCCACAAGATTACGCGTTGTTTTTAAAGTTACAGACTAACACGGCTGCTCCTCTGAGACTATTTTGAGATCTCGATTAACTAACATGTATAATACAAAAAGGCAGCACGGAGAGAAGTTGAAATCTTAACATTTCAGTAAAGTGCAAGAGAGCTGTTGACTATCCGTATGGCTTTGCTATGACCTTAGTTGAGGTGTGGAATTCAAAGATGGCGATGCCAGGTTCTTTACTATTTTACTGAGGTTGGCAATCTTCTCTTCTAAGAAGTAGTTTTTCTTCTCAGCAGTTTTTTGTCGCTGTTCTGTCATCTCCAGAGCTTTCAGCAATTGTGCGTTCTCAACATAGAGATCCTTAACCATTTCATCTGCTTTAGTGTTCTTGGAGAGCTAAATATATATATACATAAAAGTTACTCCCAGCTCCTTATGTCTGAAGACACCCAAGTGAAAGCTGTGCTGTCTTTAGGTAAGCTGTTGCTTCAATTTAAAGTGAGCACTCTCCTCCATGCATGCAGGCACGATTACATAAAATCATTCACAGTAAACCAATATCCCAAGTTGAATATTTTCATGCAGCACAAATGAAACATTTCCTGGTATTTATGGGCACTACTAGTATCTTGACGGTGGAAAGAGCTTGTGCTGATCAGATACGAGACAGATATTATGGGTCTACGAGTCAAGATCTGCAAAGCCTTGCAGATAGGTAGTGCATGCAAGAGTTTGTAGAATCCTTCCCCCACTTCCTCAAGGCTGGGTAAATTCTCATACACACAAGAACCACTCAGCCCAGGATGGGAGAGGACTACAATCAGGCATACCCACTAGGTCTCAGGTATAGCTCTGACAGAAAGTTCTGGAACACCGGTTTCTCCTGTACGAGAAGATGAAGTGCACCATAAGCCTGATATTCTGCCTTTTGAGAACAGGCCTTTTGTGGCTGATACAGGTCATGGAAATGGCAGCGGGACCCAGTCTGTCAATACTGCATTTCCCTCATGGGGCGGGTGAATAAAATCTATTGGCCTCCCACTTTACAGGAGAATTCAGCTGCAACCGTGACACCAGAACTCCAGGGAGGAGCTCACCACGGACGATAATTCCTTCTGCCTAGGCCTTCCACAGCACGATTGTCCCAAATCTCTTTTTCACCTGGACAACTCGCTTGGACTGCTACGGATTCTCTTCTGGCCAAAGATACCAGACATCTCAAATCTTTGTGGGGGCCGACAGGCAAATTTTATCTTCCCTCCACTCACTCACTGCTCAAGAAAGTCCTCTCTGTCACTCTTGGAGAGGTCTACTGGTCCCTGTTCCTCTCAAAAGATTAGTACAAATTAAATTAAAATTAAATTAAAGTGAACCCAGAGACCACCTTGTCTCCTGAGGAAGGGGACAACTTAGTTCTGACTCCTCTAGCCATTTGCATTTTGAGTCTTTGGAAGCTTTGTTGGGTTTATGATGCAGTTCATCTCCTTGTATATTGAAGCTGTCTCTATCGGACTATAATTAAAAGTAGTTGTCCGAGCAGATAGAGTCTGTCATTATCAGGGAAATAGGAGACAAAACTGACTCAGCTGCTTAAATCTAATATGCCAACAAAAACTGCATTCTTTAACAAATTTGTTGACTGTTCTCTAAGGAAAGTATTTTCAATTTCCCTTCAAGTAATCAGATTTAATAGTATGTCTCCAAGATGTAAATTGTCTGACAATGTAGAAGTAATAAGTTCAGTAAATCATATACTAGACTTACAATTTTGGTTTTGGGATGGGTTTTCACTCAGCATGAACACCTATGTGCTTTGAAAGGTACACAACGTTTGTGAAGTGGAAAGGAAAGGTAAGCACACATCCATGCTACATGCACTGCATTAGCCAGTTATCTATTGTAGCTCGTATAAAATCTTCTTTGTACACTTTTCAGCCCTGAACAGTAAAATAAACTTGACTGCTATTATATTAAGTAAGACTAGTAAAAAAGCTCACTGGAATTCATGGGCATTTTTACTTTTTCCAGCAGGGAAAAAGATGAACATTTAGGAAATTCAGAAATCGCTTGTATCCGAATAAAGGTAAACAGGAACAAAGAATATGCAGTGTGGCTGGTAAGTTTCCCCCCTACTATGTGCTATAAATCCTTGGAGGGAACATCCGCAAAGTGTAAAAATACTTTGTTCTCTCTCTTTCCCCTCATATGACTAGTCAGCAGTTAGGATCCTCCTCTCGAGTTGGAGAGGTCTATTTCTCAGTTTTAAATTGTGGAAGGCACTGAACAAGACCCAGAACTCCCAGTGAAGTACTAAACCAGGGATGCTCAACCCAGACTCTAGTCAACTATGCTCTAAGACAGTGTTTCTTAAACTTTTTAAGACCGAGGAACACCAAACAATATTTTTTTTAAAATGAGGAACACCAATGATTTTTTGTTGAGGGGGAAAAAAAAAAAGTCACCTGCCCCCGGAACACAGTTTATGAAACACTGCTCTAAGATTAAGGACATAAAGAGCTTTTACAATCTGCTGGGAACAAAAGGCCAGTCGGGGGTACTTTGCTCACTTATGTTGTGTATACAGGGTATGCAGGATCCCACGAAAGGGGTGGTAGGGCTTACTTGTTCTTTCAGTTGGTTCACTTTATCTTGGAGAAGCCTCTTCACAAGCTTCAGTTTCTGCTCAACATCCATCATACGTTCTTCCATCATCTTTAGCAGCTGAGCATGGCTCCCCTAAAAGGTGAACAGTTTGGTGAGAGTTAAGTCACAAAGACATATCACTTGCTAGTTGTCTCCTCTCGGGTGACATCTGGCTAGGCGCCAGACTTGGTAGCCAATAATCTGCTTTAAAAGATGGCCTTATATCCCTTATGCGGTTCATGTAGGCAAATATTTATGCACTTTAACGGGTCACGGTCAACCTTAAAGTAAGTTTTACAGTTATTAGCAATACCTTAGATTATTAAATTTAACAAATCTAGTTTGCTTTATTTGCTTTTGGTTTTTCCACTCAGACTGGCAATGAAAGTCAGACCTAAGTTCTCCCTTTCGGTTGTCATGCTCCTAGACAATGTTCTGTTGTGTTCATGAGAGCAAGGGGAACACTATTTTTATTTTGTAAAATATTTTTAGTAAATTGCAACTTTAGTTTAGGGCATAAAGTTTAACAGTTTCTCTTTAATGTCAAATAATCTCCACAACCATCGGTCCTTAAAAATAAATGGTGGGATTTGCTACTGTCTCAGCAAAGGTTGGAAGGTTGTTTCCTTCCTTTATTATAGCTGTGGATTACAGGCTTCTGGCTCTTTAGAAATGTTAGTAATCAGTCCACTTCTGCCAGCTTTTTTCAGTAAGGTGACTCACGAGCCAGCTGATACTGAATGATTTACTCCATAAGAGCACCTGCAGAAATCAGACTGTTCATTGCAATTTTACTGGAAAAGTTGCGAAGAGGAGACAGCAGATTACAAGGAAAGGTATTTGGAGAAATTTTGGTAATTGGCAGTCATAAGAAAGGAAACAAGCAGTGTTAGTTTAAATGCCAGCTTCTACCTATATTTTAAAAACATCTGAGTGGGAGTTAGCTAAGAGTCACTTCGATAAAATATTGAACACTCAAAGGGCTTGTACGCAAGCCACTTTCCTACATACTAATTAATGGGAGGCTGGGGACAGATGTATTTTTTCTAGAGGAGAATAGTTGCTTATTTATTTAAAAATTCTATAAAATAGATTCCATTACGGAGGGGATTGCAATTAGAATTACATTTTACCTGAAAAGCTGCAAAAGGTTCTCAATAGAAGGAGTTTTATATATAGTTAAAAAGCAGTATTTCAGAATTACATGAGTCATGTAGACTACAGTGTATAATGTCGTTGGATTGGATGGATTTCCAGAAGGATTTAATATAAACATCTAACACTAAGCAGAATTTGCCAAAACAAGTTCTAGCCAATACATTTTCATCTATCTTTTTTCAAGTTTAGCGGGATTCTCTAAAACATGGGTCATGAATATTTTTATTTGGGTGTTGGTGCATGAAGTTAATAATTAAACAAGCACAAGTGTACGCAGTGTCGTAACAGCTGCTTTGGTCCTAAGATGTGAGAGAAGCAAGGTGGAGAGGTGATATCTTTTACTGGATCAACTTCCATTGCTGAAAGAGACATGCTTCTGAGCTCGAGAGCTTCCTGAAGGTGGGCTCTGTGGAGCCTGAAAACTTCTCTTGTTCATCAACATAAATTGACCCAATAAAATATATTACCTCATCCAACTTCTCTCTCAAATATATCTGTATTACACTTACAAACCTCAGATTTTTTTTTGTTCTGGTCTGTAATCCCTGAGTTAGGGGTTCAAATTATTTTGAGAACACCAGTTGAAACTAAGTTTAATCAGATTAGTATACGAACCCATGAAGCCTTTTCTTGAAGTTATGGGAAGAGAGGAAAGGGATTCAGAGCAGATCAGGTTAATTGAAAAGATGCGAACCTCAGTGAGTTAAGACAGAGTTTTGTTAAAAAGTTTTACACAGCTTGTACTCCTAGGAGAAAAGAGCCAGGCTATAAAGCTGTAAATTTTTATTCATATGTTAAAATAATGTTGAAATCTAGCTTAAAAACAGTAATTGCTGGGAAACATGGGAACATTAATAACTGTGATTTAAAGATGGATTTCAGACATGTACAGATTTACTACTTTACAGCTGTTTACTACTTTGTTGTCCCAGCTTTCAAACCCAATACTGGACAGTAAGTCGACGCTTGAGGCCCAATTCCTTCAACAAACGTACACATGCAATTCCTGCTAAAAACGTATGTGGAACTCCAACTCGAGGACAGAATGCGGGGCCATGTTATTCTAGTACGCGATGGTTACCATCCACAGTATCAGAGACTAGTAAAATAAATATTTTGGCCAAAAGTTTTTGTTCAAAAAAGCTAAAATAGTGCAGTGAGCAAGAAGCGTATGATACAGCAGTAAGACAAAAGACGCACCATTATATTTAAAATGTTTTATTTCTCAGGTACATCAAAAAGCGTCATCTTTCCCTGTTAAAAAGTTTATACATCTTGTATAAAACTCAGTATAAATAACCCAGATTTTCTTCAAATATCATATATAAAAATTAGTACCTTTCCATAAAAATAGTTACAACCATTTGAGAAAAATAGTGTATTTCTTTCCACATGGAACAAATCAACAATTTAAATAACATAAATAAAAGGGACTGATAATAAACGGAGAAGGACAGCTTGTGAAATTTCTTCACAAAATAGGTTCTATGCCAATAAATAGGAAAAATATAATACTGGAGAGGCTTAGATTTTTTTAAAGCACAGAATTATTTGATCCTCAAGTTTCTCCGCTTATGCCAGTTTGAGTGTAAGTAAGTTTAGCATGGTAAGGAATGAGATCATTAGCAGCCACACTTTCAGAGATGCCCAATCCTCCTGTAGGAATCTGCATGCACTGCTCGCTGCTCCGGAAGCAAGGCCTAGAGAAAGAAGGCAAGTAGGACACTTCACCCTGATATCAAAGATTTTTAATGCATGCACAGATATTAAAGCAAAACACCACGACCTCAGCCAGCCAAGCAAAGCAAACAAAAGCCACAGTCATCACAGAGCATGCAGAGTATCAAAAATCACATTTTTCTAGCTATTAGTACCAACACCACACAAATGCAGCTGTGACAATATTCAGAAAGTGTGTTCTAGGAGCAAGGACTCTTCAGATGGTTCACCAACATCTATCTTGCAGGGAAATTATTTTGGGGTGGGAAATGTCAAACAACTTTATGCAGTTGCTAAGTGGAAAAGTGAAGCGGTAAACTTCTGGTTAGAGAAATACAACTGCCACAATATGTATATCGTCTCAGGGTTGTTGTGAGACAAGCAGCATCTGCATGAAAGGCCGGGTCGAATTCAACTACACTAAAAAAAAAAAGAGTTCTCAGCATTTCCATTATAAACCTACTTTGTGAAGTCTCAGAGAGGCTGCCGTGTTAGCCTGTATTTGCAAAAACAACACGGAGTCCTGTGGCATCTTAGGGTTTGTCTTCGCTACAAGGAAGATCGCGGCTGTAGTGATTGATATTACGGAGCTCGATTTAGCAAGTCTAGTTAAGACTCACTAATTCAAACTCAGAGGGTGCCCCCTCCAGAAGTCCTCCTTTTGCGAGGAGTAAGGGGCTCCCATTAGCCTCCCACTGTGGGGACGCTGCCAAGCGTGGCTTAAGTTAAGCTGACTCCAGTCAGTGGTTCTCAACTCATTTCAGTCCACAGACCACCAGCCCAATCAAAAAATGTTTGTGGACCATCTCCTTTTTGTGGTGGATGACGCACCACGTGCTTGTGAACACGGCGTAAAACAGCGTAACAGTGGCTCCTGCTCACGCCGTGTGACTTTGGACAATGTTCCTGTGGACCACCGAAAAAGTCACCATGGACCACCAGTTGAGAACCACTGCTACATAGACTACATAGCTGGAGTTGCCTACCTTAACTTGAACTCCCAGGTCTAGTGTAGACCTGGCTTTCGAGATGATCTAGTTTGTAAAGAGTTTATAGCTGGGACACACAAATTGGCCTAGGCTACAACTGTGTACTAGAAGGGGTTTCACTACAATAAATAGCATTTTAATTTTTTTTTAATTACAAAACCAACCTTTAGGAAGCTTTTGGAGTTTATACTGTGCCCACACAGGGGTGAAGTCAGGGACAACCAATTTTGTAAACTATTTTGGGCAGATGAGCGCACGTTAACAAGTGTGGCATTAAACAGAAGCAGATTCTAATATAAAACATATGGAAAAAAGTGATTGGGTGACTGGGGCGCTTTGTAATTGTATGGTTATTGTCTATGGAAGAAGTGACACAAGTACAGGGATTGCTAGGAGGGTTAATATTTCCAATTTTCAGCATTGTGAGGGATCCAAGATAGTGTCCAAGTTTGCACTGAATGGCCAGACACACCAAAAAATGAAATAATGTAGATGAAGGAGCTAGAGTTCAGAAAGATCTACACAGGTTAGTACGCGTAACAAAGGAGGCTCAAGAGTTTCAATTTAGAGAACTTGAAGTCATGAACAAAAAAAATTAATCACGAAAGGCAACAGCTTGCGAGCAATCACAGATAGAATGAGGATGGGACAACACGGCAGGGACCAAAACAGCAAATTAAACTGGGACAGAAAAGCGCACAGTGCAACGCTAAGCCCACATTTTATCATCACAATCACTCTGCTTATATGTGTGTTTACTGTATCTAATTTTAGACGCCTTACTCTAGAAGGGCCTTGGACTACAAGAGTTCTGAAGAGCACAGCGGCAGATGTGACACCAGGACTAGATGGGTTAAATTTACACCGATAGCATGGAAAATGCGGGGTTGTACTCACTGGTGAAATGACGGTGGAGAGGGGATAGGATGCAAGTTTTCAAGATGCTAAAGGGGACATTGAAACATAGATAAGCTTTCAGCTAAACATTTACCCTCAGACTCAACTAAGAAAAAAAAAAAAGCCAGGTATTTTTACAAAGGAATGTTCTACCTTGCTCTGAACTAGAAGCAATTGACAATAGGGTTATAAAATCCCATTTAATTAGTTAACTGGTTAAACGCTAAGCTTAACCAGTTAACTGATTAAATGGAGGCAGGTGGGGGGGCTGAAGCGCTCCTGCCCGCAGCAGTCAGGCTGGGCCCACTGTAGATGGGGGCTGGAGTCCCTCCTCCCCCTGCTTGTGGTGGGCCCTATAGGGCTGGAGCAGTCACCTGCTGGTAGCCAGTGGGGGACTACTTCAGCCACCACCAGTTAACGGTAACTGGTAAGCATCACCTGTTAAGGGTAATGCTTACTGGTTAACCATTCCTGTCCCTAATTGACAAAGACTTTGTCCTTGACGATTCTGGAAAAACACTGGTTTAACAAAACTGATTTAAAAACCTTGATCTAGTTAAAGCTGTGCAAACCCTTATTGTAGGTGCACTAGAACTGGCTTAACTCTTTTATATCACTTTAGTGTGCTGAAGCGATATCACTAAAGGGATAAACAGGTTTAAGTACGTCTACAGGAGAGGTTTGCAGAGCTTTAACTAGATTGATTTCTTCAATCCACATCGGTGCACTTTCTAGTACAGACAAGGCCTTACAGAGGTCCATGACAGGAAAGAGGTGCACATTATTCACCTGCAGAACCACTAGTTCTAGCATGCAGCTGGTTTGTGTTTGATGAGCTCTCAAACAATGCAAAAGCTTTTATTGGTTTTCAAAAAAATACACACTCACTCACAGCATGTTGACTTGCAGTGGCTGCTATCAGACTGGTTTTTTTGTTTGCTTTTAAAGAATGAAATTCCAAATTAAACCTCACATCCTACCTTCCATAATCTTCTTTATCACCAAAGACCTCAGCATATGTTAACATCGCCTTGTCTTCATTATCAAGTGCCTGACAGAAAACTTGCATGCAATATAATTTGCATTTAATGTATCCTGCTGCGTTTGCCTTTAGTTTCCCGGCTTTTGGATGGCATGCCTCGTTCTTAAATATTTAATGTCATTTTTTAAGACTATCACCAAAGAGGTTCAAGTACATGGCACTTGGCAGGGTTGTAACTTCTTCTCCCTGAAGACACCCTGTACTGTTGTAGACAACCATGAAACACTCTCTCAAAACATTCCAAAGAGATAGCATAGTGACAAGTTTCTTACCCCATGAAGCTTAAAACACTATTGTTACACCAAAATACAAATAAACCGAGCATGTTCAAAGGCTCTTAACTAAAAATAAATAAATCAATTTTTGAAAGTCTAAGTTTAAAAAAACAATGCTATAGAGCTTTGTTTGGAGAGTATGATTATGTTTAAATTTACGCTTTTGTGTTTAAGAGATATGGGAAAGCATTCACAATTGTGCTTTTAATCAGTTATCTAAAGCGCTACATCCTCCCCTCACCCAAAAGGAAGCAAGGCAAACATTCTGGTTTATATATAAGACAGAGACCAATTCTTTGGGTACCTCTTAAGGCTACTGCGGAGAAACTAAATGAATTATTTGCGTTGGTCTTCATGACTGAGGAAGTGAGAAATTCCCAAACCCGAGCCATTCCTCCTAAGTGACCATCTAAGGAACTGTCCCAAATTGAGGTGTCATTAGAGGAGAGCTTGGAACTAATTGATATACTATACAGTAATCGGTCACTAGGACCAGATGGCATTCACTCAAGAGTTCTGAAGAAACTCAAATGTGAAACTGCAGAACTACTAACTGTGGTTTGTAACCTAGTCTTTAAAACAGCTTTGGTACCAAATGATCGGAAGAATGCTAATGTGATGCTAATTTTAAAAAAAAGGGCCTCAGAGGTGACTCCAGCCATTTTAGGCTGGTAAATCTGTCTTCGGCACAGGGCAAATTGGTTGAAGCCATCTATAGTAAAGAATAAAATTGTCAAACACGCACGCAGAAGAACATACATTTGAAGGCAAGATGGTTTCTGTAAAGGGAAGTCATGCCTCATCAATCTACTAGAATTCTTTGAGAGGGGCCAACAAGCATGTGGCCAATGGGGATCCAGTTAACCTAGTGTACTTAGATTTCCAGAAAGCCTTTGACAAGGTCCCTCACCAAATGCTCTTCAGCAAAGTAAGTTGTCATGGGATAAGAAGGAAGGTCCTCTCATGGGTCGGTAATTGGTTAAAAGATAGGAAACAAAGGGAAGGACTAAATGGTCAGTTTTCAGACTTGAGATGGGCAGTGTGGTGTCCTCTAGGGGTCTGTACTGGGACCAGTCCTATTCCACATATTCACAAATGATCTGGAGAATGGGGTAAACAATGAGGTGACAAAATTTGCAGATGACATATACTACTCAAGATAGGTAAATCTACAGCAGACCGTGAAGAGCTACAAACAGATCTCTCAGAACTGAGTGATTGGGCAAAAAATGGCAGATGAAGTACAGTGTTGATCAATGCAAAGTAATGCATATTGGAAAACATTATCCCAGCAATACATACATATAAAATGATAGGATCTAAATGAGCTGTTCTCACTCAAAGATCTTGGAGTCATGGTGGATAGTTCTCTGAAAACAGCCACTTAATGTGCAACAACAATCAAAAAAGCAAACGGAATATTGGGAATCACTAAGAAAGGAATAGATAAGAAGACAGAGAATATTTTATTGTCTCTATATAAATCCATGGTACGCTTACATCCCGAACACTGCAGATATGGTTGCCCCATCTCAAAAATGATATCTTGGAATTAGAAAAGGTTCAGGAAAGGGCAACAAAAACTATTAGGGATATGGAATGGCTGCCATATGATTAATAAGACTGGGACTTTTCAGCTTGAAAAGCGATGACTAAAGGGGGGATGAGAGAGGTCTATAAAATCCTGACTGGTGTGGAGAAAGTAAATAAGGAAGTGTTGTTTAATCTCTCATAACTTGAGAATTAGGGATTACCAAATTAAATGAAAAGCAGCAGGTTTAAAACAAACACAAGGAAGTACTTGACACAGTGCATAGTCAACCTGTGGAACTCCTTGCCAGAGAATGTTGTGAAGTCCAAGACTATAACAGGGTTCAAAAAAAAGAGCTAGATAAATTCATGGAGGATCGGTCCATCAATGGTTATTAGTGACAACGGGCAGAGATGGTTTCTCTAGTCCCTGTCAGGTGTTGGAAATGGGTGAGAAGGGAGGGATCAGTTGATGATTACTTGTTCTGTTCATTCCCTCTAGGGCAGCTGGCATTAGCTACTGTAGAAGACAGGATATTGGGCTAGATGGACCATTGGTCTGACCCAGTCTGGCTGTTTCTACATTATGGTTTGGTTTTTGAAGCAATTTAAAGTGGTAGAGATAAACTCCCCAAACTGTAGTTTACACTGGAAATGCCAGATTTCTTACCTGTGCGTCTGCATTATCTCCTATAACACACTTCTTGCACCTTTGGGTTACATTTTATTGTTCAAATAGTACAAGAAACTGGATGAAAACTGCATTGGCAAGCCCACACCAAATGAATAGTGGCTGCAATTCAGTCCAGAAAATTTGTTTTAAGTGTTCCTTCATGAACGATCATGGTTTCTAAACTTTATCATAACGCCACCTTCCAGAAGGTCTCCTCCAATACCGGACACTAATGAAACTGCAGTGACACTTACAGAAGTGGTTGTAAGTGTCTGTATTAAGTCAGCCTGTATCTGAAACACCTGACCTCCAGTGTTCCCGCTAATGTTTCATGTCCGCATGTGGAACGACTTTTGCCATGTGCACCACTCTGGAGGTGATGTGTCACATAAAAGTAATTCCACACACAGACAGTGTATGGTGGAGGTGGGGCCAGAAACCCTAAATGGGGGCTCCAGGTGTGGGATGGGGCTCCGACAGTGGGAGCGTGGGAGGGGGTGAAGGCTCTGGCTGGGGGCGTGGTCTCTGGAGTGGGGATGAGGGTTTTGGGGTGCAGGAGGTGGCTCAGGGTGGGGCTTACCTGGGCAGCTCTTGGTTAGCAGAGCTGAGCTGAGGCTGTGCCCCAGAAGCAGCCTGCAGGTCCAACTCCCGGGAGGGGGTGGGAGATGAAGCTTGCTGCTCTGGCTCACAAGCACCGCCTCTCAGCCCCCATTGGCTGGGAGCCAGTGCTCAGATGGGGACAGGGAGGGGCAGCTCCATGCTGGGGCTGGCAGGGAGGGGTGCCTCTCCCCTGGCCACAGCTGTTTGGGGAGGGAATTTAACTGGACTCCATGGGACAGTGATATACTTTGCTAGTTCTGTATGCTTCCCACCCAGATGCATGTGCAATTTGTATGCTTGCTCCTTTAAATACTTGGCCACTCTTAAAAATATAAAAAAAAACCAGTGCACTGTCCAATCAAAAACAGAGCTCACAAGGAGGAAAGCTGGTAATAGCTAGGTGGGAACGGTTAGTAGGAAAGCCTGAAGGCGACGGTTTCAAACGAGATGCCAAATGAGGGCGTGCTATACAGACTGCTGCAGCAGGAAGAGATCCAGGTGTTGGAACTGGCATAAACAGAGAAAGGATCACCCCAGCACGGAACCCATCAGGACAGCGAATCAGATACACTGGCTAACTGGGAAGCGGCACAGTAAAGGAGGTTGTACCTGTGGCATGTTTGTTTCAGAGGGTCTATTTTCAAGCTCCTCCTGCAGCCGCTGACGACTCCTCTCGGCCTGCTGTAGCTGATGTTGGAGTTGCAGGAACTGCTCCTTGGGCACCATAGCACAGCCTTGCTGCTGGAGCTGCTGCAGCTCCCGAGAGTGCTGGGACTGGCTAATCATCACACCGGAGCCCCCGTGTAGCATCTGAGCAATAAACCAAAACCAGCCATTAGGAATAAGGTTGACGACACTTCAACCAGCAGAGCTAGTCAGTAAGTAGCTAAGTACTAGCGTATGCCACTGGAACCTACCAGAAACCAGCATCATGACTTCGGCAAGCTCTTTTCTTTACAACTGACTCAAACAAACTTGATCTGATGGTGCACACATGCACTGTATAGGTTGAACCTCTCTAGTCCGGCGCCTTCAAGACCTGACCAGTGCCGAACCAGAGAATTTGCCAAACTACAGAAGGTCAATAGCATTTAGCAGCAATACCAACACTTCCATTGCTCACTGGGCTCTTAGAAGACATTTAGGGCTAAATTAGATCTAAACAGCACAGAACACCGAGAGCCAGGCCTGGTAGCTGTGAACTTTATGGGACCGCAGGAAACTCGGTCACACCTGTCTTAAGTGGACATCTAGCTAACTCAAATCATGCCGGACCACAGACGTTGCCAGACCCGAGAGTGCCGGACCAGAGAGGTTCAACCTGTATTAGCTGTTCTACAATGATTTTGTTTCCCCACAATATAAAGCTTTGAGATTAGAGAAAGCTTTGGGCATTGCCTAAAAAGAAATGCATGCTTGTTTGTGCTTTAATTGAATGAAATCTGAACTTTGATCCATGTTTTCCTATGTCCAATTTAAAACATTGGCTAGTTACTGATAGGAGCCTGTCAGACCTCACTTAGCTACTGGTAAATTTTAGTTTCTGTATTAAATTTTGTTTTTGGCTCGATCACTAGCTGTACGTTTAGTATTCAACAGAGCAGGCGTGTGGCCAAAGCAAGCAGTGCAGTTGCTGGCTTGGTAAGATGGGCGCAGGTCATGGCATTCTGAGCCCAAGCTTTCCCAAAGTTCAGATGGGCTCAGCCAGGCGGTTTTAGTTTGGGATTAGTGCATGTGCCGGGAACGTCATTAAGATGCCCAAAGCCAGTCTCCTAAAGGAAAATGGAGAGGAGGATGTTTTCAGCTCTGTGCATGTGGGATTTAAGTCATATGATGCTATTCATTATCTCCCATCTCATTCTTTATATTTACCCCTAAGTGCTGGAAAACGGAAACCTTTATATTCTTGTCACGCAAGTGTTGCCTCCAGCTACGAGCAGTGTGCGCCCAACAGCAATCCTACTTCTGGGGACAGAAAAAGTCTTGGAGGGGTTCCCTCTGACACGGGGCATCCCTAGAAGAGGTTTGCCAGGAGATCAATCCCAGCAAACCCTCTCTGTGCTTTTCTGGTTGTGATTTATACCACTTTCCCAAACTCCAAAGCAGTTTTATGCCAGTGTAGCAGTCTCTCAACTAGGCCCTTTGCCTATAAATGCAGGAATCACTTCCCTAACCAATACGACAGCCTTGCCAATGCCTAACGAGGACCTGGCCTGACAGGTTCTAACCGATTTGCCGAAGTGCTGCTTTCAAGCGGTGGTAGGACACATGGGGTCAGAGGAGGGCAAGCCTGCCCTGGCATTTCTGGCATTTTCACGTTAAAAACATGGAAGCCTCAGCAGAACAGGCTGGGAGTTGTCTGACAGATTAGAAGTCATTTATTTTGGTTTAAATAGCCACACAATTCAACACGTGATTTTTTTTTACGTTAACGTTTTTCCAGACATTACCCACTGGATTGAAAAACACGATTCCAGGCGAAAGTAGTTGAGATCCAGAATCACTTGCGATATTTGAAAACAAACAAGCAAACAAAAGACCGACATGCAGCATGCATTTGAATACAGCGGGAAGTGGCTCTATTCCTGACAATCTATTGGACATACAATAGCTCTTAAAAAGCTGCATAATTAACCTGACGCCTCAAAACACCTGCCAGAGTCTCTGGAGGAAGAGACTTTGTTTGTGGGCTTTTTATTTCCGTGAGCATGACTGTGCTTCTTCCCTCCCAAGTGGTGTTGTTAAGAAGGACGAGTCAGCTAGTGTTTGTGGTTTTATTCCTTGGGCGTGTCTCTATTGGGAACCACAGTGGTTTGAATGCCCATGCCATGTCTACGCTACAGCTTTAGTCTTTGGCTGCGCTGGTGCAGGATAAAAGGAAGATACACAATGTTCTCAGTATAGAACTGTGTGTTTGATTTCTACAGGAGTATCAGAACTTCCTCCTGAATCAGTGTTCAAAAGCTAATCTCCTTTCTCCTAATATATCGGCTAAGAAAGAATTCTATTGATAGAATAGAATCTGATGGGATTTATCAAAAAAGCATTTCAGTTCATAGGAGACAATGGAACACAGTAATCACTAATGGAGGTTTCTAGACTACCGCACAGATGTTAGCAGGGCCTCAGGAAAATACAGTCAATGAAAGAGTGTTTGCCTAGACAGAAAAAAAACAAAGTATAATCTTTTGCCATGCTAATCTGCTGGGGAGAGAGGAGAAAGGAACAGCCCTTCCTGAAAGATTAAGCAAGAGATGTAGTCTGACCACATTTAAAAAGTGTGCCAGAGAGTTACAATGACAGGCATGCAACATTGCCAATGTTAATGAAGAGAGCTCACCAACCCTCTCAAGAGTAAATGGAATTAATAAATGAACACAGAACAATAACATTTCAGAGCCACTTTTCATTTTGGTGATGTCCAGTTTTAGTCTTCTGAAAAGCTGATCAGTTAGGACTTCGCAAATAATCTCGGGAACAGACTTTGAAAGATATGCCACATTACTGGATGGAATATTCATGAGCTATCCACATCCTTTTTATAAGCAATAGAGCGTTTGAACTCAGGGTACGCCTCGCTGTCTTACAATGAAGAGTGACTCCTTCAGAGATAAGGAGCGTTACAAACCCACTACAATTAACATTGTAAGAAAGAAATTAAACGAGACTTCTCCATGCGATGGAAGTACGTTGAAAATGATTGCGCTACCTTCACACACACTCTCAGACAGAGCACTGCACCCTTCTCTGCTACTTCCAACCACTGAGTTCTAGTCACAGGTTAGCCACAAACAAAAGGAGAAGCACAAGAGAGAAAGAGTCGTTAGGACGCGCGAGGCGCCAAGTGAGTTTTATACACACCTGTGGGGAAAAGCTTAGGAGAGAGGACAGAAAAATCTTGCATGTTACTAGAGTAAGTTTGACAAGAGAAATACAATGCCACGCATGGTAATTACTGGGGAAAGAAACAGCCGAAAGCATGGGCAGAGGGTGAAGGTAGGGCTGGGGAAGGCAAGCCCTCAGCCCCACTGCCAACCACACCCCTTCTACCCAAGCCTCCCCCCTTTCCACCCAGAGCGCCCTGGAGAGGTGGGGGCAACATGCAGCTCCAGCCTCCTCAGCCGCAGAGTACAGGGAGGGTGAGTGTTCGGGGGCATCAACACTCCCCCTCAGTTGGCCTTCAGAAGACATTCTAGGCCAGACTGGTAGTTTGGGAAGCCAGCCCCTTCCCTCACCTTTTATAGCCACCCCGAGCAAGAGCATTTAGTATATCTGAGCTCCCATGATTTCAATTTTCTTACATGTAATAGAATTTTTTTTTTAGCATATATAGAAACACCAGCATTTCAGACATCCTGTCAGCCACTAATTACCTCTCAAGGAGATGGTAGAGTCATATTTTAAGTTACATAACTGAACTACTGTGTTTTCTAACAGTCTACTTGGGGCCCATCTCTAGCCCATTTTAAAAAAGTCTTTTATAATGCCGCTCGCTGTGCAAGCGTCCTCTGGGATATACTCTCATTCTTATTTTGGCACAAGACTCGATTGTGCGTCACAAGTCTCTCCCTCAAGTTCAGGAGATCAGGTCAGACCGAGGGTCATGAGTTCGAAGTTCAAGTTCAGCTGCAAAATATTCCCATCATAAATAAGAAAAAAAATCTTTCAAATGGTGTTTTCAGAAACTTGTTTCAAGCACAAAAATAAATCAGGCAGACTAGAAGTTAGGAGTACAAGCAATTTTTCTCTCCCTCTTCTGTGTTCACAGGAGCCATCTTGTGTTACTGGCTCTTAAAAAGAACAGGACACATTCAAAGTAAAACTCCCCAGAAACTTACTATCGTCCAGCAGGACAAGTACATTTGTCTGATATTTGGTTATGTTAAAAAGCAAGCTATTTAAAATTAACATGCACGGTCATTAAGCTGTAAGAAGTTACAAGACAGTGACCATTTATAGCTCCCTAAAATTGTGTTTTCATGCTATTGTTGCTGCATAGGGTTTGGGTAGAAACACTGAAGTCTTCCTCTTAACTTTGGATACAAAAAATTAGGGCTGTTAAACAATGAAAAAATTAATCGCTGAAGAATGATGGGGCATTTGAATGTGTAGCATGTCTGGTCATGTAAATGCCTTGCAATGCCAGTGATAAAAGTCCCACATGAATGCCTGTTCTCAATTCGGGTCACATCGTAAATAAGAAGTGGGCAGCAGCATCTTCCATGAATGTAAACAAACTTGTTTGCTTTAGCAAGAAGTCGTGCTGAGTGAACTTATCGGCTCTACAGCAGGGGTGGGGAACTTCAGGCCCGGATGCAGCCCCCGGCTTGCCTGGATCCAGCCCGAGGCTCAGCATTGGGAAGCCCATGCTGGCGCTCCAGCCACTCACCCACAGGGCTGGAGCACACAAAATCTACTAGCCTGGGCCCCGCTAGGCACTGGTGTGTGAGGGGAATGTGGGGAGGGTCTTTCTCCTTCTCAGGTCAGGGGCTTCTCAGGTCAGCGGCCCTTGACCCAAAAAAGGATCCCCAGCTCTGCTCTAGTTTTGCATTGCTTTGGTTTGGAGTGCAGTTATGTAATAAAATATCTGCATTTAGTAAGTTGCACATTCACAGCAACAAGACTGCCCGGCAATAGCTGTATGAGGTAATTTGAAAAATACTATTTTTTTTATTATTTTTCAAGTGTAAATATTTGTAATAAATAATATAAAGTGAACAGTGTTCACTTTGCATCCTGCGTTGTAATTGAAATCAATATAGACTTGCAAACATAGAAAAACATTACACATTTAATGCGTGTCAAATAGCATGCTATTGTTTAACAGTGCGATTAAAACTACAATCGATTTTTTCAAAATTGTGATCTTTGAGTTAATCACAAGTTTACTGCAATTAATTGACAGCCCTACAAAAAAATCTGTCCCTTGGTCTTCCATTTGATCCTGAGCCTGAAGTAGTTATAGTTTCTTCTCACAAATTATGACAAAAGGTTCCCCTTTGTAGGAACACATTTGCTGTGCAGCATAGTTCCTTGATTAATGAAATGTGACTGGACATGTGCAAGAGACGTCTACCTGGCCAGCTTTTCCAGTTTTAAGTTTGCACATTAGTGTTTCATATTCCTATCCTACTGATACCAGGAAAATATCTTTAAACACACCATCTATGAGATAACTGGTCCCATACTTTTGAATTCAGGAACGTTTAAATTTATTGAAATGTACCTCCATTAGTTGTTCATCCAGTTTGACTTGCTTTTTTCTTAGCCCTTCATTTTCCAAATTGATGGTTCCCAATTCATGTTCAAGTGAATTCATCTGACTGATCTGTATAAAGAGAATAACTTCTGTTAGAGGTGTTGTTTTGCTTGGAAAGACCTGTATACCCAACAGACATATCCACAATATCATAGAATCACGGAACACTAGGACTGGAAGGGATCTCGAGAGGTCATCGAGTCCAGTCCCCTGCCCTCATGGGCAGGACCAAGTGCTATTTAGACAATCCCTGATAAGATGTCTGTCTAATCTGCTCTTAAATATCTCCAGAGATGGAGATTCCACAACCTCCCTAGGCAATTTATTCCAGTGCTTTTATCCACCCTGACAAGAAGTTTTTCCTAATGTCCAACCTAAACCTCCCCTGCTGCAGTTTAAGAGCTTTGAAATACTTCCCTGGAAGTATCTGAATAATCCTATTAAATGCCTGTCCTCTGCCTCCCACTTTTCTCTGCCAATTTGCTTCTGTTTTGTGTATTTTATTCTAATGATTTTCTTTCCCCCTCCCCCCTCAGTTTTTCTGTACATAAAAGAAGAATAAGGCACACTGAAATTTAAAACTAAGTGGACTTTTAGAAAATTGTTTGTAAAATCTACTACAGATACAAGTTATATTTTAACCTTTCATATTATATAACATACAATATTTCAAACATACTTGCAGTTAAGTAGCAAATGATTAACACATTGTAAGAAGTTTACGTACACAGGCTGAACCTTTCTGGTCCGGAACAGTCTGGTCCAACAACATCTGTGGTCCCACAGGATGTTGCTGGACCAGAGAGCCCCAGAGGCTGGAAGCAGAACCGGTCTGGCAGCCGGTAGCCCACAGAGCCAGAGTCCTGGGGGCAGGGAACCCCAATTGGCTGGTGACAAGAGCGGGACCAGCGACCGGAGGCAGGAGCCCTGCCAGGGGCAGCAGAGCCCAGCAGGCAGACCGAGGTAGTGGACTGGCTAGGGCCGGCAGCCAGGAGAGGAGATCAGGGAGAGTCTGAGGCCTGACCTCCCCTGGTCTGGCGAACTCCCTTGTGTGGGACTACTCAGGTCTCCAGGATGCCAGAGCAGGGAGGTCCAACCTGTAGTTGGTTATGTCGGTTGTTTCTGTTGTGCAAGCATCTATGTCCGTACACAAAATTTAGTAAAAAGCTAACAGGAAAAAAAAATGCAGTTTGGCTTATGGGTCTACCAACTTTGTTTAAAAACCCCTACAACTAACCATAGAACTTGGCACTTCAGGAAAAAACTAGTAAGGAGACAAAGAATAAATAAGCAAGTACTCAACACTGTCAATGGTTGGCCCCAGGGCGCTCTCAAGTATTCAGTATCAGATTAATACGGAATAGGGTTGTATAATCCTGTTTAATTAGGTGGGCAAGGACTGCTCCAGGTCCCCCTGTTACTGGGTCGACTGGTTAACCTTCCACATCCCTAATATGGGACCCCTTTGACATAAATGGAAACCATCTCTAAGACTGAGGTAGAAAACCAGATCCCCTCAACTGCAGGCCGAAGAACGCGTGAAGTAACAGAGGTTCTGAATCCCATCCTGGGCAAGAGCTGGGAGACAAGGACTCCTCACGAAAAGGCCAAAGGACACAGGTTGTTTAGGGTTTGTGTGCCTCCCCCTTGATGGGCGACAACACAAGTGCAAGCAACAGCCAGGTGAACTCGGAGGGGCAGTTTTTCCTTGGCTTCCTCTGAAGTTTATGCAGCAGAAATACCTCCACAGAATTCCATGCCCAAGGCCCAGAACGCAACCTGACCTTCTGAAGCTTCAGTAGTGGAACAAGAAACGTGGCTTTCCATGTGAAATTCATAGTGTCAAACTTAAGGGCTGGTGCCTCACAGTAATTAATGCAGACGAGCAAGGGCTTAGCGAGAGACCCTCCCCGATCATGCTGCACAAGCTGCCACACCCCACTCCTGACACAAATACCCTCAAGATGTAAAGCCGTGCACACCTATGCTAGTCGTGACACACTGAAAACACAAGAGTGCCTTCCCGAGTCCAGCCCGCACAAGAGCGGGGCACAACTCTCTGAGGTGTGTGTGTGTGTGTGTGTGTGTGTGTGTGTGTGTGTGTGTGTGTGTGTGTGTGTGTGTGTGTGTGTGTGTGTGTGTGTGTGTGTGTGTGTGTGTGTGTGTGTGTGTGTGTGTGTGTGTGTGTGTGTGTGTGTGTGTGTGTGAATAAAATTCCAGCATTTCATCTGATCAAATGCCACTGCAGCACATATGAGTGCTCCAGTCAAGCCGGAAAAATGATCATTTGTTTTAAAGCCTGGAACTCACCTTCCTGTGCGCAGAGGACAATTCCTTCTGAAGCTGTTCACATTCTCTCTTCAGACTTAATTTCTCTTGCTCTATGGCTTTCACAATGCCAGACTGGCTTTGATGCTTCTGGTGCTTCATGGAAAGGATTACAGATTCCAGCTGACGGACCTAACAAGCACACAGATTGAACAAGGAACACACAGAGCATGAAGAATCTGTTTTCTAGTCAAGTTTCCACTGGCCAGCATATCCAAAGTGACAGTGAACTGAACTCAAATGTAAGCTACCAACCCATTTCCTAACCACAATATTTTCCACTTTTTAAATATATTTAGCAAAATAACTTTGAACGGAGTCTACCCTTCCTCCTCCTACTGCCAGCCAAAAGTTGTGAATTCCAGTAAAGCAGTGATTATCAGCCAGGAGTACACACACCCCTGGGGGTATGCAGTGGCCTTCCAGGGGATCCATCAACTCATCTAGATATTTGCCTTGTTTTACAACAGGCTACATAAAAAGCACTAGCAAAGTCAGCATCATGCTCTCTATACTGCACTGAAATGTAATTGATTTATTTTATAATTGTATGCTAAATATGAGAAAGTCAGCAATTTTTCAGTACCAGTGTACTGTACCACTTGACATGCATCTGACGAAGTGGGTCTTTGCCCACGAAAGCTTATGCTCCTACACTTCAGTTAGTCTATAAGGTGCCACAGGACTCCTCGTCGCTTTTGCAGATTCAGACTAACACGGCTACCCCTCTGATACTTGTACCACTTCTGTATGTATACATCTGATTTTGTAACAAAATAGTTTAAGCCAAGTGAAAGCTGGGAGGAGGCAAGACAAACCAGACTCCTGAATGGGGCACAGTCGTCTGGAAAGGTTGAGAGCCACTTCTGCAAAGGATCCTCTTTAAAAAGAGAAGTTTAATGGTTTTCAATTAGTTTACAAGCCAGCCTATCCCTGTTTTCTATTAAGTTTTGATTAGACACAATGAGTTCTCAACCCTCAAGTCTCCCGAAAACAGGAGCGCAGTTTAAAACAAAGATGTCCATATGCAGTTTTGGTCTACTCGTAAAACTTTATATAGGACTAGCAATGTTGGGTAAGAGGTGTGAAAAATCACTCATCACTACTGGCCCAGCTATGCCAGCAAGCCCCCAGTATAGACACAACTACGCTGACAGAACAGTGCTTCTAGTGGCAGAGGGAGCATTCGGGGAGGTAACGTTATGCAGCCCTACTGCAATATTTCTATTAAAAAACCAGTGAGCTTTATTTGCGTGTGTGCATTACAAGCTGCTGAATGGGCATCGTTCCCTGAGTTCTGTATGGCATGCAGTTGCTATCCAGTCCAGGGGGGGCAATAATTGTTAATGGGGGGGCCACTCCAAGATTCTGGTAAGTGGTCAAGAGCCGCATTTCTCTGGAGCGGGTACGGGGTCTGGGGCAGCGGGTGGGGTATAGAAGGGAGCTTGGGATAGAGGACTGGGGTGCAGGAGGGAGTGTGGGGTCTGAGAGGGACTTTGGGTGAAGGAGGGGGTTATAATCTGGGGGAGGGCTTGGGGTGCAGGGTCCAGGAGCAGTATGCATGCAGGAGAGGATTCTGGCGTGGGCGGGGGATGCAGGGTCTGGGAGGGAGCTGTGACCTGGAGGAGGTGGGGAGAGGGGATACAGAGGGTTTGGGGGTGGCTTGGGGCAGATAGAGGAGTTGAGGAGCCAGAGGCAGGCTCTGGCTGGGAGGTACTCACCTAGGCAGCTCCCAGCCAGCAGCTCTGCATGAACCTGAGACAGGCTCCCTGCCTGTGTGTGTGTAGGGGGCGCTGCTCCAGCACAGGGAGGGAGGAGTCATTCACTTCCCCTGCCTTCAGCAAAATTTCTCAGCTCCTATTGGCCAGAAACTGGCCAATGGGAGCTTAGGAATTTTACTAGGAGGCAGGCACAGCACCAGAAGCTCTCTCCTCCCTGCCCAACTTGCAGAGTAATTAGCTGCCTGCTGTTTAAAGCAGCAGCAGCTGCTTTGCAGTAAGGGTGCTGGCGAGGCGGCCCCGGGCTAGATCCAGCGGCATGGCGGGCCGGATGCAGCCCGCTGGCCGCCTCTTGCCCCCGCTTCCCCCCGATGCAGTCCAATCGGTTAGCGCTCACACGTTACCTTCTCCCGGGAATGTGTTAGATCCGTTTTAGTGTTCTGGACTTCTCTCTGGAGCCTCTCGTTCTCTTCCCTCAGCAGCTGCTGCTCCTGTCGGATCAGCTGTTCCAGTTCCTCCCAGCCCAGCTGCTTCTGCTGGGCGGGCAGCCCGGAGGAATGCACAGCCAGTTCCAGAGCCCGGTTCTGGAGCCAGACCGAAAGGCAGGGTGAGATCTCACACCAAGCAGCAGACATCGTCTGTCTTCAGAAGGATTTTTACATTGCCCAGGGCCCCGTAAACCCCGCTATTAACAAAGGAATCGCTGTTTCCCTGCTTCCACACATCCCACTTTTTCCAAATGACCCAATGTACTGAGCACAGGGCAAAAAACCTCCCAAGGGTCTCCTCTTCACTGGGACTGCAGGCGACAATGGCCAGCGGCCTGCCAGAAAAGTACACCCCTGTGAACCAAGCCCAAATATACAAATGGAGAAAGCGGCCCCACTTCCAAGCTTCACCAGGCAAGAAATAGCATGGTGGGTTTAGAACTAGGATTTGGTCCTGGTTATAAAACTTGTGTGGCTCTTTTCCCGGGTTGGGGGGGGGGAGGGGAGGGAAACGACGACAGTATGTCACAATGATAAACTATGCAAGTAAATTGCAACAGTGATTACTCCTTACGCCCCCTCCCCAAGTATTCGTGTTCCTTATCGATAAACAAAGCACAGCAAAAGGCTGTTTTAATGAACTCTTCTTTTGAAACCACAACACGCAACTGAACATTGGGTCTATTCCCCAAGCACGAAGGTCCCTTGTGAGGACAACTGCAGTCTGCAAAGTCTCTGAAGCCCCGCTCTAGCACAGGACTGTGGTTATACCTAGGAAATGGGGCCAATGACCATGCAGATTGTTTTTACTGAAAGTTTATCCTGAGGTGATGTAAAAATATCCCTCTTAAGGCGCAAGTTCATTTCAACAGGGGGTTCTGATTGAGCTTCACCCTGTCCCGACACTCATTATAATTAGCTTTTAAGTCTATTTTAAGTGCAAATTACCACAGAAATAAGTGTGGGGTGAGGGAGGCCGACAGACTCGCTGGGTACCTGGGCAATGAGGGGGAGGCTGGCTCCTTGCACCCAGAAGGGGCGGGACCTTGGGCAGAAGGGGCGGGACTAGCTTTCCCCCAGCAGCTGCAGTGCTGCCCAGCACATGCTGCACCTACCCTGGGCAGAGAGCCTGCCACGCAGGCTGCAGCTGCAATTTAAGGAGTGCTGTGGTAGGGACAGGAGCTAGAATGTCATTATTCCCAAGAGGTCTACAGTTAAATATGTAATTGCTGCATCTGCAAAATTCTGCTGCTATTTGTTCTTAGCCAACAAAATACACGCATTATTAGAATAGGCTATGCAGGGTACGACGATAGGCTTCAAAAGAAAGTAGCAATTGCGATTCTTTTAATTGAAACTGTCGGGTAATAATAAGCTGGGGTATTTTGAGACTATGCTACCGGTTGAACCTCACTAGTCCGGCGCCCTCAAGACCTGACCGGTGCCGAACCAGAGAATTTGCCGATCTACACAAGGTCAATAGCGTTTAGCAGCATTACCAAGACTTCCACGCTCATGGGGCTCTTAGAAGACATTTAGGGCTAAATTAGAGCTAAACAGCACGGAACACCAAGCCAGGCTTGGTGGCTGTAAACTTAATGGGACCGCAGGAAACTCGGCCATACCCGTGTTAAGCGACATCCAGCTAACTCAAATCTTGCCGGACCACGGACGTTGCCGGACTAGAGAGGTTCAACATGTAGTATTGGTCAAGGTAGTTAGTCAAGAATTACCTTGTCACTGGCATTTTGAAGTTGCTTGTGCAGTGACATCACTTCCTGTTTAAGAGTCTCCTTCTCCTCCTGGGATACCCATAGGTCGGATTTTAGCCAGGACGTTTGAAGGTTGGTATTTTGTAGAGCTTCATCTAGACTCTGGACCTGAAATGTACGAGAAAGGGAAACTTTAAACTGGCCACAATGAAGAAACAGAAATTCTTAGTGACTGCCTGATGGGCAAAGCAAAACAAAGCAAACAGTTCAACTACAAGGGATTTATAACCAGTCTGTGAATTTGGTACAAGAGTGATTTATCAGTGGCTATGAGAGGAGTACAGTGAGGCTCCTTGAGGAGTCTTGGCTCCTAAACAAACAGGGACGATGAAAAGGCTTTCTGCCTGACACAAGAAAGAGGTGAAGAGAAAGCACAGCACTGTCAGCTGTTCCAGAAAGGTGCCAGATGACCTGAGCAGCCATTCCAAAATAGCAACGACCTAACACGCTGAATGCAACACTCACGTGTCTCCTGCCAGCCACATCATAACTTCCTGCCAAGGGAGGAAATGTGAAGGGTTTCTGTTGAGGTTACTTCTGGCCATCCAATCACAACGGCTGTCAGCCAAGCCAGCCCCTTTTCTCCTTTCCTCCCCAGGCAGGCCAGCTGGGAGAAGAGAGGCAGCAGCAGGAAAGGGGATTAGTACTAGCTGGTGCAGAATCTCTCTTCCCAGGTAATACCAGGAAACTGGGAAGCAGGTGAAAGCAAAGGGGAATCCAAGGCCAGGTCTACACTAGGGGACAATGTCGAACTAAGGTGCGTAACTCCAGCTATGCGAATAGCATAGCTCGAGTCAACGTACCTTAGATCAAGTTACTGCAGCATCCCCACTGCGGGGGATCGACATGAGGAATTCTCCCGTCAACTCCCCTGACTCGACTCCATCCATTGGAGTATCGGAGTTGATGGGAGCATGACCAGCCGTCGATTTAGCGTGTCCCACTGAAAACGATCCCTGGGAGATGGATCCCCACGGTGCCGATCTCCTGCTAAGTGTAGACAAGGCCTAACAGTAGAAATAAAACCACAGCTATCTCTCCAGAGACAGATGTAGCGTGCGATGGGTAAATTTTCACTCACTCATGTGATAAAGAAGACATGTCCCAGGTATTAATTGCACAGGATAAGAGGGTTATTTTGTGCAAACGCCTGCCTTCTCCCAGGAATTAACAAAAACGTCTCCGTTTCAAAACAAACCATATGGCCGTACCTTCTCTTGGGAGGCTGTGAGCTGCGTTTTCAGTGCCTGACTTTGTTGATCCCAGGACTTTTGCTCCTGCTTCAAACTGGCAATAACATTCTCTAAGACGTTCACTTTAGCTACCTGAAATGAGAGCAAGGAAGACTACAGGGAACAGTGCACCACTCGTCTGTATGCAAAATATCGCTGGGATTTCTCTCCCCAGCTCTTGACTTTGATGAGAGTCAAGCTACATGAGTCAAGTGTCAGAAGGGTAGCCATGTTAGTCTGAATCTGACCAAATGGGTCTTTGCCCACGAAAGCTTATGCTCCAACACTTCGGTTAGTCTATAAGGTGCCACAGGACTCCTCACCGCTTCAAGCTACATGAGGTTTCAGATAAAGTGCAGTACAGCAAGGAGCTAACAGAGCTGTATACAATTTGCATGCCAGTTCCACTGCTTGAGTTCAAAGCCACCAGTTTAGAAACGAAAGGTACAGGCTACAGTGAAAATACCATCTCACTGCCGGCTGTCCTTTTGACTGGTTGTTTCACTACATCTTCTGAAGTGCATGGTACACTCAAGGGTGTGTACACTCCTGGATGAACTGGGCTTAAGTTCTGCACCAAGGTCCCATGGCTCTTGGCATGGGAAAAAATGTTTAAATTAAACTGAAATCGGACACTCAATCCCAATTGTGAGGGTTCACTTACACCAAAACACTCAAGTGTGAATTAGAACGGAATTCATTATTTCCATTCTAGTTTATGACGCTCGGTTTAACCAAAAAAATAAAAGCAATCAAAGTCTTGAGCACTGTTAACTAAAACAATATGAAATCAAACTTTAAGTCAGTGCAAAATTTGCACTTAGACAAACCCTAAGGTCTAGAAACACTGATATTTTTAAAATGAAAGCTTTGATTCTGGAGTGCAGATTTGCTACAATTTGATTTTACAGCAAATTCCAAACACTGCAGAGTACATGGAGACCTGGACAGACATACTGAAATAAGACACATTTATGTGGCATAACTGTAAGAGGAAAAGACAGCAAAGTTATTTCACAGAGTAAGGGTATGTCTAGACTACATCCCTCTGTCGCCAGAGGGATGTAAATTAGACATACAGAAATTGCTAATGAAATGGGGATTTAAATATCCCACGCTTCATTAGAATAAAAATGGCCGCCACTTTTTGCCAACGTGGCAATTTGCTGGCAAAAAGCGGCAGTCTGGACGGGGATCGGTCGACAAGGAAAGCCTTTTCCGACTGATCCGGTAAACCTCGTTGCACAAGGCATAAGGGATCGGTCGGAAAAGGCTTTCCCTGTTGACTGATCCCTGTCCAGACCGCCACTTTTTTGCCAGCAAATTGCCGCCGCGACAAAAAGCGGCAGCTATTTTTATTCTAATGAAGCACGGGATATTTAAATCCCTGCTTCATTAGTAATTTCGATATGTCTAATTTACATCCCTCTGACGACAGAGGGATGCAGTCTAGACATACCCTAAGGGACTATATAGGAATTAGGGTTGGATACGGCAAGGGGTCTGAAATATGGTTTGCCATTTTTATTACCTTATCAACACATCTGTTTAGCTCCTCACGGAGGGCTTCTTTTTCTTTCAGCAGCTTTTCATTTTTCATTATTACACTAGAAATTTCATTCTGGAAGTCAGAGAGATCAGGACATCTGGGCAGCTGTGGGAGACAGAAATCCCTCAGATCTTGTTCGCTTACCAAGCAGCATTTCTGCTGTGGTCTATGACATCATTCACAAACATTTTAGACAGCTCTTTCTATGAGGATCATGCTAGGCACCGAGCAAGCATCTTTAAAAATTTAGTCCCTGCCTCAGTTTAAGTGAAAGCTACAGTTAATTTCAACAAATTGTTTCTCCATTCCTTTCTAAAAACTACTCTTCAGACCCCCTGAGCAAACCATCACAACAGCCCATAGAGTGAAAAAACAGCAATTTAGAGGGGACAGGATTTTTAGTGAGGTTGCTTTACACTCGGTTTTGCTTTTATGAATGCTCATGTAACTACGACTAATGCTTAAGCTAACAGGGAGCCTAGATAGAGATTCAATGCCCTCTCATCTTCAGCTAATGAGTTGGAGCCAAAACACCTTTGAGACGTCTCAGAGGTTCTCCAGCAAAACGATGGTAGGGCAGGGGCTTACACTCCTGCTATTTCTAAGAAGTAAAAAACCGAAGCACAACGGCCTTTGAAAAGCCACAAACACAAGCTAAAAATGTTCCCCGCAGCAGCCTAGGACCCTCGGAGCAGGACATGACATCACTATGAACAGCTGTGGAGACAGCGGAGGCATGGCCCAGGTGTGTAGAGAGCCGTCTTAAAGAGGATGCGTTTTGCAGTCACACAACTTGAGTCCATGGAGCCCAGATCAAAGGGGTTAACAATCCAACCCTGACGGTAACGTCAGTTCCAGTGATTTGAGATCACAGCATGGCAAGCAAGACTTCACTGGCGCTACTCTGTTCATGTAAATGAAACCATGATACCAACGCTTCCGGTAGTAAAGCTTTTATCTACTGAAACCTTTTAGGGGTAAGGCATCAATTGGTACAGCAATCCTGGAACGGACTAATCCTGATACGGGAAACCACGTGGCTATGACCAGCTGCTACAGAGAATCGGGAACCACAGCTGGGTAATACGCCATAGTTTGTAATATTCCTTTCCAGCCCTTGACTGTCGAGACCAGCCCCCAACGCCCATTGCTTTGGAACATCTGTTGGTGGAAGATGGAGGGGAGCAACAGTCTTCATACTTTTGCTGTGCGGCCAGAGACTTTGCCGCCAGGGTATTTGCATTCCTCTTTTGTCGCTGCCTTCCTGTACAAACAAGCTAATTCTTTCCGCCTCCGCTGGGAGAGCAGAATATAAATGCGAAAGGCAACTACCCTGCCAGCGGCTTACATTCACCATCGGCACAATCTGGACGGGAATGGGAATGGGGGTGGTCTTACCTGTTTGGTCTTCTCCAGCTCTTGTCTGAGGAGATGGTTTTCCTGCTCCAGTAAGCGAGTTTGAACCTTGACGGTCGCCAGCTCAGCCTCCAAGGAAGACACCAGAGTTGATGACTGGGGAAAGGAAAAGCACACAATGCTAACTGAACTGGGCCTTTGAAAACTCAGGCTCGCCCAAACGACCAATCCAGGAGACAGACTGCCCACTGGTCCGGGGGAATGTGAGGCGACGGGTTCTCAATCTTTTTCCTTCAGTGACCCCGTCACATGCTGTAAAAACTCCACAGCCACAAGTGACAGAACTGTTGTCCAGCATACAAAAGCCAGGGCCATGTTAGGGCCATCGCCTGGGCCCCAGGCCATAGGGGGCCCCCACAAAACTACATTGCTCAGGCTTCAGCCCCAGGTGACTCAGGTCAGGGTCCCAGGCTTCTGCCCTGGACGATGGCGCCTCGTCTTTCTGCCTGGGGCCCTACCGAGTCAAATGCTGGCCCTGCTTGGCAGACCCGCTGAAACCTGCTCGCGGGCCCCTAAGGGTACGTCTACACAGAAGTGTTATTCCGAAATACCACCATCCGTGTCTATCTACACTACAGGTTGTTATTTCGACAATGTCGAAATACTATCGAGCGGGAGGACTTCTTCCTCCGACTCTCGGAACCCTCATTTCACGAGGAGTAAGGGCAGTCGGGGGCAGGGCGCTCTCACTCGGACGTCCTGCGCCAAAAGCTGAAATGAGCTATTTTGACTCAAGCGACGCAATCGACGCAGCTGAAGCGGTGGAGCTTATTTCGGCTTTGGCCCTGCTGTGTGGACGCGCCCTAATTGAGCACTGCTGCTCTAGGCCAAACTGGCTCTAGCAAAATACCTATGAGGCCTTTGTGAAAACCAGCGCCCAGCCCCTTTGCGTTTCATGCAATTAGTTTTTTAAATGGAACCGTAACTCTTCTATCTGCTTCCGGAGCCCCTTTTAAACGCTGCCGAAGAGCAGGCCCTCTGGCTCCTCGCCCCCACTTCTGCGAGCACCCATCTTTGCAGATGGGACTGAAAGAGCAATATTTAAATGCCATAACACTGTTAAGAGATGGGGAGAGAAGCTGCTAGTTTCAAGGGGTGCTTATGCAATAGCGTTCGTTTATGAAATCCAACAGCCACACCCTTCGCCATGAAACGGTGGTGTGCTGTACCTTCACTTGACTGTTCTCCTGTTCCTCTTTCAGCTTCGATCTCTCCCCTTCCCATTCTTCCTCTGTACACGTCCCCACGTCCTTTTCCTTTTGCCTGAGCAATCTTGCCAGCCGTTGGTTCAGATCCTGCACGTCTGCTTGGTTTTTCGAATTCTTTTGGCTAAGTTCTGCATTTTCAAACTCCAGCTGCTGGTTCCTGGTTTTCAAATCTGACACCTGACGAACACAGGAACATCAGAAACAAATCAATCTCTCTCTCTCCTGCATGGACTACAGTAAAAGCTGTTTTCTCCAGCATGTCGCCAATCAGAAAGCTCTGAAAACCAGCATTTCAAAGGGGGCAGCGCTGCACAGAGCCCAGAATCAGCTGTGTATCCTCAGCTGACCTCTGGCTCCATGCAGCACTGCCCCTTTGTAACACCATGGCGGCATTTCAAAGGGGCAGTGCTGCCGTATTGACTGATCGAACAGTTGATGCAAAAATGCATCGACTATTCAATAAGTGAATTACACAATACTTAACATCTGTAGTTAAATACAGCTCGCTTTCAGGATAGTTTGCCATGACTGACAAATCCCTTCCCAGCAAGCCCCCTTTTGCCAGGACGTGTTTTGGGGGGTATAGGAGACTCGGCCATAAGGAAGAACATTTCTCCATGCAAGTAGATTTTTGCTAGGCAATATTAAAAAAGGGAAACCAACTTAAAACATTTTTTTTAAAACCTACTCTTCTCCTGACTGTACAGAACTCCTCTTGGAAATTTCAGAGCCTGTGATTGATGCAAGTAAAATGAATATGTCTCGGGGGGGGGGGGAGGAGAGAGATACATGCAGGACTGGCATCATTCCTGTGCCCAACTTGTGTGGGAAGAGAGACCAGCCTGAAAAAACAACTAAGATCTTCCGTTGGGTGCTGCAGAGGTGTACCCGCCAGGGAGACAAAATAGACATTTGCAAAAATGAAGGATTTGCTGCACTACACTAGCGCTCAGTGAAGATGCCAATGGGAGAGCTTCTCCATCTCCCTGACAGGCAGTAGTTGGGTTGATGAGAGATACCCCACCCCCCCCCCACGTCAGCAAAGTGCCGGCCACATGGAAAGGTAGGTGGGTAACTGTCACTCAAGGATACCCCTGAGTGAAGGTGTTGCACTGAGATAGGCCTGTCGTTTTCTTCGGAAGCCTTTCATCATACAGAACACACCTTCAAACGTCTGACAACTTTTACAGAGTTACTTTTATTAAGTGCCTACAGAATGAAAGAATGCAATTTCCCTGAACACAAAATGTCCAAGAGACCTCTTGCTAACATGGAACAATAAAGGAGAACCTAGAGCCAGGATCTTTTTTCACTACATGTCAAGTGCATCTCCGCTTGCCTTCATGACATTTCATCTCTGGGAAGAAATTGCCTTATGCAACCCCTGTCTCTTTACAGAAGAGATGCAGGAGGAAGCCTCAGTCTCCATACCTGTTTTCTCAAGTTGTCAGCCATCTTCTGCACGGCCACCTTCTCCTTTCTTAGAGACTCGATTTTTTGCCTAAATCATTGGCGATGAATAAAAGTAGGGTTAGCAGCGGGGTTTTTACATTGTGCTATTGTAGAATTGTTTCAAACGGCAGCATCTTTCCAGCACAAATAGTCATGGGTAGGCCCCACCAAATTCACAGCCTTGAAAAACGTGTCACAGACCATGAAGTCTGGTCTTTTGCGGACTTTGACCCTGTCTATGCAGATTTCATGGGGGAGACCAGTGTTTCTCAAATTGGGGACTTGCTCAAATCAGGGAGTTGCAGGGGTTCACATGCTTCCTTTGGGGGAAGGCACCACCCTCACTTTTGCACTGACTTCAGAACTGGGCAGCCGGCGAGCAGCAGCTGTTGTCCGGGCGCCCAGCTCTGAAAGCAGCACCTCTCCAGCAGCAGCACAGAAATGTTATTTCTGTGCTGCTGCCTTGAGAGCCGGGTGGGTGGAGAGTGGCAGCAACTTCTGAGCACAAGAAGAAGAGTAGCAGTACCACCCTGCCCTCACAATAACCTTGCAATCCTCCCTCTCCCCCAAAAAGCCTCCTCCTTTTGGGGACAGGACCCCTGCAATTACACCACCATGACAATTTAAATAGCCGAAATCATGACACGGATGATTTAAAAAAATCCCACGACCATGAAATTCACCCAAATGGCCTGTGAATTTGGTAGGGCCCTAGTCATGGCTGAAAAATTCCTGCTTAGTGGTAGAAAGGCAGGGGAGGGAGCACTTGATGAGTCCCTGTTCTGTTCATTCCCTCTAGGGCAGTGGTCCCCAACCAGTTGATCGGGATGTACTGGTGGATCTTGAAGCCCCTGACAGGTTTGGCCAAGAGGCTATCAAGTGCCAGCACTTGCACAGCACGGGGGGGAGGGGCAGCTGATCTCCGGCCCTCTGCCTTGGAGCTGCCATTCCCCTGGGGAGCCTCCTGCTTTCTGTGCAGGGCAGGGGAGGGAGAGGAGGGCGCTGATGTCACGGTGCCCCCTCCCAGCCTGTATCCTTTCTCCACAGAGCAGAGAGGGGGGACAGCAGGGCTTGGGAGGGAGTTTGCTGGCTGCTTTAGGGAGTGGGCCATGGCCAGTGCAGGGGTGAGCCTGCCTTAGCCCCATTGCACCACCACCCAGGAGCTACCAGAGGTATGCAGGGCCCAGCTGGAGCCCACATCCCGTACTCCTACCCCAGTCATGAACCCCCCCCTCCACCCCTGCATCCAAACACCCTCCCAGAGCCTGCACCTAGAACCCCTCCTACATCCTACCGGCCTGCCCCCAGAGCAGCTTAGAGCCCCTCTCGCGCTCCAGATCCCTTCATCCAAGACCAGAGCCTGCACCTAGAACCCCTCCTACATCCTACCGGCCTGCCCCCAGAGCAGCTTAGAGCCCCTCTCGCACTCCAGATCCCTTCATCCAAGACCAGAGCCTGCACCTAGAACCCCTCCTACATCCTACCGGCCTGCCCCCAGAGCAGCTCAGAGCCCCTCTTGCACTCCAGATCCCTTCATCCAAGACCAGAGCCTGCACCTAGAACCCCTCCTACATCCTACCGGCCTGCCCCCAGAGCAGCTCAGAGCCCCTCTTGCACTCCAGATCCCTTCATCCAAGACCAGAGCCTGCACCCCAACCCTTGCCCCAGCCTGATGAAAGTGAGGGAGGATGGGCAAGAGAGGGAGGATGGAGCGAGCTATCAAGGGGTGGGAGAGGAGGCGGGGCAAGGGTATTTATATTTGAGGTAGATCCTGGATTGCACTTAAATTCAAAGAGTGATCTCCTGCTTAAAAAGGTTGGAGACCCCTGCTCTAGGGCACCTGGCCTTGGCCACTGTCAGCTGACAGGACACTTGTCTAACCCAGTATGGGCGTTCTTATGTTCTCAAAGCAGGGAATTCCTTTTTCCACATACGCATGGACAGTGCTCTGCTCGCCTCCCCTCCCCAGCCAAGAGATTGATGCACGAGGTCAAGGAAAGATTTCCCCTTCTTTCCACGACGGCTCTGGCAATCCAAGGGCCACACGTCGGACAGTCCTTCCGGAGAGAGATGGAAGCCAAGGCCCTCCCCAGCTTTCCTGCGAAATGTCTTGGAACGCATCCATTGTTGCTCATCAGAAGCCACGAGGCCACGGTAGAGCAGGTAGATGTGGTTGCTAGGCGACGGGAGCCGCTGCACTGCGACCACGTCAGCAGACGGCTGCTCCGCCTGCCTTCCCACATGCACACAGGGGCGGTGGTCACTGGCTGGGCCTGCGGCTAAGCGAGGAGCCTGAGTGCATGCGCCCGGTCGATCTGTTAGCAGGTGATGTGCTTCTCTGGTGAGAGAAGTACCCGCTCCCTAGCTGGCCATATGCAGAGCAAGCAGAGGCTGGTAGGAGCTCACACGCTGCCAAAACTCTGCCGTGACGACAGGCTCTCGCTGGAGAGAATCACGGCCATTATAAAGGCATACGGCAATTCTAATAAACTCGGGAACGGTGAGGCTAACTTGGCACGTCCCATAGCAACAATAAGGTGCCGTTTTCCTGTCTGCATTGCCGCTCGCAATTAAAACCAGGAAGCAAGTGCATCATATGCCACTTTGTGTTCTTACCACATTTCTTCTCGAGATCCATTTAGCTCCCTTAATTTCAGGTTAGAAACACTACCTTCCTCATTTAACAGGCTTATTTCATTCTTCAGGATAGCATTTTCTTCTCGGAGCCTCTCCGCCTCGCATCTGCGGTAGAGAGACAAGACAGCTGAAACACACCGATGGTCTTGTCCCTCCTACCAGCTCCACGGGTAAAAACATTCTCATTACAGAAGTAATTTACCTGTTGACTGCTGAAATAGCAGAACTCCCAATTAATACATATCAGATGGATGAATTTACATGGCTTTTATGTAATGTATATTGCTGCCCAATAGCTGGCTTTGTTTCACATACAAATTAATACAAAATATACAGAAGACTTCCAATAATCAGGCACCTTTGGGACCCGGGGGTGCTGGATTATCGGATATGCCAGAGTATCAGGAGGTACTCTAGCGGGGGGGCTGTGAATGGTCGGGTGGGAGGGGTCAGTGGGGAACAGCACAGCGAGGAGTGAACCCTCCGTCGTTTTGCAGGGGGGTGGGGGAAGCCCTGCGCAGCCACTGGCGACAGGCCAGCTGCAGCGGCAGACTTGGGGAAGCGGCGGGGCAGAGCAGCTGGGGTGCTGCCAGGTTGGTCCCGCAGCGCCACCCCTCGCCTCTCCCCCTCTCCTCCACTGCTTACAGTCCCAGCTGGCCTGTAGCAGGCAGCTGTGCGGAGCTGTCCCTCGCCATGCTGTTCCCCGCCGCCCCCGCCCCCCGGCTGGCCACAGTGCGGGTCCTGGCAGACCCGTCATGGGGTATAATCCCCGTCCCCTCTCCTTCCCTTCCCTTTCCCAGCTCGTGAGCATGCATGGGGCTCACAGGAGCTCCAACTGTCCGGCTGGCTAGAGCACTTTCGGGTTCCAGTTGGCGGACTATCAGGAGTGCCGGACCACTGGATGCTGGACAACTGGAGTTTTACTGTAAATCTGTTACACTCAGAGGTGATTGCAAACATGTGTCACACCTTTGGCATCCAGTAAAAAATTCAATGCGCACTAATTTTTGTCTTTAAATCACTTTACAAGGTAATGATTTGTTCAATTTGGAAACAATGGTTTTGTAGCAGTTTGAATATTATACTGAATTAGACTTTCTGTTTCAGAAACAGCAGCTTAATACAATGAGAATACCAGCATGAGAAGTAGCAGACTAGTCTTTTCTTTTGTTTGCAATTTTAGAGTAGGGGTTTTAAAATGAGAGTCGTGTCATGTCATCCTTGAAAGGGTCACTCCAGACTTCCCATAACTTTTTATTAAATTCTTCACAGCCATTTGTAACTACTTTGCGTACTCTCCAGAGAATTACTTCTTTAACTGCTAAATTTCAACAAAAAATGCAGGGAACTTATTATGAGCTACACATGTTCTCAGTTATGCTGGTATTTACTGTATCACATACTTAATGGATTCTGAATGATTTAAGTACTCCTATTTTGAGAAAAATACCAAGATTATTCAGTGTTAACTTTAACATTTTAGAAAATTGCAGCTCTGTTAGCATCCTTAGTTACATTCATGGAGGCCAAGAACTAAGGGAAGGGAAGTAGAGAAATAATTAGTATAGAAGTTAAAAGCACTCCAGAGAAGTTATAGTAATGTTCTTTCACTTTAAAACATTTGTTTCACTGAGACAGATCAACTAAAATACACTCTGCAAGAATAAATACATACAAGCACAGCTGAACAGTTGACAAATTGCTCTTGCTTTACCTTCCTTAGAATCGCTTGACTTGCATAACTACACAGGTGATTAAATTAACCTACAAACTTTCATAATCCACAGCAGTTTGCTTGCTAGTAGTTAGAATCCAAGGCATTGTCTTCTAATCAAGGTTAATCTACTGGTTAATGTGACGAAAGCATAAGATAATAGCAGTTACATGACAGACAGTGAATGCTAGCAGGTTAGTTTTCTAAGCACAGCAAGCAGCAAAGTTAGATTTTTGCAGGGACCACAAATACGTCCCTTTTTTTTTTTAAGCGTACATTACCTCAGGAGTTCAACTTTTTGCTGCAGCTCACTGCATGTGCTTTGCAAATCATGTATCATTGAATTCAACTCCTCTTTTTCTTCTTGAGAATGCAGGTCTTTTTGCTTAACCAGAGAGGTGACTCTCTCTTTCAACTTCCTGTTCAGTTCCTGTAGCTCTCTTTTCTCCGTTGCCATGCCTTTTATTGTGGTCTCACATTGCCCATGTTTGTCTTGCAGGACTTTAAATATTAAACTATGTTCTTCCAGTTTTCCAAGCCTGCGTTGCAGCCTTAAGTTCTCACTGCTCATCTCTATCTTTTCCTGTGCATATCGGTCACGAGTGTTTTCCAGTTCCTTAACTTTTTCCAGGAGATGTTTTTTTTCCCGTCTGAGTTGCACACTCTCTTGATTACTTTCTTCTAACCTGTGCTTCAGGCTTGTAAGCTGTGGTATATCCTCTTCTAGTTTTTTATTTTGTTCACGCAACTTTATCAGTTCAGATTTCAGGCCCTTGTTTTCTAGCCGGATTTCTTCCTGTAACGACAGATGGGTGGATTCTGCCATTGATCCTTCTTCTAGCTCTTCAATCTTTTCCCAAAGCTGAGGGACTAGACTGTTCAGCTCTCCATTGTCTTCAGTTGCACCACAGACCTTTTCAAGTTGGAGAGACACCACAGTTATTTCCTCAGGCTTCTTTAGTTCAGTCTGATGCCTAGAAACGTCAGAACAAAGCCCTCTGAGGTCAGTAGCATGATCAGATTTTATTTTTGCCGCCTTGCTATCTTCCTGAAGACATCCTGTCTCTTCTTTAACATCTTCATGTAGCATCTTCAACTTGGAATCCGCCTCAAAGATTTTCTCAAGCTCTGACTCTTTCATTTCCGGCACAGATACTCTGGAAATCTGATCTTGATTCTTGTCACTAGCTTCGTTACATTCTGCTTCCACTATCAGTCTACTTTCCAAAAGCTGGCCAATCTGGTTTTTCAGGGCATGGTTCTCCACCTTTGTGTCTTCACACATCTTCTCTAGACTGGAATAAGACTCCATCATTTCTTCAAGCGCCTTCGTTTTAGCCTCCAACAATGAAACAACACGCAAGTCTGCTCCCTTGTCTCTCTCTTTACAACCATCTTGCAGGCTTTTGAGAACCTTACCCTCAGTTTTCTCCATCTCGTCTTGCAGCTGAGATTCTTCCACTGCAGAATTTGACCAGTCAACCCCAGAAAGTTTCCCTGGCTTTAGCATCTGTAACCTTTGCTGGAAGCCGACCCTCTCAGGGGCCATATTCACATTTTCCTGCGTAGCCTGCTCATGCACCTGTTGTAGGCTTGGACGAATATCTCCATCCTCTTCCAACAGTTGCACACCAGACAGGGCTGAAAGCTTGCTCTTCACTTCTGCATAATCCTTTGCCAAGGCATTGTAGTCATTTTGCAGCTTGGCAAAATCAAGCCTTTCCTGCTGCAATTTCTTTATTTTTTCCTGCAGCTTTAAGATTTCCAAACTCATCTCTGCCTTCTCTCTTTCTGTTCTCTCCTGAGTCTCTTGGGTCAAACCCTCCCAGTGAAGTAGTTTGGAACTCAGTTTGAATTTCTCTTGCTCATATTCAGTCGCCAGCACTTCCAGCCTTTGGCTAACCAGCTTTCTTTTCCCCTCCATTGCTGACATTTGTTCTTCTCGGTCTTTTAGCTCCCTCTCATGGTCATTTTGTAGCTGCCGTAACTTATTATGCAACGCGTCCTCTTGTTTTTCGGCAGCATCTCTCAGGTCCTGCAGCTCTTTCTGGAGCTGCTCCTTTTCACACGTTAGCTTGTTCACGTGTTCCTTAAAGCTCTTCTCTAGGAGTTCTTTCTCCTGTGTTAGCGCAAAAAAAATGGCCTTTTTGCTCTCCAGTGTTTCCTTCAGTTGCTCTTGGGCCTCAGCGCATTCCTGGATTATTTCATCCTTTTCAAATTCCCACTGAGATTTCTCCTCGTGCCACTGTTCGGCGAGTTCTCGCAGCTCTCGTTGGTAGCGTTCTTCAAGATTCTGCAAGGCTTCTTCATATTTGTTCACAATTGTTTGTCTGTCGATAGAAAACTGAGTTTCCATTTGAGATGTTCTTCTGTTATACTCAGTTTCCATTTTTTTCCTAAATATGGTCAACACAACACATTACTAAATCTCTGCCAGCTCCAGAAAATGCCTGTTTTTAAACCGTTTAACAAAACAACTTAATTGTACATGTTTTATTGCATTCTAGACCAACATATTTAATTGTTGTTTTTTCCTTTTTATAGAATAATAGGGCTGGAAGAGACCTCAGGAGTCATCGAGTCCAGCCCCCTGCCCAAAGCAGGACCAATCCCAACTCAATCAACCCAGCCAGGAGTTTGTCAAGCTAGGACTTAAAAACCTCTAGGGATGGAGATTCCACCCCCTCCCTACGGGACCCATCCCAGTGCTTCCCACCCTGCTAGGGAAATAGTTTTTCCCAATATCCAACCTAGGCCTCTCCCACTGCAACTTGAGCCCATTGCTCCTCGTTCTGTCACCTGCCACCACTGAGACCAGCCTCTCTCCATCGTCTTTGGAACCTCCCTTCAGGCAGTTGAAGGCTGCTCTCAAATCCCCCCTCACTCTTCTCTTCTGCAGACTAAACAAACCCAAATCCCTCAGCCGCTCCTCGTAAGTCATGTGCTCCAGCTCCCTAATCGTTTTAAGCGTTCTTAGTCAGACCCTCTCCAATGTGTCCACATACTTTCTGTAGTGGGGGTCCCAGAATTGGACACAATATTTCCGACGTGGCCTCATGAATACCGAATAAAGGGGAATAATCACTTCTGTAGATCTGCTGGCAATGCTCCTCCTAATGCACCCTAATATGCCATTAGCCTTCTTGGCTACAAGGGCTCCCTGTTGACTCCTATCCAGCTTCTCATCCACTGTAACCCCCAGGTCCTTTTTTGCCAAACTGCTGCTTAGCCAGTTGGTCCCCAGCCTGTAACAGTGCTTGGGATTCTTCCGGTTTGAGAACCAGAGCTACATTTAAGAGACACAACCTGCTGGAATCCAAGAATTGACTGGCGGGGCAAGGAACATAACTCGTGCAGTATTCTCAGAGGCAGTCTTATTAAAAACAGGCGCCAGCTGATTCAAGTGAGTGGACCCCTCTCAG
The DNA here is from genome assembly GCF_052426305.1 of Pelodiscus sinensis. NCBI lineage: Eukaryota > Metazoa > Chordata > Testudines > Trionychidae > Pelodiscus > Pelodiscus sinensis. Next base: position 6,358,456 of record NC_143056.1, read on the forward strand.
TCATGCCTTACATGAGAGCAAGGGGTTTCCTTGCACTGATCGACTTTCAAGTTCAGAGTCAGAGATTTAGCTCTGGGGGTGGAGAACGCAAGCAGTAATTTGAAAAAGTCTTTGAATAAATAGACAAAAAATATAATAGGCAGGGACACTAAATGGGATTTACCAATTGATTGAGCTTTAGGTCCTACTAATGAATGTGATTCTATATCTGTATTTCTCTGTCATTGAAGTGAAACCAGTCACATTAAGCATCCGGTCTTAAAAAAGCCCAGAAAAGAAAGCTTTTGCGTACCAAAAGACTCACCTAGGACGATAAAAATCGCCCTTCTAGTATAGTTCATACAGTTAGAACTTTAAAGAAGAGTTAAAACAGATTAAAGATCAGGAAGAAAACTTCTTCGGATCTAGTTCAGCCTCAGCGAACCAGCCCAAACAATACTGTCTCACCTTTCTTCTTGGAGTTCCTGTTGGTGTTTTTCCAGCAATTCGCGATGTAGCTCTTGCCTCTCAACAGCATGCTTTTCGGTCAAGCTTTTCAGTTGCTCCCGGAAAACACATTCCACATCGCCTTTTTCCTCCTGCAGGGTCTGCTCCAGAGTTCTCATCTTTTCTTCCAACCACACCCCATTCTGGACCAGTTCTTCCCGTTCTCGGTTAAAACTTTCTTGTACCTGTTCCAGCCTAATCCGGAGGTCTTCCGCATGCCCTAGCTTCAGCAGTTCTTGGAGATTAGCCTTTTCTGTATCAAAGTTGGTCTGTAAACTGGTTCTCTCCTCAGCATGTTTACAGTCAATTCTTTCTCGTTCCTCTTTGAGCATTTCTGCCTCTCCCTGGAGTGCTTCAATATGGCTTTTAAGGGCACTTATGTGCTTTTCCATGGTTTGCTTCTCTTCGTTATATTTCTTTGCCACGTTTTCTTGTTCCTTTTCACAACAGGCCTTGGTCTCAATCAGTTGTTTTTCATAATGGCTTATCTGTGTGAAGACAAAAATGCAGCGGTTGATTTTCTAGCTTATCAGAGCAGCGATATTCGCATTTGCACATGTGCGTCTGAAACTGCCTCCCCCCCCCTCCCCCCAAAAGCAGAAAAGGGACACAAGAGCAGTCAACTTGATTCCTCGACGCAGCAAGGACAATTTTCTACATGTATACACAGGAAATTCATTCTGTGTGTATCTTCCTGTCTATGTAGGTTTCACGTTTTTGTGAAACCAATGAAAGTGTAGACAACATGGAGGGTCCCAGCGAATTTTCATCAGTCAGGAAGAGGTGGATTTAGACGAGAGCTGGTGGGCCTGATTTAGCGTTAGTCAGTCACGCTTTCAAAATCCTTCAGTTAAGCTTCTCCTTGTTGATTTCCCCAAGAAAGTGAACATAGCAAGCCGAGCAAAAGAAAAGAGATCCGCTGTAAGGAAAAACGGATTTCCTGAACCAGCAAACTCTTCTCTCTCCCCACTCCATGCTTTCTATGCCAAATTGTGGGGATCATCAGTTTTGTTAAATTACTGACGGGTGGCATCTGAGACGCTCTCTCACAATCATGCTGCAGTAATGCATGGATGCTTGTTACTATAGTCATCGGTACATCTTCAGGCAGGAAAGGATGATGAGGTGAGAGACTGAACCCTTCCCCCCCCCCCACGGGTTGCAATTTAGCACTGCAATGTGGCTTAAGCGTCACTTTTATCAACTTTCCATCCAACAGCTTTTCAAATTAACAATTGCTCCAACTGCTGAGGAGACCCATTGGGGGGACACCACTCGAGTTTCCTGTGGCCCACAGACCAACGCAACAGCAGGAGGGCACGTCACTGTTTTCTACTTGCTGGTAGGTGGCTGTGATGAGGTGGTCCTGCCCTTCTAACTCTAGGGGTGAGCGCTGTACTGGTGCTGGAAGCAGGAGCGAGGTTACAGGCCAGCCCAGACCCACAGTGGGAGTCTGCAGTTCAAAAGGCAGCAAGGAATGAATAACCGAGCCCCCCCCGAGGAGCTGAGGGAATTGTCGAGGCTAGCTTTAGGACCGCAGCTCGCTTACCGTGTCTGTGAGCTCCTGTTCCAGGTGCTGCAGCTGCTTCTGGTGTTGCTCCTTCAGTCGTTCAATGACCATTTCTGCTTCTAGGCTCATATTCAGCAGGTTGCAATCGTCAGACCCAAGTCCTAAACAAGCAAAACAAAAGAGCTGTTTCCTGAAAGCCTCAACTGATCTGATTTTCAAGCCAAGCACCTTGGTCCCTGCTCTCCTGGACTCACTGAAACTGCAGCAAGGGAGGTTTAGGTTGGACATTAGGAAAAAGTTCCTCACTGTCAGGATGGTCAAACACTGGAATAAATTGCCCAGGGAGGTTGTGGAATCTCCATCTCTGGAGATATTTAAGAGTAGGTTAGATAAATGTCTGTCAGGGATGGTCTAGACAGTATTTGGTCCTGCCACGAGGGCAGGGGACTGGACTCGATGACCTCTCGAGGTCCCTTCCAGTCCTAGTTTCTAGGATTCGATGACGGATGCTGGTTACGACCGCAGGAGTCTGCCACAATGCAGCTCTGGCTCAAACCATCCCAGCTGTACCTGGGGGGGTGAGGGGGGAGCCACCCCAAACTTGCATTTGAGTCTGAACACCGAACACAGCAGCTGTCCCTCCCCGGAGATGCCATAGCCGGGGGGGGGGGGGGGGGGGAAGAGGGGGGCAATCCTGGGCTTTCACTGAACAGTGCAGTGCTGGGGGTAGAGGAGGACAGAGGTGCTGTAAACACTGCATCAAGCTCAGCTCAACGCTCCCCCTATCCTGGAGTCACTGGGCACAGGCCTCATCCCCCAGCGTCAATCTGAGCAGCTCCCGTGGCAGCCACAGCCAGGAGGCAGCGCTGCGTGTGGGCACTGGAGCCATTCCCTCTCCACCAGCGCAGCTGAAACCTCTCTGCCAGCTCCCTGTCACCACCTTGTCGGTGGCAATTCTCTCTGGACTAGACAGGTCAGTTCTGGGGCCTGAATCGGCTGGCAGCGGGGTGCAGCGCCGCTGCACACAGCACTGACAGGAACGGCCTGCCTGTCAGCTGCCGGTTGCCATAGTGCCTGGCTGGGGGTGGGGCAGGACTAGATGGGTAGGAAAGACGTGACGTTACCTCAGGTCAGTGGAGGAGAATGGACCCGTTTTGTGGCTTAAGGAAAACAAAGGGGGTTTAGCAGCCATGGGAAGGCTTTGAAAATAAAGGGAGAAAAACTGCACTTACATGTGGCTGCTATGAGAATATAAGACCAGCCAGACTGGGTCAGACCAAGGCTCCCACTAGCCCAGTGTCTGCCGACACGGGCCCATGCCAGGGGCCACTGATCCCCCAGAAATGGCACCCACTGGTTTGCACAATGAAGAGACGTCGTTCTGTGTTGCACCAGGAGCGGCAGCGCACACACCAATGTCATTCTAAAAACGAGGCCCAGCCATAACACCTTGCCTGCTCCAGGCCAGCAAAGGGGTCCCCCCCCAAACTGCCCCCACAGGTAGCAATTGGCAAGGACTTCGCTGGTCCGTACAGAAAGATGCGCTCTGACAGAATTCATTACTCACCCGTGCCTGACCACCTGCGAATGCCTCCGGATTCTGATCCAAGGCCCGAGACTGCACGTTGCTGGACGGGTGTTGCAATAGCTAATTATTTAGGTTTTTAGACAGGCGTAGTACAAGCGTACAAACACCATCTGGCTTTTGGATCTAACAGGTGCCGTGGTAATATCCTGCGCTATGACGACAACTGAGAATTCAGGGGGCGGAGGGAAGCTACCAGTGTTTGAATACTTGGGATTTCCTTAGGTCACTTTCCAGTGGGTCTACCTCTGGAATATCAACTCTCATTTAAGCCCTCTTGCCACAAAATCTTCCAGAGCTACGAGATCTCTCTCTCTCCAATCCCTCCACTACATACAGCAGAAAAGCCTGTTCCATAACAAGCCCAGAGAACTATCCTTTACCTTGGTCAGGCTCCACACCACCGTCCCCCTCTTTTTTACTGTCCAATTCCTCCTGCAGCGAGCACTCCAGAGCCGGCCTAAATATTCTGCCTTGAACACGATACTCTTCCAGCTCAGCCTGGAGCTCATCGATCCGGTCTTGCAGCTCCTGGGTAAACACACAGCAGAAGGGAAGAGAGCAAGTCACTGGAGCAGATCTACTGCCACATGCAGACTAACAACAGGACACTTGGAGGGGTTTGTTTTATGAAAATGACTTGCTAAAAACCTGGGGATAGCTCAAGAAAAGCACCAATTATCCCCTCATCCACAAGGCTGTCTTTTCCCAAGTTCCAGCGCAAACAGGTATATGTGTTTACTCACTGAGAGTATGTCTACACTACAGAGTTTTTTTCGGAAAAAACAGACATTTTTCCAAAAAAACTTCAATTATGTCCACACGGCAATCGTGTTCTTTTGAAAAAAAAAATGGAAAGAACAGAGGGTTTTTTCCGACATTGGTACGAGGAAGAAGCCTTTTTCTGAAAGAGCGCTTTCAGAAAAGAGAGTGTTCTTTCAAAAGAAGAGGAAAGAGGAAAAAGCACAGGTGCCCTGGTGGCCATTCCGCCCATAGTAATCACAGCTGAAATGCGAGAGGGCGTCTGTTGAAAAAGCAGATCGCTTTTTCAATGCACTTTGGCAGTGCGGACGCTCTCTTTCGGAAGACATTTTTTCGGAAGATCTCTTCCGGAAAAGCTTCTTCTGAAAGAAGCCTGCGGTCTAGACATAGCTAGCCACACATGCATGCGGGATGGACACTGTGTTTGAAACATCAATGCCCTCCACTCTGGCCTGTTTCCCGTTTGCTGTTACTCCAGCATAGGAACCTTGCGAACGCACTAACGAGCTGCAGTTCCTCGCAGGAGAACCACCCTTCCGCAGTGCCCTCGAGGTGACCATTACAGGCTGTGGTGCCTTCCTGATACCGATTCCCATCTGATACCGTTGTCCATGGGCCAACAGGAGTGCCTGCCTCCTTGTGTCACATACACTACTCTGAGCACACTGCGTTAGCGTTTATTGGGGCAACTGAGGCCCTGAGCTAGGAGGTGTGCACAGCCATTCCTGTACATCTGAAAACGTCCATGAAATGAACACAGAAATGTCAATCCCCCAGCCTCTTCTCCCCCACTTCCAGAACTGACAGAGCCCCAAAGGCATGGGCTGCACAGTCACATGAACACAAGTAGACACAAATATCTGGCCAGCAGAAATCACCTGAAAGAGAGCAGGTTGCTAGTTTAACAGGGGGTTTGGCATTAGCTCCCGAATTGGTGAAATCCCACACTGGTAGCAAAGGGACAGGATGGCTGTGGATAAAGTATAATCTAAAACCAAGCCATTCCCTGTGGAACAACACAGCTCGGCCATTCTACTCTGAATGTTTGCAGCCACAGTTGTCCTGGGAAAGTGGACAAATTAAGTTAGATATTTTGTGGCCACAATTTACAAAAAAAGTTTGAGTCGGGGAGGACAGATTTCAAACAGTGTTTTAAATCCACAAACAGGAAACCTTCCTTTAATTTCAATCATGTTTAGCATCTATACAAACTGGGGTGCAGGGGATGTGCGGGGCTAAGGGCAGGAGGCAGGGGATATGGGGGGGAAGTGTCAGAGTTGAGGGGATGAGGAGGGGTTACAAGGCCAGAGAATGAGAGCATCTTTGTTGGCTTCTCATTGGGACTAGCTCAAGGTGGAGGGAACTGTGCAAACTGTCTACCAGCTTCTGGTCAGGGATGGCGGGAACTGGGCTGGCTGGCCAATAGCTAGCTACTCCCAAAGGCTGGCGCACTTACTGCCCCCCTGTGGTCATTCTGCAGTATAACTGTCCCTGCTATCACATCCCTCCATTTCAGGTTTGATAGGAAACAATCCCATTCCAGGCACATCCCATTGTCCTGGCACTACCAAATCCTGACCTAGCTTTAAGTTATGATAAGAGGAAGTGGATCAAATTTGGTGGTCCTAGCTCTTAATGTTTAAGAGGAGTACTTGAGGACTCTCAGATGGATGTACAGTCAGACACAAACTCTCTCAACTATACAGTAGAGAAGTGTAGGTCTCATCCTGGCACACCTAGCTTTTAGTCACAGATTTGAAGCCAAAAAACAAAACAAAAAACAAAACACAACAAAAAACCAAAAGCGTTTTCCTGCTTTTTCAACTCCAAGTAGCTTTCTAAGCTTTGAATGAGCTAGTTAATAAACTTAATACGTTGATAAGTTGATAAACTGAAATGAAGACACCCACCAGATCAGTGAGTTCACTATTTTTAAAGGTCGGCAGCCAACGCGTACTGTTTGATATTGTTTATCGTATTTAATTTAAATTGTTTCACTGGACTAGCAGGTTTTACCATAAGTTGTCAAGTTGAAATTTAATTTCAGTTTGCCTTTTTCTGTAACAATCATGTATTGAAATTTTAAGAAATCTGATGGTTTTTGTTTTAATTTTTAAAAAAAATCTATTTTCATCCACCCCAGTTTAAATGCATAAGACTTCAGGGGAAAAAAAATCTCCCATTACATATAACTGTTCTTTGGCTCTTCCCTTGGGCAGCCAGCAAAGGTAGTGGCAACTTTTGCACTGTGAGACCCAATTTAGACCAACAGCTAGCCAGAAGGTAACTTTTGCCTAGAGATGTAAGTGGATTGCTACCAAGAAAGGTTTCGTATCCCAACCCTTCTTAACTCTCACAGCACTCTGACATGGTCATTTTCCTTAAAAAGTGGTAGTGAAGAAAAGAGCTTTTAGGCCAAAAGGGTTGTATTGGACTAACAAGGGGACTGTTACTCAAGTTGTATCAAACTCAGCTGCACCTTATTAGACATAGCTCTCGATAGGAGAACGCTGCATTAAGTACAGAACTGAGTTCCCATCCTGAAGCTGTCTCCCTCACACTTGGATTCACTCACCCTGCACTGCTGTTCATACTCGTTTTTCATTTGGACCAATCTCTCCTCTTGCAGGAAGAACTCAGCACTGCTGGGGTCGAGGTTGCCGAACTACAACACAGCATGAAAACAATCCAGTTAATCCTCCACTCCTCCCAATTTCCAAGCATTTCAGCCAGGGTGAGTTTTGTTTATATAGAAAATACTGTCAGAGGGGACAGAGAGCAGGTGATTGACACAGGAATCCTAAGAAACAGACCAGCTGTTATTTCGCAGTGTCACGTGTTCCTTTCGCTAGCTTCGATTCCAGAGGGTTTTTAAAATGTATTTTTAGACAAAAATATATAATGCAACTATAAAAGTAACTATCTGGAAAGTGCAACCTGTTTAAAAGAAGGAAACATTTATGGGGCTCACAGAAAATTCTACCGAAGTATGTCCTTTAAGGATATTGACAAAAGTGAAATAAGCAAAAGGGTGTCCCATCCCAAATCATGGTGCAGTTTATTGTAACATGACCACCTTGCTAATTTGTGCATTCTGATTTTTAGCTCAGATAAAGGGCCCCTAAGGTCTTTATTTAAGGCAAGATCCTAGAAAAGGGTTCATGAGAGTCTGTCTCTCTCCGACTCCCTTTTTGTGATCAGGACCATAACAAAAAAGCCGCTCTGGAGGAAAGAGATGGTTTCCTCTGGATTCAGAAAATGCTTAGCCCACTCTTGGGAACCATATACAACAGTAAATCATGTACTGATGATTTATGAAAATATAATCCGAAGTAACACTCGGCCATAGTTGTCAGAGTAACCAAGGTCTACTAGAACAATGAGCAATCCGGTGGCACTTTCTAGACTAACAGATTTATTAGAGCATAAACTTTCGTGGGCAAAGACCCACTTTGTCAGATGCATCTAGGCCACATCAGTGGTGTTGCACGCCAGGCTATATATGAGGCCAATGCAGCAATGGCTCAGAATGGTGTACAGACCCCATCACACCCGTATCAACAAGCTGAAGCATCTGATGAAGTGGGTCTTTGCCCACAAAAGCTTATTCTCCAGTAAATCTGTTAGTATATAAGATGCCACAGGATTTCTCATTGTTGATGCAGATTGAGACTAAGATGGCTACCTCTCTGATATGAGGTCCCTAGGCTCATGTTCACCGTGTGGTTGTCCTGCTAGCAGTTAAATCAGCATCAAGCAGCCCCTCTTTGGGAATTTCAACGGAAGGGAGACTCACCTTCTCAGCCAATACGTTCTCCAGGTTCCTTTGCAGTTTGCCCATCAGACTCTCGGACTCCGCCAGCTTCTGTCCCGTCTCCAACAGCTCGCTCTCCAAACGGCTGTTTTCCTAAAAGAGAAGTGATCATAAAGTCCTGGGGCATGTGTGTTTGTTTTCAACTTTGCCTAAGGAAGTCCACAGAAAGCCGGGGCAGAAGGTACCTCTAGGCTACACCTGGATTCTGACCTGCATCCTGGCACAAAGCTCAGTTACCAAGATGAACTGTGAATTTGTCCCCTGGCAAAACATGAAAGACTCCACTTGTCGCAGAAGGCCTGGGCCTGCAAACAGTGTACAGAGCATTCACCGGGAAGAGCAGCCTCTAGTTCTGTCTTGAGTCTCTTCTTCCCAGGATTCCCTGCCCACCTGTTGGATGCATCTGGCCAACAGCTGCCTCAGAAGATGACAACGTTCCCGGCCAACGAGGGACAGACATCAGCAATATCTTTAAAAGCCCTCCTTTCCCACACCCTGCGTGTGTGTGTGTACAGCCTGCTCATCCTGGTTCCCCTCTGCCCATCTGGAAAAACTTTTCTCTCTGAGGGTATGTTTACACTAGCCACCCTCGTTCGAACTAGGGAGGCTAATGTAGTCATTCGAACTTGCAAATGAAGCCCGGGATTAAAATATCCTCATTGCAGGAGGAGTAATGGTAGTCCGAATTAGGGGCTTTAGTTCGAACTACCTAGCCCGTGCCGTGTGTAGCTGAGGGCAGGAAGTCTGAACTACTGGGCATTTAAAAATGGCCACACCCAGGAATATGCAAAAAAAGCCCGGGATATTTTAATCCTGGGCTTCATTTGCAAATTCGAATGACTACATTAGCCACCCTAGTTCGAACTAGGGTGGCTATTGTAGACATAGCCTCAGAGAGAAAAGTTGCCCGATCCGACTGTATTCAGACTAAAACGAGATCAGTTGTGAGTTTCTAAACACATTGCAAAAAGGAAGCTGAATTTGGGGCTTTTGTACTCAGACCCCTGGTGAATAAACAGCCCTGCAGCCAGATTGTTTTGAGAATATGGATCCAATTGGAGAATAGCTGATGGGATTTTTAAAGCTATAGTTTGACAGGTGAAGACCTTAGGAGTAAGATGTTCTCTCTGCTCACTGATGGGCAGATGATAAAACAGCCCTGCAGCAGAATGGCCCATCTGGAGTCTGGGACCCTTATGACATCCAGGCATAGCCTATCCAGGCCAGTCAGAGGGACCCTTTAGCTGCATCTACACAAATCATACCAAGTAAAGGTAATTTCAATCAGCACTGATGTTCCCACTAATTTTTGTCCATCCGTGTGCAGAATAAATTTTGTTATGTGCACCAAGGCATGTGAAGATGTGCACATGCTGCTGGCTGCAGGCGCTCTGCTAATCAGCTGAGCATTTAAATTTCTCCTGGGTGGCCACCCTAGCGTATGGCTTACAAGGAACACACAGTCTTTGATTCTCTTAATGAGGGCTGAGTAGTAAGTGAAAAAGGTCTGCAACTTCAGCCAGCCCTTTGTTACCTTTAGGGAAAGGGTGAGCCGATCGCGGACGTAGTTCTCTTCTGTTTTCACCTTCTCAACCTCTCGCTCCAGCTCCAGTCGCTGTTTGCCAGCCTGCTGCAGGATCTGCTCTCGCTCCTTCCGGAGTTCGTTCTTCAAAGCCGCGGTTCGCTCTTTGTACTCCTCATCCAGCTTCCTATTAACAGAGGAAAGACTCTTAAGATCAGTAGGAAAACCCCATTAAAAAGGGGTCTGGGTAGTAAGAGACACAGAGGCACTTGGGGTCTTACACCAACCACCACTCCAAGTCGAGGAAAAAGACGCCAGGAAGGGAAAGCAGGTACACTCAGACCAGCTGTACACACTTCCCCCAGGCATTTTACACAATTCTGTATGACATGCACCTCCCATTCTACGTTCCGCACAAAGCGATTAATTTGGATTTCTCTCTCACTGGTCCAAATTGTCAAGCTAGAATTCAATTAAGATCGTATCTGTGGAAAACAAAACGTAGCCCTTCCTGCTCCCACCCAATCAGGAAAGCACAATGAGAGCAGGACAACCAGGTGTGAGGCGCATAAAGCCAAATAAGGGAGGAACTGTACAGGCAGAACTGGGTGGCACAGAATTTGGTGACCCGCAGTGCTGTAAAAACGGGTGGGAGTGAAGGGGAGGGTGAGGACTTAAGTCAAATTGATCCTGAGGTCTTCAGAACATGCACACGTGTGCACGCATGGACAATGACACACACACACTCACTCTTCAGCTTGAGCCCCACATACGAGGTCAAGCAATCATTTCATTTTTATTGCTACAACCGATACACCTGAACCTCCATACTCCGGTGTCCCTAATCCGGGAACTGCTCCTGCTCCTCCTCCTCCCCCTAGCTGGGGGAAAGGTCACATAGTGGTGGGGGGATGCTGCCTGGGAGTGGTTGGGAGCAGAGCCATGTGCACCCAGGAGCAGGGTACCAGGTGAGCACCCCATCGCTACCCCTCTCTCACCCAGACCCTGTAGCGCCCCTTCCTGGCTGGCCAACATCTTTAATCCGGCACAGCCTGGTTCCCATGGTTGCCGGATTGAAGAGGTTCAAGTGTACCGTATACACCCGCTTCGCCGACAGAGCAAAATGGAGAGGCCTGTGCTCTCCCCTCCCGGCAGCACCTGAGGTTGTACTCGTTCCGGCGCTCGATGGTAGCGTGGTGGTCGTCGACTTCCGAGGCCATGAGAGATTTCAGTTTTTCAGCTTTTTCCAAGTCTGAGCGCAGCTTCTCTTTCTCTCTGATCACCTGGTCAACTCGCTCCCTGCAGAAAGGGCGGAACCATGGATGAGACCCCCTTTCCTGGCTCCCCAGCAAGTCACTCACACGACTCGAGGCCCAAGGAACACCCTGTCCCTCCTCCGCCGCCACCCAACCCCCCTGCCTTCAGATCACAGCCACCTTCCTCCTCAGGAAAGATCGGATGGGCTTAGAACATAAGAACGGCCAGACTGGGTCAGACCAAAGGCCCATCCAGCCCTGTGTCCTGTCTGCCAACAGTGGCCAGTGCCAGGTGCCCCAGAGGGAGTGAATCGAACAGGTAATGATCAAGCGATCTCTCTCCTGCCATCCATCTCCACCCTCTGACACATAGAAGCTAGGGACACCATTCCTTACCCATACTGGCTAATAGCCATTGATGGACTTAACCTCCATGAATTTATCAGGTTCTCTTTTAAACCCTGTTACAGTCCTAGCCTTCACAACCTCCTCGGGCAAGGAGTTCCACAGGTTGACTGTGCTCTGTGTGAAGAAAAACTTCCTTTTAGTTCTTCTAAAAGGAAGTTATTTGTTTTAAACCTGCTGCTCATTAATTTCATTTGGTGGCCCCTAGTTCTTATATTATGGGAACAAGTAAATAACTTTTCCTTATTCACTTTCTGCACACCACTCATGATTTTATAGACCTTTATCCTATCCCCCTTAGTCTCCTCTTTTCCAAGCTGAAAAGTCCCAGTCTCGTTAATCTCTCTTCATATTGGACTTGTTATTTTGGCCTTGGAAAGGGTTCAGCAAAGGGCAACTAAAATGATTAGGGGTTTGGAACAGGTCCCATATGAAGAGAGGCTAAAGCGACTGGGACTTTTCAGTTTGGTAAAGAGGAGACTGAGGGGGGAGATGATAGAGGTCTATAAAATCATGAGTGGTGTGGAGAGGGTGAATAAAGAAAAGTTATTCATTAGTTCCCATAATGAAACTAATGGGTAGCAGGTTTAAAACTAATAAGCGAAAGTTCTTCCTCACACAGCGTGTAGTCAACCTGTGGAACTCCTTGCCAGAGGAGGCTGTGAAGGCTAGGTCTATAACAGAGTTTAAAGAGAAGCTAGATAAATTCATGGAGATTAGGTCCATAAAAGGCTATTAGCCAGGGGATAGAAATGGTGTCCCTGACCTCTGTTTGTCAGAGGCTGGAGAAGGATGGCAGGAGACAAATCGCTTGGTCATTGTCTTCAGTCCATGTCCTCAGGGGCACCTGGTGCTGGCCACTGTCGGCAGACAGGCTACTGGGCTAGATGGATCTTTGGTCTGACCCAGTACGGCCGTTCTTATGTTCCAAACCCCTCATCGTTTTAGTTGCCCTTCTCTCAACCTTTTCTAATGCCAGAAGATCTTTTTTGAGATGAGGAGACCACATCTCCTCTTGTCCCATCTCTTCATCAGCTCGTAAAGGGGACAGTGGGAGGAGGCACAAGTGCACCGCTGCCTCAGTGTCCTCAACTCTTGCTGGCCAAGACTGGATAAGCCTAGGAGCTGCTGTGGATTAAGAGTATTAATGGGTTAGCCTCATCCTTAACAGGCAGGGGGCTGCCCCAGCTGAGCCAGGCTGGAGCGGTGCCCCTCCCCATTTAATCAGTTAAATTTAGCGTTTAACCGGTTAACGAATTAAATGGGATTTCACATCTCGGCTCTGGAGTAGTTTATTTTCTGTGCTGATGGAGCTGTACCACTGGGCCACTCCACCTTCTGTCTTAGTCCTTTGTTCTGACTCTTTTCGTTGCCTCCTCACCCACGGACTGGATTTGTTTTTATTACTAGGCCTCTGTTGGATCCGCTACGTTGGACGGTTCCCTTAAGGGAGCTCAATTTTCCATTTGTTCCATTTCTTAGCTGGCAAGGATCATCCTGGAGCGGCGGTAAAGCCGAGCCGTTGACGTGTACGGGCGAGAGCTTACCCCTTACCGCTTTGCTAGCGTCTGTTCTTTCATCGGGGCCTTCTATTCAAAACCTCTTCAAGCACAAACCCCAAGAGCAATGCAATGAAAGGAGGTATGGCCCTCCGAGCCCCTCGATGCCAGCCAGTAAAGAGATCACTGCCATGCAGCTGCAGCTCCCATCAGGCTCGACAAACTCGCTACACCTCCCACACTGCAGTTGTGTTATTTATCCCTAAAGAAGGTCATGTAAGGTATCTACAGCTCATAGAAAACCGGCCATCACAAGCACTGAGAAGTATGTATAGGAATCGTGCCAGGAGTTGTGTAGGTACTAAAATATGTTTAAACTAGGTAATCAGGCAGGGATGATAAACAAGTTTTTCCCAGACAAAGAAATGTTGATTGACTTATCCGCCTAGGCCTCTTAGGTACATTAAGCACAGTAAACAAACCAAAAAGGCAGCTGCATTTGCATGTAAGTCAACATGAAACAGGGCCGGGTCACCACATTTTGGCACATGAGGCGGGGAGCTCAAATGACACCTCCATGCCCCCTCACTTGGGCCAAAACTTTGAAAGGTCTCAATTCTGCCTTCTTCCTGTTCTACTCCTCTCATGGTGCTGCTCTGCTACCTACCCCAGTACAGGAGAACGAACAACTTAAAATGCCTTGTTCAAAAAGTGTGAACTAGTGGCACCCACACAGCCTGACACTTGAGGCAGCTGCCTCAGTTCGCCTCATGGTAAGGCCAGTCCTGACAGGAAGAGTCAGGTTGCTGGGAGTGGGGAGGGAGTGAAATCAGCTGAGGAAGACATCAGAGATTTACACCACAGGGGGTTGGCTTGTGTTTGAGGAAATAAAAGCAGAAGCAAAAAGACATTTTTCTGAAGCATTTCAATGAGGAATACTCCTGGCGGAGTGGGAGCGATTCGTGAAAAATCTGGCTCCTGATCAGACTGAAAATTAGCCAGCTTGGAAAAGGACTCTCAGAAAGTCTGTTTGAGACAAGTGATAGAAATGTAGCCGTGTTAGTCTGGTGTAGCGGAGTCAAAAAACAGGACTATGCAGCACTTTCAAGACTAACAAGATGGTTTATTAGGTGATGAGCTTTCGTGGGCCAGACCCACTTCCTCAGATCAAGTAATGGAAGAAAATAGTCACAACCATATATAACAAAGGAGACAAAGAATTGCACTCTGCTAAAGTTATGTCTAGACTCTTAGCAGCACATTATACTTTTGGGCTGTGTCTATACTGGCATGAATTTCCGGAACTGCTTAAAACGGAATACTATTCCGTTTTCAGTTTTCCGGAAAAGGAGCGTCTACATTGGCAGGCTGCTTTTCCGGAAAAGCCCTTTTTCCGGAAAAGCATCTGTGGCCAATGTAGACGCGCTTTTCCAGAAAAGAGCCCTGATCATCATTTTTGCGATCAGGGCTTTTTTCCGGAAAAGACTACTGGGCTGTCTACACTGGCCCTTTTCCAGAACAGTGTTCCGGAATAAGGACTTATGCCCGAGCGGGAGCAGCATAGCTTTTCCAGAATAGCGGCTGATTTTGTACAGTAGAGCGTCGTTGCTTTTCCGGAAATTCAAGGGCCAGTGTAGACAGCTCGCAGCTTATTCCGGAAAAGCGGCTGATTTTCCGGAATAAGTGGCCCAGTGTAGACACAGCCTTGCTGTATTGGTAACCAGTCCTGTTTCCCCTACCTTCTCTCAGAATCACTTCCAAAACCCCATCTTTATTAACAACAAACTTGTCTCCTCAGAGCTGTGAATTCTTAGCTGGATCAAACAAGCTGGCTCCTACCCTGCCTCTTTGGAGATCATGAACATGGTAAGTGTCCAGTAACAGCATCCCATACTCAGGGGAATGATCTTCCAGCAGCTCAGGGCTTAGAGCAGTGGTTCCCAAACTTTTCAGCATCAGGCTCCCTTTCTGATTTTTGAGAAACCCTCATGCCCCCGCTCCCAAAAAAACAGCAGCAAAACTTGAGCGGGGGTGGGGGGAAGAAAGGGGGGGAAAAAAGGGCGGGGGAGCTGACCATGGCCGAGAGAGCCTTGTGATACCGGTATGGCACAGTAAGGGCTGACAGAGTACTGAGAGGTTTGTTGGGAGCAGCTAATAGACTGGAGTGACAGAAAACTGTCACCCAGCTCAGCACCAGCAAATCTGTCTTTCGCGGAGGCAGAAGGGTAACACGGTGTCTCACGGTTCTAAGGGCCCAGAAAAAGTGTCCGTTCTGAACATCTGGTGGGCTTGTATGGCCTGACAAACTCTGCGTAACTCTAGCCAGAGTCAGCATAAGCCTTCCAGGCAGAAAATCTCATCTTCCTCTACCCAAGGACCAGAACTATGTAGTTTCTGGCTGTTACTCGAGGAACAAGCAAGCCAGAAAATTGTTGTTTCGGGTGTCCGGAAGTCTGAGTTACGCCGTCCTGTGAGGTTTGGCTTCTCAGACTTGCAATACTGAGAAATTCTGAGGTGCTGACAAAAAACCCCTCAGGTACGACAAAGAGTTCGCTCCGTTTGAGGAGACGCACTCTGAATTGTGGGGTAAGCAAACGGTGTCCGAACGCCTGCTTGGCCTTGTTTTTAGGACACAAGAGAGAACTGTTGGGGACTGAAACCCTGCCAACTTACAGTAAGTGTCGGATCTCCATTTTGAAGCTGGCCACGGCTGCCTGATGAGTTCCATTCTTGGTTACCAGAAGCTCATTTTCTAGCGCCAGAGTCAGCTCCGTCAGGTTAACCTTTCCATCCAAGCTAAAATCCAAGGCCTATAAAACATCAACGCGTCAGCACAGCAGGGCAAATAATTTCTCTTCTCCCATAGAAGCTTAAAATAAAGGTGACAATATAAACTAGGGGAGGCTTAGAAGTAGCCTGGGCTTGCTAGTGAATCTGTCCTGGATGGACTCCCCACATGGATACAGAAATATAGCCTCTCAACTCCCTCCTAAAATGAAACCCATGCTATGGCAAGCGGGGAGGAGAGAGGCATAATTTCCTGTTAGGCATGCAGTAAATCAAGTGCACACACACTGGTTTGTTTATTGCGGGTCTCAGCTAAACTGCATTTGTTTTTAATTTAAAAGTGTCAGGATGAATGATTGAAAATGATCCTCCCAAACCCGAGAAAAAGTCTTGCCATAAAGACAGCTAGGGAGGCAGTTTAATTTGCGCATGACCTCTTCGCTTCAATTAACTGTTGTATTTTATAATAAAAACCCCCTCACCATAATTAGAACACTAAGCCCATGGCTAGTAATTACCACTGTGGAAGCCTAACTTATCATTTGATGCGCCTCTAGTTACACTTTGTTTTAATGGAAACATTTGACCACACTTTAAATTACAAAATGCACTGGAAAAACGTCAGAAATCACGTTAATGCTACTAAAGTCAGACAGGAAAAAAGCTAAAAAAATAAAAGAATCAAGGAGCAAATGAAAGAGGAATTAAAGAGACATTTCTCAAATACGGCTAAAAAGAAAAGAAAAAACCTGCTGTGAAGTTTTGTTTGGCACTTGCTTGAGACCAAACTGCATTTTCTTGCCTAGGACTGACAGTGCAGTTTTGGGGCAAGTGTTTATGGGAGTCAGTAAGTAAAGCTCAAACTCAGTGTAAAGTTGGCTGACAAATAAATGGAAGCAGATTTTTTTTTATTAGTATATCTCCAGTGTCACCAAGCCCAAGAGCCAAGAACAACTGCAGGAAATTCTCAATTAGCCTGTCCACAGCTTTTGAAAAGGTAGCGTGGGGTGAGGACATCTATTTGGCAATGAACATGAAAATGTGCATCCTCTGGATGTGAAACACCCAGCACAAGTCAGGCTCAGACTATGCCCTCCAATTTGGTAGGTGGCACAATCGAGCATTCCGGCACTGGAGTATTTGGTTGGTTGGGGCAGTCCAACATATAGACATCTAAAGGACTTACAGTGCCCCCTACAGGTCAGGGGGGCAAACGTACTGACTCGCTAAGTCGCATACGACAATCTTCAGACGCTCGAGAGGCAAGCACACCTACCTGGGGTTGGGCTGGTGCCTGCTGAAGCCCCAAGCCCCATGGGGCTGAAGGCCTGAGACCATCCCCGGCCCCAGGCAGAAGCTCTTACCCCACCACTCTCACTGTGAGGCAGAGGTCCCCGGCTTCCCACTTTTAGTCTGGTAGGTGGAGAATGGGGGCAGAATTTTGGGGACTCCGCCATCTGCAGTTTAACCAGAGCGGCACTACAAAGGGGCTTTGCAATGTGGAGCCGGGGATCAGCTGGGGATTCCAGCTGATCCCCGGCTCCGCTACTGCAAAGCCCCTTTGAAGCGCCAAAACGGCACTTCAAAGGGGCACCGCGAGCGGAGGGAGGGAGTTATCGTTTCTCATTCTCTATGCCTGAGGAAGTTACTCTGGCTATCAACATCCCTGCAGCTTCCAGCACGGAATCGTTTTAGGTCGGAAGTACAGATCCAGAAGCAGCAGCCTCCAGAAATCAAGATCAGGCGAGCGGGGATCTACCCAATTACCGTGAGGATTTCATGACCATTCTCGATTCCCTCTTCGTGCCACATGTCAAGGACTCGCTCCACAGAGGCGTAGCCCATCCCGTCGTCGAGGCTGGAGAAGACTCGGAACCCGATGGTGCTAGTCATGGCTGACAGGGCCGTGGTGCGTCTCCCACTTTCATCAAAGGACTGGAAGAGAGGAGAGATGGAGGCTACAGAGGACTTGACCAGGTAAAGGCAAGACTGGGCACTTTCCTGCTGGGGGAGGAGGAAGGCTTATAAACCCAATTTCCATGAGGAAAGGAGACTTAGCTCAACTGCTCTGATGTGGCCAGGGGAGAGACACGGTGCCTTCAGGGAGAAATAAAAGCCCCCCCAGGGCATGACTCAATCTCCAGTAAACTTTCCAGAAGGGCTCCCCCTGACTTTGAAGGACTCTGGATCAGGCTCCTAATCTAACATGGCATCAGAGAATCAGGTCAGAGATACAGAAGGCCTCTCCGCAGATGCAGACAACAATATCTTACCTTACTATCTATCTTTTATCTACTATCTACTTAGCTACCGTATTATCTACTATCTAACTATTACAGTCTCTGGTCTCCTGACCATTTAGGACTGGCCGCTATTAAAAATGTCTAGCATCCCTGTTGAATGAAACCATTTCAAAGAGGAATACGGTCCCAGTGCTTCTCACCTGCATGGAGAGGTGCCGTTTGAGTTGTCGATATGGAGTCGAAGCTGATGGCGTAAGAGATTTTCCATTTTTAAACAAGCCATAGAAAAAGTCCTCTATGCTCATTGTGCCATCTTGTTCGAGATTATGGAACACGTCTTCAAGCACCTAAAAGTGGTGAAACACAGTCAACATCTTTTATACCCACAGAGCATCCCTCAGCTCTACCAGCAGGAGACCCAGTTTTACAGCTCAGCATAAAAGGAACAAGATTCTACCAGTATCAGAGGGGTAGCCATGTTAGTCTGAATCTGCAAAAGCAGCAAGGAGTCCTGTGGCACTTTAGGGTATGTCTAAACTACATGCCTCCGTTGACGGAGGCATGTAGATTAGACAGATCGGCAGAGGGAAATGAAGCCGCGATTAAAATAATCGCGGCTTCATTTAAATTTAAATGGCTGCCCCGCTCTGCCGATCAGCTGTTTGTCGGCAGATCGGGGCAGTCTGGACGTGCCGCGTTGACAAAGAAGCCTTTCTTGATCGGCACAGGTATGCCTCGTGAAACGAGGTTTACCTGTGCCGATCAAGAAAGGCTTCTTTGTCGACACGGCGTGTCCAGACTGCCCCGATCTGCCGGCAAACAGCTGATCGGCAGAGCGGGGCAGCCATTTATATTTAAATGAAGCCGCGATTATTTTAATCGCGGCTTCATTTCCCTCTGCCGATCTGTCTAATCTACATGCCTCCGTCGACGGAGGCATGTAGTCTAGACACACCCTTAGAGACTAACTGAAGTGTAGGAACATAAGCTTTCGTGGGCAAAGACCCACTTCGTCAGATGCATGTGAGGAGTCTGATGAAGTGGGTCTTTGCCCACGAAAGCTTATGCTCCTACACTTCAGTTAGTCTCTAAGTTGCCACAGGACTCCTTGCCGCTTTTGAAGATTCTACCAGTTTAAGTTTTTAGGGCATGTGTCATTTAAGGAGCAAACGCCAAGAATTACTCAGTATACCGGTACTGTTGTTACTAACAATAAGAGAACACTTTTCAAGCATCTAAAAGGGTGTCAATGAGGAGGAGGGAGAAAAATTGTTCTCCTTGGCCTCTGAGGGTAGGACAAGAAGCAATGGGCTTAAATTGCAGCAAGGGAGGTTTAGGCTGGACATGAGGAAAAAGTTCCTCACTGTCAGGGTGGTGAAACACTGGAATAAATTGCCCAGGGAGGTTGTGGAATCTCCATCTCTGGAGATATTTCAGAGCAGGTTAGACAGACATTTATCAAGGATGGTCTAGATGTTGTTTGGTCCTGCCGTGAGGGCAGGGAACTGGACGCAATCTCTCGAGGTCCCTTCCAGTTCTAGTGTTCTATGATCCTAATTACTGTGTCATGAGCAGGGGCTGAGTCAGTGCATTTTCCCCCAGCAACTTTTTAAACAGTTCTCCTCTCTGACAACACGTCTGAAGGAATTTAATTGTCTCGAGGGGAATGTACTCAATGAATATCTCCTGGAGATTTGTTACATCATTGTGCCCAAAGCCGCCTGGCAGGAGGGTTTCATAGAAAATGATGGGTTGGAAAAACACCTGTGTGCAACGCAGCAACTCAACTCATTTCAAGGGCTAGTTCTCAGCTAAAATAAGTTCAGCTTAACTACCACAAGGCAACCAGATGTTAAGTGTTAAAACGGAAAGGGTTAACATTTTCAATTCATTCCTTTTTTTTGTTGTTGCCTTGCACATCGCTTTGCCCGTGAAAGAATCTTATTCGTTTCTAGTCTCTTTAAATTCCCAGCGGTATCAGGCCTGCAATGTTGGTGTTGCAAACTCTGCAAATGGCTATGATCCCATTAAAACAGTCGTCACCAACCAGTAGCTCAGGATCTCGTGGTAGGTCTTGGAGCCTCTGACGGGATCCTCACTGGTTTGGCCAAGAGGCTATCCAGTGCTAACTGCCCCTGCCCCCCCCCCCCCCACTGCTCCTGCCCTTTGTCTTGGAGCTTGTCGTTGTCCCCCCCCCCCCCCACCAGCCTCCCGCTTGCTGTGCAGAGCAGGAAAGGGAGAGGGGGGTCACTGATGTCAGGGTGCCCCCTCTCCCACCCTGTATTCTGCCTCCACAGAATGGAGGGGACACAGGGCTTGGGATGGAGGGAGTTTGCTGGCTGCTATGGAGAGTGGGGTGGGGCAGGGCCAGGGCCAGGGCCAGGGCCAGGGCCAGGGCCAGGGCAGGGGTGAGCCTGCCTTAGCCCCACTGCACCACCAGCCAGGAGCCACCTGAGGTAAGCAGTGCCCAGCTGAGCCAGCTCCAACCCCCTGCTCTGGTCGTGAACCCCCTCCCAAGCCCGTCCTAGCCCTGAGCCCCTTGGACCCAAACTCCCTTACAGAGCCTGTACCCCGAACCCCTCCTGCACCCCAACGGCCCGCCCCAGGCTCAGCTCAGAGCCCCTCTCACTCCAAAGCCCTTAGCCCAAGACCAGAGCCTGCGCCTGCCTGGTGAAAGGGAGGGAGGATGGGGGAGGGAGAGAGGATGGAGTGAGCAGGGGAGGGACCTTGGAAAAGGGGCACAAAGGAGGCGGGGCCAGGGGGTTTGGGCTGAGGTAGATCCTGGATTGCACTTCAATTCTAAAAGCGATCTCGTGCTTAAAAAGGCTGGAGACCCCTGCATGAAAATATAAACTTCCTCTCTCCAAAACCAATTTCAGCTGTTAGTGGGGGGGTGTATAAAAGCTACTTTTTAAAAAGCCTGCGAATCCTAAAATGACATGAGTGTGTCCCAGTAACACAAAATAATTCATGTCCAATTTCGTTTTGAAATCTTGGTGAGTCAGAGAGATTACCCCAGGACGGGTATGACTACACTTGCACCCTCTTTGCACCCACGCTTCATTTGCATAATTGCATTATGGTGCTATTTCAAAATAACAGACGCTGTTAAGATGCGGTTATTTCGAGAGAAAACCCTTCTCTCGAAATAACCGCATCTTAACAGCGTCTGTTTTTTTGAAATAGCGCCATTTCGAAATAGAGCCATAACGCAATTATGCAAATGAAGCACGGGATATTTAAATCCCAGCTCCATTTGCTATTTCGAATGTCGCCATTTGCATCCCTCTCTCGAAAGAGGATGCAGGTATAGACACACCTACTTCCTCACGAGGCAGCGTCACACCACGCAGTGGTTAAAACAATGGGCCAACTAACCTTTGGTGGTCCTAGCTCTTACTGTTTAGGAGGAGTTTTTGACCAGACAGACACACAGACAGAAAAATGCTCTCAAATAAATAGTAGATTAAATTAAATGCATCCTAGGCTCTTCTCAGAGAAAAGGGAGGCATTTGCTTGGTGAGGTGAGGGGTCGTTTCTCCTGAAAAAGCCTTTCCGGTCACTTGGGCCAACCCAGCATACCAGCTTCCCTCGGAAAGGAAGCCCCCGGGGACGGTTACCTCGCCGTGCACAGCCTGCAGCCCGTACTGCTCACAGACGGAGATCAGCTTCTTCCTGTTCAAGTGGCCGTCTCTGGTGATCCCCAGATTGTCACAAACCTCCTGCAGCTTCTCTTCTATCCAGTCCTGGGGAGCGGACGCCGCGTTCTGGGACGCGTTCAAGTCGTCCGGATTCCAAAACCTCAACTGGCCTGAAAGGAGGGCAGCTCGTTTGCCGTCGTTCCAAGGAGGGACGCAAAGGGACAAACCGCCAGGGTAAGGAGCTCCGGAGCGTTCCGAGGAGATCACGAGTTGGAAGTCGACGCTAGGGGCCAGCACAGGTGGGTCACCCAGCCCCTACAACTAGCAGTTTACCAGCATTCACAAGTCTATCTGCCTTAGGGGTTTGGGAGGGTGCCCATCACCCCAGCCTCTGGGCACCTCCTACTTGCTCGACAAGGTTCTTAGTGAAGTCCTTGGGATCTTCTGCAGTGCCCTACCCCTGGGGCCAGCAGAGCCCTTCCCTGGGCAAGGCGGGGCGGTAGAGGGAGGAAGCTGTGACATATCTCCAGAAGGGGTGGGGCTGGGCCAGGCCAGGCAGTCCGCTGCACCACCCAGTCCCTGCCACCCTCCAGTCCCCCGCACCCATCAGTGCTGCCTGGAGCACGCAGTGCGGCACTCCGGCGGTGATTTAAAGAGCCAGGGCTCCAGCGGCCGCAGTAGCGGTGGCTCGGAGCTCCAAGCCCTTTTGTATCACTGGGGAAGGGGGCAACTGCCCCTTCCCCCCCACCCTGTCAGCAGGCCCGGCAGGGGCTCTGCTTGGCACAGGCTGGTAGGGGGTTGCTGTGTTCATCGGTTAAAGGAGGCACTTTAGCAAAGGGAAGAGCCTGCAACGTGTCTAACTCACACATGCTCCACCATGGGCTCTGGGATATGCACATGCCCAGGGGAATGCAGCTCCCTGGATGCCCACAGCATCACCGGTCGTCTGTAACTCTGAGGGACCTGACCCACAAGGAGCTCTGGAGACTGGGCCCAAGGCCTTCTGCTGGCAGCGACTGCAGACAGGGGGCCAGCGGAGGGACAAGTGCGCAGGCCGGGCACGCTCACGGCAGCCTAGCTGGAGAAGGACAGGGTCGGCTGCCGGCTGCACAAGCTGGTGCTCTTGCAGAGCTGCCTAATGCATGCCCGAGTTCTTCCCTCAGACTGCCCTGTGTCCGCCAGGAGGGCCAGAACGAGGAGATCCCACAGCCCTGGCCAGGCCCCTGTGGCCAGATGTTCGGACCCCCCAGCCCCAGCCCTCGGGGGCTTAAATAGGCCATTGAGCAAATGTCTCTCTCGAGATACGTTCAGACAATTCTGTTCCCAGCAGCCTCCGCTTGGGCCCTCTTCCTGCAAGCCAGTACACCCAGTGCATGTAAAACGGTAACGCTTAAAGAGTTACTTAAGGGTTAGAAGACGCTTTGTGGCACCTCCCCACACCAGCCTGAACGGTCCCTTTTACACTCACATTGGGGGAAGCGGGGGAGGAGAATCTGGCATTTCCAAATGACATGGGACATTTTAGCCATCTCTTAAATCAAAGCGGAGTCTGCAGGATTTTTCTGTGGCTGCCCAGCCTCCTGCAGCCACGGCTCTCAAGGGGAGCCCCGCAGGCTGTGACAGCAGTAGGCTCTAGAGGGCAGGGGACTGTCCTGGTGTTAGGAGACCAGTTCATTCCTGGCTCTGCCACTGACCTCCCGCACAGCCCTGGCTTGTCTCCTCCCACTCTCTGGACTGGGACCCTCGCTCCCTATGTTTGTGTGCAGTGCCTGGCACAAGGGGACCCAGTCCTGGCTGGAGGGCGTAGGCCCCTTCAGTACAAGGGATAAGACACACAGCAAACCCTGAAGGGGTCTCAAACTCCTGGCCCATGGGCCAGTCCAAGACAGAGCCATTGTGCAATCTGGCCTGGGACTCCCGGGGGGCTGGCCATTACTGCCGCCTGAGCCCTGCCCCTTCCCACCGTCACCCCCCTCCCTCCCGTGGCACTCCGTCCCCCAACCATGCGGCTTTGGGGATCACCTGGGGGGCGGGCCTGGTGCGGCCCAGTGCCAGGCACCCCCAGCGTAACGGCAGGAAGGGGCAGGCTTGGGGGCTGGCCCGCCCAACGCAACGGGAGTCCCGGGCCGGATTACGCAATCGCGGTGGCTGGGCTTGGCTTTCGCTCTAGCCAAGGCAGGGAACCGTTTAATTCTGTGGTTCACACTGACATCTGGTGGCCACATCGCGCACCTGCATCTAACACGCGCGGCGTTGCCACGGCCGGGGACGGCAAGCCGGGCGAGGGGCCTGTACTAGCCGCATCAGTGGCGGTGGCTCTGCCCGGCGAACCCTGCTACACAGCACGGGGTGCGATGGGTGTTCCTACACAGCTCCTCCCTCACAGCCCAGGCGCCCCGAGCAGCCGGCTTTCCCAAGACCCGGGGCTGCTCCGGCAGTGAGGCGAGGAAGTGAGGGAGGCACGACGCAGCCGAAGGGGGAGCGAATGAGCGCTGCTGTGTGGTGTTAAACAGCGGCTGCAGCCATCAGGCATCTCCAGGGCAGCTGAGGGAAGAGCCGAGACCCTCTGAGGTCCCAGTGAAGTGCACTGGGATGCCGGGACGCTACAAAGCTGCGGGGTGTCTGGATGGCAGGCGGCCGCAGCTTTTGCCTGGACAGGGGCTGTGTCATTCGATAGGGTGACCAGTCTCCAGTCGTTAGAAGCCAAACAAAAACCCACATAAGAGTGGGCCAGGAACCTCATCTGGTTTTTACCCCTCAGACACGTGCAGGCACGTCAGAGCCCCTGGAACATTCCAGTGAGCATTTCCCAAGATCCCACGAGCTCTCTTTACAGCTAGATCTGAATCAGAAATTCTTACCCAAAAAACTGCCATGGTTTCATTTGCTTATTGTCCTCCCTTCCCCCTTCCCAACTTTACAGGAATAAAAACAGGTGCTTTTGCTCATTTTTACCTTCGGCTTCATATTCCTCACTGTCCCGAGTCTTCCAGTGCTAAGGGAAAGAGAAAAAAAAAAAAAAAGAAGAGAGATTCCATGAGTAGTTATTATTCCAAGCAGCACACGTATAAAAGGGACTCTATGATCAACATCAGATGAGCTACAGGATTCCAGCAATGCTGAGAGACTTTCATCTCCACAGCCTCCAGGGACCAAGCTGTCAGCCCAAGCCTTTTTGATGAAGTCCACTGATAATAGTATATCTATACAGAGGTATTTCGGTGAGGGTTTGCCATGGGCATTTCAAAATAAAATCACTTTTGGAATAAGTGTTACCGCATAAAATCAGATTTGAGGTTAACCAGCTAGCACGGAGTCTGGTGAAACCAGTTTACAGTTAGGAGCAAAGGAAAAAGGATTTATTTTTAGAGGCACCTGTTAAGCAGACCAATCCATCTGTCTTTGTGAGGGGAGAATGTGAAGGGGAAGGATTAAGGAAAGGTACGTGCCTAGACTTCCAGAGAGGTTTTGGGCCCTCTTTCCAATTCTGGAACAGCACCAGCCGTCTCTCTTCTGCTCCAAGTATGTGACAAGCCAGAAAGGACAAGAATGACTAGCCCCAGCAAACTACATGTGACGATTACACCAACAGCAGGTGCCCGAAATAGCTGCATCTTGCACGTGGCCGGATGCCAGCTACAAAAGCCCCCTTCCCGCTGCAACAAGTCCACACATGCCACAAGCAGCAGATTTTCAGCATCAAGACAAGAAGCAAGTAAGCGGCTCTGCACCCTTTTAAACTGCCCTTATCTGAACCAAGCGAAAGCCCAGGCTCCCGCCGGCTCAACGATGCGCTAAACGGGTCGAATGAAGGCAGCATGGGTTTATCCAACTTTCCAAAGTGCTAGAACGCCTTTAAATCCCACTCTCGGCATTGCTTCTAGCTGTCACAGACAAGAGACAGTTCGGGGAGAGAGCAGAGCCCTGAGGTGAGGCAAAAATCGAGAAAAAAACGTATTCGCAGGCAATGTTCTTGACAAAGGGCCACACTGGCAGGAAAGTGGTCATTAGGGATGTTAAATTTTGATTAACTCATAGGGATTTCCATTGACTATTCGATAAAGACGAGCGCGTTCCACCTTTGAAATGTGCAAGAGCCCCCGTCGCTTACATCCCTACTGGTCATGCACACACGCTAGCCTCAGCTTCCAAACACGCCAAGCAGATAGCCGCCTGCACTGCACGTTGCTGTAATTGGTCAAATATCCCGTGCACCTGGAGCTGTGCATCGCTACGGTAAAGCTACCGCAGGAGACCTGCTCGCACGTGACCTTATCGACGGCTCTTTGCTGGGTCCATTCTGACACGGGTGGGACACATCAGCTTGCAAGCACAGAGGGCTGGGCAGCCTGTTCTCGCTGAACCTGCCTCGTGTTCGGTGAGGAACCCATCAGCCAAGGACATCTGTAGCAACCAGCCCATCCTTAACGAGTACCGACCGGGGAGATCGAAAGACCAAGCAAGTCACCGGCAGCAGCCAGCTCCCTATGGAATCTCCTTCCCAGATCTCAGCTGGTCCCAGGTCCGCACAATTCAATGGGGAGGGGGAACAAAACTAAGAACCGTGATCTCCTTAAAGGGAACAAGAGTTGGTGGGACCATTGAGCACAGGGAGGTTTGATTGTCCTCCACCAAGAACCATCCTGTTACACTTGCCTAACACATGGCAGATAGCACACAACTCCCTGCACCAAAGTCCTGCCACCGTTTTACACGTCACGTGCGTTATTTAAGACTGACCGAGCACTACATGTCCACCTCTAGATATATTTGTTGCTTATCTACCCATCCCGCAGGAAGACTAGGAACGTTAGCTTTCCTTCGAACGGCGGCATGAGTTGTGTTTCTCCTCCGCAGTTCAGGAGCAGCCCATGAAAATATACGCATGTGACGGATGGATTTAGATTCAAAGTCACCCAGGACACAAAGAGGCCCTAATTCACAATATAAAAGTTTAATACGTCTCATTCAGATTACAGCTAAAAGCCATTAATCTACCATGTTACCATGGAAACTGGATTAGGGCACTGTACTTTTTTAGCACGGCTTCTTGCTTCTGGCTCATCATCTGGTCGACCACATGATACCGGTTCCTAACAGCGCCCAATCTGCATGTCCACCATTGCCCGTCGGCGTCACTGGGACAGGACTGAGAAGTGGCAGCAGAACCACCTGGGGGAGGGGCAATTCATGTTGTCCGTGGAAAGGAGAAATAGTGCAAGGAACCGCCAGAATTTCCTGACAGTCCGTATAGAGAGTTAAACCTCAGCAAGGCAGCTTCTACCGCCGCAGCGGGACTGCACTGATGTAAGCAAGCCGGAGCTGTTCATACAGGTGCCGACTCTTCTGTTCGAGTGGATGCTCCATTCCTGCACCATGCCACCATTTGGCCTTTTCCCCAAACAGCTGATTGGCAGGTGGCTGAACTCCAGGTTTTTTTCCTGTGCTCCCCCCACACCGGAGCACCCCGGCTGCGCAAGTGACAAGAAGTTACTTTCAAACGGAGGAGCTGCTGGTCACACGGTTGCTCCCAGTGCATGCCAGCAGTCATAAGGGAAGGTTTGCTAAACCCCAGGATTTCACAGACATGTGCCAGTAGCATTTTGTTTGTCCTTCCTTAATCAGTTAGCCATGCAGTCAGGGAGCAACACACACACACACACACACACACACACACACACACACACACACACACACACACACACACACACACACACACACACACACACACACACACACACACACACACACACACACACACACACCATGTGACAACTGCACAAGCACCAAAAACCTGAAACATTCGCAAACAACCCATCGGCCTGAAATTCACACTTCTGGCAAATATACAGACAGAGAGCAGGAATGCAGTCACACACGGAACCAGCGGCTTGAATTTGTGCCACTTAGTCTCAATGAACACTACGCCACCTGCTCCACTCTGCTATGGCATTAAAGAATTAGGTTGGACGGATTCTTGGTTTGCCTCTGATGACCTCTAAGGAAAGAGAAATATTCAGAAGGCAGAAGCGGGGGGAGCAAGTGACCATCACGCGTATCTGTGGAAGTGGAAAATAGACCATACACCAGTAAACTGAAAATATATGGCCAAATAGCTTCAGAGATAGACGTAGCCTTCGTGTCGATTTCCCAGCATCCTCCCTGAATTCTCTCTTGGTGGCAGGTGTGATTGGTTAGTGCTAACTGGATTTTGAAGCTTGATGGGGGAGGAAGAGAAACCTCTCTGAGCCCAGTTTTGAAGGGTTTACATAGGAGCAGCCTAGTACAGTTTTAAAAAAGCCATTGGGATTTCAGACAAGCACGTTTCAGGGATGCATTCGAGAAGCACCAGGTAAGTTCATCATCCAGACAGCTCAAAGAGGCTGAAAGGGGAGCTGAACCCCCGCCACCCCTGCTCTACACGGATAATCGATTGTTGCAGATGCTGAAGGCCGAACGGCCCCGTTGGCCCGACTCCTCCAGTAATTCGCTTCATCTGCGGGTGCTCTCCTCTGCTGCCCAGCCTCAGGGGCCCTCTATTGTGTGTGGCTGCTGCCGCATCAGCTGGCAGGCCCCTCTGTGCACACGGACTCATTACCCGACTGAAAGCTTGACAAGAGCTTCATTGTGAGGCAAGGGTAGGAGAGGTCAGAGGTCACGCAACACCCAAAATGGCCGCCGCGGAAGGCAGCCAGCCTGTTTCAGGAAGACAAAGGGAGGCTTCCATCAGCGCTGCGAGGCGTGCATCTCGATGTCATGCAAGGCATTGTCGTCGCGGGCGGGATTGTTCTACAGCTGGATGGGGGTCACACACATTACTGAGCCCGTGTGCAGAAGGCAGAGATTTTAGGAATGTATTCTTTGGACAGACACATGCTTTGCTGAAGAGCAGATGGCTCAGGTTTTCAATGATCGCTGGCTTCCACCTCAGAACCCATGCAAGCATCTGCAGCCCGTGCCGTGTGCTCGCCGCGGCCTCTCTCCATAATAACTTAGCAATCTCTCCCACCCCACCATCTGCTTCCGAGAGACAGACCTTTGTTCTCGGTCCGAATATATGGCTAATTAAAATGACGCGCAGCAGCTCACACTGTGCCTGTTCTATCCTGCACATGT
Source organism: Pelodiscus sinensis (assembly GCF_052426305.1). NCBI lineage: Eukaryota > Metazoa > Chordata > Testudines > Trionychidae > Pelodiscus > Pelodiscus sinensis. The sequence goes on from NC_143056.1 coordinate 6,387,082, forward strand.
TCAAGTGATCCTTAGCACCAATGTTAACATCAGAATGTTTTTTTCCTCCTTTGGGAGAGGGGACGGCATGTGTTTGCTGAAGGGTCAACTCACTGATACAAAACAGCCAGAACAAAGATCCCTGAAACTGAGCAAGCCTCTAAACTGCAACACAATGTACAGCTGCTTTCAATGACAAAGAGCCACCACTAAGAGCCCCCTGGGAGTCCACACAATAGCCACGCACAGGCCCGGTTTTAAAAAGATCACCGTGCTTTGGGTGATCAGAGGTGTACTGTGAAGAGGCCAGGGTGGTAGATTTTGAAAACAGCCAGCGAGATTTCTCAGCCCAGTTTTGCAGGCCGTCTCGGCAAGTGACGTAAATTAGGGATGGAAGATTTTCCCGTTTCAAATTCAGCGCCTCCGCTAGCCAAAGTGGTCCGCGCCATGCACCGAAGGGTACGTCCACACTGATGGCGCAGGCACCGTATATGTAGCTACACGCCGCAGTGAAAGGCTCCAGCGGCAGGGAGGCTGCGAGATGCAGCATCGCTAAAAACAACAGTGTAGACGCAGGAGGCATGGCTTGGGTGAGAAAAGCTCTGTTAACACACATGCCCATGGGTGTTAAGCTGTAGAAGGCTCTCTTCCAGCGGTGGGCAACCCAGGCTCTCCCTCATCTCAGTGGGCTGCAAGACTGTCGTAACCAACACGGTCTACTGGGACAGGGGCGTTTTGCAAACTGTGCTTGAGCTCCTAGAATTCGCGGGTGAGCTGATTGATTGGCTGCAGAGGGAGTGCACGGCTCTCAGTCTATGTCGTGTGCAATCAGCGCTCACCTCCCTTCACGTGCCCTTGCTCTACGGGTGTGCCACTTCTTAAGGGAAAAAAACCTACGCAGATGAAACCCAGCAGAATCTGGCAACCCAGCATGTGGGCTACAGTAAACAAAATGTCTCGCGGGCCGCACACAGAACCCCGATGGGCCGCAGGTGGCTCAGAGGCAGCAGGCTGCCCACCCCTGCTGTATTCTACCTGCCGAAAGCAAGCCTCGCTGCCTACACTGCTATTTATACAGGCGCTGCCTGGGCGTGACGCGTCTGTGCTCTACATGATGCTGTCAGCGCAGATGCGCCCCGTCTCTTTGCTCCTTGCTACAGAGCGGAGTCCGTTCTACCACACGTGCTGTCAAATTCTGATTCAAGGAACATAATAACAGCCAGACTGGGTCAGACCAAAGGTCCATACAGCCCAGTGTCCTGTCTGCCAACAGTGGCCAATGCCAGGTGTTCGATTCACTCCCTCTGGGACAAGTACTGATCACGCGATCTATCTCCTGTCATCCAGCTCCACCCTCTGACAGACAGAGGCTAGGGACACCCTTCCTTACCCATACTGGTGAATAGCCATTTATGGACTTAACTAGATACATTCATGGAGGTTCTCTTTTAAACCCTGTTATAGTCCTAGCCTTCACAACCTCCTCAGGCAAGGAGTTCCACAGGTTGACTGTGCGCTGTGTGAAGAACTTCCTTTTAGTTCTTCTAAAAGGAAGTTATTTGTTTTAAACCTGCTGCCCGTTAGTTGCATTTGGTGGCTGCTAGTTCATATATAATGGGAACAAGTAAATAACTTTTCCTTATTCACTTTCTCCACACCACTCATGATTGTATAAACCTCTATCCTATCCCCCCTTAGTCTCCTCTTTTTCAAGCTGAAAAGTCTCGGTCTCTTTAATCTCTCCTCATATGGGACCATTCCAAACCCCTCATCATTTTAGTTGCCCTTTTCTGAACCTTTTCTAATGCCCGTATATCCTTTTTGAGATGAGGAGACCACATCTGTGCACAGTATTCAAGATGTGGGCATACTATGGACTTATATAAGGGCAATAAGATATTCGCCATCTTATTCTCTATCCCTTTTGGGAGCATAATCCTGCCAAAAGCACCTGGCACTTCTTGTACGTGAGGACCCCTAGTCAATTGACTGCCCTTGTTAATTTACCAGCCTTTACGCCCACTTTGCAACTAGCGGAAAGGAATACAATTCTGACGCCCTTTCCTAGCTGGTGCACATCCCGAGGAGTGGTATTAACACTGATGCCAAGGTCAGTGCAGTGCATCTGGCCTGCACCAGAGGAGATGGATTAGTGTCTCCATGGTGGGAAGCAAACGTATTAGCGCACACGTCACTGGAGAAGCCAACTCGCTTCCAAGTGCATTCAAGCAATTCCTGAGCCGCAGTTGGATGACTGCAAGGACAGCGAGCCTGGAAAGCAAAGGAACGGAGAGCAACGTGGAACCACTGGCAAGCAGGTGCACAAGCCACGAGCCTGGGTCTTTTAAAGTTCTGTCTGGGGTGTTGTATATTGAAGTACGTCTTAAGGCTGCCCATTTCCATTCCCGATGACCGGGTTTTCATTGCACGGTAGCGTTGATACATTCTGCACCAACAGCTGCCTGCTCCTACCCGCAATTCTGTACTTCAACATTCCACTGGGGAAAGAATTCCACGTCCCACCTCTGGAATGGTCTGCACCCGCTCTCCGATCTTACAGCTATCGAATCCACAGCGTACCTGTGCCTTGCACTGCAGCGCCCCCTAGTGCTGCATAGCTGGTGTCCCTTGGTGGCCACAGCCCTCCATGGAGGCAGCTTAAGCAAACCCGGGGGGAAAACGAAACAAAAAGTAACGTTCCTTCTCCCTCACTGGGCAGTTTCCACTGGGCGCTGCTGAGTATTTAACATGGGATTGACAGTATTTGGCAAACACACAGCAGAGTGGAAGGGACCTGGCATCAGACATGCTGCTGTAGCCATCTCTCACATACGCTACCAAAGTTTCACCACTTCTCCTCCCTTACCCGTTGCATGGCTTTGGAGTGGTGGAAGGGGAAGTGTCTCCCAACGCACATCACAGAATGCTCACACCGTGAGCTGTGCAAGCTTCATCCAGCGCAGCATCACGGTGGAATCTGATGCTGAATGCAAGCAAAGCACGATCTAGGGATGTTCAATCTCGATTAACTGAATAGTCGAGTAACTTCATGAATTCTTAACAGTTACTCAACTATTCTACAGTCCCCAGGGGCAGGGCTGGCAGCCAGTACGCTCCGGCCCTACACCCGAGGAGCCCCCTGCCACTCCACACTGCTGCCTCTGTATCAGAGGCAGCAGCACGGAGTGCCAGGGGGGAGCTGGTCTGGGAGGGAGGATGTCTCGGACTGAGCTCTCCTCCTGGGCCGACTGCCTGTCACCACTTAAATGCAGCGGGGGTAGGTCCCAGACCTGTCGCAAGCCAGGACTGAGATAGGCTGCTGGCCAGCCTGCTAAAACATTTACTGGCCGGGGAGGGGGAAATGCTTTTGCTTATCGGTTAATCGACTACACTATCACATCCCTAGCACGAGCTGCCACCTTTAGGTAAGCACATGACTAGATGTATTAGAAATAAAGCTAGATACAATCATACGTGTCTGGAACCAAACAGTCCCTGACTGGCAACTGGAGATGCTGGGGCTGGGAGGAGAAAGCAGCTTTCCAAACCTCAGGAATATTTATGAAGCGTCAATCCTCAAAGCAGATGTCATTTTGCTCAGTTTGGTGTCGGAGATTATGGCACTGCCATGGAAATCACCAAGCACAAACGGAGCAGATAAGGGGATGGAAATGCCAGGAAAATCCCTACTGCATTATCTAACAAATGCATATAATGAAAGAACAAAGTTTTCCGTGTGCAAAAAGACTCGCCGGTCTCCTGTGACGGCAGTTCTGTAAAATGCCACTGCAAAGGAGCAGAGCAAAGCGGCCAGATTTCCTTAACCTCCGTCTGTGCCATAATGCACCGACTAATCCTCCAGCATCCGACAGCTCGCCAGCTTCTCGATTCGCTAGTAATGTAGTTGTTCCTGGGTTTTCATGGATGAACTGAATTGACAGCAGAGGATGTCTCTTCTGCTCACAACACACTTCGTTAGACGTGAAGCTGGAGTTACAGCCCTAGCTTAATTACTGGCCCTTACTTTATTCACAAGCACAAAGAGGCCAGAGGGAGGGATTGTGGTATTTAGCCAGCATGATCTAATGTGTAGAACCGTTATTAACATGCAACAGCAACCAGATACAATTATGTATTCTTTTGCGGTTTGAGTAGACTCTACAAGGCTGGTCCAGCGACAGCACCTCAGGGGCAGGACTGGACAGTTCCCCAGTTTACTTTGGGAGTTGCAAACCAAACCGATCATATAAATAAGAGATTAAATGAAGCTGCATCTTATTTACAAAAAACGCTTTTTATCCTGGGACAAACTATTGCTCTCATTGAGTGTGGGGCATCCAGGAGGCAATCATTCTGCAGCCGGAGGTGTTCTTTCCGCTTGGCCCCAGCTCGAAGTGACAGTCTTGCATTGCAAGCCTTAGCCTCAGGCTCCGTACCAGGTTCAGGGCTGGCAGATTTTTCTTTTTAAATAATTCTCACAGATAATATCCATGCTTATTTTGAAAGCGGTTTTTTTCCCTTCAAATTTTTAATCGAGTTAACTTTTCACAGCTGCAGGAAAGTAGGAGGGTTTCAGACGATTAAATCGTGACCGTAGATGCTTAGATTCAAAACATTAAAAGGTTTAAAAAACCATCTGAACACGAACGGTCAACATCACGTGAAAATATACAAAGTAGAGATCTGTAAACCAAATCTGTGATTGCTATTCTCTGTCTAGTCCTGCTGTCACAAGCCAAATTCAGCAGTCTAAATCAATGGTAGTCTCAAGCTGTATTTTTCAGGAGCCTATTGATGATAGTCTAGGAGACTATTGATGATAGTCTCAAGCTGTATTTTTCTTACTTTGCCTGTTAGTGTTGATCATCATCTATGGAAACATTTTCTGATAGGTTTATGAGTGTACAGTGAAATCAGCATTCACTGACATTTACCAGTAAAAATCTAATCCTTCCAAGTCTAAATTATGTTATGCACACAATCGCTTATTTCCAAACAATGTATAATTATGACAAGGACTCTGGAGATGGGACATTCAACCCAAATTAGCTCTGCCCTGTTGCCCACTTTGATCAACTATTATGCACAATCTGGACTTGCACTGCATTCTTCCCCATCTGTGCGCAGAATACAAGGGAGGGAAGTTTGGCAAGAACTGGGCCGTGGGAAGCTAGAGAGTCAAACAAAGCTTTGATCCCAGCTACCCTGGGTACTCCACAGTCTTTGCTCAACTGAAGTCCAAATGAGACGGCTTGAGAAGCCATCTCTCTTCCTGAAAAGTAGAAAAGGGATCTGTTTGTGACCTCCTTTGTAAAGCACTGAGATCGGTGGATGCAGAGCATTTATATCAAAGACCTAGTGATGGTGATTATATTTCTGAACGGGCCTTATCTTTCAGGGGCTTGCACAGTTTGCCATTTAATTCTGCAGTGTGGGGGGTTAAAGGTACAATGCTCGAATGGAGTAGGAAGGTCACACCAATACTACACGGTGGAGGTTCCAGACCTGCACTCTTTTTCGATAGTGAACTGCAAGGTCTGTGCATGCCCCTGGGGTCTAGGGCACAGGCCCAGAGCTGCCAAGCAGCTGACATCTCCAAGGCTGCCTCCCAGTGTAACCAGCTCATGTTCCACTTCCTGTAAGCATGGTAAGTTCCACCTCAGGGGTTTGACAGACAGCAGCCTCCTGGCTCTCGATTGGCTGCCTGCCCTATAGAAACCCAAACGGGGGTCCAGAAAAGATCCAGGTGATGGCACAGATCTTCTTTAGCTGCCACGATGGTTCCTGCCCCTTGCTCCTGAATTCCTGGCTTGCGCTCAGTATGACTTGGACTTTGCCTCTTGACTCAGACCCCGAAACCTGATGCAGACACTGGACCATGGGATCGAGCCTGGAACCCAACTACAAACTCCTGTCTTCCTCGCAGCCTCGGGTCCTCTGACCCTCAAACCTGACTGCCCTGGTTTGGACCCTGACAGGTGGCTCAGGAGCTCATGCAAGACCTGGGCTTCTCTGCAGATGTGCAGAATAGGTTACATGGCTCATAGGTTATTCGTCTATGCCTGCTGCTCACGATGCGCGATCAGACGACACTGCATGCTTTGAACGCTCAACCCCCGCCGGAGTTTAAACTTTGAGTTCTGGCACAAGAGCAGCGAATGCCATACAAGGGTAAGCAACGGAACTGGGCACCCTTAAAAAGGAGTTGCAATAGGCCAGGGTCATGTCCCAAACCTCCATTTCCCCCCTCCCACATCCCATCAAGGCGACAGGTCCCGTGGATGGCCACTTCCAGACTGTAGATCTCATCGCAGGCCCCTTACCTCATCGCAGTCGTTGGAGGCGATGTGTGACGTCCGCGCTTCTTCATTCCGCGGCTCGATCACGGTCACCTCAGCAAACTCTTCCCCGGACTCCTGAAATTCCGGAAGGGATCGCCTGCCATAGCGTTTCCCGCCTTTGATGTATTTGGGCTGGGCTTCCGGGGAAGAATCTACGGAACAAAACCAGAAGAGAGAACATTGGCGGCCTGCGTCCAGCAGCAAAAGTCAGCATGTAGTAATAATGATATAGGGATATATTCCTAATCTCATAGAACTGGAAGGGAACTTGAAAGATCATCAAGTCCAGTCCCCTGCCCTCACGGCAGGACCAATTACCATCCCTGACAGATTGGCCCCAGATCCCTAAATCGCCTTCCGTAATGCCACCCGTTGCTCTGCCTCGCATTCTCTGGGTCAGCAGAGCTTGGCACCAATTTAGATGTGGACCCAAGTAAGAGGGGTGGGAGGAATGGAAATCAAACAGGTTGCTATCCATCCTACAACGGTGAAGAACCAGCTATTCCTTGACCGTCGTGGCAGTTCAAAGAGCAGCGCGAGTAATGATATTGTCCATCGTGCAGCGTCTGGGGCATCTCTAGGTGGTGCCCATTCCCACGCATATTTGCACATGCTCCAGGAGGTCTCCAAAGCAGGCCTCAGTGCTGCAGGCAGATTGGGAGAGTGATTTTGAGAACGCTCTTTTTATAGGAGGTTCTCTCACCCCAAGAGCAGAGGCAACTAAAACCAAACCCCAGGCTCCCCAGACATGCAAATACTCAAAAGCAATTTAGTGAAAGACCCTGAACAACCATTACGACCAGAAAAGAGCCCAGGAAGTGCCAACTTGTGCCAGCTCTACAGTAGGTACCAAAGATGGCAGCTTTTGCTCCAAGTCCTGCATTTCAGCCCAATTATCAATCTACATCAGCAGTGGGCAAACTCCGGCCGGCAGCCGGCCTTTCAGACCTTTTTATGTGGCCCTCAAACTCCCACCGGGGAGTAGGGTCCGGGGGTTGCCCTCTTCTGCCCACCCAGTGCTCCCCAGTACCCAACTCCCAGTTCCCTGATGAGCACCATCTTCCGGCACACAGAGACACTGTCAGGCCCGACTTCACCCTGCTATTTCTGTGGCAGGGCCCCTCCCATGATCCCACCCGGGGCCACACCGGTCTCAGCTGGAGTCCTATGGCGGTGTCACTGCTGGCAGGGCCCCTAGGAGTCCCCGATATTGCCCCCGTAAAGCCTGCACCACACCCATAAACTCCCCTCCCCCATCCCGGTAACTTCCCTTATAGAGCCCACCGTCTCACGTCCCATGAGTCCTCCTGCCCCACACCTCAGCCCGCCACACCCAGATGCGGCCCTCAAGACAAAACGTTTGCCCACCCCCATCTACACGGATTGCTTCCAGTCTGAAAACCAAGCTGCACCTATTGAATCACTGGGGGGGGGGGAGGGGGGTGGACAGAAGCCTTTCCACACCTAAAGGCCCCTCCCCTCAGCCTAAGGGACGGGGCCACGGGACCCAGGTGTTAAATGATTGCAGGGGACCACTAATGAAACAAACGGGGGAGGAGCGAGGATCAAAAGGTCCAAAATCCAGGATCCAGAGGGGGCCCCCCATCAGAATATCCCAACCAGCGCCCGCTGCTCCTCGTACACAAGGGGCTAGCGGACTTGGCCCAGAGAAACGCTGCCTGGAGATGCGATTTCAAGAGGGTTTGGAAACAGGCCCCACAGTCGTATGCAGAGCACCCTCCACGACCCCCTTCCAGCTTCCTCCTCCTGGGGAGGCAGACAGCCATCTTGGCCAGCACCAGGAGGAGGCCGACACGGAGAGCTCTCGACTTAGTGGGGTCCAGGGTGGGGCGGGTGTAAGGAGATGCAGGGACAAGTGCAGACAGAACTGTAGGAAAAGGTTCTGGAGGAGACGGAAATGAGGCTGCAACCTGGCACACTGGCTGTAAAAGCGCTCCAGGGTTCCCCTCTCCACAGGAAGCGCAGGGGTTGGGAGAGGTGGTGACCGTTCCAGGGACACACCCTGCTCAGGACTCTGTGAGGGAGCTGGCAGCTAAGACTCTAGCCACGTCTCAAGCACTGCGCCTGTAAAACGAAGCTGCCCGGAGACCTAGAAGACTCCGTACTGGACAACACTGTAAAACTGGGTTTCGCGCCATTCTCTGAGCAGGTCCCACTCCTCCGCCGTATCAGACATCCCCAGCTAGTTGCCAGTAATATTAGTCTAAATACCCCGAGACAGAACAGGCCGTTCTGAAAACTGGCCATTTAAATGGCATCATCTTGAGCTACATATTCATTGTCCTTCGCCAACTTCCAGACCGAACTGGCTTCGTTTATAAGCACCACCAGCCTTCCAAACTCAGCCTGGGATGCGAAGGTCCGCAGGAGCAGTTTCCTTCTTGCCCGTCACCAGTAACGAATTACTGCTTGCCTAGTTACGTACTCGGCTACACAGGCACTGCTCCACGGGTTTCAAAGCCCCACCTTGAGACCTGTGCAACCCACCTTTTGCTTTCAATGGACGTGGTACTTTTAATATAAAGTCTAAGTCAGTGTTTCTCAAAGTGAGCTGCGGATCCACTCTGAGAAACCTGCTACCTGGCAGCTCCGGTTTCTTTCTTTAATGGCTCCGTGGACACAGAGCCTCGTGGCTCCGGTTCACCATTTGCAGCCGAGGAGAGCTGCAAGGATCAATGGCCACGGAGCCGGTAAATAAACAAACCGGAGCGGCCAGGTAGCAGGTTTCTCAGAGTGGAGCCGCAGCTCACATTGAGAAACACGGTCTAAAAGCACTCATGCTGGGGGTGGGATGTTAAAATGAGCACCTGAGGAATGGGTCTGTAGAGGCGTAGGTTTCTCTCAGCTCTTCTCTTGTCTGAAATTTCAAGCGTCCATAGTGGGACCCTTCTGTGCGTGGTACTGAATCTCCCAGCACCACTTGCTAAAAGTGATTAAAATGGAAAAGAAGGAAGTTGGGCTATTTTTAGTATGCCTCGTTCGATGTCTGGAATTTGGTCGAATTAACAGGAAGATCAAATTAACCAGGGATTCAATTAAGGGAAGGCTTCGTTTTGCTCTGTTGGTTAACCTCTGTATTTAAAAATCCCACCAGGCGTTTTGGCCATTTGTAATGCTGTGCGGTAGCGGGGAAAGCAGCAGCTTTTTAAAATTTTATTTGCTGAGAGCTCTGGTACAAAATAAACACCAGACTGCAAGAGCAATAAAGACCAGAAAAGCCATTCAATCGTCAAAAAAAAATACATAAGGCTCTAAGAAAGTTGGAGGGGTTTTATAACCCCCCACCCGCAAGTGTCATCTTGCATATTATTCCTTTCGATACGGGTGCCATCTTCAAGCTTGTTAGAGGGGAAAATATTCTGCAGCTTAGCTATGCAATGAATTATAAAATACACAGGCCTGGGAAGGCTTTGATTTTTCCAGACTTACACGCCATCCATATAGATTGCCGCTCTGGGGAACAAAATCGGTGCGCACGTTTGAACAAGATTTGCTGCAGCTGGGAGCAAGCACATGAAAGTTGTGGGATGAAGAGTGCAGATAGACTGATTAAGAGCCCAGAGAACAAAAGCAAACCTTATCATGGCTATTAAAGCTGGAGTAACACCAAGCAATCTCTACCCCACAGTTCTCTCTGAAATGCTAACACTGCTGGCTGCTTATTAGCCTATGTATTTCCTCCTACCCTCCTCCACAACCCCCATCCAAAATACTCTTTGCACTGGTGCAGTTTTATTTCTCAAAGGCAGAAACAAACCTTTGGGGAGGCTTGTATCTAAAGAGATTTCAGGGAAGGCGAGAAATTGCTTGGTAACTACATTGTTATTGCTACTTCAAGTCCCTGACTCCTTAAATCCCAGCAGAAAGGGATAGAAAATAAGACCCAGAATACTTACTGCCCCTGTATAAAACTATGGTGCACCCACATCTTGAATACTGTGTACAGATGTGGTCTCCTCACCTCAAATAAGATATTTTGGCCTTGCAAAGGGTTCAGAAAAGGGCAACACAAATGATTAGGGGTTTGGAACGGGTCCCATATGAGGAGAGGTTAAAGCGACTGGGACTTTTCAGTTTAGAAAAGAGGAGACTGGGGGGGATATGATAGAGGTCTATAAAATCACGAGTGGTGTGGAGAGAGTGAATAAAGAAAAGTTATTTATTAGTTCCCTAAATAGAAGAACTAGAGGACACCAAATGAAATTAATGGGTAGCAGGTTTAAAACTAATAAAAGAAAGTTCTTCTTCACACAGCGTGTAGTCAACCTGTGGAACTCCTTGCCAGAGGAGGCTGTGAAGGCTAGGACTATAACTGAGTTTAAAGAGAAGCTAAATAAATTCATGGAGGTTAGGTCCATAAAAGGCTATTAGCCAGGGGATAGAAATGGTGTCCCTGGCCTCTGTTTGTCAGAGACTGGAGAGGGATGGCAGGAGACAAATCACTTGATCGTTGTCTTCGGTCCTCCCTCTCTGGGGAACCTGGTGCTAGCCACTGTCGGCAGACAGGCTACTGGGCTAGATGGACCTTTGGTCCGACCCAGTACGGCCGTTCTTATGTAGAATCCACTTTCTTGAGGCTGGAAACCTCTTGCCACGTTGCGTGCTTTCCAGCGGTTGCGCCAAAAATGGTGAGAAAATGGCTTCTGTGCAGAGCTGCAGACAGGTTTTAGGCTGGGCTTGCGTTCGGCAAGCAGACTGACGGGCATACCAAGAACCACAGTGCAGAAGGCGATGAAGAATGTGTGGTAAGCACTTGCTTTGGTTGTTTAAACGCTCGTGCGCAGCCCCGGTTAGCAAGCAAAAGGCTTGTGGAGAGGTAGGAGAACCACCTCTCAAGATGGAACTGGACACACCTGCTTTTTGTAAAAAGGACGGTGAGACCACACTTGGCAGGGTCTGACTTTCTAACACACACATCCTGCCGAAAGCAGCTCACCAATGACTAAGTGGAATGGATGTTTCCATCTCCAGACCGTGAGGGAAAACATTTCACAAACTTTACCTAAAGGCAGGGCCAGACTAAGGCTTGCTTCCATCCCGATTGCTCCCTCCTAGGCGGTAAGGAATGAGTCAACGCCATTATAGAGATCGGCCCCCCTTCGGTGCATTGATGGGGCAACACATGGCTTAGAACAAAGCCTTATTGTTGAGAGATGATTCCATAAAACCCCCTTCCTTCGCTGCATTTAATGATGCTGAAGGGGCACGGTCTGAGCCAATCAAGGCCCAGGGAATGCTAGAGAAGTACTGACCCATAACGATCCATTTCTCATTTGCAGGATTCCCGGCACTTCAATTGTCTGAGGTGTCTGATTTGCATAAGCACTGGCGCACCGCTATTTCTACGTCATGCAGTGCTCCTCTACATCTCGGCTGGCTACTACCCACAAACACGTCTTCTACACGTCTCCCCCTCAGCCTAACCCCACAGAGAACACAATTAAAGAGTCCGTCTTAGGGCATATTTACACTGCGAGGCGGCAGCCTGCAGCAGCAGGTCCCAGAGCCTGGGCCTACAGGCTTAGCCTCACACTACAGCACTAAGAACAGCAGCAGAGACATTGTGGTTCGGCCTCTGAAGGCCGCACCCCGCCCCATAGGCTGCAGAGCTCAAACTTCAGCCTGAGTGACAACCTCAGCACGGCTGTTCTGAGCGCGGTGAGGTAGCTGCCGTGGTGGTGCGGGCACAGTCTGCCTCAAAGTGGGAGGGAGAGCAGCAGGCAAAGGGAAATGGAAGGATCAGAGATCAAGTTTGAACTGGGTGGGATGAGAAGAGATCGCCTTCCCCTGTAGCATGGGGCACGGGTCACTTGCTGGAGGATTCTCTGCATCTTGGGGTCTTTAAACCATCGTTTGAGGACTTCAATATCTGAGATATAGGAGAGAGGATTATTCTAGCAGTGGGTGGGTGAGGTTCTGTGGCCTGCACTGCGCAGGGGGTCAGACTAGATGATTATGGTGGTTCCTTCTGACCTTAAAGTCTATGAGAAGCTGAGGGGGCCATGTTTGTTGTGGCTATATGCAGTCAGGTCGCCCTATCCCAGCATGAAGGGGAGAGAATAGTTCACTATAAAAAGAGCATACCCCACAGAAAGGGGCTCCGCGGCTAGGAAGGTCCCAGAGTACAGTTATTTAGCCAAGAACAGAGTTATCCTGCAAAAAGGAAGCATCCCTGAAAGCCCTCAAGGAACATCGTAAAAGTCACGTTTTACATCCCCTCCCTCCCAGCCACTAAGCTAGGGGGAGAGGTAGATACGTTGGAGGGCAGGGATAGGGTCCAGAGTGACCTGGACAGATTAGAGAATTGGGCCAAAAGAAATCTGATGAGGTTCAACAAGGACAAGTGCAGAGTCCTGCACTGGGACGGAAGAATCCCAAGAATTGTTACAGGCTGGGGACTGACAGGCTAAGTAGCAGTTCTGCACAAAAGGACCTGGGGATTACAGTGGATGAGAAGCTAGACAGGAGTCAACAGGGAGCCCTTGTAGCCAAGAAGGCGAATGGCATATTAGGGTGCATTAGGAGGAGCACTGCCAGCAGATTCAAAGAAGTGATTATTCCCCTTTATTCGGCTCTGGTGAGGCCACATCTGGAGTATTGGGTATAGTTCTGCCCCCCCCCCCCCCCCCCCCCCCCCCCCCACACACACACACTACAGAAGGGATGTGGACACATTAGAAAGGGTCCAGCAGAGGGCGACCAAAATGATGAGGGGGCTGGAGCACATGACCTATGAGGAGACGCTGAGGGATTTGGGTCTGTTTAGTCTGCAGAAGAGAAGAGTGAGGGGGGATTTGAGAGCAGCCTGCAACTTCCTGAAGGGAGGTTCCAAAGAGGATGGAGAGAGGCTGTTCTCAGTAGTGACGGATGCAGAACTAGGAGCAATGGTCTCAAGTTACAGTGGGAGAGGTCTAGGTTGGATATTAGGAAAAACTATTTCCCTAGGAGGGTGGAGAAGCACTGGAATGGGTTCTCTAGGGAGATGGTGCAATCTCCATCCCTAGAGGTTTTTAAGTCTCGGCTTGACAAAGCCCTGGCTGGGTTGATTTAGTCGGGATTGGTCCTGCCTTGGGCAGGGGGTTCTTCCAGTTCTATGATTATGTCTGGGGGGGAGGGGGGGCGGGAGGGGACGGACATAAAATCTAATTTTGCACACAACTATTGGCCGTTTCAAAAGTACAAGCATTCACAGCATTGCAGTTGCTGGAGCAGGAGCTATTTTTAGTACAGCAAAAGCTACGTCATCCAAATTCATACTGAGGAAAAAACTTGCCCAGGAATTTGCTGGCAAAATGCTGTAGAAAGCGACCGCACTTCCAAAGCATGGCAGGTTGCATGGCTGGTTTTGAACTGAGTTGACGTACGTGCCTTAGTTCCGGCTTAAGGTAGGAACACGACTACAGCGAGGACACAGTTCATGTTGCGTGTGGCAGGCGAGAAAATGGCAGAGAAACCTTACAATCAACGGGATACACTTTAACCTCCCTACTCTAGATTTTCCCTAATCTGGGAACATCCATGATAGAGTCACAGAACACTAGAACTAGAAGGGACCATCAAGTCCTGTCCCCTGCCCTCATGGCAGGACCCAGCACTGTCTAGATCATCCCTGACAGATATGGAGGAGGGAGTGGCTCCCATTAGGGGAATGGCAGCGTGCAGTCTCTTCCCCCGAAGATTTTCCCCACTGCTCCAATAGCAGTGGGAGGTGGTGCGTGGGATTGGCAGGGAGCATGGAGCCACATGTGCCCCCCAAGTGGGGTAGCAGGTAAAAGCCCCACCCCCACTCCCTCACGCTCAGACCCTGCAATGCCGTTCTTGGGCCGGCAAAATCTTTAAGCTGGCATACCGTTTCCCAGGGCTGCCGGGTTAAAGAGTTTGGCGTGTCTATTAATGAAGATTACACACGAGGTCATGTTCGATGCAGAAGTGAAGGAGCTGTTAGGTAAAGGAATGCTAGGTGGTATTTAGGCATAAGCTATTCAAAGAAGGTGGCTCACATGATGTATACTCTCCAGTGCTTTTGGAAAGACCGATCCTATTAAAAGCTCTTCCTGACCTTTGGTATTCTGGGGTATGAACAGTGACACGGGTCACGTTATTGCTTTATACAGACCCTCTGGCTCTCATGGTACCAAAAAGCAGGTGAATCAAGACTAAGGCCAGGTCTACAATAGGGGGCAAAAAAAATCAAACTAAGATACGCAACTCCAGCTACGTAAATAGCGCCGCTAGAGTCAACATACCTTGTCCTACTGCAGGAGGTTGACATGAGAAACTCTCCCGTCGACTTCGCTTACTCCTCGCAAACCAGTGGAATACCAGAGTCAACAAGGGCAATCAGCAGTCGATTTAGCAGGTCCTTACTAGACCCGCTAAATCGAACCCTAAGAGATCAATCTCCATAGTGCTGATCTCCCGGTAAGTGGAGACATGGCATCGTGAAGGCTCTTTGGGGATACGCTGACTTTTAATGAGATGTGGGTGCCTAACACATTTTGGAAAATCTTGCCCAGTGCCGAACCTTGTACTCATGGCTTGCAATTAGTTCTCAGATAAGGCTTGACAGACAAACTGATCTTTACAGTAGCACATGCCCAGAATAAGTCCAGAAGGGACCATTATGATCATCGAGTCAGACCTGCAGTGCCATACTGGCAGGCATCACTGTGTGGAATCCTTAGCATCTTCTAATCCAACACCTTGGGATTGAAACATACTGCAAAGCGAGACACCCACTGCTGACACAAACTACAAGGAATGGAGAATCCACCACATCTCCTGGTTATCTGTTTTGGTGACTTACATGCCTCCATAGTTCAAGCATCAATCTTTATTTCCTACCTCCTGGAGCCCAACGGAGCATTTAAAAACTACACTCATCTCAGACCCTCGAAGAGGGGAGACTGAATCAGTCCTTCTAACCCTTGGGGGAAATTTTCTCTATTATTAAGGGCACTCTTCGCTCTCCTAGCCCAAGCATCAAAAGCCGGCTTCCACACAAAAAGGGGTTTAAAAGGAGGGATTCCACTACCCTGAAAGCCAGTCGTTTCAAGAGGAAATTAATTTCTCTGCTGCTCCAGATTCTTTACAGAGACCAAATACTCCTCGTCACTGCAAACAAAGTCCGACAGTCTACCCCCGTGCAAATCACATTAGAGAGATAGAATCTACTAAATCCTAATTCCCAGAGATACCACGCATCGTCTAAACTCCTCTTAGGCTCCATTTCACACTTCCCGTCTTAGCAACGCGCAGCCACAACACAGCGCCTGCTGAAACCGTCTGTCTGGCAGAGCAGAGGCGGCCGGAGTTTTACAGACGCAAGACCCTTTTTTGAGGAGGTCCCTCCTGTAAATGAATCCACACGGGCACGCTCGTGCTCACAGGATGCCCCACTGCCGAGTTTCCCATGTGAATGGGTTTGCAGAAGCAAAGAGAGAACAGGACCAGACCATACATGTCCAGCAGCGCCAGTCCCGCGATGGCTAGGAACATTCGCAATGCTTGCAAGTTATTTCCAATGCGCCTTTTGGGGGGCAGCATTAGACCATCGGTTCTGTCCTCTCCAAATGTTGTGTCATGAGCGAATGCAGCCGCCAACTGCCTGTGAAGACTGAAGTAAGCTGGTCTTCAATTTGTTTAGGGCATTCTTTTAATCCTTAACTCCAGCCTGATAATCCACTCCTAACCAGGCTTCTAAAACACAAAACCCTGCTTCTTATTTGCTGCTACAGAAAAAAGCCTGATTAATTTTACACCCACGTGACAGAGTTTAGATTTTTTTTTAAGTCTGCTTTATTATCCATGAACCATTTCCCCTCCAATTCTATAGGGAGAAACAGGTGCACACTGCTTGGTTAAACACAAGACAATAAGGGACTCCATGGCTGTGTCTACACTGGGCCACTTATTCCGGAAAATCAGCCGCTTTTCCGGAATAAGCTGCGAGCTGTCTACACTGGCCCTTGAATTTCCGGAAAAGCAACGACGCTCTACTGTACCAAATCAGCCGCTATTCCGGAAAAACTATTCTGCTCCCACTCAGGCATAAGTCCTTATTCCGGAACACTGTTCCGGAAAAGGGCCAGTGTAGACAGCCCAGTAGTCTTTTCCGGAAAAAAGCCCCGATCGCGAAAATGGCGATCGGGGTTCTTTTCCGAAAAGCGCGTCTACATTGGCCACAGACGCTTTTCCGGAAAAAGGGCTTTTCCGGAAAAGCAGCCTGCCAACGTAGACGCTCCTTTTCCGGAAAAACTGAAAACGGAATAGTATTCTGTTTTAAGCATTTCCGGAAATTCATGCCAGTGTAGACACAGCCCCTACTGACGTTAGTATGGATCTGTGCTCAAATGGCTCGTTGCAGGGTGGCAGCTCACAGCTTGCACACCCAGGGCAAAGACAGTTTTAAGGTACAGGAAGCCCAGTTATGATTTTTCTCCTGGAAGTTTATTTTCTCTCTCTCTCACGTGACACACTTTTGAGGAGGCTGAAATCTTTCACCCAGTCGCTTGCTCCACAGCAGAACGTGGGCTAGACAGACTCTATGGATCCTTTACCTCTCTACTCTCAAGTCTTTTTTTTCCCCCTGTACCTTCAACAGCCAACATCCTTAAAGCCCTGCAGATCCACGGATTTTTGCTTTATATTCACGGGTACCCACGGATATCGATGCGGATACAAATGTCAGAGCCCTGCGTGGCCGCCTGCTTTCTAGGGAGGAGTGAACGCAGCATTTCCCCTGGCCAGAGCTGGAGGAGCAGCCATCTCCGACTTGCCAGGTGGCAATTCTGGATGGCAAGTGTTAGACATCCTGACAGGCTGATGCCTGGCTCAAAAGCCAGCTGGGTCTTTCCTTGCACCATAAGCTGCTACCCCTCCATGCCCCAGATGCAAAAAGCAAACAGGAGAGGGAGCGCGTCCCGCACCAACCACAGAGAAAGGAGAAATAAGAGGGCCCCTTCTGAATGTTCAGAGCCGGGAGAGCTGCTCGTTTGGACCTATGGCTTCGGCACGGAGCAGAGTGGGTCTTTCCCCTGATAGAGGTGCTTCCAGCTGATTCACAAGCTAACGTCCTTCCCAGGCCCGTCACCACGTCCACGGAGAACCCCCCCAAAGTGCACAGCATTTCAGTGGACTGGCTGCTGCTAAGGAGAAAAGCTGCAACCCCCTCCATGGCCCCCCAACCCATCCACGAGCCAAGTCCCCACAAAGCGGGCGGGGGTGGAAGCGTGTGTGCAGCCAAGTGGCTGTTCTTGTCCCCTCCCAACATTGCAGTCTGGTGCGTCCCCGTTGAATGCCTCACTCCCCCGAGAGAGCTGGGCTCCAGCGCGGTCGCTTCTCAGAAGTCAGCAGGCGCCCCGGCCGTGCCGCGCCCCGTAAGGCACAACCCACCAAAGGGAGAATGGCTGAATCAGAATGAGAAGCAGGGACGTGACATGAAATCAGAAGGAAGCCCTTGGAGTTTCGTTACTTGTGATTCCTGCTGGATCAAAGGGAGCTTGTTGGCGCTGCAGGAGCCCATTAGGGAAGAGCGTTCTCACCCTTTGCTTCGCAAGGGCAGGGCACTCTTCCAGGCAGAAGCTCCCTGCTGCTACCTCTGCCAGCTGCCCCTCCCCAGGGACATGCACACCGCCCTGCAGCACCGCTAATTGCATTATTCCAGCAAGCACACAGGCCTTCCTGATATCTGCCTTGCCTGGAGAAACCCAACCCCCACCGCTCCTGCCAGCGTGTCTGCAAATCAGCAAATTCACCCCGGGGCTTCGACCCACGTGCTCGGACGGACCGCTCCCCCTGCTACTCAAGAGCAGCCGGTTCCGCTGCCTTGGCCCTGCCCTTTTCTCCAAGAGAAAAATCTGCACAGAATCCTGCCCCCCATGCTAGGAGTGCTCTCCATACAGCTCTGCCACACCCCTTGGCATCTTCTAACAGAAGCAGAACTCAACAGAATCCTAGAACACTAGAACTGGAAGGGACCTCGAGAGGTCATCGAGTCCAGTCCCTGCCCTCATGGCAGGGCCGTGCACCTCCTAGATCATCCCTGACAGGTGTCTGTCCACCCTGCTCTTAAATAAGCCCAGTGATGGAGCTTCCACAACCCCCCTAGGCAATTTATTCCAGTGTTTAACCACCCTGACAGCGAGGAATTTTTTCCTAATGTCCAACCTAAACCTCCCTTGCTGCATTTTAAGCCCATTGCTTCTTGTTCTACCCTCAGAGGGTAAGGAGAACAATTTTTCTCCTTCCTCCTTGTAAAACCCTTTAGGTCCTTGGCCAGGAAGGCAACATGGGTCACGGCAACGGACTGGATTCTCATGGCCTCCCTATGTCTAAACACTGCTTCAGAGTCGTGCAGGTTTCGCACGGAAAACACCGAGGTGGGCTGACTGGCTCCTATGCTGCCTGCCAGACTGAGAGCCCAGTAGGAGCAGACCAGCATTCCCACAACCACAGGCCTGATTCCTCCTCTGCACACCACAGCTGTTGCCCCAGGCAAGAACCTTCTGAGCAGAGACCAGCTCAGAGTTTGAGAATGAAGTTCCCTGAAGGCCATTTCTAAACTAACTGCTACAACTTGCAATACGCCCTTATATACAGCAGCGCTAGCTTACTAGGCACACGGACAGATGCCTTCAGCAAAAGAACAAGCAAGCGCATGGAAGAATTGTGGCCCGAAATCCTATCCTTTTTTTATTTAATCTCATTATTTCTAGAGACCTGACTGGAGATTCTTGAAAGCTTGGGGTTGGTTTAGCCTTGCTAAAACAACATACCTGGCTGACAATTGGCTACCAACAACATATACTATATGAGAGAGAGGAGTTTTGCTCTACATTTTAAGAAAAAGCGAACACCTCTGAGTGTTTGCCAGCCTGTCAAAATGCATTAACTAGATGTTCCTTCCAGGCTTATATGACTCCCAAGCTGACACACAGCCCTTTGGACTTCGTGACATTCAAAATCCAGATGACAAATATTACTCTAATTACACTGTGTCAATTTCAAATGGCATGCACAGGCCCAGAGAGTTAAAGCGGGGGAAGGGAAAAGGGGGGGGAGCGTGTCCCTGTTACTCTACAACAAGTAAGTGTTTACAGTCCTCAGCCTGAGTAGTACTATGGCAGATACACTTTACAATTCCTGCACAAGTTTGGAAGTTTATTGATCCGGAAGGAGGGAGATATGCTGGAATTGGGAGTGATCACATCCTCCCTCTGGAAAAAGGCATTCTGTCTCATTTTGTCGCACCTGTCTTCTTGCTGTGGAACAAAGAACTGGGTCGCTGAACTAAACCATGAATTATGAGTCACTTTCCATGCCGCTGACAGGGCGAACACCAGGGGGAGAAGAGACAGGATAGTAAAAGCACGTATAAGCGGGGGAAGGGGATACAGCTTTTGTTGATGTTCTCAGCACAGAAGGCAGCTCGTTAGTCATAGATGGATGCTCTGGACTGGCAGGTCAACCACGACAGCTGTTGCTCTGGACTCTGGCTCACCTCCCCAGTCTGTGATATGACTTGGCGGATGCCTCTCCTTTATTGGTCTCTTTCACGCTGGGCAGAGAAGGATGGACCATCTCATCTCAGCATGCTCTTGCCACGCGGTACAGCTGGCTTGGGGATCAGGTGGGCAGCCGAGAGCAGAAGAACAGGAGGAAGATAATGGGGGATGGAGAGGGATATACAAGAGGGTGGTCAGCAACAGGCTCTCACCAGCGTTTCCTGTGACCCTGAGGGTTTGTGTGGCCAGTCAGGAGAGATTCAAATGCCGTCCAGCTGAACAGTGCAGCCCCCACAGCTAGGTTTTTGTTTCTACTGGTGGTGCACATTCATACATGCCTTTGTGCACATAAAAAATTATTCCACACAGGGATGGAAAAAATCCACAGAAGATTAGTGGGAACATTGGCTCTTGCATGGATCAGGCTGGGTCCTCGTGGGGCAGGAAGACCTACCTGTCTCAGTAATATGATGGTCCTCGAGTCTCCCAACTAACAGAGTCCGTGGAGCCAAGTGAAGGCCTGCTGCCCCTCCCTGCCACTGTGGGAATCCCTCAGTCAGCTCCCTGCCTCCCACCCTTTTTAAAGACCATAAAAAGGGGTGATGGGCAGACAAGACCACCCTTCCATTATCCAGGCCTGACTGCCAACACTCCAACACGATTTCCAGTCCCACACTTCTCGGTCAGACATGCCCCCCCCCCCCCCCCCCATTAGATCTTCTGGTTTGGTCTTACAGAGTGGCTTGTCTCCTTTCACTTCCTTCCCCCCCCCCCCCCCCCCACCAGCATTTGTCAGAGGCGGCTGGAACATTTTATAAGCTTTCCCTCGCTTTCTCACAGTTGAGCTCACAAGAGAACCAGACTTGGCAGGCCCCACGGTGTGAATGTGACCTTGTCACTGTATAACAAGTAAGTGTGGTTCAGGGTTTCCAGGAGAGACCCCTCTGCCTTTGTAGTACTATGTCAGACACTCTGAAAACTCATGCACAAGGCTGGAAGTTTACTGACTAGGTGATGCGAGGAATCAAGATATTCGACTCTCTCCTCTTGTACTGGAGTACCATCGCACGGTATTCATGTGCCTGGCTGCCGCAGGTTGGTTATTACTTTCCTTAGGATAATTCCAAATTCAGCCCTTCCTATAACCAGTGCTTTGAAAAAATAAGTCCCTGAGCATCTTAGCCAGATGATCCACCCCTGAACACAGCACCATATTAGTCTTGGTTCGCTGGCATGCACCGGGCCTGGTTTGTGCTGCTCTGCAGGCCAGATCCATGCCGATAAACTGAAAGGGAATTAAATAAACAAACTCAACCCCTTACAAGAGACCAGCTCAGAGAGAGGACTGGTTGATTTGCATCAGGAAAGGGAAAAGTTGCAATTTTTGTTGCTTGGTAACTTGCTATTAGGCGTAGAATTCTCTATCTACGTTCACATACAAATACATCTGCCAAGAACAGCTTTCACTCACGGTGCTTTGGAAGGTTTTGTTTTTTGGCTTGTGGGTATTTTATGAGGTTGGGGGGAGGGGGTTGTGTTTCTTTTTTCTTCTTCCGAACCACACAATTCTCTGCTTAAAATTACACTTTACTACCGATCCCTCTAGATGAGAAGTTGATCAGAAATGTAAGATCTAGGAGAAGAGTCCAGCATTTTTCCTGGAATTCATGTTATCCCCTTGTTGATCCAGCTCGTCTTTCCTAGCTTTCATGCTGTCCCCCACGGAAGGGAAAGGATTACATGATTTACATACAGATGTAATATAACAAAGGGAGGTGCCAACTACAGATTCTAAAGGCCCAATTTTCAGTTGTTCAGCACCAGAACTTCAGCTGAAGTCAAGGGCTAAGCACCTGAAAAAAAATCCCCATTTAAGTCTATGATAGACAGCTGGAGGGCTCTCCAGATTCTGTTTAGCATTCCTCAGATCGCACACCTAATCCTACAAAGGTCTGGACATTTACAACGGTTCCTCCGAGCCATGCAACTTTCTGGGGAGGATGCAGAGCATAGAAACCAACCACTGCTCCATAATCCACTTCCTGCGTAGCCAAGGGCTTGAGATGACAGGCTGAAACAAAGAAAGGAGAATGGCTAACAGTCAATGAGCGGTCTGAAGCATTACATCTCTGCATTGTCAGCCCCCTTGAGCTTCACTTAAATTGTCCAGACATTTTTGTGCCAAATGGCCGACCTGGAACGTGGCTGAGAAAAACAGAGATGCTTCGGATAGACACTTCTCTTATAGAAAGGGATTTTCCCAAGTCACCCTCAGAACGGGGTAGAACAGAACTCTCTGCTCTTCTGAAAATAACTGGAATATATTCTGCAGTTGTCAGATTTCTATCTTGGACAGCAGCTGCAGTAAATAGGATTTCTCTTCCTATAACATGCTCAGCATTTCTTCTGCTCTATGCATGATTTCAGAGCATACTGGACTGTCAGCTGTGTTTCAATGATACATATGGAACTCGCAGACCTTAAAAAGCAGTCCAGGCATTTTCCCTCAGGAAGACCAATTAATCCAATTTGTTTCCCCAAAAATCTTCAGTCTGTTTAGCAGGTTATCTGTTTTAATGAAAGCTATGAAGACTTCAGCTCTCAGGTCCATGGGCTTACAATGCACTGACAGACCTTGTCCCACTAACGTGGCCACTATGTCAATAAATAGGATCATAATTCAAAATGATCTGGACAAATTGGAGAAATGGTCTGAGATGAACAGGATGAAGTTTAATAAGGACAAATGCACAGTGCTCCGCTTAGGAAGGAACAATCAGTTTCACACATACAGAATGGGAAGCGACTGTCTAGGAAGGAGTACGGCAGAAAGGGATCTAGGGGTGATAGTGGACCACAAGCTGAATGAGAGTCAGCAGTGTGATGCTGTTGCAAAGAAAGCCAACATGATTCTGGGATGCATTAACAGGTGTGTTGTGAGCAAGACACGAGAAGTCATTCTTCTGTTCTACTCTGCGCTGGTTAGGCCTCGGTTGGAGTATTGTGTCCAGTTCTGGGCACCGCATTTCAAGAAAGATGTGGAGAAATTGGAGCGGGTCCAGAGAAGAGCAACAAGAATGATGAAAGGTCTAGAGAACCTGGCCTATGAAGGAAGGCTGAAAGAATTGGGTTTGTTTAGTTTAGAAAAGAGAAGACTGAGGGGGGATATGATAGCTGTTTTCAGGTATCTAAAAGGGTGTCATAAGGAGAAGGAAGAAAACTTGTTCATCTTGGCCTCTGAGGATAGAACAAGAAGCAATGGGCTTAAACTGCAGCAAGGGAGGTTTCGTTTGGACATTAGGAAAAAGTTCCTAACTGTCAGAGTAGTCAAACACTGGAATAAATTGCCCAGGGAGGTTGTGGAGTCTCCATCTCTGGAGATATTTAAGAGTAGGTTAGATAAATGTCTATCAGGGATGGTCTAGACAGTATTTGGTCCTGTCATGGGGGCAGGGGACTGGACTCAACCTCTCGAGGTCCCTTCCAGTCCTAGTATTCTAGGATTCTGATTCTATGAAATGGGCCATCCAATGGCCTGCGTGGTCACACTTCGTAACCAGAGATGCAGCAGCAGCCTGGAAACCTCATGTTTGCTTCAAGTTCTTACAGAATTCCTTTCAGTGTGTGACAGGGCCCCAGCCCTCCCAAAGGCAGCGGCTCCGGATTTCTCCTGCTGCGTTTCAGCCTTTAGAAGCGCTATCCCGGCCTGGCTCGTCATTGTTGTTGGGCATTATCTCTTACAAATCTTCACAAACAAGCTTAACCTCTCAACGGGCGGATGTTTAATTTACTAGGGAACAAATACCCCCTTACACAGGGATACATGTCTTCTCTCTCAGTCTGCTGGCCCTGCCTCAGTGGGTCCAAACTTCCCAGCTAACCACGTGGGATCCTGGAATTTTTTTTTTTCTGTTGCCAGTTACCGTTTTCCACCTCATCTCCCTCCACTGGCCACTAACTTTACAGGAGAGGCAGAACGAGTCTCTACCAGGCCTATAAAGCTGCTCTTTAGCCAGCCACTAAGAATTGAGGAAAATTTTAGAGTGCCTATTCCATTCTAGAACTGAAACTGCGAGCGCCCTATCCCCTAGGCCACGTGGGAACCCGCCCTTCCACCTTACCATCAGGCCGCCCCTTATCCCTCCTGGCCTAGGAAGCAAGTCATCCAGGACCTGACAGATGGATCCATGTGTTCTCACCTGCCACGACTGAATCTTAGGGAAAGAAGAACTTGCCCAAAGAAGTGGAGGGTTAGCAAGTCCAACTGAACAAGTCACTGTGCTACTGCAATGCTAAGAAACTAACAAGGTCCCACTCTTTTACATCTTTTATATGCCCCTTTTTTTACGTCTTTCACCAGCGGGTGTAAAATGCAAGGGAGTCAAAACTACCACCTTAGCGTCTGGGAGATATCTAGCGCTCACCAGAAGTTAGCTGGCAATCACTGTTGCCCTGGCAAGCCAATTATTATATGCGGTCCTAGCATCTCCATAGCAATGAGACGCCTTCCTTCCAACGAAGAGGGGACAAACTGAAAGCTAGTCACATTTCTGACACTCAAAAGGAGCCATTTAAGGCTAAGAAAAACCGCAGAGTACAACTTGTTCTTCAGAAAGCATTAAGCCAGGCACTGTGGGGGATTCCTTTCTTGTGCTCACTAGATTAGTTACTCAGATACTACAACCAGCAACACTCTTCTGGGGAGCAAAGATAAGTATCTCTGCAACAGTGAGGTGCATAGCTACGAGCCACCATATGGAGCTGCAGCCTGCGTTTGCACACTTGCTGCAACCAGACCATGCAAAACAGTCCTCAGTCGAGCCTAGGGCATAATCCTCGGGAGGGATCCTCACAGAAGTTGGAAAAGTCAAGAGCAGAGTCAAGTCAGACGACAAAAGTGACAATTTTTGTTGCTCATTGTAAAAGTTAATCTCAGCTTTTCAGAGCACCCATGGTCATTTCCTTTCAGACGTCCAAGAAGGACTAGACAATGAACCGAGATTTTATCAAACTGAAATTACAAAACTTGGGTTAAAGGTCAGCAGAGAGCAGACAGAAGAGAGCGTCATTACATGCTGGCATCCTATGTAAGTGAACCATCTTCATGGTCTCCATTACTGCTGGCCAGGCCTGCCATCCCTCCCTCCCCCAACCCTCTTTAGGATCACTCAAATATTGCAACGAGCTGGCTCACTTTAGGGGGGGGGGGGAGGTGTAGATGTGAAGTGCCTCTGTTTGCCACGTGAAATGAGCCAGGCTCTTATATTCGGTCATAAAAATCTCACATGATCGGTGTCAACATTACTGTAGCCTGTAAAAGCTGAAATGACGATCAGAACCCGACTGGGTTCTTTGGTTTGAAGACCCTGCCCTGAAGAGCCAATGCTCTAAACAGAAGAGACAGAAATGAAAGGGAAAAGGCAGTTTCCCCATTCCACAACTGAGAACTCAAACTACAGAGGCATTACCTGACTTGGATCCACATCTCCCAAGGCCCAGTCCAGCGCCTAAGCCACACGATCATCCCCTCTCTCTAATTAAATGAAGTAACTTTAACCATCTACCTGGCCTCACTCAAAGAAGAGGAGAGCAGTACACAGCTCTGCAGGTCTCATTTCACCCAGCGAGTGCTAGTTTTCACACTGTCTCTCCACATCAATGTTAAGTATTTCTCTGAAGTTCCAGGAGTTTGGAAGGTAAAACTTAATTTATGGATTCAGCTAAGGATTCATCAGGGCGTGTACTTGTTTGCGTGAGGCTCCTACCACACTGGGACATATACAACAAGACGTCACTATGGGAGGTTGTGGCGTCCCCATCAGTGGAGCTTTCTAAGACCAGGTCAGACCAACACCTGTCAGGGATGGTATAGGTAGACTTGGTCCCGCCACGGCATTGTGGGCGGGACTAGATGACCTCACAGTCCCTTCCAGCCAATCATTTCTTGCTGAGTTCTGTGAGACAGGGATTCTAGAACTCCTCACGTCTGTCCAGGCATTCAGACCGTGGTCAGACGTGGGCTATAAGCACCCAGTAAAACACACATAAAACCAAAGCGATTTGCTGCCATCGACCAGAATTCTCCCCTCTCCCACTTCCAGCAGCTTCTAACAGGTTTTCAGAAAGGAAGTTCTGCCAAAGGAACACGAAAAATGCCTTTGTTTTAGTCAGCCCCAGCACGTGTGTCCACGTCTCTGTACGAATGCTGCTGGGATCCTCTTTTCTCCACCATAGAAAAGGTTTCGTCAAACACATTAAGAGAAACGTTACCTGGTTCTTGGAAATCTTCCTCATTGGATAAGGTCCGAGATAAGATAAGGATCAGTGCTTCTTTAAACTGGTCAAAGTGGACCTTGAAAGAGAAAAAGACAAATAAATGAAATAATTCAATCAGCCAGAGCCTTTAACACAGGCAAGCAAATCCCAGGGAACAGTCTGAAGGGAGTCAGCGTTGCTCACCCAAAGGAGTTTGTTAGTGCTCCATCCATACCCGGGACACTTCTTTGAAGGCACAGATTTGTTTAAAAACTAAAAACTATTGCAAAAGTCACAAATCAGCCTGAACTTTGTTTACTGGGCTCTGGGGGAAAAAAGGCGTCAAGGACACCAAGAGACTTCCCTTTAGACAGACCACAACAATACAGCTGTGTGTTGTAGGAAAGCCATTTTGACGCATCAGGTGGATTCTTCTGTAGACCAGTGATTATCATGGTGCTTCCAAGCAAACCACTCTTGATGGGTGACTGCCAGAGCATCTTTCAAAATATAAGGCTGCAAGATTAGCCCCACTTAGAGTCTTCAGACATCACTGTTACCTCCACACCTTGCCCAACCCAGTCTCTTCTCAGCACCTGTTACAGCAGCTTGATTTCTCTTCGTGTTTGAAGTACAGTGCTTTATATTTAAGGAGACACTCAGATCATCTTCTCTTCCTTCCCAATCTAAGACAGACAGCCTGAGTGTCTTTGGAGAGTGTTTGAGTGGTCAGGCAAGTCTGAGTGTGAACGCAGTGAAGTGAAGTTAAACAGCTGGCAAAAAATACCAACATCATTGAAAAAGCGTGTATTGCATCCAAAACGCTGGGGGTGTGTCTAGACTACAGGGTTTTGTCGACAAAAGTGGACTTTTGTTGACAATACTGTACCTGCCAATATACTATACCTACTATACTATACCTGCCAATACTACACTGCCGCTGAGTTCTGTCGACATAACGTCAAGAGAACTCAGCAGTTTTGTCGACGGCTGTAAACCTCATTCTACGAGGAATAATGCCTTTTGTCGACAGAGTTCTCTCGACAGAAGACATTAGTGCATCTACACTGTCCTTTGCATCTACACTGTCATGTCGACAAAGCAGCTTGCTTTGTCGACAGAACTGGATGTAGTCTAGACGCTCTTTGTTGACAGAAGCTTTGTCGACGGGATCTCTCCTAGACGTACCCCGGGAGAAAAAAAAATGGAACCATCAAAACTGTTCGTTTCAAATCAACATTTCATTTCAAACTGACCCAAATACAATTCTTTCAAAGTTCCATTTTGGCAAGGAAAAAGAAAGCTATTTTTAGCTCAAAACACGCATGGTTTCCACCCCCCACTCTGGATTTTTGGGGTCAACCACTGAGGTAAAAAGCACGAGTTAGTGCTCAGCTCTAAAACTAAGTACTAGTTGAACATTTTCCCTTGAGCTCGGAAAGCAGCAAGACTTACGGCCTCTCCTCCTGGAGGAGGAAGCTTGCTGGCCTAAGCCCAGCTCCTATCAACCTTCTGTCTGTGGCACTCCTGAGGCTCCCCTTGCCGGTTGTTTGACAGAGTCCCAGGGGAACACAGAAGTCCTGGCGGGAAAGGTGGCGTGATCTCAGGTAGCTAGGTCCATTCCCATAGAGAGCTCTGATACCAGGGCTGAGACCTTTAATTGGCTGCTGTCGTCTTTGAGGAGCTAGAACAGGGAGCACAACACGTTGCTGATGCAATCCCCGAGGTCAGTATTGCTAAGTAAACCAGCTGCTGCATTCTGGAAAAGTTATGGGGTTAGCTGGTGGCAAAGGCAGACTCCATTCTGACGCCAACTGCGGACAACTCTAGACAGCAGCTCAGTTGCCCAATGAAGGGGAGAATTCGAACACCAAACTATGTGCATGATCCTGACTTAATAGTAGTTAGCTACAAGAGACCTGTCCTACCTCCTGGACAGTGCAGACTAGCGCCTGTTTGAGTTCTCTAGCTAGACTAGTTTTAAGTTTCTTGTTCAGCTGTTCTGTGAAATGTTTGAGTGAATGAACATTTCGGTAGCTGGAGATTTCTGGTTTCACTATCCACAGAAGGGATGTAAAATTCCGATTTGGCTAATTGAATAGGTGATGCAATTTGTATCGACTATTCGATTTGTCAATAAGGGCGCTTCTGCCTTTGAAGTGTAGCAACAGCACCAGGGCTGTTGCTACACTTCAAAGGCAAAAGCCCTGAGGGGAGCACAGGGCCAGCAGGAGACACATCCCACTGACCCCTGCCCCCGCGGCGTTTCAAAGAGGTAGCGCCAGATGGAGCCCGGGGTCAGCTGGGACTCCCCCACTGACTCCAGGATCCATGCGGCGCTGCTGCTTTTAAACACTGCATGCAGTCTGGGAACACCCCACCTGGGCTGCATGCGGCTTTTCAAAGCAGCAGTGCCACAGAGAACCCAGGGTCTGGCCCTGGGCTCCACACGGTGCTGTCGCTTTGAAGCACACATCCCTTCCCTCCCCTCCCCCCCCTGCTGCCTCTGATAGAAGTAGCAAATGGGGGGGGGGGCAACTAGTCAACTAGCCAATAAGCATTTGCTTATCAGATAGTCAACTAGTCGTTCACATCCCTAATGCACAGTGAAATACTTAGCGTCCTAGTAGCCATATGGTAACAAGTGACACAGAAATGCTTATAAATAGCCATAATTAAGCCTCAGATCGCTCACTGAAATGAAGGGGGGAATTTCACACCTTTTGGCGCTAGCGTCTTGAGCCTGCATCCTGACAGATTAAAGCAGCAGTGCATCGGCTTAGATTTATTTTCAAGGTCATCGACAGGACTAGAAGTCTCGGGTTTTAAATATGGTACCACAAGAAGTGGGAGGACAGATTCCCACATGTGATTTGAATCCATGCATTCCTGTCATCCTGGTCTTTCCGCGTTCCCTATAAGCAGTGCTGGTTCTTTGCGGCTCTGAACTAATGCGGAAGGGGGACAGCCTCATTCGCAGAATCGTATTTCAGAATGCCAGCAATCCCCGACACCCAGGCGGCACAGCTGCCTCCAGTTTGCCCAGCGAGCCAGAAAAAGAAAACGACGGGACAACGGGTGAAGCTACTTAATATGGCTCAGCTGCAAGCCATGGCTAACCTCAGGGAACTCCCTTTCAGCCAGATGAATTTGAGTAGAGTTCTTAGCATTGGACAAGACTTTTTTTCCCCCTTCCTGAAAAGCATCCTGAGCTAATGGCACTAATGGCCGAGGCCTCGTCTACACATAACTACACTACTGCTGCAAAGCACTGGAAGCTCTAATGTTCAAGCCCAAGCTGGTAACTACCGCGGCAGGCTCTCAATACATTTAAAAGGCAAAGCCCCGTGCCCTCATAACCAGATAAGCACAAAGGGGTAGAGTAAGATGAGGGCCTGAAACAAAAGTCCATGTAGAACAGGCCTAATCTGAAGCCAAGCCAAGTTCTGTGAGCAGAAGCCTCCTCTTGCTCACAGCTTAGCTTTGCTTTATATTAGCCAAGTTTTGTCCATTGTTAGCTAGGCCTAAGGCCTCAAACCAGGCCTGCGCTACATGGACTTTTGTTTCTGCCGTCATCTTACTCCAAGGGGTGTGGGTTTTTTACCTTGGGTTAAACCTAAGCAAGGTGACCTACCCTGAGGTAAATATTGATGACAAGACACTTTACTTTTACCATGAGGAAAACTAGCTGAGGGCAACACTATGCCCCTAGTTTGCTCCACTGAGTAAGAACTACCAAGTTTTTTAACCTCAGGACAGCTCACATATGTTAGTTACCCTGAGGCTAAAAAATCTGCCCCTTTATTAGGTGAAGGACAAAGCCAGAGAGAGAGAGATTTATCCTCATTCCAGGGTAGGTCACACAGCATCTGGACAGAGTAGCAAAGTGCAGATTGCTGTACTCGCACACTTCTGCAAAGGATAAAAAAAAATTTCACTGCTGCTCATCTGCTCACAGAAATGAATTGGGGCCTTAACAGTTCAAGCTATGCAAATCACCATTAGATGTTTAAACACAGGCCCAAGAAGTAATTAAGCCACGTTCGATACGTGTTCGGCAAAGAAACTTGTTAGACACTGCTTCATCAGAATACTAATTGCTGCCATTCATTCTACGTACTGTATATTTCAAAATGCTGGTCTACTTCAAAGGGCAGCTTACAGGGATGGAAGAATGCGCCTGATTAAAAAAAAACTTGACATTTAAACTAAATGAACATGAATAAAAGATGAAGGCGTTAGATTAACAGTCCCCCCGCCTCGCATCAGCTTCTTGGGGGGCGGGGAGACTTCCGAGTCAGCACTAGGAAACTGGCCTCTAATAACATCAGGGTACCCTAGACCAGGGTTAAATATAGGAATAGTTACACCATTTTCCACAGCCGTTCAGAAGGCCTACTGCTATCAGTGGGCAGCTTTAAATCAATGTTCCTGTGTAGATGGAATACTGGGTCTCCTTTCACATCCCTTGCTGCGTCTCCTGCAATTTGCTCTCAAATCTGAGAGTGCTGTCAAGCAAGAAGGCAAGTCCGGTCACAGCCACCTGAAGTACCAGGCCCTTAAAAACCTTAGCATCCATAAAGATTTAGTTGGGGGACTGCCAAAGTTATCCATCCATCAGTGCACCAAAAGGCTCATTAAAGCCAACTGTGCAAATTCAGGGGTGTAAATTACATATAATCCACTTTAGCTAACGAGTGGTTGAAAACACTGCTAAAATACTATTAGACATGACTCCTACACATCACTCACATGGGCTTGTTGCTTAATTTAGTTAGTGGATTATTCCTAATGTACTATATAGAACAAACTCCTGCTACTTGTACATTGCTGGCGAACATTCATGAGGAGCAACACGTGCAGAAAAGGGCGGGGGGGGGGTGTCTGTTTTTCACCAGTATGCAAGGGATACAGCCAATTACTAGTAGGAATTACTCAGGTACCTCTCTGAGCAGTGTGAAGAATAGCCCCATAAGTACGTATAGCTAGCGCATAGGGGAGCAAAAGTATCAGCGTATTGTTCTCACCTAACAAAGTCCTCATTGTTTTAAAGGAAGCTGTTGATTACTGCTAAAGGCTTACAGGGATATTTCCTGCCAAGTCAGAGTTTGCTACGCAACTGAATGAGTTTTACAATCACTGTTAACGAAGGGAAGGGGGACCCACATGCTTCCCTGGGTGTTTAACTCTAGCCAAACAGCTGCACACAGGACAGATGGCTTTCCCTTTTATCACACGAAGCAATTTCACCATGACTGCTTCAAGCAGAATCCAAAAGAGATTAGTCTTCAGGGAAGGAGCTGATAGTAGTCTTAAAAAAATTAACATTGCAATCAGCTATGCAATGGGATTAAGAATGCAAATAATTAGTCCTACAATACAGCACTGCAAGTTACAAGAATAGGGCGTTCAGCAGTAAAACAAGAACCCTGGGTCCTTGAGAAAACAGACAGGTGGTCCATCCAATGGCCACCTTTCCCTGTCCAAAATGGAGACTATAAAGGAAAGGATGGCAAAAATACAAGTCATCACACTGGAAAAGGGCGGGGCTGCCTCTGGTGAGGGATCTAATTTGGCGTGTTCTCTGAACACTAAGATTTAGCTGCTAGACGGACGTGGTCAACTGAAAGACTGCACGTTTGTTTCTTAAACTTGTTTCTGTCAAACAGTGAAAATCGTTAAAGCCAAAGATGGGAAGCAGAGGGGGAGAATTATTCTCTTTTGGTTCATGTTGCACATTTGACCTTGACAGTCCAAGGGAAACGACTTATGTTTGTATGAGTCTGTCACACACAAAAATTAAGAGGGAGGAAAATTCGACAGCTAAAACTAAAAAGGAACACACTCAAAGAACTGACCGTGGAACCCCCAGACAGACAGCACCTCAATAAGTTGTGGTTTTAAAATCTAATTGTTGCTTTACGCTAGAGATCTTCAAGCAATGACAACTGTCATCATACTTTGTCTTTACTGACACATTTATGTCCCAGCCATTTTTAAAGGCCAGCAGAGGTAGAGTTCAGAGACACAAAATAGGGATGTAAAAAGTTAACCAGTTAACTGCTGGGGGATGGAGCAGCCCCCCAACTGTCACAGGAAGGGGTCTGCCCCCCTTTACTTGGTTAATCCATACTAGTTAACCAATTAAACGAGAATTTACATCCCTAAAACAAAAATGCTTGCCAAGTTACGGAAGTAGAGATATTGTTCTATCAGATAAATCTGCAGTACAGCTAAGCCACTGTGAATACACCAGCACCTCTACTGAACACACACTACAACCTCAGAGTTACGAACTGAGGAGTTAGCCATCATTTGGACGTATATAATCAGGCAGCAGCAGAGACAAATAAAAGCACACACAACACTGCATTAAACGTAAACTAAATATATATATATATATATATATATAAAAAGGGAAAGCAGCATTTTAATCCTGAATAGTAAAGTTTCAAAGCTGTAGTGAGTCCATGTTCACTTGTAAACTTTTGAAAGAACCACTGGAAAAAATTTTTACAGGATTTCAGGCATTTCAGAATTACAACCTCCATTTTCAAGGTGTTTGTAACTCTGAGGTTCTGGTGTAGCTCCATTAATCTCAACTTTTGAAAAATAATCTTAGAAACCTAAGATATGAAGAAAAAAAAAGTACTGTAAGCCCGTTCAGAACAGAAAGGAGGAAAGTACAGGGGTGAAATCTAGTTATAGCATATTTAAAGTGCAATGCTCTTTCCAAAGTGCTTTAGATGACAATTAAAGACAGCCCTAATGACATTTCAGAATCTAGCAACTGGTGCAGCTCTCAAGTTTGTAGGCCATGCAAACAGCTGGAACAGCATATACTACAAAGCTCCTATAGCATAACAAACAGGAAGTACAATGGAGCAGAATGACACAGCATTATTTCTGTATGGTATTAGCAGCCCAGGCCTAAATGAGGGTCAGGGACCCATTGTATTAGACACTGTACCAAACAAGTAAAAGAGCAAAGGTCAGGCTTTACAATTATTGCCACTATTTAGCAGGTTTAGGCTGCTAGGAGAAAAAAAATTGCAGCGGGGAAAAAGTTGGGTTTGGTGCACTATTTATGAAAGCCGTGCAAAATTATCCTAGGGATTTCTCATCCCGTGCACACCGTCTACTTATCACGTCCATAAGAACGGCCGTACTGGGTCAGACCAAAGGTCCTTCTAGCCCAGTATCCTGTCTGCTGACAGTGGCCAGCACCAGGTGCCCCAGAGAGGGTGGACTGAAGACAATGATCAAGCGATTTGTCTTCTGCCATCTCTCTCCAGCCTCTGACAAACAGAGGCCAAGGACACCATTTTATCCCCTGGCTAATAGCCTTTTATGGACCTAACCTCCATGAAATTATCTAGCTTCTCTTTAAACTCTGTTATAGTCCTAGCCTTCACAGCCTCCTCTGGCAAGGAGTTCCACAGGTTGACTATGCACTGTGTGAAGAAGAACTTTCTTTTATTAGTTTTAAACCTGCTACCCATTAATTTCATTTGGTGTCCTCTAGTTCTTCTATTTAGGGAACTAATAATTAACTTTTCTTTATCGGCCCTCTCCACACCACTCATGATTTTATAGACCTCTATCATATCCCCATATCATATCCTTCCTCTTCCATACAAGGAAGAGGAAGACAAAGACTAAATTATATTGTATTCACCCATGAGCAAGGCAAGGTGTGACAAATTTGTCATCCCAGGTGTGACAAATTTTCCAAGTACAAGTAAATCAGAAGACAATAGGCACGCAGAGTGGATGGCTCTATTTCCCCATGGTAATCAGGGGCTAATTGAACTGCAGGTTGCAGCATTTGCCTGGCAGTGTTTATAAATCCTGAGTCCCATTTTAAGAAGGACGTTTCCGATAAACTAGCGCCCTCATTAGCACTAGAAAGGAAACACAGAATCATAGCAACATAGGACCTTGCGCTGTTGTGTCAAACTAGTCATTATTTTCATGACTTGCCTCAACACAATCCAAATCAACGCTCTTCCAGTTATCCGATTCTCCCAGGGGAGATGCAGCAGCTTCTTATATTTCCCTTCCCTTGTTCTTCACAGAAGAGTCTCGGCTTGAAGTCATAATCCTCTGTTTGCGAATTTATTCCCACAGCAACCTACTGTACTGTCACACAGAACAACTTTAGGTGGAGAATAAACTGGGGATGGATGAATTCTTAAAACAGCCCATTTTAAATGCAAAAAAAACCATACCTCCAAAAAAAACCCACAGAATGGAAGAGACACACAGAATGTTATTGTGGCAGACTTTGCTAAGAGTTTTTATAAGAGATTTCCGGGAGCCAGCAGGCAGCCCTTTACAGGTGAGCGGCAAAAGGAAAACAAATGAGCCGGTGCTCTCTATGCCTGCTTGACTGTTTGCTTTTTACATCAGGAGAATTGGTCTGAAACCAGATCTCTTCCATCCCCTCCTGGAGAATGCCCCTAGGGAGTCTTCAGCCTTGTCTACACCAGAGTTTTAGCCCCTGGCATTGCTACAGGATTCAATCTGAATTGAATCCAGGCACAGTTTACAGTGGAATGGCACATCAGCACCAAGGCTTGCATGGGTGTATCTGCCCTCCAAATACAAAAAGTCAGGATCAGGGGGAAAGTTAGGATGCTGCTTTGATAGAACACAAAGGGAAAGACTCTTTCGTCGTCCTTCAAACTTAGATCGTGGGGTGGAAACTTTTGTTGAAAATCATTTGAAAGACGAGTTCCCTTAAAGAGCTGGCTTTATAGTGGAGGCCCTGGAGAAAGGTTGTTGACGGCTTTAAATGCTGATTCGATGCAAGGAATTGCTATGGAGATCTTTATGAATCTATGTAGCTGTAAAACTGAACGGCCCGGCCACAAGCAGCAAACACTGGCCTATTACAAGTCAGCAGAAAGCTCTTGCTATCTTAAGGGACCAGATAAAACACAATCCAATGGCTACATGATCTTGCCTTACATTTTCACTCTGGGTATGTCTACACTTGCGCCCTCTTTCGAGAGAGGGATGCAAAATGAAGACATTCGAAATGACAAATGAAGCCGGGATTTAAATATCCCGCGCTTCATTTGCATATTCACGTTATGG
This sequence comes from Pelodiscus sinensis, assembly GCF_052426305.1. Classification (NCBI taxonomy): domain Eukaryota; kingdom Metazoa; phylum Chordata; order Testudines; family Trionychidae; genus Pelodiscus; species Pelodiscus sinensis. The sequence continues at coordinate 6,422,285 of NC_143056.1, forward strand.
CGCTATTTCAAAATAACCACGTCTTAACAGCGTGTTATTTCGAAATAGCGCCGTAACGCAAATATGCAAATGAAGCTCGGGATATTTAAATCACGGCTTCATATGCCATTTCAAATGTCTTCATTTGCATCCCTCTCTCAAAAGAGGGTGCAAGTGTAGACATACCCTCTGAATCAGAGAACAGGCCTGCTCCTTTTGGGAGCCACTTACCACCTTTTCAAGTGTGGCTGAAACAGAAACACAACTGATGCTTACAGTCACACCAACACCAAATTTTCCCCCCCATTAGACACTACTGTGCATTTATGATCCAAGAACCAAAGTTAACTGTTGAAATCCAGAAAACAGAGGGAAATCCCGGCTACCGTATTTCAGGAGAAACACACCCCACTGAGGAATTCTAGGGGTTATTTTGAGCACTGCCTTAGTACACAATGTTGATAAGAAAGAATACAGAAAGTAGGGCTAGTCCTACTGCAAGACACTTTGCATTTATGGAACCAAGACATACCACGAAGGTAGCGTGAACTGGTTGAGCCTTAGAATCTTATGCCAAGAAGGTGGTATGTTAGCTTAATTCAAACTGACATGACTCCAGATCACCACCATGTACATCAGAAGCCGTATTTGCTATATGCATTGCCATGTAAAACTTTCATCACCGGAGCACTGGGCAAACACCATCCTACATGCTGCGACTTCACGTATTCATTATTCATAGGCAAATATCCAATACAAAAGCTTGCACATGGCTCTGAGGTGCCGCTCCTTAGACAAGTCAATTCTGTTCTCGCCCCCACTAGACCAGTGTCTGTTAAAACGGGGTTTCTTTTTAAATACACAGAACAAAAGCCACTCAAGAGTGGGGTGAGGACCCATGCCTAGGAGCTGGACCGGTGCTGATGGAACAGATCTCTAGTAAGGAGCAGAATATTTATTGCCATTCTCTTGACGACCTCCCTAGAAACCCGCGACGAAGCTGGGTGCCTGTGTCTGAATGGGAAAAGTTCGAGTGGGTGTGGAAAGTCGCGAGTAGCCAAGTAAATGCCGAGCTGCAACTGGAAAGGTCAAAAGCCTTCTATTGTAGCCATTAACATTTCCCTGGCAGCAAGTCCTAGCAGCAGCAAGGGAACATCCACCCAAGAAAGAGGAAGTTTCTCTCTTACAAAATTATTTTGCCTTAGGGCGATTAGGTTTGGTGAGAAATTCTCAGGTCAGATTTAGGGATGTTAAAATGCATTTGGGTAAATGTGAATCTGCTGATATTTTCAGCAGATGTACATTTACATGGGGGGGCGGGAGCCACTTCAGAGGCAGCAGCATGTGTGTGTGTGCGGGGGGGGAGGGGGGTGCTCCATGGGCCCTGGTAGTCATAGGGAACACCGGCTTCCCCCCAGCTGCCTCTGTGGAAGGCAGTAGGGAGGGGGCAGGCAGCTTCGTGGGAGCGGGCACATGTGGGGAGCTGGTTTAAAAGCTGGTTTCCACCTCCCTCCCCCACGCCGGCTGCCTCTCATACAAAGGAAGCGGGGATGGGAGGTGGTGCGCGTGTAGACGAGAGGGTTAACCGACGAGCCCTGACTCATCGGTCGTGCGCGTGTAGGCGAGAGGGTTAACCGACGAGCCCTGCCTCATCAGTCGTGCGTGTAGGCGAGAGGGTTAACCAACGAACCCTGACTCATCAGTCATGCGCGTGTAGGTGAGAAGGTTAACCGACGAGCCCTGCCTCATTGGTCATGCGCGTGTAGGTGAGAAGGTTAACCGACGAGCCCTGCCTCATCGGTCATGCGTGTGTAGGTGAGAAGGTTAACCGACGAGCCCTGCCTCATCAGTCATGCGCGTGTAGGTGAGAAGGTTAACAGACGAGCCCTGCCTCATCGGTCGTGCGCGTATAGGCGAGAAGGTTAACCAACGAACCCTGACTCATCAGTCATGCGCGTGTAGGCGAGAAGGTTAACCGACGAGCCCTGCCTCATCAGTCATGCGCGTGTAGGCGAGAAGGTTAACCGACGAGCCCTGCCTCATCAGTCATGCGCGTGTAGGCGAGAAGGTTAACCGACGAGCCCTGCCTCATCAGTCATGCGCGTGTAGGCGAGAAGGTTAACCGACGAGCCCTGCCTCATCAGTCATGCGCGTGTAGGCGAGAGGGTTAACCGACGAGCCCTGCCTCATCAGTCGTGCGCGTGTAGGCGAGAAGGTTAACCGACGAGCCCTGCCTCATCAGTTGTGCGCGTGTAGGCGAGAAGGTTAACCGACGAGCCCTGACTCATCAGTCGTGCGCGTGTAGGCGAGAAGGTTAACCGACGAGCCCTGCCTCATCAGTCATGCGCGTGTAGGCGAGAGGGTTAACCGACGAGCCCTGCCTCATCAGTCGTGCGCGTGTAGGCGAGAAGGTTAACCGACGAGCCCTGCCTCGTCAGTCGTGCGCGTGTAGGCGAGAAGGTTAACCGACGAGCCCTGACTCATCAGTCGTGCGCGTGTAGGCGAGAAGGTTAACCGACGAGCCCTGCCTCATCAGTCGTGCGCGTGTAGGCGAGAAGGTTAACCAACGAGCCCTGCCTCATCAGTCATGCGCGTGTAGGCGAGAAGGTTAACCGACGAGCCCTGCCTCATCAGTCGTGCGCGTGTAGGCGAGAAGGTTAACCAACGAGCCCTGACTCATCAGTCATGCGCGTGTAGGCGAGAGGGTTAACCGACGAGCCCTGCCTCATTGGTCGTGCGTGTAGCTGAGAGGGTTAACCAACAAGCCATGGCTCATCAGTTAACTGTGTACTCGGCTCCACGCTCACATCCCTAGTCAAATTCTTGCTCTTGTCTGAAGTGGAGGAAACTTGCCCCTCGCTCTGTTCTGAAGATGCAATTAGCAGTTGGTGTATTTAAATGGGAGTTTTAGGTCAAAAAGGCAGTCAGGGCAGACGCTCCTCATTTCCAGCATCTTGTGCAATAGGACACACTGGCAAGATGTGACCATCTGTTTCAAGTGTGAAGGTCCCATGGTGCAACCTTGTTCACACAGAGCAACAGGCTGATACCGAAGTGTGTTAAGCAACCATCGCACCCTAATCTGCTTGAAAAACTGAGGAGCATTCCCTTGTACCAGTTACCCAGACAAGCCGGGAGCAAATCTAGTACTCAATATAACTCCGCACTGATTCCGTCAGCTAGCAAGCGGGAAGCTGCGGCAGCGAATGTATTCACAGACCACAGCTGCTCCTCAGCATGTCCAGAAATCACAGCAGTGATGTTCAAGGAATCCCATGCTCTCTATAGAGTAGGAGGATACAACAGACTGTAAATATACGAGATCAAAGTCACGTCTGAAACTAGCCTCAGTGTTAAGAATTTTGTCTAATGGCCTCAATTATTTATAATTAAGATGGAACACCCCCGTTCCCTGCCATCTGGAAGGGGCCTGAAGCACGAAGTTGCAGGATTTCTTCTTACACAAGGACTTTACCACCCCAGAATAAAAATAAAGGGCAAACACTTTTAACACAAATAATATCAAATCGGAAACAAAGCCAGAACGCTTGCATGGAAAGTTCAACGGAGAATCGTCAGGGCTGATTTAAAAGTTGCCCTTGTTTAACTAGACATGGGATGTCGCCCCGATGGAGTTAGACAGATTCACCCTTGTGCGTGGACAAACATTGGTTGAAATCTGGTTGATATGTTATGTAACAGGCGCAAGAAAAATCAATGCACCATCCTACCTCGGATGCAAAAAGGTTTAAACTCAAGTGTGCCAAACAAAGCTGCCCCTATTTAATTAAATCAGGAAGCTGCCTCTCTCAACTTTAAAAAAAACTTGTGGGTAAACCAACCCCAAGTGTGCATGCAGCAGCTGAAGCAGAAGTCACTGCTCTCTGCCTTGGGACTCCGGCCCAAAGACTAAGGAAGGCAGCAGCACTGAAAGTCTTGACAAATGCTGCAATTAGCAATAGCTTTCTTCCTCATCGTCACAAATTCCTCTTTCAGAACTCGCCCGCCGCGCTTGCTGCAGTTCAAGCGAAAGCCATGGGGGAAAGGAGGCTGTTTTGTTACAGAAAAGATTAGGCCACAATTGACTCACTCTTGGCTCATGCTTACAGGCAGCGGAGAGGAAAGGCGGTCCCTTGCCAGGGTCAGTATCTTGTAGAGCGGAGGAGAGAAGCAGCCACCATCCTTCACCTAGCAACATCAGCGCAGTTACATCTGCGCAAACCCTTGCTGTGCATATGCTGCAGCCGTACAGTCCAGCTGGGTAACACACTAGAGAAAACCCGCTGCACCATGTCTACTAGGGACGTGAGTGTTGGACTGGTTAACGGGTAAGCCTCACTCTTAATGGGTGTGTTTACCGGTTACGGTTAACCGGCAGAAGCTGGAGACGCCCCTCCCACGGCGGGCAGGGGGCTGCTCCAGTCCCACGGGGCCCATCGTGGATGGGACGGGGCGCCACTCCAGCCTAGCCACAGCAGCCCCAGTCCACCGGCTCTCCCCATTTCACAGAACCGTAAAGCTGGAAGAAACCTCAGGTTCATTGGTTAACTGGTTAAACGTAACAGTTAATCCAGGGGAGGGGAACCTTTTTTGGGCCGGGGGCTGCTGACCCACAGAAAAAACAATTGGGGCAAGTGAGAAGCAAAAAATCAATCAATCAATCCATAAAAAACTCACTGACGTGGCGCCTGAGAAGACGACAGGCATTTCCCATATTCCCCTCACACACCAGAGCCTTGGGGGGTCCTGGCTAGTAGATTCTGTTTGCTCCAGTTCCATGGGGAGATAGTCGGGGGGACTGAAGCACCAGCGTGGGGGCCGGATCGAGGGGCCGGATCCAGGCAAGCCAGGGGCCGCATCCGGCCCCCAGGCCTTAGGTCCCCCACCCGATTAACAATAAATTGGGGTTTTACATCCCTAATCTCTATGTTATGGCTTGGTGCCAATGTAAGTCGGTACCCTGCTGTGTGTTTCCTTAGCCTAGAAACAGCCCAGGTTGGGCCGTTAGCCTGTATGCCGGAGCCCTGAGCAAAGCCCTGCAAAACACGGTGTGTAGGAAAAAGCAGCTTTACTGACTGCTGGTTTTTGTTGTCTCTTTCCTGGGCAGAAGTCACGGAGGTGCCCCATTTACAGGCGTGACTAGGATTCGTAATTCCAATAACCGAAGGCTCCCATGGGCTCCTACTGAGATGCAGCTAGCAGGGTGCGTGCACTTTTTATCCTCCCCCTCGAACGCACAGCTACACCGGGGCACACCCAGCCACCGTGCGAGCGGCGCGTGGCCCCTGCCAAGCCCTCTTTCCACACTCAGGCGGCCTTACCCTGCCAAGAAGGTTGCCTTGAAGCAGTGTCTGCTGCAGCGCTCCCGGGGCCACCTCCTCGAGATGCAACACATGGCACAGATCGGTCAGCTCCTCCTGCCCCAGGGATCCAGTGCCCGTGCTGTCAAAGCTGTCGAAGAGCTCCTTGAGACGGGCTTCATACTGGTCCTGCTCAGCTTCACCCATCCCATCGCCCACCACGCTCGCCTGCGGGGAAGAAGAGACATCGGACCGTTAGGCTGATAAGGGGCTTTACTGGACACACTTTTGCATGCTGAGCCATGCAGGCGATTAACATAAGAACGGCCACGCTGGGTCAGAACAAAGGCCCATCTAGCCTGGTATCCTGTCTGCTGACAGCGGCCAATGCCAGGTGCCCCAGAGGGAATGATCCCTCCCATCCAGTGATCCCTCCCATCGCCCATTCCCAACTTCTGACAAACAGAGGCTAGGGACACTATTCCTGCCCATCCTGGCTAACAGCCACCGATGGACCTAGCCTCCATGGATTTACCTAGCTCTTTTTGAACCCTGTTAAAGTCCTGGCCTTCACAACATCCTCTGGCAAGGAGTTCCACAGGTTGACTATGTGCTGCATGACAAAAAACTTCCTTTGATTGGTTTTAAACCACCAAATGCAAACCTATTAATTGCGTTTGGTAATTCCTAGTGCTTGTGTTATTGCACAGTAAACAGCTTCACCAGCAGTGCCGAGTGAGAAGTGTAGCAATCCAAGGGCTGACGTGACACCCGGCTAAAACGCCCAAAAAGAGAAACAAATCAACTGCTAACGCTGAGCAAGAGAACACACATTCATGCTACTTCAGTGGCTCTGTGCCTCTTCACAGAGGGTATTTCAGAAGCTCTAACTCATCTTGGCTTTACAGACTTCCACAGCCCAGCAACAGAGTAGCGTATTTTCTCACCCACGCACGTTACCTGCAGCAACACTCAATCTGCATCAACAGACGTGGACAGCGAAAGAAAGATGATCATAGCGACCTTTAGACACTCAAAAGTCAGCTGTTACCGCCCACTGTCTCTATTGTGAAGACAGAGATGGATCCCTGATTCTAGCAGAGATTTAGGAAAAACTAGTTAGGGCTTTGGGATTTCTTGTTAGGATGCTGTTATGGGAGTCCACCATGGTTGTGATGATTTTTAGTTCTCTCTCAATCCCCCAGCACCACCATTTCAATTAAGAAAAAGGACCCATTTGGTCACACGGAAGCCCAGTGGTTAAATGTATCGCAGAAGGCAAGTCCCATGCAAGTTTTTTTCAAGGTTTCAGAACAATTAGGCCCAATTCCTGACCTGTGAACTTTAGCAGACTGAAAGCATCACCCTATGTTAATACCAGAACCACGTAACTTACCCTGAACATGAGCTTCAATATGAACACGCATTGCAAGGAGTGTCATTTGGCTGAGTGGCTGGAGTGTAGCACCGAAGGCCTGGTTAGCAACACTCATTAGCTCAGCTTTATTCAGCAGAGACCCAATTCATAATTACTCCTGCACTGCACAGAGGGGGCCACCTCCTCCCCCCACAAATGACTGAATGAGTCAAGGTGATGCAAATAGCTTTGCTGTTTGCATGATAGTACTAGCCCCTTCACACCAGTTCATCAAAACATGGCTTGTTTAGCTTCCCGGGAGCCAGCAGATATGGGGAGGTAGGAAAAGATTGTTCCCAAGAGCTCCATTGATTCCCTAGGTGGTTAGGTAATGATCTGTCTGCATTAGCAAGAAGAAAAACAACAGGCCAGGTAAAAACAGAACTCACCAGAGCTCCCTGTAAGCAGTGCGCTTGTGCAGCCACTCAGGAAAGATTTAAATGCCAGTCAGCTGATTAGCAAAGTGCCCACAGCTGGGGCTTTTTGTTTCTACTGGTGGTGCACATTTGCACATGCCTTGGTGCACATACAAATTTATTCCGCACGTGGACGGAAAAGATAAGAAGGTACATTGGAGCTGACTATAGTTCAAAGGTCTGAAGCAAGACTAAGGGAATATCTACACAGCACAGGTTTTAGTGACAAGGCTGTATGGACACAGCCTTGTTGCTAAAAGTCAGCTTATGCCAGGCATGTCCAAAGTCCGGCCCGCGGGCCAATTACGGCCCGTGTTCTGGTTTAATACGGCCCCACAGGTAATTTGGCAATATCTGTCTTTTATGGCCCCCAACGAATCCATATGTATTGAGATGAATACACTGTAAAATCTCAGTTAATATCAGATGGTCTAAATCAGTTATAAATATATTTGGACACAACATGTATACTTGGTGTTATGTTCCTGTTCATATTTTTTGAACTTAAAAGTTGACAGACAACCTTTATTACCAATAATATGTAATGTACTTTACAATGTTCCTGACATATATTTCAGCTTCCTGGATTTTTTTTTTTATCTGGCCTTCAGATATGAAAGGCAGAGTGATTTAACACTTGTTTAGATTTGTCATCCATGTGACGAAATGAAAAGTATGCCGTTTGCAATAAACTTTGCATAAAATAGTTAATTTGCATTTAATTTTAATGGTTCAAAGAATGTCAGGCAAAATGGTCGGCCCTCGCGCATGTTCACTTCATCAAATCTGGCCCTCTTTGAAAAAAGTTTGGACACCCCTGGCTTATGCGAATGCTGTTCAGTCTGCACTTTGGCCGACAAAATATTTCCGCCCCTACGAGAGGGGTTCACTTGGTCGGCAGGAGAATGCTCCTGCTGACAAAGCACCAGTCACATTTTCACTTGAAGTGGCAAAACTTTGTGGTTCATAGCGGGGGGGTTTTAAAGCACCCAAGTACGACAAAAGTTGTGTCACGCATATGCAACTCTAGATATACCCTAAGGGACAAACTTCTAGAACCGATCATCTAAGATGTCTCATGTTACATCTTAGCTGCCCTCCACCCCTTTATCCTTGGCCTCTGCAATTAGACTGCACGCTGGGCCATGCTAGCTTGCTTCATCTTCAGCATCCTACATCTTGCCCATCTCTTGGGTGGCTGTCTATCAGCAGGAAGAATCCACCTACAATCCATCCACAACCATCTACATTCAGTCCTTCTGGTGGTGAATTGGGGTTTTCCCTTTCCTAGGAAGAAACAAGTCCGACTTCTCCACACATCCTACGCCACACACACCCACACGAGGGTCAGGGTTGCCCCTTTTTCTTTACAGGTAGCTCAAGTGCTTCTGACCACAGCAACTGAGGAGATCGACATGACAGGACCAATGGAGGTTTTTCTCTGCAGTGGCTGATTAGCCTGTACACATCTTCCTTCTCTGGAGAGCTGAGTCTATCGAGACTGATCTCAGGAGAGCCACACGTCCAAGTGGGGGCATGGATCAGCATTCATATCCCGTGGGGCCGGGGAAGCTAACGATCTCACCAGCGAACCAAAGTCAGTGATGAATCCTGATCATGTGCCATCTATGATGCACGGTGAGTACGCTAAGGCGAACTGGCCAGGTTACACATGACTCCAGGACAGCACTCATGAGAGGAACGCCACAAAGCAAAGCCTAGTACACTGCTCCATCACGTGTGGGTCAATGCTCTCCTGTGCCTCAAGACCATGCAAAGGGCACGGTGATCCTAATGAGCCCCGCCGTGCTCTTATTGACTTTCAGAGCTCGTTAATGCTGAGCACGGAAAAGCGACAAGCCACGACACGTGCAAGGTGAGCCATTCAGTGAAAGAGCAGCAGAGCTAAACCCCTCTCTGAAAACAAACCCAGCAACAGAACGCCATGACACTGCAGAATGGGCCAGCCTGCACATTTAAACAAATCACACACACCTGCATGGGCTTCTCTGCCTCCCGCTGCCTTCAAGTCAGGGAGTAAGTTATTTCAGCCTGGGGCTATTCAAATGAGCAATCAAAGGACTAAATCCCAGTAACACACGGGATAGAAACACAATTTCCTGCCAGAAATGCAGAAATGAATAAACAAACACACACACTGCCAAGAACTCCACTCAACCGTGTCATTTTGTTCGGCCCGTTTTTGGTGTTTCCACCCCTGCTAATGACACTGAGCAAGGAGATCAGACACAACAAGGCAGCTTCTGTACCGGCGCTGTCCGCAGTACATTGGTTCCCCTTCCTCAAACTCAGGAACAAGCCGTATCATTCATAACTCCTCACGAGGTCGCCTGGCCTCACGTGGAATTGGCTGACCAACCAACCTTTCTGCACATATTTGCATGGCCGTTTATATGCATTTGTGTCACACACACGCAACAAGGCACGGCAACATAGGCAGAGACACACCATGGTCATCAGAAGGAAACAACCTTCTCCCAAGACCTCCACAGGTGCTGGGATCCGAGAGCCTGGAGGGACAGGCTGATAGTCTAAGCCAGCACATTTTAGACAGTTTGCAAACATGCGGCCTGAGATCGCAATAGTCCCACTAAGGAGGTCAGTGATTAACTGGTTAACCAGGAAGCATCACCCTTACCTGGTATTAAAAAGACTGGGACTTTTCTGCTTAGAAAAGTGGAGACTAAGGGGGAATATGATAGAGATCTATAAAACTGTGACTGGCAAGGAGAAAGTGAATAAGGAAAAGTTATTTACTTGTTCCCGTAACATAAAAACTAGGGGTCATCAAATGGAATTAATAAGTAACAGCTTTAAAACAAGCAAAAGGAAGTATTTCTTCACGCAGTGCACAGTTAACCTGTAGAACTCCTTGCCAGAGGATGTTGTGAAGGCCAGGACTTTTAACGGGGTTCAAAAAAGAACTAGATAAATTCATGGAGGTTAGGTCCATCAATACTTATTAGCCAGGATGGGCAAGAAAGGTGTCCCTAGTCTGTTTGTCAGAAGCTGGGAATGGAGGACAGGGGAGGGACCCCTTGATGATTCCATGTTCTGTTCACTCCCTCTGAGGCACCTGGCATTGGCCACTGTCGGAAGTCAGGACACTGGGCTAGAAGGACCATGGGTCTGACCCAGTCTGGCCGTTCTTATGTTCTTATATATACTTACGGGTTACCAAATAACAGGTAACCTGGGTGGAGGGGCTACTCCAGCCCAGTTGGGCCCACCACGCCATGGGTGAGGGACACGCCAGCCCAGCTGCGCTGGAACAGCTCCCCCCGCAGCACAGTGGGCCTGGCCGGTCTGGAGCAGCCCCCCACCCGCCCTCCATGCAATCAGTTAACCAGTGAAACGTAACATTGAACCGGTTAACTGATTACACGGGATCTTACATCCCTAGTTCCCACATTTCGGAGATTTAGTATTAGATTTAAACTTGCAATTTGAGTCTCTGAGAAGCCCAGCCCCGATATCTCCTCGCCTTCTCCTTGCGGGTCTCCTGTAGCCAGCGACCATGAAATCACGTGAAAGCAAAAGTTTTCTTTAGCACTACAGGACACCTGTAGGCTTTCAGATCCCACCAGTTCCTCTGGCTGCTATCGACAGCACTGCCCACGAAAGCAACCCCGAAGACACCTGGCGCTCTTCAAGAACACAGCAAGTCCCCAAATCAGATCGTGCAAGCACTGAGCAGCAGAGGGCTAATCAGCAATCAAGCTGCCTCAAGCCACTGCTCGTTGCGAATTAGCTTTCAGCAATCCCTTGGGGAGAAGACGGTGCAGCCAACGGACCAGGCTCTCGACACCCTGGGCTAGATTCTGCATTGCGCTGCCTCTGGTGCAATCGCTTCACCCCCCAAGTGACTGCACAAGAGAAGGAACAACGAAGAACCGAGGCCCCTTGTGTTCTCCACTGCAGATACGGTGACTCCGAAACGCCCGTGGCCTCATCTACACAACTCGCTGGGGTGTTCAGACAACAGGCTGGTGAAGGGGGCAGCAGGAGCAGAAATTGCAGCAGAGTCAGAACCACCATGGCAGCGTGCGGTGTCTCCTAGAGCACGACGCCGATGGATCAAAAGGGGGCGGTCTGCTCCTACGTCATAGAGACGGAGTCCCAGCCTGCAGAACTTGTGCGGGTGGCAGGCACGGGCTGGCAAAATGTGGCTCATATAAACCTCCCCTCCACCATTCAGTGTAAGGGATATGAAAGTTACGGGCCAGGCTCGGCAGTTACCTTCACGGTTACATGCAGGATCCCGGTAGGCACGTATCAGAGGCAGCAGCAAACGGTCGGGGGGCAGGTGGGAGCTGCCTGTACCCCCCTCCTCCACGTGTAAGACATTTTCACATCCCTAATAAGAACGGCCAGACTGGGTCAGACCAAGCGTCCGTCTAGCCCAGTATCTTCTCTTCCGACAGTGGCCAATGCCAGGTGCCGCAGAGGGAATGAATAAAACAGGCAATCATTGAGTGATCCATCCTTCCCCATTCCCAGATTCTGGCAAAAAGAGGATGGGACACCATCCCTGCCCATCCTGGCTAATAGCCATTGATGGACCTCACCCCCATGAACTTAGCAAGCTCTTTTCTGAAGCCTTTTATAGTCTTGACCTTCACAACGTCCTCCAGCAAGGAGTTCCAGAGGTTGACTGTGCTCTGCATGAAGAAATACTTCCATTGGTTTCTTTTAAACCTGCTGCCTATTAATTTCATTGGATGACCCTCGTCATCTATGAGGCGTAAACAGCATTTCTTTAATCATGACTGGAGTGGAGAAAATAAATAATTGACCTCTATCATATCCCCCCATAGTCCTCTCTTGTCCAAAATGAAAAGTCCAAGTCTTATTAATCTCTCTTCATCTGGAAGCTGTTCCATACATCGGATCATTTTTGCTGCCCTTTTCTGAACCTTTTCCAATTCCTTTTTTGAGATGGGGAACTAGTACGCAAGATGTGGGAGTGCCATAGATTTATACAGAGGAAATATATGTTCTGTCTTCTAAGCCATTCTTTTCCTAATGCTCCCCAACATTTGATAGGCTTTTTGACTGCCCCATCACATTGGATAGTGCCCTGAAAACATCCTCCCACAATGACTCCCTAATCTCTCTCGCGTGGGAATAGCCAATGTAGACTCCACCACTGCAGAGCTGGGATGCTGTTTTCCAGAGCCTATTACTGTGTGTTTATAACACTGAATTTCATACATCATTTTCTTGCCCCATCTCCTGTTGGCTCTCACGCTGCTTAAGCAGAGACTCCAGCCACCCCTCTCCCACCCACGTGTGGCTACCGCGGGGGGCTCTCAACCGGTCTCATGAAGCACGCCAAGTTGCCCTTTTTTCGGTGAATCCACATCTCAGAATCCTTCACGTGGTTTCAGCACGAAAACCCAAACCAAAACCAATGCGGGATGTTGAACTTCGTGTATTCGACTACTCGATGGATTTTCCATCGACTAGCTGATTAGTCGATAAGTGGGGGAGCCGCAGGGAGGTTAGCTCCTGGCCCCAACCCTGCCGGCTCCTAACACATTTAAAAGGTGGAAGCGCAGCGGGGGAGACCCAGTGCGAAACAGGACAGCTGATTCCCAGCTCCTGCTGGGTCCCCCTGCTGCGCACCAGCCTTTAAAAAGCAGAGACGCAACATCTGGGACTAGGCTCAAGACGGGAATCAGCTGCTTCCCAGCTCGCGCCCAGTCCCCACCATCCCCTTGCCTGCTGTGGAAAAGGTGCTGGGGGGAACTGGCTTTTAAGCTGGCTCCCCCCAGCACCAGCTCCTGCTCCCTTGCTGCCTCTGATAGAGGCATCAAGTGGGAGTGGAAGCGACTAGTCGATAAAATTTTGCTTATTGGATAGTTGACTAGTCACTTACATCCCTAAAACAAATACTGTTTGGTGGTGCGACCAAAAAAATCTTGAGGGAGTAGATATTTACATTCAGTTCAGAGAGTGGAAAAAGTTTGCATCAACCGATAGCCACAAACATCGTAGTCCCTGCAATTTAAAGGAAAATGGGGGGGGAAGGAGGAGCAGAGGGGTAGAAGAGAGAGATTTTTGTGCCTGGGACATTCCACATGATATAAGCCCATCCCTATAGGATCTGGGCCATTCAGCAAACCCAAACCGCTGTGCCAGAACAGAGTCAGGCTGTCTCTGCACGGAGAACAGCTGGAGAGCTTGCAGAATGAAGTCCTCACCTCTGCAGAAGATGGGGATCCCTTCGAGAAGAGTTTCACAACTGTCCTGGGGGCCAGACCCCAAAGCAGTGAATCCCCTGGAGAAAGGGGCTGTGACTTAGCAGGGGCAGACCTACGCCATGGTCATCTCCGGCATTATAAACCAGAGTGGACTCCGCACAGATCGACGCGGGAAAGTTGGGCTTCGGAACACTTCCCACACTTGCCACCTGAATTCCAGTCTGCATTGGTTTATAAGCCTGGTCTACAATAGAAACTTAGATTGACCCAGCTATGTCCACTCCCCTGAGCTACACAGTTAAGTCGACCGAACGGGCCGCAGAACTGCCCTACAGCTTGGTCTAGAGGAAACCCCACAACTGGGATCTGGAGGGGGAAAGGGGACAGGTGCCCGGGCTACAGGCTGCCCCACAGCTGGGCTCTGGGGGGGTGGGGGAGGGTGTGAGTGCCTGGGTTGGGATGCCCCGCACAGCTGCGCACTGGACCAGGGATGGAAAAAGCATTGTGCAAAACAGGGATATAAGTGAGTGGTCGACTTATGCTAATCAGGTAGTCGAATGGAGTTCTTGACTACTCGCCTCCCACCTCCTCCCCGTTTAACGTGCAGAGCCGCAGCAGTCCAGACCTGGCACGAGCCGGGACTGCTCAGTCCCAGCTCCAGCTGGCATCTGCTGCGGCTCTGTGAAGGGCCCCCTTGTCGACTAATCGTGCAGTCGATACAAACTGCATCGACTACACGATTAGCCAGATAATCGCAATTTAACACCCTTCCTGTAAACCACCCCTCCAAGTCAGCTGGCCCTGCATGTTTTACCTTGGCCGCGGCAGTTGGATGCACCTGAAAAGGCCACTGATTTAAAAACGAAAAAGGTGAGGGATGGGGGCAAAAGATTTTCCATAATGGACCCTTCCTGTCATACAACCTAGGACCCCAGTTGGGAGCCGACTGTAATCGGTGCTTCACACACTCCGGTCAAAAGGATGGTCCCTGCACCACACAGCTTACTGTGCAAGTATATGACGGGACAACAGGTGGGACAGGAGTGGGCAGGGGGAGACACAAAGCATGCCGGCTATTGTCTAGGGCTGTGCACGCATTCCAGCGGAGGGGAGCTCGAGGAGGGGTGTGAGACCACGGCGGCCTTATGGATTTTTGCAGGGAGCGCCACTTACGCCGAAGGGATGGGACCAAGTGCAACGGCGTCAGCGAGAAAGCCAGACCGACGGGCAGCGCAGGCTGCCACTGCTAGCAGAGCAAACCCTACATCAGTGACACGCCGAATGGCCTATTGCCGGCCCATGGCCGGGAAAGTTCTGGGAACACAACCAGTTCAGAACTCAGACATCTCCGCCATCTCCCCCAGCTGCAGAGAAGAATCTGTCAGGGATGGTGCTTGGTCCTGCCGTGAGGGCAGGGGACTGGACTCGATCTCTCAAGGCCCCTTCCAGTTCTAGGAGATAGGTATATCTCCATATATTATTTATTAAGAAATGCTCCACTGCCCTGCCCTTGAGAAAAGCCCTGCAAGGAATTTGCATCTTCCAGCAACATCTCGACAGCTTCAAAACCCATGAAAATCAAAGGGGGTTCAGGGAGGCGTGGGCACCCTACCCCAGCCCCTCCAGGAATATCATCCAAGCACCAGACCACAGGAGTGAGCCAAGATGCCTGCTCATCTCTCTGAATTATTCAGCAAAGCTTGAAAGGCTCTCACTCGATGAGCTCACACACCACCAACGGGCAGCAGAGAAGCCAAGGAGGAGAACGCGAGTCATCACCACGCAGCCAAATTCACGCAGCCTGACCTCCAGCAATTTCAAGTGCAAGACGTTGGCTGTCTCCAGGCTGAGGGTTGTGTTCCCTGGGGGACAGTGGGGGAGATGTGAGAGAAGGAAGATTGGCAGGGGAAAGAGCCTGGGGGGGCGGGGGGGAGAACAAAACAAAAATACAAAGCCAGAGTTAAACTCAGACCTTTCATCTCCCCTCCAGATGGCCCAGCAGCTGAGCTGCTAGATGGGATGTCTGGCTTGTCCTTCACTGCTCAGTTGCTTCCCATACTAGTGCATAATAAGAGCAGCAGCTGATAGGAGTCAACCACCGGGATCACTCTCTAGCGGCGAGAGGCAGTCGCCACGTTTTTTATTCCCATATAAAAATATCCAGGGGGTTTATTTTGCTCAAGTCGTTTTGTTCAGCCTCCCATTCAAGCCATCACGGGATCGGTTTTACAGCGCTGACGTCCTGGCATCGGCTCTCCCCAAATTAAAAAGTTTGAACAGATGGTGCAGCGCAGAAAAACGGCTCTTCGTTCATCGGAGCCTCAAGGTGGCTTCAGCCTTTCTAAGAATTACTCAAGCAGTGAAGCCAGAAAGTTGTGAAACTTTTTAAAAGGGACAAATTCATCGACAGAAGCACATAGGGTAGCAAATTCCCAGTTAGTATCAGGGAAGTTTTATGGGAAGGTCTTAACAGAAAATAAGCTTAGAAGACGTGTTGGCTATTATAATAAATATTTATAATGAAGCTCCCTTTCCTGCACTCACATTTTTTGAAGCATCATAATAAGAACCAGTAGCATGGAGGATGAAAGGAAAAAAAAAATCTCAATTGTGGAGGAGACTAATTTAACCTTCCTGCTAAATTCCAGACTTCTTGGATTAAATCTACCTTCTCAAGAGAACCAGGTAACCTGGACAATGTATGCTGCAGAGACCCGATATAACTAAATTTCAAGCTAAATTTAGCTCTCACAAGAGGTGACGGCTACTTATTATGGTAAGGCCTTGAATCAATATAGAACTTCAGGCTTTAGTATAAAACTAATGAAGACATAGATTTACCTGATCAACCACTAACATGATACGGTAAGACCCACGTAACTAGCACAGCACACGTGAATACTGCACTTTCAAGTCTTTAATCAACAACAAAGGAATGTTATTACAGGAGGAAAACCAA
Organism: Pelodiscus sinensis; assembly: GCF_052426305.1. Classification (NCBI taxonomy): domain Eukaryota; kingdom Metazoa; phylum Chordata; order Testudines; family Trionychidae; genus Pelodiscus; species Pelodiscus sinensis. The sequence continues at coordinate 6,438,583 of NC_143056.1, forward strand.
TCAGTGTGTTGATCACTTTCCTTTACAGGACTGTTACTTACAGTCTTTTTCCATTTCCATAGCCCATCTGATCCTGTCCATTTAAGTTATTTTGCGTTTCTCTAAGCTGCTGATCTCTAATTTTTTTATATTTACCAAGAAGCTATTCTCTACAAATCACAAAAGTAATTCCTTTCGAGAAATAGCAAGGAGGGGGTACCTATGGTTTTACCATTAGTGTTCTTTGCAAATCTGACTGATTGCCAGCTAGACGTTCTTATTGGAGTGCTGCATCATAAACTACCCTTAAAACAAGAACATCAATTGCACAAGACAAGAAGCCATTTTTGCAGCACTCCTCCCACACTGAAAAGCAGGATCCTAGTTTGACAGGTTAAATTGTAAGGTATTCTTCTCTTTCCGCTGATCTGACAATAGGACATGCATGTGGCTAGGAGGGAAAAACGGGTCCTTTTTGAATATGACTTTTCACAAGAGAAATAAAACATCCATGAAATGACTGATACTGGAACTCACTGAAAGGGCTGTGATTGGGTTGTCTTATCTAAAGTCGTTAGCTCGCCCAGTTAATGAACTCTCTCATAGCCATCTGAGGCAGCGTCTACATGAGCATGACTCACCACCTATTTCCAATATTTATGTTCTGCAAATCAAAGCTTTCGGGGGGGGGGGGGGAAGGTTGTGCCTTTAAAAGTAATTTCTAAAATAAATGCATGCCTCTTGCTGTGCCTTATTTCATCTCAGGAGAGTAACAGTTCCCTGATGTGTCAGACAATGCCAAAAGGCAATGGGAGCAAGAGATACCAAAGGGGAGAGTGGAAAAAAAAAAAACCCAAAGACAATTTTGCAAATGACACCCTAGTATCCATAAGTCACGTTACAACACACTGGACTCTTTTCAAGGGTCACGACCACAGTCCCTTCTACAGCTGGCATCTGCACTTTCCCATTGAGAATACTAATCATTTTTGTAGTCCAACACTAGACACTTTGAACCATGCGCTCATCTGTCACCGTGTTCCCCCCTCTAATTATTCCACACAGCCTGTATTTCCAATCAAGCCTTTTAAAGTTGGCAGAGAAAAGGAATTCTGCTATCCACACTGCACTCCCTGACAGAGTAGCAAAGGATAAATTGTGTATAAAGTGCTATAATGCACGTTAATAGTTCAGAAAAAAGCTCCCTGTTTTGAATATTCACAACATTTCAGTATTTGCATTGTAATAGGTTCATTCAATAATAAGCCTTCCCATCACTATGGAAAAACAATATGCCCGTTTTGATTCTGCAAATTGCCGTAGTTCTTATATTGCAACAACTTTAGAAATCTGGGTGTTCTAAAACCCAAGGTATATACACACAGATAATTATTTTGGAAGTAAACAAAGCAAGCGGCAGATCTGTCCCACAACATCCCATATGTCTGGCAATAAGCAATTACGTAATTTGCAAGGAGTTCTCAACCCTGCACTTGCTCTGATAAATCTTTTGTCTCTCCTTAGCCTATCAATGCTGACTCACTGAGCATCTACTTAATAGCAGGCATCAGGCTTTTTAGCACTGTAACCTTTTTATTACCATTTTCCCTCAGTTGGGCAAGTGAAAATCCAAAAAGATGGAAAGGATAAAAAAAAAGAAAAAGAATTCACCCAGCAGGTAATAACCCCACATTCCCCTTCCCCCCCTTTACAATTCTCCTAGGCTTCTATGCCAATTCTGAGCACCCAGTCCTGCAGCTAAATCTACGGGATGGCAGTGGGGAGCCCTAGTGGATCAAATTGCAAAACCAGGGACTTTCAGAGAATCAGGATTTGCTCCTTGTTAGAAGCAGTGTGTCCCTGCCCTGCCTTCTGCCGTACAGCTTTCTAGACGGTCCAAAATCTTAAAAGAGCTCACATTTTACTACCAGGCAGCAGATGCAGTCTGTAAACTTACTGAAAGCAAAGCTATCCCTGAAAGTAACAAGCAAATTATCAGATAAATTATAAAAGCTCAAGACCAGTCAGCATCTGTTTCTATAAGTATAAAGTTAGGTCATTTAGGCCCAAAATGTATCTTTAAAAAAACACCCCAAACTTCTAAAACAAAACAAACATCTTTTCACGGAAACAGCCTCCGGGTTTCGAGTCTGTCAATAAAAAACAGAGCTCGTCTGGATGGCAACCAAACCCAAACCTGGCAGCGCGGTGCAGGTGCCGGGCAGCCAGAGGAGGCAATGGATAAGCATCAACAATGAAACTGACTAGCCGGTTTCTATTGTCCAAGCCCAGCGAAATGCAAAGAGACACCAGCGGTAATGACGGAAAGCCAGCCCGCTCCTTCGCGGAGGAGGGCATTATGAAGAGCATTAGGAAGGAAGGTTTGGGATCTATTCCAGCCAAATAGCCCAGCGGTGTGGTTTACTCTCCCCCTCGCCCCCGGGCAATCCCACGCAGGGACAAGAAGGGGTTATTCTATTATCTAACTGCAAAGCAAAGTGGCTCTGTGAATCCTGCTTTGCTCTCTCCGAGTATAAACAAAGCATCACTGACCATCCTTAGCAACCAGGACGGCGCCCTACCTCAACCCACGCAGCCACTAAGGCCAGCCAAACAGGCACTGTCCCAGCTCCCACCTACCCTGGCCTGAGCCAAGAGCAACCTGCTGCAGTCACTGGAGTTACACTGCATAAAACTGGGCAGTGCCCAGGGTCTGACTCCGGAGCCACACACACACCCCTCTCCACTCACCTTCCTGCGAACGAAGCTCTCGCACAGCAGCCTCCGGCCCCCCGAATGCCCCTGCAAAGCAAAAGGGCAGGCTTTTGTCAGAGCTTCAGGAGGGGACAATGCACCTCAAGCCCCTGCCTCTGTTGTGGGCCAGCGTCCTTCACAGGAGCCGGCACGGGGACAGCCCGAGCTGCATTAACATCTCTAAGGGGGTAGCTTTACAAAAGGGAGCCACAAGCTGCTGCCAGCTGAAGGCACCCTCCCCACCGGCTTCCCTGCCCCTTCCCCTCCCCCTGCTCCCTCCTCCCCCACCCTCTTCCTCTGCTCCTGACTTCGCCCTCCCTTCCTTTGCTCCCCCTCCCATCTTCAATGCATCCCCCAGCTGCACTCTGCCCGCAAGCTCCCCCTCCCTTCCCTCATCCATCCCCTTGCTGCTCCCATTCCTAGATTCACCCCCATGCACTCCAGAGCCAGATCCTTCCCTCTCCTCATCTACCCTGTGCCCCAGTGTACCCCATCGCTCCCAGTGTGCCCCCAGCCAGCTCCCTCTGCCTCACTGAAACCCCTATGCATCCCACCGTCCCCTGCACCCCAACCAGCCCCCTCCCCATCAATCCACCCCAGGGCACCCCACCCAGCTAGTCTCCTCCCCCTCAAGGACGCCCCAATGCACCCTTCCCAGCTCCTTCCCACTCAATACATCCCACCCCTGACCCATGCACCCACCCAGACTGCTCCTTCCTCCTCAATATACCCCATTGTACCCCACCCCTGCACTGCAACCAGCTCCCTCCACAGCGCACCCCCAGACCACCCTCCCCCTGCACCCCAGACCACCTTCCCTCCTCAATGCACCCCAGACCACCCTCCCCCTACACCCCAGCCAGCTCCCTCCTCCTCAATGCACCCCCAGAGCACCCTCCCCCTGCACCCCAACTAGCTCCTCCCTCCTCAATGCACCCCCAGACCACCCCTCCCCCTGCACCCCAACTAGCTCCTCCCTCCTCAATGCACCCCCAGAGCACCCTCCCCCTGCACCCCAACTAGCTCCTCCCTCCTCAATGCACCCCCAGACCACCCCTCCCCCTGCACCCCAACTAGCTCCTCCCTCCTCAATGCACCCCCAGACCACCCTCCCCCTGCACCCCAACTAGCTCCTCCCTCAATGCACCCCCAGGCCACCCCTCCCCCTGCACCCCAACTAGCTCCTCCCTCCTCAATGCACCCCCAGAGCACCCCTCCCCCTGCACCCCAGCCAACTCCCTCCCCCTCAATGCACCCCCAGAGCACCCCTCCCCCTGCACCCCAGCCAGCTCCCTCCTCAGTGCACCCCCAGACCACCCTCCCCCTGCACCCCAGACCACCTTCCCTCCTCAATGCACCCCAGACCACCCTCCCCCTGCACCCCAACTAGCTCCTCCCTCCTCAATGCACCCCCAGAGCACCCTCCCCCTGCACCCCAACTAGCTCCTCCCTCCTCAGTGCACCCCCAGACCACCCTCCCCCTGCACCCCAACTAGCTCCTCCCCCCTCAATGCACCCCCAGAGCACCCCTCCCCCTGCACCCCAACTAGCTCCTCCCTCCTCAATGCACCCCCAGAGCACCCCTCCCCCTGCACCCCAACTAGCTCCTCCCCCCTCAATGCACCCCCAGAGCACCCTCCCCCTGCACCCCAACTAGCTCCTCCCCCTCAATGCACCCCCAGAGCACCCCTCCCCCTGCACCCCAGCCAGCTCCCTCCTCAGTGCACCCCCAGAGCACCCCTCCCCCTGCATCCCAGACCACCTTCCCTCCTCAATGCACCCCCAGGCCACCCCTCCCCCTGCGCCCCGGCCCGTACCGGCTCAGAGCCCCGCGCGTCCGGCCGCCGCGCGCGCTGCCATGCCCGGCCCGGGGCCCGCTCCGGCTCCGCGCGGCTGCCGGGCGGTGCGAGGGGGAGGCGGCCGCGCCAGGCCCAGCGGCGGGGAGGAGCCGGGCGGGAGGAGCTGCCCGAGCCCGCCCCCTGCGGCCCGGCCCGAGCCTGCAGGCAGCCCCCCCCCCCCGGCAGCCCCCCTTCTCCTGTGATGAGCCCCCTGCAGCCCCCCCCGCAGCCCCCCTTCTCCTGTGATGAGCCCCCTGCAGCCCCCCCGGCAGCCCCCCTTCTCCTGTGATGAGCCCCCTGCAGCCCCCCCGGCAGGCCCCCTTCTCCTGTGATGAGCCCCCTGCAGCCCCCCCGGCAGCCCCCCTTCTCCTGGTGATCAGCCCCCTGCAGCCCCCCCGGCAGCCCCCCTTCTCCTGGTGATGAGCCCCCTGCAGCCCCCCCGGCAGCCCCCCTTCTCCTGGTGATCAGCCCCCTGCAGCCCCCCCCGGCAGCCCCCCTTCTCCTGGTGATCAGCCCCCTGCAGCCCCCCCGGCAGCCCCCCTTCTCCTGGTGATCAGCCCCCTGCAGCCCCCCCGGCAGCCCCCCTTCTCCTGTGATGAGCCCCCTGCAGCCCCCCCGGCAGCCCCCCTTCTCCTGGTGATCAGCCCCCTGCAGCCCCCCCGGCAGGCCCCTTCTCCTGGTGATCAGCCCCCTGCAGCCCCCCCGGCAGCCCCCCTTCTCCTGTGATGAGCCCCCTGCAGCCCCCCCGGCAGGCCCCCTTCTCCTGGTGATCAGCCCCCTGCAGCCCCCCCGGCAGCCCCCCTTCTCCTGGTGATCAGCCCCCTGCAGCCCCCCCGGCAGGCCCCCTTCTCCTGGTGATCAGCCCCCTGCAGCCCCCCGGCAGGCCCCCTTCTCCTGGTGATCAGCCCCCTGCAGCCCCCCCGGCAGCCCCCCTTCTCCTGTGATGAGCCCCCTGCAGCCCCCCCGGCAGCCCCCCTTCTCCTGTGATGAGCCCCCTGCAGCCCCCCCGGCAGCCCCCCTTCTCCTGTGATGAGCCCCCTGCAGCCCCCCCGGCAGGCCCCCTTCTCCTGGTGATCAGCCCCCTGCAGCCCCCCCGGCAGCCCCCCTTCTCCTGTGATGAGCCCCCTGCAGCCCCCCCCGGCAGCCCCCCTTCTCCTGGTGAGGAGCCCCCTGCAGCCCCCCCGGCAGCCCCCCTTCTCCTGTGATGAGCCCCCTGCAGCCCCCCCGGCAGCCCCCCTTCTCCTGTGATGAGCCCCCTGCAGCCCCCCCGGCAGCCCCCCTTCTCCTGTGATGAGCCCCCTGCAGCCCCCCCGGCAGCCCCCCTTCTCCTGTGATGAGCCCCCTGCAGCCCCCCCCGGCAGGCCCCCCTTCTCCTGTGATGAGCCCCCTGCAGCCCCCCCCGGCAGGCCCCCCTTCTCCTGTGATGAGCCCCCTGCAGCCCCCCCCCGGCAGGCCCCCCTTCTCCTGTGATGAGCCCCCTGCAGCCCCCCCCGGCAGCCCCCCTTCTCCTGTGATGAGCCCCCTGCAGCCCCCCCCGGCAGCCCCCCTTCTCCTGTGATGAGCCCCCTGCAGCCCCCCGGCAGGCCCCCCTTCTCCTGTGATGAGCCCCCTGCAGCCCCCCCGGCAGGCCCCCTTCTCCTGTGATGAGCCCCCTGCAGCCCCCCCCGGCAGGCCCCCCTTCTCCTGTGATGAGCCCCCTGCAGCCCCCCCCGGCAGCCCCCCTTCTCCTGTGATGAGCCCCCTGCAGCCCCCCCCGGCAGGCCCCCCTTCTCCTGTGATGAGCCCCCTGCAGCCCCCCCCGGCAGGCCCCCTTCTCCTGTGATGAGCCCCCTGCAGCCCCCCCCGGCAGGCCCCCCTTCTCCTGTGATGAGCCCCCTGCAGCCCCCCCCGGCAGGCCCCCCTTCTCCTGTGATGAGCCCCCTGCAGCCCCCCGGCAGGCCCCCCTTCTCCTGTGATGAGCCCTCAGCAGCCCCCTTGCCTGCCAGCAGGGCCCCCCCATATCTAGGGCCTGAGCCCCCAGCAGCCCCCCTGCCAGCCAGCAGGGCCCCCCCATATCTAGGGCCTGAGCCCTCTGCAGCCCCCCCCCCCGGCAGGCCCCCCTTCTCCTGTGATGAGCCCTCAACAGCCCCCCGGCCAGCCAGCAGGGCCCCCCATATCTAGGGCCTGAGCCCCCAGCAGCCCCCCTGCCAGCCAGCAGGGCTCCCCCATATCTAGGGCCTGAGCCCTCTGCAGCCCCCCCCCCCCGGCAGGCCCCCCTTCTCCTGTGATGAGCCCTCAACAGCCCCCCGGCCAGCCAGCAGGGCCCCCCATATCTAGGGCCTGAGCCCTCAGCAGCCCCCCGGCCAGCCAGCAGGGCCCCCCATATCTAGGGCCTGAGCCCTCAGCAGCCCCCCCCGGCCAGCCAGCAGGGCCCCCCCATATCTAGGGCCTGAGCCCTCTGCAGCCCCCCCTGCCAGCCAGCAGGGCCCCCCCATATCTAGGGCCTGAGCCCTCAGCAGCTCCCCTGCCAGCCAGCAGGGCCCCCCCACAGCCAGCAGGGCCCCCCCCATATCTAGGGCCTGAGCCCTCAGCAGCCCCCCTGCCAGCCAGCAGGGCCCCCCCCATATCTAAGGCCTGAGCCCCCAGCAAGCCCCCTGCCAGCCAGCAGGGCCCCCCCCCCCCATATCTAGGGCCTGAGCCCTCTGCAGCCCCCCCTGCCAGCCAGCAGGGCCCCCCCATATCTAGGGCCTGAGCCCTCAGCAGCCCCCCTGCCAGCCAGCAGGGCCCCCCCCATATCTAGGGCCTGAGCCCTCTGCAGCCCCCCCTGCCAGCCAGCAGGGCCCCCCCCATATCTAGGGCCTGAGCCCTCAGCAGCCCCCCTGCCAGCCAGCAGGGCCCCCCCATATCTAGGGCCTGAGCCCTCAGCAGCCCCCCTCCCTGGCCAGTCAGCCAGCAGGGCCCCCCCCTTACCCTGGTTATGAGCCCTCAGCAGCCCCCCAGCCAGGCCAGCCTGCACAGCTGAAACCCGCTGGGTGCTCCGAGCAGGGCTAAGCCCAGCAGCTGGTTTGCTTTGCCTGCCGCCTCTTCTTGCTTAGGGCCCCTGGTTCTGTCTAGTGCTGCAGCAGGGCCCCTGCTATGCCAGGCGCTGCCCCAGCACGGGCAGAACAGCCATCCCTGCTGCACGGAGGGGACAGTCAGCAGGCTGGGCAGCTACACTCACACGGCTGTTGTACTTGGTGAAAGGCCAGCTGGTCCCGCCACAGGCCCCACAGCATGAGTGCAACCCCTCCCCAGGCAGTGGCCAGCATTCCTTGTAGGCTGGGCGGCCACTCAGGAGAGAGTCCAGTGCTGCCTGGCTGATTGCAGAGCACCCACAGCTGGGTTTGTGTTTCTGCTTGTGGTGCACATTCACACATGCCTCGGTGCTCATAAAATTGATTCCGCACATGGATGGAAAAAATTGGAGGGAACTTTGGCAGAGGGTGAGTCACTTGACAAAACAGTGCTGCTTGCACCGGGATGTACCCTGTTCTCCGGTTTCTGACTTCATGGCAAGGACTCTGCGGTGATGAGCGGGATGGTGGTATGGTTGACACCAAGTATGTCATGCAGCCAACGTGGTAGGTCTGTGGCTCAACATCATATTCATGGTTGACCTCCCTGGATTTCTTATATGCCTGTCACAGTTCCTGTGGTTTGCACGCGGACCGGCTGCTGGTCTCTCTTGTACCCGTCTCCTGCATCCCCCATTTCTACTGCGGGTCCGGGGCTGGGCCTGCACAGCTTCTTTCCTCGGTTGCCCAGCACAGCTAATATCTCTGGGCAAAGGCACAAAATGAGCTCAAACTAGCTATGGGAATAAAGGGAAACAAGAAGACTTTTTATAAATACATTAGAAGCAAGAGGAAGATCAAGGACAGGGTAGGCCCACTGGTCAGTGAGGAGGGAGAAACAGTAACAGGAAACTTGGAAATGGCAGAGATGCTTAATGACTTCCTTGTTTTGATCTTCAACAAGAAGTCTGAAGGAATGCCTAACATAGTGAATGCTAGTGGGAAGGGGGTAAGTTTAGCACATAAAATACAAAAAAGAACAAGTTAAAAATCACCTAGAAAAGCTAGATGCCTGCAAGTCACCAGGGCCTGATGAAATGCATCCTAGAATACTCAAGGAGCTGATAGAGGAAGTATCTGAGCCTCTAGCTATCATCTTTGGAAAATCATGGGAGACAGGAGAGATTCCAGAAGACTGGAAAAGGGCAAATCTAGTGCCCATCTATCAAAAGGGAAACAAGAACAACCCAGGAAACTACAGAGAAGTTAGTTTAACTTCTGTGCCAGGGAAGATAATGGAGCAAGTAATTAAGGAAATCATCTGTAAACACTTGGAAAGTGGCATGGTGACAGGGAACAGCCAGCATGGATTTGTAAAGAACAAATCATGTCAAACCAATCTGATAGCTTTCTTTGATAGGATAAGGAGTCTTGTGGATAAGGGAGATGCAGTGGATGTGGTATACCTAGATTTTAGTAAGGCGTTTGATACGGTCTCCCATGATATTCTTATCAATAAACGAGGCAAATACAACCAAGCTGGGAGGGGTTGCGACTGCTCTGGAGGATAAGGTCATAATTCAAAATGATCTGGACAAATTGGAGAAATGGTCTGAGGTAAATAGGATGAAGTTTAATAAAGACAAATGCAAAGTGCTCCACTGAGGAAGGAACAATCAGTTTCACACATACAGAATGGGAAGCGACTGTCTGGGAAGGAGTACTACAGAAAGGGATCTAAGGGTTATAGTGGACCACAAGATGAATATGAGTCAGCAGTGTGATGCTGTTGCAAAAAAAAGCAAACATAATTCTGGGCTGCATTAACAGGAGTGATGTAAGCAAAACACAAGAAGTAATTCTTCCGCTCTACTCTGTGCTGGTTAGGCCTCAGTTGGAGTATTGTGTCCAGTTCTGGGCACCGCATTGCAGGAAAGATGTGGAGAAATTGGAGAGGGTCCAGAGAGGAGCAATAAGAATGATGAAAGGTCTAGAAAACATGACCTATGAAGGAAGGCTGAAAGAATTGGGTTTGTTTAGTTTAGAAAAGAGAAGATTGAGGGGGGACAGGATAGCCGTTTTCAGGTATCTAAAAGGGTATCATAAGGAGGAGGGAGAAAACTTGTTCATCTTGGCTTCTGGGGATAGAACAAGAAGCAATGGGCTTAAACTGCAGCAAGGGAGGTTTAGGTTGGACAGTAGGAAAAAGTTCCTAACTGTCAGGATGGTCAAACACTGGAATAAATTGCCCAGGGAGGTTGTGGAATCTCCATCTCTGGAGATATTTAAGAGTAGGTTAGATAATGTCTATCAGGGATGGTCTAGACAGTATTTGGTCCTGCCATGAGGGCGGGGGACTGGACTCGATGACCTCTCGAGGTCCCTTCCAGTCCTAGTAGTCTATGATTCTATCTCAACCTGTGGAACTCCTTGCCAGAGGATATGTGAAGTCTAGGACTTTAACAAGGTTCAAAAAAGAGCTAGATAGATTCATGGAGGTTAGGTCCATCGATGGCTATTAGCCAGGATGGGTAGGAATGGTGTCCCTAGCCTCTGTTTGTCTGGAAATGGGTGACAGGGGAGGGATCACGTGAGGATACCCGTTGTGTTCCCTCCCTCTGGGGCATGGCCATCGGCAGACAGGACACTGGGCTAGATGGACCGTTGGTCTGACCTAGTGTGGCCACTCTTATGTTCTTATCTCCTGTCATGGGTGGTTTGGCGGGGCTAACACCCCCAGCACTGCCCCTTCCACACTGGGTCCTGTTCCTTCCTTGCCCACCAGAGCCCAGCCCCACTGTGGTCGCTGGCCCCTGCCTCAGGATAGTGCCTACACCCAGAGCAGCTGAAGGCAGGGTAGTGGGGCCTCAGCCTTCCCGGAAAATTTGTCAGCAGCTCTTTTTGCTGTTATACCAGGCAGTGCAGCCCCAGCCTTCCTAGCTCCAGAGCAGGGCCAGGAAGCACGGCCCCAAGCGTCAGGAGGCCAGCAGCCGTGGCATAGTGGCAGGAGGAGAAGCAGTGGAGTATGGGCGGGTCACACCTGGCTGCTTGGGGAAGCTCAGCTTCCGCCTGCCTCTGATACCCATAGCCCATGTCTCCTGCCTACTCCAAGCTCCAGCAAGCGTGCCTGGTCGGCTGGGCAGTCGCACACAGCCGTGGAGAGCTGCTAAGTGTGCTCACCAAACTGGACTATCAGGACAAGGCATTTTAAAAATCCAGGGGATTTTAACGGGAGAGGCATCTTCTGGTCTCTGAGACCCTGAGCACTAGAGTTCACAATTGTGGCCAGAGTGGATAGCGTCAGGCATTGTGGGATAGCTGCTGGAGGACTGTTATGGTCTAGCTTGGAAAAGAGACAACTAAGGGGGGAAGGTGATAGAGGTCTATACAAATCACGACAGGTGTGGAGAAAGTGAATGAAGAAGTTATTTACTCCTTCCTGTAACACAGTAGAGGTCACCAAATGAAATCAATAGGGTAGCAGGTTTAAAACAAAAGGAAGTATTTCTTCACACAATGCAAAGTCAACCTGTGGAACTCCTTGCCAGAGGATGCTGTAAAGTCTAAGATTATAACAGGGTTCAAAAAAGAGCTAGATAAGTTCATGGAGGACAAGTCCATCCACGGCTATGAGCCAGGATGGGCAGGAATGGTGTCCCCAGCCTATGACAGGGAATGGGTGACAGGAAAGAGGTGATGATCGCTGTTCTGTGCATTCCCTCTGGGGTACCTGATGCTGGCCATTGACTGAAGACAGGATACTGGGCTAGATGAACCTTTGGTCTGACCCAGTCTGACTGTTCTTATGTTCACCTAAGTGTTGTGATGTCCTTCCCTGCGTTGTGTTGTCCCCATGACATTGACCCTGGCTCTCTGCCACGTGGGGAGGTGGTGTGACTGCATCACTGTACCAGGTCATGTACAATGGTGGGAGCCAAGCATGCACAACTAGGTTGGCACAAGGTGGCTTCTGTGGACCTAGCCATGCTGTGAAGCAAATCTCTTGTCCCAGATCCTCAGTATCTATGCTTGGAACGGGGCTTTTACCTCTTTCTAGTAACATCTAAATACAAGCAAAAGGCTTTTTATAAAGGCTCCATGCAGGGGAACCCCTGTGCCTTCACAGAGTTTGCCACTGGTGCCAGGGACCAGCTTTCTTGGCTCTGTAGGGCCTTTATTTACTTGCTGCAGTTCACTCAGCTTGGATCTTGACAGATCATTGAAGCCGGTTTCACTTTCATTTCTAGTTTTACTGTCAGTGGGAGAGGGAAGGGAGGGGATTTCAAACACTGTCAGGAAATGGCTTATTGGTTTAAAAAAAAACCCAACTGTTTTCACTGGATAATATTCAGTTGTGGAAACATTCCTATTGGCTCCAGGGTTTACAATAGCTTTTGTTTACCAAATTCACATTTTGGTCCAATAGGGAACAAGGGGCGCTGTTAAGTGGTTTCTTTTATCTGGCATTTTCCTTGGCTTCTTGGGCTTGTTCCCACTGAAAACAGTCATGATCTTCCCAGCTGTGCAAGCACTGAACGGCTCTTGTAAAATAGACCAGTGATTTCTAGCTGAAAGGAGTTTACAACAGCTTCCTCAGGCGAGGTGAAGAGGCAGCTACCTTCGAGACTACAAGTCGTGTGGGACTGCACGTTGCTGCCGGCTTGGGAGGTCCCTGGCCTGCCCCTCTGAGGTCCATCCACGTAGAGAAACTTGCGAGCTCATGGCCATACTATGCTTGTCAGCTGTGGTACTAAGGACCATGCTCTGTAGCTGTTAACATCCATTCCAGTTATCCTCTGGTTGATTCCACAGACAGGATCCTAGCTCCTTGGCTGGCCTTCTAGTCTGAGGCCGTCCCTTCTGACGGAGGCTCAGCTTACCACAAGATCCTCCACGCCAATGCCACAGGTCTGAAGCGTGGTTGCTCTTGTGCAAAGGAATTGCGAAGCGTTACCCTTGTGACTGGGTGCCGTGTGACCGTCCCTTTGCACTGATTTATGGGGCCCCTCTTCAGCCAGGTAAAGAGGGGCCAAGGTGGAGGTGAACTCCTGTTGCTATCAAATTCTTGAATCACTGGGCTTTTAAAGGCCCCCCACCTGAAGGAATTCTCCCGGATGCTGGCTGCAGGAGCTGGCTTGAGAGGGTAGGCTGGAGTGGCTCTTCCAGTCAATATTTACATCTGTCTAAGTCAGGGTGGGCAAGATCTGACCCCGCGGGCTGCTCTGCCGGGATCCCACGCTGCTTTAAGCATCTGGCTGCCGGCTGTGACTTCTGCTCCAGGTGCTGGGAGGAGGGGGAGACTTTGTGTGCTGCCTCTGCCTTCCCAGCAAAATCTCTTCATCTCCTCGGGTGTGTCTAGACTACATGGCTCCGTCGACGGAGCCACGTAGATGAGTTTACTAGACATAGGAAAATGAAGCGGCGATTTAAATAATCGCCGCTTCATTTACATCAAAATGGGCGCCGCGTTGTGCCGATCAGCTGTTTGGCGGCACAGCGGGGCGGTCTGGATGCTCTGCGGTCGACAAGGGAAAACCTCATTTCATGAGGCATGTAGTCTCGCCTTTGTTTACCACTCTGGTAAACCTCCGTCGACGGAGCCATGTAGCCTAGCCATACGCCTATTGGCCAGTTTGACTATTGCCCTCTTCTCCTCCATCCACACACAGCACCCTCTGCTAGGAGGCCCAGAGCCATGTGCCTTGGAGGTATCAGACCGCAGAAATGCACGGGAGAGTTCACACCTCTCCGAGCCATTGTTTCAGGCTCTCTTCACACTCAGACATCATTGCATTGATGACACTTGGCTTGTGTTTTCTGCCTTTTCTTTAAAACCACAAGGATTAGCAAGAAACAAAAGACAGGACTATGCAGCACTTTAAAGACTAACAAGATGGTTTATTAGGTGATGAGCTTGCATGGGCCAGACCCACTTCCTCAGATCAAATTCTGGAAGAGAATTGGCATGGCCATATATACCAAAGGGATACAATGAAAAAAAGTGAACACATTATAAAACTGACAAATCAGATTTAGAATAGAAAGGGGGCGAGGGGGAGGGCTAGTAGCTATGAGATTTTGATACTAGGGGTGATAATTGGGGAAGCTATCTTTGTAATGTGTAAGGTAATTAGCATCTTTGTTAAGGCCCATTCGTAAAGTGTCAAATTTAAGCATGAATGACAGTTCTGAGGTTTCCCTTTGTGGTCTGGTGTTAAAGTCTTACTTACTTTAAAGCAACTTACTTTTTTTTTCCACCAAAAGATGAGATTTTCATGTAATGACATGACCCTAGATATGGGGCTATAGTGTCGGTCTCTGACCCTAACTTTTTCCATGCTGACAATCATCCACCCCCACCTCTGGATTCCAGATGACTCCCAGTTGTGCTGCCCTGAGCAAGGGGCTGGGCAAATACTCTGGCCCTAGAGAAATGGAGGCATGAAACGAACTCTGCTGGTGTCCTGGGGGGAGTTTCGCTGTGCTGGTTGCTCCCTGTGTGTATGCCAGTGAAGGCGAGGTAGGAAATGAAGTGGATGGAATCCGCTGTGCCAGAGGCGGAGAGTTAGAACCTGAACTGAATGGAAATTCACACCCAAACGTCCTTTGTCTGCCAGCATCACTGAATACGAGGAGGGGAAAGGCTGCCGACCCCACCCGGAGAGCAGGGGCTAGTCTAGCTCCCTAGAGTCTGTTCAGCTAGTGTCCTGCAGTTGTTTTGATTTGAATCTGCATTTTATTTCCAGGGGAGAGAGTCTGAAACCAGAGTTTGTTCACGGTGCCGCTCACGCCCCCCACCCCGGGGAGGCTGGCCTGCCGGGCCACGGGAAGCGGAAAGAGAATTGTTCGGTTGCATGAATCGGTGAGCATAGGGCAGTGGCACGGAATATTGGCCCCCCGCTTCCACAGGAGACGGCGGCCTTCGCCGAACTCTCGCTCCTGAGGGTAGCAAAGGCAGACCCGGCACAGCGGCTGCTGGTGTCTCCAAGCCACCTGGCCCACAGGCTGCCTCCTGGAGGCAACAGAGCTTGCCTAAGTTACTAGCGGGTGGTGCGAGAAAGCGCCCTGCCACCACTCAAGAAATCAGGCCGCCCTCCCAAAAGACCTTCTGGAGAGGATTGCTGAGTGTCTTCACAGACGTGTCATCCAGACTTCCTGGGAGGAGTCGATGGACATCCCTGGGGACATAAATGAAGGGCTCAGTGTACAGATGTGGTCTCCTCACCTCAAAAAAGATATTTTGGCTTTGGAAAGGGTTCACAAAAAGGGCAACTAAAATGATTAGCGGTTTGAAACAGGTCCCATATGAGGAGAGGTTAAAACAACTGGGACTTTTCAGTTTAGAAAAGAGGAGACTGAGGGGGGATATGATAGAGGTCTATGAAATCATGAGTGGTGTGCAGAGGGCGAATAAAGAAAAGTTATTTTTTAGTTCTCATAATAGAAGAACTAGAGGACACCAAATGAAATTAATGGGTAGCAGGTTTAAAACTAATAAAAGAAAGTTCTTCTTCACATAGCGCATAGTCAACCTGTGGAACTCCTTGCCAGAGGAGGCTGTGAAGGCTAGGACTATAACTGAGTTTAAAGAGAAGCTAGATAATTTCATGGAGGTTAGGTCCATAAAAGGCTATTAGCCAGGGGATAGAAATGGTGTCCCTGGCCTCTGTTTGTCAGAGGCTGGAGAGGGATGGCATGAGACAAATCACTTGATCATTGTCTTCGGTCCACCCCCTCTGGGGCACCTGGTGCTGGCCACTGTCGGCA
This sequence comes from Pelodiscus sinensis, assembly GCF_052426305.1. Lineage (NCBI taxonomy): Eukaryota > Metazoa > Chordata > Testudines > Trionychidae > Pelodiscus > Pelodiscus sinensis. Next base: position 6,453,953 of record NC_143056.1, read on the forward strand.
GACAGGATACTGGGCTAGATGGACCTTTGGTCTGACCCAGTACGGCCGTTCTTATGGGTCCGAATGCCCCCTGCCTAACTCCAGAAAGGAATGAAAAGCAGAGTATCGCTACCTCTTCTAGTGCGCGTGAATGAACGAAAGGTCAGTAGCTGTGTCCTGCTAAGTTGGGGGCACCATAACTCTCAGGGGGAATTTATTGACACACTGTCCTGAGGTTGCTCCCCTGCTTCGGGCTTGCCCATGCTCAACTGCAGGGACTAGCTGGACTGCACTGGAGTCCATCCTCCTCCTCCTCACTGTTCATAGCAGCCCATGACTCGGGCTCCTCGGAGAAACCCACCGAGGTCGGTGGGGTCCTGGCCAAGCACAGCTCACTGCTCCGTGGGAAAGCAGCAGGGTTTCAGCTCAGCACCTGATTGACTGTTGGCCTCCCGGGCCGCCTGGTGTATCTGCTGCAGCTCCTTGGCCTTCATGCTGCTCTGCTGCCGTACCCCCTTCTCCGGCCTCCCCGGATTAATCTGTCAAGGTTTCCACGTCTGGTTTAGAGAGGTGCCTGCACAACCTCTTCTCCCGTCAGCCCCAGGAGATCCCACATCTGCCTAGTCCAGGCTGCAGCGCATCTGCAGGGTGTAGCCGGCATGGACAGCTGGGCAATTGCACACAACAGTGGAGAGCTCACTCAGATGGACCATCAGGAAAAGACTCTGCAAAAATTCACTGGGACTTTAAGAGGGGCAGTGGAGTTCATAAAATCATAGAATATGGGACCATAGAATCCTAGAACTGGACGGGACCTCGAGAGATCATCAAGTCCAGTCCCCTGCCCTCACGGCAGGACCCAATACTGTCTAGACCATCCCTGATAGACATTTATCTAACCTACTCTTAAAAACCATCTAGAATGGGTCATCCCTGACAGGTGTTTATCCAACTTGCTCTTAAATATCTCCATTGATGGAGTTTCCACAGCCTCCCTGGGCAATTTATTCCAGTGTTTCACCACCTTGACAGGAATGTTTTCCCCAGTATCCAACCTAAACCTTCCTTGCTGCGATGTAAGCCCATTGCTTCTTGTCCTAGCATCAGAGACCAAGGAGAACAATTTTTCTCCCTCCTCCTTGTCACATCCTTTTAGGTACTTGAAATCTGCTCTCATGTCCCCTCTCAGTCTTCTCTTTTCTAAACTAAACAAGCCCAGCTCTTTCAGTCTTCCCTCATAGCTCATATTTTCTAGACCTTCCATTTGTGTTGCTCTCCTCTGGACCTTCTCCAATGTCTCCACATTTTTCTTCAAATGCGGTGCCCAGAACTGGACACAATACTCCAAATGAGGCCTAATCAGCGCAGAACAGAGGGGAAGAATGACTTCTCGTGTCTTGCTCCCAACACTCCTGTTCACAATGACAATGAGAGCAGTTAGTGTCAGACCTTGTGGGAGAGCAGCTGAAGGACTGTAAGGGCATGCCTACACTGCAATACTATTCCAAAATCACTTAGTCCGCGTCTACACAGCCGGCAGTCATTTCGAAATAGTGTCAAAATACTTGTCAAGCTGGAGGACTTCTTACTCCGACTCCTGTAACCCTCCTTGTATGAGGAATAAAGGAAGTCAGAGGAAGAGGGCTCTATTTTGAAATAGGTGCTGTGGAGACGCTCCCAATTTTGAAATAAGCTATTTCACAATAAGATACACAATTGACGTAGCTCAATTGGCATAGATCAGTGTTTCTTAAACTGTGTTCCGCGGCACACTGGTATGCCACGAGGCAGTCGGAGGTGTGCCTGAGAGAACAACAGAATTCAAAATGGCCACCCTTAAAGGGGCAAGCGATTTTTTTTTTAACTTCCCATTCCGACCTTTTTTCCCCTGCCCTTTCTTTTCTTTTTTTTCCTCAAGAAAATATCCTTGGTGTTCCTCAGGAAAAAAAATTATTGTTTGGTGTTCCTCAGTCTTAAAAAGTTTAAGAAACACTGGCATGGATTATCTCAAGCTAAGCCCTGCAGTGTAGATACACCCTAAGAGTCGACATAGGTAACACAGTGTCTGCTCTTGTGTGCTTCGTCCTATGTACATCAACCGTGGCTCAATGCCACTGAGCAGGGAGGGTTGTTGCTATGTCAGCGTAACAAGATGCTTACAGGGGTGGGAGACAACTTGCAGAGCAGACACATGCACAACTAAGTCAGCATAAGGCAGGTAACGCTGACCTAGCTCAGACAAGGCCTCAGTGTGCTTCCAGAGTAATCCCTTGTCTTCATTCATAAATGGGACTCTCCACTGATGGCTGGTTCTTCCTGCAGATTTCCTCTCGTGGAGATTCTACAGTCTCTCTGTTCTCACCTGCCTCAGTCTGCCTGTAGGCTGACAACACACAGCAGAGCTCACCGGCAGATAAACACCTGTTATCTCCTGCCTGGAAGGAACATCTCGACGTCATCACCTCCTGGGAACTCGCCTGAACTCCTACCCCTTACAAATATCATTTGCAGGATAGCGGCAGAACTGCTTGTGCGTGATCTGCACACACATTTCTCAGTGATTCTTGTGACCAGTGGGCTATTGGCTGTCGGTACAGCCCTCAAAGACCATCCTTAGAATCCTAGGGCAGGAAGAGACCTCAGGAGTCATTGGCTGTGTCTAGACTGGCCAGTTTTTCCGGAAAATCAGCCGCTTTTCCGGAAAAACTTGCCAGCTGTCTACACTGGCCGCTTGAATTTCCGCAAAAGCACTGACGATCTCATATAAGATTGTCAATGTTTTTGCGGAAATACTATGCTGCTCCCATTTGGGCAAAAGTCCCTTTTGCGCAAAGCTTTTGCGCAAAAGGGCCAGTGTAGACAGCTCAGATTTGTTTTCCGCAAAAAAGCCCCACTCGCGAAAATGGCGATCGGGGCTTTTTTGCGGAAAAGCGCATCTAGATTGGCACAGACGCTTTTCCGCAAAAAGTGCTTTTGCGGAAAAGCGTCCGTGCCAATCTAGACGCTCTGTTCCAAAAATGCTTTTAACGGAAAACTTTTCTGTTAAAAGCATTTTCAGAAAATCATGCTAGTCTAGACGTAGCCATTGAGTCCAACCCCCTGCCCAAAGCAGGACCAACCCCAACTAAACCTTCCCAGCCAGGGCTTTGTCAAGCCAGGACTTAAAAACCTCTAGATTCCACCCTCCCTAGGGAACCCATCCCAGTGCTTCCCCACCCCCTAGGGAAATATCCTTCAGTGACCTATTATGCATGTGTCCGACTCTGAGGATCCAGAGCTGTGCCGGTTGGTCTCAAGCGTTCCCTGGGTCGCACCCGTCTGCCCCATCCAAAAGCCTGTGGGGGCACCAAGGTTCATGCTCCGGTGCAATGCGAGGGCCCAGCGAACTAAGAGGCTGTGCAGGGGTACAGGGCATGGACTGCAGCAGCCCCCAGGCTGTTAGGCCACTAATCTTCAAACTAAGGGCTCCATCTTGCAGACCTGATGCAGGCAAGTTTCCCATTGGCTTTGCTGAGGGGTGAGCCGGAGGCAGCACAGCAGGATCGTCCCACAGAGCCGTCCCACAGAGCCTGGTATTCGAGCCGCTTGCTGAGCTCTCCAAGTATGGCTCCATCGAAGAATGTGGCTCCATCATTCACACTCCACAAGCCTTTGTTTCCCTTGCCAGGTCTCACGCCTGCCCGTGTGTGCAGTATGGGACCGTCCCGTCCATACTCCAAGTTCGAGCCGAGTATTTCACACCGTTAATTCAACAGGTGCAGCTTTGAATACAGGCCAGGCCCAAATCGATAGTTCGGTCCTGGTCCTGCAGTGAAATCCATCCGGGGAGAGGCCCTGTCTGCACCAAGTTCTCCACAGGCGCAAGGCCTAGTCGTGAAGCTGTGCTTATGTCCGTGAAATGATTCATGCTAAAACCAAGCCAGCAAAACCCAGCGAAAGTTTGTCAGAGAGACAGAAGGGCCCCTGTGGGGCGAGTCTCACTTAACACCTGTGTTTGAATAAAGAATCTAATTACCTTACCCATTACAAAGATAGCTTCCTCAGTTATCACCTCTAATATCATTAGCTCACAGACATTTACCTCCCCCCCCACTCCCCTCTGTTCTGAAATTTGATTTGTCCTTTTCATATGTGTTCATTTTTTTTAATTGTATCCTTTGGTATATATGGTTGTGACAATTTTATTCCACTATTTGATCTGAGGAAGTGGGTCTGGCCCACGAAAGCTCATCATCTAATAAACCATCTTGTTAGTCTATAAAGTGCTACGTAGTCCTGTTTTTTGATATAGCTACACCAGACTAACACGGCTACATTTCTATCACTGACTGCAGAGGGGTGTGGAGCGTGAACTAAAGTCCTTCATGCATTGCTGAGATTGTCGCAAGCAGCTACACTTGCTCTTCATTTTCGATTCCCTGACAACTGCTGCCCTAAATGTCTTTGCACTCCGGTGTATTTCCAGCCCCAGCGGGGGTCTGAACTTACTTTTGCTTGATTTTGAGTTCCCCATTTAATATGGAGGGAACAACAAATCCGGTGAAGACAGCGGGGTAGGTGACTTTGCAAGCAGCTGTGCTGGACAGATGTGAGCAGAGACAGCTTGTGCCTGTGTTTGGGGGGAGGGGCGGTCTCTTTATTTAAACCTTTGCCATTTTTCCTCTCTGACACTTGGTGTTTTTCCCCAGTTGCTTTTTCATCCCCAGTTCAAACGCTTTTTCACCAAGTATTATGTCGAAGTTGAAACCATCTGGTGCTTTGTTTTGTCCCAACCTCTTCCAGTGCCAAGGCCTTCCTCCCGGCTCCCTCCCTCGGCTCTGTGACTGCCGCGAGCCTGATGGCTCACTAATCCATGAAACATTCCAGAAAATCACCAGCGTGACTGAACAAAGAAGCTCAGTTAGGCTACGTCTACTCTGCGGAGCTATTTCGGGATAGCAGAGGTATCCCAAAATAGCTATTCCATGTCTTTGGAGCGCGCCTCTTATTTCAAAATATAACAGGCCCGCTATTCCGACATCCATGTAAGCCTCATTCCACGAGGAGGAAGGAATGTTTCAGAATAGCGATTTATTTCGAAAGAAGTGCAGTGTAGACAGCGCCAAATTTCGAAATAAGCTAACCAGTGACAGGCTGCCATTCACAAAACGGGGTCTAGGGGACATCTCAGCTCTCCAGTGCAGAAAACGGCAGGGTATCTCCTTCACCTCACCAACCTCAGCATTTCTCTCTTGGGCAATGGAGTAAATCAGTCTGATGCCAGAGGGTTTTTCTCTTCATTCTGGTTTTATTTGCACGGTGAGCCTCCAGGTAGGCCCAAGAAGTTCTCTTAAGCAAAAAAACAAAAAAAACAAAAACCCAAAACCACCTACCCACAACAAAGAGAAAAACTTTCCCTACCCTTCCTTCCCCAAACGGCAGTTTCTTCCCCTGTAAAGAGACGTCCAGCACCTCTGAGCTTGGCCATTCCTAGCCCACGCTGGGCACCTCCGCTCATCTGAAGAGGGGTTTTTTAAAAGGTCGCTGGCCACAGGCGGCTCTAGATAACCTGAGATAACCTGAGTTCCTGGCCCCCTTGATGCTTTTGAGGAGCAGCAGGCCCTGTCCGGGGCTTTCTGCTCAGAGTCCTTGCAGTTCCCTCGTTTTAGCCCTTTCACCTTCATGCCCGCTCCGGTTTTTCCTTTTATTTCCCCAAATAATCATTTGGTTTACGGTGTTCCATGGATCCTCCCCTTAGTCTGAGGGAGGGTCCTTGAGCCACGGGTGGGTTTATGCCGCCCTCCACCCTTTCCGGATCCTGTGCAGACCGCTCCCTTGTATCGGTCAGGGCTGACTTTGCCACACGCGCTGCCAGCAGTGATACCCATCAGACTGACTGGGAAAGAAATCCGCTGGGGTACAGAACAAACAAAGCTCGAGGGACAGCGAGGTTCTTGCTGTTTTGGTGGGGGACAGCCCGTCTATGTGCCCGGTGCTGTCAAACTGACCACAGCCTGGCCTCCCAGGAAAGCTGTCTGAAGGCAGAGCTCCATGGAGACGGGAGGCCCTGAGAGGATCTCGGAAGTCCCCGAGACACCGCAGCGGGGTACCCGAACAGCTGTGACACCCATAGATCACTGCGGTGCTGCATTTTGAAACTGCCCACACCTGTGGAGCTGGAACGGGTTTGCGGGCTACCGATCGAACAGCCAGGCGACCGTCTGGCGACCAGGCCACGTTGGCCCACACCCTGGGGGCGTCGGAACCGTCGGTGAGGGGAGAGGTTCTGCACAAACCAGAGGGGCCCCCTTTCAGTAAGAGAGTGGAGGGAGCAAAGAGGGCATGTGGGGGGCAGCCAAGGCGTTGAGGTCGCTTCCCCCTGCTCTCATGGAGTCCTGACTCCCACCCAAGGAGGGGGGTTACCTGGGGGTAGGGGGCGTGTGATGCAGCAAATACCCGTTGCAGAAAGGGTTGCCAGGTGTCCGGTATTGACCCGGAGAGTCCAGTATTTTCGCCTCCTGTCCGGTAAAAAAACCCAGAAAATACCGGACACCTAACATGTCCGATACTTTCGGATTTTTTTTCCCTGCCAGAAGGCAGCCTGGCAACCCTACAACACACTCAGCAACCGGGCTCAGCCCCCCCCGGGCCCTCTCCTGTACCCCCTGGATGTCCCTCACTTTCCTCCCACACTTACCTGATTCCTCAGGGGCTTGTCTTGTGCCTGGAGCAAAAAACCAAGATGGCCACTGGCAAAAAAGCCTCTTCATAAAGGGGCCATGCTGATTTTTTTTTTTTTTTTGCTCATCAACTTTGGTCCCCCCTCCCCCCTTTTTTTTTCTCAGCGGAATTTTTTTCCCCGGTGATTTGTTTTTTTTTTGCCGGGGAGGGGTGTGTTCGGTATTTTTGATTAAACCGTCTGGCAACCCTAGTTGCAGAGCGCTGACTCACAGCAGTTACAGCCACTCGCCAGGGTTTTCTCCAGCCGGCCTGGGCCGAGCCTGGAACAGCAAGGCCTGTCTCCTAGCATAAGCAGAAGAGGGTATGGAGAAAGCAGGACCCACTCGGGGTTCTGGGGAGCGGCTCCATCCAGCACGTGTTCCTAAGCACCCCAGCGCCTCCGTGGGATGGGAAGGAAACCCACCACACAGCTGTAACAAGCACCCAACGGGGCACCAGATCTTGCAACAATCAGCCCCCCCCACCCCCCGCTCCTCCATGCTCTAGGGCCCCTCCTCTCAGGCCAGATATCCCCTCCCAGACACAGTCTGGGTCTCCTCGCTATTGACTTGCTTACCTGCAAGCTGGGGAAGGCTCAGAGCAGCAGCAACAGAGCCCCTGGGGGCACATTAAGGAGAGCTCAGTGGGTGTGTGTGGAAACGGAGCAGGGCGAGGCGCTCCGGGGAGGCGAGGGGCGCCGGAGACAGGCAGTGAAAAACAAATACAAATACAGCAGAACAGGAGCGGCGCTTCTTTGAGCCTGGCCCAGGGAAGGCAAAGCCAAGCCTGGGGAAATCGGGCGGGGAGAGGAGGCCGGAAGACGCGTGGTGTGTGTTTGGACCCCCTGTAATTCCTGTCTGTGGGAGCCATCGGTCAGACGCGCCTCCTCCCCCCGTTAGCTCACGCTGGAAAGGCGAATGCCAGGAGACAGCCCTCTGCAGTCACCAAAGTCCCTTCCCCTCCTGCCGGCAGGGAGATGAAGGTTTCCCCCTTTCCTGGAGGCCAGGGGGTGGCTGCCTTTGCTGATGTTCCTCACCCCAGCTGCTTTAGGGGCTGCGCGTGAGGGTGTTGGGCCAGGGGCTGCGCCCGTGCCCAGGGAGTGGGAGGTGTCCTTCTTCTCCTGCCGGAGGCCTGGTGAGGGCTCCTATCCAGCGTGGCTGGGATGCGACTGTCACAGAGGGACAAGGCGGGCGAGGCGGGATTGTTACCGGCCCAACTGCAGTGGGTGAGCGAGCCGGTGGGAAGTTAATCATTCAGCACTATCAGCGTAGGCTGAGCAAGGGTCTGGACTGTCTAGCACACGGCAAAGGCAATTTCACACAATCCTAGAACACTAGGACTGGAAGGGGCCTCGAGAGGCCGTCGAGTCCAGCCCCCTGCCCTCACAGCAGGGCCAAGCCCGGTCTAGACCAGGGGTGGGCAAAAGGCCTCCCCGCGCCGGATCCATCCCGCCAGTTAGGGTCTGGGGGAGCGGGCGAAGTTTCCTCCACCCTGCCAGGAGCATGTGGAGCTTGGAAGGATCAGGTGCCCCTGACAGGGCTGGAAGAGACTTCGTGCACTTCCCTGCCCTCAGGCCAATCAGGGCCCGAGGGTGGAGGAGCCCGCGAATTTTCTCCGCCTTGGCCCTGCCCTGTAAGTAGCCCACTTAGAAGTGCCACGTGCTCCTGGCAGGGCGGGAGAAGAGCTTGCGTGCTCCCCCCGCCCCCAAGCCCTGATTGGCCTGGGGGCAGGGGAGCATGGAAAGTCTCCTCCCCGCCAGGGCATGGGCACCTAAGGGGAGGGGGGAGAGACGGGCGGGCAAAGGCGCTCTCCCACCCCCAGAGCAATCCTGGGCAGGGGGTGGGGAACCTGGAAGTATCCCAGCCTTGTCCCTTCCACTCTAGGCCCTGCCCCTTCCAGTGCGGCCTGGGGCCACTTCAGACATTTTTGAAGTGGCCCCTGGCAAAAAATTATTGCCCACCCCTGTTCTTGACCATCCCTGATAGGTGTCTGTCTAACCTGCTCTTAAATATCTCCAGAGATGGAGATTCCACAACCTCCCTAGGCAATTTATTCCAGTGTTTAACCACCCTGACAAGTAGGAAGTTTTTCCGAGGGTACGTCTAAACTACATGTCTCTGTTGACAGAGCCGTGTAATTTTGTTTGTTCAGCAAAGGGAAATGAAGCCGCAATTTAAATAATCGTGGCTTCATTTAAATTTAAATGGCTGCCGCGCTGAGCCGACAAACAGCTGATCAGCTCCCCTACCGACATGAAAGCCCTTTATCAACCTCTCTGGTAAACCTCATCCTACGAGGCATAACGGGGAGGTCGATAAAGGGCTTTCAGGTCAGCGCGGGAGCGTCCAGACTAGCGCACTGAGCCAACGAACAGCTGATCAGCTGTTTGTCGGCTCAGCGTCAGCCATTTAAATTTAAATGAAGACACGATTATTTAAGTCACGGCTTCATTTCCCTTTGCCGATCAGCCTAATCTACATGGCTCCATTGATGGAGCGATGTAGTTTAGACACACCCCGAATGTCCAGCCTCTCTCGATATCCACATTGCCACATCAACTGCTGTGAACGAGCCACTTCCACCCTGACTGGATTAACCTCATTTATACAAGTACCCTCTTTCTTTTGTTGTCTCTCTCTCTCTCTCTCTCTCTCTCTCTCCATATATGTGTATAAGCTCTGTAAATTCCACTCCAACCCATCTGATGAAGTATGTTTTACCCAGGAAAGCTTATGCCCTAATAAATCTGTCAGTCTCTGAGGGAACATCTACACTGCGGCGCTATTTTGCGATATTTCCGGTATCTCAAAATAGCTATTCCTTGTCTTTTGAACAAGCCTGTTCTTTCAAAATATCTTTCAAAATAACAGGTGGGCTATTCCGACGTCCCTGTAAACCTCGTTCTATGAGGATTAAGAGACATTTTGGAATAGCGGTTTATTGCAAAATTTGGCGCTGCATAGACAGCGCCAAATTACAAAATAAGCTATTTCAAAATAAGATTGAAATAAGCTATGCAATTTGAGAAGCTCAAATTGCGAAGCTTATTTCGAGCCAAGGGTGCAGTGTAGACACACCCGAAGGTGCCACAGGACTTCTCAATGTTCTTCCTGCTGCTGGGTGTATGTGCGGTATTCAAGTACAGTTATGTGCAATGGCTCTGTGCCCAGTGTGTGTCCGGAATCCAGCCTGCTTTCTCGGGCGGCAAGAATAACACCTCATCAGGTTTCTCTCAGATTAGCCTAGCGCTGCCAGTTTGGCTCTGGGAGAGAGACCCGAATTCTAGGCTGCCTCATGCCTCAGCAACCGAATTACTAAAGAAGTGGCAGTTACAGATTTTTTTTACATGTATTTTTGCAGCTGATGAGTCACAAGTGGGTAAGAGCCAGCTTGACTCTGAGGGTATGTCTACACTACAAAGTTAGTTCGAACTAACTTAGTTCGAATTAGTTAATTCGAACTAAGCTAGTTCGAACTAACGCATCTAGAACTAAAAACTAGTTCGAACTAGCGTTTTGCTAGTTCGAACTAGTAAGTCCACATTGAGTGGACTCTGAACAGGGCTTAAGGATGGCCGGAAGCAGTGCTGGCAGGGCATAAAAGGAGGACTTAGAGCATGGAGATGCTGTCTCAGGCTAGCCGAGGGCTGCGCTTAAAGGGTCCCGACCCCCACCCCGGACACACAGTTCTCAGGGGTGCCCCGCTTGCAAAGAAGTTCTGGCTTGGAGTGCCCTGAGTGCCCACACTGGGCACATCACACCACTCGGCCATCAGCCCGGCTGCACTTGCCGCAGGCTGCCATCTGGGGAGAGGGAGTAATTGGGGGGCTGCAGGAGAGCTTCCACCCTCAGAAGCCCACAGAGCCAGCCCAGTCCTCCCCATTGGGGGCTCGTACCCCATTCCTCCCTCACCTCCTTCCACTTACCCTTCCCTAGCCCCCCTTCTTATTGATGTACAAAATAAAGATAACGTTTCTTCCAACATTGACTCTGTCTTTATTGAAAAAAACTGGGGGAGACTGGGAAAAGGAGGTGGGAGAGGGGAAGAGAAAGGCTGGGAGAGGGGAGGGCAACTAACATGATCAGGGGTTGGGAACAGGTCCCAGATGAAGAAAGGCTACAGAGACTGGGACTGTTCAGCTTAGAAAAGAGGAGACGGAGGGGGGACAGGATAGAGGTCTCTAAAAGCAGGGGTTGGGTGGAGAGTGTGCATTCAGAAAAGTTCTTCCTGAGTTCCCATAAAGAAGGACTAGAGGACACCAAAGGAAAGGAATGGGTAGCAGGCTTGAAACTAGTAAGAGAAAGTTGTTGTTCTTGACAAAGCAAATAGTTAACCTGTGGAACTCCTTGCTGCAGGAGGCTGTGAAGGCTACAACTAGAACAGAGTTTAAAGGGAAGTGAGATAAAGTGATGGAGGTTGGGTCAATGGAGTCCTATTAGCCAGAGGGTAGGAGTGGTGTCCCTGCCCAAAGTTTGTGGAAGGCTGGAGAGGGATGGCACGAGACAAATGGCTTGGTCATTGTCTTCGGTCCATCCCCTCCAGGGTCCCTAGGGTTGGCCGCTGTCGGCAGACAGGCTACTGGGCTAGATGGACCTTTGGTCTGACCCAGTACGGCCATTGTAAGCTCAGGGCTCAGTGTCGGGGGTCTCAGTGGACCCCCTTGATTTTCATGCACACCTGGTCCTGGGTGGCCAGGCTGGCAGCTCTCCTGCCCTAGACGGCCACTTTCCTGTGCCTAGTGCGGAGATCGTGGACGAGGTCCACGATGTCCGCACTAGCCCAGGAAGGTGCCCGCCTCTTGCGGTCCAGGGCAAGCTCCCGGGAGCCGCCAGCCTGGTCCCGGCAAGAGGGGGTGGGCTGGGGGGCATCGGGTGGGTGGCTCTGTGCCGTGCCAGGTGCAGGGTCTGCTAGCTGGGTGCTGGCAGGCTTGCACCTGGCACGGGCACCGTAGCCAGCCCGTGCCCCTTTAAGGGGTCCGGGGCTGGGAGGGGGGCATAGAGTTTCCCTGGTGTTGGCCAGAGTGGCCACCAGGGAAACCTGGGGAGGGCTAGCCTCCCACTAGTTCGAACTAAAGGGCTACACAGCCCTTAGTTCGAACTAGCTAGTTCGAACTAGGCGTTAGTCCTCGTAAAATGAGGTTTACCTAGTTCGAACTAAGCGCTCCGCTAGTTCGATTCAAATTCGAACTAGCGGAGCGCTAGTGTAGCACCTATTAAAGTTAGTTCGAACTAACGTCCGTTAGTTCGAACTAACTTTGTAGTGTAGACATACCCTCACTGCCCAGGCTCGTTCTGCAGGGCTGGCGGTTGGGAAAGCCGTCCTTCCACCTGGAAATGGAAGGCGCTTGCTACACAAGCACGAAGAGTTGCTAAACGTCGATCCCCAGGATGCTATTTGCAGAGCAACTAGAAGGCTTATCCGGCATTGCCCGGGTCCTTCAAAGCAGGGGGCTGACAGGGTGGGGGTGGGGGTGGGGATGGGGTGCAGGAGTCAGGGCAGGGTCTTGGGATGTGGAGGGAGGCAGGATTCAGGGTGGAGGTTGAAGAGGGGTTCAGGGCAGGGGGCTGCTGGTGTAGGAGGATGCAAGAGGGAGGGCTGGGGGTGAAGAGTGGCTCAGGGTTGGGGAGGTTCTTTCCCCCGCCAGCGGAGCTTTCTTTCCCCCCGCCAGCTGGCAGGGGCCTTTTCTTCCACCCAAACCTCCTGTCCGGCAGGGGCCTTTTCTCTCACCCCACTTCCCCTAGTTGGCAGGGACCTTTCCTCCTCCCCCAGTCTCCCTGTCTGGCAGGGGTCTTCTCTCCCTCCCAGCCCCCCTGGCCAACACAAGGCCTTCTCTCTCCTCCCAATCCCCCCCCCCCCAGCTGGCATGGGGTCTTCTCTCTCCCCCTAGCTCCCCCAGCCAGCAGGGTCTTCCCCCACATTGCCATGGCCAAAGGTCAGGTGGGGAAGGTTTTGAGGTGGGGGGCTACGTAGTCTGGTGGGAGGTAGGATAGCGGAGCCCCAGTCCTGCTGGCCGTTCTCTTGGGTGTGCGGCCGTCTCCAGTGCTCAGGATACCTCTCCCCTGTGCTCACTGCCCCTAGTGGTCATTCTCAGTATCGCATCCCTCCTCTCTGCTCCCTCCCTTTCCATATACTGGAAATCAGTCCCATTCCAGGGACTTCCCGTTTTCCTGGCACAACCAAACCCTGACCTTGCTTTAAATTCGGATAAAAGGAAGCTACCTACCACATTTGGTGGTCCTAATTCTTACTGTTTGCTGTTCTTGAACAAACAGACTCATGGATGGACAGACAGACAGACATTTCTAAAATATTTAGCTAGATTTCCAGAAAATAACGACATTTCAGCATGATTCTGAAGACTCAAGGCTTCCTGTCTCACAGACGACAGTGTAGCAATGCAGCGCATAGTTAGAACAAAGGTTTTTCATACCCCTAGATTTTTTTAAACAGCCTGACCTCAAACCCGCTCCTCCCCCCCCCCCCCGCCGACTCCTTTGATTAAAAAAATAGCTTGCTTGCAATTAAAGATACACACTTGGCAAGCTAGAACTTGTGGCTGGGTTGGGGCTTGATTTTCAAAGCACTGCCTCTGAACAGCAAATCTGGGAATGGCTCATCATATACAAAGGCAACAAGGAATCTGGTGGCACCTTGAAGACTCAGAAATGTATCAGGGCACAAGCTTTTGTGAGATACATCTTGCTTCCTCAGATGCTTAAGCGAGTTGACTCTCACAAAAGCTCATGCCCTAATAAGTCTGTCAGTCGATAAAGGGTCACCAGATGGACTCCTTGTTGTTTTTACTGAAGCAGACTCACATGGCTTCCTCTCAGAAACCTGTCATTATATACAGTGAGTGAAAAAAATCTGGCCAGTGTGTGTGTGTGTGTGGGGGGGGGGGGGGGAGTGAAAAAGAGAAGCAAATGTCCACAAATATTAGGCAAAAATGAAATGCGCATCTCTCTGTCAGATGCTGTTTGCATCTATTTCCTGTGCCTGGAAAACCCTCAGAAGTGGCCTTGCCGTCGTGCGACACTTCATTCCAAATGCACCCTGGACAATACAGGGCTTTGTTCCACTCCACCAGCTTAATCTTTGAATTTTCCTTGCATTCTGTGCGGGGTGGGAGTGCACAGATCTCGGCCTCCCTCCTCCCCGGGAGGCCAGGGAAGGGTTTCCCTGCCCTCTCAGGAAATAAAACCCTCTTCTCTTCTAGATGACAAAGGCAGCGGAGACGTAAACCAGACAAGATGCGTTGCCTCAGGTGAGGGAAACCAGGGAGCCAGACCTCGGGACCAAAAAGCAGGAGCCAGAACTGGTCATGGAAACACATTCAAAACCAGCCACCCGTGGGCTTTCTCCTTCTTTCTAACCATCAACCACAACAAAAGATTGAGAACAAGACTAACCAGGTGCAGCTCCAATGAGCCATGGTTTCAGCCAAGATTAATTCTAGCTCCTTGGCTCGCTGCTGCCATCTCGTGTGCAACACAAGTAATGCAATGTGAAGGGTCTAGCTGCATGCACTTCTTGGGTAGGCAGCCACCCATGGGTGGTAGGAAATTGTCAAGGCCAGATCCCCCGTGGGTGTCAATCAGTATAACACTGAATGCTTTGGGGTCAATGGAGGGATGGCTCTCGACGTACCCTAAGGAGCTGGCCTGGGAGTTTTCCTCCTCAGCCTTCTTTGGGTGGCAGGGGTGGGCCCCTAGTTCTCCTCACTGTGTACTGGGTGGGCGGGTTGCCCCACAAAAGCAGGTGGATCTCCCCAGCCGTCTCTGCACAGATGATGGAAGGAGCTGCGCTTCCACTGGCTGAGCATTGCATCTGAAAGCCGGGTAGGGCTGTGCCAGGACATGGTTCTTCAGAGAGCTTCCTGGTCCACCAGGGGCCTGGGAGTGGCCCCTTCCTCCAGGAGACGCCCTCCCACCCCTGCAGCTCCCACCTCTGGCTGGCTTACACTCTCTCTGTCTCCTTCAGGGTACTAATCTGTCCATGGGCAGTGGGTGAAGATAGGGCTAGGAGAGGCAGTTCCCAGCCCCGCCCTTTCTGCACTAGCCCCACCCCCTAAGAGCCAAGCTGCCCCCCCCAGGTCAGGGAGGGCACGGGGGCAGCAGCACTCTGCCCCAGTATGCCTACAGTAGGCGCTCTAGGGGCGGAGTGTGGGCAGTGTGGGCAACGCCTTCCCCTGCCTTTGACACCCACCACCCCTCGACTTGTCCTTCCTTCCTTCCTTGCACCCTTACACAGGATCCAACAGGTCAGGCCCCTCCCTCTTTCTGCCAATGGTCGCTGGGATTATGGGCCCAACTCAGGTATAATGTCACCCTCTAGGATGGTGTAATGTACAATGAGCAGACAGACAGGATCACAGCAGGAAAAACGACCCTCTTATCTTACACCCGCCAGAACCGCAAGTTGCTTTTCCTGCTATCGCCCCACCCCGCTGCTACTTCAGCATGTAGTTTACACCCATTGATACTTGCCCCCAGGCACTTGACACTGGTCTGAGGCTGTACAGCGCCCAGTGGAACCAGTCCTATGAATCACATTTGCAACACTCTGCCTTTTCACTCAGAGAGCTGGGCACATTTTGCAGCTCGGAGTGTCTGCAGAAGGGGGTACATCGGGGATATGGAGAAAGGGAATTAGCATATTACAGAATGAGGGACAAATGCAAAAGTGTTGTAAGTGGGTGAGAGCACACTGGACGTGACCTTCAGCAGGGCTGAATTTGGCCTCTGAACTACAGCTCTTCTGGGTATTAGAAGTTTAATCTTTTCCAGGGAATCTGTGCTTCCTTTTGTGAGCAGCCTCTGACCTAGCATGTCTCTTGTGGCAAAGAAAAGGCAGGGTTCGTTAGTCAGTCGGATCTGCCAGACGTTATTAGGCTCGATGCAGAAATCATTGGGCAACAGTCTCTAGCTGGGTGCTGCAGGAAGTCAGAGTAGATGATCTGGGGTGACAAAGTGGCCTGTTCCCACAATTTTATCACTTGCCTCCTGGTCTCTCGTATTCTGTCGAAGTCCCGGCTCCTGGAGTCACATGATTACCTAAGAATCTCAGCTTCCACATAAAAAAAAAGTACGTTTCTAGTTTTATCAGCTGTTTTAAAATGTGACTCTTAATGGCTCCAAAACAAGAAGGCAAATCCAAAGGATCCCAAATCATAAAATCATAGAACTAGAAGGGACCTCAAGAGGTCATCAAGTCCAGTGCCCTGCCCTCACGGCAGGACCAAGCACCATCTAGATCATCCCCAATAGATGTCTATCTAAGCTGCTCTTAAATATCTCCAGAGATGGAGATTCCACAACCTCCCTAGGCAATTCATTCCAGTGTTTAACCATCCTGACAGTGAGGAAGTTTTTCCTAATGTCCAACCTAAACCTCCTTTGCTGCAGTTTAAGCCCATTGCTTCTTGACCTATGCTCAGAGGCAAAGGAGAACAATTTCCCCCTCCTCCCTGTGATACCCTTTTAGATACTTGAAAACCACTATCATGTCCCCTCTCAGTCTTCTCTTTTCCAAACTAAACAAGCCCAATTCTTTCAGTCTTCCCTCATAGCTCATGTTTTCTAGAGACCTTTCATCATTTTTGCTGCTCTTCTCTGGACCTTCTCCAATTTCTCCACATCTTTCTTGAAATGTGTTGCCCAGAACTGGACACAATACTCCAACTGAGGCCTAATCAGCACACAGTAGAGAGGAAGAATGACTTCTTGGCTACGTCTAGACTGGCATGATTTTCCGGAAATGCTTTTAACAGAAAAGTTTTCCGTTAAAAGCATTTGCGGAAAAGAGTGTCTAGATTGGCACAGATGCTTTGTGCGGAAAAGCGTCAGTGCCCATCTAGACACGCTTTTCCGCAAAAAAGCCCCGAACAGAACCAGCCCCAAAACAGATCCCTGTGGAACCCCACTTGTTATGCCCTTCCAGCAAGATTGTGAGCCATTAATATCTACTCTCTGAGAATGGTTACCCAGACAATTATTCACCCACCTTATAGTAGAACATAAGAATGGCCATACTGGGTCAGACCAAAGGTCCATTTAGCCCAGTGTCCTGTCTGTTGACAGTGGCCAATACCAGATGCCCCAGAGGGAGGGATCAGAACAGGGAATCCTCATGTGATCCCTCCCCCGTCACCCACCTCCTGAGAAACAGAGGATAGGGACACCATTCCTACCCATCCTGGCTAATAGCCATTGAGGGACCTAACCTCCATGAATCTATCTAGCTCTTTTTTGAACCTTGTTAAAGTTCTAGCCTTCACTGCATCCTCTGGCAAGGAGTTCCACAGGTTGACTGTGCGCTGAGTGAAGAAAAACTTCCTTTTGTTTGTCTTAAACCTGTTGCCTATTAATTTCATTTGGTGACCCCTAATTCTTATATTGTGGGAATAAGCAAATAACTTCCTTATTCACTTTTTCCAGATCAATCATGTTTTTATAAACCTCTATCATATCCCCCCTTAGTCTCCTCTTTTCTAAGCTGAAAAGTCCTAGTCTTTTAAATCTCTGTTCATATGGGACCCGTTTCAAATGCCTAATCATTTTTGTCACCCTTTTCTGAACCTTTTCCGTGGCCAATATATCTTTTTTGAGATGAGGCAATCACATCTGTATGCAGTATTCAAGATGTGGATTCATCATGGTTTTATACCGAGGCAATAAGATATTTTCTCTCTCATTCTCTATCCCTTTTTAAATGACTCCGAACATTCTATTGGTTTTTTGACTGCTGCTGCACACTGGGTGGATGTTTTCAGAGAATTATCCACAATGACTCCAAGATCTCTCTCTTGAGTAGTTGTAGCTAAATTAGTCCCCAACATTTATTTATAGTTGGGATCAGTGCCTTTTTTTGTGATGCTACTACCCGGAACAGCGTACTGTCACCTATTTTCCCAGCCCACAGAAAGGGAATGGGAATTCCCCTGCACGTTCTGGCACCTGTTTTCCTGGGACGGAAGCCTGCTCAGGACACGTGGCATTTTTTTCCCTGCTCCCAGCGTGGCACTGTTGCTCTGAAAGGGGTCCAGTGTGGGTTTTTTCTTTGCTCAACAAGTTCCCCCCCCCCCCCCCCCCCGAACAAGTTTGCCCAAGAGTACTGGCACCTTTTTTCTTACAAAAAAAGCACTGGTTGGGATGATTTTTCCCAATGTGCATTACTTTCCATTTATCAACATGAAATTTCATTTGCCATTTTGTTGCTTAATCACTTAGTTTGGTGAGATCTTTTTGAAGCTCTTCACAGTCTGTTTTGGTCTTAACTATCTTGAGCAGTTTGGTATCATCTGCACATTTTTCCACCTCCCTGTTTACCCCTTTCTCTAAATCATTTATAAATAGTTGAACAGGATTGGTCCCAGGACAGACCCTTGGGGGACACCACTAGTTACCTCTCTCCACTCGGAAAACTGGCCATTTATTCCTACCCTTTGTTTCCTGTCTTTTAATGAAAAGGAAAAACTATGTAGCACTTTCAAGATTAACAAGATGGTTTAATAGGTGATGAGCTTGCGTGGGCCAGACTCGCTTCCTCAGATCATATTCTGGAAGAGAATTGGCTGGTATATATGGTCATGCCAATTCTCTTCCAGAATATGATTTGAGGAAGTGGGTCTGGCCCACGAAAGCTCATCGCTTATTAAACCATCTTGTTAGTCTTTAAAGTGCTACATAGTTTTTCCTTTTGTTTTAGCAAAATCAGACTAACACGGCTACCTCTCTTACTATGTCTTTTAACCAGCTATCAATCCACGAAAGGACCTTCCCTCTTATCCCATGACAACTTACTTTACTTAAGAGCCTTTGGTGAGGGACCTTGTCAAAGACTTTCTGGAAATCTAAGTACACTATACTGGATCCCCCTGTCCACATATTTGTTGACCCCCTCAAAGAACACTAGCAGGTTAGTATGGCGTGATTTCCCTTTACAGAAACCATGTTTAGACGGAGTAGACGGAGCTTGGTCCTGCCTTGAGGGCGGGGGGCTGGACTCGATGACCTCTCGGGGTCCCTTCCAGTCCTATTATTCTATGATTCTATGTTGATTTTCCCCCAACAAATTATATTCATCCATGTGTCTGACAATTTTATTCTTTACTATACTATATTTTCAACTAATTTGCCCAGTACTGACGTTAGACTTACCAGTCTATAATTGCCAGGATCACCTCGAGAGCCCTTTTTAAATATTGGCAGCATGTTAGCTATCTTCCAATCATTAGGTATGGAAGCTGGGCCGTTCTTATTTCCCTTTTTATAGATGGGAACTCGATTTGCCCTTTTCCAGTCTTCTGGAATCTCTCCCGACTTCCATGATTTTTCAAAGATGATTTTTAAAGGATAGGTTACAAACCACAGTTAATAGTTCCACAAGTTCCCATTTGAGTTCTCTCAGAACTCTTGGGTGAATGCCATCTGGTTCCGGTGACTTGTTACTGGTAAGATTATCAATTTGTTCCAAAACCTCCTCTAATGACACCTCAATCTGGGACAATTCCTAGTAGCCCCATCTAAGTTGTATTTGCCTAGTTTATTGATAAGACGGTCATGCAAGACCGTATCAAATGCTTTACTAAAGTGTAGGTATTCTACATCCACCACTTCTTCCTTATGCACAAGACTTATTATCCTATTAAAGAAAGCGATCAGACTGGTTGGGTATGATTTGTTCTCTACTAATCCATGCTGGCTGTTCCCTGTCACCTTATTTTCTTCCAGATGTTGGCAGATAAATTCCTCACTTACCTGCTCCATTATCTTTCCTGGAACAGAAGTTAAACTTTTTATAGATGGGAACTAGTTTTGCCCTTTTCCAGTCTTCTGGAATCTCTCTCAACTTCCATGATTTTCCAAAGATGATAGCTAAAGGCTGAGATATCTCCTCTATCAGCTCCTTGAGTATTCTAGGATGCATTTCATCAGGCCCTGGTGACTTGCAGGCATTTAACTTTTCTAAGTAATTTTTAACTTGTTCTTTTTCTATTTTATCTTCTATACCTACCGCATTTCCACTAGTATTCACTAGGGTAGGCATTCCTTCATCACCGGACTTCTTGCTGAAGACGGAAACAAAGAAGTCGTTAAGCACCTCTGCCATTTCCAAGTTTCCTGGTATTGTTTCTCCCTTTTCACTGAGCAATGGGCCTCCCCTAGCCTTGCTCTTTTAGAATCTATTGATTTTTTTGAGCCAATCTCATTGGGATTGGCAATACCCTGACCTCACCCCCTCCTGCACCCAAACTCCCCCCCCAGAGCCCGACCCCTCTCCCCTCCTGCACCCAAACTCCCCCCCAGAGCCTGATCCCTCCCCCTCCTGCACCCAAACTCCCCCCCCAGAGCCCGACTCCTCTCCCCTCCTGCACCCAAACTCCCCCCCAGAGCCTGACCCCTCCCCCGTCCTGCACCCAAACTCCCTCCCAAAGCCCGACTCCTCCCCGTCCTGCACCCAAACTCCCCCCCAGAGCCCGACCCCTCTCACCTCCTGCACCCAAACTCCTCCCCAGAGCCTGACCCCTCCCCCTCCTGCACCCAAACTCCCCCCCAGAGCCTGACCCCTCTCCCCTCCTGCACCCAAACTCCACCCCAGAGCCCGACCCCTCTCCCCTCCTGCGTCCAAACTCGCCCCCAGAGCCTGACCCCTTTCCCCTCCTGCACCCAAACTCCCCCCCAGAGCCCGACCCCTCTCCCCTCCTGCACCCAAACTCCCTCCCAGAGCTTGATCCCTCCCCCTCCTGCACCCAAACTCCCCCCCAGAGCCCGACCCCTCTCCCCTCCTGCACCCAAACTCCCCCCCAGAGCCCGACCCCTCTCCCCTCCTGCACCCAAACTCCCCCCCAGAGCCCGACCTCTCTCCCCTCCTGCACCCAAACTCCCCCCCAGAGCCCGACCCCTCCCCACTCCTGCACCCAAACTCCCCCACAGAGCCCGACCCCTCCCCACTCCTGCACCCAAACTCCCTCCCGGAGCCCGACCCCTTCCCTTTCCTGCACCCAGAGCCTTAGGGAGGGGAAGGACACTGGGCATTCTGAGCACCCCAACATTTTTAGAAACCTGCTGGATCCCCCAGCGATGTGGCTGGAACCCTGCAGCCTTTCCCCAGCCCCCTGCGGACACAGCCCTTGGGCAGTGAGTCTGTGGGCAGAGAGAGCTCAGGCTGGGTTGTAGTTCCTCACTTGTCCTTCCTCTTCTGTCCAGGTAAGAAGAGTCCCCTGGGCCCCCCCTTCTCCCCCTCCCCTCGCCTCCGTCCTTTTCCCATTGTCCTCCCGCTGGCCGGAACTGGCTGTGCCATCCGAGCTGGGTCCCCAGGTCCCCAGTCGCTGTGGCCCCCGGCTCCGCACTGGCCCCTGTAACAATGAACAGCCCCCCCTCAGCTCCTTAAACCAATAACACCAGGGGACACTGTGTGCCCCTCCCCCCGCCCTCATACAGCCCTGTCGGACCCCCCTTTCCTCACTCATACTCCAGACAAGAGTGAAGCTGCTGGGGGCTTCCTGAAGTCCCTCGGGGGGTAAAATCTCTGCCCAGTGGGGGGGCGGGATTTTCGGGTTTGATTTCATTTCCTTCTCTCCTCTCTTTGGGTACGTCTAGACCACATGCCTCTGTCGTCAGAGGCATGTAGATTAGGCAACCGGCATAGGGAAATGAAGCCGCGATTTAAATAATCGCGGCTTCATTTACATTTAAATGGCTGCCGCGCTCTGCCGACCAGCTGATGATCAGCTGTTTGTCGGCAGATCGGGGTAGTCTGGACGCACCACGGTCGACAAGGAAGCCTTTGTCCACTGATGCAGGTAAACCTGGTTTCACGAGGCAAACCTGCGCCGTCGACAAAGGCTTCCTTGTCAACCCTGGCACATCCAGACTGCTCCGATCTGCCGACAAACAGCTGATCATCAGCTGGTCGGCAGAGTGCGGCAGCCATTTTAATTTAAATGAAGCCGCGATTATTTAAATTGCGGCTTCATTTCCCTATGCCGGTAGCCTAATCTACATGCTTCTGACGACAGAGGCATGTGGTCTAGACGTACCCTTTGGGTGGTCGGGGTCAGCGAGTCGCAGGGGCGGGCCGGTTAACCTGCTGGACTTTCGCAGGGCGGCCTTCACCAGGACAAGGGCTTGGGGCCTGCTCTTGCTTTCATGGGTCTCCAGGGAGCCCCAAAGCCCAGCTCTGAGAACGAGGGATTAGCAGCCGCTCAGCTCTGGAGAAGGACGGTGGCCTGGCTAATTAGGAGGCAGAGAATCCATCCCCTGCGGGAAAGCAAGGCTGTGTACCCCTGCACCCAGCCCGTGGCTGGACCCTTGGCCGGGTTTATAGGGGCAGGGAAGTTTCTTGTTGCTACTTGTAATTTGTGTTCCTTTGGTTTGCTTTTCGATTCTGGCAGGGCCCTCTGGGCAATGCTTGTGGCAGGCTGCAGGTTTGCCAGCTCGCAGGGTTTAACCTCTACCGGGCCCTCTAGCTAAAAGCCACTGGGGAGTTCAGTTTCCTATGGGCAGGAACAGTTAATTTAGGTAGGAAGAGCTCATAGACTCATAGACGTTAAGGTCAGAAGGGACCATTCTGATCATCTAGTCTGACCCCCTGCTCAGTGCAGGCCACGGAATCTCACCCACCCCTCCTAGAATAATCCTCTCACCAAGGGTATGTCTACACTACAAAGTTAATTCGAACTAACAGCCGTTAGTTCGAATTAACTTTGATAGGCGCTACACATACAAACCGCTAGTTCGAACTTAATTCGAAGTAGGTAAACCTCATTCTACGAGGACTAACGCCTAGTTCGAATTAAGCAGTTCGAATTAAGGGCTGTGTAGCCACTTAATTCGAACTAGTGGGAGGCTAGCCCTCCCCAGCTTTCCCAGGTGGCCACTCTGGGCACCACCAGGGAAACTCGTCTGCCCCCCTCCCGGCCCCGGAGCCCTTAAAGGGGCACGGTCTGGCTACGGTGCCCGTTCCAGGTGCAAGTCTGCCAGCACCCAGCCAGCAGACCCTGCACCTGGCACGGCTCGAGCCAGCCACCCGATGCCACCCAGCCCTCCGCCTCTTCCCGGGACCAGGCTGGCGGCTCCTGGGAGCCTGCCCAGGTCCGCAAGAGGCGGGCGCCCGCCTGGTCTAGTGCGGAGATCGTGGACCTCATCCACAACCTCCGCACTAGGCACAGGAAAGTGGCCGTCTAGGGCAGGAGAGCTGCCAGCCTGGCCACTCGGGAGCAGGTTTGCATGAAAATCAAGGTGGTCCACTGAGACCCCCGACCCTGAGCTTAGAATGTCCATACTGGGTCAGACCAAAGGTCCATCTAGCCCAGTAGCCTGTCTGCCGACAGCGGCCAACCCTAGGGACCCTGGAGGGGATGGACCGAAACAATGGCCAAGCCATTTGTCTCGTGCCATCCCTCTCCAGCCTTCCACAAACAGAGGCCAGGGACACCATTTCTACTCCCTGGCTAATACCACTCCATGGACCCAAACTCCATGACTTTATCTCACTTCTCTTTAAACTCTGTTCTAGTTCTAGCCTTCACAGCCTCCTGCAGCAAGGAGTTCCACGCGTTGACTATTTGCTTTGTGAAGAACAACTTTCTGTTATTAGTTTGAAGCCTGCTACCCATTCCTTTCCTTTGGTGTCCTCTAGTCCTTCTATTATGGGAACTAATGAGGAACTTTTCTGTATGCACCCTCTCCACCCCACTCCTGCTTTTATAGACCTCTATCCTATCCCCCCTCCGTCTCCTCTTTTCTAAGCTGAGAAGTCCCAGTCTCTTTAGCCTCTCTTCATATGGGACCTGTTCCAAACCCCTGATCATTTTAGTTGCCCTCCCCTCTCTCACCCTCTCTCTTCCCCTCTCCCACCTCCTTTTCCCAGTTTCCCCGAGTTTTGTTCAATAAAGAGAGTTTCTATTTTGAACACACGTGTCCTTTATTTTGTACATCAGGAAGGGGAGCTAGGGAGGGGTAAATGGAAGGAGGTGAGGGAGGAATGGGGTACGAGCCCCCGATAGGGAGGACTGGGGTGGCTCTGTGGGCTTCTCAAGGTGGAAGCTCTCCTAAAGCCCCTTGATTGACCCCCCCCCCTCCGGATGGCAGCCTGTGGCAAGTGCAGCCGGGCTGATGGCTGAGTGCGGTGATGTGCCGAGTGTGGGCACTCAGGGCACTCCAAGCCAGGACTGCTTTGCAAGCGGGGAACCCCTGAGAACTGTCTGTCCGGGTGGGAGTCAGGTCTCTTTAAGCACAGCCCTCGACTAGCCTGAGACAGCAGCTCCACGCTCTAAGTCCTAACCTGATGCCCTGCCGGCACAGCTTCTGGCCATCCTTAACCCCGGTTCAGGGTTCACTCAATGTGGACATGCTAGTTCGAATTAGCAAAATGCTAATTTGAACTAGTTTTTAGGTCTAGATGCACTAATTCCAATTAGCTTAGTTCGAATTAACTAATACGAATTAAGTTAGTTCGAATTAGTGCTGTAGTGTAGACATACCCCTAGATCTCAGATATTGAAGCCCTCAAATACTTTGAAGACCCCAAGATGCAGAGAATCCTCCAGCTGTGATCTGTGCCCCGTGCTACAGAGGAAGGCGAAAAACCTCCAGGGCCTCTGCCAATCTACCCTGGAGGAAAATTCCTTCCCGACCCCAAATATGGCGATCAGCTAAACCCTGAGCATGTGGGCAAGACTCACCAGCCAGACACCCAGAAAGTTCTCTATAGTAACTCCTATCATCCCTCCATTGACCTATTCCCACTGATAATGAATGGTCAATTAGTTACCAAGATCATGTTATTTCATCAAACCATCCCCTTCATAAACCCATCTAGTTTAATCTTGAAACCAGATAGATCTTCTGCCCCCACTACTTCCCTTGGAAGGCCGTTCCAGAACCTCACTCCTCTAATGGTCAGAAACCTTCGTCTAATCTCAAGTCTAAACTTCCTACTAGCCGGCTTATATCCATTTGTTCTTGTGTCCACATTGGTATTGAGCTTAAATAATTCCTCTCCCTCCCTGGTATTTATCCCTCTAATATATTTAAAAAGTGCAATCATGTTCCCCCAGGAACAGAGCTGCTGGCAGAAGCCAGCCTGTTTGTCTGGCAGACACATGTGGGCCTTGTGACGTCCGTACAGCTCCACGGGCACTTCCTGGAGAGACACGCAGGCAAAGGGGAGCGAGCCAGAGGGAACAGGAAACCCGTGCAGAGGTCAGTTGGGCCACGCCAGCCCTGGAATCTGGTGACCGATTGGAGCCCTGGTGGCCGAGAGGGGTCAAAGACGCCCAGGAGCTCAAGGGGATGGGAAGCATCCCCTTGTAGGTGGTGTCCCGGCAGAGATCATGTGACCTGGTGAACATGGCACGAGGCTGAGACTCAGGGTAACCCAGGCTCTGTTCCAGACTCCGTGGCAGAGTGGCTGGGTACCCCTAGACCGCTTTCCCCATGGGCGGTGGGCGAAGGTGGGGCTGGCGGAAGCAATCCCACTATCCCCACCCTTTCTGCCCAGGTCCCGCCCCTTAGCGCCACGGGGAGATGGGGCGGAGTGTGGTCCTGGGGGGCCACGGGGAGGGAGGGCCGTGCACCCTCCTCCCTGGCCCTGGAGCGGGGGGAAGGTGGGTGCTGGAGACAGCAACACTCTGCCCCCAATATGCCTACAGTAGTGTTCTGGGGGCAGAGTGTGGGCGGGGCCAGGCTGGTGGTTTGGAAAGGCAACGCCTCCCCCTGCCTATGATACCCACCGCCCCGGCTTCCCCCTGCAGTCCTCTTACAGCCACTCTCTGTTAGATGGCAAGTCTGTGGGGTGGGGACTGTCTCCCACTGGGCCCTGTTACCAGGCTATTTCAGTCCTGCAGCTAACCCTCCATATGGCCCCAGAGTGTTTCCAACATGTAATTCCAGACAAATTGTTGAACTTTAAGCTGGCTAGTATGAAGGTCACGAGGGGCCTTTGCTGGCGAAAAACAGGCTTGTAATCGTTTGAAAATGAGCAATGAAGAGACACTAGGCAAATGTGCAAATGCTCAGTTAGAGTGCTACCTGTAACCGCCACCGGGTGGACTTGAACCTGGGACCTCTAGAGCAGAGTATAGGAGCCTCTACCCTCAGTGCTAAAAGCCAGCTGGCTCCCAGCCCATGCTGTAGAGGTCTCTTGGTCTAAACTGTTGCTGTGGTCTAGTGTCACTGCATGGGAACCACACTAGGTGTGTGGGTTACACTACCCACAGTATCATGTGGTGAGCGAAAGCCTCCAGTGAGAGCAGGGTCGGGATCAGGCCCCCATCAAAAGCTGTGATCGCGCGCGGAAGGGAAAGGGATCATCACACACACAAAGAGGCAACAGGCAGCAGCTGCCACATCCGGGGGCTGGGGAGAGGTGGGAAATCCAATATAAACAGATAGCAACTCAGAAGGGTAAAGTCTGGACAGACCCCCTATAAAGAAGGGTCATGTAAGATCCTCAGCAGTGTAACTGCTCAATGAGGCAAGTCTGCTACTAAACACCGTTACAAATTGTCTGCTTCCCTGCTCGGAACAGAAGACAGCCAAGCGAACACCCAGAAACGCAGAGCTTGAAGACTTTGTGCAGTCCAGACAACGCTCGGGGGGAAGCTCTGTGCATTGCTAGGAAGTCTTACAACACCGGTTTAGATTCTTTCCCCCGTCTGGACACTCTCCTGAGATACGTTAAGGAACAATTAACCCATGGCTGATCCAATTCCCATCGACCGCAAGAGTCTTTTTACCCATTGACTTTAGCAGGTGCTGGATTGGACTCTAGGGGTGTGTCTAGACTACAGGGTTTTGTCGACAAAAGTGGACTTTTGTCAACAAAACTAAACCTGCGTCTACACTACCGCTGAGTTCTGTCGACATAACGTCGACAGAACTCAGCAGTTTTGTCAACGCTGGTAAACCTCATTTTATGAGGAATAGCGCCCTTTATCGACAGAGTTCTGTCAACAGAAGGCGTTATTGCATCTAAATTGTCCTTTGCGTCTACACTGCCATGTCGACAAAGCAGCTTGCTTTGTCGACAGAATTGAATGTAGTCTAGACGCTCTTTGTCGACAGAAGCTTTGTCGACAGTTTCTGTCGACAAAACTTCCGTCGACAAAAGCCTGTAGTCTAGACGTACCCTAGGAGATGCTCTCAATCCGAATGTCTGCTGAAGTTGGTGCGGTAGCAGCTGCATTAGTGAACCAGGCTGCAGTGTCCCCGGTAAAAGCATTTCCCCATATCTGTTTGTTAGCAATATAATACAGCACAGCCGCATTTGAGTCTTTTGTTTTGGGTGTGTGACGGGGAGAACCCGTCCCAACCCCCAAGTGAAAGCACGAGCCGCGCGGCGCTCTATGGCTCTGTTGCACATGCTCCCATGGCCACTTTAAAAGCTGGACCGGCACAGCTGGCCAAGGGGGTGGAGCACGTCAATGCCGCAGTGGCGGCGGTGGGGCAGGGCGGCGGGGAGAGCAGCTCGGCGGCCAAGAGTCCCAGCAGGGAACAATTAAAGACCCCAGGCGGGGAACGTCCCAGGTGGGTGGTCGTCTAGCTAACCCCAACCCCTCCGGAGCCGGGCGAGCCACGCCGAGCGGACGATGATGAAAGCCCTTCGGTAGAAGAGCCAGAGGCCAGGAGCAGGATGTCAGCAGTCTACTGGGAGACTGCACCCCAAGAGCCATTGCCCACACGAAGACGACGCCAGAGAGCGGTGGGCATCGGAAGAGCATCTAGGCCTAGTAGGAAGTAGCCTAGGGTGGGGAGCTGCTGAGAACCCTGTGAGGGGTGGTGAGTTATGAATTGATACCTCACCACTTGGGTAGTGCCAAGGCTTTCTGCCTTCAGGGTCCTGGGCTGGAGTTCCCCTCCCCATCAAAGACTGAACTGTAATACTGCCGGGCATGGCCCGACTAGAGACAGACTGGTTGGGACGCTGCCCAGGGGTTGTCGTGTCGGGGCTGTATAAATTGTGGAACTTGGCTCCAAGGGCCACAGGGCCGGGCCCTTTGAGTCGCCAGTGGACAACAGGCACAAGTGGCCCTGAGGTGATAACAGGCTACCGTGCCGGAGGCCTTGCCCTATTGCGCAGGTAGACTTGCACCTGATGGAACGTAGACTAAACCCAGGACGGGGTGCCCTGGTATCCCATATGAGAGAAACCCCATCCAACAAGCCCCTAGGGGGCTGGGTGGGTGACAGGGTGCCTCTGTTTTTGGGTATCAACCTGAGAGTCCTCAGAGGTCTGATTTTCCAAAACTGCTGATCAGTTCCTTTCTTAAAAACAGGCCCCTTTAAAATGTGTCAAGTTGCGCATCCAAAAACTGCTGGCACCCAAAATGACTAGTCATTTTTTCAATCTTGGTTTCTCTCCAGATGCTGAATAATTGCATACCAGACAGTATCTGGGGCAAGAGATTGGCTTGCTTTATGATCTGAGCAAAAACATTTTAGTCTTTCTGGACTGAAACTTAAACTGGGAGAAAGTGGAAGAACATGACGTGTAGTCATTTAAATCAGTGCCAAGCCACGTCTGTAATCTACTGTATATTGGAGAGAGTCTGTCTGTTCAAGAACTCCTTCTAAATGGGAAGAGCTAGGACCACCAAATTTGGCAGGCAGCTTCCTCTTATCCTAACTTAAAGCAAGGTCAGGGCTTGGTCGATAGGACAATGGGATGTGCCTGGAATGCGATTGTTCCTCATGACATGGAAAAGGAGGGATGTGGTAGCAGGGACAGTTATACTGTAGAGTGACCACAGGGGCCAGAGATGGAGACTGAAACTGCTCTAACCCCATTAGAGCAGCAGGGGCCAGGGGTGGAGAAAGGGATAGCTACCTACTATATATGTAAGGGAGTTTGTCTGCTGTCTCTCTGTCTGTCCCCAAGCTGGGAACATGCACCCCTCCCCCGGCTGTGCCTGCTGCAGCTACACCAGACATGGAGAGGCTCTTCTCTCCTGATCCCAGGCTGCTGCAGTGAGAGAGGGCTGGGGATGTCTTCTCTCCCTGGGGCAATTGGGGTACAGTGGGGCAGAACAGGCGGCAGACAACTACCACTTTGCGCCCAGCTGGAAGCCGGCCACTGCTCTGTGAAGCATCAGCAGCTGAGCCGAGAGCAGCCCTTCGATGTGACTCCAGCCTCAGCTGCTGCTCTTCCCGTTCCCTGCCACGCCCAGGGGCAGAAACCTGTTATTGCAGCCCACTGGATTTTCGTCTGGTCAGCTGTGCTGACTGGATCCTGCCAGGTTCCATTTTCAGCCAGATGTTCTGGGTGAAAACGAGCAGCCCTAGATCCAGGACCAGCTGCTGAGAAATAGGATAGATGGCTGTAATATGTCAGGTTGTTTGGGTCAAATCAGGGCAAACCCAAGATTACTTACCCTCCAAGACTGGGGGTCCCTCCTGTACGGCACCCAACCAGTCACCCGGAGCACTGCAGCTGGCTAGCAAGAAGCTGCACAAGCAAATCCTCTTGGACACTCCAGCTTTCCCTGGGCCACAACCAGCACCGCGTTTTATCCAGGTGAGAGGCGATGGAACCAATCTCACCAACTTCGAACAGGTTCTCCCAGTCCCAAAGCTACCAGCCACAATCCCAGGTCAATTTATACCGCGGATCTTACCCACAAGAGCCCGCTGGGCCAGCCCTTTAGAATCTAAACTCTAAGGCTGTGTCTACACTGGGCCACTTATTCCGGAAAATCAGCCACTTTTCCAGAATAAGCTGCGAGCTGTCTACACTGGCCCTTGAATTTCCGGAAAAGCAACGACGCTCTACTGTACAAAATCAGCCGCTATTCCGGAAAAACTATTCTGCTCCCGCTCGGGCATAAGTCCTTATTCCGGAACACTGTTCTGGAAAAGGGCCAGTGTAGACAGCCCAGTAGTCTTTTCCGGAAAAAAGCCCCAATCGTGAAAATGGCGATCGGGGCTCTTTTCCGGAAAAGCGCGTCTACATTGGCCACAGACGCTTTTCCGGAAAAAGGGCTTTTCTGGAAAAGCAGCCTGCCAATGTAGACGCTCCTTTTCCGGAAAAACTGAAAACGGAATAGTATTCCGTTTTAAGCATTTCCGGAAATTCATGCCAGTGTAGACACAGCCTAAAGGTTTATTAATAAAAGAACAAAAAGGTTGAGAGTCGGATTGTTAAAGCAAAGCACATTCCATACGTCAGTGGCCAAGTGCTTGATGCAGGCTCTTAGCAGAGCTGTAACAAACTGCCGGCTTAAAAGTCTCTGGTGCACATCCTATGTTAGGATGGGTCCACGAGTCCTTCTGGGCCCTCTGTCCCTAGCAAAGGCGTTTCTGGAGTGGACAGCAGGAGCGAAGGCGAGAGGGAGGCGCCCTCGGGATCCTTTTATAACCTTGCCCACGTGGCAGGAAATCCATTGTTCTCCTAGGTGCTGGTCACATGACCACCACACCAGGCTGTGTCCTTTCTAGGCCAGGAGCCATGGAGTATCCAGCTGTGTCGTCCTCAGGCAAAGGGCCATTGTGTGCTCCTCAGGTGTCAATTGGCAGCCCTTCAGAGCCACTGTCCCTGCAGCACTGAACAACCGTCCCTCGCAGTAGGTGATTGACATCTACAGCTGTCTCCCAGACAGAAAACACGTAAA
This sequence comes from Pelodiscus sinensis, assembly GCF_052426305.1. Lineage (NCBI taxonomy): Eukaryota > Metazoa > Chordata > Testudines > Trionychidae > Pelodiscus > Pelodiscus sinensis. The sequence continues at coordinate 6,484,242 of NC_143056.1, forward strand.
ATATAAACACGAAGCCCACAGTCTTAACTTTACACACACCGATCATACAAGTACATGCGTGGCCAAGACAGAGTCAGCACCGCATAAGCTTTCATGTGACACCTCACATGGCCTACTGTGCACCGAATTTGGGGCAAACACACACCAGTAGGTGCAACAATGATCTGCATACTCACATGAAAACCCAATAATGTGACAACGCCCCAAACTGAGGGTTGTTCTACCATTAGATATACCAAGCCAGTAACAAAGGCAAACTTTGATCTCCCCACAGTGGCTACCAAGAAGTCCCAACTGCAGCCTTTTTAGGCACTCTAGTGCTTATTTCACCACCAAGATGCTGGACTTCATGACAAGTGGTTACTGAAAACCAATTTCATCCATCCAAGGACACCCTGGGCGTGTCTAGACTACATGGCTCTGTTGATGGAGCCATGTAGGTTAGGCAGGACGACAAAGGGAAATGAAGCAGAGATTTAAATAATCACCGCTTCATTTAAATCAAAACGGCCACTGCGCTGTGCCGATCAGCTGATTGTTGGCACAGCGCGGCAGTCTAGACGGGGGTCTGCCGACCCCAGAACCCTTCGTTGGCACCGTATTAAAAAAGAGTATCGAGTACCAATGAATCACACGGGTGGTTCATACCATTGTGACATCTTTGCATTACACTCTCTGAGGCAAAATGGATACTCAGTGACATTATGCTGTAACCAAACCCAGGGAGAAACACATTTCTCTCCTGGGAGGGAAGGTAGCATTGTGAAATCAGACCAATGAGTGCCCCATTTACAGCAGGGGACGGGACTTGATGACCTCTCGAGGTCCTTCCAGTGCTAGTATTCTATGATTCTGTGGGTACGTCTAGACTACATGCCTCTGTCGCCAGAAGCATGTAGATTAGGCTACCCGACACAGTAAAATGAAGCGGTGATTTAAATAATCGCTGCTTCATTTAAATTTACACGGCTGCCGCGCTGAGTCGACACACAGCTGATCAGCTGTGTGTCGGCTCAGCGCGATAGTCTGGACGCTCCCCTGCCGACATCAAAGGTATTTGTCAACCACCCAGGTATGCCTCATCCCAGGAGGTTTAACTGGGTGGTCGACAAATACCTTTGATGTCGGCACGGGAGTGTCCAGTCTATCGCGCTGAGCCGACACACAGCTGATCAGCTGTTTGTCGACTCAGCGTGGCAGCCATGTAAATTTAAATGAAGCGGGGATTATTTAAATCGCCGCTTCATTTTACTGTGTTGGGTAGCCTAATCTACATGCCTCTGGCGACAGAGGCATGTAGTCTAGACGTACCCTATGACTCTGTATGAACCAGCAGGAGGGAAAAGGAAGAACAGCATGAGGCTGAGGAGAAGACTCTGAGTTCGGGAACGTGTGGGAGCGAAGCAGCCGTCTTGGAATCCATCAGCAGCAGACACAGGGACCAGGGCTCTCGCAAGCTGCGAAAGATGGGTTCTTGGGTTGAGGGAGCGAAGTCTGGGAGTGGAAGATAGTTCCAGGCAGTTTCCTCGCCAAAGACTCCCGCTCGTTAACTTAGGCCTGAGCCATCACAAAGCACGTTTACTTTTGTTTGTTTGTAACCCTCGCTTTGCTCCTTCTCTTTGGCATCTCTTCGCCTACGTCCTTTGGTTAATAATCTTCTTTTATTTTTTCAATTAAACCAGCTCAGTGCTGTGTTTGAAGGGAAGGGCAAAGTCACCCCAGCTGTAATGTGCTTTTGTTTCTCTAGTGGAGCAAACGGACCGGATTTACTGCTCAGAGTGTTCGGAACGGGACACGCCAGGGCGCATTATGGGAATATTCAGGACTGAGGTCTCTTGGCTAATAGTAGCTAAGCCGGGTGGATCCAGAGTATGGCTGTGGTTAGCAGGCTGCTGGAGTCTGCATTCCTGCTTAACACGCAGCGCGTGTTAGGATGCCGGTGGGAGCATCCAGGCAGGGAGCCAAAGCAGCACAGCATTGTAAGGCACTTGGTTCCTGGACATGCCATGACAGATCCCCTTGCTAGTCAGAATTGCACCCCAAAACAAGGCAGATGGTAAGAACATAAGAACATAAGAACGGCCGTACTGGGTCAGACCAAAGGTCCATCTAGCCCAGTAGCCTGTCTGCCGACAGTGGCCAGCACCAGGTGCCCCAAGGGGGTGGACCGAAGACAATGATCAAGCGATTTGTCTCCTGCCATCCTTTTCCAGCCTGTGACAAACAGAGGCCAAGGACACCATTTTATCCCCTGGCTAATAGCCTTTTATGGACCTAACCTCCATGAAATTATCTAGCTTCGCTTTAAACTGTATCATAGTCCTAGCTTTCACAGCCTCCTTTGGCAAGGAGTTCCACAGGTTGACTGCACGCGGTGTGAAGAAGAACTTTCTTTTATTAGTTTTAAACCTGCTACCCATTAACTTCATTTGGTGTCCTCTAGTTCTTTGATTATGGGAACTAATAAATAACTTTTTTTTATTCACTCTCTCCACACCACTCATGATTTTATAGACCTCTATCATATGGTCGAGGTGTACTTGGCCCTGCCTCAGCGCAGGGGACTGGTACAGATGATCTTCCTTCCAACCTTACTTTTCAGTGATCCTATGAACTGTTCATATGAGTATTGACGCAATCGTATTCACAGCCTTTATCCGTGAAAGATCCATTTGTGTTTCATCCGCTTTTTATCTTCCTTGGTGTGATGATGTTGTCCTGATTCTAAACACTGTAACCCGGGGTTCCCCCAGGGTCAAGTGGACTTGTTACAATCCCGTGTGATTTCAGTGGCTCTTGCATACTGTCTCCTGAATATATTGCAGGTTTCACAGTCAGACGCCTTATCTTCGCTGGCAGCATGCCTGAGCAGAATAGAAATCATGGGCTCTGATCTTATCATTCTCCATATTCAGATGATCATTTCTGATCTTATGCCATTAATACACTATTACCGCTGATTTTACATGGCAGGTATTCAGATACTTCTGGACCACAGTATTGTATCCTCAAATAATAGATGCTGACTGGTATTATAATGAGAGTCGGTCCGAACTATTTGGATTTGAAAGACTGTGCAGCGTTACAGGTTCCACTGGATCAGATTTAATGAATACCTCTGCTGTTTTATGGTCACTTTGTAAAGTCCAGAAGCGCTTTGCACAGTGGTTTCTGTGATCTGTCTTGCAAAGGTCCGTGCTTTCTTTCCATTAACTTCTGCCCGTGAACATACTTACGGCAGGGTTTACCGCCAAAGACGGTGGCTTTTCTTTTGCAATCTGAGCACTGTTCTGCGTGCAAGCTAGCGCCGCTAACTGGGCGTCCTGCCCGGAGGACTGCCCCAAACACATGTGAAGCGGGACTGACTAAATTAAGCCCCAAATATTTCAGGACAGGTACTTCTGGGGCAGCTTTTTAAGTTACCCAAAGCTTTTCTCCTGTCATCGCAGTCCCATTTTGTATTGACGTCCAAGGGCATTCCCTTTTGACATATTAGGGATGGTAACAGGCCCATGAGGCACTGTAAAGCCTCTGTCTGGGTATGGGTGGTGCATGACTGCCCCCCCCCCATTGGGGAGGCTAGGCTCCAGTTCCTCCCCATCCACTTGAGTGAGGTCTCATTCCTACCTGACTCCTTCTGCCCCCCTCGCCCACCAGAACTCCAAGCTCTGTTGTACTTAATAGAAGTACTCGGGATCTTTTTCAGAGGGATAAAGCAACATGCCACATTTATTGAACACACATAGAATAATCAATACTTATCCTATGCATATGACACATCACACTCATGCACTCACACACACACAAGCACACTCCATCTTGTTGTTACCAAAAGTTGCTCCCCCTAACTGCACTGGCCAGGTGAGTTAGATGGGGGAGGGGGTGGAGCCGGGCTTCTGCCGATCCGGATCGATGCTCCCATGTTGACAAGACGAAAACCCGGGATCCCTCTGCAAGATGCCTCCTATTTATCCCTCTCATGCAGCCAATTAGTCATCACCTGGCCTTTCTTAATGCTGCTTCAAAGAGACTTCTTCCAAGGGCAGGCACTTGCTGCTTGACTCCAGAGGCGTCTGTCTGTCCAGTCTCCTTAATGAGCTCACTTTGCAGGGATTGTCTTAGATCTGGCTCCCAGACCTTCTCCACCCTTGCAACTGCTGCTGGAGGTGCTCCCCTTTCATTCTCCATTCACACCTTGTTCATCTCATGAGGGCAATCAAGGAAAGGCGAGAGCTCTAAAGACATTTTTTCTTACAAGATCTAGATATCTTAATACAAAGTTATAGGAGAAATGTGACAGAGATTCTATAAGAACACTTAAAGATTGTTCTAAAAGGACAAGATCTTAATACAAAGTATAATATCACAGGGATTTCTCCACATTGCTCCACCCAGGGCCGCATTATGACTTTCGTGGGCTCCCTCCTCCATTAAGAAAAAACATTAACAATTATTTTTGATATAACTTTAATTACTTCAACATTTTATTTTTTTTCTGTTTTAGGCAAAATTTAATAGATTTTCGTGGGCCCTAAAAGTTTTGTTTTTTTCTGATGTGAGAAACAAATTAAAACATTTTCTTCGACCCTAAAAGTTCATTTTTTTCTTCTGATTTTAAAAGAAATTAAAACATTGTCGTGGGCCCCTAAAAGTATCGTGGGCCCTAGGCACTGGGCCTACTGTTCCTAATGGATAAGTCGGCCCTGGCTCCACCCCCTCCGCACACACACTGAGCTTGGCTAAAACATCCCAAGCACCAGCCGTCTGTGTCAGCTGCCCTGATTCCTGGGACACAGGCCAGCCCACTCCAGCTGCACAGGCTGGCCCAACCTCCTAGGCCTCTGGCTGGCCCTGAGCATCAGCTCCACCCTCCGGGCCAGCCTGAGCCTGGCTGCTGGCTGGCCCAAGCCTCCTCTGGACAAGCTGCCCCAGGCTGCCAGCTGGCCTGAGTCACTTATTGAACAAAGAGCCCCTGTTGGCTTCAGGGGAGAGGGGGAATGAGGGTGGGACCTTGGGAAAGAATGGTTGGTACCTGGCTGTCGGCCATGATACGGGGGCTTTTAATTTATTTGTCCATTTGCTTCTACCTTTGTTGGGTAGGTCTGACTTGATGCACGAAATGCAAAACTCTGCACCTTCAATTCCCCTTGTATCTATCCGATCAGCTCAAACTCTTGGTTTCTGTCCACAACGGAAACTAATTCTGCATTCTGAAGTCCAGACACGATCGCCTCAGCTACTCAAGCCACCACGCTCATTTGCATGTCTTATTAAAAACCTTTCCGAGTCTTCGCTTGCTTGGTGAGCACAGTGATAGTGCTGTGAAGTTACTCAGGTTCTGTCGACCGGGGTCAGGAGCTCCGATGGCATGCCCGAGCTAGCTTTCATCTAGTTCCAGCCAAGGTAGCAATCTTCTACCTGCCTCTGCTCCAATCACATCTCTTGACAGCTGGGTAGATGCACCTTCAACATCTTTACTACTGGGTGTATTTTGGCAGGATACAGAGATCTAGCTCCAGGAGCCAGATTGTATCTGTAATGAATCCCAGTTAACTAAACATTGCATCAAGATATTTCAGTGCCACGGTGTGTGCTAGCCAAGTTATACTCCCGAGTTTACCTACATTTCCAGAGTGTTCCCCGGCCCAAGCACACGTGGGTTTCCTGTTTCCCGCATGGCCGGTTGGCTGGGCTGTATTGTTCATTTTATGACTCAAGTGAGAGTCAAGTTTCATTTGTGTGTTGACAGGCGCTGGTCCCCAATCTATTTATATAAACCGGCTGGGGTTACGCTGCCCTCTGCTCCAGTTTTGGTTGTGACACAAGTGATCCGAATGTCCATTTCATAAGCTAGAAGGTTGCAAACATCGTAGAGACCCCCCCGCCCCCTTCGGTTCCCAGTTATATTTAGCGGAAGACGTCAGCGACCATGCGTCTTGCTTTTCCATGTCCGTGTGGCTGGTGCCAGTGACCTCAGGCTTGGACACAACGCTGCTTGGCCGGGCGCTTGGGCCGCGGCTGGCAAGGGCCTCTGCCCCCAGCCCAGGTTGCAAAGAGGGGCTGGGGCATGGGGGGGGGGGCCAAGCAGGGGCAGCAGAGGGTGGGATGGCGCGGAAGCAGGATGTGGGGCGTGGGAGGGCAAGGCTGGGGGACCCAGCCCCCAGCCCCATCACAGCCAGCCCCACCCCCAACCCCCAGCCCCATCACAGCCAGCCCTGCCCCCCAGCCCCATCACAGCCAGCCCCGCCCCCAGCCCCCAGCCCCATCACAGCCAGCCCTGCCCCATCACAGCCAGCCCCGCCCCCAGCCCCCCACCCCATCACAGCCAGCCCCGCCCCCAGCCCCCCCGCCCCATCACAGCCAGCCCCACCCCCAACCCCCAGCCCCATCACAGCCAGCCCCGCCCCCCACCCCCAGCCCAGCCCCCAGCCCCATCACAGCCAGCCCTGCCCCATCACAGCCAGCCCCGCCCCCAGCCCCCCACCCCATCACAGCCAGCCCCGCCCCCCCCAGCCCCCCCCCGCCCCATCACAGCCAGTCCCGCCCCCAGCCCCCCCCCCACCCCATCACAGCCAGTCCCGCCCCCAGCCCCCCGCCCCATCACAGCCAGCCCTGCCCCATCACAGCCAGCCCCGCCCCCAGCCCCCCACCCCATCACAGCCAGCCCCGCCCCCAGCCCCCCACCCCATCACAGCCAGCCCCGCCCCCAGCTCCCCCGCCCCATCACAGCCAGCCCCGCCCCCAGCCCCCCACCCCATCACAGCCAGCCCCGCCCCCCCCCCCCCCCCGCCCCATCACAGCCAGTCCCGCCCCCAGCCCCCCCCGCCCCATCCCAGCCAGCCCCGCCCCCCAGCCCCCCACCCCATCACAGCCAGCCCCGCCCCCGGCCCGGAGCAGCAGCGGCCTGCAGGGGTCAGGCAAGAGACAAGGGCGGGGGGCGGGGCCGAGCGAGTTATCGCCCCGCCTTCCTGGCACGTACGTCAGGAAAAGGTGCGAAAGGGGCGTGTCCAAGTCGCTCTGGCCCCGCCCCTGACATGCGCCACTGGCCAGAGTGCGGAGGGGGCGTGTCCAAGCCGGCCCCGACAGGTGCTATTGGCCAGGGCGCGGAGGGGGCGTGTCCAAGCCGGCCCGGCCCCGCCCCCGCCGGTGTCGCGGAGAAGGCAGCGGGCGCGGGGCGCGCAGAGCGCAGGATGAAGCGGCGCAGCGAGCGCGGGGACGCGCCGTCGCCCGGGCCCCAGGGGGAGGGGCCCCCCCCGCCGCGCGCGGCTGGAGACCCCCCCGCGGCCCTCCCGCGGCCCAGGCGGTAAGTCCCGGCCCTGTGCCCCCCCCCGGGCATCCTCCCCCCCCCCCCCCCCCCCCCCCCCCGGGCCCTGTGCCCCCCCCGGGCCCTGTGCCCCCCCCCCGGGCATCCTCCCCCCCGGGCATCCTCCCCCCCGGGCCCTGTGCCCCCCCCCGGGCATCCTCCCCCCCCCGGGCATCCCCCCCCCCCCCCGGCATCCTCCCCCCCCGGGCATCCCCCCCCGGGCCCTGTGCCCCCCCCGGGCCCCCCCCGGGCATCCTCCCCCCCCCGGCATCCCCCCCCCCGGGCCCTGTGCCCCCCCCCGGGCATCCTCCCCCCCCCCCGGGCATCCTCCCCCCCGGGCCCTGTGCCCCCCCCGGGCATCGTCCCCCCCCGGGCATCCTCCCCCCCCCCCGGGCCTTGTGCCCCCCCCCCGGGCATCCTCCCCCCCCGGGCCCTGTGCCCCCCCCGGGCATCCTCCCCCCCCCCGGGCCCTGTGGCCCCCCCCGAGCATCCTCCCCCCCCTCCTTCCCCCCCGGGCCCCGTGTGCCCCCCCCCCGGGCATCCTCCCCCCCCCCCGGGCCCTGTGCCCCCCCCGGGCATCCTCCCCCCCCCCGGGCCCTGTGCCCCCCGGGCATCCTCCCCCCCCCGGGCCCTGTGCCCCCCCCGAGCATCCTCCCCCCCCTCCTTCCCCCCCCCCGGGCCCTGTGCCCCCCGGGCATCCTCCCCCCCCCGGGCCCTGTGCCCCCCGGGCATCCTCCCCCCCCGGGCCCTGTGCCCCCCCCCGAGCATCCTCCCCCCCCTCCTCCCCCCCCGGGCCCTGTGCCCCCCCCGGGCATCCTCCCCCCCCGGGCCCTGTGCCCCCCCTGAGCATCCTCCCCCCCCGGGCCCTGTGCCCCCCCCCGGGCATCCTCCCCCCCCGGGCCCTGTGCCCCCCCCCCCGAGCATCCTCCCCCCCCTCCCCCCCCCCCCCGGGCCCTGTGCCCCCCGGGCATCCTCCCCCCCCGGGCCCTGTGCCCCCCCCGAGCATCCTCCCCCCCCGGGCCCTGTGCCCCCCAGGGCATCCTCCCCCCCCGGGCCCTGTGCCCCCCCCCGAGCATCCTCCCCCTCTCTCCTTCCCCCCCCGGGCCCTCCCCCCCGGGCCCTGCCCCCCCCGGGCATCCTCCCCCCCCGGGCCCTGTGCCCCCCGGGCATCCTCCCCCCCCGGGCCCTGTGCCCCCCCCGAGCATCCTCCCCCCCCCTCCCCCCGGGCCCTGTGCCCCCCCCGGGCATCCTCCCCCCCCGGGCCCTGTGCCCCCCCCGGGCATCCTCCCCCCCCGGGCCCTGTGCCCCCCCCGAGCATCCTCCCCCCCCGGGCCCTGTGCCCCCCGGGCATCCTCCCCCCCCCCGGGCCCTGTGCCCCCCCCCCCCGAGCATCCTCCCCCCCCCTTCTTCCCCCCCGGGCCCTGTGCCCCCCCCGGGCATCCTCCCCCCCCGGGCCCTGTGCCCCCCCCGAGCATCCTCCCCCCCCCTCCTTCCCCCCCGGGCATCCTCCCCCCCCGGGCCCTGTGCCCCCCCCCGGGCATCCTCCCCCCCCCCCCGGGCCCTGTGCCCCCCCCGGGCCCTGTGCCCCCCCCCCGGGCATCCTCCCCCCCCCGGGCATCCTCCCCCCCCCGGGCCCTGTGCCCCCCCCGGGCATCCTCCCCCCCCCCCCGGGCCCTGTGCCCCCCCCGGGCATCCTCCCCCCCCGGGCCCTGTGCCCCCCCCGGGCATCCCCCCCCCCGGGCATCCTCCCCCCCCCGGGCCCTGTGCCCCCCCCGGGCATCCTCCCCCCCCCCCCGGGCATCCTCCCCCCCCCCGGGCATCCTCCCCCCCCGGGCCCTGTGCCCCCCCCGGGCATCCTCCCCCCCCCCGGCCCCCCTCCCCCCCCCGGGCCCTGTGCCCCCCCCGGGCATCCTCCCCCCCCCCGGGCCCTGTGCCCCCCCCGGGCCCTGTGCCCCCCCCCGGGCCCTGTGCCCCCCCCAGGCATCCTCCCCCCCCCCGGGCCCTGTGCCCCCCCGCGGGCATCCTCCCCCCCCCGGGCCCTGTGCCCCCCCCGGGCATCCTCCCCCCCCCGGGCCCTGTGCCCCCCCCGGGCATCCTCCCCCCCCCCGGGCCCTATGCCCCCCGGGCATCCTCCCCCCCCCCGGGCCCTGTGCCCCCCCCCGGGCATCCTCCCCCCCCCGGGCCCTGTGCCCCCCCCCCGGGCATCCCCCCCCCCCGGGCCCTGTGCCCCCCCCCCCCGGGCATCCCCCCCCCCGGGCATCCCCCCCCCCCGGGCCCTGTGCCCCCCCCCGGGCATCCTCCCCCCCCCCGGGCCCTGTCCCCCTCCTCCCCCCCCCCCCGGGCCCTGTGCCCCCCCCCGCCCCCCCCCCCCGGGCATCCTCTCCCCCCCGGGCCCTGTGCCCCCCCCCGGGCATCCTCCCCCCCCGGGCCCTGTGCCCCCCCCCCGGGCATCCTCCCCCCCCGGGCCCTGGGCCCCCCCCCGGGCATCCTCTCCCCCCCGGGCCCTGGCCCCCCCCGGGCATCCTCCCCCCCGGGCCGTGTGCCCCCCCCGACATCCTCCCCCTCTGCTTGTGCCCTGTGCCCCCCCGGGCATCCTCCCCCCCCGCTCAGGCCCTGTGCCCCCCCCGGGCATCCTCGCCCCCCCCCTCCGGGTCCTGTGCGTGTGCCCCCCCCACCTGGCATCCTCCCTGGGCCCTGTCTGCCTTCCCCCCCCCCCGGGCCCTGTGTGTCCCCCCCCCGCCATTCCCTCTGGGCCCTGTGTGGCCCCCCCAGCATTTCCCTCCCCCGCCCCAGGCCCTGTGCGTGCGCCCCCCTACCTCTGGCATCCCCTCCCCCACCCTGGGCCCTGTGCAGGATGCGCTCCCCCCCCCCGCCTTGCTGGCAGCCACCTCCATGCACCAGTCTCTGTGTGGGGTCCCCCCCACCCTGGCATCCCTTCCCGGGCCCTGTATGCCCCCCTCTTCTCCCCCGTCTTTGCTGGCAGCCATCTCCATGGCCTGGGCCCTGTGCAGGCGCCCCCGTCCGCATCCCTTCCCTGCCCTGGGCTCTGTGTGCCCTTCCCCAGCAGCCCCACCCATGCCTCTGGCTGTCTCTCCCCCGCCCTGGGCGCTGTGCCTCTGGAGGAAGGGGAAGGCTCCCTGCTGCGCCTCCCTAGATTTCTCCTGTTTCCTGCCCATGAGGGGGGGGGGGGTGATGCCCAGAGACTGCTTGTTCCCCAGCCTGCTGTGCCCCCCAAGGGGGCTGTGTGTGGGGAGGGGAGCGAGGAGCAATACTGAGTACTCCAGGTCACCACCTCCCCAGCATCAGCTACTGCCGCCCTTGCCTGCCCCTCGCCCAGCCCAGCTGGAGAAAGTGACCTGCCTCTCCCCAGCCGCCTGGGGGGGGGGCGGGAAGCAATGCCAGCTGGTCTGCACGTGCGAGTCAGTTTCCCCATGCGGGTGCAGGCGGGGAGCACAGGGGCTGAAGAGCAATGCCCTGTCCGTCTAGGGACCGTCTGGTAGGCACCTGTTCCCCTTGTCCTGAGTTTTCACACATGCTGTCCGGTCACGCTGGGGTGCAGGAGGGCTGGGGAGCCCAAAGGGGCCAGAGGCAAAGGCGGGGGGGGGGGCTGCACCCATGGGCATGGCGGGGGGAGGGGCAAAATACAAATTTGCCCAGGGTGCCATTTCCTCTCAGCCTGGCCCTGACTGTAGCTGCCTCTGCTGGTGTTCAGGGGTTTGCTTCATGCTCTATCTGCCTGGTTTGAAAGCTTGGCTTGCGGTGTGTACCCCCAAGTCCATTCTGCTACGTTACAGTGGCCATGCTGGGTCAGAGCAAAGGTCCATCTAGCCCGGCATCCTGTCAGCCGACTGTGGCCAATGCTAGAAACCCCAGAGGGAGTGAACAGAGCAGGGCTTCGTCCAGTGATTCCTCCCGTCGCCCATTTCCAGCCCCAGACAAGTAGAGGCTGGGGACCCCATTCCTACCCATCCTGGCTAATAGCCATTGATGGACCTAACCTCCAGGAATGTATCTAGCTCTTTTTTGAACCCTGTTAAAGTCCTGGTCTTCACCACATCCTCTGGCAAGGAGTTCCACAGGTTGACTGTGTGTCGCATGAACGCAGCTAAGCTGTTTCAATGGGGGCACAGTGCTCGGAGGAGCCCCGCAGAGCTGAAAGCATGCCGCCCAACCCCCAATAATAGCCAGTTGCTGATTTGATGCTGTCTATGACATTCTGAGCATACTGGGTACTTCTACCGGCGACTCTAAGGAAGGATTTAAAACGACTCCGTCCTCCTGAATCCTTGGGTGACCCGATGTGGAAGGGCAGGGTGACGAGATGTCCCGTTTTTAAAGGGACATTCCCGTATGTAGGCTCTCCTGCGGGTCTCCTGACACGTCCTTTAAAACGGGCCAGTTGTCCTGTGTTTTCTGCCTCCCTGCCCTGCCCTGCTCGGTACCAATGGGACCTGCTGCTGGCTGGATCCCTCCTTGCTAGCCACCTCCCCATCACTGGGGTGATCCAGTGGCTGAAGGGGGGGGGGGAGAAGCTGCAGCAAGTGGGACCAGGCTGGTGCATCAGCCCCCATTGCATTCCAGCTCGGGAGGGGGGACGGAGAGCGATTTCCGGCCTGTTACTGCCCCAAGCACCACAGCAGCCCCCCCACCTCTGGCAGGGGATTAGCACCCTCTTTGCCCACTGACCCCCCCCCCCCTGCCACTTCACACACCATTCTGGGCCCTGTCCCCAGGAGGCACAAGGTTGCTCTGTGCCCTAGGCCCCCTCCCCATGGAGCCACCTCTCTGGCCAGGCTCTGGTGCTGGTCCCTGGTGCGTTGGGGCTGCCCACACTGTAGCTGGGGGACAGGAGGCTGCTGGGTTATGTTGGTGGCCAGTAGCAGCTTGCTGGCATTAGCTGCTTCTCCGCGCTGGGGGGTGGGAAGAGATGCGCTCCACAAAGACCCGGGTCAGGGCATCCTTCCCTGTCCCTTTCTCCCCTGCGTCCAAAAGGCAGCTGCTGGCCGTGTACTGGTGTGAGTCCTGAGTGACATCTGGGGCAGGGTCGTGATCCCACATGCCCCCCTCGGCCCCCCCTTGGCAAGATGCAGTGCCAGGCAGAAGAGACGAGTCCGTCCCATGGGCCCAGCCAGGCACAGAGGATGTGTTGGATAATTGATCATCCCCTCCCTGCTGTGGAAGAGGGTGGGTGGGTGTGTGTGTGTGTGTGTGTGTGTGTGTGTGGGGCAGGGGTGGGTGTGTGTGTGTGTGGGGCAGGGGTGGGTGTGTGTGGGGCAGGGGTGTGTGGGTCATGTAAACCCGAAAGCCTTAAATATAAGGAGGTGATGCGCGAGAAATCCCGTGACACGGTATTTCTTTTGGAATGGAGGTTCAGTCAGCTTCAGGGGAGTGATCGCTTGCACTGCACAGGTCGGATTGATTGCCATCGAAGGCAGCTGACTGTGAGTAATCACACGGAAATACGGGCTCATGAGAGAGCTCCTGGCTTCTGCTTTCACAATCCTCCCTGGTATTCATCTGATCGGTGCTTCCTTGCCTCTTCCCTCCCATGGACTAGCAATGCCATCTTGTTTTTTCCACATCCCTCACCCACTCCTTTAATAATTGCTTCCGCTCCGCCTCCTTCCCGCCCCTCCTTTAATGATGGCTTCCGCTTTGCATCACTCAGGCGAGGCTGATGGACTCTTAGCCAAGCTGTAGGCGCAGCAGTGCAGTCGGTCTTGCCTACGATGGCTCCTCTTGGTGTCTGAGCAATTCTTACCACGCTTCTGAGCGACCAGCGCATCTGATCTCCTTTCTGGTGCTATGCTGCCGTTGTTGGTTTGATTCGTAGTCGCCAAGACGTGCTCGGCACTCCACAAACACATGCAGTACAGCAGCTGCTCCAGGGCTTTGCTCTAAGGACTGGGCCAAACTAGGCCAGGGAAAAGGAATGAGCTTGATTGACAGGACTCTAAAAGTGCGGGGGGGAGGGGGGAGAGAGGGTGGGAGGCGAGGCGAGTAGAGATCATAAGAATGATTATACTAGATGAACCAAACAGCGAATCATCAAGCGATCCCTCCCCTTCGCCCATTTCCAGCCTCTGACAAACAGCCTAGGGGCACCATTCCTACCCATCCTGGCATTGGTAGCCCTAACCTCCGTGAGTGTCTCTAGTTCTTTTTTGAATCCCGTTAAAATTCCTGGTCTTCACAACACCCTGTGGCAAGGAGTTCCACAGGTTGACTGCACTGTGTGAAGAAAAACTTCCTTTTGTTTGTTTTAAACCTGTTACCTGTGACATCTCAAGTCAGGCGGTTTGTGGCGTTGAAGCTCTGGGAAGGAGGGGGAGCCGCAGGGAGGCAGCGCGACTCAGCCTGTTAATGGCACTCTGGGCGTGATAGGAGGAAGGAGGAGTAAGTGCGGGGCTCCAGTGCCCTGGTGTGTGGGGCATAGGGGGAGTGCCAGGGCCGCAGGTGGAACCCTGATGGATGGCATGCAGCCTGTAGGCCACAGGCGACCCACCACTGGTCTAGACTGATTATGAATGTCTCCATTTCTTCTGTAAAAACTCTTCCTCCATCCATAGCGTTTACCCCACGTCTGCCTCTGTGCCTGCCTTGTGTCTCCTGCCACTGTCCCTTTCTTCCTCCGTGTCTCCTTTCCGCACTGGCGCAAACCCACGCTGTCGTGCTTCCTGGAAAATCGGCCCTCCGTTTTAGCCAGACAGTGAATTTTTACCCTTGTTTGTTGTGCCATGGCCTCCATGGGCGTAACTCCATGGACTTTTCTAGCTTCCCTCAACCGCCGGCTGTGGCCGGGTGTACTCTAGCAGCGAGCCCTCTCCCCCGCTTTCCATAACGCTCCCAGAGCTGGGGTGTTAACAGGGCGCTGGGCTGGAGTGAAAAACCCTCCGGCAGCCTCAGAGAGATTCAGCCAGTCTCCATGGAGAGCAGCAGTAGAGCCAGGCTGATTTGGCAAAGAGCTTGTTTGCTTTCCCATGAGCATCCTGTCGTGCTGCTGCAATGCCTGGACCTGCTCGTGCAGCACCCTCAGAGGCTGGGATGGCCTCCAGAAAGGGCCGTGTTTCCTGGGCAGGCCGGGCGTGCTGCTTGGAATGCCCGTTCATGCGGGACTGGGGGTGGCATGGGAAGTCCTGGTGCCTGACTCAACGGTTGCATCATGATCCAGCGTCAAGTGCTTGCGAGCTGCCGCCTGCCCTCAGGGGCGGCGTGACCCTTCCCTCCCAAAGCGGGACTGTGGAAAGTCTCCTGGCGTTCTGAGCGCGTGCATCCTCTCCGGGGTGTTCGCGCATTTCAGCGGCAGCGGCGCGAACCAGACGGATAAACGGGGGCCTGCAGTACAGGGGGCTGCATGCGCAGGCTGACGGCGTGGGCAGAAAACTGCCATGAACTCTACCTGGGGTCGTAATGGCTGCAGGCTCCCGCCGTGTTCAAACACTCTCTGAAGACGGCCACTGCTTCTCCAAGGGGCCAGCCATGCCCGGGGCGGCTTGTGCGTCGCTGGGGCTTTTGCAAAAGCCTCTTTCAAATCCGTCGGCACCTCTGGCTGGGAGGGGGGCAGAGATTCCTCTCCAGCCTGGCCCGGGGCAGGAAACGGGAGCAGAAGAGTGTCTGGCCAGCACTTTGCGGCCTTTTGGTAGCATGCAGGTGGGTGGCTGCTTAAGAACAGGTCCTGGCTTGAGGGCCCCGTGGAAAGTGGGGACCCAGCGTGCCAGCTTGGAATGGTAAGAGACCGTCGTGGCCCTGCAAAGATCACAGGCTAACAAGATAAACCAGCACAGGTGCTATCTTTGAGTGGCTGGGGCCCTGATCTGCCCCAGACAATGCCCCCCCCCCGCCGCCTCCTCTTGCCCCAAACCCCACCCTGTCTCTTCCCAGCCCATTCCACCCTCCTCTCCAAGTGTCCCCTGCCCTCACTCCTCCCCCTTCCCCGAGGGAGAGGGAGGAGCTGATTGGCAGGCGCACCAGCGGAGAGAGGAGCTGATTGGAGGGCAGCTTCCTGTGGCTGCTGAGCACCCACTTTTTTTCCCCCCCCCAAGGGCGCATCCACCCTGCAGCCCCTCTGAAGCTGGGGCCTATCCAGGCAGGCTGTGTTGAGCCACCTTGGACGGGGGTGGGGATGGAAGGGGGAAGTGAAGCAGACAGTGTCAGCTTGGGCGAGTCATGACGTCCGTGTGTCCTGTTTCTAGCACAGGCCTCCTCTTCCTAGGAGGGTGGAGTGGTTTGTGTGGTTGTTTTTGCTTAACAACTGTTGGGTCCTTTTTTTGGGGGGGGGAGGATATTTTTTCTGAAACCATCTGGCAACTCTACTCATCCCCAGCCCCACTCCACAGCTTGCACCCCCAATCAGAGCCCTCTCCACATCCTGCACCACACCCACCCTTCCGCCTCAACCCCCAGCCTCCTAATTTTTGCCCCACCCCAGAGCCTTGGATCCCCCAATATCTAGAAGCCCCAGGCTCCCCGAAGAGTTAATTTGGCCCTGGATGTCAATTCCCAGCCTATCTGTGGTCGTGTTTGCTATGGAGCTGTCAGGGCCCTTGATATCAACTGGAGGTGTCACCTGTTAAGCTTTCTAACAAGCCCCTTCCTGGTTTCTCCTCGGCTGCCCCTCAAATGTGGGAGGAGGCCTCCCCCAAACATCCGTCAAGTAACCTCCCTCATCTCCTTCACCTCACTCCTCATAATAGAGGCCTGCAAAAACTTGACTCCTGGTGGGCCCTTGGTGTGTTAATAATATAGGGAGATATACCCATCTCATAGAGAGCTGGAAGAGGTCATCGAGTCTAGTCCCTGCCCTCATGGCAGGACCAAGTACCATCCCTGACAGATTTACCCCGGATTGCTAAATAGCCCCGTCAAGCCCAGGGTTGTGAGTTCAATCCTTAGCAGGCCAATGCTCAAGCCACTGAGCTATCCTGTATCTGAGAGAATTCCTAACAGTTGTGACTGTTCCCTGTTGCCAAAGTTGTCATGCTGTTTCCTTGTACTCTCGAGTGGGTCGGTGCCCGTCTTTTGGTCTCTGTGAATTGTAGGGCTGGAGGGGACAGGCATTTATACACAGCATCCGGGCATGGCCTGTTTTGAATAACCTCCAGGGGTAGGGATTCTAAACCTTCCCTCAGATGCCTGGTCTAGTGCTTCGCTGTCCTTGCCGTCAGGTTGCCAGAGGGTTTCAACAAAAATACCGGACACACTTGACATGACATCACAATCGACATTCTGTCTTATTTAGAAAATACCGGACGTTTCGATTTTCTCATTTCTATTTTCTCCATTTGTGTCTGAACAGAAAGCTCAAATACTGGACTGTCTGGTTCAAAACCGGACACCTGGCCACCCTACTTGTCGTTAGAAAGGACCTTGCATGTTTTGACTCCTACGAGCAGCCATTATCCATATTTTGGCTTAAAGTGTTGAATGGAAGGCTTGTGGGATGGGGACCAGATTTTTTTTTTTTAATCACCCGGTGTGAGTTAAATGTTCCTGACTGGGCCATCAACTTGAACAGATAATATGTCAGTGTGGCTAGATGAGACAGAAATATCCCATTGCCTCTGTATAAATCCATGGTATGCCCGTATCTTCAACACTGAGCAAATTTGATTGCCTCATCTAAAAAAAAAAAAAAATGAATGAGGAAAAGGTACAGAAAAGAGCAGTATGGGACATCTTCCATATGAGGAGTGATCAATAAGAGTGGGAATTTTCAGCTTGGAAAAGAGACTAAGAAGTGAGGGATATGATTGAGATCTATAAAATGTTCACTGGGGTGGAGGTAGTACATACAGAAAGATTATTTACTCCTTCTCCTAAAAGACAACTAAGGGTCACCCAATGAAATTGATTGGCAGCAGGCTTCAACCAAAGGGAAGTATTTCTTCAGATAATGCAGTGGTCCCCAATGCTGTGTCCGCAGGAACCATGGAGCCTGCCAGGGCATTTATGTGCGCCCGTCTCGTGACCAGGGCCGGTCCGAGCCATTCTTGCGCCCCGGGCACCCGGCGCACATGTGGCCGGCACCCGGCGCACATGTGGCCCCCGCCCTGGGTGCCCAACAGCCCCGAAAAGTTGGGGACCACTGAGCTAATGTACAGCCAGACTGTTGGACTCTGCCACAAGATGTTGTGCTGTCCGAGACTATTACAGGGTTCCCAAAGGAACTAGATACATTCATGGAGGATAGGTCCATCAGTGGCTATTAGGAATGGTGTCTCTGGCCTCAGTTTGCCAGAAGCTGGGAGTGGGTGATGGGATGGATCACTTGATTGCTTGTTTTGTTCATTCTCTTCAAAGCATTTGGCATTGGCGACTGTTGGAAGGCAGGATACTGCGCTAGATGGACTTTTGGTCTGACCCAGTATAGCCATGCTTTTGTTGTTGTTAGTACTGGTACATAATAATATTCATAACTTTTCATGCATGTAAGTATAGAAGCAGGATAATCACACTCAACAAATGACACCTTACGTGACACACTTTGCAGAACTATTAACTATGGTTTGTAACCTATCCTTTAAAACCGCTTCTGTACCCAATGACTGGAAGATAGCTCATGTAACACCAATATTTAAAAAGGACTCTAGAAGTGATCCCGGGAATTACAGACCAGTAAGTCTAACATCTGTACCGGGCAAATTAGTTGAAACGATAGTAAAGAATAAAATTTTCAGACACGTAAAAGAACATAATTTGTTGGGCAAAAGTCAACATGGTTTCTGCAAAGGGAAATCACATCTTGCTAATCTATTAGAGTTCTTTGAAGGGGGTGTGACAGGCCGGGTCTGGGCACAGCTGAGGGCATCCGCTCAAGGCGAATTGCTCAAATGCGGGGCTCTCTACAGCCCCCAGACTGGAGACCTTCCCAAATAGGCCACAAACCGGTCCCACAGAGCGCTTCAGCTTCCTGCCTAGCCAGCCAGAAGCCTCACGAGCAAAAACCCCTCTGACACTCCAGCAATATCCGTGCCCCAGATGGCCCCGGGCCTCATACACAGGTGGGGGGTCTTAGAGCCCAATCTCATCTACCCTGAACAAGTTCTGTCTGGTTCCAAGAAACCAGCCACAGATCCCAGGTCAATATACAGTCTGGACCTTACCCACAAGATCACGCTGAGCCAATCCTTTAGAATCTAACAAGGTTTGTTATTAAAAGAAAGAAAAGCATGAGAGTAAGGTTGTTAAAGTATCATACATTACATGCATCGAATCTCCCAGTTCTTGATGCAGGCTTGCAGCAGAGATGTTATAACTGCTGGTTTAAAAGTCTTTGGTGTACACCCTATGTCAGGATGGGTCCACAGTTCTTTCTGGCTCCTCGATCCCTGCACTCTAGCCTCTGGGATGAAGAGCTGAGTACGAAGATGGAGTCGGCCACGTGGCATATTTATATCCCCTCCTGGCTTCTTCCAAGCTGAAGAGTCACATGGCCAGTGGCCAGCTGTGTCTTTGGCCTCCAGGGGTCCATTGTTCCCTGGAGCTTTGCTCATTAGCATGTCCATGGGCAAACATTCCCAGCCCATTGCTCTGCCTCAGACAGAGAATCTTTCAGCATCAACACAGAGTCCATATTTATAACTTCACGCGCAGACATTATACAGGTATATGAATAGCATATAAAGAATCTGTAGACCATAAGCTTTCATTTGACACCTCACATGACCCCCTTTGTATCAATTTTTGGGGCAAACACCCCTCAGGAGTGTAGTAGTGATCTGGCTACTCCCCTTAAAATCCAGTAACGTGACAGGGGTCAACAAACATCTGGACAAGGGGGATCCAGTAGATATAGCGTACTTAGATTTCCAGAAAGCCTTTGACAAGGTCCCTTACCAAAAGCTCTTACGTAAATTAAGTTGTCATGGGATAAGA
This sequence comes from Pelodiscus sinensis, assembly GCF_052426305.1. Lineage (NCBI taxonomy): Eukaryota > Metazoa > Chordata > Testudines > Trionychidae > Pelodiscus > Pelodiscus sinensis. The sequence continues at coordinate 6,503,419 of NC_143056.1, forward strand.
GGGAAGGTCCTTTCATGGACTGAGAACTGGTTAAAAGACAGGAAACAAAGGGTAGGAATAAATGGTAAATTTTCAGAATGGAGAGGGGTCACTAGTGGTGTTCCCCAAGGGTCAGTTGTAGGACCAATCCTATTCAACTTATTCATAAATGATCTGGAGAAAGGGGTAAACAGTGAGGTGGCAAAGTTTGCAGACGATACTAAACTGCTCAAGGTAGTTAAGACCAAAGCAGACTGTGAAGAACTTCAAAAAGATCTCACCAAACTGAGTGACTGGGCAACAAAATGGCAAATGAAATTTAACGTGGATAAGTGCAAAGTTATAAACGTTGGGGAAAATAACCCCAACTATACATACAATATCAGCATCATCGTCCTTCATGCCCATTGGTGTATAGAGCAGCAACAAAGGTCCTCCGCTTCTGTCTGTCTCTGGCCAGCCTCTTAAGAGTGCCCCATGCGTAATTCATGCTCTTCATTTCTACTTCAGTGGTCCAGCGCCATGTTGTCTTGGGTCGTCCTTGTTTCCGCTTCCCTTCAGGGGTCCAGTGCACAGCAGTCTTTGTGATGGAGCTTCCATCTCGCTTGAGCACGTGCCCAATCCATCTCCAGCATCTTTTCATAATGATGGTGGCCATGTCCTCTTGTTGACACCGTGCAAGCAGGTCCTGATTTGAAATTATTCTTGGCCAAAAAATATGGAGAATAGTGGCTGCAAGTTCTGAACAATTCAGCATTGAGATTATCGTGTCCTGGAGCTTTACCATTCTTTAGGATCTTATTGCCATGCTAATTTCTTCCATTTTTGGTGGAGCAGTATTTGTGTCAAGTCTATTTCCTCTTCTAGACTATCGGCTGCTTCTTCTGGTGGTGGCCTGTTTAGAACTTCCTGAAAATATTCTGCCCAATGAACCTCTTGTTCCCTCTGTTGTAAGTAGATTTCCTTGTTTGACCATGACAGGGACACTTGTACTGGCATGATATTTACCACAAACAAGCGTGGTGATTTTAAAAACCTTTCCATTCCAGCAAACGCTTCTCTGTTCCTTTCTTCAGGATGTTAGCTACTCCCTCATGGTGGTGGTCCTCATCCCTTCCAGAAAAAAGGACTGTTTCACCAGTACTAGTCTTTATTCTTCCTGATCCAATCCATCTACTCTCACTGATACCAAGAATATGTAGTCTGTAGCGTCTCATTTCATTTGTAATCTGTGCAAGCTTACCCGTTTCATAATGGTACGTACATTCCAGAACCCAATTCTGGTCTTAATCTTGGCACTCCCAGGACTTCCATCTTTATGTAAATAGCTTCATTTCTGCTTTCATCACTGGCAGTCCTACAAGTCACTGTAAGTCATACAATATGATGGGGGGGGGGGGCAGCTAATTTAGCTACAGCTAATCAGGAAAGAGATCTTGGAGTCATCGTGGATAGTTCTCTGAAGACGTCCACACAGCTTGCAGCGGCAGTCAAAAAAGCAAACAGGATGTGAGGAGTAATTAAAAAAGGGATAGAGAATAAGATGGAGAATATGTTATTGCTCTTATATAAATCCATGGTACGCCCACATCTTGAATACTGCGTACAGATGTGGTCTCATCTCAAAAAAGATATACTGGCATTCGAAAAAGTTCAGAGAAGGACAACTAAAGTGATGAGGGGTTTGGAATGGGTCCCATATGAGGAGAGATTAAAGAGACTGGGACTTTTCAGCTTGGAAAAGAGGAGACTGAGGGGGGATATGATAGAGGTCTACACAATCATGAGTGGTGTAGAGAAAGTGAATAAGAAAAATTTATTTATTTGTTCCCATAATACAAGAACTAGGGGCCGCCAAATGAAATTAATAGGCAGAAGGTTTAAAACAAATAAAAGGATGTTCTTTTTCACACAGCACACAGTCAACCTGTGGAACTCCTTGCCTGAGGAGGTTGTGAAGGCTAGGACTGTAACAGGGTTTAAAAGAGAACTTGATACATTCATGGAGGTTAAGTCCATTAATGGCTATTAGCCAGGATGTGTAAGGAATGCTGTTCCTAGCCTCTGTTTGTCAGAGGGTGGAGATGGATGGCAGGAGAGAGATCACTTGATCATTACCTGTTCGGTTCACTCCCTCTGGGGCACCTGGCATTGGCCACTGTGGGCAGACAGGACACTGGGCTGGATGGGCCTTTGGTCTGACCCAGTCTGGCTGTTTTTATGTAAAAGCGGCGAGGAGTCTTGTGGCACCTTATAGACTAACTGAAGTGTAGGAGCATAAGCTTTCGTGGGCAAAGACCCACTTCGTCAGATGCATGTAGTGGAAATTTCCAGAGGCAGGTATAAATATGCAGGCCAGGATCAGGCTGGAGATGACGAGGTGGATCCAATCAGGTAAGATGAGGCCACTTCTAGCAGCTGATCTGGAGGTGTGAATTCCAAGAGAGCAGAAGCTGCTTTTGTAGTTAGCGAGCCATTCACAGTCTTTGTTTAATCCAGAGTTGATTGTGTCAAACTTGAAGATGAACTGTAGCTCAGCAGTTTCTCTTTGAAGTCTGGTCCTGAAGTTTTTTTGCTGCAGGATGGCTACCTTTAGATCTGCAATTGTGTGTCCAGGAAGATTGAAGTGTTCCCCTACAGGTTTTTGTATGTTGCCATTCCTAATATCAGATTTGTGTCCATTGATTCTTTTACGTAGGGATTGTCCTGTTTGGCCGATGTATATAGCAGTGGGGCATTGCTGGCACATGATGGCATATATTACGTTGGTAGATGTGCAGGAGAACGTACCAGTGACAGTATGGCTGATCTGGCTAGGTCCTGTGATGGTGTTGCTGGTGTATATATGTGGGCAGAGTTGGCACCGAGGTTTGTTGCATGGATTGGTTCCTGAGTTCGAGTTATTATGGTGCGGTGTGTAGTTGCTGGTGAGAATATGCTTCAGGGTGGCGGGTTGTCTGTGGGCAAGGACCGGCCTACCTCCCAAGGCCTGTGAAAGCGAGGGATCATTGTCCATGGTGGATTGTAGATCACTAATGATGCGTTGGAGAGGTTTTAGCTGTGGACTGTAGGTGATGGCCAGTGGTGTTCTGTTGGTTTCTTTCTTGGGCTTGTCCCGTAGCAGGAGGCTTCTGGGTACACGTCTGGCTCTGTCAATCTTTCTCCTCATTTCCTCGTGTGGGTATCGCAGTTTACAGAATGCTTGTTGAAGATCTTGTAGGTGTAGGTCTCTGTCTGAGGGGTTGGAGCATATGCGGTTGTACCTCAGTGTTTGGCTGTAAACAATGGATCATGTGGTGTGTCCGGAATGGAAGCTGGAGGCATGCAGGTAAGTATAGCGGTCGGTAGGTTTTCAGTATAGGGTGGTATTGATGTGACCGTCACTTATTTGTACCGTGGTGTCCAGGAAATGGACCTCCCGTGTAGATTGGTCCATGCTGAGGTTGATGGTGGGGTGGAAGCTGTTGAAATCATGGTGAAATTCTTCCAGAGTCTCCTTCCCATGGGTCCAGATGATGAAGATGTCATCGATGTAGCGTAGGTAGAGAAGGGGTGTAAGTGGACGAGAGCTGAGGAAGCGTTGTTCCAGGTCAGCCATAAAAATGTTGGCGTATTGTGGGGCCATGCGGGTGCCCATAGCAGTGCCACTGGTCTGGAGGTATATGTTGTCACCAAATCTGAAATAGTTGTGTGTGAGGATAAATTCACAGAGTTCAGCCACCAGTTGTGCTGTGGCACCATCAGGGATACTGTTCCTGACAGCTTGTACTCCATCTGCATGTGGGATGTTTGTGTATAGAGCCTCTATATCCATGGTGGCTGGGATGGTGTTTTCTGGAAGATCACCTATGCATTGTAGTTTTCTCAGGAAATCCGTAGTGTCATGGAGGTAACTGGGCCACCCCCACTAACATGATACGGGAGGCCCACTGAAAGCATTTTGGGATAATGCTAACGTCCCAAGCAAGCCTGACGGCCGTCCCTACAAACATACCTTGGAAACAGTAGGCCTCGTGGCGCCGTTTTAGAACGCTGCATTGCATAGATGCTGGCTTGTCCCCGTTGGAAGGTGTGACTATGGACCACACTGTCCGCGTCTGCTTTGCTCATTTACCAGTGACACCTCGGACTTATGTTCAGCTGCTCCTGAAGCTATTGAAGTTCACTAATCGGGACTTACTCATTGCCTCATGAAAAGAGACGCTATTAAGAGTCCATGCTAGGAATACTGAAGTCCTTTGCCTTGTGCATAGGCTGCCTTCTGTAAATTTGAGTGCTCCAGCTAATAAATGCTCCTCTTGAAAGACCCGAGGATCATTTTCCCGGCGTCACCTAGAGGACAAAAGCCAGGTTAATTGGAGTCTCTGCAGGCGGCCATGTTGCTGTACAGCACAACCGTTACCCTAGCAACTGGTGAGCTCGGAGAGGTCTCCAGCGCCCGATGGGCAAGTGACTTCTCTTCAAATAGCTTTTGCAAGAATCTGAACATTCCCACCTCTGCGAAGCTCTAGGCCTCTTTTTCATTCATGGCCCTAAGCTAAAGACTTGGCCCAACTATTCTTATCCCCCTCTCCCCCGCGTCCTATGAAACCTTCAACTAAAGTCTTAAGTATTGTTTTCTTCTAGTGTGTATGAACGGGGCTTATTTGCCTTTCAGGAGTCGGTCGTCCCGGTTATTCAGCACACTAGTCCTGCATCTCCTCGTTATTTACGTCTCCGTACCATTCCTTGTGCGTCTCTTTCCTGCGCTGCTGAACAAGTTTGTCTTTCTCAATATCTGTAAGTATTCCTCCCCCGGACTTGTGTGGCTGAGAAATTGTGTGCGGAAGCCCTCGTGTGCTTCTTTCTCAATGACCAAAGAGCAAACATGCACGATGTTGGACTCATTTCAACGCTACGGAGGAAAGTACATCAAAGCGCTGAGACTGAAAGTGCTTCTTTGGGGGATCCTGGCTAATTTCAAGAGATTGCTGGGATGTGAACTAAAACCTTGAAGCCGCATGGGGGTGAGGGGTAGGTTGGCAACCCTTCTGCGGGGTAACAAGTTTGGCGGGATGAGAAATGCATTGGAGTTGATAACTGTGTGTCTTCAGGTGAAGGTGGGTGCTGGAAGATCCATAAGTGGCCCGACCTACCGGATAGCATTCCATCTATAACTCCTGGGGGAATTCTGCACCAAAACGTTTAAACATTCTGTGCACGCGGTTTTAAAATTCTGAGTATTTTATTGGGCAACATCATACAATATAATCACACCCGTTTCAATTACTTTAGTGATGGTAAGATTAGTTCAGACTAAGGGCTTTAGTCCGAACTAACGCGTCCTGGCGCGCACTTCCTGGTTTGAATCAGCTGTGATTCGAACTAGCGCGCCGGCAAGATCATGTTAATGAAGCGCGGGATATTTAAATCCCCGCTTCATTAACTACTTCGGTCGTCTCCATTTGCATCCCTAGTCCGAACTAGGGATTCAGTGTAGACGTACCCTATCAGAGGCAGCAGCTCTGGATGGCAGCAGCCCCTTTCGACAGGGGAGGGGAACTCCGAGCAGACAGTAGCTGCACCGGCATCTCAAGGAGCAGCCTCTTTCTGCGGTGAGCCAGAGCCGATAGAGGCAGCAGTGTGGGGAGGGGGATAGGTGGCTCCCCAGAGCCAGCACGCAAGGAGAAGTGACTTAAAAGCCAGGTCCCCAAGTATATCTGCTCCTGCCTTCCCACCTCCTCCCCTCCAGTACTGCTTCCTCTGATAGAGAGGCAGCAGCATGGGGCGGGGAGGAGGGGTCAAGCGGCTCACATGAGCCAGTACACGCAGGGAGGTGGCTTGAAAGCTGGCTTCCTGCATGTACCGGCTCCCTCCTGTCTGCCCCCCCCCCCCCCCCATGCTGCTGCCTGTGTATCAGGGAGGTAGGCAGCTTCATGGATCCGGTGCTTGTGGGGAGCCAGCTTAGAAGCCGGCTCCCCCTGCACTGGCTCCTGCTCCCTTCCTCTTGCTGCCTCTGATACAGTGGGGTGTACGTGTGTGTACGTGTGTACTCCATAAGATTAAATAAGCCCAGACTTATTGGTTAATCAAGTACTCGATTGCCCCTCGGCATCCCTAGTTACAACAGCACAAAGAAATTATGCATCACAAAGGGATCTAGGGATCATAGTGGACCACAAGTTGAATATGAGTCAACAGTGTGATGCTGTTGCAAAAAAAGCAAATATGATTCTAGGTTGTATCAACAGGTGTGTTGTAAGCAAAACTCGTGAAGTCATTCTGCCGCTCTACTCTGCACTAGTTAGGCCTCAGCTGGAGTACTGTGTCCAGTTCTGGGCGCCACATTTCAAGAAAGATGTGGAGAAATTGGAAAGGGTCCAGAGAAGAGCGACAAGAATGATTAAAGGTTTAGAGAACATGACCTATGAAGCCAGGCTTCATGAACTGGGCTTGTTTAGTTTGGAAAAAAGAAGATTAAGGGGGGGACATGATAGCGGTTTTCAAATATCTAAAAGGGTGTCACAAGGAGGAAGGAGAAAATTTGTTCCTCTTGGTTTCTGAGGACCCGACAAGGAGTAATGGGCTTAAAGTGCAGCAGGGGAGGTTTAGATTGGACATTAGGAAAAAATTCCTAACTGTCAGGGTGGTCAAATATTGGAATAAATTGCCAAGGGAGGTGGTGGAATCTCCCTCTCTGGAGATATTTAAGAACAGGTTAGATAGACATCTGTCAGGGATGGTGTAGACGGAGCTTGGTCCTGCCTTGAGGGCGGGGGGCTGGACTCGATGACCTCTCGAGGTCCCTTCCAGTCCTATTATTCTATGATTCTATGATCACGCCTTGGCAATTCCTCTGGATTAGTGGGCTGTCGCCTCACAGCAAGGCCAGGTAAACAACTCCATTTCTTCACCGTGAAGTCCTCGCTTACACACTGCGCAGGTTTTCTGCCAAGCTGCGAATGGGCTCAGTGCAGCTCTGGAGGGGGAGAACTCCCCACGTAATATTTTGTGCCTTGTCTTTCTCAGTGGCCTTCCCCTTTGTGGAACTTGGGAAGCCGGAATTGTGGCTGAACCACACTGTCAACTTCTATCTCGCCCCCGAGCCGGAGGTCTCCATTGGCGTGTGGTGAGTAGAGCGCTGCTGACCGCCAGATCCGTTCTGATTCCCGTGGGCTGTAAGACACCTGGGGGAGGTCTGACTCCGAAGCAGGGATGCAAACAATTGGGTAAAGATGTCACTGTGTAACCATTAAAAATCCTTGTGGTTGCACACATAGCGGGCTCTGCTGTATCAATCTTATGCAGACTGCGGCACCTCAGCGCAGCCAGCTCCCAGGAGCGGGGCAGGCAGCCGGGAGCAGGTACGTGCCGGGGAGCCAGCTTATCTCTTGGCTGTCAGCCCTGTGTCCAGGTAGCCGGCTTCGCTGCAGGCTCTGCAGTACAACTTTACACTGCAGAACCCGCAGCGTGGGGTGGCAGCCGGCTTTCTGGGGGTATGTCTACACTGGAGAGTTTTTTCGGAAAAACGTCACTTACGTTCACACTGCAATCGAAAGAACAGAGGGGTTTTTCCAACTTTGGTAAAACTTTTTCTATGAGGAAAAAGCCTTTTTCTACGAGGAAAAAGGCGTGTGTGGACGGGGAAAAGGGAATTCTTTTGCAAGAAGAGGAAAAATCACAGGTGCCCTGGTGGCCACTCCGTCCATAGTAATCACAGCTGAAATGCGAGAGAGCGTCCATTCTGTTGAAAAAGCAGACCACTTTTTCAATGCTCTTTTGCTGTGTAGACGCCTCTTTTGGAAGACGTTTTTTCGGAAGATGTCTTCCAGAAAAGCGTCTTCCGAAAGAACTCTGCAGTCTAGACATAGCCTGGAAGCAGGAGCCAGCGTGTAACCGAAATGGAAACGGATGCTTCTCAGTTAACCGTTAAAACGGTTACCCCCTTACTGCCCTACTTCTATGCTTTTCCAATCTCAAATGACAGCAGTCGTTGACACACCCAGCTACCGTGTGGTACACCATGAAAAAAATCTGTCTCTGCGTCAACTTTCTAGATTCTCCAGCTAAATCCTTATTCTTGCAGGAGGCCACAAAAAGCTTGAGCGCTGAAGCAAAGCTGTAAGCTCCTCCTGATCTCCAGGATGTGCTTTGTAGTCGTGATCATAAAACCAGTCGTCGTGTCTGGATGCAAAGGCCTTGATACGTCAGGCACCCAATCGGTCTGTGCGCACAATCCTGCATGAACAGGGCTAGAGAGTCTGATCTCTAACCTCCTGCCCATGCGCCCCAAAGGGCGGCAGTAAGCGTACAATGTCCATGCGCCTACGGGCACGGCAGAGGAAATCTGTCCTGAATGTCCATGAGCAGCGGAGTGCTGCAGAGCCGTATGTGCGTTGGTCCCCGTTATTCCTATTCGCGGTCTCCCAAGGCATGTATTCAAAGCCCTTTCTCTGGCTCACTGATCACGGTGTAGCTCGTGGCCACTGGGCTGGGAAAACGTAGCTATTTTTAAAACCGAGAATTGATGTTGCCTTATAGCAGGGATGGGCAATAATTTTTGATGGAGGGGCCACTCCCAAGAATTTGGAAAATGGTCGAGGGCCGCCCACGTCCATGATGATGGAGGAGCAACGGGGTCTGGGACGGAGGTTGGGTGCAGACGGGAGCTTGGGGGAAGCGAGTGGGGTGCAGGGAGGAGTGTGGGGTCTAAGAGGAAGATTGGGTGAAGGAGGCCGGCCAGATTATGCCTCGCCCTGCCTTGGAGTGTGTTGAATTAAAGACAGACCAAATACAAACAGTTTGTTCCTCTTTGCAAAAGGGTATTTCGTGTAGAGAAGTGAACAGAGAAATGGCTGGACTCGGGGTAACAAGAGGCTCTGCTCGCCCAGGTTTTGAAGGCCGTTAACTAAACACAGTTATTTGATTTTGAAAACGAGCAGTCCCGTGACACCTTGGAGACAAACCAATATCTAGGCTCAAGAGTTTTCGTGGGTCAAACCCACTTCCTCAAGCTCACCGACCTATATATTGTTTCGTTTTTGGGTGCCACAGAACTAACACCACAACCTCTCTGAGCCTTTTAAAAAAATCTGATGCATGGATCAGTAGCACGTCTCCTTTGGCCTGAAATGGAAACTCCAGATGTACACGATCAAGCTCGGTTAATTACAGGCTCTTGGTTCTTTTAGGCATGTGTTGCCTGCCAGCAGGGGGACAGAGGCTCAAGGGAAGGACCACAGCTGGTATGAAGAAGCTCTTGCAGACGATAATCCGGTTATAATTTATCTCCACGGCAGTGGAGGCAACAGGTGATGAACAGAAACCTGCAAATGTAGCATTAGTCTGATTTTGTCGGGTATAGTGTGTGGGTCGTAACTGACATCCGGGATCACCTGCTGCAGGCAGGAATAGTTTGGCTCAGGGCTGGGCAAGATGCGGCCCGGCATCCGAATCCGGCCCCCCGAACACTTTGATCCGGCCCGCGGACGGCATCTGGCGGCTTTCTATTTATAGCCTGTTGCCCGTGCCACTGACTTTCCAGGCTCAAGCAGCAGGATCCTATTTAAATGGCTCCCGGCTCCCAGTGGCGGCGCTACCCTAGTAGAGGCCGGAGCCGCGAACCTTTTAAATAGCCTCGGTGACACGGTAGCAGCAGGGCTGGGAGTCGCAAGCCCTTCGCTGTGTTTTTACTTCAAAGCCTCCGGCCCCAGACAACTCTGGCGAGAGGCTAGTCCCCACCCCTGCCCCTTCCAGGGGGTGGAGCCGGCCCGTGACCACGGAGAGCGCCACAAGTTCTAAAAACAACTTTTTGTTGTCAAAGAAGTGTCGTGACTTCTATTCTGCCCTTTGCCTATAATCCGGATGCCCCCCGTAAAGAGGATGTGTTCTTAGAATCAATGAATCCTTGTTAAAGCTATATTTCCCCCCCAACTCTCTTACAGGGCTTCTGGGCACAGAGTTTCCTTGATGAAGGTAGGTCAGACCAATTCAAGTGGGTATCGAAACTCTCACAGCCCAGTGGATCCAGTTCTGGGCACCACATTTCAAGAAAGATTTGGAGAAGGTCCAGAGAAGAGCAACAAAAATGATGAAAGGTCTAGAGAACGTGAGCTAGGAGGGAAGACTGAAAGAACTGAGCTTGTTTAGTTTGGAAAGGAGAAGACTGAGGGGGGACATGAGAGCAGCTTTCAAGTATTTCAAAGGGTGTCATAAGGAGGAGGGAGAAAACTTGTTCTCCTTGGCCTCTGAGGATAGGACAAGAAGCAGTGGGCGTAAACTGCAGCAAGGGAGGTTTAGGTTGGATACTGGGAAAAACTTCCTACCTGTCAGGGAGGTTAAACACTGGAATAAGTTGCCTAGGGAGGTTGTGGAATCTCCATCGCTGGAGATAGTTAAGAGCAGGTTGGACAGACACCTGGCAGGGATGGTCTAGACGGTGCTGGGTCCTGCTGTGAGGGCAGGGACTGGACGAGATGACCTCTCGAGGTCCCTTCCAGTTCTAGAATTCTGAGATTCTACGTGTGGGGTACAACAGCTGGTACAACAAGCAGCGTTCTGGGATATTTGCTGGCCTAGGAAGCGAGATGTCCCCAACCAAGATGGGTCGGGCTAAATCTTTCCAGCAAGCCCATTGCATGCATTGCGTGATGGCTAGCTGTAGGGCAAGTCGGTCCTAGCTCAGGGGGGTTCAAACTTTTTTTTTCTCGTGACCCAGTTGAAGAAGACTGATGCCGCCACCCAACATAATTTGACTAGATGTGGGCTCCGGGATGGGGTGGAGGAGGAGAGCTTTGGGCTCTAGGAGGGGTTAGGGTTCAGGGCTGGGGGAGAAGGGACTTACTTTAACTGGCTCTCGGTCAACGGCGGGGGGCTAAGGCAGCTTCCTGCCTCTCCTGGCAGCACAGACCATGCTGCCCTCCAGAAGCAGCCGGCAGCAGGCTCCCAGCCAATGGGAGTGCGGAGCTAGTGCTCAGGGCATGGGCAGTGCACGGAGCCCTGCGCGCTCTCCCTGCCCCCCCCACCTAGGAGTCGGGTCTGTTGCAGCTGCTTCTGGGGCACAGTATAGTCTGCAGTGCCAGGACAGGCAGGGAGCTGCCTTAGCCCCCCACACTGCTCACCTGATCCCTTTGCAGCACCGAGACCCAGTGTCCAACATCTCTCCCCCCCACTGGGTCACCACCCATCGCTTGAAAACCGCTGCTCTAGCTGGTACCAATCCCTTCTTTTCATGGCGTGGGGCTGCTCCGCCGTGCGCTGGTTCTTCTAGCGCCCTCCGGTAGCTGTGCGCTTTGTGCAAGAAATGCCTTGGCTGCCGTAGCCCGTCCCGTGCCGTGTAATGCCGCTTGATCTCTTAAACAGGCGCTGAGCGGTGCCGGCTTCCACATCCTGGCTCTCGACTACAGAGGTAAACGTCCACCCCAACCTGAGGCTGTTCCACAATTTAAAAAAAAAAAATTGTTCCCTTGGTAACCTCCTCATCTGCTCACCCCAGGGTACGGGGACTCCACTGGCTACCCCAGTGAGACGGGATTCACCACAGACGCCCTGTTCCTCTATGACTGGGTAAAAGCCCGCAGCGGAAATAGCACCGTGGCTGTCTGGGGACATTCCTTGGGGAGCGGGTAAGTGGGGTGCTGGGGACGAGGGATGGAGAGTCTAGGGGTTGCGGGGAAGCATCCCGTCTATTGGCGTGTAGATGTGTGGGTGGCCAGACGCGTGTCGCTGCACTAGGGTGGGTTTTAACTGCAAACACGTAACGGGGAATCTCCCCTCAGCTCGGCTGTTGCTGGAACTCCCTTTGAATCGAGGCAAGCCATGCCGGATCCCGTTTCGCCCAGTGGGCCTTGTTTTTAGTAGGAACATTTGTCTTTCTGGTCACACTTCTTTGGTGAGGGTATGGCTAGACTGCGGGGTTTTTCGGGTTACCAACGGTATCCTGAAAAAACTCTGCCGCGTCCAGGGAACGCATCTGCTCTTCTGTGCGCAAAAAAAAAAAAAAAAGAGCGGAAGAGCAAACACGCTCTTTCAGGAGCCTTTGTATTTCTCGTTCCACAAGGAACAAGGGGGCTTCTGAAAGAGGTTTTTTCCCCCGACATTTGGCCCAGTCTAGATGAGCCAAATGTCGGAAAAGTCTCTTCCAACAAAAGAATTGGGAAAAAGTACGCCAAATGCAGAGCGCGTTTGGTGTACTTTTTCCTGACAAACACTTGGGCTACGTCTAGACTGGAATGATTTTTCCGGAAATGCTTTTAACGGAAAAGTTTTCCGTTAAAAGCATTTTCGGAAAAGAGCGTCTAGATTGGCACGGACACTTTTCCGCAAAAGCACTTTTTTGCGCAAAAAAGCCCCGATCGCCATTTTCGCGATTGGGGCTTTTTTGCGGAAAACGAATCTGAGCTGTCTACACTGGCCCTTTTGTGCAAAAGGACTTTTGCCTGAACAGGAGCAGCATAGTATTTCCACAAGAAGCACTGATTTCTTACAGTAGGAAGTCAGTGCTTTTGCGGAAATTCAAGCGGCCAGTGTAGACCGCTGGCAAGTTTTTCCGGAAAAGCGGCTGATTTTCCGGAAAAACTGGCCAGTCTAGACACAGCCTTGTAGTCTAGCTGGACCCTGACTTCTAAGGCACTGAACTCCATCGCTTGCCTGAAGGAGGAATCCGGTCCTGGGCCAGACATCTGGAAGGATGCTAAAGTTGCACCCACGTGTTAAGGAGTAAATGGGATGTTCTGAGTCAGCGGTTCTCAACTGCTGAGCCGAGACTGCTTGCTGCCAGGCCGGGGTTGGATTACGCCGCTCCCTCCGCAGCTGTTGGGAAAGGCGTGTCCTGCCCCGCCTTTTGGCCAGGCAGGGGCAGGGTCTCTTCTCGGCCGTGGAAGAGCACTTTGCTACGCAGCAGGGGGTCATGCGGAGCCCAGCTTGGCAGCTGTAGAGCAGCCGCAAGCTGGGCAGCAGCGCTCGGCTGCTGGCTGGGAGGCAGCACAAGGCTAGGTGAGGGGGCGGGGCAGGCACTTCGGGGCTCCGGGGGTGAGGCTAGTGTTGGAGTGGGGGGGGGGGGGACTGGTTCTGGGGGTAGGGCTAGTAGGGAAGCTTTAAGGGTGTGGGGCTCTAAGAGGCAGGGGGCTGACATTGGGGCATCTGGGGTTGGGAGCAGACACTGTGGGGCCCGTAGTGGGGAGGCTGTGGGGGCAGGACTGGCACTGTGGGGCCCTGGGGATTGGTCTAATATTGGGGGCTGGTGCGGGGGGGGGGCTCTGGGGGAGTTGGGTGCAGTGAGGCTCTGGAAACAGGAGGCTGGCACTGGGAGTGTCTGGGGGGGCTCTAAGAGGCGGGGGCTGGCACTGAGACATTTGGGATGGGGGGCTGGCATTGGGGGTAGCTGGGTGCAGGGGACTCTGGGGTCAGTGGCTGGAGCCGGGGGGTAGTGGAGGAGTAGGGGGCTCTAGGGGTTAGGACTGGCACAGGGGGGTTCTGGAGGCTGGGGCTTTTGGTGGACTGGTAACATTTTATTTGCATATTTGTTGTTTGCATAGTGAATATGCTAATATGCAAATAAGATGTTACCAGTCCACCAAAAGTTTGTGAATGGTTTTGCAGGTTGGGAACTGCTGTTCTGAGTAACTATAGACCTGTGAGTGACAGCTGTCCTCCTAGCGACACGTGTAGCTAATGACGTGTTACAATAAAGTAATAGAATTATGCCAGTTAACACGGGCAAATGGATTTTTCCAACTCTTTCTTGTAGTTGACCAAGGTAACGCTGCTGTGATACAAACGTCTCAGGCATTTGAGTTCTAAGCACCATATACCATCTTGTGTAAGAAACTAGAAAGATACCAATTCATGGTGCCCCAAAATGGAGAAGGCTAGCTGGCTGACGCATCTCAATGTAACTGCAAACGGGGAATTATCTTTGAGAGGGGATTTTTAAGTGGGTTCCTCGGCAATTGGTTCTGGGCCCTACTTACAATCCTGTGGCCAAAAATGTTCCTGTGAGCATTGGCTGTATAAACGGGGGAATCCTGAATCGAGCGGAGGTTATTTTATTTCTGTATCTGGTACTAGTGTGACCACTGCTGGACTAGCTCGGGAGTTGTCAGTTGCAGAAGGATGTTGAAAAAATTGGAGAGGGCTCGGAGAAGAGTCACGAGAAGGACTAAATTGAGTTTGAGACCCCTGGTTAAAAGGGTTGTCTGGGTGATGGAGGAGTCTCCAGTCTATCAGAGAAAGATAGAACAAGAACCAAGGGCTGGAAGACTAAGCTGGAGAAAGTTGGACTAGAAATAAAAGGGTAATTAACCATTGGAACAATTGGCCAAGGGTCATGATGGCTGCTCTATGCCTGGAAATACCTAGGTCAAGATTGGATCTTTCTGAAAAGTTCTATTTCAATCACAGCTGTTTGGTCTTAGAATAGGAATTGATTCAGGGATGTCCGGGGGGCTGTTATGTGGGAGATCAAGTGAGATGAACCCAGTGGTCAGTTCTGGCCTTAATCGATTCATCTCTTTGTTAAAAATGCCCCGCCCTGTGTTCCCTGACTGAGCTTTCCTTTCTCACAGGGTAGCCACAAATGTGGCAAGAAAACTGCTTGAAGAAAGAGGTAATTTGCCAATATTCATCACCGTGAGCTCGCCCATGAGCTGGGAAGAGCAAGAGCCCGTCACGGCTCCCTGTGGCCGTGGCCAAACTCAGACAAGCCCCATGCTTGCTCTACCCTACGCTGGCTAGGGTCCGCTCCGAGGGCATGTCAGCCAGGACTCGCTGGAGGGCGCTGTACTTCTGGTGTTTCCTGGGGGGACCGGGGTGGGGGAGCTGGGCGGTGCCAAGGGAGCAGAGAGCAGCTGCCCAGTGCTGTCTGGGGCAGCCCTAGAAGTTGCAGTAACTTGAAGATGTTCCGAGCCTCTTCCATTTTCTCAATATGCAGCTGAGGGGGCCTGGCCCACCGCTCATTGTAGTCCCTGGAAAGGCCCCACTGCGGAGCAGGCCTCGTTTCAGGCATTAGGTAGAGCCCCTGAATAGTGGCAGAACAAGGGCCTATGTCTAATCTGTTGTGTGGGGGGGGGGTGGAGGAATAAAACAGCCGCTCGGCACATGAGAGCATCTGGCTTTTGTAGACTTGACTCACTAACTTGTGGGGGGGCGGGGCTTGAGGGAGCGGGGCCTGTGGAGCAGTGAGTCATGCAGGTGGGAGGCACAGAGGCAGCGCAAAGGACGTCGAACGGTCCCTCGCCTGATGAGTCTCCTCCCTCCTTACTGTTTCCAAGGCAACCAGGTGGACCTGATCGTTCTGGAATCTGCCTACACCAACATTCGGGAGGCAGCCGCTCACATCCCCTTCACCAGAGTAAGGCCACCGATTCCCGGCCACCCGGCACCGCCGCGCGTGGAAACCGAGGGCACGTGGCCAGGGAGACTTGTCCAAGTGGCAGGGCTCAGGTGTCCCTGGCTGTCCTGTGAGGCTGGGCGGGAAGCATGTTATTTACACGGCTGACAGCTGGCGGTGGAGCTCTGGTGACCAACCAGCGTGCAGGCGTAGGAAGCGCAATGGCAGTCTTGTCTATGGAGGTCCTTTGGTAATAGGCCATCGCTGGGCTGAAAGCCATGTCGGGGAGCCATGAACGTGCGCGCGTGTGTGTGCGCGCGCCCACTAAGGCTGCTGTCCTACTGGTGTTATACAATATTTCATAGCATCCTAACACTGTGTCCCTCGGTGCAAACTGTAAGCCATGGCCGGGGGGCCAAAATGGGAACATGACATGGAGGCTTTAATGCAGCCATCTCAGGAGACCCTCTTAATCATTTAGCTAAAAAGGCAGACGTTGGTGAGACCCACCGTAAAGCAGGTAGCTTTAGGTACAGGGAAATGGCTGGTCGGTATTGACTAGTATCTCTGGATCAGTACGCGTTAGGGTTCCCTTTGGGGACGGAGGAAATCATCCAGATTCCCTCCCTCTCGCCCTCGTGTTACAAGACACGGAGGGTTTAGCTGGGAATGCGATGGGTTGTGTCTCGTTAAAAATGTGGGAGAGACCATGTGCAAACCCGCGTTCTGCATGGACTCCGGTTACAGTAGAAATGGAAGCTGGATGGCAGGAGACTCCCAACCCTCAGTAGTATTGGGGGTAGGAGCTGTCCAGCGTGACCCCCTGACACCAGCCTGTGAATCTGGGGGAGGAGCAGGGGCGGATATAGGGCAGGGCGAACGGGGCGGCCGCCCCGGGCCCCGCGCTTCAGAAAGCCCCGCGCATGCGCCGTGGCAAAGGGGGCCCCGTGGAATTATGCTGCCCGGGGCCCCGCAAAACGGTCATCTGCCCCTGGGGAGGAGAGAAACCACCCCTCCCCCTCGGACGTGCCTAAGAAGCCAGACTTGGGTGGGAAGAAGTAGCACCTGGGAGGTGTGGAAAAGACAGACCCTAAAGCATGTAACGTGAGTTTTCTGGCATGAAGCCTTAAAAGCGCGTGAGTTATAAATACAAACCTGGCAAAGCCGATCGCTCCCGCTTTCTCCCACAGATCTACCGCCAGTTCCCAGGGTTCGAGTACCTCGTCCTCGACTCCATGGCCCTGGGAGACATGTATTTCCGCAGCGACGAAAAGTGAGTCACGTTTCGGGGCCTACGGCGAGGCATCCGTTCCATTGCCCTCGTGTTCTCAAAGCTTTGCCCGAGGCTTGGCCCGCAGCCGGTTTAGCGGTGCAGTTTTATTATGGCCTAAGCTTCTGACCAAGTGAGTTGCCGCTCATGTAAGCTGATGCCATAATAAAATTCAGTCTGTAAGGTGCCTCCTCCATTCCCTCCCACTTTGGTCTGGCTGTGCTGTAGTTGGAACTCCTTGCTTTTTATCCTGCCCTGGCCTCTGTGGAAGGGAATCAATTTTTCTCTCTCTTTCTACCACAGCCTTTCAAGTACTCGAAGGCCACTCCCATGTCCTGCCATCAATCGCCTCTTTTCCAAATTAACCCTTGCCGGATCCTTCTTAATCCATCTAGCTCTTTTTTTGAGCTCTGTTAAAAGTCCTAGCCTTCACCACATCCTCTGGCGAGGAGTTCCGCAGGTTGACTGTGCGCTGAGTGAAGAAAAACTTCCTTTTGTTGGTTTTAAACCTGCTGCCCATTAATTTCATTTGGTGACCCCTAGTTCTTATATTGTGGGAATAAGGAAATAACTTTTCCTTATGCTACCAAGTGGTGACCGTCTCTCCCCCCCCACCACACACACAAGCCTATAACCCACCATGCCCATAGAAAGCGTTCAGCAACCCAGTCACTGCACAGTCTTGAAGAGGGAAGGAGGAACTGGCAAAGCTAGGCCATTTTAAGTTTGGCGTTTGCTACAAGCACCGTCACCGTGGCTCGAGGGTAAAATCCAGTATTCCAAGGCCAGGTCTATACCAGGGAACTGTTTCAAAATTAGTAAATTCAACTTAACTCCCGATTTAACAAAATTGAACTAGCGTGTCCTCGCTACGGGGAGCCTTGCAGTTACTCCGAGGCAGGCTCTGCTAACATGGACGCGAACCTCAGACTTAGACCCCCAAGAAGCACTGGGTGGGTGGATAATTAGTTCAAATTACTCTGGGGCATCGTTACTTCGAAATAGCGGCACCTGTGCATCCACAGTCCTGCTATTTCGAACTGTTTTGGAAGGAGTGTTACTCCTGATGAAAAGCAGGAGTCCAGATTTCGAATTCCACGGCCCTTTATTTCAAAATGCTGGTTGTGGGTTAGCGTTCTGCCCCCTTCTCCTGCCTGGCAAGACACCGGAGGAGGCGGTATAAGGGACCCACTTGAGATAACGGGCTTGACCTAAGAGGGGTTATTTTGAAATAGTCCTAGTGTAGACTAGGGCCAACAGGACCGTATTTATGCCTTCTGGGCTTCTGCACGTGTATGTGGGGAGTGTTTCCATTCTCAGCAGTGTCCCAAAAATCAGACCTTTCTAAGGCCCTCTTTGTGCAGCTGGTAGCTAGGGTTGTGAACAACTAGTCACGTCCCCTCACCCGCTTGCTGCCTCTGAAGTGCCCCTTCTCTTCCACCGCTGGCTTTCTGCTCCCCACGGCGCTTTCGCCTTTGAAATGTAGCAACAGCCCTGGGGCGGAGGCCCCCTTATCGACTCATGAAATGATCAACTATTCAATTAGCCAATTAATTGAAATTTTACATCTGTACTGGTAGCATTCTGCTCCGGTCCGTCTTAAACACAAGGGCTACGTCTAGACTGGCATGATTTTCCGGAAATGCTTTTCACGGAAAAGTTTTCCGTGAAAAGCATTTTTGAAACAGAGCGTCTAGATTGGCACGGATGCTTTTCCGCAAAAGCACTTTGTGAGGAAAAGCGTCTGTGCCAATCTAGACGCACTTTTCCACAAAAAAGCCCCGATCACCATTTTCGCCATCTGGGCTTTTTTGTGGAAAACAAATCTGAGCTGTCTACACTGGCTCTTTTGCGCAAAAGTTTTGGGACTTTTGCCCAAACGGGAGCAGCATAGTATTTCCGCAAGAAGCACTGATTTCTTACAGTAGGAAGTCAGTGCTTTTGCGGAAATTCAAGCGGCCAGTGTAGACAGCTGGCAAGTTTTTCCGGAAAAGCGGCTGATTTTCTGTACAAACTGGCCAGTCTAGACACAGCCAAGGCGTTCTCTGAACAGTACACACTCCAGCTAAACTGTACGGCACTTAGGTGCAAAGTTCGTTAGGAATATTGGCTTGAGGGGTCGCTCTCCCTGCCCTAACACTGTGCACCAGGCTAATGAACCAGCTTCAACGTGCTCTGTTTTCCCCCGCAGTGTTAAAGTGCTCTCCAGTCCCCTCTTGATTCTGCATGCGGAAGATGATCCCGTCTTACCCGCCCACCTGGGTCAAAAGGTAACTCTTCTCCTCATAGAATCATAGAATAATAGGACTGGAAGGGACCTCGAGAGGTCATCGAGTCCAGCCCCCCGCCCTCAAGGCAGGACCAAGCTCCGTCTACACCATCCCTGTCAGATGTCTATCTAACCTGTTCTTAAATATCTCCAGAGAGGGAGATTCCACCACCTCCCTTGGCAATTTATTCCAATATTTGACCACCCTGACAGTTAGGAATTTTTTCCTAATGTCCAATCTAAACCTCCCCTGCTGCACTTTAAGCCCATTACTCCTTGTCCTGTCCTCAGAAACCAAGAGGAACAAATTTTCTCCTTCCTCCTTGTGACACCCTTTTAGATATTTGAAAACCGCTATCATGTCCCCCCTTAATCTTCTTTTTTCCAAACTAAACAAGCCCAGTTCATGAAGCCTGGCTTCATAGGTCATGTTCTCTAGACCTTTAATCATTCTTGTCGCTCTTCTCTGTACCCTTTCCAATTTCTCCACATCTTTCTTGAAATGTGGCGCCCAGAACTGGACACAGTACTCCAGCTGAGGCCTAACTAGTGCAGAGTAGTCCAAGCCAGCTCTGCCACTGTAGACGGGCTAGGTTGGAGAAAGGCGAGTCTGAGACCGTTTTACAAACAGGCCCCGTTACCCGCCGCAGTGAGATTGCTCCTTATAGACCAGCAGCGTCTCTCCTGACTCCCTTTGTGTTGAATTGACTCAGTGCAGAAAAATGCTACACAACGCAGCTGGGATTTTATTGGGGGTGAAAACACAGCCCTTCCCATGCTACAGCCCCGTGTCTCCCTTGGGTGTAAGTGCCCTGGCCGTACGGCATTGCTACCAGCCCCCCATACCGCTCCGAGCTACACCCTCCTCTTCAACGCCCGTCCCTGAATCCCCGTCTGACTAACTCAAACTCTAGTCTCTCCCCTTTCCTCAGATCCCAAACATTCCCCTTGTCCGGCTGAGTCCCTAGAAAGACAGGCTGCACCCCGGACTGCTGTGCCAACCCCAGAACTAGCTGACGAGCCGCTCCAGCAGAACTCCCGCCTCCCCGGGGGTCTGCGCTAAGCTGCCTCACGCTCAAGTCGGGAGGCAGGGCTGGAGCACCGTTAACCAGACGGCAGGGAAAGGAGCCTAGGCCCCCTCCTCAGCCAGGAGCCTAGGCCCCCCCTTCTCTCTGCTGTGGTGCCCGAAAGACAGGGCTAGTGGACCCATCGCTGGACTTATTCAGTGCACCCCCGTTCAGTTAGTTCCTAAGACAACCACAGACTGGCCCTGGCCAATGGCTTTCCTAGGCCCATGTGTGAAACGGGGTTCACAGCCTCGCCCTGGGGTTCAGGGCCGTGTAAAGTACATACCTGCTGTAGCCATTCAGCTGTACTCGAAATCAGGGGTTTTCAGACGACGGGTTGTGACTCAGCACTGGGGGGTGGACTGTCGGGCGCTGGGTCTCGTGGCTGCAGGGGGGTCAGGTGAGCAGTGGGGGGGCTAAGGCAGCTCCCGCCTGTCTGTGCTGCCCCCTAGAAGCGGGTGCCAGCAGGCCCGGCTCCTGGGGGGCAGAGCTGCCTCCGCCCCGAGCACTATCTCCGCACTCCCGTGAGCTGGGAACCTGCCGCCGGCTCCCTCTGTGGCGCAGCCTGGTCTGCGGTGCCAGGAGAGGCAGGAAGCTGCTTTAGCCCCCCTGCTGCGCCACAGGTAAGCCCCTCCAGAAAGGCGGAGCTCCCCCCTACAGCCCGAGGCTCCCCGCCGCCGCACGCCGGAGACCTCACGCCAGTCACATCCTGTTGGGTCGCGGGGCACCAACCACTTCAAGTGGGGCACGAGGGAGCCAGTTGGGAAAGGACGGCGCTGACTGACCCGACGAGGCCTCTTTTCTCCCCCCCCCAGCTCTTCGAGATTGCGCTCGCCGCCTATGAGAACAAAGACCAGGTCCGGCTTGTTTCCTTTCCGGAGCAGCTGGGCTTCGCCCACGAAAACATCTGTTCCCACCCAGAGCTGCCTGACATCGTCAAGTAAGTCCTGCCGGCTGGTCAGTGCAGCTCGCTCAAGGGCGTGGGTCCCTTTAGGGCACAAGGCCTGTGCCCAGCTAGCACTATTACCAGGGGTGGGCAATAAATTTTGAAGTGGCCACAGGCTGCCCCAGAAAGGGCGGGGCCTAAACTGGAAGGGGCGGGGCCAGCATGCTTCAGGGCTGCCCCACCTCCACCCCATGATCGGTCTGGGGTTGGGGGAGCCCCTTTGCCCCGCCCCCGCCCTGCGTGAGCGTACGGCACTTTGAAGTGCTGCGTGCTCCCGGGGGAGGGAGGAGAAAATGTTGCGCGCTCCTCCCGCCCCCAGGCCCATCAGGGATCCGGGCTGCGAAGGCCCTTCCCCACCCTTGCGCTCGCAGCAGCTGGCTGTGGAGGTGCAGGGGGAATGCAGCTTTAGACCAGCAGACAGGGTACAGACGCTCTCCTCCGCCCCCCACGGGCACCTTGGAGAGATGAGCAAAGGAGGGGGGGCAGGGCTTTGAGCTTCGCCCTAGAGCTGCCTGCTCGGTCGCAGGGCGTGAGGCTGTGCCCCATGGGCTGCTGGGGAGGGGAGGGGGTGGCAGCTGCTCTTCTCCACCTGTGCAGCTTCTGCTCGCTCTAGGAAGAGACCGCAGGCTTCCCTGGGTAAGCACCGAACCCCTCCCAGTCCTGTGCCTCTGTCCCTGTTTCACTGTGGACTAGGCTGCAGTGTTGCTGGCCACCACTAGGGGCTGCTAGACCTGGAGGAATCCTGCTGCAAATATAATGAGAGTGTAGGGGGAGGTTCTTGGCCGCTGCAAATCTCCACCTGCCTGGAAGGAAGGAAAGAGGGTTTGTGCAGGAAACTCCTTAGCCCAGGCTGGTGTTTCTCCCTCTGCATCCCTGGGGAGTGGGAGGGGCTAGAGAAACAGGCATGGGGCTATCACAGGGATTTCTTAACTCTCTACGTGTGGGGGATTCTGTCCAAGGCGTATTTGTGTTTTGAAATAAGTTACCAAAATAATTCCAAGTGGCATAAGAACGGCCAGATTGGGTCAGATCAACCGTCTGTCTAGCCCAGAACCCTGGCTGACAGTGGCCAATGCCAGATGCCTCAGAGGGAATAAACAGAACAGGGACTCAAGTGATCCATCCCTTCTTGCCCATTTGCAGCTTCTGACACAGAGGCTAGGGCCACCATCCCTGCCCATCCTGGAAATCACCACTGATGGAGCAATTCTCTGTGAACGTATCTACTTTTTTTTTTTTTTAAATCCTGTTAGTCTTGGACTTTGCAACATCCTCTGGCAGGGAGTTCCACAGGTTGGCACTGCAGTGTGTGAAGTAGTGCTGTCTGTTTTAAACTCACTGCCCATTAATTTCCTTGGGGGTTGCTAGTTCTCCACACCAGTCAAGATTTTTTTTTTTTTTAAGACCTAACCTAGCCCGGCTTAGTTGTCTCTCTTCAAGCTGAGAAGTCCCAGTCTTATTTGCCTCGTGGTAGCCATTCCAAACTCCTAATCCAAGGCTACTCAACTTTGGAAGCTCCAGGGGCCAGAATGATACTCATAGCACATGCTGGCTGTGTCTACGCTGGTGTGATTTTGCACCAAAGCAGCCGCTCTTGCGCAAAAACTTGCTGCCTGTCTACACTGGCCGTGTGTTTCTGTGCAAGTTCTACTGTATGAAATCAGGGCTTCTTGTGCAACAACTCTGATGCTCCTGCTCAGGAATAAGCCCTTTTGCACAACTGTTCTTGTGCATGTTGCCTGTCTATACTGGCCTCTTGAATTTCTTGTGCAAGAAAGCTCTATGGTTAAAATGGCCATCAGAGCTTTCTTGTGCAAGAGAGCGTCTACACTGGCACATGCTTTTGCACAAGATCATGCCAATGTAGATACAGCCACTGAGGGCTGTACCTTAAGCATGGCTGCAAATAATCTTTGTAATCATGCCTGACTTTGTGAAAACAACTATGGCAATGCTACACAACACACAGGCCCCATTTAAGTTAGTTGTGCTGCTATTTATAAAAAGGCAATGGTTTTCCACCCATATGACAGCACTTTTAATGAGCAATGATAGTGCAGGAATTTAACTACTAAAATTCATCTCAACAGAAGACCATTCTACTGACTTGTGTAGTGTGTGTTCCTAGTGGAGGCCATGTTCAAAAATATGGTGGCCACGTGTAAATCTAAACGGCACCATGGGCTGTATGCTGAGTAGTCCTCTCCTAATCTTTTTTGTTCCTTTCCCAATGTTAAGATCTGTTCTGAGCCAACCACATCAGTGCACAATATTCAAGAGGGACAATAGGCGTCTGTCTTATCCTATAGCCCTTTCTTAATGATTCCCAACACTGTTTGCCTTTGACTGCCACCACACATTGAGGGGATGGTTTCAGAGAACTACCCAGTGACTCCCAAAATCACTCACGTGATAGCTAATTGTCCATTTTATATAGAGTTGCAATTGCTTTCTAATATTTTGCATTTATCAAATTTCATCTGCTGTTTTGGTGCTATGATGTTCTTATGGAGAGTGTATACACTGGTGCATGATTTTTTTTTTAATATATAGATAGAGGGAGGGGAAGGGATAGCTCAGTGGTTTGAGCATTGGCCTGCTAAACCCAGGGTTGGGAGTTCAATCCTTGTGGAGGTCATTTAAGGATTTGGGGCAAAAAATTGTCAGGGATGGTACTATGAGGGCAGGGGACTGGACTTGATGATCTTTCAAGGTCCCTGCCAGTTCTAGGAGATAGGCAATCTCCATAACTAGTCTTTTATTGGCAAATGACTTGCAGAATTCCCCCAGGCATGTGTTATATACACAGTGCAGCACATAAAATTCAGACTGGGCAGTGACCAGGCACCTGAATCTGTGCTGTATCAAGACTGGAGATGAGGATTCTGTCCCTCAGCATCTGTGTCCATGTTCTCAGGGAGGTGGGATAGGTATTGGAATTCATAAAACATTCTGGTTCCAAGCTTCCTGGGGAAGGCCTCTAATTCAATAAATACAGTCCTTCCCCATGGCCAACACCTCCATGCCCAGTGTGTGTACTACTTTGGGAACCCCTGCTGTATTCTGTAATCCCCTGCTCTTGCAACACTTCACAGGTTAGCATTACAGAAGCACTCCACCTGATGTGCTGTACCACATTAACAAGCGTCAGCCACTACCGTGAAGGGTATCCCATTACCCTCCCATTAGTGGAGCACTCAGCCTACGCTAAGGATCCCTGTCATTATGGGATCTGCAGAACAAGCCCTGGATCCATACACCACTGGATCAAGTTTATCTAGTCTGTTCTGACACTCAGGCTATGTCTATACTGCAGCAATTTTTCCAGGATACCAGAGGCAGTATCCTAGAAAAGCAATGTCACACCCAAGAGATGTATCTGCTTTTCCAGAAAAGCAGATGCGTTCTCTCCTTCAGTGTACACCTCATTGTGAGGAAGAAGGGAAAGCTCAAAAGATTTTTCCAAAATCTGGTGCTGTGAAGATGCATCAAGTTTCAGAAAAACCTTTTTCTGCTTTTCTTTCAAACGATACACAAGTCGCCATTTGCAATTTGTGTCTTTGCCTTTTCTTTGTAGTCGAGACGTAGCCTCACCTTCTATCTGGGGAAGAGACAAATGAAACACTCAGCCATTAGCTACCAGCGAAGTGGGAGAGTTTAGTGTTACACTTCTTTTGTTGCAGAGACTTCCTGAAGAAGTTCAAGTGATAACACCTACTCCAGGGGATGCTACCTGCGCCACAGACCGAAGAGACGCCCTGGCAGAGACTTTCAATAAAGCCACAACACCACCATTGATTTCAGTTACTTGATTTTATCAGAAAGCGGCTTGACTATGCTAGAGCAGGCATACCCAGCGCGTGGCTGTATAGCTCTCCCCCCGCAGCCGTACGCAGGAAGGGTAAACAATTCAGGTGACACATTAAGTGTTCTTGGATTACAGCCACGTCTACACTGGCACTTTACAAGTGTGAAAAGACACCTCTCCGAGCGCATCACGTTCCAGTGCTGTAAAGCACCAGTGTGCCTCAGGCTACAGCACTGGGAGCCTCTTGGCTCCTCCTCTCAGCGAGATGGTTTACAGAGAGGGCTGCCTGGTGCGGCCCCTTTTCCTTAAAAGCACAACTGTGGCAGCACATTAAAATGTTAACTATAGACAAAGCCTTAGTGCAGCTCTTAAGTGCTAAGCTTTTTTTTGAAATGACAAATTTACCCAGGGCTCTATCTACAGGACAGGGCATCTCTGAAACTCCCAATTACATGATGTACTAGGGTCAGGGCTTCAAGTGGCATGGAGAAGAATTGAACTGCAGCCCGCCTTGGGATAGCTAAGCCCTACGGGGCAGTGTTTGCACAAGGAAGCTAGGGTGCCCATGCTGGTAGCTGCTGCATCACACACCATGAAATGGATTCGGATCAGAAAGGGAACTGAGACGGGCTGCTGGAGGAGCAATGCACGGGGCCCAGCGAAAGCAGAACAAGTAGTAATGGGCTTACATTGCAACCAGGGCGGTTTAGGTTAGTATTTCCTAATACTGAAACTAAATCACCCTTGCTCCAGCTGAAGCCTATTTCTCCTTGTTCATGTCCATCGAACAATTGATCACTGGCTGAACAGCCCTTAATATTTAAGGTTTGTCAGGTCTGGCTCCAACCCCCCCCGCTTTAAGTAACATAACATGGACAGATACAGGAAAATATCATGGGTGAGTCCACACAAGCAGCCCTAGCTTCTGATTGTAGGCTTCAGTGAACTGCATCAAGTGCACTAGATATTTCAATTGGCACTTTTATTCCAGCACCTAAAGCAAGCCGTTTGTATTCTAACACTGTGTTCTGGAGACTCAAGTTCTTGGGAAAGCCGATACAAATCGCTGCTGACAAGTGATGGGAATGCATCTATGTTACACCCCATCCGTACTAGGGACAGCTTCCGCTGCAACATCTCGGAACTACATCTTCAGCTTTTCAGTGGCATCGTTGGGTGTCTTGTCATCGGCCACATCCCTGGGTTGGTTTGGGGGAGGAATCTTCAGGTCAGAAGGCTCCACATTCCAGATGTCCCGGGCATATTCCTTAATGGTCCGGTCACTGGAGAACTTCCCCGAGGCCGCGATGTTTCTAATAACCATTTTGGTCCACTCTTTAGCATTCTGTAAATTAAATTGAGCCGATCACAGAACTTGAATGCAGAGACACTGTTCCTGCGAGTATGCTTGGCAAGGACTCGCACTGTACCTGTTCTACTGAGTTCCTAAAAAGACTGGTAAATGCGTATCTAGGACTCTAGGGAGACTGCCCTGCCGGGAATGGCAACATTACTATAGGACCCAAGAGAGGGTCTGATGTTTGAGGGAGGGCAAGTTGGAAGACTGTGGGGGGGGGGAAGCAGCTAGGAGAGGGTTAGCTGGCTTCGTGTGTGACCCAGTCCCAGTACAGACACTTTCAGGTCTCTGTTGTATTGGTACCTACAACAGCTTTGAAAACGGAGCAGCTGATCCCGAGCAGAGTTAATGCCCCTTTTGGAAGCGCTGTTTCTGAATAGCTCTGATACAAGTTTGCTAGGGGAGATACCAGTGAGCAGCTCACAGAACAGCTGCATCCCCCAGCAGCCTCCAGCCAATGGAGAGTTTCTTGCTCTCCCAGCTAATGGTGTGACAGGTCACTACCATCAGGTAAGCACTAAAGAATCTGAGTCGTGGGTCTCAGAGACCAATGCACCGTTATAGTCAAGTAACGATTAAGTCACGACCAGTAGATGCAGTGGGCTAGAGCCACTTCACCTAAACCAGTAGAGACAGTGGGTCCCAGCAGGGGATTTACCAGACCAACCCAGTAACCTCAGCACAAGTGAAGAGCGGCTTTCGAGATGCTCTAACTTGCATCAGGGAATAAGTTCCCTACAGACCCCTTTGGATCCTTAACCCAGACAGTGCTGGCTTTATGCACAAGCTAAGGCCTTGTATACACTGAATGGAAGAGCGCTGCTACCGCAATTGCTCTTCCAGAGTTTGATTAGCAGGTCTAGTTAAGACTCGCTAAATCAAACTCAGAGGACTTCTGCGTCAGTGGCTAGTACTCCTGCTCTTGTGAGGAGTAAGGAAAGCAGAAGGGAGCATTTGCTTCCACCAGCCTCCTGATATGGGGATTCCACCAGGCTTGGCTTAATGGAAGCCGACTCCAGCTATGGATGCTGTGTAGCCAGAGTTGGGTACCTTAAGCTGAGCTGCCGGGTATAGTGTAGACCTGGCTTAAGTAAGCTGTAGTTGAGGGCCTCAGTTTGAGGGGCCCCTAAACACACAAAAAATTAGTAGTTTTGAGCTGCATCCTTGCCTATGTGCCGGTATATACACAACTATAAAAATGTATTCTTTCTATTTTCATTGTCCTTTCTGTTAGAATACACGTTTTTGGGAATGCTAAGGGGCCTCTCAAACTTGAGATGGCTTAGTGTGTCAGCGTGTGTTAATCCAGCCCAGCTGGTCTTGTTCCCGGCCCCATTCTTACCATAAACAGCTGGCTGACTTTGTCTTGGCATTTGACATAAGCCTCATAATCTGCAAACACTTTAAACCTATTGGAGCAAAAGAAAGAGCAAGTCACTCCCCTGCTCGACAGATGTTGCCAAGAGCTGGGTGACAGCTGAGCAGTTGAGTTTTCTGTTTGATATTTGTCATTCGGCTGCTCTGCTTAGAACTGAAACGGAAACAAGGGGAAATCCTTCACCAAACACGGCAGTTTTTAGATTGCCCCTGCCTAGAACCAACCCCCCACCCTCGCCTGTATCCAGGTGTCAGTGCAAAGAGATACAGAGCATCCAAGACCGTGACAAAGACGTTCAAGGGAGACAAGCTGTCATGGAAACCAACATCGTGTATTCCCATAGCACCTGCAGCTTGCACTACATGGTAGGTACAGCATCCTCTGTCACACGCAGCTTTCAGGCCAAGCACCCACCCTCCTGGTCTGAAATAGGGAAAGAGCAAGCACGCGACATGCCGGTTACTAGGATGTAAAATCCCAGGTAATTAGCTGACCGGTTAAATGTTAAGTTTAACCAGTTAACCGATTAAACGGGTTTGGGTGGGGGAGGACCGCAGGCGGGGGCTGCTCTGGAGTGTCCCCCACCCACAGCGGGCCCCAGCTCTCACCTGATAACCCTAACTGGTCGCAGGGGAGGCTTACTGGTTAATTGTCAAACATCCTTTCTGGTTACTGCTCGGATCCAGGGGAAACTGGCTGTACCATTCAAAAAGGCTCTGGGGAATCCTCACAGCTCAGGAACAGCCACCTCTGGGTACATTTGTGCCCAACTGTAGCGGTTTTATATTCCCCAATCGGAATACAAGAATCTGCTGAAATCAAGGCCAGCGAGTTCCAAAGCAATAGAGCTGTAAAGAGCCTCCCCTCCCCGCCAAAAGGGCCCAAACCTGCTTTCCATCACTCTAGCTCTCAAATACAGACACCTCGGGGGGAGGAAGGAGCAGCCAGCGCTCTGCACATCTGGGCTCCAAAGAGCTCTGGCTAAAGACACGGCGGCCAACGGCTAAGTGCCATGGAGGGGCTGGACCACAGCGCCTCAAGCCCCCTCCGGACATCGCCACACGCCCTGGGAAGGGTGACGAGCTCCGGGGAGCTTGCTGGGCTCTGCACCGGGCGCCTGGGAAGGCAGGTATTTTGACCCCAAAGCGGAGAGCGCCGCGCCGGGACCCCTACCGGTCGTGGTGGAACAGCATGTTGCTCAAGTCTTTGAAGAGGTCGGGCTGTTGTGGAGAGAAGAAGCCGCTTCGGATCTGATCCATGGCCTGTTTGAGCTCGGGCAGCTTGTCGTAGTACTCCTGGGCGCTGTACCTGGCGTGCGGAGGGAGGGACCACGTTTAACGGTCTGTTGGGTCTAACGATGCGACGCGGCGGAGCCCTACGGCCAATGTTAATTCACTAGTCAAGTGCTCTGGAGCCCTCTACTGGTCCATCCCTGTGATGCAACAACCCTTTAGCACAGGGCTGGGGAACCTAAGGCCCAGGGGCCGGATGTGGCCCCCCAGCTTGTCTGAATCCGGCCCCTGAGGCTCAGGGCACCCCCTGCATTGGGCAGCCCGGCGCACACCATCTACTAGCCTGGGCCTGCCTAGACTCTGGTGTGCGGGGGGGAATGTGAGGAGGGTCCTTCTCCTGTGTCAGTGAGGGGACTGGTTGGGTTTTTTTGGGGGGAGGGGGCTTCTTGTGTGCGACCCCCAAACTGATTTTTCTGTGGGTCAGTGGCCCCTGACCAAAAAAAGGTTTCCCCAATGCTGCTTTAACAAACTCTTTCCACTTGCATGGCATCCAGACCACTTCCTAACGGGGGGTGGGCAAGAATTTCTGATTGGGGGCCACTCCAGGATTTTGGTAGGTGGTCAAGGGCCGCACTTTTCTGTGGGGGGGCTGGGATGGAGCGTGGGGTAGGGGACAGGGGTGCAGGAGAGTGTGTGGGGTCGTTTGGGTACAGGAGGGGGTTGTGATCAAGGGGCGGGGATTGGGGTGCAGGAGTAGGGGGAGAGTTGTGGGGGGTGGGGGGGGTCTAGGGCCTTGGAGAGAGTTGCGACCTGGAGGAGGAGGGTGCAGAGGATTTGGATGGTGACCTGGGGCACAGTTAGGGTTCAAGCAGGCTCTGGGCGGGAGGTGCTTCCCTAGGGGGCTCCCAGCCAGCAGCCCTGCAGGACTCTGAGGCAGGCTCCCTGCCTGCCAGAGGCCCCAGACTGCTCAAAGCAGCTGATTGCTCCCTGTGGCTCTCTGCTCCGGGGGCCAGGTGAGGCTTACAGTGCCGTGGGGCGGCTCCGTGCCATAGGGACCCATTGGGATGGGGCAAGCCCTAGCCCATATCTTGCCCAGCCCTGTCCTAAAGACTTCGTTCCTTGCCCAGGTAAACCCAGGACTCTAGGCTGGATTACAGCAACACCCCTAAATGTCAAGTCACCATGACCTGAGGAAACGCATCTTAGAAAATTCCACAAGCTGATTGAGGAGATCTGAGTCATCAGCATTATTTCTGAAGAGTCCCAGAAGACAGGAGAGATTCCAGAAAGCTGGAAAAGGGCCAGTCTAGTGCCCATCTACAAAAGGGAAGGAAGGACAACCTATGGAATTACAGAGGAGTCAGTTTAGCTTCTGTACCAGGAGCAAATAATTAAGGAATTTGCAAACAGCGAGACAATAAAGGTGACAAGTAACAGGACGGATTTTATGGAACAAATCACGTCATACTAATCTGAGATTTCTGACCAGTCGTGTGGATAGGAGGGAAGTGGGGGAGGTGGTACAGCTAGACGGTCGTAAGGAGTACGGTACAGTCTCGCACGACCTTCTCATTAACAAACTAGGGAAATACAACGTAGCTGGAGCTACTATAAGGTAGGTGCATGACTGGCTGGATAACTGTTCGCAGCGAAAACAGTGATCAATGGTTCACAGTCATGCTGGAGAGGTGTAGGAACTGGGGTTCTGCGGGGGATCAGTTCTGGGTCCTTCTGTTCAGTATTTTCACTGGTGATTTAAATAATGGGACAGTGAGAGCAGGGGTGTAAAATTCCGATTTGGCTAATCGAATTGTGGATGCAATTTGCATCGACTATTCGATTAGTCGACAAAGGCAGAGGTGCCTTTAAAGTGTAGCAACAGCCACTTCCAAGGCGAAAGCACTGCAGGGAGCATGGGGACAGCGGGGGACCGGCTCCGTGCTCCCCATGGCGTTTCAAAACGGCAGCGCCGCATGGAACCCGGGGTCAGCTGGGGACACAGGGGGAATCCCCAGTTGACCCCGGGCTCCATGCAGTGCTGCCGCTTTGAAATGCCACATGCAGCCCACACCAGCTGGGGAACTGCCCCCTCCCCTGCTGTCTTTCTGAGAGAGGCAGCAGGGGGTGGGAAGCGACTTGACTAGCCTCTCGATTATCCAATAGGTGTTTGCTTATTGGATAGCTGACTAGTCATTCACTTCCCTAAGAGACAGCACACTTGTAAAGTTTGCAGATGATACCAAGCTTGGGGGAGGGAAGGAGAGGGGGGGAGTTGCCAGGGCTGTGTAAAGTTTGCAGATGATACCAAGCTTGGGGGGGGGGAGGGGGGTTGCCAGGGCTGTGTAAAGTTTGCAGATGATACCAAGCTTGGGGGGGGAGGGGGTTGCCAGGGCTGTGTAGGATAAGATGAAAATTAAAAAAGTTCTAGGCAAACTGAAGAAATGACCTGAGGTAAGTAGGATGAAATTCAACAAGGACAAATGCAAAGTGCTTCCCTTAGGAAGGAACATTCAGCTGCACACACACAGAATGGGAAGTGACCGTCTAGGAAGGAGTCCTGCAGAAAGGGAGCTAGGGATCATAGTGGGTTAATACGAGTCAGTGTAACACTGCTGGGGAAAAAAAAAGGAAAGTTTTATGGGCTGTATTAGCAGGAATGTTTAAGAGACACGAGAAGTCCTTCTTCTGCTCTACTCCATGCTGATTAGGCCTCAGCTGGAGTCGTGTGTCCAGTTCTGGGCATCACATTTCAGGAAAGATGTGGACAAACTGGAAAGAGTCCAGAGAAGAGAAAAAAATGATCGAAGGTCTAGAAAACATGAGCTGTGAGGGAAGACTGAAAGAATTGGGTTTGTTTAGTCTGGAAAAGAGACAATTAAGAGGGGACATGACAGTTATCAAGTTCTTAAAAGGTTACAAGGAGAAGGGAGGAAAATTATTCTCCTTAACTCCTGAGGATACGATAAGCAACAATGGGCTTACATTGCAGCAAGGGAGGTTTAGGTTGGACATTAGGAAAAACTTCTTGTCGGGGTGATTAAACACTGGGATAAATTGCCTAGGGAGGTTGTGGAATCTCATCTCTGGGGATATTTAAGAGCAGGTTGGACAGACGCCTGTCAGGGATGATCTAGACGGTGCTTGGTCCTGCCGTGAGGGTAGGGGACTGGGTTCGACCTTCCAGTTCTAGGATTCTTTAGAGCTACCCTTGGAAAGCGACTGGCTACTGAGCCAAGTGGCAGTCTGAACGTGCAACGGGGAGGCTCAGAGTTACAGTAGCTGTCTTGGGCCCAGGATATTAGAGAGACCAAGTGGGAGAGGCAACACCTTTTACTGGACCGACTGCTGCTGGGAAGAGCCAAGCTACGGCATGGTCAGCAAACAGCATGATCCAAGGCCTCCTCTGCTAAAGGCCCAGCGCGCAGGGCCGGCGATGGCTTTCCCTCCTCCCTCACAGCTCTCTCGCGCTCTACGAGAGCCTCACCCTTTCTTGTCCAGCTCGGCGACGTCCTGGACCCTCATGCCGAAGATGAACAAGTTCTCTTCCCCCGCCTCCTCTGCCATCTCCACGTTGGCTCCGTCCATGGTCCCGATGGTCAGGGCTCCGTTCAGCATGAACTTCATGTTCCCCGTCCCCGACGCTTCCGTGCCTGCTGTGGAGATCTGCTCGGACAAGTCCGTGGCCGGAATCACTGCCAACAAAACGCACCAAGACGTTCTCAATGCCGGGCTTTGTTCCCAAGGCCATCGGAGTCCACTTCAAGTCTTGCTGTGACTCCGTCCTTGGCGCCACGGCCCGGCTTAAGAGCCGCATCCTCTGAAAGACGAGTTGATCGGCGTGACATAGGGCAGCGGTTCTCAGATGCTGGGTCGAGACCCAGGACTGGGTGGTGGAATGTCGGGCCCGGGGGCTCGCTTCTGCAGGGGGTCAGGTGAGCAGTGTGGGGGCTAAGGCAGCTCCCTGCCCGTCTTGGCCCCGCAGGCTGTGCTGCGCCCCAGAAGTGGAGGGGAGGGGGAGAAGGGGAAAAGAGTGCACAGGGCTCTGCACACTGCCCCTGCCCTCAGCACTAGCTCTACCCTCCTATTTGGCTGGCTGCTGCCGGCTGCTTCTGGGGGGCAGCCTGGGCTGCGGTGCCAGGAGAGGCAGGAAGCTGCCTTAGCGCCCCTGCTGCACCGCTGATCGGGAGCTGCTCAAGGGAAGCCCCTCCTGTCCCAGCCCTGACCTGTTCCCAAAGCCAGAGCCCCCTCCTCCTACAGCCCAAAGCTCTCACCCGCCACCCCATCCCGGAGCCCACACTCTAGTCTAATCAAATGACATTGGGTCGCGGCATCGACAAGTTTCTTCAACTGGGTCATGAGGAAAAAAAAGTCCAACAACCCGTGTGTTAGGCTTCTGGTTCCCGGGATTTACACGGATCTAAGAGTTTGCTGTAGACTACATGGCCCCAGAAAGGCCCTGGCAGGACATGCTAGCCTGTGGCCGCATCCCAGTCAAGATGGAAACGTTTTAAATCCGTCCTTCAGGATACAGGGTTTCAGACTTAGGCTCCTGATCCTACAACAGGTTGTGTGCGGATACAAGGCCCAATCCATCCTGAAGTCTGCACAGACCCACTCACAGGATCAAGGCCTTTGAAGCTGTAGCTTCATCCCCAAATCGGCATAAATGTCTACCAGCTCAAGAGTGCACATTGCGCCAAGGACACCAGAACGGAGACCATTCTCCTCTGCAGTTCTTGGGCAGCGTCAGCGTTTTGGAGAATGATTCTTGCTATTTGCATTGCTGGTTTTTTCCTACCGGGACGTGCAGGGAGAGGGGATTTTCAAGACTGTAGAAGATTCAACTCTCTCCTGCAATGTTGACCCGGGTATGAGAAACAAACGACAGTTGTAAGTGCCATGGGAGGAGCTGGTTTTGTTTTAAACACACAAAAAGGGAAAGGTCTCAGAGGGGTCGCGTTGTTATTCTGTAACTTTAAAAACAACGAGCAGCCCTGTGCCATGACAACTAAGCAGTAGCTTGTGAATCCCAGGGACAAAGGGGAAGAACATACCCTCACTCCAAAAAGGAAACCGCTGTTAACTCTACCAGCCCTGCTTTGGCTTGTGGGTTTATACAGAAGAGGCAGAACCTACAAGCCTTAGATAGGGAAGAAAAAACTTAAAATCTTTACCCAGTTAGAAAGATTGATCTAAAATGACACAGCAGTCTTACTGTACTGCCGTTACGTCATCTTCCAAACCCTACTGGGCATGCAGCCTCTCCCACTGCTCCTAGACCCGCATTACCCTTTTCAGCCAGCGACACGCGGTAGTTCTCCAGATAGATGACTTTCAGCTTGTTCCCAACCATGGGGTCATTGTTCACCACGTGAGCCACCGACGTGATGAGTTTGATGATCATTTTAGCCATGTGATATCCCGGAGCAGCCTGGAGAGAGAGAGACACACAAAGGCGGAATGAAGACTCGCTAGGCTCAGAATACTGGCTGCCATCGTGCTCACCCGGTGAGTTTGCTGGAACACGCTATTGTATTTCTTACTGTCTTCTTCCTCTCCACACCCCTGCCCACTTGTTCCTGGCGTCCACCCCTTACCTCGTCGTTTCGACTCTCAATTCTCTAGTGCAGGGATTGTCAATTAGTCTAGGGTTGTATTTTGCCAAGTTCAGTGGGGCTCTGAGTTGGCTGAAGCCTTTCAGATGTTACCACAAGAGGTAGTTTCTTCCAAGAGGGCAATTCCCCTGGGCAGGCAATGGGGCTTTTATGCCCCTAAATCCCTTAAGTGCTCCCCGATAGCACGTCACCCCCCCCCCCCCCCCCGCCCTTAAAGGCCTGTGTGATCAACTCACTTTGCCTCCAATAATAACCGTCCTGGGCACGAATGACTTCGTAGGGTCTCTCTTTATGCCTAAAAGAAAATGGGACGTTACCCAACATTTCCCGTCCAGGCGTTGCCGTGGTTCAGTGCCCGTCAGCGCATGCCCAGGTCAGAGTGTCTCCCTCAGAGAGACAGCCGCAGGGCGAGTGACTTACGGTTGTACATGGTGATGATGTGCAGACAGTTCATGAGCTGCCGCTTGTACTCGTGGATTCTCTTCACTTGCACGTCAAACATGGAGGAAGGGTTGATTTTCACTCTGTATTCCTTCTCCAAGTACTGAGCAAACTTGACTTTATTCTCCTGCGGAGCAGTTACAGACCTTATCGCACGCAACCGATTTCACACCCACCCCCAGCCCGTCCAGAGATCCCCAGTCTCTTACCTGTTTCACCTTGGAAACCTCCCGAATGAAGATGTCGTCCTTAACAAACTGATGCAGCTTTGTCAGCTGACTCAGATCTTTCACATAGTCCTCTCCGATTTTCTGCAACAAGTAGGGAGAATAAAACCAAGGCATGGAATTACTTGCTGTCTGCAGTTCCTGAACAGCCTTTCGCCACAGGTGCTGCACAGTTAGCCGCGTCCGTGTGGACAGAAACAGAAGATATGGTGTTCTAACTTCCGAAGGAAGCAATATTTTATCTAGGCCATATTTAATCTTCAAGACAGTTTAACTCAACAGGCTGGACACGAAGATGACGAACAAGGTTTGAGAGACGTTGGCCAGTTTCCAATGGAAAGAGGTCCAAGATCAACGCCTCCTTCCTCCACCTCTCTCAAATCCCTCACCCATGGAGAGTTTCAGAACATAGTCACCCATTCAGCTTCGCTAGCAATATGGTCAAGAGCCAACGATCCGGCCTGGAGTGACTCAGGGATCTGGGATTCTCTTAACGAGGGCTCACTCCAGGAGGGCCCCGTTCTGAAGAGGCCCCTCCAAATCAGATGTCTGTCTTGTCAATCTGCATCAGGATTTTACATGATTTACATAAGAACGGCCACACTGGGTCAGACCAAAGGTCCATCTCGCCTAGAATCTTGTCTGCGCACAGTGGCCAATGCCAGATGCCCCAGAGCAGTGGTCCCCAACCTTTTGTGGCTGCCGGGCGTCTGAGGGCGGGGCCGCCCACGCACCAGGTGCCTGGGGGCAGAGCCGCCTGCATGCCCGGGGGCAGGGGTGCTGCCCACGCGCCCGGGTCAGGAGCCGCCCATGCGCCTTGTTCCCATGCGCCATGCCACGCACCGGGGGCAGGGCCAGCTCAGATGTTACGGTGGGCGCACATAAATGCCCCGGCAGGCGCCATGGCGCCCAGGGGCACTGCATTGGGGACCACTGCCCCAGAGGGAGTGAACAGAACAAGGAATCAAGTGATCTTTCCCATCACCTGCTTCTAGCCCCAGACAACTAGAGACCAGGGACACCACCCCTGCCCAATAGATATTGATGGACCTATCCTCCATGAACAGACAACTCTGTTTTATTCTTTTGGAGAAAGTACACTGAGACACAGGTCCTGGGCATGTTCCTGTGCCTCCTACACGTGCACCTGCCATGTACTGTGTGCACTCGCGTGTGTAAAAGCAGGTACTGTGTGCACTCGCGTGTGTAAAAGCAGGTGCATTTCCTAGCAGAGGGGCAAGGGGATAAGCAATCCATTGCCCCTTCAGGCAGCAGCGTTAGTTTACGAGGCGGGAGCACCCTGCAAACACTCATTCATGGAGATCTATGGCCCAGGGAGGAGCCAGGAACACTCCCGGAGGAACCGGGGAAGCCTCCTGATCAGGCGGAGTGTTTTAAGCAGGCATGTGATGGCACAAGCCTGTCCGGGCAGTTTTCCCACCCAGGAGCCGTGCATATGTAACCCTCATCCCTAGGGTGGTTATTGAACAATGCAAGTGGTACCTAGACCACAGCAACAGGTAATATCAAGAGACCTCTACAGCACAGGCTGGGAGCCAGCTGGCTTTTAGCTCAGAGGCTCCTATAGTCAGCTCCTGAGGTCCCAGGTTCAAATCTTCCTGGTGGTGGTTACCCATGCAGGCTGGGAGGGAACACGCCGCATAAATCAGTCTCCAAAACAAGTTCTCTCCCAAATTCCAAGCTCCAATCAGGCTACGGAGATAAACAGCTTGGGCCGGGCAGTGACTCGTCCTGCCAAGCGACCCTCCGCCCCTGCTGCACTGTGGCTGGTAGAGGAGGGGCAGGGCGCGTAGAACTGGAGAGAAGCTTCTGCGTGCCTGCGCCCTCTTTCCCACATGCCCACAGGTCGCGCACGCACCGAGGCCCCTCGATTACCTCCGCTATCAGCTCGGCCAGCCCTGGGTTGCAAAGCAAGAGCCAGCGCCTGGGGGTGATTCCGTTGGTCTTATTCTGAAAAATCTCTGGGTCCAGCTCGGCAAAATCCTTGAACCTAGCACAACGAGAAGGCAACGGTCGGAGTCAGAGAGGCAGTGGGAAGCCATTATCCGAGTGGGCCTCCATGCACCCAGGCAGCGCTGTCTAGTGCTTAGAGCACAAGATTAGGTGGAGGGAGACAAATTCTACTCCCAGCTCTGAAACTGGGCGGTGGCTCATGGCGTGGACCACTTAGGGTGTGTCTAGACTACAGGGTTTTGTCGACAAAAGTGGCCTTTTCTCAACAAAACTATACCTGCGTCTTCACTACCGTCAAGTTCTGTCGACATAACATCAATGGAACTCGGCAGTTTTGTTGACGGCGGTAAACCTCATTCTATGAGGAATAACGCCTTTTGCTGACAGAGTTCTGTCGCCAGAAGGCGTTATTGCATCTACGCTGTCCTTTGCGTCTACACGGTCGTGTCGACAAAGTGGTTTGCTTTGTTGACAGAACTGGATGTAGCCTAGACGCTCTTTGTCGACAGAGGCTTTGTCGACAGGATCTGTCGACAAAAGCCTGTAGTCTAGACGTAGCCTTACTTCTAGGATCTTTTTCTGCATCATTCGTGGGAGTTGCGATGAAGAGGTCCGGCACCGCAGTACTTTGCCATTCACCAATGCCAGCCGTATCGTTCCAACACTTACACCTGAGTTTTCACGATATCCGAGTGGATCTTTGCTACGCCGTTAACCGCATGAGAGCCGACGATGCAGAGATGGGCCATGTTGATTCTCTTCATACCCCCT
Source organism: Pelodiscus sinensis (assembly GCF_052426305.1). Lineage (NCBI taxonomy): Eukaryota > Metazoa > Chordata > Testudines > Trionychidae > Pelodiscus > Pelodiscus sinensis. The sequence continues at coordinate 6,541,060 of NC_143056.1, forward strand.
TCTTCAATCAGGGACATTCTTCTCAGACGGTCGTGGTCATTGGGAAACTGGGCTGCAACTTTCTGTGAGGTTGGAGACAGGATAAAGGCCAGTCAAGAGTTGTAGAATCATAGAACACTAGAACTGGAAGGGACCTCGAGAGGTCAGCAAGTCCAGTCCCCTGCCTTCACGGCAGGACTCAGCACCATCTAGACCATCCCTAACAGGCGTCTGTTCAACCTGCTCTTAAATATCTCCAGTGATGGAGATGCCACAACTCCTTTAGGCAACTTATTCCAGTGTTTAACCACCCTGACAGGCAGGGAGTTTTTCCTAAAGTCCAACCTAAACCTCCCTTGCTGCAATTTAAGCCTATTGCTTCTTGTCCTGTCCTCAGAGGCCAAGGAGAAAAAAATTTCTTCCTCCTCCCTGTAACACCTTTTTAGATACTTGAAAACCACTATCATGTCCCCTCTCAGTCTTCTCCTTTGCAAACTCAAGAAGCCCAATTCCTTCAGCCTTCCCATACAGCTCATGTTCTCTAGACCCTTCATCATTCTTGCTGCTCTTCTCTGGACCCTCTCCAATTTCTTCACAACTTTCTTGAAATGTGGTGCCCAGAGCGGGACACAACAATACTCCAATTGGGGACCAATCAGCACAGAGCAGAGCGGAAGAATGACTCCTTGTGTCTTGCTCACCACACTCCTGTCAAAACCGGAGTATCCAGACCAGAGTTTCTCAAATTTTTTAAGACCGAGAAACAAACAATTTTTTTTTTTTTATGGGGAACACCAAGGACTTTGTTGAGGGAAAAAAAAAAGCCACCAGGGAAAAGTTGGTGTGCTGCGGAACACACTGATCTAGAATGAGGCAGTAAGATCCACTGCTAGTAGCCAGCCGAGGGAACACACCCCACGTTCCCTAACGGCATTGAAGTCAGTGGCGGGCGACCTGCGGCCCACAGGGGTTCTGTGGGCTCAAGTGCTCTGTTCCCCGCTTCCTGCACTCGAAGCCTTGCGAAGAGTGTGGGTCGCTGACCCCTGCAAGCCTCTGGTTCTAGCCTCTGTGGTCGCCTGCTCCCACAAGCATTCCACACGCGCCTGGACGAAGCGCCTGGACCCACGGCAAAGCGGGTGAGCTCTCAGTTCCCCGTGAGTTCCTAGTTTTCCCGTTAGGCGCCAACTGAGCGTTGGTTATTTTCTCCCTGCTCTGACTTAGTGGGCCCCAGATCCCTCGTGCTGCGAACCCAAAACCATTCCGCAGAGGGAGGCGGGAGCAGAGACCGATTTGGCTAACCCTGGCGTGGAGTCACATTTACATTCCGGTGCTGCTAGGGTGCAGACCTTGCTGACCAGGAGATTTAAGCCCTCCCTGGCTTATTTCGCACTCCCGGGTCAGCCCCATCCTGTCCAGAGAGAGCTTTACTATTGCAAGAGGAAAACAACTTGACGTTTCCGAGGGACGTCTTGTTCGATCGATCGATTTTTAACCGCAGCCAGCGTGGGACAAAGAGCAAGCACAAAAGGAGAGAGATTTGCCTGCGGCCGAGCCCAATCCTCACGTCAAGGACTCCCTTTTCCCCCACCCTGCCAGAAAGAAGTCAAGCGCCGATCCGCACAGCCAGGTTCCACACCAGAGAGAAGCCAGCCCCGTCACAGCCTCCAGGCCCTGGCGGAACATGGAAAATTCCCCCCCCGCAGCACGAGTGTCCGGTTTCATCCCAGGCTACTTACGTCCAGATGCCGCTGGTTGATTTCATAAATGATTTGCAGATGTCTCGGGAGCAGCTTCTCCACAAGATCCACCGGCCAGCGCTCTAGGGCTTCCGGGAGCACCGTGTGGTTTGTGTAGGCAAAGGTCCGCTTTGTGATATCCCAGGCCTGGTGGCAAATCGAGGGGCGCAACCGTCAGGAGAGTCAAGCGAGCGACGTCTCAAACCAGCACACATGCCCACGAGGGGCCAAACCTTTCCCCTGGGGTCCCACCCTCTCTCCCTCGGCAGAGGCAGGGGCGTGTGCGCACGGGACAGGCTCTGCCGCTGACTCCATGGAGCACAGCAGGAAAAGGCGTTGAATCTCTGCAGCCCATTCACTGTCCCCAGGCTGGGCAGGGGACTGGGGTGGGGGAGGGGGTGCAGTCTTTGAGCTGGGGGTGGGGCTTGCCGTGAGGGAGGGGGCTCAGGGCTGGGGAACAGGAGGGTGTTTGGGGTGTGGCTGCCTGCCGAGGGGCACTTTACTACGGGCAGCACACCGTGGAAATGCAGGTTTACCCCTTCCCTAGTAATCGGTGTCATGGATCTCTGAACAGAGCTGTTCTTTTATAACAGGAACCTTACAAAAGGTTTTACTCAGTTAAAAGATAAGCTTGTTATATGCTTGTTATAAAACAGACCTCCGCAAGGCCCTGACGCTATACTGGTGAGGCTGGATACCTATCACTTCCTTCAACTGTGCGCTCTTCATCAGTTTAGCTTGATTACAGGGTCAGTCCAGGCATCTTGTCACTCTGACATTGCATGCCGTGAAAAAGTTAAGGGATTATCGAGACAGTTGCTCTCTCGTAAAGCTACGCTGGCTGGCATTCTCTGTCTCAGGCTCCCAGGGGCACCAGAACAATTTGTACAGGACAGGTGCTGAGCGCTCGTTAGCCCAACTGGGAACCCCGCAGAAAATGGAAACTGCTTCAAGCCACGGGGCGCTGCTCCCCACCCCTCGTTTCAGCATCTCTGCCAGCAAGAGCAAAAGCACGAAGAGAGTTTTCCAAACCTTGGCCCATGGTAGTTTTTCAATGTCCACAAAAACTCTCATCAATTCGGGAATGGCCAGTGCAGGATGAGTGTCATTCAGCTGTATCGCTACCTATTGAAATAAACACACCGCTCCAGCAACCGTACCGGCCCTCTCGGCTCGCTGCTGCTGTCCAATGTGCTGCCTTCCCACGGATCTGTTCCCTCCATTGCGGCTGGGGGAAGGGGGGGGTTGAACGCAAGTGCTCAGGGTAGGAAATACCAAATCAGATCCCATGGGGACTCCTGGGTCTTCACAAGCAAGACACGTAGGAGGCAGCTGGGAAGCACGCGATGCTTGCGTTTCAAAGAGACTCACTCAGACATTACCCCCAGAGGAGCCAACAGCCTGGCCGAGCCCCCAGGGCAAGGTGCCTTGGGACCCCCCGGTGCACACCCATGAAGGACGAGGCCTTGGGAGGAAGGGGCAATGCCAGGGCAGCCAGCCTCAGCGCCACCCGGACCACGGCGTCACTCCTCCCGGCCATAAAGAGCGCACCGTGGGACGTTCCGGTGGGGATTTAGAGGGCTGCAGTAGCTGGGAGCCACAAGTCCCTCTGAATCGCTGGCCCCCTCTTGTCAGCAAGACTGATCATCCCATTATCATAGCACCACAGAACACTAGAACTGGAAGGGAAGGGACCTCGAGAGGTCGAGTCCAGTGCCCTGCCCTCGCGGCAGGACCAAGCACCATCTAGATCATCCCTGACAGGTTTCTGTCCAGCCTGCTCTTAAATATCTCCAGAGATGGAGATTCCACAACCCCCCGGGCAATTTATTCCAGTGTTTCACCACCCTGACAGGAAGTTTTTTCTAATGTCCAACCTAAACCCCTAAACCTCCCTTGCTGCAAGTTAAGCCCATTGCTTCTTGTCCTGTCCTTTGAGCCGAGGAGAACAGTTTTTCTCCCTGGTCCTTGTAACACCCTTTTAGATACTAGAAAACTGCGATCATGTCACCTCTCCGTCTTCTCTTTCCCAAAGTAGACTAGCCCAATTCTTTCAGTCTTCCCTCATAACTCATGTTCTCTAGATCTTTAATCATGAATCATTTTTGTTGCTCTAATCATGGCTTACCTGATCCGGGAAAGAATCGAATACAGTTCGAATGCTTTCCGTGCTCCCAAATTTGGATGCTTTGAAACGCCGGATGATATCCTGGAGTGTGGCAGCCACCACAAAGTACTCCTGCTTCAGCCGCAGCTCTTTGCCTTCGAAAAACTGCACGCAAGAACAGATGGGAATGCGGCACAACCAGAAAGGTGAAGGGATACAATAGGCTTGAATCCCCAGTGGGCCTGAACTTAATGGATCTGGATTGTTTTAGCTTGACAGTGGTGTGTTGCTGAATATCATTTCTACTATGCAACCCGGTCACATTCGCTGGTTTTCGAAAGGACTTCTCCCTAGGTCATTTCTTCAGAATGTAATTTGTTAAAAGCATTTTGGCTGTTTTCCCAGCAGCCTTTGCAACTTCAACAGTGTGCCACTGCCGGAGAATGAAAAAGCAAACCCCACTGGAAAGAAGGGATCCATCCAGTGTGATTGTCCTGGCTAGGGAGTTAAATTCCGATGAGTCAGCTAATCGAGTAGTCGACGGAATTTCCATTGACTACTCGATTAGTCGAGAAGGGGGGGCGGCTCGCTATCCCCGCTGCGCTTCTCCCTTTGAAATGTACAAGAGCCACCCACTGAAATGGTGCTGGGGGAAACCGGCTTTTAAGCTGTCCCCCAACACCGGCTCCTTCCCCCCCTTGCTGCCATTTGCGTATCGAGTAGACGACTAGTCACTCACATCCCTAGTCCTGAAGCAAAATGCAGGATAACGTAGCACTTTAAAGACTACATTGTCCTGCATTTTGCTTCAGCTACCCCAGACTAACACGGCTACATTTCTATCACTATCCCTAGTCCTGGCCTTCAGGGAGTGAAATCGCCAAAGGGAAAAGGAGGAGAAGCGAGTTCATTTGTAAGGGTTACCCTCCCAGTGACTGATTTTAACCTGTTGCTACGGACTCCTTGTGCCGAGCTGAGGTGGGAACTCGCTCTTCACACTCCTAGCTGTGGGACGACGCATCAGCTCCCACCCCTGCTGGAGCCAGGAGTTCTGGCAACGGCACACACAGGCAGCCAAACATACCTTGGATTGTGAAAATGGAGATCAAGAGCCCAGTGGCCAGGCTTCTACACCAAAGTGACCCGACGCTCACAAATATCAGAGGAGCAGTAATTTCACCTCGTGCTATCTTTTGGCCTTGCATGACTTCAGCAGGCATAAAGCCAAAAACAGTCGGGCTGGTAAGAGATATTCCTTAAAGCAGGATGTATTGATTTCTCTTTTTAAAGGGCCTTGTCTGATCAAATTAGCAAATATTACCCGCGCACAGGTATAACCTGCAGTTTTCCGTGATTGAGTAAAAAAATCTTGTATACCCCGCGCACGTGTACAGCCCGTGGGGTATACAAGGTAAAACCAAGTCTTGTATTTCAAACTATGCCGGGGGGAGGGGGGAAAGAGGGAGGGGAGAGACTTAGCCTGCCTGCGGGAGGGTATCCACATTCACCCCCCGGTTCCCATGCAGCTGCACTCACCCCCTGGGAGAGTAAAAAAAGTCTTGTACACCCTGTGGACGAGTATACCCCGCAAGGCGGGGGGGGGGGGGTGTAAAAATGCATATAATGCGTTACATGCGCTAATTTACGGTAGTCACAAAATCCAGGGTTTGTGAAAGGCAGCCTTTTACAACAGGCATACCGCCGTTTTCCTCTCTCTTGAAAATGACAGGTGGTATTTTCGAGTAACTTTTGGAGCACAAGTCGCAGCTTTCAGCATGACTTGTGATCCTAGATTTCCGAGATGCTGTTGACTCCCCTGCATCTTTTAATGCATCTCTGTAGGGTTTGGAATCCCAACCCCATATCAGGCTAATGCAAGAAGAGCCTGAAGTGATGCTAATTGAAACTGCTCAAGGCAGCAAATGACTAGAAAGCATGTAGGGGGAAAGCCAGGTTTTTTTTAAAAGTGATTTTAGTTTTACGATGTTACAGGCAATAGTAACAGCAGTAAGTCAATCATTTTATACCAACAGGCCATTCAAAACTGAATACTTCCAGATAATGGGAGGAATTTGAATGTGAATAGACCTTAGTAGCTATGACACTCAGAGTAGGAGTTTTAAATTATTCACATCCTGATCACAAAGACAGACCAGTATGTGAATTTTAATACCCTACTATCCTTTTATGCGTCATTCAGTTTTACAAGTTATGCATCTATTAGCAAGGATGTTTTGCAATCGCATTTTAATCGTGTAATAGCTCAGTCTTTCCTCCTTTTTTATTGAATATTTACTTTGTGTTCTTTGCTGGAAGTAACAGAGCCTTTACTGATCTATGCAAGTCCTGGTGCTATCGCAGGACACCACTGGTCCTTGATCGCCTTAGCTCCGTCTCTCAAATCTTTTCTTAATAGACAGAAAGACTCATCAGTCTTATTGAGAGGATATGAAATTTATGTTTATTTACTGTTCATGGGGTGTCTGCAAAGGGAATCTGTATAGGGGCATGAATGCCAGAAATACCTAGTCACGTTTAGGTGTGGGGAAAGCATGTGAGAGCAGAACACAACACTTGATTCCCGGACACACAGCAGTAACCTACGTAAAAACATGGGTCCTCTCTGCCCCCCAGTTTAGATTTTCCCCAAATAGCGCAAATTGCCCAATATTTTTTCTTTACAAAATTGTGGTCCAATTTACATTATCAGAATCCCAGACAACACTCAATCACGGCTAGGGAAGTGACCAGATAAAACATGCACACGGTTAACTGATAAGCCTGGGCTCGTCAGTTCACCTTCATGGTTACATGCCAGCTCCTGGCACGTGCCGAGAGCTGGCTTAACAGCTGGCTCCCTGTGCACACCAGCTCCTGAGGAGCCAACTACCTCCCCGCGAGTAGCCATCTAAGCACTGACATTTCCAGATTAGAGATACTAAAATGTGTTTAATCATGGCTGCATGGATTTCTTGAATTACGCCTGACGTAGTTCTAAGACCCTTTGCTGTAGCCACACACACACACACACACACACACACACACACACACACACACACACACACGACACCAACAAAAGGTTATTCGCAGAAGCCAGCCAGAATAAAACAACGCAAGGGGCAGCATCAGAACTAGAGGCCGTTCCTGTTGCTCGCTAGGATGGCTGCCTTGTAGCAGTGCACTGCCAATGTTTCCATAATGCACAGAGACCTTATTCACTCACTCCCTGTTCTTGTGTTGATATTTTTCTGCTATGCCCATTGCTTCAGTAATCCGGTGCTCGGAGCAGGATTAATCTGGTTTCCTGTCTGGGGCATGAGGAAGTTTTGTTTCAGCTAATTCACCTAATGAGAAGGAGCAGCAGGCTCCAGCCGTTTTTTGGGCGACTTACGTTATCGTTCGGATACAGGACACGCGATATGTTCTCCGCCAGATTTCTGTCCAAGACAGCTTGAATGTAATCTCCAACATTAACTGCAAGGGAAGGGTTGAGTCAGTACAAGGGCACGTTGCTCAAGAGGCTTGACGGGTTGCACACAGGAGAGGAATTACAGAAAGAAGGGGGATCGGACAATAAAACACACGCGCCTGACTGTCAAAGTAACGGTTGGTTGGTCCTGCTTTGGGCAGAGGGTTGGATTTGATGACTCCTAAGGTCTCTTCCCACCCTGGGATTCTAGGATTCCATGAACAGGCGACTCTTTTGGGGCTATTCAAACTGGATCCTCCTCCTTTGGTGAAGTAGGAAAGGAAGTTACTGGGGGACATTCCAGTCCTTGTCCAGCAGCAGTCTATCACGGACGTTAGTTCACGACTTTTCCCGGCACAGTCGTCCTCCCCTCTCTCTCCAAAGTATGCATCTAGCCCGAAGCAAAGACTTTGCACAAGAGGTACTCACAGTCTCGGAGGTTGAAGTCATTAGGAGCACGAGCAGACCACAGCCGCATGGTGTTGACAGTGTTGTTCATGTATCCAGGCACCGGGGTATCGTAGGGCAAGGCCAGGACCACCTAGGACAACACAGGGGTTACAGTAAGTCTGGCGGCGAGCCAGATGTGGAGAGCTTTGATAGAGGAGAGGCTGGAATTCAAGTGTGACTTCATGCGATAGTCCCATTATCAAAGCCCACCCTTACATCAGTCAAGGACTAAACACAGGGCCTGAGCGAAGCCAGCTGAAGTCAACAGAAGGATTCCCATTGACTTTGGAAAGCCACGGACCAGGCCTGTGGAAAGTGCATGTTCAAACGACATGGAATTGAAATCAGTAAGCGTCTTTCCACGGACTGTGGGACAGGCCCTCAAGGGGTCAGTCTGGCACCAGTAATTATACAAACGCCACCCGTTCTTCGGGGCACTGGGATTCTTTTGCAAGCTTAAAAAAGCACCCTGGAAAGGTGGCCATAGATATACTGTGCTTAATTCTGTATGTTTGTTATGAAAAGCGCTAAAAAGCAAGCGATGGCTAACAGAATACGGGAAGCAACTTAAAAAGGGGGAATTTGCAACGAGGTCTCCAGCTACAGCAATAGGAATAAGCCATTTACATCATGGGAGGGAAGTGTTAGAAAATATTCTAGAAAGATGCTTGGGGACATTGCTCCCTGCCCTTATACACCCATTGCAACCATCTATCGTTTGGAAAGTTCTCTAGTTCTTCCCCCCAACCCCGTCTGCTCAAAGGGAGCGGGAGGGAGGAGGGAGTTAGTGTTGTGGAAAAGATAATTGGTGCTCAGCCCCACCTGGACAGATGGCACGGTCAGCCTGGGACATACGGTATCTGCAGGCTCAGCAGTGATCAGCACATTGCCAGGGTTGTTTGTAAAGGGGACAATTTAAATCCAACTGGGGATCAGCCCAGACTGGGGGCTAGGAGGTTATAAAACTAGCGTCTCTGCAAGGCCAGGCTCCGCTCAGCTGTGGTCTCTCAGATGGCTAGGACTCGTTTCCTGTCAGCCGCATGAACGTGCTCTCTTGCAAGCTTCTGTTTTGACCACAGCACGGAGCATTGGTTCAGTTTCCGTGGCCATCACAAGCAGCTGAGCAACGGGATGAAGGACACAGTCTGCCAAGGAGACACGACAGATCTTACGTTGAGCCTCCTTGTAGCGTACGGAAGGAATAAACCAGAAAAATGCAGGTAGCGGCTTGGACTGATTCCAGGTTAGATCCTTCCTAAAAAGGCCACGCTGGTGGCAAACCACAGCGTCCCTTCCACAATGCCAAGGAGTGACAGGCATCAGTTTCCTGCCCTGGCACTGTGAGAAGGGTAAAATACTCCCAGTCCCTAGCTTAGGAGGCATTTCTTCCTTCCTGCCCGGCCCACGTCAGTACCTGCGTGTCGACCCACTTCACTCCACTCTTGGTGTGTTCCAGTCTTCCGTAAAAGTGAACAGGCAGCATGTACTCGGGACGCGCTTTCTCCCAGGGGTTGCCGTGTCTAAGCCAGTCGTCTGCTTCTTCCACCTAGAAGGAGGCGATTAAACAGAACTTCTTTTACTCGCACCCTAGGTGGAGCAAACCAGCAAAACACCACTCTGAGCTAGTGCAACAAGGAAAGTTTTGGGATAAAGAGGGGTGAGTGGATTCAGCTGGAGATCCCTTAGGGTCTGTCTACCCCACAAAGTAAAACTCATTGCGGAGTCTCAGCACCCCAAGTCAACTCGCAGGGCTCAGCCTGCAGGACCAAAACTACGGAGGCGTTCAGGCTTAGGCTGGAGTCTAGACTACAGGCAGTCCCCGGGTTACGTACAAGATAGGGACTGTAGGTTTGTTCTTAAGTTGAATCTGTATGTAAGTCGGAACTGGCATCCAGATTCAGCTGCTGCTCAAACTGATCAGTTTCAACAGCGGCTGAATCGGGACGCCAGTTCTGACTTACATACAGATTCAACTTAAGAACCCCAGGCATCCCCAAGTCAGCTGCTGCTGAAACTGATCAGCCGCTGATTCCAGGAAGCCCGGGGCAGAGCAACTGTGCCTCAGGCTTCCTGTAGTCAGCGCTGGTCAGTTTCAGCAACGGCTGACTTGGGGACACCTGGGGCAGAGCAGCTGGGGTGCTGCTGGGTTGCTCCAGTAACGCCGCTCCTCGGTGCTACTGGACCAACCCAGCAGCACCCAAGCTGCCCTGCCCCAGGCGTCCTGATTCAGCTGCTGCTGAAACTGACCAGCAGCGGCTGAATCAGGACGCCTGGGGCAGAGCAGCTGGGGTGCTGCCGGGTTGGTCCAGTAGTGCCCAGAGCGGCGCTGCGGGACCAACCGTCAGCACCCCAACTGCTCTGCCCCAGGGTCCACAACAAAAGCCTGGTCTGCTGGGGGGGGGAGCACACTAGCTGCGCCCTCCCCTCCAGCAGACCAGGGACACGGGGAGCAAAGCCGCAGCGGCGGGGTGCCTCGCCTCTGAGGCTTTGCTCTGGCGCGGGACCCGCCGCCACTGCGGCTTTGCTCCCGGTGCCCCTGGTCTGCTGGAGACGGTCCCCAGGAGACCAGGGGCACCGGGAGCAGCTTTTCTCGCCCCGGAGGTCGAGGTGGCTGACCGCTGCCTGCGAGCTCTGGGGCGAGAAAGCCCCGTTCGTAAGTGCGGATCCGACATAAGTCGGATCCGTGTAAGTCGGGGACTGCCTGTATAAAACCCAGTGAGGATGGGGGGGGTCTCAGAACCCAGACTCCAGCTGCTGCGACATACCCTAAGCTGCCAACCCACCGGCCTCCAGGAGAAGGAGGAGCATATAAGTGAGACACATAAGTGGACTCAGCAGTAATGGATTGAAGAGGAAAATGCCTGAATTCCGGCTGCTGATGGAGATACTGGCAGGAGGCCTAAACAGTCCAGCGAGTTGCAATGCAGTTGCTGAATCCTGGGCTGCTTTTTTGCTCAGTGCAGGTTTTATCGACATCGAGCACTAAGAAAATTAAGGGAGGGCGGGGAGGGGGTGCTGGTGTTGTAAAAAAACATTTGTGCTTCAGATTACTCCTTGGAACGGCGTTCCTCTCAGCACTGGATTCAGTTCAGAAGGGAAGAAAACAGCAGAAGGCTGCTCTGCCAATCGCTGGCTTCGCGTCAAGGCTAAGTAGATGCTATGCATGCAGACAATCCCAACCCACCTAGCACCCATAGAAAGGGGGCTCTTGTTAAAGGGAGACGGCCATTGGGGCTCCAAGAACGGGAAGACCTGAGTTCTGGCCCTCTGCTAGCCCGGGACATGGGAGAAGAGAAAGGGGAGTAGCAGCTATCTTTAAATTTTGTTTTAGTAAAAAGGGTTGAGAGAGAGAGAGAGAGAGAGAGAACTCCCCACCAGCCTCCACTGGCCCAGTCTCTTAAAGCAAACTCTGGCCAACAGCAATACACCTATGCTGTAGGAAACTACCTTCCACGCCACACTGCATGTATTGCCGTATCGGGTGGTCAGATCAGCTACCCTGTCATACAGCTGCAGTATGCTCTTCCCTGTTGCAAACGTTCTCTCGCCCTGTAGCTGGCCACGCTATCACATCATCCAGAAGATAAGGGACAGGAAGCCTTCTACTTTGTCAGGCTGAGACTTGGATTAGGTGTCAATTTTGGTAAGGCAAGAAAGCTGCATTAGACCAGCCGCTCTTGCTTCTACCCCTCTTCCATACCCTTATCTCGCCCGTAACAAGGTCTGAGACACTCAAAGGCAGAGGGTGCTGGAATAAACAGATACCCAGGGAGCTGCTGCCACCTTCAATGTGGGGAATAACTTTGAACCAACATTTGGTTGAGGCTCTGTCCATCCACCGATTGGCATCGGGGGGGGGGGGGATTCTGGATTTGTCTTATGCAGACAATGCTGGCTTGCTTCACTTCCCCCCTCAGCTATCTCTGCTTTTCCCTTCTGCAACACTTCCTAGCTGACAGGGGGTTTGGCAAGCATTCTGCAAGTCACGTCTAAATGCACGGCACCGTGAAGGCGCTGTACGCCCACGGGTCTCAACCAACTGACCACTGTGATTTGCCTGTGCAGCTCTGTGTTACGTCGACCGCATCCACACAGGTTCTTTGTGGATTACATACAAACTCCACAATCTTGTGACATCCTGCTTCCCATCTGTCTTTGGGGAAGGTTTGTCGATGCTGAAATTCTCATGTGGATGAGAACCCACAACTTTGGGTGCTGTTTTCCTTCTAGCTCTGTTCTTAATTTACTCCTGACACCATGTCACGTTCCTCTCCTGGCTCTGGTCTGGCTGCAGAGCTTGCTTATTCATCACAAGCTGCTTTGATGCACAGGAGTAGAGGACAGGGCCATGTTAAGACAAAGCGACTGAAGCGTGAGGAAGAAGAGTCACTGCCCTGCTGTTTAACGAGCAGCTCTTTAATGGGAAAGATGCGATAAACTGCGTGATGAGGAAGGCAAGTTGGGTCGAGGTTCATTTAAGTACCTACCGCCCTGTGCGGATACTTTATATTAAGGATGTTAAAATCCAGTTAATTGACTAGTCAATGGAATTTCCATCGACTAGTCGATGGGCTCTTCCACATTCCTCCTTTGAAATATACAAGAGACCCAGTAGGGGGCTCTTGTACATTCAAAGGAGGAATGCTGAACTCCGCGTACAGCCCAGGGCCAGAGGGAAGTCCTGTTGACTCTGGGCTGCATGCAGAGCCTGGGGTCAGCGGGGGGACTCGTCAACTGACCCCGGGCTCTGCGTGGCACTTCCCCGGAGCCCGCCCCGCGTTCTGGGGAAATGCTGAGTGGAGCCTGGGATAGCTGGGGAGTCCCCAGCTGACCCCAGGCTCCACTGCCCCTTTGAAACACTGCCTCCACAGCATATTTATATCCTCACGTATTGGTTTTATATCCACAGGGACCAACCGGAGGAGCTGCAGGGCTTTGCTGGGAACAGTACCAGTGAAAGCAGCGGCATATTGGGCCACCAATCATAGGAGTCGGTGCCCCAGGCCTTAGTGTAACACCCCCACCCTCACTCACTAGGCTCAGCAGCTCAAATCTTCCCAGTCCGACCCAGCACAGCTGCCCTGAGCCAGGTGCCAGACCCAGTGAGCAGGGCTGAGTCAGAACAGCTGCACCAGAGGAGCTGCCTGCGCTGGGCACTGGCTCCTGCAAGGGGAAGTCCAACCTGCAGCTGCTTTTGCCACTGCTGTTCCTGGTAGAGCTCTGTAGCTTCTCAGGTGTCCACTTTATAGCAGCGGATATTTGCATCTGCAGATACACAGCAGTACCCCCCCGGGGCTCTATAAATACGGCGTTTTGCACACCATGCTCCCTAGTGGTGGCACTGGATAGCCCCGTCACCCACTGCAATGGAACGTTAAGTCATTTGTTCACGCGGCTCTTGGACAAGGCTTTGCAGCAGCTGATCTGTAGAGGCACAAAGAGCTGTCAAAGTCATTAGCCGAAGAGTCTGGGGAATCCATGCTCCAGAGAGCTAGAGAGATCAGAGAGTCAGGGAACATAAAAAAGGCCACACTGAGTCAGACCAATGGTCCATCCAGCCCAGTATCCTGTCTGCCAACAGTGGCCAATGCCAGAAACCCCAGACGAAGGGAACACAATGGGTAATCCTCACGTGATCCCTCCCGTTACCCATTTCCAGACAAACAGGCTAGGGACACCATTCCTACCCATCCTGGCCAATAGCCATTGATGGACCTAACCTCCATGAATCTATCTAGCTCTTTTTTGAACCCTGTTAAAGTTCTAGCCTTCACCACATCCTGTGGCAAGGAGTTCCACGTGTTGACTGTGTGCTGAGTGAAGACAAACTTCCTTTTGTTTGTTTTAAACCTGCTGCCTATTAATTTCATTTGGTGACCCCTAGTTCTTTTATTGTGGGAATAAGTAAATAACTTTTACTAATTCACTTTTTCCACACCAGTCATGATTTTATAGATCTCTTTCATATCCTCCCCATAGTCGCCTCTCTTCTAAGATTAAAAGTCCAAGTCTTTTTAATCTCTCTTCATATGGGACCTGTTCCAAACCCCTCATCATTTTTGTTACCCTTTTCTGATCCTTTTCCAATGCCAATATATCTCTTTTGAGATAAGGCAACCACATCTGTACACAGTATTCAAGATATGGGCATACTATGGTTTTATATAGATGCAGTAAGATATTCTCTGTCTCATTCTCTATCCCTTTTTAAATGATTCTTAACATTGTTTGCTTTTTTGACTGCCACTGCACACTGAGTGGATGTGTTCGGAGAACTATCCATAGCAACTCCAAGCAGGGCCGGCTCGAGCCATTCCTGTGCCCCAGGCAGCGGACGCGTGATGCATGCGTGGCTCTGCCCCCGGGCGCACAGTGCATGCGTGGCCGCGCCTCCCTGCACGTTGCGCACCTTACAGCTGCAATTGGGCGCACGGTGCCTGATTGCAGCTCTAAGGGGCGCCGTGCGGAGCCCAGGCGCCCCCCATAGGTTGGCACCCCGGGCAGCTGCCTGGCTAGGTGCCCAGCTAGCCACCAAGCTAGCCCCTGCCTTTAATCCGGCCCTGACTCCAAGATCTCTCTCCTGAGTAGCTGTAGCCAAATTAGGTTCCATCATATTGTATATACAGTTGGAATTATTTTATTTTATTTATTACAAGGAGGGACTGTCAGAACAGAGGCCTGAAGATTTTCATTAAAAGATGCCCAGTCTGCGAACGGACACATGCAAATCGGGCATCTAGAATTCTGTGCCTTTTTTAGCACAAAGGCCAACTCGTACAGGCAGTTACGTTAACGGTACATGCAAATTCAAACACACTCCTCAGGCGTCTCTCTAATCCAACCCTTCCTGTTCACTTTAAATAAAACGAAGGGATTGTAGGCAACATTTAGGGTACATTCACAAGGTGGCATGAAATTAAAAACATAACATCAATCAGCAAGAGGCTTCATTTCAAGATTTTAGCCCTCCCAATAACTGCCCGTGTTGACGGTCTTGGTTTAGCCTGGGCAGCTATTTTGTAATCTTTACATTGAACCCTGGTCAGCTGTGCACAAGATCCTCAGTTAATGATTTCCCTAATTTCAACAACCCAGCTGGTTTAAAAAAAAATAATAAAAAAAAAAAAAAAACAATGTTGAAAGCATTATTGTGGAAGAACTTGCAAGACTTTATACCTCCAAAAATAGAGGACTTTTAGAGCTGTAAGAGCACTGGCGCTCCATGACAGACAGATGACCACTGACAGACGCACTCCTTCTAATATGCTTTCTTCTAGACAAAGGTGATTACGGGAGTCTAAGACCAGATGGGTTTTACAAGGTAATTGGTTCCCCGTTTGCTGGCTAACTCAAATGGAACTTGAGTGTGTGAGGAGACAGGAATAGACTTAATCAGAATTTAAACCTCCTCCTGAAGACCTGCTAATGAAGCAGGATGGCACCTCCAGGAAGTGCTGCTACATGGAAGAATATTAAGATACCGCCTTAATGCTGGAGAATGAGAGCTGCGGAGGAGACATCCTCTGTGCCCAGGGCATAGGAGGAGAGGGCAAGGCCATGCTAAGACAAAGCAACCAAAGAGCGAGGCGCAAAAGTCATTGCCCTGATGTTCCACTAGCAGCTCTCGAATAGGAAAGTTACAAACTTGCACGGGGAGGGAGGTTTGCTGTTCTGCGGTTTATTAGTCACTGCTCCCTTTCCATGAGTCAGATGGAATTCTGTGTAATCAAAGGCAGGGCGGATAAGATCCTATGCCAACCACACAATGTCTCTCTCACACACACACACACACACACACCCCCCGCATGCCACAGGCAAGCACAACACACACACCCCCCCCCCCCCCGCATGCCACAGGCAAGCACAACACCCCCCCCCCGCATGCCACAGGCAAGCACAACACCCCCCCCCCGCATGCCACAGGCAAGCACAACACACACACACACACACACACACACACACACACACACGAAGAGCCGCACGCCACAGGCAAGCAGCAATCCAGGGGAGTTTCAGATTACAGCGCCCGGTGAATGCGTACGACCACCCTGCAGGAAACAGGAAGGCGAGCCCTGCAGCTGGCAGCGAGGCCTGTCCCAAGGAAGGAGGGATTCCCCAGCTTGGGAAAGAGCCAGGCACCTGGGCCCGCAACCCAAA
Organism: Pelodiscus sinensis; assembly: GCF_052426305.1. Lineage (NCBI taxonomy): Eukaryota > Metazoa > Chordata > Testudines > Trionychidae > Pelodiscus > Pelodiscus sinensis. Next base: position 6,556,958 of record NC_143056.1, read on the forward strand.
GGACTGAAGCCGTCTCCTGCAAGAATGGGCGCCCGTGTGAGCTCAGGAGCCAGGGCAGAGCCTCCTTCCTTGGGGGAGGGCAGGATGGCTTGGCCTAGGTCTTTCCATCTCCCGCCTCCATGAGGTCATTTCTGCTCAGGCACAGGCTCACGGATCTTTTGTCCATGGAAGTGCACCTTCCTCTCCCCGCCACAGCTTTCTCCTGAGACACTGCCCCCTTCCCCGCTCCCCCCCCGACTTTCTCCTGAGACTTTCCCCCCCACCACCCCTCAGCTTTCTCCTGAGACTTTCCCCCCACCACCCCTCAGCTTTCTCCTGAGGCCCCCTCCTGCCTCCCCGCAGCTTTCCCCTGAGGAGCCAAAAGGGGCTTCTCTCAGGGCCCCCCGGGATCTTCTCCTTTCCCTCCTTGTGGCCCTGGATCAAACAATCCTTCTGTCAGAGGCCAGTCAACACTGCTCCTTCGCCATTCAGAGTAACCCTTTCCCTGCCCCGGGAAGAGGGCGCTGCCGTTACCACCCTCCCAAGTTACCGCCCAACGAGCGCAAGACCCCACATTCAGTCTCAGCTCGCGTGGGTGCCGCGTCCGGTGAGGTCAATGGGATTCATGCCTGTTTACAGCAGGGCTGAATTTGGCTCCAGGGCTACAACGAACTTTCCCAGCATGGCCATGCCACAAACTAGGCATTTCCTCCACTGCACACTCCCCAGACCCTCCCCCGGCCCCGTTTCCACCTACACACTGGCGCCTTGCTGCACTTTACCTCACGTGTGTGCAACAGGTTTCAAACATGGGCAAAATACACAGGCCTTTTATCTTTGCCGTGCTGCAAAGGTCAACCAGGAAGCGTCCTTTGTCTGCCTGCAGGACAATTCCAGAGCGGCGAGGCAGGAACTAGCTGCAGAACAGCCCATTGGTCTAGGTGAACTCAAAGGGCCCATTGTTTTGCCGGGCACGCAGCTATGCCAGGATCTGCTGTAAACAGATTAGTATTCTGCAAGCACCAACACGTCCATGCTAACCCTCAGGCAGCGCTGCTGTCCGAATGTAGCCGCGCGGTTCGCTTACTGACAGGTCTCCTGCTGGTAGGGCGGACCCTGTGTTAAAATTTTAACTGGTAGGGTTAAAACCCTGCAAACCGATGTGTCCAAAATTAGGCCTATTGGCGAACAAAGTAAGGAGGGGTAAAGAGGAGTAAAGAGGGGAGGGAAGGGGAAGAAGGGGCAAGGAGGGAGAGGGAGGGGTAAAGAGGCAGAGGGAAGGGGAGGGAGAGAGAGGGTTAAGGGGGGGAGGGAAGGGGAGGGAGAGAGAGGGTTAAGGGGGGGAGGGAAGGGAGGGAGGGGTAAGCAGGGAGAGGGAAGGGGAGGGGAAGGGAGGGAAAGGTAGGGAGGGGTAAGGAGGGGGGAGGGGAGGAAGGAAGGGGAGGAGAGAGGGAGGGAAGGGAGGGGGAGAGGGGGGAAGGGGAGGGAGAGGAGAGGGAGAGGGGAAGGAGAGGGGAGGGAGAGGGAAGGGAAGGGAGGGAGGGGTAAGCAGGGAGAGGGAAGGGGAGGGGAAGGGAGGGAAAGGTAGGGAGGGGTAAGGAGGCAGAGGGAGGGGTAGGGAGGGGAGGGGAGGGAGTATTCCACCCACCACTCCCTTCTGAGCTTCTCAAAGAGAAGACTCTGGGGACAGTTTGTTGAAACAGCTGCTCTGCCAGTACACACCACTGCCAAGTTTTATCATCATGGCTGCACATCGTGTCCTGGGACCTTCCTTGTCCTACTCCTGAGAGAGATCCTCATCAGACCCGGCCACAGACACGGACCCAGCTCATACTGTCCCTGGCTAAATTCCAGCCACCAGCTAGAATGTGACACTTTACCTCCTCTCCCTCCCTCCCCACCCGCACGCCCACCCTCCCTCTTATTTTCTTTCCTCTCCCCCCTGTCTCTTCTGCCTTCTCTTTAATTAGAGTCTAGCTGAGTGGGCCATGATGGCATGTTTTCTAACACTGCTGCCAGCACGTGACCCGAGTCGCCGCTAAAAGCAACATCATACATGTGTGCCAGATCTTGGAGTGGGTGATAAATCTTCTTGTGCTGCATTTTTCCAGCGGTGAAAATCAACATCACAGACCGAAACCGTATTTTCTATCTTGGCTGTTCTTTACTCTCCCCTTTCGCGTGTGTTTGCTGCTGCTCATCTTTGTCACTTGTTTCGTTTAAAAGGAGACCGGAATGGGCTTTAAACAGCAACAATAGATCCAGCCCATCCTAACTGTGCTTTTTAATCCCCCTCCCAAAAGGGCAATTCTTACCAGTGAAGAGACTAGCAAACAAAAGTGGGAGGGGTTTATTTCTTAAAAAACCCTCTCTAGCTAAAGGGAAAGGAAGCAAGAAATGTTCAAGTGGAAGTCGTCTTTAACACTTGACATTTGAAGTGCTTTCCCTTTATTGAAAGGATTCTAATGGCACGTTTGCCATGGTGCAGACTGCAGGTCTTTGTATAACAAACCCCAAACCTAGTTTCAAACAGGTTAATGTTGGATAATAACTGGGTTATGTTAACACCTGGCCCACAATATTCCGTACAAAACAATGTTAACAGGCTGGATCTCAATCAGGGCCTCTAGGCGCTAATTTAATACCAACTGCGTGCTTTCCAGCAAGCTAGATTTAAAATCTGCCCCAAGCTCTCTGCATTCCATTGGGGTTTTGGTGAGGCAGGCTGGAATCTAAGTGGTAGCGTTTAGGTTTTAAAAAAGTGACTGAATGGCTCCTTTATAAGAGAGTCAAAAGTTGGGGCGTTGTTGATTTTGATATTCAATGTTATGTTTGCCCCGGCAGTCAGTGACAATCAACAATATCACTTCCATACAGTGCTGGGGGGGAGTGGGGGGAGGAAAGGGAAAGTAATTTGACATCACTGGATAAGCAAGTTTAGTAGGACAACAGTGAGGACTTGACATTTAGCCCTTGTTTTCTAAAGATTTAAGATCCAGTACATTAGCCATCGAACGTAACAGCACAGAGCGCGGCTTGACAATGCATCAGATTAAAGAGGTACAAACACGGGGAGTGGGGGGGAGTATGCTTTGGTTTTGGTCCACTGCGGCATTAGGAGGGGTGGCTAGAAAGGATTTTCTCTGTGAATCAGCACAGAAATGAAAGAGGTGACATAACCCCATCCTCACTCAACCCCATCCTCACTCAACCCCATCCTCACTCAACCATCACAAACAGTTTTAGAACCATAGAGCTGGAAGAGACCCCACGAGGTCATCAAGTCCAGCCCCCGCCCAAAGCAGGACCAATCCCAACTCAATCAACCCAGCCAGGGCTTTGTCAAAATGAGACAATCTCTAGGAATGGAGATTCCACCCCCTCCCTAGGTAACCCATCCCAAAATTTCGCCACCATCCTGGTGAGATAGTTTTTCCTAATATCCAACCTAGACCTCCCCCACTGTAACTTGAGCCCATTGCTCCTTGTTCTGCCATCCGCCACTCCTGTGAACAGCCTCTCTCCAGCCTCTTGGAATCTCCGATCAGGAAGTTGAAGGCTACTATCAAATCCCCCCTCACTCTTCTCTTCTGCAGACTAAATAAGCCCAAATCCCTCAGTCTCTCCTCAAGTCATGTGCTCCTGCCCCCTAATAATTTTGGTTTCCCTCCACCGGACCCTCTCCAGTGCGTTTTAAGGGCTTGGCTGGAGGAATTACCCTCTTTCTCCATGTTACAAGCAGGAGTGTCACTCGTGTTTTAGGATTTCAGGTCTACTTACAAGACAAATGCAGGAGGAAGAATTTAGAAGAGCTTTTAAATGTTCTTGGGATGGAGGGAATTCCCTTTCTGACTTTTAGTGGCATGTCTCCAGTGAACAAAAAGCTGCATCTTGTACCGGCTCCCCTAAAGACAGAGTAATTTAGGCAGTGAAGCTAACTAAGGGTGTGTCTAGACTGCACTTCTCTGTCAACAGAGAGATGTAGATTAGGCAGATCGAAATTGCTAATGAAGCCGGGATTTAACTATCCCACGCTTCACTAGCATAAACGTGGCACCACTTTTTTCGAAACTGAGCTTTTTCGAAAAAAACAAACAAACAGAAGTCTAGGCGCGGATCTGTCAAAAATAAACCCTTTTTCGACAGATCTGTAGTCCTCAAAAAATGAGATACTGAAATGGTAAACTGGGCAAAACACCTCACGTGATCAGTGCTCTCAGCGTCCGTGTTTAGAGGATGTATGATCGTGTTTCACGAAGACGCGAGAGAAATAGCAGAGCTCTGCTTATCCATACCTGCCACCCATCGCGGATCTTCTGGTTGAAGATTCCGTATTCGTATCGGATGCCATACCCGTACGCAGCAAGCCCCAGTGTTGCCATGGAGTCAAGGAAGCAGGCTGTTAAAAGACATACAATTTAGGGGATGTAGCTAGCAAAGTTCCCCGGGATGGTTTTTACCAGCCCCGGAAAGTGACATGCTTGCAAAGCATCACAAGTTACTGGCAGAGGCCCCTAGCTATTACAACGCCCACAGACGCGTGCTCCTTATGGGCATGGGAAGAGCGCCCAGTGCATACGGGACTGCTTGGTATGTTCTCAAATCAGTGCACCCGAAGCTCACTTACCAGCCAGTCTCCCCAGACCTCCGTTACCAAGGCCAGCATCCTCCTCCATGTCCTCCAGCTCTTCTATATCCAGCCCTAGCTAAACACAGACAGAAGACATGAGCTCAGGCGCTGAGCGACAGAGCGAACACTTGCACCGCCACGCTGCCAGGAGGCAGCGAGAGGAACAGCGGGGCTAAGATGCCACCAGAGTTACTGGGAAGAACACAGTTACAGGGAGCTTTGCACACAATTCATTCCGCACTGCAGCTTCATTCTGTTATCCTGGCAGGCAGGCGCTCCTCGGAGTCCAGGTTTAACAAGCAGCAGAGCTCCCTGTAACCGTGTTCTTCCGCTCTGCTACTGTGACGGTGAATTTCTCCCAAAGCAACTTCACCCCTCTCCCTCCTCAATTCCAGGCACGGTGGAGAGTAACAACGCAACCCTCTTCACCCCCGCCCACCTACTCTTTCTGCTCTTCAACCGAAGAACTGATTTGCACAGCACCTCTCCCCGGAAGGGGCCGACCGGCTCATCAAAGCTTCACAATATTGAATAAAAACAAGTCGTCCACCAGTGAAACCCAGTTTTCCTTTGGAGGATGGTAACCACCAGTCACAAGGGCACAGGTGTTAAGTGAGGACTAACTTATCCAACCACCTGAAACTACTGCGGTAACTCAATATCAAAAGCATTAATACTTCAGTGGTGATTAGCCAGAACACCAGAGCTAACACCTCTTCTCCCAAAGAAGATCAGGGAATTTTTATCATCTTAAGCTGTCAGGACAATGGTTTTACACCTCCGAAGACAGGGCCTCCGCAGCGCCCTCTGACATATTGCCAAGATATTGCTTTATTTCTGGCAGTATGTGTCACGTCTATTACAGCATTACAATTTTCAGGAAGAGCTCTCATCCAAACAGGCCACATCTGATCCTGCATTGCTTATCTCTAACTTGGTAACTGCTCGACTCACATCACGCACCAAGTATTTGTTTTAGGACAACAGAACTAGAGTTTTACACTGAATTTTGCTAGACATTTTGGGGGTAGATAAATTGCTGTGCCTACATCTAGCAATTTTTTGAAAAAATCCTGTACTATGTATGAACATTCAAAAAGAAGTTTATGCCACATTAAAATTAGGCCTAGCAATATAAGAGGCAGGGACTTAGCATTTGCACTAAATTACAGCTCTGTTTCTGCATACATTTTACAAAGAGACTTCTTTAGCGATTACAGAAAGTCCATTTAAGTTAGCACTTACTCTAGTGAAATTTTTAGTTATTGCGGGGGAGGGGACGGGGACTTACAGGATATTTTTCTCTATTACATAATTATTCAGGTCAGACTAACTTCATCCTCGAGTACCAAAGCTGAACATTTCTTAGAGTAAAACCTTCCAGACCCTATTATCCATGTAACAAAACACACATTTAGGCTATGTTGTCGCCGCAAGGTTTTGGCACAAAAATACAAAAACCGGCAGAGCGGCCACACCTCAAATTCATGAAGTAAATCAGCAGTAAAATGACAGAATAGAGGGCTTTTGCCAGTGTAGGTAAGCCTCTGTCTACGAGGTATAACTCCCTTTTGCACTACAGCTATTGCGCAAAAAGGCAAGTGTGGATGCTCCAGAAGCATTTTTTTGCACAAGAAACCCCCATGAGAAAAAGCACAGAACTTTCTTGCGCAAGAGCATCCCTGCAGTGTGGACGCTCTCTTGTGCAAAAGCACATTGCTTTTGTGATGTGTTTTGAGGTGTGGACGTGCTGTTGAGCAAAAGGCTTCTTGCGCAAAAAGCTGGCAGCGCAGACGTAGCCTTAAAGAATATCTTCTCCAAATAACCAGCAGAGTATAGTCCAGTAACTGGAGAAGTCTATTAACATAAGATGTATTTGAACAAAGAATCTAAATACAGTCCTCTTTGAAAAGAAGTCCTGCACCTTATTTTCTTTGTGTTGTCAATAGATGAAAAACATGTTTCAAAAGGAGAGCCATGTGTTTGAATAGCAGCCTTCCTGCGGTGTAACTTTCTAAACTACCACACCCTAGAGAGCATACAGTTACCAGAGTACAAGGATAGCTAAAGAGTAGCATGGAATAAAGCCACTTCAAAACTTTGGCATGACAGTAGCAGCCGTACAACTTTGAATGGTGGAGCAAAGCCAAATGTGGGTTTGCATTAGTCATCAACAAAACCGAACATTTTAATTTTATTCCACTCTGCATTATTGATTACCTATAGAGCCATCTAATGGACAAGCTTCTGTTTTCCCAAAGGTTAATAGCCTGATTTAAGGCCTGGATTTTCAGAGATGCGGAGAACCCAGGACTTCCACTGATCTGAGTTGAAATTACAAGTAATCAGCATCTCCGGCAATCAGGCCCGCAGAATTTTGAGATTCCAGTGATCTGAGACATTAAGTGGATTCCAATTTGCCAACTGTTCAGGTATTACAATTGACATGGCTATGGCCATGGTATCAGAGCATGTGTTTTACACACTTTGTGTACCTGCACGCCACATTTTCAGGTAGAATACAGGCTGATTGGATAATTTTAAGATCATTTTTGTATTATATGGGATCATAACCCCACGCAGGAGTAACACTGCTAATTGAGAACCAAAGAACTTGGATGCACTGGCACTGATAGAGTTAGGATTTCTAACACCAGGGTGGAACTTAGCCAAAAGTACCAGAATACCACAATCAAAAACACAGATAATTTTAAGGTTTGAGGCTATGCCAGTGTTAAACCAATGCACAGCATGACCGTTTTGCTAAACAATCACGAGTCACTCTGGATTTAGAGAACACTTAATAGTTTACATACATGCCCTTCTTCGCTGAGAAGTAACTTTTATAGACCACCTAGTCTGAGACCAGCATGCAAGCCTTAGCTAGCAACGATAAGTAACATTTCTGTTCCCGTGAAAAGAGGAAACTGAATTTCATCCCAAGAAGTTTATTCTGATGCTGAAACTTTTTAAATGCAGTAACATCCTGCCAACTGTTGATGCAAAAAGCAAAGACATCTCCTTATGTAAGCAACTCCCACTGAACACTCAGTTAACATTCTTTCAGTATCTTTACTGTAGCCATTTAGAACTGTGCATACCAAGTGAATACTTGTCGTAGGTTACCTCTGATTACAATATGCCCTTCTCTCCCTGCCCAAAAAACCACTAGTGACTACACATTACTCAGCTAGACCACAAAATAAAAACACGTACCTGATAAATTGCCTCATCACACGCATTTTGCAATCCAAGGTTTATCATGGTGTTCTGTAAGGTACGGCCCATATAAAATTCTAGCGAGAGATAGTAAACTCTCTGAAAGAAGAAAATAAAAGCAAGTTTTATTGAAACACGTTGAAATTTAGTCTCCCCAAGAACACTCAAGAATGGAAAACGTTATTTTGGCATCTTTTCAACCCAAGAGGAATAGAACCGGCTTATTTCATCAGGAGGATGCTTACGTCTTTTTCAAGGTTACATCTTGAGTAGAAAATCCCAATTATTAGCTGATGCCCGATTTGAAATAAGCATAGCTTTAAAAATTCATAGGCCACTGAGGAGGGAGGGTGCTAACCTACCAATTTCAGTTTTCACTTTAAAAAGGGCATTTTCAGCCTGTAGGATTGTAGAGATAACCCCAGTGCATCACCTTCTTCCTGAGTCTGCAGACAGACCGCATCAGGCCTTTTGCTAGTGGCCTGTACACGTAACCAAAAGAAAGGTCGGAACTATGGATGCATGCTGGGAAAAAAAGCGAATAAGGGGGCATGCAACAGCACAGAGAGAAGGCCTAACTACTTCCAACTCTGTTCTACAGCCTGACGGCTATTTTAAAACCACTAATGCTCGCACAGGGAAGCAAAAGGAGCACTATAGTTCCAGGGGTGGAAGAGGTTAAGAGTAGGTCTTCACTACGTGGACAAGTCAATCTAAGCTGTGCAATCTGAGTTTACCTTAGTGGCGTAACTCAAAATCTATGTAGCTGAGATCTACTTACCACAGGATCCACATCGTAGGGGGTGATGAGAGAAACTCTCCTGTCACCTTCCCTTACTCATCTCTTCTGGTGGAATACCAGAACCAACATCTGAGCGATCAGCGGTCAATTTAGCAGGTCTTCACTAGACCCCACTAATCAACCCCTGGGTGGATCAATCGCATACAGCATGATCCACTCAGTAGTGGAGACACACCTTAAATTTTGTTTATACAAGAGATCACAACTCCTCCAATAGTCTGAACTTGGCAGCATGTGGCCCTATATAGGTCTATGAAACAGAATTAAAATGTAGACAGAGCAGACATTTCAAATTAAACCAGACTTGAAGATGCTAAATAAATGACCGGATTCCACTGAGCACACAGTGGCTTCTAAGAGCTACTCCTGATTTTTGGACAAAAGCCATCGAGATATACTCTCCCTCGAGGCAAATATTCTAAATACAAATCTTTGTTCCCTGAAATGTAATTTCCTCTCAGGCTTCTTACTTTTATCCCTGTAGTGCTAAGGGCCCCCCCGTCAGAGACCACGGCTGTACTGTGCTAAGTGATGCACAAAAGGACTCAAATAAGACTCGTTCCCCCACCAGCCTAGAGCACTCACAATCTAAACAGCATGGAATAGGTGGGCAGCAAGGTCACAGTAAAGACAAATATATTTACATAAACGGACAGAGTCACAGCTAGATGCCACTTTGTCCAAAACCTGATAGTGGCCAATTTAGCAAAGGTTTTAAGGGGGAATGCAGAGGAGAAGGGGGAAGCTTTGTGGATTTTGACACAGTCCCTACCACATGTAGGCACGTGTGTGGGGACAGTGCGGAGGCACCTGTGGGAAAGGCAGGCCTATGAAAAACTGTCATGGCAGAGCAAAAATTGGCTCAGCCTTGTGATAATTAGACTTGGTAGACTGGGAGGGGCTTATGAATGATGTCACAAACAGGATTATGGTCTAATCCCCTAGCTAGCACAGTTCTGTGTTCAATATAAACCAAGGAGGACATGCAATGACCCTAGAGCAGTGGTCTCCAACCTTTTTACACCCAAGATCACTTTTTAAGTCTCAGAACAGGCGAAGATCTACTGCCCCGCCCCTTCCTTGAAGCCCCGCCTACATTACATGTGCCTCGCCCCTTCCTTGAAGCCCCGCCTACATTACATGAGGAAATCTAATGTAAATGCACTGCGCAGGTGCGCAGTTCAGAGAGGGCTCAAGAGCTACTCTTGGAGCCCCTGAGATCTACCGGTAGATCGCGATCTACTGGTTGGTGACCACGGCCCTAGAGGAATGCTAAAGCCAATTCACTTGAGACCACTTGATCTTTTTACTTCAGCCCCAATTCCTTGTCAGAGGAGCCCCAGGGCTTTAGAGAGGATGGACATTTCACACTTGGTCACGTGATACACGAGTTCCGAGCCTCTTCCACATTTGATCCAATAGGGCTCTTAGTTTCCCACATGCACCCGAAGTCCCAAGTGCATGCATGCTGCTAAAAGGCTCATCTACTCTAAAAAAAAAAAAATTAGCATGACTGGGCCCGGCTTTTTTGAGGCAGTCTATGCGGACAGTGCTGCAGATCACAGGAAGCAATGCACCCCTCTCTGGAGACAGGACAGTTGGTTATCTGTGACTTTTTATATGTTGGTTACTTATGTTCTGCATTTTTTGGCTTCCTATTGCCACATTATAAGGATCCGGGTTAAGAAATGTAGCTGGGGAGAACAGAAAGAGGTTCTTTGGCTAGACTGCCTTCTTCAAACTGAAGTTCAGAGCAATATAAGCAAGCGAGAGTCCTATCAACAATTGTGAACCAGGGCTAAGTCAACACCAGGAGTCAGAGTGAGGCTCGTGGTACTTTTGCAATGGCTCATGTTAAGTATGCTATTTCTAAAATGCTCAAGGTGGTTTTTTTAACCTAACACTACAGCACATACAGCTTTGAGGCTCTGTCACTGCTCGTTAGTTTTGCTTTTATTTTGAGCCAAATCATTAGCTAGAGGCTGAATTTGGCCTTTTTTGATCCCTCAAACTAAATTACCCTAAAAGGGTTTCCAGATAACGGTTGGTAGTTCCTACCCATTGGACAGTGCAGAAAGGAGGCGGGAATACACAAAGGAACTGTTGCAGCACAAATACAGCAAGCCCTTTCTTACCAAGTTGAACATTAAGTGTTGCCAGCCAAGTTTTGTTCAACTAGTAAAACAAATTGAAGTGGCCTAGTTTGTTTAAACCCAGTTCCTGGAATCAGGCACAAATGAGGAAGCAGACCTCTTCCCTCCGTAAAAAAAATAAAATAAAAAAAATCTAGCTCCTTCTGAGCAAGGAGAGATTTAGCCAATTTTGCTCATGAGCGGTTTACGGTGGGCAGTAACATCTCCTAGTTTCCAGCACGGAGTCAGGCCTACTCTCTGGCAAATGGAAAGTAGCCGTCCCACTTGTGAACCATGGAGAGTCTTGAGCACTGGTACCGGACAGTGCTCCCGGTAAGCCAGGTGCTTGGGTGGCTAGGGAGAAATTTCAGTGCTGCCCAGGTGATTAGCAGAATGCCCATGACCAGGTTTTTTGTTTCTATTGGTGGTGCACATGAACATGCATTGGTGCACATAAAAATTATTCTGCACATAGATGGAAAAAATCCACTCAGGGATGGAAAAGATTAGAGGGAACATTGGTACTGGACCAAGGGATGCGGAGGACGCAGCAGCACCCCCTGGCGTGAAATGCTTTGCATCATACAGAGCATTTACAGTGCGTCAGATGCTTCTACTATACAAGAGGTTCCAGCATCTCTGGTCTTGAGGAGCTACCTCCCTTCCCATGACCTAGGGGCTTTCAATACAGCCATGTTCCTACTTGGGGAATCTGCCCAAAAAGGGGTCACAGGCTCACTATCTTCCCCCTCACCCCATAGCAGCCTGAGTACCTGCACAGCCCAGGTGCTGCTGTACCCCGGTGATCCTGGACTGGGTTCCTGGTACCTTAGCAACCCACCCACCTGCTGTGAGTAGACCCACCGTGCACATCCTCCCTAGACGCTGCCCTCCGCCTGCTCACCTTGGGGTCCTTCTCGTAGTAGTACTGCTGGGTGCGGATCCAGCGGCCCACCAGGTGGTCGCGCACCGTGTGCGCCAGAGCAAAGTAGTAGTCGCGGGGGGTGGCCACATTGCGGTCCTTGACCAGGGTGAAGTGCAGGTGCCGGTTGAAGCCTTTCTTCAGCTCGGCCACATTCTCCACCCCCACGATGCCGCGGATGCTGATCTGCTTCCTCTTCTCCTGGTCGGTCAGTGGCCGCGACATCTCCAGGGGCTGGGACTGTGGGGGGGCAGGGGACATGCTCAGCCCTCGCTGCGCCCCTCCCTGCGTGGGGCGCACGCCTCGGAGCCCCATTCTGGGGAGGGGGCAGCAGGGCTCTCTGGCACCCCTACCGGGCAGGGGGGCTTGCACTCAACAGGCAGGAAGGGGGGCCACAGGGCCCTTCTCCCCCACCCCTGGGGCTGTAAATGGGGGGCAGGGCTGGGAAAGGCTGGCACTGGCAGGGCTGGATGGCATGGGGCCCCCAAGCTGGGGGTGCACAGAGCATGGCTTGGGGAGGGGAGCCCCTGCCCCGTCCATAAACAGGGGTGCAAGAAGGGGGCCCCACCTGGGGCTTGGAGAGGGGGCCCCTTTGCCCTGCTCCAGAAAGGGGCTGCAAGGGGGCTTGGAGAGGGGGGCCCCTTTGCCCTGCTCCAGAAAGGGGGTGCAAGGGGGCTTGGAGAGGGGGGGCCCTTTGCCCCGCTCCAGAAAAGGGGTGCAAGGGGGCTTGGAGAGGGGGGCCCCTTTGCCCCGCTCCAGAAAAGGGGTGCAAGGGGGCTTGGAGAGGGGGGCCCCTTTGCCCCGCTCCAGAAAGGGGGTGCAAGGGGGCTTGGAGAGGGGGGCCCCTTTGCCCCGCTCCAGAAAGGGGGTGCAAGGGGGCTAGGAGAGGGGGGCCCCTTTGCCCCGCTCCAGAAAGGGGGTGCAAGGGGGCTCGGAGAGGGGGCCCCTTTGCCCCGCTCCAGAAAGGGGGTGCAAGGGGGCTTGGAGAGGGGCCCCTTTCCCATGCATGTGCCGGGGGGGTCCCAGCGCTGCCCCCAGGGCAGAAGGGGGGGGGGGGGGCGCCCGGCAGCACCTACCGGCTCTCGGGCGCCTGGTCGCGCGTCTGCCGGGCTCGGGGAGCCGCGCCCCGCCCGCTGCTTTTTATCGCCTCCGGTTGGCGGCGGCCCCCGCCGCTCAGCGCGCAGCAGCCACTCGCGGCCGCCCCCGGGGGTGGGGCCCGGCCGGGGGGGGGGGGGGGAGGGGCAGGTAGCCGGGAGCTGCGGGCGTGCGGGGCGGTGGCTGCAGCCGGCTGCGGGGGGTGGCCGGCTTGCAGGGAGCCGCCCCGCAGCGCCCCCCAGCGGTGCGCTTTGCAGCAGCCGGGATCACGCGCCGCCTGCCTGGTGTTGTGTTATGCTGGGCTGGGCTGGGCTGCTTGCCAGGGTAACCCAGCAGGAGAGCAAGGGGGGGGGGGGGCAGGGGAGGAATGAAGAAGAACCTGGGGGAGCTGGAAAAGTTGGTCTCTCCCCCCACCAGAAGTTGCCCCATGCGAGATCCTGGCTCGGTGCTCGCCCACCCTGCCTCCCGCGGGCCCTAGAAGCCATTTCGCTCCATCTTCTGCACTTTGGAAAATGAACTCCTCGCCCCAGGCTGCGATTTAAGGAAAGAAACATCAAAGAAACATCCCGGCTCCTTCCAGGAGTATTTCCGGCACGCCCGTCCCTTGTTCTGTCTGGAATGGGCCAAGTGTCAGGCCCACTGAACTCAGGGTGAAAGCACTAGAAGGCCTGGTTCTTCGTGGATGGTTAATTAGACAGCCTGTCTCTAACGAACTGGTTGTGGTCCAAGCAATTGGTCGTAACTCGGTTTGTTCGTAAGTCGGACCCCCTTGAGTGACACGCGACTGCGCTGTTCGTAAGCGCGGATCGCGTTCGTAACTCGGGGTCCACCATTTACGACACGTTTGGTCGTAACTGCAAATGGTCGTAAGTCGACCGTTCGCAACTCGGGGACCGGCTGTACCTCACCCTGGACATTAGATCGTATCTTGCCTCCAGTGTCTTCGCTCTTAGACTTGCAATATGTTGGTGGTCTACCTCTTCGCTGAAGCGTGAATTGCTTGATAATCTTCAGGGGGTAGCCGAGTTAGTCTGTGCAGGATAAACGTAAACAACAAATGGTCTGGTAGCGCTTTATAGACCAACAAAACGGAGATGGTTTCATGAGCTTTCGTGGGCACAGCCCACTTCTTCAGATGATGGGAGTTTTGAGTTTAGGTTGGGCAGACCCAAAACAAATGCGGGGGGGGGGGAAGAAGGAGCAGAGGGTATGAAAATATAAAAGGGAAAAACAAGTAGGCAGAACCCGTCATCTATAAGCACCTGAAGATTGGGTAGTGAAAAGAAGCAGATAAGGATCAAAGGAGAGCAGTTAGATAGGATGGATACTAAGGCAAGAATCTACACAGACAAAGAGCTGTTGGCACCTTCATTGAATGCTAGGTGATAATGTCCCAGCCATCAGTTATCTCAGTTGACGAGGTTATCAGTGGAGGAATTGAATTGGATAAAGAATGAAATCGGTCTCTTGGATGGGCAGTTGTATTCAATGCCCAAATGACACTCACAGCCCACTCTATTAGCCTCATTAAGCACAGAGACTGATTAGCAGGGTTTTCCCCATCCTTTCTCCTCTTTTTCTGCTTTATATTTGAACTGCTGTGCCTCTGGCTCCATATTGGTCATCCGAGGAAGTGGGTTGTGCCCACGGAAGCTCATGATACTATTTCTATATGTTTTGTTAGTCTCTGAGGTGCCACAGGACCACTCCATCTTAAAGTTTTTCCCCCCACCTGCTTTTCGGTTAACCTACAGCTACATGTTAGTCTGTAGCCACAAAAACCAATGTGACACCTTAAAAGTGGTTTTCAAATGATGGCTCGAGACCCAGCGCTGGGTGGTGGAATGTTGGGCGCCGGGTCTCAGTGCTGCAGGGGGGTCAGGTGAGCAGTGGGGGCGCTAAGGCAGCTCCCTGCCTGTCTTGGCACTGCAGACTGTGCTGCGCCCCAGAAACGGCCGGCAGCAGGCCTGGCTGCTGGAGTGGGGACGGGGGAGGGCAGGAGAGCACACACAGCTCCATGCACTGCCCCTGCCTCGAGCACACTCGCATTGCTTGGGAACCAGCTGCTGGCTGCTTCTGGGGCGCAGCCTGGTCTGCGGGACCAGGAGAGGCAGGAAGCTGCCTTAGCACCCCCACTGCACTGCTGACCGGGAGCTGCTCGAGGCCAGCCCCTCCTGCTCCATCCCTGACCCACCCCCAAAGCCGGAGCCTCTTCCCATCTGCCAAAGCTCTTTTCCTCAGCCCCACCCCGGAGCCCACACCCTAGTCAAATGATGTTGGGTTGTGGCATCAACAATTTTCTTCAATTGGGTCATGAAGAAAAAAGTTTGAAACCCGCTGCCTTACAGACTAACCGCTGACTGGCATTGGTCCAGCTCTGGAAGGGAGGGGGTAGGAGTGGGGTGGAGGGTGAATCAAGCAATTTGCATGCTGCAAAACTGCTGGGATGGGGGAGGTGTAGATGTTAGAGAAGAAACAGGCGATTAAAAATCATCCAGGCAGTTTTCAGCCATCCCGGCGGCTGCCAACACACACTAATGATTAACAGCGTGCTGCGTCCCAGCAATCTGCCGCAGCGTTTCTACTTTGCTTCCAAGATTAGCAACTTCCTCCCACAAATGTGACACAGAGCCTGCACCAGCACAACCTCGAGGAACCTCTGGACACCAGGAAGGCCTCCACCCACCTCTGGATGGCAGACCAATCCTGATGCCCCCCAGAGGGATCCACATAAGGACCCGTTTCCTCACCAATTTGTTCATAAAATCCCTAACAGTTGTAGCAGTAAAGAGCCCATTAAACTTACCCATGCGATCCTTCGAGATGAGGGGATGGGTGGCACCCTTAGCAAGTTTGCAGATGACACTAAGCTGGGGGGAGAGGTAGATACGCTGCAGTGCAGGGATAGAGTCCAGAGTGATTAGAGGATTGGGCCAAAAGAAATCTGATCGGGTTCAACAAGGACAAGTGCAGAGTCCTGCACTTGGGACAGAAGAATCCCAAGTATTGTTACAGGCTGGGGACTTAATGGCTAAGTAGCAGCTCTGCAGAAAAGGACCTGGGGGTTACAGTGGATGAGAAGCTGGATAGGAGTCAACAGTGTGCCCTTGTAGCCAAGAAGGCTAATGGCATATTAGGCTGCATTAGGAGGAGCATTGCCAGCAGATCTAGAGATGTGATTATTCCCCTTTATTTGGCTCTGGTGAGGTCACATCTGGAATATTATGTCCAGTTCTGGGCCCCCCACTATAGAAAGGATGTGGACATATTGGAGAGGGTCCAGTGGAGGGCAATCAAAATGATTAGGGGGCTGGAGCGCATGGCCTATGAGGAGAGACTGAGGGAGTTGGGTCTGTTTAGTCTGCAGAGGAGAAAAGTGAGGGGGATTTGATAGCAGCCTGCAACTTCCTGAAGGGCGGTTCCAAAGAGGATGGAGAGAGGCTGTTCTCAGTGGTGACGGATGGCAGAACAAGGAGCAATGGTCTCAAGTTGCAGTGGGGGAGGTCTAGGCTGGATATTAGGAAAAACTATTTCCTTAGGCGGGTGGGAAGCGGGTTCCCTACGGAGGTGGTGGAATCTCCATCCCTAGAGGTTTTTAAGTCTTGGCTTGACAAAGCCCTGGCTGGATTGATTGAGTTGGGATTGGTCCTGACTTGGGGAGGTCCTTTTCTGCAGAACTACTACTTAACCTGTTGGTCCCCAGCTTGTAACTATGCTTGGGATTCTTCTGTCCCAAGTGCAGGACTCTACACTTGTCCTTGTTGAACCTCATCAGATTTCTTGTGGCCCAATCCTCCAATTTGTCTAAGTCATTCTGTACCCTATCTCTGCCCTTAAGCGTATCTACCTCTCCCCCCAGCTTAGTGTCATCCGCAAACTTGCTGAGGGTGCAATCCATCCCCTCATCCAGATCATTAATAAAGATATTGAACAAAACCGGTCCTAGAACCGAACCTTGGGGTACTCCGCTAGAAACCGACCGCCATCCTGACATCGAGCCATTGATCACTACCCGCTGGGCCCGGCCTTCTAGCCATCTTTCTATCCATCTTACCGTCCATTTATCCAATCCACAATCCCTTAACTTGCTGGCAAGAATATTGTGGGAGACCGTATCAAAAGCCTTGCTAAAGTCAAGATATATAACATCCACTGACTTCCCCAAGTCCACCGAGCCAGTTACCTCATCATAGAAGCTAATCAGATTGGTCAGGCACGACTTGCCCTTTGTGAATCCATGCTGACTATTCCTAATCACTTTCCTCTCATCCAAGTGCCTCAATATGGATTCCTTAAGGATCCCTTCCATGATTTTTCCAGGAACCGAGGTAAGACTGACCGGCCTATAGTTCCCTGGATCATCCTTCTTCCCTTTTTTGAAGATGGGCACTACATTTGCCTTTTTCCAGTCATCCAGAATTTCTCCCGATCTCCACGACTTTTCAAAGATAATAGCCAAAGGCTCCACAATGACATTTGCCAACTCCCTCAGTACCCTCAGATGCACTAAGTCCGGACCCATGGATTTATGTACGTTTAGCTTTTCTAAATAGTTCCTAACCTGTACTTTACCTACCACGGGCTGTCCATCTTCATCCCATCTTGCGTCACTTGGCGCAGAAGTCCAGGAGCCGACCTTGTCCGTGAATACAGAGGCAAAGAAAGCATTGAGTACTTCAGCTTTCCCCACATCATCTGTCACTAGGTTACCTCCTTTATCCATTAGGGGCTGCACACCCTCTCTGATCACCTTCTTCTTGTTGACATGCCTGTAGAAACCTTTCTTGTTATCCTTCACATCCTTAGCCAGTCGCAATTCCATTTGCGCTTTCGCCTTCCTGCTAACCCCCCGGCATTCTCGAACTATACCTTTAAACTCCTCCCTGGTCATTTGTCCAAGTTTCCACTCTTTGTAAGCTTCCTTTTTGTGCTTAAGTTCACCAAGGATTTCCCCTGTAAACCAATCCGGTCTCCTACCATGTTTGCCTCTCTTGCTACGCGTCGGGATGGTTTCTTTCTGTGCCTTCAATAAGGCTTCTTTAAAATACTGCCAGCTGTCCTGGACTCCTTTCCTCTTCATGTTAACATCCCAGGGGATTCTGCCCATCAGATCTTGGAGGGAGTCAAAATCTGCTTTTTTGAAGTCCAAGGTGTGTATTTTACTACTCTCTTTTCTTCCTTTGGTCAGGATCCTGAAATCTACCATCTCATGATCACTGCTTCCCAGGTTGTCACCCACCTCCACTTCCCCTATTAGTTCCTCCCTGTTTGTGAGCAGAAGGTCAAGCTGCGCACGGCCCCTGGTCGGATCCTTCAGCACCTGTGTCAAGAAGTTATCCCCAACATTCTCCAAAAACTTCCTGGATTGCCTGTGTACTGCCGTATAGGTTTCCCAGCAGATGTCAGGGTGATTAAAGTCCCCCACTAGAACCAGGGCCTGCGATCTGGAAGCTTCGCTCAGTTGTCCGAAGAAAGCCTCATCTACCTCATCCACCTGATTCGGTGGCCTGTAGCAAACACCAACCACAACATCAATGCTGTTGTTTGCTCCTTTAAACTTAACCCACAGACTCTCAACAGGTTTTTCTCCCTCTTTATACTGGAGTTCAGAGCGATCGTAGTGCTCTCTTACATATAGTGCAACTCCTCCTCCTTTTTTCCCCTGCCTGTTGTTCCTGAACAATCTATACCCTTCCATGACAGCGCTCCAGTCATGCGAGTCATCCCACCAAGTCTCTGTTATCCCAATTAAATCATATTTCTTGGTCTGGGCCAGGGCCTCCAGTTCTTCCTGTTTGTTGCCCAGGCTTCTCGCATTAGTGTACAAACACTTCAGGTAACCAGTTGATCGCCCTATCTTCTCCATTCGAAACATGGGTCTTCCTTTCTTGCCCCTTCCTCTCTGCATTTCTTTCCGGTATCCGACTTTCCCACTCCCCTCAGGGTTTTGGTCACCGTGCCCCGACAAACCTAGTTTAAAGCCCTCCTCACTAGGTTTGCAAGCCTGCCCGCGAAGATGCTCCTTCCTCTCTTCGTTAGGTGGATCCCATCTCTTCCTAACAATCCCTGTGCCCGGAACAGAGTCCCATGGTCGAAGAAACCAAAGCCCTCTCTGCGACACCATCTGTGCAACCACGCATTTACGTCCTCAATTCGACGATCCCTGCCCAGTCCTTTCCCTTCAACAGGGAGGATGGAGGAGAATACCACTTGCGCTCCAAAATCTTGGATCCTTCTTCCTAGCGCTACATAATCCGCAGTAACACTCTCAAGATCATTCTTGGCCGTATCTTTAGTTCCCACGTGGAGAAGCAGGAAGGGGTAGCGATCCGAAGGTTTGATCAGCTTGGTAAGCCTCTCAGTGACATCCTGAATGTGAGCTCCCGGTAAGCAGCACACCTCTCGAGATTCCAGGTCCGGACGGCAGAGGGATAGCTCAGTCCCTCTTAGAAGGGAGTCCCCGACCACCACGACCTGTCGTTTCCTTTTGAGCGTGGTGGCTGTGGAACCCCCATCCGTAGGACTACACATCCCATGCCTTCCAGTAGATGGTGTTCCCTTCTGGTTTCTTCCTTGTGAGGTCCCTTCCAGAGCTTTCAGCACTGCAGAGTCTGTGGAGAGAGCTTGAAAGCGATTACTTACCTCTATAGCATCGGGGGATTCCCGTGCTGGCCTTTTTCCCCTTCTAGAAGTTACATGCTGCCAGTTCTCTTCTTGGTCACGTACTGCCCTGTCTGGCTCTTCTGCCTGCCGTGCTTGAAGGATTAAATGCTGCCTTCTATCGAGGAAGTCTTCATCCTCTCTGATCAAGCGTAGGGTCGACACTTGGGCCTCCAGTCCTCTAATTTTTTCTTCCAAAATGTTGACCAGCTTGCACTTGGTGCAGATGAAATCCGTTCTTTCTTCCGGGAGGAAGACAAACATGGCACATGCTGTGCAGGTAACAACAGCAGACCCATCACCAACCATCGCTGCTGTCCTGGAAAGGGATTTAAAAAGAAAGGCAAGAGAACCTCCCAGCCTTCCCTCTCCCCTTCCCAACTCCCTCTCAAAACTCCCTGTTAGCACTCACCTGTTCGCAAGCTCCTTGGTCGCTTGCCCACTGCCTTATAAAACCCCTCCCCCTACCAAAGCTCAGCCAATCAGCAGAGGCTTCTAGAATTCAAACTTTCATTAGAAGCCAACAGTTTCCACCTGCCAATCACAGCCAATAACAGCACAAACTCCATCAAGGGGAGGGGAGGGCAGAGGGGAGGTGGGGAAAAAAAAAGCCTCACTCTCAAACACAGGGGAAAATAAATAAATAAATAAATAAACAAAAACAAAAAAGAACGCACACCAACCCTCACTCACAAACACAAGCTCAGCGCACAGTAAGAAAGCCCCAATAACAAAACACACTTCCCTCAAGAGTCCTGTATCTGCTTCTCCTTCACCTGGAGAACTCCCTCTCAAAACTCCCTGTTAGCAATCACCTGTTCACAGGTGTATTGACACCCCCCCCCAGACTCCTCTCAAATACCCCTAAGGGTACTCGTACCACTGGTTGAGAAACACTGGCCTATTTTACTAGTAAAGAATAGTTAATAAAACCAAACTCAGTTCTTGAAAGTCCTTTTCTTTAATAAAAAACAGCACTTTAAAGTGCTTTAAAGACTAACAAGCACTTTAAAGACTAACAAGCACTTTAAAGACTAACAAGATGGTTTATTAGGGGATGAGCTTTCGTGGGCCAGACCCACTTTCTCAGATCAAGTAGTGGAAGAAAATTGTCACAACCATATATACCAAAGGATACAATTAAAAAAATGAACACATATGAAAAGGACAAATCAAATTTCAGAACAGAAGCGGGATGGGTCCTGTTTTTTGTTTCAGCTACACCAGACTAACACGGCTACATTTCTATCACTTTTCGTTAATGACGCAATACAAGTTAAAAGAATGTTAAGAGAGGTGGTCCTGGTAGACAACTAATCCATGGCTTAACGAAGGTTTACTTTATACCTTATCTTTTTTATCCAGGGAGACAGGGTGTTCACTAAACACACAACCTGAAAACTGCACACAACTGACCTGGACCGAACCAGCCATGTCTAACCCTTCTCATTTAACAAAGAGCAAATTAAAGGATTATTGTGTAAATGGAAGCTTAGGCGCTCTTTGTCCATCAGTAGGTGCTAACTCTGGACAGGAGAGAGGCTCACTGATTATAAATGGTATTTAGATGTCAAGGAGAGTGTGCCCTTTAGTTTGCAACAGGATCTTAAACCCAGAGGAAATAATTATGCACTGAGGTCTGGCAATCCATTGCAATATTAACTTGGGTCCGAAAGGAAGCAGGCGGCTTTTCTTCACAGAGATTGGACAAAGAAGATGAAATGAAACACACAGCTGTTTAAAATGGTCTTGAAAGAGCAATAGGCTGGCGCGTGGACGCCGACTCTGTGGGTGGCTAATGGTGGGCAAGTGGTAGGTAGGCAGGGAAAGATGTGATGTGGGAGCAGGGCTTCAGGGCAGGGGGCGGGGTGAGCGTGAGAAGGGGTAGGGTGAGCATGATTGTGGGGGACGGAGGTGGAGCAAAGGCGAGGGTTTGTGGGAGGGGGCAGGAGAGAGTAGGGACATGGGGGAGAGGCTGGGGCGGGGCCTTGAGGCAGAGAGAGGGCGGAGCCCCCCTGGGGGAAAATAAAAGCCAGCACCTAGGGGGTGGAAATGGAATCTGTCGTGCTGACGAGCAGAGGGATATACTGTGTGCAGGTTTGCGAGTCACATGTGGCCACGGCTGGTTTTATCTGCCCCAAAGCCTCCAGTTTCTTACCTCTATGACTCTGTATGTTGATTTTCGCTGCTGCGTGACATAGTGAGGCTACTCCAAGCGAGCAGGGCTAAACAGGTCTCGTGTGCTCACAAGCGAGTCCCGCTCACCGGCCGCGATGGCCAAGAGGCTGAAAAAAAAGCAAGCAGCTGGCCCAGCTCAAAATCAGCTCCAGTCCTGCCTTGCGTGCACAGATTGTGGAGGAAGGCTTCTGTTACATCCAGGAAGGAAAAGCTAAAAGCTGGGGAAGCAGGTGGCATCAGTGGGCGTCCTGTCCTAAAAGATTTGAACACACCAAACTAACTGCATTGCCCTCTGGGGGGCTTAAAATCTCATCGAATCAGGTCCACCTGCAATAATGCCAGGGACAGAGGCAGTAGAATCAGAACTGTAGGTGCACAAGGAACACCGACTAAACAACTCTAGGAGCTATAAAGGCTGAAGTGCACAGGCCCAAAGTGAAGTGACTCAGGTTGCTAGAACCTCTCCCCCTACCCCATGCAGGATGTCTGAGTAATTACAGATTTCAAAGGGCTGCCAATTTTTGCATCTTCATATTTTACCTGTTTGAAATCTGGATATTTATTCTCAACTTCTGCCAGATCCGGCTGTATTTAGAAAACATGACACACCCATCATATTCCAGCCTCTGGGTAGTTTTCAGTTCTAAAATATAATTAGGTCCACAACCACAATCCATTTACGAGAACACTCTGTTTCCTTTCACAAGGAAATGAACTTACCATGTGAGCGAGAGGAAGAGGTGTAAACAAAGACACAATATGGCCAGTGTAGAATTATGGCACTTTGTCTCTGCCAAATGTAAAGGATCAGCCCACGGAAAGTCACGCTGGGAAAAGTTCTTGGAAGAGGCAACCCTATGCAGAGTGAGGGGAATTGGTAGAGACTTGGGACTCAGAAAAGAAGGACTTCATGCGGCTATGTCTGCGTATTTCGTGACCCCCAATATATCTCATATTGAAATCATATGGCCAGAAACGGAAATTTCTGTTGTACAAGACAGTCTGTTTCTCCCCTACCCCACCATCACTGGAATGAAAAACTGAGATTTCCAAATATCCTATGGCATGGGAATTCTGAAAAACGATTCATAAGTATCAAAATGCTTTATTTCAATAACGTTGAAACATACGATACAACATTTAATATATTTAATCACATCACAAGACGTCTAATACACTATAATACAAAATTCCAAACAAGCTGATTATGAAAATAAAGCAGTTCAACATTAACAAACCAAGAAAGTTGGAACAACTGGTTTTGATTTTTTTCCCCACTGAAAATGTCGTTGAAATGGGCACATTTCTTGTGCCTGCACCTTTTTACTTGCTACACAGTTTCTTTTTGTACCTACCTGCTCCAACGTCTGCTTTACTTACACAGCTTCAGAATCAACTTTAGCAGCTTGCCAAACCCAGCAAGTTTGCCACAACAACCATGCCACCGCTGGATCCTTGGACATTAGGTGGGGACCACCATGGAGATGGGCATATAATTACCAATTTGAGAGAAGGCAGAGGGCTAGGGAGAAGAAGAGTCATTGATTTTTCCTGCTTACTGCAATATCCCCTCTTTTCCCAAAACAATACACACTAATGCTAGCATTGAGACAAATGCCACTAAACAACAAACATAAAACACAACACACGAGACACATCACATGAGATGCAATTTTTGTTTCTACAATAAATCTATATTATTCTTGATTACTCTTCAGCTGGTAACAGCTCTTTCTGATGTTCTAAAAGACAAAAGAAAACATTTTTCCACCCACTTGGGGGTGGTACATTATATCTTAAAATACTTTTTTTCTTTTACAGATATTCTTGCTGATTTTTTTTTTAATTTGCCTGCAGTTGCCCTAATATTTATCTGTACTCTGGTTTTATAAGCAGGCCAACTTAATAATAACTTTTCCCTTTTTAGGTTGAGGGTGAATTGCCCTACTGTTTAATCATTAAAATTAATAAGATGGTGTACCTCAGTTTCCTTTTTACTGCAGACAAGAGGTGTTTTTAACTACCATTTTATCATACTTAAAGGCTACGTCTTGCGGCATGATTTTCCGCAAATGCTTTTAACGGAAAAGTTTTCCGTTAAAAGCATTTGCGGAAAATCATGCCAGTGTAGACGTAGCCTAGGTATATTATGCATGTAAGCAGATCCATCTGGTGCTGCCACTGTATTTATACAGACACTTTTTGGCTCACTCTGATATTTAGAATGATCAGCAGCTTAGAGTCTCTGCCTTAAAAGAGAAGCAGTACATTTTAGAGTTTTGATTGCTGTTTACTTTAGAATCCTGCTTGTTTGCTATTTTGCCAAAAACAAGAATCCAGAATCTCTTCCCATTGATTTTTTCCTGTTTTTCTGGTTCTGGCTGCCTCTTATAACAGCCACAACTTGATCTATAAAAAAATATGAAGCATTGCAACACCTTAAGGGTTAAATGCTAGATATAAAAAGTCAAGCAACACTAGTTATCTATATCTGGCAAAAGTGTCCTGTCAGTTTTACAACTCTGAATGAAATGGCATTATTAAAACCAAAGCAAACCAATTCCTTTACCCAAAACCTACAAAACAGAATTCCATAAACATACAAAAACACTGGATAAGTCCTAGAAACTTCACACATTTACACAATATATACATACATATACATGCATACTCTTTTTAAACTTGTATTTACACTATTTCCTCATAGCTATAAAAAAATTACATTCCCTTTTATTCATTTGGGGTAGTTAAGTTTTTCACTAAAAAACCCTTATGCTCTTTTAGGAAATTCCACTAAACTGTCCATGGCTAAATTATTTAAATCAGGTTGGCTTTTTGGCTGGATTCCTTTACAGACATTCCTTTGGAAAAGGGCCCATTTTCCTTGCAGAAAGGCTGCAAAGAAGCCAAGAATTCTTTGCCTATAACACTTTTTCTTTTCGGCATTTTCAACAATTGCTCAATTCCTTCCAGACTTCACAGAGTTAACTTTTTACTCTCTTTCCCTTAAATGCTTGCGTGTTTGCTTTCTTGTCTGTCCTGGCCTGATCCTGCTTTCTCTGCTGAATGGCCCCATTCCACAGACACAGGTGTTGTCCTTCACTAATTTAGTAAGAAGGGTGAGCTCCTTAATTAGCCCCCACACTTCCTGGTTCCTTATCCTTTCCTCCTATACCACTCCTGGAAAGTGGTATGGTTCCCAAATCTCCTGGACTGTGTAGGTCCCTCAGATCCCGTTCATGACGCCAGTTGTCATGTGGTTCGATTTTTAGATCCAAGGGAAACCAGGACTCTCCAGAGGTTCTTAACCACTTACTTATTTATTGCAAGCTTTAAGCAGTTAATAGAGTTGTTTACATTTTATGAGCCTTAAAAACAATGAATATGTAATTGAAACCTTAAATCCTATAAATTTTAAAGCAATCAATACAGCGCAAAGCAATGCAAAAGTAATTAATAGAAAATTATTATAATACGATAATTAAGCCCCGTTCATTTACACTTCTCCCGTACGCTACCTACAGTACCTTTGATTCCCAGGCATCGGGACACCAAGCACTGCTGCAGCTAGTGTGCAGGGGGCCCATTACTTCTAGTTACAACATGCAGGACCTGTGGGTCAATCCTGCTTCCTCACTCCCACTGAGTATCTTTTCTACACCTGTATTTACACTCCGCTTGGTTGTTCTAGTAATAGCTACCAATTAATTATGTATTGCATAAAGTACCTATTATGCCCATATTTGGGATTCATCCTGCTATTCAGGCTGTTGCCAAAAACTATATACTTGATTGACAGTTCTATGGCTGTTCCTGTGATTTTTGCTTATAAGAAATATTATGTACCAGTACCAAGTTTCTCCCAACATTCTTGGCATGGTTTCATTATACCATACTCCCTACGCCAGTATTTCTTACACTTTTTAAGACTGAAGAACACCAAACCAAAAAAAAAAAAAAAAAGGAGGCTTGCCCCTTTAAGGGCAGCCATTACCCAGAGAAAAGTTGTTGACCAAAAAAAAAAAAAAAAAAAAAAATCCACACGGAACACACTTTAAGAAACACTGCCCTACAGACTATTGTTTAAAGCACTCCTGTCTCTCAAGCTCGCTCACCTCGGCCTGGCCTGCATGCTTACATGCACCAGACTTGAGTCAGGCCTCGGTTTCCTTTGTTAGAAATCCACACTTTGGGCAAGACAGCCATCGTTAGTCCGGTCAAGGCAGGGCCGGACAATGCAGACATTATTTTACTGGTCAAGATGGGGTTGTCCACGCTCCCCTACAGTGTTGCACGTGATGTCCTCCTATCAGCTGAGACACATGATGAGGCAATGGGGATAGATGCTGTCTATGTTGCTTGGATTCTTGAAAGCAAGGTTTTGTTAGCTAAAGCAAGAGATCCCCAGTGTTTCACCTACGTTAGCCCTAAAATATATAGAAAGCTTGCTTGGCCTAGAAACTTCTATTAGGTTGTGAACCTTAAGAATGTAATTCCGTTGAGTGTGTCTACTTGCTGTATCCTTGCAAATAATTCTCTGGTTTCCTTTTCCCAGTTAATAAACCTTTAGCTCGTTTATTATAGGGCTGTCTACAAGCATTGTCTTTGGTGTGAGATCTCAGGTGCAGTTGGCCTGGGATAGAAACTGATTTTTTAGCACAGGCAGTAACTAAAATATTGTTGTGCTTTTAGAGGTAAGGGACCATCCATCACACATGCAGGTGGGCAATATGGTACGTCTACACAGCGACATTATTTTGAAATAACCGGCGTTATTTCGAAATAACTTAGTTCGCATCTACACAGCAGGCAGCTATTTCAAAATAATGTCAAAATACTGTCAAGCTGGAGGACTTCTTACTCTGAGTCCTGTAACCCTCATTGTACGAGGAGAAAGGGAAGTTGGAAGAAGATGGCTTTATTTTGAAATAAGTGCTGTGTAGACACTCCCAATTTCGAAATAAGCTACGCAAGTGACGTGGCTCAATTTGAGTAGCTTATTTCGAGTTAAGACTTGCTGTGTAGACGCACCCAAAGAGGCCTGCAGACTGGATGTGGTTTGCCAGTGTTGGATGCTGGCGGGCCACCAGACGCTTTATTTACCTGAGCAGGTTCAGCCGCTCACAGCTCCTGTGGGCTGCTGTTTGCCATTCTCGGGCACTGGGGCTGCATCTAGATTACAATGTTTTATCAGAAAAAATGGAAAACGGCACTCCGCAATTTGCGTACCTTTTGCCAATAGTTTTGTCGGGAGCGGCTTTTCCGAAATTTGGCCTGGCCACATTGAGCCAAATTTCAGAAAAACCTCCTCTTTTGGAAGAACCCTTCTTCCTCGTGGAATGAGGAAGACAGGGATTCCGAAAGAGTGTGTCCGCTCTTCCGCAAAAAAAAGCAGAAGAGCAGACATGTTCCCTGGATGCGGCGGAGTTTTTCTAGTAGTGGTCTAGTTTGTACCACTTTCCACAGCTCCCTTTGGCCGTGAATGGAGAACCGTGGCTAATAGGAGCTGTGAGTGGCTGTACCTGCCAATGCTCAGGTAAATAAAGTCCACCCAGTATTATAGCCCACCCTGGATCTATGACAAAGGTAGGTATGGGGGTGATGAGATGCTATTCTGATAAAAAAGGACTGTCTGTGACTCCAAGCCAGCCTTCCTTTCATTTAACACTCCATTTTTACATCAAAAGGTAATTATGGGGCACTTCCAGCCCACTTAATTAGCCTCATTAGTGTCCATCCTACAATTGCCAGGTACTGCCCTCCCCCCCCCCCCACACACACACTTCCTTTTTCTGTTATAAATTCTGAGTTCCTGCTATCCCACTCCAGCTCATCTGAGGAAGTGGGTTTTACCCACGAAAGCTCACGATTCCTATATACATATATTTGTTAGTCCCTGAGGTGCCACAGAACTACTTGTTGTTTTTAAAGTTACAGACTAACACGGCTGCCCCTCTGAGACTCCATTGTTAGCTTATTGTGGTGCCTGAAGAATTTACACTGAATAAATTGCTGGTGAAAACAAAGGCCAGGCCTACGCTACAGATTTCTATCACTAAAGCCATAGCTCAGAGCTGTGAGAAAGCCACACCTCTGAGTGAGACAGTAATACCAGCTGAACTCCCTGGGTAGACAACACTATGGGTGCGTCTAGACTACCGCGTTTTGTCGACGGAAGTTTTGTCGACAGATACTGTCGACCAAACTTCCGTCGACAAAGAGCGTCCAGACACATTGAGTTCTGTCGACAAAGCAAGCTGCTTTGTCGACAGGACTCTGTAGTCTGGACGCAACGTTACAGGCAATAACACCTTCTGTCGACAGAGTTCTGTCAACAGAAGGTGTTATGCCTCGTAAAATGAGGTATATCAGCGTCGACAAAACTGCTGAGTTCTGTCGACGTTATGTCGACAGAACTCAGCGGTAGTGTAGACGCTGGTATAGTTTTGTCGACAAAAGTCCACTTTTGTCGACAAAACTAAGTAGTCTAGACACATCCTATGTCTGGAGAGTTTCTCCCCCAAACAAAGCTACTTCCTGTCATGCAAGTGGATTCTCTACACTGACGGGATTGTTTCTTCCGTCGGTGAAGGAATATCTTCACTTAAGCACCCCAGAGGCGCTGCATGGATGCTGCTGGTTGGATGCAGCATTTTAAGTGTGGCTCTGCCCGGCGTGTAAAATCACAAGCAGTTCCAGGTTTATTCCCTGCTTCTAAATAATCTGACTGAGACTGGTGCTCGCATGACAGCTGGCAGGCAGGAAAATCAATTACATTATTTCCAAATCTAACTCCAGCTAGCAAAAGAGAGTTGCCAACCAAAACTAACTGAAACTTTACACTCCATTCCCCCCTTGTAGACTGTACTGCAGATTGAGAGAGAATTTAAACCACTAAACTCTGATAAGGCTGTTTAATAGTTTTCCTCACTTGATTTCAATTGCATTGTTTGAAGACTGCAATTATTGTTGTTCTGAAAAAATAATTAGAATTGCGAAATTGTTGCCTGTCGGATAAAATTCATGAAAAGTAATGTTCGTTTTTTTCAGTCCAATGAATTAAATCATTACTGATTGTCTTAGATTTGCTTTGCACTTGTCTCACTGGCGGTAAGAATTGAACAGGGCTCTTGAGGCCTGATAAGTTTTGCCTTTTAAAAGGATGAATTTTATTATGCAGTTAATACCGCCTCTTTTTGTGATAGCTCTTTTCTTTAGTCCTGGATTCTGATCCCTTTATGAGCTCAGATTTTAAAATTCATTTTAAACTTAATTTAAATGTTATAAAATTCAATTTAAACTTGCAGTATAAAAATTAAAAGCATCCCATGTATTGCAAATTCCTCGCACACTACTGAGATGCGTATATATCCTTTATTGAATAAACCTCTTCTTTTCTAATTTAACTTTAAGCTTGTAACTTTGCTTTAAGTTAAACATGAGTGGTTATCGTAAACTGTCACCACTATCTTTTTGTACAGCACCTTGCACAATGGGCCCTTGGCTTTTGATCAGGTTTCCTAGGCATTACTATAATATAAATAATTAATTATAATATTAATTAATCATTCAATCTTAATATGAATTAATGAATTAATTAATGGGACGCTAACGCAGCCAGTGCAGTTAGATAGCACTGTTTAGCAAGGGGGCCAGTACAATCTGCCAGTCACCCTTAAAAATATGGATCCACAGAATATCAAATGTTGTACATGGACTAAGGCTCTGTCTAGACTACAAAGAAAAGTCAGAAAAAGATACGCAAATTGCAAACTACAATTTATGTATGTTTTTCCGCTTTTCTTTCAAAAGAGGCTTTTAAAAAATTCGGGCTCTTTTCTCCACGGACTGTCACAATCACAAAGTAGAGATAGCAACACTTATACAGTGGAAAACCGCACCTGCCTTGACTGGTCCTAAGCCGGTTTAGAACACACCACAGTCTCCGGGGAAGATCGAAACCTTTCAGTTCAGTGGTGGCATCCGGCACAAGATGTAATAAAATAAACTGTCTAAATCTCCAGTCTGGGGAGAGAAGAGCCTGAAACAGGGCCAGTAATAAAACGGGGGGCCATGTGCGGAGGAACCGACTGCACACGCCTCACACCAGCCCTGAACGATTGCTCCGTGAGAAGCCTGATTGGACATGCACTCTGCAATCCAGGTCACCTGGCTTTCTCCCTGCCTCCTCCTGCTCTTCCAAACAGACTCATTCTGATGGCTAAGCACTTTTGT
Source organism: Pelodiscus sinensis (assembly GCF_052426305.1). Classification (NCBI taxonomy): domain Eukaryota; kingdom Metazoa; phylum Chordata; order Testudines; family Trionychidae; genus Pelodiscus; species Pelodiscus sinensis. The sequence continues at coordinate 6,586,810 of NC_143056.1, forward strand.
ACAGGTTCTCTCCTGCTTTGCTGCGGCTTGGATTTGTTGATTTTGGGCGGGGCTGCTGCCTTTTGACCTAGTTCTGATCACTGCAGCCTGCAGGGGTTCTAAAGCCAGTAGCAGGGCCCTCAGGACCCAGGTCTGATTCAGAGGAAGCAGGGTTGTGGGTCTGCCACAATCCAGTGGTGTCCTGAGTCTGTGATCTTGTGTCACGTTCTTAAGCAAGGCAGAGGAGCTGCTTAGATTCAGGGGCGGCTGTCACTGCTGGGGAATCACGGGCTGCATTGATCTTGGGTTTTGTAGTGTGTTGTCGTCAGCAGAGCGGGGGAGCCTGGGCCGTTCATAGACTCTGGTGTGTAGAGTCACACTGTGCTCGGTGAAAGGTGGCTGTCTTAGCCTGTAAGACAGCACGGAATGGCATGGAACCTGCGGGGAAGAGGGCAGGGAACTGCAGGGGGCTGAACAGGGGGGCAAGTACATTCATTATATGCCCCCTATGCCTAGCCATCTGGCCAATGTTCCACGGAAGGGGGTTGTGTGGAGTCTCTGCCGAACGCTAATTCCTAGCTCATCATCGTGGTTACTTTTTTTCTTCTGGTCTCCCCTCCCCCCCACATTCCCTAATTATTTAGAAACTGGAACGTTACTCACTCCACGTCCACTTCGTTGGAAGAAGTGGTCTGTGCCCACGAAAGCGCCCGAAGCCATCGACGTGTTTTGTTAGTCTCTAAGGTGCTGCTCGACTACTCATGGTTTTTTAAGTGTTTCCTAGCTGATCGTCATGGTTACTGTGAGATGTTGGTCTGGGAAACAATGTTAGAGTGAGGTAAAATGTAGGCTTGTATGTTCCCAGAGCGTTGGGAGTGAAACGTGCTGCCACCTGAGGTGTGGGAACCTGACCCAATCAACAGGAGAACAATGAACTACCAGGGAGCCGACCTGAGCTTACCATCTGGGCTAGATGCAGGCTAGATCGTTACAAGGTGTAACACAGTGGGGAGGGGATGTGTGAATTGCTAGCCTGCGGAGGGAAAGGGCATGCTGCAAAACACAATTGTGTTGGCAGCAGCAGCAGCATTTCCCCGTGGGCACGAAGAGGGATGTGAACATGTGGTAGTGACTCATCTTTCACACCTCAGTATTGAGGTTTAAAACAAACAAAAAAGGATTTTCTTTTCTTCACACAGCTCACAGTCAACCTGTGGAACTCCTTGCCAGAGGATGTTGTGAAGACCAGGACTTTAACAAGGTTCAAAAAAGAACTAGATAAATTCACAGAGGTTAGGTCCATCAATACTTATTAGCCAGGCTGGGTAGGAATGGTGTCCCTAGCCTCTGTCTGTCAGAGGCTGGAAATGGATATCAGGAGAGGGATCACTTGATGATTCTCTGTTCTGTTCTCTCCCTCTGGGGCATCTGGCATTGGCCACTGTCGGAAGACAGGCTACGGGGCTAGATGGATCTTTGGTCTGACCCAATAGAGCTGTTTTTATGTTCTTATTGCCCTTTGATCTCTGACTGAGCTAGAAATTGACTATTGTCATGTCTACATTAGGATAAGCCAAACTGCTGAAGAGAACACTGTTATGCAAAGAGGGAGAAACAAGCTCTAAACCACTTTTGAAAACAGGCTATTCCAGAAGCAGGAGGCAAGGCCTGGCAGTTATTGTACGTTAGCATGAGTGTCCAATCTAGATTACAAGGGCCCTGGGAGCTCTTTGCAAAATGTCTCTTGCCACAAACCAGAAAACCACAAAAGAACAAAACCAAGGTTTGAAACAACAGATTCCTTGAGGATTTTTGGCACATGGAGCCATGCGATGAACTAAATGAATGTTATGGAAATATTGGGAAATGTATTGACACAAATAGCTCATATCAACAATGGGCACCCCAGTTATGGACAGCCACATATAGGCACGGGACTAGAAAGGAACCTCAATAGAGTGGCCAGGCATGTGTGCGAAAAGGTAAACCTGGTTTCACGAGGCATACCTGCGCCGGTCGACAAAGGCTTCCTTGTCGACCACGGGGCGTCCAGACTGCCCCGATCTGCTGACAAACAGCTGATCCTCAGCTGGTTGGCAGAGCGCGGCAGCCATTTTAATTTAAATGAAGCCGCGATTATTTAGATCGCGGCTTCATTTCCCTATGCCGGTAGCCTAATCTACATGCCTCTGACGACAGAGGCATGTAGTCTAGACATACCCTAGAACTGGAAGGGATCTTGAAAGGTCATCAAGTCCAGTGTCCTGCCCTCATGGCAGGACCAAGCACCATCTAGACATCCCTGATAGATCTATCCAACCTGCTCTGAAATATCTCCAGTGATGGAGATTCCACAACCTCCCTGGGCAACTTATTCCAGTGTTTGACTACCCTGACAGTTAGGAACTTTTTTCTAATGTCCAACCTAAACCTCCCTTGCTGCAATTGTCCTCAGAGGCCAAGGAGAACAATTTTTCTCCTTCCTCCTTGTGACACTCTTTTAGATACTTGAAAGCCACTATCATGTCCCCTCTCAGTCGTCTCCTTTCCAAACTAAACAAGCCCAATCCTTTCAGTCTTCCCGCATAGGTCATGTTCTCTAGACCTTTCATCATTCTCTGGACCTTCTCTGGAGGTCTTCTCTGGACCTTCTCCAATTTCTCCACACCTTTCCTGAAATGCGGTGCCCAGAACTGGACACAATACTCCAATTGTGGCCTAATCAGTGCAGAGTAAAGCAGAAGAATGACTTCTCGTGTCTTGCTCACAACACTCCTGTGAATGCAGCCCAGAATCATGTCTGCTTTTTTTTTCCAACAGTGTCACACTGTTGACTCATGTTTAGCTTGTGGTTCACTCTGACCCCTAGCTCCCTTTCTGCCGTACTCCTTCCTAGACAGTCGCTTCCCATTCTGTATGTGTGAAACGGATTGTTCCTTCCTAAGTGGAGCACTTTGCATTTGTCTTTATTAAACGTCATCCTATTTACCACCGACCATTTCTCCAGTTTGTCCAGTTCATTTTGAATTATGACCCTATCCTCCACAGCACTTGCAACCCCTCCCAGCTTGGTATCATCTGCAAACTTAATAATCATACTCTCTATGCTATCATTTAAATAATTGATAAAGATATTGAACAGAGCCAGTCCCAAAACAGACCGCTGTGGAACCCCACTTGTTATGCCCTTCCAGCAGGATTGTGAACCATTAATAACTACTCTGAGAATGGTTATCCAGCCAGTTATATACCCACCTTATAGTAGCCTAATGGTCTTCAGGACATTCCAAGTATGCACAATATAGGGGATTGTTTTGTTTAACTTATTTTGCTTTTCTGTGATTGTGATTAGACATGAATGTATTTTAATACAGGCAGTCCCCGGGTTACATACAAGACAGGGACTGTAGGTTTGTTCTTAAGTTGAATTTGTATGTAAGTCGGAACTAGTACATATTGTAGGGGAAACTCTAGCCAAACATTTCTCCAGAGCTCAGCTTTATTCTCCCACACCTCACTTCCCTCAGTCCTTTATTCTCAAGCTGAGGTGTCTGCTGAGAAAAGCCGCTCCGCGTCTCCCTGGTCTGCTGGGGGGAAGCAGCTAGTGCGGGGTTGCCTCACCCCATTTGTAAGTAGGGATCCGATGTAAGTTGGATCCATGTAACCCGGGGACTGCCTGTACAGTGAACCTCTCTAGTTCGGCACTCTCAGGGCCTGACCAGAGAATTTTCCACTCCGCAGGAGGTCAATATTGTCTAGCAGCATTACCAACACTTCTGCTGCTCACTGGGATGTTAGAAGGTAAATTTAGGGGTAAATTAGAGCTAAACAACAGCAAAGGGGGCTGTAAACACACTTTATGGGACCATGGAAACTTGGCCACACCAATGATAAGTGGACTGCCAGCTAACTACAATCTTTCTGGACAATGGATGTTTCCGGACCAGACAGTTCTGGACTGGAGAGTTTTGACCTGTACTAAACAGTTCTTATGTCTTTTGTGATTTTCCAGTCTTATCTCCAATAATAAATTTATATAGCTGCCTGAGTAAAATAACCTGTTATTAGTGACCTTCGAATTTTGCACGCTAAATGAATCAAGGACTACCAGTGGCTTCATCCACAGGATTTATGAGGCGTGCAGCACAGGCTGCTATGGTTTCAAAGGTCCCGACTTTGACTAGGGATGAGGAAAATTTTCCAGGCCAAAAAATACCAAAACCAAAAAACCCTGACTTGTCTCCTCCGCCTGTGTAATAATTAGAAAATAATTTGCAGAATTGCAGCACAGAGAAAAGGAAGTACAGTCACTTCCTCTTTGGTTAATGAGAAATGACAGGGTGAGCTCCCTCTGGAGTGTTCGGCTCTAAAAATGGCTCAGAGCAGAAGACAGCAAAGCAAGACAGTAGAATTCCTCGGTGTGGTTCCTGCTTAAGAGGTCTGATGTCCCATGTGTACAGTGGGAAGGCAGGAGGAAATCCAGAGACCGGATTCTCCCTGCTGTCAGTCTGGAGACAAACCAATTCCTCTGGAGCTGGTCTGACCACAAGGGGCCATACACAGGACAGGGAGACAGCATTTGTAACGCTCTCTGGTACAAGCCAGTGGTTTTCAAACTTTTTTCCTCGCGGCCCAGTTGAAAGGAAATCGTGGATGCCTGCAACCCAACACTATGATATCTTTTGACTAGAGTGAGGGCTATGGGGTGAGGCCAAGATGGGATTAGCAGGGAGGTGTGGGGCGGAGAGGGCTCCATCTGGGTGTGCAGGGTCTGGGGTGGGGTAGGATGAGGGGTTTGGAATATAAAGGGAGTTCCATGCTGGGGGGCAGGGCAGAGGGATTCAGGGTATGTGGAAACTCTGGGCTGGGGTAGAGGTGGATTTCAGGGGGGGTGCAGGCTCTGGGGTGAGATGAGGTGTTTGGAGTGTGTGTGTGTGTGGGGGGGGGGACTCTGGGTTTGGAGAGGCTCAGGGCCGGGGCAGGGGGTTGGTGCTCCGGGTTTGGACATGGACTTTCCTCTGCCAGTTCCCAGGTAGCAGTGCAGCAGCAGGGGGCCTAAGGCAGCTTCCTGCCTGTCCTGGCACCGCTGACTGTGCTGCACCCCAGAAGTGGCTGGCAGCAGGTGCACCAGGGGCTCTGCATGTTGCTTTCACCCAAAGGCACCAGCCCCCAGAGAGGATGCCCTGGGTGGAGGCCGTGCAGTGGTCTGCAGTGGACAGGGAGGAAGCCTGCTGTGGCACCTGTCTGGTCACCCCACAGCCAAGCCGCCCAGGGCCTGCCATGCCCGACCCAGTCCCAGGTGAAATTGCATGCGAATCCCATGCGAGGTTAAACGGCAGTGACTCAGGTTGGGACGCCCTCTGCTGTCTGTGGGGCGCACCTTCAGAACGGCTGCTGTTCGGCTGGATAATCGTAAAGCAGGGCTGGGGAACCTTTTTGGGGGCGGGGGCTGCTAGCCCGCAGGAAAATCAGTCGGGGGCCACACACACCTGAGAAGAAAAAAGGACCAACTCTCACCGACATGGCTCCTAACGGAGAAGGAGAAAGACCCTCCTTGTGTTCCCCTCACACATCAGAATCAGTGTGGTCTAGGCTAGTAGATTTTGTGTGCTCCAGTCTCGCAGTAGCCATGGGCCCCCAATGCTGGGGGAACGCTGAGCCTCAGGGGCCGGATCTAGGCAAGTCGGGGGCCACATCTGGCCCCTGGACCTGGGGGTTCCCCACCCCTGTCTTAAAGCTTTGGAAACATTCTACTGCTGCCCAACCAGGGAGGATGTGGTTAACTGCTCCGAACACTGGAGACTTGCATGGCTCATTAGCCACAGAAGCGGAGAAAAGGAACAAAGCAAGGGAATGAAACTGGCTTTGAAAAGATTCCACAGAGGCCGAGGCGGGTTCCAATTTCCTAGGGACCTGAGCCAGAGCAAGTGGGGGGCGTTGACACCGGAATCGTGGCCCCGCTTGATGACCTTGATGCCTAGGGCTAGTTTATTACGGCTCGTTGAATGATCCGACCACAAGGAACTTAAGTTCCTGTCCAAGTTCAGGTTACAGGATTAAAGATTCAGGGAGCTGAATGTCTAGTGTGGACCCTTGAGATGTGTGGCAAGGACACTCGCTCTGAGGACAAAACCAACATTTCAAGCTCTTTATTAAATGAGAGCGCAAGCAAAGCTATAAATCAGACTCCCAAAGAAATAATACAGCTCTATTGTCCCTAGGGGCAACGCCCCTTTTCTAAACAGCTACTTAAACTAGCTTGTTCATACCCTTCAATGAATTCAGTCCCGGTCGAGTGTGGAGTACCTGAGCTATGTCGCAGACGCTGAGCTGAGAGCTTAACAGACGAAAACGAAAAGGAAAAGCGACCACTCTGCATGGTGGTTTGCCTGCTTAAAAAGTCGTGACACTGTCATCTCTTTGCCCAACTTTCCTGCCTAGATCTTATTTCCCCACCCAGATAAATCTCAAGTACACTTACTCTATAGGCCAGTGTGTTATGACGTGTAACCCTCCTTCTGGAAGGGCCCGGTTCAGTATCTAGAAAGGTTCTTTCAACAAGGTGACCAAACTGGCTTGAGCCCCCACCCAGTAAACTCGGAAAATTCCAGTCTACCCACTAGGTGGTGTTAGAGGCAATTCTTCCCTTCTCGCAAGCACTGAGTCGGCGATAGAAACAGTCTGTTTAATAACAGTCATCTAGCATCAACCTACAGGTACACACACAGACAAAGAAAATCCGTAAGCAAGGTATCATCCCCGGAGTCCACGGGGCAGAGTCTTTTCCTTAAAGATCTTTAGTCCAACCCCCAACTCATATAGTATGGTATCCCCCCACTTCAAAAACCCCACTCACAGCTCTCTCTAGTCAGCGCAGACCCAGAGTCCATAGGTACATCATCCTGATGTCTCCACTCATTGGCTGTGTCTACACTGGCCAGCTTTTCTGGAAAATCAGCCGCTTTTCTGGAAAAACTTGCCAGCTGTCTACACTGGCCACTTGAATTTCTGCAAAAGCACTGACTTCCTACTGTAAGAAATCAGCGCGTCTTGCGGAAATACTATGCTGCTCCCGTTCGGGCAAAAGTTTAGCGCAAAAGGGCCAGTGCAGACAGCTCAGATTTGTTTTGCGCAAAAAAGCCCCGATCGTGAAAATGGCGATTGGGGCTTTTTTGTGGAAAAGCGCGTCTAGATTGGCACGGACGCTTTTCCGCAAAAAGTGCTTTTCTGTTAAAAGGGCATTTCCGGAAAATCATGCCAATCTAGACGCAGCCTTAGGCTATGTCTACACGGGCGGTTTCTTGTGCAAGAAGTCTTGGGCAAGAACACGTCCACACTGCCATGTGCGAGCTGTGATTTTTCACAAGAGCATCCATGGCAGTGTGTATGCTCTGTGGGTTCTTGCACAAGAAGCTGCAAGTGTAGACAGCCTTAGAGAGAACACTTCCCCCAGCTTTCTGCCCCCAAGCTAATGTCATACACAGTGGGTTAGTGCAGGTTAGCTGCATGCCCCAGGGGGCAAACTAATCCCTGTTGATAGGAGGATGGTGGGAAAAGCCCTTCCAGAGGGGTGACATGACACCTTTTACTTCTGGCCATGTGTCCATTTTGCCCTGAGCATGTTTTTATTTATAATGGAGATTGCCTATCTCCTAGAACTGGAAGGGACCTTGAAAGGTCATCAAGTCCAGTCCAGTCTACTGCCTTCACAGCAGGACCAAGTACCATCCCTAATTTTTGCCCCAAATGGCCACCGCAAGGATTGAACTCACAACCCTGGGTTTAGCAGGATTGAACTCACAACCCTGGGTTTAGCAGGCCAATGCTCAAACCACTGAAGTATCCCTCCCCCCCTGTGTGTTACCTACAGAGGCGTGGCTAATGTGGGGAGGAAAGGGGAGGGATTGGCAGGGTGCGTGGCTAATGGGGGTAGGGGGCGTGGCTAATGCGGCACCACCAAAAATTATACTAACCTGCCGCCCATGTGCACAGCTAAATTAATGCTCCATTTGGATTGACTCCGCTGCGTCCCAGCCTGCCCGGTGTTTAATGATGGCTCTTTATCTACCGGGGCGTCAGCCACGTGATCTACCAGTCAATTAGGAGACAGTATTGTAGCATTTAGATAAACGGCAATCGCCACACATAGCAATCAGCATCCTGCAAAAAAATAATTAGGAATCTCATTTCCAAACCATGACTCATTCATTATGGGCTCATTAGCTGCGTGTTTGACAGGGTGCTACCGCCACAGAATCTGAAATAGATCAGACACCAGCAGCAGCTTTTCCATTCAAACAGCTCCTCCTAAATAGCGGTTGGGTTCAAGGCGGTCATTAATTCCTTCCAGCATCGCGTGCTAAGACTTTCAATAAATCCCAGTCAAGAACGCCAAGGGCTAGATCCCCCGCTCGTGTAGCATGGCTGAGTTCCACCGAGTTGAACAAAACTTACACAAGTTGCGTTTTTTGTGATGTTGAAGAAGCAGAGGCACGTTATAGTTAGGCCAGGGCTGGGCAAGATGCGGCCCAGGGGCTGGATCCAGCCCACCGAATGCTTTGATCTGACCCGCAGACTGCAACTGGCCACTTTCTATTTATATCCTGTTGCCTGTGCCACCGAATTTCCAGGCAGCAAGATCCTATATAAATGGATCCCAGTTCCTGGTCATGGTGCTATTCCAGCATAGGGTGGAACCACGAGTCCTTTAAATAGGTGCAGCAACCCCAGGTGGTTGCTAGGCAACACGGTAGTGGTGGGGCTGGGAGCCACGAGCCCTTTGCTGTGTTTTTAATTCAAAGCCTCCAACCCCGGACAAGTCCCCAGCCCCGCCCCTACCACTCCAGACCCCGCCCATTCCATCCCAAGCCCCGCCCATTCCGGAGTGGAGCTGGTCCGTGACCACGTACCAAAATTCATTAAGAGGCTCCCCTGCCAATTATTGCCGGCCCCTGAGGTAAGCCCATTTATACAGGCACTTAAAAGCAATGGTGAGTGAGGAACGAACGGGGACACCGGCTCCACCTCTTTCTGCCCGGCCGGTGCCTTCCCTGCCGCCGCCGCCGCTGCTGGTGAGAGGCAGGGCACCGTGCTAAGGACTCCTGCTGCTGGCCCTCCTGTCAGCTGCTGGACGGCTCCTCCCGCCTTGGGGAAGGGGGTGTACATGAGGCCCCCATGTGCACCTCCCATGCGTCACCTTGGCTTAAAAGTATTAGAAGAGTGAAATATGGTTACTCTGGCGCACGGACATTTTAATTTATAGCCGAGCGTTTGCTCTCAGACGGTGGCGGTGTGCAAAGCGTGTACCGGTGTCGGCTGCGTCCTCCTCTGGGTATATTTCTAGGCGCCTTCTTGGCTGCTGCTGCAGGGAGCCGTTTTGCGAGGACCAGTGCAGGGAAGGCTTGTGTATCAGGGCGTGACTCACTGCCTCAGTGACCCACTGCGAGGTGCCATCTAGCCCCTTACCGCAGGGGCAAACCGCCGTCCGACATGGCCACTCCTCATTGGCAAAGGGTATGGACCAGCTGCCTTCTCCTGTCCTGCAGCCTAGTACCTCTCAGGCCTTGAGGGCTAGGCCTGAGCCCAGGAGTTTGTCTGGCCAGAGCTCCCCAGCTCTGCCTGCCTCTCCCCAGCCCTGCTCTGCCTCAGGAAGCCGCCAGCTTCTCTCCTGCTCCCCCACCGAAGCAAGAGTGTGTCTGTTTCCTTCCATTTATACAGCCCCAACGGGGCCCTAATGGTCTGCAGCCCCACCTGTGGCTGCCTGCCACTCAGCCCCCTGGACTGGGAAACTAATTGTAGAATAATTAGTCTCTGGGGGCTGTCTGCCCATGTCTTGCAGACTGCCCTGCGTGGGCCATTCACAGCAGGATCCAGCCAGGCAGCTAACTGGTCGCTGCCGGGTCGGCTGCCTAAGAACTTGCTTGGCCACGTGTACCGGCAGCCTGGCTTTTACTGCCTCGTGTTTGAACTTCACGTGGCGTTTGTGTGCTGGAGACGATGTACCACCAGGGCCGTCCCTGGTGGGGTGGGGGGCCCGAGTCCTGGAGTTGTAAAGTGCTGGGGGGCACTTCCCACAGGCCGCTCAGGCCCCAGGCCCCCCTCCACCCCCTTCCCCACAATCCCACCCCTGCCCCACCTCTTCCCATCAAGCCCCGCCCCCCTCCCGAGTGCACTGTGCCCTCCCTCCCTTCCCGTCTCCTCCAGCACCTCCACAGCGGGAGAGGGAGGAGTGGGCAGTGGGCAGGAGGCGCAGGGTGGGGGTTCTAGTAGGAAGGCTGCCACTGACTGCTCAGGACCCCTCATTTTTTTCCCATGGCTGCCACGGCCCCAGAGTACCCTGTTGGCGTCTGCCTTATCGACGTGTGGGGTTCCCCCAAGATGTGGCCACCCAAATTCGCCATCCCCAAGGGATGGGTCTGTGCACAGTGCATCACGCGGTACATTCACACACAGGCGGCCACAGAGGACTGGTAGAAGCAGCCTCCATCCTCGCACTCGTGCCCACCTCTTACGCCACCCGGGTCACTCTTTGCTGGAGGATGGGCCCCCCAGCTGGATCTCTGGGTCTCAGTTCTCTCCACCCCTGAGCACCCTGGTAGCCAGGATCCACGTGCTCAATCCGCCCCTACTTGAAGGGGCTCCAGTCCTGGGATTTCTTCAGAATTTCCTCTGCAGCGGCTAAGCCAGCACATCACTGGGCTGTGGGACCTTGAGTCCGAACAACTTTTGCGGCTGATGCGGTGTTTCCAGACAACAGAGTCCTTAGCACACCCCATGCATTACCCATGCGCCAGCAATTGTTCTGCAGAACTCCCTCTTAATTGTGTTGACGAGCTCCACTTAAAAAACCAGTCTGCACAATGCCACCCCATGTAATTACGTGGTAAGTAATGACATGTTTCTGTATTTGGCATGTAATTAATTAGGCTGATTGAGTCCAAAGAGCAATTACTATGTAATGTAGGCTGTGATTTAGCAAGTGGAAATAACAATTCCTGAGTTATTACATGACACACTATGAAATAGTTGGCCACCACAGTAGAATTAATAGCTGTATATACCAGGGCTGACTTTGCTTGTTATCATGTAATTAAATGGTTGCCAGTTAGCAAGTAAGTAAAGGAACATCATAATCAACCGGTGTTATGACTTTGGGCATGTCTACATGAGGAAATTATTTCAATATAAATAAAATTGAAATATCAGAGGGGTGGCTGTGTTAGTCTGAATCTGCATAAACAACGAGGAGTCCTGTGGCACCTTATAGACTAACAGATTTATCGGAGCATAAGTTTTCGTGGTCAAAGACCCGCTTCGTCAGATGGAAATTTCCACTACACGCATCTAACAAAGTGAGTCTTTGCCCACGAAAGCTTGTGCTCCAATAAATCTTTTAGTCTATAAGGTGCCACAGGACGTCTCGTTGTTGATGCAAAATTGAAATAATAACTCCTAAAATAACAAAATTGAAATAGTATGTCTCCACTATGGGGGAGCCTCAAAATTAGTCCGAGGCAGGCTCCCTTAATGTGGACGCGCTACCTCAACTTAGAGCCCCAGGAAGCACTGGGGAGTAATTAGTTCAAATTACTCTGGGGAGTAGTTTTTTCGAAATATCACCGCAGTGTCCACACTACAGATATTTAGAAATAGCCATTTTGAAATAAGTGCTATTCCTCGAGGAGAGCAGGTGTACAGATTTTGAAATAACCAGCCTGTTATTTCAAAATAACGGGGTTGGTCGTGTGAACGCTCCGCTTCTTATTTTGAAATAAGGGGAGTTATTTCGAAATAACTCCCTAGTCTAGATCAAGACTTTGTCTTCTCCAGAATCTTGACAGCACATAAGCAATAAACATAGACGCCCTGCCTTGCACTGCAAACATCTGCATTGATTGTTTGTATTCAAATGCATTGGGCCTGCCTTCTGATCTTTTTATGCTACATGAGAGATGTGAACAGAAGTGACAGCAGCAGCTGTATTACATCCACTGAAATTAGACTGTTACTGATGGTTTCTTCAACATCACTCCGCCTGTCTGCCGCACGTTTTCAGCAGCAATAGCTCCATTCGGCACCCTCCGCCCACCCCATATGCTTTACTTCACTGTTGCAGACGTGCTCATTAATAATTGAGACCAAACTTGTTTGGTTTAAAAAATAAAGAACAATTCTCCCCGATCTCATCTCTTGCAGCATGTCCCCCTTTTCACGGCGCTCCTTTGTTGGCCAAATGCAATAGTCGGCGATGGTGTGCAGCCGTCGCAGTGGAAATGGCACCGTCTCAGGCTATGTCTAGACTACAAGCCTCTTTTGAAAGAGAGCGTCTAGACGACAAGCAGATTTTTCGAAAAAGCGAGCCGCTTTTTTGAAAGAGAGTCTAGATGCTCTCTTTCAAAAAAGCACAGTTTGCATTCAAGAGCGCCTTTTTTCTTTTGATTTTCTTTCAAAGGAACACGGCTGCAGTCTAGACGCAGATGAAGGTTTTTTGAAGAAACCCTGTAGTTTAGACACACCCTCAGAGATGTTCAGCCAGTCTCTAGGAAAGGAGGCAAGAAGATGAAAGGACTTGCTGCAGTTTCTTACTAGAACTTCCCCTGGGTTGGTGGCCCACTGAGATAACATATACCTATCTCATAGAGCTGAAAGGGACCTTAAGAGGTCAGTGAGTCCAGTCTGCTACTCTCCTAGCAGGGGGACATACCCAGTTTTGGCCTAGATCCCTAAATGGCTCATTCAAGGATTGAGCTCATAACCTAGGGTTTAGCAAGCCAATGCTTGGGCCACTGAACTATCTAACCCTCCTGTTGCCCTGAGTAATAGATGGTACCAATATTGTTGACTATATATCGAGAAACAGCGCCAGAAGCTTGAAGGCAAAAATCCACTGACTTAAACTTAAATCTACTTTTGGATTCCAGAGACCTACCACCGTGTGTCCTTTAGCTTCTTACGCCTGTTTTACCCGGCCTTTCTCGGATGGATGACAACTCGCCTGTGACAGTAGCCTTAGCAAGGGGGAATGTGTGAGCTGAATACACAGCAGCAGCCCCAGCAGGCATCCTAACAGCCCTCTCTCTCCTCCACCTCACCCTTGCGCCTGAGGCGCTAGAAATTCATTGCTGGCTGTAGCACCGATTCATGACTTCCTTGCTACAATACAACTGCATTGGCTCCACTAGCAGAGGGTTCGCCTCAGGTAAACACAGCCGGCCACCCATGGCTTGGTACTTGGCTTGGCTAGAGGTGTTTAAGTCTCGGCTTGACAAAGCCCTGGCCGGGTTGATTTAGATGGGATTGGTCCTGCCTAGAGCGGGGGGCTGGACTTGACGACCTTCTGAGGTCTCTTCCAGTTCTATGATTCTATGATAAGGGGATGGTTGGATGAAATAACATGATCTTGGTATCTAATTGACCATTCATTACCAGTTGGAAATAGGTCAATGGAGGGATGATAGGAGTTGCTATAGGGAACTTTCTGGGTGTCTGGCTGGTGAGTCTTGCCCACATGCTCAGGGTTTAGCTGATTGCCATATTTGGGGTCGGGAAGGAATTTTCCTCCAGGGTAGATTGGCAGAGGCCCTGGAGGTTTTTCGCCTTCCTCTGTAGCATGGGGCACAGATCACAGCTGAAGGACTCTCTGCATGTTGGGGCCTTCAAAGTATTTGAAGGCTTCAATATTTGAGATATAGGTGAGAGGATTATTCTAGGAGGGGTGGGTGAGATTCTGTGGCCTACACTGTGCAGGGGGTCAGACTAGATGATCATAATGGTCCCTTCTGACCTTAAAGTCTATGAGTCTATGAGAAGCACTAAGTGGGAAGCTGAGGGAAAACCAGCCGTCTGACACATGGATCACACTATAAGGCTACGTCTACACTGGCAGCTTCTTGCGCAAGAACTCTACACTGGCATGTGCTTCTGTGCAAGAGCATCCGTGCCAGTGTAGACGCTCTCTTGCACAAGAAAGCTCTGGTGGCCATTTTAACCATCGGGCTTTCTTGCGCAAGAAATTCATGTTGCCTGTCTACACTGGCTGTGACAGGGTTGCCTCACCCCATCACTCGCTTACAGCGGGAGACGCGGGCACGGACTCTGCTGCGACGGCACGCCCAGAAACTGGGGAAGCGGCGCATCATCAAGACGCGCCAGTAACGGGGGATGAGGTCACTGGCGCGTCAGTGGAGGAGGGCGACGCACCCGGAAGTGGAGGGGAAGGAGCGGGCATCGGCGTGGGGATATATGAGGAGTCTGAGCGGGGAGAAGGGGGGAGAGCGTGGTTGGAAACTGATGGAGGTACCTGGGGGAAGGGAGAGAGTGTGGACCGACGGCGGGGTGGAGAAGGGGGCGTCCGGCCCGTGTCGGGGTTCAGGGACATGTGACAGCAACTGGCCGGAGGGGTGAGTTAGGCCCAGGGAGGGCAGTGGAACCCGTGAGCAGGCGAGTTTAGGGGTAAACCCCCACCTGCTACTATAGGGAGCTAGCTCCTGGTGTTAGGGCCCTGGGCCGGGGTCCGGAGCAAGGGTGGGCCCGGACTCCTCACCCCGCCCGGAGGGGCAATAGTTTACCATACAGTGGCACTCGAGCCGCAGCCACGGGACAACTGCGTGACACTGGCCTCTTGCGCAAGAACAGTTGCGCAAAAGGGCTTATTTCTGAGCGGGAGTGTCAGAGTTCTGGTGCAAGAAGCCCTGATTTCATACATTAGAACGTCAGTTTACTTGCGCAAGGAACACGCGACCAGTGTAGACAGGCAGCAAGTTTTTGCACTAGAGCGTCTGCTTTTGTGCAAGATCGCGCCAGTGTAGATACAGCCTAACTATGTTGGAATCCAGGCATGCCTGCTGGTTGATAGGGCCACGGGCAGCCTTGCTGTGGAAAGTCACTCCTTTTCCCCCCGAGTTTTGGGGGAAACCAGACACATTGGCCTCTCTGAGGTGGGCACACTTAGTTCATACCCCCCGACTGGGGGCACCCACGCTGCTCAGAGGCTGGGGGAGAGCAGCCCTACTGGCATGGCACTGAGAGGTGGACTTCACGACTCGCTGGCCTGGGTAAATACCCTTCTTGTGGCCGTGCTTAGCTGCAAACTTTGCCGGACGCCCTCCCCTTGCTCTAAAACATACACGCAGGCCCCGACTCTTTCCCTTCCCGTCTTCTGCTGGGCAGCGAGCGAGAGCCCCACACTCCTCTGTGGAGAGGCAAAGGACAGAGGGAGGCTGCTGAGGGCTTGGATTAAAGAATCAGGGGGTGGGGATTGTCGCTAGGGGCGCTCTTTGTCTCCCTCTTGTGCCCACACACTCTAGCCCCTAGAACGGCACCACAGGCCCTGGAGTTGCTCCAGACAGTATCGGTGGGTGGGATTATGAGACTGCTCGCCATGACAAAATCCCTGCTCTGGCGGCTCCGGCACCGCAGCCGGGATCCTGTCAGCACTGCCATGCCACTTGGTGGGTCTAACCCAACTCGCCAGGCTGAGTCACAGCAGGAGGGAGCCCTGGCTAGGGAAATACACCTCAGCCACCATCGGCTGGCAAACACAGACCCTCACTCCAGGCCCTCAGTTCAACTCTCTCCTTAGCACCAAGCACTTAGATATGTCTCTAGTTTAAAAAAAAGGGGAAGTTTATTGAACAGCGTTGCAGATAGATTCGAATACAAGTTAAGTACAAGGGTTTGGAAACATAAGGTTGCAGGTAAAAGGAGAACATAAGAATGGCCAGACTGGGTCAGACCAAAGGTCCATCTAGCCCAGTGTCCTGTCTGCCCACAGTGGCCAATGTCAGATGCTGCTGTGGAAGTGAACAGAACAGGGTATCATCAAGAGATCTGTCACCTATTCCAAGCTTCAGACAAACAGAGGCTAGGGGCACCATTCCTACCCATCCTGGCTAATAAGTATTGATGGACCTAACCTCTATGAATTTATCTAGTTCTTTTTTGAACCCTATTAAAGTCCTGGCCTTCACAACATCCTCTGGCAAGGAGTTCCACAGGTCCACTGTGCTTAGCCTAGGTTTATTAACAAGTTCCTTTCCATCTAATAAGGTATTTCTCACCCAATGTTCAACCCCTACTGCGCTTGTCCAGCCCAGAAAGTTGGGATCCTCCTTTTATGAGACAGGCCTGCTGGAAGAGAAATTTCAAGAAATTTCATCTCAAGAAAGATGTGGAGAAATTGGAAAGGGTACAGAGAAGAGCTACAAGACTGATTAAAGGTCTAGAGAACATGACCTATGAAGCCAGGCTTCATGAACTGGGCTTGTTTAGTTTGGAAAAAAGAAGATTAAGGGGGGACATGATAGCGGTTTTCAAATATCTTAAAGGGTGTCACAAGGAGGAAGGAAAAAATTTGTTCCTCTTGGTTTCTGAGGATAGGACAAGGAGTAATGGGCTTAAAGTGCAGCAGGGGAGGTTTAGATTGGACATTAGGAAAAAATTCCTAACTGTCAGGGTGGTCAAATATTGGAATAAATTGCCAAGGGAGGTGGTGGAATCTCCCTCTCTGGAGATATTTAAGAACAGGTTAGATAGACATCTGTCAGGGATAGTGTAGACGGAGCTTGGTCCTGCCTTGAGGGCGGGGGGCTGGACTCGATGACCTCTCGAGGTCCCTTCCAGTCCTATGATTCTATGATTCTAAGAGTGTCTCCTCCCTACTGGAGAATAGCTTGTGCTGTGTCTCCTTCTGCTATGCAGCTACAGCCTGTTGGCTCGTGAGAGGGGTTATTTTGTCTTTTCAATAGCTCCAGCCTGCCTCTGGGTGGGCCAGGAAACAGGGGGCTTGGATGCTGGGTGTTCTCAGGGCTGATGGAATCGGTTCTGAGACCTCCCCCGAATTTCACTTCCAGCCGTGCTGAAACGCAACGGCCTACCTGTGGGGGCGCTCTGCAGTTGGTTCCCATGCAAACCTCGCGCCGTCACCATGACAACCAGCTAGTTCGCCGCGCTCGGCAGAGACCCCGCAACACAGCCTTCAGGGAACCGCTGAGAAGAGGGTCGGCCATGGGGTAAAGTACCGGCCTGGGCGGATCTGCACAGCGCTCACGGTGGGCTCCCCAGTTGCAGCTTCTGGAAAGGAGGTGGAGGAGTGAGTCCTCCTGGTGCCTGCTCTCTTCCCTTTCCCGCATGGAACTCCCACCCAAGCTCCAGCTGCATTTGCACCCTATGATCTGCATATGGGGGGGACCCTTCCAGCCCCTCACACTAGCTCCTCCTTGCACTAGCTTGCTGGAGACTGAGAGGGGACATGATAGCCGTGTTCAAGGACATAAAAGGGTGCTACAAGGAGGGGGAAGAAAAACTGGTTCTCCTTCACTTCTGAGGAGAGGACAAGGCAGAAGGAGCTCACGTTGCAGCAACGACCGTTAAGGTTGGACATTAGGAAAAAAACCCACTTCCCCACAGTCAGCATGGTTCATCACTGGAATAAATAGCGCAGGGAACTATGCAATCTCCATCACCGGAGGTTTTTAAAGAGCAGGTTAGACAAGCACCTGTCGGGGACGGCCTAGATGGTGTGTGGTCCTGCCAGGAGTATGCGAGACTGGCCTAGGTGATTTCTTGAGTTCCCTTGCTGCCCTACAGTTCTGATTCTATACTTGTGTTCCTCACCGACACACAGGCCTCCTCCTTCCCAGGGCCACAGTCGAACATAGGCGGTCCCCAGCTGGTCTCAAGGGCTATGTCTAGACGACATGTTTTTTTTCGAAAACGTAGCCTTTTTTAGAAAAAACTTCACTTGCGTCTAGATGGCCACGGCATTCTTTCGAAATTAAATCGAAAGAACGCGGCATTTTTTTCGTCAGCGGTAAACCTCATTTTACGAGGAAGAACACCTTTTTTTTTTTTTTTTCTGAAAGAGCTCTTTCGAAAAAAGGCGTTCTTGAATACAAACAGGGCTTTTTTGAAAGAAAACAGCCAGATTGGCTGGGTGCTCTCTTTCAAAAAAGCGGATTTTTTTAAAAAAATGGTAGCTGTCTAGACAATCTCTTTAGAAACAAGTGTGTAGTCTATATGTACCCTACGTGTCTGCTGTACAGGAAATTCTGTCACTACAGGTAAAGACCATGGCTTGATAAATGCCCCCAGCGACTGTACAGGGACACCCAAAGGTGCTCAGGTGGACACACATGCAGCGTTCTCTCATAAAAGTCATTTATTAGAACAGCAAACACTTGTCTTTAGTACAGCAGTTGTATGCAGTTATGATTGCAGTACAGTGTAAACTACATGGTACAAGTCACTAGAAATCTAATAAGCATCATGAACATCATAAAGAACTGGGAATGTAACGACTATGAAAAACGAGTCCACAGTGGCCCGGCAACTGAGTCTCATAAGAAATTAAACAAATAATCGCTCAGCGTTGTCCCGCAACACAGCTTCTTCTGTAGCCGAGATAAACGAATCCGTTGAAATGAACAAGATAGCACCCATTCAATAAATTAGGAAAACTGAATACTAGAACAACAATATAACAAAAAAAGAATATTCTAAATAGAATGGTAAGCACTAAAAGTAAATGGTTATCTATTTACACAAGGTCTTTTCGCTGGAACATTATTTCAGTAGCTTCCCCTCCCTCCCTACCCCCAGTTCCATTAATTACGTTTTTCTTTTTTTATCAACAAACTCAATTGCTTGGCAGATTGGCAAATAGTTAGGCAACAAAACAGAACTTTTCTCCAGCCCCGGAAATTAATCTACAGAGTGTCATCAACTGAAGGAAAGCATACTAACATGCAGCATGCGGTCTCCTCATGACAGAAACGGTAAACGTTAACGTCCTGGCATTTTAAACACAGTGATCATCATCTGTCATGTTTCCATGTGACATTTGTCTGAATTACCAGAAAGTTGAGCTTGTGAATGGCAGCAGAATGTAACTCTGGTTGATGTGAGGCACAGGTAGGCGTAGCAACAAGCATGTTTATTCCTGAGAATGTGAACGCCATGAACCCTTTCCTTGTCTCCCTCTGCTCTCTCCTGATCCCCACGCGACGCTCCCCTCGGAACAGAATGACTCCTCTCTACGAAAAGAAGGACACTGTTGGGTGTTTTTTTTTTAAGGCTAGGTTGTCGCTGTTGCTATAAAAAAATAAATGCTAATATCAAAAGGGCCGCCAGCCGGCCCTGTGAGATATGGCAGCACCATGTCCGATGGCACCATTATGTAGAGCGCAGTTTATAAAGCCACGGCGTGGGCGCAAGTGGTCGCAGCAAGTTGCCTCGCAAATCCGCACTGTCTTGCAGTGCGTGGGGACAGGAGGGTGGTTAACAGCACGGTCCGCCGACTGAGCTAAACCGAAAAGCCTTTGGACATGAGACATTATAGAACCAGAGCTGTTCAATTAACATCAAATTATTCTGTGGAAACCAAGTGACCGTCACCTCAGAAATGTAATTATCTTCTCAAGTTTCCTATCCATCTTCATTACAGTGGTCTGATGAAGCCCTGGCATATCGCTCAGAATTTAAAAGTAGTATCTTTGGACCAAAACCTGCCCCAGGATGCATGAAAGTGGTTCTCCCTGACTTCTGTGCGAGCCACATCCATGCATGAGGGAAGAATTTTTGACCCTGCCTGCCATCATAGATATGACTATCCCCTAATACTTGATGCATTCCACCTGGCTCTGTATAGACTAACTGGTAATCCAAGACCAATGTCTACAAAGATGCTTGAGGGTACTGCACAAGAAAGGCCACAGGGAAAGAAACATCACTGGAGGCAATTTGACTGGCATCAGCAAATGTATGCCCACAAAGGCCCCCCCCACACCAGTCTCTCCTGGCTTCTTTATACAGCATCTTTTGTCTGATGCATAACTCAGTCAAAAGCTATTGGAAGGGTTTCACTTGCGAGGTTAGCAGCTAAGCTGGTCAACAGCAACCACAGGGTGATGAGGAAATGATAAACCCACGTTTAAAAATAATACCAAACCAAATCAATGGCCCAAACCGAAAAGCTGGCACAGAGGGAACATCTCAGGCTACCTAGGTACTTTATCAGCCAAAAGAGCTAAACAGCAAAGCAAACACGCACAGTACGGTGCTGGAGACGCCAAGCGGGTTTGCCGTGCGGTCGTGGAGTTCAAAGACTGGAGAAGGCCAGTTCCTTCTCTTCTTGCGTGTGTTGTTTGTTTTGGTGTCCCCTGGTTTCCAGTTACCAGCTGAGCAAAGATTTCCCGGCTCCTAGGAGGTCTCGTCTCGACAAGGCAAAGCAGCTCCCCCTGAGAAAAGGCAGCTGGCTTCAGCAGTCTCATTACTGCATGGCTCCCCTGGGCGTGTAGAATTCGGGCACCGGCAAACCGGTGTGGAGCGTCACCTGTAACGACAGCACTGTTACCAGGGAGCAGTCTCTAGACCGCCACCCGTAGGGCTACATCCTGACTTCACAGGCGTGAGCCAGGGGTCGAAACACCACGTGCAAGCAGCGCCGTGTGCCACTGGCCATCGGCTCGGGCTTACAAGAGTGCCCTGGCAGCTGTGCAGGGCTGTGGCAGAGCAGCACTGCTTGGAGCGGGCTTTGCACCTGCAGTGACCACGGGAGAGGAGTTGCACAGGGTGCTTGGTGGCATGGGGGGTGGCTGAAGGTAGGGCTAGTAGCCCCGCCCACAACCCCGCCCCTCTACCTAGGCCCCACCCCCACAGGAGCCAAGCACCCCCATTTCCAAATAACCAAAGGGCGATGAAGTGGGCAGGCCAAACCCAGTCTCGGTGAAAGAGTCTGCTGAGTGAATGAAACAATAAAGCCCCGAAGAGGACAATAAAGAGGCTGGGAGAAGGGAGGGGAAAATAAAACAATTAGACTAAAAATACCAGGCTAGCTCCGAGCAAGATAAACATTAAATGGTCTTTGCTGCGGAGACAGAGTTTGTGAATGGTCCAGAGTGCAAGAGAGCCTGTGTTTAGAACGGCCGTGTGTGGAACACGACACAGCACATGCCCCACACCGTGGTAACACACAACTGGGAGCCGGAGGAGAATAACGAGGGCGAATCCTGGAGGATGTTGAGAAACCGAGTTGCCAAGCTCCACTGAGCCAAAGGCAGGGCCAATCCTGTTCTCCTTCCATCCACGGGGGAGCAGAAGCCCAAGGAACAAGCCACGTGTTGTCCAAAGGCATATCTTCGTGACAACGGCTCACCAGTGACCAGCGACATTACGTTTACTCTTCCAAGCCGCCCAGTTGCACAAAGGTTCACACTCCTGCTAGCAGCTGCTAGAGTGTTTTTTTTTACCCCGTCGAGAGCACTCTTGTGGATAAGATTGGTGGTAAACACACAGAAAGACAGTGCTCCAGAGATAGGAGTTCCCCATCTGGTTGAGATCTTTTGTACGCTGCTCTCGTGAAACCTCTTTCTCCATGTCGCGTGGTACCCGACAAAGCACATACCTGCACGTTCCTGTTCAGACTGACAGCAGGGAAGAACAGGCCCTCCATGTTCTCAAAAGCCACAGGGCCTTGCTGATCTTCGTTGATGGAAAATGTGAGGGTCCTTCTGGTTAAGTCAAGGAGCACTCCCACGGTAGCCCCTTTTGTTATTCCCCCTTCGGTTCTGTTGGGGAAAGAGGAAGTCAGAGGATGTGCATCACTTAATGCTACAGAATTGCTACGGAATGGCCTCCCCAAAATGCACAAAATAGGGCCCCGATACATGGCAGTCTCCAGTGAAACAGGTTTCCGGGGGTAGCCAGGTTCGTCTGCGTCTGCAAAAACAACGAGGAGCCCTGTGGCATCTTAGGGTACATCTACACTAGCTCGTTAGTTCGATCTAGGTAGGGTAATGAGGGCAAGTGGAGTTGCAAATGAAGCCCGGGATTGAAATATACCGGGCTTCATTTGCATGTTCCCGGGTGCCGCCATTTTTAAATCCCCCTTAGTCCGAACTCCGTGCAAGCGGCTACATGCGGCACAGACTAGGTAGTTCGAATTAAAGATCCTAATTCAAACTACTGTTACTCCTCATTCCAGGACCTTTAATTCGAACTACCTAGTCTGTGCCACATGTAGCCGCGGGCACGGAGTTCGGACTAAGGGGGATTTAAAAATGGCGGTGCCCGGGAACATGCAAATGAAGCCCGGGATATTTAAATCCCGGGCTTCATTTGCAACTCCACTTGCCCTCATTACCCTACCTAGCTCGAACTAATGAGCTAGTGTAGATGTACCCTTAGGGTATGTCTACACTACCCCCCTAGTTCGAACTAGGGGGGTAGTGTAGACATACCCTTAGATACTAACAGATTTATTTGGCATCAGCTTTGGTGGGTAAAACTTACTTTGTCAGATGCATCTGGCAAAAAACCACTGCATCAGGTGCATCTGACAAAGTGGTTTTTGTCCACTTATACCCAAATAAATCTGTTAGGCCTTGTCTTCACTCCACGGAAGATCGATGTTGCCATGATTGATCTTCCGGAGTTTGATTTAGCAAGTCTAGTTAAGAGCCACTAAATCAAACTCAGAAGGCACCCCTGCCAGAAACCAGTACTCCTGCTCTTGCGAGGAGTAAGGGAAGCTGACAAGAGTGTTTGCTCCTGTCGGCCTCTGGCTATGGGGACACTGCTAAACTTGACTTAAGGTAAGCCAACTCCAGCTACGTATTCTACTTAGCTGGTGTTGTGTACCTTAAGCTGAGCTTCCAGGTCTAGTGTAGTCCTAGCCTTCATCTTTAAGGTACCACAGGAGTGCACGTTGTTTTTCCAGTGAACCAGTGCAGTCACAAAACCCTTCAAGCGATAAATACAGGTGTAAATACTGCACAATATTGTACTTTAGTGAAAATGGGCCAAATTCTGCCCCTTGGATACACACATGGGGCTTCCATTATTTGCAATGGAAGCAGGGGCAGGCAGGTGTGTTTAAGGCTGGAATTGCATCTATAGACAATCGCACTGTTCGCAGAGACCTGAGGAAAGACCAACTTCTCTGAATTTTTAAAACCGTGGCTCAGCCATTCGTAAGGAGCCATGTGGGAAGACAGTAGGAGTTTGCCAGGCTGAGTACGGCTCCCTGAATTGGGTCCAAGCTCTTTATGCAGTCGAGAATCTATGACATAAGAAGTAAGGCAACCATTCCACCATCAGTGCATCTCCTGAAATAATATACACTGGTGCAGTAAGGCTGTGCCACACGTTGCGGTCTGGCATTCCACAAAACAGAACACATGCCACTGTCTATCTTAGAATGTTCTAGACTGTATTACTACAGAGTCTAGTCTAGAATGTTCTAGTCTACCGTAGAACATTCTAGTCTGTATTACTATAGAGTCTAGTCTTACACTGTTCTAGTCTACTGTAGAACATTCTAGTCTGTATTACTACGGAGTCTAGTCTTACAATGTTCTAGTCTACCATAGAACATTCTAGTCTGTATTACTATGGAGTCTAGTCTTACAATGTTCTAGTGTACCATAGAACATTCTAGTCTGTATTACTACGGAGTCTAGTCTTACAATGTTCTAGTGTACAATGTTCTAGTGTACCATAGAACATTCTAGTCTGTATTACTACGGAGTCTAGTCTTACAATGTTCTAGTCTACCATAGAACATTCTAGTCTGTATTACTATGGAGTCTAGTCTTACAATGTTCTAGTGTACCATAGAACATTCTAGTCTGTATTACTACGGAGTCTAGTCTTACAATGTTCTAGTGTACAATGTTCTAGTCTACCATAGAACATTCTAGTCTGTATTACTACGGAGTCTAGTCTTACAATGTTCTAGTCTACCATAGAACATTCTAGTCTGTATTACTACGGAGTCTAGTCTTACAATGTTCTAGTGTACCGTAGAACATTCTAGTCTGTATTACTACGGAGTCTAGTCTTACAATGTTCTAGTCTACCATAGAACATTCTAGTCTGTATTACTATGGAGTCCAGTCTTAGAATGTTCTGGTCTACCATAGAACATTCTAGTCTGTATTACTACGGAGTCCAGTCTTAGAATGTTCTGGTCTACCATAGAACATTCTAGTCTGTATTACTACGGAGTCCAGTCTTAGAATGTTCTGGTCTACCTTAGAGCATTCTAGTCTGTATTACAGAGTCTCACTTCTCACTTAGCAGCTGAGGCCCTGATCCAACTCCCAATGCCATCAATGGAAAGGTTCACCCTACGGGTGAGTCCCAAGGGCTATAAAATCGTCTTGCACTGAGCAGGGAACTCTTGTTTCCATGGTAAGATGGAGAGTAATGATAGACAGCCTCCCAGACACATCTTAATACCATGACTTGTTCCTCCTCTGTATGGTGCCTGCGGACGTTTTGTCTTGTTCCTTTCCTTCTAGGTCAGGAAATTATGTGGCGGGAACACACAGGACACACAAAAGAGTAACATGCTGATTTACAGGCGCTAGGAGACCCCACTACAGTGCCTATTCTAAGACAAGTGCACATACCAGTCTGATCTGAAACACAACCCCAATGAGAGTAACCCTCTGAGCTCAACGCTAACGGCATCCAGGCGGGTCTTGCCCAACTACAACCACTTAAGTCAGACGACTGGCTGTCGAAAGCACTTCTGTCTACTCCTCTAATGGAGGAAGAGCCTATGGGAAGAATGCATTGCTTCCAAAATAAGCGTAAGATCCTCACCAACTGGCTTGTCAGGATCCATGGAGACACGTTCTCCACCACAATATAGCACTCCAGATGGTATAAAGCTATCAAGGTTTATTGGCATGAGTCTGGGATAGGTGCTTTACTCACTAGTGGTGAAATGTTCTGCACCGATGGGTGGGCGACCGTTCAGAGGACTAGGAAGCAGAGACAGATCAAGAACAATTCATTCTTAGTACAGAAGGTGGAAAGTTCTTGGAGCAGGTATAGTCCCAAGGATGTCTGAACTAGTTTATGCTAAGTATAAGGACTTCACTTTAGGTGCTAAAGAACAAATTCATTCCCAGAATAAATGTGTGCAGATGCCATGAAAGATGGCTTATGTCAGGGTTGAATTTGGGACGTTGATCTTCGAGAAAAAGTCAGTCTAGAGAAGACCTGATTCCAGGTGGCATACCTGTTGGTGTGTGAATTGTTGTGCATGAACCAGCTCCGGTTATTGTCCACATACATTGCCCAGGCTTTGTCGTCCTTCCCTAGCATGACATCCTTGAGGACATCAACACGAGCCACGCCAAAGGCCGGGTCTGGGTGGTTATCGTATCGGTCGATCGACAGCTCCCAATAATGGAGCCCTTTGGAAAAGCCAGTTTTCCCCAGCACAACCCTGTCATCGTAGCTGTTACAGGTAACAGTCAGGTTGTCATTGGAAAAGAGGATGTCAGAGTGTGCGGAGCCGGGATCGAATGAAAACCAGGCCACTGGAAATACACAAAGGACAACTGTTTAGTATGGCTGAAAGAATCCATTCCAGCAACAAAGGAACACCAACGGGATCAGAAGCACCAGGGGCCCCTTGGCAAGACGGGAGGTCAACTTTGAGGTTCAGCCATGGACTCGGGCTGTGTATATCAGCAAGTACATCAGGGAACTGTCTGGCTATAAACCTAGAGGAAGGTAGAGAGAGACTGGACTGGCTCAGTAGAATCTACCCATGGGAGAAGGCCTCCTTGCTCACAAATCTCTGCCAGATTATCCGCTGGCGATGGAGGCAATTGATACCTAGGCCTGGTAACTGGTAGATCAGTGACACCAGAGTGCCTGATCCTGCGAACGTTTACAGAAAAGCTAGGGGAAGTTATGGTCTAATGGGCGGGCACAGGACTGGGGCTCTACAGAGCAGGTTTTTATTCCTGGCTCAGTCACTGGCCTGCTGTATGAACCTGCGGGGTACTCACTGCTTCCCTGTGTTCCTTCCCACTTTTCACTGGTCATAGCTATGCAGCCTGTAACCTCTTTGGGACAGGGACTGCGTCTCGCTGTTGGTTTGTACAGCACCTTGCACAACGGGGACCAGAATTTGTCAGGGCTGCTAGGTTCTAGTGTAATACAAATATTAATAATAGATACTCTGGAAATAAGAGGTGATTTGCAGGATTGAGAAGGGGCATTAAAGATTAGCTGGCACTCCCTATGTGAGTGTGTGACAGGGGGAGTGCTTGCAGGACTAGGAATCAATAGTACACACACAAAAATCCATCAGAGGGGTAGCTGGGTTAGTCTGTAACCAAAAAAATACCAACTTAAAAAACAACGAATGGTCTTGTAGCACCTTAGAGACTTACCAAAAAATATCGATAGTATCATGGGCTTTCGTGGGCACAGTCCACTTCTTCAGATATCATCGGAAGATGTGCCCACGAAAGCTCATGATACTATCAATATTTTCTGGTAAGTTTCAAAGGTGCTACAGGACCATTCGTTGTTTTTTATGTTTTTTTTAAATAGAAAATCTATGTTTACAGAAAAATTAAACATCAAGAAACCTCCTTAGCGAACCCTCAATCTTATTCTTATAAAATCTAGTTCACGTGAGGTCTGGAAAATGTTGAGAAACTCTAGGAATCAACATGATTGATGATTTGGATACACTGGCTGTGTCTACACTGGGTCACTTATTCCAGAAAATCATCCGCTTTTCCAGAATAAGCTGTGAGCTGTCTACACTGGCCCTTGAATTTCCGGAAAAGCAACGACGCTCTACTGTACAAAATCAGCCGCTATTCCGGAAAAACTATTCTGCTCCCGCTCGGGCATAAGTCCTTATTCCGGAACACTGTTCCGGAAAAGGGCCAGTGTAGACAGCCCAGTAGTCTTTTCCGGAAAAGCGCGTCTACATTGGCCATAGACGCTTTTCCGGAAAAAGGGCTTTTCCGGAAAAGCAGCCTGCCAATGTAGACGCTCCTTTTCCGGAAAAACTGAAAACGGAATAGTATTCCGTTTTAAGCAGTTCCGGAAATTCATGCCAGTGTAGACACAGCCACTGAGACTTAGACACAATAAATTGGACAGGTATAGATTGAACCTCCCTAGTCCGGCACCCTCGGGACCCGACTGGAGCTGAACCAGAGAATTTGCCAGACCATGGGAGGTCAGCATTGTCTAGCAGCATTACCAACACTTCCACTGCTCGCTGGGCTCTTAGAAGACATTTTGGGGTAAATTGGAGCTAAAGAACAGCACAGAACACTGAGAGCCAGGACTGGTGGCTAAAAACAAACTTTATGGGACTGCGGGAAACTTTGCCACATTCATGGTAGGTGGACATCCGGCTAACTCAGATCAAGTGGACCACTGATGTTGCTGGACCAGAGAGTGCTGGACTGGTGAGGTTCGACCTGTAGAACATCATTTTTTTGATAATACACAGAGTAAGGTAATTTCATAAACCAGTATCCAAATTTCACGGATGATTTTTTTCTCTCCTGTGGTCTTTGGTGGATTTAATGTAGTTCCAATGTGATCAGACATATCCACAACACAGTCTCACGCCTGGACATACAGTCTCACCCACGGAAACACTGCTTGAAAATATAACAGATTTATGCATTGATTTACTGAGTCTGTTCACAAGCTAGCTCACTTACTGGATTGATAACTCAGTAGAAATGGTTCCATACCTGCCACCATTTTTTTAATGTCAACTGTTGTCATTCCAAATTCCAGGCATGCAGGAAAGAAACAGGAAGTAAAATTGGCATTTATTAAAATAAAGAATCCAGAAATAGATATATTTTTTGCTCATGTACTTTGTCCTCGTACGGTATGAATCTTTTTTTTTTCTTTTTTGTGTAAGGAAACATGGACTCACCAGGGGCCTACATTACAAATGAAGTGCATGTTAAACTGCATGGTACAGGAATAGTTTGGTGAATTTAGCTGAGCTGAGTCAGCTTAAAAAGCTTTGCTTATTCCAAAAAAGAATTACATGGCCTGAATTTGCAAGCTGCAGAGCACTTGCTACTCCAACAGAGATCACCAGGAAATGCAGGTTTTCGGCACCTGTAAAAATCAGACCCAAATCCCTGATTCAGGCAGTTCCTTGTCTAACTTTGAGTGCACGAATAGCCCAGTTATGTACAATGGGGCTAATTATGGACTTAAAGTTTGAAACATGCTTAAGGTGCGGTCCAACTTCATTTTATTTTAATGGTAAGATTACGAGGGAGTCCATATCCACAGCCTGACTTCAGGTTTCTCCTTAAAATCAAGAGGAAGAACTTAAAATTCTGTCTATACCAAACTAAAATGACTATTCCTCGTTCAAATCCCAGGGATGGAATTTGAGAAACAAGGTGTAAAGCAGGAAACACTCTTTGATTATACCGAGCTGTTTATTTCCTTGGTCAGAAACAAGGCTCAAAATAAAAGTAAATAATAATCAAAATGACCAAACACCAAGTAAGAAACGACTGAATTGTAATAAATATACTTGCCCAATTGAGAGTAAGACGCTGACTGTGTCTCAAAATTGCATCCTATAAAGAGATACTATATTTCACACATCAAAGCTAAGATAGAACAACCGGTCACACCCAAAACCCCCAGCTTGTAAACATTTACAAAATGACCCGTTTCATCCTGTCACCTCAGGCCTGATTCATTAAAAGCCAAAGGGCACGTTCAAGATTTTCACAGTGATGAGTGAGTTTGGGTGCCCTGAAGGGGCCTGATTTTCAGAAAGAGCCGCACAGAGGTTTTCTGACAATCAGAGCTCTTTAAAGTGACTTTGGCTGGGAACCTACAAACCCAAACTACCCCAAACCAGTCAACATTTTGAAGATCCTGGCCTCTTTTTATATTACAGTCCAGTGGATTACACCAGCCTCTGAAAAAGGTCCTTTAGCAGCAAAAGGACCTTAATATTTCCCCCATTCGGGAACTCAAGAATTCACGGCATGGTTCAAAAATACTGTCCACTACTTCCTGTGGGGATAGAAATCAGACCAAGATGGGGAGATGGGTAGCTAACATCCGACATAGGGTGCATCTACCCAGCAGGGCTTAACTCGAAATAAGTCACACAAACTGAGCTACGTCAATTGCGTAGCTTATTTCGAAATTGGGAGCTTCCACACAGCACTTATTTCACAATAGAGCCCTCTTCCTCCGACTTCCCTAACTCCTCGTCCAATGAGAGTTACAGGAGGAGGAATAAGAAGTCCTCCAGCTTGACAGCATTTCGACACTATTTTGAAATAACTGCTGGTTGTGTAGACGCTAGCTACTCCGAAATAATGTTGCTGTGTAGACGTAACCTTGGAGAAAACATTCCCAGTAAAATTGAGAATATCTAATTATTCTGCAAAGATAACTGGAAATCTACCAAAAAGCCCACCCCAAAGCAAATGGATTAAGGTTGACCAAGTACTTGTACCCGACCACTTTTCACGTTAACGTAGGGAGGTGTGAGGTAGCTCTATCACCCTAGTTTAGCTGCTGCCGTATTTTAAGAGCAATGATGCTACAGTGCCTTGGAGAGGGCTAAGCGTCACCAGATAACATGACACTGTGCATTTACTGATGGCATGGGGGACTCTTGAAAATTAGAGGCTGATCACTCCGCAATCTCCTTCTCTGGGTCCCGGGACGTAGCCTGGAGCTCAGAGGCGCAGCCGGGAGACTGTTTCAGCTGCTTCTGGCTGCTGGCAGCTGCAAAGGGCTGAAAGAAGGGGATTCCAAAGTGTGGGAGCTCACCACCCTTCGATGGTGGCTGGGGAGGGGGCGGTGTAAAACCCTCCATTTTGGCTGTGTGCGAATGGAGGCGTCTCCTTGCACGGGGGTCATCTTACTAGGGACGTTTACGCCATCTCTATGGCTGGGTTCTGACAGCATCACAGGCAAAGTTGTTCCCTGGAACTGGCGAGTCTGGCCCAAATGTAGCTTATTTGAAGAAGAAGCTGTTGCAGCTTCATACAAACGGCTCTTCCCTTATTGCTCCTCAGTGACCGATCGAGACAAGGGGATACCTTTGCATCGAAGGGAGAAAGGCACCCGCTGGAGAGTGAGCGGATCCCATTTGGTCGGACTATTTCAGCTCTGGGTGAATCTGTGATGGCTTTTAATCTATTCGCCTGCAAAAAAAGGGAGGTGTTCTCTCGGGGCCAATGTTTTCCTCTAGCCCTTCCAGGCCTGGGACATCCTGTCTATTTCTCACTGCACCTCATGCCGCCCTTCACTCCTGCTGTGTGAAATGACGCAGGGGTTGGTGAGGCAGTTTTAATGAATCGTGCCCTGGGTCCCCTTTCCAAAAGGGTTTTTTTGCAAGGTTTCTGGGCTCCACCGTAACACAAATTTACCATCCGCAGGACAAATAAGTAGAGCCCTGCAAATCTGTGGATATCCACTTTATATCCGCGGATATCCCCATTTGCGGATATGGATGGGGATATCTGCGGCTCATTGTCGTAGATGCAGATACAGATGCGGGTACAAATTTTGTATCCAGAACCCTGCAAATTTGCGGCTATCCACAAGAATCCTCATCAGCGAATATGGATGGGAATATCCATGGCTCACTATTGTAGCTGCAAATACAGATGTGGATACACATTTTATAGCTGAATTTTATAGCTAGAGCTAGAATCCTGTAAATTTAGCCACGACTCATTTCTGCGGATGCAGATACAAATTTTGTCTCCACGCAGGGCTCGACAAAGAAGCACCAAGTTGTTCGAGATGTTTGTAAAATTCCACCCCCTAATCTCCACTCCCACCCCCTTCCCAGACCTCAGCCTGTGGTCCAAAAGATACATACGCCACACACAGGTATCGATCAAAGCCGTTACAATAGATCTCAATACATTGGACACAAAGTCAAAACGTCCAGTCACGAAACATGGTTCAGGCCAGCAGTGCACAGCAGTACAATGAACAACATAAAAGCAAAAAGAAAAAAAAACGTTGCGGAGAGGGATAGGAGCCGCGGTATATTCTGGCAACAGTCATGCTGCGGCATTCCTCATTCCGCGTTGTGGGATGGAAACGAAATAAAAAGGTCTCCATTCTCTCCCTTGTTTAACCACAGTAAGCCCGGGGTGAAGCCAGCTGAGTAATGCTGATCTAAACCCAGCCCGATGGGGGAACGAAGCCCTGGGATCTTCAGAAATTAAAAAAAAGTGTACAAAACAGCTTCTCCGTGGTTTCGAAATAGCACCCAAGAGATCTGCTCTGCCTGCCACTCCTTTGCTAATCATTGTTCCCCGCAAGGCAAAGGAGACTGTCTGAGCTTTGCATAGTAAATCAGCCTAAACTCTCGTCACATACCACTAAGGCAAGGAATGAAGAGGCAGCTGTCCCCATCTGTCCTGCCCGTTACTCAGAATTATATTCCTGTTCTTTCCTCCCCTCTGCCGAAAAAGAGGCTTTAAAGGTCAAAGGGGCTGATTCCACCAGTAGTTGAGCACGCACAACCGAAGTTAAGTCAGTGGGGGCCTCAGATGCTCAGCGCCTTTACAAACCAGACTCTCCAGTCTTCCCACATGGCTATACGGTTGCCAGATGGTTTAACAAAAAATACTGAACACCCCCCTCAAAAAAAGAAACCACCGGGAAAAAATTCTGAGAGGAAAAAAGAGGAGGGAGACTACAGGTATGTCTAAACTACATGGCTCCGTCGACAGAGCCATGTAGATTTGTTTGTTCGGCAAAGGGAAATGAAGCCGCGATTTAAATAATCGCGGCTTCATTTAAATTTACATGGCTGCCGTGCTGAGCCGACAAACAGCTGATCAACTGTTTGTCGGCTCAGCGTGCTAGTCTGGACACTCCTCTACCAACATGAAAGCCCTTTATCGACCTCCACGGTAAACCTCATCCTACGAGGCATAACGGGGAGGTCGATAAAGGGCTTTCAGGTCAGCGCGGGAGCGTCCAGACTAGCGCGCTGAGCTGACAAACAGCTGATCAGCTGTTTGTTGGCTCAGCGCGGCAGCCATGTAAATTTAAATGAAGCCGCGATTATTTAAATCGCGGCTTCATTTCCCTTTGCCGATCAGCCTAAACTACATGGCTCCATCGATGGAACCATGTAGTTTAGACACACCCTATAGTTGTTAAGCAAAAAAAAAAAAAGAAAAAAGAGCGCTGTGCCTTTAAATGGACCTGTGC
The DNA here is from genome assembly GCF_052426305.1 of Pelodiscus sinensis. Taxonomy (NCBI): domain Eukaryota; kingdom Metazoa; phylum Chordata; order Testudines; family Trionychidae; genus Pelodiscus; species Pelodiscus sinensis. The sequence goes on from NC_143056.1 coordinate 6,618,808, forward strand.
TCCTTACTCCCCTGCCCCCCCAGATGCTGCAGCTTCCATCAGAGGGACACAGGAAGTACCGGACATTTCACATGTCTGGTATTTTTTGTTTTTTTACCAGATGGGGGACTCAAATAACGGACAGTCCGGGAGAAAACCAGACACCTGGCACCCCTATGTGTCTATAATCCCCTCGATGCATTTGCATTCTTTTAACTTATCTTTTAAAAAAGTTCTGCTGGGTGGAGGATTAATCAAACAGCCTGAAACCGAGGTGTAATGAAACAACTTGGACTGCAGCAGCTGAATTGCCTGGGACCATCTCTCCCCAGGAGTCCCTCCGAGGGCTGGGAGCGGGCAGGGCTCCTAACGCCAGTCTGGCTCCTCCCTTGGTTATAATAGCCATCGCCTAAATTATGCACCGACCTGGGACTGGCTATTCCCGGGCATCGAATGACAGCTACAACGGTACCGTCGCTACATAAAAACGTACACCACAAAGCTACAGCATCCGACTGCCTCTCCCTTCGGAAGCAGGCCACCGACACACAGAACAACATATCCCCCTGGCATATGAATGTCATGGGAAAAAACAAAACCAAAACGAAACAAACGAATACTTGGGCGATGCCCAAAAGCACAGCTCGAGAGGAAACGCCAGACGTGCTCGGCTCACCGGCTGAATTCAGAGACTGCAAGGAGGAGTGTAAGCTCAGGGGGTGAGACGAGGATCTTAGCTCAAAGTAGGATCTCCCCGGAAAGCTGGGCTGCAGGTTAAGTGTGGAGGAGAAAGGACTCATTCTACGGAGCTGCAGTCTTTCCAAAGGCACTGGGAAAGGGAGGGTCTGCTCTTCTGACTCGGTGTCTAAATACAAGATCAATGCAAATGCCACGTCAGAATTCTGCCGGCTGTCGTCACACCGTTACCTGAGCCGAGACCCCCGGTGCAGAACGCAGACGCCGTCGCATACAAGGGCTCGGTCTTGACACACAAGAAATTCTGGATCACAGTGAAACCGCTCAATAAAGAATCATTAAAAAAAGGAATCGAGAATAAGACAGAGAATAGCTTATTGCCTTTATATAACTCCGTGGTGCGTCCACATCTTGAATACTGCCTACAGATGTGGTCACCTCATCTCAAAAAAGATATACTGGCATTAGAAAAGGGCAACAAAAATGATGAGGGGTTTGGAACGGGTGAGATATGAAGAGAGATTTAAAAGACTGGGACTTTTCAGTTTAAAAAAGAGGAGACTAAGGGGGGGTGGATGGATGATGGAGACCTATAAAATCATGACGGGTATGGAGAAAGCGAATAAGGAAAAGTTATTTTACTTGTTCCCATAACATAAGAACTAGGGGTCACCAAATGAAATTAATAGGTAGCAGGTTTAAAACAAACAAAAGGAAGTTTTTCTTCACACAGTGCATAGTCAATCTGTGGAACTCCTTGCCACAGGATGATGTGAAGACCAGGACTTTAACAGGGTTAAACCCCCCCCCCCCAAACAAACAAAAAACCACCCAGATAAATTCACGGAGGTTAGGTCCATCAATGGCTATTAGTCAGGGTGGGTAGGAATGGTGTCCCTAGCCTCTGTTTGCCAGGGGCTGGAAACGGGAGGCAGGAGATGGATCGCTTGATGGTTACCTGTTTCTGTTCATTCCCTCTGGTGCACCTGGCATTGGCCACAGTCAGAAGACAGGATGCTGGGCTAGATGGACCTTTGGTCTGACCACAGTGACCGTTCTTATGTAATAATACGATATCATTGATGCTGTAAACATGTTTGGATCTTCACAAACATCTCTTTGTAGCTGAAGGCAAATCTGATCAGCTTTTCTTGGGCAAAATCCTATTTTTAGCAAATTCTGGAAGGCATCACAATACCGTATCCCACCAAGGGCGATGCCCATCGTATTGTACCCAAGTTCCTGGAGATGAATTTTAAATGTAACCCTGTACACTCTTATCCAATAGACTTGTCATACTAAAAGGCACTTGGTGCAGGATTTGTGTTGGGCTGACAACCTTTCAACACAGTGTTGATTTAAATGGTGTTACTAAAAGTACCCTCATTACTCGCTCATTACTGGCACAGGGTGGTGTGTTTAGCAACATCAGAATGTCCAATCTGGGACAGACCAATGGTCTATCTAGCCCAGTAGCCTGTCTTCCTACAGTGCCAATTCCAGGTGCTTCTGAGAGAATGAACAGAATCTCAGAGTGACTCGCCCCCTGTTGTGTGCCTCCAGCTTCTGGCAATCTGGATACCTATAGCATGAGTGGTATTTTCTGCCCATCCTGGCTAAAAACCATGGTTGGACCTTTTCTGCATGAACATATCTAGTTTGTCTTTGAACCCTGTGATAGTTTTGGGTTTCACAATATCCCCTGGCAAGGAGTTCCACAGGTTAGGAGTTTCTGGATAACTCTTTGTATCTATCATACACACCTGATCCTCCCAATGGGAGTTTTGTTCAGAGTGAACCCTGTGATCTGAGGACCTGATCCTGGCTGCTGGAGTTGATGGGAGTTTTCCCAGTCACTTCTATGGTTCTGTCAAGCTGCATGGGTGAGATTTCATGGTCCCACCACAGCAACTCTGGTCCTTTGTGGCCACCCCATTCCCAAAGTGCACTGTCATTGTCTTAATACCCCTCCCGACAGCCTTTCCACTGTTGCAGCAGGGATCTCTGAGCAGAGGTGCTGGGGGGAGTTGGGAGCCTCCCTTGTCCAGTACTTCTGAATGCTTATGAGTCCGATGGTGAGCCTAAACTCCACCCTGTCTTCTAGTTTGCTGACCTTCCACAGGACTTCATATTACCAGCCTCACAGGGTAATTGGTTCTTATGGAGGTCGGGGGACTGGGCACAGCTCCTGCTGAGCCTAATGTCTTTGGACTCCAAAAGAGCTGGGTTGTAGGAGCATAAGGAGCTGCTAGAAAAGGCAGAGGGCTGCTGGCAGACAGCGGGAGGGAAGGAGGAGGTGAGGTCTGAGCCGAAGGGTCTGCAGCATGCACACTGCCTTACAGGCGACGCTGTCTTTTGCGTCTGGCAGCCCCACGACAGGGTATCGGATGTGAATCTTTGGCGCAGGCAGCCGTGCTGTCAGAAGTGTTCCCCATCCGCACTCCTACGGACTCCTCCAACTGTGCTCCCCCACAGAGCCATGCAGTCACACGTCTCTTAAGCCAAATCTAATGCTCCACACGCCCCCCCCCCCCCCCAGCCATACTGCTCTCTGCTGGGGAAGGCAGGTTGCCAAAGCAATGTTCTCACTCATTTTTCCCATTCGTGTGCAGAATAAAATTGTGTTACGTGCACTGAGGCAAGTGTGGATGTGCACCACCAGTAGAAACACATGCTGCCAGCTTTTGAGTGGCCGCCCAAGCACACAGCTTCAGGGAAACACTGGGGTGCCAGCCATTCCAGGCGCATCTTGATCTTCCCCTTCTGAGGACAGGACAAGGAGTAATGGGCTTAAAGTGCAGCAGGGGAGGTTTAGATTGGACATTAGGAAAAAATTCCTAACTGTCAGGGTGGTCAAATATTGGAATAAATTGCCAAGGGAGGTGGTGGAATCTCCCTCTCTGGAGATATTTAAGAACAGGTTAGATAGACATCTGTCAGGGATGGTGTAGACGGAGCTTGGTCCTGCCTTGAGGGCGGGGGGCTGGACTCGATGACCTCTCGAGGTCCCTTCCAGTCCTATGATTCTATGATTCTGCGCAGCTCAGTGAACCTGAGTTTCCTTGCTTGGCCTGTTCTGTGTCCTCGTGAAAATCTGTTGTTCGTGGGAGGAGCTGCTTGTGTCCGAACCAGACAGGAAGGCTTTACCAAGCTGCATGCCAGAGCCAGGCAGCTCGGTAACACCTCTCGAAGCTGGTTTCATAGAACCTCTAAGAAATCCCCAGCTTTGGGCACCACAAAGCTAAGAAAAGACAGACCCTACCAGGAAGCAGGCAGCCGATGGAGTTAAGTCTGACTAGTGCACGTTTACAATAACAACGCCCTGTAAGGCTGCTAAGAGAGGGACACATAAATGGTCATCCGAGCACAGGCAGAAGATGCATCTGCTTGGATACTTCTTTTCAGGGCTACCCTACACAATCGCCTGCTTCCAACTTAGGGAGATGAGATGATCCCAAGCTATCATGCGGCCACAATGACTTTCTCTTCCTCGCCAAGAGTCGCCAGAGCGTCGCTGCCGTTTTTAGGTCGGGTGGTTAAATACCGAGTATGTGGCTCTGCATCTCGGGGACACAACAAAGCTCGCGGGAGAATGGTGCTGCACGTCTTGTGGGACGGACGGCTTAAAATGGCTCAGTTCAATGAACAGCCTCAGAGCTAGAAACGCACCCGGCCCAGCTGTAGGCATCTGGCAGGACTCTTAAAAGAGCAAACTGTCATCTCTTAAAATGGAAAACGAAACGGCCCTTTTAGGACAACAGGGAGTCTGTTTAGCAGGATTGCCTGTCTCTGTCTGTCATATTTATGAGGTCTCTATCCCCTGGAGACCTATCGCATGGAACAGTCCCATTGACTTCAAGGAGCAGTCTCACAGCTGTGCTTATGGCTGAGCGTGGGCTGAGCTGAAGCCGATGTCTGCGGATGCCATAACTCTTGAATTTTGGACCTTTCAAATCTCCTGCGGCAGTTTCTCCTGTTATTTCTGCCAGGAGAAACTGCCCCAAACAGATACTAGCCCATTGCTAGTTCCTCCTAGGGTTGCCAGATGGTTGAAACCAAAATACCGAACACCTCTCCCCCCCCAAAAAAAAGGGGAGGGGGGAGGAGACCAAAATTGTTGAGCAAAAAAAGAAAAAAAAACCCACCTCCAAGGACTTATTAAACCAAAAAAAAAAAAAAAAAACCAAAAAAACCAGCACTAAAACAGCATGTCCCTTTAAGTGCAGGGATAGGAACAGGGGAGCTGATGAGCACTAAGCATTGCTTCCCCTAGGTCTTTTGGCCAGCAGCCATTTTGTGCCATCAGCCTTGGAGAACCAGGTAAGCATGGGGACTGGGGTCAGGAGGCTGGGGGTGTTGAGGGCCGGGGGCCTCGAGGGTGCGGAGGCCGGGTGCTTAGTGTTTGTAGGGGTGCCAGGTGCCCGGCATTTTCACCTCTTGGCCGGGGAAAAATTCCGAAAATATCAGGCATTTTAAGTGTCCGGTATTCTCTGAATTTTTTTACCAGACAGGAGCCGAAAATAACGGACTGTCCGGGTGAATACCGGACACCTGGCAACCCTCGTGCCTCCCCCGGAGAGATTCCCCCAGATCTGCCCTCTGAGCCTCCTTGCTCTTCACACTGTCTCCCTCCTTAAGAAAGCGAAGTTATTTCACCGCTCCTCTGCCTGTGCTGCGGATGGTGCTGGGGCACGGCCCATGCAGCCCCACAGATCCCTAGAGTCTATTTCAGTGGGCACAACAGAAAGACTTCCCTTGACTACAGTGGGGTTTGGATCAGGTCCCATATGCCAGAGCTGGAAATCAGGAATTAAGCAAATGAACCAGACTCCCAAATGCCTTCAGCTACATAACCTCCCCCCGTAACCCATTACTAACAAGGCATTAGCAGTCGCGTGGCCGTCTTCTGACTGGGTCTGCTCTTCTTGGCTCTGTCCTCTTCTCTTCTCACTTCCCCGCCTCCTAAAACGCCCTGCAGCATTTTGCAGAGCGGAGCGGGAGGAGAAAGCACTTTGCTAAGCCCAGGTCATGCAAAGCTGCACTCAAAGGCCTATTCTGCTATAGGCCCAAACCAGGAACTTCCACCAGTCCTCAGAGCAGCAGGATTCTGTTCAACGACTCGCTTAAATACCGTTAAGCTGAACCAGGGCACGAGTGATTTCTCTGCTTTGGGCCCAAAGAGGTCCGAGTGCCTCCGAGAGGAGAAAACGCTTGGGGCCATATGCATATTTTTTTTTTGCACTGGAATAACAAAAAAAGCCATTCAGTTCAAAGACTCCAGTGAACAAAGGACGTGTTTCTGAAAGCCTGTCTCCAGGCAAATGCTGTAAACAGGGCCCAGCAAAAGACCCCTGACCGGCTCCTTTGTTATGTGAGGCCTGCAGGGAGCTTAGACCCCACACTGCAAATATCCATCCCAAGGAAACGGAGCCAGAAGGAAGGGAGAGGGTGTGTCTGGGCGAACGAATGCACTTTAACCCCGGCTACCCCAGTTTCTCCGGTGGACAAATTCCATTCTGCAGGTTTGACTGATTCATAACTTCTAGAAAACATGAGCTGTGAGGGAAGACTGAAGGAATTGGGCTTGTCTAGTTTGGAAAAGAGAAAACTGAGAGGGGACGTGATAGCAGTTTTCTAGTATCTAAAAGGGTGTTACAAGGAAGAGGGAGAAAAATTGTTCTCGGCCTCTGAGGACAGGACAAGAAGCAAGGGGCTTAAGCTGCAGCAAGGGAGGTTTAGGTTGGACAGTAGGAACAACTTCCTGTCAGGGTGGTTAAACACTGGAATACATTGCCGAGGGAGGCTGTGGAATCTCCATCACTGGAGATATCTAAGAGCAGGTTGGACAGACACCTGTCAGGGATGGTCTAGATGGTGCTTGGTCCTGCCATGAGGGCAGGGACTGGACTTGACCTCTCGAGGTCCCTTCTGGTTCTATGTAACAAGGGCTGGGTTTTCCCTGCTCCATTGTTTTGGGCAGGAAGCTGAATAACAAAGCTCTTTATGGGCTAAAGATTAGAGAGGAATCAGAGGCCCCCTGGGGTCTTGCGAAGGCCCAGTCCAGCTCCTAGTGAGCTCAAGGAAAGGCTTTCTCTTGGCGGTGCGAGGGATGGGAGGAGTGCTGTCCTTTTCTGTGGTGCAGAGGCATCTGGGCCAGAGGACTTTTGGAGTGTGTCTACACTACACCCTACACTCAAAATAGCGCAAATTGTGTAGCTTATTTCAAGTCTATTTCAAAATAGGCTATTTCGAAGTTTGGTGCTGTCTACACAGCACCAAATTTTGAAATAAAGTGCTATTTCGAGCCATGCCTGACTCCTCGTACAATGAGGCTTACAGGGATGGTGAAACAGCTATTTCGGTGTAGACATACCCTTGGTGTGACCCCGGTGCAATGAGCTGCTCTCAGGGCAGTTGGCCTTTACATGCCCCAGCTCACTACATTGAAAACACTGCCCAGTTGGCTGTCACTGGAGCAAGGTAGATGGCTGGAGACATCGGCTCCCTGCTGGGTTCTGGACTTGGGTGTGGTCCCTCTGGAAGCGATGCAGGTATTGTGTGAACCGGGGTCACCCCAAGAGTCCTCCGGCCCAGACGCTCCTCCACCCATCCATCACTGATGGTAACAGGGGTCTTTGATGACCCATGGTATCTTACCTCGTTCTTTCTTTGAAAAATAACAACAACGAGCAGAGACGTCCAAAAGTGCCTACATGAATTAGCATCACAAAACCCTACTGACATCCTCCTAGACTTGTGCTCCCGAGTCCATCGCGAGGTTTGGAAAATCCCACCCCAGCCGAAGTAAGAACTTGTGAACAAAGTTTCCATCTCCAAGGCAGCTGGGAAGTGTTCGCTGCCCCTCGTTTCTCCTCAGGACACAGAACTCTGCAGTACGCTGCCCCGGCGAGGTTCGGTTCCTTTTCCTTCGGCCTTCTCCAACCTGCGTGATGAACCCTAGCACCCCTGTGGATTTCCCCGGGAAATCCCCGCTGTCCCAACAGCCTTTCATCATACATCTCCCCCGTCTGGAGCACAGGTTCTCCCTAGATATGCGCCTGCTTCTCAACAGCTTCACTCGCACTCCTTGTTTTGGGGGACAACATGCGTGAGCGTCAGGCACGGCACGTGTGGCAAATGAACGCTGAGAATCCTACCCCCCTGTCGGTCAGGAGGCTCACAGGAGGGACTTAGCGCACTGTAAATATAAGCAGGAACAAGCTAGAAGGTGGAGAAGCTGCATATCGTCATCCGTCTGTACTGCAGCCATGCCCAAAGTAAAGGGCAGCGTTACGGCTTCCTCTCGAATAACCACCGTCATCGCCTGACAACAGGCGGAGTGAAACAGTGGAAAAGGACACGTCCGGATCTGCTCACCCGGGTCTGTGCTGAGGTTTCTGATCACATCTGTCCTCCGCACCGCTCACAAGTCACAGCTGCTGCTGTGTGTTTAAACTGCCTTAGGCCCCAGCACCAGAATGATTCGTTACTTTCTGCTTCCGCTCCTGCCAGTGCTGGGGATGACGGCGTGACGTGGAAGGAGCATGGTTTGGTTAGGCCGGGCTAAGTCTGCTGTGCGGGCAGGTAGGGACATCTTGCTTTGGCTTGGAAAATGAAGTGTTTTGGAAATTATGGAAAGGGGAATCCCTTTGGTTATGCCGAACAGCTGCATTTAGCAATCTCACGGGGGCAGCTGAAGGGGGTGGATATAAGCAGCTTCTGTACATGGAATCAGCGCGACTTTGCTGTTACAGGGTACGGCTAGACTACAAGTTTTTGTCGGAAAAAGGTACGCCAAATGCACTCCGCCTTTGGTGTACCTTTTTCCGATTCTTTTGTCTGAAGAGGCTTTTCTGACATTTGGCCCATCTAGACTGGGCCAAATGTCAGAACCCTCCCTCTTTCGGAAGCCCCGTTCTTCCTCGTAGAATGAGGAATACAGGGGCTTCTGAAAGAGCGTGTTTGCTCTCCTGCAAAAAAAAGCAGAAGAGCAAACGCATTCCCTGGACGTGGAGGAGTTTTTTCAGGATACCGGAGATATCTTGAACCCCCCCCCCCCCCAGTCTAGCCATACCCATATAGAAAGAATTCTGGATGGCCCCACAGTCTTTCTCTTTCTGACAATACACCACTGGGGGCATGTCTAGACTACATGGCTCCCTCGACGGAGCCATGTAAACTAGCTTGCCCAGCATAGGCAAAGAAGTGGGGATTTAAATAATCCCCGCTTCATTAAAATAAACAGGGCCGCCGCACTGTGCCGACGATCAGCTGATCCAGCACAGCACGGCAGTCTAGACGCGGATCTGTCGGCTGGGGAAGCCTTTGCCAACTGATCCCTTATGCCTTGATGGAGCCATGTAGTCTGAATGCGCAGCTCAACAGCACACATCCCAATCTCCGCGCGGCCCAGCACAGTCCTTGGTTTCTAAGGAGGGCTTTTTATTATTATTATTAATTTCAAGGGAATGAAAGACATTGGAGCTTCGTTTAAAAACAACACGGTCTCTGAGGTGCAAAGCTGCCATCCTTCAAATGCCTTTTCTCAGAGTGGCGTGCCTGTCGCCGCATCCCCAGCTCCCCCCCAGGAGAGCGCCGTACCTCGCTGGCTATATTCTCCTGACTTATCACCTTTACTCTTGCCACAGCCGCCATTCCGCAATGCTTGGCTTTTAAACTCAGAGACCACGGAGTTACGCGAGGTGGGTGCTACGGACCCTGTGTGTGGGCAGCACCGTCTCGCTTCTGAGTGGCACTGCTCCAGCGGCTTACCCTCGGACGTCTGCAGGACCAGGGTCTTGCTGTACGGGCTGACGCCGGTTTTGTTGAAGGCTTTGACGCGCGCGCTGTAGGTGCTGTTGAAGTGCAGACCGTCCACAGTGCACATCGTCTCTTTCCCGACGTACACCTCCTGGTTAGCGGGCAAAGAGCTGCGTTAGGGCCCGAGGCACACGCTCCATACTGGGCAGCACACGGGGCAGACTTCCGCAGAAGGTCTGCTGCACCCGTCTCCCACCGCGCGCTCAAACGCAGGCATGCCAGGAACGCGCCCTTTCGGCTGTGCTACAGGCAGGAGATGGATGAGTTTTACCAGCACTAAATCATCAGTTTGTGTCTAGATCAAATGATCTTAGGGCTTGACATTGGAGTGCGGACAAACCGCCCAGCAGCTGTACAGTAAGGCCATTAGGCTGAGCCCTGAAGTCCTTCCTCAAGCAAAACTCCCAGTGAAGTCCAGGGGAGCACTGTTTGAGGAAAGATTATAAACTCAGTGAAGGCCTATAACCAGAAACTTGCACCTAGACCAGGATGGGCAAGATATGGCCGGCAGGCCGCATCTGGCCCATCAAGTCACTGGATCCAGCCTGTGGGCTGCTCAATCTGGCCCACGGGTCACTGAATCTGGCCCACGGGCCACCTCCCCTCACTGGAACACTGAGGCACAAAGCAGCCAGTCACCTCAGAGCAATCCCCTGCTGCTTTAAGCATGTGGCGGCTCCCCCATGACTCTGCTCTGGGTTCGGGGGTGGGGGGGGGAGAAGGGGCAGGAGGGGCAAGGGGAAGGCTTTGTGGAAACCAGCCAATGAGAGCGGAGAGATTTTGCTGGGGGCAGGAGCAGAGCACGAATCCTCCCCACCCTCCAGTGCCCAAAGCAGAGAGCCACAGGAAGCAGCCAGCCATTTTGAGCAGCCTCATGCTGTGGCAGGCAGGGAGCGTCTCTCAGGATCCTGCAGGGCTGCTGGCTGGGAGCCGAGTAGGTAAGTGCTTTCTGGCCACAGCCTGCCTCTGGCACCCCGGCCCCTCCCTCCCCTGAACTACCCGCCCAGATCACCACCTCCTCCTGCCCCAGTTCACCATCTAAACCCTCTGCACTCTCCCTCCCCTCCTCTCCTGGGTCACAACTCCCTCCCAGACCCGGCACCCCAATCCCCTGCTCCAGGTCACAACCCCCTCTTTCACCCAAAGTCCCGCTCAGACCCCACACCCTCTCCTGCACTTCGTTTTCCTATCCCGAGCTCCCTTGTGCACCCAACCTCCGTCCCAGACCCCGCAACCCCTCCACGGAAAAGTGCAGCCCTTGCCACTTACCAAAATCTAAGGGTATGTCTACACTGCCACCCTAGTTCGAACTAGGATGAGTAACGTAGGGATTCGAAGTTGCAAATGAAGCCCAGGATTTAAATATCCCAGGCTTTATTTGCATGTTCCCGGGCGCTGCCATTTTTAAATGCCCGGTAGTTCGAACTACCTGCCCCTGGCTACACGCAGCACAGACTAGGTAGTTCAAATTAGGAGCTTTAATTCGAACTACCTAGTCCGTGCCAAGTGTAGTCGCAGGCAGGGAGTTCGAACTATGGGGCATTTAAAAATGGTGCCACCCGGGAACATGCAAATAAAGCCCGGGATACTTAAATCCTGGGCTTCATTTGCAAGTTGGAATGCCTACATTAGCCACCCTAGTTCCAAGTAGGGGGCTAGTGTAGACATTCCCTTTGAGTGCCCCCCTTCAAAAATTACTGCCCACTCCTGGCTAGACACGACTTCTTTGTAAGCTCAGGTGACAAGACCAACATTTTAGTGACAACAAACAGACAGGATGGCTCCCCCCCCGACCATTTCACCAATGTGTAATTTTGATGCCAGCGCCACACTGTTCGAATGAACAGTTACCGAGGCCTAATGCTGGAGCACCCAGCAGGGACTCCGGCCGACGTACGACTGAAATCCTTGAGCACGACAGTTACAATATTTGCTTTCAATTAGAGGGGATGTGATTGAAGCTCTAGCGTGCTGTCATTTGGATTGCCGGGGGTAGGTTTGCTCTTGGTTTCCTCGTGAAATATCCTTCACTCTCTCCCTCCTTCCAGGAGTCCTTTGTGTACCTCTGCTGGGATAACAGACAGGAGTAGGCTGCTTAAACAGCCTCGGGGTCAATACGGCATGATACTGCACACTCCTCCAGTCCTTAGGGAAAGACTAACTGACCCATGAGGTTCCTTTGGGAAAAGTTCCCGGGACAAAGAACTCAGAACGCTACCTTGTATTTTTCCAGTGAATCTTGAGCAAATCGATGGGAATGATGTAAAATTGCAGCTCTCCTCTGGAAAGTTACCTGTCAGCGCTCAGTAGTTAGCAGGGCAACTGGGGTGTGTCCACACAAGCAAAGTTCGTTTGGAATAATGGCCGTTATTCCGAAATAACGATGTGAGCGTCTACATGGCAATTCCATTATTTCTAAAATATTTCGCAATAATGGATGGCTTATTCTGGCTTCTGTAAAAATAACGCCTAATCCAAAATAGCTATTTTGAAATAAGGCGTGTGTAGAGGCTCCACTTCTGCTATTTTGAAACAGCCCCTCACCAGGGCCATTCTAAGTTATTCCTCCTGGGGCTGTAAATCGAGATAGCACGTCTACCTTAGGGAAGCCTGCCTGGGACTCGTTTTGAGGCTTCTGGACTAGCTTATTCCAAATAGCTATTATTATAACTATTCCAGAACAGCTTATTCCAAATAACTGTGCAGTGTAGACGTATACCCTTTGAGTTGGGAACTCAACTTTCTGAACAAATGCAATAAAAAGGAAACTACCCCCAGCACTGGGTTACAGAAAATGCGTCACAGTCGTGTTCTAATGCTAACAGGTTTCCTGCTGCCTCACGTCACCCACTGGCTCTCCTACATTATCCTCTTATCACTGTCCAATTGGATGCTCATTGGACTTGATTATGGTAAAACACTCTGCCTCTGGACAGCTTAATTACGCTGCATGTCCTGGCACATGGGTCAGCCCTGAAGATAAACACTGCAAAATACTTCGGCTCGCTTTTACATCCTTATGTCCGGAGTCTTTTTTTCATGGTTTCAGAGAATCTGGCGGTTTGGCTTTAATGCAACATCTAACCTAATGATTAGTACAGCAGAGAAAAGCCACGGCCAGGACTTTCAAGGGCAGGTGGGGTGGAAACCCTGGATTGGAACCCTTCCTTTCTGGCCCGGAGTCCAACTAGGGTTGCCAACTTTGAGGCTACGGCTACATGGCCGTTTTTTTTGGAAGAAGATACGCCCTAGCTCACCAGAGTGCACCTTGCTCTGTCTGGGCCCCGCCCTACCCTGGGAACCCATCTAGGAGAGGGAGAGGGAAGTGGGCAGCTAGAGCCAGGTACGTCGGCTTTAAGCCACTTGCAGGGAGCTCATGGGCTGCCCCTGTCAAGCAGTTTTATGTCCCTGTTTCTGGACATAAAGGGACTCAGCTGGGCTGAGATCCAGCCATGGGCATACACTGTACCACCAAGGGCTCCCCCCCGAGCAGCTAGATATGGAGTGTTCCCATGTCAGCACAAGGCAAGAAGGGTGAGCAGGACAGGGTCAGGGGAACTGGCTCTTCCAGTAATGAATGCCAGAGCACAGCTCTCAGTTGCGCCTGCCTGGCGAGAGGAGAAAGGCCGAAGTGGCAGACGCATGGCACATGTGGGAGCAGGGCTAAGCTGGTGTCTCCTCGAGACACACCCAGTGTTCACCCTTCCTTGCCTTGCACGGCAGTGAGCAAGGGCCCGGCCACCCAAGGGACCCAGCTTGGCTCCACCCATGGCAGCCGCCTGCAGGGACCGGCGGGATCCAGCCCTAACAGGGGACCGGAACTGGTTTTAAAGCACTAGGTCACTTGGCGGCCATGTTGAGAGTCTGAAAACCGGCACGGGCCATGGCTCCTGGGATCACACACATGCCACGTGGGCAGCTGTCTCAGCCCTGAGGAGAACGGGGGCAGAGAACTTAGCATGGCTCGCCCTGCAGAGCCTCTGTCTGATCCCAGAGCAGCGGGGACGGACTCTGAAGCAGCCATGCCCAGTTCTGCTTGATTGGCAGGAGCCGGAGGCTTTGACCGTGAGGCGCCTACAATGAAAAACTTGGTGGTCCTGAGGCGCTGAGTTTAATCAGCCCCCAATCTCATTGAGAATACATCTGTGGGACTCCGAAACAAAAGGCGATTTCCTTTTAGATTCTACCAACGTTCCCCCCATCCCACTGAGCTAGAAAACATCATTCCCGGCTTGGTCCTCTGCAGCTTTCTCCCATTCAACTGAACACATCCCCGCTGTCAACTACCCAGCTTCTGCCCAGGATCTCGCCTGGCTGCCTCACGCAGCGCTAGAGTGCAGGAAACACAGCGGGCTGCCCTCTCCTGCCTGCCCTGAACGGTGATGAACATGCTGGAGAATAATGACGAGCGTGTCGGATCAGAGACAAAAAGCCCCACATTTTAATTGTGTAATTATAGCAATTGAAAAGTCCCCAAGCGTTAAACGCCTCCGATTGCCAGTCGTGCAGCAAACCGCGTCCTGCCATGGGAATGAACAGCCTTTGCAAGGGATGTTTGGCAGCCTACTTTGAAGCAGTCCAGAAGAAGCGCTTGAAAAGGCGTTCTTTGCTTTTCCAAAGCATGCTGATCATCGAGGGCGTGTGACGTTATCGGGAAGGAAGGAGGAAGCGTTGGGGAAAGAACTCCAGCGTTCTTTGTAAGTTCTAGGCATACACATCACCTGATTCTGCATTACGGGAGGAAGCTTCCTGCTCATGAGTAGGAGCTGCAGGATTTAGGGAGTCGGGAAGATCAGTGTAGCCAGGGGAATGTTTCTGTGAGTATTTGCATTCCAAGTGGATTTGGAAGTGGATTTGAAAACAGGAGAAAAGTCCACCTGGACTTGGAAATATTTTCATATAGCTAAAATAGGCAGGAATGCACATTTAAAAAAAATGTGGAGCCCAGTCCTCGGCCACCTCTATGCTTCCCGGATCCCTGGGCTGGCTATGGTCAACTAGCCTCTAGGGGTGTCACATTACCGAATTGGAGGGAAGCAGCCAGATCGCTGCTGCACCCCTAGGTGGGGGTGTTGGCCCCAGAAATCTGTATAAAAGGGAGCCATGTGGGGTATTGAATGGGAGCTTGTTGTTTTCTGATCCTGTGTACACTGTTTATGTGAGTATATAATGTCTGTGTGTGTAGATCTGTAATCTGTGTGGAAACTGAAGATTTCCCTGCATGTGGTTAAGCATTGGGCAGGGCCGAGCCTGTGGAGCCTGTGGACATGCTAATTACCTGTGGAACAATGGTTCTCAATGGGCCAAAGACACACCCAAAGAATGGGGGCTGTCCTGAGAGCAGCCAGCAGGGAACACAGAGAGGCTGAGGACCAGGTGACCTGGTACATACTAGAAGAGGCCAGGAAGGAGTATAAAGAGGCCATGTGGTCGATGCCATTTTGTTCTCAGCTCAGCACTTCATCCCAGAGGCAGCACTGCAGGGATTGAAGAGCCCGGAAGACCTGTGAACCCATCCTGATCGTAGGATGTGCAATAAGAACTTTTAAACCAGCAGCTGCAACATCTCTGCTAGAGCCTGCATCGAGGACTGGGAGATTCGGTGCATGTAACGTACTGTACTTTAATAACCTTACTCTCATGCTTTTCTTTCTTGTAATAATAAACCTTTAGATATAGATTCTAAAGGATTGGCCCAGCGTGATTTGTGGTAAGGTCCAGAGGGTAAATTGACCAGGGATCTGTGGCTGGTTTCTTGGAACTGGACAGAACTTGTTCGGGGTAGGTGGGATTGGGTGCTAGGACCCCCCACCTGTGTATAGGCCCGGGGCCATCTGGGGCACGGATATTGCTGGGGTGTCGGAGGGGTTTTGCTCGGGAGGCTTCAGGCAGGCAGCTGAAGCGCTCTGTGAGACTGGTTTGTGGCCTGTGTGGAAAGGTCACCAGTCGGGGGCTGTAAGAAGCCCCGGATTCGAGCAATTCGCCCTGAGCGGACGCCCTCAGCTGTGCCCAGACACGGCCCGGTCCGTCACAAGGGGTATGTCTAGACTACATGCCTCTGCCGACAGAGGCATGTAAATTAGACATACCGACATAGTCAATGAAGCGGGGATTTAAATATTCCCCGCTTCATTAGAATAACACTGGCCGCTGCATTGTGCCGGCTCAGCTGTTTGTCAGCTCAAAGCGGCAGTCAGGACAGGGATCAGTCGACAAGGAAAGCCGTTGTCGATCGATCCTGTAAACCTCATTTCACGAGGCATAAGGGATCAGTTGACAACGGCTTTCCTTGTTGACCGATCCCCGTCTTGACTGCCGCTTTGAGCTGATAAACAGCTGAGCTGGCACAACGCAGTGGCCATACAACGCAGTGGCCATTTTTATTCTAATGAAGCGAGGGCTATTTAAATCCCTGCTTCATTGACTATGTCGGTATGTCTAATTTACATGTCTCTGTCGGCAGAGGCATGTAGTCTAGACATATCCTGAGTATAACTGAGACAGGGTAGATCAGGCCTTGAGGCCGCCTCCTGGCGGCCTTGTGGTCCTGCCACACCCTGCCCCTAAAGGCAGTAGAGAAGTCCTTCAAGCAGGCTAGAGTGGCAACAGAGGAAGCAGCCAATCAGGGGCCAGGAAGGCCCTATAAAAAAAGCTGCAGGGCCACACAACAGTCAGTGTCTCTAGACTTCAAGATACGCAGCCTGGGAGACTAGCTGGCTGAGACTCATAGGCTTTAGGGTCAGAAGGGACCATTATGATCATCTAGTCTGACCCCCTGCACAGTGCAGGCCACAGAATCTCACCCACCCCTCTTAGAATAATCCTCTCACCTATGTCTCAGATATTGAAGCCTTCAAATACTTTGAAGGCCCCAAGATGCAGAGAATCCTCCAGCTGTGATCTGTGCCCCATGCTACAGAGGAAGGCGAAAAACCTCCAGAGCGTCTGCCAATCTACCCTGGAGGAAAATTCCTTCCCGACCCCAAATATGGCGATCAGCTAAACCCTGAGCATGTGGGCAAGACTCACCAGCCAGACACCCAGAAAGTTCTCTATAGTAACTCCTATCATCTCTCCATTGACCTATTTCTCACTGAAAATGAATGGTCAATTAGGGTATGTCTACACTACCCCCCTAGTTCGAACTAGGGGGGGTAATGTAGTCATACGGAGTTGCAAATGAAGCCCGTGGAACGAGGTGTACAGCTAGTTCAGATTAGGAAGCCTAATCCGAACTAGCTAGTTCATGCCGCGTGTAGCCGCGCGGCACGGGGTCCGACCTAGCCGGCATTTAAAAATGGCGCCGGCCGGCTTTATGCAAATGAAGCCCGGGAAATTCAAATCCCGGACTTCATTTGCAACTCCGTATGACTACATTACCCCCCTAGTTCGAACTAGGGGGATAGTGTAGACATACCCTTAGTTACCAAGATCATGTTCTCAAACCATCCCCTTATCATAGAATCATAGAGAGAGGGGCAGTACTGTGGACAGCTCCGTGTGGAGAGCTACTGAAGACTGGACTATGACCAGCCTCTGAGATAAAGCCCTGCCAGAGTGTGGAACAGACTCAGAAGGACGCTACAGAGGACGATGGGCCTGTTAGGTGTGTACCTCGGAAGGGCTTTGTGCTTTGCACACAGGGCGTGGGACTCGGCCGGAGGGCTGAGTTGCGGAAGAGGCTTTAGGAAGAGCAGAGAGTGCAGGCACACACACTCGGCCAGAGAGGGGGCCCTCGCGAGAGGTAACCGTCATGTAAATTCTTCAGCCACGGGAGGGCCGCTTCTAAGCGAGGGAGAGAATTAGGTACAATGTCTGACATGAAAACTGGAGAGAGACAGAGCTCCCCCAAGAGGGAACCTGATGGGTATGGTCATAGCGAGTGACTCCAACAGCTGAACAACGGAAGTTGTCACAGGAGGCCACATCTCTGCGGGGTCCTGCTGTTGCCACTGTACCCTTGTAGGATGGGTATGGCCCTGTATCATCATCTATCCCCAGTCACTGCAACAAGGTGACTGTACGGTGCCTTCCGTCACGGCGTTGTTGGCTGATGGTTTCCATAGTCTCTGAACCTGGTGCTTACAACAGCTTCCCCCTGCAAAGTTAGCAGCTGTGTTCTCCATTCACAGAGTCACAGACTCGTACAGCCAGAAGGGACCAATCTGACTATCTCCTGCATCCCACAGGGCAGAGAATACCACCCTGTGGTTTTTGCACCAGGTCCCTCATAATAAAAATAGTCATAGAAACAGGACTGAAGCTGTTGACAAAAAGTGAAAGATTCAGTTCAAATCCAGGGGAGGATGATACTGTATAGAAATAAACTCTTCTACAAACAATGCCAAACTGGCCTGATTTCCCACTGGTTTTCACCTTGGGGAATCGTTTATACCCGTGTGCATCACGACACAAGGCGAAAGGTATTCATGATTCTATAAGGCAGGGGCAGTGTATCGCTGCAGACGGTAAGCCTGCTTCCTGTCTACCAGCAACAGTCCTGCCGCGGCTCCCACATCACTGGCATTGTCCTCAGCTCCAAGGTGCGTGTTAGAAACAGAACCGACGTTCGCAATACCTACCCGGAACTGACCACCGTTCCCGTCATCCAGCTCCAGAATGTATCCTTCCACCTGCACCGTTGATAGAGGGGGCTGTTTCCAGGACAACGTGGCGCTGTTGTTGTGGGTGCAACATTCTTCTAGCTGTAGGATCGGGGGTGCCGGCACTGGAGAGGAAGCTAAACAAAAATTAGTGTAACCCTGGCTTCTACGACCAAAGTGGACACGGGGGCATAGCAAGGGCACTCAAATTGCTGCGAGGCATGGAAATGCATGCACACATTCTCCAATCGATGGAGACCATGTTTATCAGCTTGTCGCCCAGCCTGCATTTCACACTGAGATACGGAGAAACAAGAAGAAATCATTTTCTGAACTTCCTTCCCATGAGTAGATTTGCGGAATTTTGGGTTTCTATCAGCTTGTCAACCTGAAATTTTACTGAGGCTGCCTCCTTTTTCCTTACATGGTCTTCATTATACATTTTACATGAGTGTGAAAACACAGCGCCACGCCTGTACCTTTGAGAGCGTGCTCCCGTACCTCACCCACCCCTCACCACGGCATAACCAAAGACCAGGAGGGCCACGGGAGCACCTTCCTGATGTACTCAGAGAGTCCAGCTGCAGACGGACTGACATGATCACGGCTGGGTGAGAACACAGCCACCGGTGGCAACATCAGTGGAAACGGAGGGTCTAGTTTGTCTCTGGGTTACCCCCGGTTTTCACCAGGCAAGTTCACGGAAGGACACCAGTGTATCGCTAGACAGGGGAGTGGTGAGTCAGGCCGTTGTCATTGTGGCTGGGCACCAGATCGTCCCGAGGGCGAAACATGATGGAGCCGTAATTCAGGGCGGCGTGTTGCCGCAATAGGTGCGGTGAGCCACATGTGGCGAGAGATGAATGTGTGTTTCAGTTGGGCTCATGTAGGGCGAGTAAATGTTCTGGGTCAAGGCCGTCCCAAAAGGGGCGTTGGGTCTGGGGCAACCAGTGCCCTAGACACAAGGCCCAACCCCCCACCGCGGTATAATTCAGTGGGTAGGCGAGGCCCGTGTGTTGCTGCTGCTCTTCCACTGACATGCAGACTGCGCACTGGGGCGGCGTCTAGACTACATCTCTTTTCTTGACAAAGGGATGTAAATTAGACTCTTCGAAATTGCAAATGAAGCCGGGATTTACATTTCCCACGCTTCATTTGCATAATGGCAGCCGTGGGTTTTTTTTTCCGAAAAGTGGTTTTCGAAAGAAAAACGGCTATTTAGACGGGGCTCTTTGGGAAAGAAAACCCTTTTTCGAAAGACCCCGTACTCCTCAAAAAATGCGGTTTACAATTTTGAAGTGTCTAATTGACATCGAGAGAAGGGATGTAGTGGAGACACAGCCTGGGAGTAGGGCGGGTTTGCATTTGGGGCAATTCCAGGGTTTCCGAGGTTCTTGTCCGGACTGGGCCCAGCAGGGCCACATGGCTGAATTCCCTCCGTAGCAGAACATTGTTACCCAACAGCAGAGGGCAGACCAGGCCTCCAGCTGCCGACACCACCTACAAATGCCCAGCGCCGTGTCTCTCCCTCTCGCAAGGCCCCCCGCACCACAGGCTGGCAGTAATGCTGCAGCTGGCACCGTTTACAGGCGCCTCTCCGCCAACGGTGGCTTGGCAGCTTTTTCGGCTGGGTCCTTCCGCTGCACGGCTTCCCGGCAAGGCTGGCCTTACCATGAGGCGAACTGAGGCGGCCGCCTCAGGTGCCAGGCTGGGGGGAGGAGGGGAACCACTAGGACCCAGAGAATTGAGACCTTTCAAAGTTTTGGCCCAAGCGAGGGGGCGTCATTTGAGCTCCCCACCTCAGTTGCCAAAAAGTTGTGGGCCGGCCCTGCTCCCTGTAAAAGAACAGCGCAGCAAAGGGACAGCCCAGGGATCAAGGCGCCGCGCGGGGCAGGTGGAGATGGGCAGGGAGATCGGGAGGGTGGCAAAGGGAAAAGGTACGGGGCAGGAAAGGGAAACAGAACTCAGGGGAAAGGGAAGCCATGTGGACATGGCAGTGCTTAGATATGCTGAAGGAATTCTCAGCAGCCCCGAGAATGGCCCCGGCACCAGAGGAGCAGGTTGAAGCAGCCAGGCGCTGGACCCGGGAGAGCTAAGCTGTGGGGCTGACGTCGGCAGCAGCCTCCCTGGGGGTTATCGCTTGGTCTCGGATGGTTTCTCCGGGGCGCTTCGCGAGCAGGCTCCTCTCCAGCAGCAGTAGCGAGACGCTGGCCTTTCCCAGCTGTGTGCTCCTGACCTGCGGCTGCCGAGCACCCGCTGCCCGGCACCTCAGTTCTGACCTGCTCCCCCTTTGACCCAGTAGCTCAGCCTAGGACGCTCTCCCACATCTGTAGGGCGGCAGCCGCTCTCTGGGCCACAAGCAGGCCCACCGGCAGGGGGGAAGGGCCCAAGGGGGCAACCGCCCTGGAGTCCGGTGACTGAAAGGGGCCTGGGTCTCCCAGCCGCTGTTGCTGTACTGTGGCGGCAGCGGCAGCTGGAGCCTCAGGCCTTTTAAATCTCTGGACAGCTCCAGGGTTGGGGGGGCTGGTTCAGGTGGTGCTGAGGGCCGGCTGCTCCAGCCCTGCCCCTCCTGCCGGAGGTCCAGCCCCTTCTGGGAGCACGGAGCTGCCCCCTCATCTTGCCCAGAGGCCAGGCAATCCTGGGAGCCAGCACTGGCGAGTCGCCTCCCGGCTCAGCTGGGCTCCGAAGACCTGCAATGGCACTTCCTCCCCCAGGGGCGCTACCGAGGGCGCGCTGGCGCCAGGCTGCGTGGAGGAGGATTATGCCAGCCTTTGAGGTCGCAGATCGGAACTCGGCCTGGTCACGTCCATCCCTCTGTGCCCGCGGAGGGTCGTTCTACGTGCCCGGCTGGGCACTAGAGCCACGTGTCCCACCCGCCTCTACAGGAGACTCCGCTGGACTGTGCCAAGGACGAAGCACCTTCCCCATCCCTGTCCTGCCATGCCCTTTCCAGCCTGCGCCTGGAACACACTCATAGAATAATAGGACTGGAAGGGACCTCAAGAGGTCATCGAGTCCAGCCCCCCGCCCTCAAGGCAGGACCAAGCTCTGTCTACACCTTCCCTGACAGATGTTTATCTAACCTGTTCTTAAATATCTCCAGAGAGGGAGATTCCACCACCTCCCTGGGCAATTTATTCCAATATTTGACCACCCTGACAGTTAGGAATTTTTTCCTAATGTCCAATCTAAACCTCCCCTGCTGCACTTTAAGCCCATTACTCCTTGTCCTGTCCTCAGAAACCAAGAGGAACAAATTTTCTCCTCAGGGTCGTCTCTCAGATCCATCCCGGAGCCCATACACGCACCCTGAGCAAGAGACAGTGCTTCCCTCCGGAAACCTACCCTCTCATGAGACACACAGGGTGACAGAAAGGAAAGATTATCCCTATGTCACTGCTAGGAAAATGAGGCACAGAGCAATGGCCTGCCTCCACCCAGGCAGAGCTGAGCACTGAACCTGGCACCTCAGCTCAGGACAGGATCGCCTCTGAGGTTTTAAACCCGCCTTCTCAATTTTGATGTGGAACGAAACAAGTATCTTAAAAAAACAAGTCCGACGCAGATGAAATTCGCTCCCGTTTCTTGCCCCCTTGTGTTTTTCACTAAACCCAGCGATTGGGGTGAGCACGAGGAGGGGGGTTTGTACATGGCCTGCGGACAGGCTCTTACCTTTCATCTGCACAAAGTCGAGCTGGTGGATGGACTGCAGCAAAGGAGCACTGTCCAGGTTCAAATCAAAGTCAGTGGTCATCCGTGGGGTCAGCGTCCCCTTCCCCCACTGGTCCTCGGTCAAGTGCACTCTCCTGATCAGCGCGTCGGAAATCTGATGGCAAGGAAGACCACAGCCTCGGCTATGACACGCCACTCTGGCGGGCGCGCTATAGGGAGAGTTGGTGCCTGATGACGGTAACACTCAGCAGGGTCTGACCCCAAAGGCTTGCCCAGGTGGAGTTCTGGCATCGCGACAGTTTCATAATGGCTTGCGTTTCGCCATTGACTTCGTCGGGCCAGGAAGGCACCCAACGGCGCTGGCAAAGCCCTTTGTTTTAGGTGCCGCTTTGGAAATGACTCAAAGCAGAACCGACTCACGTATCTGGAGCTACCGAGCCTCGTAGGTCAAGTGAGTCAGTCCCACCTTACGGAGACGACCCCATGCCCAGAGATGTCAGTGGAAAGATTTCACTGGCTGCACTAGGAGCCCGATCGCATTCTTATGAACTGCTATTGTTCTTGCGAGCCACCGAGTGCGTCTTAGGGCTGTTAAACATCGGTTAATTGAATAGTCGATTAACCTGGTGAATCCTTATAGGCTACTCAACTATTCTATAGTCCCTAGGGGCGGGGCTGGCAGCCAGTGACCCCCGGCCCCACTCCCAAGCAGCCCCCTGCCAATCCATGCCGATGCCTCTGTATCAGAGGCAGCGGTGCGGGGTGCCAGGCCGGAGCTGGTCCACAAGTGGAGACAGCTGAAAAACCAGCTCCCCTCGTGGACCAGCTGCCTGTCACCTTGTGCTGCTGTCTCTGATACAGAGGCAGCAGTGCAGGGTGGCAGCAGCCCCTGTCTAGGGGCTGAATTCCCGAATCTGGCGTGAGCCAGAACTGAGCCAGGCTGCCAGCCTGGCTCCTAATATGCTTTAAATGCAGAACTGCAGCAGGGGTAGATCCCAGACCTGTTGCAAGCCAGGACTAAGCCAGGCTGCTGACCAGCCTGCTAAAAAATTTACTAGCAGGGGGCAGGGGGTATGTGTGCAGTCTATAGCATTAACCGATAAGCTTTTGCTTATTGATGAATCAGTTAATTAACTACACTATTACATCCCTAGGGTGTTTGTATCCCATTACGCTGCATCTAGACCGGCATGATTTTGCGGAAATACTTTTAACGGAAAAGTTTTTCCGTTAAATGTATTTCCGCAAAAGCGCATCTAGATTGGCATGGATGTTTTAGTGCAAAAAGTGCTTTTGCGCAAAAGCATCCGTGGCCAGTCTAGATGCGATTTTGCACAAGAAAGCCCTGATCGCCATTTTAGCCATCGGGGCTTTTTTGCGCAAAACAGTTCTTCCCTGTCTACACTGGCCCTCTTGCACAAGTATTCTTGCACAAGAGGGCTTTTTCCCGAGCGGGAGCGTGAAAGTATTTGCGCAAGAAGCACTGATTTTGTACATTACAAAGTCAGTGCTCTTGCGCAAATTCAAGCGGCCTGTGTAGACAGCTGGGAAGTTTTTGCGCAAAAGCAGCTGCTTTTGGGCAAAATCTTGCCAGTCTAGATGCACCCATAAGGTACCTTAGGGCTGCGCGCTGTAATATTTATTCTAGAGATGCAATAAGAATCTTCCTCCAAACTCCTCGCCCAGTGTCCGTATAAGGCAGTTTTCTCACAGGCGGAAACATACAGCTCTTTCTCAAAACATTCCTGTTTTGCTTCCTACCTTACACGCAGCCTTCTCCGCCTGCTTCTCTCCACCATCCGCATAAGATTTTTTCTCCTTACAGAGAGCCCGTTCCTGATGTGCTCGCTCATAACGAGGAGTAATTTGGCACGGTGCCACTGAGATCACCCACAGAGAAAAGTGCTACTCATGTGGGTGAAGGCCATCAGGGCCTGTCTCACAGCGAGTGCCTCTGCATTTCTCATGACCAGCTGGCACAGGGATGTGTCTCCCTTACTCGGCCTTCGTTAATAAGATCTCTAGACATACACAGCTAATACCGGGTCTAATTCTCATGCTACAGCTCATGGGAGTTTAGCTGCTACGTTCCAGGGGAGGAGAACTGGGCCCCCAAATACTAAGGAACCCTCTTAACATTGTTCCTATTCTAGGCTGAAATTGGCAGGAAGAAAATCTTCCTAGATTCCCTTGCTTGTGCTTGTACTGAGCACAATCTTGTATGCTCACTTGGAGCCCTCTTCTCCACACTACAAATCCCTGAGCCTGCATCAGCCCATGGCACAAGGGAGAGCAACCTTATGTTTGCTGTTAGCAGTAGGACCTGTTACACAAGAGAGCAGAAGCATGCTGGCTGTGTCCCCTCTCCTTGCTGAGGCCCCTGACAAGGCTCCTATGTTGGTGGCAGGAAGGGGATGGGGAGTGATGTACAGCTTGAATAGTCTTTTACAAGTATTTTTAGACCTGTATATATGGGATTATTACAATCTCTGCATCTACATATACACACTCATGCACATGCATGTGTATGTACACAGGTTCAGAGAAGGGCAACTAAAATGATGAGGGGTTTGGAACGGGTCCCCTATGAGGAGAGATTAAAGAGACTAGGACTTTTCAGCTTGGAAAAGAGGAGACTAAGGGGGATGTGATAAAGGTCTATACAATCATGCGTGGTGTGGAGGAAATGAATAAGGAAAAGTTATTTACTTGTTCCTATAATATAAGAACTAGCGGCCACCAAATGAAGCTACTGGTAATGGGCAGCGGGTTTAAAACAAATAAAAGGAAGTTCTTCTTCACACAGCGCAATCTGTGGAACTCCTTGCCTGAGGAGGTTGTGAAGGCTAGGACTATAACAGGGTTTAAAGAGAACTAGATAAATTCATGGAGGTTAAGTCCATTAATGACTATTAGCCAGGATGGGTAAGGAATGGTGTCCCCAGCATTTGTTTGTCAGAGGGTGGAGATGGATGCAGGAGAGAGATCGCTTGATCATTACCTGTTTGATTCACTCCCTCTGGGACACCTGGCACTGGCCACTGTTGGCAGACAGGATACGGGGCTGGATGGACCTTTGGTCTGACTCAGTGTGGCCGTTCTTATGTTCTTATGCTTACCAATAAAACAGTGTGCAATTTTCAGATATTCCTGATGGACCAATTGACCTAAAGATCTGGGGTTGTGCTCCTCCGTGGTGTAGCTCCGCTGACTTCACCCCAGTCAGGGCAGGGGTGAACGTGGCCTCTGGGATCTGCGGTCACTCACGCTCCCAGCCAGCCCAGCTGTTTAGCGCGAAGACCCCTGGAAGTGAAAAGCCGCACACCCACCTGTAAAAACCCACTGGGGTCGTTCTCTTTGATGACCTCCAGGCAGTACTCCATCAGGCCCGTGGTCTGCCGCAGCTTGACCGTGCAGTGAGAGATCTGGTCTCGTACCACCTGCAACGAGACGAGGAGAAGAGAGTTTCCAAGGGTAGGTGGAAGCAGTGAGAACTGAAAGGCCTGTGTTAACAGGGGCGTTGCCGCTGGGAACGGGATCAGGCCAGGAAAGGCTCCGACTGACGAAATCTGTCACAAGACGGGAGCAAAAGACCGAACAGAGCATCGTAGGCAAGAGTTAAACAACTGGGCTACGTCTAGACTGGCATGATTTTCCGGAAATGCTTTTAATGGAAAAGTTTTCCGTTAAAAGCATTTTCGGAACAGAGCGTCTAGATTGGCACGGATGCTTTTCCGCAAAAGCACTTTTTGCGGAAAAGCGTTCGTGCCAATCTAGACGCGCTTTTCTGCAAAAAAGCCCCGATGGCCATTTTCACGATCGGGGCTTTTTTGTGGAAAACAAATCCGAGCTGTCTACACTCGCCCTGTTGCGCAAAAGTTTTGCGCAAAAGGACTTTTGCCCGAACGGGAGCAGCATAGTATTTGCTCAAGAACACTTACAATCTTACATGAGATCGTCAGTGCTTTTGCGGAAATTCAAGCTGCCAGTGTAGACAGCTGGCAAGTTTTTTCGGAAAAGCGGCTGATTTTCTGGAAAAACTGGCCAGTCTAGACACAGCCCTGGACTGCAGAGCTCTGACTGTGGGAAGAGCACATGACTGGTATCGGAGTGGGCTGGAGCAAAATCTGTCACCCAAGCATGCTCATTGCTCAGGGACCGCAAGGCGAAATGAAGCACGCTCTGATTTTCTGCGCCCAAGGTGACTGGCTGTTACAGGGATGCAATTTCCCCCCCAGGCCAAGCAGGGAGTTTCTCAAATATAATTTAACCACCTCTGCAGAATTACCTGCCAGACTGAACTGTCCGGAGCCCCCTGTATCTCAGGCTGATCTGCCCACAGATGTAGCGATGCATTAGTGAAAGGATTGCCAATGCATCATTTTCTGTACAGCTCTTGATTTGTATTGACTCTCCATTGGGTGCAAATACCCTTTGGCTGGCTTTAGCTCTCTTTCTCGGAAAGCATTATAGTCTGTTTGATTGCTGGGAAAGCGAAGCCAGAGTAATCGCCTTTGGTTTAATTCCTTGGGTCAGAGATTGCTTTCACTTATCCTGGTGCAAACCAGGTCGACGTCAGGAGCCGTACCAATGGACTGAGAAGAGAATCAAGTCTAGTCTCAGCGACCCCACCCTCGCCGCACAGGAGCAGTCACAGCTCTGGAGAGTGTTAGCTAGTGCACAGTGGCAGTAAAACCAGCAGGGGGTGCTCACAGATTGGTTTTTGGTATGTTCCGCCCCACCAAAGTGGTGAACCCGAGTACGGCTGTGTCATCTTTCACGGCAAGGCTGCAATGAGAGGCTGCCCTCCCCAAGATGTGGGAATGAGAAGGGCACATCAGTTTTTGGCCCTAGACATATTGAACATGTCCAATGGACTTTTCAGTTTAGAGAAGAGAAGACTGAGGGGGGATATGATAGAGGTCTATACAATCATGAGTGGTGTGGAGAGGGCGGATAAAGAAAAGTTATTTATTAGTTCCCATAATAGAAGAACTAGAGGACACCAAATGAAATGAATGGGTAGCAGGTTTAAAACTAATAAAAGAAAGTTCTTCTTCACACAGCGTGTGGTCAACCTGTGGAACTCCTTGCCAGAGGAGGCTGTGAAGACTAGGACTATAACAGAGTTTAAAGAGAAGCTAGATAATTTCCTGAAGGTTAGGTCTATAAAAGGCTATTAGCCAGGGGATAAAATGGTGTCCCTGGCCTCTGTTTGTCAGAGGCTGGAGAGGGATGGCAGAAGACAAATCGCTTGATCATTGTCTTCAGTCCACCCTCTTTGGGGCACCTGGTGCTGGCCACTGTCGGCAGACAGGCTACTGGGCTAGATGGACCTTTGGTCTGACCCAGTACGGCCGTTCTTATGTTCTTATGTCCCGGTAATTATACAGAAGATGTCATTCACTGCTAATTTCTGAGCTGAAGTGGAATATATTGAGAGGAAGGAGCATGGTCTAGTGGTCAGACCTGTAGACTGGAGGCCAATCCTGGCTCGGCCATTGATAACCTGTGTGAACATCCTCAAATCACACCCCTGCTCTGTGCCTCAGTTTCCCTCCTTTATTTGTTGTAATCTTTTTGGGGGAGGGACTGTCTCTCACTATAGGTCTGGACTGTGCCTAGCCTAGACCCTGTTGGCACGAGCATAATACAAAGGATAGTATATTGCCTACAGATCCTATCATCCAATACGCCATCTTCAAATACCAACCAGCCCCTTACGACTCTGCTGTTCCTTCTGCCAGCAATGTCTCGGGCAGCTCCTCTCTGCCCAGGCGTACGCGCTGGGGTTTGGCTCTTGCCGTCAAAGAGCCAGGGCGTCGCTGGGAGTGTTGTTACCGGCTCAGATGATGTTCTTTCCCTAGCACGTTGCAGCGAGCGAAGGTCACTGCTTCCGCTGCGTTTGGTCGCTTGATATGCTTGGGCATGTTACGTTAACCAGGTTAAACGGCAGCCAAGGATCCCCCGGCACAGCAGCTGTTGGCTGTCTTAATCTCGGGGGAGAGAAGGGGGCTAGCCTCAGCTCTCAGTCAACGCTGCCTTTTCCAGGGAAACGGTGTAAATGGGTTCCCTGATGGCAAAGGCGTTGGGACGGTTTCCCTAGTCACTGCCGCCACGGCTCGCTCCTGCTCAGCAGCCTGCTCAGAGCATCCTTTGGGCTGGTTTACACTGGCCAAGGGAATGGCGCACCTGCCTTGCCCAGGGGGAAAGGGAAGTAGGGCTGGGCCCGAGAGTTTCGTCGCCTGCGTGAGCTGAGAGCACGTGCCCACGACAAATCTAACCCCATGGACGCCTGTCGTTAGCGCTGCTCCTCCGGGACTCGGCAGCTCTCTCCAAAAGCCATTTCTGCTGCTCTCGCCACAGTGGTTAACACGTGAGCCTGTACACGGGTTCTCAGCCCGGGGGGTTGCAATCAGGTCGAGGCGAGGGCTTGATTATCCTCCGGGGCGCGGAGGGGGGCGGGGCTTGTGACAACGGGACAGGTCCTGACATTTTCGTCTCTTGTGACCAAGGGTCAGGATCAACGTTCCCTCTAATCCAGGGGTGGGCAATCACTTTTGACGGGGGGGCCACTCCAAGGCTATGTCTACACTGGCGAGAACGGCCGATCTTGCGCAAGGACCCGCAGAGCGTCCACACTGCCCGCCCGCTCTTGCGCAAGATTTACAGTAGGGTGTGGGAACAGAGGGCTTCTTGCGCAAGAGCTATGCTCTTTTCTAACAAGTGCAAGGCCTCTTGTGCAAGAGGGCAGTGTGGATGGGTGGCAGGGGTTTCTTGCGCAAGAAAGCCCTATGGCTAAAATGGCCATCAGAGCCTTCTTGCACAAGAGAACATCCACACTGCCATGGATGTTCTTGCGTAAAAGCACCTGGCAGTGTGGACGTGTTCTTGTGCAAAAGTTCTTGCACAAGAACCCTAGTGCAAGATGTTCTTGTGCAAGAACCCGCCAGTGTAGACACAGCCCAAGAGTTTGGAAAGTGGTTGAGGACTGCACTCTTCCAGGCTATTAATGGAGGAGGTGCCAGATCTGGGATGGAGGTTGGGTGCAGAAAGGGAGCTTGGGGGAAGGGAGGGAGTTTGGGGGAAGGAGGCAGTTGTGACTGGGGTGCAGGGGGTTGGATTGTGACCTAGGGCAGGGAATTGGGGTACAGGAGGGAGTGCAGGGGTTTGGGCAGGAGGGGACTGCGATCTGGGGCAGGGGATTGGAGTGCCGGATCTGGGAGGGAATATGGGTACAGGAGGGGTGCAGAGGATTTGGGTATGTGGAGTGGGGGGCAGAGGGTTGGAGAAGGGAAGGACTGGGGTGCCAGAGGCAGGCTCTGCTAGGAGACTTACCAGCCAGCAGTGGTTCCTGAATCAGTTTCCCTGCCTGCCCTGCCCCTGCACAGGCAGCAGCCATGAAACTGGCAATGGGGTTGTGCTGGGGGCAGGAGCAGCTCCTAAAGTTTTACCCCCTCCCCTCCAGGCTTATAGCTTTTAAAGAAAAACTGCCCCGCCGACGTGTTTCTGAGTGGGGCGAGGCAAGCGGGGAAACTACCTGGGGCTCCCTGCAGCATCCGCAGGCTGGTTCTGGTGGCTTGGCAGGCCGGGGCTGGCCCATGGGCCTAATTTTGCCCAGGTCTGCTCTAATCGTTTCCAACCACTTGCAGATTTTTTCCCATCCACATGCAGAATAAATTTTATTACGTGCACCAATGCATGTGCAAAAGTGCACCACCAGGAGAAACACAAACCTAGCTGTGGGCACTCTGCTAATCAGCTGGGTGGCACTGGAATCTCTCCGGAGTGGCCGCACCAGTGCCCAGGTTACAGGGAACACCGGGCAAGATACACCAAAGGTGGGGATTCACTTTGCTCATACTCACTTCATGTAAACCCCTGAGATCCCACCGGGGTCATCATTAACCCTTCCCTTCCTGGTTCATTGGGGCTGATTCCCTGTGGCCTTGTAACCTTGTCTAGTCTAGAGGGTGCAACAAACTCCTTGGGTCAGGTGTGACGTAGTGGGGGTACTTGCTGGGCTGTGGTGACCCCTGCTGTCTGGAGCAAGACCCAGCAGGGAAAACCTCGCTAGGCAGAGGTAAGGCCAAACTGGTTGAACCAGTGGCCAGACACCCCCCATGGAGAGGAACAAAGGAAGGGGGAATGCTGCCCTGACTGCGGGGGCAGGGCGGCAAGGAAATTGAGTTAGACTGTGGGAGAGCATGGAGGAGAGCCTAGGAGAAGGGGCTGGAGTTTAGGGGCCCAGTCTCCCCCATCTCAAGGGGGCCTGAGGCATCCTAGCCCAGCTCTGTGGCCAGACTACATCTGTGCTGTGCTGTATCCTGGAGAGGCAATAAACTTCCTCTATTCCACCGGCTGGTGCAGTCTGTTTGTGCCATTTCGGGGTGCAGGAGACGGGGAACCCCCAACGCGCCGTCACACTTCAGGTATCCCGGTTCCAAAGCTCTGCAAAGGCATGTCTACCCTACAATAACCAGCCCATCGCTGGCTCAGTGCAGCTGACTCGGGCTCATGGGGCTGCCAGGTTGTGGCGTAGGCAGTTGGGCTTCGACTAGGTCCTGGGCTCCAGGATCCCACAAGGACAGAAGGTCCCGTAACTTGGGTCTAGCCTGACCTCAAACATATATCATTGATCTGTAGCCCAATAACCTGAGCCCCACGTGGGCCGGCTGTGGCCGTGTCTTTTCTCAGCGCTGACCCCGTGGCTTTCTCAGATTCTCGACACATCGGCAGCCATTCAGGGGGCCTGGTTTGGGCCCAACACCTGCTCTGCCGGCCCACTCCTGGGCCCTAAAGCAGGCGTAGACCAGAAACGCTGATGCACGATGCACTCCGCCTGACGGGACAGCGCGCCACGGATGGGTTGTATAAGCACCGTGCCAGAAGCCCCCAGCAGCAGCAGCCTCCGCTAGCCCCGTCCTGCTGGGAGACGCTCTCCCAGGAACGCGCAGGCTGCCAGCGAGGCATGAAATATGGGCCAGGCAAACCAATCTTCTTATCTGCTTTGCAGCTTACCTCGCCGCCCAGTCCCCACCGGATAATGAATCGGTGCGCCTCTCTCCAGAGCCAGCGCTTTCAAAGTGTCACTCGCGGCGTCACCATCTGCTGGCCTGGGTGCTGCCTGTAAATCTCAGGCCGTTTTGTTTTGGCTCAGCATTGCATTAAGAAAATGGTTTCAAGGGGAGACGAAGGGCAGTGGCCAGTCAGACTAACCCAGGGGCCTCGTGCGATGCACCTTGCTGGTTCACGTGAAGCTGGCTCACACGCGTCGTGCAGCTTGCTGGGAAGTATAGCACTCCGAAGCCTACGTGCAACACACCGTGCAAGGGGACGCACGGCTCGAACTGCAGAGGCCAGGCACTGGGAGCGTGCAGAGGAAGCCACTAGACTGCACGTGGGCATTTGAAGGCTACAGTATCATGCACAGCCAAACCATTTCCGGCTGCCGCCAGCCGAGCCAGTAGCTGGACCTGAAGCCCGATGAAGGCGATTCCCACGCAGGTCAACAGAGGCTGTGTAGCTGCGTTCAGCTGTGAGCCCCACTGTCCCAGCGCCCCTCCCTCCCCCCGCAAAGGCAGGCTCGTCTGTGCAGGGCGGGGGGACTGGCCCCATCCTGCAGTGGCTGGGCCTCCCTGTGATTCAGCCCCTTGACCAGGGGAGGGGGCGGGGGGGGCCACACTGGTGTTTGCATCCCCATGAAAGAGGCTCCCCTGCTTCGAGGCGGCAGATCCTACTGGATTAACCAGCGGCCTGAGGCTTCTACACAGTCACCGTGGCCTCTGCTGCCCATCCCCCTGGCTTCGGTGCTGGTCCCACAGAGGCCCTGTGGGGGAAGGGAGGAGTTTCCCAGCCGAGAGGTTTCTTCTGGTTTTGCCTGTAGGTTTGAAGTTTTGAATCTGGCAGGGAGCTCCCGACCCGACCCTGCCCTTCCCAAGCCCAGAGCTCCAGGGATGCCCACAGAGGGGCACCTATGGTGATGGGGGAAAACGAGGGTGCACCCCATGGAGCATTCCAGCCTTCCCTGACCCCCGAGCCATGGATTGAGCTGCGCCCTCTGCGTGCGCACGAACATAAGAACGGCCAGACTGGGTCAGACCCAAAGTCCATTAGCCCAGTGTCCTGTCTGCCCACAGTGGCCAACGCCAGGTGCCCCAGAGGGAGTGAACAGAACAGGGAATCATCCAGCGAACCCACCCCTGTCACCCATTTCCAGCCTCTGACTAACAGAGACTAGGGACACCATTCCTACCCATCCTGGCTAATAGCCATTGATGGACCTAACCCCTATGAATCTAGCTAGCTCTTTTTGGAACCCTAGTCCTCATCTTTACAACACCCTCTGGCAAGGAGTTCCACAGGCTGACTGTGCACGGCGTGAAGAAAAACTTCCTTTTGTTTAACCTGCTACCTGTTAAGAGCTTGATTTGATACTGGTTCCCCAGTTCCGCTTCCGGCACTGCTGGGGCGCCCTCTACGGAAGCAGTGCTGCTTACTCCCATCACAGAAACCTCAGCGTACCATCTCCATGAAGGCTGTGTCTACACTGCATGTTTTGCCAAAAGAGATTATGCAAATGAAGCGTGAGAAAATGCTAATCCACGCTTCATTTGCATTGCCTCTTTCGGCAAAACGTGCAGTGTAGACAAAGCCGAACTGACCAACTTCCGGCTTGAAGCCACTCAGGGTTTTTGCCCTCACGGCTCGCCTGGGGAGGCTGCCCCAGAGCCTCACCCCACTTCTAGTTAGAAATCTCTGTCTCATTTCCTGCCCAAACTTACCGATGGCCAATTTCCAGCCATGTCCCTGAAGGCCTCAATCTTCAGGGAAGGGCTGGCGATGGGGCTATGAGACTGACTGTCTGTTCTGAGGAGAAGCCGGGACGAACTTGATACCACAAGGACTCGCCTGGGGGTGGGGACTGATGCCCTCCTAGAGCCCATGTTAGGGGCGATGAACCCTGATAAGCTTAGCAGCAGGCGGGTCGATTCTTTTTCTGATTGCAGTGGGGTTTCTGGGGAACGCGTGGTGCCTTGCCAGTACAGCAGGGTGGTGAGGCACCTTGTTGCTGTAGCAATGACACCTCTTACCCGTCTCTGGGGGGAGAGCCAGCCGGGGCGCGTGGGCAGCCTGTCTCTGCTGGGAACCCCCCCGGGCCGGCAGGGGACTGTGCACCCTGGGCAGTCCCTGCTCAGAAGGGAGAGACACGTCTGCGCCCCCCAGGGGCTGGGGAGCAGGAAGGCCAGAGGGGCTGCCCTTGCTTTTGAGGTGCCTGCGTCAATAGCCGGGGTGAGCACCGAGAGCAACCTTCAGATCCGGCCTCTGCCTGTTCACTAGGCCTGAGGAACGCACTCTCTCAGGCTGCCGCCCCCGACTCCCAGCCTGGCCGGTGACCCAGGGTGGACTGAAAAGGCTCCCCTCCCGGGCCTGCCGCTTCGCTTCCTCTTGGACTCCATCCAAGCCCGGAAGAGCCCGAAGGTCTGCTGGCTTCCTGGCTCCAGGAGGGCTGTTGCCATCACAACCCAGCACCCCCGAGGCCCTGTCACTCTGCGAGCTGGCAGCCCCACGCAGAGGAACCGAACGCATCGCCTCACGCCAGCGCCCAAGCCCTCCAGCGTGTTCACTGTGGCAGCCAAAGACGTCCTGCTGGGAATCAATCCCCCACCTGGTTCCCGGCTGCAGTGTTAGTGTAACCACCACCGGGCCGATTTGAACCTGGGCCCTCTGGAGCTTAGTACAGGAGCCGCTACGGCTTGAGCTATAAAGCCAGCTGGCTCCCAGCCCGTGCTGTAGAGGACTCTTGTTCTTAGCTGTTGCTGTGGTCTAGGTGCAACTGCATGGGACAGTGAACCACACTAGGGCTACATCTACACTGGCGCGATCTTGTGCCAGAGATATGCAAATGAGGCTAAGCGTGGAATACCGCTGAGCCTCATTTGCATATCTAATGAGCTGCCATTTTTGCGGAAGAGGCTGTTGCGCCAAAAGGAGCTGTCTACACGGCCCCTTCTTGCGCAAGAAAAACCCTCTTGCGCAACGCCGCTAGTCCTGAAAATAATCAGCGTAGCAGCATTGCAAAAAAGGGTTTTTCTTGCGCAAGAAGAGGCCGTGTAGACAGCTCCTTCTGGCGCAAGAGCCTCTTCTGCAAAAATGGCGGCTTATTAGATATGCAGATGAGGCTCGGTGATATTCCACGCTTAGCCTCATTTGCATATCTCTGGCGCAAGATCGCAGCCAGTGTAGACATAGCCTGGGTGTGTGGGTTACACTAGGAACACAGGTAGGGTTGCCAGATGGTTTCAACAAAAATACCGCACACACTTGACATGATATCACAATCGACATGACATCTGATTTAGAAAATACCGGACATTTCTATTTTCTCAGTTCTATTGTCTCCATTTGTTTCCCGGACAGAAAGCTCAAATACTGGACTGTCCGGTTCAAAACCAGACACCTGGCCACCCTACCCACAGGAGCGGAGCATCCCATCTGCCCCCCGCCTCTGCTTTCGTACTCCCCCCACCCTGCTTCCAGCCAGCCGGGAGGATTTAACGTTGTGGCCCCCAGACCCCCCGAGGCCTGGAACCTGGCTGCCTGCTGCTGAATTAGCTCGTCCCGGCGGAGAGGAGGCGAGCTCCGAGCAAGTCTCCGGGTGGTCTGGGCTCAGGGACGCGAACGGCTCCATCTCCGCTCCACACGCTGGGCAGCCCTGACTCAAGCCAGGGCCCCATAATTGGTCATCACCTCTGGGGCCTCGGAGTTATGCCCCGGCACCGGGCAGCCAGGGAGACTGCGCCTCAGTACACTGCTATGAAGGCTGGGTTGGTCTGCCTCACAACTACCACCACATCAAAGGGCTCCGGTGTAGCCCACGTGGTTAGGAAGTGGGGCTGCGCCGGGCCAGTCTCTGGGCTACCTAGTGAGGACTGCTGGGCTGGGGCAGGCTGCCAGACCGACGGGAAGGGCGAGCAAACTGGCTCTCAAGACCACCAGCAGCAGCAGGTTAGTGGCTGTGCAAAGCATTTGCCAGTGGGGATGACGGCCCCATGCCTGCCTGGCCCCAGCCTTCCTCCTGGCTCGTCTCACTCCACCTGACCTGGTTTTACTTCCTGACCTTCGATTCCAGCTCTGAACTTGGGCAATGTTCCCTCTATGGTGGGAACCATCTATGGTGTGAAATACATTGTTCCCATATAGGGCGTGGAATAAATGTTGTTATGCGCACCAAGGCATGTGTGGATGTGCACCACCCACAGACACATATGCTGCCAGCTGTGGGCGCTGTGCTAAACCGCTGGGCAGCATTTAAATCTCTCCTGGGTGGCTGCCCAAGTGCGCAGTTTACATGCAACGGTGACCCTGAGCTTCCATTTTCGGCTCCTGACTCCTGTTCTAACCATCAGGCATGACTCCTGCACCAGGTTCTGGTGGGCCACTCTATCCTCCCCTGCCCCTTTAACTGGTTAACCAATGAAACGGGATTTTACATCCCTACTCCGCACGACTGCCCCCATCCTGGTCACCGTGGTGATACGGACCATGCGGTCAGAGAGGGAGGGAGACCACTGCGTTGTCACTGGGCCCCTGGACCCGGCTGAAGGTGGCGGCCGGTTCACAGTCATTCAGAACCCCCAATTCCCAAGGATGGAGAAACAAACCCAGCTCTCCCGACGGCACCAGAGCAACCAATGCAGATTTCCTCTGCTATTTACCGTGGACAAAATCGCCCGGCCCCATGCTCAAGGCCCCCTGCACTGTTAAAGGGCATTTCAGGTAAGACCAGCAGGTCTTCAGCTGGGAGAAGGCCGTTTAGAGCCCCAGCAGTCTCCTGGATACATGTGCAAAGGCCTCACATTCTCAGGGGTGCAGCTTTCTGTGGCTACCTGCCCTGTGCTGCGTGGGCGTGCTGGCCAGGGCATGGCTGACTCCTCCGCATAACCAGGCAGGAGTTTCTTCCTGGGGAGCAGCTAAGATGCCCAGCAGGCCCCCAGAATGAGGTCAGGACCTGCTGTGCACACGCCGCAAGCAGCAGCTGGTTCGCTCTGTTCCTGCAGAGAGCAGTCGGCAGGCGCACTTCCAGGCCATCAGCGATTAGGCGCACAAGAAAAATCCAGCCCCAGCCCTGTACCTGTATTGCTACTCCAGTCTCTGAGCTGGGACAGCAGCTGCTGTCCCTCCAAGCCTTTGGACAGGGAATTAGCCCCCTGCATCGGAGTGGATTTCACCCCCAGAGAGCCCCAGGGCCATATCCGGGTGGATGTCACACTACACCTCTGGGCACAATGCCAGGAGCAGGGATTGAACCTGGCACCTTTGGCTCTCAGAGCCAAATGACTCAGGCTATGTCTAGACTGCAGGCTTCATTTGGAAGAAACTTTTCTGGAAGAGGTCTTCCGAAAAAAACGTTTCCGAAAGAGAGTGTCTACATAGCAAAAGCGCATCGAAAAAGCGATCTGCTTTTTTGAAAGAGAGCGTCCACACTGACTGGACACTATCTCGCATGTCAGCTGTAATTGCTATAGATGGAATGGCCACCAGGGCTCCTGTACTTTTTCCTCTTGCCTCTTCTTTCAAAATAACTCCCTCTTCCCCGTCCACACACCCCTTTTTGCGAAAGAGCTCTTTTGGAAAAGGCTCCTTCCTCGTAGAAAGACGTTTACCAGTGTTGGGAAAACCCCTCTGTGCTTTCCATTTTATTTGAAAGAACACGATTGCCGTGTGGACGTAAGTGAAGTCTTTTCAGAAAAATGTCAGTTTTTCCAAAAAAACTCTGCAATGTAGACATATCCTCAGTAGGCCTGGGCTGTATCTGGCTGTGATGATGTGTCGGGGTTCCCCTCGATCCTGCAGCCCCGTAGCAGCAAGAACAGACTCCACCAGCCAGTAGAACAGAGCGGGTGTATTGCTCCTCCAGGATACAGCACAGCACAGACGTGATGTGGCTACAGGAGTCAAGGCGAGGATGCCTTAGACCCCTGAGGTTAGGGGGTCCCGCCCCCCCAGACCTTCAGTCCTTAGCTTAGGTTCTTCCCTTCATGTTTTCCAGACAGCAACTGATCCTTCCCCCAACACCTGGGCTATGTGTACACTTGCGGCTTCTTGTGCAAGAAATATGCAAATTAGGCTAAGTGTGGAATATTGCCGAGCCTCATTTGCATACCTAATGAGCTGCCACTTTTTGCAGAAGAGGCTCTTGCGCCAGAAGGAGCTGTCTACACTGCCCCTTCTGGCGCAAGAAAAACCGTCTTGCGCAATGCCGTTATTCCTGAAAATAATGGGATGGGAGCAGGCTCCTTTGGTTCCAAAGAAGGAAGGTGTATCAGGTTTAAACAGACAAACTGAATCTCAATGAAACAACCCTCCCTCCCCAGCCCCAGCCCCTTTGGGGGGCTTAGCCACGTCACTCAGAGGTGTGGGGGTCCTTAAACTGACCTAATTTCCTGGTGTAGACCAGGCCTGCTTCTCTGCAAATCTTTTCTTTAGAAGAAGCAGAGTCTGACATTGCAACATATGCAGAGCAGGAGAGTTTACACTGGTAACCCACTTTCCCAACAAAGCGGGGGGAACCATTTCAGGGCGAAGGGACTGATGCGTAGTTGGGACTTTAAGGGCGCTACGCTGATCGCCATGAGCCAAGCAACTGGCACACAGTTCACGTGGGACAGACACCAGTGTGGAGAAACGGAGCTGGGACTCCTGGAACCATACTGCCCAAATTCACGACAGCTTAAATAAAAGCTTTTTTCCAAAAGTGGCTGCAAACATCTGCCAGATTATTTATGGGCCTGATCCAAACCCCACCACTAGCAATAGAAAGATTCCCGGTGACTCCAGGGAGGTTTGGAAAAGGCGAGAAGAGTCCAGCAACTCTGCGGCACGCATGACATTGCAATGAGAGAGTTGAAAGCAGATTTCAGAAGAACCCCAAGCACTTGGCTCCTGCATAAATAAGGAGAAGGCTCCAGAGGCAGCCCATGGGTGATTAAGAACATCAAGTATTCATCAGCTTACGGATGGAAACTAGGCTCACATTAATTTTGCATGGAAGCAGATAGGTTACAAAGCTACAAGTCCCACAATGCTCGGCTACAAACCAAGCTTTGCTGAATTGTGGAACCTGCTGGGAGGAGGCTAATGGGATGTAACTGAATGGGTAAGTCATGTTGGGGAGTTTGGCAGTGCAGGGCTGGAGGCTGGGAAGAAGTTCCGAGCAGCTGCATACGTTTTGGTGGGGCTCACTTTGTGAACACAAAGGGACTTTTTTTTCCTTGATGTGCTTAAGGGAGGCAGCGACCAGAACCCTTGGTTGCTAATTACTGCCTGCCAGGAAGCATTTTTGTCAGCCACTGCAGTTCACGACAACCTTAAAATAGGCGATTTATTCCAAAAGCTTTTCTTCCCAGTAAGATTATGTTAACTGTAATTTGCATTTTAATACAGCTCCAAAAAGAGTCACAGCTGTGTTCATTCCTGCGCAAGTGTCTTATTTCTTTTTCAGGACTTAACACTGGATTCCTGGAATTTGCAACCAAACCTTGGCCACTCTGAGGTACAGGGGGTGAGCTAGGCTACAATTACTATGCAGGAAGACTAATAGTTCAGGACACCCCATAAAACTCCAAAGTCCGCATATGGCTGGTGATCACTCTCAGGACTTGTCTACATTGTGCATTAGTCTGCACAGAGGGGTGTACCTTTTAGTTTGCACTAGTGGGTTACGAGCTGTCTGGCTTGGGTTGAACCTGCTGGTGCACACTAAAAATGTCCTAGCATGGATTAATATAATACTGTTTGAAACAGAGCTACATTAATGCACCTTAGGAAAATCTGAGTGCACATGAGTATAGTTAATGTCTGATACGCTTAAGACGACAATTTACTCCTCCCCCTTCTAGTGTGGATTAAAGCACCGTGTAAACAAACCCTCAGTCTCCTGAACTGATTATTGCAAGGGTCAGGAAGGAATCATTATGCTTTTTCCATCAACTGGGGCACCTTCTATTGGCCATCCCCAAAGGCAGTCGTTGGCTTGATGGACCAATGACTTGATCTGACATAGCAAATCCTATGGCCCTATTTGATCTGACCGAAAAGTGGTGGCTGGATAGGGTAGATTTGGGGATGTAGATTTCTGATTTTTTAGCTGAAATTCAAATACTGAAAAAATGGGGCCAAAAGCAGGGGAAAAAAAGTCAATCTGACATTACCACTGTAACGTCTCATGTTCCTGTTCTCCTTTATCCATTGGGTTCCCTGCTTGGACTACATCTCCCATGATGCACTATGGTCTAGTCTCTTGGAGGCAAATCTAGTGCACCATGGAAGTCCCTGGCCATAGGGCATCATGGAAGATGTAACCCAATGTGAGAGCCTGGCCCACAGAGGGAACCTGATGTACCTAAACTATATCTGCCATGATGCACTGCAGAGGGCATTCCAAATCAAAGCAATTTGGTTCTCAGGCATTCATTTGTTGATGAAAAATTGACAGTTTCCACAGAAAGTGGACGCTATGCGGGGAAAAATTCTCTCTGGAGAAAATCCAACTTTTGGTCCAAAACCAATTTTGACAGAACATTTTTGAGCTGCCTACCGTGCTATGACAATGGAAGCTTCACTTCACCAATGAGATTATTTTCCAAATCCAATAGTCCAGTTGGAACTTTTCACGAGACACCCAATAAATCAAAATCAATGGGCCCATAGGGTATCACAAGCCAGCAAGACTGAAAGGCAAAGGCCATTACATCACCGACATTCGCCTTGCCTCCTTCTCTTGTTTAAAATGGCCATTCATTTCTGGCTGCTGTAGATATCAAATATCTAGTTCCCTCATTAACCCTTTGAAGAAACAAGTAAGAGGTGTGGTAAATTCTCCATCGCCAGGTGTTTTTGAACCAGGATGGAATGCCTCTTTCTACCAGAGGTGCTCTAGGTCCCACAAGTTGGACCAGATGCCCAGGGAGAAGTCTCCTAGCTAGTGTTATGCAGGAAATCACAACAGATCATTACGGTCCTTTCCGGACTTAAAATTTCCAAGTGAAACTAAAGAAGGGCTGTCTCCCCAAACACAGCTAGAAAAACGGGTTATCAGTCGGGGGGAACACACCTTTCCTGGTACAGAACTAACAGAGGAAAAATTTACATCAGTGGTTAAAATGCAGGTGGAAACATTAACTGGAAAGATTCTGCCTTTCAAGGCCAACTTATAAGGCCTATGTGTAATTTGTACAAAATATTTCCAATTGGACAAGTTTCAGTGGTGATCTAAGGGGACACGATGGCATTAATGGTCATGCTGATGCTGCACGTACCATAGGTAGGAAACCTGAATAATCTCATTTCCACTAACGGCTTTGTGAGATGCAGCAGAGAGCCCAGATTGCCAGTGCAAAGTACACACATAGGGGCTGTGTCTACACTGGGCCACTTATTCCAGAAAATCAGCCGCTTTTCCGGAATAAGCTGCGAGCTGTCTACACTGGCCCTTGAATTTCCGGAAAAGCAACGATGCTCTACTGTACAAAATCAGCCGCTATTCCGGAAAACTATTCTGCTCCCGCTCGGGCATAAGTCTTTATTCCGGAACACTGTTCTGGAAAAGGGCCAGTGTAGACAGCCTAGTAGTCTTTTCCAGAAAAGCGTGTCTACATTGGCCACAGACGCTTTTCCGGAAAAAGGGCTTTTCCGGAAAAGCAGCCTGCCAATGTAGACGCTCCTTTTCCAGAAAAACTGAAAACGGAATAGTATTCCGTTTTAAGCATTTCCGGAAATTCATGCCAGTGTAGACACAGCCAGGGTGTGTTTACACAGCAAAGTTATTTCGGAATAATGGCCGAAGGAGTGAGGTGCCTCACGAGAGCTGGGTGCCTGTTTGCCTTAAATGTTTTGGAAAATCTCAGCTCTAATTTCACCTCCCTGGGGTCTGGAAGCATTATGTGAGTAGCCTTTCACCTCCGGGGTAGTGCAGCTGTTAACACCAGCACACCCTGGTCATCTGCAAACAGAATTGAACTTGGGACCTGTACAACTTAGTGCATGAGGCTCTACCCCATGGGCTAAAAGCCATCCAGCTATTAGCTAAGCCTGTAGAGCAGACTCATTATTCTCTCTATAAGTGGTCTCAGTGTCACTTGATGGGACGGTGAACCACCCCCACATGGTATGTGGGTTACACAGGAACAGATCAAAATGCACCGAAGGCAAAAATCAGCCATATGCCAAACGCCAGAATAGTCCACTTAAGCCTTATTATCATCTTACTCTATATTTCAGAAACATGCACCTGTCTGTCTGTCCAGCCGTGAGTCTGCTGGTCCAAGAACTTCAAAACGGTCAGAGCTAGGACCACCCCATTTGGTACACAGCTAAGTTATCGTAACTTAGAGCAAGGTCAGGGTTTGGTTGTGCCAGGACAATCGGGAAACATTCTCTCTGCAGAGAGGGGGAGGCTGCGTGCGATCTCACTGCCCCCAGCCCAATCTTCAGCTCGGAGGGGCCAGAAACAATTGGCCAGTAGGAACTGACCCCAGCCAATCTCTCAGCTCCTATTGGCTGGAAACTACCAGCTGATAAGACCTGAGAAATTGGCCTGGGGATGGGACCAGCGCAAGTTTCTTCCCTGTCCTGGAGCTGAGAGCCACTGTGGGGTTTGCAGTCTGCAGTTTTAAGTGATTTGGGGCTGCAGCAGGCAGGGAGCCCAGCTTGCCTCGGGCGTGCTATAGGGCTGCTGACTTAGGTAAGCGTCTCCCAGCCACAGCCTGCCTCTGGACCCCAGCCCCTCCTGCTCCCCAACTCCCTCCCTAGATCACCATCCAAACCCTCTGCACCACCTTGCCCCTGATCACAGCTCCTTCCCAGAGTCAAAGCCATTTGGACAGCTCAATGCCGGGCCAGTCTCCAAACGCGCGTGGAGGGGGAGAGGAGACATGAGAACTTCTCTGCAAGCAGGTCTCAGCCGAACAACTGGAACGTATCCTGATACCAGCCCCGGGGAGCTCAGCGGGACGCGGTTGTGTTTTCTCAGCACCTTTGGGTGACCCACGTTAGTGGTATTGCCCTCTGTCTGCACGGCTGGCTCCTTGACGGACAGTTACACCAGCCAATGGATCCTGCACTAGCCCACACCCCTCGAATCACGCCCCCCCCGATTTAGCCCAGAGCCCGGACTCTGCTTGGCAGCTGCAAGCTCGCAAAGAAGAGCAGGCCGGGCTCCTCCAGGAACCGCAGAGTGACTAACCGAAGGGTAACGCTAAGCAGTCGGCCTTCCCTTCTCCGTCACGTCCCACGTCAGCCTCACTTCATGCACCTCCTCTCCTGCTATCTCTCTGGGGGTTTCCTCTGGCACCCCCCTCTGGAGCACCCAGCTGCCATGTCTGGCCTGAGA
The DNA here is from genome assembly GCF_052426305.1 of Pelodiscus sinensis. Taxonomy (NCBI): domain Eukaryota; kingdom Metazoa; phylum Chordata; order Testudines; family Trionychidae; genus Pelodiscus; species Pelodiscus sinensis. Next base: position 6,660,970 of record NC_143056.1, read on the forward strand.
CCCCGAACATAAAGATGCCTGCCCTACAGACAGGGGAGCCGGCAGCCACGCCAGGTCCCTGTGCAAGGTGGCAGGTCTCACTCTGTGCTCCCAGAATGGGCAGGTCGTTGCGCAGAAGGGGTGGAGCCTCAGGAATAAGGGGCGGGGCTAGGTGCTGCCAGGTAGGTGCACGACCTGGACTGCAGTGCGCCCCGAACACCAGGAATGTGAGCAGTGATTCAGAGCCTGGGCCGCTGGGTCCTTTTGAATTACAGGGCCCCGGGGCAGTTGCCCCCTTTCCCGGCCCCCCTGTGGGCAGGCCTGCTTGCAGGGCAAACACAATTACCGACCTCCTCCTGGTGCATTCCTGTCCCTTCCCCCCATGGCTAATTCAGGGGCTGGTCTGACCCTCACCTCCTACTGATGTCAGCAGAGCTGAGGCGTTTTGCCACCTCGCAGGCCGGCGTGGCCTGTCTCCCTGCCCGCGGAAAAGCGGGGAAAGCTTTGTGAAGTGCTGACCGCCGTCTGTGACAGGAGGTGGGTTAAGAGAGAGTGTCCGGCGGGAGACCCCGAGACGAATGACTTTAATCGGAAGGGGGCGCTGAGTCCCCACTCCAAGGCTGGGCTAAAATTACGGCGGGTAAAGAAGCGGCGCAGGGGCTCTGACCTTCAGTTTGTGCTCGTGCTCCTTGTTGACCCGGGACAGCAGCTGGGCCTTCCGTCTGTTGAGCGCGTCGATGAGGGCGTCGCACTGGGCTACCAGGCAGGCTTCGAACTCCACGCTGTTCTCCTGCGTAACAAAGCATGTCTCACAGCCGCGGGGATGTCACCGGCACCTGCTGCCAGCCACCCAGTGGGGGTGGAGGAGGGCCCGGGGCCCCAGGTGTGCGCTGGGAGGAAGGGCTCTGTTGGGTGGTCGCCATTACCTCCGGGACAAACGGCGCGCGGGTGCGTCAGACACGCCTGGGGCCCAACCGTGCAGCCCTCTCTCCGGCAAAGTGCCCGCCGCCTTCCGTCAGGTGTGACGCTTGGGGCTATTTTAGGCTCTGTTTGGGTTAGTTGAGCTACCCCGCACAAGTGTTAAACGAACGTCCATGGGCCACGATGAACCTTCCTGGCGCTGAGCAAAACCTACTCCGGGAACAGTCCCAGCGGACACCGTGGGGCGCCAGGTGCTCCTCAGGGTGGCTCAGCTGGGCCCTGGACACTGTCCTGCAGTGGGGCTTTCTATGTCCATGGGAGGGGAGATGAAGGGGGCAGGCTGCTCTAGGGGTCAGCAAGGGGCTGGAGGAGGCGTGGAGGAGCGCTTGTCTGGAGGGGCCCCCCACACGCCAACTACTCTGACTCCATCTAGCTGGAAGCTCCCATTGGTGGGGCGCATGGGTGAGGGGAAGGAACCAGGGCCGTGTCCAGACTCAGGGTTTTTTTCGGGAAAAGTAGCCTTTTCCCGAAAAAACTTCCCCTGCGTCCAGAATCAAGCCGCGTTCTTTCGAAATTATTTCGAAAGAACGCGGCTTTTCTTTCGATGGCGGTAAACCTCATTTCACGAGGAAGAACGCCTTCTTTCGAAAGCTCCTCTTTCGAAAGAAGGCGTTCTTCAATGTAAAGAGGCCGTCTTCGAAAGAGAACATCCAGACTTGCTGGGTGCTCTCTTTCGAAAAAGCGGATTTCTCTTTCGAAAGATCCGCCTGCAGTCTAGACGCTCTCTTTCGAAAGAGGCTCTTCGATGGAAGGGACTGGGAAGGGACTGGGAAGGGTTGTCTTGGGGAGGGATAACAGTCTGTAGGCTGGGATGCATATAGGAGGTTAGATTAGATGCGATGGGTAAATACCGGAGGAACTGGAAGAGCCGAAACCAGGTGGATTTGATGGAGGATGCATATATTTGTCCCAGTGTTCGAAGGGTTCAACCACTTAGCTGAACTCTTCCTGCCTCCACCTGGTGAAATGGTTACTTTGTGCTGCATATTAAATGTTAATTGCACTAATGACGAGCTGGAGGATGGCACCTGGTAATGTCCTTCAAGCAATTTACCCATGCACAGTCTGTGCGGTGCTGTCAACACGCTTTGTTGCCTTCGGGCTCATGTGCCTCGCGCCCAAAAGATTGCAGATTTGATCTGCACGTTATCAGCACCACGCTAATTTGGGCCTGCAATAATTCCTTAATCCCGAAGAGTTTCACTGAGCTGTCGGAATCTGTATTCCCTTGGGGGTGCTAGTTGGGATGAGAAAACCCTCTGATGGTTTGGGGGCTATTATGTTCATCCGGTCAGATCGGGTGGTTGCGAACCTCGATTTCGGGGGTTATCGAACCAAACAGGAACTGCACACGACACTGAGCTGTACCTCGGTACCCGGCGAAGGCACCACCTCGTCCCTACATCCAGCAGAGTTCCCTCAAAATGGGGCCAAGATGGGAGCCACTGGCCCAGCCTATAACATGAAATCTTGTCAATAAGGCATTTGTTGGAATAACTCACGAGCACTAGGGCGCCGCTAAGGTGACAGCATTGAGTAAGTAGGACTGAGGTTCCCGATTACCTCAGGCAGGGTCTGATTGGCAGCCCTTACTCAGGTGAGACCTCTCACTACATTCAGCAGACTCAGGTATCATTACTTAGTATGTCCGTTGCCGGAGCAAACGGGGCCCCTCCCCCCCATCGTGCTAGGGGCTGGACAAACACAGAACAAAACGATGGCCCTTCCCCCAGAAGTAGCCGCGGCGTCCTCATTGGGAGGGCTTCCAGGCTTAGAGTTGAGGACACGCTATTTACGCGCTTCGCTTGGCGGGGGCCTCCCTGACTTGAAAGGGGCGTCGCGTGCGAGCCAGTGAAGCCAGTGAGACAGCTCGTGCGAGGAAGTGCTCACCAGGAAGGGAGAGGGCTGCACGGTTTAGCCCAGTGGGCCCCCTTGCCCGAGGAAGAACTACAGGCCGGCTAGCGTGGGCCACTCTCACACTGATGTCACCTCGCTCTGACGTAACATCCCTCAGGGGGTTCCATGAGGTGAATCAGGCCCTGAACCAGAACAGGCTCCGGGATCAGCTCATAGAGGGAAGGACGCAGCTAACTCGGTCACTGTGTACATGAAGTGCGTTCAGGGGAACTAGGCTCCAGATCTAGTCAGTGCTGCTATCCACGCTGCTCCCCCGGAGGCACATTCACATCCGACACGTACAAACCGGGGCCGGGAAGCCTGCTGGATTCGGCTGGCGGGGCGGGAGGAAGGGGAAAGGCTGCCCTTCGGCTGGGAGGGGGCGGGGAAGCGGGCATTTGACTTGGGCAGCAGCGGAGATGGCTGAGGGTTCATCCGCGAGTGCCTTGGGGAAGGGAGAAAGTGGCCTGGGCGAACAGCCAAACAAGCTGCCTGCGTGAGAGAGAGCGGCGCTTTACGCTGTCGGAGTCTAAGCCGCGTCTGCTGGAAGCTTTGCTGAACGTTAGCCTCGAAAGCCTGTTTTTCTGCGCCACCCGCTCGCTTTCCCCTCGTGCGGACGGGCGCAGTTCGGACCCACAGCCTTGCCATCCCCAAAGCTTGAGGGACGGGATACTAATCCTTCCACTGAAGAAACCCAGGGGATCAGAAACAGCCAGACCGTAGCACTGCCTCCTGCTTAGGTAGGGCTGGATCCCAACCCCTCTCTCCCACCGAATCGCACTGTGCTGTGAGGAGATTCCTGTTGATTTCTGTGGAGATCACTGCTCCGGGTGAGGGGGTCAGAATCTAGCCCCAAATGGCTTGATTTTACGCCCACAACAGCGTGACTCTGGCAGTATTTCCAAAGAACATACAAACAAATTCCCTTAAAAATCAGACTAGCATGTTTAAACTCCCTCATTTTGTGGGCATGGCTAGGCAGAGGAATCTTTGCTTCTCCTACAACTGGTACACGGACACCCTTGCGGACTGCCAGACTGCAAATTAGAAGAGACTTTGCATCTCCCACTGGCTATCCATCATCCGTGTTCCTTTGGTGAAGCCAGGACAGGCCGAGGCAGTGTTGTTCTATGGGCAGTGAGGTGGAAGACTGACTGATAATTATCTAGTATAGGTTGAACCTCTCTAGACCGGCACCCTCGGGACCTGACCGGTGCCCAACCAGAGAATTTGCCAGAGGTCAATATTGTCTAGCAGCATTGCCAACACTTCCACGGCTCCCTGGGATGTTAGAAGACATGTGGGGGAATTAGAGCTAAAGAACAGAACAGAACACTGAGGCTACGGCTACACTGTCATTGTTTTGCAGAAGAGGATATGCAAATGAAGCTCTCATTTGCATATCTTCTTCCGATTCTTTTTGCGGAAGAGGTTTTGCCGCTAAAAAGCCCCATGTAGACGGGGTCATTTGTCGGAAAAAACCCCGTTTTGCGCAAGATCCTTTATTCCTTAGAAGATTGAGGTTTACGGGATCTTGCGCAAAAGGGTTTTTTTTTTCCTGACAAATGACCCCGTCTACTTGGGGCTTTTTATCGGCAAAATCTCTTCCGCAAAAAGAATCGGAAGAAGATATGCAAATGAGAGCACCATTTGCATATCCTCGTCCGCAAAAAAAACGGCAGTGTAGCTGCAGCCGGAGAGCCAGGATTGGTGGCTGTAAACAAACTTTATGGGACTGCGGGAAACTTGGCCACACCCATGATGAGCGGACATCCAGCTAATTCAAATCATGCCGGATCACGGATGTTGCCGGACTAGAGAGGTTCAATCGTAGCTGCTGCTCCTTGCACATTCACGAAGAAGTCCTGGTGACAACCCCTGAGGGAGGGAATGAGTACATCAGCTAGCAGGAGGCTAAGGGAGGAATGCCAAGGGGTCCGTAAATGTGGGGCCAGCTCTGTGTGTGGGAGGGGAGCACCAAGCAAAGACAAGACATGGAGGTGATGCATGAAGTCACAAACGGCGTATTAACCTGTTGGGGGTTTGTTTCTCTAGCGGGTTGGTATGGTACCTGGATTTGCTGAACCATGTTTCGTAGCTGCACCAGGAACTCTTTGGCTTCCTTGGCTCTGTCTGACAATCCATTCAGCGCCTGGGAGAGCTGGCTCTGCACGCAGAAAGAAATGCAAAGCAGGTTAGCGATAACCGGGGAATAGAGGAGTAAGGCATGGCATTCATTCACACCGGGGAACATGTACTCTGGCCCCATGTCGTCCATGGAGGAACCATTCTCTAGTGATTGGTCTGGAGTTCAGAGTCCAAGCCCAGACCCCCTTTAGCTGTGTAACCTTGGGCAAATCACTGGTGGTAGCCCCGTGCCTCAGTTTCCCCAAATGTAAACAATGAGAGGAAGGATGGTCCAGTGGTTAGGGCGTTACCATGTGACTTGGGAGCCTTGGATTTGGACTTTTCTGGATGACCCTGGCCCAGGCACTTAGGGCTTGTCCACACAAATATTTCATTTGCGGCAAGCGAGGGCGTGATTCTAGCTCCCCTGCCATGCACTGTGTCCGTGTGAACCCAGCTGATGCCACTAACAGCTTGTTAGTGAGCACCGGGAAGAGAAGCTGGCCCCAAATGGCCTGATTTTACGCCCACAACAGCATGGCTTCAGAGGTGTTTCCAAAAAACGTTCAAACAAATTCCCTTAAAAATGGGACAGCAGCACTGCAGGTTAGAAGCAGACTTTGCATCCCCTGCAATAAATAGACACAAAGGCTGAACGTTTCAAACTCAGGCCACTAGATCCACAGACAGGCACCCCGGTAAGCAGCCTGAATTTGATGAGAGGAGCACTCAGTCCTATCGTGCATGGCACCTTATAGATTATCGAAACTGGCGACTCTCCGACAGGGGGTCAGAACCAGGGCTGGCTTAGACTCCCGTGAGCCAAGAGCTGGAGCCAAAGCCCAACCCTCACTTTCCAAGGCCCCAGCCTGTCTGTTATTAAGTTCTTCTCCCTAATTTCTTCTATGCACACTGTCGCTACCCTCCAATTGCCTGCCATGAATTGTAATTCATTGGATTATGTTATATTAACACTTCAACATTATTGGGGGAAAACACCCTTCGATAAAGATGTTTCACTGTTTCTGAATCAATCATTGTCGGAACTCCAGTGCAGTGATACATTTTGGAATTGGAACTTTTCATCCTGATTCAGGGGGAAAACAAATTTCAAAAGGCCGGAATTTCCCACAAGCTGGACATACCATTCTGCAGCAAGCTCCACTCAGAATCTTTATGTATTTACCCGCATGGACACCTGAGACGCAGGGCAGTCCTCTAACACTCATCTGGCAGAGGGACACTGAGGCACAGAAGGCATGTCTACACTATGGAGAAGATCGACCCCCCCAAATCAAATGCTGAGGGCAGCCCCCTCTGATGATGTGTACAGGAGGCCCCCGCTTTGCGACGGCCTGATTTACGACCCCCTGCACTTACGACCTTTTCCATAAGTGTGGAAGGGGCCCAAATCCCCCAACTTACGTCCTCGGCCCCGCATGTATGATGGCGTGTGACACCTGTCGTAAATGTGGATTCAAGTTACGACGCCCCCGACTTGCGACGTTATCTCCGGAACTGATCGCGTCGCAAGTCGGGGGCAGCCTGTACTCCTCTTTCTGCGAGGAGTAAGGGAAGCCGACGGGAGCGTGTGTCTGGTCTAGTGTAGACATAGGCAGAGGGACTAAGTGACTTGATCAAGGTCACACAGAAAATCTGTAGCACAGCAAGGCACTGACCCCAGCTCTCCGGGGTCCCATCTTAGCACTCTGTCCCTTCGAGCACAAAGGTTACTTACGCTGTAGCAGCTTCTCACCTGAGATACTCCAGCAGAGACTGATAGAGCCACGGGGCAAAACACAATGCTCCTACTAACTAGCTAGCAGTTTTCATTTTCATAATGGTAGAGATGTAGCCGTGTTAGTCTGGGGTAGCTGAAGCAAAATGCAGGACAATGTAGCACTTTAAAGACTAACAAGATGGTTTATTAGATGATGAGCTTTCGTGGGCCAGACCCACTTCCTCAGATCAAGTGGGTCTGGCCCACGAAAGCTCATCATCTAATAAACCATCTTGTTAGTCTTTAAAGTGCTACATTGTCCTGCATTTTGCTTCATTTTCATAAGGCTTTCCTATCTCCCCCCCGATTTTGAGAAGTGCCAATTCCACATTGGCTCTATGCAATTCTCCGTCCCGTGGGCTACAAGCGCTGCTGTTTCTGTGGCGAAGGTATTTGCTAGAAGACTGGTGGAAAGTGACTGTCAAAGGGGCGCAAGCACGGCCAATGAAAATTCACTGAGAAATGGCCACTACTATTTGCAGCAATTCGATCGCCATGGCAACCTACCTCATCAGTTCTGTCAGACCCTCCCCCTCCCCGGGGACACTGAGGCAGAACAGCTGGGAGGGGGATGAGTCCGAGGTCCACACGGTGCCACCAGGCATCCTGCACAATGCAAAGCCACCCTCCCGCAGTACCACTGTCCTCTGTGCACTTTGGGAGCCCCCCTGGTGACATCACAGTGAGGCTGGGGGCTGAGGGTGCTCCTCACCCCTGAGAATCAGGCCCCGTGTGTTTCAAGAAGCAGGCCTCGGCTAAGCAGTTCAGCCCCCGATTCCAGCTCTCCTTCCTCCCACCCGTCGTTCCATTTCGAGGCTTTTGCTGTGGGTTTGTCTCCTAAAGTTTTGCAAAATGGAATTGGCAGGAAATCGATGTCACTCGTAAAACCGATTTCTCCTTCCTGATTTTGTTATGGCAGTGCCTCCAAACCCCGGCGCAGGCCCCTCCGTGCAAGGTGCTGCACCGGGGTGCTCAACACTGACCACCGGAACCTTCCCCGCCCCCTGCTCCGCCTCTTTCCCCAAAGCCCCGCCCCCTGCTCCGCCTCTCCCCGAGACCCCGCCCCCTGCTCTGCTGTTACCTCTCTCCACCACAACCGTTCCTGAGTGATCCTCCAACTGACGTGCTTGCTGCCCTCTAGTGGGGGAGGTCAGCTATTGCAGGTAACTAGACTTACCAAACACTGCCAGCTTCCCTTTTCGACCAAACTATCTGGTTGAAAACTGGACACCTGGCAGCCCAAGGCTGGACACGCATCTGTGTGCATTCCCGGTCTCCAGGGTCCAGGAGTTTACAATCTGAACAGACAAGAGGAGACACGGTGCAGGTGTCCAGGGTCTCCCAGCGGCAGAGGTGGGAACCGGCCCAGCTCTCTAGAATCCCAGTTCCAAACTGCAGCTATTATCTCACCTGGCGATCACGAAAGTCTAACAACACCTGCCCCCTCCCCCACACGCACGAGAAGTCCCAGCGTTCTGCCAAGTGGAGCAGTTTTCAATGACTGTACTGCAGATGCGCAAGGGGATGGCCCCTTCCTGCCTTTGAGCCCGCGTTAGAGCAAAGCTTCCTTTGTCAGCGAGCTGGGGGTAAAACTGCTCCTTGCCATCCATCTCTCCTGCTTGTGCAGACCAGGCAGCTGACAGGATGATACACAGCAAGGCAGATGCGCAGTGCATAGACAATGCTGCTGAATGAGGGATTAGAGCAGGCAGTCGTAGGCACATGCACAGCAAGCAGAGGGAACCGTAAGGTACAGGAAATCCATCCATCGGCTGTCGCTGCTTTCCCTTTCTCAGGCCCCAAGAACGGCCTCTGTTTATCTAACGCAGTGATTTCACAGAGCGCTGCAGAGCTAGGGCGGGAGGTGGGAGGCAGAGCAGGAAGGCTTCTTTTCTTTGTGGAAATTGAGCCCGGAGGCAGTAAAAACCCTGGGAACCACATTTGGTCACAAAAAAGTAGCTGGGCCAATTGGTCCCAGGAGTTCTGCATTTGCGCCTTGTTAGTGGCTTCTCCGCTGCACAGAAAAGCAGCCCAGAGGTTATTGCTCGTTGCTTTCGTTTTGCAAGCAGGGATGTAAAATCCCAGTTATTCATATAACTAGTTAAACCTTAGCGTTAACCAGTGAACTGGCTAAGAGGGATCCCACTCCCGATCCCCCCCACTCGTGCTTGGGGCTGCTGCTCCTGGCTCCCTCCTCCCCTGTGTTTGGGGCTGCCAGCTTCTGATCCCCCCAATGTGGGTAAGCCAGCTCCCAAGCGCAGCGCACTGCTGCGGGCAGAGGCTGTTCCCAGGTACCGATTAACCAGTCCCCAGTATGGATCACCTGATAAGTGTGATGCTTACCAGGTAACCAATCAATCAGTTACCCTTTCACATCTCTATTGGCAACTAGGGATGTTAAATGTAGATTACTTGGCTAATCGAATAGTCAATGCAATTTACATCGACTATTCGATTAGCCAGTAAGGACTCCCCAGCTGGCTGCACACGGCGATCAAAGCATCAGCGCCATGTGGAACCCAGAGTCTGACCCCGGGCTTTGAAGCACCTGCTCTTCTCCCCACATTTGCTGCTTCTTTCTGAAAGAGGCACCAAGGGACGGGGGGAGCGACTAGTTGACTAGTGTGTCGACTAGTTGTTCACGTTCCGATAGGCAACTCACACTTTCTTCTTGCCTTTGAATTGTCATGGAGATTCTCTGCACCCAAGCTCCAAGTCACACCGCCACGTTAACCCAGGAGATCTGCCTTTCTTTCCACGACAATGCGCTAGCTTGTGTTCTCTACACAGATCCTGGCAGAGGTACAATTCAAACAGCGGCCTCTTGCATTTTTGGATAGGAATGAGTCAAGTTTCTTTGCTGTTTACTTTGCAATTCGCTACACGTAATTTGGTGGCAGTTTTTACACTTGTTTGGGGGTAGGGGTTTTGTTTTTTTTTTTGGCTGACTCTCAAGATGCAATCGAGATACAAAGGCGTATTCTGAGTCACTGACACTCCAGTTCCAAAGAGGATGGAGAGAGGCTGTTCTCAGTGGTGACAGATGACAGAACAAGGAGCAATGGGCTCAAGTTGCAGTGGGGGAGGTCTAGGTTGGATATTAGGAAAAATTATTTCCCTAGGAGGGAAGTGAAGCCCTGGGATGGGTTCCCTAGGGAGGGGGCAGAATCTCCACCCCTAGGGGGTTTTTAGGTGACAAAGCCCTGGCTGGGTTGATTTAGTTGGGGTGGGTCCTGCCTTGGGCAGGGGGCTGGACTAGATGACTCCTGAGGTCTCTTCCCACCCTAGGATTCTATGGTTCTAAGCTGCCCTCCGCATGCTGTCTGGTCTGAATTGCCAGTTTCAACCCCTCTCCCACGACACTCTTGCCGGCTGTGTCCATTGGTTCTGATTTCAGACGCTCTTTCTCCCCTGTTACTCCAAACCTCCGCTCACAACAGGCATGCAGGGAAACAGGAGGAAGGGCTATTGACTGACAGCACAGGAAGGGACACAAGGTCAGAGCGTGCAGTGCCTGGCAACACTCACTAGGCTCAAATTAAAAAAAGAAATTGACATCAAAGAGATTAGATGGAAAACGGGCGTCAACAGTTTAATGGCCCAGAAAATGGCCGTTCTTATGTTCTTAAATGACCTTTCGGCTGCGTTCCCGGGAAGCTTTCATACAACCTCCAGGATTTCTGCATTTCCTCTGTAATTTATTGTGGCAGAGTCATTAGGATGTGGAGCTAATTGACAAAGGCGTGTCTAATAAAAACAGCCTTGCTCAGTGAGTCCTGGATACCTCCCCCCACTGCATCCCCCAGGCACAAAATACACCGAATCAAGGGATGCTGGTGACACTCTTAGCCCATAGAGCAGCAGGGCCTGTTTTGCACCACCCTGGCGCTGGTGTAAATCAGGAGAGCTGATTTCCAGAGTGGAGAAAGATTTGTGTAAAAGAGGTGTGGGATCGGGATCAGACCGTATCAAGTTGATTCCTGACTAGATCAGTGTACCTAGGCGAGGAAGGTGGTGGGCCAAATTCCTTGCTGGTGTAAACCGGTGCGGCTCCATTGCAGGCAGTGATGCTGCACCTGTTTGCACCTGGAGAGAGCCGGACCCACCCTGTTTTAGTGTCTGGCTTTGAGAATTCCAGCACCCAACCACTGTGGATAAAAGCCCCTACTCAGCATTACAATAACGACCCATTCTGAGGAGCAGACCCCGGCCAGACGAGATAAGGAATGGACACAAATCAGAAAAGGCAACACACAGAAACCTGTTGGGGAACATTCTGACTTGCCCGGGCACTCCTTAATGCAGGGCTACTCAACCTTGGAAGCCCCGGGGGCCACAATGATACTCACAGCACATGCCTAGGGCCGCAACTTAAGTGTGGTTGCATATAGACGCAAATAAATATGCAAATATATGCAAATAGCTTCTTTCACACTGATGGGCATGAATACAAAGATTAAGGCAAGACTAACACAACACGCAGGCCCCATTTAAGTCAGTTCTGCTGATATTAATCAAATGCAATAGTTACCCCATTTCCACCCCTATGACAGCACTTGTAATGAGCAATGACAGTCCAGGAATTGAACTACTACAAGGCATCTCAACAGAAGACCACTCTGTGGACTCACCATGGAGCGTGTTCCCAGTGGAGGCCACGTTCAAAGGATCCCACCTGTGGGCTGCACGTTGAGTCCCACGTAAACCCAAACCGCACCGGGGGATGCAAGCAAACAGGCCGCGGGCATCGCATGTTGAGTAGCCCTGCCTTAATGGAGCTCAAAGTCACCCTACTGTTTCTGGCCAATTTCACAAGCCAGCTCCACAGGGAGGCCTCAGAACTCAACTTCATTTACAAGTTCAGAAGAGGTATGAGCAGAGACATTGGCTCCCTACACTCCACATCCTAAAACAAACAGTGGGTTCTTAAGAACACGTAGTACCTTCTCTATCAGCTTCATGTAGTATGGGCCCTCCAACTGACTATTCTTTCCCCATTTCCCCCTTCTTTTTCCTTCCCCCCCCATCCGCTATTTATTTAGAAATTGGACCTTTAACAACTCCAGTCATCTGAAGAAGTGGGTTGTACCCACAAAAGCTCCAGGATACTACCTACAGCAGTGGTTCCCAAACATTTTTGATTTTTTGAAAAACCCTCATTGCTCCTTTTGATGCAACGGGCTCAACGGGTGCCAAATGAAGAGAAATAAAAAAGAGTGGGACTTTTCAGCTTTGTAAAGAGGAGAGACTCATGGGGGATACGGTAGAGGTCTATAAAATCATGACAGGTCTGGAGAAAGTGAATAAGGAAAAGTTATTGACTTCTTCCCATAACTTAAGAACTAGGGGTCACCAAATGAAATGAATAGGTAGCAGGTTTAAAACAAACAAAAAGACGTTTTTCTCCATGCAGCACACAGCCAACCTGTGGAACTCCTTGCCAGAGGATGTGGTGAAGACCAGGATTTTAACAGGGTTCAAAAAAGAACTAGATAAATTCATGGAGGTTAGGTCCATCAATACTTATTAGCCAGGATGGGCAGGAATGGTGTCCCTATCGTCTGGAAATGGGTGACAGGGGTGGGTTCGCTGGATGATTCCCTGTTCTGTTCACTCCCTCTGGGGCACCTGGCTTTGGCCGCTGTCGGCAGACAGGACACTGGGCTGGATAGACCTTTGGTCTGACCCCGTCTGGCCGCTCTTATGTAGTTAGGCTCTGACTCTGGACCACTCCTGCCCAGAACAGGGAGTGGATAGCACCAAAAATTGCAACGCAGAGCTAACGCGAGCCGATGAATGAACACAATTACCATGCAGGAAAGCTCTGCTCGGTTTGGTCTTCCAACCAAAACTGGTGGCTCCTTTTCATAAGCCAGCCTGCCCTTTTACTGACACACTCCTCTCCGTGTGCCGAGAAGAGGCGTGTCTAGCTCGCATTAGCATCGCCGGGAGTGAAGCGGTTTCAATCTCCCAGCACCGAGCTGGGAATACATCCCTGCTCTGTGCCTGTTGCGTAACCCTCTTCTTCCGGGAGGGCTCTCAATGGGATTTTTGTCTGTCTTTGATTTTCTGTCGTTGCAGAGCTCGAATGAATGCTCGCCTCTACTGAGACGCAGAGAGCTTGTGCCATGGGGCACCCTGACATTCTGTGACCCCGGTCGGGTGAGGGGGCAGTGCTAAGGGATTCCAGGCAGGAAGACGTGTGTTTTCTCTTTTTCCAGCAGAAATCCCGGAAAGCAGCATTTCAATCTCCCAGGCAGAGGTCAGGTTATCCTGTTACTTCTCCCTTTTCACATCAGGGGAGTGCCGTGGATGTGGGTGGAGTGACTCCAGTTCTGGGCTGGAGCGAGTGAGCGGAGAATTAGGCCAGTTGGTCTCAAATTCAGTCAGTCTCACTTAGACTTGGCATGATAACACATGACCGAGGGTCTCGCTTCTGTAGGAGTCGTGGACGCTTGATCTGTAATGTTTCCAAGGGGGGCAGAGGGAGGGTTAGGAGCAGGGATATCTGGCACTGCAGTGACAGGCGCAAGAGCGAGCTGTTCCCGATACTCACTGTTGTTACAAATCTGTCCCTTGGGTGTGGGTGATCAGACCACGCCAGGGATCTTATAGAGGAGAGTCGAAGGATTGAGGGCACCACGAGGGTAGCATCCTTATATTAGTTCTAATCCGCATATATATCAACAAAGATGTGACGATCGCTTGTATGTAATTGCGAGATATTCTATTCCCCTTTTCAAGCACACTCACACAATCGCACTGATCAGGGGGCCAACCCTGAGAGCAGCTGGAAGAGTCTGGAGATCTGGCAGTGCACACGTCTATTGATTCGTCTCCACTGATGCCCCGGCGCGAAGGACCCTCAGACACTTCTAATTAGTAGCTCTGTCGATGAGTCACCGAGAAACTGCTGTGTACAACCGTCCTCCGAAACTGCTGTATAGGACTTTCCTCTGGGTAGCACACAAACAGTCACTCTTCTTAGCCTGGCTTTTCTCATGTTGTTCGTCCTATAGTCACTTGGTGCCAATGAGTCCCCTGATGTTTCGCCTCTTGGCCTTCGGCGTCTTCTGTCCACTCCTCAATCACACCCTAGCCACACTTATTCCTATTCATTCTTACCCCGTTAATTCATTATCTTCAATACATAAATCAATACAATCTGTAGGAATCATATCACTGTGCCAGAAATCTGTTGTCGGTTCCCAAATTGGACCTGGCAGTGACTGCCCCATCCTAGCCACAGGTCAGTGACCAGGCATGTGGAGAAGACAGGGAGGAAGAACCCCAAGAATATATGTAACCTACACCCCCTCTTGAGTGTAGGTGCTCTGTTGTGTCTAGTAGCATCCTTCTGCTCCCCAAACTGGTTTCTTGATCTTGTCTTGAGACAGGACTTGAAGCAGTCACATGTTAAACTTCCACCATATTTAGCAACATTTTAGCTGTTTCTTTTTTGTTTATCATCATACTGAATCTTCCATCTGACTAGGTGGCTTTGTTCCTTGTTCACGTAGCTTAGCAAGGATTTAGGACGATCAAAGGGGCAAACAACCGCCAAAGTGTGTCTCAGGCAAACAGACAGGCCGCAATACTGTCTGACCATCACTCTCATCATCTGGCACCTCTCCAGGCGGAGAACGGCAGGGGGACCTCATTTCTTCAGCGTAGCTTTGCCAAAAACGTCTGCATGTGGCTTCCCCTACAACTAACCAGGCTGTTTCTCCTCCAGGCTAGGAAGGAAGAAGGGAAAAGAGGGAGGTCTTTATTATTATTTCTAATTCTAAATACTTGGCAGACACTCAGATGGGGCCCATGAAAGTATCTCCTTGGGCAGGTGGAGGGCGATTGTAGATGCTGCACCAGTGGGGTGCGTGGCATAAACGACTTCATATAAAAAAATGAGCAAAAGTGTACGTAATCTTTGACCAGCTCTGCTGGTAACATAAGAATGGCCTGACTGGGTCAGACCAAAGGTCTATCTAGCCCAGTGTCCTGTCTTCCAACAGCGGCCAATGCCAGATGCCTAGGGCTGCCAGGTGTCCGGTATTGGCCCAGACAGTCCGGTATTTGTGGCTTCTAGCTGGTAAAAAAACGGAAAAATACCGGACACGTAAAATGTTTTTCTCAGACGGAAGGCTGCTTGGGACATTCTTCCCCAGCCGTGTCTGTTGGGGGCGGAGGGAACGTGGGGATTTAAAGGCGCAGTGACTCTTTTTTTTTGTGCGTTTGGTTTTTTTTTTTTGGCTCAACAACTTTGATCCTCCCCCCCGCCTTTTTTTTGCTCAACCAATTTTTTCCCCACCATGTTTGGTATCTTTTATGAACCCTACCGATGCCCCAGAGGGAGTGAATGGAACAGGGAATCGTCTCCTGCCACCCATTCCCAGCTTCAGACAAACAGAGGCCAAGGACTCCATACCTACCCATTCTGGCTAATAAGTATTGATGGACCCAGTCTCTGTGAATCTATCTAATAAGTATTGTAACGCTGAATGCCTGAAGAGTTATAATGGAGGTGGGGGCTGATGTCATGCGCTGTTTTCTTTTTAATGCAGGAGAGCCACATCCTTCCGCTCCTGCTGTGGTTACCAAGTGTGACTAATTAAAATTGGGTATTTCATTCAAAGATAAACAGCAGAAGCTGAGGAAGCTAAACTGCTGATCTGGTGTTCCCTGCAGAGATGGAGGTTAGGACTGCAGGCTGAAGCTCTCTCGTTCAGCACCCTTGGGCTCTGACTGGTGCCGCAGCAGAAAATTTGCTGAATCACAGGAGGTCAATGCTGTTTAGCAGCAGCAGCAACACTTCTACTGCTTACTGGGCTCTTAGCCCCAGTCTACACTAAGGCTTTATTTCAAAATTACCTCCCTTAGGTCGAATTAATAAGCGGAGCAAAACACTACCAAGCCTGTGATTTTGAAATAACGGGCCACTTATTTTGGAATCTGTACCCCTGCTTTTCTCAAGGAATAACACTAATGTCGCAATAATTATTTTGAAATATGGTGCTATTTTAGAATAACTACTTCCCCGAGGCTACGTCTACACTAGGGCTGTGTCTACACTGGGCCACTTATTCCGGAAAATCAGCCGCTTTTCCGGAATAAGCTGCGAGCGGTCTACACTGGCCCTTGAATTTCCGGAAAAGCAACGATGCTCTACTGTACAAAATCAGCCGCTATTCCGGAAAAACTATTCTGCTTCCGCTCGGGCATAAGTCCTTATTCTGGAACACTGTTCCGGAAAAGGGCCAGTGTAGACAGCCCAGTAGTCTTTTCCGGAAAAAAGCCCCGATCGCGAAAATGATGCTCGGGGCTCTTTTCCGGAAAAGCGCGTCTACATTGGCACGGACGCTTTTCCGGAAAAAGGGCTTTTCCGGAAAAGCAGCCTGCCAATGTAGATGCTCCTTTTCCAGAAATACTTATAACGAAAACTATTCTGTTTTAAGCATTTCCGGAAATTCATGCCAGTGTAGACACAGCCTAGGGCTGTATCTACACTGGCCACTTATTCTGGAAAATCAGCCGCTTTTCCGGAATAACTTGCCAGCTGTATACACCGGCCCCTTGAATTTCCGGAAAAGCACTGACGATCTAATGTAAAATCATCAGCGCTTTTCCGGAAAAACTATGCTGCTCCTGTTCGGGCAAAAGTCCTTTTCCGGAAAACTGTTCCGGAAAAGGGCCAGTGTAGACAGCAGAGATTTCTTTCCCGCAAAAAAGCCCCAATCGCGAAAATGACGAGCGGGGCTTTTTTGTGGAAAAGCACGTCTAGATTGGCACGGACGCTTTTCCACAAAAAGTGCTTTTCCGGAAAAGCATCCTGCCAATGTAGACGCACTTTTTCCGAAAATGCTTATAACGGAAAACTTTTCTGTTATAAGCATTTCTGGAAAATCATGCCAGTGCAGACGTAGCCTACGAGTTTTCTCGGCAAAAAATATGCTAATGAGGGAAAATCTCATTTGCATATTTTCTGCCGATCCGTTTTTGTGCTAGGATTTTTGCGCAAAAACAAGCAGTGTGAACATTTTCTTTTTGCTCAAAACGCCCTTTTCCCACAAGACCCTTATGCACCAATGGTATACCGATCTTGCGGAAAAAGGGTTTTTTGCAGGAAAAGAAAATGTCCACACTGCTTGTTTTTGCGCAAAACCCTAGCGCAAAAACGGATCGGCAGAAAATATGCAAATGAGATTGTGACTCATGCAAATGAGCCCCTCATTAGCATATTTTTTGCCGAGAAAACGTGTAGCGTAGACGTAGCCTGAGTAGTTCAAACTAATTACTCCCTAGTGCTTCCTGAGGCTCTTAGTTGAGGTAGTGCATCCACCTTATCCGCCTGCCTTAGACTCATTTCGAGGCTCCCCCATAATGTGGACATGCTAGTTCAGTTTTGTTAAATCAGGAGTTAAGTCAGTTCAAGTAATTTTGAAGTACTTTCCTAGTGTAGACATGCCCTGAGAAGTCGTTTAAAGGCAAATTAGAGCAAAGTAACAGCGCCAAGAGCCAGGACTAGTGGCTATAAACAAACTTTATGGGACCGTGAGAAATTTGGCCACACCCATGTTAAGTGGATATCTGGCGAACTAAAACCGGACCATAGAGGTTGCCAGAGCAGAGAGTGCCGGACTAGGGAAGTTCGACATGTAATAGCGTCCCTTCAAGCGCCGCATTGGTGCGCCCTTATTGGCTCATTCGGCTGACAGTGGATTTGCACCCAGCACCTGCAAGCACTAAAACACAGGCCCCTGCCACTTGAGCTAAAACCACAAGCTCTGTAACTGTGGGTTGGTGTGTCTATTCACTAGAGCCCTGCATTCGCCTAGTGAGGATTACACTTAGGACATTTCTGGTCTGAGACATCTCCTTGCCACAGGACAATCCCGTCTAGTTCAGCCAACCTTTCGGTGCAACTGAGACTGTTTCCACCTGAGAACACAATGCGGAAAATCAAGAGGTTTTCCATGGTCCTTACCTGGAATAGGTAAAAACTTGGCCCGTTTCCACTGAGTTCTCCATGTGCAATTTTTGGTTTAGTCCAAAACCGAAATGCAGGCTGTTTGCACACACCCAAGGAAACAGCAACAAAATCCCTTGCGAACTGAAAACTAGAAGTTTGCACAGCTCTGCCAGCCAAGCAGTTCTCAGCATCCCCTGCAGTTCTTACAGTCCCTAGTGTGCTGATGGCTCTCTCATGCAGCCTTCTGAATATTAAGGAATGAATGTCGGGTGAGAAGGCAAGTGATAAGCAAAGACAGCTGGAGACTGGAGCAGCTTCAATAGAAAAGGGAGCGGTTTCATTCATCTGTCAATGGATTATGGTGCCATACCATGAAGGCAGGCAGGAAGAACGGCCTGTTGGTTCGATCGATGCACTGGGACTTGTGTTCATCTCTGCTCCTGATTTGCTATGTGGCCTTGGGCAAGTTACTTAATCTGCCTCCTCTGTACAATGGAGACAATAAAATGTCCTTTGGCTGTTTAGAGTGTGAACTCTTTGGTGATAGGGATTCTCTTTTACTCTGAGGCCTGGTCTATCCTAGGACCTTAGTCCAAAATTAGCCCCCAAGGTCGATTTTCTACGCAATGTAATTCCAGAAGAAGAGGCCATGAAATTCAAACTCTAGTCCTGCTTTTCACGAGGTGTAACACTAGTCCCGAACTTGTAAGTCCGAAATAATATTAGTGTGGATGCTCCGGCGATGCTAGTTCAACTCATTGGACTCCAGGAGGCTGCCTGCAGTTCCCTAGAATGCTTCCTGGGTCTCTGAGTCCAAGGCAGGCGCTGTTAATGAGGACACACTACCTCGGACGACATTCAATTCTTCCCCACAGTGGGGACATGGAACTTTGAATTCGTAAAATCGGGTGCCCAGCCGTCGAACTTAGAAAATTTGAAATAATCGCCTAGTGTAGACACGACCTAAGTGGGTGTGCATGTGTGTGCGTGTACAGCACCTCTTACAGTGGGCCCAGGTCTTCAGATTGGACCGTTCAGTGCTACTGCAGGCCACAATACTAATACTCTCTTCTTGCTGCAACCCTGCCTATTCCCTTACAGTGCTCTGGGGAGCGGTACCCAGTGGTGACCGCCTTGACTTCTCTACAAGCGCCCATTGTCGAGAGGTGAGTAACTCACGCCAGCTAGCCAGGACCTGCTACGGTTCCCTCCACCGCACCTCCCTGCCCCTCGCCGCTGGCGAGCACAACGGGCCCCACCCGCCTCAGCAGAGCCTCTGATTACAGATTCCCCTTTCCGTTCAGATTGGCTGCGTGGAGCCTTTCCTGGCGCTACTGCTGATTAATCCCCCTCCCTCCTTCCTCCCCCTCTGCGCCACTAATTTTGGTCCCGCAGCAGCATTAGCAGTCCAGTCACAAGGCAGCTGGCTCATTACATTCAGCGCACCCTCGACAGAGGCCGCGCTATTAATTCCTCGTGAAGGTCATGGAAGAGAGGGGCTCTCATGGCCGCTGACGGGGAGGAAGAGTATCGGAATTCCTTCGCCCTCCGGAAGCCGCCTGGGCGGAGCCGGGCGATGCGGTGAAACCCGGAGCGCTGCTTTGCGTCCCTGGTGAGCTGCCCTCGCTGTCAGCCCCCCAGACCACCGCCGGCCTGACTGGAAATCTCTGTCATGCCTCAGGCTGGGGGGCCGCGCAGTGACAGGCCCGATCAAAAGCCACAGGAAGTCAACGGAAAGGCAGCCACTGACTTTGAGCAGCGGATCGGGGCCCACAGGGGTCCACCCTGAAAGTCAGGTGGTGGGGCGGGTTCCGTTGTGGCCTAGGAGCAGGCTTGGGGGAAAGATGCTTTCTGATCCTGCCCGAGCATCCCCGCGCTCGTCCTACATCCTTCCCTCTCGGCCTGGCCGATGAGCCCAGCGTCAGAGTGCGGACTGCATCCAACTCTTCCCAAATGGGACATTTGGGGCAGTGCTTTACGCCGGGGTGGGAAGCGTTTTTGGGTCGGGGGCCACTGACCCAGAGGAAAAATCAGTCAGGGGCCGCACACGAGTGAGAAGCAAAACCAACCAACCAACCATTCGTTCTTTGACGCGGCCTCTGACCGAGAAGGAGAACGACACGCTCCACGTTCCCCTCGCACACCACAGACTGGGGGGGCACAGCCGAGAAGATTTGGTGTGCTCCAGCCCTCCCCCAGGTCTGAGGCTCTGCACCCCTGCTTTACACAGCTCGCTGTTGGGCCCCTCTCCGTCTGAGGTAAAGCCCCTGAGAGCAGCGAAAAGCCAGCCAGCCGCAGAGGGGAGCGTGTGCATGTGTCAGCCAATGGGCACACCCACACACACACACGGCGCCGTGAGGACGTGAACACAGCGCAGTGTGAGAACACCAGCTGGCAAACACTCCCCTGGCTGACTGGATTAGTGGGAAGGGGGGAGGGGGAGGAAGGAAGTCAGGGTATGTCTACACTACCCCGCTAGTTCGAACTAGCGGGGTAATGTATGCATACCGAACGTGCAAATGAAGCCCGGGATTTGACTTTCCCGGGCTTTATTTGCATAAGCCGGCCGGCGCCATTTTTAAATGCCGGCTTGTTCGAACCCCGTACCGCGCGGCTACACGCGGCACGGGCTAGATAGTTCGAACTAGCAAGCCATTCTGAACTATCTGTACACCTCGTTCCACGGGGCAACGCGAGAGGGAAATTACCCCCAAAGCATTCAAAAACCACAAACCTGCCCAGGAAAACAGTTCAGTTACTGCGCACCTCTCTTAGCCTGGGGCAAGCAGCAGACAGGGTCTCCGGACCAGGCAGGGCTCTGGGGTTATGTCTAGACTGCATCTCTCTGTGGGCAGAGGGACGCAGATTAGGCAGGTTGACATTGCAAATGAGGCAGGGATTTAAATATGCAGTGCCCAATTTGCATAAAAATGGCCACCACGTTTTGCCGAGTCAGCACTTTGTCGGCAAAAAGCGGCAGTCTAGAGGGGGATCTGTGGAGAAAGAAAGCCTTTGTCAACAGATCCTGTAAACCGCCTTGCAGGAAGCATAAGGGATCTGTCGAAAAAGGCTTTCTTTTCTTGACAGATCCCCCTCTAGACTGCCACTTTTTGCTGACAAAGTGCTGAGTCGGCAAAACGCGGTGGCCATTTTTATGCAAATTAGGTGCAGGATATTTAAATCCCTGCCTCATTTGTAATGTCGACCTGCCTGATCTGCATCCCTCTGCTGATAGAGGGATGCAGTCTAGACATACCCTGTGAGGCAGAATGAGCCTGCAGTACACTTTCCTCGGGCTTATTAATGCCCAGGAGCGACCAGGCCTTCAGGCAGGACTAGAGGGTCCCTGGCCAGCTCCGGGGGACAAAAGGGCAATCCGATCTCCTCTGTTCAAAGGCCCTGACAGAAATTCTCCTCAGGGAAGCACAGCTGCTCTCGAACCCACAGCAATGGCAGAGCCAGACCACATGTGGGTGGAAAAGGACCCCCTGGGTTTTTACTGCCTCCTTTCATACCTGGTGCAAGGCGTTGCTGCCAACTGCAGGCCGCCAGCAGGCGCAGAGATCAGAGTGACACTAGCCTGCCACTTCTGGGGTGAGGCATCTTCCCTATCGTCACGAGGAAGCTCAGCCCCTAAGGACAGTGGGGGTCAGGGTGTGGGATGCTCCATTGTGATTTGAAACCTGGCCGGTTTCACCAAGGTTGGGGGATGCCCCGGGGGCTCCTCAGCACTGACAAGCAGAATTCAGCTGGACAAAGCTCCGATGGCCTGAAATACGGGATTATCAAGTACGTTCGCCTGCACCATTACGTCTGGCTGGGGCTCTGTCTAGAGGGCCCCTCCGCCCCAGCGGCTGCAGCATGCTCGCTAGTCCAGTGGCCCTCAGCCGTTCCAGAGGGCTGCACCCCTCTCCGGAGTCTGATTGGTCTGGCGTACCCCCACGTCTCAAAACAACTTGCTTACGGAATCAGACACAAAAACGCCAAAGTGTCACAGGCCACGATTACGGAACGACGGCTTTCTCGTTTTGCCACGTAACCGTGGTTCACGAAGCGTGGTCCGCGGATAACCGTCTTGCGGTTGGGGCTCGCCCCACTCCTGAAGTGGGAAGCCTGAGCTGGTGCTTCAGTCCTGCGCCCCCCACACCCCGCGAGGCTGGAGAGCCAGCTTCCTGCTGCGGGGGAGGGGAAGTTGAGTCTCACAGGCTGGTTCTGGCTTGTGGGGGAAGGAAGTGACTCCGTGTGCTGCCGCTCTCCCTCCCCTTGGCCGGAGAGACAGCCGCACAGGAAACTGCCCAGCTGGAGGCTTTTCCCACTGCTCCCATTGGCCGGAATCACAGCCAATGGGAGCAGCAAGAGGCAGTGCCTGGGAGCAGCGGGAGGCACGAAGCTGGATAAGTACCCCCATTTCCCCTTCATGCTCAGACCCTGCACCGCCAGCCTCCTCATGCACCATGCTCCCGCTGAAACCCCGCATCCCCATCCGACTTCTGCACCCGTCCTCCCTCCCAGACCTCCCCCCCTCTTTGTTTTCATGGGTGGTTGGCTGGTGGTTCACGGAAGGGTCTGTGTTGAAACCACAGTCATATAATTATAAAATCAATCAGAATACAAATATTGTACTTCCATTTCAGTGTATAATAGCTAGACCCATCTAAAAAGGTCTGTAGGAAAAGTTAGTTGATACTGGCTTTGCTTAGTGCTTTTTATGTCGCCTGTTGTAGAACTAGGCAAGTATCTAGATGAGTTGATTTGGCCCTTGGAAGACCTCAGAGTACCCTGAGGGGTGTACGTGCCCCGGTTTGAGAACCTCTGTATAGTGCCCAGCACACAACCGCCCAGCATTGCTACAGCAATCAAGCCTCTTCTGAAATATAGCTGCTGTGTTCAGCGTCATTGCTTTGCTGAGGTCCTTGGGTACCCTTGGACGGGCCATTCTTCCTTCAGTGTCACACCTGAGACACAGGGCAGGCAAGAGGAAAGAAACGTGGCTTCCAGGCCTCTCCAGTGGCTTGCACTAAATGCCACCGGGCCTTTTTCAGTTTAGTGTTTGCGGTTCTGGCAGGGCAGGGCACTGAAGGGAGGATCGGATCCCTCCTGGGTTCTTTTTCACCACCGCCGGGAGCAGGGAGGAGAGTGACGGAGAAATGCAGATTGCAAAGGACAAACCGTAACGGCTCAGCACACTACAAGCCATGGATTCGGGCCGTGTGCCATGATGTGCCGCCCACGCTGTGTGCTAAGACGCAACGCCGGTGTGCAGATACACTCCTGCAGACATGGAGACACTGCTGGGAGAATAGACAGGCGGCGTGGTGAACTGATACTGCGCACGCAGATGGGGACAGGTTGGAGAGGTCCATGCTTGTGACTCCCGCTGGAGCTGAGGGTGGCGCTGGCATTAGAATGCAGCAGGTAGCATCCAGAGTAGATCTATTAGCAAAAAGGAGCGGGAGGAACAGTCCTTTACTTTCACTGTCCGCAGCAGATATCCTGCAGAACTGATGTTGCGTGGTTCAGGGAGCATCCGTAGCCGAGTGGCATAGACGACACCCACCAGTTCTGGTGCTGTGAAGTACGAGGGCAGCCCTGGGCTCACCCCACACGTTCGGCTATTCAGGACCTCTGGCTTTCTGCCTGTGGGTCTGAAGATGCTCTCACCCCACAGCAAGCGGTGTGACTACAAAGCGCTGGCTGCACAGGAGGGGGAGAGAGACAGTTGCACTCAAGCACTGTAACCCACACACCTAGTGTGGTTACTGAGCAATACAAGTGGCACCTAGACCACAGCAACCGCTAAGATCAAGAGACCTCTACAGCACGGGCCGCAGGGCGGTCAGGACTCTCCATTGCTAACAACATTCATGCGGAAGGTACTCTGTTGCTATGGTGATGGGCAGCGGTGCAAAACCTTAACACGGGCATGTTCTCCTGGGATGCCGGGGAGTCCAGCCCGTTCTGAAGCATGAGCCGCTATCGTAGCGCTCCTGCTGTAGCCAACTCGCCACCTGATTCTGAAAACGTAAATAATGTTGTGAGCCAATTAGCCACACTCAACCGGACCAATAGCCACATGTGGCTAGCGTGTTGGATACCACGGCCTTGGAGCACGTGCAGCAGGGAAGATGGATGGGTGAAGGGACTTAAACTCCACACCGCCACCGACTCCCCGTATCCTGTAGAGTTTTCCACTTGTCTCTATAAAACACTGGGGGGAGAGGGGTGCGTGAAAAAGGAGCAATTCCTTAGCACTTCCCCGAAAAGGTAAGTCAGAAAACAGCCTGGAGCTGGAGGCAGTTGCTCAAACCATCACTGGGTTTGTATTAGGACACGAGCGGCAAGCCAAAACCGGGGTCTCTCAGGATGTTCCGCGGAGCAGGAGAAACTAGTGCGAGGCAGGGCTTGCCAAACGGAGCGGAGTTTACTGTACGGGTGTCTCTTGGAGGTAGCTTTACTTCCAAAGAATGCTCCAAGCGCTAGGGCTGGCGCCCAAGAGGTGTAAGTCAGTACCGCCCCACCGATTGCTGAGGGGCTACACTGACGTCACCAGCAAAGGAGCTGACCCGGAAAGTACACGTCCTAATTACAAGCAGACCGGTGCTGCTGGCTCCGAGCACGCTTCAGAGAGAGGCTGAACACTCTCCCTGGGTATGTCTACACTAGCCCCTTCGTTCGAACTAGGGAGGCTAACGTAGGCATTCGAAATTGCAAATCAAGCCCGGGATTTAAATATCCCACGCTTGATTTGCATCTTCCCGGCCGGTCGCCATTTTTGAAATTAACAAATCCGGACTAACTGCCCATGTCTACACGCGGCAGGGACCTGGTAGTTTGAAATAAAGCTCTAAATCGAACTACCTGTTATTCCTCCTGGAATGAGGTTTAACAGGTAGTTCGAACTAGGGCTTTATTTCAAACTACCGGGTCCCTGCCGCGTGTAGACGTGAGCAGTTAGTCCGGACTTGTTAATTTCAAAAATGGCGACTGGCCAGGAAGATGCAAATCCAGTGTGGGATATTTAAATCCCGGGCTTGATTTGCAATTTCGAATGCCTACATTAGCCTCCCTAGTTCGAACTAAGGGGCTAGTGTAGACAGACCCCCTGAGAGTTCTCCGCTCATCCCAAGAGGAAGCGGATTTTCTGCACAAAGCGCTCATGTTCTTCCTCTAGCACCCCACAAAGTCTGGACTTCTGTCTCCCCACAGGTGCCATTTCTGAGTGCACTGGAGTGCCGGGCAGGAGCTCCGTGCCGTTACCAGGTCACATGGGCACTGTGTGCGGTGCGGGGAGGATCACCGATGGGAGCCGGCAGAATAAACCCCTGGAACCAATTTGAGGGCGGTTATCTGCCTGCAGAGCTCCCTGCTGCAGCGGGCAGCATGACAAGCATTTTCCTGGGCCTTCGGCTGGCTCGCGCCCACGGAAAGGCGGCGCCGAACGCTGAGCACTTGTTTTTGACAGCAGACACCAGCATCTGGCCCGGCAGCTAATCTTCTTCCCCTTTCTCCCACTCCCGTGTCACACCCACCGCTATCTCCAGCCAACAGATTCGGCATGACTACAATGAAAAAGGCGGCTGTCACGGCTGTCTAGACAGAAGCCATCAGGTATCCTGCTGCTGTGCTCACAAAGGTGGGGGCTGCTGGCCAGTCCTAAGGCTCCAGCCAGTTACAGCGAGGAACACAAGTCGTCTCAGAGGTGGGCTGCCTGGGGCTGTTCATGTTCAGCCTGGCGCTACTGGCCTGCTGCTTTGGGCAACCGGGAGACACCAGGTCACCTTATCCCTCCACCAGAAACAGATCCGTCCAGCCTGTGCTTGGCTGCCCTGAGTTCTTCAATGCATCGCTACAAGTCACTGCATTGTCTACTGCAATATCTCTTCACGCACTTTAGCAAGGGCCAGGATCCTCTATTGAACGCCGGGGTGACTGAGGTGAGCAGTTATCCGTTCTGGCCAGGTTCGGGCAACCCAGGGGCCATCCAAAACACCCATCACGCTCAGCCAAAGGGCTCCCCAGCTGGGCATCAGTGTGTGTACAAGCCCTGGGTTAGCAGCAGGGATCGGCAGGGCTGTAACAGCACAGGCCACGCTCCCTGGCTGCTGGAAAGGAAACATTAAGAGGGTGTCTACATTGCCATTGGACATCCATGGCTGGCCCAGACTCGGGCTAGTGGAGTCTGGGTGAAGGGCTGCTTACCTGTGGTGTAGACAGGGTCAGGCTGAGTTTTGGGACCCTTCCACCTTGCCCAAATGTCTACTCCACAAAGAAACAGCCTCTCAGCCCAAGTCAACTGGCCAGTCGCAGGGGTTTATTTGCACTGGAGACATTCCCTGTATGCCCAGGTTGGGATTTCTCCCTGCACTTCTCAGGGCACGTCATCCATAAGAACAACATCTACTTTGCTCGCCCGGCTAATTAATCAGAAACGGAAGCTCCCGTGTATCAAGGTAGAATCGTTCCTTTTCCACGCCACCATGCCTGCCCCCCCGGCACTGCGCACAGACTAGCCGAGTGCAGCTCTGTTCGCAGGCAGAATACAGTCCAGTGCCCTGGGCTGGGAATCAGATGGGGATTTATCATCTCAGGCAAGAAACCCTTTCAGAAATCCTTCCATCCCTTCTCGTGCCTCTCAGAGATTTCCCTTCCTCGGGGAGCTCAGTGCGACACCCCCCCACTGAGAGACAGTCTGTGCTCGGCCTTCTTCTGGCCGCTCACACTGTTGCTGTTAGCAACTTTGAATTGACGTGTAAGCCATGTTTGATTTTGCACGGTCTTGGTAATGTTCTAATCTCCGGGAGCAACTCTGGGTCCATTCTCTAGCAGCCCATCCTTACTAGGAGCCCGATTCTCGGTTCCACTAACGCCCTGCCACTGCTCTGACAAACGTAATGCGCTGAGTGAATCCTGAAGTCAGCTGTGCCAACTATCTGCGCAGAAATGGGACAGCTGGCAGAGAGAACACAGACACAGCCAACATCTGCCCGTCATATGCCCACACGATGCCCAGGAAAGCAAGCATAAGAGGGCAGAACTCCCTGACTTTGAGGAAAGTGGCACATAACCATGCTAGGGGTGACGTGAGTCTCCACTGAATGCCAGATCAGTCATAGATATGTAAAGCTGGAAGGGATCTCAAGAGGTCCTCTAGTCCAGACTGAAGCAGGAATAAGTATTCCTACCTCATTCCTGACTGCGGTATAGGCTGCAATCATGTAACACAGCCCTGCATGCCAAAGCAGGACAAGTTACATTACTTTGCCACATATACTCAATATGCAATATACATCACCATCTACCAAGCCTGCTGCGTGCTGAATTTCTTCCATGTCCGGTACTTCTAATAAGTCCCCAGATATGAGCAATCACAAATCGAGGTTCTGAGTGACGGCTCCTTCACACAAGTGCATGAGAAGCAGAGCTGGCCTTTGCTTTGGCGACACTTGCAAATTTGACAAAAGCTGCTCTCCCGGCGACTGGCGTGCGACCAATAAGCGAGCGTCGGTGCACACAGTGGGTAGCATGCGGATATGGAGAAGATGGGAGAGGGATAAAAGAAACGAGCGATTTGAGAGCTCCGGACAAAGGCAGCGCAAATGGCCACAGAGGAATCACAGCGACAGACGGGCCCACCCAGACATGGAAGTGTGTCATTTTGGGGAATGACCTGTCTCAAGGGACGTCGCCGGAATGACTGCGGTCGGCGGCCGTTTGCCCTGGCGTAGAGCACTCAGAGAGAGGGCTGGGAATGCATGTGGGATGGCATTTCCAAATTGCCTAGGAAGCGGGGGAGGAGGGGCGACAGTTGTTGAAGGCAATGATTTTATGTTCTTTGCGATGAATGCGATGGCAGCCACAGGAAAGGCAGAGAATAGTGCATGCAACGAGCAGGGATTTTGCTCAGCCGGCTGCAGGCAGTTTCCCTCTGGAAACGGCACAGATCCCCAGCGGGTGGAAATTTGGGGGGCTCCACTGAAATCAATGGAGGGCTGCTGATTTACCCCACGGAGGACTTGGTCCATTACGACGCACTGACCTTACAGGAAAAGAGAGAGTGCCACAGAACACTCTACATTCCTCTCTGCGGAAGCTGAAAACAACTTCCTCTCCCAAAGCCAGAGGGATCCCCCCTCACCTCCCAGGCAAATGTTGCTAAAGACAAGGAACAGATAGCAGGCTAACCCCTCCCATCTGGCGGAGCTGTGTTCAGTGCAAGGTGCTGCGTGTGCCAGGGAATGGCAGCTTTACATCCCCTCCACAGCTCTCCAGTCCTCCAATGGCCAAACTCATAAGAACATAAGAACGGCCATACTGGGTCAGACCAAAGGTCCATCTAGCCCAGTGTCCTGTCTGCCCACAGTGGCCAGTGCCAGGTATCCCAGAGAGGGTGGATCAAAGACAATGATCAAGCAATTTGTCTCCTGCCATCCCTCTCCAGCTTCTGACAAACAGAGGCCAAGGACACCATTTTATCCCCTGGCTAATAGCCTTTTATAGACCTAACCTTCAGGAAATTATCTAGCTTCTCTTTAAACTCTGTTATAGTCCTAGCCTTCACAGCCTCCTCTGGCAAGGAGTTCCACAGGTTGACTACACGCTGTGTGAAGAAGAACTTTCTTTTATTAGTTTTAAACCTGCTCCCCATTAATTTCATTTGGTGTCCTCTAGTTCTCCTATTATGGGAACTAATAAATAACTTTTCTTTATCGGCCCTCTCCACACCACTCATGATTTTATAGACCTCTATCCTATCCCCCCTCCAGTGTCCATTTGTAACGGGGCCGGCACTCACCTCCCGCGAGCGCCCCCGTTTGGCCGAGTGCGGGTTCCTGCACTGCCTCAGTTTTAAAAGGCCTTGCGGCTACTCCTCCCTCCGGCCGAGTGACACAGCCTTGTGTGCGGTCACTAACCCCTTCCGGGGTACGTCTCCTACAGGCCCATCCTGGTGCCCTAGGTAGAGAGTCTCTCCGTTCAATGCCATTCCCTTAGTCGGTTGCCTCACTCTGACTGAGGGTGTCTCCCCTCTTGGAGGAAGGTCCTTTGGCCTTTCCTCAGGTCTTTACCTTCAAGTCCATCATTCTTTCAATCTGTTTCCCCGCTCAATAGGAGAGTGGGGTCGCCAGAGCTTCCCCTCCTGGAGACAACGTCCCAAATAGCCCCCCACTCTGAGATATCCTTGGTTCTGCCTGCCAACCCCCTTGACTATCTCCCTTCCAAGTCTGGGCTCTAACTGAGCTGCTGCTAGTCCTGAGCTTCTTATATAGTCCCTCTTGGCTCCTGATTGGCTGGTTCCTCCACAGCCACTCTAGCCTCTTGGAGGACTTCTTTGTGGCCCTCTTGGCCTTAGGGTCTAGTCCCATTACAAGATTAGAACAGGCTATCTGATTTGTGTCCATTAATTCTTTCCCGTCAAATGCCAAGCAATGTCCCTCTGCCATGTATACTGGCCGAACTGGACAGTCTCTACGGGAAAGAATTAATGGACACAAATCAGCTATCCAAAAAGGCGACACACAGAAACCTGTGGAGAACACTTTAACCTGCCTGGGCACTCGTTAATGGATCTCAAAATCACCATGTAGTTTCAGGCCAATTCCACAAGCCAAATACACAGGGAAGCCTTGGAATTTAACTTCATTTACACGTTTGGGACCCATCCCAAAGGTATGAATAAAGACCATTACCTGGCTAGCACATCCTAATGACTTAACCAACCAAACAATAGGTACTGAAGAACAATTTGCACCTTCTCTATCAGCTTCATGTAACATGAACACGCTAATTCACTATTTTTTCCCTTCCTTCTCTTCCTCCTCCCCCTCCCCCGTCATCCTCTATTTATTTTGGAACTGGACTTTTAATACTCCATTCATCTGAAGAAGTGGGTTATACCCAGTGCTTCCTTTGTGATGGTACACCCCAGGACCGCGTACCGGCACCTATTTTCCCATCACGCTTTAATTGAATGGGATTCCCCTCTGGTGTATGGGCACCTATTTGCTGGGGCGGCTTGGCGCCCAACAGAAGCCCGCTCAGGATACACAGCTCTTAAAGGGGCTGCGACTGCATTTCAGTCCCCTGCACGGCTTTTTTTTTGCTCAACAACTTTGAGCCTGGAATATCGGCACCTTCTTTCTTATAAAAAACGCACTGGTTGTACCTATGAAAGCTCATGACACCATCTACATGTTTTGTGAGTCTCTAAAGTGCTGCAGGACTATTAGTTGTATTTTAAGTTTTTCCCATTACAGACGAACACGAGTGCCCCTCTGACACGTATAAAACGGCAACTCTGCCATCCTTACGAATCACCTCCTTGGATTTGGCTATGGAAGGCCTTTTCGGCCTTTTCGGTAATCGGTGAAGCACAAATTAGATTTCTAAACTGGCTCTTTTAATTTCCCAAAGGAAGGAGCTAGAAATAACGTCACATTTATTGTGTTCATTCCGGTGACCTTAAAACTCCCCAACACTGGCTGCTTTGGCCTGAGACCACAATTGCCAAGTTATTATTTCTGAAGACAAGGCGTTGTCCCTCACTCTTTCAGACACTCCACACAGGTTCCGAGAGCCATAGGAGACTCACAGCTCAGTATGATGTTGTTGTGAAGGGACTTGCCCTCTTGTGGGTGCCCCTTTATGGCCAAGAGTGTGTCTGCAACTTCTCTGCCCTGATAGCCTCTGGGAGTAGAGGTGTCCCAGATGGCTTTTCTCGTTGGGTGCCTGGGACCAGGTTTCTTCTTACCCTCCCTTTTGTGGCTGCTAGGAGTTAAGGGGAACCCAGGCCTGCCCACTCCTTTGGGTCCCGGCCCAGGTACCCTGTAGGTAGCAGTTGCCTGCTCACTGTCACCGCCATCTGCCTTCCCCAAGAAAGTGCTCCATCCAGCCCACTCTTTCAGGGCTTGGAGGTCAGGTTTTCACTTATCTGAAATCTATCACGGCTGGTCTTCAGCCTCTGGACCCAGGTTTCAACCAGGTCTGAAGTCCAGCTGCCCCTCGGAGTTGTCCCATGTGCCACTGTCCTCCCAGTCAATCCGTAGGCCTGACCAGGTCAAGCTTCAGGAGGAACTGCCAGGCGCTAGCTCAGAAGCGTCTTTTATATCAGCTTGCTGGACTCTGATTGGCTGCAGCAGAAGCAGACACTCTAGTTTGCCTGGAGGACCTATCTTCTGCTCTTCTCCGTGGGGCAGGGTGTGGCAAGGCCTCCAGCAGGGGGCTTCGGGCCTAGTCCGCCCCGTCACAGCTACACATAGCGGAGACTCCATATGTGGAATCCCAGCTTGCTGAGTTTCTGCAATTCTTGTAAAGGTTCTGGTGGAGAACAGAAGGAGGCGTAGTTTGGGTCATCTGATTCTTCTCGCAGCACTCCTTGTATATTCACCATAGTCTGGGACATACCCTAGCGTGTGTCCCAACCAAACATACTGGCACAAAGAAGGCAAGATTCTGGTCCCACCAACAGATCTATCCTGCCCAATGCTTGATAATGGACAGATGTTGCAGATGATGATCTTAGAAAAAAAATAAAAAAGATAAATCTATTGCTTATAGTTACGTGCAAATGTCAGAAAGCTGGGTTCAGATAGGGACTGACCAATGGGATATTTATTATTCAAGGGTATGCTAATTTTCCATGATTTTGTTTGGCATAGAGTCCAATCTAGGCCCTATGAGCCTTACCATGCAAACAGATCTGCTGTGTTGAGGCTACTCTTCTTTCCCGGTAGAGTAAATGGGACTCCTTCAGTAAGCAAGATCCCAGACATACTGATCTGTTTGCAATCAGATGGATACAATAAACAATGCAGAACTAGAATTCATCTACAGATTTGACACTTTTATCTTGGACTTGAACAAAGACATTAACTGGTTGGCGCATTACAAAGGCTATTTTTCCTGCTTTTAACATCTGCATTTTCACATAAAAAGCTATGTATGGGACACATCCAGCCCACTTAATCAGCCTCATTAATACAGGTCCTACAATTGACAGGTACTTTTTCTGCTGTCATATCTAGATCTAGATCTAGATCTAGATCTTGGTTCCTGTTATTTCCACTCCAATCATCTGGTGAAGCGGGTTTTACCCACAAAAGCTCACGTTTCTATATATTTTGGTTAGTCTCTAAGGGTACGTCTAGACTACAGGCTTTTGTCGACAGAAGTTTTGTCGACAGATCCTGTTGACAAAGCTTCTGTCGACAAAGAGCGTCTAGACTACATCCAGTTCTGTTGACAAAGCAAGCAGCTTTGTCGACATGACAGTGTAGACGCAAAGGACAAAGTACATGCAATAACGCCTTCTGTCGACAGAACGCTGTTGACAAAAGGCATTATTCCTTGTAGAATGAGGTTTACAACCATCGACAAAACTGCCGAGTTCTGTCGACGTTATGTCGACAGAACTCAGCGGCATTGTAAACGCAGGTATAGTTTTGTCGACAAAAGTCCGCTTTTGTCGACAAAACCCTGTAGTCTAGACACACCCTAGGGTACCACAGGACTGCTCCTTGTTTTTAATGCTATGGGTGTCCATGGAAACACAGAATTAGCACCAAATTCATATCCAGGAAAGACTGGGAAAGGTATCAGCTCATGCAAAATGCAGGTATTGTCAATTCCAGCACGGGACAGACAAAGACTAATAAGATTCATCATTGTAAGCACAACACAAGAACTGGATCTAATTGTAATCTCTAGCGGACGGCACCTAAACCATCTTCTTAGTGAACATTCTGCTGGTCAGAATGAGGCGTTTCCGAAAGTACCATCATCTAAGCCTAGAGCAGCATCTTAAATTTAATTACGCTTTTAAAGGTAATAAATTCCCTGAATACTATTAATTAGCGTGACGAGCAGTTGATAAAACTGAACTTCATTTATCAAAAATTACATTTAATAGGTAACTTTCATTAGCACTGAACTTTCATTATACCACGGCTATGGATGACCCCTTCCCCTTAGGGTTAATAAACGTACATTCCAACATTCACCGCATCTCCCATATAAAGGAATAGCTACTAGGATCTTAGGGGCATAGCAGTTCTTCTCCACCATAGCCAAACACAGCTGTTCTCACCTGACAGGCATCATGTGCCAATTTCAAACCACAAACAAGTGGCTGAGGGCCAGGTTTTCAAAGGCATTAAGACCCCTCCGGTTGCAGATTAGGTGCTTTTGAAAATCCCACCCGCAGCTAGGCACCGAACTGATGTCGATTTCTAACAGTCAGTCAATTACGGCAAAGAAAGGATTGTTGCCCAAGCCAACCACTGCTTTAGTCGTTTTCTATAAAGGTCTGGATGTTGTGCCCTGGACTATTCACAAACAGCTGTGACAATTAAGTAATGTCTCAGTTTTGCCATTGACTCACCTGCTACAGCTTTGACTCTGCCTTGAACAGCCCCCTTGATGTATGAAATTTAAAATCTCACATCCCATTAGTTTACATCCGCTGGGCCTGATTCTGGTCTGCTCACCCCAACATCCATCAGGAGTGGCACTATGGAAGTCAGTGGAATTCCACAAATGTTGGACCAGTGGGAAAGGAAAAGTCACCTACACTGAGGTATGGCAAGCAGCTTAAAGAACCACATGTCTAATGGTTAAGGTGCTAGCCAGGCATTCAGGAGACTCAGATGCTGCCACTGACACCCTAGGTGGCCCTGGGCACATCCCCTAACCTGGTCCGTAATAATGTATGGATCCTGTATGTTGGTGATTGGGATATTTGCTGTTGGCTATATTGATCTAATTTAATAAGGGGCTGCAACTTCTTTCTTTTGTTGTTCTTATATAGACCGCTGCCTCCATAACTCCCACTCCAATGCATCCAGGAAATCGTATGCGTCAATAAATCTGTGAGTCTCCAAGATGCCACAGACTCCTCGTTTTAGGAAGGAAAATGTTTCAGGATAAGCCACCTTTCGGAAAACACTTGAGGGTTGTGAAGAGACACTGCCGGGACAGGAAGAGACTTATGGACATGGCAGATCCAGAGGAGGGCAGTAGCTTAGAAGGGTCTCTTGCGGGCTAGGGAGAGTTATTTAGAAGACCGTGGCCGAGATACAGGGCCCCTGCTGAGCTGGCTGAAGAAATGAGGCCTGCCTAAGTTACCAACAGGGGATGGTTAGCCTTTAGGTAAGACAGACATTCATAACGACTGCTTGTTGCAACACTTCTGACTGGTCACTACATTCACCACTGGCTGCAGGCTCCCAAAGGGAAGAACAACATGTGCCAGATCTCTGTCAGACCCACTGGGGATGATTCACAGAGATTGCAACCCCATGGGAGAATTGAAAACTACCACCTAGGGCTGGGTAATAAGCCACGAGGCCAGAAACCTGTACGGGTACACTCAAAGCAACCAGGGGTGCTCCTGCCGGCCTTGTAACGGTGACACCGGCTACAAGCGACTAAGAGCCAGCGTCTCAGCTGGGGTAACGCTGAACAGCCTTGGCCACAACGGAGCTCCGCTGATATTCTGCAGCAGGAGAGCTGGCGTCCAGCATGGAAGGCAGCTGTTTAACATTGCTCAGCAAGTACAAACCAGTGGGAGTCGGCCTCACGTGGGGGCTGTTCCCAGGGTGCTCTGTTGCTCTTCAGCCAAGATGAAACACTCGTTGGGGTCACTGCACCAGGCCCAGATCTCATGCCTCATTGACTCACTTAGGAGCCGTGGCTACTGGCTGCCAGGGGCGTTGGTCCATGGGGAGTGTGCGTGGGACAGGACAATGCATGGGGCCCTACGTACTTTTTCTTCCTGGACTGTTCCATACTGTTCAAGCAATGTGAAGATGCTGATTTAAATGTATAATCAAGGGGAGGGGCTGTGATCCCTCTGTCATCCTCTGAAACTCCCTATCTCCATGTTGCCTGTCTGTAAAACAGGGGGATGGTACCAGCTTTCTCCCACCAGCCTTTCTTCCTGGCCTGTTTTGTTTAGCAGCTCTCTGAGACAAGGCCTGTCTCTTTATCCTCTGAGCGTGTATGGAGCCCACCTAGCTACTGCGAGTGGTGCACCGTCCCATGGAGTGGCACTTAGATCATAGAGGGCACATCTAGACGACATTTTTTTTCCAAAAGGAGATATGCAAATTTGGCGCTATTTTGCATATCTTCTTCTGATTGCATTTTCGAAAGCGGGTCTTTCCAAAGTCAAAGTAGTCTGGACATGTTTTTTTGGGAAAAAACTCCTTTTTCGGAAAAAAAACGCTCTTCCTAAAGAAAGGAGGCTTGCGCGGTTTTTCAAAAAAGGGTTTTTTCCTGAAAAAATCGCGTCCAGACTACTTTCACTTTCAAAAGACTTGCTTTCAAAAATGCAATCGGAAGATATGCAAATTAGTGCTGAATTTGCATATCTTCTTTCGAAAAAAAAAACCTTAGTCTAGACCTGACCTTACAGAGAGGGAGAACGAGTCTGCCCTACAACCTAAGCTGAGAGGTAGCTGGCTTTCTAGCTCAAGCTGTAGTGGCTCATTCCCTGAGGTCCCAGGTTTGGTTCTGCCTGGCGGTGTTACATGGACGCGTCCTGGCAAGGTTCAGTGGTTTGGCCCCTCGCCGCAGGACAGCCAAGCTGAGTTCCATGTTCTGCAACCCTGGCTAAGTCAGGTTGTCTCACTGGGACAAGGGTGGTAGCGCTGCCCTACCTCACTGGAGTGCTGCGAGGCCAAGCCTGTGAAACATTGTAAAGTGCTCAAATGCTCTGGCTATGGGGCCTGTACGTACCACACACAGCACTGAATGGGGGTAGGGTGAGGATGGCTTTCTGCCGTACTAGAAACAGACAAGAATGCTGGGAGAAGTGAATGGTGCCAGCAAGCTAGGACTCAAGAGAGTTTCCAAGTTTTTCAACAAAACACCAACTTTTTTTTAACTAGTCCCATGTCAAACTGTAACGGGCAAAATGCAATCAAGATACAGAGAATCATAGAACACTAGAAGTGGAAGGGACCTCGAGAGGTCACTGAGTCCAGTCCCCTGCCCTCACGGCAGGACCCAGCACCATCTAGACCATCCCTGATAGATCTATCCAACCTGCTCTGAAATATCTCCAGAGATGGAGATTCCACAACCTCCCTAGGTAACTTATTCCAGTGTTTAACCACCCTGACAGGCAGGAAGTTTTTCCTAATGTCCAACCTAAACCTCCCTTGCTGCAATTTAAGCCCATTGCTTCTTGTCCTATGCTCAGAGGCCAAGGAGAACAATTTTTCTCCCTCCTCCTTGTGATGCCCTTTTAGGGTGTGTCTAAACTACATGGCTCCATCGATGGAGCCATGTAGATTAGGCTGATCGGCAAAGGGAAATGAAGCCACGATTTAAATAATCGCGGCTTCATTTAAATTTAAATGGCTGCCGCGCTGAGCCGACAAACAGCTGATCAGCTGTTTGTCGGCTCAGTGCGCTAGTCTGGACGCTCCCGCGCCGACATGAAAGCCCTTTATCGACCTCCCCATTATGCCTCATAGGATGAGGTTTACCGGGGAGGTCAATAAAGGACTTTCATGTCGGCGCAGGAGTGTCCAGACTAGTGCGCTGAGCTGACAAACAGCTGATCATGTCGGCTCAGCGCGGCAGCCATTTAAATTTAAATGAAGCCGCGATTATTTAAATCGTGGCTTCATTTCCCTTTGCCAAACAAATAAATCTACATGGCTCCGTCGACGGAGCCATGTCGTTTAGACGTACTCTTAGATACCTGAAAACTGTTATCATGTCCCCTCTTAGTTTTGACTCTGTGACTCTTTCTGCGTGTTCCTTCCTTGATCCATATAACAGAATGGAAGACTTGTCAGATGGGATCCAATGCTCCTGAAAAGCCCTTGCTTCCTATTGACCACAAGTCTCTTCTAGATTCTTATCATCCAGCTGCGGGTTCTAGAAAGAGCCTCTATCACCATGGAGCTGTCAGTGGTGCTGAAAATGTCTTCACTTGTTTGAAAAGCACAGCCGGCCACAACTGCTTTTGCCTGAAGTCGGCGTGACTTATTTCCAAGAAATCATTTACTTCTGGAAGGGCACAATCCAAAGGATTTTCGATTGTGCCTAGTTGAAAAACTAGTTTCCCATGGTCAACCTGCTTCTTGTTCTAGTTTATTGCATAGAAGCAAAGAAAAAAAAGCAGAGGTTTAAAAATCAGCCAGTGTTTCTATGCACTCTCAGAGCTCTGTCCCATGCCTCTGAGCAATTAACCAGAACAAATTATCAGCACATGTGAACAGTTAAAGCCATAGAAACCACACATTATTTTAGCTTTGCTTTGAAGGATGAGACAGTCTGGAAATCCCTAACTGCCCCAGGCAGTGAACAGCAAAGCTGAGATTAATTATTAACTGCTAATTATGTAGCTAATGAATTCTGCTCTGTCTGTGAGTTTCCCAGGAATTGTTTTTCATTTTTCTGGCCCTGTCTGTTATTCGCAATTGTTTGCCAAATAATTTGGGCAGCAAGAGCACAACCTAAGGTTAGTTCCTGGACTGGCTGCTGAGTTTGCCATTCGTTAATTGCACCCCCCCCCCCTCAATAATTGGCCAGCAAAATCACATGGGAGGGATGGTTCCTGTTCTCTAATTGGACAGTTGCTAGTAAAAGAGGGCAAGTGCTCTTGCTCCATTATTACTTAAGGCCAATTTTACTGACTGATGTTATAGACTTTTAAAAGTAATTATGACTTTGTGAGTGATTGTATCTGCCAGAGTAGGGCCGGGCCATACATGGTAGCAGGGTCTTGTCAATCTGGTGGAGAGCAAATAAGAGGAGAGCAAACAGGCGAGGTTCTCAGATGAGTAGACAGTGCATGCTTTGGCCATGAGAAACAAACAATCACCCATGTCAAGGCCAGGCTACAGACAGACAGTTTCTTTCTGTTCTGGAGGGCCACATGGAAGGACTGGAAAAGCAGCTGAATTTACAGACGCCTCAATGACGGGCATTGTCTAAGGGAGTAAGATATGTTGCCAGAAGAATTTACAAAACTTAGGGGGACACACTCTGAGATCAAAGAAAGCAGCCACAAGCTACTTTAAACAACAATAAAACCAAAAAGAATGAAAATCTTGGGTGTGGGGTCTGGGCAGGAGCGCGTTGGGGGTGGGTGAGTCTGGGAGGGTGATAGGGTGCAGGAGTGGACTGGGTGAGTGGGGGCCAGGGTGCAGGAGTGAAGTGGAGGTAAGGGTCTGGACAGAAGTGGGGTGCAGGAGACGCTTCCTCCACCCACCAGGCACAGCCTGTGGGTCAGATCTGGATCTGGCTTCCCTGACTCTGGTCCACAAGGCTTGGGGCTCCCAGCAATGGGGCTCCAGCCCCACGGACAGCCCCAAGCCTCGGGGGCAAGGTCCAGGCAAACTGGGGGCTGGATCCTGCCCCTGGGCCTTACGTTCCCCACCCTTGCCCTACACTGTTCCCGAAGAACTACTTTTAGGTCCTGGGCTGCATTTGAGGAGTTTGAAATAAAAGGAGATTGGACTCAAAGCCTTTAGCTATCCATGCCACTGTTGGGTTATCAGAGACACACAGAGAACAACTTAAAGCAGAGAACTTGACCTGAGATGAAGCCATCCTGGATAGATTTCTCACGGAAGAGGATGACCTAATTCAGAACCAGATGGTATGGGAAGGCTGGCATATGAATATCATCTACTCATTAATAGGACATAGCAATGCAAACTTTTAAATAACAAGAAAACACTTTCAAGGTAATTATAAAATGCATTCAGTGTGCTGCAACCAGAGGAGTTATTGAAATCCTGGTGGGGTTTTGGTTCCAAGCCCCCGTGGGCTGTAAAACTTTGGTCTAGTGCTGCGTTTTGGGTTGAGTGGGTATATGCTGGGTGGTGGTTGGTGGCCTGTGATATAGAGGAGATCAGATGATCTAGTGGTACCTTCTGGCTTTAATCTCTGTGGGTACATCTACACAGCAACGTTATTTCGGAATAACTGACATTATTCCAAAATAACACAGTGCACATCTACATGACAAGCCTTTATTTCAAAATAATGCTCTTCCTTCCATTTCCTGCTGTGCAGACAGCGCCAAAAGTCGAGTTAAGCTATTTCGACTTAAGCTATGCAGTTGACGTCACTGAAGTTGCGTTGCTTAATTCGACTTTAGCCCTGCTGTATGGACGTACCCTCAGACACCCTGACTCTTCACACTCACGCCAGGAGCTAGTTCTTTGAGACAGTGTAGGGCATTTTGTCTGTCTTCAGTGGTGGATGATTCCTTCTCACCCTCTGGCTTATTTTTGTCTTGTTACTTAGTTTGCGGGTATGTTCTTCCCATTATCAAATCCTGTCCAGCTGGCTTCGTCAATGGTCCTGTTTGTGGAAGAAAGTTGGGCCTTACTAAAAGATCCCAGCTGCAATTTTCAAAAATACCTAAGTGACTTAGGGGCCTAGCTGTCGTTTTCAAAATAGCGGAGGCACCTAGAAAACCCAAATCCCATTTGAGCACAGGATCTGGGTGCTTTTGGAAATGTTACCCACCATAACACAGGCACAAGGGGCCACAGCTCCACAGAAAAAGACACACCAGTTAGGGCCTCATGAAAATCTCCATGAAGATTTCATGGGAACATAAATTGCAGTGGGAAAGAATCATAGAATCATAGAACACTAGGACTGGAAGGGACCTCGAGAGGTCATCGAGTCCAGTCCCCCGCCCTCATGGCAGGACCCAGTACTGTCTAGACCATCCCTGATATAAATTTTCTAACCTGCTCTTAAATATCTCCAGAGATGGGGATCCCACAACCTCCCTGGGCAATTTATTCCAGTGTTTCACCACCCTGACAGATAGGAACTTTTTTCCTAACGTCCAACCTAAACCTCCCTTGCTGCAGTTTAAGCCCATTGCTTCTTGTTCTATCCTCAGAGGCCAAGATGAACAAGTTTTCTCCCTCCTCCTTATGACACCCTTTTAGATACATGAAAACTGCTATCATGTCCCCCCCCCCCCAATCTTCTCTCTTCTAAACTAAACAAACTCAATTCCTTCAGTCTTCCCTCATAGGTCATGTTCTCTAGACCTTGAATCATTCTTGTTACTCTTCTCTGGACCCTCTCCAATTTCTCCACCTCTTTCTTGGAATGTGGTGGACAGAACTAGACACAATACTCCAACTGAGGCCAAACCAGCGCAGAGTAGAGCGGAAGAATGACTTCTTGTGTCTTGCTCACAACGCACCTGTTCATGCATCCCAGAATCATGTTTGCTTTTTTTGCAACAGCATCACACTGCTGACTCATATTTAGCTTGTGGTCCACTATAACCCCTAGATCCCTTTCTGCCATATTCCTTCCTAGACAGTCGCTTCCCATTCTGTATGTGTGAAACTGATTGTTCCTTCCTAAGTGGAGCACTTTGCATTTGTCTTTATTAAACTTCATCCTGTTTGCCTCAGACCATTTCTCCAATTTGTCCAGATCATTTTGAATTATGACCCTATCCTCCAGAGCAGTCGCAACCCCTCCTAGCTTGGTATCATCTGCAAACTTAATAAGCATACTTTCTATACCAATATCTAAATCGTTGATGAAGACATTGAACAGAGCCGGTCCCAGAACAGACTCCTGTGGAACCCCACTAGTTATACCTTTCCAGCAGGATTGTGAACCATTAATAACTATTCTCTGAGTACGGTTATCCAGCCAGTTATGCACCCACCTTATAGTAAGAAGGGGAGGAGGAGGAGGCAAAAGCACACAGCAATATAGTCAGGGAAAGCGAAGTACAGTTTGTGCTAGGCTAGGGGTGGCCAACCCACAGCTTACAAGCCACATGCAGCTCTTCTCCCCCAAAAGTGCCCCCCCAATGGTCCCCACACTCCCTGGCTCCCCTGTGCTTACTGGGGCAGCGATTCAAAATGGCACCCAAGATGGTGGCTGTCGACAGGAGCCTGATATGATCAAAAAGCCTAAGCTTTCTTAAAGGTGCAGCCTCTTTTTTTTTTTTTTTTTTTTGACAATTCTACTGTAGCTCTTTGCATTTTTCCGCCGCTGTTTCGGCTCTCTTTGTTAAATGGGCTGTCCACCCCTGTGCTAGGCAATTGATTAAGAAGAGATGGTCACGCCATTGAGGAATAAGGAGGGTACGTGAACCAGCAATGATTGAAAATGGCTTTCCAAAAGAATGCCCTTTCTCAAATTGCTCTTCAATAAGAAAAAAAAAAAGAAGAGAAATCAACAGTAAGGAAGTAACGAAGACACTGTCAACACACCTATGAAGAACAAGCAGGCAAGCAAGAGAACATAGTTGCTAAATATATCCAAGTCATCAGGTCTGCATTCAGGGTCTTATGGGGAGTAGTTAATGAACTCACGAAACCACTGGCAATTACTTATGAAAAGGCAGCGAGAACCAGGAAATGCCAAAGGATTGGAAAATAGCGAATGCAATCGAGGAATAGTCGTTCAGGTGGGAGTCGAGCAATTACCCTCTGGAAAGGGCAACTTAAATCTTGATAAAATAATGGACACCACAGTTAGTGAATAAATCTGAAAGCGTCGAGAAGATAATGGAAGCAGGAGTAGGAAACCGCGTGGTTTTATCAATAACTGTGTATGCTAGATAAGTGGATAGAAGATGGTGAGATGTTAGCAAAGCACTGGACAGAGGGGCTCATGACTTTAAACGTGGATTCACATCGGTTTGGCTCTGATCTGAGAATTGCCAAGCATTGGAAAGGACCAGACATGATGTGTCATGATACAAAGCAATGCACTGTGTGGCAAGGAGGATGGGAGCAAGACCGCGGGGAACCAGAAACGCAAGAGGAAGCCTCCGGGTGACAGGGAGGAGCAAATAAGCCATTTCTGAAGTTAGGAGGAGAGGGAGGACGAAAAGGTGGCAGACAGAAGGTTGCCTCTAAGGATTCAGCCTTGTGTTTTAGGCCCCGATTCAGCAAAGCATTTAAGCAGGCGCTTCCCTTCCAATCCAGAGTAGCCTAACCGAAGTCGTAATTCTGAGCAACCTATAACATTTTGAAATACTAATCACATTGTGAATCAACAGCAATAATGGGTTATGACTATGATTTATTAATATTATTATTAGGTCTGAAGGGCTAGGTGCTGTGCAAACACATAAAAAAGAAGGCGGCCTGAACTCCTTAGTAAGGCCCTAGACAACAGGGGACGACGACGAAGGGACAGAAGGAGCACAAGGAACAATGAGACGATATCAGTCAGCGTGAAGAGCAGTTCCCCCGGGCACGTCTTTTGTAGTTGTCGCTTGCAAGGAGGGTTTTAAGGAGGGCTTTGACGGAGGACCAGGAGGTGGGTTGGTAGAAGTTTCCATCAAGCAACTGAAAATTTTCAAAAGTGGACCATCAAGATTGGCATTGTTTGTGGAATAAAGGCAGGGGGATGGCGTGTCAGGAGAGAACGAGAGATAAGAGGCAGGATTGGCTACGCTGGGACGGGCCTTGACACAGATGACAAACAGTTTGCGTTTGATGCAACAGAGAAGGGGCAGCTAGTGGAGGCTGCAAAACCGGATGACGT
Source organism: Pelodiscus sinensis (assembly GCF_052426305.1). Taxonomy (NCBI): domain Eukaryota; kingdom Metazoa; phylum Chordata; order Testudines; family Trionychidae; genus Pelodiscus; species Pelodiscus sinensis. The sequence continues at coordinate 6,703,206 of NC_143056.1, forward strand.
GGTCACAGCAATGGGACAGGAAATTATCTCTGCGACAGTGTGTGACTGGACATCACTGGGGCAAGACGGGATTGGTCAAGGCCAGAGAGCAGGAGGCTGCAGCAGCCGAGACACAAACCCTGGATGAGAGATGTCGCTGCGGGGATGGAGAAGGAAGGCCGGATCTTAGAGATGCTATGCAGAAGGAATCAGCCAGATCTTGGCGCAACGTGGAGGTGAGGATCTAGCAAGAGGGCCAAGCCGAAGACGATAGTCGAGTTCTCAGTCTGAACGACAGGGGAGTTGTACAGACGTAAATGCCCTTTTGAGCAGCCAGATTGCCTGGGTTTGCAAACAGGACTCTGTCCCTGCAGTGAGGAGTGGCCCCTTACTGAGTCCGAGGAGGGGGGACCACTTGCTGAGCCCAAGTGGGTGGAGCCAGGCCAGGCCCCTCCCCCTGGAAGTCAGGAGATGGCACAGGAAGTATGAAGGGCGGATCCTGCAGCTCAATTGTGCTGCAGCCCCTGGAGGAGACAGACACCTTCTGCCCACTCCGAGCTGGGAGCCCCACGGAGCTGAGGGTAGGCCAGTGCTGCTGGGGCTGCCGGCCGAACAAGCCACAGAATCGCTGGGACTGCTGCTGGCGTCCACCCTGAGGACTCAGAGGACCTCAGGGGAGGGTTGGAAGTGGCCCGGGGACGCCCGACTCCAGTTTGGCGGCGTGGCTGGCCGCTCAGCATGCTGCGCTGACCCCGTGGTGGTACATCTGCCCCGTCAGCACCTCTCCTCCACCGGCTGTTTGGTGCCCACCCTGCCTCTTCGGCGCCCTCAGGGCCAGAGCTCAGAGACTGCCCGCTTGCTTCGTCCCGGCCTGAGGTCCAGAGGCTCTGACTGCGCGTTTGTTCTACCCCACCTGAGGGGCAGAACCCGTTGGCTGCTCCCTGCCCTGCCTGAGGGCTGGAAGCATCTAGTTTGTGGCTCTGTTCTGCTGAGGACCCCTCGCTGCCCTGCCCTGCCGAAGGGCTGGACTCTCACACTACGGGCTACGTTGCCAATTCCCTGACGGACGCAGTGAGGCGGAGCGGGACCCCCACGGGGAGACATCACCACTGACCCACGACAGCCCCCACGGCGAAGGCCTGGGAAGCAGCGCTGCCGTGCGGTCATGTCTACCACCTCCAAGTTCTCAGTCTTCGATTTGCTCATGTCGCCTGCCGTAAGCCCCAACTTCTGAGTTAGCCAGGGGGCGCTCAGCCCTCTCCTCAGCCCCAGACCCTGCCCCTACAGCACCCTTTCCCCAAACCCTCACCCCAGTCCCGCCCCTTACCCCAAACCTTCACCCTTGCCCCACCACTTTCCACTCTGTCTCCAGAGCATGCCACGTCCTCTCTCTTCCCCTCCCTCCTGCAGCCTCTGAATGCCACCAAACAGCTGTTTCACAGCAGTGAAAGATACTGGGAGGGCGGGGAAGGAGTAGATCAGTGGGGCTGCTAGCAGAGAGGAGGTGCTGGGGGGAGGGGGAAAGAAGGGGGAAATTGGCTACCGGTGAGAGCTGAGCACCTGCAAATTTTTCCCTATGAGCACTCCAGCCCTGGAGCACCCACGGAGTCAGCACCAACACCACCAGCTATTAAACGGCAATATAAAACAATGCACGTTGTGCGGGCATGAAGAAACGAGGCAGTAGCCAGCCCTAGTTCAAACGTGCGTGCGGGGGCAAGGGTCGTCTGAGCTGTGAAGACACAACGTGTCTTCCTTTGAATTGCTCGCTTCCTGGTAAAGAGCTCAGCTCTGCCGCAGCAGATGGCATCGCAACGCTCAAATAAGCTTTGGAGCCTTTCCGCTTTCCACACAATATGGGAAGAAAAGGCCACTTCAGCCAAAGTGAGCACAAAGCCGTCCAGAAACGACACCCTGTGATCTCTCGTCAAAGGAGCCCTGGAAATAGCGGATCCGAGTCGTCGGAGGCCTGGCCTGATTCTCATTCAGAGGATCTTTGTGTCAGCGGAAGTTCAGCTCCCTGGCTTTTTTTCTTCTTCGATGTTTTTTAAACCGCTGCGTTAACGTAGGAAATATGAGCCTGGGCACTTGCTCTTTGAGGGGTTTCAAAGCTTTTTGAGCTTGAAGAAGGCAACATTCATAAATTCAGCTTCAAACATAACACTCGACAGGGTACACCCACCCTGCAACACTATTTCAAAATAACTAGCGCTGTTCCGAAATAACTTAGTCCGTGTCTACACAGCAGGCAGTTATTTTGAAATAGTGTCAAAATACTATCAAGCGGGAGGACTTACTCTGACTCCTGTAACCCTCATTGTACGAGGAGTAAGGGAAGTCGGAGGACGAGTGCTCTATTTCGAAAGAAGTGCTGTGTAGATGCTTCCTATTTCGAAATAAGATACACAGTTGATGAAGCTAGAAGTGGGCCTCATCCTCCTTGATTGGATTCACCTCGTCATCTCCAGCCTGATCCTGGCCTGCATATTTATTCCTGCCTCTGGAAATTTCCACTACATGCATCTGACGAAGTGGGTCTTTGCCCACGAAAGCTTATGCTCCTACACTTCAGTTAGTCTATAAGGTGCCACAGGACTCCTCATCGCTTTCTCAATTTGCAAGGCTACTTTCAGTTAGGCCCTGCAGGGTAGACGCGCCCACAGGTGTATCTGCAGCGTGCCAGGGTAGTGTGTGCCAGGAAGCCTTGCGTGCCAACCTACAGCTATGCCACACCACAGACAAAGTTGGAAGAGCTGGGATAGTCTCTGTCTGGCACAGAAAGCAACCACACCCGTGACATGCTGCAGGTGTGAGACACGTGTTAAAAGTGTTTTGCTTCATGGCCAAGCAGCAGGGGACCTGAAACTAACAGAGGTTGGTTTCACTCCCCTTGCTACTTGCACAGGATCCGTGACACAAGGAAAACTCCCAGATTCCTAATGCAGATTCTCCCCGTGGCTGTCACCTGTCTGGTAAATGGTGGTCATTCCAAATTGTGCCCGGCCTTGTGCTCAGACAGACCAGTTTTCCAGGCACATTTTCAACACCCCAAGCATTCTGGCCTAGTCCTTTTTGAATGCTGGTTCCTGGATTGAAGGCAATGAGCTAACTAGACACAATCCAAATGTACCCCTTGTTGGGGCTTGCCCTTACTGGCAATTCAGATACCAGTAAGAAACTTAAATCTCAGCCCAACCCTTCTCCCCATTCCTGGCTTTAGAACGTAAGAATGGCCACACTGGGTCAGACCAAAGGTCCATCTAGCCCAGTAGCCTGTCTGCTGACAGTGGCCAGCACCAGGTGCCCCAGAGGGAGTGGACTGAAGACAACGATCAAGCGATTTGTCTCCTGCCATCCCTCTCCAGCCTCTGCCAAACAGAAGCCAGGGACACCATTTTATCCCCTGGCTAATAGCCTTTGATGGACCTAACCTCCATGAAATTATCTAGCTTCTCTTTAAACTCTGTTATAGTCCTAGCCTTCACAGCCTCCTCTGGCAAGGAGTTCCACAGGTTGACTATGCGCTGTGTGAAGAAGAACTTTGTTTTATTAGTTTTAAACCTGCTCCCCATTAATTTCATTTGCTGTCCTCTAGTTCTTCTATTATGGGAACTAATAAATAACTTTTCTTTATTCACTCTCTCCACACCACTCATGATTTTATAGACCTCTATCATATCCCCCCTCAGTCTCCTCTTTTCTAAACTGAAAAGTCCCAGTTGCTTTAGCCTCTCCTCATATAGGACCCGTTCCAAACCCCTAATCATTTTAGTTGCCCTTTTCTGAACCCTTTCCAAGACCAAAATATCTTTCCCTAAGGTTTCCCTACAAGACCTCGTTTGCCCCGCCCAGAGGTCCCTCTGGCTCTGAAGGAAATACTCGAATCCCCGTTCTATCTGGTGAACTGCCACTCAGCAGTAACTGCCCTGCACTCCAATTATGGTTCAAGCATTCATGGGCAGAGTGAGTGGATGACCAAGACTGTCTCTTTCTTTCCTTGTGCTCTGCAGTAGGGCTCCATTTCCTGCCTCTTGCCTTGTGTTTCGACAGCAAACTCCAGGAGTCCTGGCTTGTGACTCAGGGTGCCTAGGCGCTATGGAAACACAAATAATAAAAAATCGAGGAGCCTTGCTTCCCTAGAAAGAATCCCAGGTGCAAAGACTCATTTCATGAGCGTAACTCTACCCGAGTGATCCCATTGACTTCAGCGAGTTCTTTGCAAGACAAACGACCATCGACAGGTTCCCGAAAAGCCAGGCACAATGTATCTTTAAGATCAGGGCTGCACCACCCCATCCACACAGCTACATCTCTTGTCTAGACTCTCCCCTCCCCTCCCGCACCGTCCTCTCCTCTGGCCTTGTCGAATGCGACGATGCCCCCTTTCTGTCCAGTCAAAACGCTGCCGTAGAGCTTGTCACTTGGAATACGTCCCCCTCTTAGTGTCCTTCCGCTGACTCTCTTCCCTCACATGGGACTACTTGGCTTGCCTTTCAAGGCACATCAGTGCCTGTCCCTGTCCCCCCGACTGCCCTCTGATGCCGTCCTGTATTGCCTACTTGCTATGTTTTCCAGGCAAGCACCTCGACGCTTTCTGCCCCTATGCATAGGAGGGACTCCCTGAACCTGTCTGCAAAGTTAACTCACTATCCTCGTTCAAATCCCTCCTCACAACTCTCCTTTGCCACGATGCCTCCCAAACACTTGACAAGAGCCAGTCTACTGGCACGCTCAAGTCTCTGCTTTTCATGCTGATCAGCACCGTCTCATCCCTTCCTTGTATTCCCCCAGCTGCCTCTTGTCTTATACTTAGAGTCTATGCTCTTTGGGGCAGGAGCCATATTTTGTGTGTGTGTGTGTGTGTGTGTAACCCACATACTTGCTGGCTGTGGATCACTGCCCCACATAGCAGCACTCAGACCACTTACAGAGAGAGAGAAGGAGTTCGCCCTACAGCCTTAGCTGCACGCCAGCTGGCTTTTCGCTCAACTGTACAGGCTCCTGCACTAAGCTCCAGAGTGCAGGTTCAGTTCTGGCTGGCGGCATTACACAAAGAATCATAGAATGCTAGAACTGGAAGGGACCCTGAGAGGTCACCAAGTCCAGTCACCTGCCTCCAGGCAGGACCAAGCACCATCTAGATCATCCCTGACAGGTGTCTGTCCAACCTGCTCTTAAGTATCTCCAGTGATGGAGATTCCACAACCTCCCTGGGCAACTTATTCCAGTGTTTAACCACCTGACACGTAGGAAGTTTTTCCAAATGTTCAACCTAAACCTCCCTTGTTGCAATTTAAGCCCATTTCTTCTTGTCCTATCATCAGAGGCCAAGGAGAACAATTTTTCTCCCTCCTCCTTGTGACACCCTTTTAGATACCTGAAAACGGCTATCATGTCCCCCTCAGTCTTCTCTTCTCCAAACTAAACCAACCCAGTTCCTTCAGTCTTCCTTCATAGGCCATGTTCTCTAGACCTTTCATCATTCTTGTTACTCTTCTCTGGACATGTACAGTGCCTATCACACCACAGCTGCTTGAGTCCATGATAAGGATGTTAAGGACTAGTCGATGAGCAAATGCTTATCAGATAGTTGAGTCGACTAGTTGCTCCCTCCTCCTTGCTGCCTCTATCAGATAGAAGCAGCAAAGGCGGGGGGAAGAAGGGGTACAGGCAGTCCCCGACTTACGCGGATCCAACTTACGTCGGATCCGCACTTACGAACGGGGCTTTCTCGCCCCGGAGGTCGAGGTAGCGGATTGCTACCTGCGAGCTCCGGGGCGAGAAAGCCCCGTTCGTAAGCTGCTCCGGTGCCCCTGGTCTGCTGGAGACCGTCCCCAGCAGACCACAGGCACCGGGACTGAAGCTGCAGCCACGGCGGGGTCCCGCGCCTCTGAGACTTTGCCAGAGCAAAGCCTCAGAGGCACAGCACCCCGCTGCTGCTGCGGCTCTGCTCCCCGTGTCCCTGGTCTGCTGGGGGGGGGCACAGCTAGTGTGCCCCCCCCCAGCAGACCAGGCTTTTGTTTTGGACCCTGGGGCAGAGCAGCTGGGGCGCTGCCGATTGGTCCTGCAGCGCCGCTCTGGGCACTACTGGACCAACCCGGCAGCACCCCAGCTGCTCTGCCCCAGGTCCTGATTCAGCCGCTGCTGGTCAGTTTCAGCAGCGGCTGAATCAGGACGCCTGGGGCAGAGCAGATGGGGTGCTGCTGGGTTGGTCCAGTAGCGCCGAGGAGCGGTGCTACTGGAGCAACCCAGCAGCACCCCAGCTGCTCTGCCCCAGGCGTCCCCAAGTCAGCCGCTGCTGAAACTGACCAGCGCTGACTACAGGAAGCCCGAGGCAGAGTTGCTCTGCACCAGGCTTCCTGGAATCAGCCGCTGATCAGTTTCAGCAGCAGCTGACTTGGGGACCTTGGGGTTCTTAAGTTGATTCTGTATGTAAGTCAGAACTGGCAGTCAGTTTCAGCAGCGGCTGAATCTGGACGCCAGTTCCGACTTACATACAGATTCAACTTAAGAACAAACCTACAGTCCCTATCTTGTACGTAACCCGGGGACTGCCTGTACTTCAAAGCAGTAGCACCGCACGGAGCCTTGCATCCTGGGCTCCGTGCAGTGCTGCCCCCTTGAAATGCCACGCTGGCATTTCAAAGGGGGCAGCGCTTCCCTATCAACCAATCGAATAGTCGATGCAAAAATGCATCGACTATTCGATTAGTGACTTACACTATATGTAACATCCTTAGTCCATGACAGGGGGCTCCGAGATGCCCTCACAATGCTGTGGCTACTAGGGTATGTCTACACTAGCCTCCTAGTTCGAACTAGGGAGGCTAATGTAGGCATTTGAAGTTGCAAATCAAGCCTGGGATTTAAATATCCCATGATTCATTTGCATCTTCCTGTCCGGTCGCCATTTTTTGAAATTTACAAGTCCGGACTAACAGCCCGTGTCTATGCGCGGCAGGGACCCGGTAGTTCGAATTAAAGCCCCTAGTTCGAACTACCTGTTATTTCTCCTGCAAGGAGGTTCAACAGGTAGTTCGAACTAGGGGTTTTTATTCGAACTACCGGGTCCCTGCCGCGTGTAGATGCGGACAGTTAGTCCGTACTTGTAAATTTCAAAAATGGCAACCGGCCAGGAAGATGCAAATCAAGCGCGGGATATTTAAATCCTGGGCTTGATTTGCAACTTTGAATGCCTACATTAGCCTCCCTAGTTTGAAGTAGGGGGCTAGCGTAGACATACCCCTAGTGATAATAAAAATGTATCCAAAGGTATAAAAGGATTCCAAAGGCAAATACAACTAGCCACCCAGCATTACAGTGACTCATCGTGCAATATATTGATGCATTTGGTCCCAAAGAGCATGGAGCAAAGCTGGACGATAAATCAGAGAGGAATAATTCCGGGGTTCCACTCAACAATTCTGGGGGGCTGGGTAAGGCATCTCTCATGCGAACATGCTGAGGAAGGGGTACTGGCAAAGCTGTAGCCATTTGCATACTTGAGAGACTTGGAAAATGAAGAGCCTCCTAAATCACCAGATGGGGCTAGTGAGTTTCTGATATTAACATACCTCGCAAAGTACCAACGCTTCCGAAGTCAGAAACGAAATCCCAAAGCCTGCAATTAGTTGGGAGCGTTGGTCCTTGAAGAGTTTGACCGTGCCTTCATTATGCTTTAATTACACTTATTGCCAATATCAAATGCAGAAGGGAAAATACCCCATAACTAATTATTGGAGCTTACCCATGCCTGTCCTTTCGCTTTGAAAACCGCCGTTTCTCTCTTCGGGGGAGGGGGCGGAGTTAAGGCTCAAAAGAAAAGGCAGCAATAACGTGGCTGCTGCAAATGTGGCCATTGAAGGTGAAAGCAGTGCTGCCGGTACTGAGCAATCCCAGGCAGATTGGTTGTGGGACAGCCTGGAGAAAGCCTGGTGCTCAGGTCAGCTCCACGGCCAAACGGTTGTATTTACAGTGCCTGACCTCCCAGACCAGGGCAAAGCTTAAACCCAGGGGCTCTGCACCAAGCCCTTCAATCTCTGAAACGGGGATCGCTGCAGGAAGTACCCCCAAGAAACCCAGAGTGACAGGATACCGCAGCCCTCTGATTGGTCAAGTGCCCCCAAGAAACCCAGAGTGACAGGATACCGCAGCCCTCTGATTGGCCAAGTGCCCCCAAGAAACCCAGAGTGACAGGATACCGCAGCCCTCTGATTGGCCAAGTGCCCCCAAGAAACCCAGAGTGACAGGATACCGCAGCCCTCTGATTGGTCAAGTGCCCCCAAGAAACCCAGAGTGACAGGATACCACAGCCCTCTGATTGGTCAAGTGCCCCCAAGAAACCCAGAGTGACAGGATACCGCAGCCCTCTGATTGGTCAAGTGCCCCCAAGAAACCCAAAGTGACAGGATACCGCAGCCCTCTGATTGGCCAAGAGCCCCTACTTCACTTCAGGGGTTGGCCTACGAAGTTGTCTGGGCAACCACATGGATTTTAGCCTGCTTCCCTTTCGCCTCCAACTCCAGCCTGGCTTCGGCCTTGCCTCCCGATTGCAACCCGCCACGGCCTCTGCTCTCCGGTCTGCAACCCCAGCCTGACTGACACCCTGACTCCACACCTCCCACAGTTGTCTGGCAACTCCAGCCCCTAGCGGGCAGACCTCAGCCCGGATGTGACGCCGACGTCCCAGTCCCAGAGGGTACATCTAGACTACAGGCTTCTTTCGAAAGAAGCTTTTTCATAAGATCTTCCGAAAAAACTGCTTCCGAAAGAGAGCGTCCACACTGCCAAAGCGCATCGAGAAAGCGATCGGCTTTTTCGAAAGAGAGCGTCCACACTCATTGGACGCTCTCTCACATGTAAGCTGTGATTACTATGGATGGAGTGGCCACCAGGGCACCTGTGCTTTTGTCTGGAGGCCTCTTCTTTCAAAAAAAAGTCCTCTTCTGCGTCCACACACACCTTTCTCCAAAAGAGCTCTTCCAGAAAAGACATTCTTCCTCATAGAATGAGATTTACCAATGTCGGAAACCCCCCTGCGTTCTTTCGATTTTCTTTCAAAAGAACGCAATAGCAGTGTGGACGTATGGGAAAAATTTTCGGAAAAACGTCTGTTTTAAAAACAAAAACCCTGCAGTCTAGATGCACCCTGACAGTGATGTTCTTCTCCCTGCTTCATTCCAACAGCTGAAACTGGAAGTAAAAACAAACCCTCTGTCTCTGAGTTCTGGCTTAAGACTGGTTCTTACAGTGGCGTCCATCTTGTTTGATCTCCGCCCTGGACTCTAGGTACCCTGGAAAATGGAGTCCTGAGCTTCTGTTGCTCCTAGTCCATAAGGTAGAAAGGAAAAGAAGCAGCCATTGCTGTAGGAAGGGACTAGAAGGGATAAACCTCTTCCTAATCTCCCCTCTTCACAACCCTGGACTTGTTTTGGGCTTGCAGAAAAGGAGAGAAAAATTAGATGAACCAACTACCACTGGGAGAGGGAGGTGGCATCTTTGAGCTTCTTGCAAAATCCATCACCACCTGCTAACGTGACCCGCTGCACAGAAACCGACAGAGATTCTAGCCAGCAACCCGTGTCACAGACGTATCGACCAATTAGTCATCCGTTAGTAGCTTCGGAAACACAGCACACTCAACAGCAGCCACTGCACAATCAATGCAATAAAAACCTTCTTGCCTTTCACACTCAATATACACTAACATCTGCCATTAGCAAACCGAAGGGGGGAAAATGAGGGGCGTCTACTCTACTTTTTTAAGTGGCTAAGGGCTGAAATTTAAGATAACGCTGGATTCCAGCCCCTCTGTTCTTACAGGATTTTCTAGCTGATTACCATATCGAAACACTGCACTATGGGGGGGGGGAACCAACCAACAAAAATGGAGATGAGGAATGTCACCAGGTTGTGTGCCCGGGAGCTCTGAGTCATGCACGGCCTATACATCTAACTCAAGCTCCAATCAACGTTTGCCTTCCAAGAGAATTCAGCACATAAACCAGATCACAAAGGAGGCAACAAAGCTTTCACAGAACAGGAGAGATGGAACATGGATCCCAGAGCACATGGGATCGAGCGCTGCCCTCTGGCAACTTAGGATACGTCTACACTGCATCCCTAGCTCAGACTAGGGATGCAAATGGAGACGACCGGAGTACTTAATGAAGTGGGGATTTAAATATCCCACATTTCATTAACATGATCTTGCCGGCGCGCTAGTTCGAATCACAGCTGATTCGAACCAGGAAGTGCACGCTGGGATGCGTTAGTTCGGACTTAAAGCCCTTACTCTGAACTAACGCATCCCAGCGCGCACTTCCTGGTTCGAATCAGCTGTGATTCGAACTAGCGCACCGGCGAGATCATGTTAATGAAGCAAGGGATATTTAAATCCTCGCTTCATTAACTACTCCGGTCGTCTCCATTTGCAGCCCTAGTCTGAACAAGGGATGCAGTGTAGACGTACCCTTATAGACTAACGGATATTGGAGCATAAGCTTTCATGGGTGAAAAAAAAGAAGTGACGCCTTTACAGAGAAGTGCCTGTAAATTAAAAAAGAGGGAGCTGGATAAACAATGGACAAGCAGTAAAACACTGCTTTGGGACATCAGAGAGGCAAGTCAACTACTTTCTCAGAATGTACAATTAAGGCTCATTGGCTTTCAGCGCAAAGACTTCAGTTTTGTTTTTACAGCTTCCTTTCACTAAACCTTGCCCAAGACTAAGTGCACAGGAGGGACGGGGGAACAGCTGCCATTTGGGGTGTTATAGCGACTCTGTTGATTTAGTAGTATTCATTATTAATAGTGCATCAAGCCCAAGATGGTTTCCATGTCCATAAACCTGGCCAACTTCTCTCTTCCGATTCCTACATTCAGGAAAGCATTTCAGCAAGTGACACAGTACCTGTGATGCCACCTTTTAATTAGGCATGTGCTTATTGCTCTGGCTAAAGCCGTTGGTATGTTCTGAGAGAGAACTGCACCTTGGATTAACAAAGTCCTTTGCCAGTGAAACAGACAAGACAGACAAAGGGGAGTATTATGCCCTCTTTGCACATGCAGGGAGCGAAGGCATGGTGATTAAGTGACTCGCCAAAGGTCACACAGAGAGTCGGTGGCAGGGGGGAACAGAGTCCCTCCCCACATCTTGTCAATCCCACTCCGGTTCCTGAATCACAAATCTTTGCAGCGTCCTCAGAAGGGCGCCAAAGAAATGGTCCCACGTTCCCACTCGCTGCCTTATCACTATCTCTCGCATTAAGCCAAGGACTGATGTTGAGAGCTAGAGTCACCAGTATTCTCTAGCTGCTTTGTGCCACTCCGGGGAAATCTAACGAATGGCTGCTTTGAGTCAGCCAGCAGCACAAAGTGGACCAGTGAATCCGGTCCCAAATCTGTACCGCCAGCTCTCTATAGCAATACCCTCATGCAGCGGCAGAGAACGTTTGACATGTCAGGCCCGATTCCCCACCCGCTTTTCCTTTCCGTGGAGCGAGAGGGGCAGGCCGTGGGGAGCCAACCATCACCGTGCAATTCAACTCGGTGCTCCGGGGCGGCATTGGCAGGCCTATCAAAACTGTTCCCAAGGGCAGGGTTTAGACGAACCAGGATGTCCACAGCAAGTGGTAGGCAAGGCCATGACCTACCCCTGGCTGTTTGGAGTGAGTGGGGGTGCGGGGGAAGCCATATCTTCTCATTAGCCTACAGCTGCTGTGTGTGAGCAGCGTGCGAAGGTCAAGAGGTAAGCGGGCGGAGGAAAGTGGGGAAGTCGGAAGAATGCCTTGCCAGAGCCGATCTAGCATATGTTGCCAGGACAGCAGAATGGCAGGCAGAATATTCACCGGCCATCTGCTCAGGTTTATGGACGAGTTCATTTGGCTCCGACTTATAAGGAGCTGGGGTTGTGCTTGGAACAGTATCACCATAAAAGAGATGCACGAATGTCCCCACAGGGCTTTCAGCACTACATCCCTCCTCAAAGGGAGAGCCCCCAAACACTTCATCGAATGTCCGATTGAAATGCCTCATCATTCGCTCTGAACCACAACCAACGATCGTATTCACTTAATATCCAGGGTACAGAGGGATTGCGTCCCAGGGCAATCCAGGCTCGAAGCGTGGGGTGGAAAAATGTAGCTACAAACCGAGAGCAGAGGCTTAAATGCATTCTTCAGCCTTTCATTGGGAAAGCAACCTTAGGCTTCCATTACTTTGCCTATACAATTGCCTGTACAATTTGCCTATACACCCTATACAATCCTGCCCCAGACAACTGTGACAAGCCAGGGGAGGAGGGGGGAAGCACAGGCTAACACCCCCAGGTCAGCATGTCAAAAAGGAAAACAAGGACCGGAATGCAAAGTGGCAGCTGTGCACACAGCATGGTTCCACTGACGTCTGTGGAGCTCCTGCTATTTACACCATCTGCAGATCTGGCCCAGCTGACTTTTTGGACTGCTCCAGTCCGATTTTCAAGATGGGATTATTCTGTTTCTGAAAGGCAAATGCCAGCCTCTGATGAGAACAGATTCCGCATTTCAGAATCAGGCTGGGAACTCCACAGCAGGTATTCGAGAGCTTGAGCCAAATTCTACCGCAAAAAACCACATGTTTTGCTCTATTTGCTTCAAGGGAGCAATGCCACTGTCCATCAGCTGAGGATCTCAGCCCTCATCTTTGGGTGCTGGCTTTCTCTGTGAAGCACGGGGAGTCTGCAGCAGTTATGCCATGTTAATATTCAGGTTGGTCCCACTTTTTCAGAGAATAAAAGACTAATCAAATGAAAGATGTAACTAGCACAGATCTTAAAAACCTTTAACTGCTAGATCTTTCCCCTGAGCTGTGTCTACCGAATGCCCTATTAGTAAACAGAGCACTGATCTATTAGCATACAGAGAATTTGATGGTTAATCAGATGCAAAAATGTATCATTGAAATTAGATGTATTTATTCTCTTTTATGTATCTGTGTGTAGTTCAAGAAGACATCTTGCAGCCTTTAGTCTTCACAATCTAATTTACTGCCTGGCTTAAGAGAATGTTCGAAACAAAGACTTGGTTTCTTTTTGTTGCTACAAATTTTGCTCCTTTGTTTAAGCCATTATGACACTACATCTCTGCATCCACCTTCAAAGAGTATCAATCAATCCCAGAATATTCTGTATGGCAAATACTGGCTCCTACTCTCGGCTGAACTCGGCTCACACTCAGTTATACACTAACACCATGGTCTGGCCTGAAATGTGCAAAATAAAGATATGTTGCAACAAAGGCTATATGAATAACAGATGTTTCAGTGTGGTGGTCGAAGTTAAAAAAAAATGGTTTGGACCAAGCCAAAGCACACATTTTCCAGTTTTTCTGGTAAACTGAAAAAGTAAAACAAAAACCAAAAACCATTTTAAATCAAATGAAACTGTCTGACCCAGTTTGAAACATTCATTTCATTTTGAGAGCTTTATAACCTTTTAAAAAAACAAAAATTGAGTAACATTCCAAAACGAAATCTTTCCGAAGCAAAAAATGAAAACATTTTATTTTGACGTTTCTCTCTTAAAAGAAAACTCAGCCGAAACAATTAGCTGAAATGGACCCAGGCCGATTAATTATTTCAGTCCTCCTGAATTTGAATTTCTCAGTGAAAAAATTATTTGCATGAAAAATTTCACACTGCTCTCATGTGACTGGCTTGAGATCTACACAACTGGGGAATTGTATAGACCGCTGCAGGAGCAAGACTGTCATGCAAAAAACCTCGGAGGGGTAGCCGTGCTAGCCTGTAACTTTAAAAAAACAACTAGTAGTCCTGTAAGCACCTTAGAGACTGACTGACAGACAGACAGACAGATAGAATCATGAGCTTTTTTGGGCAACACCCATAAAACCTGTTCCATTTGTTGTTATTTTTTCATTACTTTATTTTATGTACTATTTGAGAAACTCACATTGCACTTGACCTGATTATTAATGGACGACCTTTGATTCATTTATCTATGTAGCATTCTGAAGGGGCAATTGCCTTCTTTCTTCATCCACGTCCTTTTCAGCACTCAAATTGCACCTGGGCTTGGTAGGACAAATATGACAGGGCCAGTCTTTTTTTCTTCTCTGATCTGTTGTCAAACCAGCATCTCATCAGCTAATTCCTTGTTCAAACACAAGTAAGCTGCACATTCCTCAAGACTAGGAACAGCCAGCCGTATTTCTCCCAAACAGAACAGCCACTCCATTCCAGATTAGATCAAATAAATTGGTACTGATTGTGCACAATTTTTCCCTGTAGAATGTTGGGAGTAATGAGGTTCCCTCCAGCTTCCTCAGGTGGTGTTGTCTCTGGTGATCTAGTGATTATGTCCCTTTGAAGCAACGAGCCTGGTTCTGATCTTATTGACAAACGAGTAAACCAGAAGGAGGAACCAGTCGGGTCCAATGCCTCTAGGTAGACACGGCACAAGTGCATTTGTACTTTTTAAATGTATTTTAGAGAGATAAGCAAATAGTTACTTTTAAGCATTTCCCCCTATTTTTATCTATTACCAATGTCCCAGTTGTGCAAAATTATGGATGGGGCCTGAATACAGAGGGGGTCAAACAATAACTATTTAATCTCAGCAGATGCTGAATTTCAAACAGTTAAAACTTTAAAACCAATAAAAAACAAATTGTCAAGATCACCTGCAAAAATACATAACATAAATCTCCTCAAGTCAAATACTAATAAGTTCTCTAGTAGCATTTCTCCTATTTTCCCTATCTGTAAATTTCTGTTATTATTGGTGGAAATATTTTTTCATCAGTTTGTGTGTGTAGAGTGAAACTGACATTTACTGACACTTATGAATCAAAATTGAATCCCTCCAAAGCTAACTATATTTTCCAATGTACAGGAAATTTAGTATCTTTCCCTCATGAGGTCTATATAATAGGAATTGTTTAGATCCTTTACTGTAATTGGAATTCAGAAGTCAGTCTCAATGTTACCTGCATTACGTATGTCAGGGATTAATTAATGAGTCTGGTTTGGTTAATTACTTTCTTGACTCCCACAATTCTTCATCCTGGAGTTACTAGGGAAACTTATATGAGTACAGGCAGTCCCCGGGTTACATGGATCCGACTTACATCGGATCCCTACTTACAAACGGGGTGAGGCAACCCCGCACTAGCTGCTTCCCCCCAGCAGACCAGGGAGACGCGAAGCTAGCGCCCCCCCCCCCCCCAGCAGACCAGGGAGATGCAGAGCGCCTTTTCTCAGCAGACACCTCAGCTTGAGAATAAAGGACTGAGGGAAGTGAGGTGTGGGAGAATAAAACTGAGCTCTGGAGAAATGTTTGGCTAGAGTTTCCCCTACAATATGGACCAGTTCCGACTTACATACAAATTCAACTTAAGAACAAACCTACAGTCCCTATCTTGTACATAACCCGGGGACTGCCTGTATAAGGAAGAGCGGGGCTGTTTGTAAGGCAATCTGATACTCTCAGCAGTGAAAAAAAAATCCCATGAAATTCCTAAATACACAGGAAGGTGTAGCCAAGATCAAAAATCAAAACTGGAACAAAACTGTTGTCCATTTCATGTTTATAAGAAGAACATCCCCAATTTGCTTTATTTTGGCAGTGCAATGACAAGGATCTGACCCTCATTTGTAATGATTCCCTATGAGAAAAGGACATTTTTAAAAGAAAAAATACATTTCAAAGGCAGCTGTTACTCAGTTTGCAAATGACTTTAAAAAAGAGACTTGGATATGAATGCTACTGAATTACATCAAATGATGTCAGAAGTTTCTTCAAATTCTCAAAAAGAAGATGAAAATAATTTAGAAGTACTTGTTCTTATGTCTAGAAAGCCTAGGCCCTCTAAGAAGGTTCATAGTCTCTGAAGATTAGTCCTTTTCTTTTTCTTTTTTTCTTGAACAACCTTCTTATTTGGTTAAGAGATTAACCACATGTGGTTATTGTCATTGAAATCCAGTACAATTTCTCTGTTATGCACAGCCGGGACTTCAAATAGAGTTATGCAAAGGGCAGGAGCTTAACAGAATGGGGGACATAAATTAATAAATGAGACGATCTATTTAAAATATGACCCCTCTAACCGTGGGGGATTGGTTTTTACTGAAGAGTGAGAAGAAAGCACATGGAAGAACAGAAGCGTAATCTCTTTGGGGCTGTATTCCTGGCTGAACTCCATGGGCATACGCTTTGTTTGTTCTCACTGTGCACCTTGTGAAGCTTAAATATAAACAGCAGGGTTTTTTTGCTCTTAATATCTTTCACTTAATACCCTGTGCAGTGTTTACACTGCATGATAAATTGCCTGCTTGCTTATCATTGGAATGAAGGAACCAAAGGACACATTGCTAATTGCTCTAGCTTCCAATAGAAAAACAAAAGTTTCAGAGGGGTAGCCGTGTTAGTCTGTAATAGAAATAACTTAAAAAACAAATAGTCTTGTAGCACCTTAGAGACCAACAAAAATGTAGTTGGTATCATGAGTTTTCATGGCACAACCCACTTCTTCAGATGAATGGCATTTAAGGGATCCAAGTTCCGAAAAAATAGCAGAGAGAGGGGATGAGGAGGGAAAGGAAAAGACCAAAAAAAAGGGAGGGGGGAAAGAGGGGGGAAGACTATGACAAATTCGAGTTTCCATGCTAAATGAAGCTGATAGAAAGGGTTCTAAGTACTCTGAAGTACCTGGTGTTTGGCATTTTATGTCATTAGGGTGTGGAATATAGTGGGTAATCCAGTTAAGATCTATGTTTAAACCTCTATTGTAGGTATCAAACTTGCAAACGAAAGACAAATGAGAGAGATCAAAATTGCAAATGAAGCTGGGATTTGAATTTCCTGTGCTTCATTTGCATAATGGCGGCTGCGCATTCTTTCGAAAAAGGGTGTTTCGAAAGTGAAACCGTTTAGATGCGGCTCTTTTGAAAAAAAACAACCCTTTTTCGAAAAATCCTGTACGCCTCAAAAAATGAAGCTTACAGGATCTTTCAAAAAAGGGATTTTTTTTCCAAAAGAACCGCGACTAGACAGCAGTTTCACTTTCGAAATGCCCATTTTCAAAAGAACGTGCGGACGCCATTATGCAAATGAAGCACAGGAAATTCAAATCCCCGCTTCGTTTGCAATTTCGATCTGTCTCATTTCCATCCCTCTTTCGAAAGAGGGATGCAGATTAGACATGTCCTGAGTGGAAACCGGCCTGTGGCGTTGCCATTTGTACAAATGGCTGAAATTCGTTTTCCATTAAAAACAAGGAAGCTGGGCTGAACTGCGTAGCAGGGATGGCAGCAGCTCCCGAGGGCACTGGGTTCCTGGGCAGGCCTTTGAAGTGTCCGCTCCCCCTGCCTGGCCCTGCCTCGGCAGCTTGTCTGCAGGGAACAAGCAGCCAGGCAGCTAAATTGGCACCCAGAGGCATCTTCCCCTCCCCCCCACACTATGCCACTGACAATCGGCAGCTAGTGCAGAGGTCCCCAAACGATAGGAACATTCAAGGGGACTCCTAAGAACATAAGAACATAAGAACGGCCGTACTGGGTCAGACCAAAGGTCCATCTAGCCCAGTATCCTGCCTGCCGACAGTGGCCAGCACCAGATGCCCCAGAGAGGGTGGACTGAAGACAATGATCAAGCGATTTGTCTCCTGCCATCCCTCTCCAGTCTCTGACAAACAGAGGCCAAGGACACTATTTTATCCCCTGGCTAATAGCCTTTTATGGACCTAACCTCCATGAAATTATCTACTTCTCTTTAAACTCTATTATAGTCCTAGCCTTCACAGCCTCCTCTGGCAAGGAGTTCCACAGGTTGACTACACGCTGTGTGAAGAAGAACTTTCTTTTATTAGTTTTAAACCTGCTCCCCATTAACTTCATTTGGTGTCCTCTAGTTCTTCTATTTAGGGAACTAATAAATAACTTTTCTTTATCGGCCCTCTCCATAGCACTCGGTAGGGAGGAAGCACCATCCAGTCCTGTTCCACTCCCAGCTCTGCTCTGGTCCCACCCCCAGTTAGGGTCCCCGCCCCAGCCTCGGCCCCCTGACCACAGCCTGGCTACAGCTCTGCTCCCAGCCCGGTGCCGCCCCCAGCCTCAGCTCCTAGCCATGGCTCTGTTCCTGGCTCTGGGGGGGGAGGGCACAGAGAGGGAAACGGGGGAGCATGTCCCTGAACAGTTTGGGGGACCCTAGGGTAGTGGGACTACCCAGAGCATACAGGCACTTACTTCCCATTGGCCACTAGGCACCTATCTGTATCTTTAGGAACCTGCAGAGCTTTGGCAATCTGATGCCTGATCCTCCTCTGGTGTAAATCAGCATAACTCCTCTGAAATCCACTCATTGTAGGAATCGCCACACGTCAGGGGAGATGCCCTGATTCACACCATCCGAAGATGCGGCCCAGGGTCCATTTTCATCTGCATGTATTTGGAGGGACTTATACTAGTATCAAATGCAGCGCAAAAGTCCTCCAGACCGGGCAGTAAAACTTGCTGTACCAAAGTTGCCTGCATTAATTAGGAATTCCAGTTTGCATATTATTCTGTGAACTGCAGCGCGGGTGGAAAACACCACCTGACAGAAAGCCAAACTGCATGAACATTTGTGCTGAGCAAGACTAAAGCCCTTCAGGGACGGGATCCTCAGGTGATGTAAAATGGAGCTATGTCTAGATTGCAGGCTTCTTTCGGAAGAGAGCGTCCACACAGCAAAAGTGCATCGAAAAAGCGAGCTGCATTTTCGACAGAGAGTGACCACACTGAATGGACACTCTCCCGCATGTAAGCTGTGATTACTATGAACTGAGTGGCCACCAGGGCACCTGCGCTTTTTCCTCTTTCCTCTTCTTGCGAAAAAACTCCCTCTTCCCCATCCACACGCGCCTTTTTCCAAAAAAGCTCTTTCGGAAAAAGGCTTCTTCTTCATAGAAAGAGGTTTACCAACGCTGGAAAAAAATTCTCTGTTCTTTCGATTTACTTTCGAAAGAACGTGATTGCAATGTGGATGTTACTCAGCTTTTGTCGGAAAATCGGCCATTTTTCCAACAAAACGCTGTAGTGTAGACATACCTTGGGGTAACTCAATAAAACATTAGCCTTACTTTGCTTTCAAAGGATCGGCAGGCATCAATATGTGGGGCTGTCGTCACAAAAAAGTGGTTTCCACAAAAGCTTCTTTCTTCAGCAGATGGCATAAAGCTGGGCCAGGCAAGTACGTTTGTTAACAATATCGTCTTCCGTTCAGTCCCCTGACACTGCTGGCTGCTCGGATTCTCACTGTCCCTGAGGCTGACACTAGTGTGTAGTGTCACTTTCTGTTCTGCACACGTGTGGAGCAGCAGGCACAACATTTAGTTCACAAGACTTTGTCATTTTATGACATAAGAGATAATCTAAGCGAGCGGGAGAGGTAGCTACGCTGGAGGGCAGGGATAGGATCCAGCGTGACCTGGACACATTGGAGGATTGGGCCAAAAGAAATCTGATGAGGTTCAAGAAGGACAAGTGGAGAGTCCTGCACTTGAGAAAGAAAAATCCCAAGTTGTTACAGGCTGGGGACCGACTGGCTAAGCAGCAGTTCTGCAGAAAAGGACCTGGGGGTTACAGTGGATGAGAAGCTGGATATGAGTCAACAGGGCGCCCTGGTAGCCAAGAAGGCTAATGGCATATTAGGGTGCATTGGGAGGAGCATTGCCAGCAGATCCAGAGATGTGATTATTCCCCTTTATTCGGCTCTGGTGAGGCCACATCTGGAGTATTGTGTCCAGTTCTGGGGCCCCCACTATAGAAAGGATGTGGACACATTGGAAACGGTCCAGCAGAGGGCGACCAAAATGATGAGGGGGCTGGAGCACATGACCTACGAGGAGAGCCTGACGGTATGTCTACACTAGCTCGTTAATTCGCGCTAGGTAGGCAAATGAGGGCAACCGGAGTTGCAAATGAAGCCCGGGATTTAAATATCCTGGGCTTCATTTGCATCTTCCCGGGCGCTGCCATTTTTAAATCCCCCTTAGTCCGAACACCGTGCCCGCGGCTACACGCAGCACGACGTAGGTAGCTCGAATTAGTATCTCTAAGTCGAACACCGGTACACCTCGATCCCACTTAGTGTGCGGATCGGGGCTCTGGGACAAGGATGGGGCGGTTAGTTCCCTAGGAGGGTGGGAAGCACAGGGATGGGTTCTCTAGGGAGGGGGTGGAATCTCCAACCCGAGAGGTTTTTAAGTCCCGGCTTGACAAAGCCCTGGCTGGGTTGATTGAGTTGGATTGGTCCTGCTTTGGGTAGGGGGCTGGACTCGATGACTCCTGGGGTCCATGTGGCGCTGCCACTTTGAAACACCCAGGGAGCATGAGGCCAGCAGGGGACACCCCAGCTGGCTCCAGGCTGCACTTGGCATTTCAAAGCGGCAGCACCAGCTGGAGCCCAGGGTCTGATCCCAGGCTCCATGTAGCTCTGTCGCTTTGAAGCACTCCCCTCCTCCTCCCGCTTTACTGCCTCTTTCTGATAGTGGAGGGGGGGGGAAGGGAAGTGACTAGTTGACTAGCCTGTCAACCATCCAGAGAATGGACTAGTCCTTCCCATCCCTACTTCATACCCCGGCAACACTCTAGACCAGCGGGTTTCAAACTTTTTTTCTTGTGACCCAGTTGAAAATTGCTGGTGCCTACAACCCAACATCATTTGACTAACGTGTGGGCTCCAAGATGGGGCTGAGGATATGAGTTTCAGCGTGGGGGTGGGGCAGGGCTGGGGCAGGAGGGGCTGACCTCGAGCGGCTCCCAGTCAGCGGTGCAGCAAAGGGGGCTAAGGCAGCTTCCTGCCTCTTCTGGCCCCGCAGACCGGGCTGCGCCCCAGAAGCAGCCGGCAGCCGGTTTCCAGCCAGTGGGAGTGCGGAGCGAGTGCTCAGGGCAGGGGGAGTACGCGGAGTCCTATGTGCTCCCCCCCCCTTCTGCATTTAGGAGCTGGGCCTGTTGCTGGCCACTTCTGGGGTGCAGCGCAGTCTGCAGTGCCTAGGGCCCACGATACTTTTAGGGGCCCACGAAAATGTTTTAATTTCTTTTAAAATCAGAAGGAAAAAAATGAACTTTTAGGGTCGAAGAAAAGGTTTTAATTTTTTTCTCCCATCAGAAAAAAACGAAACTTTTAGGGCCCACGAAAATCGATTACATTTTGCCTAAAACAGAAAAAAATAAAATGTTGAAGTATTTAAAGTTATAGCAAAAACAATATTTTTGTTTATGGAGGAATGGGCCCACGAAGGCAAAAGTGCTTAGGGCCCATGAAAGTCATAATGCAGCCCTGGCTAGGACGGGCAAGGAGCTGCCTTAGCGCCCCCACTATGCATCCTGAGGCAACGAGACCCAGCACCCGACATGCAACGACCCGGCACTGGGCCACAATCCAGAGTCCGAAAACCTCTCGCTAGACTCGGAGAGGGCCTTCTACTCGGCATGTGCTGAGTCCCCCTGAGATTTCAGCCCGGCCTAACCCAAAAGATCTCTGCCTCCAGCCAGAAGTGAGATTCCTAATTCCAGCAGCAGGAACAGGGCTGCGCCCAGCCATGCAGCCAGGGTCTGCCACCAAAGCCTCCTCTTTCCTTCCTGTTTCTCCTGCAGTTGTCTGTGGATCCTGATGTGTCGCACACAACTGCATTGGGAACAAGCCATCAGACATGGTCCGGAGCTTGTGTATTTGCACTGCAAGTGACTCATCAAATATTTCAATGATTTCCCCGGCCTGTTTCCTGCACGTTATGTCAAGGCAGCTAAATCCCTTAATTAGCACTAGTTGCACTAGTGTGGGTGGTGGCAGAGCACTTGGGACCAGGGTTAACGAACAACAGACATTTCCACCATTCGAATTACACTCCCAGTGATATTCCTACCTCACAAACACCAGGCAACCAAAGAAGGCCCCCAAACAACACTGCAACAGGTTTGGGGATACCCCGAAAAGGGCAAAACCAAACCCAAGCAGTATTTACCCCCAAAAGGCACATGCGCCAGTGACCTCACTGAGTCCAGTAGGGATTTCACTCTTGCTGTGGATTTTACTTGGGAGGTGCCCAGACACCAAGGGGATGGACAGCAGGCTGACACTCATAGGGGGTGCGTCTACACAGCGCTATGCAAACTGCGTATCTTATTTCGATTCTATTTCAAAATAGCTTACTGTGAAAACTGGCGCAGCTACACAGGGATGTCAAAAGAGCACACCCGTTGTTTTGCAAAAGATTTTGAAATAACAGGTGGCATGTTAAGAGGCAGGGTAGCTATTTCAGGAGGCCTCACCATGGCATTCACCAGAAATAACCACGCGGCTACATTTTCAGTGACTACCTCAGAAAAGGTGTAAACATCTTTACTTGTCAGCGCAAGTCCATTTTGGCATTCTTTGTTGTGTCTTATAGCCTTCCCCCACCATGTGGTCTATTTAGAAGGTAAGCTCTTCGGGACAGAACTACCAACTATTCCATCTGTACAGTGCCTAGCACAATGGGCCCCATGCTTGTCTGGCCTTTAGCCACAGCTGTAATAAGCATTAACTAATTATTATTAATAATAACAACAAGAAGAAGCATTATACTCTCAAAGCCACTGCTGTAATAAGCATTAACTAATTATTATTAATAATAACAACAAGAAGGAGACTCATTATACTCTCAAAGTCACTGCTGTATTAAGCATTCATTAATTATTATTAATAATAACAACAAGAAGGAGACGCATTATACTCTCAAATTTCCCACTGCGATCCAGAGGAGTTTTGGATGTGCAAGACATATAGGCTGTGTCTACATTGGCACCCCTTTCCGGAAAAGGAATGCTAATGTGACACTTCGGAATTGCAAATCTGCGGGGGATTTAAATATCCCCCGCGGCATTTTCATTTACATGGCTGCCGCTTTTTTCTGGCTTGGGGATAAGCCGGAGAAAAGCGCCAGTTTAGACGCGATTCTCCGGAAAATAAGCCCTTTTCCGGAGGATTTCTTATTTCTTTCAAGTAGGAATAAGAAATCCTCTGGAAAAGGGCTTATTTTCCGGAGAATCGCGTCTAGACTGGTGCTTTTCTCCGGCTTATCCCCAAGCTGGAAAAAAGTGGCAGCCATGTAAATGAAAATGCCGTGGGGGATATTTAAATCCCCCGCGGATTTGCAATTCCGAAGTGTCACATTAGCATCCCTTTTCCGGAAAGGGATGCCAATGTAGACGTAGCCATAGGCATCAGACCAGGTAGTGGTTTTCCCTTTGACAGAACAAGTAATTAAGACTGTGTGCCAAGAAAGCCCAGAGAGCAGCAACTTTTGTATATTTTTAAAATGAGGGTGTATACATCCATTTTCATCTAGGGCTCCACAAAGGCCTTTTCAACAGCTGCTGTGGAAAGCAGGTGAGCAAAGAAAAGGATTTTTCTGTGGGCATTTTCAAAATCGCTGCTCTCTGAAGTATCTCTGGGTAAATGTGCCCCACCGCAGCTACTGCTCTGAAATAATTGTCTAAGAGAATGATACGCTCGGCCTGCTTTCGCTGGATGATGAAAAACTGGGTCACTTGATAAAGGGCTGTATAGAAGGAGCTGACTGCTTTTCTCCCGAAGCAAAGCAACCTGCATTTAACAGCAGCCGCCTGGACAGCCGCGTATCGATATATCAATATTGCTTTCGAGGCATTCTGTGTTCATCATAGACTTAGCCAAGGGTCACGTTCCTCTTTTATTAAATCGAATAACACAAAAGCTGAGCAAAGCGTAACTCTTTTATAATGATGCCAAGGGCTCACAATGTCCAGGCAGGTTTTGTCATTCCTTCTTGCAAGCTTCAGAGAGGCAGTCGAGCCCGTAATCCATCTCTCCCACAGCAATAGGGCTAAGCAAAGAACGCTGTTGCCTCGTCTTTGAAAGCAGCTTGTTTTTTAGCCGCGCTTGGTTGCATTTAAGGGTCTGATCTGGTGAGGGTCCCCTGGAAGGGACAAGTGGATACCACTTGGTACCTCCCCGGAGGTGCACCGTGTCCTGCCCCCATGGGATTAGATCCAAGGCTTTGTGGCTATACTGCAGCCGGGAGGTGTTCACTAATGATGTGAAAGGTTCATTGGTTAACTGGCAGAGGCTGGAGCAGCTCCCCTCAAGGCCTGCAGGGGGCCGGCCGTGGACAGAGGCTGCTTTCATCCCGAGTCTGCAGTGGGCCCAGGCATGCCACAGGCAGGGGCTGCTCCGGCGCGGACTGGCAGCAGCCCAAAGCCCTGCCCTAGCGTGGAGGCTGGGAGTGGGATCCCTGCAGCTTAGTAGTAGTAGTTGCAGAAGAGCTCCACCAGGATCCCACGTAGTCAGTTCACGGGTTCCCCATACGTTTAACCCGTTAACCGATGAAACGGGATTTTACATCCCTAGTGTACTCCCAGCTCGGGGACGCGTATACACAATAACCCGTGTGCACTGATAAGAGCAGCTGAGATCACAGGCCCATCCCAGATCCTAGGTAGGGACTCCGGGGGCTGCCCTGAGCCGCCACGCCCACACTGCTATTTTTAGCTCACTAGCTGGATCCGAGCTAGCACATCTGTCTGTCTGTCCAAGCTGGGACTGGCTCCTCCCCGCTGCAGTGCAGCTGAGCCCTACGTGTAAATAGTTGATGCTTTCGATTTATTTTGACTTATGAAATCTCCAAGGCACTGACCTGTGCTCTGGCTTCCCGGTCATAAATTCAGTTACGCAACCACTTCCCATTCAAATGCCAGCTAACAGACCATCCCCCCTAACACATCCACAGCGGAAAATAACACTCATAAGAACATAAGAACGGCCGTACTGGGTCAGACCAAAGGTCCATCTAGCCTAATGTCCTGTCTGCCCACAGTGGCCAATGCCAGGTGTCCCAGAGGGAGTGAACCGAACAGGTAATGATCAAGCGATCTCTCTCCTGCCATCCATCTCCACCCTCTGACAAACAGAGGCTGGGGACACCATTCCTTACCCATCCTGGCTAATAGCCATTGATGGACTTAACCTCCATGAATTTATCTAGTTCTCTTTTAAACTCTGTTATAGTCCTAGCCTTCACAACCTCCTCAGGCAAGGAGTTCCACAGGTTGACTGTGCACTGAGTGAAGAAGAACTTCTTTTTATTTGTTTTAAACCTGCTGCCCATTAGTTTCATTTGGTGACCCCTAGTTCTTATATTATGGGAACAAGTAAATAACTTTTCCTTATTCACTTTCTCCACACCACTCAATGCCACTGGGTCACAGCAGACACCTCAGCGAGCCCTTTGAATACCTGCAAGAACATCCGATGACTCAGGAGAAGGCACAATTTCACATCCCGAGTCCATTCTCCAGGGGAAGAGGAAACGCGAATGAGAAACGAAAACTTCAAATGGCACTGAAATCTACTGTGTGGCACTGCACACCAAGAATGCTCCCCTAGAGTTTTATTTTTAAAAAGACAGGAGATTGAAGATACACCAGAAAAGTGTAAGCTAAGAGTAATCAAGACAACCAAAGTCCCAAAGCATGTATGTGTGCTTAACTTTAACATCAACCAAACTGCACATGTGCTTAAAATTAAGCACATAATTAAGCACTTGGTTGCATCAGAGCTAAAGAGCCCCAGAAGACAAGGGGTTAACTGGGATAGGCCCACAGCGAAAACATTATGAAAATGCCTCTTACCCATGATGCTCTGTTGTTCTGGAGACATTTACATGCATGATTTGCTGGGTCAGTTCCTCCACTATTGTGTATCAGCGTAGCTCCACCGACTTCGAAGGAGATGTATTGATTTACCCCAGCTGGGGGTCTGACCACGGACAGTTCACCGTGTGAAAACAGGATGCGCTTGATAAACTAATAAACATTCTCCTCAGTGGGAAAGCGCTGTTTCTCTCACCCATTGCAAAACACAGCATGGCTCTCCCAGTTCAAGTCATTATCACACACTGATGAATAACATCATGCCCATGAGTTTGATGAGTAGGTCAATACGTGAATCAGACTGCGATATGCAGCAGCAGGATGATAGAGGCGTCAAAAGGTCAGTGAGAAAACGAGTTGCTCCCAATAACATTCATTTGTATTTTGCTAGGATTGTGAAGGATAACGTCGATGGTTACTTTTAAGCTCTTTCTCCTATTTTTCTAGATTTACATTTCCATCGCTGTGGGGAATTATGGGGAAGGGTGAAATCTCAGACCACGAAGGGGTCAGACCATAATGGTTTAATAACAGCAGACGTAGAAATTCAAAAAGTGAAAGCTTCACAATCATTACATATCAACTGACAGCACATGTCGAAATATACAAGGCAAACATCCTTACCCCAAACTCTAAGGCTACGTCTACACTGGCAAGATTTTGCGCCAATACTTTTAATGCAAGAGTTTTTGCGTTAAAGTATTTGCACAAGAGAGCGTCTATGGCCGCTTTTATGCAAAATCTTGCCAACGTAGACACAGCCTAAGTTCTCCAGAAGCAGTTTTCTTACTTTGCAAATCTGTAAACTCTGACTATTACTGAAGGAAATATTTCTTGTCTCTGTGTGTATATGGTGAAATCAATGTTTACTCACATTACCAGTAAAAATCAAATCTTTCCGAGCCTAATAATAATGTCCTTAACATGCAGCCATTTCATCCCAGCTGTGGCAAGACTGCAGTTCTTTAAATGCCAGAAGAACAACCCTCTTTCAAACACATGCACAACATTGCCTAATGTAGAACAAGCCTTTAATTCCTTTTCTGTTCAGAATAACAAAGCTGTCAAGCAAAGTGACAGCCTGCCAATATAGAGAACGCCCCCCTAACTCCAGCACCCAGTACCCAGTTTACACAGAGAACTGAATTACAGCATGCCTGTCCTGGTGTGTTCTCCACAAGGCAGTTTGTCTCCATATGTTGTGTCAAAACACAACATGAACAAACGAAGAGGTTCCTGGAAAGTATTTCCTTCGGGGTTGGAAGAGTCGGACACACATGTGAATAGCGTTCACATCACCGATTTCCCATCCCGCCCTCCAGATCCTGTTCATTAGAGAGGGGCAATTATTTCAATGTGAGCCCAAGCAGTGAGATTGAGCTATCAGGTTGCATCAGAATACGGATTTCACTCAGCCCTGTCTGCCTGCATTCAAGTCATTTCTGCTCTAGTTACCTTAGTCTGGAGGTCACCAACATGCAAGTGAGCAGGCATGGGATGATATGTACCAGGGGTGGATTTACCAAGTAAAATCATGTTTTTTAATCTCACCAGGAAAAACAAATTTGTTCTGGCTTAAGGAACTTCCTATTTTCAAAACTGTTTTCTTGCGGCAAACCACATTACACCTCATTGCAGTGACCTATTCCAACTGTGGTTACATATGGCTGTAGATTTAGTGTTGTGCAAAGAAAAAGTTAAACTGCAGGTTAAATCTCTCTAGTCTGGCACCTTCGGGACCTGACCGGTGCTGAACCAGAGAATTTGCCGAACCACAGGAAGTCAATATGGTCTAGCAGCTTTACCAACACATCCAATGCTTACTGGACTCTTAGAAGACATTTATCATAGAATCATAGAACTGGAAGGGACCTTGAGAGGTTATCCAGTCCAGTCCCCTGCCTTCATGGCAGGACCAAGCACTGTCTAGATCAGAACTACTCAACTGTGGAAGCCCCAGGGGCCACAATGATATAGCACATGCAGAGGGCTGCAACATAAGTGAGGTTGCATATACATGCAAATATATATGCAAATCTATGCAAATAGCTTCTTTCTCACTGACGGGTAGGAATACAACGATTATGGCAAGACTACACAACATGCAGGCCTCATTTAAGTCAGTTCTGCTGCTATTAATAAAATGCAATATTTACCCGATTTTCACCCATATGACAGCACTTTTAATGAGCAATGACAGTCCAGGAATTTTACTACTAAAACGCATCTCAACAGAAGACCATTATATTGATTTGCCATTATGGAGCGTGTTCCCAATGGAGGCCACGTTCAAAGGATCCCACCCGTGGGCCGTGTGTTGAGCCCCACGTAAACTCAAACTGCACCGTGGGCTGCAAACAAATAGGCCACGGGCCACATGCAGCTCACGGGCCGTGTGTTGAGTAGCCCTGATCTAGATCATCCCTGGCAGGTGTCTGTCTAACCTGCTCTTAAATGTCTCCACTGACGGAGATTCCACAACTTCCCTGGGCAATTTATTCCAGTGTTTCACCACCCAGACAGTTAGGAACTTTTTCCTAATGTTCAACCTTATTTAGGGGTATATTAGAGCTAAATTACAGCATAGAACACGGAGAGCTAGGAGTGGTGGCTGTAAACAAACTTTATGGCACCACGGGAATCTTCACCACACCCATGATAGGTGGACATCGGCGAACTAAAATCATGCTAGACCACAGATGTTGCCAGACCAGAGAGTGCCAGACTAGAGAAGTTCACCCTGCACTAATATATGTGATTATAATACTGAACATCAGGATGTCTGTGTGCATTCTAGTTTGTTTTTTTCCTCATGGAAGTTGTGTGTGTTGTGAATCAGATGTCAATGTTCACAGGAGTGGCCTGAGGCGGGATGCAGCAGCTGGCGCCACTGGCGGAACATGTGATTGGCACCCCCGCCTGCACGGCCGTCAATGGGGTAACATCATCATTGGGCGCCCCGGGTGCCCCGTGATGTCATCATCAGGCGCCATTGAAGGCGGCACCCTAGGCGACGGCCAAGTCGGCCTATAGCCACGGGCTGCCCCTGAGTGTTCAATATTATATAAACAATAGTGAAAAACCTCAGATTACATGAAAATGACAATAAGGAAGAGTTGTGGGTTTGAAGCCTTAAGAAATCCGAAAGATGGAGAGTTGCAAGTCCATGTAGCTATGCAGCATTCTTTAACAGAAGACGCAGTGGACAGACCAAGTCTGTTCCTCAATTTTGAATCCCACATTTGAAAAGATTCACCCTATGCCTACTGACTTCACTGGCCACTGCCGATATCCCATCTGACTTCACAGAACGGGAGATGCAGTTGCATCAGTCTTCAAATTCTTTCACAATGTTACAGGGGAAACAGTCTCCTTGAGAGCGGAGGACAGCACTGATTTTAAATATGGAGTTTCTTCTACTTGAAATCAGGTAAATATGGCAGAAAATCAGGATTTTTGCTGAGCAACCATTGCCTGGCAATTTCTTGTTGTTCAGCTAACAATTTATACTCTGCATGTTTTGGATGAAGGAGGCTGGCCAACACGTGTGTGGGCGTAATGGCCTCACGAAATCTCTTCTGGACTTTTGCTTTGTGTGCTGCAAGAATGTTATTGATCAGTAACCATACTTCCTGGGCAACACCAATTGCTGGTGTATCCCTTTGGAGTGTATGATGTGCCACAGCAACTGGTTTCAACTAACTGATCAGATTCTTTGCTTCTTGGTAAATCACTGGATAATTAATGATACCGATCACTCTCTCCTTCAGGTTCTGCCTCACGATTGAAAACGCAGGATCCCGGAAAAGTGCTGCTGTCTAGACGTAGCCTTTGAGGCAGCCAAGACAACAGCACACAGTTTTAAGCAGAGACTCTGTTTTGTTTTGTCTCTGTCCTTTCATTAGAGCTAAACAGGACAGATTACCACAAATCTAGTACCAGACTGCTAACTCTTTCAGACATTTTCATTCCTGTAGTCTCCTTACAGCCCAGATTCTGGGTTTACACTGGTATTTACCAGCTCCCTGGCCTCAAGTAGTTTTTCCCAGGAAATTTCCAACCCTGCCTCTGAGTCCTAGATTAAAAGGAATTTCTCGGTGTGGGGGGAGGAATGGGAATAGTAGCCCTCTCTCCAATTAGTTGGCTTCATTACAGGAATCTCCTCCCCCTCCCTCTCACAAGGAAAGGCGCATTACAAAGAGAGAGCACAAGAAAGCAGCTGATCAATATTCAGTGAGGCATGTAGCCCCCGGGGAGCTGCCCACCCACTCCCAACCTGCCTCCTCCTCCTCCTCGCCCAACCCCCTCCCCACCTCCAGCTGATTCCGGGTGCACAGAGCTGCCCAGCTGGCACACCAGCAACGCTGCACCAAACCGTCGCCCCTGGCAAACCCGCATGCCCTGTGGCCAGCTCCCACAGTCCTTACCCCTTCCTGAGCCAACCCCCCCCCCCCCCCGCTGCGATCCACCGGAGCCCAGGACTCCAGGCAGCACCAGACCGGCTGCTGCTGGAGGACCGGCAAGAATTGCAATGGGGGGACCCCCGTTGCTCCCCCATCCCTGCCCATTCTGGAAAAGGCCCTGATTCAAGGGCAAGGGGGCACTGTGCCCACCGGTGCCTGGCCCCCAGGTGCCACAGAGCAGCCGGGGGGGGGGGGGCAGCCAGGCAGACAGACAGACAGACAGACCCTCCAGGGCCAGCCAGGCAGACAGACCCCCCAGGACCAGCCAGGGAGACAGACAGACAGACAGACCCTCCAGGGCCAGCCAGGGAGACAGACAGACAGACAGACCCTCCAGGGCCAGCACTCACCTTGTGCAGCTTCCACATGGCGCCCAGGGCCTTGACCTCGTGGCTGGAGTGCTTGCCCTCCTCCAGGCACTGGTAGCAGACGGGCATCTTGCACTGCACGCAGTACATGCTGTGGTTCTCCAGCTCGTGGTCCGTGCAGGTGGAGATCTTGCGCGGGCTGAGCCGGCGGCTGACCCGGCCCTGGGCCGGCGGCACCAGGCGGTGCTTGGCCAGCGGGCCGCGGGGCGGGTGGCAGCGCAGGCGGCAGGGCTCGCAGTAGAAGACGTCGCACTGCTCGCACATGGCCGTGGCCTCCTTGGGCGCCTTCTCGCACAGCTGGCAGCGCAGCGCGGCCGCCTTGCTCTGCTGGTAGCGGTCGATCACCCCCTCCAGCACCCGGTTCTTGGGGAAGCCGCGCAGCCCCCGCTCGTCCAGGATCAGGCTGCGGTGGCACTGCGGGCAGGTGAGGCAGGCGTTGCGGGGCACGGGGGCCAGCGAGGCCGGCGGCAGGTGGGGCGGCGGCGGCACGGCCGGCGGGAAGACGCGCACCCCGTTGGGGGACTTCTGGCACGGGGTGGTGGGCGCGCTGGCGAAGCCGCCGTAGGAGCCGTAGCCGCTGTCCGCCTCGCTGTACAGGCTCATCTTGTCCAGGTCCAGGTAGTCGTAGTCGGAGACCTGGGAGCCCGAGGCGCGCCGGCTCTGCGGGGACTCGGCGTCGGGCGTCTGCACCAGGATGTTGCGGGCGCAGGCCTGGCACAGGTTGTGCGAGCAGGGCAGGATGATGGGCTCCCGGTAGAAGGAGCCGCACACGGGGCATTTCAGCTCCTCTTCCATCTCTTCCATGGGGCAGGCGGCGGGGGGCGCGGAGCGGGGCCGGAGCGCGGCGCCTGCCTGCAGCACCCTGGCCAGCGAGCACCTACCCGCTGCTTGCTCCAGCGCTCCGCCGCGCTCCACTGCCGGCCGCCTCGCCAGCCAGCCCTCGCCGCCCCATTGGCCGCCGGCCCGCCCCCTGCCACCCCATTGGCTCGCCGGGCTCCGCCCATGCAGACAGCGGCGGCGCAGGGGAGGGGGCGCTGCGGGGCGAGGGGAGGGGGCGCTGCGGGGCGAGGGGAGGGGCTGCAGTGATAGTGGGGCCGCGCAGGGCGGGGCGGCTGATGACTGCGTGGGGTCGGTCCTGCTTTGGGCGGGGGGGTTGGACTCGATGACGCCTGAGATCTCTGCCGGCCCTGGGATTCTAGGATTCCCCGGCTGCCCTCAAGCGCTCCCCTTGCCAGATCTCTCCGGGCCTCAGTTTCCCCATGCTGGCAGGGGTCTGTAGGGCCCCGGGGCGCAGCTCCCGCCAGAGCTAGCTGAGCTGGGCATAACCCAGCAGGGAGCTATTGAAGGAGCTGGCAGGGCCCCGGGTTGCACTAGGCAAGTCTTACAATAACCTGTAAGAAATTTGAAATTGCTTTCACGCCTGGCTGTAGCTCCTTCCTGTTGACGCTGCAGGATTGCGGCTCTGGCTGTGCATCTGGGCAGCCCCCTACACAATTCGGCCACTGGCTCAGCGGGGGCCTTGAGGTGCCCTTGTCATACTAAGCATGAAGACCTGAAGTTTCCTCCCTCCCATCTACTCCAAGCCACGCCCAGCACCCTGCACCTTGTGCGAGGCAAACTGACCTTCAATCTGCAGCCTGCACCTTGTTCTCTGCAGCTGTAGCCCACACACCTGCTGGGTGTGGTGCACCGTCCCATGGAGAGGCACCGAGACCACTTAGGGAGCGAGAATGAGTGTGCACTACAGCCATCATTGAGCGCCAGTGGGCTGTTAGCTCAAGCAGCAGTAAGAGACTCATGTGCTAAACTCCAGAGGTCCCAAGTTCAGTTCTGTTACCCTGCAGAGGCTAGAGATTTAGCAGCTGTGGCTTTGGATCCCTTTGCAAATGGAGAGTTAGTCTGGAATTAGCTATGCCTAGGAACGGTGCTGTCCCTGCAATGCCCTTTGGACACACTGCCTCTGAGATGAAAATCCCATTTGCTGCCTGGCACCCTGCATTTTTAATTGTTGTTGTGCGGCAGAAGTTTGTATTGCAAATGCACAGCTCGCTGGTAGAGACGGTCACAGAGAAGCAGGGGCTTTGGTGGCTGGGGAGTGTAGGAAGTGGTGTGGGGTCCTGGAAAAAGCTGGGTAACCCTTCAAACAACACACACTCTTAGCATGTAAAGGGATTTACCTAGGCGTGTGGGCGAACACCCCACAGAGCCGGAGGGAGCAGCTCATTCATCTGAGAGCTATCGTGTCAAGGCTCAGGGAGACGTCACCGCATCGTTTCAGAAGGTTTTCTCCATTGGCACAAGGACCAGAAATATAAGCCCCAGCCCTGCCTTCACTTTCAGTGTGTGGTCTCAAGTTGCAGTGGGGGAGGCCTAGGCTGGATATTAGGAAAAACTATTTCCCTAGGCAGGTGGGGAAGCACTGTGATGGGTTCCCTAGGGAGAGGGTGGAATCTCCATCCCTAGAGGCTTTTAAGTCCCAGCTTGACCAAGCCCTGGCTGGGATGGTTGAGTTGGGATTGGTCCTGCTTTGCGCAGGAGGCTGGACTTGATGACTCCTGAGGTCTCTTCCAGCCCTGGGATTCTATGGGCACATCTAGACCACAGGGCTCCGTCGATAGAGCCATGTAGATTAGGGTTGTGGGCAAAGGGAAATGAAGCAGCGATTTAAATAATCGCCGCTTCATTTAAATTAAAATGGCTGCCGCGTGGTGCCTATCAGCTGTTTGGCGGCACAGCGCTGTAGTCTGGACGCGCCGCGGTCGACATCAAAGGCATCTGTCAACCTCCCCGTTATGCCTCGTGGGATGAGGTTTACCAGGGAGGTCGACAAATCCTTTGATGTCGACTGTGGAGCATCCAGACTACAGCGCGGTGCTGCCAAACAGCTGATGGGCACCGCGCGGCAGCCATTTTAATTTAAATGAAGCGGCCATTATTTAAATCGCCGCTTCATTTCCCTTTGCCATGTCAACAAATCTACATGGCTCCATCAACGGAGCCATGTAGTCTAAACGTGCCCTATGATAGGCAGGTCCATTGGAACGGTACCTGGTGACTTCATTGGAATGATGTTTCCAGGCAGGCACGGGCCTAAGTGTTTGTAGGACGAGGGCGTACATTTGTTTTTCATGAGGGGTTGGATGGTAGAGCTGGTTCTGTGGCAAGGGGTAGATTTTGCAGGGAACACAGGAGATGCAGAAGGTGCAGGGCACTGGCCATACTGTGACATCTGCAGGGGGACAGTCCTCTAAAGAGCAGAGAAGGAGGAAGGAGACTTTGTGTTTGTTTGTGGCAGAGATGGAGGTTTTCTGTTAGGGTATGTCTACACTTGCCCCCTAGTTTGAACTAGGGTAGGGCTTGGGGGAAAGGTGGAGTGGGGATAGGCAGGGGCAGAGCAGGAGCAAGGCTTGGGATGGGGTGGAGGAGGTTCCTGGCCATGCGCCCCCTTAGGGACAGTCCTGGCTCAAGGCATACACTTGGCTCAGCAAATCCTAACTGCACAAACACACTTAGCCTAACTACCCTATTCCAGGAGACTGGAACTGAGCTGGCATCAAGATCTAAACTTTTCTTCTCACAGGCTGCGCCTTTCTGGATTTTTCACAGACTCTCTTCATTTTGCAAGTATACTACAAACCGTGGGGGAAGAAAACAGGCATTTCTGCTTCATTCTGCTGGGCAGTCCTCATTTACTGACACCTGCTTTCTGCCCATGGCTGCCTCTGCTAGCACGTTGATTTTCCTGCTTGCATTCCTCTAACTTCCCCTTTGCCTAAATGAGATCATCCTTTCTTGTTTTCCCTATCCCTGTGGTTTCCTGCTGTCACTTTCCACTGTGGCAGGTAGGTGATGCTATTTCTGTTTTAATTCCATGTGTAGCATGTAAATAGGATATGTATTAAGAGGCAAGAGGGATGCCAACTGAAATGCAGCCGCCCAATTCTGGTGGGTTCTCTAAGAAGACCCCCTCAGTCAGAAACACTCTGCAGTTTTCTTTTTGACACAGTGGCTTATTTCTTGACTGTGATCTCAGCAAGAATGCAATATTCTCAGGCTTTGATTGCATGCTGCTTATCTTGCTTGTTATCACCCTCCAAGATGTACCCGGCATGGCTCAAAATCGGCAATTAATTGCTCTCCCCAGTCTCGGAATTCATTAGATCAATGTCACTATGATGAGCAATTAAAAGTTACAAGACTGGGAAATTGTCTTGTTGGCTTTTGCTTTCATCCTGTCCTGCTTGCCAGGTTCTCCTGAACAAGTAACGGGCAGCCCTATTGCAGCCTGAAAAGGACTCCTGCTTATGCTGTCAGATTGAAGAGCCTACAATTATTTCTGTTGTAACACAGCTGGTTTTAGGGGTGTGTGGAAAACACCACATGCCAGAGGTACAGTAGGACTGTGCTTAGGAATAAGTGCTATTAGTAGAAGTTGCCACATACCTAGAATCATAGAACCATAGAGCTGGAAGAGACCTTAGAAGGTCATCAAGTCCAGCCCCCTGCCCAAGGCAGGACCAATCCCAACTCAATCAACCCAGCCAGGGCTTTGTCAAGCCGAGACTTAAAAATCTCTAGGGATGGAGACTCCACTACTTCCCTAGGGAACCTATCCCAGTGCTTCACCACCCTCCTAGTGAAATAGTTTTTCCTAATATCCAACCTGGACGTCTCCCGCCACAACTTGAGACCATTGCTCCTTGTTCTGCCATCCATCACTACTGAGAACAGCCTTTCTCCAGCCTCTGGTTTCCACATGTACTTTAACTCTGGATCCCAATTTTCTGCTCTTAACCATTCATAGCTATGTACCCTCCCGACCCACAGATGCATTTACATTGTCTGCTGGGAATGCGGATTAAAATCACGCACAACACATATAGCCATTGGCATGAGCAACAACAGCTCCTAATGAGCTACTAATAGGCCACTGGGCCAAGTGCCTCCGGTAGAGATATCACATTTATTTTATCCTGGATGAATTTGCACTCAGGTCCTTTTCCAAAGGTGGGTCCCGTGGCCCATTGTATTAACTATTCTATATTTGTAAAGAAGAGCTATCCTATTAAAAGGGGATAGAGAATAAGACAGAGAACATCTTAGTGCCTCTATCCATGGTACTCCCACATATTGAATGCTGTGTACAGATGTGGTCGCCTCATCTCAAAAAAGGTATCTTGGCATTGGAAAAGGTTCAGAGAAGGGTAACAAAAATGATTAGGGGTTTGGAACAGGTGCTATATGAAGAGAGATTTAAAAGATTGGGACTTTTCAGCTTAGAAAAGAGGAGAGTAAGGAGGGGAAATAATAGAGGTCTATAAAGTCATGACAAGTATGGAGAAAATGAATAAGGGATTTATTTACTTGTTCCCAAGAACTAGGGATTACCAAATGAAATTAATAGGCAGCAGGTTTAAAACAAACAAAAGGAAGTTTTTCTTCACTCAACACGCAGTCAACCTGTGGAACTCCTTGCCAGAGGATGTGGTGAAGATCAGGACTTTAACAGGGTTCAAAAAAGAAAGAGATACATTCATGAAGGTTAGAGCCATCAATTCTTATTAGCCAGGATGAGTAGGGATGGTGTTGCTAGCCTCTGTTTGTCAGAAGCAGGACTTGGGTGACAGGAAAGAGATCCCTTGATGATTGCCTGTTCTGTTCACTCCCTTTGGGGCACCTGGCATTGGCCACTGTTGGCAGACAGGATACTGGGCTGGATGGACCTTTGGTCTGACCCAGTCTGGCCGTTCTTATGATCCACAAAATCTCTGTCAGATAATCTCAGGGATCTTTCCTGAACACAAAAGGAGAATGGTCAGACTTAAGGATTAGACTCTACCCTCCCTCTTTGAATCAGGAGGCTGTGAGCCTATATTCTGTATGTCATGGATTCCATCCTGTGTGGTTCTGACTTGAAGCCAGTGATGTTACTCAGATGCTTTCAGTGAGATGTGCTTGAGTTCCTTGCTGAATTGGGGCCATGAGTGGGAAATGAGGGCACTCAGCCCCTCGCAGAAGGGCTCAGCACCTTGCAGAATTGATCCTCGTGTGAATAGCAGTGTGGCTATTGTTTGTGATTTATACCCCATTGGAGGGGTGTTTAATTTTCCAGACGAGTGTTGGTGCATCTCCTTGCTCTTGTATCCAATGAGCTCATTTCGTCTGATCCTTCTTAATGAAATCCACCCTCCTTTTCTGGAATGTTTTTTCCCCCTCTCCCCATTTTATATATTCTCTGTATAATTTCTCTGGATACGTCTTGGAGTTGGGAAACAACATGAGGTGATATGGGGATGTTCAGTCTGAAAGAACATCTGGCGCAGCCTCGACTTTGACTAAGGCTGTGTCTACACTGGCAAGGTTTGGCGACAAAAGTGCTGTCGACATGCAAAAGTCGCTAAATGTGAAAACTGGTCAAACTGGGTTTTCTGCCTCTTTTTGTCGACATTTCATGGCCACATTGTTAGCTCCCTTGTCAACAGAGCAAAGCAATGTGGGCAAGCATCCCACAGGGCAGTGTTGTGGGAAGGCAGAGCTGATCTCTGCGCTTCTTGGAATTCCCTCGTGAGCTCTCTGTGCTAAGGACTGTCAAAGCAGCACAGCAATTTCTCCAGCCCTCCCCCTGCAACAGCAGCCTGCCTGCTGGTGTGTTCCTAGCAGGGCAGAACAGAAGCATTCCAATGAATTGCTCTTTGTTGCCCAAACGGAACAGCTCACTCAGCTGTCAGATACTTCCTGGAGCTTTGAAAGGGGAGGGTGTGTGTGTGCCTGCAGGGCAGCAGAGATCATAAAACACTGAGCAGAGTTATCAGGGCAGGCATTGTGGGATACTGGCAGAAGCCAGTTCTCTCCACAAAACAAACAGCAGAATCCACACTGGCTCTTTGTTAACATTAAAGGGAGGGGAAAAGACAAAAGTCTCTCACAGGGGTAAAAGTTTTTGGTCACCAAAACTGAGTGTTTTTCCCAACAAAAATTGCACTGCAGTGTAAATGCTCTCATTGTTTTGTTACCAACGTGTGCCAGTGTAGACAAGTCCTTAAGCTGTGGTCATCAGACTCTCATTCAGATCAGACATAGGGTTTGGCTGGCGCGAGGTAACATTCCCCTTGGAGTGCCCATCCTAAACAGTGATTCTCAGTTGCCATCTGATCTGGGGAAACCTGGTCTTCTTTCTCAGGGATCTTTCCCTGCAAACGTTTAAGGGACTGTGTTTGTCAAAACAGGAGCAGTCCACGCTGTTTTGCTGGCCAGGGCAGAAAACGTTTTGGCATATCCCACCTGAGGTGACCAAAGCAAAAGAAATGGAAAGAAAACCCACCACAATTGGCCCATGAGCAGAGCAGAAATGGATGGCCAATTAGAGTGGAGCAAAAATTAAATAAAAAAGCTGGCCTGGCGCTCCCTGGAGGTGGTCTCCTAGGGTGACCACCTGGCTTGCAATTCCATCCATGTGCAGATTTTTTCCATTCGTGCATAGAATAAATTTTGTTATGTGCACCGAGGCATGATCTAATGTGCACCACCAGTGGAGACAAAACCTAGCGGTGGGTGCTCTGCTAATCAGCAGGGTGGCATTTAAATCTCTCCTGAGTGTCCACACAAGCGCACAACTTACAGGGAACGCTGTTGGTTCGCCTGTCCCTAGGACTGGCCCAGGGTCAAAATCAATCTCATGATGTTGTAGTCAGGCTGGCACATCCTTCAGGGAGCCAGGAGTGGCCGGTTGCAGGGAACTGCTTTTGTTATCCTGCTTTCTCACGAACCAAGGGGAGGTTGTTTCAGAAGTCCCCCAACTCTCTGTCTCCACGTCCCTGCCTCAGTGGTGGGAAGAGACCTTGTAAATGAGAAACTGCCCCTTCTCTCTTCTCTGTAGCCCTGTTATCTTTATAGAGCAGTTTCCTACGCTGCCTCTTCTGCTTTGTTCTCCCTTGTTAGGTCGTGTCTGTGAGCTTGGGAGGCAGGGTCTTCCTTCAGGTGTGTCAAAGCTGGAGACAGAGGTGGTTTCACTGTCTTTTCATTCCTTGATTTTTTGGGGCTGCCGGGAGCTTGTCTGAAACCTTGCACAACTTCAGTCCTTGGGGCTGGCTGGTGTAGCTGGCACCAGTGGGTATAGGCTACTGGAAGGTTTATGTTGGCAGGGGTCGCTAGGAATGGAACTGTCCATTCCAGCCTCCACTGCCTGCAGCAGGCCCCGTGCTGGACGGTGGAGACAGGAGGTGATGGTCTAGCTCAGTGGTCACCAACCAGTCGATCGGGATCTCCTGGTCGATCTTGGAGCCTCTGACAGGGGATCCTGACTGGTTTGGCCAAGATGCTATTATCAAGCGCCAGCACTTCAGCTACCTCCCCCTACCCCTCCCTGTCCCCGCACTGCTGTGCATCTCCTGCCCTTTGCCTTGGAGCTGCCCCTCCCCCTTGCTGTGCAGGGCAGGGGAGGGTGAGAATGGTGCAGATGTCAGGGTGCCCCCTCCCACTCTGTATCCTATTTTCACAAAGCAGGGCAGGGAGCACAACAGGACTTGGGAGGGAGTTTGCTGGCTGCTTTAGGGAGTGGGGCCACAGCCAGGACAGGGGTGAACCTGCCTTCGCCCCACTCCCAGCTGGAGCCCACATCCTAAAACCCATACCTCAGTCATGAACCCCCTCCTGCACCCCAAGCCCTGAGCACCTCTGCATCCAAAAACCATCCCAGAGCCTGCCCCAAGCTCAGCTCAGAGCCCCTCTCACACTTCAAATCCCTTAATCCAAGACAAGAGAGGGAGGATGGAGTGAGCAGGGGCAGGGCCTCAGAGAAGAGGAGGGAGTGTGTGGCCAGGGTATTTTTATCTAAGGTAGATCTTGGATTGCACTTAAGTTCAAAAAGCGATCTTGTGCTTAAAAAGGTTGGAGACCACTGGTCTAGCTAGCTGGTTATGCCCACTGGGCATTTCTTTAACCCAATGCTGCACACACCAGACATCTTTAAGTTGTCCAGCAAGTCCAGAGCAAAGGGGACTCAGCACAAGGTGCACTATATAAAATAATAACGAGGCACGGAGGGCGGAGTAGCGCAGAATCGAACCGTGCAGCTCCAGAGATTTCTCCTGCAACTTTTCCTGCACAAAAGGGAGGAGGGGAAAGCAAGTGCCTGTCTTGCCCACAGGTCCACTCTGTTGAATGATTTCTGATCCACTGATCTTGCTTCCCAGCCAGCGTGCGAAAGAGGCAGGGCACGCAGTGGGCTGGGGAGAGGCAGCCCCCGGGAAATCAGTAAAACATTCACATCAGATCCTGGAGCACAAAGCAGCATGGGGCTGATGGCTGTCTGTCGCCAATTAATCTGCCATCTCCAGAAAGACAACCAATCTCTGCCCGTCTGCCAAGAAATGCAGCCCATTAAAAATCTCCCAGCAGGTAAAACTCAGAGCCTGGGTGAGCCACCCCCAGAGTTTTACGAAATTGATCAATCAGCTGGCGGCTGTGTGGCTAATCGTGTTTGAACTCAGAATGGGGCATCTCTCCCTCACCTAGAGACAGAAGCTATTTAACACCCATTCCCGTCTGAAGGAGTGAGAGGAAGATCTTGCGGAAATGCCCAGATATTTGTTTTAAAAAAAGAATCTCTTGACATGTATATTTAAAGATCAGGGCAGAATTCCTTAAAGAGAGAATCACATCCAAACCCCCCTGTGGAGTTTCGTGAGGCTTCGAGGCCCCCCGCTGGACTCCAGAGGCTGTATTGCTTCTCAGGGAGCAAGCTGTTTTATCAGGAAGGAAAACGCCTGTGTCCTTGTGTAACCTCAGGCAGGCTCTGAGATAGCGCCCAGGGATGCCTGGCGTCCCTGGGGACTCAGTAGCTGCCCAGTGTCTTTCCAGGAGGGATGTTTTGAAATTCAAAAGTGGGAGTGTCTGAAGTTGAGAGAGAAAATAAGGGGGGGCTTCCCCCCACATCTGCCTCCTCATCTCTCAGCCAACTCCAGCTGAGACAGATCAGACAGGGACTGCAGAGTCAGAGGCCATGTCTACACGGCCAACTTACTTTAAGTCGATGAGCATCCCCGGCTGTATTTAAACTGCTGTTGCGCACGCGCGCGCGGTGCTCCTTATGCCGGAGGGGCAGGTCCACAGATGCTGCTCCTGTATCGAGAGACAGAACAGTGTGTGATGGGCAGCTACCCTGCCTTGGAGCTCACCACCTTCTGCCACTGGGAGTTCTGGGAAGGGATCGCAGTGCCTCGTGGGGCGGGCTCGCCGACCCAGGGTGCAATTTTCCATGTCCCATCATCCTGTGGGCGGCTGACGACATTTCTGGCTGCTTTTCAACAGCCTGCTGTGATGGTTTGGGACCTGGGATGTCAACTGAGGTGCTTCAGATACCATGGAGCCTTCCTTCTCAGTCTGCTGGGGCCTCTTTTACCTGGACTTGCTGACCCAGGCTCTCCAGCCAAGCGCAGAAGCAGGGCCACAGCCAGCTGCTGAAGCAGACAGTGAGATCAACTCTGGCAAGACTCAGCTCTAGGGACTTACCACAGCACCCAGATATTCATCTCCCCCTGCCTTGGAGTTCAACTTCAAAGTGATATGAAGTTAGCCTCCTTCCTCAATGGGATGGAAGATACCCGCTCCCCTCGCCCCCCTCTGTTAGAAGTTACATCAACTGGGTTATAGCATAAACCAGAAACAGGTGTATGAACTAAGGGAAGGTGAATTGTAAGTGGTCAAAAAGGTAGCAAACAAAACAAAGTGGGTCACAGAGAAGATAATACAAAGCTAAAACCAACTGGTTACAAGGAATAATTTCTCACCCTAGGTATTGTTTCTGGTAGAGTCCCTCACAGGCCGGGTAGCGCTGTAGCCTGCGTCCAGCAGTTCTTCTCCCTTCCCCCAGTTACAAACCTTTTGTTTCCAGGTGTTTTCAAGTATATCAGGGGAGGCAGACACCAGGCAAGCTGAAGACCATTGTTGTTTTCCTCCCGTGCCTTATATAACATTTCTATAAGGTGGGACATTCATTGACTGATGTCCCCCCCACCTCCCTGTGGAACAGTTCAGCAGTCCAGGATGCAGGTTAGTATCAGGTGACCAGGTCACCTGACTCTGTTGCCCATGAGTCAGTAGCGTTATGGAAGCCAAGTCACAGTCCTCGTTGATGGGTGTGACGTAGTGTGGATTTTGTCCACTCTTGTAGCCCTGTGTTCACTCTGTTGTTACATTGACTGTTTGCTTTGTTGTGCTGTATGTGATTCCTACTGTCCTACGCTGCCCTGCAGTGACTCTGTGTGTGTGCGTGCCTCAGTTTCCCCAGGCACTGCAGCACTATCTGCATGAGGAGGGGGAGGCTGGGCATGACTCACTATGGAAGTATGTCAGTCTCTCGCGTCCTGAGGACCAGGTGACAGCAGATAACACCTTGGGCCTGGAAGCAGGACAAAACAGGAGGCGGGGCTGCCTGGCGGGCGATGAGCAGTGGCTGTGAGTGTGAATTAGTTTTTCTGCTGGCTGGGGGATAAGGGAGCCTAGCTGGCCTGGGGGGCCGTCTAGCCACCATTGATGTGTGGCCTGGGAGGACTGTGGCTGGCCCCTGAAGCAAGGGGCTAGCCCAAGGCTGCCGTTGGCCACAGTGACTGGTACTAGATGGATTGCTGATGAATCCCAGAAGGGGGATGAGAGGCCACTGGAGTGGGCACTGCCGGAGAGCAGTGTCCTACAAGATGCCCTGATCCAGGAGTGACATGAGTCTGGAACATGGGCATGGACCGCACACGAGGGAGACACCAGCCAGACGGGGATGCCCTGAAGAGAAAGGACGAATCCCCCAGAGCTACCAGCAGGAGGCGCTGCAGCGGTGAGCCGACCCCATGACAGCATCACTCATCTGGGAGGTCCGAGGGGCTACGCTCACTCTCACCCATCCACAGGAATAACCGACTGCCCCCCTCTGCGTCCCAGAGCTCCTACTGCAGGGGCAATTCAGCAATGGATGGGATGAGCAGGGGGCATTTGAGGGCAGGAGAGGAGCTGGTTCTTCCCCAGCTCCTCGGGCATGGGATGAATAGAGCAATGAGCTAGGCCGAGCTTTGCAGCAGCATGTTGGAGGGATGTAAGGGTATGTCTACACTACAAAGTTAGTTCGAACTAACAGACGTTAGTTCGAACTAACTTTAATAGGCGCTACACTAGCGCTCCGCTAGTTCGAATTTGAATCGAACTAGCGGAGTGCTTAGTTCGAACTAGGTAAACCTCATTTTACGAGGATTAAGCCTAGTTCGAACTAGCTAGTTCGAATTAAGGGGTGTGTAGCCCCTTAATTCGAACTAGTGGGAGGCTAGCCCTCCCCAGGTTTCCCTGGTGGCCACGCTGGCCAACACCAGGGAAACTCTATGCCCCCTTCCCGGCCCCGGACCCCTTAAAGGGGCACGGGCTGGCTACGGTGCCCGTGCCAGGTGCAAGCCTGCCAGCACCCAGCCAGCAGACCCTGCACCTGGCACGGCTTGAGCCACCCACCCGATGTCCCCCAGCCCACCCCCTTTTCCCGGGACCAGGCTGGCGGCTCCCGGGAGCTTTCCCAGGACCGCAAGAGGCAGGCACCCGCCTGGGCTAGTGCGGACATCGTGGACCTTGTCCACGATCTCCGCACTAGGCACAGGAAAGTGGCCGTCTAGGGCAGGAGAGCTGCCAGCCTGGCCACCCAGGACCAGGTGTGCATGAAAATCAAGAGGGTCCACTGAGACCCCCGACCCTGAGCCCTGAGCTTACAATGGCCGTCCTGGGTCAGACCAAAGGTCCATCTAGCCCAGTAGCCTGTCTGCCGTCAGCGGCCAACCCTAGGGACCCTGGAGGGGATGGACCGAAGACAGTGACCAAGCCATTTGTCTCGTGCCATCCCTCTCCAGCCTTCCACAAACTTTGGGCAGGGACACCACTCCTACCCCCTGGCTAAGACTACTCCATGGACCCAACCTCCATGACTTGATCTCACTTCCCTTTAAACTCTGTTCTAGTTGTAGCCTTCACAGCCTCCTGCAGCAAGGAGTTCCGCAGGTTAACTATTTGCTTTGTCAAGAACAACAACTTTCTCTTACTAGTTTCAAGCCTGCTACCCATTCCTTTCCTTTGGTGTCCTCTAGTCCTTCTTTATGGGAACCCTGGGTACGTCTACACTACAGCGCTAGTTCGAACTAACTTAGTTCGAATTAGTTAATTCGAACTAAGCTAGTTCGAACTAGCGCATCTAGAACTAAAAACTAGTTCGAACTAGCGTTTTGCTAGTTCGAACTAGCGCGTCCACACTGATTGGACGCAGGGGGGCATTTAAGGGCAGCTGAAACCGGTTCTGGCAGGGCATCAGGTCAGCAGTTGCTTTGTGTGGCTGCTGTCTGAGGCTATCTGAGGCTCGTGCTTAAAGGGACCCCCCCTGGACAGCCGGTTCTCAGCTTTTCCTGCTTGCTTGCCAACCTCGCCGAGGGACAGCA
The DNA here is from genome assembly GCF_052426305.1 of Pelodiscus sinensis. Classification (NCBI taxonomy): domain Eukaryota; kingdom Metazoa; phylum Chordata; order Testudines; family Trionychidae; genus Pelodiscus; species Pelodiscus sinensis. The sequence continues at coordinate 6,747,180 of NC_143056.1, forward strand.
AAGCGTCGGTCTCTGTGCCCGTCTGTGTCGGTGCTTCCCTTCGGGGGGGCCGCCGCAGGTGGCAACATGGAGCCACGGCTCGCCCTGCACCTTCTGGTGCACGTTCTGGACTTGCTGCTGCAAGCCTGCCAGCAATGGCTCGAGGCTGCCTGGCACCACCTGGGGAACGTCAGCCCCCTGCCTCTCCGCCTGGCCGCCCTGGGGGCCGTGGAGGAGCCGCGGCGGCGCCCCGGCACCGGCGTGCCCCGCCGCATCTGGCGTCTGGACACCAGCAGCGACTGGTGGGACCGCATCGTCCTGGAGCGCTGGGACGACCGACAGTGGACCCAGAACTTTAGGATGAGGAGGGACACCTTCCTGGAGCTCTGCGAGTGGCTCGCCCCTGCCCTGCAAAGAAGGGACACTCGCATGAGGCCCGCCATCCCCCTCCAGAAGCGGGTGGCCATCGCCCTCTGGAAGCTCTCCACGCCGGACAGCTACCGATCCGTCGGGAACCAGTTCGGCGTGGGGAGATCCACTGTCGGAGCAGTGCTCATGCAGGTACGGCGCTCGTCGGCCACCGAGCCGGGGGGGAGGGGGGCTGCGAGGAGGGGATGGGCCGCCCCAGGGACAAAGGGGGGGGCGGGAGGAGGCGAAAGCGCCCCGCACCGGAGGGGTCGGGCTGTCCCGGCCGTACTACATGCCGCCAGGGGGGTTGCTTCCGGGAGTGGGGCGCGGGGCACTGCCAGGGCACGCACGCTCCCAGCCACCCGGGCGCCCCACTGATTGACGCTTTGCTGTGTCTCTCTCCGCAGGTGGTCAAGGCCATCAACCGGGTGCTGCTCCGCAGGGTGGTCCGCCTCGCCAACCCGGATGCCGTCATCCGGGGATTCGGCGCCCTCGGCTTCCCCAACTGCGGGGGGGCCATCGACGGGACGCACATCCCCATCCGTGCCCCGGAACACCAGGCGTCCCGGTACGTGAACCGCAAGGGGTACTTCTCCGTCATCCTGCAGGCCGTATGTGACCACCGGGGACAGTTGACGGACATAAATGTGGGCTGGTCCGGCAAAGCACACGACGCCCGGGTGTACCGGAACTCCTCCGTGTGCCAGCGGCTGCAGGACGGGACCATCTTCCCCGACCGCCACATCAGGGTCGGGGACGTGGACATGCCCGTCTGCCTGGTGGGGGATGCCGCCTACCCACTGCAGCCCTGGCTCATGAAGCCCTACACGGGACACCTCAATCCCTCCCGCCAGGCCTTCAATAACAGGCTGAGCAGGGCCCGCATCGTGGTGGAGGGGGCCTTCGGGCGACTGAAAGCCCGCTTTCGATGCCTCCTCACCCGTCTGGACCTGGCCGAGCACAACATCCCTCCCGTGGTGGCGGCATGTTGTGTGCTCCACAATTTGTGTGAGCGGAAGGGGGAGGCTTTCTTGCCAGCCTGGATGGCTGAGGCTGACCGCATGGCTGGACACTACGGTCAGCCCCGCACCGCCGCCGTCCGGGAAGCCCAGCGGGGGGCCATCCGGATCCGGGAAGCCCTGCGGGAGAGCTTCCAGGTGGAGGAGGAGGAGGACTGACCTCTCCCTGCATGCCCCACCGGGGCCTTCTTCCACCCTACCCCCCCCTTCCCCTTTCCCCTCCCTACCTACTGTCAAATAAAGACACCTGTTTTTCCAACAAAAACGTCTGTTTATTTCACAGAACTGGGGTGGGGGAGGGAGGAATGAAGGTGGGAGAAGGGAGGGGGAAACCTGGGACGAGGGAGCTGGAAGGGGAGGGGAGGGAAGGGAGGAAGGGAAAGGAAAGCTCAGGGGTGGGAGTCTGGGTGCCTCTCCCGTCTCGCCACACTGCGGGTCCGGGGGCGTCGGTGGGGAATGGTTGTGGAGGGGGGGGCAGAGAGGACAGGGGGTGTGGAGGAAGCAGGAGCGGAAGCAGGAGGAGCAGGAGGAGCAGGGGGAGCAAGAGGGGGAGCAAGAGGGGGAGCAGGGGGAGCAAGAGGGGGAGCAAGAGGGGGAGCAGGGGGAGCAAGAGGGGGAGCAAGAGGGGGAGCAGGGGGAGCAAGAGGGGGAGCAAGAGGGGGAGCAGGGGGAGGAGGAAATGGAAAGCGGTCTAGCAGGCTCTGGAGGTGGCCTCGCAGGGCACGGCCCTGCTCCTCCAGGGCCTCCAGACTCCTCTGGCGCAGCCTGAGGTCCTCCTGGACCCAGTGGTCCTGGAGACGGAGCTGTCGGTCCAGGAACCGGAGATGCCGCCTCTGGTAGTCCTCCTGGTTCCTGGCTGTCCTGCTTGCCCGGGCGCGGGCGGCTGCTGCAGGCGGGGTGGTGCGCCCTGCAGTCCCCGGTGCTGCAGCTGTGGTGCAAGAAGACCAGCGGTCAATTACCCCAGGGGCCCAGGTGTGTGAAACCCAGCTCCCCTCTGCAAGGCCAGGGCCCCTGCAGGATCCCCAGCTGCTGCTCCGTGGTGGGCAAGGCCCAGGCGCACGGTCCCGGGGCTCCCTCTCGCCCCAGCCCCCCGTACACATAAGGGGAACACGAGGGTACTCACAGGTGGATGCCTCCCCGGCCTCTGATGATGCAGGCGAGCGGCTCTGTGGGGTGCCTCGGGGGTCCCGGGTCCTGGGAAGGCTGGCAGCAGGCTCCTGGCTCTCAGAGCCCTCTTCCTCCTCCTCGGTGTCCAGGAGCGGTCCCTCTGCCCCGGGGTCAATCACGTCCCGGGGGGCAGGGACGGCATGAGGCCCCAGGATGCGGTCCAGGGCATGGAAGTGGGGGCAGGCCTCCGGGTCAGCCCCTGGCAGGCAGGCCCGGGAGTAGGACTGCCGCAAGTCTTTAATCTTGCAGCGCACCTGCTCCCGGCTGCGCTGGTGGCCCCTGGCGGCCAGGCTGGCAGCCATGCGTCCATAGACGGCCGCGTTCCGGTGGCTAGTGCGGAGATCGTGGACATTTGAGGCTTCCCCCCAAACCTCGATGAGGTCCACGATCTCCGCACTTGACCAGGCGGGCGCCCGCCTTTTGCGCCCCCGGGCAGGCTCCCGGGAGCCGCCAGGCTGGTCGTGGGGAGCAGTGGAGGGCTGGGAGCCCTCGGATGGCTGGCTCATAGTGTGGCAGGTGCAGGCTGTGCAGGCACGGGTGCTTGCAGCCTTGCAACTGGCACAAAGTGAGTAGCCAGCCCGTGGCCCTTTAAGGGCTCCGGGGCCGGGAGGGGGGCAATAGAGTTTCCCTGGTGTTGGCCAGAGTGGCCACCAGGGAAACCTGGGAAGCCTTAGCCTCCCACTAGTTCGAACTAAAGGGCTACACAGCCCTTAGTTCGAACTAGCTAGTTCGAACTAGGCGTTAGTCCTCGTAAAATGAGGTTTACCTAGTTCGAACTAAGCGCTCCGTTAGTTCGAATTAAGTTCGAACTAACGGAGCGCTAGTGTAGCGCATAGGAAAGTTAGTTCGAACTAACGTCCGTTAGTTCGAACTAACTTTCTAGTGTAGACATACCCTCAGGAAGAACTTTTCTGAATGCACCCTCTCCACCCAACCCCTGCTTTTAGAGACCTCTATTCTGTCCCCGCTCCATCTCCTCTTTTCTAAGCTGAACAGTCCCAGTCTCTGTAGCCTCTCTTCATCTGGGACCTGTTCCCAACCCCTGATCATGTTAGTTGCCCTCCCCTCTCCCAGCCTTTCTCTTCCCCTCTCCCACCTCCTTTTCCCAGTCTCCCCCAGTTTTGTTCAATAAAGACAGAGTCAATGTTGGAAGAAACGTTATCTTTATTTTGTACATCAATAAGAAGGGGGGCTAGGGAAGGGTAAGTGGAAGGAGGTGAGGGAGGAATGGGGTACGAGCCCCCGATGGGGAGGACTGGGCTGGCTCTGTGGGCTTCTGGGGGTGGAAGCTCTCCTGCAGCCCCCCAATTGCCCCCTCTCCCCAGATGGCAGCCTGCGGCAAGTGCAGCCGGGCTGATGGCCGAGTGGTGTGATGTGCCCAGTGTGGGCACTCAGGGCACTCCAAGCCAGAACTTCTTTGCAAGCGGGGCACCCCTTAGAACTGTCTGTCTGGGGTGGGGGTCGGGACCCTTTAAGCGCAGCCCTCGGCTAGCCTGAGACAGCATCTCCATGCTCTAAGTCCTCCTCTTATGCCCTGCCGGCACTGCTTCCGGCCATCCTTAAGCCCTGTTCAGAGTCCACTCAATGTGGACTTACTAGTTCGAATTAGCAAAACGCTAATTCGAACTAGTTTTTAGTTCTAGATGCGTTAGTTCGAATTAGCTTAGTTCGAATTAACTAATTCGAACTAAGTTAGTTCGAACTAGCGCTGTAGTGTAGACGTACCCTAAGAGGGGATGACGGGATTCCCCAGAGCAGAAAGGGGGAAACGGCAGCAACCGAGACATCTCCCGCCATCACACTGGGTTTGGCAAGGCCAGAACAGAATCTCCATTCCTTTCTTCATCACTCTGATCCCCACCACCTCCTCCCTGTCTCTCAGGCCTGTAACCTTACCTTTGGCTGTGCCTCTGAGACAGGGTCTGAATCTTGCCGCATCTTCCCACCTAATGTCTCTCAGGCCATTTCTTCACTAAATGGAAGATCGAGGCTGCTGCGATTGATGTTCCAGAGTTTGATTTAGAGAGTCTAGTTAAGACTCACTAAATCAAACTCAGAGGGCACCCCTTGTTGGCGGCCAGCACTCCTGCTCCTGTGAGGAGTAAGGGAAGCCCACAGATGCATTTGCTCCCATCAGCCTCCACTATGGGGACAACAGAAAATTGAAACAAGGTACGTCGACTCCAGCTATGTTAATTATGAAGCGAGAGTCAGATCTTGACTTGACCTTCCCTTTTAGTGTACAGCTGGCCTAAGATAGGCTGACGCTTCCTCCTGTCGGTGCAGCAACGTATCTCAGGCAAGCCCTCAGCTTCTCCTGGATGAGGAGATGTTAGAAAAATTCAGCATGGATGGAAGGAAACAGACTGAAGGATTCTCCTTCCCAGGCAGGCCTAAAACTGCGATGGAGAATCGCTGGCTACATTCTGTTGGCTGTCAGCAGAGGGTTAGCTTATTCCAAATGCCTTGTCATTCTGTGTCTCCCCTCAATGCTGACACAGCCTGCGCTGTATGTGCCAGGCAGCTAACTGTCGGAACCATGACTGAATTTTCAGACCAGGAAATTGCTAGAAACCCCGGTTTGTGCTCTGATGTCAAAACAAGCCCCATGGGCAACCAGGAGCCCCATTCTGGCCACGGTGCTAATGGCCAGTCAAGTACCAGCCACATACTTCTGAAGGGAAGATCTGAAAATTCTTTCCCAAGCCAGAACCACACGTTACCAATACGCTGCTCTGAGATGGGAGGCATAATGCATCTCTGAGGAGGCAAAGGGAAAGCCGCTGGGATCTGAACGTTAGGTGCAAGGATCTTCCCAGGTGTCCCGTCTGCCCATAATATTTACTACTGAAGAAACAGGTTGGATCCTAAGCTGGTATAGATTGGCATCGCGCCGATGGAATTATGGCATTTGCCACCTGATGAGAATCTAGCCAAGTGCCTGCACTCAGATGTGCTGCACCCGCCATACCCTTTAAACAGAAGTCTTATCCCCCTCTCTGAAATCTTGCTGGCAATTCCTAGTTTGGTGCTGGTTGTGGGGTTCAAGCCTCATCAATGACACAGCATAAATCACAGGAGTCCCTCAGCAACCCACCGATTCATTACCCACAAAAGCCTATGCCCTAATAAATCCGCTAGTCTCTAAGGGTATGTCTACACTACCACCCTAGTTTGAACTACGGTGGTTAATGTAGTCAATCGAAGTTGCAAATGAAGCCTGGGATTTGAATATCCCGGGCTTCATTTGCATCTTGCCGGGTGCCACCATTTTTAAATCTCCGGTAGTTCGGACTCCGTGCCCGCAGCTACACGCGGCATGGAGTAGGTAGTTCGAATTAGGCCATTTTTAAATGGCCACGAGGAGTAACAGTAGTTCGAATTAGAAAGCCTAATTCGAACTACCTACTTCGTGCCACGTGTAGCCACGGGCATGGAGTCTGAACTACTGGGGATTTAAAAATGGCGGCGCCCGGCAAGATGCAAATGAAGCCTGGGATATTTAAATCCCGGGCTTCATATGCAACTTCGATTGACTACATTAACCACCCTAGTTCGAACTAGGGTGGTAGTGTAGACATACCCTAAGACTTGGTCTACACTGGAGTGGAAGGTCGACCTAAGATACACAACTACAGCGACGTTAATTGCGTAGCTGGAGTTGATGTATCTTAAATTGCCGTCCACACAGCGGGAGGCCGACAGGAGCAAATGCTTTATTTTTCGTGAGGAGCAGGAGTACCGGCACTGACGGGGGTGCCTTCTGAGTTCAATTTAGCATGCCTTCACTAGACCCGCTAAATCAAACCCCGGAAGATCAACCACAGCAGCATCAATCTTCCCTGGATTGTAGATGTGTCCTAAGGTGTTACAGGACTTCTCGTTGTTTTTGCAGATACAGACTAACACAGCCACCCCTCCAAGGCCTGGATAGTTGGTGATGTCAATGAGTGCTGAATCTTCAATGAACCCTGGTGTGCCGGGGAAAATCACTCTGCACGTGTGAAGGGAGAAATATTTATTTCAAAGGTAGCTGGTGTTTCTGTACCACAGTCTGGTAAATAGAAAATATCAACCCAAAAATGGGCATAGTTCAATTTTCATTTCATCTTTGCATTTCAACTCAAAATGCATTAATGGGGGAAACAAAAATATGCTTCTTAAATCCCAGGTGTGTTCTAACCCACATCTGTGCTCACAGCTGCAGTCGTTACCCATATTTGTTTGTGTCAGATGGGCAGGGAAGTGGTTTTTTCTTTCTCCTTCATTATCCTAGTAATGGAAGGGTCATTATCCATTCACCCTTTAAGAAGGGAAATGACCTAATTGTGGGCGTGGATGAGACATTTCACTGATGCAATCTTTCAATCCCTAAGCAAAATTGCCACCAAATAATCAATCTCACAAACATTCTTTGCCCCCACGCTGTCGTGTGGTACCTCTGGATGAAACCCTCTGTAAAAGAAAGGACTGAAAGGCCTCTGGAGACATTGTTTCTTCTAGCATGGCTGGCGTGTCTGATAAAAGATGCCTGCAATCTATAATGCATGGTGTGATGTAGTGGTAACGTTCCCTGGAGTCAGCGCTACAAAGTAATTTTTTAATTTGCTGGGGCTGGAGGTGAGACATTACTGCGAGCGTGTTTCCGTGCGCCACCACGGAAATCTGTAAGGAAACGGGTCCATCCCACACATGCGCCAATTGTTGTAAACGTCTCTGCTCTCTTGCATGAAAATGAGAGACAAGCCACGCTCGTTCTAGCTGTACCATTTTGCTCCCAGCAGCAGCAGCTGGCAGGGCCCCACGCTTGTTTCATTCCAGGGATGATTGCTGCTGTATCCTACGCAACTAAAGGTGTTTGTGTGTGTGTGGGTGTGTGTGTGTGGTGGTTTGTGTTGTGCATGCATTAGCCGTGCCTGATGGTTGCCCGGTTGGAATGTTAGAGCGTGTGCAGCGAGAAGACTGCAGCTGGAAACGAGAGTCGGTTCTAAAGCCAGACATCTCCTTAGGTCGAAATGTCTATCTTGATGCTATGATCGTAACGTGTGTCCAGCTCGAAAACTTGACCGGGGATTTTAATGCTCAGTTGTTATGTAATTCACATGGAAAGTATCTAGAAATAATGCCCAATTCAAGGCCATGTGCCAGGGCACTTTTAAAAATATAGAAGAGAGTTTCTGCTCCAAAGTGCTCCCCATCGCTAGACAAAAAGGACAGTTTTACTGTCCCCATTTTACAGACAAGGGAAATGAGACCCAGATCGGGAGTAAAATCTTTTAAAGTACCTCTATGACTTGGCTTCTGAGGCCCAGCTTAATCACTCGGGAAAACTTTAAATGTCTTGCCCAAGATCACTGAGGAAATCGGTGGCAAAGCCACGAGTTTATTGAAAATCTTGAGTCTTGACCACAGGATCTTCCTTCCTATCGAGTAGATGGCTCTGCTCGTGGGCAAAACCCACCAAACTGTTGTGAACGCTCCTTCTGTAGTAGCGGCAGCAGTTTCTGAGGCCAGTGCGATCGTCTGTGCTCAAGAGACCGGGAACTGCAGTGGATAAGTTGGTGTAACAGGTTCAGACTCACTGCAATGGTGCCTCTGGCTGGTCTACCAGAGAATTAGCTCTTACCAGCTTTGGGGTGCCCTTTTTTGGTGGTGTCTCGCCTGCAGTTACCTGCCCTTTCCAGGTCCTCCATGGCAGGACTTGCATCCCTCCCTAACTGCAGCACCTATCACCCTGGGTACTTCCGTCTGGCTGTGCCCACTTGCGGTTCCTCCCCTTCAGGAATGGCTACCCCTAATCTCAACACTCACCTCAGTGGCCCACTGACGTCCTTAGCCTAGCCCCTTGGGAAGAATGCCGTCTGTATTGCTGTCGAGGGGCAGGCTTCCCCCTCGATGATACACGCATCTCTAATGCCTCGGGCAGGCCCGGTCTATAAGCTGGCTTAACACCAATGCCCCTTTACTGGGGTATTTACGGCCCTGAGGCCTGGTCAAACATCCCTGCTCCCCTACTGGGATGATTATGGCCCTGAGACCTAGTCAAAAGTACCTGCCCCCCTACTGGGGTGATTACGGCCCTGAGGCCTTGTCAGAAGTCTCTTCCCCTCTATTGGGGTATTTGCGGCCCTGAGACCTAGTCAAAAGTACCTGCCCCCCTAATGGGGTGATTATGGCCCTGAGGCCTTGTCAGAAGTCTCTTCCCCTCTATTGGGGTATTTGCGGCCCTGTGACCTAGTCCACCGACAGACGGTTCCCTCTGGACTGTCTCCCTGGCGGCTGTTGCTGCTGAGGGTGCAGCTGCTGCTGGAGGGGCAGGTCAGGAGCTCTTGCCTGGGCTCCTTCCCCTCTCGTGGCCAGCACACACTGAACCTCTGCCCCAGCTTTTATAGCCAGGCAGCAATCTGAGCATGCCCGGTAGGGCTGCGGGGGCAGGGCTCAACCCTGCCAGGCCAGTGTAGGGCTGGCACGCCCCGTCACAGTTGCCAATGCTCATCACTGGCAAGGGGGGTGGGGCTGCTGCCTCTTTCTTTCCCCTGACTGGCCCTCTTGAGCCCGCATACCCCCTCAGGTCCAATATCCCCACTACATTTTTTCCATCCATGTGCAGAATAAAATGTACGTGCACCGAGGCATGTGCAGATGTGCACCACTAATAGAAACACATGCTGCTGGCTATAGACATCTGTGGGCGCTCCGCTAATCAGCTGGGCGGCATTTGACTCTCAGCTGGGTGACCGCCCAAGTGCTCAGCTTACAGAGGACACTGCTCAGGTCCCTTGGGACGTGAGCCCAGGAGTTAATTGGGCTGGAACCGTACTGGCTATCTGGCATCTCCTAGCACTGCTCTGTCTATGGAACCAGTCTCTGTTAGGCAGCCGAGACCATCTCCCTCCAGTGCTGGAGAGAGACTCAGCTCCCTTGATTGGCAGCCCTTCTTATAGGGTCTAGCTTAGCTCTGGTTGGTTCCCGTCATCCTCCTTCTGATTGGCTCCTGAAACCGTTCTCTCCCAGGGCTGTTTTAACCCCTTTTCTTCCAGTGTGAGGCAACCGCCCCAACACAATCGGGATGACTTGATCATCTTCTGAGCATGCCCAGGCATTTCCAGAAAAGAGAGAAAATTCAGTTCGCTCCCACTGACTTGAATGGCAAAATCTGACCCCAGTGAGAACTGGATTTGACCCGAGGACTCATGCAGGGCAGTGAAGATTCTGGGTCTTCCTGCCGACCAAAACCAGCAGCGGCCCTTCCCCCATGTTACCCCAGTGTGGTTAGTACAACAGGCCCTCATCTCCACGGCGACGTGTGAGCGCCTCCTGGGAACGCAAGGTTGGATTCCGCCTGCTTGGCTCGTGGGGCATGGCACCGGGCTGCACGTGGGCCGGCTGACCTCCCGGGGCGGCTCACGCGGGACAGTCCTGCTCACTCCGGCTACATAGGAACGCCTGGGCGGCGGCGCTGCCCCGGACCACCTCCCCCTGCGTAGAGAGCGTATTAGAGGTGGGCACGGATGGCGCCGCTGGCCGGGGCTGGTGGAATAATTGCTTGGCGCTGTTCCAGCCAGCGCAAGAGAGCACAAGCCCGGATGTCACTTTCTCCACCATCCTCCCCATCCCCAGATGCATTGGGTCTGTCTCCAGGAGCAGCCTCTCGGCACTGCTCCCCACTAGCCAAGCTGCCTTCCTCAATCCTGCATGAGCCAGGCCAGGGGAGGGCTTGGTTTTCAACAGGAGACTGACCTCTTCCTTTTCAGAAATTTCTATGAAAAAGAAATCCTACGAAAAAGAAATTCCTACGTCACCTTCCACAGGAAACCTCCTTCGCTAGAGGTTTCCAGGGTGAACACGGAACAAAGAAACGTGGCCAGCTAGTTCATTCCAAGGTGGGAATTTATACAGAGCAATTCCTAGCTAACGACTCTTTGTGGAAAGCTGTTTCAAAGCTTATGGATGAACTGAATGAAAGGCAAAACCAACCAAGCAACCAACCAACCAACAAACAAACAAACCCCACCCCACCTGCCATTTATCTGGCGCATCTCTTCTTAGACGCTACCATAGTAACCAAACTAACTAAAAATAAAAAATGTTTTCATGCGTGTCAGACACAGCGAGCATTCGCTGCTGTACAGCACACCTGACCTGAAATCTGTACTTATGAACAACGTTCTGTGTTACAGTAATTGCTTGGGGGGGAATTGTTACGAGGCTAGAGGTCGTTAACAACTGTATTAGTCAATGTTGCCTTTATTCTTTGGATATTAATGTCATTAGCATGATAATTAGGTACGTAGCCTGGCAGTTTAACATCTGCTTTGATTAGTTACATGGTTTAATGCAGACTTTTTTTTCCCCAGTACACCTCATTTCTCATTACAATGCTCCATTAAAATAACTCACCAGGCAGGACCTGCCCAAGCTGGAAGAGAACCCAGGCGGGTTAGTGGTAAGGGCCAAGTGCGATGATTTGTCCCAAATCCGAGGACAGTAAACGGTCTAAGGGCTTGCACAGCCACATCTCAGGGTGGGACCCTATTTTTTGCTTATGTGTCACTATTCAACATTGGTGCCCATAGACTTGCCGGGCCCCAGGGCAAGATGTGGGGGAAGGGCTCTGCGCTCCAGGAAAGGGCGTGGCCTCAGGTGGAAGGGGCGGGGTTGCCCTCAGCATCACCCGGCGTTGCGGCCCCTCCCCCCTCCACCAGCCCTCAGGTCACCTGGAGCGCACCATGCAGCGCTCTGGCGGCCATTTAAAGGGCCAGGAGCCTTTTGATTCACCAGGCCCCTGGGCAGTTGCTCCTTTTGCCCCGCCCCCATCAGTGGGCCTGTAATTCACAGAGAGCCTGAGACAAAGCTGGCGTCAACCGGAATCTGTTGGCTTCAGCAACCTCTGAATCAGCCCCTAGTGCTGGTTCCACGCTCACCTCGGAGTGCCCACGGGAGGTCTCTCCGTGGCGCTAGCTCGGCTGTGGGGAGAGGACGGGGCAGCCCACGCGTAACATGGGAACCTGCCACCGCTGTGGCATGGAGCCAGGTGGTCTGGACCATCTGGGGGATGTTTGTCTGCCTTGGGGGCCCCTGGCAAGAACCTCCGGAGAGGGCCCTAGCTCAAGACGGGCAGGTGCCATGAAGATCTCCCTTCCCTTCTGCCCACAAATCTGCCGGCGCATCGCCTTCCTGCTCCTTGAGCGGAGGCGGCTGATCCTGGCCGGGAGGGGGGGTCGAAGACCGAACTGCTGTCTCCTGCTGTCGGCCCCTTGGAGAGGAATCCGGACCCAGGCTCGGGGTCACACGCTACGTTGAAAGGAACAAGCCCATCTGGGCAGTTACCCTGGGCCTGATCTAAGGCCATCAGGGATCAGTTGCTGGGAGGTGGGAGCCGCGCAACCAGACAGCTACAGGCCCCAAAGCCAGGGCCGGGCAACCCCCACGCCTGATGGAAGAGCCTTTATTTCAAGTTCACTTGTCTATATAAAATATTTTAGAGAGTTTGTGCATCTGTGAGTCTGTGTGTCTGCGAGTCCATTTGTTCAAGAACGCCTCCTAAATGGTAAGAGCTAGGACCACCACATTCGGTAGCAGGCAAAGCAAGGGCACTACGCAAAGCAAGGGCAGGGTTTGGTTGTGCCAGGAAAACTGGAAATGCCTGGAATGGGATTGGTTTCCACAACATGGAAAGAGGCTGATCAGAGGGAGAGCTATACTGCAGAGTGACCACCACTGCAGAGAGAGGGGCTTTCCATGGGGCTGGCCACTGGACCAGGTGAGTGGACTCTTCGCCAAACATTGCAGCACAGAGGGGAGGAGTCAGCCCCCACCTCCCCTCTGACCAGCTGCAGCCTCCCACCCCAACATCCTGCCCTAATCCTGCACCTACCACAGTCCTGCTCTGACTCCTGCACCACCCCACATCCCCTGCCCTGAGCCTCCCACCCCAACATCCTGCCCTAATCCTGCATGCACCACAGTCCTGCCTTGACTCCTGCACCACCCCACATCGCTTACCCCTGCCCTGACTCTTGCACCCCTCCACTCAGTGCCCTTAGCTCTCCCACCCCCAAGCCTCTGCCCTGTCCCCCCCTGAACTCCATCCCACACTTAAATTTCTCATGCATGCTGTTGTATCACTATCGCCCCCCCCCCCCCGCAGCTGCCTGCCCTGACCGCCCCCCAGGAGGGGGTGGGATAGGAGAATACCTGTAAGAAATGTAAGTTACTCTCCCCCCAGAACTGCAAGCCACCTTGGGGCATTTCCTATTGGTGCATGGGGACGCGGCAGCGTGATGGATGGCTCGTTCAGGAAGGCCCAATGTGCCACTCGGCAATTTGCTGATGGAAATTTAACAGCCCCGAAGCATCACATTTGCCCGAAGCATATGGGCTTGTTTATTGGGTCAACAGCTTCCTAATGGCCTAAAGAGAAGGAGGGACCCAGTCCGAGAACACGGAACAAGCCTCGATTTCTCTTGGCCGCTGCCTCTTGGAAGGCGCGGCGAGGAGCTCTGTGAAAGGGCAGCGTGCGGGTGGCATCGGTCCCGTCCGCGCAGGGTCGGAACTGGGCTTGCTAACGTCAATCCTCTGCCAGGCCCGAGAGTCTGTTTAAGTGCAGGAGGAGGGGCAGTGACACCCGGAGAGGAATCAATGAGGCTATGAAAACGAGGAGACTGCAGCCATCCATTCTCCTAGCCCGGACAGCCCGCCTCTAATTAAGGCTCTCCCCTGGCAGACAAAGCCCCATTTTTCATCCCGCTTGATGGATGACCCGTGCCAGCTTGGGAAAGGGCCTGGAGAGGAACCGATCTCCTTTCCAGATGAATGGCGGGGCTCACAGAAGAAGCCACGCCCGGACTTCTGGCGATGCAGGGTCAGAGGGAAGATGGGCTCAAAGACAGGAAGTGACCTGTGGCGCCAGGATGAGGCTGAGCAATTTGCTGTCATAGACTTTAAGGTCGGAAGGGACCATTATGATCATCTAGTCTGACCCCCTGCACAGTGCAGGCCACAAAATCTCACCCACGCCTCCTAGAATAATCCTCTCACCTATGTCTCAGACATTGAAGCCTTCAAATACTTTGAAGACCCCAAGATGCAGAGAATCCTCTAGCTGTGATCTGTACCCCATGCTACAGAGGAAGGCGAAAAACCTCCAGGGCCTCTGCCAATCTACCCTGGAGGAAAATTCCTTCCCGACCCCAAATATGGCGATCAGCTAAACCCTGAGCATGTGGGCAAGACTCACCAGCCAGACACCCAGAAAGTTCTCTATAGTAACTCCTATCATCCCTCCATTGACCTATTTCCCACTGATAATGAATGGTCAATTAGTTACCAAGATCATGTTATTTCATCCAACCATCCCCTTCATAAACCCATCTAGTTTAATCTTGAAACCAGATAGATCTTTTGTCCCCACGACTTCCCTTGGAAGGCCGTTCCAGAACCTCACTCCTCTAATGGTTAGAAACCTTCGTCTAATCTCAAGTCTAAACTTCCTACTAGCCAGCTTATATCCATTTGTTCTTGTGTCTACATTGGTATTGAGCTTAAATAATTCCTCTCCCTCCCTGGTATTTATCCCTCTAATATATTTAAAAAGTGCAATCATGTCCCCTCTCAGCCTTCTTTTGGTTAAAGTAAACAAGCCAAGCTCCTTGAGTCTCCTTTCATAAGACAGGTCGAACCCCCATAGCTATTTCCTGGCATTTCAAGACCAAGTCTCCTTGCGGAGTGTAGCCCGAGGCCCAACGTGCTTCAGGAGCAGCCCTGGGAACTACAAGCTGTGAACGACAAACTGAGGCATGTTGGGAGAACTTCCTGGTTCCCGCCAGCATAGACCCTCTGCCCCCAAGCAGGGTCTGAGCACCAGGACTGGCCAAAGGGCAGGACGCTGGGAGCGGAGCCCTGGACTCAGCCGGTGGAGGGTGAATACTCAGCAGCACGGGACCCTAAAAATGCGGGGCCCAAGGCATTTGCCTTGCTCACCTTGACCTGGGGCCAGGCCTGCTGAGCACTGACAGAGCTGGGCGCACGCCGGCTGCACGCAGAGAGGAGGCTGCTGACCTGTGAGCCTGTTCTACGTTCTGTACAGAAGAAAGCCCATTCCTGGTGGTTTGTCCAAGTGGGTCGGGTCTGAGGCGCACGCACCCTGACCCTCCACGCAGAGCGTACCCAGGAGCCTCCGATCCAGTCTCCCAGAGTTGTGCACAAAATCACCAGGCTTCCCCTCAGTGAAATACGCTCGCCTGGGGCTAGCAAACAGGAGGGGCTACAAAAGAGAGTGGGGAAAACTTCTCCGGCTGTGTCACGTGCCACGGGGTGGAAATGGTCGAGATGCACGTTGAGCTGCCAGCCGAGCTCAGACCATCTGAGAGCTGGTGCTGGAGCACACAAGCTACTTGAGGCTTGGTCTCCACTACAGGCTTCTTGCACAAGAAACTTTTTGCTGAAGAAATCTTCCGCAAACACTACTTGCACAAGAGAGAGTCCACACTGCACAAGTGCATGGAAAAAGCGATGTGCTTTTGCGAAAGAGAGCGTCCAGACTGCATGCACCCTCTCTCGAAAGGAAACTCTGATTGCTATGGGCACCAGGGCTTTTTTCGATCGCCTCTTTTTGCACCAAAAAACCCTTGTTCCCCGTCCCCCTACACCTTTTTATGCAATGTGCACACATAAGTTTCTGGTGAGAAGAAAGGATGCGAGAGCTCGGCTCAGCGTCACGAAGTTGGCCCTTCCCTGTGTTTGCAGTGAGCGTCCTGGAGGGATCTCCTTTCTCAGATGGCAGAGGGATAGCTGAGCAGGGTGCTGCAGGGACAGCTGAACTGGGTGAATCATGCCACTGCCTTGATTCACAGTGAGTGCTGGAGGTGAATCAAAGAAACAGAAGGAGGTATGAGGAGGAATGGAAAACAGGGGGCTAGCAGGTGACGCCGCACTGCTGGCTGACTCCGAAGGTCTGATGACATGGAGATTACATATGAACATGATCCAGCGTTGGGGGTAGGGACAAGACAAAAGCGAGGGGGTGAAAGGGAAAGGCATGCACGTGCCAGAGAGTGGCACAGCTGCTGGGGCTAGGGATGAGCTGTGCGGCAGCCCTGGCAGCTGGGGAAGGCTGCGTCCTGCCACGCAGGGGTCCCAGTCCACAGCTGCGGTTGGGCGGGGCTTAACTGGGGGGGAAAGTTGTGAAGAGGCCTGGTTTCAGGGAAGGGGTGTGGCTTTGGGTGGAAGGGGCGGGGCTCCAGCTGCCTCCTCCAGCCGGGCCTTCTCCCACTGCCCATGACGACAGCTCTGATGTCCCAGAAGACGTAATGAGAATATCATCCTGGGTTGACTGAGCAACTAACCAGAAAGTCTCGGACTTGAGGGGAACTCAGGAAATGCTCGGTGGAGAGCCTATGGCAAGAGATTGGCAGGGCACGTTTTCGGGGGTTCAGCGGGTGAGGCATGTCTACGGGCGCCGGAAGGGAAAGTTGCCGGCAACGCACATGAGGCACTAAAAGAAGACCTCGGATGGATGACGTCGTATACTGGGTGGCTCCAAAGGAGCATTCATCCACAAAGATCCACCGGGGAGCATACAGAACGGACGAGGGTTGCAACCCTCCAGGTATGGAGAGCAGCTGGCAAGGCAGCAGGGATAGCCTGGTTTGTCTAAGAAATAGGGTTGCCAGGTGTCCGGTATTGACCTGGTGTTTTTGCCTCCTGTCCAGTAAAAAAAATTCAGAAAATACTGGACACCTAAAATGTCCAGTATTTTCTAATTTTTTTCCGGCCAGGAGGCAAAAATCCCAGGTGCTTATCTGGTTCTGCAGGGGAGCTGTCCAGCCAGGAGCAGGAAGACAAGATGGCAGCCTGTTAAGGCCAATAAGCCTCAAAAATGTTTCTTAAAGGAGCCATGCTGGGTTTTTTTTTCTTGGTTAATAATTCTTGGGGTCTTTTTCTTTTCTTTTTTTTTGCTCAACAACTTTGGTCTCCCCCCTTTTTTTTTCTCAACAGAATTTTTCCCTCATTTTTTTTGGGTGGGAGGATGTTCAGTATTTTTGGTTAAACCATCTGGCAACTCTACTAAGAAATGGCTTGTGGGTCTGAGGCTCAGGTCCATGAAGGATCTTTCTAGGCCTGCCTGGCAGCACGAAGGAGCTGTGGAAGAAGTAGGCCCTGCCCTGCCCAACCGATGTGGCCCCAGTTACCATAATATCTGAGCACCTCAGAGTCTTTGCCATTCACCTCACAGCACCCCTGGGCTGCAGGGCAGGGCTCTTGGCCCCCCGTTACAGAGAGACCTGACTGCCAGAAAGGGAGTCGTCCAAAGTCATGCTGGAAATCCGCAGCAGATCCAGGATTTGAACTCAGCTCGCCAGTCTCAGGCCTGAGCCTTTGGGCCATTTTCCCTCCTCCTCATGTCCCCTTTGCAGGAGTGGTGAGCTCCCCCATGCTCTAGTGCTGAGGTCCCCTTGCCCCGGCTGTGGTTATGAACAGCACATTTCATTTCACAGAGAGCCTTTTGGTAACCCCCTTCTAATGCCCCACGGGACCTGGGAGGTGTGCCAGCGAGGCACTCATCCGCTCCACTTGTCACCCCTGTTTGAAGAGGGGCATAAGCCCAGAGTGAGCCAGGGCTGCTAAGCAAGCAGATTTCCTGACCACCCCGGGAAGGGTGTTGGAAAGAGCCTTTTTACGTGAGACGGGAGCTAGCTGGGTGTCTCCTCTAAGGCCTCTGGCAAGGTCCCAGAGGAACATCCATTAGGCGGTGCTGCTGCAAGCTGTGTGCTCAGCTTGCTTCGATTAGCGCAGGACCGTTGAGCACAGCCCTACTGAAGTGCTGCGCCCAGGCGGAGCGTATCAGCGGCGTAGGGTGAGTTTCATGCTAGCTCTGTGGCAAAGGATACAATGAGTGCGCTAACAGAAATCTCCCATGCCCTCCCTGCAGAGAGACACCAGCCCTTGGAAATGGTTTCGCCCAGGCCATAAAATCCGCAGTTCAGCTGGCTCGACAGACCCGTTCGCTCAAGCGGCCAGGTGAGGAGCTGGCGTTGCAACTGAGATGTGGCATTTTGAACATAAGAACGGCCGTGCTGGGTCAGACCAAAGGTCCATCTAGCCCAGTAGCCTGTCTACCGACAGTGGCCAGCACTAGGTGCCCCAGAGAGGGTGGACCGAAGACAATGATCAAGCGATTTGTTTCCTGCCATCCCTCTCCAGCCTCTGACAAACAGAGGCCAAGGACACCATTTTATCCCCTGGCTAATAGCCTTTTATGGACCTAACCTCCATGAAATTATCTAGCTTCTCTTTAAATTCTGTTATAGTCTTAGCCTTCATAGCCTCCTCTGGCAAGGAGTTCCACAAGTTGACTATGCACTGCGTGAAGAAGAACTTTCGCTTATTAGTTTTAAACCTGCTACCCATAAATTTAATTTGGTGTCTTCTAGTTCTTATATTATGGGAACTAGTAAATAACTTTTCTTTATTCACCCTCTCCACACAACTCATGATTTTATAGACCTCTATCATATTCCCCCTCAGTTTCCTCTTTTCTAAACTGAAAAGTCCCAATCGTTTTAACCTCTCTTCCTATGGGACCCGTTCCAAACCCCTAATCATTTTAGTTGCCCTTTTCTGAACCCTTTCCAAGGCCAAAATATCTTTTTTGAGGTGAGGAGACCACATCTGTACACAGTATTCAAGATGTGGACGTACCATAGTTTTATACAGGGGCGGTAAGATATTCTGTGTCTTATTTTCTATCCCTTTCTTAATAATTTTGGGCTATGCTCAGTGTGAGGTGGGTCGTTGGGCTCTGGAGGTTTGTTTTGGAGGGTGTGTGAGATGTGTTGGGGTTTTATGGGCACACAGAGTGAAAACCCAACACGTTGCTGCATGGCGATAGCCGCTAGAAGGCATCGATTTCCAGAGCCGTAAGCAGAAATGCCACCGAGAAGAAAATCTCCTTTTTCAGGTTTATCTTCTCTCCCATTGCAGATAAGAAACAGGTACCCGGAATCATAATCCTGTCACCTGCCTCGTTTGGGGGGTTTTGCCATCATCAAGCGGTGATGAGCCAGTTGTTCTTCTATGGAAGTGTCCCTGGCCCACGCGAGTTCCCATGGGGATGGGACTGGTTAGCTAGCAAAGCGCAGTCTTAGCCTGGAGGTATTTATATACGGGGACCATTTCCAGGTGCTTGACAAACTTGGGTACAGGATGGGGCAGCTCAAACTTCCATCACGGGCTAAGGCAGTCCCCCGCTGGCTCTGCCCAGGAGTGAGATAGACACTGAATATAACGTCGTCTTTTTTCTCGCCCATCTCAGTCCCTGGGCTGGCCTGTCCCTGCCAAACCAGGCCCTGTCTGAGAGCCTCGGAAACTGCCAGGCACTTTTCCTGATAATTCGGCAGGGCTGGCTTATAGCATGTGTGAATCATCAGGCAATCCCTCCCCTCTCCCCCATTCCCAGCTTCTGACAAACTGAAGCTATGGACACTATCCCGGATGATTCGGCCAAGCCCCTGAATCTGCTACTGCGGCTTAATTCAGGTCAGATCCCAAACTAGAAAGATCCGATTTTCTGCATCTCCTTGGGATGTGGCCCAAGACTGGGGAAACCTCCAGCCTTAGTGCTGTCTAACTCTTAACCAGAATCCAAATCCTAATCCGGGTTAGCCTCAAGCCCAAACCTGCCCCTAAATCCAGTCTGGATCCAAACCCTACTCCCTAAGCCCATCCCTACAAAGCAGTGGTTCCCAAACTTTTGGGCATCACGCCCCCCTTTTTGATTTTTGAAAAACCCTCACGCCCCCTCCAAATAGCAGCAAAGCTTGTTGAGCAAAAAAAAGGAAAAAAGGAACTGAACAGGGCAGCAAAACTTGATGGGGGGGCAGGCTGGGTCGCCTCATGCCCCCCCTGGAATTTCTTCACGTCCCCCCAGGGGGGCACTCCCCCCAGTTTGGAAACCCATGCTACAAAGAAACAGCGAGTGATAGACGGATGTTGCTGTCTCCGCTGAGCACTGTGCGGTTTTAAAAGCCTGTCTTGCCAGAGAGAGTAGCATATGCACAATTCCACCACGTACCTGACAGCGTGGAGGCAGACTAAGGCGATTAACTTGCCTATAAGTAGCAATAAGAGGTAATTTATCACTAGTTCTTCAGTTGTGAGTGCTGCACTCATGCTAAGGAGGTGCGCTTTTGCTGTTCTTGGGAGGGGCATCAAGGCTGATAGGTAAATATACTCACCAAACGTCATGGCTGTCAGCTGATTGCATTGCAAGGCGGGGTCCCTCCGATTTACTGTTGCAGTTTCACGAAACAACAGGGAAGCCTTTAAAAAGTGAGCGTTAGACATCAACTGCATTGTGATTGGCTGTCTCTGAGGAGGTCATTTCCTTCCTTTAGCCAATCAGAACGGCTAATGACGTTATTGACCCTGGCATAGGAGCGGCGTGGGTAATAAAACAAGCGAATAAGGAAAAGTTCTTTACTTGTTCCCATAGTATAAGAACTAGGGGCCACCAAATGAAACTAATGGGCAGCAAGTTGAAAACAAATAAAAGGAAGTTCTTCTTCATACAGCCCACAGTCAACCTGTGGAACTCCTTGCCTGAGGAGGTTGTGAAGGCTAGGACTATAACAGGGTTTAAAAGAGAACTAGATAAATCCATAGAGGTTAAATCCATAAATGGCTATTAGCCAGGATGGGTAAGGAATGGTGTCCCTAGCTTCTGTTTGTCAGAGGGTGGAGATGGATGGCAGGAGAGAGATCGCTTGATCAGTACCTGTTCGATTCACTCCCTCTGGGACACCTGGTATTGGTCACTGTCGGCAGACAGGGTACTGAGCTGGATGGACTTTTGGTCTGCCCCAATACGGCCATTCTTATGAGTTAGGTGGATGTTTTCAGGAAGCTCTTCCCAAGTGTGAGAGGCACAAGAGGCTCCTTCATGAATTTCCTGCAGCTGAGGGAAAGCATGAAGGGGCCAGTTTGAAAATGTACCACGTAGGCAGTGGAGGCTGGGCTGACAGGCTGACTGCGGGCGGGGGGTGAAGGAGAGATGGGTGGCAGAGCGGGGATAAGCCAGGAAGGTCCTTGAAAGTGAAGGCACGTGGCTTGTGTCCTATGTCAGAGAGTGGGGAGCCAGGGGAGGGATGCAAAGCGGGGGGAGGGGCGGTGACATGTTCAAAGCAAGGGGCCAGGGGAACGATTTTTGCGGCAGCCTTTGGAAGAGGTTCCAGCGGGATGAGACTGCATTTGCCAGGCCAGAGAGAAGGAGGTTTCCGTAATGGAGAGCGTGGCTGAGAGGGGTGTCTGCAAGTCGCATACAACATAGCGTTACGATTAACAACAGGGCAGTTCATTAACCCCCCTCACACACGCGGCTGCGCAAAGCGAGTCATGGCTGTTGCTCAGCTCCCCTGCGAATCTCAGCGGTGGCCGAAACCCTGCTCTGTGCTCTTCTAGATAGAGAGGCAGTCGCCCTGCCCTCAAAGGGGAAAAAACCCAGCTGCTTTCAGCAAGCTGGCAGCCAAGAGCAGTTCTTCCTCTCTGCCTCTGGACACACGGGCCTGTTTTACTGCTCTCACTGCAGAGCAGCCGGGGACATCCCGTGGGGGGGAATGGGAGGGACCCTGCATGTTTGGCAGCGGTGACTCGCATGCTTGAGAGGTTTCAGAGAGCCGTTCTCTGGTACCGATTGCATTTTTCTGCTGTCATGGCAACCTCTATAGATTCTGGTCACGGCTCTGGCCTCTCCTGCTGCAGCCGGCCGTAGAAACCGTACCTAGAGCAATGCCAATCAACGAAGTCACGGGGGACACCCGGCCAGAGGTCAGACGGGCTCTCTGGGAACGTGCTCTAGGAACGGGGATCTCTCTGAATGGCTAGGAAGGATGAAATCCTCCCATTCAGGCTCGGCCTGCATTTTTTTCCCCCCTTTGCGCGTGGGAGCAACGTGCGGGTTGCTGGAGAGAATCCTTACATAAGTCTTCGCCGACGCAGAGCCCGCAGCGAACTCCATTGTGCGAAGCCTCCACGCCCAGAGGTAATTACACGGCCCTGTGCCGCCGGCACAAACTAACAGGCAGGCTGGAGACACATTGGTTTGGAAACGCGGCTCCCTGGGGCCGCCTCATGAGACACATTTCCTCCTCGGCAGGATGTGGGGGGTGGGGGCGGCAGGCTGTCTCTCTCTCCTCGGCTGCGGGGTGGCTGCAGAGCTGGCAGTCTCAGAGAGGGCTGGGGGCAGCAGGGAGTCGCGTTGCCAGTCGCAATGACCACCGGCTTCAGGCTTACAGCTCGCAGAGCCGAGAGTCGTAGATGGATGGATGCACAACAGCATCCCTTTCCTGCCCAAGCAATGCTGTCCGAAACCCGGACGCCAAGGCTATGTCTACACTCGCGGCTTCTTGCGCAAGAACATCTTGTGCAAGGGTTCTTGTGCAAGAAATCATGTGCAAGAAAACGTCCACACTGCCATGTGCACGCTGTGCTTTTGCGCAAGAGCGCCCATGGCAGTGTGGACTCTCTCTTGCGCAAGAAAGCTCCGATGGCCATTTTAGCCATAGGGCTTTCTTGCGCAAGAAATCCCTGCCGAGCGTCCACACTGCCCTCTTGCGCAAGAGCTCCTGCGCAAGACGGCTTACACCTGTTAAAAAAGAGCGTAGACGCCCTCTCTTACCACGCTGTACTGTAAATTTCCTTGTGCAAGAGCGGGCGGGCAGTGTAAACTCTCTGCGCATTCTTGCGCAAGAACGTCCATACGTGCGCAAGAAGCCGCGAGTGTAGACATAGCCCAAAGGGGTGTCTAGCCTTTTTTAGAAAAAAATGCACCTGCGTCTAGACTGCCACCGTGTTCTTTCGAAAGTAAATCGAAAGAACGCCGCCATTTTTTCGATCACGGTAACCCTCATTTTATGAGGAAGAACGCCTTTTTTCGAAAATACTCTTTCAAAAAAAGGCACTATTGAATGCAAACTGTGCTTTTTCGAAAGACAGCAGCTTGCTTTTTCGAAAAATCTGCTTGTAGTCTAGACGCTCTTTTTCGAAAGAGGCTTTTTCGAAAGATGCTTGCAGTCTAGATGTAGCCCAAGTGTCCAAGTGATGAAGTATTACCTACCAGTGGTTGATGGAGACTAGGAGAGTCTTGTACAGGTTGGACCTCCCTGGTCCAGCACCCTTGGATCTGGACTGGTCCTGGATTAGGGATTTTGCCCGAACAGCGGAGGTCATTTCTGGCCCCCTGCTACCTGCCCCCCCAGCCCTGGCCCAGATACTGGCCTCCCAGCTGAAGCCCCCCACTGCTACCAGCTTCACTGTGCTGCTGGTCCCACTGGGCAGTCCCCCAGCCGGATTCCCAGCCATGAAAATGAAATGTTGCCGTGCCTCAGTTTCCCTTTTTTACACAGCACACCAATTTTGGAATACCCCTTCTCAGGTGAGAAGCTCCAAACTCAATTACAGGTATCAACAGTGAAATGTCAGTATCACAAGGTTTTTTTAACATACATTGTGTCCTTGGGTATATTTCTTAACAGTTTCCAGGGCCCTTGCATAAAATCATGCCCATTGGACGTTGTTACAATTCTTAGTAACAGCAGTACAGTGGTTACCACAGTTGACATCAGCAACAGGATCAAACCCATAGCAAGTGTATCCTGACAATTTTGCGCTTTTTGATTAAAAAAGCTGCAGCCTTCCTCGGCAACACAAGTCCTGCCCTTCCCCCATTGCCCTGTGGGTTTAAATTGTGAACTCTCCGTCTTAACAAAGACAAAGGGCTGGCTGGGTGTGCTCACACTGGCTATGGAATTCCCTTGCTCCCCATAGCTAATCAGGAAGCAAGAAGTCCAGACACTAACCTGGCACCCTGCTTTCAATCTCGTTTTCCATCTAGTTTTCCAAGTGGGCCTCACCGAGACAGGGCCTAGGTGAACTAGTCTGATAGACTTACAGATTCCTTGTTCACTCACAGAACCAGACTGGAACAATTCCTGTTTCAGCCACACACACTCCTCAGCAAGCTGGTCAAACACAGTCACGTGGTCACCAGAGGGCTATTTCATCTCCCTGGCTGCTTCCACCCCATCTGAAACACCCTCCAATACCTTTGCAACTTCCTTAGTCTTGTCCACACTGGATCTTGCAAAACCCAAGTCCCCTTTACCCCCCTCAGGCACAGCAAACTGCTGGCCAACATCACCATAAGGATCCTCTTCCTTTTGACCTTCTGTAAGCAAAAGTTCACCTTTCCCTGGCCCTACAGCAACACCCCACCACTATTTACTATGCTTTCTCTCAGAGCTCCAGGGAGAAATCACAGCCAGTGATTGCTACATGCATATTCATAAGCATACATTCAGCAATATGGATCTGAGCAAAGTCTGGCCTTATGGCCTTTATGTAACAACAAACCTAAACATAAATTGCATTGCTTGACATACCAATGAATATAACAAGAAGGCATAATAAAGAGCCTAACATAAATCGTAACTAGGGCTATGTCTAGACTGCAAGCCTCTTTCGAAAGAGCCTCTTTCGAAAGAGAGGGTCTAGACTGCAAGCGGAACTTTCGAAAAAGCAAGCCGCTTTTTCGAAAGGCAGTCTGGATGCTCTCTTTTGAAAAACCCCTGTTTGCATTCAAGAACTCCTTTTTTCGAAAGAGCACTTTCGAAAAAAGGCGTTCTTCCTCGTGCAATGAGGTTTACCGCCGTCGAAAGAAAAGCCGCGTTCTTTCGATTTAATTTTGAAAGAACGTGGCTGCAGTCCAGACGCAGGTGAAGTTTTTTCGGAAAAAGGCTACTTTTCCCGAAAAAACCCCTGAGTCTGGACACAGCCTAAGAGAGCTACTAGGGTCAAGGGAAGGGGAAAAGCAGAGGGGTATGTTCGCCTAGCTAGACACCAAAGGAGGAGGGGGATCCAATTGGCTACACATATCACCATGTAAACATCATTCAGAAGAATGAGGTTCACTGGGGCCTTGCTATATTCAACTCTAATATAAAAATGCAAGGGCACATCCATGAACTATCCCTCCTGGTCACTTCTTCTGGCATCAGAGTTTAGGAGCAGTAGAATTAGTTTCATGCTGTTCCTTAACTCAGACCAAAGATCCGTCTAGCCCAGTATCCTGTCTGCCAACAACGGCCAATGCCAGGTGCCCCAGAGGGAGTGAACAGAACAGGGAATCTTCAAGTGATCCCTCTCCTGTCACCCCTTCCCAGCCTCCAATACGCAGCGGTTTAGGGACACCCAGCAGATGGGGTTGCATCCTTGACCATCTTGTCTGATAGCCACCGACAGACCTATCTTGAACATATCCGGTTCTTTATTGAACCTTGTTTTAGTTTTGGCCTTGCCAACAGTCCTTGGCAAAAAGTTCCACAAGCTGATTGTGCAGTGGGTGAAGTTCTTCCTTTTGTTTGTTTTAAACCTGCTGCCTATGAATTTAATTGGGTGATCCCTAGTTCTTGTGTTACGAGACGGAGTAAATGACACTTCCTTATTTACTTCCTCCGTGCCAGGCATGATTTTATAGACCTCTATCCCAGTGTTTCTTAAACTTTTTAAGACAGAGGAAAACCAAACAATACATTTGTTTTATAAGGAACAACAACGACTTTTTGTTGAGGGAAAAAAAAAGAGGCTGGGAAAAAGTTATTGAGCAAAAAACAAAAAAAATAGGGTCGTGGAAAAGTTATTGAGGGGGAAAAAATATCTCCTGTCTTTTTAAGGGTGGCCATTTTGAACTCTGTTGTTCTCCATGGCACACCTCTGATTGCCTTGCAGCACACTGGTGTGCCACAGAACACAGTTTAAGAAACACTTCCCCATCCTATTTTCTCTTATTTCTCTTTTTCTAACCCTAAAAGTCCCAAGCTTTTTAATCTCTCCCCATACAGAATCTGTTCCATATCCCTAGTGACAGACCCAAAGCAGCAACCTGCCACACTCTGGTGGAAGGCAGATAGGGCACTGGATTAGTGTTTTTCTCTTCCCAGAGTAAACTCCTAAGCTACGTCTAGACTACATCCCTTATTTGGAAAAGGGATGTAAATTAGACGTATCGCTATTGCTAATGAAGCGGGCATTTAAAACTCTGCCGCTTCATTAGCATAAAAATGGCTGCCACTTTTTTTCCGCAGGGAGCTTTGCCGGAAAAAAGCGCCAGTCTAGACGCTGATCTTGCGGAAAATAAAGCCTTTTCTGAAAGATCCCTTATCCCTCATGAAATAAGGGGTAAGGGATTTTTCGGAAAAGGCTTTATTTTCCGCAAGATCAGTGTCTAGACTGGTGCTTTTTTCCGGCAAAGCTCTGTGCGGAAAAAAAGTGGCAGCCATTTTTATGGTAATGAAGCGGCAGAGATTTAAATCCCCGCTTCATTAGCAATTGCGATAGGTCTAATTTACATCCCTTTTCCGAAAAAGGGATGTAGTCTAGATATAGCCCTAGGCTATGTCTACACTCGCGGCTTCTTGCGCAAGTACGGCCGTTCTTGCGCAAGAATCTGCAGAGCGTCCACACTGCCCGCCCGCTCTTACGCAAGTAAATTTACAGGACGGCGTGGTAAGAGAGGGCTCCTTGCACAAGAGCTATGCTCCTTTTTAACAGGTGAAAGCCCTCTTGCACAGGAGCTCTTGTGCAAGAGGGCAGTGTGGATGCTCGGCAGGGATTTCTTGCGCAAGAAAGCCCTATGGCTAAAATGGCCGTCGGAGCTTTCTTGCGCAAGAGAGCATCCGCACTGCCATAGGAGCTCTTGCGCAAAAGCACAGCTCGCGCATGGCAGTGTGGATGTTTTCTTGCGCAAGATTTCTTGCACAAGAACCCTTGCGCAAGATGTTCTTGCGCAAGAAGCCGCGAGTGTAGACATAGCCTTGGCGTCCGGGTTTCGGACAGCATTGCTTGGGCAGGAAAGGGATGCTTTTGTGCATCCATCCATCTCCGACTCTCGGCTCTGTGAGCTGTAAGCCTGAAGCCAGTGGTCACTGCGCAAGTACATTTACAGTACGGCGTGGTAAGAGAGGGCTCCTTGCGCAAGAGCTACGCTCTTTTTTAACAGGTGTAAGCCCTCTTGAGCAAGAGCTCTTGTGCAAGAGGGCAGTGTGGATGCTTGTCAGGGATTTTTTGTGCAAGAAAGCCCTATGGCTAAAATGACCATCTTTAAAAGTGCTGTCATATGGGTAGAAATCGGGTAAATATTGCATTTTATTAATATCAGCTGAACTGATGTATACGGGGGCCTGCATGTTGCTTAGTCTTGCCTTAATCTTTGTATTCCTGCCTATTAGTGTGAAAGAAGCTATTTGCATATATTTGCATATAGATTTGCATGTATATGCAACCACACTTAAGTTGCAGCCCTTGGCGTGTGCTGTGAGTATCACTGTGGTCCCTGGGTCTTCCAAAGTTGAGTAGCCGTGATCTATAGTAACAACTGGGGAGGGGAGAAGGAACAGAGGGGCAACTGGACTAATTGAGTACAAACGAGGAGGGGTGTTGGATACCGTTCAAGGACGGCGTGTTAAAATTATGTTTGGCAAAAACAAGAAGCTGTTGCACGAGCAATTAAGGAGCCAAAGCCGGTGCGTTGGAGATCAGAGTCAACAAAGAATGAGGGGCTGGGTTTTCCAGCATCCCTTGCAAGGATGTTAAAGAAAGAGGCTTGGTGTATGTGGGTGGAGGGGAAGGAATATGGGTAAGATCTGAGTTATAAATTGACCTGGGAATGTGGTTGGCCCTTTGGGATGAGACAAACCTTTTTCATTTGGTGCGACTGGTGTTCATAGCTCTCACCTGTATAAGGTGTGGTCCTGGTGGTGGCTCAGGAGAACTGAAGTCCATGAGGGGTGTCAAGGCTGTTTCCGACACTGGCACGACAAATGCAGAAGTGGGGACCTGCAAAAGCACCCCAAAACCTTGTCTCTACAGGATATGGTACAAAAACTTTCCCCAAAATCCTAATACTCAGATTTTGGGACAATATCCGCTGCCACCATTCAAGTAATTCCACAAAAAAAAAAAAAAAAAAAATCAGGGAAGTAATCACTTGGGAAATCTCATTCCTAAGGTAAAACTAGGACACCAAAATGAACCAATACCAGGTTAATTAGAAAAAGAAACAAACTTTTATTATCAAAACAAAACTACAGTTGCAAACATAATAAAGTGGCTAGATGGAAAGGGCCACCAATTGATTTAAATACTCAGGGAAAAAGGACCTGGGCTAGAAAGCTTTCATTACAAAAGAGAGGAAACCCAATTACCAGCTCAGACATTCATTCCAAATTCCCAAACCATGAAACAACAAAATCCTGCCGGACTATCTAAACTTTGCCCTACTTACACATGATAAGAGGTCATTTCTTGGAGAGAGACAGGCCTCCCATCTCCTTCAGTCCTGGAAGAAACCGCTCTGCTTTTCAGACAAAGGAGGGAAAAAATAAAAATTCCTTTGTCCCAGTTTGAAATCCCCACTTGCATTGCTATTGGCTGACCAGATACCTGGCTAGGGACAAGAGACATAGTTAACCCCTTGGGCCCCAGGGTCTGGTCAGCACTCCTGATTATGACAAGGGGCTTACTTGCATGGCTTTTTGTTAGCCACTGTGGTGAAGAGAAGTGCTTTTGATGACTGTTTTGGTGTGCCTTATCGTGAGGGACACCCCTCCCCCACAATCTTGGGCTGTAAGGGTATGTCTAGATTGCGGCGCTATTTTGGGATACTGGAAGTATCCCAGATAGCAATGCCTCATCTTTAAACGTGCCCGCTATTTCCCAAAATAGCGGGTGCGCTATTCCAGTGTCCCTGTAACCCGTGTTCCCCGAGGGTTAAGGGATTCATGGGAACAGTGCCTTATTTTGAAATTTGGCCCTGTCTACACAGAGCCACATTTCAAAATAAGCTCTTTCGACCTAGACTTGGAATAAGCTACGCAATTTGCATAGCTCAAATTGCGTAGCTTATTCCGACCAAAGGGTGCCGTCTAGAGGCACCCCAAGTGGCCAAATCTCTATGCAAGTTGCCCTAAATTGACAATCTCACCGGTGTCCCCCAGAATCCTGCTGGCTATGCTCATGAAGAGCCCCCATGGTGTCAGTGAGAGGCTGTGTGGGTAGAGGGGCCCACCAGGCAGGATGGGGACTTTGGAGAACTCTGCCCCTCTCACATCCAAAGTCATGGGGAATGTTTTCCCAGTTTCCTTTTTCTAGCATTTACAGCTTGGCTCATGCTACAGCTACATCTCTGCCTGTGGGCGAAGATTAGCTGGAGTATAAATTGGTGGTGGGTGGTCGGGAAGGTGTCGGCAGCACAGATGGGAGAGAGAACAAGATCTGAGCATCTTAAGTCTTCATCTACTTCTCCCCTTCCATTTGGCAATATACAATTTAGCACAGTCTAAAAAGGGTAAAAACACCTTCTTTTCGGATTGGAGTTTAACAGCTTTAGGCTGGCAAAGCCAGTTGATTTTCAAATGTTTCCAGATTGAGGTCTAAAAAATCACGCCACCTCTGGGCGATGGACAAATTCCATCATTTTGGCTGAGCGAAAAGGATAAGAGGGAAGGTCCTCTTATGGATTGATAAATAGTTAAAAGACAGGAAACAAAGGGTAGGAATAAATGGTCAGTTTTCAGAACGGAGAGGGGTAACTAGTGGTGTCCCCCAGGGTCTGTCCTGGGACCAATCCTATTCAACGTATTTATAAACAATCTGGAGAAAGGGGTAAATGGTGAGGTGGCCAATTTTGCCGATGATACTAAACTGCTCAAGATAGTGAAGTCCAAAGCAGACTGTGAAGAGCTTCTGTGACGTAGTGGGGGTACCTGGCTGGTTTCTATGCTGCTGGCTCTGGGGTAACCACCACTGGCTGCCGTGGGTACCATGACCCAGCAAAACAGGATGAGTCACTATGCAAACGAGTATGGCCAGCCACCCCCCATGGAGAGGAACAAAGGAAGGTGGAATGCTGCCCTGGCTGGGGGGCAGGGCTGGAAGAGGGTTAGTGAGTTCCTGTCTGGAAAGCAGGGGAGAAGGAGCTGGGGAGGGGGGCTGGGACTCCCCTATCTCAAGGGGAGCACTGAGGCCTCTTAGCCCCAGTTCCTGTAACCAGATTACATCTGTGCTATGCTGTATCCTGGAGGAGCAATAAACCACCCTCAATTCCACTGGCTGGTGGAGTCTGTTTGTGCCATTTCGGGGTGCAGGAGACGGGGGACCCCCAACGTGCCGTCACAGCTTCAAAAGGAAGTCACAAAACTAGGTGACTGGGCAACAAAATGGCAGTTGAATTTTAGTGTTGATAAATGCGAAGTAATGCACATTGGAAAACCTAATCCCAACTATACGTATCAAATAATGGGGACTAATTTAGCTATAACTACTCAAGAGAGAGATCTTGGAGTCACTGTGGATAGTTCTCTGAAAACATCCATTCAATGTGTGCAGCAGCAGTCAAAAAAGCAAATCATGTTAGGAATCATTAAAAAAGGGATAGAGATATCTTATTGCCTCTATAAAATCATAGTATGCCCGCATCTTGAATACCGTGTGCAGATGTGGTCGCTCATCTCTAAAAATATATCTTGGCACTGGAAAAAGTTCAGAAAAGGGCAACAAAAATGATTAGGGGTTTGGAATAGCTGCCATATGAGGAAAGATTAAAAAGACTGGGACTTTTCAATTAGAAAAGAGGACTAAGGGAGGATATGATAGAGGTCTATAAAATCATGACTGATATGGACAAAGTGAATAAGGAAAAGTTGTGTTCCCATAACACAAGAACTAGGGGGCACCAACTGAAATTAATAGGTAGCAGGTTTAAAACAAAAGGAAGTTTTTCGTCATGCAATGCAGTTAACCTGTGGAACTCCTTGCCAGAGGAGGTTGTGAAGACCAGGACTTTAACAGGGTTCAAATAAGAGCTAGATACATTCATGGAAGTTAGGTCCATCAATGCTTATTAGCCAGGATGGGCAGGAATGGTGTCCCTACACTCTGTTTGTCAAAAGCTGAGAATGGGTGACAGGAGAGGGATCGCTTGAAGATTCCCTTTTCTGTTCATTCCTTCTAGGGCACCTGGAATTGGCCACTGTCGGCAGACTGGATACTGGGCTAGAAGGACCTTTGGTCTGACTGAGTATGACAGTTCTTATGGTCTTATATAGCTTTTCAAAGCAGCCTATGGAATTTAAATATCTCTTCAACTCCTATTAATGGAAGGTGTGTGTCTAAATCCCCTTGACCTCTCTGACAACCTCAGCCCTCATGCCCGGGGTATTGCATGCTGTGCATTGCAGACTGAGGCTGATAGCATGCCTCACTGCACCAGATTAATTTTTCTGATCTTATAAATGAGGATGTTTTCTTTGTTCGCCACGTCGCTGTCAGGACATATGGTGCAGAAGCCTCCGAGGAGCAGGCAAACACACCGTGGCATTCTAAAACGAGGGGTGTTAGTTAATATCTTATTTGGTGGTGGCTGGGGACCGAGCATCTGTTCCTTGAGTGTGGGAGGCATTTCACAGGGACAGGTTTGGAATGGAATGTTTCCCAGGACTCCTTCCCCAAGCACGGAGCCAACAGCCCTCCACCTCCAAGTCTGTCAGCCCCCACCGGAGTTCAGTGCTGGAATAGCTTGAGGATCGGGCTGACAAACTCATGTCAGCGCATGGTTCAGGCCGCGGGGCCAGCTGGAAAGCGAAGGATGGAGCGGAGCCGAGATGTCAAAGAGGAGTTTTCCAGGGGAAAATTCTGCTGCTGGTGCTCCACGTTGTAAGTCTGATGCCACTGCACCACCTCCCACTGGTGTAAGAGAATGCAGAGCCAGGCCCAGTCTCACTCCCTTTCCACACGGGGGGCAGGGGACGGACTGTTACTTTATTTGAAAAGACCCACCCTGAAGCGATTAGACCCACTCTCTGCTCCCCTCCCCCATCCTCTATAAATCCACTGAATTATCAGCTTTGTGCTGTGCTGCTATCTCTGGTGATTACAGGTTAACTGCAGGCCAGTTCTGGCAAAAATGAAGGATGCTCACAGAAATAGAACGCTGCTTTGCATTTTTGGGGGGCTGGGGGGGGGGGGGAAGCAGGGGCAGGAAAATCGGCCTATACTTGGTGAGCTCTGACAGATGTGTCGACTGAACAATACAGTGAAATGTGTGCAGTGAACAGGCTATATCAAACATAACTGAATGCCAAACAAAGGTTCATCTGCTTTGAGTTCTGGGCAGGTTTGGCTCTATTCATACCTTACCCAATCTGGAGCATCAGGGAGTAGCCGAGTTTAGTCTGTTACAGAAAAAAACAACAAATGGTCTGGTAGCACTTGATAGACTAACAAACCATGTCGATGGGATCGTGAGCTTTCATGGGCTGTTTTGTTAGTCTATAAAGTGCTACCAGACCATTTGTTGATTTTACCCAATCTGGTTTGCCATTTCCTAAATTCTAATGCAATTCATATGTGCTTATGGGTTTCTGCGCTGGAGTGGAATATCTGCCAGTGGTCGTCCAAAAAGCTCAAACCAATTAACCAAATCTAATAGGATTAGCTCCCGTCTCCCACAACTCTTTAATGACCTGATAATCAATATTAGAATCCCACACAGGATGAAGAATTATGTCCCCAAGTCGCCTGTTTAGAACTTTGATTTCTCAGCCGCACGGAACTGATCCTTCCACATCAGGGCATGTATGAGAGAGGCCCCAAAGCAGGAGTGTCAAAAACGTTCACATAAAGGACGAGTGATAACAGGCCTTAAATAAAGCATATCAAGTGGCAGATATTTTTGGGGAGAGTAGAGTTAAATAATCATCTAAGGGTTAGTTAGAGCAGTGTTTGTCAACCTTTTTTCATAAAGTACCCCATTAAAAAAAATTATCAGTATCTCCAGTACCTACAGTTTTCAGACACACACAATTTTTTTCTACCATTGCAACACACTTGTTTAAACAACTTAATCATAGCAGGGTGGGTGATGAAATTTTTGAGTGTAAAAAGTATAAATATAATAAAGCGCTGTAAAACTTAAAACAAAAATTCACTTTTCTCCAAATTTCAGTTGTTGACATATCCCCAGACTTCTCTCGAGTACCACTGAGAAACAACTAAGCTAGAGCAATAGAGTTATAATAATAAATAATGAAGGTTTCTTAGTAACATATGAGGTGTTAAAACTGCCACACAGCTGGGTGGAATGTTTTGAATTTAGAAATTCAGAACGTGTTCCTTAAAAATTCCAAGTTTTGTCAGAAGAATGGGGAAAATTCACTGCCCCTTTTCATGAAAACCTGCATTCTACAGCCCTCCCACCCACTTTCAATCCGCTCCGTTGTCACCGATGAGATGAGACTCGTGTGGTAAAAGGAGCCGGAAAAACCCCGTCTATAACTGGAAGTACAAGTAAACAGGCAATTAACTGGAAAGCAAAACCTGAGCGTGTCACCTCTTCTAAACAACCTGGCAGACAGATGGCTGAAGAGCCACAAACTTCTGTTCAAGCAGACCCAAAGTGGGATAATAGAAAAGCAACCGCCTGCCGTTTCGAAGGGAAAGCTTAGACATGCTTAGGCACAGAAAGCAGCGTGTGTCGTGAGCTGTCTCTGGGTGAGCAACACTGGTCTGATCTGCTAAAAGTGGCTCCTTGTACATACGGCGTCAGAGAGACGAGTGTCAAGCTGAAATGGGGAGGCGGCCATTTTCCATGCCATGGAACTGTCACTCCCTCTGACTGGTTTATGGACAGCCATGTCGGAGGAGTGGTTCCTTCACTGCTGCGGCTGAGCGTCTACCCTAGAAGGGGACGTAAGGAGGAGGCAGATGTGACGGGTGAAAAAGCCGCGAATGAGGTTGGCGATTTGTGTCGCAGCTGAAAATGGTTGCTTGAGGGAATCCTGAGCCCATCCTTTTGCATTAGGGCCAGGGACGGCTCCTAGCTGCACCTCTGCTGCCTTCCATTAGCCACAAGGAGGGAAAGAGCTTGGACTTTCTGTGACGCAAGCAGATGAAATGGCTGCTTTTCAGCCCCTACGGCTCGCATGAGCCAAGTTGGAAAAGGAGACACAAACGTGCCTCCATGTTGCACCTCTCGGTAGGAGCTTCTGTCACTCAGCTCCATTCAGTGGCTGGGTGGCACTCCATGTAGGAACATAAGAACGGCCACACTGAGTCAGATCAAAGGTCCATCTAGCCCAGTGTCCTGTCTGCCGAGAGAGGCCAATACCAGGTGCCCCAGAAGGAGCAAACAGAACAGGGAATCATCAAATGATCCCTCCCCTGTCGCTCATTTCCAGCATCTGACAAAGAGTCTAGAGACACCATTCCTGCCCACCCTGGCTAATAAGCATTCCATGAATGTATCTAGTTCTTTTCTGAACCTTGCTAAAGTGCTGGCCTTCACAAGATCCTCTGGCAAGGAGTTCCACAGGTTGACTGTGCACTGCGGGAGCAAATACTTCCTTTTGTTTGTTTTAAACCTGCCACCTATTAATTTCATGTGGTGACCCCTAGTTCTTGTATTATGGGAACAAGTAAATAACTTATTCACTTTCTCCACACCAGTCATGATTTTAGGCAAATAGTCACTCTGGAGCAGCACCACAAACATGCTGCTTCTACAGGGAAGAGGTGGGGCTCAGCATGGGAATGAGCCCTCGCCTCCACCCTCTGTTCAGCTCCTCTTATAGCTTGGTGTTTGTAATGCACAGCATGATACTGAAGAGCAAGCAAGGTATTTAGGATGACCCTATTTTCCCCAAGGGAAAATGGGACATCTTCAGCTCTCTGGAGTGCCCCACCACCAGGCAGGACTCACCTGTGGTTTCCCTCTCCACTGGTGCCTGGAACTCCCCACTAGTCACTTACGATGCTCTCTGCCCACCCTGAATGCAAAGCTGGTTCTCCAAGCCCCTCCCCCAATGCCAGTCTGCAAGTGGGGTTGGTCCTCTGAGCCTCCCGACGCACACCCGTAGCCTCCTACCCCCCATGATCTGTGTCCTATCCACATGTCTGAGTGTCGGGCTGGTGGTCTGAGCTCCCCTGCCACCCACCCATGTGTGGGGCCAGCCCAAGGACTTCCCCTGCTGTATGCTGGCCTGCAGGGCTGCCCAAGTCCCCCCTTCATATGGGGGACAGATTGGCTGGTCCAAGCCACTCTCCCCTGCCCTCCTTAAGAATCCAACTTTTCTGACAGAGAAGGCTGGCTCACAGGGCAGTTGAAAAGCAGCTGGAAATGTAGTTGGATGCCCATGGAACGAGGGAATTGAGAAACCTGCATCATGTGATGCTAAACCTGCTCCCTGAGGAATTGCGAAGCCTTCCCAGTACCCGCTGTGGCCACTCATGGTGCACTTCTCTCTGTGTCGAGGCAAGAACTGCGAGTGTGGCTGCACTCTGTCCACACAAGGAGCATAGTGTGGGCAGTTTAATTACAGCCGTGGCTGAACTTCAACACAACTTATGTCAGCTTTGTAATGTGCACAGCCTACGTTGTCCCCCCTCTTCCATCACCGTGCTGAGCGCCTAGCTCAGGTCTAGCTCTATAATCTCTCATTTTGCCCTTTTTGTGTCTGCTCTGTGAGTGACAGAGGAGAAAGTGCTTGCCACTCCCTCTTTTGGTGAAAAGGGAAGAGGGTGACAATAAACAGCTGCATTTGCATAAACTGCCCACCCACAATTCCTCTAGTGACACTTGCAGAGTCACCGTAACCATACAGGGACTTGGGTTTGGGGGGGGGGCTTCTCAATAAGATTGGAAGAGTTCTTATTGGAGTAACTATGGTTCTTCCGATCACGCCAAACTAATGTGCACATGGCTGTGCTCCTCCTGCTGACGTAACAACGCCACCTTGATGAGAGGCAGAGCACTTAGGGTGACGTACAGAACGACTCATAAAAATTACCCCTCCTCGTTGGGGAAAAGGTTATGCACAGGTTTTGCCCTTCCCAGATATGAATTGTGTTCTTCTGTGCTACGGGGACGTCCCTGTGAGAGACAACCTGAAGTGGAAGGAGACAGGAGGTGGGCTGGAGGAATTTGTGGAGCGAGGGAATGCAGAGGACAGCATAGAGTTGCATGGTGAGGCTCTGCCTCCCTGACATCTTCACAGGGCTGAATCACTTGCGGGGTTAGATGGTGGCGCCTCTTAGCAGCACCAGCAAAGCAGCTCTTTTGGGAGGGGAGACGGACTTGCAGAGCCATTTGGATTCCTGCTACTCACTGATCCAGGCCATCAGTCGGGATTGGGGAAGACAGCAGTGGAAAGACGGTTACGTGCCGGACATTCTCACTGGTGGGTGGGAAGGGGTCAGAGGCCCCGCGTACCGGTAATGGTGGTGGGGACTGTACAGAGCTATTATGTTACTGTGATTTCCCAGGTATGTGGCCAGGTTCCCTTTCCCCTAGTAAAGAGGAGAAACCTAGATATACGGAAGCCGGCGCTTCCAGCTGTTCTTTGCTTACTATTGGCACACTGTGGTATCAAAGGGGAACTCACAAGCATGGTCAGCAAAATTGTTGCGAAAGTATAAACGTCTTGCTCGCCTCCAGTTCGACTGTTATATAACCGGGCCCCCAAAGACTGCTCTTTCCAATCTGCGCAGATAAAAATATCCAAGAAACACAAAGCTCCGTGACTAAGGCATGGCTAAAATAGAAGATGATGCAAATCCTCTCTCAGCTACCTCGTCCTCGTCTGCTTTGTTTTCTTCTGTGCGTCTCCTCGCAGGCAACGGAGCCCAAAGTCGCCATTTGGCTGATGTCACCTCCTGTGTGCAGCTGCCTGCTCTTTTGGGGTCCTGGTCAGTAGAAAACTGCGACCCTCTCTGGCTACAGGAGCCCCAGGTGCCTTGTTGTACGAGTGATGGGCTGGGCTCCTAATGGTTCTTGCTGTTCCACCAGCCTGAGTCTCCTCACTCTGTCCTAGCCATGCCAGGCCCTGAAGCCTTCTCTAGGCTGTGTCTACACAGCCCTGGCTGGCAGCGGGTCTCAGCCTGGGTCCATTGATTGGGACTCCAGGGGCTCACACTACAGTGGTAAACGAGTGGTGTGGAGGCTGCAGTTTGAGCAGGGGCATGGGCTCTGAAGAGCAGGGGGATTTTAGGAGCCTGAGACCCAATGCTGGAGTGTTGTCTAGACAGCCCTAGAGACTGGGGCTCTAGAGAGCTGTCTGTACAGAGGGTTGAGCCAGGCTGGGAGACTCCCCGCTGAAGGCTTTATGGGTGTAGGGCAAGGGCTAGTTCAGTGGCTTGAGCATTGGCCTGCTAAACCCAGGGTTGTGAGCTTAATCAAGAGGGCGCTGGGGCAAATCTGTCAGCGATGGTACTTGGTCCTGCTGTGAGGTCAGGGGACTGGACTCAATGACCTCACAAGGGCTCTCCCAGTTCTATGAGATAGGTATAGCTCCCTATATTATTTATTCACTCTGATGCCGTCTATACTCCAGGGCTGTGTCTACACTGGCATGAATTTCCGGAACTGCTTAAAACGGAATACCATTCCGTTTTCAGTTTTTCCAGAAAAGGAGCGTCTACATTGGCAGGCTGCTTTTCCGGAAAAGCCCTTTTTCTGGAAAAGCATCTGTGGCCAATGTAGACGCGCTTTTCTAGAAAAGAGCCCCGATCGCCATTTTCGCGATCGGGGCTTTTTTCCGGAAAAGACTACTGGGCTGTCTACACTGGCCCTTTTCCAGAATAATGTTCCGGAATAAGGACTTATGTCCGAGCGGGAGCAGAATAGTTTTTCCAGAATAGCGGCTGATTTTGTACAGTAGAGCGTCGTTGCTTTTCCGGAAATTCAAGGGCCAGTGTAGACAGCTCGCAGCTTATTCCGGAAAAGCGGCTGATTTTCTGGAATAAGTGGCCCAGTGTAGACACAGCCCAGGGCTATGTCTGCACTCACACCTTTTTGCGCAAGTACGGCCGTTCTTGCGCAAGAATCTGCAGAGCGTCCACACTGCCCGCCCGCTCTTGTGCAAGGAAATGTACAGTACGGCGTGGTAAGAGAGGGCTCCTTGCACAAGAGCTACGCTCTTTTTTATCAGGTGTAAGCCCTCTTGTGCAGGAGCTCTGGTGCAAGAGGGCAGTGTGGACGCTTGGCAGGGATTTCTTGTGCAAGAAAGCCCTATGGCTAACATGGCCACCAGAGCTTTCTTCCACAAGAAAGCATCCACACTGCCATGGGTGCTCTTGCGCAAAAGCACAGCTCGCGCATGGCAGTGTGGACGTTTTCTTGCGCAAGAAGCCTCCCGTGTAGACATAGCCCAGAGGGGTAGCTTTACCAGCTAAGCCCCTACTGGAGACGCAGCAGAGTTTAAACCAAACAGAATAAACCACATCAGCAAAAGGACTCGAACAAACACAGACCAAAACCCAACCCCTTCCCAAATTCCCTTCCAAGCTATGCTGCTTTGCAGCTAAGGCCATGTCTTCGCGACTGGGAAGATTGAGGCAGCGGCCATCGATCTTCCGGAGTTTGATTTAGCGGGTCTAGTAAAGACCTGTTCAGTCGAATGCTGAGTGTGCCCCCATCAACTCTGGTACTCCTCCAATCGTAAGGGAAGCATTTGCTCCTGTTGACCTCCCTTTGTGGAGATGGTACCAAAGGTCAAATTAAGATATATCAACTCCAGCTACACAATTAACATGGCAGGAGTTGTGTATCTTAATTTGACCTTCTAGGTATGTATAGACAAGACCTAATTTTTGGAAGCGAATGCTTTCTTGCAAGGCCTATTGGCAGGGTGAAACTGGCATTTCTCTCCTTACGAAGTTGGAAACCACCAGCTTGCTGGGGATTGTACTGCACAGACAGACTCTGGCAGCTTGTCATATACATTGGACTGTAAGGTTTTATCTGAGTCTGACACACACTCTCAGAATACATTGTGATCTTCTCCCGTAATACATGCCTGCTGTGGCTCAGAGAAGGATAAAGGGTTTCCGGTCTAATTGGGTCTGTTCAGGGATTGTTTACATTGGATTATGCTCTTTTGCCCTTATTACGTCAGTTTGGTTTGTGTCATGAATTTTTGTCATGCTTCATTTTGTATCATTTCAATGCTCAGTCTTTCACACCCACTCAGCTCTAAGAACACATTCGAACACTTTCACCCACTTTGCTTGGTAGCGTACGCTGCAAGTAACCCTATTGATTCCAGTGTGGTTAGCGAAGACAGCAGAGCCTGGCGCATGGTAATTTCATAAGAGCTAGAGAAGGACTGTTATAAACAAGCAGACCTGGTGCCTTTTTGTAGGGCCAGGGAGAGGAGTCACAGAAACCAGCTTTCCAGCCTGCACTCCCCGCTGTGACCATAGAACGAGGAAATATGGAGTGTGCAACTTCGGGCAGGGACTCGGTGTCTCTTCCTTGTGCCCGAGGCTGACAGTTCCTTGTCCTATCTTGGCTTCTCTCCCTGCACAGAACTGGGCCCAG
Organism: Pelodiscus sinensis; assembly: GCF_052426305.1. Lineage (NCBI taxonomy): Eukaryota > Metazoa > Chordata > Testudines > Trionychidae > Pelodiscus > Pelodiscus sinensis. Next base: position 6,786,177 of record NC_143056.1, read on the forward strand.
CCCAGCCCAGAGTGGATTTCAGTAAACTCCACTATGATTGACAGGAGCTAGCGGTCAGAACAGACGGCAAGACACCCCCATGGAGCCTTCTATTGTCTTCCGCCTGGGCAGGAGATCTTGCACTCTAAGGGTATGTCTAGACTGCATCCCTCTGTTGGCAGAGGGATGCAGATTAGGCAGGTCGACATTGCAAATGAGGCAGGGATTTAAATATCCCACGCCTAATTTGCATAAAAATGGCCACCGCGTTTTGCCGACTCAGCACTTTGTCGGCAAAAGGTGGCAGTCTAAAGGGGGGTCTGTTGAGAAAAAAAGCCTTTTTCGACAGATCCCTTATGCCTCCTGCAAGGAGGTTTACAGGATCTGTCGACAAAGGCTTTCTTTCTCCACAGATCCCCCTCTAGACTGCCGCTTTTCACCGACAAAATGCTGAGCTGGCAAAACGCGGTGGCCATTTTTATGCAAATTAGGTGCAGGATATTTAAATCCCTGCCTCATTTGAAATGTCGACCTGCCTAATCTGCATCCCTCTGCCGACAGAGGGATGCAGTCTAGACATACCCCAAGTGATCCTGGGGAGTGGGAGGCAGTGTTCCCTGTAAGCTGAGCGCTTGTGCGGCCACTCTGGAGAGATTCCAATGCTGCCCAGCTGATTAGCAGAGTGCCCACAGCTAGGTTTGTGTTTCTCCAGGTGGTGCACATTCACCCGTTCCTTAGTGCACACAAGAAAATTTATTCTGCACGTGTGTAGGAAAAAACCTGCCTGTGGATGGAAAAGATTAGCGGGAATACTGGTGGGAGGGTGTAGTTTGTGCAATGAGTGCCTGTGCAAATGCCCATTCATCATGCCCAGCATGGGTGCATCGTTGGGAAAATCTGTCTTGGTTTCCTCCAGCACGTGCAGCCCCACAGTCACCATTCAGCATTGCACACCTGGCCAGAGTCAGGGCCCAGAAAGGCTGGATGACTCCAAACCCTCCAGATGCGCTGGAGTTCCAACAAAGGAGGCTCCAAGTTTCGGGAGCTACTCTCCTGCTAAGGGGGGAGGATACTCAGACTCAGGTGTCCGAGTCCCTCCTAACCCCTCCTCAATGGATGGTGACTACCTGGGGCACCGGAACCCCAAAGTAAGAATGCAGATCTCCTGGGCTACGCAAGGCAGGAGCTAATGAAGGGGCAAGTCCCTACACTAGAGGGAGCAGTGGTTTGCTCCTGTAATTTCCTAACCGATGGGTCATTTCTTTTATGGGTCATTTCCCACAGAGAATGGGAAGTGATTGTCTAGGAAGGAGCACTGCAGAAAGGGATCTAGGGGTCAGAGTGGACCATAGACTAAACATGAGTCGACGGTGTGACACTGTTGCAAAACAAACATGATTCTGGGTGAATTGTAAGCAAGACACGAGAAGCCATTCTTCTGCTCTACTCTGCACTGGTTAGGCCTCAGTTGGAGTATTGTGTCCAGTTCTGGGCACCACATTTTAAGAAAGATGTGGAGAAACTGGAGAAGATCCAGCGAAGAGCAGCAAAAATGATTAAAGGTCTAGAGAACATGAGCTATGAGGAAGACTGAAAGAACTGAACTTATTTAGTTTTGGAAAAAAGAAGACTGAGAGGGGATGTGATAGCAGTTTTCAAGCATCTAAAAGGGTGTCACAGGGAGGAGGGAGAAAAATTGTTCTTCACCTCTGATACTAGGGCACGAAGTAATAGGCTTAAATTGCAGCAAGGGAGGTTTAGGCTGGACATTAGGAACAACTTCCTAACTATCAGGGTGGTTAAACACTGGAATAAATTGCCCAGGGAGGTTGTGGAATCTCCATCACTGGAAATATTTAAGAGCAGGTTAGACAGACATCTATCACGGATGATCTAGACGGTGCTTAGTCCTGCTGTGAGGGCAGGGGACTGGACTTGACGACTTCTTGAGGCCCCTTCCAGTTCCAGTGTTCTATGATTGATCACCCAGCAGTAACAGAGCAACCCCGGAGATGGCAGCAGAACAGAAACCACAACAGAAGTTGGCACTGTGTCATCCCAGTGGATGGAGGACACAGTGCATTCTATAGGGTGGCAGCAGCGTTGCATTTTGTCCACTGAAAATGAGGATGAACCTCTTTGCTAGCCAGCTCGAGTGGCACAGGATGTATGGGACCCAGATGATTAATCCCTTGAGCTCCTGTAATAAGGGCCTGTCTCCCCGTCCGTTCACACGCTTCCGCCACCAACAATAAATCCAGGCATTGTGACGGTCTGATTAAAATTCATTGGAAGCTGGCACTGAGGGCTGCAAAAACAGAGGCGGCTTTTGATGCCAAGCCAAATAATTTAGGCTGTTCCTCCCAATGAGCATGTAAACAAACTGTCTGTCAGACATCCAGCCCAGAGATGGAAAATATTCATAGAGTGCAATGGCTGATGGGACTCGGCCCATGTTTATTTGGTCTTAGGGTTGTTGCAAATAGATTAAACAGCAATGATTTCAGCGGTATAGACCTCTAGTCCAGTTAGATGAATATAGAGATAACGAGTGTGACTTCTGGGTCATTAAACAAAAAGAAATCTCTCAGACTGGCAACTGAAATAACAGTAGAACATGTGACCCACAAATACAGCCAATATTCTGTTTTCTTTTCCAGTTCCGTTGCTACCAAAAGTTGTAGAGACTGAACCTCTCTAGCACAGCATCCTCCAGAACTGACCAGTGCTGAACCAGAGAATTTATATATGGTGACATATCCATCTCTTAGAGCTGAAAGGGACCTTAAGAGATCATCAAGTCCAGCCCACTGCCCTCATGGCAGGACTAAGTACCATCCCTGAGAGATTGTCCCCAAGTCTGTAAGGGTACGTCTAGACTACAGGCTTCTGTCGACAGAAATTTTGTCGACAGATACTGTCGACAAAACTTCTGTCGACAAAGAGCGTCTAGACCACATTGAGTTCTGTCGACAAAGCAAACTGCTTTGTTGACATGGTAGTGTAGACGCAAAGGACAGTTTACATGCAATAACACCTTCTGTCGACAGAAACTCTGTTGACAGAAGGCGTTATGCCTCGTAAAATGAGGTTTACCAGCGTCGACAAAACTGCTGAGTTCTGTCGACGTTATGTCGACAGAACTCAGCGGTAGTGTGGACGCAGGTATAGTTTTGTTGACAAAAGTCCACTTTTGTCGACAAAACCCTGTAGTCTAGACACACCCTAAATGGCCCCTTCAAGGATTGAACTCATAACCATGGGTTTAACAGGCCAATGCTCAAACTACTGAGCTAGCCCTCCCCAAATTTGCTGTACCACTGGAGGTCGATATTGTCTAGCAGCATTACCAACACTTCCACTGCTGGCTAGGCTGTTAGAAGACATTTTGGGGTAAATTAGAGCTAAATAACAGCACAGAGCACTGAGAGCCAGGACTGGAGGCTGTGAACAAACTTGATGGGGCTGTGGGAAACTTGGCCACACCCATGATAAGTGGACACTCGGCGAACTAAAATCATGCCGGACCATGGATGTAGCCGGACCAGACTAGAGAGGTTCAACCTGTAATGTGTGGAATAACATACAGAGAGTTGCTCTCCTGGGTGCACATCAAAACAGATTCAGCAAACAGAGTTATCCAAATACCTACAAATATATTAGCTACTGTGGCCATATATTTACCCTGAGCAGGGGCAGCCCGTGCATATAGGCAGACTCGGCATTTGCCTAGGATGCTGCGTTAAACGGGGCGCCCAATGATGACTCATGACCATTGAGGTCTTTGGATGTGGGGGCACCGATTGCGCATTCCGCCTCCAGTTTGGGCTCCAGTTACTGGCAGCTCATCTCGGAGGCAGGGGTGCCGATCGCACATTCCACCTAGGGCTCCAGTTACCGGCAGCTCGTCTCGGAGGCGGGGGCACCGATCGTGCATTCCACCTAGGGCGCCAGCTGCCGGCAGCTCGTCTCTGGCCACCCCGACCCTGAGTCACAGGACAGATAGTAGCTGAAAGCCATAAAGGACTATTATGAACAAGCGGTCTGACCTCCGGCCAAGCCCGGGCCATAGATTTTCACATTGTGATTCCTGCCCGGATCCCCACCCCTGGAAGCTGAACAAGACGGGCACGGGATTTAAGACAATCTTGTGTAGATCTGAAGCCCTCAAATGATGGAGAATTTATCACTGCCATTGGAAAGCCATTGAATGACTCATCCCACTCCCAGTTAACCACGCACAGCTTATTGCATTGTTCTGACTTCAGTTTCCAACCTCCGGTCCACTATATTAAAGAGCCCTCTGGAGTCAGAGCTCTCCTCCCTGGGCAGGTAACAGCAGGCCGTGAAAGGCTCCTGTGGCTATTTAGTTTACTGGTCAGTGATGAGTCTATAGTTTTGGGAGCCTGATTCTGCAGCCCTTCAGTTTGGCTTGGGTGAGTGCTACAGCATGGGCCCTAAGCATGCAGTAAATAAGTACTGTGTCCGTCTGTCCACTTGGCTGGGTATGAACAACTCTAAACTCCAAGCTGCGTCTTTCAGTCTTTGCCTCTGCACACTCATAACTGTTCAAGCAAGTTCTGCTCCTTTATGGGCCAGGCCCTGCTGCCATTGAAGTGAACTGTGTTTTGCCCCCGACTTCAATGGGAGCAAGGTTTGGCTGTGCTCAGTGTTTTGTGATCTCTGCTGCCCTGCAGGCATGAGCCAATGAGTGGGGGAGATGATGTGAGCAGCACCCTTCTCAGTGTGGCAGTAGCTTCCTGGAGCAAAGAAGGAAACAAGGAAGGAAGGATACTTACTCCCCAAGTCACAATACTACCCCAGGACGGTGTGCTCCTGCTGGGGCAGTACAGCTGTGCACCCTCCTCCCCCCACCCAGCCTACAGGGTCCAGTTTGGAGAGATGCCCATTTTTCAAGAGGGGGTGGGGGAAGGGCCACACTAAGCTAATACTAAAATAACTTGACAAGCGGAAACAAATCACTTAGCCACAGTAACTAAGCAACCAAGGCAATCCCACTTCTTTAATTATAGAATGTGAAATAATTACATGCCAGCGTAGCCAGCAATAGCAAATCAATCTTAAGTAGCCGAAGTAGCTAGCCAATGAATCCCAAGCACCAATGCCCTGGCAGAATGCTCATAGCAGGGTTCTGCATTTGCAAGGGTGAAGCGGTACAAGGTCATCAAGATACACATGGTAATGATTTTGGGGTCATTTTCCCCTGCCTTCTGTTCCTGGGTATCTGTTCCACCTGACCAGATTGTCACGGGCAGGGGGTTAAAAAAAACCCTTTGAATAAAAAAATCAAGTTTCTTTTTGTGCCGATATAGGTATTCCCCCCCCCTTTTTTTAAAAAAAATTTACATTAAATAAACCTGTTTAAAATTAAATTTGAAATTATGAAACTTATGAAAAGGCCTAAACAATTTATCATTAATTCATCATTTTAAAATAATACTAAGCTCCTGCATTAATGCACCTGTCTCAGATTTGAATGAGTTAAATATTCCTTTTTAATGACATACAGAAGCAAGGGGGTGGGTATTGTGATGGGGTGCGGTCACAGACGTCCCCATGGTGTTGTCCCCACTGATACCCACCTTCCTGTCCTCTGGAGCTCCTCACTACCCTGTCCTGCTGGATCAAGAGCTCTGGTATCCCCCAGCCAAAGCAACAGAGTTGGGGTAACAGCCCCCCAGCAGAGCAACACAGACACTGAACCACTTCAGGTCTGGAAGGGCTCAGCCCCCAGGAAACCAACCCACAAAAGGGATTAAAACCCCAAATAAATCCATCTCACCCAGGGTACGTCTAAACTACATGCCTCTGTCGGCAGAAGCATGTAGATTTGTTTTTTTGGCAAAGGCAAATGAAGCTGCAATTTAAATGATCGCGGCTTCATTTACATTTCCATGGCTGCCGCGCTGAGCCGACACACAGCTGACCAGCTGTGTGTCGGCTCGCGCGCTAGTCTGGACGTTCCCCCTGTCGACATCAAAGCCCTTTGTCGGCAGCCCCAGTAAACCTCATTCCACGAGGAATAACGGGGCTGCCAACAAAGGGCTTTGATGTCAGCAGGGGAGTGTCCAGACTAGCGTGCGAGCCGACAAACAGCTGATCAGCTGTTTGTCGGCTCAGCGCGGCAGCCATGGAAATGTAAATGAAGCCGCGATCATTTAAATCGCGGCTTCATTTGCCTTTGCCTATGTGTCTAATCTACATGCCTCTGCCGACAGAGGCATGTAGTCTAGACACAGCCCCAGTGTCAAAGTTTTACACAAAGGAAGCTCATAACCCCTCCCTCCCCCCATTTCAATGAAAGAGAGATATGCACAGTGGTTGCTTTCCCCCTCCCAGGTAACAATTATTTACATTGGGCATGATAAGAAGCAAAAGTGTTTTTATTAAGCATAAGAAGTAGGATTTAAGTGGTTGCAAGTAAAACAGTCAGCTCAGAGTAAACTCACTGGGGTGCTGGCTGTGGGAGGGGCTTGGGGTACAGGAGGAGGTGCAGGATGCTGGCTCTGGGATGGAGCTCAGGATTAGGGCTTGGGGTACAGGAGGAATGTGGGGCACTTGCTCTGGGGGTAGGGTTGGGACAGCGGAGCTGAGGTGCAGGAAGGGGTATGAGGTGCAGGGGAGGTATAGGGTGCGGGCTCTTGGAGGGGGCTCAGGGCTGGGGTTTGGGGTGCTGGCTACAGGAGGAGCCTGGAGGTGATGCACTGCCTCCCACTGGGCAGCATTTACTGCCAGCAGCTCCTTGTTGATGGCGCAGTGATGCTGAGGCAGGTTGCCTGCCTGTCCTGGCCCCGTGCCACACCCGGGAGAGGCCAATGCACCCCTGTGGCCCTAGGCATATGGAGCAGGCTCCACGTGCTCCCCCACTCTGCCAGCATCACTTTTAATGTGTTGGATACACAAGGGGAAAAAGCTCTCATTGGCCACAGATCCCCATTCCTGGCCAATGGGAGCTGCGGTGGGCAGGGCATTGCTTGCAGTCAGGAACAGTGCACTGAGACATCTGTCCCCCCGCGTTCCTTTCCCTCCACACACATGGGCCCATGGAGCTGCGCTGGCCGCTCCCAAAACACTCTGGCTGTGTCCACACTGGGCCACTTATTCCGGAAAAGTAGCCGCTTTTCTGGAATAACTTGCCAGCTGTCTACACTGGCCGCTTGCTTTTCCGGAAAAGCAATGACGATCTACTGTAAAATTGTCAGTGTTTTTCCGGAAAAACTATGCTGCTCCTGTTCAGGCAAAAGTCCTTTTCCGGAAAAACTGTTCCGGAAAAGGGCCAGTGTAGACAGCACAGTAGTCTTTTCCGGAAAAAAGCCCCGATCGCGAAAATGACGATCGGGGCTTTTTTCCGGAAAAGCGCGTCTACATTGGCTACGGACGCTTTTCCGGAAAAAGTGCTTTTCCGGAAAAGCAGCCTGCCAATGTAGACGCGCTTTTCCGGAAATACTTATAATGGAAAAACTGTTCCGTTTTAAGCATTTCTGGAAAAGGGTGCCAGTGTAGACGTAGCCTCTGGCAGCGTGAGGCCGGGGCAAGCCTGGAGTTTTCCCAGTGCCAATTGCAATCGATAGGTAGACTCTCCAGGATGGACCCATCCATCACGATTGACCATTTGGTGACCACTAGCCTAGGGACTTTGAGGATCCCCATAGATCCTGTTGATTTCAGTAGGAGTAACACACTTTGGAAAATTCCACTAGGCAGCTACTGTATCTTTAGGCTCATAGGCACCTTTGAAAATCTGCCCCAGGGTAACTAGGAACAATTTCTCAATTCACTAGCCATCGTGAATCGCGTTTAATAAATCCCTTCCTTTGTTTAATAAGTCAGTTAGCTTTCCACGCGAAACAGTTTTTGAGAAACTTATTTTTTCTCGTTGTGTATCCAGCACATTAAAGGTAGTTTTAGTTAACAAAATAAAAACTATTTGAAAATGTTCATGCTGTACACTTGGAATTTAATTCCAGTTTCGATCCAATGCAGCTTGACTCAAATCCCCAGTAAAAACGTATGATCTGGTAAATCAGAAATGTCATTCACACAGTAGTCTAAATAAAAAAAATATGCAAATCAAGAAACTCTGTATCACTGTGCATTTATCTAAGCAATTGTGTGCCCTCCTGGCTAGCAAAATGAAGCCCCAAACTTACATAAAATCTATCTATGGTTGCAAATCTACATGTTTTAATAGTTACCAACCAATCAGAATGAGCCTTGATTAAAAAAACTAACAAGGACAAATGCAAAACAGGATTAAATCAATAATTTAAATCAGCAAGCAAGAACCCATGATTTAAATCTGTTGACCTTGACCAAGTACAATCAAACGTCACAAAGCCAAGGTGCTGTTTAGGCTCAGATTTCGGTTTTAACTGTGCTCCTTCTCATATGTATGTGTATATGTCTACACATGAGCTCTGTTTCCAGAGACACATGCACAAAAGGATTTTAGCTCCCGGTGCGCCAGAGAGAGATTTCTTTAATTGCAACGCCAAGAATTAAAATGGCACTGGGTTATTTTTAGTCAGAGATTTTTATTCACAAGCCAAGAAGCTTTAAAGACTGCTGGAAAACAAAATGGGGAGGAAAGTCGCATAGTGGATGGTTAAACCATTGGCTTAGGAATGGTCGCCCAGCCTGGCTTGAGTTCAAGATTTTAGCCATAAGTGTGTGCAACACAGTAAGAAGCAAACGTTGAGGACAAGGCCAGGGTGCAAACACAGCCTGTTCCTTGCAGAGGCAGCCAGTGCTTGCAGGGCAAGAGGACAGAGAGTGGGCACCCAGTGCCAGCAGTTAAAATCCTAGGGGGACACATGACCCGTCTAGGGGAGCATGTGACTCCACATGCCTCCCCACATCACTTAAGGGTCATCATGAGACACAACATGCCCCATTTAAATAATGTTGTACAAGGACAGCAAGGCAGATTAGATTTTTGATCCTGTTCTGCTGCTAGGGGGACCTTCGGTGTTACCTGACCAGCTTCCTCTCCATCCTTTGTGTCTTTGGACTGTAAACACCTTGGGGAAGGGGTGTCTCACACGGGTGGCTAACACACCCTTGAATAATACTCCTCCCTTGCTGCAGCTGCATGCATGCATTGCACAGCCGGGCGCTGATTAAAATAAGAACGTCTGGTCCGGAATGGAAAACAAAGGCGAGACTAAAATTCCAAGTTAATGAGCTGCTGCAGCAGACAAGTCTTGAGAGTGCCGGGAGCGGGTAGGGGTCTGATTTGGAGCGTTTTCTGTTCCACTGACACCATATGCGGAGCATCCTCCACAGCCATGACGCACAGCCTGTAGGCTGGGGAGAACGACTGTGGCTCACAGCTTGGCGAGGTAAGAGCTGAGCGGTGGTGGGAGGCCAGCTGGAAGAGCCGATAATACTGTAGCAGCCCAAAATGTGTGCCAGCGGGGAGTTGGGGGGACGCTGGGAGACACGGTGAAGATTTAACAGACTTAACCCCCACAAGCTCCCACCCCCACAGCAGGAGCAGCACCAGTGAGTATGCACGGAGACATGGCTACCTGGCTACCACGCCCTTCATCACAAGTTTCTGATGTCTTGGGCCCAGCCCCTGCAGAGAGATCATGTAAACAGGCCCGTCGGCCAAAGCTGCAGCTTCGGTTCCATTGTTTAATCTCCTAAAGCGAGGGAGACAATCAGGGTCGTGACTTCGTTGACAGCCAAAATCGACTAGGGCAGCACCCGGGCCCCTTTCTGAGGTAATTTTCCCTCGTGTGGCTGCCACCCTTTTGGGGACTTGTGGCGTAGTGATTTTGACGTTGTCTGGGATGGAGACTACACCAGGCCCCTTGGCGGATGTTACCTAATTTCACTGGAGACCAATGGAGGGTTTCACTGGCATGGAGTCATTCAGTGCTGCTGTTGGATCAAGCGAGAAGGGAATGGAAACTCTGTCACGCACACTCACACTCAGACACTTCACGCACACCCCGAGTGGCGCTGAGCGCGCAGAAGAAGCCACGCATGGTGGGTCTGGTGGATCTGCCTGCAGTCACCAATCTGGGCTGGAGAGCTGATTGAACGGCTCGTGGTCAGCGTGCTCCCTTCTCTTTACTGAGCTGGGTGGCCTCTGTCACGTACACCCAGTTCTTTCTCTGTGTCCGTCACCGAGAGGCCCGCCCAGACCTCATTTTCCTCATGCATAGTCATTTCTTCTCAGCTTCACTGCACCTCCGTGTCTTGTCTTTCCCATGTGCAAGCGAAGGTTACATCAGGCCCCACCTAGCCCTTGGCTCCTCTCTGTAGTCTCATGGCTCTTCTCCACAAAGGTGCAGACATTACCTTATTCACACCACCTATACACCCCATTCACACCACTTACATGCCCTATTCACACCATTTACACACACCCTATTCACACCACTTACACATATCCTATTCATACCACTTACACACCCAGTTCACACCACTAACACATATCCTATTCACACCACCTAAACACCCTATTCACACCACTTACATATACCCTATTCATACCACTTACACACACCCTATTCACACCACTTACACATACCCTATTCACACCACTTACACATATCCTATTCATACCACTTACACACACCCTATTCACACCACTTACACATACCCTATTCACACCACTTACACACCCAGTTCACACCACTAACACATATCCTATTCACACCACCTACACACCCTATTCACACCACTTACACATACCCTATTCACACCACTTACACATATCCTATTCATACCACTTACACACCCAGTTCACACCACTAACACATATCCTATTCACACCACCTACACACTCTATTCACACCACTTACGTATACCCTATTCACACCACTTACACATACCCTATTCACACCACTTACACACCCAGTTCACACCACTAACACATATCCTATTCACACCACCTACACACCCTATTCACACCACTTACATATACCCTATTCACACCACTTACACACCCAGTTCACACCACTAACACATATCCTATTCACACCACCTACACACCCTATTCACACCACTTACATATACCCTATTCATACCACTTACACATATCCTATTCATACCACTTACACATACCCCATTCACACCACTTACATGCCCTATTCACACCACTTACACATACCCTATTGACACCACTTACACATATCCTATTCATACCACTTACACACCCTATTCACACCACTAACACATATCCTATTCACACCACCTACACACCCTATTCACACCACTTACATATACCCTATTCATACCACTTACACACACCCTATTCGCACCACTTACACATACCCCATTCACACCACTTACACACCCCCATGTACTCCCTTTTCACAGGATAGAATGTTACAGAACTTAAAGATTGTACAAGCAATAGCTGGAATTTACAATGCATGCAAGAAGTTGTAGATCTTGAAACCTTACATGAAAGTTACCTGGCTTACAATAGAAACGGACACAATTTAGAACCACTGAGAGTTGCATGGCTTACAATAGCAGAGAGCCATGCGACTTGCAATGGCTGAAACTGACATGACTTATAATACACAAAGTTACAAGTCTTTCATTCACATTACACTGGATTGGGTGGAGGTTTTACACAACAGTAAATTGTTCCAGTGATTAATTGCTCTCACCGTTAGCAACGCATGCCTTGTTTCCAGCCTGAATTTATCTAGCACCAACTTCCAGGCCTGAGACTGAAGAGACCATCATGAAATATTTGTTCCCCATATAGGTACTTAGACGGGTCAAGTCATCCCTTAACCTTCTCTGTGTTAAGTTCGATCAGTTGGGCTCCCAGATTCGATCACTATGAGGCATGTTTTCTAACCCTTTAATCATCATCCGTACCTCCCAAATATCTTCCTCAATTGCCCCTTCTTCCCATCTTGTCCTATCACCTTCCATGCAAACCTTCTCTTCCCTCTATCTCAGGCCCACACAACATACGGCCCAAGTGCCGCATGTGGCCTGCAGGGGCTCACTGTGTGTCCCGTGCCGACTATGCACGGCGCAGCCCCATCCGATCCGCCGGTCGAGCGGAGGAGCGGAGTGCCGCTGGGGAGGGGGAAGTGCAGCTATTCTCGCCACTGGGCTGCCTGTGTGCAGCTCCGGCGCGAGGAGGCGGGGCACGAGCCAGAGGGCGGGACGCCAGCAGATGCCAGAACGCTGGCATGACATGGCATCGTGACGTCACGGCCGGCCACTGCCAGATTAAAAAAAGGCTCCGGCAGCCTTGCAAACTGGAAGGCAGAAGCCAGGTGGGGAGGAGAAGGGGCTTGTGCTGAGGAGAGGGGGGCAGATCAGGAGAAAGGGGAAGGCACCGAATGGAGACACGTGTGGTTTATTTTATTTATTTTTTTTGCTCGACAACAATGTTTAGCCTGAGTGTTTGGTATTTTTTGGGAGAGCATCCCTGCTTGCAGCCCACAGCTGTTTTCTTTGGAGTAATATGGCCCTCGCCACTTTCCAAGTTGTGCAGGCCTGCTCTATCTCCCCCTGTGACCACCACCACCATGGTGTGGGAGCCAGGAGATGGAAAAGTCCCTGCCTGTGGAAATGTTTGACTTTCAAACTACGGCTGCCCCAGGTCTGTCTCAGCTGGGTTGAACACCTGCGTTTCTCAGCCTCCATCGGGAAGAAAACAGCAACTGCTGCTTCTGCGTTCCAAACAACCATGAGAGAAAATGCAGCTGCTCTCTGAAAAACAAGCTTTGCTCTGGCTTTAGCCTCTCAGGGTCTTAATCCGTGTTGCCGTAAGATGGGTGCTTGTGCGGCAACTCAGGAGAGATGCAAAAGCTGCCGAGATTATTAGCAGGGTGCACACAGCAGGCTTTTTGTTTCCACTGCTGGTGCACATCCGCATTTGCCTTGGTGCGCATCAAAAAAGTTTAATCCGCACATGGATAGAAACGATTCGAGGGAACATTGGTCTTTATGTCTCGCTGTGATGGGCTAATGTATCTTTCCAAGTCATTGTCCTGTGGTGCTATAATGACTGTTGGGGTCCCATGTCTGGTGGTTAATAGGAACAAATCTGATTTGTGACTATGAGTAGCTAGAGAAGTGCTGGGGAGAAATGGCCAGCTACTCGCCATATGCTTCCTACAGTTTCCATCTGAGAAACCAACCAACAAACAGGAGCACAACGGGCAAAACGAAACTTACTTGGAAGTCCAAGGATTAGACATCACGTAAGCTCCGTTGGAAGATGTTTTCGAGCACTGGCCTTGTGCCAACCTGCTCCGGGTGAATTCCATCCCGAGAGACCGACATTGAGTCATTAAGTGCTTCCCGAACCCATAGAAGGCCGTGGAAATGCTCCAGCATCCGCAGGCATTGGACCAGGCCTTAACATTCTCTCTGCTTCCTGTGTCGTCAGCTGTAACTCTTAAGGGCAAGAGGTTCTGAGCCCAGAAACATCGCCCTGCAAAGGGAGAAGGGAAGCTGGGTCACATCCGTGGCTTGAAAATGCCCAGCTTTTGTTGGTGCATCTGAAATGAAGGTATTTTATTGGGCTCTAGCGAGTAGTTATGAAGTGCTAGTGTAACCCACATGCCTACTGTGGTTCTCTGTCCCATGCAGTGGCACCTAGACCACAGCAGCAGATTAGAACAAGAGCTCTCTATATTACAGCATGAGCTAAGCACGAGCTGGCTTTTAGCTCAGAAAGTAGAGGCTCCTATATTAAGCTCCAAAGGTTCCAGGTTCAAATCCACTCGGTGTCGGTTACACTATGGCTGTGTCTAGACTGGCCAGTTTTTCCAGAAAAACTTGCCAGCTGTCTACACTGGCTGCTTGAATTTCTGGAAAAGCACTGACTTCCTACTGTAAGAAACCAGTGCTTCTTGCGGAAATACTATGCTGCTCCCATTCAGGCAAAAGTCTTTTTCCGAAAGACTTTTGCGCAAAAGGGCCAGTGTAAACAGCACAGTACTGTTTTCTGCAAAAAAGCCCCGATCGCGAAAATGGCGATCGGGGCTTTTTTGCAGAAAAGCGTGTCTAGATTGGCCACAGACACTTTTCCGCAAAAAGTGCTTTTCCGGAAAAGCGTCCTGCCAATCTAGACATGCTTTTCCGAAAATGCTTTTAACGGAAAACTTTTCCGTTAAAAGCATTTCCGGAAAATCATGCCAGTGTAGACCTAGCCTATACTGTGTCTACACTGGTGCGATCTTGCGCAAAAACTTGCTGCCTGTCTACACTGGCCATGTGTTCTTGTGCAAGTAAACTGACGTTCTAATGTATGAAATCTGGGCTTCTTGCGCCAGGACGCTGATGTTCCTGCTCAGGAATAAGCCCTTTTGCGCAACTGTTCTTGCGCAAGAGGCCAGTGTAGACAGGCAACATGAATTTCTTGCGCAAGAAAGCCCGATGGTTAAAATGGCCATCAGAGCTTTCTTGCGCAAGAGAGCGTCTACACTGGCATGGATGCTCTTGCGCAAAAGCACATGCCAGTGTAGACGCTCTCTTGCGCAACTACTTTAACGCAAGAACTCTTGAGCTAAAGAGTTTTTGCGCAAGATCACGCCAGTGTAGACGTAGCCCATAGGGAGTCAGACCCCCTTAGTATCTGTGCCTGTGAAGGGATGTGCATATCCTGCACTGGGCCAGGAGGGCTTAATGCCCTGTGGGCAGAGGAAGTCCCGCCCCCCAGCCACACTGGGCATGCTCCAAGGGCTGGGGTTGTATAAAAGGGAGCAGCTGAGCTCTGTCTGGGCAGGAAGCTGAAGAGAAAGGACCTACTAGAGGAACTCCAGAGGTGGACCAGCCAGAAGCCCAGATGATGGGGCTGTAGACCCAGGAGACTGTACTGAGCCTCCAGGTCCAGCAGAACTCCACATGGAGCCTGATGCTATGGAGCCTGGATGACCTCAATGCCAGATCTGGTAGGAAGTGACCCAGGGAGGGTGCGGAAGTGGTATCTCCCAGGAAGTGGTATCTCCCATCTGAGTGAGCTCAGCATGTTACAGTGGGATTCCCTGCTGGGCTAGTAGCGGATTGTGCCCCCGAGTCGGCATCTGGTAGGGTAGGGTGGGCCCAGACCCCTGTACTGGGACTGCTGCCCCAACCCCCCCAGACTCTAGCCATTAGGCTGTGCTGCCCTAAACCCCAGAGCTGTGTTATAGACTCTGGTCATTGGGCTGTACTGCCCTGCAACACAAGGGCTACTTTGTGGACTCTGGCCACTAGGCCATATTGCTCGATGACTCTAGGACTGATTTACAGACTGTGACCATTGGGCTGCACTGCCTTGGGATGGAGCACACTGACAGCGTGACAGTGCCATTTAGTATAGTGTAGTCCAAGACACAGGACTAAATGAATGAACATATACATTTCCTGTGTCTTTTGTTTCTGTGATTCTGCCATAGACTGTAATTGAAACAACCTTCAACGGTTTAAAGAAAACAACCAGCCCAAGGCGCTTGTTTTCAACAAAGACCAAGCTGCCGCTGCAGGAAAATATCCTATTAGAACATTTGGCTCTGTGTTGTCATGGAAGTGTCAAGAAAATAAACTGCAGCAATGTAGGGATTGTCTAGACAGTATTTGGTCCTGCCATGAGGGCAGGGGACTGGACTCGATGACCTCTCGAGGTCCCTTCCAGTCCTAGTGTTCTATGATTCTAATGACTGGAATGGCCGGATGTTCAAGAGTTCTGCTCCACAGCAGTGGCCGGTTTTTCAACAAACTAGCCACCTTGGGGTTCAGCTTTTTTCAAGATCTGGCCCAAAAGACTCAGTTCTCCTCTTACGTGTGCCCATGCTGTGTTTGAGGGCAGAGTTTATTTATTCCAGGAAATATACCCAGCCCTGAAATGAATAAAGGCAGGAGATCCCCTGGAAGAGATTATAATCTATGGGCTCAGCCTCAAGCAGTGTTCCCTGTAATCTGAGCCATTGGGTTGCCACCCAGGAGAGATTAAAATGCTGCCCAGATGATTAGCAGAGTGCTCACAGCTGGCAGCATGTGTTTCTGGTGGTGCACATCTGCCCATGCCTCAGTGCACATAACAAAACTTATTCCACACACAAATGGAAAAAAAATTAGAGGGACCATTGCCCACACGCCCTTCCATATGCAGGCAGCTCTTATGCACCCAAGTAGTTCAAAACCAGGGCTCTATGCCTGAAAGAAAGATGAATGTGCATGAATAAGAGCATGCAGGATCGGGCCCTAACTTGGAATAATGAGTCCTCCCGAGGCAAAAAGTGCCAGAGCAAGAAGGTGCAGAAAGATCTCTGCTCAGGAGGAGATGAACAAGTGGTATGAAGTGATTTCTAGTAGGTTTGTGCAAGAGCTCCCTCTAGTAGTGAAACTCTAGGGCTGCGTCTAGACTGGCATGATTTTGCGGAAATACTTTTAACGGAAAAGTTTTTCCGTTAAAAGTATTTCTGCAAAAGAGCGTCTAGATTGGCATGGATGCTTTTGTGCAAAAAGTGCTTTTGTGCAAAAGCATTCGTGCCCAGTACAGACGCGCTTTTGCGCAAGAAAGCTCTGATGGCCATTTTAGCCATCGGGCTTTCTTGCGCAAAAAATTAAGGTGCCTGTCTACACTAGCCCTCTTGCGCAAGTATTCTTGCACAAGAGGGCTTATCCCTGAGCGGGAGCGTCAAAGTATTTGTGCAAGAAGCACTGATTTTGTACATTACAAAGTCAGTGCTCTTGCGCAAATTCAAGTGGCCAGTGTAGACAGCTGGCAAGTTTTGGTGCAAAAGCAGCCACTTTTGAGCAAAATCTTGCCAGTCTAGACGCACCCTAGACAATGTTATTGTAACTCAGACACTGTGTATTAAGGGAGCATCAACAAGCCATCTCCGGACCGCAGCAATGATCCAAGAAGGAAAGCTTTGCCAGAGAGAGGAATTTGTCTTTAGGGCTGTGGTACTGCTGCATCCGAGTTGTCGGAGAAAATAAGTTGTTTGTGTTTTTTTAATGGGAAAAGGCTGCATCATCAAGTATTGTCATTTGTTGTGGGGTTTAGACTCAATAGCTATATTCTAGAAGGCGAGGACTTGTAGCGTGGGTTCTGTTTGATGGGATTCACTCAGAAGAACTATATTGTACTGGCATCCAGCTGCCCCATTCAGGGTCAGAACTCCATTGTGCTGAGCATTGTGGAAACACATTGACGGCTCCTATCCTGAAAAACCTTCTCTTCAACCCTGCCGTTGTTAGATATGAGGAAATATTTGCAGGCAGCTATCAAAGTGGTCAGAACACTTCGGTCTGTAAGGGTATGTCTAGATTACGTGCCTCTGGCGACAGAGGCATGTAGATTAGGCTACTCGGCATAGGGAAATGAAGCCACGATTTAAATAATTGTGGCTTCTTTTAAATTAAAATGGCTGCCATGCTTTGTCGACCAGCTGATGATCAGCTGTTTGTTGGCAGACCGGGGCAGTCTAAATGTGCCGCGGTCGACAAGGAAGCCTTTGTCGACCGGCGCAGGTATGCCTTGTGAAACCAGGTTTACCTGCGCCGTTCGACAAAGTCTTTTTTGTCGATCGCGGCGCATTTAGACTGCCCCGAACTGTCAACAAACAGCTGATCATCAGCTGGTCGACAGAGCGCGGCAGCCATTTAAATTTAAATTAAGCCACGATTATTTAAATATCGGCTTCATTTCCCTATGCCAGGTAGCCTAATCTACATGCCTCTGTCATCAGAGGCATGTAGTCTAGACAGACCCTAACTGACTCTTCTTGTCTCATCTCAAGAGTCATCTCCACTCTGTGGCCTATAATCAGACTTCCTAATTTTTTTTTTTTGACTTTAACCAATAAACACTGATAAAGCAAAATAAAAAATTGGTATTTATTCCAGTACACACCAGAAATGGTTACTTGCATCTACATGGAATAATGCAGACAACGGGGTGTAATTTCTAAGGTGCACTTGTGCGGTGCATTAATTGGTCTGTTCAAAATTTCCTAGTTGGTGAGCACTAAAGACGTGTCTACACCGCAGTGCTTAACTCGAAATAAGCCACACAAACTGAGCTACGTCAATTGTGTAGCTTATTTTGAAATTGGGAGCATCCACACAGCACTTATTTCGAAATAGAGCCCTCTTCCTCCGACTTCCCTTACTCCTCATGCAAGGAGGGTTACAGGAGTCTGAGTAAGAACTCCTCCAGCTTGACAGTATTTTGACATTTTGAAATAACTGCCTGCTGTGTAGACAGGGACTAAGTTATTTCGAAATAACGCTAGTTATTTTGAAATAATGTTGCAGTGTAGACATACCCTAAAGGTCCCCTTTTGCACTCTTGACACAGTGGTGTTTGAAACAGTGCTACATTAAAGAACATTGTGAAGAGATTACTCTGTAGACTGTATACCACTATGTGTACAATTACGTACAGGATACATGTTATTTATTACAGTATTAGCAGATTTACCCAGTGTTACTCAGGTTCATAATTCAGGAATTCCATCAAGTGTACTTTGTTTCTTGATCGCTATAAACTCTTATTGTTCACTGTGTTTTAACAAAAAAGTCTACAACCAATGTAGTTTCCAATAACGTTTTCTTCTCATTTTCAAGCCTTAAGCATTGATTTTAGCTGTGCCAAAACAGAGCACTACCCCAAAATGTCTCTATTTTATCTCTTTTCTGTAAGGTTGATTGAAAAGCAATCTTATAGCAGGTTCTCCCTATTTTTCTGGCTCACCTTGGTTCAGACTCTTTCAACATTCACGCAGTTATGTCAGTTTTGAGGGCTGTACTTGATTGGGTGAGTCTGTCTCATTTCTATTTGTTTTGATGAGACACAATCCCATTCCTGGCACATCCCATTTTCCTGGCACAACCAAACCCTGCTTTAAAGAAGCTGTATACCAAATTTGGTGGCCCTGGCTGTTACAATTCTCCTCATCCAACAAACTCTCTATGATATATCTATGATTTTGGTATATCTGCCAACCCCCAATTTTGGGATAGCTCCATAAACCTCAAAAAAGGCTATAAATAAACCCTAAACATGAAATTGAGAAACCTGAAAAACAGAATCCCTACTGATGACTTAAGACCGTCTAAAAAAACCAATTAGGTCCTATTCCCTGCGAGTATGTCTACACTGCACAACTATTTCAGGATACCAGAGGTATCCCTAAATAGCTATCCCATGTCTACACAAGCTGCCTGTTATTTCAAAATATTTTTCGAAATAATGGGTGCGCTATTTTGCCATTCTGGTAAACCTTGTTGCACAAGGGATAAGGGATGGCTTGAAATAGTGCATTATCTCATAATTCTGGCACTGTGTAGCTGCACCAAATTTCAAAATAAGCTATTTTGAAATAGGTTCTAAATAAGATACGCAATTTGCATAGCGCAAATGGCGCATCTTATTCTGAGTTTGGGATGCAGTGTAGACACACCCTGAGCCTTCTGCTTTTCCTGTATTCCTTGAAAAGCTGACCTCATGACCCGTCTGTATCTCTAGATGCCTCTTGTAGGCAGTAAGACCCCAATGGTGTATTTCTGTAGATAGCTTGTAAACAGCTACAAGGCATTTTCTGATTCTTCTGCATGAAAGGTGCTTATACGGCTCTCCTCAACACAGCATCAGAACACCTATGCAGGTGGAACGTGAATGCATATGGATTTCTCTGTCCGGGGAGACTTATAACCTCGTTCAGTCAACCTGAGTTGGCTTTTTACCGCTGGGTGGTTACTTCAAACCAATACCTCCCCAACATAACCAAATATGCTGCTACTCATGATAGCCATGGTAGATGCTGAGGGACATGGAAAAACTGACTTTACCTGCAGTCTTGCAGAGCGTCTGTTTACATCTCCTACGATAGCCGGAGTTATTGAAGACGTGGTGGTGGTGATTACAGTGAAAGCTTCCTCTTGACAATTTAAAGTCCACCCAGAAAACCCTAGTTGCTTTGAAATAGCCTGCTAAGAAATGTAGAACAGGTTGGCAGACCGTGGGCCAAATTTTGCTCCGTTACTCCTTTCTCTACTGGAGAAACTCTGATCTTAGGGGAGTTACCCTGGGTATACCCAGGCATAAAGGAAAGCAGAACGTGTCCTATTATGTTTGGCGGTCGTTTCTTCAGCTGGGAGGTCGCCTAGTAAGGTGGTTTCTTGCCCAGGTTTCTCAGTGACATTTTCAAAGGCAGAGGCAGGGAGGCATATGTGGGTGAAGGAACATTTTGTGTCAGCCCACACAGCTGCTACCGCACCCATGGTGAAGTGCCGTGTGGGCGAGCTGCACAAAGCTTTTCACAGCGAAATCTCAGATATGCATGCCAGCAAGAACACCCTCTGACTAACCCAGAGCCAACCTATTATTACAAGATCTGACTCAATTTTTCCCTTTAAAAACTGAAAATTGAAATGTGCTTAATGAGACGAGGAGTTGAGCAAAGCCAT
Source organism: Pelodiscus sinensis (assembly GCF_052426305.1). Classification (NCBI taxonomy): domain Eukaryota; kingdom Metazoa; phylum Chordata; order Testudines; family Trionychidae; genus Pelodiscus; species Pelodiscus sinensis. Next base: position 6,806,571 of record NC_143056.1, read on the forward strand.
TTCCTTCCATTAAAATTGGTTTCATTTGAATTTGCTAGTACAGGATGCAACACGAGCTGGGAGGAATTCTGCCCTGGGTGAGGGATCCCACTGAAATCACCAGGGCTGTTTGTGGAGAAAGGTACGAGAGGTAAACAGAGGTGACAAAGGGAGGCCCTTTGGTGAAACAGCTTAGAGATGGCCACTGTGAGACAAATATCACAATGCTTTGGAGTTTTGACTTGTCATGGGGCCTTTATTCCAATATAAAGTTCCCAAAGCAAAACCTAAATGACAATAGAGCTAAGGTTGTAGGTAAATATCCCTGTGTGCAAAATATTATGAGAATCATCATCATCAGCGCCCGTTGGTGTCCTTCCATCTTTCCCTGTCCAGTGCGGAATGGCTTAGGTTCTGTAGACTAGCTCCGCACCAATCTACTATATCATCTACCCATTCTCTGTGGGGTCTGCCTCTCCTATTCGGACCATCCATTATGCCGAATACCAGGGTCTTAACTTTTCACTCGTTCATTCTGCAGATATGCTCGAATAGCTGTAACTTCCATTGTATAACCTTCTGCAGTAGGTTCTCTTTCAGTTGTATCTTCCTATAGAATTCCTTGTTGGTGACTTTCTGCATCCATCCTAGTCTCAGGATCTTTCTATAACAACTCCTCTCGAAAGCCAATATCCTTCTCTTTGAGTCTTTCGTTATCACCCATGTCTCACATCCGTACAACATGCTGCTAAATACACATGTTTTCAAGACACTCAACTTCATTCCTAAGGTAATCACTTTACTTTTCCTGATCTTATCCATCACCTTCAAACTCGCTCTTGCTTTCACTGTTCTAGTCACTATTTCCTTCTTACTACAGAGTAATTGCAAGAATGAAATGCCTGAAAGTAAGGAAATCCATAGATAAGGCTCCACAAAAAATCTTAAATCTGCCCCTATATCTTTGCATCATCTATAATATTTAAAATGGCCATTAGTTATTAGTTGATTACTGGACAATTATTGCTTTTGGCCCCAATCCTGCAATGAGATCTGTGGTGATGGAGCACCCGAGCCCAGGAAGAATTCATTACAGGATTGGGGACATGGACTTGTTTTTAAAACAAAACACACGGCCATGTCTGCTCTCTTCTCGCTTGCATGGCGCATTGTTTGATGGGCTACTCCAAGGTCTGTGATCTGGATAAAGGTGGATATGGATCTAGAGATGGAGATCTCTGGCTTGCATGAGCAGGATTTCCAGTTGTAGAGGCAAAATGACTAGGTCTTTGTTTTGCAGTGGAAAGGTGAACAGGGGTGCCGTGTTTGGAAAATAGACAGAGCCATATATTGTGCTCAGAATGTAGCTGCCAGATGTGTCAGGTAAGGGCTGAGTCTCCACTATCTATACTAACTTTTGTCAAAGTTCATAGGAATTTTCCATTGTGCCTCAAGGTGCAATGTCACCCTGTTTAGAATAGGAGCTGTGTTCTTTGACGAAAATGCTTTGATGGAGATGGTCTTGCAATAGAAGTGAAGCCATCTGATCCTGAGTTGGAAAGATTCTGGTCTCGGTACCCCATGTTTAAGCCCCAGAGTTACACTGATGTCATTGGGCAGTGTAGCGTTACCATGCCGTGGAGTTGCACTGGTATAACTTGTCCAAGGCAGTGTATTCCACACACAAAAAAGTGGAAAATATAGACTGGCTAAGGACTTTGCGTGGCCTGGTCTAGGCTAACACAGCCAGTGCTGTCCCATCCTCCTTCCTCTAGCTCACTTATTTTCTTATCCACCTGTTAGGATAAATTCTCTGAGCCGGGAACTGTCAACGTATGTTTGTACAGTGCCTAGCACTGGTTGAAGTTTGTACCTGCTATTGTAACACTGTGATTGTTCAACAGTAATAAAGTCAACTTACTGCGGATAGTGGAGATGCTTTTTTCCTTGGGTTTTAACAGCATTGCTTATTTTCCACCAGGGCTCTTTCTCAAATTACCATGTGTTTTATGACCATTTCTACTCTTAGAATCATAGGATCCTAGAGCTGGAAGAGACCTCAGGAGGTCATCAAGTCCAGCCCCCTGCCCAAGGCAGGACCCACCCCAACTAAATCAACCCAGCCAGGGCTTTGTCAAGCCAGGACTTAAAAACATCTAGGGATGGAGATTCCACCAGCTCCCTAGGGAACCCATCCCAGTGCTTCACCACCCTCCTGGTGAAATAGTTTTTCCTAATACCCAACCTAGACCTCCCCCACTGCAACTTGAACCCACTGCTCCTTGTTCCCATCTGTCACCACTGAGAACAGCCTTTCTCCATCCTCTTTGAACCTCCCTTCAGGAAGTTGAAGGCTGCTCTCAAATTCTCCTTCACTCTTCTCTTCTGCAGACTAAACAAACCCAAATCCCTCAGTCTCTCCTCATAGGTCATGTGCTCCAGCCCCCTAATCATGTTGGTTGCCCTCCGCTGTATCCTCTCCAATGAGTCCACATTCTTTCTATAGTGGGGGGCCCAGAACTGGACACAATACTCCAGATGTGGCCTCACCAGAGCTGAATAAAGGGGAATAATCACTTCTCTGGATCTGCTGGCAATGCTCCTCCTAATGCAGCCCAATATGCCATTAGCCTTCTTGGCTACAAGGACACACTGTTGACTCAATCCAGCTTCTCATCCACTGTAATCCCCAGGTCCTTTTCTGCAGAACTGCTACTTAGCCATTCCGTCCCCAGCCTGTAACAATGCCTGGGATTCTTCCGTCCCAAGTGCAGGACTCTATACTTGTCCTTGTTGAACCTCATCAGATTTCTTTTGGCCCAATCCTCTAATCAGTCTAGGTCACTCTGGACCCTATCCCTGCCCTCCAGCGTATCTACCTCTCCCCGTAGCTTAGTGTAATCTGAAAACTTGCTGAGGGTGCAATCCACCCCCTCATCCAGGTCATTAATAAAGATGTTGAACCAAACCAGCCCTAGAACAGATCCTTGGGGCACTCGGCTAGAAACCGACTGCCAACCTGATATCAAGCCGTCGATCACTACCCGTTGGGCCCAACAGTCTAGCCAGCTTTCTATACATCTTACAGTCCATTTATCATACCTCATCATAGAAGTTAATCAGATTGGTCAGGCACAACTTGCCCTTCGTGAATCCATGTTGACTATTCCTGATACTTTCACCTCTTCCAAGTGCTTCATAATAGATTCCTTGAGGATCCTCTCCATGATTTTTTCAGGGACTGAGGTAAGGCTGACTGGTCTGTAGTCCCCTGGATCGTCCTTCTTCCCTTTTTTAAAGTTGAGCACTACATTTGCCTTTTTCCAATCTTCCGGGATCTCTCCTGAACTCCACGAGTTTTCAAAGATAATGGCCAAAGGCTCCACAATGACATTTGCCAGCTCCCTCAGTACTCTCGGATGCATTAAATCCGGGCCCATGGATTTGTGTATGTTTAGCTTTTCTACAATAGACTTCCGATAATCCGGCACCTTTGGGACCGAGGGGGTGCCGAATTATCGGATATGCCGGAGTATCAGGTGGTACTCCAGCGGGGGCTGTGACGGGTCTGCCGGGACCCGCACTGCGACTGGCGGGAGGGGGAAGGTGTCAGGGGGAACGGCGTGGCAAGGGGCGAACCCTCCACCGTTTTGCAGGGAGGCGAGGGAAGCCCCCCGCAACCGCCGGTGACAAGCCAGCAGGGGCTGCAAGCGGCAGTGGCAGACTTGGGGAAGTGGCGGGGCAGAGCAGCTGGGGTGCTGCTGGGTTGGTCCCGCAGCGCCGCCCCCCACCTCACCCCCTCTCCTCCATCGCCGCTTGCAGCCCTAGCTAGCCTGTAGCAGGCGGCTGCGCAGGGCTTCTCCATCTCCCTGCAAAATGGTGGAGGATTCGCCCCTCGCCGCGCTGCTCCTCACCGACCCTGCCCCCCGGCCAGACGCAGTGTAGGTCCTGGCAGACCCATCACAGGGGTATAATCCCCTTCCCTTCTCCCAGGGAATCCTGCCCATCAGTTCTCTGAGGGAGTCAGTCTGCTCTTCTGAAGTCCAGGGTGTGTATTTTGCTACTCTCCTTTCTTCCTTTGGTCAGGATCCTGAAATCTCATGATCACTGCTTCCCAGGTTGTCACCCACCTCTACTTCCCCTACTAGTTCCTCCCTGTTTGTGAGCAGCAGGTCAAGCTGTGCATGGCCCCTGGTCAGTTTCTTCAGCACTTGTACCAAGAAGTTATCCCCAACATTCTCCAAAAACTTCCTGGATTGTGTTTTTTTTTTTTTCCTGAATCATAGAGGTGGAAGAAACCTCAGGAGGTCATCAAGTCCAGCCCCCTGCCCAAGGCAGGACCCACCCCAACTAAATCAACCCAGCCAGGGTTTTGTCAAGCCAAGACTTAAAAACCTCTAGGGATGGAGATTCCACCACCTCCCTAGGGAACCCATCCCAGTGCCTCACCACTCTCTTAGGGAAATGGTCCTTTTCTGCAGAACTGCTACTTAGCCAAATCTCGTAGGCCTGGATCATAGCTGTATCCAAACAACGATGTGCTTTGGGTATTTGTAAGATGAACTGGATTTGAGTTTCGCTGGTTGTAGTGGACTCAGTCTATTTCTCGTAATTGTTCTGCATTCCATGGTGTGCCCTCCCCAACCCACTCTTAATGTTTCAACAGTTCCAAAACCTACTGAGCCCCATTCTGCTCCACGCTCAGTGACACAGCACCCACCGATTTGGACCCACGTTGCAAACTGTTACATTTTCGCCGTCTTTCGAAAATGTTCTGAAGAGGCACCCGCATTTGCCAGACTTTAATTCTGAGTTGGCACTGGATGACTTTCTGAAGTAAACTACCCACATTTCCACTGAATCATGTTCTCTGCGTTTCCTGTTCTGTTTTCCCTGGCATCAACACTGTCACCGTTGGTCAGTCTGTATTGTAGAGCATGGCTTAGACGAGATCTTTGTTTCGTAATGGAAGGATGAACTGGGGAAATATTGCTCCTCTTGGGTGTTGAGGGCAGACATGTAGCCCCGTGGATCTGAGAAGTGAATTTTGACCAGGTGTGTTGGTAAGAGAGGAGCCCGGATTAGTAAATGAGGGTCCGCAACTGAATTCCAACATTCAAACGTGTTTGGAACTCAAGCTTTGCTTTGAGCTTCTCTAGGAAATCAAACCAAGTGCCTCTTCCAGACAGCAGGCGGGTCATTTATGCAGAGATTTTATTTTTTAGCTTGGACATTTGAATGTGACATGTTCATGTGACATTTGTACCATGCTATAGGCCTGATCCAGATCCCACTGGAGGCAACTGAAGAGATTCCCATCAATGTTGATGGACTGTGGATCAGGCCCTAACATAGGCACAGGAACTAGAGGTAGGGTTGCCAGATGGTTGAAACAAAAATACCGAACACCCCGTCCCCAAAATAAAAACACTGGGAAAAAATTCTGTGTGGGGGGGGGGGGAGGAAGGAGGAAGGACTCCAGGACTAATTGAGCAAAAAAAATAAAATAAAACCAGCATTAAGACAGTATGTCCCCTTTAAGAGTGAGTGGAGGGATAGGAATAGGGGAGAAGTTGAGCGCTAAGACCCAGGAGAAGCAATCCCCCTGGTCGGCAGCCATTTTGTGCCAGTAGCCTTATGGAACCAGGTAAGCATGGGGCTGGGGTCGGGGGGCTGGGAGTGTTGGGGGCCGGGGAGGCCGAGTGCTGAGTGTTTGTAGGGTTGCCAGGTGCCTGGCATTTTCGGCTCCTGGCTGGGGAAAAAAATCAGAAAATACCGGACAGCTCAGGTGTCGGGTATTCTCTGAATTTTTTTACCGGACAGAAGGTGAAAATACCGGACTGTCCGGGTGAATACTGGACACCTTGCAACCCTGACTAGAGGCATGGGGGGTGCTGCAGCATCCCCAGGCTCCCGGCCTAGCATTGCACTCTGCTGCTGGCGCCGCACCCAGGAACCCAGGTGTTACCCAATACTCCAGGGGCTCTGCTCCGGCTCCACACCCAGGTTCCTGGCTGCTGCCGTGCACACCCAGGGCTCTGTTGCCAGCTCTGGGTTTGGGGGCGCTGCCAGCCCTGTGCGATGGGGGCAGGGCTCTGCTTTGGACCTGTGTGCTGGGGGGCTTTGCTGCTAGCCCTGTGCCCTGGGTTCTAGCTGGCCCTGCACCCCAGGGCTTTTCATTGTGCCAACTTAAGCCATTCAGGCTGAAATTTCCCATGCCAGGTGTCGTCTAAGGCTGAATTTTTGTGAAAGTTTCAGCTAAAAATGGGTCTGCTTTTTGCCCCCAAAATCAAGGGTAGGAAAAAATGTTTTATCCAGGTTAATTTAATAGTATTTTCGCTGGCAAGAAACTACTTATGAACAGTTAGGCTACGTCTATACTACAAGATTTTTGCACAAAAACGGACATTTTTGCGCAAAACCGGTGGCGCGTCCACATCTCTAGCGCGTTTTTGTGCAAAAAAAAAAAATACAGTAAATCGACAAGACAGAGGGCTTTTGCCAGTAGAGTTATTCCTCTCCCCACGAGGAATAACTCCTTTTTGCGCTACAGTTCTTGCACAAAAAGGCTTGTGTGGATGCTCCGCAGCGGTTTCTTGCACAAAAAGAGCCTATCAGAAAAAGCAGAGGTGCTCTGACGGCCATTCTGTGAGTGGCCATCAGAGCTTTCTTGCGCAAGAGCGTCCATGCAGTGCGGATGCTCTCTTGCGCAAAAGCACATTGCTTTTGCGATGCGCTTTTGAGGTGTGGACATGCTTTTGTGCGAGAAGATCTCTTCCGCAAAAAACATCTTGCGCAAAAACCCTGCAGTGTGGACAAAGTCTTAGGGTTGTGAGATCCTCATTCTATTATGGTCTCCATTTTCCTATTGTTTGTCTGGTTTTTAATTGTTTTTCTGCTACATAATTAATTTTGCGAGGTGTTAATCAATGAAGGTGGTGCGACATAATTGGTTAGGGAATTACACTGCAATATGTTAGGATTGGCTAGTAACATTTTAGTAAAATAATTGATTAAGCTAGAGCTAAGCAGGACTCAAGTTTCACTGTATAAACTGGGACTCAAAAAGGCAACCAGCAAGAAAAGAAAAGAAGAAACAGAAAGAAGAAGAAGAAAAGACTTGGAAGAAGAACTCACCTGCAAGACACAGCCTAAGACCAGAGCTGCTAAGAATTCTCTGCATGATCGTGACGTTGCAGCAAGCAGAATCCAGATGAGACTGACCTTGCCTGGCCAATAGGGGGAGTTCTCCTGCCTTGATCAGGATTGGTGAGCATGACCCTGTGTGCTTAGCGTGTGTACTCTGCTTGCTTGGTAACTGTTACACCATGAGCCCTAGGATTTGGATAAGGGTGGATATTTAAATTAACAGGCTTACACCTTGAGCCCTAGGAATTGGGTAAAGATGCACCCCGAGGCTATGTCTATACTGCACCCGTTTTGCACAAGAAATATGCAAATGAGGCTAAGCGTGGAATATCACTGCACCTCATTTGCATAATTAATGAGTGCCCACTTTTTGCGCAAGAGGCTTTTGCGCAAAAAGGAACCGTCTACACCCTCTTGTACAAGAGCCGTTCTTCCCCATTTTTTCCCTGAAAACCGGCTCTTGAAAAGCGGGCGCTAATTAATTATGCAAATGAGGCTCCACGATATTCCACGCTTAGCCTCATTTGCCTATTTCTTGCACTAAACGGATGCAGTATAGACATAGCCCTAGAGTGTGGGAGTGACAGAGAATTGTGTGCAGGTAGCATGCAAGTCATCAGCATAGAGATGGCAGCCAAATTTCTGTTTGTGGATGAGATTATCCACATATAAGATGTAGAGGGATAAGAGAAGGGGACCAAGGCCAGATCTCTCTGGCACTCTCTGCCCAGAAGGGTGGAAGGGGGAAGAGGAGGATCCTGTAAAGGACACACTAAAGGAGCAATTACAGAGGTAGGAAAAGACCTAGGAGACCATCATGGAAGCTAGCGGACAAAAAGATATCAAGAAGAACACGTCTGAGAATGTCAGTGGTGACTGGCCGATCAAGGAGATGAGTGGCACACTGGCTCTGAATTTTGGCTCCAAACAGGTCATTGGAGACTCTGGCAAGAGCCATTTCCAAGGCAGGTGAGGGATGGAAGTTGGACTGGAGCGAGTCTAGGCTACAACTAGAGGAAGAAAGCCTCCAGGGCATTCGCCTTCCCATATCCCATCCCCCTCTCATCTGTAATTGAAGCAAGTGAAGTCAAGGGCGGCGTTCTGTAAGACGTGGGAGACTAAATGATGCTTGTGTTGTGGGGGCGGGGGAAGCACCAGTGGCCATCTTGGAACCAGTTTTGAGTGGTAACGGGACGGGGCAACTTGTGATCAATCACTTTAAATGGGGTTTTTCTAACGACCCGCAAGGCAGCTGTGGCCACCTTTAGACTATGTCCCAAACCATTGTTAAGTGCCCCCTGACTTATTATCCGTGAGGTGGAAAGCCAGTAGAAATACCATTGAATGGCTGGGTGCATCGCGCCTACACTGGTGAGGGGAAAGGATATTTAAAAGGACTACAAAATCAGAAGAGAGAAAGAGGTTAAGGAGAAGCGTAGGGAAGAGAACAGGAAGAGGGTGTGAGGGAGATAGGATGGGATGGAGTCACTGAGCCAAGTTGAGAGACTAGAAGAGGCAAGTAGATGAGAATTTTGTAATGGCAGAGATGAGGGAGAGAGTTTTAGGAGGGGAAGGGGGCGCAAACGAAGGGGAGGATCATGTCATAGTTTGTCAGATTTCTCTGTGAAGAAGTCAGTAAGACGCTGTGCAGAGAGACAGGAGCTGGGGTGGGGGCAAGAGTTTGAGGAGTGAATCAGAGGTGGTAAAAAGTTGACTGGGATTGTGGACGTGGGATTCCCTTAAGTCGGAGCAGTAGAGTTGTGTAGCTAGGAAGATGGCAGAGCTGAGGGAGGCGAGAGCAAATTTGTAGTGGAAGAAGTTGGCTTGCTGATGGGATGCCCATCTGAGATACTCCGCCTCATGAGAGTGTGGGGTGGGGGAAGTGAACGTTAGGCATTTATGAAGGCTGGGGCTTGGCAGAAGGGATCGTGCAACTGGGGAGAGGGACAGATAAGGTGATGAAGGTGTACAATTTTGAAAAAACGCCTCTAGTTATTCAAAGTCTATGTTCAGAGCAATACCTGCAGGCCGTGAAAGAGTTAAACCAAATAAATCCATCCATAAGACAATACTCATTGTCTGAAACACAATCTGACTTTTTTTTGGTCTTCAAAAATCTTTCTCCTGTGGTTCCCATGGTAACTGCTGTGACGTACACAAAGGGAACACAGCCTTCTCCTAATCATCCCTACACAGCTGAAGATGATTTTTTTAGTCCTTTTAAATGTAAACCTCAGAATTTGCTTTTGCACTAAGGAAACATGTGAGAGAACTAAAAAGCAAACCGTCCCTGGGACAAGAAAGATTTACTGTTGCTAAGTGAGACACTAATCTAATTATTGAATAATGCACATTTGGTGCAATCTCTCTGGCATGGCTGATGGACGGTGGTTGTGAGAAGGATGTTGTGATGTGGTATCCTCTCAAGAAGAGGACAAAATTGTTATGTTGTATAACACCAACAGGCAGAACCAAACCTAGGGAGCTTAGTGCATGAGCCTCTACAGCTTGAGCTAGAAAGCCCTCAGTTAAGGCTATAGAGCAGACTCATTCTTTCTCTCTGTAAATGGCCTAGGTGCCACTAGATGGGTCAATGAAACACCCCCAGAAGGTGGGTTACAAGATATACGGGCATTAGAACAGGTTCAGTGAAGGGCAACTAAAATGATGAGGGGTTTGGAACGGGTCCCATATGAGAAGAGGTTAAAGCGACTGGGACTTTTCAGCTTGGAAAAGAGGAAACTAAGGGGGTATATGATAGAGGTCTATACAATGAGTGGTGTGGAGAAAGTGAATAAGGAAAAGTTATTTACTTGTTCCCATAATGTAAGAACTGGGGGCCACCAAATGAAACTAATGGGCAGCAGGTTTAAAACAAATAAAAGGAAGTTCTTCTTCACACAGCGCAATCTGTGGAACTCCTTGCCTGAGGAGGTTGTGAAGGCTAGGACTATAACAAGGTTTAAAAGAGAACTAGATAAATTCATGGAGGTGAAGTCCATTAATTGCTATTAGCCAGGATGGGTAAGGAATGGTGTCCCTAGCCTCTTTGTCAGAGGATGGAGATGGATGGCAGGAGAGAGATCGCTTGATCATTACCTGTTCGGTTCACTCCCTCTGGGGCACCTGGCATTGGCCACTGTCGGCAGACAGGATACTGGGCTGGATGGACCTTTGGTCTGACCCGTTCTTATGTACAAAATCACACAATAGTGCAATGTTAGTATGTGTAGCATCTATCATCTTGCGAGTCTCAAAATGCATTAAGGAATGTGACACCAGACTGAGCAAGAACCTGCGTAGAGTATATGTCAATACAGCGACGCTCCACAAAGCAGAATGAAAAGTCCCTAATCCTATCAAATTGCATTGCAATGCAAAACCTGCATTTGTAATTACTGGGCCTAATCTAGCTTCCAATGACGCCAATAGCGCTATTCATGTGCTTACAGTTAAGCCGCTGGGGATAATTCATTTCTACTAGCCCAGGGACAGCCTCATCTTCACTGGATTCTTTCCTGTGGATGGGTAGGTGATGTTTGCCTTGTCCTCCCTCCTTCCAGTTATGGAAAGGAGCACTTGAGGTGCAGAAAATTGTCATCACCTAGCACTAACTCCAGTATAGGCCAAGCCCACTTGGTCACTGCGTAGGTTTCCGATAGCCAGCTTTTCCCAAAGGCCTCGGCTAGAACCCTTTTATTGAATTGGATGCTCTGGATGCATAATGGGTAACATTTCATCGCCTGCAGAATACGAAATACTATGGAATGTGATCGGTGAGCAATTTTTCTGCGTTAGGGTTTGGGTCAGTTTTACTGGGTGCCTAGAATTGTATTCGGCACTAGGTCAGGAGCGTTCAAACTTTTTTTTTTCTCGTGACCCAGATGAAGACAATTGTTGGTGCCCGCGATCTAACATCATTTGACTAGAGTGCGGAGTGGGGCTGAGGAGGAGAGCTTTGGGATATAGGAGGGGCTGCCGGCTTTGGGGGGGATCAGGGCTGGGCCAGAAGGGGCTAACCTCAAGCAGCTCTTGGTCAGCAGTGCAGCGGGGAGGCTAAGGCAGCTTCCTGCTTCTCCTGGCATCACAAACCATGCTGTCTCCAGAAGCTGCCAGCGGCAGATTCCCGTCCAGTGAGAGTGTGGAGCTGATGTTTGGGGGCAGTGCTCAGAGCTCTGTACGCCCCCTCCCCCTCATGCCCTTCTGGGAGCTGGGTCTGTTGCCGGTCTCTTCTGGGGCACTGCGCAGTGTGTGGTGCAGGACAGGGAGGGAGCTGCCTTAGTGTCCCACTGGTCACCTGATCCCCCTGCAGCAATGAGACCCAGCGCCGGCTTCTCGTAATCTGCGGGGGATTCTGCGAAATGAGTGCTATTGATCAACTGGTCAAGGTTAGGTCTCTGATAATATCTCATCCAGCAGTTGCCTGATTTGTATGTATAGCAGTCGGATTGCTGAGATGTCTGTATGGCCAGGAAAGTCACTATGGCAAAACTCTGTTCAGTAGGGTCAGCTCTCAGACAGGTGATGTGAGCATGTTGGTTCTCACATTGCATGTTCAGATTTACGCACTGGACACTTTGTTGTTCAGCTCTGTCTCACCAGATCATGCAGTTGTGTGGGGTTTTTAAATAGACATGCAAGTGGAGCTGTTTGAAACTTTTCAAATTTCCAAATGCGGGCAATTGCAAATAGTGACATTTTTAGGAAAAGGATTTTAAAAATTGACGTTTTGGGAACAATTCGTTTATTTGGGTGGTTGGATTTTTTAAAATGTGGATGATAATTCAGATGTGTGCATTTTTGAGTGTAGGAGAAAAAATGTTTAAGGTTGGGACTTTTTCCCCCCACATTTGTTCCTTTATTTCGTCAACCAGGAACAATTTTTCTAGGCAAGGCATAAGATAAAGAAAAGAACAATTCCTTTATTACATAGGTAAATCCTGGGCTTTTTCCCTCTCCCTTTGAGACCATCCAATCATGTCCAGAATTGATAACATCAGCCATTACTACAAGTCAACCACCCACATTTATAAAGAAACAGGACTGGAGATGTTGGATATTAGAAAAACTGTTTCCCTAGGAGGGTGGTGAAGCACTGGGATGGGTTCCCTAGGGAAGTAGTGGAATCTCCATCCTGAGAGGTTTTTACGTCCCGGCTTGACAAAGCCCTGGCTGGGATGATTTAGTTGGGGTTGGTCCTACTTTGGGCAGGGGCTGGAATCGATGACTCCTGAGGTCTCTTCCAGCCCTAGGATTTTATGGTTCTGTGTTCGTGGACATTTATATTAAAGTAATCTAGAAAAAAGTCACTAGTCACTCAAAGGACTAGCTCCAAAGACAAACAGACTGATACAGACTTGATATAGACACAGGGTAAAGGGAATGCTGTCGGGAGCATTTTTGGGAACTTGAGGACAAGGAGACCTTGAACAAGTCTTACGCACACCAGAATATTGAAGACACATTGCCAGGGACAAGAAGTTACAGTAATTAAGTGATCCTGCCTCATCTTTAATATATTAGTAAATACGGCAAATGCCATTAGCAGGCAAATACAAATTCTCCCCAACACAAGTTCCTCATTCTGCTCAAAAGATACCTCAACTCTGCCACCTTCTGCCTAGCATGAAAAGGAACATGAAAAGCCATTCTTCAGCCACACAGTACACGAGTCCCCGGCTTCATTTGTAATTTCAAATGTCTTAATTTGCATCCCTCTCTCAAAAGAGGGTGCAAGTATAGACATACCCTAAGGCTATGTCTACCCTGCAATGCTATTTTGGGTTACCGGAGTAGTCCGAAATAGCTATCCTGCATCTTCACAGCACGTCCCTTATTTTGGGCTTGCTCTTCTGACAGCCCTGTAAACCTCGTTCTACGAGGAGTAAGAGATGTTCCGGAATAGCGCTTTATTTTGAAATCTGGCACTGTGTAGACAGCACCAAATGATGAAATTAGCTATTTCGAAAGAACATCAAAATAAGATACGTAATTTGTGTAGCTCAAATGGCATTTCTTATTTCAAGTTACGGTGCTGTGTAGATGCACCCTAAGGTGCCACAGGACTCCTTGTTGTTTTGGTAACAGTTTGTTTTTGTTTTGAATTTCTAAGCTGCTCTGTTATGTTAGCAAAGACGGAGTGAAGAAGCCTCCATTCACTGGAAGTGGAAAGTGGGGAAGTCTGTTTTTCTCTGGGAGTTTGTTCCTGTCTGACTTGCCCTCAAACTATTTTTCGCCAGCAGCTGTTGAAGGTGGGAGATCTAGTCTGCCCCCTTATCCCAGTTGTGCAACATTTTTACTTCTTCAGTTCTGCTATGAATTGACACGGCCTCTTAGGACACAGCAGCGCAGTGTAACGGTAAATGGCATAAGCAAGGGCTTACGCAGTGGGTCCTGAGTGGCAGAAAGATTAGCTCTTTACTGGCAAATGTCAATGAATGTTAATTTCACCAAATTCACACAAACTGACAAACACACATTTCTATTGGTAATAATCAACATTTACAGATAGAAAAAGTGAAAAAAACGTTGCTTGAGAACTTGAGTTAGATATAAAGATATTTACTCTGTCAGCTTCAAGGTGACGTTGACAATTTTTGTGTTTTTTAAGGGTTTATCGGGCTTTTACTTTTTTAGTCTCCTTGACGGTGGTTAATTCTTGCCTGACCCTCCCCTCGCTTCCCCTAACTATGAAAATGTGAGTTGATACACAGCTAGCAATGAAGTTTAAATGCCGCAATGTCACCCAAGCGGGGCGTTCCCACAGCGGAGCCATGTTTTACAGGCTTATCCACAAGCACTGACATCATCTGCAACTCTGGGTTCTAGAGCAGCCTGGGCCAGCGGTTCTAGCATGGTCTAGAGCAGCAGATCTAGCACAACCTGGGACCTGGAAGGCAGAGGCCAGCCACGCCCACAGCCAGTCCCCACCCTCTGCTCCCACAGTCTCCTTCCTATTGGCTCCCTAATGTTCTGAGCCCGCCTTTAGCTACTTGTCACTCAGCCTGGACCCGCCCATCTAGGTCTCCGGCCGCCCTTCACTTTTGTCATGCGCAAAGAATGACATGCGCGCTCCACGCTCTGACATGCGCGTCTCGCTCGCTCAGAGCTGGCCCATGAAGGGTGCAGGCGGATGGCTACTCCGAGATGCGCATGCGCCGGGAGTGGCGCCAGTTCATTCTGGGGCAGGGGGGCCGGTCCCAGCCCGGACATGCGCATTCTGGGCTCGTCAGGGCGCTGTCGCCCAGTGCGCGTGCGCCGGGCCTCGCTCTTCCGCTCGCTGCGTTGGGCTTTGGACATGCGCAGTCCGTGCGCCGGCGCTACGAGAACGCGGAAGTGCGCGAGCGCCGGGGCGGCTGCGTAAGATGGCGGCGTCCGTGAGGCGCGGCGCCGCGGGCTGGCTGCTCCTGGCGGCGGGGCTGCTGGCCGGCTCGGGGGCGCGGGCGCGGCGCGGCGAGGTGAAGGCGCTGACGGACGGCTCGTGGCGCGAGCTGCTGCAGGGCGAGTGGATGATCGAATTGTGAGTGCGCCCCTCCCCCTCCCGGGGGCCGCCTCGCGCTCCCGGCATGCCTTGCGCGGTCCCGCCTCCTCCAGCCCCCCCCCCCCCCGCTGCGCTGGGAGCGACCCGAGAACAGCCCCCTCCCCCCCCCCGCCCCAGCTGTTGTCTCTCTCTCTCCCCCTCCCCCCCCCCCGCCCCAGCTGTTGTCTCTCTCTCTCTCTCCCCCCCCCCCGCCCCAGCTGTTGTCTCTCTCTCTCCCCCCCCCCCCCGGCCAGCTGTTGTCTCTCTCTCTCCCCCTCCCCCCCGGGCCAGCTGTTGTCTCTCTCTCTCCCCCTCCCCCCCCCCGCCCCCCCCCGCCCCCCCCCGGCCAGCTGTTGTCTCTCTCCCCTCCCCCCCCCGGCCAGCTGTTGTCTTTGCCCCCCCCCCCGGGCCAGCTGTCTCTCTCTCTCTCCCCCCCCCCCCCCAGCTGCCCCCCAGGGCCAGCTGTTGTCTCTCTCTCTCCCCCCCCCCGGCCAGCTGTTGTCTCTCTCCGCCCCCCCCCCGGCCAGCTGTTGTCTCTCTCTCTCCCCCTCCGCCCCCCCTGGGCCAGCTGTTGTCTCTCTCCTCCCCCCTCGTTCCCCAGGCAGGGCCAGTTGTTCGCTACCTCTGACAGGTGCTGCCTAACCTCTCCGCACACTTCTGCTGCCTCCTGAGACAAGCTGTCCGGGGCTTGGCTCCCCTGGCGTCTCAGCTACATCTCCCGTGGCGGGGGGCTGGTAACTGGGGTGGTTCTTCTCATCTATGATGCCTGTGTCTCAGGCAGGATGGGGTTGTTTTTTTTTAAACTGAGGCAAGTTTCTCCTTTGAGCAGACTCCTTTCGGTGGCCCTCGCAGTCTGCCATACGCAGTTTTGCTAACACAGTTGTTCTCCTCCTGGGCAATTGTTACTCAGAAGTAGTAAAGGTGGCGAGTTCATAAAGCCTGAGGAGATGAGTCAAAGATGCAGTGATAGCTGTGAGTTGACTCTTGGGTAATCAGCTCTTTAGTTTGTTTAATCCTTGTCCGTTAACAAAGGGGCAGCCACACCTCATTTTAATTGCTCACTAACCCTGAGTGGGAGTCTGTATTAAGAGATATTAAGTCATTAGACACATTGCTTGCAGTTCGGTGTTTTATATTCTAGGTTTTACTCTGGATAAAATAGCATCCTGTTTTCTCCCACTACACTCTGAGACAGGCTTTATTTTTCAGTTATGCTCCCTGGTGTCCTGCCTGTCAGAATCTGCAGCCTGAATGGGAAAAGTTTTCTGAATGGGGGGAAGATCTTGAGATTAACATTGCAAAAGTGGATGTCACAGAACAGCCAGGTGATCCCTGTTTCTTTGTTTTGGTATATAACACTATACAGATGTTTATACTTTGTGCATCACCCAGAGGTTGTGCTGCTTCATATGCCTTTTTTTTTTTTTTGGTGTGGTAGTAATAAAATGAAATGTTGAGCTTACTTGTTTTAAATAAAATAAGTAGAGGCATTGGCAATAATACAGATACAGCATCCTTAATTGGAGAGACTATTAACAATATTTATGAGTGAGATTTTTCAAATATGCTTAACTGACTTAGAAGCACAAGTGCTAAAAGTCAACAGGAGCTTCTCTTAGAGAGAGAAAGAGAGAGACAGACTTTGCTCTGAAGACCTTAGTCTAAATTGACAGATAAGAGGTGAAGCAGGCAGACACAGGTGAAATAACTTCAGCCCAAAGTCACATAGCTTATCAGTACAGGCAGTCCCCGGGTTACGTACAAGATAGGGACTGTAGGTTTGTTCTTAAGTTGAATCTGTATGTAAGTCGGAACTGGCGTCCAGATTCAGCCGCTGCTGAAACTGACCAGTGGCTGACTACAGGAAGCCCGAGGCAGAGTTGCTCTGCCCCGGGCTTCCTGGAATCAGCCTCTGATCAGTTTCAACAGGCTGAATCTGGACGCCAGTTCCGACTTACATACAGATTCAACTTAAGAACCCCAGGCGTCCCCAAGTCAGCTGCTGCTGAAACCGATCAGCGGCTGATTCCAGGAAGCCTGGGGCAGAACAACTCTGCCTCGGGCTTCCTGTAGTCAGCGCTGGTCAGTTTCAGCAGCGGCTGACTTGGGGACGCCTGGGGCAGAGCAGCTGGGGTGCTGCTGGGTTGGTCCAGTAGCGCCCAGAGCGGCGCTGCGGGACCGACCGGCAGCGCCCCAGCTGCTCTACCACAGGCGTCCAGAGAAAAGCCTGGACTGCTGGGGGGGGAGGCATACTAGCTGCGGCCCTCCCTCCCCCCCCAGCAGACCAGGGAGGCGCAGGCGGGGGACTGAGACGCACCGCGGTCCCGCCGCCCAGGTCCTCCGTGGCTTTGCTCCCCATCTCCCTGGTCTGCTGGAGACCAGCAGACCAGGGAGACGGGGAGCAAAGCCGCGGAGCACGTGGGCAGCGGACAGCCCAGACGCGCCACGGCTGTCCTGCTGCCGGCGTGCTCCGCGTCCTTGCTCCCCGTCTCCCTGGTCTGCTGGAGACCAGCAGACCAGGGAGACGGGAAGCAAAGCCTCAAAGGACGCTGGCAGCGGGACAGCCGCGGCGGGTCTGGGCTGTCTGCTGCCCACGTGCTCCCCGGCTTTGCTCCCCGTCTCCCTGGTCTGCTGGTGTCCAGAAGACCAGGGAGACGGGCAGCAAACCTAGTTCGTAACTGCGGATCCGACATAAGTCGGATCCGCGTAACTCGAGGACTGCCTGTACAGAGCTGGGAATAGAACTCAGGACTTCTGTCTTCCTGTCAAATGCCGTATCCATTAGATGGTGCTTTCTTTCCAGGATATGTGTGTCAGTTTGCACTTATATAATTACGGGTGAACTGATATTGTGCATTTTTTGTCAAGATTGCTATGGCCTTGTCTACACTGCAGCAGTCCATCCACCAGCCGTCGATTTATCCCGTCTACTGTAGAAGCGATAAATCGATATCTGAGAGTGCTCTTGTCAATGCTGGTACTTCACCAAGATAAGAGTAGCTGGCATCGACGGGAGAGCAATCTCCGCTGACTTTACTGCACACAAGGTGCTGCAGTAAGTACATGGACTTCTGCTACGCTATTCGCATAGCTGAAGTAGATCCACAGTACAGATAAGTGTAGACAAGGCCTTAAATGTGTTTGTGTCTAACAGCTTACTTCATCCCCTCACTCACCAGTTCAAAGTGCTTTAACATTTTAAAAACTGCTGTTTCCTCCTGCAGGTCTGAGTGGGCGATTTGTCATAACAGCACTTCCTACCATCTATCAGTAAGTATTCAAGATCTACAGTAATAGAGAAAATTTGGGTATTTTTGTAATAAATGTTGTATTTCTTGAAAAGATGATTCTATATATTTTGTTTGCTTTATTGAGGGGGCTTTTTACTGTGGAGAGTGGGAAGTCTTGAAGCTCTCTGTAGGGTTAATAATAACAACAGGAGTGCTGTGGTACCTTTAAAGACTAACAGATTTATTTGGGCATAAGCTTTTGTGGGGGGGAGAAAACACTTAATCAGATGCAGCATATTCAGATGCTCAAATAAATCTTAGTCTTTAAGATGTCCCAAAGTCTGTCTTTGTTTTTTGATACAATCACTTAGCCTGCATAGCATGGACCATAGAATATCATCCAGTGTTGTGGGTTGTTTTTTGGGGGGGACAGGTAATCCATATCTTGACCATGACCTATCTGTGTAGTGGGTGCTTCCATTTTTTAAGCTTTGTGTCTGTTAGCTGGTTTCAGTGCTGCTGTTGCATGAAGCACTGGGAAGAGTATCCTCTTTCGGTAGCAACACTATATGAGTTTAATAAATATCCTATACGATGCTGGTTAAATGATGTTGGTTGCTTTCAGTTTTAAAAGTCAAGATTCTTAGAAAAATAAGAGAGTGATTACAGGATTAAAATGTCATTGAACAGAAATGGTTGCTACAAGAATGGTGTACTGCACCTCTACTTAATAGTTGTAGTGTGTCTGAGATCCTAAGATACTTGTCTAATGTTTTCCTCTTTGAACAGTTGTAAAGACGGAGAGTTTAGGCGGTACCAGGGCCCAAGAACTAAAAGTGACTTCATAAATTTCATCAGTGACCAAGAATGGAAGTCTATTGAACCAGTTTCTTCTTGGTTTGGTCCTTCCTCTTTTCTGTGAGTATCAGTAACTAGATTATCTTTGCCACCAGGCATATGCACTTTCAAGGTTGAGACTTTGATTGATGTGCAATAGCAGTGTTGGGTTCACCTTAAAAGCGTTAATGTAACTTTTTGTTCCCTGTTCAACTTAGTCTGTCTCAGGGACTATTATGCTGGTAAAAATAATCAGAGAATAGTGCACTTCAGTCAAGCCTCACATACGTTCTTCAGCAGGTGTGGGGAGAAGTAAAATAAAGCTGACATACCGGGGATTTCCCTGTGCAAGGACAGTTTAATGTCCTTTTTGCAGAGTTCAGAATTTGACACTCTGTTTTTGTTGAGCTGTGCAGGTTTTTCATAACTAGTGTGTTTGTTCTGCATGTTTGTGTAGAGCAGTTAAAAATTTGGAAAGAGCATTGTGTTTGCTAGTGATAATTTGGCTAGCAGTGTAAGGAATATGTGAAGGCAGATCAAGTTCAACTGGGATGGGTGCAGGCTGGGAACTGTGATTAGTGATTGTCCTCCAGTCTCAAAAGAATAGTGCTGTTTGGAATGCTATCTAGCCATCCAGTGGTTTTGAGGCACATTGCAACAGCAGCAGATTGCTTTCTTTTAAGTACTGCTATTCTCCTATCCTGTAAATGCTGTGAACTATATCGTTATTTTGGGGGCAGGATGGGATAATAGATTGAGAATTGCATAGCAAAATGGCAGCCATAATCAAGATTATATAATCTGATTTGGGCAAACACAAATTCTTGTATCTTGGACTAGTTTGACAGTTCTGAGAGCATGGGCTAAATAGTAATATTAGGAGCTTTTCTCTATGCATGCACACACTGTTCATATAATAGCCTTTCTGCAGCTAGGTTAACATCAGTGGCAGTCCTGCTCAGTGTTTCTGTGCAATCACCTTTAGGCCTGAAATCTTTGGCCTTTGGTGTATGTATGTCTTTTTAAAAGTCAAGGAAAATTGCAACATCTGTTTTACAAAGGTGTGAAAACACTTCTCCCATTTTATCTGTTTGGAAGTCAAGATGCCTGAGTTTGGAGACTTGGTATTTAACTAATCTCAATGGAAGAGTTGGTTCACAACCAAGTATGACACAAGTAGGCTACTAACTATATTAGGATCAAGTGTACAATAGAAATCTTCAATGTTTGTACCTTAGTCACTATTCATGCCTCTTTTTCATGAGTGCACTTTTGTACGTGTTAGTTACTTGAAAACAAACATAATTGGTACTGTATAGGTACTGCTTGCTCCAAGTAAGAAAACCTAAGCATTTACAAATAAGTTGCACCTGCCGGCCCAGGCACTATAAGTTCTAGGTGGCATGAGGATTTGTAGCTGTCAGAAGCTTTCAGAAGAAATATACTCCGATACCAAATAATACCCAACTCCTGTAATGGAGACCTGTTTCTAGAGCCCTGGAAATCCACCAGATACCAGTTTTTGTGGCTCATGGATGGATGCAGAATGATTTTGGGTAAAGGCCTGCAACTCTGTTAGATATCCATGGATCACTTTTTGTGGATCATGATCTGATGCAGATACAAATTTTGTATCCATGCAGGCCTCTAACTATTTCAGAATAAAGTAGAAGGATAAAGAAGTGGTTAGGAAAACACCTTGATATTTTGTCTGATCAGTAGTAATCAGCATGAAATGTTCATTCTTCTGATTTATCTAAAAAAAGCAGTCTACAGTTTCACTCTCTTCTGATTTATTTCAGGATGAGCAGTATGTCTGCTTTGTTTCAGTTGTCAATGTGGATCAGGGTATGTGCTGCAAATCTGATTTTTGTTTAACTTTAATGAAGACAAACTTGGTATTCTGCCATTCTTGAAATGACTAATGTATTTCTTCCATTTTAGCATTGCCACAGTTATTTTACAGAAAACGTGGGCATACCAGTTTGGGGATCATATGCTATTTTTGCATTGGCAACTCTGTTTTCAGGACTGATACTTGGACTTGTAAGTACAAAAAATTTCAGAGATGAGAAATGAAAGCTGCTTTTTGTATAGAATGATGGATTAATGCAATATAGAAGTTCAGAATTATTAAATGAGAACTTTCCTTTTCAGATCATGGTATTTTTAGCCGACTGTCTCTGTCCATCCAAAAGGCACAGACCACAGCAACACTCTCATCAAAGTAAGAATGCTATGTACAGTATTTCTAAGGATTTAATTTTGATGAAGCATGTCAGTGAATAAATCCTTGTGTAATAAAATGGGTATATAATATCAGGCTTATTATTGCTGGCCATGACACCTTAACAGTGACATCAGTGATATTACATACTCGTGTGACTAATCTAGTGTCTAGGCTTCATAATAAAATCATAATTGGGGTTACCAGAGCAAATGTTGTTTACCATAGACTTCAGATGGTGAAAAATGACTTTTGTATTTGGAGGCTATTTCCTGTTTCATTACCTCAGATTTAATAGAGTAAGCTAAAAGTTTGAAATTCAGCATGTTTTAATTCAATTCCAGTGAATGATCCCAGAGTGGAACTTGTAGTCAGATTGAGGACAAAAGAAGACATGCCTCTTTTTAAAAGGAGGGACTTAGATCTGTAAACCTGATGCAGGAATTTAGTTTAAGATGCTTCGCTCGGAGCTATTCAAGTGAGGTGCGATAGTAATGGGGATTGCTTAATCACTGTTACAAAGACTAGAGAAGAAGGCTCAGCCATATATACCTCAAACCAGTGCAGTTAGGTTGCCTGTCCCAAACATGAGGCAGTCTTTTGGCAGGTCATATTCACTCAGTAATTCAGGAACGCTAGCTACGTAATTCCTTTGGTGGCAATTAATCTCTTTAGGCATTTTACGTTTGGTATTAGAATTCCTAACTTCTGCTGGTTTGTGATTAAGGTAGTTAGTATGCCTAAACTGCTGAAGTTAATATTCATGTGTATCGGAATTCTTAGGCAGACCTTTTTGATGCTTCATAAACAAATAAGTTTTGAGATGAAGGTACTTTCTTTTTCTCTCAAGAAAAATTAATTCCAGAATCAGCCCGGCTCTTGAAAAAACTGGATGAAGAACAAGAAGCAGATGACGAGGATCCTTCAGATGATGAAGCAGAGAGTCAAGAGGTGATAGACAGAAACTCTTCAACAAATGCTGTCAGACAGCGTCCTGTGAACCTTGCTGCTGCAACAGATGCATCATAGTTTTGTATACTGGAGAGTTTTTTGAGGAACAAAAGGTGTGGAATGTACCAGACCCTTCTGCTTGAAGAGAGCTGAAACTTACGTTGCTGTACTGTTTGCTCATCAGTTTCAGAAAAAGCTACCTTTAAAACAAGGCTGTGGCATCAGGTATTCAAAGCTGAAATTTACTGTTGCAACTGATGGAACCCAATGCCATATGTCTGTGGATTGTTGCTAAGAAAGTTTATGTATGGCTTTTTGAAAAATTCATTCTGTGGTTGAGTTGTACAAAATGCAAAACCAGCATTTTGGCAGTATTCTAGAATATTAGCGAAGAAAATGCACTAACATGTTTGCCTGCTAAAGCATTTGAAAAGATTTCTCTGTGTAAATCTTTCCAGATTCATTCTAAAGAAATGCTGTAAAAATGTCCTCAAGTTACAGGACCTTTGCCCAGTTTTTCTGATAAAAATGTACTATAAACTATTTCCAGTGCACTGTTCTGTTAGATAAGTATAATATTGAATGCAGCAAGAAAATTTCCTTACACCAAATAATGCAAACTTAGGTTATTCTCTAACAAAAAATAAAGAGCTGAGACCAATATGCCTCATATTGGAGTCTTAAAAACTGAAAAGTGGCTTGTTAGTGCCAATCAATTGCCTGTTATTTAGGATTGCCCTGTTACGAAACTTGAGTTTTTGCTTCTTAATGTAGACCATTTTTATTCTGTTCCATATTACTCTTTCCTTTCTCTTTTAAATCATATTTAAATAAATATGATTTAAAAAAACTGGAAGTCAAAGTGGTGGAAAAATGTGAAATCTTCAGTTCTGTGCTCAGTTTTTCAGAAGCTTTTGGTACTAAGCTTCCTAATTATCTTTCTTTTTCTTTTTTTTTTCTTTTTTTTTTTTAATGTTCCTTGATATGGAGTCACGGTGCAAAGCCATGGTGTGTGTTTGTAGCATCTGATATAGTAGCTAAAATATTTCTGGTTGCTTTTCTTAACTATTGAGTAGAATGGTATTTTTCTACTTTAGCGTTCAAATAAAAAAATGCTTAATTTTTTATTTGAATGTTTCCTAGATAACTAAAGTGCATGAGTATGTTATAGATGAAGAAAGCTGGAGGCTTGATCTTCTGCGCTCAAACAGAAACTGCACACTTTCTCCTGTTAAACATTTAGTGTGGAAAAACTGTTAAAATAGTTACTCCTTCCAGGTCCTCAGTTGATACATTTCCAGAGTTTGGAGTTCAGAGCATCTCATTTTCTCAAGTTACAGGACCTTTGTATTGATTGCGCAGAGAACTTTCAATGCCTGTCTCTTGGCCTACAGGCCCAGCTATTCTTTTCAAACACCACAGGGCAGGTGGTTTCTTGCCTTTCAGGATCACCCTAATGAAGCTAATTTTATTTATTTTCACTTCTGTGGTATTGCAATATGGATAATTCTAACCCCTTTATTAAAACAAATGAAAATCTGGTCCTGAGGAGTTAAATGATTCCTATAACAATGTTCAGCTATGATCTTTTTTCCATGATACCTCTGTACTCTGATCCAGTAAAGTGTCTGCCTGTTTCATATTACTTTAAGGAGCTGTTTGTTCCTTTAGTGATGTCTCATGGAAAACGAACCTTTACTAAAATCTAAAAGGTAACATGCTATATAAACATGCTCTTTAAAATAGTCCTAAACATTTTCCCTAACTACAGTTCAAAGCTTTTGTAGCTTTCAGTTAAGATAGCGATGCTCCATATCAGTCTGTTGAAGTGAGTACTCTTAACTATGGTGTCTTCTGACTACAGTGAGGTGACCATGCAGTCAAAGCTGAGAACAGCAAAGGCCGGTACTCTAACTACTCAGCCACCACGATGAAGGTCTGTCATGTGCATTGTGAAGCTAATATGAAATACCTTGCACTACACAGAAATATCTTGCCAGTTGTATTGTCTTTTTCAGAGGAGTAGAATCTCCTAAATGGCCCAAAGGAGATACACAAGTTCTGAGCTTCTCAATTAAAGGTGTAATTCTTCTACTCTGAGACCGGATTCAAATGGCATATGGCAGTTCCCTGCCTGTCTCAGTGACTCCACCTCAGACTGGCTTAATTTACCAGTAGAGTTCTCTGTCTGCCTAAGTGCCAGTTCCCTCAGTTTATTCTGCATTTGGAAAGCTGTCGCAATTCAACCGCATTATATTATGAGCATGTGCCAAGTGTGTCCTTTAATGCTGCCATCTTGGTTTTCTCTTAGAGGGCCATTTTAAACGAAATTAATATATAATGTCTCCATCATTATCCTTCTAAGGATTATTTGTTCTGATAGATGGTGAGTGTTACTACTGGAATTCTGCATTAGAGAGCCAAAACCAATGAAGATCTCTGTTGCTAATTTCTGAAGTGGTGGTTGCAAGTGAAAGATTGCTGCATAGAGTAGGTACAACTTTTAAAAATAGCAGACACACAGTTCTTGCTGGTCGTCAGTGCTGGCGGAAAGATGAAACATCTTAATTGCAAACAGTAAATCTGGTCTGGAATCACTAAAAGGCTCTACTCATGGAAATTATGGTGCCCATTTTAATAATTTTTCACCGCAGAATGACACTTTGAAACCAGAAATGTCCTAACAATATTACTAATTACTTCTAGCAGAGACCAACTGAGAACAAGTCGCTATTAATGAATAACCAAGAGATGTGGAGAGGTTACATTAAAACAAACGTGCTCAGCATTTACAAATACTGTGGTTGGTTTACTACATTGAAAGTCATAAGGGACACTTGAAGTGTCTTAGTCATGTCTTGAAAACACTTCTTCGCAATAAATGACAAAATATGCATTTGTATGTCAGTCAGATCTTGAATCAACCTGCATACTGTGATTATAAAAACATGAGATTCAACTCAGCAGGTATGTTCTGCTGTCAAACAGATCCTCCAGGGACAGTCTCAGAAGTACAAGAAAATGATTAGCTATGAACTGTGTCCTAGTACTTCCTGTTAATCTCGTTTTTGTTAATTTTGGAGCTGTTGATTTGATTTTAAGTTCTGTTTTGGCATTTGTGAAGTTACATTGTTGTAGTTACACTTTCAGTAAGGTAACTCAATCGATTTTGGTCAGCTTTTTAGTTGAATTGTGTTCCTACATTTTAGAATACCAAAACTAATGTGTGTAAAATGGTGCCCCATATAATTAATGCACTTGAGATTTTTATGGGAATTGCCTTAAATACTGTAGTCTAGATCATTGTTTACCAGTAAAATAAAGCAATAACTTATGATTTATTAGGGAGAAGCAGCACTTTATTTGATGAGACATTTTGTTCAGCAGTCAAACTTTCATTTAATTTCAGAGAGGCAGATAGAGCTGCATGTTCTCAATATGGAAAAGTACTTATTACAGATTTGAAATACTGTTTAACCTAGCCTTCCATATGTGCAAATGTAGCTGCTGCTTACAGATGCAGATGTTAGTTTTAACCAAGTAAATTTGTGTACTGTATAAAACAGTCTCTTTTGCCAAGTTACAGCTTTTAAGTGAAGGGGGGAAAAATGTTTTCTTGCTGTTTTCTCTTGCCAGTCTAACATTTGCATAACTTGTCTTTGATTTTCCACTTTTCTAAATGCATTCCTGCCATCCAGGCAAATGATTGAGTTAATTTAAAAATTGCCCCTCAGACATAAGGGTCATTAATTCTGAGTTGTGTGAATACTGCCTTTGTATTACAGAGTTTGCACCTGTGATTGTGGAAATGCTGCATTTAGGTCAATAGGCCAGCTTCATAGGCTCTTCCTCACTGTCTGTCAATCCTTCTTTCATACCTTCACCATGCAATAATAGGTCCTGTGACTATATGAAGTTTCTTCATTTCATCTACACAGAATTACTGTATGCACAAGTTGTTTATCACTCCCCTCATACTGCAGTGTAACAAAGGTATGTTAAATAAGACCCTGTCCTTTATCAGTTTGTGTTTGTAATGTTTGAATATTGCTTTTATAAAAGACAGACTCCCCTTTTCATTCTATTTGGGCTTGAAATGTTATTGTACCTCCTACAGCCGTGTGATGGCCCATACTAACTGGTGTAACATACTGTTTTTAAAGTTGCTTTGTCAAAGCTTCTAAAATATATATTCTGTTGAAACAATGACTACCAGCCTTGGATTCATGAGGGTTTTTTTGGTGAATTTTGAACACGTATTTGGGGTTGGCTTCGCTTTCTACTGCCAGAACAAAGCCAAGCAGATATTCCAATGCAAAACAACACATTGTAACATCATACAGTTAATAAAATAGTTCTACTATGTCTGACTCTCTTTTTAAAGGAGAAATGTTGACTGACATTTTAAATTAAAGTTGCGGTGAAATCTTGTCGCTTTTAAAAATCGAGAATAACATATCTTACTGTAATGTGGCCTGGTCATTGAGCAGCAGCTAGATACTTCCCAATGTTCATGGGAATCTTCCTCCTAAAAGGGTGTTAAAGACAGACAAGTTTGCAAAGTTTGACTCTCCTTACCATGGTCTACAGCCCTATGCTGTGAAACTTCCACAATCAAATGAATTTGAATTGTTTTGAGTGATTGTCTACATTCCCGCTCCTGACAACAAAATGTTTGCACTAGGCCATGGTGCAGCAAGCTACCTTACTAATGGGATACTTTTAGAATACTTTAGGCAGTGTCAAATGCACCCCAGTGAGTGTGTGGGGCTGAAGACAGTGCTGCCAGGGAAAAAGCAGGACAAGCGTAAGAAAGTGCGTGCATAAGACTTTCCTGGTTTGGTGAAATAGGTCAGACCGAATGTAAGCTGCTGTCCTGTCTCTTTGCCCTGCTGGCAACCTAGTTTTCACTTAGCTTCCCTGCTTTAAAACTTTGTGCAAAGTGTGATGGTATTCTAGTGAAGGCTGTCCCTTTCCTAGGAGGTGGGGTTGGTTGGTTCCACTGGTGCAACATAAATGACAAGCTTATGCAACTCTTGCTAAAAAGTGTTCCATCTGATTTTAACTTCCTCATCCACCAGTTATAGTTAGTGACCACCTTACCTAACGGGAAGCTTTCAAAATGCACTTAGTATCAATATCTATGGCCGCTCATTGAAGCATAGCTCTGCATAGTCTGTGTTTCTGCAATGTGAACATTGCCATTCTACAGTTAAATGAAGAGTAAGTTACGTTGAAAGTATGAAACAAATACTTTTCTTCAGCCTGCTTAAATTGAGCATTTGACTCTTACCCCTGCTGTAGTTTTCCTGAAAGTTCAAACTAGTTTGGAGCTAGCACATAGACAAGGGGCCAGTGCTAACAACTAGGTAAACCTCTGCCAAACAGCTTGTAGTTGCTAAACTTTTTGATTCTATTGTAACTCCAGCCAGTTTAAAACTGATTTGAATGTTTAGGGATATTTTTTCCAATTTAGATATGACCTTCAGGGGTTTTGTTTTTGACTAAGTCAAATACATACATTATCCAACTTTGGAGGTTAGTCCAAGGAAAAGAGCACAAGAAACACAGCTTTTAATAGTCTCCACAGGTGATGTGATAGCATTATGCCCCAATAGTACATTCCCCAATAGCTGTTTTTTATATACTCAAGATGAGCACATAGAGCCTCATGCACATTTGGTGAGATTTATTCCTGTTTAGACAAAATAGCCCCTTCATTTTACATGTAATGTTTTAAAAAAATCTATTTAAAGAGTATTATTTCAGGGGTCAAGGAGGTGTAGTCCTTCCACTTTTAAAATAGTCTTAAGGGCAGCAGAGAACACAATTGTAGATCCCCCCCTTCCTTGTCTCTTCTATACAGTTTTTCCCCTAATACTTTTTTCCTTTAAGGTTCCATATTTCTTAGCTCTTTCTCCCTTCTTGATGTAACTTCGTGATCTTATCCTCCCTTTGAGTAGCAGTTGCTGGCAGGATAGTAACTTTTTGTTCCTAAAGTGGGGGAGTATCTATTTTTAGAGTGCTGTTACTACTGATTACTAGGCATTTGGCCATATCTTGCTGAAAGGAAACACGTTTCTTCCCTGATTCAGCAAAGCGCTTACGCATATGCTTAATTTGGAGTATGTGCTTCACTTGAATGGAATCAGGCACCTGCTCGACATGTTTTGCTGGAATGCAGATATAAAAGGGGCCCTGTTGAGGATAAGGCTGCTCTGCCCAGGGAAGCTGTCATACCATAGGTAGCTTCAGCTCCCCTCAGTGGTTGATGGTTGCAGACATAAGGCAGGTTTGATTATGCCTTGAACTTGGAGCAAGAGGCTGATGAGAGGAGATTGGCTTCACTGAGCTTTGGGTCTGGCTCCTGCTGAGGCAATGAGAGCTGTGAGTTTGTGCACAGGTGTGACAGCAGCAAGGCCCAACCAGAACGTGGCTATGGACAATCCTATTTTGCCAGCCTCTCCTACACTTGAGGGTCCTTCCACTTGGGCATTTATCGAGTTAGCCTGTGAATAAACAGCCTTTAGCCACACAAACTCCCCCAGGGTCAGTCCTTTTGGCAGCCTCTCCAAGCAGCCATAGGTTGACTAAGGCTATGTCTAGACTACCTGGGGCTTCTGAAAAGAGATGCAAATTAGGTGCAGATTTGCATATCTTCCTCTGATCTCTTTTTTTGAGGAATAAGGGTTCTTTCGACAAAGGGGTTTTTGTGTGGAAAAACCCCATCTAGAATGTTTTTTTTTTCCCCAAAAAATACCTCTTCTGAGAGAGGGCTTGGAAGAAGATATGCAAATGTATGCCTAATTTGCATATCTTTCAGAAGCCACAGGTAGTCTAGACGTGCCCTGTGTCTGGAAACTAACTGTGTTGCTTCTGAACGTGGCCCTTCCGAGGCAGGGCTGAGGGGAAACCTGCACGGTGACTCTGCCGATGAATAAGTATGTCTACAGTCTCCCATGCCATCAAGCCTGTGCATGTGAGCCAAGGTGGCCGTGCCCGGGGCAGGAGGTCCATGCTGAGGGAGAGGACCTTGCTGAGCGCCTACTGCATAATTCTCATCTTCCTCCACAGCCAGTGGGACTGTTGTTTGTGTGTTGGAGGCTGTCTCTGGCTAATAACAGCAGGATAAGGCACTGCTGGACTGTGGCAGGCAGAAGGTACTTACTCTTTGGCTGTGTCTAGACTGGCATGATTTTCCAGAAATGCTTTCAACAGAAAAGTTTTCCGTGAAAAGCATTTTCGGAACAGAGCGTCTAGATTGGCACGGACGCTTTTCTGCAAAAGCACTTTTTTGCGGAAAACAAATCTGAGCTGTCTACACTGGCCCTTTTGCACAAAAGCTTTGCGCAAAAGGACTTTTGCCCGAACGGGAGCAGCATAGTATTTCCGCAAGAAGCACTGATTTCTTACAGTAGGAAGTCAGTGCTTTTGTGGAAATTCAAGCAGCCGGTGTAGACAGCTGGCAAGTTTTTCCCGAAAAGCGGCTGATTTTCTGGAAAAACTGGCCAGTCTAGACAGTCTTAGTGTTCCCTGCCATGTGCTCCAGGAGGTGAAGGCAGCCTCTCTTTCAAGGATGGGCAAATACTGGTGTGTGGGCTGGATCTGACTGCTGGGGTTAGCCCCCGGCAGCCCCCCACACAGCCATATTTACCTGCAGTTCCCATTGGCTAGGGATCGCTGTTCCCGGCCTGTGGGAGCTGTGATGGCCCGTACCTGCAGAGGCACAGGTACATATAGTGGTAGCAGCCCGCCAGGCTGAACTGCCGCTGTTTTATTGTCCACCCCGCTCTGTTCTGTGTCTGGAGCAGGTCCTGTAGAAAGGGTGTTTTCTAGCTGCCTGTAGCCCCTGGCACTTCAGAATTCAACATCGGGCACCTATCCAGCAGTCCGCTGAGGCAGGCTGGCGGCTGTCCACTGGGCCTGCTTCAAAACCACATCCTGGGAACGTTACACTCCTGTTCTCCATGGTGTGCATTTCCTTGCTCTCATGTCCTGTCTTGAGACCGTACAGCTGGAAGTCTTCCCACCGAACAAGGCGGAGGCTCCCCTGCCTACCCAGCCTTTGTGCAGCTTTGGTTCTGGGGCCTGCAGCCGTTATCCGCTGGCGGCTCCTGTACAGGGCCGTTTGCCTGGGTGCATGGCAGGCACAGTTCACAGACATCTCTGACCCTATCCCCAGCTGTGGCAAGAGGCAAATCCTGGCCTACCTACCTGCCGCATGCCACGTTGCACCCTCTCTTTCAGCTCCTCCAGACCGACTGAGGTTCTGGCCACGCTTTCCCCCACTGCTGTTCCAGTCTGCATGCAGCAGCAACACACAAGCACAAGACCTTGTCAGCTTCTTCCTGGTGCTGGTCCTTCCTCAGTCCAGGAGATGCAAGCTGGATCGGCAGGTTCCCTTGACGTTTTTCCATTCCCTGGTTGGCTTCTGCAAGATCTAATAGTATGATATTTCAGGGGAGGTTTTTTTGTGTCACACTCAACAAAGGCCTGAAAGCCCCTTCATTCTATTGTGCATTATTCCTCTGAGAGGTGATCTCTCTAGACCAAAGGTTATTAGACTGTGGCCCATGGACCCACCAGTGGTCTGCAAGCTCCATTCAGGTGGTCCACAGATTCTTCCCTTTAAGTGCACACCTGGGCAGCTTCACAGGAGAGAATGAAGGGCTGCCCATTGTAGGGTTGGCTCTACTAATTAGGTACCTGGACCCTCGCATGTCAGGTGAAGTGGTGGCCTTGGAGGGGATAGGGGTAGATGGGGAGGCAGTGGGATGAGAAGAGGGCATGGGAGGAATTTGGGCTCAGGGCTGCGGGAGTCAGAGAAAGAGGGGACTTTCCCAATCTCTCTGGGAGAGACGGCCCAGCTTCAGCTGTGGTTGCTGTGATGGTGAAGAGACCCCCTCCTGCTATTACAATGAGAGTTGTGTGCTTTTACTTGTTGAACAAAAAAGCATTAATAATGAAGGTTTTTTTTATATATAATGATTTTATTCAAAGCTATTTAGCTAACGGTACAAACAACATTAGATCGTTAAGTGGTCCGCCGAGACCCTCAGCAATTTTCAAGAGGGTCACAAAAAGCAGAGCAGTGGCTCTCGAACTATCTACTATATATTTGACAGTTTGTGCGTCTGTCTGTCAGTCCATTTGTTCAAGGACACCTTCTTAAAGGGGCAGAACTAGGACTGTCAAATGTGGTAGGCAGCTTTGTCTTAGCATGACTCCAAGCAAGGGCGGGGTTTGGTTGTACCAGGACAATGGGGTGTGCCTGGAATTCGATCCTTTCTCATAACACGGAAAGGGAGGGGTCTGGTAGGAGGCACAGTTATATTGTAGAATGACCACAAGGGGGCAGCAAGGGGCCAGAGATGGGGACTGAGATAGTTGTAACCCATTCAGGCGGCAGGGTCAGAGAAAGGGACAGCTTTCTACTATAGATTTCAGAGAGTTTGTTTATGTATCTGTGTGTCAGTCCGTCCCCCGGCTGGGGTACATGTGCTCCTCTTCCAGCTGTGCCTGTTGAAGCTGCAGCAGCCCTGGACGGACACTTCTCACCTGGCCCCACACTGCTGCAGCGAGGGGGCTGGGGTTGTCCTCTCTCCTGGGGCAGCCTGCCGACTGCACCCCATAGCCCCAAACCCTGTCCTAGAGCTATTATTTAAATGAGGACAACCAAAATGTACTTGAATGAAGGAGCTGAGCAACACTGGGTAAATATTCTACTACGCTATAATTTGGCATCTTGTGGAGGGGATTGCAAGTAAATTGATGCTTGGATAACATCGAGACTGGTGCCATATAAATACTTGAGAAGAAGGGAGGCGACTCGCCAGTGTTCCATCCCTTCTGCAAGTGGCATCCTGTATCCCTGTAATTTTAGCCACGTGCAAATGTAAATGTGTCAGCAAATATCGGCGTCATTTCTGTGCCAGGCATGGGGTTGTTCATCCTCTCGGTGCAGTGGGGATTGCTGCGGTCGCCACAGCTACATGCGGGAGAGAGCGTTTACCCGATTAACATCATTGCGTTGGGTTTGTTCTGGTGCACTGAAGCCCTGCTATTAACCCCAAAGCCATAAATCGTTCCCAGCTGCCTTCTCTCTGCCGCTGAGAGCTTGTTCACTGGCTGACCACACTGCCTGTTTGTCTCTGAACAGCGTTTTCGTCAATCCTCAAAAAACGAAGAGCAGGATTATGTTGGGGAAGTGAATTAGGGGAGCAGAATAGATGTGCTAGCAGTTATGTGAGTTGCTTGCTTGAGAGTTACCTTAAGTGTTTGTCTTCCTAGCAGGAGTGGTGTTCCTGTTAGGAACAGCAAATAGTCCTCATGAACCATTTCCTTACTAATGCTATATTCA
The DNA here is from genome assembly GCF_052426305.1 of Pelodiscus sinensis. Lineage (NCBI taxonomy): Eukaryota > Metazoa > Chordata > Testudines > Trionychidae > Pelodiscus > Pelodiscus sinensis. The sequence continues at coordinate 6,838,823 of NC_143056.1, forward strand.
GCCGTGATTCTGTACAAACTGTTCGCGTTGGGCTCTTGCATGTGGAATCTGTTTCAGTTCTGTGATTCCTACATGTAGATGCCAAACGTTCCCCTTTGGCCCTCTTCGTAAACTTTCCAGGTGTTTTCCACACTGCAGAGCTGATCTGTCAGACAAACCAAGAGTAAAACATTTCCCCTTTCTCTTCCCAGTCCATGTCATTGTGTTCTTTTCCACTTTGGAAATGTTTTGGAATAGAAATCCTCTGTGTGTTTATGCAGGACCATTTGCTTAGCAGCTTGAGGTTATTTAGTGAACTGTAATGTCAGCTAGGCATTGTGTCTTGACAAAAGAGCTTTTGTATGAGTGCACTAATGTCAGCTCTATGCCTGCAGATCCAGGTGTGGAAACATAAATAACATGTGATATGGTCCCCTGGGGTTAGAGTTGGGAAGTTTGAATAAACCGTGGTGAGCACCATGATTGTGAGTTCTCTGGACGATCCAGGCCAAGTGAAAGTGCTAACCAATGTACCAGCAGCTGAAGGGAAATCTTTAGAAGAACCATTTTTCAGGCAGATGGCACGTAAAACCATGGTACGCCCACATCTGGAATACTGCGTACAGATGTGGTTGCTTCATCTCAAAAAAGATATATTGGCATTGGAAAAGGTTCAGAAAAGGGTAACAAAAATGATGAGGGGTTTGGAACGAGTTCCATATGAAGAGAGATTAAAAAGACTTGGACTTTTCATCTTAGAAAAGAAGAGACTGGGGGTTGGCGGGGAGGGTATGATAGAGGTCTATAAAATCATGACTAGTGTGGAAAAAGTGAATAAGGAAAAGTTATTTATTTGTTCCTGTAACAAAAATTAGGGGCTTACCAAATGAAATTAATAGGTAGCAGGTTTAAAACCATCAAAAGGGAGGTGTTTATTCACTCAGTGTACAGTCAACCTGTGGAACTCCTTGCCAGAGGATGTGGTGAAGGATACGACTTTAACAGGGTTCAAAAAAGAGCTAGATAGATTCATGGAGGTTAGGTCCATCAATGGCTATTAGCCAGGATGGGTAGGAATGGTGTCCCTAGCCTCTGTTTCTCTGGAGGTGAGTAACGGAGGGATCAGTTCCTGGTGGAGTCCCAATTTGGGACATCTTAAACGGGCCTGGGTAAGTCCCTTTACCATGTGTCAGGTTGGACACCCATCCCCCAAACCACTTGTCACTTTTGAAAATCTCAGTCCTCGCATTTTCAGTGCACCTTTGAGATCCAGAAGCACATAACCAGGATGCTTGTGCAATAATGTTCTGCACTGATAGAATCACAGTTGCAGAATTATACTTCAAAGTATTTTGGTGCTGTTCCTCCAAGGTATGTGCATAGAATTTCTTCTTAAGATAGTGCAGTGTAATTTTAGCTCAAAGGCATGATTGTCTGCTTTTGTTACGTGCATGTTACAATTAATTAATTGGCTAAGACCCAGTGCCCCTCAAACTGATTTTAGAACTGGCTACTCCAAGCTGAGATCTGTTCCACTTTTTGTATACTTTCAAACAGGCAAACAAAAAACTACTGTGGCGTGAATCTCGCAACAGGCTGCTGTAACATAATCTAGAAACTAATGGACAAATGTTATATAGCCAGAAGGAAAACAAGGAAGAGAAGCGAGAAAAGAAGGAACTGTAAGGATTGACTTAAAGGTTTGAAAGAATGCACTATGTATACCTCTAAGCCCTGGTTTGCACCAGGGAGTTATTTTGAAATAACCACCCCTTATTTCAAAATAATAAGAGGAGCATCCACACTACCAAGCCTATTGTTTTGAAATCTGTACTCCTGCTTTCCTTGTGGAATAACTCTTATTTCGAAATAGTTATTTTGAAATAGCAATAGTGTGGATGCTCCGGTGCTGCTATTTCGAAATAATGACTCCCCAGAGGAATTTGGAGTAATTATTCCCTAGTGTTTCCTGGGGCTCTATGTCAACCTAGCGTGTCCACAATGACAGAGCCTGCATCAGACTAATTTCGAGGCTCCCCCATAATGGGGACACGCGATTTCGATTTTGTTATTTCAGGAGTTATTTCTAATTTAGTCATTTTGAAATAATTTCCTAGTGTAGACATGCCCTAAGGGAGAATATAAATCATTTACATAGACGTGTCGGGTATCAACCCCACGAAAGAGGAGGTGTTATTCCAAGTGGATACTGAGAACGTAACCAGAGATGATGAAATTAAGGAAAGGAACATTTCGGTTGATTATCAGGAGGAACTTTCCAAATCTGAGAACTATTACACAATAATGGAATAATTTCCCTAGGGAAGTGGTGGACAGTCCATGCCTGGAAATATTAAAAATTGGATTAGAAAAAGTAAAATTACTCTATGCAGGAAGCAACTTTGTCCTGGCAGGAGACAGGTTGGATAGTGGAGCAGGTATTTTTCCTTTTCTAAATGCTATGATTTGCACTTCAGATAGCTTCAGAGCATTCCACAATGACAGTGGTTACCACAGGGGTGTCTACTCATTGGGAAGAGCATTGAAATATAGTGCAGAAGCTATACGTCTATGTATGTGTGTGTATTTATAGATCTATATTTATAGAACATGGCATGAAAAAGCTTCATCCGTCAAGCTTAGCCTCTTTTATTCCATACATTTCTCTCAATTCAGGCTTTTTTTTCTTCTGAAAAAGGAAACTGGGTATTTGGAAACAACAGCAAAAGCCCGAATGAAAGAGTGGATTCTGTGTTAAGGTTTTATGTACATATAGTCCTTGGGCCAACATAAATCGGTGTGGAGCTGTGCTAAACTACACAGGCTTAGGGACTGGTTTCTTGTGTCTAACGTGTCTGTAATTGTTGTCACTTCTGTCGAGCTGAGCTGTACCATGCTTCATAACACGTACTAGCCAGATGTAGCATGATTATTTGCTGTCCGAAGCAGAGAATCATATTTTAAGAGCGCTTCAGACACTCATTGTGACCTTTTCAACAGCAGCTTCTACACGGCTGCCCCCTATTTTGTGTACTACAGGATTCTGCATACCATGTATCATATTATTAATATTTTGCTCGGCCAAACACTCATTTGTATGTTTACAAACTGTACACACGTGTCACTGAGCTCATGGGATCTCTGACCCATTTACATGTGAAAATGTAGTTTTAAAACAAAAAGGCTATGTCTACACTGGCATGATTTTCCGGAAATGCTTTTAATGGAAAAGTTTTCCGTTAAAAGCATTTTTGGAAAAGCGCATCTAGATTGGCAGGACGCTTTTCCGCAAAAGCACTTTTTGCGGAAAAGCGTCCGTGGCCAATCTAGACGCACTTTTCCACAAAAAAGCCTTGATCGCCATTTTCACGATCGGGACTTTTTTGCGGAAAACAAATCTGTGCTGTCTACATTGGCCCTTTTGCCCGAACGGGAGCAGCATAGTATTTCTGCAAAAGCACTGACAATCTTACATGAGATTGTCAGTGCTTTTGCGGAAATTCAAGCGGCCAGTGTAGACAGCTGGCAAGTTTTTTCCGCAAAAGCAGATGATTTTGCAGAAAAACTTGCCAGTCTAGACACAGCCAAATTTTAGTGGGGGAGAAAAACTTGCCAGTCTAGACACAGCCAAACTTTAGTGGGGGAGAAAAACTTGCCAGTCTAGACACAGCCAAATTTTAGTGGGGGAGAAAATGATCACCCAATGCTGACTGCTCTACAAATCAAGGGTTAAAGGTTGTGGTGTTGACCCTTTTGACAGTTTGCATTCAAAATACAAGACAAATTGCTAACTTCACAGATCAATGTCAGGTGAACAGACAGATACAGGGGGATCTCAGTATCTTTGTGACAGATACCGCAAGGAGTAATCCCACCCTGGAAGGGAGATGGACAGTTTGAGCTAATGGCACTCTTCCGGCTCCAATTTCTGTGATTCTGTGACTCAGGTCTGCATTTTTTGTATTGGTTAAGGGATGTCACGGTAACCGACGTAGAAAATTGCTTTAAACACTGGTCTGTTCATGTCATCGGTTCATTTCCCCTCCTAAAACGGTAGTGACTTCAGACATCGTGGCTCTTTCTCTGCCTGAGTAGTAGTATCAGTAAGATACAGCAGGCACTTGGAGGGAAATACTTTCTTAGGAACAAGCTTCCTTTTCTCCTCAGCTTGCCTTCAACATCCTCATTCGCTTGTGTGACAGGGCGCCTGCCCTGTACTGGGCCTTTAAGCCCAAGGCTCAGGCCTTGAGCCTTAGGGTGGCTGGAAGAACCCAGCTGAAGTGGTTAGGCTAATTAGCCCCCAGCTGTCAGAGATCCGGGAAGCCCGGGTGGCTAGGCGAGCCCAGCTGTCAGCTATAAAGGGGGAAGCACAGTTTGCTGGGGGAGAGCCAGTGGAGGGCTGACTGCAGGGGAAGCAGGAGCTCCTTGGAGGGGGACAAGCTGGTAAGGGCCAGCAAACGCTGGAAGTAGGCCAGCCAAGACTCCCCTTGACTAGGGGCTGGAGACGAAGGCTCTAGTTCGCGGGCCGATCAGGAGGCCGACTAGGTAAGCAGAGCCGTTGCGGCAAATGCCTATGATGAGCAACCCATACAGACTGTAACTTGCCCTGAGAGGGGCTATATGAGGACAGTCAGGGGGCACTGAGGCACAGTGGGGGGGCCTTGCACCCCTGACAGCTTGTCTTGGAAAACCAAACACAGAGCTGCCTTAAATGGACTCTCTCCTTCCCTTGCTCTCTGTCTGGTAGCCAGGATCACATGCCGTTGAGCTGTGGAGGGCGCTAGAGCATTGTCAGTGTGACAACAGCTTCTGCACCTCCGGGATAAAGTGCCAAGATCCTCACCACCGTTTAATCTAACTGGCAACGAGCTCATTTTCTTTCCCCTCGCGACTGCCAATTTGTAGAGCCATAATTCTGTTTTGAAGGATTTCTGCGCCCAGAATCATTAACTCTGCGTTGGCCGCCCACCCAAAATGTGCCTCCTCCAGGGATTTTGCTCACCCCCTCGAACAGCATTTCCCATGCTCCAGCCAAGCGCCTTCCCATCTCTCGTGAATCCGAGCCGCCCAGACCTGTATTTCTATTCATCAGGGACATCGCGGATGGGTTTTCTGGCTGATCGGCAGCAGCAGCTTATTTGCAGCCCTCTCCAAAACTGGCATCCTATGATTAAAAAACAATGAGAGTGTCATATGTTTGAGGGAGATCTGATATTGATAAACACAGCTTGGGAATGGGAACAGATGGGGATTTTAATGAGTTATAGTCGTGGCCAAATGTCGTCCTCCTACCAAGCAGCTCAGTTTTCTCTAACAGAGTAAGAAGCAGAAACAAAAATATTTCGTTTCATTTCACTCAATGTCTTCCCTCCCCTGTGACCTTTCTCTCAGGCGTAGGGTTTAATCCTGCTGCTCATCCCTGTCGTAGCCACCTAAAATCACCAGCAACAGTGAAAGTTCCTTAGTGTATTTCTTGGAGTCGCTGGCACTCCTCTCTTTTCAGGATAAGCCCCTGGCTTAGGGTAGAGTTTGCTTTGCTTGTTAGATCATATTGATTTACTTTTTGTTGTTATGTTGAGTAAGGATCATAACTAAGAGGCACCAGCGAGGCAGAAGCTATGTTTCTTAGGCAATTTGCAAAAGTTTGAAGAAGGATAGGAGTAACCATACTGGGTCAGACCAAAGATCCATCTAGCCCAGTGTCCTGTCTTCCGATGGTGGCCAATGTCAGGTGCCCCAGAGGGAGTGAACAGAACAGGGAATCAAGAGATTCCTCCCCTGTCACCCATTTCCAGCCTCTGACCAAGAGAGGCTAGGGACACCATTCCTACCCATCCTGGCTAATAAGTATTGATGTACTTGTTCTCCATTCATTTATCTAGTTCTTATTTGAACCCTGTTAAAATCCTGGTCTTCACAACATCCTCTGGCAAGGAGTTCCACAGGTTGACAGTGTGTTATGTAAAGAAATACTTCTTTTTGTTTGTTTTAAACCTGCTGCCTATTAATTTCATTTGATGACCCCTAGTTCTTATGGGAAAGAGTAAAGTGTTCCTTATTCACTTTCTGCATACTAGTAATGATTTTATAGATCTCTATCATATCCCCCCTTAGACTGGGACTTTTCAGCTTAGAAAAGAGGAGACTTTTTATTGTATTTTCATATGGCAGCTGTTCCAAACCCCTCATCATTTTTGTTGCCTTTTTCTGAACCTTTCCAAATGCCCATATATCTTTTTTGAGATGAGGCGACCGCTTCTGTACGAAGTGTTCAAGATGTGGGTGTACCGGGGGATCAGCGCTAAAAGCCAACCGTGTCTCTCAGCCCTTTTGCTGAACTGTTGCTATGTATGTTAACCTGATGCAGACAGGGAGAAATTCAGCCACGGCAGTCCTGCAAGCCCCCTCCGTTGTGGAAGTGCAGTAGTAACAGCCATGTGCCTAGGGTAGGAATGATGGACCTCTGCCATCCTGTGTGCTATGGGGCTGGCCCCCCGACCGATTCTGGAGCATGAGGCAGCAGGGCTCAACGGCTGAAAACCACAGCTGGGGGTGCTGTCAAAGGGTCTCCCCGTGGATAGCAGGAGACGCCACCCCTCCGAAGCTCCAGATACAGCTCCCCCACACCCCAAAGCTCGCTGACTCAGTCACGGGGGGTGAATATCAACTTGCGCGAGTAACAATTGCTCCTGACTCATCCTCTAGAGCAGCGATGGGCAACATGTGGCCCGGCAAGAGCCATGCACGCCTGCATCCAATCAAAGCGCTGCGACGGCTCAGTCGGCACACCGTACCCATTCGAGGGAGGCAGGCGCGTTTGGCAAAACCAGCTTAAGTGCTTTAGAAGCTGATGCCAAGAGGGAAATCAGCGCATTGCCTTATAGGCAATGCAATCCCTCACGTCGTCTAATCCATCCTGGAGAACACAGCCCCACAGGCAATTTACTGGTTTGTTGAACTGATTCAAAGTGAAACGTTTTGGGTCCGTTTGAAAAGGGGAATATTCTGATTTGGGGGAAACTGACTTGATGACCTGAAATCAAATATTTTATCCCATTTTTCCTGGTTGAAGATTAAATCCCCCCCCCCCCCCCCCAAAAAAAATCTTTCCGATGGAAAATTCCTGACCCAGCTCTACCTTACTAAATTGGGAAAAAAGGTAAGATTTGGTTACATTCAGTTATTGGGCCCGGATCTCTAGAAAAATCAGGCTCCCAATTTTAAAGTGCTGACCGGCTTCCATCAGGAACTGCAACAGAATCATTGAAATGGGGGCTAGGAAGGATCTTGAGACGTCATCAAGCCCAACCCCCTGCACTGAGATTGGAGCAATTGAACTTAGACCATCAGTGACAGGAGTTTGTCCAACCTGCTCTTAAAACCCTCCAGTGAGGGGGACTCCCCAACCGTCTTTGGAAACTACTCTAGAGTTTAACTACCCTGAGGGTACGTCTAGACTGGTGGGTTTTTCTGGGATACTGGAAAAACTCCTCTGCGTCCAGGGAACGTGTTTGCTCTTCCGCTTTTTTGCGGAAGAGCAAACACGCTCTTTTGGGGAGCTCTGTATACCTCGTTCTACGAGGAATAAGAGCTCTGCCGAAAGAGGTGCTGTAGACGGGGCCAAATGGCGGAAAAGCCTCTTCTGGAAAAGCAATCGGAAAAAGCTATGCAATTTGCGTTGCTTTTTCCCATAAGAGCATAGTCTAGACCTAGCCCGAGAGTTAGAAAGTTGTTCCTAACATCTAATCTAAATCCCCCTTGCTACAAATTAAGCCTGTTACTTCTTGTCCTACTTCTAGTTGATAGGAAGAACAATCGATCCACCATCCTTTTATCACAGCCCTTAGCTGGGTGTGATTAGCAGGAGGGTTATATGTAACACTGTGATGTCCTCCTTTTCTCAAGAGTAAACATGTCCCTTTTTATCCTTTCCTTCCAGGTCAGGTTAAAATGTAGACCATCGCTGGCAGGTGACCAGCACTGTGATGCAGTTGCAAACAGTCACCCCCCGGAATGACATGACAAAGGAAATCGTTCTGTTAAGGGCTGTTACAAAGAGGATGGTGGACCACACTGTTGACTCACACACAGCTTGCGATTCACTGTATCCCAGTCTTCTTTTCAGCACTACAGCCACCTGGCCAGTTATTCCCCACTGGGTACTTGTGCGTTTGATTTTTGCTTCCCAAATGAAGTGCGTTGCGCTTGTCTTCATTTAATATTAACTTCAGCAGCTGTGGAGAGAGGCCAACACTTACCCACGTGGACCCTTTCAACTGGGACTGGCCGGGCGCTCTTTTGGAAATGAGGCTCTGCAGGGGCGTACACACCCCATCCTGCCATAGACTTTAAGGGTTTAAGAGACAGTCACTACCTCCTCGGCTGTGGCTAATTGGCTAAACGGGGCTGAGAACCTGCAGAGCAGGGAAAGGAGGCCTCCAGGAACCTGAGGGGACTCAGTGTCAGCCCCAAAGCAGCAGGAAGTGGTACAGGGACCTATAGCCTCTGGGGAGAAAGCACTGGAAGGAGCCGCTCTGAAGGCAGGTGAGTTGCCCAGGGAACAGCAGAGAGTCTGAAGAAGCAGACGGGAGCTGTTCACTGCAGGGGCCCTGGGCTGGAAGCCAGAGACAAGGGAGAGCTGGAGTTCCCTCCCCACCGGAAAGGGGGTAAAAGGCATCTGATGCTAGGGGCGAGGCCTGGGACACTGCACTGCAGGGCTGGGGGCAGGGGCCGTTGACGCAGGGGCATTGAAACAATATGTACGGGGAAGGGGAGGGGAGTCATTGAACCAAACTGTAGCCCCTGGCTATAATGGAAACGATTTAACTCTAGGAGGTGCAGCAGTACCCCTAGCACCTGTGCTTCCAGCACCTATGGGCACCAGGGCTGAGCAGGCTGCTGCCCCGTGCCTGGCCAGAGGGCTCCACTGGCTGGTTAGTGACCCCCTCCCCAGAGGCCTCCTGTTTGTCGGCCTACAAATGCTTTATTAGCGGCGCTGGTTCTTCTCCTGGGTAAGCCCGGAAGGAGCATTACCCTCCGACTCCGTACTGGTCCAGCTTTCTTCAGCCCCACCCTTGTTCCTGGCTGGTCGGAGAGCATCTGGCTTCCTCCACAGTGTATTGGCTGTGGCGAGGTCCCATTGGAGCAGTCTGCTCCGTGGTCTGCCACTGCTCGACGCAGGGGAGCCGACAGCCTTCGTGGGCTGGTGGGCAAGGTGTGTGTGGGGGTGCCTCTGTGCAGCTGGAAGGGGCGGAGCCTCAGGGGTGTGTGGGGGTGCCTCTGTGCAGCTGGAAGGGGCGGAGCCTCAGGCAGAAGGGGCGGAGCCAGGGACAGCCAGCCTTCACAGCTGCCTGGAGCACTCTGTTTGACACTCCAGCAGCGATTTAAAGGGCCCGGGGTGCTAGCTGCCATCGCTGCCGCAGTAGCAGTAGCAGCAGCAGCGGCTGGCGGCTCCAGGGCCTGAGCCAATGTTGCCCTGCTGGGGCTTGGTAGGAGAATTTGCTGGAGGCAGATGATCTCCTGGCCACCGTCCGCAGGGTTCTTGCACCTGAATCAGCTGGCACTTGAACCAGCTGGTGCGGGGCACTGTTGAAATCTGGACTAGATGATTCACCGACGTGATCCTGCCTGACAACTCCTGTCTGCCTCCAGCCCTGGGCCTTTCCCCAATTGACCCTTTGTGTTTGGAACCATGGCTCTTCCCCCTACCCTGCATCTGCCTCCTCCCGCCCCCCCCCCCCCCTTGGATTCTCACGCCTGGCTGTAACCAGCCGCTCAGGCTTGGGACTGATTTTGGCACGGATGGCTAGTGAGCATCCTTGGGCAGGAGAGCATCTCGTGGGTGACACGCCTGTGACACAGAAGTACCCTGTCATGCTGATGCCAGGTGTAGCGGGATGCCTGACCCCTTGTTGGCAGCAAGGAGGAAGATGGGAGAGGAGATTGTTCCTACTCCTCGAGGGGTGTGGGCGCGGCAGTCACTGCATCTGGATGAGCCTCCCGTAGACACACCTGAGCTTCCTCCAGTCCCTCAGCTGAGAGCTGGCTCGCACTGCCGCCAGCCCCGGGCTAGGTAGGTGGAAGCCAGAAGGGGCATATTTGCCTGGCCCCCCCAGATGTTCTCTTACTGTTGGGCTTCTCCACCTCTCTCTCTCCCGGCCCCTGTCTGAGAGCCGCGGGTAGCGCAAGAGCTCCTGCCCTCCTGCAACTGCTGTGGTCTTCAGGCAGCAGGAAAACTGGCCTGTTTGACTCTGCTGAGCCAGAGCACGGCTTTCCTCACCTCCCTGCCTCCCTCTTGCGCCGTCGGCATCCGCTGGCCCACGTAGGGGGTTCTGCCTGGGAAGTGTATAGGTGGTGAGGGCAGGCAGGGTGGACAGAGGAGTGGGCAGTTTTCACCACCCTGGTGGGGTGCAGCTAGTGCGTCCAGCTGAGGGAGCCCCCTCCCCCAAGCTTCCCTCCCCACACACCCTGGACAGGGGCTGTCCTGTGGGCAGCATTAAATTAGGCAGCATTAAATTAATGGAGATTGCCTATCTCCTAGAGTTGGAAGGGACCTTAAAGGTCATCAAGTCCAGTCCCCTGCCTTCACAGCAGGACCAAGTACCATCCCTGACAAATTTTTGCCCCAAATCACCTCCACAAGGATTGAACTCACAACCCTGGATTTAGCAGGCCAGTGCTCAAACCACTGAGCTATCTGTCTGGTGGCAGTAGCAGAGCCCAGGCCTGGATCTGTCTGCTCTTCCGTCACCACCATTGACCTGATCATAGGTTTGTAAGCAAAACTCGTGAAGTCATTCTGCCGCTCTACTCTGCACTAGTTAGGCCTTAGCTGGAGTACTGTGTCCAGTTCTGGGCGCCACATTTCAAGAAAGATGTGGAGAAATTGGAAAGGGTACAGAGAAGAGCGACAAGAATGATTAAAGGTTTAGAGAACATGACCTATGAAGCCAGGCTTCATGAACTGGGCTTGTTTAGTTTGGAAAAAAGAAGATTAAGGGGGGACATGATAGCGGTTTTCAAATATCTAAAAGGGTGTCACAAGGAGGAAGGAGAAAATTTGTTTCTCTTGGTTTCTGAGGACAGGACAAGGAGTAATGGGCTTAAAGTGCAGCAGGAGAGGTTTAGATTGGACATTAGGAAAAAATTCCTAACTGTCAGGGTGGTCAAATATTGGAATAAATTGCCAAGGGAGGTGGTGGAGTCTCCCTCTCTGGAGATATTTAAGAACAGGTTAGATAGACATCTGTCAGGGATGGTGTAGATGGAGCTTGGTCCTGCCTTGAGGGCGGGGGGCTGGACTCGATGACCTCTCGAGGTCCCTTCCAGTCCTATTATTCTATGATTCTATGATTCTATAGCCACCCTGCCTGTGATGAAGGTGAGCTCGCAGAGAGAAACCTCAGCTCCCCCCAGCCCCGCCAGTGGCCGCTGTCTCCCTCAGATGGCCGCTCGGCCCTTCCCCAGCAGCCTGCTAGATTCTCCGAGCATCCCCTTCATAGTCGCTGGGGCCAGATTTACAGTCGCGGGGGAGGGCGTGACACTGCTGGGAAGGGGTCAGTGGTTATTAGTGTCTCATCCTGTGCCTAATGTAGCCTGGAACAAGTATCTTCTGCTCCGTAAATCACTGGGAAGTTTAGGATTTAATCAGAGTTGGCAGATTTAGGACCTGAGTTCATGGCCCGTGCTCAAGGGAGCCCTGTTTTTCAATCAGCCACGACACCTTTATTTTTATGGATCACTAGCACCAGGGCTGAGCCTCAAGAAATGATCCGGTGTTTTCGTCCTCCGCTTGGGGGCATCACTCCTGCTAAAAGATCATTTGGAAGAGGAACGGGCTTGTCTCTGCAGCAGAGGAAGCGCGTGGTGAATTTTAGTGAGTGATCTGTATTCACTCCAGTTTGCCTAACCACTCCTTGGTGGAGTTAGGTCTGCTCTCCTGGTTTTTAGGTCTGTAATCATTTCATTGTGCTGGATCTTTTGCGGGGAGGAGAAAAATATTCCCTCTGTTTGGAATCACCCTCTAAGCCTGAAATATTTAGTTGTTTAATTAGTTAGTTAGTTTTCTTGAGCTTACTAGTCTAATCAAATGCCTTGGGGGGCTAGCTTTTCTCACTATATTTCCAAAGTGTGATCCTTCCGGGGATTCTGACTCATCCGCCATAGGAGCAGCTTGTTCTGCTTGACTGGAAGCATAAGCAATATTAGCTGAGACATGATTCCTCACCGCAGCTCTTTCTGCTGGGAGTGAGCTTCTAAACGACACAGGCGGTGCAGAGGGACAGGCACAATCTAGCCAGTAAACATAGCGGCAGCTTGGCCGAATGGTAAATTATTGATAGGAGAGGGACTGTATGAAGTGTAACTCGGCCGGGTTGGGATTCAGTCTTTTGGAAGAAAAGGTTGGAGGGGGGAAGAAATCGCCAGTAATGGCCTCCGCGTCAGCAGGGAACATTGCCTGAGTAAGGAGTGAAGGATCAGGCTGTAGGTTTCAATGCAGGATGAAGGGAGAGACAATCAGATGCCCATGGGAATACCCGGCTCTGATACAGTGTCCTTCATCCATAGCCCAGCCAACAGACCTTGCTCCATGGCAACTGGGATCCAGTGTGGGGTAGCTTGAGCTTAATACTTACGTCTCTTCTGCCCAGAGCTAGACGACTCATCTCAGCCTCGGCTGCAGCGGGCTCATCAATCTTTAACTGGCCTAACCACCACGAGAGGGGGCCAGACTGCCCCCCAAGCAAGCCGGAAATGTGAAACAAAGGAAGCACGGTGCCCATTTTACAAAGTGGGAAACTGAGGCATGGAAGTGAACTGATTTCCCCTCAGCAAGCCAGCGGACGAGACAAGAACAGAAACAAGGTCTCTTGTGTCTCAGGCAGGGCCATCCATTCCCAGGCGAGGGGCCCCGGGTAACCCTTCTGCCACAAGCCCCACCCCTCGGCAGCTCCCACTCCACCCCTTCCTCAAGCCCGCCTCTTCTCCGCCCCCATCCCGCTCACTTACCCCCTCCTCTGAGCAACGTGGTCGGGGATTATGGAGGCCTGGCACAGCAGCAGCAGGGTTTGCCTTCCACATACTCACCACACGGGCAGTGGGAGCTAGAGGAACCCAGCACCCTGTTCCACCCTGCCACTCCGTGCTCCTGACCTGCTGCACCTCACTTCTCCAAGGTGGCGGGAATGGACCAGCCGGGGTGGGGAGCTTTAACTCCCGCTGCTGCTGAGAAGCCGCATGCAGCAGGCCGGACAGATCGGAGCTGGCCTGCCATGCCAGGCCCCTGTAATCAGTCATCCCTCCCATCCATACGATGCTTGGGGTGGCTGCCGCGGGGCCCCTAAAAGCGCAGGGTCTGGGGCAGCCATCCCAAACCATCCTACAGATGGGATGGCTCTGGTCCCAGGTCACTGCTCTCTTAGGAGTTAGTAGCTCAGACTCACACAGTTGCTGCAGAGAGGGCTCTAGGGCTGGGAAAGGACAAGGGCTGGGCTGTATTAAGACACTCTAAGGCCAGGTCTTCCCTTAAGAGGAAGATCGACTCTGCCACAATCGATCTTCCGGAGTTCCATTTAGCAGGTCTAGTAAAGAGCGGCTAAATCAAACTCAGAGTGCGCCCCCCATTGGTGCTGGTGCTCCTGTGAGGAATAAGGGAAGCTGACAGGCGCATTGGCTCCCATCGGCCTCCCGCTGTGGGGATGGTGGGGAGATATAGCTGGAGTTGCGTGTCTTGATTCTACTTTCCCTGTTAGCGTAGACCTGAGCTGAGGTGGTGGCCTTGCTTTGTTATGAAGGGTTTGGTTCATCTGGTTCCTATGACTAAGAAAGTTCTCCCTGAGACAAGGGATCTGACTGGCTGAACCTGTGTCACTGTGCTGCCTTCAATGTCACTAGATCTGCTGTGGCGCCAAGCTATGAACTGTGTGCCGTTTGGCATCCTCTGGGAGGGTATGGAATCCATGTTCATAAAGGCAGCTCCGGGTTACTTATGGATCTGTGAGATCTCCATCCAGGGAGGCTTTTAAGGACAGGTTAGGCAACACCCTGTCTGGGATGGTCTAGGACCAGTGCCCATGTAACCCTTTCTCAGCACAAGGAGGTGGGCTGATGACCTCTCACGGTCCCCTCCAGTTCTGCCGTCTGTGTGTTTACACACAGCTGCGTCTGAAGGACACTTCCTTGCGTAATGTGCGTGGGGGAGGTGATTCTGCCTGCTGGGCACAGCTAGGGATTTCATTAGCTCACAATATCAGCTCCCTGGGAAGGAGGTGGGGGTGGCAGGAGGATCAGTGGCTCAAAGATCGTCTCGAAGGACCACAAGTGCTTTCCCCCAAAGCGGTGGAGTTTGGAGCCTATTATCCGGCCACGCTTGTGTCTGTGGTTTGCCCATGGCAAGGGCCCGTGAAGTCCACAGAAACGTTTCCGCTGCCTTCACTGGATGGCGTGCTAAGTGTACGACCCTCAAACAACACAGGGGGTCGGCAAACTCACGTGCCAAGAGCCCCTCTTTCCATGCGACCGGCGCTAACCCACCAGCTGAAAGGCCGGGGCACGCTTCCATCCTGAGCTGAAATGAGGGATTTGGCCAGGTGACACATTTTGATGCCTTCGCTCATTTATGGGCACATTCGGAAAGCCGGAAATGGAGGATCCCCATTTTGTGTGGTGCATTGGATACACCCACAGGCAGATCCAACCAGCAGCCGGGTTCATGAGGTGACCCATTTCTTAGGCCGGTTGTCGCCCGTAGGGAAGAAAACATTTCCGAGTCAAGCTGGAGGCTGGGCATCGACCAGGCATTGCGTTGCAATGCTAATTTAACACACGCTGCCCTGGCAGTGAGTTTGCATCTAACGGCGGAGCCGGCAGAGCTGAAATGGCAGCTTTGCGGGTTGGTGGTAGAATCCGAGCAGTGGGACTCAGCTGTGCCCCAGATGGAAAGGACCCTGACGTTTCTGCTGTTGTTTTTTTTAAATAGCTTTCTCTCTCCATGCCAGCGGTTCCTTGTGTGTTGCAGGCTGCCTGGCACAGCCTATTAAACTCTCTTGTGTCAGACGGTCCCTCCAGGGCTACTCCGCTCCAGCCGGAGTTGGAACATTTCAGTTCTGCTGCATTCGGGCTTGGGGCTGTCCGGAGAATTAGTCATCCCCAAGCAGTATAGGCAATGGAGCAGCTACAGCACAGGGCTGAGAGGAAGGGGATCTGGACTGGATTCCCAGGCTGTCCATGGCATTTTGGTGGGATTGTGGGCAGGCAGGCTGGACTCGATGCCATGCCCTGCGGGTCTGTCCTACTTTTAGAGGGATCTGCCGGGGGCCTCCGTTTATTGAAATTCTCCCCAAGGAGATTCCCATGTGCCCCCAGGCCTTTCATGTGCTTGATCAGAGAACGTTATTTGGTGTTCCTACTGCTCCCAGGGGTCGCTGGGGTAGTGGCAATGGGGTGTGTGGGTGGGAGTGGGTGATGTAGGGGTCCCATGATGCTGGATGCTGAGTATACCACTGGGAAGGGAAAATCCTGCCCTGGAGAGCTCACGAGCGACATCCAATAGTCCTCTTTTCAAACGCCCTATTGACTCTTCCCCAGTATATCACTGAATCATAGAATACTAGGACTGGAAGGGACCTCGAGAGGTCATCGAGTCCAGTCCCCTGCCTCATGGCAGGACCAAATACTGTCTAGACCATCCCTGATAGACATTTATCTAACCTGCTCTTAAATATCTCCAGAGATGGGGATTCCACAACCTCCCTGGGCAATTTATTCCAGTGTTTGACTATCCTGACAGTTAGGAACTTTTTCCTAATGTCCAACCTAAACCTCCCTTGCTGCAGTTTAAGCCCATTGCTTCTTGTTCTATCCTCAGAGGCCAAGATGAACAAGTTTTCTCCCTCCTCCTTGTGACTCCCTTTTAGATACCTGAAAACTGCTATCATGTCCCCCCTCAATCTTCTCTTTTCTAAACTAAACAAACCCAATTCCTTCAGCCTTCCTTCATAGGTCATGTTCTCTAGACCTTTCATCATTCTTGTTGGTCTTCTCTGGACCCTCTCCAATTTCTCCACATCTTTCTTGAAATGTGGCGCCCAGAACTGGACACAATGCTCCAACGGAGGCTTAATGGCGTAGGTTGATCTGTCTGAGAATTCTGTTCTTTACTGCAGTGCCCCTGGTGGCTGTATAGCCTAGTGGCTAGGTCACCGAGTAGGAAAAGGGGCCGGGGGTGGGGGGAATCCCCATGTCTCCCTGACCCAGGAGCTCTGAACCATCCCCAAGTCACATCCTTACATTTGGGGTGTGGCTCCAAAAGTCCCGATTCCCCTTAGTTGGGGCTTCTCAGTAGGTTCCCCCTTTTCTCAGAGGGATAGAGAGGGGGGGGCTTACTTGTTCCCCTGGCTGCTGAGCAGGCAGCCTCTTGCTCGTGCCCTTAGACTGCTGACCCGGGCTCCCGCCTCTTCACTAGTCAGCCCCAAACGGAGTCAGGCTCCTCCCTTTTCTCCTCCCTCCAGGCCTGGCATTGGTTGCAGGTAAAAGGGGCGGAGCTATCAGAGCTCCGAGGCGTTCTTTAACCCCTGGGAGGCCGGGCCCTCCTTCCTCCCCTCCCTCACGCACAGCAGTTTGGTGTAGCAGCCTGCAATTGCTCCGATCTTCTAGATCTTTTTTTTTAAGTTGGTATTATGTTAGTGATTTTCCAGAGGATCTAAGGGACAGATCACATCCCCTGGTTAGTAGAGGATCAGGGTCTGTTTCTGTTTCCAGCGAATGGCTACCAGGCTTGAATGTACAAATGAGTTCATGTCAAGTATGAAATGCACATTTCACGCATCCATTTACGCTCCCAACGTTTTGGAAATCTGACCCTTGTATGTAGAGATAGAGGAACTGGTTTCAATCTTCTCCGCTCCACCTGTCTCCATCCTTTCATGGTAGTTATTAGTAAGCTCTCTGCTTGCGCTTTTGCTTTCTCCTGGTTTCTAGAGCACTGAACCCTGCCTCTTTTTGAGCAGCGTGTGCACTTGCATTTGCGCTGCTCCAAGAGGCCCTGGGGAAGTTTTCCAGGCCTAGTTGCAGTCATTACAAGGGCTGTGGCTTGGCGCTCTCTGCCTTGGACAGCTACTTCTGGACTGTGTTTCTGAGAAGGTGGGTGGCTGAGCTTTGTGTTCTCACCAAATCGTAGTGGCCCTCGTCAGCAGTTTTCCTTCCCCATCCTCTGCCCAACTATTTTCTGGGGCTTTTACAAACCTAGTGGTTAAAAAAGTAAAAGAAACATTTGCTCTGATCTGAGGTTTCGCAGTTGGATTCCGTTTGGGAACGAAGCGATGTTGTGGGTTGGAATGTTGCGTGCCTAGATTTTAAAAAGTCTGCTTTTTGGTGGCCTTAAACTGAACTGAATTCTCTTTTGCTTTCTTCAGCTAAGAAAAGCTGTTTGGGTGAGGCTCTTCCTGGCACCTTACAGAGCTGCCTCTGGCTCCATGGAGAAACATGGCTCACTCTTCAGCTCATCCATAAGGGCCTTATTACAATCTCTAGTTAGTTTTTCTAAAAGACCTATCGCTGCTGTGCTGCTTACAATGAATGGAGTTGACCTATGTAACCTATTGTTGGTCCTTCCCTGCTTGGCTGCCTGTTTTTCACTTGGCAGCTCCTTGCTGCTTCTACAATGTTTGGGAAGCACCTACAGGTTGAACCTCTCTAATCTGACACCCTCGGGACCCAACCGATGGCAAACCAGATAATTTGCCTGACCACAGGAGCTCAATATTGACTAGCAGCTTTGCCAACACTTCCACTGATTGCTGGGGTCTGAGAAGACATTCAGGGCTAAATTAGAGCTAAATAACAGCACAGGATGCTGAAAGCCAGGGCTGGTGGCTGTAAACAAACTTTATAGGACTGTGGAAAACTTGGCAACACCCATGAGAAGTGGACATCCAGCTAATTAAAATCATGCCGGACCATGGATGTTGTTGGACCAATGAGCTCCAGTTTAGAGAGGTTGAACCTGTGGTATTTCCTGGGCACATCCAATCGATGAAAACGATGTTTCTTTCCGTAGCATTAGTGCTTCCTGCTATCTGTCCAGTCGAGGGCTCCTTTAGGGTCACTGGTACAGATGGTCTGAGCTGTGATGTTTGGATCATAGGACCATAGAACACTAGAACTGGAAGGGACCTCAAAAGGTCATCGAGTCCAGTCCCCTGCCCTCATGCCAGGACCCAGTACCGTCTAGACCATCCCTGATAGATGACATCAGAGTCAATTTCAAAGTGTCTGTGAATAGCTTTGTGGTTCCAGTGTGACTGCCATAGATGAGATTCTGAAATGAACCCAAGGGTGTTAAGTGCCTGGTCCTTATTGGATGTGAGCATTGAACTCCCTTTGTGCCCTTGGAAAATTCCAGTCCCCAGAGGGATGCAGGATGTCGCTCTACATGGGACGGTCACTGCAGGAGTGAAGGTCTCGCCTGCCCTGATTTTGGTGTAAGTGCCCGACCTATAAGAACCGGAGGGTGGGGCACAGAAGGGAGGCCTGCTCAAAAGGAGACCGGCATGTTCACACTAAACCCGTAAGTCAACCAGTACTAGGTTGACTCCTAGCCACGGCGGTCAGTACTTCTGGGCTTCCCTCCCCGCCCTCCCCCTTAAAAGCATTTTCGGAAAATCATGCCAGTGTAGATGTAGCCTTAGAGTTTAGATTCTAAAGGGCTGGCCCAGCGGGCTCTTGTGGGTAAGATCCAAGGTATAAATTGACCTGGGACCGGGAGAACCTGTTCGGAGTTGGTGAGATTGGTTCCATCGCCTCTCACCTCGGTAGAGTCCGGTGTTAGTTGTGGCACAGGGAAAGCTGGAGGATCTAAGGGGATTTGCTTGTGCAGCTTCTTGCTGGCCAGATTGGCAGCTGGAGGGTTCTGTGTGACTGGTTTGGTGCCTTATAAGAAGGACTCCAGTCTTGGGCTGCAAGTAGCCCTGGCTTTAAGCAGTTCACCCTGATTTGACAGTGCCCCAGACCGCCTGGTATATTACAGGTTCCACTTGGCTCCCTGCTCACTGCCCCTTTCTGGGAATGGGGGAGCTGGGAGCCCAGGTACCGCCAGGTGGGGAACTGGGATCCCAGGCCCAGCAGCCTGGCTGGGAAGGGGAGGCAGGACCCCAGGGACAGCCTGGCTCTGAGCGAGGAGCTGGGCAGCAACTCGACAGGGATCCCGTGAGCAGCTGGGTTCTATCTGGAGCCTCCAACCATACACCACAGGGCTCTGAAATACAGTGTCTGCACAGATGCTGCATCACCTAAATACACCGACAGGAGCCCTGCATCTCTAACAGAGGGGGAGTTATTAGGCTGAGACAGTAGGACACTTTGGCCAGGTCTACATGGGGCGTAAATGTTGAACTAAGGGACGTGAATAGTGTAGCTGGAGTTGACATACCTTAGATGAAATTACCATGGTGTCTTCACTACGGGGGTTGACGGGAGAAACTGTCCCTTTGACTCCCCTTACTCTTCTCCATCTGCTGGAGTACCAGAGTCAACGGGTGCATGATCAACAGTTGATTTAGTGGGTCTTTACTAGACCCGCTACATCAACCCCTAGGAGATTGATCCCCACAGCACTGATCTTTTGGTAAGTGTAGACAAGGCTTTACATGGACAGGAAGGAACAAGGCTGTAGTGTGTATCTTCCCATGCTTGGGTCACATAAGCTGCCTTATGTTGACCTAATGCTTTCTGTAGATCTGTTTAGGCTTTGAAGTCGATGGAAATGAGAAACCTCTTTTTGAGCATTGCACCCTTAGTTTGTACCCAGACTTGTGTGTCTAATTTCATGCTCCTCTTCAGAAGAGGTGTAACAACTGATACCTTTTGCTGATGTATTTGGGCATTTACTCAGACCCATGCAGACTTGGTGCTGAGATCTATATAGACAGCTGTTCTAACCTATAGTCTCTGTCTCCTTCAGCTTGCTTGAGTTTTAAGGCTAGAAGAGACCCCAGACTTCCTGTGTACCATCATCCAAAACACATCCATGGTAAACTCTGCCTCAGTCCCATAACTTCTCTTTGAGCTCTAAGCTTTTAGAAAGACACCGAGTCTTGATTTTAAAGATGTCAACCACATTCCTAAATGCATGGTTTGAATGGTTATTTACCTTCCCTGTTAAAAATGTGCACATTATTTCCAGTCTGAATGAATCGGGCTGGAATTAGTGTGATCACTGGATTGTATTGTCGTTGTTTTTTCCTGCTAGTTTAAAAGAGCAATCTGTTGTCAGAAATTTCCTTCCCATTTAGGTGTTTTCAGACTGTGATCAAGTGACATCTTAAGGGTCTCTTGGATAAAATCAATAGTGAGTTTCTTTTCTGTCACTACAAGGCATGTTTTCTAGATCATAAATAATTGCCTGACTCTTTTCTGAACCTTTTCTTTTCCAATTTCCCAACATCCTCTCGGAAGCATGGCCCCCAGAACTGGCTGCAGTATCGGTAATGGTCTCGCTAATACCGTCTCAAGAGCAAATCTCCCTATTGCAATAGGATATTTCTCTGCATATACGGCCCAGGGTTGTGTTTGCTTTCCAGTGGCCAGCGGGTTATCTACATTCCTGTCAGTGTCACCACATTCCAGGATACAATCCATCTTGCCAGGGTGTCCTGCGTTCTTCAGTCCTAGACCTATGACCCTGCTTTTAAGGTGCATTAGTTCACTGTGCCTTTTCACGAATTTTCTTCCACAATTTGATCTGAGGAAGTGGGTCTGGCCCATGAAAGCTCATCCCCTAATAAACCATCTTGTTAGTCTTTAAAGTGCTGCATAGTCCTGTCTTTTGTTTCTCCCCATGACAGACCCGTGGGGGTCCTCACCCCCACCCCGTAGCAGAGCGATCGAGCCGCCGCCACGGCCGGTTAGGGCAGTCTCGGCCTCCGGCTCAGTGAGGCCAGGGCCGAGCGGAGAAGCGGCGCAGCCCTGCTGCGCTGGAGGCGGGGCCAAGCCACGCCAGCGCTTCCTGGCGGGTGCTGGAAGTCTCAAGGGGCGGGGTTCCCGACGCCCCGCCCGATGTCCCAGAACGGGACAGCGTGGGGGGGCGGGGCACTGACGCTCGGCGTCCATCCCAGGGCCACTTGAAAGGCGGCCAGGCCAGAGGCAGTGGGGGAACGCAGGGAGGAGGCGGGCCTGTCCTGGCCGAAGGAGGGAAGACCTGCCCCCGCGCTGGAGGAACCGGAGCGGGTCCTGTGGGCCACCTGGAGCACCGAGGAAGACCCGCAGCGGATCCGGCAGGGGTAAGGCCCCGTGGCGGTTTCCCAGGCCAGGTCACCCAGGAGGGGGATAGGAAGCAGCCCAGGGTGGCGCACCTCTGGCGCCCGTGGATGGATGAGTTGCGAGATTAACCTCCTTTCCTCGTGCAAGGGGAGCGCTGCACCCTGCACTTAGGACCCCAGGCTGGGACCCAGTGGAGAAGGCAGGCCCGGGTACCCCTTCCCCCACCTGCTCCTATCCCAAGGGTTCACGGCCACGCCAGTAAGCCGGAAATCCAACCTAGTCACTACAAACCTTTTCTGGACCCCACCCAGGGTACGGGCTAGACTTCAGGGTAGTGGACCCTACCCAACCCTTTCATAGGGAGACTCACGGGTTCGCTGAACCCCCCTCCCAATCCGGGAGAGGGAGATCGCACCCGAGGACCTGTCCCGGAGGGCAGAGGACCCAAGAACCAGACCCAAGTCAGGCAGTGGGTCCGCTGACCCCCCTTCCGGGTGGGAGGGGGTGGTCGCACCGAGGGGCGGGTGAGAGTGCCGCAGGGCCCAGGGCAGCGCTGTGGGGCCCCGGACAGTGAAATTTGGTGGGGCCCCTCTTTTGACACGGCGCATGCGCCGTGGCGCCACGCTCGCCCTGCCCTAAATCCGCCGCTGGTCGCACCTTTTAATACCCGTCACACTCCCCTTGTGCTATGTGATCTGGATGAGATCCATCTAGCTCTGGTACGCTCTAGAGATGTCTGATTTCCCTTTCTGACTCCGACTGGCTGTGGCTGTAAGGAATCTCAGAGGGGCCGCCGTGCTAGTCTGTAACTCTAAAAAGGAGTGGTCCTGGGCCCCCATAGAGACTAACCAAATATATTTTGGGGCCCCAGGACCACTCAAGGTGTCTTTAAGGTCTGTTCTTGCAAACTTACCACTCTCTGAGAAGATCTTTCATCCCTTTGGCTCTTTCTTACAGCTGCAGCCTGGGAGAAGCAGTCTGTGCTCTCCATGCGCGTGTTCCTGACCTAGGGTTGTGTGATAAGGTGTCATTCCCAAACCCGCTCTCACTTCTGGGAAGGGGGCCCGGTGGCCTCAAATGTGACACTGGGAAGTAGTTGCTTTCATAGGGGGTGAGTGAATGAAGCTAGCAGTGAGTGTACGTGAAAGCGGGGATTGTCCCAACCAGGGGTGATCGTCTCAGAAGATAATGGGCTCCAAACAGGTCAGCCTCTCCTGTCAAGATGATTGTGCAAGCCTGATTGATGTACGTGTGGCACAGCGGGGACCGAAGGCCCCTCTGAATTCAAGGGGAGACGTCGTCTGGTCTGCTCTGCTCTGGGTGTGTCCATTAAAAATAAAGAGCTGATGAGTTCTTCACGAGGTTGATGTATGGCTGGATGCCCCACACTGGCATTGATTCCTCCCCCACCTGCCCCACCTCAGGTGTCTGGCCTACAGATTAGGCCTTGGGGCATTTCCCAAGCCTCTTGGACAGCCTGCGGCAGAAAGGAGAGTGACTTACAGATGTGGGCAGGACACTTAACGTTCCTCTCTCCTTAAAACGCCCCTCAGCTGAGATTGGAGCAGGTTGGGAATTTTCCCTCCAAAAACATGTCAGCAACACCTAGCCGTTTTCTTATCACCGTTGGGGGGTTTTCATCAAAAAACCTGAACTGTCCCCAAATGTCTTTTATGATTCCCTTTTTCTGTCAGAAAAAATGTGTCAGCTGAACATTTTTGGCCCGGTCTGGCTGGTCTGTACGCTCTCAACAAGGGCTAGGCCGCTAGTCTGCCTGTTGCTTGTCAATCTCTTCGCTCTTGTCTCCCAGTGATCCGGTGCCCCCCCACCTGTGTGCTGTGTCCACCTGTTGTCGTCGCTAGGGAGTGTGATGTTGTTGGATTTTAATATGGAACATGCAGAACACTGTGGCACCCACTCTTGAGTGTGTGCCCCAAATGTTGTGCAAAGGGGGCCAAGGAAAGTGCCTATGGAAAACTGATGCTTTGTGATTCTGCTTATCCTACTCAGATGCACGTGTGATTTTTTGTATGTAAAGTTATGAGTATTGGCTCTGTACTGGTATTTCGAGCATTTGCCTCTGAGAGATATCCACAGGCCTCGCCCACCTATTGTGGAAGGGCTAGTCAGTCAAGTGAACCAGAGTACTTGACTGACAATGGACCTTGGATGGTGCCATCCACGTCTAAGGACTTTCTGGGTGTGTCTAAACTATCAATGGAGCCATGTAGATTAGGCTGATCGGCAAAGGGAAATGAAGCCGCGATTTAAATAATCGCGGCTTCATTTAAATTTACATGGCTGCCGCGCTGAGCCGACAAACAGCTGATCAGCTGTTTGTTGGCTCAGCGCGCTAGTCTGGATGCTCCCGTGCCGACCTGAAAGCCTTTTATCGACCTCCCCGTTATGCCTCGTAGGATGAGGTTTACCGGGGAGGTCGATAAAGGGCTTTCACGTCGGCAGGGGAGCGTCCAGACTAGCGCGCTGAGCTGAAAAACAGCTGATCAGCTGTTTGTCGGCTCAGCGTGGCAGCCATGTAAATTTAAATGAAGCCGCGATTATTTAAATCGCGGCTTCATTTCCCTTTGCCGAACAAACAAATCTACATGGCTCCGTCAACGGAGCCATGTAGTTTAGACGTACCCTCCCTGTCAACCTGCAAGCCAGCAGGTAAGCAACCGCCGCTAAGGACTGAATCCTGCATGGACGGGTGACTTGCTCATGTGACAAACTCCATTTTGGGGAGGTACTTTCACACAAGGGGTATGTCTAGACTACATGACTCCGTCAACAGAGCCATGTAAACTAGTCTACCCGGCATAGTCAATGAAGCAGGGATTTGAATAATCCCCGCTTCATTAAAATTAAATGGCCACCGCGCTGTGCCGACAATCAGCTGATCCGGCACAGCACGGCAGTCTAAACGCGGATCAGTTGACAAGGGACGCTTTTGTCGACCACTCCTGTAACCCTCATTTCACGAGGCATAAGGGAGTGGTCAACAAAGGCTTCCCTTGTCGACCAATCTGCGTCTAGACTGCCGTGCTGTGCCGGATCAGCTGATTGTTGGCACAGCACGGTGTCCATTTTAATTTTAATTAAGTGGGGATTATTCTGTCGACGGAGCCGTGTAGTCTAGACATACCCAAGGAGAACAACTGGATTCCATCCACATGGGCAAGATGATAGAAAAGGTCCCGGGGGCTCCTCCATTTTGTCTTCACTCTAACTCATCACTTTGCAAACAGCTTTGCATTGAATTGAGCTTGGAAGGACTGAAGACCTGTCCTAACACAGGATGTATTCCAGAGACTTTTAAGATAGAAGTTTATTCAATTTCTGCTACAAGCCTGCTCCAGGAACTTTGCAATTGGTGTATGTAATGTGATTCCTTTAACAAGTTTACTCTCAAACTTGTCTTTCTTTTATTAATAAACCTTTCGATTTTAGAGTCTAAAGGACTGGCCCAGAGGGCTCTTTTGGATAAGATCTGGGGTATAAAGTGACCTGGAAATTGGCTGGTCCTTTGGTATCAGAAGAATCTGTTTGGATTTGGTGAGACTGGTTTTCACCAGTGCAAGGACTGGTGCTGGTTGTGGCACAGAAGAAGCTGAGGTGTCTAAGGGGATCGCTTGTGTGATATCTGGCTGGCCAGTGTAGCAAACAGAAGTGCTCTTTGTGACTGGTTTGGTGCCTTGTAACAGAACTGCCCCCAAAAGTCCTGGGTTGTAAGCAGCCTTGTTTCTAAGCAATTTGCTCTGATTTGACCCTCTCGGTCGGTGTGTGTGTGTGTGTGTGTGTGTGTGTGTGTGTGTCCGTCCATCTGTCCCTGATCCCTTGGGCCACTAGACACTGTTGCAATACAAAGTGTCATTTTTAAACCGCCATCGCTTCTTGGGGTGAATGCAATCTTTGGAAAGGTTGAGAGCTTGTCTGCCCTGCTGGCGTGAAGATGCTACCAATGCCGAGAGGAGAGGTTCTCCCGCTGGTGTAGGTACTCACCTCCCTGACGCTATGTCTACACTGCAGGTATTTATCGGCAGAAAGTATGCTAATGAAGCGCTCATTAACATTTGTCACGCTGTCATTTGCATACTCTCTGCTGATGCTTTTTGCGCAAGAGGCTTTTGCGCAAAAACAAGCAGTGCAGATGGGTCCGTTTTGCACAAAAAAAACCTTTGGTGCAAGATCCTTTATGCCTCAAAAAAGGAGGTATGCAGGATCTTGTGCAAGACGGGGTTTTCTCTGCAAAACAGACCCATCTACACTGCTCGTTTCTGTGCAAAAAGCATCGGCAGAGACTATGCAAATGACAGCGTGACAGATGCTAATGAGCACTTCATTAGCATACTCTCCAGGGACAAATACCTGCAGAGTAGACATAGCCTGAGAGGCGGAAGCCAGCTCAGCAGAGGAACTCTCCCCGCGACCCAGCGCTGTCTACCCCAGGGATTAGGTGGCTCTCACTGTGTTGCTCAGAGGTGTGGATTTTTCATTCCCCAGAGTGGCATGGCAATACCAAGTTAATTTCCGAGTGTAGACCAGGCCAGAGTGAGCTAGCCATGGGCATGCTTGAGTCTCCTCGGCTTGGCAGACAGTCACACCAGGGGCTGTGCCAACACTGCCCGCTGTGCTGTGCCACTCTAAGGAACTCCATCCACAGGGCCGCTGCTGCAGCCAGCATTCCAACGGTGGCCCCAGCATTGTGACATTTCCTGTGGTGGCGTACCACGCACGGCCGGGGTGGGATTCGCCCAACTGCACGCCAGTCTCCGGGCCTGCTTGCCCCCAGTGAGCCATGAAGCTGGGAGAATAGTTTTAGTTTCAGGAGGAACCTTGCTCTGGAGGGTAAACAGGCAACCCATAATGTGCCTCTCGTGGCAGGGGTCAAAATCCATTCCCACGTGGATGGAGGCTGACTCATACCAGCAGAATGCACTGACGCCTTTGTCGATCTCGGAGTTGGTGATATCGAGCTCTGCGCAAAACCCTGAGACCTTCATCCGGGAAGATTTCTTGATGGAGCCTCAGCAGCAGGGTTGCTTAGACTAGACACTCTGATTGAGTCCGGGGTGGTGTCTGTCTTCACCAATCTCACTGGTCTTATTCATGGTTACTCCATAGGCCGTGCAGTCGGGTGCAGCAATTACCACAGCCTGGCCGATGTCTGTAATAGCATTGCTATTCTCAAAGGAACCAAGAACCAATGGCAAGTGTTTCTCACACCTGCTTTCACGCCAGGACCAATGGGAACTGAATTCAGTGTGCTCTTGGTGCCTGATCACGACTAGAGAAACATTCAGGGAAGAAGCCGTCATCAGAACAGGTGTAAATGGCCAGGGAAAACTGTGCTGAATGTGTTGTCAACATTCTGCCTGCATCCTAGAACCTGTTGCCAGCCAGTAGCTGTGACCTGCTAGTGTTTCTCCAGATGATGGCACGTACATGTAACCGTTCTGCTGGGTAGGCCTGGCAATAACCAGGGCTGGGTTCAATATCTTGGGGTCAATCTCACAAAGAACCGGCTCGAGCCCCCACCCAGTGATCTGGGAAATTCACGCACCCCTGGGCGCCTCTGAGAGGCAATGCTTCCCCACTCGCAAGCACTGAGTCTGAGTGTAGGAAAAGAACATTTAATGAAACAGAGAGAGAATTCATACGGCATTAGCTTGGGGAAAACACCACAAACAGAGTTCATAACCCAAACATGAGCCAAGCCCCCACCCCAGCCAAGAATCGCCCAAAGTCCATAGAATCTGACTCCCCAAAAGTCTCTGTCCCCACAAGTCTCTGTGCCGCCCAGAGTCCCAAAGTTCATCCGCAGGGTTTCGTCTCCCA
The DNA here is from genome assembly GCF_052426305.1 of Pelodiscus sinensis. Classification (NCBI taxonomy): domain Eukaryota; kingdom Metazoa; phylum Chordata; order Testudines; family Trionychidae; genus Pelodiscus; species Pelodiscus sinensis. The sequence continues at coordinate 6,865,895 of NC_143056.1, forward strand.
ACCTGGGTAGAAATGGGGGTGGGGGAAAAGATAGGGGGCACCTTATACGAAACTCCGCCACGCTTCACCAGCTGTCTCGTCCCACACCTCTGGACACGCCGCTGGGCACCTGTCGCCGCTCCACGCCACGCCGCTGATGGCTGCTCTTCGCCTGCTGCCGCTCCACGCCACGCCGCTGATGGCCGCTCCTCGCCTGCTGCCGCTCCACGCCACGCCGCCGATGGCTGCTCCTCATCCGCCGTCGCTCCACGCCACACCGCTGATGGCTGCTCTTCGCCTGCTGCTGGTCCATGCCAGGCCACTGATCGCCGCCACTTTACTGGCTGCAATAGGTCTGGTTCTCAGCCAAACCAGTGATTTCAGCTCAGTGATTTCAGCTCTCAGTGATTTCAACTCTTTAGCCACCAGCTGGGCTGTCAAATGACTCCAGCTTTCACTGGACTAGTAAACAAAAAGACTCCTCAGGGAGTCTGCTTTAGGTCTGTCCTTAAAACAAACTGACTGTGTCTACACTGGGCCACTTATTCCGGAAAATCAGCCGCTTTTCCGGAATAAACTGCAAGCTGTCTACACTGGCCCTTGAATTTCTGGAAAAGCAACAATGCTCTACTGTACAAAATCAGCCGCTATTCCGGAAAAGCTACGTTGCTCCCGCTCGGGGAAAAGTCCTTATTCCGGAACACTGTTCCGGAAAAGGGCCAGTGTAGACAGCCCAGTAGTCTTTTCCGAAAAAAAGCCCCGATCGTGAAAATGACGATCGGGGCTCTTTTCCGGAAAAGCGCGTCTACATTGGCCACAGATGCTTTTCTGGAAAAAGAGCTTTTCCGGAAAAGCATCCTGCCAATGTAGACGCTCTTTTTCCGGAAATACTTATAACAAAAACTATTCTGTTTTAAGCATTTCCGGAAATTCATGCCAGTGTAGACACAGCCAGGGGGAAAGGTGCAGGCTGGGCCAGTCTTATAGCTCACACCTGGCAGGTGTGAAGCAGGCTGACTCAAGTCCTTTAACCCTTTCCCCCAGCTCTGTCCATTCAACTCTGGAAGGGGGAGGCTTGTTCTTCCAAGACCTCTTACCATGATGGTGGTGTCTCTCCTGCAAGTGCTGGTGGCATGTTTTACAGTTCCCACATTTAGGGGTAGCATGATTAGTGACCCCCACAACAGTCCCAAATTATATATAATTCTCCACATTCCATTCCAACACTGACCCTCCATCGGCCCTGGCTGAATGGGATTTCCATAGCCACACCTTGGATTCACTCCTGAGCAGTATTTACATGTTAACAGTTAATTACCTTGTAGAGCTAAACAACTGTAGTGGGCACACCCACCCCTCCTTTTAGCTGGCTGACAGCAAGCAGCAGTTCAGCCCCTGCTTACATACACAAGAGCAGCTACGGTGATGTAGCCAGTCCATGTCCGAGCTCAGCCATCCGGTCGGGAGGGTGGGCATGGAAGGGAAATTCTGCCCCCACTGACAGTGCACTGTGTGTGGGTGGTAATCCGATAGCATCCGCTGGGGAAATGTGCTGTAAACCGCAGACAGGTCTGACGGATGTTGTCAGACTGTCCTTCCATATTGGGACATATGGAGAGAGCGGTGTAATCCAGCCCACATGTTTGCTCATTTGTAGACTGCCCGATCTTCCTGCTCACTATGTGATTGGGTCCCCTTCACCCTTCAAAGAACACAGAGCCTGAGCTGTAAAATAATCCTAGAGGCACGTGCTTTGATCTCCCTCTGGGGGACTCGGAGCAGTCACGGACGTGGGCCTCTGGTTACTTGTCGAAAAGATGCATGTGCTTCCAGAATTTACAAGCACACGGGTCAAGCGAGAGGTTGGGGGTCAAGTGAAAGGCTAACCACAGCAGAAAGTGACTAGCCCGTTAACTGGGAAGGACGTGCTGTCACATATCCAAACACTAACTGCTCCCACGTCACTGCGTGCTCTGCCAGAGGGTGTGGTCTAAGCAGGGTGTGGACAGAGCGCGCTGGGAATGCTGCAGTTTTTCACGGCTGTCCCCTTTGCTCTTGATTAGGTGAAAGAGCTGGAAAAGTGGGCAGTTGGGGGGATGAAGGGAAGAAGAAAAGGGTAGGGAAAAAGCAAAACAGGAACATTTTCATAACGGAGCCATTTTGTTTAATTCTCTGGTCGTTTGGTGATGTTTGAAAGCTCCACTGTTCTCCAACACATCAACATCATTGTAGGAGAATCATCAAACACTAGGATGGGAAGGGCCCGTGGAATGAGGAGTAACGGTAGTTCGAACTAGGAAGCCTAGTTTGAACTACCTAGTTCGTGCCGCGTGTAGCTGCGTGGCACGGGGTTCGAACGAGCGGGGATTTAAAAATGGCAGCGCCCCGCTTATGCAAATGAAGCCCAGGAAATTCAAATCCCGGGCTTCATTTGCAATTGCGGTATGCCTACATTACCCTCCTATTTCGAAATAGGAGGGTAGTGTAAACATACCCTCTCTGTGCCACCTGAGATGGCTTTGAGAGGATGGATGGCTTGGTGGCTGGGTCTTCAGTCAAATCCCTGCTCCACCCTAGGCTTCACCTTGGGAGGTCCCTCGGGGTAAGTCTACAGCTGGCCCGGGTGTTGTCATTCAGCCCAGAGCTGAGGGATTCTCTCACTTCTTGGAGTCCTAGAGCCTGGACATCTCCACTGCAGTTTAGTAGCCCCATACGCCTGAGCCAGCTGACGCCAGTGAGCTATGGGTGTTTAAGTGCAGTGTAGACGTGCCCAGAGTGTTCTGTCTGTAAAATGGGAATAATATAGAGGAGAAATACATGAAAGACTGACATGCATCTGACGAAGTGGGTCTTTGCCCACGAAAGCGTATGCCCACAAAAGCTTATGCTCCTACACTCCAGTTAGTCTATAAGGTGCCACAGGACTCCTCGTCGCTTATGAAAGACTGAGGGGCCCAGATACATGGTGACGGGGCCAGATCTCTACCTGAGCTTGCCTTGTATGCATTCAGAGCCCACCGTGGCCGATGGGATGGGAGTCTTCCTATTGACTTTGGACCAGGCTCCTAAAGATGGCTTCAGGATCCGGATCTGGTGCTTTGCAAAGAGTCGATTGAGTCCTACCTAGAAGGCGTGTCTGGGGAGCATGGCCCCACCAAGCCAGAATGAGAGCAGGTTGGTTCGGGAGTTTTGCTAAGCAAAGGGAGACAGGCTGACTTGTGGCTAACTCTGCTTCCAAATTAACTTTCGGTTCCCATCTGAGTGAGGTGGCTAGCTGTTAAACACAAATCGACCTGCTACGATACACCCAGAATTCATTCTGGCAGGAGGCCAGAAGACCCGTGGGGGAGAGAAAAAGAAATCTATCCCAAACTCTCGTGAAGACAGTTTTTCGCTTCCTCCCTGTGCCGGTGCCAGGCTGTGCCACTTTTCCGGGATCCCAGGCCTAAGTCTCCAGCGGAGTGAGATCTGTACCCCTTTTTCAGCCTGATTTTGCAGTCATCAACCTTGGCTGCACGGCACAGGGAGGAGAGGTGAAGGGGAGCAGAACAAGACGCGGCAAGCCTCCTGTAAATGATTCATGCCAACCCTGCTTCCCGTCAGGAAGCGAAACAAGAGTCGGAGCCCTCGTAAAGCTTTTATTTACCCATCGGGGTGGAACTAACTCTACAGGTCAGGAGCCGGGTGGAAGGTTGGAGAGCAGCCGAGCTAAATTATCTTCATCTTCATTTCATTTGCACCGGTTCTTCTCAAAGGTAACGCCAGCAGGGGCTGCGGGTATAAGAGGCCGGGGAAGGCATTGCCTTCCCAAACTGACAGGCGTGGCCCCGCCCACACTCCGCCCTCTGCTCCAGGATAGCTCCTGCGCTGTCTCCAGGCTCCAGCCGTGCTTTGGGGCTGGGGAGGCTGGCACAGAGCACCGTCTGCTCTCCCTGTCTGGGGCCGGGGAGGCTCACACGGGGGGCTGGAGACCTGCCCCTGCAGGGAGGGGTGGTTAGAGGGGATGAGCTGTGTCCCCCAAGGGTCTGTCCTGGGACCAGTCCTAGTCACTATATTCACAAGTGATCTGGAAAACGAGGTAAACCGTGAGGTGGCAAACCCTGAGGTAAACCGTGAGGTGACAAAAAGGCAAACTGTGAGGTGGCAAACCCTGAGGTAAACCGTGAGGTGGCGAAAAGGGAAACCGTGAGGTGGCAAACCCTGAGGTAAACCGTTGAATGGCCGTTGAAATTCAATGTGGATAAATGCAGAGTAGTGCACATTGGAAAACAAAATTGCTCCCGCACATACAAAACGGCGGGGTCTAAATGAACTGTTATGACTTGCAGAAGTGTTTGTGGCGTCATTGGGGAACGTTCTCTGAAAATAACTGCTCGATACGCAGGCAAAAAAAGCAAAGAATGTTGGGACTCCTCAGGTAATGGGAATCAGATAAACGATAATAAATAGATGACAAGATGGTAAATATAATAATGCTGTTCTATAAATCCATGCTAGACACACATCTTCAATATTGTGTGCTTCTCTATCAAAATTGGGAAAAGTACAGCAAAAGGCAACAAAAATAATTGGGAACAGCTTCCACATGAGACACAAATTTTTAAAAATTGGATTGCCTTAAATTAAAAAAGATGACAGGGTGTGTGGGGGGAGGAGGGAGGTTATAGAGGATTATGAAGTCATGAGTGGTGCAGAGAAAGTGAATAGGGAAGTGGTATTTATCCCTTCATATAGTTCAAGAACCATGGGTCATATCAGATGCAATGAACAGGCTTAAAACAAACATAAGGCAGTGCATAACATGCAGTTAACCTGTGGAACTCATTGCCAGGGGATGTTGTAAAGGCCAAAAGTATAACTGGATTCAAAAGATAAGTTACCAGAGGACAGGTCCATCAATGGCTATTAGCCAAGATGGCCAGAGAGACAACACTATGAGCAAGGTGTCCCTAAACCTCTGATTGCCAGAAGCTGGTAATGGACAACATGGAGATCACTTGATGGTTGCCTTGTCCTACACATTCCCCTGAAGCACCTGGCACTAGCCACTGTCAGAGACAGGATAGTGGGCTAGATGGACCATTGGTCTGACTCACTATGGTTGTTCTTATAAGCCATTTAAAATGCATCTCTTCTGTTTCGAGCTCCTTGGGAGCTGGTACTCTGCTGGTGACATCCCAGTCACCATAACTCCACCATCCTGCAGCCCCTGGCTGGGTCTGGCTCACCGGGCGGTTGCCCTTAGGGGTCTGACTCATAGCTATGGGCCCTGTTGTGCTTGGTGCTATACACACCCAGACTGAGACGAGAACGTGTCACGTTGTTGGATTTTAAGGGGAGAAGCCAGGTTACTGCTGCACCCATGGGGGGGAGGTTGCCCCAAAGTCTGTACAAAGGGGGCCATGTGAGGTGTCAAATGAAAGCTGATGTGCTACTGATTCTATGTATGCTACTTATGTACTTGAGTGATATCTGTGTGTGGAGTTATGAATGTGGACTCTGTGCTTATGCTGGGAATGTTCTATGCCTGAGACAGAGCAATGGGATCTGGACTGCCTGTTGTAAAGAGCAATTGTTCAGTCAATGACCATGCTAATTAACAGGGCCCCAAGGACATTGGCTCTCAGAGAGGCCAATACACACCTGAGGAATGCATCTGGAAACAGGCAAAACCAGCCAGGGAAAATGGCGGCTGACGTGAAACACAGACAGGTCACTTGACCACGTGACCCACTCCAGCTTGGGAGACCAGGAATGGATATAAAAATGCCGTGAGGCGGACTCCATTTTGTCTGTAATCTGGCTACTGATCCCAGATGCAGCCTTGCAAGGGACAGTGAGCCGGGAGGGATTGCTGACCCATCCTGACATAGGATGTACACCAGAGACTTCTAAGCTAGCAGTTTGTAACATCTCCGCTGAGAGCCGGCATCGAGAACTTGGTGATTGGTGCATGTAACGTATTCTCCTTAACAACCTCACTCTCCACCTTTTCTTTATTTCATGAATAAACCTTTAGATTTTAGATGCTAAAGGACTGGCCCAGCGTGATCTTGTGGGTAAGATCTAATGTGTAAATTGACTGGGAATCTGTGGCTGGTTCTATGGGATTGGGAGAACCCGTTCGGGGTAGGTGAGATTGGGTTCTATAACCCCTCACCAGTGTTAGGCCTGGGGCTGATTGGGGCACAGGGAGAGCTGGGGCGTCTGAGGGGTTTTGCTTGTGAGGCTTCCCGCTGGCCGGATTGGCAGCTGAAGCGCTCGGTGTGGCTGGTGTGTGGCCTGTTTGGGAGAGATCTCCAGTCTGGGGCCGTAAGCAGCCCTGGTTTTGAGCAATTTGCCCTGAGCGGATGCCGTCAGCGGTGCCCAAAGCCAGCCTGGTCTGTCACAGAGGGGTTCCTGGATGGGATGGCTGGTACAGCTCCTGGGTTTTTAATACATTGTAACATGTATTTAACTTTGTAAAACTGCCCCATGGAGTGAGACAACTTACCCCCCAATGATCTTACCCTGGTGGAGCAGGGGAGGGGCAAGTGGCTTACCAGGCAGTAAGTAATGAGCAGGCAAATTTCTACCCCATGGTGAAGGCAGCCATCCTGGACTGGCTACAGCAGGGCTAATGGGTATATCTATATCCAGGAGGGCGAGGGGTCACACCTCTGGGAGACATGTAAGTGGTGCAAGTTTTCAGTGTAAACCCACCCTTGGGGAATGCAGCGGGTGTGAACAGCTCTCAGCAGGTGTGACTGAGATAGTGAATCATTGCAGTGTTTGGGAGCGCTCAGACCCGGACATGCTGATCTTCTAATGGGCCTTTGGCTTGACCCACGTGTGCTGAACTGGGTTGGGCACATCGCGAGAGTATCTTGCTGCAGAATACGAACCAGATCCCTTCAGTGGCTACTTCATCCGTGGTCAGGGGCCAGACCACTCGTGCTGTAGGGGTCCGGATGTGCACCGCGGAAATCAGCAGGAAACGTACCCACGAATTCAATGGGACAGGCCCAGTGTGCACGGAGGATCCCTCGCTCGGGGGCGGGAATGTGTATTCAGGAGACGTCTTTTGCTAGACAAACACTTCACACGCGGGGGAAGATCAAGCCAGCCGTAGAGAGTAACAGATGCGTTCCCCATCACTCCACAAGCTTTTCTCTGGCTGCTCCCGTCAGCTCCGAGCACCAGTGACTCTCAGAGGCTGCGGCTCGTCGCATGCCATTCAGATCGGGTGTGTTGCTGTGTAGACTGCCCCATGCTCGAGGTAACGACTCATTTCTACCTGGGAGGAGGAGCCTTTCCCTTTCCTCCTGCAGGGAATTTTTGTGGGAATTTCCTATTGTAGCTACATTGTACCATCCAGGGGTGGCATCTGTGGGGTTAATAGCTGACGGCGGCTGTCTCTGCTTAGACGGATATACCCGCTCAGCAGAGAAGGGATGGCAGGTTCTGTTCTCTCCCTCAAGTTGTTAATTTAATCCGCAAGTGTAATGAGCACCGTTCCAGTGCCAGCTCATCTCATCAATACTTTATCGCTCTCTTCCCTCCACTCGCTGTGAATGGATTATTTTAATATGCACAGAGCTCCTCAGCCAGGCCCATAAATAACCCTCTGCCATTAGTGGTCCCAGCGGAGCCGACATACGTAGGATCTGTAAATACCCTGCCTTACAGAGAGAGCAGTTCTCTCTCATTCTCATTTCTTCATAGAATCATAGAATAGGAGGTGATCGGGCAACAAAATGGCAAATGAAATTTAATGTTGATAAATGCAAAGTAATGCACATTGGAAAAAATAAACCCAAATACACGTACAAAATGATGGGGACGAATTTAGCTCAAGAGAGATCTTGGAGTCGTTGTGGATAGATCTCTGAAAACATCCACGCAGTGTGCAGCGGCAGTCAAGAAAGCAAACAGAATGTTAGGAATCATTAAAAAAGGAATAGAGAATAAGACAGAGAGTATCTTATTGCCTCTATATAAATTCATGGTACGCCCGCATCTTGAATATTGCATGCAGATGTGCTCTCCTCATCTCAAAAAAGATAAATCGGCATTGGAAAAGGTTCAGAAAATGGCAACAAAAATTATTAGGGGTTTGGAATAGGTCCCTTATGAAGAGAGATTAAAAAGACTTGGACTTTTCATTTTAGAAAAGAGGAGATTAAGGGGGAATATGATAGCAGTCTATAAAATCATGACAGATAGGGAGAAGGTGAATAAGGAAAAGTTATTTATTTGTTCCCATAACATAAGAACTAGGGGTCACCAAATGAAATGAATAGGTAGCAGGTTTAAAACCAGAAAAAAGGAAGTTTTTCCTTCTCGCAGTGCACAGTCAACCTGTGGAACTCCTTGCCAGAGGAGATTGTGAAGACCAGGACTTGAACAGGGTTTGAGAAAGAACTAGATACATTCATGGAGGTTAGGTCCATCGATACTTATTAGCTAAAGTGGGTAGGAATGGTGCCCCTGGCCTCTGTTTGGGTATGTCTACACTACCCCACTAGTTCGAACTAGCGGGGTAATGTAGGCATACCGCACTTGCAAATGAAGCCCGGGATTTGAATTTCCCGGGCTTCATTTGCATAAGCCGGCCGGCGCCATTTTTATATGCTGGCTCGTTCGAACCCCGTGCCGTGCGGCTACACGCGGCACGGGCTAGATAGTTCGAACTAGCAAGCCATTCCGCACTATCTGTACGCCTTCTTCCATGAGGCGTACAGATAGTGCGGAATGGCTTGCTAGTTCGAACTATCTAGCCCGTGCCGCGTGTAGCCGCGCGGCACGGGGTTCGAACGAGCCGGCATTTAAAAATGGCGCCGGCCGGCTTATGCAAATGAAGCCCGGGAAATTCAAATCCCGGGCTTCATTTGCAAGTGCGGTATGCCTACATTACCACCCTAGTTCGAACTAGGGGGGTAGTGTAGACATACCCTTTGTCAGGGGCTGGAAATGGATGACAGGGGAGGGATCATGTGATGATTAACTGTTTCTGTTCACTCTCTCTGGGGCATCTGGCAATGACACTGTTGGCAGACAGGATACCAAGCTAGATGGACCTGTGGTCTGACCCAGTCTGGCTGTTCTTATGTTTTTAATCCTAGGGTGGGAAGAGACCTCAGGAGTCATCAAGTCCAACCCCCTGCTAAAAGCAGGACCAATCCCCACTCAGTCATCCCAGCCAGGGCTTTGTCAAGCTGGGACTTAAAAACCTCTAGGGATGGAGATTCCACGCCAGGGAACCCATCCCAGTGCTTCCCACCCCCCAAGGGAAATAGTTTTTCCTAATCTCCAACCTAGACCTCCCCCACTGCAACTTGAAACCATTGCTCCTTGTTCTGCCATCCGTCACTACTGAGAACAGCCTCTCTCCATCCTCTTTGGAACCCCCCTTCATTCTGTGGCCGTTCATGTAAGGATTAACACAGGGATGGGCAAGCATTTTTGCAGAGGGACCACGAATTTTGGTACATGGTTGCGGGCCGGCTCCATTCCCAGAAGGGATGTGGTGTGGGGTGGAAGGGGCGGGGCTGGGGACTAGCTTCCCCCCAGAGTTGCCTGGGGCCAGAGGCTTTAAAATAAAAACACAGCAAACGGCTCATGACTCCCGACTCTGTGGCCACCACATTGCCTGGCAGCTGCCCAGGGTTGCTGCGGCTATTGAAAAGACTCACGTTTGCCAGGTGTCCGGTTCAGAACCGGACAGTCCAGTATTTGAGCTTTCTGTTCGGGAAACAAATGGAGAAAATAGAAATGTCCGGTATTTTCTAAATCAGACGGAAAGTCGATGGTGATGTCATGTCAAGTGTGTCCGGTATTTTGTTGAAACCATCTGGCAACCCTACCAGGCCAGCACCGCAACCAGGAGCCATTTCAATAGAATCCTGCTGCCTGAGCCACCTGAAAATTCACTGGCATGGGCAGCAGGGTGTAACTAGAAAGTAGCCAGATGCCATCCACTGGCTGGATCGAAGCTTTAGGCGGGTCGGAGCCAGCCCCGCCCTAGCAGGGCTTGAACTCAGGCCGGCAGATCTCCTAGACATCCTGCAGCCCCACACAGCAGCCCAGTTACTCCCTCTGCTCCACAACCTGCAGCGCTCACCCACCACAGGATGTTCTGCCTTGAAGGATCTGACTGATGGTGGTGGTAGCACGCCCCGCCTGGGGTCTTGACATGATAGACGCCCAGGAGGAGGACCAGAGAGTGTCCAGGCAACAAGGATCCTTAGCTAGCTGCCACGGCTGTGCTGCTTTGTTCCCGAACACTTGATCTGGCTCCCAATTGACCCCTTGGGCCTCCAGTGTGAACCCCGGTTCCTGGTCTTGGCCCTGTTCCTGACTCCGGCTCTGACCCTTTGCTTAGCTCCTGACTCTGAGACTGGCTCTGACCCCTGGTTTCATCTCCTGCCGCTAGTCCTTCCTGACTTTGCCCAGGCTCCTGACAGCTCGGGCCTCTGACAGTGGGTCTGGCACATGAGTGGTGAGTACATGTTGCTTTTACAGACACAGACTAACACAGCTGCCGCTCTGAGGCTTCGTAAGGTGGTGTTACTGACACAGGGTAAAAGTGGGCCCTGGTGACGTGAACGCTAGCCCATGACATCCAGTGCAACTAACATCAGGTAAGTAGCCTGCAAACTCCTTGCTGTCATTCAGATCTATTCATGCATAATGTATTCAGGCAAATAACAATAATCATAGAACAAAAGGAAAAACTATGTAGCACTTTAAAGACTGACACGATGGTTTAATAGGTGATGGATGAGCTTTCGTGGGCCAGACCCACTTCCTCAGGGTCTGGCCCACGAAAGCTCATCACCTATTAAACCATCTTGTTAGTCTTGAAAGTGCTACATAGTGTGATCTTGCTAAAACAAAAGGAAAAACTAACACGGCTACCTCTCTATTAATAATCATAGAAGACTTTGATCCCTGAGGGTGTGTCTAGACTGCAGCCGCGTTCTTTTGAAACTAAATCGAAAGAACGTGGCAGTTTTTTCAACCGCGGAAAACCTCATTTTACGAGGAAGAATACCTTTTTCCGAAAGTGCTTTTTCAAAAAAAGGCGCTATGTAATGCAAATTGTGCTTTTGGATGCTCTCTTTCGAAAAAGCGGCTTGCTTTTTTAAAAGTACTGGTTATAGTCTAGACGCTACAGACCAGAGCATGTGTGGAAAGATGTGTAAATGAAATCTATCGAAACCCTCTGCTCTTATGCCAGAATATTTGTTTTATTTGCTATTTTTTAGGGCTGGGGGATTTTCCCCATCTGTTTAAACGTTCATTTTCTGTAATAACAGTCCTGGCAGACCGGAGTCCACTTTGCAGCGACCGGGAGTCAGTTCATGGCAAGAAGCAGATGGAATGGTTGGGGGCTAATGAGAACATGATTTGATATCTTGTTTCAGCTGTGCTCTTGGCTTGTACCTGCTCATTGCGGAGGGGCACTGATGAGGAGTTTTGCAGAAATCCATCTAAATTGGAAGGGAGACTTAATTACGGCTTAGTGGCATTATAAGTTCTTCGGGAAAACATCCCTCCGGGAAATGATTTGAAATCACAGGGCTCTAACCTAGCCACGATGGGAAGTCGCTGGAATCCAGCAGTTTTGTGGCAACCGCAATGTTGTGCTCTTACAGCGGTTTAGAAAAAGACAGTAGTTCATTCAGACTCTGATTATAGCTATCCCGTACCAGTTGAGGACAAGCATGACTCAGCTGTGATGTTTACAGTGCGCTCAGGTTACAATTTCTGGAGGGAAGAAAGACCAAAGCTATTGCCACTCCAACATTTCATGCCGTACTGGCTTTTCAGGGGGTCAGATCAGCCTGTTACAGCTCCATACCCCCGTCCATCACAAAAGTCTTCTAACCCACTTCCCTCCGGACAGCTGTGAACCTGACAGAAATGACCCTCGCTGAGGGGATCAATAGGTTTCGGACACAGAAGCTTCAGCCCGGATCTCTCACACTCGAGACGGGATACTGGTCTCAATGCAGGCCTGCCAACTAGGGAGGCAGGGAGCACAAAAAGGGGCAGGTGCCCTGGGCCCTTTAAATCGCCGCCGGATCTTCTGTCCCCTTGCAATCACGGGAGGGTACGTTTGGGGAGGGTTTGTTTGGTCTTGCGTAAGCAAGTCATGTTTCTACCCTGGCAGGGGGACCCCAGAGCTGTGGGTGGGTTGCAAGGCTCACCCAGGCGTGTGCCCGTGAGAGAGAATAAATGCACGCCGGGTCCATTTCACCAACGTGATTCTGCTTCAGAGTAACGCCGTGCCTGGCAGCTCCGCAGTCCGGGGGGGTCAGCTACAGTGTGACCCTCCAGGGCCAAGTCATGACAACTCCTAGCACGTCCATGGTTCAGAATATGTTCCTGCTGGAGGAATTGGTGCAGCGCAGGGAGACCAGCCAGGATTCCTTCTGAACTTTCACAGCAGCAGGAGAACTGAGTTCCCGTTTGATATTTGCTCCCTGACACTGCCTGGCTACTGCCAGGTTGGCCTTGGGTGCTGCAGGTGCGTTTGCAGAGTTGGCTGGCAGGGGAAAACTTTCTAGGCTCATAACAGAAAGTTTGGTCTGGAAGTTGCAGAGACACAATCACCCTGGAAGCCCTGCAATGCCATGTGCATTGAAGCATTGCCTGTTAATAAGAACATAAGAACGGCCATACTGGGTCAGACCAAAGGTCCATCCAGCCCAATACTCTGTCTGCCGACAGTGGCCAATGCCAGATACCCCCAAAGGGAGTGAATCGAACAGGTACTGATCAAGCGATCTCTCTCCTGCCATCCATCTCCATCCTCTGACAAACAGAGGCTGGGGACACCATTCCTTACCTATACTGGCTAATAGCCATTAATGGACTTAACCTCCATGAATTTATCTAGTTCTCTTTTAAACCTTGTCATAGTCCTAGCCTTCACAACCTCCTCAGGCAAGGAGTTCCACAGATTGACTATGCGCTGTGTGAAGAAGAATTTTCTTTTATTTGTTTTAAACCTGCTGACCATTAGTTTCTTTTGGTGGCCCCTAGTTCTTATATTATGGGAACAAGTCAATAACTTTTCCTTATTCACTTTCTCCACACCACTCATGATTGTATAGACCTCTATCATACCCCCCCTTAGTCTCCTCTTTTCCAAGCTGAAAAGTCCCAGTCTCTTTAATCTCTCCTCATATGGGATCCATTCCAAACCCCTCATCATTTTAGTTGCCCTTCACTGAATCTTTTCTAATGCCCGTATATCCTTTTTGAGATGAGGAGACCACATCCGTGCGCAGTATTTAAGATGTGGGCATGCCATGGATTTGTATAAGGACAATAAGATATTCTCTGTCTTATTCTCTATCCCTTTTTTAGTGATTCCTAACATCTTGTTTGCTTTTTTGACTGCCGCTGCACACTGTGTGGACATCTTCAGAGAACTATCCACGACGACTCCAAGATCTCTTTCCTGATTAGCTGTGGCTAAATTACCCCATCATATTATATGTATTGTTGGGGTTATTTTTTCCAATGTGCATTACTTTACATTTATCCACATTAAATTTCATTTGCCATTTTGTTGCCCAGTCACTTAGTTTGGTGAGATCTTTTTGAAGTTCTTCACAGTCTGCTTTGGTCTTAACTACCTTGAGCAGTTTAGTACCGTCTGCAAACTTTGCCACCTCACTGTTTACCCCTTTCTCCAGATCATTTATGAATAAGTTGAATAGAATTGGTCCTACAACTGACCCTTGGGGAACACCACTAATTACCCCTCTCCATTCTAAAAATTTACCATTTATTCCTACCCTTTGTTTCCTGTCTTTTAACCAGTTCTCAGTCCATGAAAGGACCTTCCCTCTTATCCCATGACAACTTAATTTACTTAAGAGTCTTTTGTGAGAGACCTCGTCAAAGGGTTTCTGGAAATCTAAGTACACTATATCTACTGGATCCGCATTGTCCACATGTTTGTTGACCCCTTCAAAGAATTCTAATAGATTAGTAAGACATGATTTCCCTTTACAGAAACCATGTTGACTTTTGCCCAACTAATTATGGGTATGTCTACACTACCACCCTAGTTCGAACTAGGGTGGTAATGTAGTCAACCGGAGTTGCAAATGAAGCCCGGGGTTTGAATTTCCCGGGCTTCATTTGCATGTTGCCGGGCGCCGCCATTTTTAAATGTCCGCTAGTTCGGACTCCATGCCCCGCGGCTACACGAGGAGTGGAACGAGGAGTAACGGTAGTTCGGAATAGGAAGCCTAGTCCGAACTACCTAGTTCGTGCCGTGTGTAGCCGCGGGGCACGGAGTCCGAACTCTGCTTAACTCCTGCAAAGGGGTGAGGGTTTGGTTTAGCCAGAACCCCGAATGATCCAGTTAATGGGGGAAACTGAGGCACGGTCAAAGCCACACGAGGGAGAGGCGGGGCCCTGTCACGGCGTGCCAGGATGTTCCTCACACCGGTGGGCTTTGAGGGAGGAGAGAGGTTTGTCAGGGCCTGTCGCCACCCCCCAGCACTCGCGGGACTGCTGTAGGTCAAGCGGTGGTAAAGCGGCTGGTCTTGTGCTTCTCGGATGAGAGAGAAACCGGTGAGGTGCAACTCCCCTTAGGCATATGCACGGCTCAGACTGTCTGGGAAGCTAGGGGAGCTCAGGGCGCCTGCTGAGCAAGGTAGCTGTGACACCCTGTACTTGGAATTATCGTTAGTTCCCTACCCATCCCGTTCCTATAATTAACTGCCGGCTTTGCATTCCAAAGGGGGGGCGGGGTGACTTCGGTGGGCCGATTTGCTGCACATTCGTTTGCTAAGACTCGCTGCTAATTTTGATCACAGTTGGGAGTGTGAGTCTCGGGTTATTCAGGAGCAGCTAATCCCCTTCTCTCTCCAGAGGAGTGTTAAGCGAACGTTTATCAACCTGCCCCTGAAACCTAGAAGCAGGCGGCCTCTGACAACGACTGCTTTGTGCATCCGAACGGAAACAGCCCAGGTATGCGCCGTGCGCGGCACGTTCCCAACACGCCGCAAATCGTTGCTTTCAAGCCCTGGGACCCAGCCACCTGGATTTCTTGGCAGCTCTGAGCTAAGCGGGGTGCCCCCTCCCGGGCACTGCAGGTGTAAAGCCCCCTCAGGCAGGCCTTCTTGGTGGAGAGCATGCGGGCTGTTCTGTGTGGAAGGCCGATGGCTCCGGGTCGTCGGGAGGAGGGATTGAATCTGTGACCTCTTAGGGCCGGGCTGGAGAACCTTTTCTGGGCCAGGGGCCACAGACCCACCGAAAAATCAGTTGGGGGCCGCACAGAAGTGAGAAGCAAACAAACCAATCGACCCTCACTCACGGGAATGGCCCCCGACTGAGGAGAAAGGCACTGCCCATATTCCCTTTGCACACCAGCGCCTGGAACGGCCCAGACCGCGGTTCCACTAAGGAAGCGCCTTTACGGCCACGCACCAAAAAGTCTTCCCTGCCCATCTCCGCGGGAGAGCCGCACAGCAGCACCTGAGCAGCAGGCAGCTGCTTCGACGGGCGGGGCCGGCTGAGATGGTGGGGTGAGGGAGCCACTGGGACCTGCCACGGCCACGTGGTGGGGGGAAGGCCTACTCCGGTGGCTGGGGCTACCATGTGGCAGCTGGGGCTGGGAACGGGACTGGAGCCTGTTCTGGCAGCTGGGGCTGGAACGGGACCTGCCACATGGTGTAGGGGCAGGGTCTGCTCTGGTGGCCGGGAACAGAACCTGCCACATGACGTGTGTGTGTGGGGGGGTGTTTCTGCCCCAGTGGCTGGGAACGGGACCTGCCACATGACATGGGGGGGTGTTTCTGCTCCGGTGGCCAGGAATGGGACCTGCCACATGGTGGGGGGCGGGGTGTCTGCTCCGGTGGCCAGGAATGGGACCTGCCATGAGGGGTGGGGTTTGCTCCAGCAGCTGGGAACGGGACCTGCTGCATGGCGGGGGTGCAGAGTCTGCTCCGGTGGCTGGGAAGGGACATGCTGCATGGCGGGGAAGGAGGGGCTTCTGCTCTGGCAGCCGGGAACGTGTGTGTTAATAAATTGGGTGCCACAGTGGTCCACATCCAAACCAGTGCACATGCCCTCGGTATTGGTGCACAAGCCAAAACTCCGCACATGGCTGGAAAATCTTAGAAGGAACACCTGCCCAGACGTATAGATTTTATGTGCTCAGGGGGCGGCGGAGGCTGGAGTGTCAGCGCGGGCTCCCAATTGCTGGAAGCCCTGAGCCTCAGGGGCTGTATCCAGGCAAGCTGGGGACTGCATCGAGTCCCTGGGTCTTAGGTTCCCTACCTCTGTCTGAGGGGTTAACGCCATGGGCCTCCACCGCTGGAGCTAAGAGCCAGCTGGCTCTCAGCTAATGTTGTCGAGCAGACTTCACGCTCCCTTATCAGTGGTCTCCGTGCCTCTGGGTTACCTGTGTCCTGGGTTTATGTGGCTAACGTGGATCCATACAGATCCTGTTCCAGGGAAGCCCGATCTGCCCCGCGCCTTTGGCAGCTCCCTGGCAGAAGGGGCGAGGATCCCAAGCCATGCTGGCCACCAGGCCACTCTCATTCCGCCGCCGTGGAAACGCCCCCTTCTCAAAGATGGCCACGCGAGGCTGGTTGCTATGGGCCAGGTGCTTGCGTCTTGCTCCGTTGTTTCTGGAGAGGGCCTTCCGTGGGACAAGGCCTGGCTTGGCTGTGCGAGCCGCCACGCCGCCATCCAAGCAGGTCGCAGCCCAGCGGGGGAAGGCCTCGGCTCTGGGCGTTCGTTTTGGCATCCTTGGAACGTGCCAGATGGTGCTGGGGTAACTTGGGTCCTTGTCTCTCTGCCGGAGCCCGAGGCAGGAACAGTCACTTCAGTGTTGTCAGAAAACCTAGTGGTCCTAATGTGCACCCGCTTTACAGTGCAATGGGGCCTAGTACAGAGGGTGTGGCAAGGGCTCCTCTTTCCCAGGCCGCTGCTTTCGCTGGCGGCTTGCCCCCTTCCCCAGGGGTTGGGGCTTGAGGCTTGTTTCTGGGTTAGAGAGCCTGGCTAGCCACTCCTTCTGGGACTCCCTCCCCGGCTGTTTCTGCTCTACAGCTGTTTAGGGTTACTCTCCACTTCTATTCTCTGTCTCTCCTCCACCTTTCCTTCCGCCTCACTCTCCCCCCGACCTTCCAACTGGGGAAGCTTTTCAAGGCCTCCAGCAGGCCTGCAGTGGAGTCAGCTGGCCCCAACCTGCCTGGGCCAGCTCCCTACCAGATGCTTCTAATTGTCCTGCCGCCCTCGTTTCTGTTTAGCAGGCCTTTGCTGCCTTTTGGCCAGGGTGCCATTTCGGGCACGGACCTGGCAGGTGAGAGCACAAAAACCCCGTTTGCGCAAGATCCTTATCCCTCTCCGGGACAGGCATAAGGATCCTACGGAAAACGGGGGGTTTGCGCAAAAAATAAAAGTCCATGCTGCTTCTTTTTATGCAAAAACCCCTTGCGCAAAAAGAAACGGCAGAAAATATGCTAATGGGATCGCGACTTATGATAATGAGTCCCTCATTAGCATATTTTCTGCCAGAAGAACTCGCAGTGAAGACGAAGCCTCACTGTATTTAAGATAGAGAAGTCTCTTTGTGGTTGGCTTTTCAACGAGTGCAGAAATGCAACGGCGTTATCGCCTGAGTTTGAGATCAAAATGACAGCATTTCGCCCTGGCACAGGCTACTTCTTACCTCCTGGCTCGTCTCTTTTCAGGCTTGTTTGTTTTAACTAAGGAATCCAATGATTTCATAATTTAAAAAAAATCGCAAAACATCTGTGACAACTTCTTGTGCACAGACTCTCAGGCTGAAAGGAATTATGCTGTTTTCTTTGGGAAATGACCAGCAGTGCTGTAAACAATATGAGCTGTTTAGCAATGTGAGGGACTTTTGTGCATGATTCACCAAGTTATTCAGCCACAGCTGAGCTGCTTTGGACGTGTCTGTATCTCCTAAATCTTGAGTCTATTGTTCTTTGCATATCACTATTGTTTATAGGCATATCAGACAGAGGGGCCAGTTCCCTGCCTCACAGGAGTTTCGAGTCTAGTATGTTGCTAATTATTTATGTAACTGCAGGGCGCCAAGGCTTCACCCGAGTTAAGATTGTGCTAAGGACAAGATAGGGTAACTAAATGATTATTCCTCACCCAAAGAGCTGGCCACTTTTGAGGCAAGACGCAACAGGTACGTCTATACTTATGAGAAGACTGATGCTCCGAAGGTCGATCTTATAGGTTCGATTTAGCGGGTCTTGTATAGACCCATAGGTCATATGATTACTCATATGCTGAGAGCAGCCTCCGTCAGCATCTGGTATGCCTCCTTCTGCAAGAAGCAAGGGAAGCCGATGGGAACGTTCACTCCTGTTGGCCTCCCTCTGTGTTGACGGCGCCATGGCTCGGCGTAAGGGAAGCCGACTCCAGCTACGCATTTTGCAGTCCTGGAGTCACGAACCTTACGCTGAACTTCCTGGTCTAGTACAGACCAGGCAAAGAAGTAAGTAACCCCTCCCCCAACAGGTGGGGAAGGGAAGTTGGGGTAACCGCAATGAGTCTGGGTGCAAGAGCTCATAATAAAGTGACCAGTAGCAGATATACCAGGTCAGTCCCTGCCGAAGTACCAGGCAATACGAATAAAGCCCTACGCTATACTGGGGGCAGTGCAGTAGTGATAAAGTGCCTGAATTAGCATGTGCTTTGCTTAACTCCAAACACATTTTTAGGTCCCACTGACAACACCAGCAATATTCACCCGCTTCAAGGTGATATTCACCTGCTTGAGAACTGTGTCGAATCAGGCCCTTTATCTCTCTCCCCCAGCATGTGAGAGCAGAGTTATGTCGTGGAGACAATCTACCTAAGTTCTGACTTAGTGAGGGACTCTCCACTCATTGATCTATTCGCTTTCCACTAACCCCTCTCTCTCAAACTTTCCTTGCGTGATGTACCCGAATGGTTGGTTGCTAAGATCTAAATCATGTTGTTAAACTTGCACACCTAAATCATGGTGTTTGCAGGTTGTACACAATATGTATTGTATCCAGTGCTTTTTTTGTGTTTAAAAAAAAAAAAGGTGCCTGTATTCCAGGGGAAAAGTTGAGAGAAAAAAAAAAAAGGCAAAGCCGGGGTGGGGCCGACCTTGCCCTTTTAAGACATGCTGCCCCTTTAAGACACATGGTCCTACTGACAACACCAGCAATATTCACCCGCTTCAAGGTGATAAGATTGTGCTGAGGACAAGATAGGGTAACTAAATGATTATTCCTCACCCAAAGAGCTGGCCACTTTTGAGGCAAGACGCAACAGGTACATCTATACTTATGAGAAGACTGACGCTCCGGAGGTCGATCTTATAGGTTCGATTTAGCGGGTCTTGTATAGACCCATAGGTCATATGATTACTCATATGTCGGACATTTGCGTACAAAGGTGCTGGTATATGTCGTTCTTTCCAGGTAAGCTCTGACTGGAGGTGCCGGTGCTGAGTACCAGGCAGTGCTGTCACAAAAAAAGCACTGAGTGTATCACTCCCAAGCAAAACTTGCATTTGTAGCTGATCCAGGCATGACACTCAGATGGATGGAAACTCTTTTTCTCCGCCTGGGTCCTATGTACATTTTTTAACATTAGCTTCAATGCCATTTTTAAAATTGCGTTTTACTGGGGATCTAGGGGAGGAAGAGACTAGAGAAGCTATGCGAGGCTGCCGTCAGTTCCAGCTCCCTGCTCAGAAGCAGGACCCGTTAAATGGAGAACGTCCATCCCTGACAGCTGTTTGTCCAACCTGTTCATAAAACCCCCTGGGAGTTCCACAGCATCCCTTGGAAGCCTGTTTCAGACCTTAACTCCCTGGAGAGTTAGCAAAGCTTCCTAATATCTCACCTCCATCTCCCTTGCTGCAGATGAAGCCCATTGCTTCTTGTCCTACCTTGAGTGGACATTGAGAAGAAGGGATAAGCCCGCTTTAGAACAGCCCTTCACATATCTGAGGACTGTGGTCAGGTCTCTCCTCTGTCTGCTTTTCTCAAGACGAAACATGTCCAGGTTATTAAACTTTCCACCAAAGATCAGGGTTTCTAACCCTTTATATTGTTATTGTTAACATACGAACGGCCGTATTGGGTCAGACCAAAGGTCCATCTAACCCAGCATCCCAACTGCCAACAGTGGCCAATGCCATGTACCCCAGAGGGAGTGAACAGAAGAGATCCCCTTTGTCACGGTCCCCTGGATACGTCCTCCCAGTCTGACAACATCATGCCGACAACCCGTCTCTGAGTTCGGCCTTCCAATCAGTTGTGCACCCGTTTAATAGTAACTTCAGCCCATCTGTAAATCTAGGTTGAAGCTGCTGTTTTCAAGACCATGTAAAATGAGGGTGGGGAACCTGGGGTCTGGATGTAGCCCCTGGATTCCTTGGACCCGGCTTTTGAGGCTCAGGCCTCTCCCCCATTATTGGGGAGCCTGTGCTGGAGTGTCAGCCCCCTCACGGCACCACCGTGGGTCTGGAGCACACACAATCTCCTAGCCTGGGCCCCGCCAGGCTCTGGTGTGGGAGGGGAATGTGGGAAGTGTCTTTCTACCTTTCAGTCAGGAGCCATGTTAGTCTGGGTTTGCTTGGGGTTTTGTTTTGTTTTTGCTTCTCGCTTGTGTGCGGCCCCCGACTGATTTTTCTGTGGGTCAGTGCCTACCCCCAAAAAGTTCCCCCGCCTCTGTAAAATGATCCCAGCGCTCGTGACAGGACATCTGGAGCTGAGGGTTATTTCAGGGGAACAAAGCTAAGCAGAGCTGGGCCGCTCTTCCTCCACTCGGACACGCTCGCTCCCTCCTTCCAGCGGAGACCCAGAGAACACCTCGTCCCCTGTGCCGAGAGACATCCCTTACAATCCGCACAGATGGGTTTTATTTTGTGTTCAGTCATTCGATCCATGTGGTCTCAGGATGCGAGCCAAAGAATGCGAGTTTAAAACAGCGCGCTGCCATGCTGCGGATCTAGCGGAGTTTGGGGCTTTGGCTGAGGCACGCCGTTTCCATGGCGACGGAGATTTTTTGTTGTAGCTACAGGGTCCTTATGCAATGGCCTCTCCCACACAAAGTCCTCTTGTGAGTTATGGCGGGGGAACATGAGTAAGACTGGCTCAGAGAGTGTAATGAGCCCGGGAGGGACGAGATTCAAAGCTGGCTTAGGCCAGGAGCAGAGGCTCAATTGTGCAATCGCCACATGGAAGAGAAATTTCGCAGCTGCTTCCCCACTAAAAAGCACCCGGTCTGCTCCTATCCGTGAGGCATCTCAGGCATCGAAACACCTTGGAGGATCTTGGCCTACATGCTCACTGGGGTGAATCAAGGCAGCTCGATCTGCCCCTAAATGAGTCTGATCTCCATAAAGTCCATTGCCACAAAAGCCTTCAGCGCCGGGGCCAGAAGGAGGGGCCTTGGCAGAGCTGTGGGGCAGGGTGAGCCGCAGTGGCCCATGGTGGAAGTAGCTCCGGCTGTCAGCTTTAGAGAGTCCATCTCCTTTCGCACGCCTCAGGTTCACTTCCATTTCACAAGGAAAACGGGCGTGTGGAGCAGCCGTGCTAAGAACGTGGCTCTTCCAGGCTGAAAGTGGTCGCTGTTCTCTTCTCTGCTCGCCTTGTGTGCTTGGCCCGGCTTGTCGTTAGCTCCGTGGAGGGCGAGGGATTCGAGGCAGGGGTTGTCTCTTATTATTTGGGTGCAGCCCCCAGCACCACAGGGTCCCCATTTTGAGGCTCTGTGTGAAGGGATGAGTCGTCCCTGATTAAGCCGGATTAAGCCACATGCTGAGTCATTCCTGTGCTGGGTGCCAGCCAACCCTGGACGGGTGACTCAGGGGGGATTCACAGGAAAATCAGCCGCTATTCTGCTCCACGTCACTTCCTGGCTTTGAGACTCTCCCCTGCCTGGGGACGGCGACAGATTCCACAGGCCCCAGCCTCCTTCGTCCCAGTACTTGCTCCAGCCTCATTCCCAGCCCTTCTGTTGCCTTGTGCTGACCCCTGGATCCACTGTCGGGCCCAACTGCCATGGCACTGAATACTAGGCCTGACTGCCATAGCTCTAACCACTTGGCTTGACCCTCCCTGGGTGGGTTTCTGAGCCTGGTTGCTACTGCCACACCCACAGTGACAACCTCAGCGATGACCAACGTGAGCTAACGGCTCTTAGAAATACTGGACGTGTCGTGTTTAGTCTCTGACTCCCTGTGGATGGTGCTGGTGGTCCAAAGGACGGGAGAAACCCGACTGCTGCCTCCCAGCAGCAAGTTCAGAGCTGTCCTCTACTGGTGCTACTGAGGGGACACGATAGCGGTGTTCAAGTATCTAAAAGGGTGTCACAAGGAGGAGGGAGAAAATTTGTTCTCCTTGGCCTCTGAGGATAGGACAAGCAGCAATGGGCTTAAACTGCAGCAAGGGAGGTTTAGGTTGGACGTTAGGAAAAACTTCCTGGCTGTGTCTACACTGGCCACTTATTCCGCTTTTCTGGAATAACTTGCCAGCTGTCTACACTGGCCGCTTGCTTTTCCGGAAAAACTATGCTGCTCCCGTTTGGGCAATAATCCTTTTCCAGAAAAACTGTTCCCGAAAAGGGCCAGTGTAGACAGCCCAGTAGTCTTTTCCGCAAAAAAGCCCCGATCGCGAAAATGACGATCGGGGCTTTTTTGTGGAAAAGCGCATGTACATTGGTCACGGACGCTTTTCTGGAAAAAGTGCTTTTCCGGAAAAGCATCCTGCCAATGTAGACACTCTTTTTCTGAAATGCTTAAACGGAAAACTGTTCTGTTTTAAGCATTTCCGGAAAAGGGTGCCAATGTAGACTTAGCCCCTGACTGTCAGGATGGTTAAACACTGGAATAAGTTGCCTAGGGAGGTTGTGGAATCTCCATCACTGGAGACATTTAAGATGATCTAGGTGTGATCTGGATGGTGCTTGGTCCTGCTGTGAGGGAGGGAACTGGACTCGATGACCTCTCAAGGTCCCTTCCAGTCCTAGTATTCTATGGTTCTATGAATTCACCACTCCACCCAAATCCTATTGATAGCCGCGAGAGCTTTGGGATCCAGGTAGAGGTGAAGTAGGGTCCATTCACTCTGCCACAGAACCCCTGTCCAGCCTATAAATGCATGGGGAGGAGAGGGAGGAGCTAGGGGATGAAATGGTTGTTTTAAAGTAAAGTGTCTCGTTAATTAGGAAAATGCCTGGTTAGGCAACTTAAAAACTGTCCATACTAATCGTAACAAAGAGCTGAACATAGCTCAACTGTGATTTCCTTTGTTACTGAACGAAGCCCTTTTGAAATCTGTTCTGCATATTGTAGCTTTCTTTGGCCTGTATTCTTCCACCAAAATGAGCTGTTTTCTGCTCTGTGCCAGTGACATCATGTTTGTACAAGGCAATAGCTATTACATAGGATCTTCACAGAAATCTCTCCTGACAAAGAAGGGACTGGAAAGCAGGCTTTTGCTTAGCTTTGCAGAGCACTGGGAATGTTTCTCCTCTGATTGCTGGGGCGTTGATATCAAAATAGAAAACGTAGGGCAGGAGACGGAGGGATGAGGTTATCGTTTCCATGACTTCCTTCCAGGGAAGCGTCAGGTCCGAGGGGATCGGGCTTGATGAAGCGCAGTGTCTTCGTTATTATTGTAACTGGGGCCAGGCCATTCCTGGAAGGTGTCTGTGAACAATCCAGGGACTTGACAGCAGTTTCCAAAAAGCTACCTCTTCTGGTGGGCTTTGTAGCTTGTGGCGTGCAATATTTACAGTATCCCACAAGAAAAAAGTTAACCCCCTCTTTCGAGTTTTACTGCAGCCAAAAAAAAAAAACACCTTATAAATATCAAACTTCAGCTTAGTTGTGTATGATGTCAGCCAGCCGAGGGTGTGTCTACACTGCACCGTTATATCGAGGTAACTAGCGTTATTTCGAAATCACAATGCTAGCGTCTACACAGCCATTCCATTATTTCAAAATGATTTCGAAATAATGGACGGCTTATTCCAAAATCTGCAAACCTCATTCTACGAGGAATAGCTATTTCGAAATAAGGCGTGTGTAGGCGCTCCACTGCTGCTATTTCGAAATAGCCCCTCACCAGGGCCATTCTAAGTTATTCCTCCTGGGGCTTTAAATCGAGATAGCACGGCTATATTAAGGAAGCCTGTGTCGGACTAATTTTAAGGCTTCCCTGCAGTGTAGACGTGCTATTTCGAAATAAGCTATTTCGGAATAACTATTCTGGAATAGCTTATTTCAAAATAAGTGTGCAGTGTGGATGTAGCTTTAGTGAGATACAGGCCAAGCTGTCCCTGCTGAAGTCAATAGGAGCTTTGCTATGAACTTAATTGTGCATAAAATCAGGTCTCTAGTCTAAAAGGTTTCTAATAGGTCAAAAGGGGATTTCCCTAGAATGCCAAAGGGAAGTAGCTGGTGTGTATGTCAAACGTAGAGATTAAAAACAAGGAGTCCGGTGGCACCTTAAAGACGAGCAATTGTTTTTGGCTTTCATGAGCTCATCAGATGCTTGAAAATGTGGAAATGTAACAGACCAGTTCTCATACCTGTCTCTGCCGCGTAGCTTCCTGCTCCTGCTGAGTCTTCTCCCCCTGCCCCTCCCTGCCCCTGCATTCCTGGTTCAAATGAAATTCAGTGTACACATTGCTGCCAGAAATCCCATAGGCCTCCTGGGAAACTGTCTCATAGTAAAATACTGTGGTGTGTGTATTCACCCCGAGTGAATATGCTGGAGGGAGATGTGAGATTGAAAGTGCCTTTGGTCACGAGGAAGACCTACAACACAGACAGGCGTGCAGAATTCCTCCTGCTACCTACTCTTGTGTCTCAATGCAGATAAGGTTGCCAGGTGTCTGGTTTTGAACCGGACAGTCCAGTATTTGTGTGTTCTGTCCAGGAAAAAAATTAAGAAAATACCGGACACATAAAATGTCCGGTATTTTCTAATTAGGTAAGTTTTTTTATTATTAGGAGTATCAGTATGTAGTTGCGTACTGCCTGGCTGGTAGATACGCTCATGCTGCGTCAGCGTGTCTACCAGCCAGGCAGTATGCAACTATGCGAGGGGGGGCAGGGCTGGGGCAGGAAGGAATCCCCGGGACTGGACTTGATCGTACTTCGCTGGGATTGTGCACGGGACAGGCAGTGCCCCCAGATCTGCATGTGCCTGGGTCGGTCCCCTGAGAGGCCCCTTCTCACTGCCAGCGTGGTATAAAGGGGCTGTGGTGCGCATGAGAGTGAGACCCACTGGCTGCGTCTAGACTGGCATGATTTTCCGCAAATGCTTTTAACGGAAAAGTTTTCCGTTAAAAGCATTTGTGGAAAAGAGCGTCTAGATTGGCCCGGACACTTTTCCACAAACGCACTTTTTGCGGAAAAGCGTCCGTGCCGATCTAGACGTGCTTTTGCGCAAAAAAGCCCCAATTGCCATTTTCGCGATCAGGGCTTTTTTGCGCAAAACAAATCTGAGCTGTCTACACTGGCCCTTTGGTGCAAAAGCTTTGCACAAAAGGACTTTTGCCCGAACGGGAGCAGCACAGTATTTCTGCAAGAAGCCCTGATTTCTTACATGAGATCGTCAGTGTTCTTGCGGAAATTCAAGCGGTCAGTGTAGACAGCTGGCAAGTTTTTCCGCAAAAGCAGCTGCTTTTGTGGAAAAACTTGCCAGTCTAGACACAGCCAGTGGGTTTTGTGACCACGGATGGCCATTTGTCCACATGGAACCAGGCTGAAGCGCTTTATTTCTTAACTAACCCCATTGAAATGCAGAGAAGCGCCTGAGGATTGAAGTGCTACTGATCTAGATGGTAAGCTCTTTGGGGCAAGGCAGAGGGGAGGACAGTCTTGCGGGGCCCCTGGGCAAGGGGGAGGCGGGGTGCTGCATTCCCAGAAGGGGCGGGGCCTCGGGCAGATGGGGCGGGGCTGTGGCAGCCGGCCCCTGCAGCCCTCAGCGCCACATGGTGGTGCTCCAACAGTGATTTGACAGGGGAGGGATCATGTGAGGAGTCCCTGTTCTGTTCCTTCCCTCTGGGGTATCTGGCATTGGCCACTGTGGGCAGACAGGATACTGAGCCGGATGGACCGTTGGTCTGACCCCGTCTGGCTGCTCTTACGTTCTTATAATTTAAAGGTCCTGGGGCTTCAGCCATCTCTGGTCCTGCAGCAGCCAGGGGCCCATGGCCCTTTTGAATTGCCAGGCTCTGAGGCAACTGCCCCTTTTGCTCCCTCTATTGGCAGGCCTGGGCAAGACTCATCTCATTTGGGGAGGGTGCCGTTGCCTTGCACATTGGGTGCCAGTACCCGAGTGGGCTTCTCGGCGTGCTACAGTACAAACAAGTAATACAACCTGCCCTGCCTGACTATTGAATTATGGAAACATCCCCTCAGGTTCACAGAAAGCTTTGCATGCAATCTCTCCATTAAAGAGCCATTGGGGACATAGGGGGTGCTAATATGATCTAGAAGAAAGGAGGCAACTGTACTTCCCTTCTATTACCTGTAAGTAGCTTCCTAACTAGGCGAAGAACAATAATGGAGCATCATTATTATTGTACAGTGAGCCCTTCTATTAACATAATGCAGTCAACCTGTGGAACTCCTTGCCAGAGGATGTTGTGAAGGCCAAGACCATAAAAGGGTTCTAGATACATTACTATGTAGATACTATAAAAAAGAACTAGATACACTCATGGAGTGTAGGTTTAGTCAGGATGGGCAGGGATGGTATCCCTACCCTCTGACAGAGGCTGGGAATGGGTGACAGGGAGGGATTGCTTGATGATTCCCTGTTCTGTTTATTTCCTCTGGGGCACCTGGCATTGGCCACTGCCAGCAGACAGGATACTGGGCTAAATGGACCTTTGGTCTGACCCAGTATGGCCATTTTTATGTCCATGTTATAATCCTCCAGCTACCCACAGAAATTCTGTATGGTTATAATGAGAATATACAGTGTTTTGTTAGTGGGCTGGGTAAGGCTAAGGAAAACCACTAACCTCCCCCATCCAATTGAGAGCAGCTGAAATCCAGTGGCTGTCTTCATTGTTCTCAGGGGATGCAACTGGATCTCAGATCATCAGCAGATGTAAATTAAAGTAACCTTGTGGATTTGAGCCAGAGTTTACATTCTAGATATAGACCGGCGGTACTTCAGGGATTAGCTGTGCCATTCGATTAATACATTTTTAAGCAAAATCTGAAAAAAGTTGCCCCAAGCACTCTAATGCAAGCTGGCAATTTTCCTGGTATGTAGAAAGGGAAATTCTTTCTACCCCATAGGAATTCATAAAAGTCAACTATTTCCCCTGAATCAGACGACAAACCGTTGTCCTCTTGCACTGAAGTAATACGCTGGCCATTTCATGACAACAGTATCACAGTTGCTGTGAAGCAACATCACCATTACAGTTAAGGGCTTTGTTTAATCCCTTGTCTCGGCCTGTAAAACCACAGGCCTCGTAGGAATGCATGTGATGTTTCCGGTAGCTTCTGAGGCGAAAAGAACATGTGGTAGATCGCTAGACCAGGACCCCCTTGAAGAGAAATGCAAACAGCGAGTGGCTTTGTGTGGGAGGAATCAATAAACGCTTCTAATGTGCCATTCAGAAGAGCGCGGAGGTGAGACTCCACCTCTTGGAGGGAATCGGCCCGGGGCCTCAACGCCATCATACTTGTGGTTTTCTGACAAGTTCAAAGGGGGGATGAGGGCCGTTTGGGAAAGCAACCTCTGTTTCTCTTATTAATGGTTAAGCCTTTGTTGCTGATAAGACGCTTTCAAACACAGATGGCTTTGTGTGTGTGTGTGTGGGGGGGCAGTATTCAAGAGTAGGAAGTTTTTTTGTAGATTGCACCCTACTGTCTTTGTGGAGAGAACCATTTTAGTGCTGTAAATCCCTCGCAGTCAATCGCAATTTACTTTTTACTTTGACCGGACTTTGCCTGTCTGCCGGCAGCTGTGAGCAGGTCAAGCCGAGGTCATAATCCGAGGTTTGCAGATGACACTAAGCTGGGGGGGAGGTAGATACGCTTGAGGGCAGAGATAGGGTCCAGAGTGACTTAGACAAATTGGAGGATTGGGCCACAAGAAATCTGATGAGGTTCAACAAGGACAAGTGTAGAGTCCTGCACTTGGGACGGAAGAATCCCAAGCATTGTTACAGGCTGGGGACCAACCAACTAAGTAGCAGTTCTGCAGAAAAGGACCTGGGGGTTACAGTGGATGAGAAGCTGGGTATGAGTCAACAGTGTGACCTTGTAGCCAAGAAGGCGAATGGAATATTAGGGTGCATTAGGAGGAGCATTGCCAGCAGATCTAGAGATGTGATTATTCCCCTTTATTCGGCTCTGGTGAGGTCAAATCTGGGCCCCCCACTACAAAAAGGATGAGGGTCCAGTGGAGGGTTTTTTCTAATATCCAACCTGGACTTCTCCCACTACAACTTTACCAAAATGATTAGGGGGCTGGAGCATTTGACTTATGAGGAGAGGCTGAGGGATTTGGGTCTGTTTAGTCTGCAGAAGCGAAGAGTGAGGGGGGATTTGATAGCAGCCTTCAACTTCCTGAAGGGAGGTTCCAAAGAAGATGGAGAGAGGCTGTTCTCAGTAGTGACAGATGGCAGAACAAGGAGCAATGGTCTCAAGTTGTGGTGGGAGAGGTCCAGGTTGGATTTTAGGAAAAAACTTTCACTAGGAGAGTGGTGAAGCACTGGAATGGGTTCCCTAGGGAAGTAGTGGAGTCTCCTTCCCTAGAGGTGTTTAAGTCTTGGCTTGACAAAGCCCTGGCTGGGTTGATTTAGTTGGGATTGGTCCTGCCTTGGGCAGGGGGCTGGACTTGATGACCTTCTGAGGTCTCTTCCAACTCTAGGATTCTATGGTAATCAAGTGCATGGAGCCAAAAGCTGGTCAGACTGATCGGAATCAGAATGACTGGATCTTGCAGTGGTTTTTTCCAGGTAAATCATCCTGAACCCCTTAACCCTCAGGATAGTCTAAATGGGAGTCTGTGGAGCAGCCTGCTTTGGGCATTGGGCTGCTCTATCACAGGCTGATGGTTCAAGGCAACAGGAAGAGATTTTGCTGCTCAGCTAGCATTGGGAAGAGAAACACTTGCCATGGGAGTTAAGAGCCTAAATAACTTTCCAGGATCTAGGCCTGATGGTCAGATTTGTAAAGGTATTCGGATGCCTGAAATGCAAATAGGTAGCTAGTTGATTTTTCAAGAGCATTTATGCTCCTAATTCCCATTGGTTTCCATGAGAATTAAGTGCCGCCCTGTGAATGTTTCCGTAAGTTAGGGCCTCTTTCACCTCGTATTGGGGGTGTGTGTGCAGGTAGCCTACAGGTATCCTCTCCCAGGGCACGTGTAAAATCTCTACCCCAATACATCTCCCCATGCAGACCAGTTTCCCTGTGGAAATTCCCACTAGCTGGTTGGCAGTCACTGAAGCGGTGGGATCTTCTGTTAATGGAGGGGTGAGTTCACACCTATCATTCCCACTGGGGTTGTAAGCTTTCACGCAGATAACGAGAGATAGAACCTTCCCTGGAATCCTAGCAGAGAAAACAGCCACACCAGGGATTGCTAGATAGAGGAAAGTTGGAACAGATAAAGTTCGTGTCTTCGTTTCTTCAGCTCCTCATCCCTAGAAGGATACTAACAGTTTACAGAAGCTTCACGGGGCAGCCGTGTTAGTCTGTAACTGGAAAAACTTTAAAAACAACGAATAGTCTTGTAGCACCTTAGAAATTAACCAAACATGTAGATGGTATCATGAACTTTCATGGGCACAACTCACTTCAGCTTCCTGGGAGAGCTGCCAGGGACTTTAACTGATGGTGCCAAGTTTTCAAGTATCTAAAAAGCTATTAGCCAGGGGATGAAATGGTGTCCTTGGCCTCTGTTTGTCAGAGGCTGGAGAGAGATGGCAGGAGACAAATCGCTTGATCATTGTCTTCGGTCCACCCTCTCTTAGGCACCTGTTGCTGGCCACTGTCGGCAGACAGGATACTGGGCTAGAAGGACCTTTGGTCTGACCCAGTACGGCCGTTCTTATGTTCTTAAACGGCTGTTATAAGGAGGAGGGAGAAAAATTGTTTTCCTTGGCTTCTGAGTATAGGACAAGAAGCAACGGGCTTAAATTGCAGCAAGGTAGGTTTAGGTTGGACATTAGGAAAAACTTCCTACCTGTCAGGGTGGTTAAACACTGGAATAAATTGCCTAGGGAGGTTGTGGAATCTCCATCACTGGAGATATGTAAGAGCAGGTTAGTCAGACACCTGTCAGGGATCATCTGGACGGTGCTTGGTCCTGCCGAGAGGGCAGGGGACTGGACTCGGTGACCTCTTGAGGTCCCTTCCAGTTTTAGTGGTGCATGATTCTATAAGCTTTCTGCTCTTTGGGACATGGCTGTGACATCCTACATGCTTTGGAAAGTGCCTAGTGCATTTCGGGCACAACTAACCTTTCAAAAACCTATTTCAGTGCCTCACTCCCAATAGCGGCTCGCATCCTTACTGGTTTGAAGAGCTTACCCTATTCTGTTTCTAGTAGAGGTGCTCTCGTTCTCTCTCTCTCTCACACACACACGTTTATATTGAAGGACACGAAAGATCTTAAAGGGTTGGGTGGGAAGGGCACTGGGACAAAACCTGTCTGTGTAAGCCAGTATAGCTCTGTAGACTTCACTGGGTCTCTGCTGATTTACAGTAGCTGAGGATTTGGCCCAGAGCATGGTGAAGTTTTGCAAAAAAGGCTTTTTAATCCCTTGCATTCGGACTGTCTGCGGCAACTGGTGCTTGGCCAGCACTGCCAAATCAAGGAGCTGGCTGGATCCTACAAGTCTCATGAATGCAAAGCAGACATCTTTTCTATAACACCAAAGAGACATTCCATTGACATGACCTGCTCCCCTATAAAGCTAGAAAGTTAATGGTCTCCGGGAAGGTTTAGACAGGCGCATTTCGGGAATTATTGTGATGCTACGGAGCATATTTCTTTGGACTCCTCTTGCTCCTCCCCTACCATGGCCCTGGGGTCATTCTGTGTAATGTTTTAGTCATTAATAACATGTATGATCAACACTCAAGGGTCACCACAGAAGTTTTCCTTCACAAGAATTAAGGAGAGTCACATGTTTTGTCTTTCCCTTTGCACTGCAGCTTGTAAATGTCACCATCAAGCGAGGGTTTCCTTGGTGTGGTGGGAACGGCAGATGGAAATTACTGTTGATCCTTTGCTGGGAGAACAGTTCGGTCAAAGGCCAGCACTTCTCTGTCCTGGCGTCCATCTGCAAAGAACCCGGGGCAGCTTTCCTTGGGAGACACCCAGCACTTTTTAGGTACAACATGTTTGCTCAGCCAAGACCCCCTTTTTCACATCTCCCTCCTAAATCATTGCACTGGATAAACCAAAGATAAACGTGTCGCTTACTGAAACACTCTGGAGCCTGCCGGACTTTGATCATGCAGCCTGCCTGAGGCGTTGTTTATTTGCCTGTTTGTTTAATGTGTGTCAGTGGGGAGGGGTCTGCCGCTTCCCCTCCCCACCATCAAAGCCTCTGTGTGTAATCCCTTTAGAGGTCTGTTTCTGACGTTCACGGAAAGTGGCTGTCTTGCAGGCTAAGGGGAGGAATGGAATACGCCTTCTGCTACGTGACCATGCATTCAGGCCATCGCGTCAGACTTGGCCGAGTCATATGATGTGTGAGGTTGGAAGGGCGACTTGTCAGGTTTCCATCAGGGTGGAGAGATGACAGTACGGAGGCTCCTACATCAGTGTTTTTCAACCTTTTTTTTTAATAAAGTACCCCTTTTAAAAAAAAATTATAAGCACCCCTAGTACCCACAGTTTTCAGACACACACAATTTTTTCTACCATACTCCAACTGAGGCCTAACCAGCACAGAGTAGAGCAGAAGAATGACTTCTCGTGTCTTGCTCACAACACACCTGTTAATGCATCCCAGAATCATGTTTGCTTTTTTTGCAACAGCATCACACTGTTGACTCATATTCAGCTTGTGGTCCACTATAACCCGTTTCTGCCATACTCCTTCCCAGACAGTCGCTTCCCATTCTGTATGTGTGAAACTGATTGTTCCTTCCTAAGCGGAGCCCTTTACATTTGTCTGTATTAAACTTCATCCTATTTACCTCAGACCATTTCTCCAATTTGTCCAGATCATTTTGAATTATGACCCTATCCTCCAGATTAGTCGCAACCCCTCCATGCTTGGTATCATCTGCAAACTTAATAAGTGTACTCTCTATGCCATTATCTAAATAATAGAGATGGTTGGAAGCTTTCTGGTGTAATATTTCCTGTCAGAAAATGATGATTTGTAGGGATTTGTTGGGAGTTTAGTAAAAAATTGTTTAGAAGAAAAAATGGAACAGAGCATTTTGATAACATGGTTATCTCCTGAAATGGGGAGGAGTCCCCCCCCCCCCCCCCCCACTCCCCGCTCTAATTTGATTGCTAGAAGCTGGGAATAGACAACAGGGGATGGATCACTGGATTATTACCCTGTTCTGTTCACTTCCTCTGGGGCAGCTGGCATTGGTCGCTGTCAGAATACAGGCTACTAGGGTAGATTGACCATTGGTCTGACCCAGTGTGGCCATTCTTGTGGAAATGGCTGCTACAATTTTCCAAAATTAAATATTGTGATTTTCATGTTGAAATCAGAATACAATGTTTTGATTCACCTCAGTCCATTTTTTGAGGGGGGAAAAAACCATTGTGTGGGAAATTTTGGAACTTTTATTCCTGTCCATTACAGGAGGGGAAAATCTAAACTATGGAATTTCCTGCAAAGCCCAGATCTAGTGAGTAATGACTTGCAATCTTCCAGAGGGGATTACATAAGCCATGGACAAGCAGCCTTTTTCATGAGACCACATCTGTCACACACAGACCCTAATAATGGCAAACCCTGTTACATTTCTCCCTCTTGTGAGCGATGCTTTCTCCGTGTCTTTCATTCTGTGCGGTGTGGTTCCAATTGAACAGCCTTTGGAGTTGTGGGTTGGCAGGACGATGCAGACAACAGCAGGAGAAATGTGTGGAAATATGTAATGACAAGGGTGTGGTGCAACAACGGAAAGGCCGCCCCAAGTGTCCTGAGAACGGAGCCAAGGGGGCCAAAGTCTGATCTCTGTTGTGCTGGCGCAAAGCTGGAAGAACTTAATCACTGTGACTGCAGATTTGCCTCGGAGTCAGAGATCAGAATCTGGCCTGGATTATTGTATTGGGCTGGCTGTTTGGCCCAATTTACAGGAAGATTAAGCATTAAAAAAAAAAGCCAGCTCAGTCGTTTCATGTCCTCAGCTTTCCAACAATAACAACCACCCAACCAAACCCACCCTCCTTTTGTCCGTCTGAGATTGGCTATCGTTGGTGGAGGCCGGGAAGGAGGCCCGGAACGGAAAACCCTGCCCAGTGTGCAGAGGGAATCCAGACACAGCTGTGTGGTCGAGACGCATCCCGCCCTAGCACACAACATTCTGCTCCCATGACTGCAGCCAGGAACGCTTGCCATGCCCAGATGAGAAAGCTCCCTTTGGGAAACTGCTGCAGGGTTTCAAGCTGTTGGGAATGTCTTGGGTTTAGTTCCCCGCCTCACACACCTCCCCGGTACCTTTCTTTCTCCTCCTCCTTTTGGACTCTCTTATAGTAACTAATAAACGAGAGCCTGAGGTGGAGGGACAGGCCTTCCTTCCAAGCCAGCTTCATAGGCACATGAGACCATCGAAGAAAGGAGTCTGAAGGGGGTTTTGCTAGCATGAAACTGGGGGAACATGTTGGAGAAGCCTTCCACAGCCCTAGATTTCTTACTCCCCAAATGCTGGTAGATGACTTAACTCAGTGGTCCCCAAACTATGGAGTGCACCTCCCAAGGAGGGGCCTGGTGTAATGTTTGGGTGGGAGGGAGTGAGTGGCAGGACCCAGAAAAGCCCCCACAGCAGGTGGGGAGGGAGTGCCACTCAGCCCCCTGCTCTATGGTTGCCAGATGGTTTAACCAAAAATGCCGAACACCTCCCCACCCCACCCCACCCCACCTCCACCCTCCCAAAAAAACACTGGGGACAAAGTTAATAAGCCAAAAAAAAAAAAAAAAAAAAACCCAGCATGGCCCCTTTAAGAAATATCTTTGAGGCTTTTTTGGCTTTAACGGGCGGCCATCTTGTCTTCCTTCTCCGAGCCAAAAGACAGCTCCCCTGCGGAACCAGATAAGTGGGGTGTGGGGAGGAGGAGAGCTGGGCCTGGTTGCTGAGTGTGTGTAGGGTTGCCAGGTGCCCAATATTTTTGCCTCCTGGCAGGGGAAAAAATCAGAAAATACCAGGCATTTTAGGTGTCCGGTATTTTCTGAATTTTTTTACCAGACAGGAGGCAAAAATGCTGGATTGTCTGGGTCAATACCGAACACCTGGCAACCCTACCCTGCTCTGCCCCCAGCCCAGCTCCACCCAACTTCCTGCTCTACCCGGAGGCCGCAGCCACTCCCCCAACCTCAATTCTGCCTCCAGCTCTGCCTTCAGCCCAAGCTTCTCTGATGCGCCAACCGTGCAGGAATGGAGGGTGTAAGTGGGTGGGTGCAGACAGATTCCATTAGAGGTAACGACGGGACTTTAGACCCTATTTTTCCTGACTTTAGACCCTATTTTTCCATCCAGGGCTGCAGATTTGATGCTTGCCATTGGAGACAAAGTAAACAGCACCCTAGCCTGGACCAGTTCATTGCAGAAGAGGTCTTAGCCAGGATGTGGGCCTGTAAGGAAAAAGACTCCGTTGGCACGGATGTTTGCTGGAACAGAAAGGTGGCAAACAGCAAATCAATAGAAAGAAATACTGTCTTTT
Source organism: Pelodiscus sinensis (assembly GCF_052426305.1). NCBI lineage: Eukaryota > Metazoa > Chordata > Testudines > Trionychidae > Pelodiscus > Pelodiscus sinensis. The sequence continues at coordinate 6,900,757 of NC_143056.1, forward strand.
CACAAAGGGTAGAATTAGACTGTATATAATTGCCACAGGATACTGCTGGAATCCAGAAGCTAAGTAAAATTCAAAGAGGGATTGGGCATGCAAGTGGATAAGACTAGCGTTGTTTTGGGAGGGAAATGGAGATTTAAACCAATCTCTAACTATTAGGAACTAGGATGAGACCTTCACAGAGGCAGATATATTCCCACATTTGCTACTGTGGAGTTTCTTGCACCTTTCTCTGAAGCATCAAATGTTGGCACCACCGAGCACATGATATTAGACTAGACTGGTCATAGGTTTGGTGCAATCTAGTAATTCCAGTGTTCCTATCTGGGCCTGCTTGTATTCAAAATTCAGTTCAATGAGATCTGCTTCGCATGATGACTTGTACCAGAGCATGATGAATTGTCAGCGTAGGGGAAAAAAGAGACAGACACTGCCTTCTTTTCCAATGTCACTATCCTAGACATCACTGGTTCACCTGGTTTCCCCCGCCGGTTCTGAAATGCCGACTCTCTTGTAGTTCTTACCTGTAAAAGGATGAAGATTTCCGGCTGTAAAGGAATGTCACCCTGACATCCCATGGTCAGGAGCTGGAAGAGAGCCCACTCACACAAGATTACTTGGAGGCATGAATAGCTTTCTAGGAACACTTTGCACAGCTGCTTCTTATTCCCCCTCCTAAGGGGAGTCCTCCTGGCTCTGTGAACTATTTGCACCTGTGTTTTTAGGGCTACGGGTTGAGGCATAGGAGTATGGGTTGAGAATCACAGATGCGCTGCATGGCTGATTTGAGGTTCTGTGTGAATCGTTTTTTGAATCTCTAAGTTTCTGACCTCTATCTTGTGGCAGTGAGTTCCACAGCTTAATGGTACATGGATATAAACTATTTCCATTACATTTAAGTTTGCTGCCTTCAGATAAAATCAGTTGCCCTCTTGCAGCTCAGCTACTCTAAGCCAGTCGTTATTTTAATATACCTAGAAAAGTGGTTCTCAACCTATTTTCCATTGTGGGCTTTGTATACCGCTCTCTGTGTTCTATGGGCCACATCCACCCAATATATTTGCTACATGTATGGCCTTGAGGATGTAAGAGGGGCAACATCTATGTGCTGATTGGGCCACAGGTTGAAAACCTCTGGTCAAGTATTGTCCTCTCTTAACTTCTTTGTCTCTGAACAGTTTTTAACTTAGTGCTGCGTGTTTCATTATCCAAGGCAATGGTGATAGAAAGTGATTTTCCCACCAGGCTATAGCACGAAAATATTTGATCTTTCTAATGGTTGTAATGGACTCATCCCAAGTCAATGAGTAAATTGCAGTAATTCATCTCCTGTGCCCACTTCTCCATGCTGTTCAAGTGCTGTTGTTACATCCCCGAGCCTCTCAACCCAGCCTCATTCAGATTCTCTCTGCTCAGTAACTGAAATGACACTGTTCTTCTTGCCAATTCATTTATTTTTAAACTAATGAAGGGCCTTAATTATTCACCATTCCTATATTCACTACAAAGGACAGCCCCATCTGCAGCATAGTGAGCATTCAGAGCTATTCGCTAGCTACTAGCAGCTGTGGGCATTCTCAACCAGGGTTGTGGAAGCAAAAGGAGAGCGGAGGGAGAATTAGTAATAAATAACTTATTCGCTGGATCTTGGCTTTTCCCCCTGTTCTGTTCTTCAATCGGCTGCACCCAGATGATGCTTTTCTCAGCTGTGTCACTTCCCTGACAATTTTGGTGACTAACTCTTGGCCTGCAGGTTGCATTTGAGGTTCAAGCTCTTTGAGCAGACCACGATGCCTCACAACTCAAAACTGGCTAACCGCTTGTAGCTGTCCATGATATGGCCTGGCTTTCAGAAATTGCCATGCCTCTTACTGTAACAGATTGGGGTGTAGGTAGCTTGGCCTAGCAGTCACGGCTGGGCTGGTGTCACCAAGTCAAGGATGCTTGTGAGGCACTAAGCCAGCGAGCGAAGATCAAAGGAATCACTAGAGCCCGAATCAATAGGTGAGAGCCAGGGTCAGAGTCAGGCTGGGTTCAGAGACTGGAAATGATCAAAGGAGGTGAAGTCTTTCCCGATTCCCAGCAGATAGGCGATGAGGAAATCGTACTGAGATAAGACTAATGCCCATATGTGCTATCTAGAGTTGAAGTCTATGCAGCTATTACAGGTTCTAATGGTCAGAAAAAAACTATGCACCAGGTGTCTATCTTCCCTGAAAGGATAGTGTCACTCTTTGAAGGTGTCACTCTTTGAAGGTGGACAACAATGAAGAGGGGTTTGGAACGGGTCCCATATGAAGAGAGATTAAAAAGACTGTGACTTTTCAGCTTAGAAAAGAGGAGACTAAGAGGGGATAGGAGAGAGGGCCATACAATCATGACTGGTGTGGAAAAAGGGAATAAGGAAAAGTTATTTACTTGTTCCCATAATAGAGGAACTAGGGGTTCCCAAATGAAATTAATAGGTAGCAGGTTTAAAACAAACAGAAGGGAGTTTTTATTCATGCAGCACACAGTCAACTTGTGGAACTCCTTGCCAGAGGATGCTGTGACAACTAGGACTTTAACAAAATTTAAAAAAAGCTAGATAAATTCATGGAGGTTAGGTCTGTCAATGGCTATTAGCCAGGTGTTCCTAGCCTCTGTTTGTCTGGAAATGGATGACAGGAGAGGATCGCTTGATGATTACCTGTTTCTGTTCACTCCATCTGAGGCACCTGGCAGTGGCCACTGTCGGCAGACAGGATACTGGGCTAGATGGACTTATGGTCTGACCCAGTATGTCCCTTCTTATGTTCTTATTTAATCAGGAGCAGCTCCTTATTTCACAAGTCCATTCTGCGGAGGGGAGGTTTCGGCCGTTGTAAGTACAGGGCTGATTTGTAGGACTCGGGCAGCATCTATGAAATTATCTTCAGCCCCTGAATGCATTAGGGCCCCATCTGGGGGAATTCAGGGCTATGCATCAGTGGGCCAGCTCGACCTGTGGTGGGGGCCCTAGGGTTACCTGGGAGAAGTGTGGGTGAGGTAGGGTCAGGGTAGCGGTCTTCTCCTTTTGCTCAGGTGGCTGGTGGTCAGTATGGTGAGAGAAGTCAATAAATGTGTCCAGGTTGGTCCGGGTCTCCAGGCTTTTACCGCCTTGCTCCATCCAGACTGAAATGAGTGCAATTGGGCCACCTCGTTCCCCTCAGCATCGGTCATGAGGTGTCAGAACTAGGCAGGGTATGAAGCAGCGGGTTCTCGCTCTTCGCGCAGCCCTGGTGGTGCGGCTTCTGCTCTGTGAGCATGATGAAGGCCCTCAAAAAATGCAGAAACTTCTCACAGGAGCGTGTGCCAGTCAGTTTACACTGGGCTGTCCTGCTTCTCCAACTAGCAAACCTACCCCTCTCTGGCCTGGTCAGTGGGAGGGCAGAGCAAGAAAAGGAGACAGCGTTGGTTCAGGAAACCCCCAAACTTCTGGCGGTTCCCAGAAAACTTTCAGGCAGAAGGCCTGGACTATGGCCTTCTCTTCCTGGGAACATGCTTTCTGCTCACCAAGTGTCACATTTTCTGTTCGGAACTGCACCACTTGGGCCCACAGTAAATGGTTTTGTCTGAAACAAAAGACAGGACTATGTAGCACTTTAAAGACTAACACGATGGTTTATTAGGTGATGAGCTTTCGTGGGCCAGACCCACTTCCTCAGCTGTTATTTCTCCTGGAATGAGGTTTAACAGCTAATTCGAATTAAGGGCTTTAGTTCGAACTCCCGTTTCACTGCCGCGTGTAAACGCGGGCAGTTATTCCGGGCTAGTCAATTTCCAAAATGGCGACCACCCGGGAACATGCTAATGAAGTGTGGGATATTTAAATCCCGCGCTTCATTTGCAATTTCGGTCACCCTCACTAGCCTCTCTAGTTCAAACTAGGGGGATAGGGTAGACATACCCTAACAGAAGTGTTGGAGCATAAGCTTTAGTGGGCAAAGACCCACTTTGTCAGATGCATGTAGTAAAAATTTCCACTACATGCATCTGATAGAACAAAAGACAGGACTATGTAGCACTTTAAAGACTAACAAGATGGTTTATTAGATGATGAGCTTTCATGGGACAGACCCACTTCCTCAGATCTGAGGAAGTGGGTCTGGCCCATGAAAGCTCATCATCTAATAAACCATCGTGTTAGTCTTTATAGTGCTACATAGTCCTGTCTTTTGTTTCAGCTACACCAGACTAACATGGCTACATTTCTATCTCTATTATGCATCTGACGAAGTGGGGTCTTTGCCCACGAAAGCTTATGCTCCAACACTTCTGTTAGTCTCTAAGGTGCCACAGGACTCCTCGCCGTCTTTGCAGATTCAGACTAACACTGCGACCCCCTGATTCTTATAGTCACACAGTGACCTAATGTCCTGTCTTGGGTTGTTCTCCCTCCATCTTCATTTGCTCTCTCTCTTGTTTTATAACCATGTTCCTGCACCAGCGTCCATAGGGTTACACCTGGTTTGCAGCAGACCCCTTCTGATAACATCTGACAAGCACCGCCATGAAAGAAGAGCCACGCTGGGGTGAAGTTTCAGTGTCTCGGGGAATGCTAAACAGAAATGAAATGTCTCTCCATAGTGAATACTGATCACCTCCCTGCCTATCTGTTCGCTGGGACGAGATAAGCGTCTCTGTGAGGAGCACTGTTAATCAGTTGGCCTAGAGGTCTAGGGGCAGCCCGACTTATCATGAACGGTGTCAGAATTCAGGACAAGCTCACACAGGGCTGGGAATGCTCAGGACGTGTTGTTTGGGGTCAGGTCGACACGAGAAACGCTTGCTGGTAAACCAAGTCTCTTAGGAGTGCTTACAGCCATACGTCTCTACAGCCAAAAGCCCTGCGAGAGAGGTGGTTATTTGGGCATGAAAATGCGTGGTGGATGTCGTCTATTGCACGTGGGAAACTGATATAAAGTGCATCTCCAGTGTAGCTTTACTAGCCAACCTTTTCCCCGGGCAGGCAAGCCTTTCGCCCGCCTGCCCCTTTGTCCTGACTCTCGGGTTAGCTGTTAACACACCCAGAAGGGAGCCTCATTCAGTTCTCCTTACAAGGAACCAGGATTAGCTCAATGCAGGAGTAGGCCAGAGAAGCAAAAGGACAATGTGTGTAACCCACACACCTGCTGGGTGTGGTGCACTGTCCCATGTAGTGGCGCACAGCACAGAGGCTGTGAAGGCTAGGACTATAATAGAGTTTAAAGAGAAGCTAGATAATTTCATGGAGGTTAGGTCCATAAAAGGCTATTAGCCAGGGGATAAAATGGTGTCCTTGGCCTCTGTTTGTCAGAGGCTGGAGAGGGATGGCAGGAGACAAATCGCTTGATCATTGTCTTCGGTCCACCCTCTCTGTGGCACCTGGTGCTGGCCACTGTCGGCAGACAGGATACTGGGCTAGAAGGACCTTTGGTCTGACGCAGTACGGCCGTTCTTATGTTCTTATGTTCTTATTCACAGAGGCTGTGTCTACACTGCACCCCTTTTCCGGAAAAGGGATGCAGATTAGACACATCATTATTGCAAATGAAGCGGGGATTTAAATCTCCCCCGCTTCACTTGTATAAACATGGCTGCCGCTTTTTTCCGGCTCGGGGCTTTGCCAGAAAAAAGCGCCAGCCTAGATGGGGATCTTTCGGAAAATAAAGCCTTTTCCGAAAGATCCCTTATTCCTGATTTTAAGAGGAATAAGGGATCTTTCGGAAAAGGCTTTATTTTCCGAAAGATCGTCGGCTAGACTGGCGCTTTTTTTCGGCAAAGCCCCGAGCCGGAAAAAAGCGGCAGCCATGTTTATACAAGTGAAGCGGGGGAGATTTAAATCCCCGCTTCATTTGCAATAACGATGTGTCTAATCTGCATCCCTTTTCTGGAAAAGGGGTGCAGTGTAAACACAGCCAGAGAGTTTGCTCTACACCCTCAGCTGAGTACCAGCTGGGTTTTGGCTGAAGCAGTAGAAGCTCGTGCATTAAGCTCCAGGGATCCCAGGTTTGGTTCTGCCTGTCCGTATTACATGTTCATTTCCCAAATGCCTGGTAGGTTGTTAGGCGGGAGGGGAACATTATGTACCAGTGTTTGTCTATTGTTGGTCAATGGCTTATTTTGCATTTGGTTTACGAAGCCGTTCCAATCTGGTGGAGCGAATGGGGGGAGGACATACTCCCTTTGCATGGGGCCTTCCATAGGGTACATCCTGTGCTGTGCATGATAAATTGACTTGTCTCGCACTCCTACTAACACCGACAGGAGAATCCGTCGATTTAGAGTCCAGGAGTCTCAGTGCACCTGTTTGGTACGCAGCTAGAACAATAGTGCTTCCTCCCCCGTTCCGCTGTGGTTCGTGGCAAGCAGGCGACACGGCCGGATAGTCTGCCAGATGCCGCACTGCATATATCCTCAAGCAACACCAGTGGCTGGTGACCTTCTCCAACAGACCTTCCATCCTTTGGCCACTGAAATAGCTTGGTGTCATCTTGGCCTGTTTTTGTCTTTATTAAGGAGGTCATGCAATGCAGCAAAGGAATACACACCCCGGGGAAAAGTAAGGGCCAGATGCCCATCTTCTGTAAATTGGTGCAATGCCACTGAAGGCAACAAACCTATGCCAATTTGTCAGATGAGCTGGCCAGTTGTGTTCACTTACACCAGCATCCGACAACCTGAGTCCTCTTATTATCTGCAGTGGCTTCCAGAGCTCCACTTCATGCAAAGTTCGTAGGGTCTCTTCATTGGGGATAGGAAGCATCCAAGCTTCTTTGGGGTGGAGATGGCTTGAAATATGTTCTAGCAGGGGTGATAACGCTTCCATTCTCATGCTTCGTTTGGCTTGGCCACAGAGTGTGAGAGCCCCTCAGGGCAGGAAATGTGTCCTACCTGCGCATGTGTGTACAGCACCTAGCGCAGCAGCAGGCTTAATCTTGACATCAGCCTCGGGCCCTGTCCGGCTGTCATACAGACAATGTTTTCACACTTCGGTGTTCTGGAAGAGGTAAAGACTACCAGCGTCGAGGTAATCATCCCCTGTCGGCAACTTCGCTGGACTGATCACGTTGTTCGGATGCCAAACCATCACCTCCCAAACAGGCTGTTTTCTCAGCTGAAAGAAGGGAACGACAACGGAAGTGTTCTAAGGACTTGCTAAAGGATAACTTAAAGAGGTGCAGCATTGATGTTGACCCTTGGGAGACACTCGCGAAGCGGACAGGGGGCTGCAGACAAGGGAGTTTGACAGAGGGAGTCATAATATGGTTAGAAGACCCGCAACACCTGTGCCAGCACTGCTACTGTCTCCTCCATCTGTGCCTGTAGCCAGACAGACCTCCTGACCTTGGATGCCTCTACCCAGATCCTGGTGCGGTTTTGCAGGGACTGTGGCTTGCAATTCCCACTTACTGAAATCCAGGCTGGGGGAACCACCCAATGTGAAAGGTGCCTGCTGGTGGAATCTCTCAGGAAGCAGGTGGGAGAGCTACAGGAGAAGGTGACTTGGCTGAGGAGCATCCGAATCCACGAGGGTATTCAGGTGGAGACCGCTGAGGTAGCTGTCCCACTAGACAAGGCTGCTGACACACCACTGGTGGCGGAGGAGATGGTTCAAAGGGGATGCTGGCAGCAGACAGTGCTCCACCCCTGCTCCCAACCCTCCCACCATGGTACTGGAGAACCGTTACACTGTTCTGGATACGGGCGATAAGGAATCACTCCCTACAGCAGAAGAGGAGAAGCTGTGTACCCCCAAGGCTAGGAGGTCTGCAGCCATCCCTGTGAGAAGGAAACATAGGGTAGTAGTGGTAGGACTTCTGCTGGTGCCACTGTCCCACCATTCGGCCCAGTTAACTGGTTACCTCTCCAGTAGGCCTAATGCTTCCCTGGTAACCGTTTCCATCCCTATAAGGAACTAGCTGCATCCATCTCGGAACCATTCGCAGTTCTTTTTAAGAACTGACGGGGCACAGGTGAGGTCCCAAAACTAAGGCAAATATGCACATTGGAAGGCAGGGTTAGAAAGCAAAGTGACTTTGACAGGTTGGAGGATAGGTCTGCATTCCACAAGGTGAACGTCAGTACAGACCAGGGCCAAGTATTGCATTTAGGAAGGAAAGAAAATCAAAGGCACAACTCCTAAATAGGGTACACCTGGCCGGGTGGTGATACTGCTGAGAGGAGTGTGGGGAGTTATCACCCATCCCAGATTGACAATGAGTCAAGAATGGGACCCAGTTGCACACAAGGCTAATGTCCTCTTGGGTGTATGAGCAGGAGGGTTGTGTGTGTAAGACACTGGAGAGGCACGGGTCCGCTCTGCTCAGGCGGAGGCCTCCGTTGGAGAGCTGGGCCCTATTCGGAGCACTGCGCTTTTGGAGAAATGTGGACAGATGATAGAGAGTCCAGAGGAGAGCAACAAAAATGAAAAGGGTTTGGAGAACCTAGCCTCTGAGGAGGAGTTAAAAAATCCAGGCATGTTTAGTCTTGAGTAGGGCTGTGATAACCATCTGCAAATATGTTAATGGCTGTTATAAAGCGGATAGTGATCAGTTGTGCGCTGTATCTGCTTGTAATACGTCTGGTTGCTCTGGGCACTGCTGAGAGCATCAGATCAGGGCAAATTGCTTAGAACCAGGGCTACTGACAGCCCAAGACTGGGTTTCTCTTCTATAAGGCACCAGACCAGTCACCCAGAGCACTCCAGCTGCCAATCTGGCCAGCAGGGAGCCTCACAAGCAAAACCCCTTAAACACCCCAGTGTTCTCTGTGCCAGAACCAGACCCATGCCTTACCTAGGTGAGAGGTTATAAAACCCAATCTCACCAACTCCAAACAGGTTCTCCCGGTCCCAAAGGACCAGCCACAGTCCCAGATCAATTTATACCTCGGATCTTACCCACAAGAGCCCACTGGACCAGTCCTTTAGCATCTAAACTCTACGGCTGCGTCTAGACTGGCATGATTTTGCGGAAATACTTTTAATGGAGACGTTTTTCCATTAAAAGTATTTCCGCAAAAGAGCATCTAGATTGGCAAGTGCCTTTGCGCAAAAGATTTTCTTTTGCGCAAAAGCATCTGTGCCCAGGATAGACGTGGTTTTGCGCAAGAAAACTCCGGCAGCCATTTTCGCCATCGGGGCTTTCTTACACAAAAAATTCCTGTCCCTGTCTACACTGGCCCTCTTGCGCAAGAACACTTGCACAAGAGAGCTTTTTCCCAAGCGGGAGCATCAGAGTTCTTGTGCAAGAACACTGACAATTTTACATTAGATCGTCAGTGTTCTTGCACAAATTCTCGTGGCCAGTTTAGACAGCTGGCAAGATTTTGCGCAAAAGCAATTGCTTTTGTGCAAAATCTTGCCAGTCTAGACGCACCCTACAGGTTTATTAATAAAAGAAAGGAAAGGGTTAAGAGTGAGATTGCTAAAGAGAATACGTTACATACACCAATCACCAAGTGCTTGATGCAGGCTCTTGGCAGAGATGTAACAAACTGAGGGCTTAAAAGTCTCTGGTGTACATCGTGTGTCAGGATGGGTCAGCAATCCTTCCCTGCTCTCTGTCCCTCACAAGGGTGCACCTGGAATCAGGAGCAGGATTAAAGACAAGTTGGAGATGGCCTCATGGTACTTTTATATTCCTGGTGTCTCCCAAACTGGAGCTGGTCACATGGTCAAGTGACCTGTCAGTGTCTTTCCTGCAAGTAGCCATCACGTACTGGCTGGTTTGCAGGTTTCCAGACGCATTCCTCAGGGGTGTATTGGCCTCTCTGCGAGCCGTTGTCCATGAAGAACATTTACAATACACGAACAGAGCCCATATTCATAACTTCAAATACAAAACTCCTACAAGTGAGTAGCATACACGGAATCAGGAGAGCGTAAGCTTTCCTTTGACACCTCCCATCACGTTGGACAGAACTTGGAGCAAACACCACCTGTGGGTGCTGCAGCGATCTGCCTGTTCACATTCCAATCCAATAACGTGACACCACTGAGGGCAGAACAACTAGCAAGAGGTTTAATCAGCAGCAAGGGAGATGTAGGTTAGTGTGACGGGGCCCCACGCTGGCCCTTTAAGGGTAAAACCCAGCTTGAAGAGGGCTGAGAAAGCAAAGCGCCACAGTGGAGGCAGACTAGCTAAGTAGGGCCCAGCTGAGGGGGTATAAATAAAGGCTCCTGGAAGGGAAGAGACTCTTGCTCTAGCTGTGGACCTGGCTGCCAGGGAAGCTAGAGGTTTCCTGACTTAGAGCAGGGCTGGAGAAAGGCTGGGGAAGCTCTGGCCAGGCAAATTTCTAGGCTGCAGGACCTGAAGTGAGGCCTCAGGGTACTAGGGCTGCAGGGAGGCAGCCAGGGTAGGTGATGGCAGCGGATCTACACCCCCTTGCCAATGAGGGGCGGCCATTTTAGGCTGCAGTTTGCCCCTGATGAAGGTTTAGATGAAGACTGACAGTGGGTCACTGAGGCAAGGTGGGCCTAAGGGGTTGGGGGTTCCCAGAGGGGGAGGACCCCAGAGTGTGGGCCACTGTGGCACGGCAGTACCCAGAGGTGGAGAAAAAACAGGTAACTGTGGGTGGGACACTGACCAAAAGGGGGCGCTCCAGGGCTGAACGAGCTAATTCCCGAGTGACCAGCAGGAGGCGCTTCTGACAGTGAGAGTTTGCCTGGTTACAGTTAGATATTAGGGAAATGTTTCTAATTCCAAGGGTTGTTAAACAGGCTTCCAGGAGATGTTGTGGAACCCTTGTTATTTTAAGCACAGCTTGGACAAACGCCTGTGAGGGTATGTCTACACTGCATTTTTCTTAAAAAATGAGGTTTAAGGGTTATTTCGAAAGAAGGGTTTTTTCTCAAAATAACCGCGTCTAAACAGTGTTTTGTCTTTCGAAATAGGGTATTTCGAAAAAGCGCCCGGACGTGATTATGCAAATGAAGCTCGGGAAATTCAAATCTGCGCTTCCTTTGCAATTTCGCTCGCCGGCATTTGCATTCCTCTCTCGAAAGAGGAATGCAGCGTAGCCATACCCTCAGGGATGGGCTCTGTTTACTTGGTCCTGCCTCAGCACAGAGGGCTGGGCTGGACGACCTCCTGAGGTCTCTTCCAGCTCTGTGATTCTACGATTCTACTTCTTGAGGTCCCTGCCAGCCCTGCTTTTCTGTGATTCTGTGATCCTCTTCCAGTACCAGCTACAACCACAGAGCAAAAAGAAGCAGACTAACTCGCTAAAAACCCCCATTAAATTAACTACACTTTTGTGATGCCCAAAAGGAGTTTGTTCTGAGTTCACGGGGCGCTTTGGAACAAAGCAAGGGGCTGATCTAGGTTTTAACTGGTTCCTCGATTCATCCATTTAATGAATCCCTAGCCCCAAGGCGGCAAACTGCCAACCCTGCCTGTTTAAAGCAACAGTGTTAAGCTGTTTGTTTTCCTCCAAACTGGGCCAAAAGAAGAAAGCCTTATTGTTCTATTGGCCAGACAGAAGAACAATGAATGGATAGTGTAGAAATGGGATGGGTAGTGGCAGGAAGGTGTCTGAGCACCGTCAATCAGAGGGGGGCGAAGGGTGGTATTTGTGGATCTGCTGCCGATAAGATTGTTTAATAATAAACAGAAGTGGCGCAGTCATTAATTTTTGCAGCACCTTAGATGCACGGATAAAACACATTCCTGCACCAGAAGAGGTTAACATCTAACTAAGAGAAGGCAAATAAATGCAAGACAGTTCAAGGGACCCCAGTGGTGGAAAGGAAGTGTGTGGGGATTAGAAATGAGAGCTGGTATGTAATGGATTTGCTGGGTTTGCTGGCAAATCCAAGAGATTAAACAATTAGTTTTAGGTTGAACCAAAATTAATATAGTTTTTGAAAGTGTTGATGAAAGAAGGATTTGAAGGAAGAGGTTGAAGGAGGCATGAGGTGGTGGAGCAGGAGTGGAAAGATGAGTTATGTTGCCAGTGCTGGATCTGAAGCCCTTTGAGGGTGTGTCTACACAGCAAAGTTATTGCAGAATAACGGCTGTTATTCCGAAATAACTATGCGAGCGTCTACACAGCCATGCCGCTATTTCGCAATAATTTCGAACAGATGACTTATTCCGACTTCTGTAAACCTCATTCTGTGAAGCATACCGCCTCTTCTGAAATAGCTATTTCGAAATAAAGCGCGTGTAGACGCTCCACTTTTGCTATTTTGAAATAGCCCCTCATCAGGGCCATTCTAAGTTATTCCTCCTGGGGCTCTAAATCGAGATAGCACGTCTATATTATGGAAGCCTGCCTTGGACTAATTTTGAGGCCTCCCTGCAGTGTAAACGTGCTATTTTGAAAGCTCATGATTCCATCTTCATGTTTTGTTAGTCTATAAAGTGCTACCAGACCATTTTTTTTTTCTGTAACAGACTAACTCGGCTACCCCCTGAAGCTTCTATTGCGGAAGAGTTTATTCTGAAATAACTGAGCAGTGTAGATATAGCCTCATGAGAGAGCAGGTTATTATGGGTAAATGACAAAGGAAGCTGGAACTTACTGTATGTGCGACTGACCATAACCGTGCTGCAGTGGTGAGTAAGTGTGTGCTGTTAAAGCTCCTGACATATCTCTAACTGTTATGCTTAGAGGTGTGGGTGGGCCTCTATGCAGGATTTCATACACTGTACTCTATTGTATGTCTCATCCATGCCCGCCTCTCCAGACCAGGTCTTCAGCTGGTGTGAATCGACATAGCTCTCCTGAAATATGCTGGAGCTCCCCAAGATATGTTGCGAAAGCTCAAAACTCACAGCTGTTGGTTCATCCAGCTGGATGGACGTCCTTCCCGTTTGCTGTGAAAAATTAGCAAAAGGGTGGATTGTATACCAATCCCATGTGTATTACATCCAAACAGCTGTGTTAAAAGAGCATCATTTAAGGTTGCAAAGTCAAAAGTTAGGAAATGCCAAAATTACAATTGCCCGTTCTGCCTGAATTCACCCCCTTCTGTGCATGATGATAATACCATTTTTAATTACATAATCACATACTATTTTGTCAGCAGGAGCCCTCCATGCTGCCCGGGTGCCACTGAGAGTACAGGAGAGACAGTCTCCCCGCTCGGGGCTGGTGCCCGGTGGCCCCCAAGAAGCAGAAAGAAGTAATTTCAGCAAAAGGCCAGCTCTGCCCATGCAGCCCTGAACTGGAGCATGCTCACTGCAGATAGAATCGTTGTCAATTGCAGCTGTTCAGTGCTAGCACGTCTCTATAGAGCATGTGCACACTGAGGGTTTTTTTTCCAGGGGATTATAATTTGGACAGATTTAGACTGATTTTCACAGAAATGGCAATACGCACGTGCCTGGCAACCAGGATGACCTCTCTGCCAAATTTCAAGTCCCTGCTTGACAGCATGAAGGCACTGCAGGGTGTCAACAAAATCGTAGCAAGGTCTGTTTCTTTTTAACAAGGGAAAATATGATCCTTTGTTCTGACAAACCATTGAACTGTTTTAGAGGAAACTTTCCAGCAAAATACATATTAGGCAGTAACCTGGCTAGAAAAGATTCAGCCCACACAGTTTGGGTGGCAAAATTTTAGGCAACTGACAACAGTCTCTTATAATGAAAAGCTTTGGGCAGCTGTAACCTTAGACATTGCTACTTGCTCTGTTTCTAATAAAATCATAGGACTGGAAGTCCAGCCTGCTTCACTGAGCCAGATTCAGTAAACCTAGACCATCCCTTACAGATGTTTATCTAATCTCTTGTTAGGCTGGGTCTACACTAAAGGGGAAGATTGAATTAAGATACGTAACTCCAGCTGTGTTAATACATAGCTGGAGTTGACGTACTTGATTCGAGTTTCCCTGCCGTTCCCACAGCAGGAGGCCAATGGGAGCAAATGCTCCTGTCAGCTTCCCTTATTCCTCACAGGAGCAGGAGTACCAGCCACTGAAGGGGACGCCCTCTGAGTTTGATTTAGCGGGTCTTTATTAGACCCGCTAAATCAAACTCAGACAATCGATCGTGGCAGCATCAATCTTCCCTGGAGTGAAGATATGGCCTTGTAAACCTCCAGTGGTGGAGATTCCACAGCCTTCCTGGGTCACTTAGTCCAAAGTTTAACTACCCTCTGACAGGGAAAGTTTGTCCGAATATCCAACCTAAATTAACCTTGCTGCAGAATAAGCTGATTATTTCTTGTCTTGCCTTCTGTGGCTATCAAGGGCAGCCCGTGACTATAGGCCGACTCAGCCGTCGCCTAAGGCGCCGCCTTCAATGGGGCACCCGATGATGACGTCAAAGGGTGCCCGGGGCACCCAATGATGACATCACTCCATTGACGGCCGTGCAGGTGGGGGCGCCGATTGCTCGTTCCGCCTGGGGCGCCAGCTGCTGCAGCCGACCTTGGGCCGCTCCTGGTGGCTATGGAGAGCAACTGATCGCCTTCCTCTTTACAAATGTGAAGACTGTTACCATGGCTCCCTCCCCAGCTTTCTCTTCTCTAAACTAAACATACCCAATTCTTTCAACCTTTCCTCACAGGTCACATTTTCTAAACTTTGTGTATTCGTAGCTCTCCTCTGACTGCCTCCTATTTGTTCTCATGTTTCCTTAAGTGCAGTGCCTCACACTGGTCCCTATACCCCAGCTGAGGCCTTGCCAGAGGATGTACAAGATGGCTGCCGATGCAGTGCGTGCGTGTTTGTCGCTTAGACCAACAGGCAACATGCTTCCAGCTGGAATCCTGACTGGGTTCCCTTCCTCAAAGGCTTTCACAGCCTGCCCCTGACGTTCACCTTCCTCCACACTCTCTTTGGGTGCATTCTTCTATTCTTCCCGCTATGTCTCAGGCCAAAGGAGACCTCAGAATTGCGCCTTCTCATGAGGTGCAGCCGGCACCCAGCCCCGGGTCTGGGCCGTCACAGCAAATGCCCAGGGGCGACCGTGGGGAGGTGGGAATGGAGCAGCACTTTCTATCTCCTTACCCATGGGCCCAATCCAAAGTGCACTGAAGTCACTGGAGCTACATCTACACTGCAGCTATCCTAAAATAGCTATTCCACGTCTTCTGAGCGCACCCGTTATTTCAAACTATAACAGGCTCGCTGTTCCGATCTCCCTGCAAACCTCAATCCACAAGGAGTAAGGGACGGTTCGGAGTGGCGCTTTATTTTGAAATAAAGGCTGTGCAGACAGCGCCAGATTTCAAAATAAGCTATTTTGAAATGGACTCGAAAGAAGCTACGCAATTTGTGTAGCTCAAATGGTGTTGCTTATTTCGAGCTCCGGGTGCAGTGTAGAATCACTCTGGGAGTGTTTCCATTGAGTTCGCTGGGGTTTGGAGCAGGCCTTACATAAAGGCCTGTGAGCCCATAGGTGCAGGAAGTAGGGGTGGGGAGGCGCTGCAGCACCCTCAGGCTGTGTGTCCAACATGGTGCATAATTAAAGTGGCACAACAACACATAAGAATAGAAGGGGCACAGGATATTTAACACATACAGGAAATGCAGTCGTTTCTACATAACGTGCATATAAATTCCCCATATATGCAAAAGTTTTTAGTTTCAGTGTTGTACTTTAACCCCTGTGCTCAATACAGTGTGGTATGGGCGGTCTCTAGAGACACATAGGAAAAATGATCATTACAGAACATTTAATATTTAACAGCCTGTCGACGCTGGCCAAGCCGTTAGAGGATGGGTAGGGGAGATCTCATTCACGGTGCAGGCTTCCAGTTTTATTTACAGACAGATCCATATACTCTTAAATAATAGAAAAGAAGATTGGACGGGCACTTACATTCAAATGTTCCTCTGTCTATCGATCTGACTGATCCGCGAGGGTGTGATTTCACTGCTGCTTCTTCCGTCTGCGGTAGCTGCTGGCAATTCTGCTGCTGCTGACCTCTGAATTCTGCTGCTGCTGATCCTTGGGGTTTCTTGCTCTTCCAGGTAGACCCGCCTCCCCTAATTGTCTCATCACTCTTGCTCTTCCCAGAACCCCAAACCCAACTCGCTATCAGCCTTATTTATTGGCATGTATTTATTGACAAGGTCAACTTCTCTCAGCCAATCAGCTTTGATCTTTCCCCTGAAGCCATCCCAATTTTTAGATGCCAAAGCTCCTCCCGCATCGCTTCATACTTATTTTTAGATGCAGAGCCCCTCCCCTTGAGTTGCAACAACTTTCTAAATTATTTTCAAATATTGGAATCTTTCTGGAATTTTCCACTGTCTAAATTTAAACTAGGTCATTTCCGTCTCTGCCACTGTGGTCTGCCATGTTGGATTTTTCCTATATTTAAACTGTCATTCATTGCTATTTCAACTAATTACTGATTCATGCAAATCAAAGTTTCCCGATACTGTCACCACCTTAATTATGTCAATTGGGAAAAGTGAATTTTATGCTGTTTTTAAGCCCCCTCTGAGGTTGAGGTTTTTCTGCAAGTCTCTATTTAGGTGCTGTAAGGTAGCTCTGGACATTCAAAGGAAATCTCTTGTTAGTGTCAGTAAGATAAGTGATGCTGGTTTAATCAGGAATCTCTCTAACTTATGGCTATTGCAGGGGGTTAAGGGAACCATGCTAAAGATGTGTTGATTAATACCACACTGTAGTCTGAAATTTGGTGACAAAAATCAGGTCTGAGGAGGTAAATAAAACGTTTTTTGAGACACTCTTGGTAGCTTTAAGAACTCAGATGTTCCCATGGTTAGGATGCTAGTTGGAGACCTTCATTTAGGTCCCTGCTCTGCCACAGACTATGGAAACGACCTTGGTCAAGTCACATCATCTTTCGTTGCCTTAGCACCCTGTCTATAAAGCAGGGTAAATAGCTCTTCCTAGCTCAGACACATTGCAGGAATAAGTATAGATTGTGATACGCCCTGTTATCACAGGGGCCATAGCTATACCATAGGTATTTTCAGACGTGCGCAGTGAAATCTGAATTGTTGTCATTGGCCTCCAAAACCACCCAGGTCTGGTTTTCTAGAGCAAAGCAGCAGCTTCGTTAGCAACAGGGGACTGGATTCGATCAAGCGCTATCACCGCCTAGGACACAGCCTTTCAGTTACCTTTATGTGCCATCCCCTATCTGTGACATGGTTGATCATTTGATTCAGTGGTCGGTAATGGGTTCCTTTGAGTTATGGACTTGATTTAAGTTCCTGCATTCTGTAAAGGTGATTTCTCACTGGCTTGATTTCTGCTCACCTTTAATTAAGCTCTCTCCAGCCTAACAAGCTGGCTTTTCCTTCTCGTTTCCCCTGCTCAGTTTGATTTCCCAAGCTGGTGTCTCTCTCGCAACACCAGTCTAATGTGGTAGAGTTGACAGAAAGCGTGTCTGATTTCTGGTCACAGGAGGGGTTAAACATAATAGGCTAAGGCATAAAAAGACTCATGAAAATATATGAGTGAAAGAACAGTTTCCTTTTCATCTTGGACGAATGGCAGCTGCATTTCAAAGCAGTTCCACTAGCAAAGCAGAGTCTGAACAGTGTCGATGAATAAGAGATCACAGACAATGCCGTGTTGTCCGCATGACGCCAATTGTTCTTGCGCTTTGAAAGCATCTCCCTGGTAGATTATTAAAGCATCGTAATGTGCCTTCCCCCGCCATTTCCTTGTACGCCATGGGGACCCGAGCTCGGCCTGCGCGGAGAGTAATAGCAGCACAAACAGCCACTTGCGAAAGCTGTAATTGCACTGGGAAATGACCAAAGCTTTTTGTTTGCTTTTAGATAAATAATACACATGTAGGGCATAGCCTGGTCTTGGTGTTACTGCACAGCCCAGAAGCTGGATTTCCTGGATTGTCTCCTGGATTGAGTGCTGACTGACGTGACTACGGGCAAATGCATGCCGCCGCTGAGATACCCACACCAGGTAAAACCCCTGTGCAGGTGCAGTTGCAACCCACACACCTAGGCTATGTCTACTCTCGCGGCTTCGTGCGCGGGTAATATGCAAATGAGGCTAAGCGTGGAATATCGCCGAGCCTCATTTGCATACCTAATGAGCCACCATTTTTTTCAGAAGAGGCTCTTGCGCAAGGAGCATCTACACTGCCCCTTCTTGCACAAGAAAAACCCTCTTGCGCAATGCTGTTCTTCCTGAAAAGTAATAGGTGTAACGGCATTGCACAAAATAGTGGCTCATTAGGTATGCAAATGAGGCTCGGCGATATTCCATGCTTAGCTTTTTTTGCATATTACTCGCACAAGAAGCTGCGAGTGTAGACATAGCCCTAGAGGGAGTGGCTCACAGTCCCATGGAATGGCACTTCGACCACTTACAGAGAGAGAGAAGAGCCAGGGAGCTCTGGAACCAACTGGCTTTATAGCTCAAGCTGTAGAGGTGCCTACATTAAGCTCCAAAGGTCCCATGTTCAGTTCCACCTGCTGGTGGTTCTACAGTAGACCAGTATAAACTGGGCCTTCTGCTGCTTTGCCCAGTGCGAAACCAGAGCAAGTCCTAGTTTACTCTGGCATAATTCATCTGTACTAGGGCTTTGCTCTCGGCTGCTGCAACCATCTCCTTGTTTCCCAGTGCACAGGGGCGTCCAGTGTGTATAGGCTGACTAGGATGTCACCTAAGGTGCTGTGTTACACGGGGCGCGTAATGATGACATCACGCCATTGAGGGCTGTGGAGGCGGGGGCACCGATTGTGCATTCCACCTGGGGTGCCAGCAGCCCGCCTCGGGCCACCCCTGCCGGTGTGCCATCTGCAAAATGAGAGCAGTGACCTTGACTCACAAGGGGATTGTGAATGATTGTTTGCAAAGCGCTATAGGATCCCGGCATAGAATATTAGTGAGACTAGGAAAGCGGAAAAGTATTCATACACGTATGGGAGTGTCTGAAGTGCCGGTTTTGTTCAACATATTTATTAATGACCTGGATGAGGGGATGGATTGCACCCTCAGCAAGTTTGCGGATGACACTAAGCTAGGGGAGAGGTACTAAGCTAGGGGGAGAGGTAGATACGCTGGAGGGCAGGGATAGGGTCCAGAGTTACCTGGACAGATTAGAGGATTGGGCCAAAAGAAATCGGATGAGATTCAACAAGGACAAGTGCAGAGTCCTGCACTTGGGACGGAAGAATCCCAGGCAGTGTTACAGGTCCCAGCCAGCGGCTGGGAGTAAGGTAAGCCCCGGCGGGGTAGCAGCCAAGGAAGTAGCCAGACGCAGTTGTGAAAGCGGCGCGCAGCCCAGCCGTGTGTGTTTAACGCACTGACGAGCGCTAAAAGGACCATACACGCCGCCATTCCTTAGGCTCACGTCAGTGAAGAAGCAAATGAGCACTGCCTAGTTTGCAGCCGGGAATTCACATTACCAGGTGAAATATTGACGCCTCGTCTGGGCCTCTGGGACTCTGACGGTGTTATCAAAAAAGGGTCCTTTGCAGTGAGAGAGAATCCTGTTGCCATGGTAACGATAGCATGGCCGACGGCCACTATTTCACTCTGCTCCCGAACATGCTCGAACAGCGCTTGTATCCCCGACCTCAGAGCTGCCATAACACCCGTACTGAGAGCCTCCTGACGCCGACGCCGCGCCCCATGCGAATAGCACTAGCACTTGCCAGCCATAGATCTCGAAATGCTCGACAAGGGAGGTCAATCATCACCCCCAGGGGAAAACTGAGCCATGGGGAGGGGCAGCAACTTAGTAAAGGTCACCCAGCAGGCCCCTGGTAGCACCAGGAATAGAACCCTGGTCCTCAGCGCCCTAGTCTAGTGCTAGATCCACTATCTTTGTTCCCCTCGAGTGGCTGGTCCACAAAGCGATTTCAATGTCTTATTAATGTACTCCACTGCAAGGCACCAAACCAGTCACAAAAAGCACTTCTGTTTGCCACAGTGGCCAGCCAGAAGTCACCCAAGCAATCCCATTAGACACCCCAACTTTCCCTGTAGCACAACCAGCACCACCCCGCACACAGATAAGTTATGAAAAACCAATCTCACCTACTCCGAACCGTTTCTTCTGATCCCTAAGGGCCAGTGACATTCCTAGGTTCATTTATACCTCAGAGCTTACCCAAAAGAACATGCTGGGCCAATCCTTATCATCTAAAATCCTAAATTCTATTAATAAATGAGAAGAAAAGAATGAGAATAAAATTGTTAAAGGAACCACATTATATACACCAATTACAAAGTTCCTGGTGCAGGCTGGTAGCAGAGAAGTAACAAACTGCTATCTTAAAAGTCTTGGGAGTACATCCCGTGTTAGGATGGGTCTCTTTCCCCAATATCCTAGCCTCGGAAAGGTGGAAATTGGTTCTTCCTTTGGGGATCATTTCCCTTAGGCCAGGTCTACACTAGACCCAACAGCTCGGCTTATGGTACACAACTCCAGCCATGTAGAATACACAGCTGGAGTTAGTTTCCCTTATGCCGAGCTTGGTGGCATTCCCCCAGCAGGAGGCTGACAGGAGCAAATGCTCCCATCGACTTCCCTTACTCCTGGCAAGAGGCAGGAGCACCAGCCATCGGTGGGAGCACACTCTGAGATCAATTTAGCAAGTCTTAACTAGATGGCGCCACCCATCTGATTAGCAGGCGCCCACAGCTGGCAGCATGTGTGTCTAGTGGTGGTGCACATTCACACATGCCTCAGTGCACACAACAAAATTTATTCTGCACGCAGATGGACAAAATTAGAGGGAATATTGCTGGGGAGTATCCCTTTAAATACTCTGGGTGCCCTCTACTGATGCTTACTGCATTCCCTGTGTTAGTGGCACTCCATCAGAGCCCTGGGCCCTTTCAATCGCCGCCGGAGTGCTGAGTGGTGCGCTCCAGGAGGCTCTGACGGCCGGCAGGGCGGGGACAGCGTGGCACCGTCTGGAGGGTGCTGAGGGCTGGCCACTAGGCTGCCCTTCATGTTATGTTTGTTGGGTCAGGAGCAAAAGCGGCAATGTGCGTAGGGCACCTCGCCCCGGAGCTCTCTGCAGGATCAGACGCTAACTTGGGAAAATCGCCCTTTGATGGCGGGGAGAATGAGTAACTCTCCCCCTGGTTGGGGCGATTTGCCGGTGACTCCAGTTTTCCCAGCTGGAGGGGGTGTCTCACTGAGGGCTGGTCGTTCGACCTTTGCCCTGGGTCTGAAATGCAGCCCGAGCCTATGAGCAGCGCAGGGTGGCTGAGGGGGGTCTGGACAGCCCCGGCCCTGCCCTCCCCAATTCCCACCCCTCCCTGGGATGGCCGTCCCACATGCAAGTCAGTCTTGCCCCGCCAGATGTGGGGATGTACTAATCTTACTATAAACGGCGTGCCTCAGTGTCTGCCTGCCCTGTCTCGAGAGAGAGAGGCCATACGGGTGTGTAGACACCACTTGCACTGCTACTGGCCCATCCGTGACCTGAGTTAGGCCCTCACCTTGAGGCAACAAGAAGTCAGTAGTGTAGCTCTTGGATTCAAGGCAGCACAGCCTAGTGGCCAGAGTCAGTAGTGCAGCTCTTGGGTTCAGGGCAGCACAGCCTAGTGGCCAGAGTCAGTAGTGCAGCTGTTGGGTTCAGGGCAGCACAGGCTAGTGGTCAGAGTCAGTAGTGCAGCTGTTGGGTTCAGGGCAGCACAGGCTAGTGGTCAGAGTCAGTAGTGCAGCTGTTGGGTTCAGGGCAGCACAGCCTAGTGGCCAGAGTCAGTAGCGCATCTCTTGGGTTTAGGGCAGCACAGCCTAGTGGCCAGAGTCAGTAGCGCATCTCTTGGGTTTAGGGCAGCACAGTCTAGTGGTCAGAGTCAGTAGTGTAGCCCTTGGGTTCAGGGCAGCACAGCCTAGTGGCCAGAGTCAGCAGTGTAGCCCTTGGGTTCAGGGCAGCACTGCCTAGTGGCCAGAGTCAGTAGTGCAGCTCTTCGATTCAAGGCAGCACAGCCTAGTGGCCAGAGTCAGTAGTGCAGCTCTTGGATTCAGGGCAGCACAGCCTAGTGGCCATAATCTAAGGGGTTGGGGCAGCAGCCCCAGTAGGGGGTTGATCTATGTGGTTTTCGGGTCTTCAGGCTCTGCAGTACGAGTCTCTCTCGGAGGCTCCACCAGCTCTGGAGGCTCAGTGCAGTCTCCCGGCTCTCCGGCTCCTGTCGTATGGGTCTCTGGCTGGGTTACCGCTGGTGCACCCTTAGCAGGTCCTTCCTCCCCAACACCCAGCCCAGACTGAGCTGAGCTGCTCCCTTTTATACTCCCCCAGCCCTTGGAGCATGCCCAGTCTGGCCGGCAGGGCGGGACTTCCTCCACCTACAGGGTTTTAACCCATTCTAGCCCAGTGCAGGGAATGCACACCCTGTTACATAAGAACACCCCTATGCACTACGGTGCTCTGCTCTCTGGTGGCCCCTACTGTGCTTCCCAGGCTGAAGAGGCAGGAGTGGGAAGGTGGCAGCTATTCCGTCTCAGGAGCACACTAGAATCCCAGGGCTGGAAGAGACCTCAGGAGTCAAGTCCAACCCCCTGCCCAAAGCAGGACCAATCCCCCAGAGCTTTGTCAAGCCAAGATTTAAACACCTCTAGGGGTGGAGATTCCACCCCCTCCCTAGGTAACCCATTCCAGTGCTTCCCCACCCTCCTAGGGAAATACCTTCCCGTGCTCTTGCTTTGTCTGCCTGTCACTGTAGTAATACCATTGGTGGCCCATGAGACTTTTTCTGTACTGTGGCCCATGTGCAGGGTTGCCCGATTCCACTGGTTTCTGTCCACGTGGGTTTTTCCCCCCAATGGTATTACTACAGTGACAGGCAGACAAAGCAAGAGCACGTGAAGGGAGGGGCATGCGGATTGCACACACAGCCAATCACCGTGTTGTTCAGTCGGCTCACCCTGCAAATTTGAGGTGCCCAAGTGCCGCTAGCAAACTATCCCAGGCAACCGCCTTGGTTACAACAATCTTGCGGCCCACTGTAATGGAGGAGGGGCTTAGGTTGTCCACCGCTGCGCTATACCTTTGTGAGCGAACTGAAAGAGAGTTTGGGGCAGGGCTACTCATCTCGTTCAGTGTTTGTACAGCACCTAACACAACCGGGGTGCGGGCTGGGACCCCAGGCTATGGCTACACTGCAGGCTTCTTGCGCAAGAAGCTTGTAGTGGAAGAGATCTTCAGCCAAAACGTCTTGCACAAGAGCGCGTCCACACTGCAAAAGCACATCGGAAAAGCGATGTGCTGTTGCGAGAGAGAGCAGCCAGACTGCATGGCCGCTCTCTCGAAAGGAAACTCTGATGGCTATTTACAGAATGGCCACCAGGGAACCTGGGATTTTTTCGATTGCATCTTTTTGCGCAAAAAATCCCTGTTCTCCATCCACACACACCTTTTTGCTCAAGAGCTCTTGCACAAAAAGGAGTTATTCCTCGTAGAAGGAGGAATACCTACACTGCAAAAACCCCTCTGTTCTTTCGTTTTACTTGTGCAAAAACGTGCTTGAGGTGTGAACGTTCTGCAAGTTTTTGCACAAAAACTCTGTAGTGTAAACCAGTGTTTCTCAACCTTTTTTTTACAAAGTACCTCCTTCCCCCCCCCCAAAAATTTAAGTACCCCCAGTACCTACAGTTTTCAGACACAGGTTTTTTTCTGCTATTGCAACACATTTGTTTAAACAACTTTATCGTAGCTGGGTGGGCAATGAAATTTTTGGGTGTAAAAAGTACAAAAATAATCAAGCGCTGTAAAACTTACAACAAAAATTCAGTTTTCTCCAAGTTTCAGTTGTGTTGACATGCCCCCCAGACTTCTCTCAAGGGTACTCGTACCACTGGTTGAGAAACACTGGTGTAGACCTAGCCCCAGGTACTACAATAATAATACGTCTCATTTTAGTCATGGCTGGGGTTTGAACCCTTGGCACAAACACAGCCCTTAAATACATTTGAGCCAAAGGATCAGCCATCCAAGCTCTCTACCCACTGCGGTCAATAGGCTGTCTTATGCTGATTTCAACAGGCTGCCAGCTGGGCACTGAGCTGGGTGGTGTAGCAGAGTCAGATGTTCTGTGGCTGCATCACACACCCTGGCAGCCAAGTTTCATTTGTCGTGCTGGCCAGTGTGAAATGCCTCTGCTTTGGCCTAGCCAGCCTGGGAAAGATTGCCCTTAGCCAAGATCTTAACTTCTGGGACCACTGATCCCTTCCTAAACAGCCTCCCGGGCCTCCTTGCCTTCGTTCTTATCTTTACATCAAATGAAATAACCTGACATCCCCAATCCCGGTTCGCCGGGCCAGCATGGAGTCGTTTTTCAAAGGCATCTCCTCCTACACTGTAAGGTGCCGGGAGAAATCCACCCTTCAGAGCATGTCAGCAACTTCCATTCAGAGACTCTGTATTTTGATCGTTTAATGTGGTGGCAATTAGTGGCCACATGCGTTCTTAGCAGGACTGCTTTGCTGCTTGATCTCGGAAACAGTGATGTTAAATACTCGGTCGCTTGGTATTCGACTGAAAGGAAATGTGATTTCACCTCTGTCGTCATTTTCCTCTGCGGTGTTGACTGCACCTATTAAGCAGACCACATTCCTTCTCCAATGCTTCTTTCCTCTTGGGGGAAGCAAGTGCCAGCTTGACAGGGATGTATCTTTTGATTGGCTTGGAAGAAGCTAAGTTATTAACCAACAGGCGGCCTTGGTGGGCGAGTTCACACCACGCTGCTCCTTCCGAGATTGGTTTTAATTTTTGTTTCCTTTCCATAAATACCAGTTGGCTAACCAGCAAAATAAGCCCTGCACGGGTGCCCTTTGGAGTTGGCTCGGTTCTCTGGCAGGTTTTCCAGGCAGGGCTTGATTCTTGTAAGCAGGTAAGAACATGCCGGGAGAAGTTGGAAGCTAGTCAAAAAAAAGGGGCAGGTCGGCTTCTAGCAAAACACAATCATTCCCAGTGACTAATACAGTCGCTGAGGCTTCACCAGAAGAAGACATGGAAATGAACGTTTTCCTCCTCTCCGAGATCAAGGCACTTTGAGGACTGTTGTCCCTGCCACCCTGCCTCTGTGCTGGCCTGGCCTTTCTGAAGGATGAGATTCCAGACCCAGCGCACAAGGAATCTGTCCTGAGTGATTTAGCCTTGGCAAAGACACCTGGGTTTTCTCCTGTCGGTTTTAAGTTACCTTGGAGTTTCCCACGGATCAGATGCAAGAACTCAACTCATAAATGTCTCCAGCAGCAGGTAGGAAAACGATTTGAAGAATTTCTTTGGAAGGGATATAAAAGCCAGCAAACAAACCTGCAGGCTCTCCAAAGCATCCGCGGGGCTAACCTGTTTAAATGTGGTGTTTTATATAGTTCCATGCGGCAGCTCGTCACAGTGGGTCCAGCATGTAGAGAGAGAATGGCTTAGAGACTGGGCTCTTTGAGTTTGTGAAAAAGTCTCAGGGGGGAGCCGCGTGAGTCTGTAACTTTAAAAACGAGTAGTCCTGTGGCACCTTAGAGACGAGCCAAACTGTATAGCATCATGGGCTTCCCTAGGCAAAACCCACTTCATCAGATGTGTTGGAGTGGAAATAACAGAAACCAAGACAGATAGATAGAGCGATAAAGTTTTAGTATGTTGTTAGCAAATAGGGTAATGACTGCAGACTCGTTGCTCTTTTCCTGCGTTTCGGCTGAGTGCCAAGTGGGTATGTCTGTGCCGCAGCTGGAACGTACGATGCCCAGCTCCTCTAGACAGACTTGGGCTTGCGTGCTAAGAAAAGCAGCGTGGACCTTACGGCGTGTGCTATCCAGCTGAGCTCCGACCCAAGGAGCAGGCCTGGCATGGAGTCCAGCGGCTAGTGCTGGTGCCGCAGGATCTGTGGCGTGTGAGTGGGTCTGTTTATGCTGGGAACCGAGGCTCACAGATTCAGTGCGGCCATACGCCTTCTAGACTTGACAAGCCATGCAAGTGTAGCTGAAGTGGGCCGGAGACGGCTCGCTGGGGTAGCTATCCGAAGTTGTGATTTGGACCTGGACAAGCATCTGAGGTTTGCTCGCCGGTGCCCAATGGGATCATCTGAGCGCAAAAGGTGTGATTTGTGTATTGCATTACGGGCCTTCCTGCAAAGCGGCCACTTCGACTCCTGCCTGGCTCTCACGCGGCAACGCCTTGCGCAACACTGGGTGTCGAAAATCTTTTTTTCAGAGACTCTGACAGCTGGGGAGAGGCAGCTGCAAAGCCTTTCCAACAGGAAGTTACTGGAGGTCTTGGCAGCACGATGTGTGTGCACCCAAGGACTTTCAGTTGTGCTGCTGTGAAGGGCTTGTTCTGCTGGCGTAGCGACAGCGGTGTGTGTGTGTGTGTGTGTATCGGCTGCCTGTCAAATAACTCTTTGCTAAGACAATGCTATTTGAGAATAAGAGACAAAATAACTTGCAAATGAATGCTGTGAACTGCCCCCCAGAATAACCAGTGTGCTTGGGAATTATAAAACCAAGATGAAAATTAAATGCAAGAAGAGGGAGGGAGGAAAGGAGGGAGGAAAGAAGGAAAGTAGGGAGCGGAGGTAGGGAAGGAAGGAAGGAGAGAAGGGAAGCGAGGGAAGAAAGCAAGGAAGGAAGGGGGGGAGGGAGACAGGGAAGGAAGGAAGGAGGGACGAGAGGAAGGAGGGAAGGAAACAAGGAAGGAAGGAAGGAAAGTAGGGAGGAGAGGGAGGGAAGGAAGGAAGGAAGGAAGAAAGGGAGGAGGGAAGGGTTCCCCCAGGGCCGGGGAAGGCTGGGGCTGTGCCGTGTGGCTTCCCCATGGCTGGGGAAGACTGGGGCTGCACCACACAGTAGCCCTGGCCCCCAGCTGGGGTTGGGCAGAGCTTGGGGGGAAGGTTGAGAAGGGGTATGGTCTTGGGGAAGAGGTGTGGCTTTGGGCAGAAGGGTCGGGGCTTCAGCTGCCTTCCCCAGCTGTGCCTTCACCTGCCGCCCATGGCTGCCACATTCTGGGATGGGCACAAATCTCCCCTGGGAACTAGGTCAGGACCTCAGAGCTGATGCCATGGAGCCAGATTCAGCCCTGGTGCGAACGGGCCGAGCGCCACCGACATTAACCTGAGCCCGAGACCCCTGGTGCAGCCATCGTTGCTTTCCTTAGCACCCCCCATGTTTTACCTTGCTCTCTGCGATCCGCACCACTGGCCTCCCTCCCGCAGATGCATGCTTCCCTGTGTGGATGTGTCTACACGGCACTCGGACACCCACCGCTGGCCTGG
Source organism: Pelodiscus sinensis (assembly GCF_052426305.1). Classification (NCBI taxonomy): domain Eukaryota; kingdom Metazoa; phylum Chordata; order Testudines; family Trionychidae; genus Pelodiscus; species Pelodiscus sinensis. Next base: position 6,927,885 of record NC_143056.1, read on the forward strand.
GCCAGCTGGACCAGGCTCGCAGGGCTCAGGCGACGGGGATGCTTCATTGAGATGTAGACATTCAGGGACAAGCTTTGGGACCCACCCTCCCCCCTCACCTCACAGGTCCTAGAGCCCACGCTGAATGTTTACGTGGCAATTAAACAGCCCCTTAGCCAGAGCCTCGCGTGCCCAGGCCAGCTGGCCCTTTGAACTACATCCTCTCTCTGCAAGCTGGACTGCTGCCGGCTGTAGGCACGGCTGCCCTTTGCAGAGCGGATTGGATGATGGTGCGACACCATGTCCATTAATCCCATGGGCTGAGTCGCAGAGTTTGGCAAATCTTAGACTGTGTCTTCACGAAATGGAAGGTTGATGCTGTCGTGATCCATTTTCCGGAATTCAATTTAGAGGGTCTAGTTAAGACCCGCCAAATGGAACTCAGAGGGCTCCCCCCTTGGCGGCCAACACTCCTAGCTCTGCGAGGGGTAAGGAAAGCCAATGGGACTTGCTATGAATAGAAAGCTAGAGAACTGGTGTTCCTGGCCTGCCCTGGAAATGAAGGAACGATACCTCTGTGTTAGGAAGCAGCCTGTTTTGTCTCTCTCTGATTTGGGGTTCTTGTGTGCTCTGAGGTCGAGGGGATGAAGTTGGGTGATGCTGTAACCTGCCAGCAAGCAGTTTTGAACAGTTTTATGTAATTTCTCTGTACGCCCTGCAATATAGCCAGAGTCGCATATCTCCTGCATTCTGTGTTAACGTCTTGCTGGAAAGGAGCTGTCCTTTCAGGTCAGGGGTCATTGAAATGCGCCTGGACTGAGCCTGAGGGGGAAGAGGGTTAGCCTTGCTCCTTTCCACCTCCTGGCTCAGTCTGCTGGAGCATGTCAGGTTTTTTTCGGGGGTAGAATAATTTGGAGAAACCCACAAAGGTGTTACCAGATTTGCCCAATACTCTGGGGTATGCTCATTTATCAGGGTTACCCTTATGGGACTGGGGGAAGGTTAACAGTTCTATCAGGGTGCTGTTGGTGCTTACTTGTGCTCTCATATGGAGCTGAATTCTCCCTGCTGCCAATTCCCCCTCCCACTGGAGCTCTCCTGCAGGAACTAGGTTCCTCAGGATGGGGTTCTTACCACCTTGGCAACACACACAGACACTCACACCCACTAACAGAGCACGTCTGAGAGGACTGGGTACTCAGCACTCACAAGCTGACCCCCTCATATGTCCCTGGACTCAGCTGGCTGGGTTTCACAGCAATGCCACACTGCACCCTCATGTGCCTTTGGACTCCGTGGGCTGGATTAAACAGCACTTTAAGCTGCCATCCTCATAAGCCCCCAGGTTCAGCACCCGCATCCCCACTTTCACACCACAGTCATTCACTGGTAAACCACACGATGAGCAAACCCCACAGGATTTTAGGCACTACAGGGATCTTTTGCTTGGGTACAAGAAGCGTTGTTGCAGAGCGAATGGGGAAGCCAAAACAACACCCCTTAAGGAAGAGTGAGCAAAAGAGAAAGAAAGAGAGAGAAGCAACCAGCTTAACAATGAAAGTGATTTATTGCTGAGTAGTGAATAGATATCACAGTTACAATATTAAATCTAACAATTACAATATTAAATAACCATATCACAGTTTACATAGGGCAGGGTCAGGAGGCTATGCTTAGAGAGATAGTTGATGAGAGAGAGAGAGAGAGACCTCACCACTCCACGGAGCTTGCACTGATCGGGGTTCCCAGATGATGATGGTAGCCGGGGGTCCAGAGGGCAGGAGACAAGCAGGACAGAGCCCCCAGCACGATCAGACAGGAGATGAAGAAGTCTCAATGGAACTGATGCAGTTTAAGTCCAGGTATCAGAACAGTTTTCTTGGGGCAAGGATAGGAGTTTTATAGAGATAGTTCAAAGAGAAAGAGGAGAGACAACAGAGACTGATCAGCCCTGGTTATGGGGGATGTTCCTTGAACGAGCTCACAATGCAACTTGGCAGTTTCAGTATTTTAGGTGTCAATAGGATCGTTACTAGAATTGGTCTGATAATGACTAATTTGGGTGTGAGCAGGCCTAGGTTCATTAGCATCTGGAGCAGGGATTTCCCATCAGGCAGTGCTTCTCTGTTTTCGGTGTCCCATAGTTCACTGCGGTTCCTGCCTTGGAAGAGCTGCTCTCCATTCTGTATGCTAATGAGATGTCCCTCTGTTCCATCTTTAATGCAAATGAGGCTGGGGTGTTTCCTTAATTGTATCACCCTTGTCTGAAGCAGTTTTGGTGTGTCTTCCCCGGCCTTTTCATTGCTTTGTCTGATTCCAGCAAAGGCTAGAGGGAGGTGGGGGGGGAGAATGGTTTTCCATGAATGTCACTCCCTGGCTCCCAAAAGCACAGGGCTGGTAGGTAACAAGTGTGCCTGGATAAATGCTATGAGACGACAGAGTCCGCCTGGGCGAGCATGCTCCAGGAACAGGTCTGAGTGGTAATGGTAGCATTGCTGCTTCTTCCTTTCTTCTGGCCTTCAAGCGACCCACAGCAAGTGCACCAACGCCTAGGAACCAGGGCTGTGACATGTCCTGACCCCAAGCCTTTTGGGCTGGCATCTCTCCTTTGTTTTCCCTTTGGATGAAGAATTCTCCAGGCAGGTCATTTTAGGAGCCGTTTGTCATATTCTAGACCAGGGCGCCTCAATTTTGGAAGCCCCGGGGGCCACAATGATACTCACCGCAGATGCCGAGGGCTGCAACTTAAGTGTGGTTGCATAGACATGGAAATATATAGCTTCTTTCACACTGACGGGCATGAATACAAAGCAATGCCCTGGTGCTCCTGGTACCTCCTCCCTGGGGACTAGAAATGCCAATATCCTGTACCCATCTGTTCCAGCCAGCCCATCTGCGTGTGTCTTTCAGTCCTCACCCTGCCTGGGAGACGCCTCGCCGTTGTGGAGAATTTTCCCAGTGGAGGCCGTGTTCAAAGGATCCCACCTGTGGGCCACGTGTTGAGCCCCACGTAAACCCAAACCGCCCCACAGGTCGCAAACAAATAGGTTGTGAGCCGCATGCAGACCGCAGGCCATGTGTTGAGTAGCCCTCTTCCAGGGTCAAAGCAGCTTGGCTGAGCCATCCCAAGTTCCATTTTCTTCATGTGAATCAGGCCGAGTAGGATAAGCCGTGAAAGTCGATATAGATCGCTGCATATAGTCCAGGCACTCTACACTAGCATACAAGCCACCCTCTGGGGGAAAACTGACCTCAAGACAACTTGTGTCCAGCTAGAGAGCCTACATTCTGTAAAACAAAATAACGTGCTGTCTGCTCCAACCCAGGAGCAGCCGCAGCAAAAATGACAGCATTTCTCGGCGGTAAGGTTGATGCAGAGGGAATTGAGACAGGCTGTCAAATCCAATTCATCTTTTGTTTCTGCTAATGCTTGTAGCACTGCAGCAACCATTCAGTTTGCCTGGGAGCAAAAGCACTAATAGAGGAGCCAAGGTGGAGTGGTACAATGGATAGCAATGTTCATAATGCCACTGAACTTCCGTCTGGCATGGTGACACGTAAGGACAAGAAGCAATGGGATTAAATTTCAGCAAGGGAGGTTTTAGGAAAAATTTCCCATCTGTCGGGGTGGAATAAATTGCCTAGGGAGGTGGTAGAAGCTCCATTCTTGGGGTACGTCTACACAGCACCGTAACTCGAAATAAGATAGGCAATTTGAGCTACACAAATGGCGTATCTTATTTTGATATTTCGAAATAGCTTGTTTTGTCATTTGGCACTGTCTACACAGCACCAAATTCTGAAATAAAGCACTATTCTGAAATGTCCCTTGCTCCTCGTGGAATGAGGTTTACAGGGACATTGGAATAGAGAGCCTGAAATAACAGGCTTGCTGTGAAGACGCGGGAGAGCTATTTTGGCGTTCTCAAGTATTCCGAAATAGTGTTGCAGTATTGACGTACCCTTGGAGATTTTTAATAGCAAGTTAGACAAACACCTATCAGGGATGGTGTAGGTGGTGCTTGATCCTACCATGGGGACAGTGGGTGGGACTTGATGACCTCTAGAGGTTCCTCCCAGATCTAATATTCTTTGATTCTCTGGTTCTATGATACACTGCAAGGGACGTGATATAGCTTTCAGTTCAAGAGAAGGGCCCAACCAATGTGGTGCATGTGTCTAGGCAGCAGTCTTTCTCCAAAACCTCTGTAAGTACAGCAGAGGGGAAAACCCCAGGGAGGGAGAATAGCTATTTGAACTAAAAGACAGAGCTGTGTCACCGGAGGATCTAGCAGCTCACTCAGCTGTTAGATACTTTCCGGAGCTTTGAAAGGGGAGGAACGCATGCCTGCAGGGCAGCACAGATACAAAACACTGAGCAGAGCCATCAGGGCAGGCATTGTGGGACACTCGCAGAAGCCAGTTCTCTGCACAAAACAAACAGCACAATCCACACTTTGTCGACAATAAAGAGGAAAGGACAAAAGTCTCTTGCAGGGGTGGAAATTTTTTTGTCACCAAAACTGTTTTTTTCTGACAAAAGTCACATTGTAGTGTGTACACTTTCACTGTTTTGTCACCAAATGGCAGGTTTTGGCGGCAAAACTTGCCACTGTAGACAAGCCCTAAGGGTCGCTTGGAGACAATTGACATTATAGTTCTAAATAGTTTACTCTACACGAGTTACAGAGAGAAATTATTTTAAATCGTTTCTTTATACACTGTATATACACCAAAATCTTGAATGCATATTGTATTAGTTATTGAATGAATGCTTGATCTAGAGGAACTGTATCTAGCAGAGGTCTGACAATTAAAGTTGTGCCTTAAGTTAAGAGAAGCTTTCTAGATGTTGATGTATTCACAATGGCATGTCTTCTCATTGCTTCCAGTTAATTAGCGAGGCAAGTTGTGGTGCCCTCTTTAAATATTTATCACAGAGGAGATTGAAAGTTACTAAATGTTTCCAACTTATTTGTGGCCTAGATTCTCCTTTCAATAGGGCGTGTCTTCACTATGTGCTAGGATCAATGGGCAGCATTTGATCCAATAGAGATTGATTTATTATGTCTAGTCTAGACATGATAAATCAAATGCCAAGTGCTTTCCTGTGGGCTCTGGTATTCCACCAGAACAAGAAGAGTAAAGGTAGTTGATGGGGGAGAGTGTCTAAGTACATCAACCTCAGTTACGTTATTCAGGTGACCTAACTCGACGGCCTGCAGTCATGTAGACTAGACTTTACATTCATGCATCTGTTTTGAAGGGATTGAACTGATGTAAATGAAGGCAGGATTTGGCCCATATACTGTGAGAGTTTTCTGCCTGTAGTTTACTGAGAGTTTTGTTATCAGTAGGGCCCTACCAAATTCACGGTCTATTTTGATCAATTTCACGGTCATAGCATTTCTAAATCGTAAATTTCCTGTTAGCAGGCGTTTAAATCTGCAATTTCATGGTGTTGTGATTGGCGGGGTCCTGCCCCCAAAATGAGTTGCAAGGTCACGATAGGGGGTATTGCAGTTCTGTTACACCTCCTCCCAGAGAGTGGCAACTGCTGATTAGGAGCCCACCTCTGAAGGCAGAGTCAGCAGCAGCAGCAGCGCACAAGAAAGGCTGGCTAACTGGGATCCTGCAGGCAGGGGCACTCCAGCTCGGCTGGGTCGCTGGTTAACTCTTCACATCCCTGGTACGGGACTGCCACCCTTAGTTCTGTGCTGCTGCTTACAGAGCTGGGCAGTGGTGCTGGAACCAGTTTTAGGGTAGGGGTGCTGAGCTGTTTCCCCCACACATACTTCTGTCCACACCCCTCACCACTCCAAATTGGGGCCACATCTTGGGCAGCTGAGGAGTCTTACTAATCTATGGGTATGTCTACACGAGCCACCCTAGTTCGAACTAGGGTGCTAATGTTGTCATTCGAACTTGCAAATGAAGCCCAGGATTAAAATATCCCGGGCTTTATTTGCATGTTCCCGGGCGCCGCCATTTTTAAATGCCCGGTAATTCGGACTCCCTGCCCGCGGCTACATGCGGCATGGGCTACGTAGTTCGAATTAAAGCCCCTAATTCGGACTACCATTACTCCTCATTGCAGGAGGAGTAATGGTAGTCCGAATTAGAGGCTTTAGTTCGAACTACCTAGCCCGTGCCGCGTGTAGCCACGGGCAGGGAGTCCAAACTACCGGGCATTTAAAAATGGCGACGCCTGGGAACATGCAAATAAAGCCCGGGATATTTTAATCCTGGGCTTCATTTGCAAGTTCGAATGACAACATTAGCCACCCTAGTTCGAACTAGGGAGTTAGTGTAGACATACTCTATTAGGGTATGTCTACACTACAAAGTTAGTTCGAACTAACTTAGTTCGAATTAGTTAATTCGAACTAAGCTAGTTCGAACTAACGCGTCTAGAACTAAAAACTAGTTCGAACTAGCGTTTTGCTAGTTCGAACTAGCAAGTCCACATTGAGTGGACTCTGAACAGGGCTTAAGGATGGCCGGAAGCAGTGCCGGCAGGGCATAAAAGGAGGACTTAGAGCATGGAGATGCTGTCTCAGGCTAGCCGAGGGCTGCGCTTAAAGGGTCCCGACCCCCACCCCGGACACACAGTTCTAAGGGGTGCCCCGCTTGCAAAGAAGTTCTGGCTTGGAGTGCCCTGAGTGCCCACACTGGGCACATCACGCCACTCGGCCATCAGCCCAGCTGCACTTGCCGCTGGCTGCCATCTGGGGAGAGGGAGTAATTGGGGGGCTGCAGGAGAGCTTCCACCCCCAGAAGCCCGCAGAGCCAGCCCAGTCCTCCCCATCGGGGGCTCATACCCCATTCCTCCCTCACCTCCTTCCACTTACCCTTCCTTAGCCCCCCTTCTTATTGATGTACAAAATAAAGATAACGTTTCTTCCAACATTGACTCTGTCTTTATTGAAAAAAAACTGGGGGAGACTGGGAAAAGGAGGTGGGAGAGGGGAAGAGAAAGGCTGGGAGAGGGGAGGGCAACTAACATGATCAGGGGTTGGGAACAGGTCCCAGATGAAGAAAGGCTACAGAGACTGGGACTGTTCAGCTTAGAAAAGAGGAGACGGAGGGGGGACAGGATAGAGGTCTCTAAAAGAAGGGGTTGGGTGGAGAGGGTGCATTCAGAAAAGTTCTTCATGAGTTCCCATAAAGAAGGACTAGAGGACACCAAAGGAAAGGAATGGGTAGCAGGCTTGAAACTAGTAAGAGAAAGTTGTTGTTCTTGACAAAGCAAATAGTTAACCTGTGGAACTCCTTGCTGCAGGAGGCTGTGAAGGCTACAACTAGAACAGAGTTTAAAGGGAAGTGAGATAAAGTGATGGAGGTTGGGTCCATGGAGTCCTATTAGCCAGAGGGTAGGAGTGGTGTCCCTGCCCAAAGTTTGTGGAAGGCTGGAGAGGGATGGCGCGAGACAAATGGCTTGGTCATTGTCTTCGGTCCATCCCCTCCAGGGTCCCTAGGGTTGGCCTCTGTCGGCAGACAGGCTACTGGGCTAGATGGACCTTTGGTCTGACCCAGTACGGCCATTGTAAGCTCAGGGCTCAGTGTCGGGGGTCTCAGTGGACCCCCTTGATTTTCATGCACACCTGGTCCTGGGTGGCCAGGCTGGCAGCTCTCCTGCCCTAGACGGCCACTTTCCTGTGCCTAGTGCGGAGATCGTGGACGAGGTCCACGATGTCCGCACTAGCCCAGGAAGGTGCCCGCCTCTTGCGGTCCAGGGCAAGCTCCCGGGAGCCGCCAGCCTGGTCCCGGCAAGAGGGGGTGGGCTGGGGGGCATCGGGTGGGTGGCTCTGTGCCGTGCCAGGTGCAGGGTCTGCTAGCTGGGTGCTGGCAGGCTTGCACCTGGCACGGGCACCGTAGCCAGCCCGTGCCCCTTTAAGGGGGCCGGGGCCGGGAGGGGGGCATAGAGTTTCCCTGGTGTTGGCCAGAGTGGCCACCAGGGAAACCTGGGGAGGGCTAGCCTCCCACTAGTTCGAACTAAAGGGCTACACAGCCCTTAGTTCGAACTAGCTAGTTCGAACTAGGCGTTAGTCCTCGTAAAATGAGGTTTTCCTAGTTCGAACTAAGCGCTCCGCTAGTTCGATTCAAATTCGAACTAGCGGAGCGCTAGTGTAGCGCATAGGAAAGTTAGTTCGAACTAACGTCCGTTAGTTCGAACTAACTTTCTAGTGTAGACATACCCTTAGAGTTCTTTGAAGGGGTTAACAAACATGTGAACAAGGGGGATCCAGTAGAAATAGTATACTTAGATTTCCAGAAAGCCTGCAACAAGGTCCCTCACCAAAGGCTCTTGTGTAAATTAGGTTGTCATGGGATAGGAGGGAAGATCCTTTCATGGATTGAGAACTGGTTAAAAGACAGGAAACAAAGGAATAAATGGTAAATTTTCAGAATGGAGAGGGGTAACTAGTGGTGTTCCCCAAGGGTCAGTCCTAGGACCAATCCTTTTCAACTTATTCAGAAACAATCTAGAAAAAGGGGTAAGCAGTGAGGGGGGAAAGTTTGCAGACGATATTAAACTGTTCAAGATAGTCAAGACCAAAGCAGACTGTGAAGAACTTAAAAAAGATCTCACCAAACTGAGTGATTGGGCAACAAAATGACAATGGAAATTCAATGTGGATAAATGTAAGGTAATGCACATGGGAAAAAATAACCCCAACTACACATACAATATGATCTTGGGTCTGTTTAGTCTGCAGAAGCGAAGAGTGAGGGGGGACTTGATAGCAGCCTTCAACTTCCTGAAGGGAGGTTCCAAAGAGGATGGAGAGAGGCTGTTCTCAGTAGTGACAGATGGCAGAACAAGGAGCAATGGTCTCAAGTTGTGGTGGGAGAGGTCCAGATTGGATATTAGGAAAAACTATTTTACTAGGAGGGTAGTGAAGCATTGGAATGGGTTACCTAGGGAAGTAGGGGAGTCTCCATCCCTAGAGGTGTTTAAGTCTCGGCTTGACAAAGCCCTGGCCGGGTTGATTTAGATGGGATTGGTCCTGCCTAGAGCGGGGGGCTGGACTTGACGACCTTCTGAGGTCTCTTCCAGTTCTGATTCTATGATAAGGGGATGGTTGGATGAAATAACATGATCTTGGTAACTAATTGACCATTCATTACCAGTTGGAAATAGGTCAATGGAGGGATGATAGGAGTTGCTATAGGGAACTTTCTGGGTGTCTGGCTGGTGAGTCTTGCCCACATGCTCAGGGTTTAGCTGATCGCCATATTTGGGGTCAGGAAGGAATTTTCCTCCAGGGTAGATTGGCAGAGGCCCTGGAGGTTTTTCGCCTTCCTCTGTAGCATTGGGCACAGATCACAGCTGAAGGACTCTCTGCATGTTGGGGCCTTCAAAGTATTTGAAGGTGAGAGGATTATTCTAAGAGGGGTGGTTGAGATTCTGTGGCCTGCACTGTGCAGGGGGTCAGACTAGATGATCATAATGGTCCCTTCTGACCTTAAAGTCTATGAATCTATGAATCTATGAATCTATGACAGGGGCTAGTTTAGCTACAATTAATCAGGAAAGAGATCTTGGAGTTACCATGAATAGTTCTCTGAAAATGTCCACACAGTGTGCAGTGGCAGTCAAAAAAGCAAATAGGATGCTAGGAATTATTAAAAAAGGGATAGAAAATAAGACACAGAATATCTTACTGCCCCTATATAAAACTATAGTACGCCCACATCTTGCATATTGCATACAGATGTGGTCTCCTCACCTCAAAAAAGATATTTTGGCATTAGAAAAGGTTCAGAAAAGAGCAACTAAAATGATTAGGGGTTTGGAACGGGTCCCATATGAGGATAGGCTAAAGAGACTGGGACTTTTCAGTTTAGAAAAAAGGAGACGGAGAGGAGATATGATAGAGGTCTATAAAATCATGAGTGGTGTGGAGAGCGTGAATAAAGTTGCTTGTTCCCATAATATAAGAACCACAGGACACCAAATGAAATTAATTGGTAGCAGGTTTAAAAGTAATAAAAGAAAGTTCTTCTTCACACAGCTCACAGTCAACCTGTGGAACTCCTTGCCAGAGGAGGCTGTGAAGGCTAGGACTATAACAGAGTTTTAAAAAGAGCTAGATAAATTCATGGAGGTTAGGTCCATGAAAGGCTATTAGCCGGGGGGTAAGGAATGGTGCCCCTGGCCTCTGTTTGTCAGAGGCTGGAGAGGAATGGCAGGAGACAAGTAGTTTGATCATTGTCTTCAGTCCACCCCCTCTGGGGCACCTGGCGCTGGCTACTGTCGGTAGACAGGATACTGGGCTAGATGGACCTTTGGTCTGACCCAGTATGGCCGTTCTTGTGTTCTTATGCTGGGCTGAGAGTGGAACATCCGAGCATGGGGCTGAGACCCCAGGCAGCAGCAGAGGGGTCAGTGGCTGGGAAGGTGGCTGGTGGCTAGGACCTGGGTGAGGCTTGTGGCTAGGACCTGGGAGAGAGCAGGGCTGGTGGCAAGGACTGGCAGCAGAGCCCACAAGCCTGGGGCTGGTGGCCAGGACCCTGGGGCCAGTGGCTGGGACCACAGGTGGCAACAGAGAGGCCAGCAGTGGGAGTCTGGACAAGTGGCAACGGCAGAGACCCAGGCAAGGGACAAGCAGATGGGACCCCAGATGGCAGTGGGACACCTGGGTGCAGGTTGAGGGCTGAGACTCCAGCGCAGAGCCACAGTGGGAAAAAGCCTGGGGGTGCTGCAGCACCCCTACACCCTCTCTTCCCAGGCTTCTGGAGCTAGGCTTTCAGTAGTTGTCACTTTCTGGCCACCCAGCTCTGAAGGCAGCAGCACAGAGGTGAAGATGAGATGGGCTGGCATTGCCACCCTTTTGCACTGCTGCTAGTGGGGGGTGCTACCTTCAGAGCTGGGCATCTGGCCAGCAGCTGCTGCTGTCTGTCCACCCAGCTCTGAAAGCAGTGCAGAAGTAAGAGCAGCCATATGGTGCCCCCTGACCCCGAAATAACCTTGTGATCCCCCTGCAACTCCCTGTTGGGTCAGGACCCCCCAATATGAAAGAGGCTCGTCTCCCCCATGAAATCTGAATAGTGTAAGAAAAAAGCACCCAGAAGGCCAGATTTCATGGAAGGACACCACTTTTCACAGCCCACGATGCATTTCTCACGGGCAGGAGTTTGAGGGGCCCTATTTATCAGGTTTGTGAGAGCTTTCTGCTGGTGTCAGGAGGAATAATACGGGAAAGCAGGGAGATTAAAGGAGACTGCAAAGCTGGAAATGGAAACGGCTGGCTGTTGCTCGTATCCAGGGTACATTTTCCGAGGAGGAACGAGAAATATGGAAAGGACCTGCCACTGCAGCGTATGAGAGGATTAAGCTGCTTACATGCCTCGTTTGTGTCGTCTTGATGGGTGCTTGTTCTGTAGGCCCCAGTCTGGGATTCCGCTGAGTGCCACACATGCTAGGATCCCGCAGTCCTTGCACAAGCATAACCCCCATGGGAGTTAGTGGGCGTATCGTCTGTGCGAGGACTGCCGTGAGAATGCATGATTGCTGCTTCTGTCCCACATCCAAAGCTAAGCAAAGAAGTCACCTGAGCAATAAATCTCGCAGCCCCGCCTGTTTTCTCTGCCCCCAGGCTTACCTGGTTTAAAATTCAACTCTGATGAGAGAGTTCCTTCGGATTCCTTGGCTCTGCCTGAAGGCGGTTAAGAAGCAGGAGTCTTGATTCTCCCCCTGCGTATGCCAGTTCTCGCAGGTGGAAAGCTCCGTTGAGAGTTACTCCTGATCTAAAACTCTGCAAATCAGGTCCCGTGGGCTCGTTCACAAGACGGCAGGAATTGGCTACAGATTTCTGGGTAGCGATGCTGGGAAAACAAGACATCTAATTGTGGTGGGCCGCCAGCCTTGGAGGGGAACCTGCCTTGTGGAAGTGAGGAAAGAGCGGCTTCCACCCACCACCCTCGTGTCACGAAGACAAACGGGTTTCTTGGCTGTTTCTTTTCAAGTCCCTGCACGTCCCTGAACAGCAAGGAAGAGGGGGCACGTGGTTCCGGGGCGCTGCACAGTGAACGCAGCGGAACTCTGACAGGCGTTCTAGGCTGCGCGCTGCTCGAGAACCTTAGAACAGGCCCGAGTGCCAACAAAACAAGTTCCCACGTTGTGACGTGGTAAGGAAGGGCGAGGTCCTTGCTTCGCTGATGTCGATGGTGATGTGTCCATGGATGTCAGGGGGCCAAAATTTCAGCCATGGTTCACAAACCTGTGTTTTCCTCATTCTGTCAGACCTCATTCTCAGGTTGTGGGGGGAGAGGTCCAGGTTGGATATTAGGAAAAACTATTTCACTAGGAGAGTGGTGAAGCACTGGGATGGGTTCCCTAGGGAAGTAGTGGAGTCTCCATCTCTAGAGGTGTTTAAGTCTCGGCTTGACAAAGCCCTGGCTGGGTTAATTTAGTTGGGATTGGTCCTGCCTAGAGCAGGGGGCTGGACTTGATGACTCCTGAGGTCTTTTCCAGCTCTATGATTCAATGACCATATTCCTCCAATGCTTACTCCATGAGTAGGCCTTCTTCACAGGACTTGTCCACTGAAATCAGTGGGGCTTCTTACTGGCATAAGGGTCACTCAGGCTATGTCTAGACTCCAGGCTTCTTTCGGAAGAAGCTTTTCTGGAAGAGATCTTCCAAAACAACTTCTTCCGAAAGAGAGCGTACACACTGCGAAAGCGCATCGAGAAAGCAATCTGCTTTTTCAACAGATAGCGTCCACACTGAATGGACATTCTCTCGCATCTAAGCTGTGATTACAGTGGACGGAATGGCCACCAGGGCACCTGTGTTTTATCCTCTTTCCTCTTCTTGCGAAAGAACTCCCTCTTCCCCGTCCACACACGCCTTTTTCCGAAAGAGCTTTTTTGGAAAAAGGCTTCTTCCTCGTAGAAAGAGGTTTACCAATGCCGGGAAAGCCACTCTGTTCTTTCCATTTTTAATTTTGAAAGAACATAATTGCAGTGTGGACATAAGTGAAGTTTTTTCTGAAAAAACGCCATTTTTCTGGAAACCCTCTGTAGTGTAGACATACCCTCTGTCAGGTAAGGACTGGCCAGCAAGGCCCCAAAAGACATCTTGGGCACTTGTTAAAAAGCATGTGACTAAAAATTGTGGCCCAAATTCCGCCTCCTTTACCAGGTGGAAATGGACAGGTCTCAGGCCGTGTCCACACTCAGGGGTTCTTTCGAAAAAAGTACCCTTTTTTCGAAAGAACTTCCCCTGCGTCCAGACTCAAGCCGCGTTCTTTCGAAATTATTTCGAAAGAACGCGGCTTTTCTTTCGATGGCGGTAAACCTCGTTTCACGAGGAAGAACGCCTTCTTTCGAAAGTTCCTCTTTCGAAAGAAGGCGTTCTACAATGTAAAGAGGCTGTCTTCGAAAGAGAGCATCCAGACTCGCTGGGTGCTCTCTTTCGAAAAAGCGGATTTCCTCTATCGAAAGATCCGCCTGCTGTCTAGACGCGATCTTTCGAAAGAGGCTCTTTCGAAAGAAGCCTGCAGTCTAGACACAGCCTCAGTGTGGGTACAGCTGGTGGGAACTGCTCAGAATGGAGATTCTTGGCTCTTGTAGTCCCAATTTGCTGCACACAGAACATGTGGCTAAAACTAAGGCTGGTCAAACAACTCTGTGTGGTGCAGATTTCTGCGGGGAAAGGCTGTTTTATTACAACATGATGTTTCATAGGAACACATTGATTTTGATGACATTTTGGATGGAAAAGTTTCAGACTGATTCAAAATCAACAAGGAATATTTTGTGTTGTTTTGACTTTCTCATGTGTGTTCTGACTCGTAGGGGCTTTTATATTTCTTAGTGTTTTGAGATTAGGCAATCGTATGGCAGAGAAGGGTCTAAGGAATTCGGGCGGATCACTGCCTGAATATCTGCCATAATCTGATGCGGTTGTGAATAAGGCTGGTATTCTGGGGTGTTAACAGGACTGTGCTTGGTCAGATACAGGAGGTAATGTTTCCTCTCTGCTCAGCAGTGACAAGGTCTTAGCTGGAGTATTGTGTCCAATTGTACGCACTGCACTTTAACAAAAGTCTAGTCAAGCCAGAGAAAGTCAAGAGCACCGCAACAAAAATGATCAGAGGTTTAGAAAATCTGACCTATGAGGAAAGATTGGGAAAAAAACCCACTGTATGTTGTCTTAAAAAGACTGAGGGGTAACTTGATAAGTCTTCAAGTAGGTTAAGGGCTATTATAAGAGAATAGCAATTACAGGTTGAACCTCTCTAGTCCAGCAACATCCATGGTCCGGCATGATTTTAGTTAACTGGAAGTCCACTTATCATGGGTGTGGCCAAGTTTCCCACAGTCCCATGAACACAGTCCTGGCTCTCAGTGTTCTGTGTTGTAATTTAGCTCTAATTTACTCCTAAATGTCTTCTAAGAGCTCAGTAAGCCGTGGAAGTGTTGGTATTGCTGCTAGACTATATTGACCTCCTGTGATTCGGCAAATTCTCTGGTTTGGCACCAGTCAGGTCTCGAGGGTGCTGGACTAGGGAGGTTCTACCTGTAGCTGTTCTGCATGTCCACAGAAGGAAGGAGAAGCAGTAATCTGCAACAAAGGAGATTGAGGTTGGATATTAGGAAGATCTTCTAACGATAAGGGCAATTCAATACTGCTCTGCCACTTCTTCAGCGCGATCTCTCTTAAACAATTCAGAGCAGTCCCCAGCTCGTTTCCTTCCTAGCAATGAAAATCAACTCAATTAATTATCTTAGTCAATGATTAATTTTTTTAATTGTTTGGGGGGTTTGTGCATTTGTTGAAAGCGGGACTAGGGCACAAATGTGCTGAGGGAAGTGTCTGCACAAGGGAAACTACCTGCTCTTGAGTAGTGAAGGTTGTCAGTGAAACTTCAGAGTGTGTGGGGCGTCTCCTCGGGAGGTCCCACTGGCTGGTCAGTCCAACAGCATCTCCTCGGGAGGTCCCATTGGCTGGTCAGTCCAACAGCGTCTCCTCGGGAGGTCCCACTGGCTGGTCAGTCCAACAGCGTCTCCTCGGGAGGTCCCACTGGCTGGTCAGTCCAACAGCGTCTCCTCGGGAGGTCCCACTGGCTGGTCAGTCCAACAGCATCTCCTCGGGAGGCCCCATTGGCTGGTCAGTCCGATGGCGTCTCCTCAGGAGGCCCCATTGGCCGGTCAGTCTGACAATATCTCCAAAAACAACCCTCTTCTCCTCACCCACCTTGCCTCCCCCACTCCCCCAAGTGATGTGTCCTGGGGGACTAGTGGAGCCTTACACCAGTAGCAGGGGTCAGTAGCCGGGGGAATTGAAATGGTATGGCCCCAGTTGGTTCTGCTTCCCCAGCTCCCAGCTTCATTGCTCCACTTCTCCCCCCACCCCAAATGACGTGGACGGGTCCCCCATCTGCTCCACTCCCCCAGCTCTCAGCTGTGTCACTCCACTTACCCCGCTGGTGAGTGCAGCATGAGGAGGTCCCACCCCTTCTACACGTGATGCGGCTGGGACCCGGGGGAACGGCGCCGCGTTGCTCCACATCTCCCTGCTGCTGCCGATGAGTGATGGGGGCCTGTCTCACGGTGGGGGTGCCAGGCCCCCTGCTAGTGCCCCGGGCTGGCCCCATGGTGTTTGTGCATGGGTTGCCCCTGCACAGAAGTCACAAGACACCCCCCTTAAGACCATTATTACTGGGGCTTTGGGGCACTGGCAGCATTTGGGGCAGTGTGAGGAGAGTCTCAACGCTGAGAGATGGCCTGGGACAGCCACCGTATCTCCAGGGTGCTGAGGGAGCCCACTGCGCGATCCCGAGGTTGTCGGGCCATCTCCTCTTGTGCTGGCACAGTCAGCCAGTGCAGACGGGGCGTGGGGGGGTGTCCTCCAGTGTCCTGACTGCCCCCCGCTGGCGGATATTGCACTGCTGTGCACAGTAGGACTTCAGGATTTGCCTGTCCCGGGGAATCTGGTTTGTCTGTGAGGCAGACATCTGTTGGGGGTACAGGATCAGATCCGAACTGAGCTTCCTGCCACATCCTCTCCCCTCAGGGATTGTCTCTGGGGACCTGTCTCCATGGCTGCCATAGCCCAAACTCCTGCACATCAGCAGATCCCCATGGGACTCCGTCAGGCCATCCATCCTGCTGGCCACACACCCAGTGCCTGCCTCCGCTGCTAATTAAATTCAGAGGCATTGGAAAGGAAGCCGCAATTTCACAGTTGGGGGAGGAATCCAGGAATCTCTTTTGATGTCAGTAAATGAACTGGAAACGTTTTTTTCTACACGTTCAGTGTCACAATCTGTAATCATAGAATCATAGGACTGGAAGGGACCTCGAGAGGTCATCGAGTCCAGCCCCCCACCCTCAAGGCAGGACCAAGCTCCGTCTACACCATCCCTGACAGATGTCTATCTAACCTGTTCTTAAATATCTCCAGAGAGGGAGATTCCACCACCTCCCTTGGCAATTTATTCCAATATTTGACCACCCTGACAGTTAGGAATTTTTTCCTAATGTCCAATCTAAACCTCCTCTGCTGCACTTTAAGCCCATTACTCCTTGTCCTGTCCTCAGTAACCAAGAGGAACAAATTTTCTCCTTCCTCCTTGTGACACCCTTTTAGATATTTGAAAACCGCTATCATGTCCCCCCTTAATCTTCTTGTTTCCAAACTAAACAAGCCCAGTTCATGAAGCCTGGCTTCATAGGTCATGTTCTCTAGACCTTTAATCATTCTTGTCGCTCTTCTCTGTACCCTTTCCAATTTCTCCACATCTTTCTTGAAATGTGGCGCCCAGAACTGGACACAGTACTCCAGCTGAGGCCTAACTAGTGCAGAGTAGAGTGGCAGAATGACTTCACGAGTTTTGCTTACAACACACCTGTTGATACAACCTAGAATCATATTTGCTTTTTTTGCAACAGCATCACACTGTTGACTCATATTCAACTTGTGGTCCACTATGACCCCTAGATCCCTTTCCGCCATGCTCCTTCCTAGACAGTCGCTTCCCATCTTGTATGTATGGAACTGATTGTTCCTTCCTTTATTGTTCTTATTTATTTCCTTTGCTCAGCTCCTGCAGGGTTCCCCGGCCCCACATGGTCACTGACCGGAGCAAACAGTCAAGACTGAAGGCTGCAGAACATAAGTACAGATTGAACCTCTCTAGTTTGGCCTCTTTGGTCCAGCAACATCCATGGTCTGACATGATTTTAGTTCTGATTTTGTCCTCTTATCATGAGTGTGGCCAAGTTTCCCACAGTCCCATAAAGTTTGTTTACAGTCACCAGGCCTGGCTCTCAGTGTTCGATGCTGTTATCTAGCTCTAATTTGCTCCTAAATGTCTTCTAACAGCCCAGTAAGCAGAGAAAGTGTTGGCAATGCTGCTAGACGATATTGACCTCCCCTGGTTCGACAAATTCTCTGGTTGGGCACTGGTCAAGTCCCGAGGGTGCTAGACTAGAGAGGTTCAATTTGTAGCAGTGAAACATCCTGATTCTGATTTTTTCATAGGTGCAGTCTGTGAGGAACTGGGGCCTGGGTGGTCCTGTCCAGTAGTTAGAGCTGTAGAGGGTCAGGCCAGAGGGACTGAGATAGTTAGTAACCAGAATTTGGAGCCAAGGGTGAAGCCAGAGATAATAGCTGGGAGCTGTAACCAAGGGTCAAGGTGGAGTGAATAGCCAAGAACCAGGAACTAGGCAGGGGCTGGCCCAGCAGCAGGTCCGGAATCTGTCTTGTTGCACAGACAACTTCCCATCATTTCCTGCTGAGCTTAAATGGTGGATCAGGGCAAATTGAGGGCCATGAGAGAAGCTGCTCATCATCCCTACCCCGGGCAGCACTTCCAGCAGCGACTGGCCTCCCAGGATGTTTGTGTCACGTTCTTGGGGCACACCCAGACCAAAAAGGGGATCTGTCACCACTTGTCCCATGACCCCGAGTGTCCTGCAGTGCTCTACTGCTGCAGCTCCCGGCCTGGATGCTCCCGGCCAGCATCCCAGCATGCATTGCGTGCCTCTGGGTTAAGCAGCCATGGTACAAACCACCAGCCTTGGTTACTGCTGGCCAAGCGACCCCAACATACCCCCAGTCCTGGCTTTCCCAAACTGTCTGCCCGGGGGTGTCCAGCCCTGAACACGGTGAGAAGTAAATCAGGTTCATTTGCTCCTTCGAAGAGACAAAAGCATGTACCAGCTTATTAACATAATGGGTGTAAAAACGCCCTTCCTGTCAAGCCCAGCACGGTGCTGGTTTACTGTAAAAATATATTCATAAAATGGCATCGCGAATGTGATACCAAGTAGCAGGAATAAAGTTAGGGAAGATTACAAACGACAAGTAAACAGACGCTTCCTAAGGGCCAAGATCTAACATCAGCAACTTACAAGCTTTGCTCAAGGTGGTTTCCTCACTCGACTTCTGTCCCCAGAGATATCAATCCCCTTGGCCAAACGACCCATCTTCCAGAGCAGAATGAACCTTTGCCAAAGTCTTGGAGTCATCTGGAAAGGGGAAAGATGTACAGTGATGGCGGAGGCAAAGTCATAAGAGCGGCCAGACGGGGTCAGACCAAAGGTCCATCCAGCCCAGTGTCCTGTCTTCCCAAAGTGGCCAGTGCCAGGTGCCCTAGAGAGAATGAACAGAACAGGGAATCCTCAAGGGATCCCTCCCCTGCCGCCCATTCCCAGCGTCTGGAAAACAGACACCGTCCCTGCCCATCCTGGCTAACCTATCCCGTTTCTGCAAAGATTGACTGCTGGACAGGAAGCTGCCCAGGAAATGGCTTGATCTCCACTGAAGGTTTCCAGAATTTCTGCTCGCTTTATTTGTTCTTGTGGCGTAGTGGGGGGGCTGTCTGCTCTGTGACCCGGGGTCCCCCTGCGCTGGGATGAGAGATTCTCACTCACTCTGCCAAATGTGGATTAACCCAGACATCCAGGCTCAGCCTCCAGGGAGGGAGACAAGGGGAGGAAGGCGGAGATCAGCACCTGGCTGGGGGCAGGGCTGGAAGAGAGTTTTAGTTTCTGTCTGGAATCATAGAGGAAGCAGCCAAAACTAGGGGGGCTGGGATTTAGGGGCCCAAGCTCCCCATCTCAAGGGGGGCTGAGGCATCCTAGGCCTGGCCCTGTAACCAGATTACATCTATGCATTGCTGTATCCTAGAGAAGCAATAAACTCCCTCTATTCTACTGGCTGGTGGAGTTTGTTCATGCCACTACGGGGGTGCAGGAGTTGGGGGAACCCTGATGTGCAGTCACAGTTCCCGTCACCGATATTCTCCTTGCAGGGCTTGGGTAACCCTCCAGTAGACAGTGTTGATTTCAGCATTTGTGGCAGAGTTTCTTCAAGTTCAATGGAAGGACCAGTGTGTAAGAATCAGGAAGGGATGCTAGAGTCCACTCTACTGGTGCCTCAGTCTCACTTGGGTCCTGGAAAAGTGATATCCCAGTTCTGTGGTCCAAAGCTGTGGCTGTGATGGATGGATTGTGGTCTGTGTTGTCTCTGGATGCAGTTGTGAGTTTACCACCATGAAGAGGAACAGGCAGCACACACATCCTGACAGTGCTGGCATGTGCCGTTTGCCCGGTTGGTGAAGCTGGTCAGTGTTCTGCCATGGGCAATAGATGATCCAAGTTTAAACAAAGTCTCTATGGACACATCTCTACTTGTGGGAAGATCATCGCTGTGGTGGTTGATCTTCTGGCATTCGATTTAGCGGGTCTAGTAAAGACCTGCTAAAATGAATGCCGAAGGTGCCCGTGTCGGCACTGGTACTCCTTGCTGTCTCAAGGAGTAAGGGAAGTTGATGGGACCATTTCTCCCATCAGCCTTCCGCTGTAAGGATGGTGCCAAAGCTTAGCTTAAGGTATGTCAACTCCAGCTACATTTTTTACATAGTTGGAATTGCATACCTTAAGCCGATCTTCCCCTGTAGTGTGGACCTGGCCTACTAGTTCCTTTCTTTGTGTCTGTGAAAAAGTTTCAAAGCACTTGATAAAGACATTTCTTGAACTTTGTTGCGATGCAAACTTTCTATTCCTTCAAGTATTGAGCCAAAGTAGTGGTATGCAGGATGAATGGAAATGTGTTCTGACTAAGTTTTAATGTTTGGGTCATCCAATACTGGGCCCACAGTGACCCAGTCATAGACTGTAAAAAAACGAGTAGTCCTGTAGCACCTAAGGGCAAGTCTACAATAGGAAATTATTTCGAAATAACTTATTTTGAAATAATAACTCCCAAAATAAAATTTCAAAATAGAGCTATTCCTCTTCACCAGCAGGAGTTATTTCGAAATAACAAGCCCTTGATTTCGACATAGCTGGCTTGGTAGTGTGGACGCTCGCCGCCTTATTTCAAAATAAGGGCTATTGATGAACCTATCCAGTCTCTGCAAAGACATGTCCTTAGGACTAGCAAAACTATTTATATAGTATCGTGAGCTTTTGTGAGCAAAACTTCTTCAGATGAGTGGCGAAAAAAGGGAAAATCCCACAGGCATAGGAGAAATCAAAAGGTATAGACTGTGTGTGGCATCCTTGGTCAAACGATGTGGTAAGCCATGTCGTCATTTGAAACATGTCCCTTCGAATACATTTTTCTCTTTGGAACAGGTGAAGTGCTTCTTTGGAAGGGTCTTCCTCTCACGCTTTTCCAAGGGTGCGTCCAATATCACAGTTGAAGGCGTGGAGTACACCACATCTTTCTTTGTGTGCTTGTGGATCTGCACTACATGAAAGGATACAAGATTTTAATTCAGTGCTTTGGATGGGCCTTGCCAGTGTCACCCCCAGCTCTTTTAGTCTAGCCACATAAATCCCCATGAAGTCCACTAGTTTAAAGATTGGAGCCATGTCTTTGTTCAGTCTTTTCTCCTACGTGTAGGCAACCCCATGTGACATCTTCTCTGTGCGGCTTTGCTCAGGTATATTCTCCAGGACTTTGTTGTAGAGAGACACAAAGCATCGTGCATGATACTTTGCCTCTTGGGCCACTAACTCCCATGCACTTTCCCTGTTCCCGTCAGTCAATATTTGGATGTGCGGAGCTGGGCTCCCGCCATAACTTGGTGGTGGGAAGGACTGTCCTGCTGTCCCCCTTCTGGATGGAGAAGGGAAGGAAAAAGCAGCTTGATCTGCTCTAATTTCAGTCAGACTGGAGTTACGTTAATCCTGGAGCACATCCATGGCTTTGTAGCAAGCTTGGAATAAGGCAGGTGTCCAACTTCATCACGCTGAGAGAGAAATAAACACAAAATATGGACAACCAAAGGTCACCCCGTACCAAGGAATGCTGCAAGATGAGATTCCAGGCAAGATCCGAGGCCCAAAACAAGATAGGGCTAAACTGATTTCCACATGCATCTCGATCCTCTTGCAGCCTGCTGACATGAATTCCGTCTGTCAATTCCTTTGACGGTGAGCGTTAGAAAACAAAGGTGTGGCTGTAAAATGAATCGCTCAGCTTCTTGGATGCCTGGTAGGTAACTTCATGAAGATGGGGCCTGGCCATTTGCTCGCCATTAAGATCAGGCCTGTTTCCAGTTCTGTTATTTTAATCACACAAGGGCCTTCTGTTGTAAAGCCCCAGTGATGAGCTTTAATTATTCCTTTTTAGGATAATAAATACGTAAATATGGAGCCCGACGATAACAGGGGTTATTAAAGCAAATAGACTATAATTGATGCACTCCTCCTACACAAGCATGTTTTCCTCTCATCTGTTTGTACAAAGCTGGCCAAGCCAGTTGAGTTTCCTCCATCCATATGATGCAGGCTCTGTCCCTGGAGAAACCCTCTGGCAGAGAGAGCAATGAGTTTTCCCATCCAAATCCACCAGTGTTCGCTTTTAGCATTCCATTCCGTAAGGAGGAAGGCACCGTTTCTCACCAAACCGTGAAAAGTCTTGCTGAGGCTTTCATAAAGAGGAATATCTCCTTGTCCATGCTGTTCATGGAATCCATCATGTTCCCATTAGCAAACGCAGTAAAAACAGACATGCGACATCATCTACAGAATATAAATCTAGCTGCATTTGTGGTTCTTTTCTCTCTTTCCCTTTGGTTGGTAGAGGGAGAAGAGGGGCTATAATTAGTTATGTATATAATACTGAACAAAGCCAGCTGCTCCTGGATTGAAAACTTTCATTAAATATCCTTGCCATAACTGCAGTAGCTGGGACAGATTCAAACACAATTATCTTCTGAAACTAATTTATATAATAGAGTACGAAAGGGAAATTATAATGACCAGATCTGGCTTCTTTTCAAACCATCGTGTTGGAGGATGGAGTGGTATTGGATTCTGTCCTCATAATACTGAAGGTCTCCTACAGCACAATAAAATAGATTGATATGTAATTAAGGAAATGTGACATGTATCTTCCAGCTTCAGCCTATACAAGTCACTGAATTTGGGGAGCTGGTTTGCATGAAAACGTTTTTTTCCTGCTTGGGAAAAATGGCCTTTTTGTAACAATGAAAAAGATCATGAATAACAGTCTCTTTTTTATTTTTTGTGGAAAATGTTATATTTTTTAAACATTTTTTTCAGTTGAAAACATTTTCAGGGTAGCTCTTGAAACGTTTTGCTTGCAGAAAACCGGTGCTTTAGTAAATGAGCTATTTCAAAAGTTGGGGGAAAATTGGTTCAATTTCTAATGTTTTAGAGAGAAAAAAAATCCAACTTTGAAACTTAAGAGTTGTTGCCTTTTAACCAGCGTTTTCTATGTTGAAGGCCTGCATTTCCCACCGCTTCCCTGGGAGTAGAGATGGCTCTTACAGAGCTGTCGTTATAGATGCGGCTATTGCCAGAGCTCACCGATGTGGTGTTCTGACAAGTATTTTGCTCTGCTAAATTATAACTGTTTGGCTGCATGCGTATGCTCCCTCTGTGTGCTGTCCTCATTCTGGGCAAGGAGCTGGCACCACAGACCCCGAGAGGACCCCCAAGGGCCAACTACATGATCAGATAAGGCGCAAAAGTGCCAGGCCAGGTGTATTGTCAAATGGCGCACCCTCTCCTGTTCTGCTAGTACATGAGGAGCCCCTGACAATGGACTAGCTCAGTCAGTTGTGGGATTTTCCACAGTCCTCCAGGCCAGACCTGGCAGCCCCGCTAAGCTACATCTGTAGACACAAGTACAAATAAGTTACGCATCACTCCTGGGCTGTGTCTAGACTGGCCAGTGTTTCCAGAAAATCAGCCGCTTTTCCAGAAAAACTTGCCAGCTGTCTACACTGGCCGCTTGAATTTCCGCAAAAGCACTGACTTCCTACTGTCTGAAATCAGTTCTTTTTGCGGAAATACTATGCTGCTCCCGTTCGGGCAAATGTCCCTTTTGCACAAAACTTTTGTGCAAAAGGGCCAGTGTAGACAGCTGAGATTTGTTTTGCGCAAAAAAGCCCCGATCGTGAAAATGGCGATCGAGGCTTTTTTGTGCAAAAGTGCGTCTAGATTGGCCACGGACACTTTTCCGTGAAAAGTGCTTTTGTGGAAAAGCGTCCGTGCCAATCTAGACGCTCTTTTCCGAAAATGCTTTTAACGGAAAACTTTTCCATTAAAAGCATTTCCGGAAAATCATGGCAGTCTAGACATAGCCCTGATGTATCAGGGTGTCACCCTCTGTTGTACCGAGCTACCATCCAGTACCTGGTGGTTCAATCAAAACCCCCCTATCCATCATGCTTTCATCTGGAACCCACTAGTGAACCTGGGCCAGCATGTGCCTGTTTTCTGTGGGGAGTGTGTTGGTACCAAGATGCTTCCGAATGGGGCGTCCCGTCACCACCCTTCTGGAATGAGTTCACATGACTTGTGCTTCGTACCTCTTAGGCATGAGCGTTTCCGCCACAGCTGGCCTGTTTGTGCCAGATTCTGTGAGCAGAGCCTGCCTCTCGCTCACCTTTGCTTTCTATTAGCAAAGCCTTGACTACTTTCACCTAGGCCTCAGGCCTCACACCAGGCCTGTGATGCTTCGACGTGAGTTTCAGGCCCTCATCTTACTCCAGCTCCCTTAAGGGGTTTCATGACACCAAGGACTCCGTGGTCTTGTACCATGGAGTGTTCTGAGCAGGAGCCGTCTTAAAGGCAGAGCTGTCTTGAAGGCAAACAGTCATCCCTCCTGGTAATTATCTGCTCTCAATATCTCACCAGCTGCATGTCTCTTTACAAGCCGGATATGTTTGTCGTAGGCATTCCTCACCTGTGTGGTGAGAGAAGTGCATGATGGGATTGCGATTCTGTGCATACCTAAACAATTTAATCCTCCCCTTCCCTTGACTTGAAAAAAGTCTCCAGGGAGCAGCGTTAGCTGGAAGTTATTTTGTTTAGAACGTCCCTAACTATGGACTTGTAGCTTAGGAGAAAGGGGGGTCGTGGAGGTTCCTGAAGTGGTAGAGTTTAACAGAGACATGGGGAGAAGAAGTCTTCATTGTGCTTCAAGTTGGGTTCTCTAGGGCTATGTCTAGACTACACCTCTCTGTCAACAGAGAGATGTAGATTAGGCACGTTGAAATTACTAATGAAGCGAGGATTTAAATATCCCGTGCTTCATTAGCATAAACATGGCCACCGCTTTTTTTCGAAATGGAGCTTTTTTAAAAAAAACAAAAACAAAAAACCGGCAATCTAGACGCGGATCTTTCGAAAATACAACCCTTTTTCAACAGATCCCTTATCCCTCACAAAATCAGGTTTACAGGATCTTTCAAAAAAGGGTTGTATTTTCGAAAGATCCGTGTCTAGACTGCCATTTTTTTTCGAAAAAGCTCTGTTTCGAAAAAAAGCAGCGGCTATGTCTATGCTAATAAAGCATGGGATATTTAAATCCCGACTTCATTAGCAATTTCGACGTGCCTAATCTATATCTCTCTGCCAACAGAGAGGTGTAGTCTAGACACACCCTAGGTGTCACTCCAGGCAGGCAAGGAAATGATAAAAGGTGGCAGGTTTGAAGCAGCCCCATCTCTGAGCAGTTGCTTGTGCATTTCTCCTGGATGTGCTTGAGGATGTAGCAGTTGCACATGATGCTTAGATTATGAGGCTATCTTCAGAAGGAAACCACAGAGCTCCTCCCATCACACAAGAATTAGGGGTCACCAAATGAAATTTATAGGTAGCAGGTTTAAAACAAAAAAAAAGGAAGTTTTTCTTCACGCAGAGCAGTCAACCTGTGGAACTCCTTGCTAGAGGATGTTGTGAAGGCCAGGATTTTAACAGGGTTCAAAGAAGAACTAGATACATTCATGGAGGTGACAATGTTTATTAACCAGGCTGTGATATTTATTAACTATCAATACTTATTAACCAGAAATAGTGTCCCTAGCCTTTGGTTGTCAGAGTCTGGAAATGGATGATGGGAGAGGGATCACTTGATGATTCCCTGTTCTCTTCACTCCCTTAGGGGCACCTGGTGCTGGCCACTGTTGGCAGACAAGACACTGGGCTAGATGGACCTTTGGTCTGAGCCAGTCTGGCTGCTCTTATGTTCTTAACTCCCTGGTGCTTTTTCCATTCTCTGAAGTTGAGGTTGCAGCTGAAATCTCTGTGGCCGGGCAGCTGGGTGGGCTGGGCAGGACACTGAGACTTTTACAAAGTGTCGGCCTATCCGTGTCATCTGGTTGACGCCTGCAGATTCCATCCATACCATATTCATCCTTTACACTTCCCTAGTTAAGATGAGTCATGCCCTGCGAAGGGCAGGTCAGGTGTTCTCTAGATACCTCATCCTTTGCTTCCTGTCGCAAACCCCTCGGTGCCGTTGCTGTGGCCAGTTAAAACAGCTGCTGTACTCCCCCCCAGAGGTGGCTGCACTGCAGTTATTGGCCAAGAGCTCAGTCTAAACTCTGGGTTTGAATCTGCTCTCACATCACACTGCTTTTCCAGATGTGGGGCTTGACTGGCTGCAGCGCAGATGCTCTGGGTTTACAGCTGTGTACCCGTCTCGGAGCAGAATCCAGCAGGAGGGGGCCAGATCCGTTACGGGTGTAAAATGGGGTAACTCCATGGGCTTCACTGGAACTATTAATAGGAGCGAGCTTCCCCTGCGTTGTGCTGCAGAGACGGGTTTCCCCAGTCTGAGTCGCAGGTCGATGTCTCTGTAACTAGGAGGGAAGTCTGCCCCCCTTTCCCTCCCCCGAGGAGGGCCTGTGACGGACCGGGCCGTGTCTGGGCACAGTTGAGGGCGTCCGCTCAGGGCGAATTGCTCAACTTCGGGGCTCCTTACAGCCCCCAGACTGGTGACCTCTCCACACAGGCCACAAACCAGTTCCACAGAGCGCTTCAGCAGCCTGCCTGAAGTCTCCCGAGCAAAACCCCTCCAACACCCCAGCAATATCCGTGCCCCAGATGGCCCCGGGCCTATACACAGGTGGGGGGTCCTAGCACCCAATCCCACCTACCCCGAACAAGTTCTGTCCGGTTCCAAGAAACCAGCCACAGATCCCTGGTCAATTTACCCTCTGGATCTTACCCACAAATCACGCTGGGCCAATCCTTTAGAATCTATATCTAAAGGTTTATTATCACAAGAAAGAAAAGCATGAGAGTGAGGTTGTTAAAGGATAGTACGTTACATGCACCGAATCTCCCAGTCCTCGATGCAGGCTCTAGCAGAGATGTTACAGCTGCTGGTTTAAAAGTTCTTGTTGCACATCCTAGGGTCAGGATGGGTTCACAGGTCTTCCGGGCTCTTCGATCCCTGCAATGCTGCCTCTGGGATGAAGTGCTGAGCTGAGAACAAAATGGCATCGACCACATGGCCTCTTTATACCTCCTTCCTGGCCTCTTCTTGTATGCAGCCGGTCACCTGGCCCTCAGCCTCTCTCTGCTGGCAGCTCTTAGGTCTCCGCCCTCATGCTTTAGGTGTGTCCTTGGCCCATCGAGTGCCATTGTCCCACAGGGCCTCGCTAATCAGCCTGTCCATAGCAATGCTCAACCACATTCAGAGAAATATTCAGCTTCCACACAGATTACAGATTCCTACCTACACACACAGACATTATACACTCACATAAATAGCGTACACAGGATCAGCAAACAATAAGCTCCCATTCAATACCCCACATGGCCCCCTTTTATACCATTGCTGGGGCCAGCACCCCCACCTATGGGTGCAGCCATGATCTGGCTGCTTCCCTCAAATTCCAGTAACGTGACAGGGCCGATAAGGTACTTAGATGAGGTATTTAGCTCAGGCAGCTGGTGCTTCTGATGGAAACTACTAGTCCCTAGTGTGGGACTGGACTGGGGAGCGTTGTTAAGGTACAAACCTCTCATGGCTAAAGGACCGTGAGGCAAAACACCTTAGAGAGGAAGGAAGGATGGTCTTATGGTTATGGCCCCGGCTGGGACTCAGGAGAGGCTGGGTCATTTTGCTGCTCTGTGGCGGTGTCCATCTGGGACCTCGGACAGTTCCGTTAAGCGCTGTGTGCCTCAGTTTCCCATCTACAAAGCTGAGATCATAATGCTTCCTTTCAGAGGGGTAGCCGTGTTAGTCTGTATCTGCAAAAAGAACGAGGAGTCCTGTGAAACTGAGAGACTGGCAGATTTCATTGGGTGTAAACTTTCATGGGTAAAAACCCCTACATCTCCATGCATCTGATGAAGTGGCTTTTACCCCCGAAAGCTTATGCCCAAATAAATCATTAATACTTCCTTTGTCTGTCTTGTCTACTCAGTATGTACATTCTTTTAGGTCAGGAACTGTCTCTTGTACAATGCTAGTGCAAGGGCTCTGATCTCAGCTAGGCACTCTTGATACTAACTACTTCCCTAAATAGCAAATACTGGGCCAAATTTTGCACTGTTTTACCAGTGTAAATCCAGGGTGGCTCCAGTGATGCCAGCGAGGTCACTCCAGATTTACACAGATGTAGCCAAGAGAAGAATTTGACCCATATTGTCTGACAATGCTTTCAGTGCTTTAGGCCACATCTCCACTTGCCACGCCAGAGATCAATCTTCTGGTGTTTGATTTAGTGGGTCTAGTAAAGACTCACTAAATGGAACACTGAGGATGCCCCTAGTTGGTGCTGGTACTCCTTGGCAGTTGCGAGGAGTAAGGATATGTCTACACAGCAAACTTATTTCAAAATAACAGCCGTTATTTCAAAATAACTTTCCTAGCGTCTACACAAGCCAATTGCTATTTCGAAATTAATTCAGAATAGCGAAGGGCTTATTTTGAAATTGGTAAACCTCATCTACGAGGAATAGCGCCAATTTCGAAATTGCCATTTCAAAATAAGCGCTGTGTAGATGCTTATTTCGAAATAGGGGGCCTCCAGCCCTTCCCAGGGTGCCCTGCTGGCCGCCCTCGCCACAAGGTAATTTCTGACCTGATGCCCGGTCAGAATCAATTCTGGCTGGCCTTAAATGTGATTCGGCGTCCAATCAGTGTGGATGCGCTATTTCAAAATAGCAAAAAGCTATTTCGAAATGCATTTTGTGTGTAGACGCGTTATTTCGAAATAACTATTTCGAAATTAGATATTTTGAAATAACGCTGTAGTGTAGACATACCCTGAGGGAAATTGGTGGTGGGGGTGGGGAGGTTGATCCCATCAATCTGCCACTGTGAAGGAATTAAGGTATGTCGACTCTAGCTACATTATTTACATAGCTGCTGTTGCGTGCATTAAGCTGAAATTCCACGGCTAGTATAGGCATGACCGTAATGTGCATCCCAGCACCTGGCATGTAATTCTCTATTCAAGGTCTGGCAAGGGGTTCCTCAGTCTTTGAGCTCCAAGCAGAGGAGTTCGCTGATGTGGCTGGGGGGGAGGTCTATTTATGATTAAAAGGCAACTGGCCAACACGTTTGTATGTATTAAATTAAACGATGTATTGTCTCGATAGTAGCTCTAGGCAATCCAGAAAACGCAATGGCCACAGCCAAGCCAAACCTCCTCGCTTGTCTCTAGCAGCCAAAAGACAAGCAGAGCCCATGCCGTTGGCTGCCAAAGGAAATGCGCAGCGGCTGGATTGGGTTTAGGAGAGTTCCAGGGTTCAGCGCCACAACATTCAATTCAAACAGCTGATGCTTCTGCGGTTGTGGGCAGGAACATAGGCTGAAAGTGGGCGCTTTCCTGCCCAAAAGCTCAGCCCTTTGTGGATGTCTTATAGGGTTTGTCTACACTATGTAGATGATCGACCCTCCGGAGGTCGATCTTCTAGTGTTCAATTTAGCAGATCTCATGTAGACCCCTGAATCGAACGCTGAGGGCAGCCCCCTCCGATGTCCTGTAGTCCTCATGGGAATGGGGGGCAAGACCATGTGAACTCACCGTGCCTCCGGAATTTAAGGGCACCTTCGGGATTGAAAAAAAAGGACGATGCTTGCAAAGAATAACTCGGCCCGCGCATCAGCTGAGCCTGCGAGGTGCTGGTAAATCCGGCCAGCCCCAAGCTCAGGTCCAGAGGACGACGTTCTTTGGGTGCTGTTTCCTACCGTGGCTTTTCCAAGAAGCACACTGCGGCGGGCCTGGAATATTTCCTGGCTGGTCCTGGCAGGGCCAATGCTCCGGGGAAGGAGGCTAACACAGCTTTGATTGGTGGGAAGCGACTGACCCGCTCTGGAAGGGCTGGCGTGGCAGCGAGATAGGGCTGCGGAGGCTGGCTTCCCCGCGGCACCTGCACGGTAAGAGAGCATGCCAGGCCGCCGCTGTGAGTGCTCGGCACCCGGAAAATTAGGTGGCAGGTCCGGTGCCCAAAGGTTAACAGGGCCAGCGAGGCTGCCTGGTGTGTTAGACCACAAGGCTGAGTAAGGGAGATGCGCTATTTTAGAACCCCTCCCCTAGGACGATGCACCTGGCTGCCTCCTGCCCAGTAGCCATGTCCACAGAGCCAGGGCTGTCCAGGACCCTGGGGCATGGTGCACGCTGGCTGCAGGCACCTGCCTGCACCAGGCCCAGCCTGGCCTGGAGGCACCATGTCCTGCTGTGTCCGGGCATCGTGCGACGGCAGGGCAAAGCCAGGGGCATCGGGTTTGAGCCATAACGGTTCCTGAAATGCACCCCTAGTGCAAATCCCCTCTAGCTGGTGCTTATCCACCCTGAGCTGCTTCTGTATCAGGCTTTTCTCTCCGCGCTAATGTGCACGCCCATGTGAGTCCCCCGCCACATCTGCTGATCTCTACCCAGTCCTGGGCTATGTCTAGACTGCAAGCCTCTTTCAGAAGAGAGCGTCTAGACTACAGCCAGTGCTTTCAAAAAAGCAAGCCGCTTTTTCGAAAGAGAGCACCCAGGCAGTCTGGATGGTATCTTCCGAAAAAGCACAGTTTGCAGTCCATAGCGCCTTTTTTCAACAGAGCACTTTTGAAAAAAGACGTTCTTCCTCGTAATACGAGGTTTTCCGCGGTCGAAAAAACGGCCGCGTTCTTTCGATTTACTTTTGAAAGAACACAGCAGCAGTTCTTTTTTCGAAAAAAGGCCACATTTTTGGAAAAAACCCTGTAGTCTAGACATACCCCTGGGATTTAGAGCGAGCCCCTCCAGCTGGAGATGCCAGGAGACCAGCTGGTGGTGACCGGGGCCAAGCTGTTTCTTTCCGAGCTCTGTGGCAGCTTGTCCTGCTTGGGGGACTCTGCTGTCCCAGAATTCCTGGTGCTGGGAGGAGACATTTGCCCCACAACCACAATCCTGCTGTCACTCCAGGGTGAAGCAATCGGCTACACTCACCGCCCAGGAACGAGGGGAACCTTGACTGGGCAGGAGCGGAGCAGCAGGCTCACCGCCTCCCTCCGACGGGCTTGCCGGGACTTGTGTGGCAGTTCCCATGCCTGCCGAGCGGCTAATTGCAAGGGCCATGCACGAGGATCCTGCCTTCCTGGGCAGCGCTGCTGGAAGCGGCTTCACAGGGGGCCTCCCAATGGATGGGTGGCCCCATTCGTGTTTCCCAGCGGGCGGGAGGAAGGACTTTCGTGGCTTGTTCGTACGGCAGGAGTCTGC
This sequence comes from Pelodiscus sinensis, assembly GCF_052426305.1. Lineage (NCBI taxonomy): Eukaryota > Metazoa > Chordata > Testudines > Trionychidae > Pelodiscus > Pelodiscus sinensis. The sequence goes on from NC_143056.1 coordinate 6,958,799, forward strand.
AGTAAATCCTTGTTACAAGCTGCACTCCCTGCAGAGTGAGGAGCTAACTTAGCTCATCAGAGCTTTCCTAGGACAGATCAGCTCTACCGCCCCATGCCCCTCTCCCGCTGCAATCGGGAAGTTCCTTCAAACGCACTGATGGCACCGCTCCCGCGCTGTAGGGCCCCCGCCAATGAAGCGGCCAGCCCCACTCACCACCGGTGACTGGCCCGTGGTCATCGCCTGGTTCCAAGCACCTGGAAGAAACCATCCACCAGACTAGGGTGGGTTGAAGGTTTCCAGGCAGGGGCAAACTACTGAAGAGGGCCATTAATAAGTGACAGACCTGGCCGCGAGGAGGGAAGGAGGCCAGGGTTTTGCGGAAAGGCCGCCTCTGAGGCCCGAAGGTGGCTTACTGCACGTGGCAAAGACGGTGCTGTGGGCGAGAGAAAAGCAGGGGTGGATGCTGCCTTCCAGATGTCTCCTGCATGGAAAAAAACAGTGGAACGACCTCCCTGAGCGCCCGACCCAAAAGCCCCTGGGGACACCTCCGTGGGCCTTGGATCGAGTCCCGAATCAGTATGAATTTGATGAGTCAGTGCCCTTCCAAGCTGCCCCTTTTGGTAGTTTGTAAGGGGGATATTGTCTGAGAACCACATCCTCTTTCCTTTCAGAGAAGGAACAAAGTCTCCCCCCCCCGTTCCCCCCCACACTTGTGGACTCAAAGGAGGGGCCCCCCGGTGTGAAATTTGCTCCCTGCACAGATTGCGCCAAGCCCACGTTCTCCGTCAGCGGATATTCCTCTCGCCGCCACGCTGGGAGGTGGGCCCGATCCTGGAGCGCTGCGGCTTTTATTGCCTTTGTTCAAGTAGGTTTCTCCGAGGTGTGAGCCGCTCTCCCATGTGAGGGTGAAGTCCTGTAGAATTCCAGCCTCCTATTCCCCCCATCTCCTTCCTCTCACCTAAGGCCAGTGCGTCTGCCCCCCTAGCGGGCTCCCTTGGCACTAAGTCCTGAGTAGCTGAACTCCGCGACATCCAGGCAAAACTGGCATCTCTCAAGCTGTTCAGACGACCAGTGTAAACCCAACCGAAGTCACTGCCCCTATATTCCAGGTGCTTCTTTGGACTCCCGCGCCCACACCCCTGCTCCCTGGAGGTGCTGGTTCGAGTCCCGCCCGGGACGGATGGGCGATGCACAAATGGTATCAATCAAGCGGAAGTAAAAAGATGCTTCTCAGGCTAAAACCCAGCTTAACAAACCAGAGTGTTTTGTTAAAGTTGCTTCTTGGCCCAGACCTCCTTCCTGTGCGGCAGGCCAGCCCTGAGCCAGGAGCCGGCACACACCGCTCAGGACTGAGCTACTGCTGAATTACGTAGCTGGAGTTGACGTGTCTTGCGTTGCATTTCCGCGCTGCCCACCGGTGGGAGCTCCCATCAAGTTTCCTCCTGCTCTTCCAGGAGCATGCAGTGCTTAGAAGCATCACGCACCCCTGGCGGGGCAGGAGGAGGCATCACGTGATTGGCCTGGGGGCAGAAAGGGGAGCATGCAAAGTCTCCTCCCACCACCAGGGGCATAGGTGGGGAAGTATCCTGGCCCCGCCCCTTCCACTTGAGGCCCCGCCCCTTCTGGAGCAGACTGGGGCTACTTCAAACATTTCTGAAGTGGTCCCTGGCAAAAAATTATTGCCCAGCCCTGATCTATCAGGTCTATACTACACCCGCTAAATGGAACCCTGGAAGATCGACCACGGCAGGGACGATCTTCCGTGTAACATAGACGTGCCCTCAGAGGCCTGGTTTCCTTTTTCTCCTTGGGTGAAGAGTAACTACAGGCCCTCCGCCTCCTTTTCTTACACACGAGTACACCTCTGAGAAGTGCAACCAGACACGTTTCTCTCTTCTGCTGGGGGGTAGACCCCATGTCATCTTCTCCCCTGCGTGTTCGCTGCCTGCCTATCTCATATGTAAATGTGCCTTTGTTGTCGCCGCCTGATAACCCACTGGTCAGACAAGCAGCGACACATTCCTCTGAGTCAGTTTTCATGCCCAGCCCATTTTAAGCTAGAGCACATATTTATAACTCTTTGCACACACCCTGCACATGCATTGCACAATGGTTTTCAGGAGCAGCGTGTTACCAGTTTGTATCTGATACCTTGCAGTACGCCTTTTAAATACAGGGCATGACACACACGTTAGGTGCGGCGCATGTGTAATGTCGACAGACGGAGCTGAAGCTGGGACCTCGGGAGCTTCGTGCATGAGCCTCTGTTGCCTGAGCGAAAAGCTAGCTGCCTCTCAGCTAAGGCTGTAGAGCAAACTCATTCTTTCCCCTTAAGTGGTCTAAGTGTCACGCTGCGGGACAGCACACTACAGTCAGCAGGCGCGTGGGTGACACATCTGTCAGGCCTAGCAAAAGTTGCAGGCAGAGTCGCCAGTCACCACTAGGCCTCTGTGTCAAACGCATCTTGCATGAGTTAGATACAAATCCCAAACCTCACGCTCAGCCCTGAATCCGCATCCAGAACCTTTGCCTGCACCTAACCTAGATAAGAACAGAAGAACGGCCAGACTGGGTCAGACCAATGGTCCATCCAGCCCAGAGTCCTGTCTGCCAACAGTGGCCAGTGCCAGATGCCCCAGAGGCAGGGAACACAACAGGTAACCCTCACATGATCCCTCTCCTGCCACCCATTTTCAGATAAGCAGAGGCCAGGGACACCATTTCTACCCATCCTGGCTAATAGCCATTGATGGACCTAACCTCCATGAATCTATCTAGTTCTTTTTTGAACCCTGTTAAAGTCCTGGACTTCACAAAATCCTCTGGCAAGGAGTTCCACAGGTTGACTGTGCGCTGAGTGAAAAAAACCTTCCGTTTGTTTGTTTTAAATCTGCTGCTTATTAATTTCATGTGGTGACCCCTAGTTCTTATATTGTGGGAATAAGTAAGTAACTTTTCCTTATTCACTTTTTCCACGCCAGTCATGATTTTATAAATCTCTATCCTATCCCCCCCTAAAACTCCACTTCAGTTCTGGCCCATCTCTAACTTTGCGTGGAAAAACTGTTCTGAAAAACAACTTTCGCTCACAGGCTGTGAGGATAGTAGTAGAGAGGTAGCCGGGTTAGTCTGATCTTGCTAAAACAAAAGGAAAAACTGTATAGCACTTTAAAGACTAACACGATGGTTTAACAGGTGATGAGCTTTTGTGGGCCAGACCCACTTCCTCAGATCGTATTCTGACAGAGACTTGGCATGGCCATATATACCAAAGGAATACAAGGAAAAAAGTGAACGCATTATTAAACTGACAAATCAGATTTAGAACAGAAGGTGGGGCAAGGGAGGGAGAGGGAGGGAACAGCTGTTTATAAGTCAATGAATGGCTAATCAGGGGTGATAAGTGGGGAAGCTGTCTTTATAATGTGTAAGGTAATAAGCATCTTTGTTAAGGCCCATTCCTAAAGTGTCAAATTTAAGCATGAATGAAAGTTCTGAAGTTTCTCTCTGTAATCTGGTGTTACAGTCTCTTTGAAGTAAGATGCGTGTAGTAAGGTCCAGGTAGGTTGAAATGCAAACTGACAGGTTTTTCCTTGCGAAGGCTGTGAGGAGGCGGCTTTTCCGCAGGTACCTGTATTCACTAGCAGGAGTGAGGAGAGCATTTGTGGAGAAGAGGAGGTGGGGGCGAAATAACCAGTTAGTGAGTCAAAAAAGCCATTTGTCCGCATGGGGCCAGGATTCATTGCCTTGTTTCAGCCGTCCCTGAAAGATGCCGCTGAGCACGGCCGAGGGAATCTCTCGCTAGTGCCGGTGAATGCTCAGACCTAACCACACACAGATCACATTCTCATTGCAGTGGATAGTGGGTGCGTTTCATAGAGGGAAGAGCAAATACACGAATGGTGCGAGGCCGAACTTTCCAACCCACTTGAGGAACTGTATTAATTACTTGTTTTCATTTCCTTTTCCCCTTGCCTCCCTCCGCACCACTCCTCCTCCTTCATTTCTTTTCCTTCTTGTCTGCCTCTTTCTCTTCCTCCCTCCGCTCTCTCTCTCTGGCTGTGTCTTTTCTCTCTCTTTCTCTCTCTAGCTGTCTTCCTGGGGGGTTGCAGCACCAGGCCGGCTGCCATTTTGTTTTCCCGGCTTGGCATGTCGTGCATGCAGTGGGGGCGGGGTGAGTGGCCGGGGAACAGACTGGCTGGCATTCCAGATGGCTTTTTTTTTTTTGCTTAACCAAAATTTTCCCAGCCCCAGGGAAAGATTGAGTACCACTGGTCTAGACTACAAAGATCTATGGGAAGAAGAACCCACATCCAAAACCTTTGCCTGCACCTAACTTAGTTAAGAACATAAGAACATAGGAGCAGCCATCCTGGGTCAGACCAACGGTCCATCCAGCCCAGTATCCAATTTGCATCTCTTTTTCTGCTTTTTTTCCGAAAGAGGCTTTTCCAACAATTGGCCTGTCTACAACAAAGCCTCCTTCTGAACATCCCTTCTTCCTCGTAAAACGAGATTCACAGGGATGCCGAAAAAAACGCAGCTGCTTTTCTGAAAGTTTTTCCGGAAAAGCAGACCCATTCCTTGGACACAGCAGAGCGTTTCTGGTATCCTGGTATCCCCGAAAAGCTCTGTAGTCTAGAAGTACCCTCACTCTCTGTCTCAGCTGATCTCAGTTGCCGCGGGGGAGTGAAGTCAGAGGTGTGTGTTTTGCCCTTCGATCTGCAGGCTGCGAGCTTTCTGGCTCAGCTCCTCTGTGCATTCCAAGCTTTGGCCCTCTCGCCAGCACCCATGGGCTCCAGCCTTCAGATGACCGCATCACAGCCCCTGTCCGTTGTCACTGAGGAGGGGTTCGGGCCGCTGGGTCTGTGGAGAAGGACCGTGTCTTTGGGCTTGACCCAGTGTTCTTGGGAGAGCCAGGGGGAGGAGAGGGAGGCCGTGTGCTGTCAGGGTTGGGGGTGCAGAGATGGGTTACCAGAGGGGCGGGTAATCACTCTCCAGGGGACACATCGGCACATCTGTGAGGAAGGGGCAGGCGGCACCTTGCTCAGCCTCCGCTGGCTCAGGGATGGTGAAGGTTGTGGGCCGAAAAGCGTTTTCCCCCTGGATAGAAAACACCCAGCTCTCGGAGCTGTTGCATTTTGAACTCGCTGGGGAGCTCAGACCGAGGTCTAGGGAAAGGCAGCCACCCTGCGGACAGGAGGTCCCCCATCGCGGTGTGCAGAGCAAAATGGGATGTGGGAAATCTGGTTCAGAGCCCGCCTCCTTCCCCCGCTGCTGCGCAGGCTGCGGTGCCTGGTGCAGTGTGACGGGCACCGCTGCTATTTTATTCCACTCGCGCATCCTCAGGTGCCCACCGGGCAAACGAACTTGCAGGCTTGCCAGGCAGTGCTGCTTGAGTCCCAGGGGAAGGCACCAAAGGTCACGGGCTCATTGCCAGCTTTTCTCCCACGAGAAGCTGCCTTTGGGTCTCAAGAGACTTTTGTGCATAGGCCCGGTCCAGCTTACGGCTCTGGTGCTGTCCAGAGCAGGAGAATCTGCCTGCCAGAGTCTTACGGATCAGGACCGAGACTGGGAGACTCGTCTGACTTTAGATGGCACCAGAAACCTCACGTGATAACGAGTGAGAAATATTGCGCATGGCCATTCCAGGGACGTCTCCTTAGAACTGAGTTTCATTGGGACTTGCCCGCCTCTTGACTTGCTTTCCACCAGTGTGTGTGGCCGTGGTGTCAGGCACATTAACATCGCGGGAAAGTGTATTTCGTGTGAAACCCAGATTGCTCTCACCATGAAAACCAATTTTTTGGGGGCAAAAAGTGGAGTCTCCCAGTCAGAGAAGAGACACAATTCCACGTGACCATCGCAGAGCTTGGAGAGTGAGCAGCCGTTCCTGAGGGGTGTTCCCCCAAACCATTGGGGGAGGTGGAGATATTTCAAACGGGCCCCGACTTGACTCGCATGGAGTGAAATACTGCCAAAATGCCCAATGTCTTCAGTGGAGCAGGTCTTTAAAAACTGTAGTTTGAACCTCTCTAGACTGGCTCCTGACCGGTGCTGAACCTGAGAATTTCCCGGACCACGGGTGGTCAATATTGTCTAGCAGCATCACCAACACTTCCACTGCTCACTGGGCTCTTAAAAGATATTTAGGTGTAAATTAGAGCTAAATAACAACACAGAGCATTGAGAGTCAGGACTGGTGGCTGTAAATAAATGTATGGGGCCACACCCATAAAAAGTGTATAACTGGCTAACTAAAATCATGCCGGACCACGGATGTTGCCGGACCAGAGAGTTCTGGACTAGAGAGGTTCACCCGGTAGACTGTTTGCAGAAAATTAGTGATGAGGAAAATGGGCCAAATTCTGCCTTCTCTTCAGTGGTTCTCCCAACACTGTTCATGACCTGTGAGGGGTGTACGCATTCGGGAGAAGCAATGGGAACACACCTGTCAAAATTAGGTTCTTTGGACACAATCTGAGAGGGTGGCAACCTTCCCACCCAATGTGTGTGGGCTGTGTGGACATTCGTGGCTGTTCAGTCACTGTGCTCCTCTAATAAGCAGGTTAGCTGTCGTCAGGGTTTGTCCAGGCGGGTGGAGAATATTTTTACAGAAGAGCAATCTTAATAACCGTGAACGAGGCACAGCTAAGCAGACAGGGTTGATCAGGTGACTTACTGAAGCTAGCTAGGCAGGGCCATTTTCCTTACATATTTATAAGCTTTATTTTCTGGGATTGTTTCCAGTGACTCACACAAGGAATTATGAGATCCCTGTGAACTTTCTCTCCTCGAGTGGGTGGTAAATGAAAGACTCACTGAACGTTTGTTGTTATCTTCACGCCAACCCTTCATTTCCTCAAGGAGAAGGTAGGTGTGCCTCTTCTTGCCCCATTTCTGCCGTAGCTCTCTGGCCTAAAACGTGCCGGGTGGAAATTGCTCTCCTCCTTGGCACACATCCCGTCGCCGATGGGTAAAGGAACGTACAAGATGGGAAGCATTCAGAATGGCGTCCCTAACATCCAGCCCTACTGTCTTTCCTCATCAGCTAGTGAAGCTCTTGGTCTCCGGGGGCACGGATGGGTTCTCCATGCCCACTGGGCCTCGCGTAGGAATAGCAGCTGGCTGCTTGCTTCTAGGAGTGGGCAGTGTTTCACAGAGCATCATGTTCCCACACTAAGGTATCCGTTTGTCGTACCGCTGCGGTGAAAGCGGCCATGATGCAAGACCGGAACTGTCTTGGCATCTGGAGGGATCTCCTGGTTGCGAGGCCATCATAAGCCCTTGAGACTCGGGCTCTGGTGAACCCTAAATGCTGAGGGTCTGTGGGCAACACGGATGCTATGGAGCAGGGTCAAGACACAGACCACGCCAGGATCCAGGAGGCCAACAGCAGGAATTCTAGCTTAGGGCTAGGCCAGTTTTCCAAAATGGAGACAAAGCCAATCTCAGAAATGTTCATAGACCAACAAACAGCATTGGGGATAGTGGCTGGTTTAGGTCACTGGAACTTTTACTTTGAACAGGCTCAGCAATGGGGAAGGGGAGGGGGCAGTTTCCCTGGGGCCTGGTGATTCAAAGGGGTCAGGGACTCCAGGTGGCATGCACCATGTGGCTGTGGGACCGTTGCAGTCCTGGCGGAGCAGAGGGCTGGCTTTCCTGGCCTCACCCTTTCCACCTGACGCCCCGCCCCTTCCCCTTCCGCCACCCCTTCCCCGTACCCCTGAGGCCCCGCCCCTTTCAGGAGCACAAACCTGGGGCACCCCTCACCCCCTCCTTGCTCAGGAACCCAGGGAGGCTGTCGGTGCCCCGTCTTTGAATACATTTGCAATGTGTCCGTTTTGGCCTCTTTTCCTTTCACTTTTTTCTTTACTCAATTTACTTTATGCTGAAGTCATCTCAAAACAGAAACCTGAAACTTTCCCCTTTCAAATGGGAGGTCTTGAACATTGTACATGTTTTTAACGGGCCTTTTTTTCAAGTCACGAAATTCATCCAAACCAGCCCCTTCCCGCGAACAATTTCAATACATCTGCATGTAATGGTCAAAAAAGGTCAGTTGAAAAATTCGTCCCCTGTTCTGGCCCCGGCTGGGCACTGCGTAAACCAGACTGACCCATAGCCAGGGTGACCAGATGTCTTGTTTCTAAAGGAGCAGCCCTGCACTGAAGCCATCCTACAGCCAGCCTGACTTTTTATTAAAAACAGACCAATTGTCCCTTACTTTCTGTCTCTCCCCCCAATCAGTACAGGCAGTCTGCCAGATCCCTGCTTGCCAGAGGCAGACAGAGCAGCCCTCTTCCCGCAGCAAACAGGCTGCTGCTCCAGCTCCTTTCGGTTAACGGTTCACCGGAACTGGTAAGCATCACCCATTAAGGGTGATGTTTACCAGTTAACCTTTCTCATCCCTAGAGGTTAGTCGTTCCCCCAGGAAACTGCTTGTAAAAAGATCACAGAGATGCATTGAGAGGTCAAACTGTGGACTCATTTTTATTCAAATCGCCCAGCTCTCATGTTTATTCATCTGGATTGATGCAGCCGACGGTGTCCTTTTTTAATACTACAGCTTGAACCTCTCTAGTCCAGCACCCTCGGGACCTGACCGATTCCAAACGAGAGAATTTTCTGGACTGTAGTAGGTCGATATTATCTAGCAGCGTTACCAACACTTCCACTGTTCAGTGGACTCTTAGGGGACATTTAAGGGTAAATTAGAGCTAAATAACAGAACAGGACTGAGAGCCAGGCTGTAAACAAACTTGGCCACACCCGTGAAAAGCGGACATCCAGCTCACTCAAATCATTCTGGACCACGGATGTTTCCGGACCAGAGAGTTCTGGACTCAACCTGTAACAGTCTTATCGTTAATTGAATTGCAGGATGATGGTCAAATAATTGCAGACACAACATGGAAAGTCATGGAAAAATAACACTGAACATTTATTAATTGCCATAATTCGGAAAAGCCAGAGAAGGCCTATTTGTTGAAGAAAAATTTGCTGGGAACAATATAATCATTCAAGTACTGTGTCAGGCCTGCTAATTTTTTTGATGACCAGACATTTTGACACAACTGTTTTGTAGTTATGAATGTGCAGAGCTGACCTCAGGACTGGCCGACAGCCGCTAAGGAAGGGCAGCAAGATCCCTGCCATACAGGGGGCTGACAGTGGGAACCCTGGTCATCTGGAGCTAACAGCAGGAATCACCCAGCTGACAAAATTGTGACAAATGCCTAATATTGCGGAGTCCTGATACTGCAAACGAAGCAGGGCCATGCAGTCATCTGAATCAGCAACATGTGTTTTTATAAACTAACCAGAAGGCAGAGTGAAAAAGGCAGCAGTAAGGTTTGGTTCTTGGCTTGGTGTAAACTGGTGTCGCTCTAGAAGAGCCTCTCTGATGTACCCCATGGAAGATTCGGCCCTACGCATTCACGTAAAGTCACAGAACGGCTGAGAACACCAAGCTGCCCTGTCTCACCCTTTGGGGTTTCCACCCCATGTTTGTAGCAGCAGCCGCCTGGCTAATGAGGTCACAGCCGGGGCAGATCGGACATGAATATCCAACAATCCGGGTGAGACAACCAAAATCAAGATGGGCTTTGGCGCTGAAGGGCGGTGGCCATTTCCCAACGCCCCCGTGAAAGCGACTTTAAATCGAAAATAAAATAAGTGGCTGTTTGTTTTCTGTGTTTCAGATCAGAGCCGGTAGCAGGAGGCCGCACTAGAGTGATCAAAGACTCTGATGGAGACTTGAGGAGTGTCTGAACACAGCACATTGTTTGGGGCTGAACTAGCTTGTGGCATTTGGAACAGAGCCGGTGAGAGCTGGCCATCACTTAGCTGTAGTTCCTTACTCCAGCAAGTAAGGTCTGCCTTCAGCATTATGAAAATGTCTCACTATTTACACCAGGGCTACTCAATATGCAGCCTGTAGCCCGTTTGTTTGTGGCGTGCTGCGCAGGTTGGGTTTACTATGTGATTTGGGTTGATCTGTGTTTTAGTAGTTCAATTCCTGGACTGTTGTGAAGCCAAAACAAAAAAGTAGTCAATAGAATGGCCTTCTGTTGAGATGCGTTTTAGTAGTTCAATTCCGGGACTGTCATTGCTCATTACAAGCGCTGTCATACAGGTGGAAATCAGGTAAATATTGCATTTGATTAATATCAGCACAACTGACTTCAATGGGGCCTGTGTGTTGTGTAGTCTTGCCTTAATCTTCGTATTCATGCCTGTCAGTGTGAAAGAAGCTATTTGCATATATTTGCATATATATTTGCATGTATATGCAACTTCAGTTGCGGCCCATGCCGTGTGCTGTGATTATCATTGTGGCGCCCAGAGCTTCCAAAATTGAGTAGCCCTGGTTTACACGTTAGCAACCAGACTATAAGAACATAAGAATGGCCCGACTGGGTCAGACCAATGGCCCAACTAGCCCAGCTTCCTGTCTTCCAACCATGGCCAGTGCCAGGTGCCCCAGAGGGAATGAACAGAACCGAGAATCATCAAGTGATCCACCCCCCCGTCGCTCATTCCCGCAAACAAAAGCTAGAGACACCATCTCTAACAGCCATTGATGGACCTAACCTTCAGGAACTTAACTAATTCTCTTTTTAACTGCATTAGTGTCTTGGACTTCAAAGCATCGTCTGATAAAGCGTTCCACAGGCTGTCCTGTCCGTGTGTTGTGATGAAATACTTTGTTTTGTTTATTTTTATACCTGCTGCCTATTCATTTCATTTGGTGACCCTTAGTTCGTGTGTCATGGGAATGAGTAAATAATACTTTTTTATCTGCTTTCTCTAAACCAGTCATGATTTTATAGACCTCTATTACATCCCCACTTTGTTGTCTCTTTTCCAAGCTGAAAAATCCCAGGCTTATTAATCTCTCCTCATACGAAAGCTGTTCTATACCCCTGATCATTTTTGTTGCCCTTTTCCGTACATGTTCTAGGGTTGCCAGATGGGTTAACCAAAAATACCGAACACCTCCTCCCCCCCCACAATAAAAACACTGGGGAAAAATTCTGTTGAGGGGGGAAAAAAAGGGGGGAGACCAACATTGTTGAGCACAAAAAAAAAGACTCTGAGAGTTATTAAGCAAAAAAAAAATAAAAATAAAAACTAAAACAGCATGGCCCCTTTCAGTGCGTGCAGAGTCAGAATAGGGATAGGAACAGAGGAGCGGTTGAGCACTAAGACCTGGGGAAGGCATTGCTTCCCCTAGGTCTTTAGGCTTTTTGCCGGCAGCCATTTTGTTTTCTTGATCAAGCCAGAACGCAGGTTCCCTGCAGAACCAGGTAAGCAGGGAGCCCAGGGGTTGGGGGAGGTGTGTCGGGTATCAGGGAAGGCCGGGGACTGGGCCCAGTTGCCAAGTGTGTCGTAGGGTTGCCAGGTGTCCAGTATTTTCATCTTGTGGCAGAGGAAAACAACCAGAAAATACTGGACATTTTGGGTGCCCGGTATTTTCTGAATTTTTTTACCAGATAGGAGGCGAAAATACCGGACTGTTTGGGTCAGTACTGGACACCTGGCAACCCTAACCTGTTCCAATTCCAATATAGCTGTTTTTTGAAAGGGGGTAACCACATCTGCACGCAGTATACAACATGTGGGCCTACCGTGGATTTATAGAGAGATCTTTACTGTCTTATTATCTAGTCCTTTCTTAACAGTTCTCAACGTTCTGCTAACTTTTTTGAGTGCTGCTGCACACCGAGTAGATGTTTTCAGAGAACTGTCCACAATGACACCAACATCTCTCTTTTGAGTGGTAACAGCTAATTTAGACCCCATCGTTGTATACGTATGGTTGGGATTATGTTTTCCAATGTGTATTTATTTTGCATTTATCAGCACTGAATTTTGTCGTCCAGTCACCCAGTTTTATAAGACCCCTCTGTGACTCTTTTAATTTCCTTTGGACTTATTTATCTTAAGTAGTTTTGTATTATCTGCAAATTTTGCCACCTCACTGTTTGTTCCTTTTTCCAGGTCATTTATGACCAGTACTAATCCCAGTATAGACCCTGGGGGGCACTGCTATTTACCACTCTCCATTCTGAAAACGGACCATTTATTCCTACCCTTTCTTTCCTATCTTTTAAACAATTACTGATCCTTTCCTCTTATCCCATGACAGTTTACTTTGTTTAAGGGCCTTTGATGAGGGGCTTTGTCATAGGCTTTCTGGAAATCTAAGTACACTACAGCCACTGGATCTCTCTTGTCCACAGGCTTGTTGGCCCTCTCAAAGAATTCTAGTAGATTGATGAGGCATGATTTTCCTTTACAAAAACCATGTTGACTCTCCCCGACAAATCGTGCTTAGTGCTTATCTAGGTGTCTGATCACTCTGTTCTGTTCTGTAATTGCCAGGTTCGCCTCTGGGGCCTTTTTAAAAAATTGGCATCACATTAGCTATTCACCTGTCATCTGGTCCAAAAGCTGATTTAAATGCGAGGTTACAGCACTGGTTGGTTAGTGCTACAATTCCGCATATGAGTCCTTCCGAACTCATCTGTTCCTGGTGACCTATTACTGTCCATGGCCATGTTAGAGAATCATCTCAAATGTAATGCTGGGATTCTGCTTTCAGTTCCCTCCATCTCTCCTGGGCTCTCCTCCCCTCTGTTTCCTTTCAACAGTCAGTTTGCATGACACTGGCTGAATTCCCCACTGCTGTGGCCTGAGTGTGCTAGAGGAAGGTTACAGATGCAGGGAAGACTTATCCAAACATTGCTCAGCTTGGAAAATAGGCATATTGTATTGATAAAAAAATACCCAGTGAATTGCTCAATCTCAGAGAAGGAGAAATGTGTGAAGAGAGTCCAATAAAAACAGCTCTGTGGCTCTTCTAGGCTGAGGCAGGTTGGAAGCAGCTGGGTTTTCTTTACCTTGGCACAGTGAACGAGACAGCAGGACACAAGCAAACAGAAGGTCTGTCCAAGGAGCAGGCCCGGAATGCAGGAAGTAGAGGGCTTTCGAAGCACCGGAGACACAGGAAGGCATATTTGACCATCTCCGGTATTCTGGCATTTCAGGTCATGCTTAGTTTAGGTTACGCTGCAGACGTCAGATGATAATGGCCCAGTCACGTGACTTGCTGGTGGAACGAGGAAATGGTGAATGGCTCGCGTCTACTGTACGGAAGCACCTGACTTTTTGGAAGCCCTGCTTGTGCCTCATGGGGTTGAGGGAGGCACAAGGAGCTCAGATGACTGATATAAATTCAGTATAAGCAAAGGTCGCTGGTGGGGCCACATCCGGCGTATGGCGTCCAATTCTGGGCCCCCCATTGCAGAAAGGATGCGGGCGCATTGGAGAGAGTTCAGTGGAGGGCAACCAAAATGATGAGGGGCTGGAGCACATGAGTTACGAGGAGAGGCTGAGGGATTTGGGCTTGTTTAGTTTGCAAAAGAGAAGAGTGAGGGGGGATTTGAGAGCAGCTTTAACTACCTGAAGGGGGGTTCCGAGGAGGATGGAGAGAGGCTGTTCTCAGTGGTGACATGACAGAACAAGGAGCAATGGTCTCATGTTACAATGGGAGAGGTCCAGGTTGGATATTAGGAAAAACTATTTCCCTAGGAGGGTGAGGAAGCACTGGGATGGGTTCCCTAGGGAGGGGGTGGAATCTCCATCCCTAGAAGAGTTCAAGACCCGGCTTGACAAAGCCCTGGCTGGGATTATTGAGTTGGGGTTGGTCCTGCTTTGGGCAGGGGGCTGGACTCGATGACTCCTGAGGTCTCTGCTAGCCCTGGGATTCTGCGATTCTATGATCACCCGGGTGCAGAGGTGGGTTTTCGGTGCGCTGCTGCGTGGTTGCTTCGCACAGAGGTGACCTTCATCCACGGTGAGTCTGTTTCTCAGTGGAGTCTTCACTCACGCCCCGGATTCCTCCGCCTCCCAAGCCACCTCTGGCAGCAAAAGGGGCTAGTTCAGCAGACAGACTCTGACTGTCCCCACTGCCCCTTCAGGACAGAAGGAGGGACCTGTTTTTAATTGATTAGCCGACACGCATATGCCATCCTAGCAGAAGAGCGTTAAGCAACATCAGTTGCCAAGTGGCAACTGAGATGGCCGATAGGTAGGGGCTGGCTCTGCATAACGTAGCTGCTATTCTAGAAATATTATCGCCTTTTGCGGGACTTGCGGGCCCATGCAATAGAGAAGGCCAAATATTGGTTGGGTAGCAGCTTTATATTCAAGAACCCCATAAATAAGAGCTCTAATTTTACAAGGCGTCCAGTCCTGCTCCATCAAAGACAAGTGGAGTTTTACTGTTGATGAGGAGGCGGAAGGATCAGGACTGAGACGATGAAGGTGTTTTCTGTAAGGAGCGGCAGGCCTGAGTTCCGCCGATGAATTTCTAACACATGGCAGAGAGGCTGGTGGAGGGTTTGGTGCTAAGAACTAGAGAGAGGCGTACACCTGAACAGCTGGACACTGGCTGAAGTTATTGTCCCAGACTGAATGTGGTTGCTAGCTCTTTATGATACTCGAATTCCCGAATGATCTGTCATGTAGAGCCATGGTGTCCAGCACACTAGCCACATAAGAACGGCCAAAGGTCCATCTAGCCCAGTATCCTGTCTGCCGACAGTGGCCAGTGCCAGGTGCCCCAGAAAGGGTGGTCTGAAGACAATGATCAAGCAATTTGTCTCCTGCCATCCTTCTCCAGCCTCTGACAAACAGAGGCCAGGGGCACCATTCCTTACCCCCTGGCTAACAGCCTTTTATGGACCTAACCTCCATGAATTTATCTAGCTCTTTTTAAAACTCTGTTATAGTCCTAGCCTTCACAGCCTCCTCTGGCAAGGAGTTCCACAGGTTGACTGCACGCTGTGTGAAGAAGAACTTTCTTTTATTAGTTTTAAACCTGCTATCCATTAATTTCACTTGATGTCCTCTAGTTCTTCTATTATGGGAACAAGTAAATAACTTTTTTTTATTCAGGTGCCCCAGAAAGGGGCTGGTCATGCCACTGGAATTAAGGTGGCATCCATGTCTCCATCTTAATCCCGAACATTGAAGAGTTTATAATTTAGCCATAAAAACTCACTCTGGGCTATGCTTTTTACACCTCTCTAACTCATTTTTGGCTTTTTTCTTAATACCCAAAGCTCTCAAGCTCCAGCCTGGGAGCCCAGAATGGGGACCTTTGGAGAACTCATTTAGAAAAGTGGCTTCTGTAGATCCATAAGACAGGTTGAACCTCTCTGGTCCAGCAACATCCGTGGTCCAGCCTGATTTGAGTTAGCCGGATGTCCACTTATCACGGGTGTGGCCAAGTTTCTCGTGGTCCCATAAAGTTTGTATACAGCCACCAGGCCTGGCTTTCAGTGCTCTGTGCTGTAATTTAGCTCTAATTTACCCTAAATGTCTTCTAACAGCCCAGTTAGCAGTGGAAGTGTTGGTGATGTTGCTAGACAATAGTGACCTCTCGTGGTTTGGCAAATTCTCTGGTTCGGCACTGGTCAGGTCTTGAGGGCATTGGACTAGAGAGGTTCAACCTGTCGTAACTTCTGCCTAAAATTCATCTGGACTTTCAGTCCAGAGATGAGGGAGCCCATGAGCTATACTCATCGTCACCAGCCCCGCAGCAGTTCTCCTGCACTGTGCTAAGGGTCTTCTTACTCAACAAGCCCCATCAAAATACTAATCGATATGCTAAGCTGCTTGAAATTGTCGTGAGCCACTAGCGGGATCAGGAAAACCACATACCTCCCTACAGCCCGACACACCATGTGAAATTCAGGACTCGCCCTTTGGGATATGAGCACATGGTTGCACTAGATGAATGCCCATCAGTCCTCCAGAGAGTCAAACGTGTGCTGCAGGCAGAGACTGGAGGGACTAAGGGTTACCGGGGCCTGAGGCCCTGACGTCAGCAGGGAAGGAGAGGTGTTTTGCTGTGCTAGTGGGAATCTGGGAACCAAATGTTTGGATGCGATAGCAAAAATGAAGAACCTTCCGGGGGTAGCCGAGTTCGTCTGTTCAGGATAAACTTAAACAACAACAAATGATCTGGTAGCACTTTGTAGACTAACAAAACATGTCGATGGTTTCATGAGCTTTCGTGGGCACAACCCACTTCTTCAGATGATGGGAGTTTTGAGTTTAGGATGTGCAGACCCAATATAAATAGGGGAGAAGGGGGGGGGAGGGGAAAAACGGAAGGAGGCAGGAAACAAGGAGCAGAGAGTATGAAAATATCAAAGGGAAAACCAAATATTTAAATATTTGCCAACCGGGGGCATCGAAAGACACAGGATGGGTGACCGAAGTGGGGGGAGGCGGCAAGGGAGCCCATGTAACCGGTAGTTTTCTCTCTTCGTGGTTCCTGGGGAAGGTTCCCGCAGAGGAGGGTGTGGTGCCGCGAGTGCGGTGTATGTACAGAGAGTGTGGTGTACGTACAGATGATCTCGTGGAACGAATGTTGAGGCTGATCACTGGCCATGAGGGCTCTGTCACCGACTTCTGGCGTGGCCTTGGTCAAATCACAGAACTTCCCCATCTTTCACTTAGCTTCTGTATGGAAAACAAGGATCACAGGGCAGGGTTTGGTCCTGCTATAATCACCTAGGTATTTCCCGGGCATAATGTTTGGTCCAGGTCGCTCCTGGCAGCTCCCGGGTTGGGTGTGTGTCCCAAGTCCTGCTGTGCTCCATCCATCCCTGTCCAGTGTCACAAATGCACAAGTTAGAGCAGCCATCAGACTGTGCCAAGGGCTGAGCTGGCCAGGATGGAGTCACACCACCCGGGTCTCCCCCTGCACACTCCAGGGACTGCATGGAGGGCAGCTTGGCTAAAGCTATGGATTTAGAGATCACACTGCTTTGTATTGCCAAGATCTAGCGAGGAAAATGTCCGTGTAAGCACAAAGTACTATTATTAGTTACCCTGTGGCATATTGCAACCTCCCTGTAACCACTGGTGACCGAAAGAAGAAATCCAGTGATCCAGAAACGTATGTTTAACAATCTGCATTCAAGGTATAAATCACGGGAACAGTGGCTTATGGAAATGCAACTAATCTCCTGCCAAATGTAGTAACAGCAGAGAACAAAACCAGGTCATTAGATGCATTGAATCCAGCCCCTGGTGTGTTTGTCATCAGTTACAGCTCCTACCGTTCACTAGGCTTTGTTGATGCTACTGTCCCTTCTCCTATCAAGTGGTGAAATGAATCAAGTCTCACTAGCAGCTGAAGCTTAAATGATTTAAGGGGAGTTCTATTTAATAGATCGCGGTTTGGCCCAACATGCTAGAACTACCGTGAACAAACAGTGCATGGAAAAAATGCGTCCGGCAGACAAAGCCCTCCTGCTGTGAATCATAACCCGCCAGGAGCAAGGTGGCAGAAAACAAAGGACCCAAAAAGCAGAGCTAGAGCCTAATCTGGCAAAGAGAGAGCATCCATGTTTGGAAATGATTTCTGCCCCAAGGTTCAGCCTACTAAATGAGCTACAGACGAAGGTCATGATGGGACTAGAAAGCCATACTGCACCCAACCTTCATGTAAGTGACCATGCCAAAGGGCAGATCTACACTTACTCAGAGATCAATGCTCTGGAGATAGATCTTTCAGGGTTCCATTTAGTGGGTCTAGTAAGGACCCACTAAATCAACCACTGATGGAGCCCCCGTCGACCTCGGTACTCCACCAGGTTGACAGGAGTAAGGGAAGTCAATGGGAGAGTTTCTCCCTTTGACCTCTCACAGTGGGAGTACCCCAGAAAGTCATCCTAAGGTACGTCGACTCCAGCTATGCTATTCTCGTAGCTGAAGTTGCATATCATAAGTCGATTTTCTCCTGTGGCACAGACCTGCCCAAAGTCTCCTGCATGGGACTGAGGGGAAGAAACAGACACAGCGAAACACTGAGACTTCTCAAAGGAGCCAAACTCTATTGCATTTCAATGGGAGTTGGGCATCTCATTTCCCTGGATAATCCTGGATCTCTTGAAATCAGTGGGTAAGCTCTCATTCAGTGGACAGAGGTTCTGGCCCTAAAACATGACAATCCTGAATTAGCAACATCACAACCTCTTCTAGAGCAAAACTCTGGAATGGCAGAGGGTGATGGAGAAACTCCTACAGACATTTCTAACTTCATCAGTTTCAGTTCCTAGAACACTAGAACTGGAAGGGACCTTGAGAGGTCATCAAGTCCAGTCCTCTGCCTTCACGGTAGCACCAAGCACCATCTAGATCAGGGCTACTCAACATGTGGCCTCTGGGCCACATGTGGCCTGCAGCCCGTTTGTTCGTGGCCCACGATGCGGTTTGGGTTTATGCAGGGCTCAACACACGGCCTGCAGGTGGGTTCCTTTGAACATGGCCTCCACTGGGAACACGTTCCACAATGGCGAGTCAATAGAATGGTCTTCTGTTGAGATGTGTTTTAGTAGTTCAGTTCCTGGATTGTCATTGTTCATTACAAGCGCTGTCATACAGGTGGAAATCGGGTAAATATCGCATTTTATTAATATCAGCAGAACTGACTTAAATGTGGATTGTGTGTTGTGTAGTTTTGCCTTAATCTTTGTATTCATGCCCGTCCGTGTGAAAGAAGCTATTTGTATATATTTGCATATATATTTGCATGTACACGCAACCACACTTAAGTTGCGTCCTAGGAGACACTCTCTAAGAAGGGCAGGATGCTCCAATATTCAGGCCAGTAGCCAGGAGCCCTGGTTCAGTTCTTTGGGTATGTCTTCACTACAGGCTGGATCGACAGGCAGCGATCAGTCCAGCAGGGGGCGATAGACACGATAAATTGAGTGCTCTCCCGTCAACTCCGGTACTCTGCCAGAGCGAGAAGAGCAAGCGGAGCCAGCTGTCGACTTACCGCAGTGAAGACACCACAGTAAGCAGACCTAAGTGCCTTGACGTGAGGGATGTTAGTCACATAGCTGAAGTCACGTAACTGAAGTCGACGGCCCATGGGAGTGTATGTGGATGAGGCCTTTGTGCTGGTACAGACTTCCTGTGGGACCCTAGGCAAGTCACTGTGGGACCCAGGCATGGCGGGTATAAGAGGCAGGGGAAGGTTCTGCCTTCCCAATGCGCCAGCCTGGCCCCACCCACATTCCGCTACTGTAGGCATACTGGGGGGCGGAGCCTTGCTGCTCCTGTGTTCTAGGGCCAGGAGGCTGGGTCTGTGCGCTATCCTACCTCCCTGTACTCTGGGGCCGTGGAGGCTGGAGCCACATGCTTTCCTCCCTCCCCATGGTCTGGGGGTGGGGCCTGGTCAAAAGGGGTGGGGCTGCGGGCTTGCCTTCCCCACCCCTACCTTAGAATCATAGGGTATGTCTACACTACCCCGCTAGTTCGAACTAGCAGGGTAATGTAGGCATACCGCACTTGCTAATGAAGCCCGGGATTTGAATTTCCCGGGCTTCATTAGCATAAGCGGGGAGCCGCCATTTTTAAATCCCCGCTGCTTTGAACCCCGTGTAGGGTGGCTACACGGGGCTCGAACTAGGTAGTTCGGACTAGGGTGCCTATTCCGAACTACCGGTACACCTCGTTTCACCTTGTTCGAAGCAGCGGGGATTTAAAAATGGCGGCTCCCCGCTTATGCTAATGAAGCCCGGGAAATTCAAATCCCGCTTCATTAGCAAGTGCGGTATGCCTACATTACCCTCCTAGTTCGAACTAGGAGGGTAGTGTAGACATACCCATAGATCCATAGAGCTGGAAGAGACCTCGGGAGTCATCAAGTCCAGCCCCCTGCCCAAGGCAGGACCAATCCCAAGTAAATCAACCCAGTCAAGCCGAGACTTAAACACCTCTAGGGATGGAGACTCCACCCCCTCCCTAGGGAACCCAGCCCAGTGCTTCACCACCCTCCTAGGGAAATCGTTTTTCCTAATATCCAACCTGGACCTCTCCCACCACAACTTGAGACCATTGCTCCTTGTTCTGCCATCTGTCACTACTGAGAACAGCCTCTCTCCATCCTCTTTGGAACCTCCCTTCAGGAAGTTGAAGGCTGCTATCAAATCCCCCCTCCCTCTTTGCTTCTGCAGACTAAATAGACCCAACTCCCTCAGCCTCTCCTCATAGGTCATGCGCTCCAGCCCCCTCATCATTTTGGTTGCCCTCCGCTGGACCCTCTCCAATGCGTCCACATCCTTTGTGTAGTGGGGGGCCCAGAACTGGACACAATACTCCAGATGTGGCCTCACCAGAGTAGAATAAAGGGGAATAATCACATCTCTGGATCTACTGGCAATGCTCCTCCTAATGCACCCTAATATGGCATTAGCCTTCTTGGCTACAAGGGCGCACTGTTGACTCATATCCAGCTTCTCATCCACTGTAATCCCCAGGTCCTTTTCTGCAGAACTACTACTTAGTTGGTTGGTCCCCAGCCTGTAACAATGCTTGGGATTCTTCCCCTATGGTGGGACAGCTTTTTAAAGATAGGTAGGTGCCCATCTCCCATTGAAATAACTGACTTAAAAATCTGCCCTGTTGACATAGGGGGATAAAAGTACAGCCCTGCTGTACTGAGACGCAGTGCTGAGGGGGCCCGAAGGTCTCTGAGGCTATGTCTAGACTGCAGGCTTCTTTCGGAAGAAGCTTTTCTGGAAGAGATCTTCCGAAAAACCTTCCGTCGAAAGAGAGCGTCTACCGAGCAAAAGCCCAATGAAAAAGTGATGTACTTTTTCGAAAGAGAGCGTCCACATTAATTTGACACTATCTCACATTTCAGCTGTGATTACTGTGGACGGAGTGGTCACCAGGCACCTGTGCTTTTTCCTGGAGGCCTCTTCTTTCGAAAAAACACTCTCTTCCGCGTCCACACATACGCCCTTTTCGGAAAAAGGCTTCTTCCTCATAGAATGAGGTTTACCGCTATCGGTAAAACCTCTCCGTTCTTTTGAGTTTCTGTCAAAAGAACACAAAAGCAGTGTGGACGTAAGAATTGTTTTTCCGGAAAAACGCTATAGTGTAGACATATGCTAAGATAGGTATATCCTTGTCATACATAGTGTTTTCTTCTGCTTAGCCTGCTCCTCAGGGTTTTCCCGTGGGTCATGTTGATTTGGACCAAGGCTATTAAAAATCTTGCAACAGTTCTCAGCACAGATGGGGTAAGAACAGTCTGCTGCCGGAAATACTCTCTTTGTTTTCAGCCAGGCAGGCTCTTCCAGACCGCCTCTGCTAAGCTCCCGCTGTGTTCTACTCACTCCACAGCCGGCTGCATGTCGCTAGCCTTGGAGTCTTTCTTGTCCACCCTCCGTGCAGTGTGTGAAACTTTTATGGTGCATCTACACTGCACCATTATTTTGAAATAACAATGTGAGCGTCTACACAGCAATTCTGCTATTTTGAAATAAATTCGAAATAACGGGCAGCGTATTCCAACTTCTGTAAACCTCATTCCACGAGGAATAACCCCTCTTCCAAAATAGCTATTTCGGAATAGCAATAGTGTGGATGCTCCACTGCTGCTATTTCGAAATCACTCCTCCCTAGAGCCATGCAATTAATTACTCCCCAATGCTTCCGGGGGCTCTAAATCGAGGCAGCGTATCCACATTCGGGGATCCTGCCTCAGTTTCATTTTGAGTCTTCCCTGCAGTGTAGACAGGCTCAGGGCTGCATTATGACTTTTGTGGGCCCCTTCCTCCATAAAAAAAAATATTAAAAATTATTTTTGATATAACTTTAAATACTTCAACATTTTATTTTTTTTCTTTTAGGCAAAATTTAATAGATTTTCGTGGGCCCTAAAAATTTCATTTTTTTCTGATGTGAGAAAAAAATTAAAACATTTTCTTCGACCCTAAAAGTTCATTTTTTTCTTCTGATTTTAAAAGAAATTAAAACGTTTTCGTGGGCCCCTAAAAGTATCGTGGTCCCTAGGCACTGTGCCTACTGTGCCTAATGGATAAGTCGGCCCTGGACACACTATTTCAAAATAAGCTATTTTGGAGTATTTCTTCTGGAATAGCTTATTTCAAAATAAGTGCACAGTGTAGACACACCCTTAGAGAGTCTGTGGGAGGAAAGATGCTACATCCAAAATATGATTGTTACTTATGTAATTAACTATTATTCATAAATCACCAGCTGTCCAGATTATGCTTGGGGGCTCTTTTAGTGTGCACTATTCCAGGGCAGGCATTTCTTCATGGTTCTAAAAGGGTTCACTTCTCCTCAGTGCGGCTTCCTTTTAGCCCTCAGCTCCTACAGCCATTTTGGCTTGGACCCCAGTAAGCAGCTGCGCATGGCAAAGCTCTTTAGCCTTTTGGAAGTGGGCATATCGATAAGACGGCCTGTCCCCCACCCAGTCTGGTCTGGTTTGATGGAGACGTTTGAGGTCCATCGCGTTCTGCCACGCACGCGCTATGTTCCATTTCCCATGGCCGGCCAAAGTCACTACGGCAGAAACAGGCCTGCTGAGCTATAGAGATTGCCGTTCACGCTGGCCTCTGATGGACTCGCGTGTGTATCCTCACGATTAGTTTTCCCTCCCCCACTTTGCCTTATTGATGAACTTGCCTCCTCACACTCCAGCATAAAACCCATGAACAGCATTTGCTGGCACTTTGCGTGTTCCCAGACTTCCTTCCTGTAGCCCCTTTTTGTCCTGGCTCCTGCTTCCTGAAGCCTCAAAGAGAGGCTTGGCCAACCCTCCTACCCCCCTGTTGATTTACAGACTTGCCTGCCCTTGTCCAGGTCCTTCAGGGCAGGGGGCTGGCAGGTGTAGGGGGTACAGGAGTCAGGGCAGGGTTTTGGGGATGTGGGGAATGCAGGAGGCTGGAGGTGGGGGGTGAGAGTGAGGGTGGGGGGGTGAGGAAAGGCTCAGGGTAGGGGATCCCATCCATCCCATCCAGCACTGGCCTTTTCTCTCCCCTACCCCCAGGACTCCCCGGCCGCCAGGGTCTTTTTTCTCCCTCCAGCCCCCTGTGGCCACCAGAGGCCTCCTCCCTCCTCCCCGCCCTCCAGGTGCTGCAGCCACAGGCTGGGAGGAGGAGAAACGTTTTGGAGCAGGGAGGCTATTTACCTGGTGTGCTGGCAGGCAAAGTGGCCATGCCCTGCTGTCCACTCCCTTGGTGGTACAGCTGCCCCAGTGGACACGCTGCGGGAAGCTCTCCCCTGCCGGCTCGCTGCCCCCAGTGGCCACTCTCATAGCACGTCCCTCTGAACAACAGCCCCTCCCTCTGCACGTTATGGAAAACACTCCTTTTCCTGCAGCTTCCGGTTGTCCCGGCACAACCAAACCCTGGCCTTGCTTTACGTTAGGAGACGAGGAAGCTGCCCACCACTCTTATCATTTAGAAGTTCTTCAACAAACGGACTCGCAGACAGACACACAGACAGACAGACGCCCTCTAAAATAGAGAGATAGGCTGGACCTTGTAGGGCTCGCTTGGTCTGGGGAGTTAGCAAAAGTAACTGTGGGAGGGAGACTGGAAACGCGTCACACAAGCCTGTGGAACTGAATAGGAAAGACGGCTCTCCTACCCGGTTCTAAAGGCTGGTTTTAATATGCCATCATTCTGTATTGATTTCCCTAGGACCTTTCCATATGGAGCTGACCTAACGGCCTGCAAGTCAAACTAGCCCAACTAACGGACCCAGATTCGAGGTTGCAGGTATTTTTTTTTAATTGATTTGATCCTTTTCCAAGTTTCCTTACCTAGAGTTCGTCTGCCAAATGTTGTCAAGAAGCGCTTGTTTGTACCAGGCGTTTTCTACCACATCTGGCCCACAGTAAGAAACGATTTTCACGGCGGAGCCCTAAAGGCCTTTTGCTTCACATTTCTTTCTAAGCACATTGGCAACGGTCCAAACGTTTCCTGGTCGTGCCTCTAAGAAGGCTCCGTTGCCCAAGCCACGTAGCGGGAAAACGAGGCCCAGACGGTAACATTCTGAGGATGATGCTGTTGTGTGGGGCATAGCTCGCTTGGCCCCCAAGTCACGCATGTGACAGCTTTTTCAAGCCTTTTCCAGACGTAATTAACTCGATCCCTCGTGGAGAGCATTTCAGTCAACATCAGATTAACTTCCAATATAGACAGATGCCTTCCTGGGATTTCCTGGTATGCTCCTCTGTGCTCTCTGACAGCAAATCCTTGGTGTATTTATTTATAATGCAGAACAGAGCTCTGCAAAAGCAATAGGAAAGCTAATTGCATCTAACCTATTAAACGGGCACGCTTTGTCAGAGCTGGCCTCCCTAATTACGACTCAGGCTTTGTGTACGGAAGGAAGAAGAAAACTGAAGAAATGGTGCTTAGTTAGCTCACCTCACACCAATTCTTCCTTCTATTTTTTCCAGCCATGTGTGGAACAAATTTTGTTACATGCACCAAGGCATGTGCTGATGTGCACCACCAATAGAACACATGCTACCAGCTGTAGGCGCTCTGCTAACCAGCTGGGTGGCATTTGATTTCTCCTGGGTGGCTGCCCAAGCGCTCAGCTTACAGGGAACACTGGTTCATACTGTTTAACCCCATTATACTTCCAATCGATAGCCAGCCATGCTGGTTTGTGAAGCAAAAGCTGATCAATTGCAGCAGAACTATTCAGGACTATACCTCTGTGAAGATGGTCCCCTAGAACAATCAAGACCTAAAAGGCTTAAGGGTCTGCATTCAGTTGGCTGGATGATAAGGACGGGGTGCTTGCTTCCCCAGGGAGGAAGCGGCGTGAGCTTAGCAGAGTACTTTTGATTTCAGTTTGATTAATACAAAAATGAATCGTTCTTATTTCAAGCTGGCCACTCACAAACCAGTGGGAGTTTCGGTGTTGACTGTAGTGGGTCCAGCACTTCCCCCACGGTGATAAGATTTACCAGGGGGTCGGCCGGAAGTCCAGGGTAAAATTCTCCTGGATTTCACTTGTTCTCCGATCACAGTTGTGGGCGGGCCATCCTCCCACGTCCTTCCTCAAGTCTGCGCGGCACGTTAACCAGCAGATGGTCCTGTTGGCTTGCGCGGGATCACATGTGCAGGGACAGTGTGAGCCAGGGTCTCGCAATACAGCCTCGTGGGAGGTTGTCAGCTCCGCAGGCTACTTTCATCCAGTTGTTGGGAGCGTTGTCTTCTCCTCGAAGGGTTCCTGTGTGGTGTGTGGCTGGGGGGATGGAGGCTGAGGACAGGTGTGGTGTCTATAGCAGATCTTCAGTGTTATCTTGACCAAGCTACTCAGATGCGCCATATTCAAGAAAGAGCTAGATTAAGTTCATGGAGGTTAGGTCCATCAGTGGCTATGAGCCAGGATGGGTAGGAATGGTATCCCCTCTGTCTAGAAATGGATGACGGGAGGGATTCCCTATTGTGTTCCCTCCCTCTGGAGCACCTGACATTGGCCACTGTCGGCAGACAGGATACTGGGCTGGATGGATCTTTGGTCTGACCCAGTCTGGCCGTTCTTACGTGCGTGTATATATCTTTATTAATGACCTGGATGAGGGGATGGATTGCACCCTCAGCAAGTTTGCGGATGACACTAAGCTAGGGGGAGAGGTAGATACGTTGGAGGGCAGGGATAGGGTCCAGAGTGACCTAGACAGATTAGAGGATTGGGCCAAAAGAAATCTGATGAGGTTCAACAAGGACAAGTGTAGAGTCCTGCACTTGGGATGGAAAAATCCCCAAGCATTGTTACAGGCTGGAGACCAACAGTCTAAGTAGCAGTTCTGCAGAAAAGGACCTGGGGATTACAGTGGATGAGAAGCTGAATAGGAGTCAACAGGGCGCCCTTGTAGCCAAGAAGGCTAATGGCCTAGTGGGGTGCATTAGGAGGAGCATTGCCAGCAGATCCAGAGAAGTGATTATTCCCCTTTATTTGGCTCTAGTGAGGCCACATCTGGAGTATTGTGTCCAGTTCTGGGCCCCCCATTGTAGAAAGGACGTGGATGCATTGGAGAGGTTCCAGCGGAGGGCGACCAAAATGATGAGGGGGCTGGAGCACATGATCTATGAGGAGAGGCCGATGGATTTAGGTTTGTTTAGTCTTCAGAAGAGAAGAGTGAGGGGGGATTTGAGAGCAGCCTCCAACTTCCTGAAGGGGGTTCCAAAGAGGATGGAGAGAGGCTGATCTCAGTAGTGACAGGGGGCAGAACAAGGAGCAAAGGTCTCAAGTTGCAGTGGGGGAGGTCTAGGTTGGATAGTAGGAAAAACTATCTCACCAGGAGGGTGGGGAAGCACGGGGATGGGTTCCCTAGGGAGGTGATGGTATCTAGAGGTGTTTAAGTCTCGGCTTGACCAAGCCTTGGCTGGGTGATTGAGTTGGGTGGGTTCTGCCTTGGGCAGGGGGCTGGACTCGATGACTCCTGAGGTCTCTTCCAGCCCTGGGGTTCTAGGATTCCGTGTTAGTCTCTAAGGTACGACAGGACCACTCGTTGGTTTTTTAAAGCTCGATTGAAGTGGGAGCATGACTCAGGCGGGTGCTTCGCCCTCCCCCCCCCCGCAGCTCACCCACACGCCAGCCCCTCCAGCTCGCCTCGGGCAGAGTGATTCACCGAGCGGCTCCCCCTCCCTCCTGCCAGGCTTTAATTATACAAGAGCCCGATGAGCAGCACCGCGGTTCCCAGAGCGGCTCCCGCCCGCAGGCCCTGGGAAGAGGCAGGACGCTCCCTTTGCCTTTGGAGCCTCACCGGGCTTCCTGATTCTTCCGTGACGCCGTCACTCTGTGGGGGAGCCATTCCCAGCCGGGCCCTCCCACTTTTCCGGGGGCCCCTGCCCCGTGGATGGGTGCGTTGCCAATGCCTTCCGCCGGAGCTGGCGCTTGCTGGTGGGGAGCCGACCCCGGAGGCTTTTCCACGGGGCGGTGGTGCCCTTTGTAAACCGCAGCTGGGGGGAGCCAGCGAGAGGAGGGGAGCACTCTCTCCCTCCTGCGTTCCTCCGGCCATTGCCCTCTCCCCTCCGGCAGCAGCTCCCCATGCAGAGGGAAGTCGGGGTGGCAGGGACAGAGCGGCACAGGTTACCTGGTCCCATGTTCCCACCTTGTAACGTCCCTGCTTCAGATGTCGGCGTGTGGCCTGATTGAACGTCCCTTTCCTACAAGCCTTTGGACCTCACATGGTCACCGAGGGGTGGAGAGCCACCGGGCCCTGCAGCCCTATCCACAGCCGGCAGGTGGAACAGAAGGCTTATTAGGCAACCAGGACACAGCGTAGAACAGACTTGTTAGCACAGGAACCAGAAGCAGCCAGTACCATCCATCTTGGGGTGAGGGGGGCCCCGAGCCAGGGCTCAGGGCCCCCTCCCTGTATCCCAAGCCAGTTAAGACTCACTCCCACCCCCTCTCCACCTGCAGCCAACCCCACTTCCAGCCTTTGTCCAGCTTCTGGGGCAAAAGGTGTCACCTGGTCACACCCTCACCATGAGCCTGGGCCATTGTGTACACGTGGGGCCGGGGCAGCCTCCCTCAGTGAATCACACCCGCAGTTCCCACCCCTATCTAGATAGTGGTGCAGTGCCCAGGGAAACTGAGGCACGCATGGTCACCACAGTAGAAATCACATGCAACACAGCAAAGTGAACAGAGTGAATCCAGTCCCCACTTCAGCTATGTCTACACCGCGATGCTATTGCGGGACACCGGAGTCTCCCGAAATAGCTCTCTCGCATTTTCGCAGCAAGCCCCTTATTTCGCTATTCCGACCTCCCTGTAAACCTCATTTCACAAGGAATGAGGGATGTTTCAGAAAAGCGTTTTATTTCGAAGTGTGGCGCTGCATAGACAGCGCCAAATGACGAAATGAGCGATTTCGAAATAGCATGGAAATAAGAGACGCCATTTGCCTTGCGCAAACGGTGTAGCTTGTTTCGAGTTCCGGTGCGGCGTAGACGCGCCCTTCGCCACACACACAGCCGACGAGTGGGCTGGTTACCCCTGGAGATCACCACACCTAGAATTGGCCCCAACCCGCAGCCCAAACAGCCAGGCTGGCCTGCCCTGGGGACGGAGGGCTAGAACCCACTGCTCCCAGCCTTCCCATGGCTTCCCTCGACCCCTCCCAGAGCAGTGGCCAGGAGGTCAGCCAGATCTCCAAAGCGGGGTGTGCAGGGAGCTCCCACGTGGCCAACCCCCAGACCGTGTTTTCCCCTGCATTTTGCACCGTGTTCATGGATGGGGATAGAGAGTAGGGTGTGCATCTGGATGGGGGTGCGTTCACACACCCTCCCCGGCGTGTTCTATGCTGAGTGGGCATGTCTGGCGCCATATTCAGTTACCTTCCTTTCTACCACACGGCTCTCCTGTGGCATCCTGCCACGAGCCACTGGCACTTCCAAGAAGACAGGCTGACTTTGCGGTGGAGGCATCCGCCTGCTACATTGATGCCGTCTGCCTGCCGGGACCCTGGGGGCCTACAGAAACGGAAGGCAAGGACCGTGGCTAGCGCAAGCAATCCTGAGACTGCGGCGCCTTGCTGGCTCTCCCGGCAAAGTCTTTTGGAACAGTTCAGTATCGAGGGAGTATTAAGAGGAGCTGGGTTTCCTAACGCCAGGGGTGCAGATCCAGTTACAGCTTTGGGGCCACGTGCAGTACGGTCCTTGAGACACTGGCTTTCTCACTGCGCGTTTGTACAGCGCCGTGCACAAAGGGAGGTGATCCTCGTTGGAGCCCCTACCTCCTACTGGACCACCGTGTGTATGGTTAGCATGGAGTACGTGCCTGACAAAGGCGCGCTGGATTCTCAATTCCGTGTACGGCTGGGGAGCAACCTAGGCTGGTGAGTGGCCCCGCTCCATGTCCGTGGGCTTGCCAGATGGTTGAAACCAGGACGCCCCTCCCTTCCCATGCTCCGGATTTATGCACCTGTCGCTTTTGTAACCCCGGTAGGAAAAAACCGACGTCTCGCGGGCCACATGCAGAACCCTGACAGGCCGCAGGCTGCCCACCACCGATCTAGAGGTGGATGTGACATGGAAATGGGTTTCGCTTTGTCCTTGGCTTCCCCCTGAGCAGGCTCAGAGGAGAGGCCCTGTCTCCCAGCAGGCACGGGCTTAAAAGCCTGCTGCCTCCGCAAGGAAGGAGCTGTTTCCTTAAGCTGGCGATAGAGCACTCGCCGCCAGGCCCGGCCCTAGGGAACGATAAGCAAGGCAGATGCCTTGAGCCCTCTGCTTTCGGGGCCCTGCGCTGCTGAGTATTCACCGCCCAGGCTGGGGCCCCGCTCCCAGCCTCCTGCCTTGGGGCCCCGCGAACCCTTTGGCAGGGCCTGCTCACAGCAGCACCCTGATCCCGGGGGTGGCGGCAGGCTGAGTTGGAAACCTTTGCCCTCTTCCTGGTGGGGGTTAGAGCACCGGGTGGGGCTTGCCAGGCCCAGGTTATAAGCCGGAGGGACAGGACAGCACGGCTCAGAAGGTGAGGGGGGGCCTCTAGCAGACCAGGGGCCGGTTCTGGGGCACTGCGGACTAGGTATGTGTAGGGCTGGGGAGGCAGCCGGGGGGCTGAGGGACATGAACGCCCGCTCGGCAGGGCGCAGGGCGGCTGAGGGCCCAACCCTGACAGGGTCCCCATGGTAGGTAGTTTGTACCAGTCTCTGAGCAATGCAGAGCCATGACTGTAGTGATACCCCACCCCACACACACACCCTGCTAGGAGGGCAGGGTGGGGCCAGCCCAGCGGGGAAGGGGCAAAAAGGCCTGGCAACTGAAAAGGGCCCAGGGCTCCAGCCCCCACTGCTGCTGAAGTAGCGGTGTCGGCCGGAGTGGGTCACAAGCCAGTGTGAGGGGGCATGACCAGGGGTCTCTTTACGCTGCCCAGTCAGGGGCTCAGGCATAGAGCTGCCTGGCTGGGGAGGGACAGAGCAGCGAGTCTCTCCCAGCGGGGAGGGTGGGGACGTGTCCCCAAGAGGCAGTAGCTCGGTCGAGGGAAAGATCTTCCATTGAGCTAGTGCTGTCTGCACCAGGATTTCCGTCGGCTTAACTGCATTGTTGGGGGGGAGGGTTGCATACTCCCTGGGCAGTAGAGATGGGTCACCCTCGCTTTCTGATATAGACCCAGCCCTGGTGAGAGTGGTGGGTACAGCACTCTTAGGGAAGGGTCACCAGCAATGGTCCCTCTAATTTTTAACATCCATGTGCAGAATAAATGTTGTTACGTGCACTGAGGCATGTGCAGATGTGCACCACCATAGACACACATGCTACCGGCTGTGGGTGCTCTGTTAATCAGCTGGGCAGCATTTGAATCCCTCCTGGGTGGCTGCCCAAGCACTCGGCTTACAGGGAACGCATGTTTGGGGCTTGATTTCTGGCATCCCATTTGCCTTGTGGCAAGGAAGTGCAGTGAAAGGTGAACACACACGGCCTGAAAAGTAGCAGCCCTTTCTTGCTCTTCTGCACCTCCTTGTGACAGAGCCACTCCACCTGTGATGATAGGGCTGTGTCTAAAGGCTGATATGCTGATCCTGGAGTAACAATCAGCAAACCAAGAGTGAAAACAGAGACGGGGAAAGAGATTTGCCCCCACCAATTGCTTCCTTCTCTGGGGAGGGTCTGCAGCATTATTCTGCTACCATGCAGGATACATGGTGGGAGGAGAGCAGGGATACAGCTTCTGGGAAAACCCAAGATAAGGTAGGATTTAATTAGAGAGAATTTTTTTTCTGCCAGGTTAAAAATCCTGGAGCTCTGCTGGTATTAGAAGCTTGGAGGGCATTTCTCCGGTGTGCCCTGCGCGGTGTGTGTAGCTCTAAGTTAGAAGCAGCTCTGGATTAGTTAATGACTTGACACAAATCCCAGTCACAGCTGGATCCTAAGATCCACCTCGTCAACCGGCTTCAAACCAGCCACTAAATTTGCATGGGCAGAATAATTGGCATGTGCAGTTACCCAGTTTGCATGCCCACACAGCTATTTGCATAAACCTAAAAAATAACAAACAGTCTTGCAGCACCTTAGAGACTAACAAAAAAAATGTAGACGGTATCATGAGCTTTCGTGGGCACAACCCACTTCTTCAGATTGGCATGTGCAACTCAAGCAGTTGGAAATCAGGCTCCTTCATTAGCACAAACAAATGTTTGGGGGGGGGGGGGTTGCAGTGTAAATGCAGATTTTCCTTTGCATAACTCAGAGGCTGAGGTTATGTGGCTTTTATTCACTTTGTGCCTAAAATAGGCCAAGGAGATGTTGTTTAATCTGCGGAGGGAGGGAAGGATTTGAGTTAGAATAGAGTTGCCCATTATCCAAGTTTTCCCCTGTTCATACCTCTTTGGAGGGGCGGTCGTGAGAAATCTGCAAGATTGCTCTGTACACGTTGCCAGTTTCATGGGCTCAGGATCACGCCTGATGTCCTGGGGGGGTTTTAGGTTCTGGGTTTTTTATACCTGAGGTGTGGTAACCCTAAATTAGGAACCTCAAGTCAGTTAGCTTTTTAACAAAAGAGACAGCTGGTGGAGACACTTAACTTGCTGGCCACTAAAAGTCGTAAATTAAATTTAAATCTCCCCCAAGATTAGCAATGAAGCCAGCAAGCCGAGAAACTTGGCTCGCCAGCTGTCTTATTAAGCAAACCAATCTCTAATGGTCCACAGTGGTGCAATACTTCAAGTGCATTGAATTACTCACGTAATTTAGAGTTAATAGAATAGAATAGATGTGAAGTCCAGGACTTTAACAGGGTTCAAAAAAGAGCTGGATAAATGTATGGAGGTTAGGTCCATCAGTGATGATTAACCAGGATGGGGAGGAACAGTGTCCCTAGCTTCTGTTTGTCTGGAAGTGGACAACAGGAGAGGGATCCCTGTTGTTCACTCCCTCTGGGGCACCTGGCATTGGCCACTGTGGGCAGACAGGATGCTGGGCTGGATGGACCTTTGGTCTGACCTGGTGTGGCCGTTCTTATGTTATATGAAATATTAAACATCAGAAAATCGGTTCTTAGTAATTAGTTCCTACACATTGCTCTATAGAAGAGTGATACCGGTTGTTGCATAGGGACCAACACCAGGGTGCTCCGGGGCTCAAACACCCACCAAAAAAATAGGGATGTGTAGCACCCAGGAGCCACGGTCATAGACAGCCCGTGGCTCTTATGTTTTGGGGAGGTTGGGCAAAAGTGCCAGAAGCTTTCTAGAAGAGGAGGAAGTGTACAGATGTGGTCTCCTCACCTCAAAAAAGATATTTTGGCCTTGGAAAGGGTTCAGAACTAAAATGATTAGGGGTTTGGAACGGGTCCCATATGAGGAGAGGTTAAAGCGACTGGGACTTTTCAGTTTAGAAAAGAGGAGACTGAGGGGGGATATGATAGAGGTATATAAAATCATGAGTGGTGTGGAGAGGGCTGATAAAGAAAAGTTATTTATTAGTTCCCATAATAGAAGAACTAGAGGACACCAAATGAAATTAATGGGGAGCAGGTTTAAAACTAATAAAAGAAAGTTCTTCTTCACACAGCGTGCAGTCAACCTGTGGAACTCCTTGCCAGAGGAGGCTGTGAAGGCTAGGACTATAATAGAGTTTAAAGAGAAGCTAATTTCATGGAGGTTAGGTCCATAAAAGGCTATTAGCCAGGAGATAAAATGGTGTCCTTGGCCTCTGTCTGTCAGAGGCTGGAGAGGGATGGCAGAAGACAAATCGCTTGATCATTGTTTTCGGTCCACCCTCTCTGGGGCATCTGGTGCTGGCCACTGTTGGCAGACAGGATACTGGGCTAGATGGACCTTTGGTCTGACCCAGTATGGCCGTTCTTATGTTTTTATGTTCTTATAAGTGACCACTGCCCTCTCGCTTCATCCTGGGACCCCATTTCCATTTGATCTCCTCCCCCTAAGGCCCCTGCTCTGGCCCAAAGCCCTGTCCCCATTCTGCCTCTTTCTCCAAAGCCCCCCACCTGCTAAGATACCAAAGAGACACATTCAATAACTAGCATATAAATGTAGTATATACAATAACCTCCCCCCAAAAAAACTAAACCAGGCAGAGCTCCCTCCCCTCCCCAAAACACACCTCTTCCAAAGCACCCACCAGCAAAAACAAAAGTCGGCGCCTAACAAAAACCAAACCTAGATGGGAAGGTACCATGGAAAGACACAGACGAGCCTTCTTATGAGACTGAACGGAACAAGTAGACATGAGCTTTTCTCAGGAGGGTTCCCTGTTGTGTTCCCTCTCTCTGGGGCATCTGGTATTGGCCAGTGTGGGCAGACAGGATACTGGGCTGGATGGACCATTGGTCTGACCCAGTGTGGCCATTCTGGTATCTAAAAGGGTGTCATAAGGAGGAGGGAGAAAACTTGTTCATCTTGGCCTCTGAGGATAGAACAAGAAGCAATGGGCTTAAACTGCAGCAAGGGAGGTTTAGGTTGGACATTAGGAAAAAGTTCCTAACTGTCAGGGTGGTTAAACACTGGAATGAATTGCCCAGGGAGGTTGTGGAATCCCCATCTGTGGAGATATTTAAGAGCAGGTTAGATACACATCTATCAGGGATGGTCTAGACAGTGCTTGGTCCTGCCATGAGGGCGGGGGGCTGGACTCGATGACCTCGCGAGGTCCCTTCCAGTCCTGGTATTCTAGGATTCTAGGATTCTTATGAGTGCCCCTGCCCTGAGTGGAGATTTGCTGCTAGCTCCAGTGCGGGTGACAATTCGGCCCAGGCCTGAGGGGTTCTACCAAGGCGTATGCCCCCTCACGCCTCATGTAGGGCCCAAGAGGCTCATGGGAGTTCTGCACGGGAGTGAGTCTCTTTCCACCCAAAGGCCTGATCCTGAAACTGGCCCCATGCACGCAGGCTGCTGGGCAGGCATGAGCCGGGTTGATGGGCCCGAGCCAAAGGCCTCTGAAACTGGCAGAAAGACTGAACGGGCTTTGGGACTAGACCGTGATGCCCTTCCGGCGGCGCCCCAGGTGCTTGGCAGGGCTGAATGTTGCCGCACCGTCCGTACCGCGGCCACGCCGGCGGCGCGTTCCCAGAGCGGCAGGCTCCGTCTGCTAGGTTGCCTCTCCGAGCACTGCGTGGCTGCGAATTAAACACAACTGGCTTGTTGCCATCTCTTTACGGAGGTCTAATCTGGAACAGTCTGGAGGTGGCTCCTGGTACTTAGCCGTTCAATCCCAGCTAATAGAGCCTCATAAGCCATTCACCGCGAATTAACATCCAACAGCTGCTTCATTGCATCTCCGTGCCAAACGGCGCTCAGCCCCTGCCTGCAGCGCCAGGGGGGCGCGTGGCCCAGGCGTCCTCGCGACTAGCTGCGGCTGGAGGGGCCACGGGGAAAACAGCAGCCCTGGCAACGTGCTCCCATGCAGAGCCCCGCGCACAGACTGGAACCGCTAGGCCAGAACGTAGCCTGCTCCCAGGCTACCTACTAGCTATGGGGCAAGCTTCCTTAGACTAGATGGCGCTTGGGCCTGCCATGGGGTCAGAGGCCTGGCCTCTCGAGGGCCCGTCCAGTCTGACGATTCCACTAGCCAAGACCCAGGAGCCAAACAGCTCTCACAGGAGTCGAGGGCCGCTGACCGACAGAAAAATCAGTCGAGGGCCGCACACAAGTGAGAAGCGAAATAAAAAACAAAACCCCACTGAGGCAGCCCCCGACTGAGGAGGAAGACGCTCCCCACATCTCCCTCACACACCACAGCCTTGTGGGGGCTCTGTAGATTTTATGTGCTCCAGCCCTATAGGGGGACAGACGGGGGACTGGAGCACCAGCACATGGCTCCCCAGGGCTGGGGGGGAGCCGTGAGCCTGGGGGGCTGGCTCCAGGCAAGCTGGGAGGCTGCATCCAGCCCACAGGCCTGAGATTCCCCACACCAGCGCTAATGGCTTTATGTTGTTTTATGGGCGCTCGAAGGGGGGACATACATTCTCCCTTGCTGCTTCCAAACCACAGCGATTTCCTGCTGGTTCAGTGACACGGCCTGCGCCCGGCCTCGTAAGATCGATGCTCTGCCCAACGAGGCCCCAGAGAAACACCTCTCTGGATGGGCGTGTGTAAGGGTGTGACGGCGCCTCACGAAAACCCACGGCTCTCGTGCGTCTGCGTGTCAGGGCCAGTTCTGAAGCGCGCGTTAGCCCACGAAGGGGAAGCGAACAGAGCTGTTTGCCCTTTTTTGATAGAGACCAAGAAGCCTCATGCTTCCCAGCTCTGCGTTAGCTTGGAAGTGGCACTACAAACCGTGTCCACAGTCGCTTCTTTGGCTCGTGCGAAATTCAGCCCTTGCTTACGTTAACGTAACTCCACTGACTTCAGTGGGGTTCCTCTGGATTTACAGCCAAGGTCAGGGAGGTCGGGCTCTGTTCCCGAAAGTCTGCGTACTCCACCTGCCTGTTGTGGCAGACAGGCAGGAAGCGGCCGCAGACTTTTATTGTTTATGGAAGTTGCTGTGTATTTTTAGCATGCCTGGAAGTTCTGTGCAATCCACTGACCATAAAATAAACACCAGTTCCTCATCCCAAGGCCGGCGTTTCCAGCAGCACATGGCCACTTGCTCGGGGATGGAAAGTTGATGGCTGTTCAGACGGATGCAGCGTTTTGGGAGGGAACTTGTCCATAGGGGATGAATAGGTAACACTGGTGAAATGCTCTTTGCATCTCGTGTCTCCTCCTATTCGAAGCAGAAGAAATAGTGTAACCCACACACCTCGGCTGTGTCTATACTGAAGCCTTCTTCCGCAAAAACTTATGCAAATGAAGTGCGGAGTAGAATATCACTGCAGTTCATTTGCATAATTAATTAGCAGCAGTTTTGGCACAAAACCTCACTTTTTCAGGAAGAATGGCTCTTGTGCAAGAGGGGGTTTTGCGCACAAAGGAGCTGTCCACACAGCTCCCTTTTGCGCAAAAGCCTCTTGTGCAAAAATGGCTTCTATTTAATTATGCAAATGAAGTGCGGCGATATTCTGCTCCGCGCTTCATTTGCATAAGCTTTTGCGGAAGAAGGCTGAAGTAGAGATGTAGCCCAAGTGTGGTTCACTGTCCCATGCAGTGGCACCTAGACCACAGCAACAGCTAAGATCAAGACACCTCTACAGCATGGGCTGGAAGCTGGCTGGCTTTTAGCTCAGAGGGTAAAGGCTCCTGTACTAAGTTTCAGAAGTCCCAGGTTCAAATCCGCCTGGTAGTGGTTACAAAAGCACGAACGCTCTAGGAAAGACAATGCCGTAAACCTCCAGAGCTAGGTCCTTCACGGATGGTAATCCCATCCCATCAACAGAGCGACACCAGCAGACCAGTTGTCCCCTGTTTTGGTAGCATCCACCATGAGGCAGTGAGGGCTACCTGGGAGGGCAGGTGCCATGACAGGCTGAATGTAGAAAACACAGAAGAACCGGACTTCACTGACTTAGTTTAATGGTCATGTTCAAAACCACCCCTCTCTCTGCTTCCACGTCTCCGTTGTGGTAGCGCCTATAGCCCCAGTCGTGGCTCGTGGCCGTTGTGCTGGCTGGGTGCTATACAACACAGACCAAAGAGATCCAGGCACCGTGTAACAATTGTTTCCAAGAGAGCCGGCCTGCCAGTGTCACCCACACACCGCCTGGGGCGGGTTCGCCGTCCCATGTGGTGGCACTTAGAGAGTTTGCTCTACACCACGCATCTGACGAAGCGGGTCTTTGCCCACGAACGCTTATGCTCCAATAAATCTGTTAGTCCATAAGGTGCTACAGGACTCCTTGTTGCTCTACACCAGTGGTTCCCAACCTTTTTTAAATCGCGGACTGGCGAACCCATTCACAAACGTTTGGCAGACCGGGAACGTTGTATTTGCATATTCATTATGTAAATAATGGCTATGTATATATGCAAATTAAATGTTACCTTTCTGCATAGCCTTGCTCCCCAGAACCGGGCTGTCCCAGCCCCTTTTAACCCCACCTCACACATCTTTTGACCCCACCCCCTCACTCCTCAGAGCCAGGCTGCCCCCTCTAGGGAGCGTGGCTGTTACACGCTCCCTCCTCCTTCGCACTCCCTCCCTCCCCAAGTGCATCTGGAACCCCTATGGGTAGAGGCAGGGGGGAGCGTGGAGCCCTGGCCAGGCTGCCACCTTACCTGGGGTGGGGAGATGCCTCCTGCTCCACCTCCTCCTGCTGCCGCAGCCCCAGTGCTGGGCAAAATCAGCCACCGTCACTGCCGGAGCTGAGCCGCCACGAACAGCCATCTTGAGCTCCGGCAGCCGGTCCGCAGCCCGGTAGTTGGGAACCTCTGCTCTACGCCACAGCATCCGCGGCGAGCCTGCTGGCTCTTAGCTCCTGGGCAGCGGCTCGTGCGCTGAGCTCCAGAGGGTCCCGGGTTTGGTTCCGCCTGCCGGCGTTACAACGGCTCTTGCTGCCAGTCTTACGCCCGGACGTTGGCTGAAGCAGCCTGGTTTTAGCACCGTTTGGGGACTGGTCAGCCCCTGTCTCGTTTGTCCAGGGAGACTGACGACAGTAGGTTGTCCCACCCACCCAGGTCCAAAAGTTAAGAGCCTTGGAGGTTCTGACCTAAAAGGTCTCCTGTGCGGGAGCCGCTTTGCTTTCCCGACAGCATGCCCTGTGCCCAAGGAAAGCTCATCAGGGCAGGAGGCCTTTTTCCCACCACTCCCACTAAATAACTGTTATTCCGTCGGCGGTATTCCTGCCACATGAGCAAAGGTCTTGAATACTGGGCCTTGCTTTATCTGTGCTCTTCAGTCTTCACTGTACCATCAAGTCTGCCTAGCACAGACCAAGTCAGCACCATGGATGTGCTGTTTGTCAGCTGAGCCACTTAGACACCAATAATGCTTAAGGGGCTGGTCCAAAGCCCCCTGAAGACTCATAGACCATCAGGATCATCTAGACCAGTGTTTCTCAACCAGTGGTACGCGTACCCTCAAGTCAACACAACTGAAACTTGGAGAAAACCGCATTTTTGTGCAAAATTTTACAGCGCTTTATTATTTTTGTACTTTTTGCACCCCAAAATGTCATAGCCCACCCAGCTATGATTATGTTGCTTATGCAAATGTGTTGCAATGGTAGAAAAAAATGTGTGTGTCTGAAAACTGTAGGTATGGGGGTTCCTTTTTTTTTTAAGGGGTACTTTATAAAAAAAGGTTGAGTAACGCTGATCTAGTCTGATCTGCACATCCGAGGTCCTCCCCCACCCCCCGCTCCGCTCATAGCCCCTGAGCCTCGTCCTCCAGTCACGATTTCGAGATTTCAAGATACAGACCCTCCATCGTTACGCTAGTTTAACCCTGCAAGAGAGCCGTGCCCCGGGGGCTTTGCTCAGTCCTGAGGTCTCTGCTCAGCGCTTATGGGCCAGAATCTTTTCCTTGTGAGAGTCTTTACCTGCTCCCTTCAGAATTGCCAGGAATGAGGCTGTGTGAGGGGCCAGGGAGTGTGGAGAAAGGGTCCTTGCTAATCGCTGGCACCTGCTTTCTCGGAGCACACGTGGCACTTGTTGAGCCTAGTAAAATACCCTCCTCAGGCCCGCTGATGGGGGGAGGGGCAAAGGAGTCTGCAGACTCAAAGGGGTCCTTTAAATCATCACATGTTCCGGGAGGGTCTCAGGGCTGGGGGCGGTACAGTCTGCCTGGAGAGGTAGGGGAGCTCCAGGCAGTGCGGGCAAAGAGGTGCACTGCTTTCAGGGGTGGTGCAGAGGGCTGGCTGTCCCCAGCTCTGCCCCTTCTGCCTGAGCCTCGCCCTCTTCCTTCCAGGGGTGCGGAGCCACCCCCCTCACACACACCTTGCCCAGGGTCTGGTGGATGCCTCAGACCCTAGTTGCTGCTAGAACATCCAGAAAAATAGCCCATGTCCAGCATAGGGATATATGATGTCCCCACTATAGAAAGGATGTGGACGCATTGGAGAGGGTCCAGCGGAGGGCAACCAAAATGATGAGGGGGCTGGAGCACATGGCCTATGAGGAGAGGCCGAGGGATTTGGGCTTGTTTAGTCTGCAGAAGAAGAGCAGAGCGAGGGGGGATTTGAGAGCAGCCTTCAACTTCCTGAAGGGGGTTCCAAGGAGGATGGAGAGAGGCTGTTCTCAGTGGTGGCAGATGGCAGAATAAGGAGCAATGGGCTCAAGTTGCAGTGGGGAAGGTCTAAGTTGGATATTAGGAAAAACTATTTCCCTAGGAGGGTGGGGAAGCACAGGGCTGGGTTCCCTAGGGAGGGGGTGGAATCTCCCTCCCTAGAGGTGTTTAAGTCTCGACTTGACCAAGCCCTGGCTGGGTTGATTGAGTTGGGATGGGTCCTGCCTTGGGCAGGGGGCTGGATTTGATGACTCCTGAGGTCTCTTCCAGCCCTAGGATTCTATGTTGTGTTTCTCTAAGGACGTGGAGAAAATCGTGCCTCTTGTCAGCCAGTTAAAGGCTTAGTCCTCCTCCCCTGGGGCAATTGGTCAGGATTCCCTAACCACAGCATTGACCAGGTGTAAATGTGCTAGGGCAAATTAACGGGAACCCCAATGACTGGGGATTTGGCTGTGAATAAAGTCCCATAGACAAAATCAGCGCGGTGAGCCGGCTGTGCTGTAGCTCCAGTTAGTGATCCCAAAGGGTTTCCAAAACCCTGGCCAAAATTCTGGCAAAGCCACGTGACCGCAGCAGCTTGCCTGGCCTTGTTTAGGTTGACACAGCAACATGAAAACGGTCAATGACCCACTAGTGAACTGCCCGACACCTCCACAATGAGTCATTGTTCTGGCACAATTCTCTGCTCTCCAAACACGGGGTTTTTTCACCTGCCTTTGGAATGTGGGAGGGTTGACCTTGCGAAGAAAAACTCCCACAGGAAACGTGGGGCCCTCGGTGGCTTTACTACGGAGAGGGCAAACGGTGAGGCGCATTTTTCCATGACGGTTCTGTGGGACCAACATGATGATTTGAAAGTGGAAGGTCGGGGGCAGTTTAAGACAGATTATAGGGGCTGATGAGTCTGCTAAAAAAGTTACTTGCATGCACACGCCAGCATTCCCCCTCATTTTTCCCACCCATGTGGGTAATAAATTGTGCACCGCTGCGTATGTATATGTGCACCAACAATAGAAACACATGTGCTCTGCTAGTCAGCTGGGTGGCACTTCAATCTCTCCTGGGTGGCTACCCAACTGCTCAGCTTACAGGGAACCCTGGTGCTCATGCAAAACACACACACACACACACACACACACACACACACACACACACACACACACACACACACACACACACACACACACACAGTGCTTGTGTTATATATAAACACTGCCATTGGGCAAATTCCGTCCTTACACCCATGCAACAACAGCCACATGTGGGCACACATTTCATTGCAGACCCAAATCCTTCGCTCACTAAAAGCGATGAGGAACAGAAGATGCTGTGTGTTCACCATTTGCTTCGAATACTGAATCAATAAAAGATGTTGCCGTTGCTCCTATCCTTTACAGTCCTCAGCTGTGTACATAACGGCGCTGCGTGGCTTATAAAAGGCGTGACATACTTGCGGGGGATTAGAATCCGTGGAACCCACCTCCTTTTAATGCTGCTGGTTCGCAGTGGATTTGTTTGCTGAGAATTCTGCATTGAAGGGGACACAGAATAAGCTGTCTCTTGCTCTTAATGAGTCTCAAGCTGCAACAGTAAGAGCTGCAACAGTCAGGCAGAAATAAAGAACACCTCAGGATGCAACAAACAGGTTCCCAAACACCAGTCAACCCTGGTGTGCTTAGAATACTGTCCTGGACTCATCCGGAAATCCCAGCGTGGACAGGTAAATAGCAGAGAGGGACAACGGGCAGCTTTTTGGTTCCACTTTATGCTTGAATCTGACCCTGGAAATAGCAACACTGCAACCCAGAAGGCTGGCCTCAGTTACTCAGGCTAAAGAGACAGGCGAGAAGGGACACAGAGCAGGATATAGCATTCTAGGGGGGAGATTTCGGTGGATTTTATGAGCAGTTCTGCAAAACCAACCCAGTTGTTTTTTTAAAGTCAGTGAATATTAGCTACTAGCTTCACAAACCAACCTGGTGGTGGTTGCAAGAGGGAACAAATTAAGTTATAAAGCGCAAACAGTTTCGGGTTGAACAGGGAGAGAAAATCAGGGGAAGGAAAGTCTCCTGGTGAATGCTCTGGACAGAGATTCGGGGTTTGTTACTGGAGTGCATGGAGAGTGAGGTTCTAGGTCTGTGAGGTGCAGGAGGTCAGACTAGATGATCATTGTGGTCCCTTTTGACCTTAAAAATCTCTGAATTCAGGCCCTAGTTCTGCCACTCTCTTCCTGCATGACCTTGGTCAAATCACTTACCCTCTCTGTGCTTTGTTCCCCATCTGTAAAATAGGGATAATACTTTCATGTCGCCTTTGGCTGTCTTGTCTCTTTTACATTGTAAGAGCGCTAGGACAGGGCCTGCTTCTCACTGAGTGTATGAACAGCTGCTGGTAAAATAGGGCCTCGATCGAGGTTGGGGCCTCTAGATTCCCCTGGAATGCTGCTGCTAATAGTGTGTCAAGGCTGTTCTCCACTCTGGCACTCCGAGTGCAGAAGATGAAGGGGGGGGAGGGGCTGCAGCAGACCTTAAATACTTTGCTTGTGTAAGCTCTGCTTACAAAAACTCCCCAGAATCACAGATTCACTGACCTTGGGGGGGCGGAAGCTGCCACCACCAAGTGAAACAAAAGAAAACCCCCTTTTCTTCTCGAACCCAGAAAGGAAGCACTTGGACTCCTTCTAGAGGGGCACCCCCACGCTCCTTTGCCACAAGAGAGTGTGAAAACAAACTGCAGTCTCTGGTAGCTGACCTCGTAGTCTGAGGCACACAGACACGCACACAGACAGACCTCCTGTTTCTTTCCAGGGCACAAGAGTCGAGTCATCGCCTTAAAAAGGTGATTTTATTAACAAAACGAAAAGGTCTACTTGATAAGGCAGATTTGATTGCTACGTGCTACAGAGCAACTGAGTAAAACAAATTAAAACACAGAGAACATCTGTGTATGCTTTATGGCTGTGTCTATACTGGGCCACTTATTCTGGAAAATCAGCCGCTTTTCCGGAATAAGCTGCAAGCTGTCTATACTGGCCCTTGAATTTCCGGAAAAGCAACGACGCTCTACTGTACAAAATCAGCCACTATTCCGGAAAAGCTACGCTGCTCCCGCTCGGGCATAAGTTCTTATTCCGGAACACTGTTCCGGAAAAGGACCAGTGTAGACAGCCCAGTAGTCTTTTCCAGAAAAAAGCCCCGATCGCGAAAATGACGATCAGGGCTCTTTTCCGGAAAAGCGCGTCTACATTGGCCACGGATGCTTTTCCGGAAAAAGGGCTTTTCCGGAAAAGCAGCCTGTCAATGTAGACGCTCCTTTTCCGGAAAAACTTAAAACGGAATAGTATTCCGTTTTAAGCAGTTCCGGAAATTCATGCCAGTGTAGACACAGCCTAAGGGTACGGCTAGACTGCGGGTGGGTTTGGGGATACCTCTTTTGCGGAAGAGCAAGTGCGCTCTTTTGGAAGTCCCTGAGTTCCTCATTCCACAAGGAAGAAGGGGACTTTCGAAAGAGGGGGGTTTCCCGATATTTTGACCCAGTCTAGATGGGCCAAATTTCAGAAAAGCCGCTTCTGACATAAGTATCGGAAAAAGATACGCAAAGTGCAGAACGCATTTTGTGTATCTTTTTCCAATAGATCCTCGCAGACTAGCTGTACCCGTATACAGTGAATGGGAGAGGGAAAGCACAGATTCACACAGAGACGTTTAACCAAACAACCAAAACAAAGAAAAATACCCTGATCATGATTAACTACACATTTTTCAGCTACTCACGATCCGTGCTGATCCGTATTTCAAGGCCCCGTTCACTCCCATGTCGAATATTTCTTGTAGGCATGGTAATTCTGAGTAATGCCTCTGTTCCCTTAACTTAGAATTCTCAAAGGAAGAGCAGACCAGGTATCGATATCCAATTCAAATTTCAAATTTCAGTGCTATATCCCCATTGGTTCTTCTGCTCCCCCCCCCCCCCCCCCGCCCCCCGGCAACGCCCTG
The DNA here is from genome assembly GCF_052426305.1 of Pelodiscus sinensis. Taxonomy (NCBI): domain Eukaryota; kingdom Metazoa; phylum Chordata; order Testudines; family Trionychidae; genus Pelodiscus; species Pelodiscus sinensis. The sequence continues at coordinate 7,001,721 of NC_143056.1, forward strand.
GCTAGCTACCTGAGTTTAACCCTTTAGTTACCGGGTGCTGGCCAGCACTCCTCCTATCCATCCCATAGTAAATAAAGAGATCAAGTATAGGTGTTGTCGTCTTGTGGCACTCTGATTGCATGGAATAAGATCATAGCAGTGTAAGGTTGGAAGGGGCTTTGCGAGGTTTGTCATGATTATGAGGGTTAGCCAGCAGGTTGGGGATTAAGGGGTTAACTACACCTAGCCAGGTGGAGTGGCCAATAGGAATGTAGGTAGGACTTTCAAACTGGGACAAAGGAATTTGGGTTTTTGCCTCCTTTGTGTCTCGGGGAGAGTTCTCTGCAGCTACAGAGAGAGACAAACATGTCTCTCTCTCTCTCTCTCTCTCCAAGAAACAATTCTTCACTTTCTGTAAGTAGGGTAAAGTTTAGGTAGTTTCGTTAGGCTTTATTGTTTTAAGGGTTGGGTATGGGATCTGAGATCTGGCACTGCTTAAGAGATGTTTGGCTTTTCTTTTTAACTAAGTTCTAGCCCATGGTATAATTCCTCCATGAGTATATTTTGTTACCTTTCCACCTGATCCTTATGCTTGCAACAGGAATATTGTTGTAATAATAAAAGTTTTCTCTTTTCTTTTTATTAACCTGGCATTGGTTACTTGTGTGTCCTGATTTTTATAATAGGGGTGAGATTTCCCAAATGATCTTTCCCCTAATCTCGTTATTAATATTTGGGTGGTGGCAGCGGAAGTTTTATTCCCAAGATCTAGGTTTTTAAGATTTTGGGGGAAGTTTTATACCAAAGCCTGGTAGATAAGGCTTTAGGGTACACTTACTGGCCCCCACTTCTCTATTTATCATGCCAGAGTGGGGAAGGAGCCATGACAAGGTTCTCTCATGTATTTCCCAGCAATGAATGGAAATGTGTGAAAGAATCCAATGTACTCATGTACTTGAAGCATCGTGCTCATGCATAAAACACGGCCCTCTACCTATCACAGTGGGGTCATGAGTAACCAGCTGCCATAGTCGTTAAGTCAGCAGTCCAGACTCTGCCAAGTCGGGATCCCAGGAGATCAGAACCACAAGTCGGGGCCCAGCGTCAGGCTGCATGAGGAACGTTGTAATCAGCCCCAATACCCTTTTGATTTCTCTTCTCCCAGTGGCACTGTGTGTGCTGTAGTATGTTGTAAGAGGACAACAGCCAAAGAAAAACAGCCGGCACTGAAGCAAGCCATCCGTGGGAGCTCCTCACTGCCGCCACCTTTTCTCTCACTCTGTCTGTGGTGGCAAATATCAGACTCCCTTAAATACCTCGCTGAGGCGCACGTGGGCAGGCAGAAAAGGAAGAGAACTAGGAGCCGACAGTGTGGTCACATGGCAAACACCTTGGCTTGCTGGCCCCCTAAATGACTGCAAGGTAATTGAGGCCTCGTACAAATGCAACCGTTTGGTTTCCAGATGGCTAACTTTTCTAACTACCTCTGTAGCCCTTAGTCTCAGATTGGTTGAGCTGTGTCAGACTCTGGCCTTCAGCTAGAACTCATGTTGCCTGTCTCAACTGCAGAACTGAGACAGCTTGTCCATCATCAGCTTGTCACACTTTTAGGCTCAGTGGGATGATGAAAATTCATGTTGAGCCCAAATTAGAGCCACTTGAACCTGGGGGAACTCGCCTGGGAAGCAAGCATGCTTTTTTTTTCTAATCAGATAACTTTCCACCAAAGCCTGCAAGTACCAGGAGATCTTAAAATCCACTGAGACAGGCTTATATTCATAACAACACACCTTAAAGCTACTCCCAGAAAGATGGTCCCTTCAGTCTTCTCATGCAATAAAATGTGGGGGAAAGGACGAAAAAATTGACTTGTAGGGCTGTTTGAAAAATGCCACTTGTTGGGTGGGGAAGCCTTGGTTCTTTCTTCATTTTTTTAGGAAATTTACTGAAGACCTTTGTTTGTCAAAATAGCCTTTCAAAAATGTTTCATTGTTTGAGAGAAAAACTAAACAAAACACCGAGGGGAGGAATTTTTTTCCATCCCTCCAAAAATTGGAGGGTACATTTTTTGTTCCGTTTTAAGAAAACCAAATGCCAACGTTATTGTATCACCTTATGTCTAAACTATGAGGCTTTATTGGAAAAAGGTACGCAAATTGTTTTTTCGGAAGAGGCTTTTCCGACATTTGGCCCAGCTACACTGGGCAAAATTTCAGAAAAAAAAACTCTTTCGGAAGAGCCTTTCTTCTTCATGGGAGGTGGAAGACAGGGCTTCCGAAAAAGCGCATCTGCAGACGCGTTCCCTAGACATGGCAGAGTTTTTCTGGGATACGTCTAGTATCCCAGAAAAATGCTGAAATCTAGACATAGCCTCAGAAACCAAAAATTGGTCAAGTTTTGAGCAACTGAGAAATTGTCCGTATTTGGTTTTTTGAAAAATCATATTTTTTTTATGCTTCTTTTAAATAGAAAAATCAGAAAAAAATTGAAAGGAACAAAACTCTTTGCAGTTCAGCAATTCCCTCTCTCGGGATTCCCTCTGTAACGCCAGGGGTTAACCTCAAAAGGGAAGCAAGAGCAAGCCAGCTAGCCCTTTAAATCTTTGCATTAGCTTTTCCAGCTGGTTTTTAGCTTATGTGTTAAAGGCTCATGGTCTAAGCTCCAGAGGTCCCAGGTTCGATTCCACAACCGGAGTCTGTCAGCGTTACACTGGGTCATAAGCAGGACTGAAGGACATCTCAGGGACTCATGTTCAGAGCTTTTTTTTTTTTTTTACCCACTGTTGTGTGACTTCTGCTGAACTGTTGTTTCTCACCATCCATCACTGTCTGTCGGGCCCCACATCAGCATCCCCCCGGCTTGCCCCGGAGTCTGGGGAGCACTGAGCCAGTCTTTCATGCAGATCATTTAGCTGATGATTTTTGCTTCTCTTCCTGCTCCCAGCAGACCCCTGAGCGGACGGCTATTTTGGTATTTTCCTGAGCCAGGGTCAGAGTGAAAAAGGAAACAACTTGCATAAATATCAGTAGCTTGTGTAAATTGCTGTTGACCCATTGATTTCATTCATTAGTGGAGCTGTGACCCATTGAGGACCTGGCCTGAGATTTTAAAAATCTTGCTGGAATAAAATAAGGGGGTGGTGCTAATTTTAAGTAAGGAAAATTTATGATTTAAAAATACAGGCCTTGGATGGGGGGAAGGGAATGGGGTTCCGTTTTGAGCAAGTAGAAAGTTGGCAGCCGTATCCTGGGTACTTGAGTGTCTTATCTTCCCCCTCCCTTCCCCTCTGCCAGGGGCACGCTGGATGGCAGGCTACTGAAAGTGTGGGGAAGGGAGCCGTGCTGTGTAACGTAACTGCATGGGCCAACCCTCTGTCTGGAGCCCGAGGGTGGCCTGCGGCCCCTGAGGGTTTTGGGAGTGGCCAGCGAGCCGTTTTGTTCCCTGTTGCCCACATGCAACAGACTTGGCTGTTTTCCACCCACGTGGTTTTTCCCCATCGGTATCGCTATAGCGACACGCGCGCAAAGCACGGGCATGAGACGTGAGGTGCGTGCGGAGTGCCCACAGCACTGAGAGGAACAGGCCCCTGCAGCAGTCCAAGGGCCGCTACCGTTCAGTCAGCTCGCCCCAGTTCTCCTCTATCGCAGGAGACCGCCTTGGTTACGACAATCTTGCGGCCCACCGAGATGGAGGAGGCCCACTCACTAGCCTGGGTTGCCCACTGCTGGCATGCAGGAGTGTCTGGCAAAAGACAAATATTCCCCTGTAGGAACCAACCGCTGCCATCTGCCTACAACCAAGACTGGCACAAAACCCTGCTCGTACAATAGGCTCTAGTGGTTGGAACAAAACATTTTCATGGAGCTCTTTCTCCCCAGCAAACGTTTCCCCATCTGTGTCATTTGCCAATTGCCTGGTAGGTAATCAAGGACTCCAAGGCCTGCAGGGAAGACGATGACCATAAAGACATGAAGAATGGATCCTTAAATCTTCCTCGGTGTTTCAGACACGTCTCGTGAACAGAGATGGTATCTGGTTCCTTCTCCTTTCATTCCAGTCTCACCTCACTCTTCTCAGGAACCATTTGTCTCAGCCTAGAGCTTGTTGATTTGTTTTACAAATCTGTGTGTGTGTGTGTGTGTGTGTGTGTGTGTTAGCTATACAAATCTCTGTGTGTGTGTGTATGTGTGTGTGTTAGCTATACAAATCTCTGTGTGTGTGTGTGTGTGTGTGTGTGTGTGTGTGTGTGTGTGTGTGTGTGTGTGTGTGTGTGTGTGTGTGTGTGTGTGTGTGTTAGCTATCGGCTTCCCCAGCTAGGACAGAGTTGCCATGTCGAGGGAACGTGTCCCCAATAGGAGTGGAATAGACTGAGCTACTGGAGCCAAACCAGAGCCCAAACACCATTTGGCAAGAGGTTTACATGTAGAAGGACAAGCCACAGGGCTCTTGCTGTGTGGTACATCGGGGGAAGGACAGTCCGGAACTGCCTGTGGTTCTGCATTTCTGACATTCCTGCCTGACTCCCTGAGGGCCGCCTGCCACTGGCCCCGGCAAGCAGCTGACACATCCCGCTCTCATCCAGCATCCTGGCTAACGTGAACAAATGAGCTTGACGTCAACAACTCCAACAGTTTCCAACAGGGCCCAAAGGCTGAGCCGGTTTCCGTGACAATGGGTCGGTTTCCCCTGGAGCCTGAGCCAACTTCTCCGTAAGGTTTGTTTTCCGTGCCTGTGCACAGTGGGGATGCTTTTCCAACCCGGAGAAGAAGGTACCATGGTGGTACCGAAGTTTGGTTACGTCCCATGGCTTCCATCTCAGGAGAGCTGGGCCCAGAGCTGATGGAGATCAGCCGAGTGCAGTGCTCTTGAACGAGTCATGTGTGGCCGTTTTCACTCCGCTCAGAAGACTCCCCCAGTGCGAGGTGCTCTCAGCCTCGAAGTGCAAGTCTCAGACAAGACGGATGGAGGCAGGCAGAGGAGGCCTAAGTAGGCAGCATCAGTCCGTGTGCTTGGCAATGCTCATTGCACTTCAGTAGCCTAATCCTTAGCTGCTTCATTGTAGGCAGGCCCGCCCCAACTAGGGTTGTAAAGTGTCCGGTTTTCACCTGGACTGTCTGTTATTCGGGACCCTGTCCGGAAAAAAAACAGAAAATACTGGACATGTGAAATGTCTGGTATTTCCTGTTTCCTTTGGACGGAAGCCCGGCAGGGACAATTTTCCCCTGCCATGACTCGTGGGGAAGTGAGGGGCCTTTTTTTTTGCTCAACAACTTTGGTCTCCCCTCTTTTTTTTCCTCGACAGAATTTTTTCCTGGTGTTATTTTGTGTGTGTGTGTGTGGGGGGGGGGGTGTTTGGTATTTTTTGTTAAACCATCTGGAAACCCTAGCCCTGACAACAGGGGCAAAGGGAGAAACTGCCCGAGGGTCCAGTGATTCAAAAGGGCCCCGGGGTTCCCAGATGTGGCCCCAGCGGAACAGCCCCCCACCTCTGCCTTGCCCGGGGGCCCATCAACTCTGCTGCCCTCCCCGCACCCGAATGTAGGCATCACAGCAAAGGAGAGTTTTGAAGGTGGATAACGAGGTAGCTCTACAAATGTTTGCAGGGAGCTTCTCCCAAGCATGAAGGGCCGCATAGGAGCAAGCGTGCAGTGGCTCCTTGGAAAGTGTTAACAAGGGGCTGATGGAAAGGGGTGTCGCGGGCCGACTGGAGACAAGCGTTGACAGACGGAGAGTGAAGGAGAGATGATGGGCAGGGTGGGGACTGGCCAGGAAGAGCCTTGAACGAGGAGACAAGCTGCTTTTTGCTCCGTGAAAGGGAGAAGGGGGAGGCGGCAGAGGAATTCAGAGAAGGGGCGACACAGTTAAAGCAACCAGCGGGAAATGATCTTTCCAGCCGCAGGCGAGATGGAAATGAGGGCGGCAAAGGTCTGTTTGTCAAGGCCAGAGAAAAGGAGGTTGCAGCAATTGAGATGCAAGATGGCGAGAGCTGTGGGGCGTTTGCGCTGAGGGAAAGGCTGAGAGATCTTAAGCCGAAGCTAAGAAAAAAGAAAGGCCTGATTGATATAAGAAAACTGCCCTGGTTCGACTTCAATTGGGTTTTTAACCGATTTCGTTAAGCCCTGTACAAACAGTTCCATTTCAGGTTGGCTTACGTTGATTCGTAACCGACTTCAGTGAAATTGAAATACGCTTGATTTACGTCAGACGTAGTGAGTCCCCGCCAGGCTTGGCTACAAACCGTTTTAGACCACCTCTGTCATGAAAAGGGTGCCAACCCATCACACGTCGATGAGTCTTACTTTGCAGTGAGCAGCTGTTTGAGAAAACTCCCCCAGCTTCTCCCCACATTGGCTACAGTCTAGTCTTTGCAATCATCCGCCTTTTTATTTTTTGAATGAATGTTACAATCCACTCCGCACTTAACTACCTTGGGCAAAGTGGGTTGTATCTCCCTAAGGCCACCCCGATGATTGATTGCTAGTGGAGCTGGGGATTCTCCATCCCTTGCAAGATGGGACCCCTGATGAGGGAAGACAGATTCCCAGCATGTGGTCAGTTTCAGCAAATGGAATGAACTAGATTAGTGGGAGCCAGCAGGAGGAAACATTCACTGACCCAGGCTGTTACCAAGATGCAAAACTGACAGACAGAAACAAACCCCGCTGGGTAGGAACCAGTACCTTAGAAACAACCTTGCCATTGTCTCTGCCAGTCACCCTTTGGCTTGCCGTGGGGCAGAGTTGCAGACTGGGGGGGTGTCTACACTGCAGGGCTTAACTCGAAATAAGTGACACAAATTGAGCTTGTCAATTGCGTTTCTTATTTTGAAATGGGGAATGTCTACACAGCACTTCTTTCGAAATAGAGCACTCTTCCTCCAACTTCCCTTATTCCTCGTGCAATGAGGGTTAGAATCATAGAATCCTAGAGCTGGAAGAGACCTCAGGAGGTCATCAAGTCCAGCCCCCTGCCCAAATCAGGACCAGTCCCAACTAAATCAACCCGGCCAGGGCTTTGTCAAGCCGAGACTTAAACACCTCTAGGGATGGAGACTCCACCACTTCCCTAGGGAACCCATCCCAGTGCTTCCCCACCCTCCTAGTGAAATAGTTTTTCCTAATATCCAACCTGGACCTCTCCCACCACAACTTAAGCCCATTGCTCCTTGTTCTGCCATCCGTCACTACTGAGAACAGCCTCTCTCCATCCTCTTTGGAACCTCCCTTCAGGAAGTTACAGGAGTCGGGGTAAGAAGTCCTTCAGCTCGACAGTATTTTGACACTATTTCCAAAGAACTGCCTGTTGTGTAAACGTGGACTAAATTATTTTGGAATAGCGCTAGTTATTTTGAAACAGTGTTGCAGTGTAGACATACCCTTTAAGATGACAGCGCACCAGAATGCAACATGGCTTGATAACTTCACAAGAGAAGAGTCGAGTTGGTTGTGTGTGGATACACTTCTTACAGCCTTGCACAGAGCTAAGGCAGCCCCCAAAATGTCAACATAATGTAAGACTTTCCATACGAGACAATCTAAAATGTACGTTGCAACCGAGTATGATTGGAATCCCCTCCTGCGTGCTTGTGTCTTTCTTTCAGCTGTATGGCCCATCACCAGAGCTTACTACTTACTGAATCTTTTCAGCGTAACCACGTAACGAGAGAGGCAGGTGCTGGTTCTTTGGCAAGATAATGACCAATTCCACTAATGAACGGAATTGAGAATAGCACAGCACAGAGGGAATCATGTGGGGGTGAGCAGAGAAAGCTTACCAGGGAAAGGGCACCGATAGGTATTTTATACTCAGTCTCCTGTTTGGTTTGGCAACACATTTTGTTCCTTGAATGGTAAAATGAATCTTCTGTAGGTTCAACCTCTCTAGTCCGGCACCCTGAGAACTTGACCGGTGACAAACCAGAGAATTTGCCGAACCACGGGAGGTCAATATTGTCTAGCAACGTTACTAACATGCCCACTGCTCACTGGGCTCTTAGAAGACATTTAGGGGTAAATCAGAGCTAAAGAACAGCACGGAGCACTGAGCACCAGGCCTGGTGGCTGTAAACAAACTGTATGGGACCACGGGAAACTTGGCCACATCCGTGATAAATGAACATCCGGTGAACTAAAATCACACTGGACCATGGATGTTGCTGGGCCAGACAGTGCCAGACTAGAGAGGGTCAATCTGTATTTAATTTGAAAACAGCTGCTACTGCAAAATGTTAATAAAAAATACCGTACACTCGTAGAGGTTTTTGTGAGCAGTCTAAAAGCACTTTACACAAGAGAGCAGTATTGTTATTCCCCTTTTGTTGATGGGAAAGTGAAACGCTGACAAAGTGACCTGCCCACGATCATCTATGAGGCTAGTGGCAGAGCCAGGAATAAAACCCAGCTCTCTTGAATCCCCGTCTGGTGCCCAATCCTCTAAGCCTCTGTGCTTCCTTTCTAAGCCGCTGTGCTTCCTTTCCGGCTGGCGTAAACCCATGCAAGCCCAGTGCTGAACTCCTTTCTCAGGCAAAACTCCCACTCGAGCTGACAGTCGAGCTGGAACCCTGGGCAAGGTGGGGGGCAGCTCCATACTCCCGGAAGGGGCGGGGCCTTGAGTAGAAGGGGTGGAGCATAGAACATCCGGCCCTCACTCCCCTCCCCCACGCTGCCTGGAACACACAGCGTGGTGCCCCACTTGCTTAGGCAGCCCTAAGAGCCACCCGGAGCATGACCAATGACACTCCAGCGGTGATTTAAAGGGCTTGGAGCGCCGAGCCCCCTTGAATCACCAGGCCTTCTTTGCCCCACGTCAGCCCCCATTGGTAGGCCTGCTTCTAAAGCAGTCTGTGGGGATGTTGCGTGATGCAAGAAAAGGAGTGTTCGTCTGTGTTCCTGCCTGCATGCGCATCTCTTGCCCAAGCTGCTTAGACAAAGACTTCATTATGTCTTTAGAACCATGCAGGCTGTTTCTAGCAACCAAGTATAATGAGGTTGCATTGACGAGAGCAACACAAAAAGCCCAAGTTTCCAGTGCAACCTTAACTTCCTCAAAACGCTGTCATAAAAAAAGCAGGACCGAACCAGCCCCCTCCGAAACGTCGGGCCGTAATGATCTCGAGCAAGAGCGGGAAGATTTAATTATTGGCGCGCTGGCCGGATCTCTTCTTTTCCTCCCGTGGGTTGTGAGGACTGGGTGGAGAAAGGCCAGATGCATCCCCCCAGCATCTGGCTTTCAAGGCTCAAACCCCACCCCCACCTTAGCATTGGGGAGCCCGCATTGGCACTCCTGTCCTCCCCCTCCCACCCCTGCTGCCCCACTGAAGCACACAAATCTACTAGCTTGGGCCCCTCTAGGTTCCGGTGTGTGAAGGGAATCCTAGAACACTAGAACTGGAAGGGACCTCGAGAGATCATCAAGTCCAGTCCCCTGCCCTCACGGCAGGACCAAGCACCATCTAGACCATCCCTGATAGATCTATCCAACCTGCTCTTAAATATCTCCACAGATGGAGATTCCACAACCTCTGTAGGCAACTTATTCCAGCATTTCACCACCCTGACTGTTAGAAAGTTTTTTCTAATGTCCAACCTGAACCTCCCTTGCTGCAATTTATGTGGGAAGCGTCTTTCTTATTCTCAGTTGGGGACCATGTCAGGGAGGGGGTTGCTGCTTGCATTGCTGCATCCGTGGGGAAGTGCTTTCCAGAGTTGAGGCCTGTGGAAAGAGGATTTCAGTCCCTAGTGATGGCAACCAAGCACCTTTCTTGAATAAACTTCCCATCCACGTGTAAATGGAGATCATGACACTGAATTCCTTTGCAGAGGGCTTTGAAATCTACCCATGAAAAGCACTAGGAATTAGCATGAGGAGAGGTCCTGTTAAAAGACTAGTAAGTGAGGCTGACAGAGGAGATGCAAAACACACAGACTCTCCTGACATGGGCTTTCACATATCAGATGGAAGAGCATTAAAGTTTTCATTCAGCATAGTAACATTTAGGGTGAGTGGGACAAGAGCCTTTCTTCTCACTAAACAAAGCTTTTGTTCGTGTTTAGACATAGTGGCTGTGTCTAGACTGGCAAGTTTTTCCGCAAAATCAGCCGCTTTTCTGGAAAAACTTGCCAGCTGTCTACACTGGCCGCTTGAATTTCCGCAAAAGCACTGACGATCTCATATAAGATTGTCAGTGCTTTTGCAGAAATACTATGCTGCTCCCGTTCGAGCAAAAGTCTTTTTCCGAAAAAGTTTTGCGCAAAAGGGCCAGTGTAGACAGCAGAGATTTGTTTTCCGCAAAAAAGCCCTGATCGCAAAAATGGTGATCGGGGCTTTTTTGCGAAAAAGCGCATCTAGATTGGCCACGGATGCTTTTCTGCAAAAAGTGCTTTTGCGGAAAAGCGTCCTGCCAATCTAGACACGCTTTTCCGAAAATGCTTTTAACGGAAACCTTTTCCGTTACAAGCATTTCTGGAAAATCATGCCAGTCTAGACATAACCAGTATGTTGGTGAAGCCCTCACTCCAGAATCTCTCTACCTATGGTAGGCTTGTATTATTGTCAGTGTGTTGCTGTTGCGATTGTGTGCAGTTGTTTTAGACTCTATATTAGTTCAATACGTTATTTGAGACTATCTTTTAATTATGTTGTTTAAAAAAAACCCAATGCTCTGGAGTTAATTATTGTGGCATAAAACACGTGATAAACTTGACCATGAAAAAGAATCTTAACTATTTATGTCACTATTTTGCAGTGGCACATATTTCTAAAATATATTGACAATGGACTGCGTTCTATCCCATCACAAACCAAAAATGCACAGAATTAAGCCTGTTTAAAAATAATCTCCGTACTAAATGGCCCAATTCACTTTGGGCTGCCAACTTTTTCAGATGTTCTTGAATAGGCTTGGTGCTCATGGGCAGATGAATCTGTTTTCTGCTCTGGGTCATTGCTTACATTTTTCAATGTGAGACCAAATCATAGGAAAATATGCATGAGCTAAGCCAGCTTTCTTTGTTGCACAGTTGTGTAGCTATTCTTGCCAGCAACAATGCTACTACTGAAATGCTCTTGTAGAAGCAACTTGACCAGCAATGACACAGGATTGTAGAAAGCAGCTGCAGACTCAATTCTGTTAACATAAATATATCCTAGTTTGAAATAGTTATATATGTATTTTAAGCGAATGATATATTCAGCCACAAGTTTGCAGAGAAAAGCCGTTGTTAAGACTCTGTTTTGTCTTGACCAAAAAGAATTGAATGTGTGTTGCATTTTCCATCTCTGCTTCCATTTTCTGCAGTTAATAGTATTAATTCTGGAATTTTAATGGATATCTTGTTTGTCTTTAAAAAAAGAGAAGATACCAGTAGGGATGTAATAGTGTAGTTGATGAACTGATAAGCAAAAGCTTATAGGTTAATACTATAGACCAGTGTTTCTCAATCAGTGGTACAAATACCCTTAAAGGCATTTGAGAGAAGTCTGAAACTTGGAGAAAACTGAATTTTTGTTTGAAGTTTTACAGCGCTTGATTATTTTTGTACTTTTTACACCCAAAAATTTCATTGCCCGCCTGGCTACAATTAAGTTGTTTAAACAAATGTAATAGTAGAAAAAAATTGCGTGTGTCTGAAAACTGTAGATACTGGGGGTACTTATCTTTTTTTTACAAAAGGGGTGTAATGGCGAGTCGGGTTTCCCCTGATCCTGCACCCCCGTAGCAGCCAGAATAGTCTCCACCAGCCAGCAGAAGAGAGAGGGGTTATTGATTTTCCAGAATACAGCACAGCATAGACGTGATGTGGCAATAGGAGGGGGGCTAGGATGCCCCAGACCCCTTAAGGCAGGGTGCCTGAGCCCCTAGTCTCCAAGCCCCCTCCCTCATGTTTCCAGCCCCAGACTAACCCTTCCCCCCACCCTACGTACTTCCTTTGTTCCAACCTCCTTCCCTATCCCCAGTCGCGGACCTGCTTCCACCTGGCATCCCGCACTGCTGCCTCTGACACAGAGGCAGCAGCACAGAATGATAGGGGGCTCTTCGGGACTGGGACCAGAGTGCGCTGGCTGCCAGCTCTGCCCCCACAGACTATAGAGTAGTCAAATAACCGATAAAAATTCATGAGGTTAATCGACTATTCAATTAACCGATATTTAACATCCCTAAATACCAGCTAAAGTTTGTTTTTCTCTCTCTGCACAAGGAGATAGATTGTCAGTCAGTGTAGACACAATTGGCTTCCGCTGGCTACACTGGTTTATGCCAATGGAGACAATAGCTCAAAAACTTTCATTTAGCCTAAGTCATTTATCATATATTTAAATGAAATGTGCCTGGTAACTGTATTTCTATATGTACTACACATCCTGTTATAACCACAGATAAGAAAACCAGTAAATGATCCAGGTTTTCTAATTATATGTCATTTGTTTTATCTAATCATCTCAATTTCTTTGTAGCAAGGTTTCATGCCCCAAGAAAATGCAATATTCATAATGCGTAAAATGTGCAAGCTCAACGGGCTGTAAATGATGTGGAAAACGCAGGCAAAGAAACTTGTGTTTATGTTCCAAGATATTAAGCAGAACTAATTTATCTTTCCATAGGAGATACAAAATTACTATTTGGCATCAAATGTGTCTTAAGAGCTAGTAATATAGGGATGACAATGAACGAATCCTAAGAGAAACATAAAAAATATTAAAATTGCCTTTTCCAGATGCCTGTCCTGCAAGAGCTTTGTTCATTTGAGCACAGGGGCTAAAATATTTGGTGAACCGAGCTAAAACTAATGATAATTTTCAATAGAACTCTAAGAAAGCATTGGTACTGATTCTTACAAATCGGTCCAGTCATACCGGAGAATAAAGCAATCAAACATACTTTTGCAGGGTTCTGTATGGTACTGTGCTCATTTTTGTTTGACTAATCCAAATCTATCAGGGACATCTTTACCTTAACAATTAAATATCCACTTCTTCTAATGATTCCTTTTTGAAATCCACATAAGAACAGCCATACAGGGTCAGACCAACAGTCCATCCATCCCAATATCCTGTCTGCCGACAGTGGCCAAAACCAGATGCCCCAGAGGGAGGGAACACAACAGGTAATCCTCATGTGATCCCGTCCCGTCACCCACCTCCAGAGAAACAGAGGCTAGGGATACCACTCCTCTCCATCCTGGCTAATAGCCATTGATGGACCTAACTTCCATTAATCTATCTTTTTTGAACCATGTTAATGTCCTAGCCTTCACCACATCCTCTGGCAAGGAGTTCCACAGGTTGATTGTGTACTGAGTGAAGAAAAACTTCCTTTTGTTTGTTTTAAACCTGCTGCCTATTAATTTCATTTGGTGACCCCTAGTTCTTATATTGTGCGAATAAGTAAATAACTTTTCCTTATTCACTTTTTCCACACCAGTCATGATTATATAGACCTCTGTCATATCCTCCCTTAGTCTCCTCTTTTCTAAGCTGAAAAGTCCCAGTCTTTTTAATCTCTCTTCATATGGGACCCATTCCAAACCCATATCCAGTTCAGAGAAGGCATTTCTCCTGCAGATAGCAAGGTAACTTAAACTCCTTTAACTAACCTTGTTAGAGTCTGCCACGTGTGCTTATGTTTATTAGTGCTTTACGGCTGGTGGAACCTCTCTAGTCTGGCACTCTTGTGCGGCAACATCCGTGGTCTGGCATGATTTGAGTTTGCTGGATGTCCACTTATCATGGGCGTGGCCAAGTTTGCCAGGATCTCATAAAGTTTGTTTACCTGGCTCTCAGTGCACTATGCTGTTATTTAGCTCTACTTTTTCTACTGTCCTCTTGAGCCCAGTAAGAGTGTTGGTATTGCCGCTAGACAATATTGATTTTCCAAAGTTCTGCAAACTCTCTGGTTCCACACAGGTCTCAGGCCCAGGTGCCAGACTAGAGAGGTTCAACCTATAATACAAGTAGCCCTGAAGTACAGTGGAGTTACTGGTATAGCAATAGAAATGTAGCTGTGTTAGTCTGGTGTAGCTGAAGTAAAATGCAGGACAATGTAGCACTTTAAAGACTAACAAGATGGTTTATTAGGTGATGAGCTTTCGTGGGCCAGACCCACTTCCTCAGATCAAATAGTGGAAGAAAATAGTCACAACCATGTATAGCAAGGCTCTGCTGCAATCAAATGCTTATGTTCATCCCTGTTCAGCAAGGGGTGAAACGTGCCCACTGGTGCCAGTTTAGGTGTTTAGCCCAATACTATCGTTTTTCTGAGACAGGCGGTCAGGTCTTACACACCCACTGGGCTTCTGAAAGTGGGGTCTTTGTAATAGAGATGTAGCCCCGTTAGTCTGGTCTTGCTGAAACAAAAGACAGACTAGGCAGCACTTTAAAGACTAACGAGATGGTTTATTGGGTGATGAGCTTTCCTGGGTCTGGCCCACGAAAGATCAGCACCTAATAAACCATCTGGTTAGTCTTTAAAGTGCTGCATCGCCCTGTCTTTTGATTTCTGTGTGGCTGGGGGTTGTGTACAGCGGTGCCGCAACAGCTTTTATAGCCTGGGTGCTCACAGCCACTGACCCCCCCCCCTCCCCCCAAAACAAGCTGGCGGCGCCGCGGGGGCCAAGCACCCGCACAACCACGCAACACTCATCGCGCCGACAACTGCCCCGTGGAATTGCCCTCCGGCGCGGCTTGCAACCCAGGGCCGGTTTTCCTCCGCCCAGATGCGCGCAGCGGGGCTGGGGCGGGCTTCGCCGGCTCGCTCCGCGCACCAGCGCTCGGACTCAGGACTCGCTCCGGAGTCACTCCGGGGCTCAGTGTAGACGCCCCGCTGCGCGGCTCTCGGGGCTGTACCAAGGCTGCCCTGCAGAGGGGTCCGAGCCGCGGCGGCGAGGCACCGCGGGGGCTGCTTGAGCCGCGTCCGCGGGGGGCGCTGCGCAGCCGGAGCGCCCGGGTCTTGCGCCCCGCCCGCCGCCTCTCTCCTCCCCCGGCCGCAGCCCCGGGCTTGGTACGTTCCCGGCGGCCAGGCGGGGGCCGCGTTCCGGAGCGGGCCGCGCTCGGGGGCCGGAGGAGCGGGGCAGCCGCTCGCCCAGGTACCGCGGCGCCGGCCGGGCTCGGGGCAGGGAGGCGCGGGGAGACTCCCGGGGCGCAGCGCTCGGGGCGCTCAGCGGCGTTGGGGAGCTTGGGGGGGGCGCTGCTGCCGCCTCCCCGCGCAGCTCCAGTGCGGGGCTCGGGTTGCAAATCGGGCCATGGGCGTGTGGCCTTGGGGTGCCCGGGGGGGGGGCTCCTGGCCCGTGCCCGGGGGGCTCCCGGGAGCGACCCCAAAACTAAGGCGCGCATCGGAGCGAGGCGCTTGGCGCGGGTAGGGCGAGCCCGGACGGGGTAGGGGTGCGCGTCCCACGCGTGTGCCCGGAGCCACAGGGCGCCGCTCCGAAGCTAATTCCCAATGGCCACGGGTCCCCAAAGAGGCTGGCGGCTTGGTGCGCCTCCCGGTTTGGCCGAGGCGGGCAGGGTGTCTCAGCAACTCAGCCCCCTCGGTAGGATCTCCGGTTGAGACCCCAGGAAGGACTGGAGGCATCACAGTTTTCACCACGGGTCCAGGACAGGTTGAAGCCCGGAGGAGGGCTGGTAGTTGCTCAGTCCCCTCGCCTGTGGTCCGAGGAACCTTGAAATGTTTGCTACCGCCAGTGTTTTGGGGAGGGGTTTGCTGTGACCCACGCAGCTTCTTGCGGGAATAAGCCAGCCTAGCTGGTAGATTTCTAGCAGGGCAACATTCCAAGCGCTTTCTTTTTGTCCGATAAAAGTCGTGCGTGTAAATGGACTTTTAAGACAAAAATGGAATGGGGTCGCTTGCAAAGTTGAGGTGATGTCATAAAATCTCCATCCGTTGTCCTTTTCCGCTCTCTTCCTTTAGGACACAGGGAGATTTTTGGATGTTTTGCTCTCGCATGCAGCTGTTTTAATTTTGCTGTTTATTGCATGAACTACTCTGTCTTGCCACAGGGTGCAATTTTAGGGATTCGTAAGTGGTGCTGGAGAAACGGCAAGAGGCTTCATTTTGCCAGGAATGTTAGTCATTTCCTTTTGGTGATTTCAGGGAGTTGAAATTTAACAACACTGGTACTTGTGGAGGGAAACTTTTCCATACTGAACTGTCATTTCAGTTCTCTGCATTGCTTCGCCTAACTCACTGAAGCAATCCTTACTCCGGCTCAAGTATTGGGAGCAGTATAATAATTCACTAATATGAGAAGGATTTACCGAAAATCAGATTTAGCCTTATCCTGATGCCATTGTAATCAATAGTTCTGTTAACTGTTTTGCAGGGGGCAGAAAAGGGACCTTAAAGTGAATTATGAGAGCTAGTTTGATGACTTCATATCACATTATTAGGATTTAATAGGAAAACACTTTATTATTAAACTGATAAAACAATTCTGTTAAAATATATGACTAATAAAAGAAATAAAACAGATGAATCCTCTTTGGATTATGGAAGTCTGGTGGATAAAATGGTGTAACCTTTGTGGTCTTCTAATGACACCTTTTGTGAAAGAGTGGAAATTTAAGTCCCAGTATTGCAAACATACATCACTTTATTCATGAGCATAGTCCAATAGAGGACAAAGTACCACCTAAACTGGGACATATTTCCCCAAGACTTCCAGGCATGACTAGTGATTTTGGGGTGTCTCAGGATTGGGGTACCCTTTGGGGTTATTCCCATGAGTACAGTTAAACACGATTCTTTGCCTCATCAAGGCCTTTAATATTTATTATCAGAGTACGGAAAAATAAAATAACCCATTTGTAGAAAGTAAAATGAAATATGATTTTAAATATGTATTTAAACTCTTATTGCTGTAATAGATCAGAATGAAAGAGCTGTACAGCAGAGTGCTATTGTCTAGTTATTTTATCTTCATGACTGCAAAACGCCTAGCGTTTGAGTTACTGTTTTAATTGACTTGCAAGAGTACATAAAAATCCGACCGGGGTGACCACAGCAATCAGCGCGTCTGTCATTTCTCGTGGAAGCACAGACAAAGCAGACAGGAAGGCCTTGTCTTTGCCTAGATTGACCTAGCTATCGCTCAGGGCTGTGAAAAATGTTGTGCCCTGTGTGACATAGGTTGACATTACTTCCACTGAAGATACAGATTGCTCAAGGAGAAGAATTCTTTTACAGATCGATCTATCAGTTCTCGAGGGGGTAGATTTACTAGCGTGGTGGAGAAGCCCTAGTAGCTGTACGGCTGAGGTGTAGACAAGCTTAAAGTGTGTGTTGGCAACATTGTTGCAAGCGGGAAAAGTTGAGTGTGAAAGTTTCATCTTAGAAAGAAGGAGACTGAGGAGGGATGTGATAGAGGTTTATAAATCATGACCACTGTAGAGAAAGATAAGGGGAAATTATCTACTTGCTCCCCTGACATAAGAACGAGGGCATCACCCAATGAAATGAAAAGGCAGCAGGTTTAAAACAAACTAAAGGAAGTATTTTTTTGCACAACACACCGTCCACCTGTGGAACTCCTTGCCAGAGGATGTTGTGAAGACCAGGACTTTAACAGGGTTTGAAAAAGAACTTGATAAATTCATGGGGGATAGGTCCATCAGTGGCTGTAGGGTAGGAGTGATATCCCTAGACTCTGTTTGTCAGAGACTGGAAATGGGTGACAGGAGGGATCACGTGATAATTCCTTGTTCTGTTCACTCCCTGTGGGACACCTGGCATTGGCTACTGTCGGCAGACAGGATACTGAGCTAGCTGGACCCTTGTTCTGACCCAGTCTGGCTGTTCGTATGTACTTTAGAGTTGCTGTGAGGCAGAGGGCATATATGGTGAGAGGCAGTATGCAGGGTTACGTACCCTTGGATTGCTGCTTGGCGTGTACTGAGCATGTTCACATGGACTGAGCATGCTCGGTAACATTGCTGAAGCCAGGGCTGCCCTTGCTCTGCCACCCCTGCTATTGGCAGGCCTGCGCTGTCTCTGGGGCAGGACTTACATACCTTTAAGAAGAGCTGCTATCAGACACACACAACTATATTAAAAGAGCACCGGTAAGGTTGCAAAGTCAAGCATCAGATGCTAGGAAAAGCCAGAATTCAGGTTGCCTGTGCAACCATAATTTGCCTTTTTGTGCATGTGTATCAGTGATGCAGGCTGTCATTACATGTCTGGCCCGCAGCAGCCCAGAGCTGCAGTTGCAGGGCAAGTGTTGTGCAATCATAGGCTGGAGCATGCTCCGTGGGAACAAAAACTTTGGCATCTTTTAGCTACTAAAATCTAAGTTTCTACTAGGGATGTAAAAAAAAGGGTGTGTGTGAATTAACCGTGTCACCGATACAAATTCTGTCGGTTACATGGTTAACGGTGGCTCGTTGGGAGGCTGCCGCAGCTCCCGGCTCTGCAGGGCTGCTGGGGTCTGGTGCTTCTGCAGCTGCCAGGTTTACAACTTGGCCAAAAGTTGGTCATTTGTTCATGGAGACAGCAAAAGGCACATCCCTTGCACAAAGACCATTCCTCTGCTAAATGTAGGGATGCTAGTGCTTTTCAGTAAA
This sequence comes from Pelodiscus sinensis, assembly GCF_052426305.1. Lineage (NCBI taxonomy): Eukaryota > Metazoa > Chordata > Testudines > Trionychidae > Pelodiscus > Pelodiscus sinensis. The sequence continues at coordinate 7,020,252 of NC_143056.1, forward strand.
AAAGTCATCAGAATTTCGTAACATGGGGCAAAACAATGTATTTTTTTCCTAGTTTAAGCTCAGACATGACAGAACCATTTTGGCTTTAATTTACTGTATCTTACTTCCTCCCTGGGCTCCCTTCCCCCCACCCCCAATCCATCTGAGGCAGACACTCAGCATGGACATTTTCAGTCCAAATGGCTAAGTGCGCTAAATTTGTCAACATCGGTATCAAGGTCTTATAATGAGAAGTGACAGGTAACTTTAGCGATAAATGGCATTACCTGCCCCACCTTTATAGTCCGTGTGAAAAAATTGGCTCGTGAAGCCAAATCATTCGAATACGTTGTGTTGTTTTGTTGGGACAGGAGTCTGCTGTTTGCAATGTGGCTGGCATATTCCTTTTTCACACCAATGCCAAAGCTGTTTTCCCTATTAAAACAAAACTGCTGATTGAACTGCCAGAACTTTTCTATTCCTAGGTTGATTTCACAATGCTTATGTAAAATCTCGGACTCCTCCTCCTCAGTGGAGGATAAATCTGGGGATTAATTTGGCCTTTTTGGACAAAATACTTGAAACTGAGGCTATTTCCTTCAACTCAGCTACTTTTGATGGAAAGTCCAGGTTTGGGCACCTGTACTATGTTTCCAGTATCATTTTGTAAGGCAGTTCTTGGCTATATTCATGTTTAAACTCCTAGTTTGTTCAAGCTAAGAATTCCACAGCAAGACTTGCATCATGGCAGGCGGTTGAACTAGTTGATCCTTGCGGTCTTTTCTAATACGACGGTTCTGGGCTTCTGTGAACTTTTCTTTTTAAATCAAAATCTGTAAGCAGTTATTCCTCCGCATGGAAGTCGGAGCTCTGAAAAGATTAATTCAGACCAGATGTAGAAATACATGTGAATTTCAAATTAAGATGATCTCAACGCTTTTCTCCCGGCTTTGTTAAACGCTGTGGCCCCCAGATGGAATATACAAATTATGGCTGCTGTTAAAATAGCTGCCTGGTTGTTAATCCAACTTTATGCACTTTCTGGAAGGCTGGTTTGCAATATTTTTTTTAGACAATAAGCATTTCCCTGTTTCTGCCGAGGAAGTTGCGTTTATTCACGTTGTCAGTTGAAACCAAACACATTCCTGTTCTGGTTTGCTCGAGGTTTTTTCCGGCTGAAATGTAAGCAGCCAGTAATGTAATTTGCAGTGTGTGCCCACTGGAAGGATGCTAAATTCACACAGGATGACTTAAGAAAGGCAATGTAGAACCACTTGTAGAAAGACACCACAATTCCATTCTGGGTATGGCCCTTGAGTTGCTCATGTATGGAATGCCACTGCAGATAATTTTAGGGGTTAATAAGCAATTCCTTATGGCTTAATCTTTCTCCCATTTGAAGTTAGGGCGAAGCCGCCAACGACTTCAGTGAGATCAGATTCTGTTCATTTCAGCGGGAAGGGAGTGTACTTTATTCAGGTCAGTCAAAAAGTCTTTCGGTTATGGGTTAGCTCCCTCATGTGCTTTCTGCAGCGGCGGATTTAGGGCAGGGCGAGCGGGGCGGCTGCCCCGGGCCCTGCACTTCCCGAGGCCCCGCGCATGCGCCTTGGCACCATGGTGCATGCGCTGTGTCAAAGGGGGGGCCCCGCGAAATTTTGCTACCCGGGGCCCCGTGGCACTCTCCTCCGCCCCTGGCTTTCCGAGATGCTTTTGGTTATCGTGCAGTGATTGTCCCAAATGTCGTGGCACTGCAACGCCCTGCTGACGACAAAAATTACTACCTGATCTTGGGGGGAGAGGGACCTGAAGCCTGCGCTTGCCCAAGGCGCTGGCCAGGGAGCCAAAACTTAAACTTGTAAATGGGCCAAAACTGAAACACAAGGGCATCAGGGGGCCTGTAACCTGCGTGCTGCCACCCAGAGTTGAAGGGGTTGGGCTTTAGCTTTGATCTCACAAGCTCGCATGGGCTCCCAGGAAACCGCCTGCTGCCTCACCAAGATAGAAAAACTTCCTGCCTGTCAGGGTGGTCAAACACTGGAATAAGTTGCCTAGGGAGGTTGTGGGATCTCCATCACTGGAGATATTTAAGAGCAAGTTGGACAGGCACCTGTCAGGGATGATCTAGTTCAGGGCTCCTCAACTTTGGAAGCCTCGGGCGCCACAATGATACTCGCAGCACACAGTGAAGGCCGCAACTTAAGTTGCATATACATGCGAAATATATATGCAAATAGCTTCTTTCATACTAACGGACATGAATACAAAGATTAAGGCAAGACTACACAACACACGGGCCACCTTTCTGCTGCTATTACTAAAATGCAATATTTACCCGATTTCCACCGCTATGACAGTGCTTTTAATGAGCAATGACAGTCAAGGAATTTAACTACTAAAACGCATCTCAACAGAAGACCATTCTATTAAATCGCCATTGTGGGGCGTGTTCCCAGTGGAGGCCACGTTCAAAGGATCTCTCACGTGGGCTGTGTTGAGCTCCACGTAAACGCAAACTGCACTTCGGGCCGCAAACAAATGGACTTCGGGCCGCATGTTGACTAGCCCTGATCTAGTTGGTGCTTGGTCCTGCTGTGAGGGCAGGGGACTGGACTTGATGACTTCTCAAGGTCCCTTCCAGTTCTTGAATTCTATGATTCTGTATCAGAGGCAGCGGCATGGGGTGACAGCCAGCTCTCCAGGAGCGGAGTGCACCGGCTCTAGGGAGCTGGCTGTGGATACATGTAACCAGTGTTTCTCAACCTTTTTTTTTATAAAATTCCTCTTTTTAAAAATATAGATATATAAATACCCCCAGTACCTCCCGTTTTCAGACGCACAATTTTTTTCTACTATTGCAACACATTTGTTTAAACAACTTAATCGTAGCTGGGCAGGTGATGAAATTTTTGGGTGTAAAAAGTACCAAAATAATAAAACTTAAAACAAAAATTCAGTTTTCTCCAAATTTCAGTTGTATTGATGTACCCTCCAGACTTCTCTTGAGGACCCCTTAGGGTACTCGTACCACGGTTGAGAAACACTGCATGTAACTGTGTAACTGCTGAGTTTTTCAGCAGTTACATGTTTACACAATTACCCACATTTCAACATCCCTTGTCATGACCTACTTTGGGGTCCTGCCCCTCAGTTTGAGAAGCCCTGGTCTACACTGATTGGACTGGTTTGTAGATGGATACTCCCTCTCTCAGTTGCAAAATACTAAACTGCTCTGACTCTACTTCTGTAACATTGGATGAGGAAAAATGAGATTGTAGCTAATAAACAACTGAAGAAACTGCAGCTGATACGCATCCTGGGGGAGTCTAAACAAGGGAAAGGACGACAGTGGTTAATGTCGTTAAGAAGAGCTATGAGGAGTACTAGGAGCAATTTGCAGAAGGCTTTCAACAATGTAAACATTCTAGCAGGAAAGAGGATTGGAGGAAAGAAATGTAAACAAATTAAAAGTGTTTTCATTGGCCCAAAAAGGAAACACTAGTTCTTGGTTTGTTTGGAGTCCAAGACCAGATTCTTAACTATAATCTCAGCAAACAGAAGATGAAGAACAGAATGGGCCATTTAAAAAAGTGATGGAGAATTGGAATTTTTAGTTGGAAAGAGTTTACGAGGGATCTAGTGGCGTGGGAAACAGCTGGATGAGAGTCATAACCCCAGGAGAAGTTCATCAACTCCATTTGTCTTTCTGTGGGTGCACACATACTACCACAAAGAGCACCCTGTAAATATTGGGAGTAGGGGTCCCGGAGGCAAGGAGATGAATCAATCGGTTGCAAAACGGAACCGATCAAATGGAACTAGATGAAAAATTTCAACTGGAATTTCTAAGGCAATGTAAAATATATTTAAAAATGAGCGACGACACCAAGGGCAACGGTTAGGTTAGCACCTGGGGCAAAGTGTTTTGAACTGCAGGCAGCACGTTCCCTGTGTGATTGACTCTTGCCACTGCTGTGCTTATTTGTGTGTACATGGAGGTGCAGTCCTTGATCTTGCCAGCGCTCGGTGGTTCAAAGCCCCCATCCCCTCTGGGCTTGCTGCATCGGTTATGATTGTAAACTTGCGTCAGCCCAGGCACCTCTGCTATTGCAGATTGTGTGTGTAGAGGGACCGTTGTGCAGTGCACCTTAATGAGAAGGAAAGGATCTGTACCTTAGATCTCCTGCGGTATTTAGGTTCTTGGCTTCCATTGATTTCAGTGGAAGTTAGGAGTCAAACTGTGAGGTTCTGGGCTTGAAAGCACGTTGTGGAAAAATCAGTCTGCTGTATAAGTCCAATGCAAAATAAACAAGGTACAGGACTGAATCACTTGTCACTTGTGTTGCGTATGACCGATCGTCGTGGTTAAACAAATTGACTCTGCCTACTCCTGCAGCCAAATCATCCTGCTTAGACATGCCTCATCCCAGGCACTTGTCTGGCTGCGATTTCGCAAACGCTGGTCATTGCATCCCTGTAGAAAGAGGAGCAGAGGGAGAAATCTCTTACTCGGTGCATGCTTTTTGCAGAGTTCTTTTAAAGAGCCCCATTCTGCACCCTTCCACTGAAAACAGCTCTTATTCAAACAAATCATCTGAGAATCCTCATTGCATCTGCTCCCATCCATGCGGTCTGGGGAATTAGCCTTTTGTACACACGTTCTCTCTTTCCTGCTAGATTTCACATAAGTTCTATGTGAGAGATGGCATACGTAGTGAGGAGAGAGGCTAAAAGCTTGAATTTAATTATCATCCTTATTTTGGGCCGGACTGAGAGAAAAGGTGTCACTGCAGTGACTTGGATAGGCTGGCTTGTAGCATGAGTCCAATTTGGAAAGCTTATTTAAATGCCTAACTTCGATGGAAGATGAATTGGGTGCCTAAATACCTTTACAAATCTGCCCAAAGGCATTTGGTAGGAGTGAGTGTCTCTCTGTTGGGCCCCAGGTGTATTGGTCCCCACCCCATACACAGGAAGACATAGGCTGCTCCAGCTCCCCTTGGTGTCTGTTACAACGGGGTACCTTCCAGACCAGGCAGTTGTCACAATCCAACCCGCAGGTCCTGCAGAGCTTCTGCTCTGACAAAGGAAGACGATTTGGAGGTGCCGGATAGGACTAGTCAACTATCCAATGCGCAAATGCTTTATCAGAGGGTCGACAGGTTAGTCGACTAGTCACTTCCCTCCCTCTATCAGAAAGAAGCAGGAATAGGGGGTACTTCAAAGCAGCAGCACTGCGTGAAGCCTGGGGCCAGACCCCGGGCTCCATGCGGTGCTGCCACTTTGAAACGCCACGTGTGGCTCAAGGCCAGCTGAGGTGTCCCCAGGCCCCATGTGGTGTTTCAAGCGGCAGAGCCACACAGAGTCTGGAGTCAGTCCCCAGCTGACCCCAGGCTCCGTGCAGCGCTTTCGCCTTTGAAGTGTAGCAATTGTCGCTACACTTCAAAGGCAGAGGCGCCCTATCGACTAATCGAATAGTCGATGCAAAAATGCATCGACTCTTCGATTAGTCAGTTAGTCGACACTTAACATCCTTAGTGCCGGATAAAGCTCTTCACAAGATTTCACTAAAACTGGATTAGCCCAACTGGCTTCAAGACGGAGCTTGATAATTTATGGAGGGGACGATCTGCTGGAGCTGATTACGAAGGCAGGTAGCTGATCTGCAGCAGCTAGTAGCAGCTCTTTCCAGTGGCTGGTGATTGGACGTGAGATGTGGAAGGATGTGAGTCACTTCTGAGATTCTTTCCACGGTGTCTGACTGGTGGGTCTTGCCCAGCTGCAAACGGTAGATTCTCTCAACTCAAAATCTTGTAACTATTATTTGAGAACTGTGGGGCCTCCAAAGGGTTAGGGGGCTCTTTCAGGAGGGTTGGGCTGCAGTTCCGTGGGGACCATGTCCGATTAGATCATCATGCTTTCTTCTGACTCGAAAGTCTGGGTGTCTATAAATAGGAGATGAAGAGGGAACAGGGTGTTTTGATGAGATAACTGAGGGCGAGAATGCTGAAGGGTTGGCTGTGTGGCTAAAATAAACAAACAGGACAGACTTAGCTGAGTGCTGCCGCCTTGTCCAGCAATCCTTGATGTCTGGTCTCCCCTTAACAAGGTCATCAGTGCCGATTGGATGCAAACAGTGTAAATTGTGCCAGGTGGCCTGGTACATGATACCTCTGCCTATTAACTGCTGCGCTAATTGATCCAGTTAACTCTTCTAATTCGTCCCTAGTATCCAGCAGTCTCTGCTTTAAACATAATTATGTCTCCCCTCCTAAGTGCCTTGTAGGATAATTGTTTCCATCAGATACAATAAGCCAGCGCAGACTGTATGAGCACTGTGTTTAATATTACACAGGTTGTTTAAAAACAGGGAGCGTTACAGCCTTCGGAGTCTCTTGTAAGGATGTTAAATATCGACTAATTGAAGAGTTGATGTATTTTGCATCGACTCTTCAATTAGTCGATAGGGCGCCTCCGCCTTTGAAGTGTAGCAACAGCCCTTGCTACACTTCAAAGGCAAAAGCACCGCGTGAAGCCCGGGGTCGGCTGGAGACTCCCCCGCTGACCCCGCGCTCTGTGGCACTGCCTCTTTGAAATGCCGTGGGGAGCCAGTGTCAGGCTCCCTGCGGTGTTTCAAAGCGGCAGTTCCGTGTGGGGATCTCGGGCTCTGTGTGGTGCTGCTGCTTGAAACGCCGCGGGGAGCCTGAGGACACCCCAGCTGATCCTGGGCTGCATGCGGTGGAGCCCGGGGGCTGGCTCGGCTTGACAACGCCCTGGCTGGGATGATTGAGTTGGGATTGGTCCTGCCTTGGGCAGGGGGCTGGACTTGATGACTCCTGAGGTCTCTTCCGGCTCTATGATTCAAGTGGTACTGCCACTTTCAAGTACCCCCCTTATTCTCCCTCCCTTCCGCTGCCTCTTTCTGACAGAGGCAGCAAGGGGCGGTGGGAAGTGACCAGTTGACTAGCATTTGCTTATCAGATAGTCCACTAGTCCTTCACATCCCTGGTCTCTTGCTCGCTAATTACAGTCCTGGGATGAATGTGCCACTGCACGTGGGAAAACATTCTTTGTCGGTATAACGCCATTTGTATTGTACACCGGGGGAGAGCAGCTTTGCTGGGATCTGTTACAAACGCGAGGGGGATGATGTTGTGGGTCGCAGCAGCATGGGGTCAAAATGGTAAGAGTTTGTTCTGGAAACTTCATAACTGAAGTCTATTAAAGAAATGATCAAAAAGGCTCTGCCCTGGTGTTGCTCTTTACCGAGGGGATGCGCCGTATCTTACCCCTAACCGGTTCCCTAGTTCTGGCTATGAAGCAGAGCCACACGTAGGACCTTGTGTGTCCGGGTTCTGTAAGGGCGCGCAGTCGGGTGTCCAAGTCAGACAGGACTCACTCAGATTTGTCAGACCGCTCTGTTTATTAGCAAAGCTGCTCTGCTAAATGCACCCAGAAAATGTGAGTACCATGCAAGGCTCAAACCCCTTAGATTTATACAGTCAAAAGAAAGCCAACTTAACAAGATTAAAAGGTGGCAAAACTTCACCTGGTTATTAATATGAGACTAGTCAAGTATCTTCATTTTCACATCAAGCACACAGCAATCTCCTGTCCATATCTCCCTGGTTATCTCAATTACTTTCTGCCTAACACCTAATGTTCCTTTTCCTATTATCTCAGGCCCACCTGGCTAGCACTCTGATCTGCATACCTACAAACAACATTAACGTACGTTTTCTTCCTGTTCAGAGACAAACCGTATTCCTTCAACTTATTCATCTTTCTCTTACAGTATAATTCTTTCTACTTTCACACGGGAAACAGGCACTCAGGAAGAGTGGCACGTTTACCACGGCGTAGGATGCCGCTCGAGCATAGGTCCTGAACTTGCTTCCCAGGTGATGGGAGGCAAAGCTCCCCTAGACTTCAGAGGGAGTGTAAAGACGATGTGATCTCGGACGTACAGGTCTGATTCTGTACGTCGGCGCTCGCTGACTTCCCTCTGGCATCGGTGGCCGTTTTCAAGGAGTGCGGCGTTGGGCGCGACAGGCGTAGTGCCAGGTTTCTCCCCCTGGATAGGGTGGCTTGGCATAATCCCTGTGGAGAGGGGTCTGGGTGCTGCAGAAGGGATAGCAGGGCAGCTATGATCAGGAAAACGTGGAACCCCCCACAAGGGTCGGGCAGGGCAGGAGAAGCTGGGCAAGAGGGGAGTGGAAGGGAGCAGCGGGGACCCGCCGGGGGTTGCGTTTCCTTCACATTTTGCCAAGGAATGTACCCTAGTTGTATGCACCCATAGATCGCCAAGTCAGGACGAGTTGCACCCCTTTTCCTCTAGCACAGCCGACCGCGGCCCAGACCTTCCCACGGTCTTTGAACCGGCTTAAATCAAGGGCTCAGTTCTGATCTCGCTCTGACCCAGGCAGTCACGTGCTCTTTCTGTGCCTTAGTTACCCCTCTCTGCAATGGGGTACTAGCACTGCCCCGCCCCACGTGGGGGTGGTGGTGAGGAGAAATAGACACCAAGATGTTCAGAAACTGTAGCAAGGGATGGGCGGGGGGCAGGTCAGGGCATTTACATCTTTTTTAGCAGAACAGCGGAGGTGAACCGATACCAAGGAACTTGCCCTGTTTTCAGTGCGTCTCTGGATGTTTGGGCTTTTTAAAACCTTTCGGAGCCCGATCCTGGTTCTCCTTTGCCCTGTCTCTTGGTCCTGACTCAGCTCCTGTTGAGTGCACAAAGTGCAAGGCAAAGGAGACGGAGCTCCCATATGACTTCTGCCTTCCCCTTCCAGCACTTTCTCACCCTGGCAATAGCTGATGTTCCCAGGCGCTGTTTGCTGACTACCGAACCTCAATTCCTCCCTCTGCTAACCGCGTTGACTTCACTGCAGGGTTCCCTGTAAGCTGAGCGCTTGAGTGGCCATCCACGAGAGATTCAGGGGCCCACCCAGCTGATTAGCAGAGCTCTCACAGCTGCTAGCATGTGTGTCTAGTGGTGGTGCACATCTGCAAATGCCTCGGTGCATACAACAAAAATTATTCCACACATGGATTGAAAAAGAATTGGAAGCAACAAGGCTTCACTGGCATTACATTAGGAGTGGCTTAGCCATTGCTTTTATTTTATACTGCAGTGTATGTCCTCCGTATGCTTATGGTGAAGAACATATAGCATGACAAGCAGGACTTCCCACAAGCTTTACCCCAAAATGTAAGGGTTCAGATTACTCCTGCCCAGGATAGATCAGCGGGACTTACAGAAACACCTATTTAAATCCTAGGAGTGCCACCCCTTTAATCCTACATTCATAATCGTAATTTAGCTTGGGCAGACATCGACTTTGGCCCAAGAATTCCTGCGTCAGCCTGGCCTTGATGTGGCTGGAAATTCTTTCCAGTTATTCCTGTTAATTCCTGGGTCATGCAGGGATTTCTGTGGAAAGAATGAAATTTACAGCAGGCACGACAGGGAAGGCCCTAGGTCAGTAGCCAATCTGAACAGTTTTTGCCTTCTTGGGGCCGATGGATGGCATTGGACCCTGGGCAGCACTAAGTTTGCCAGTTGTCCAGTATTGGCCCAGTATTTGCAGCCTCTGTCCAGTTTAAAAAAAAACCAGAAATGTGGTGTGGTGGGGTGGGGGTTTTTTGCTGAACCAATTTTTCCCCCCACCATGTTCGGTATTTTTTGGCAAAGTATCTGGATCACGCAACCCTGGTCAGCAGCAGTTTTCTGTGTGCACGCTTGGCAGGCACGGGGGTGGACCGTTTTAAGGCTTTGCACCTGAGGTAAAGAAAGGAAGATGACTGCAACGATCGCCCCTTATGTGGGTCATTTCCATGCATCTTTTGAGGCTGCAAAATAGAAGCCTGATAAAGAAGAGCACGCATGGGACATGGCCGGTGCTCACGTTACTGGCTGCTTCTCCGCTTGGGACTCTGCTGCGTGGTGAAATGAACAGTCACGGGACTTTCTTGTGGGAGAACTTCACAATATCGTACACGTGACGGGCACAGATTGAGAGCGGCCTTGAGGTGGCTGTGATCTGGTTTGGGGGCTGAACTGGAACCCGGCCTGCTCTGGGACGGTGGGACAGCAAAGGAAGCATAAAACCATCTTTGTTGCTCTGCTCCTCCTTCCCATTTGCAGCATGTCAGTGGCTGGAATCCCTCGTCGTGGACCCAGGGCCTTGTTGTGCAAGGTGCCGGACAAATTAGGGATGTTACATTTAAATTCATCTGCTCATCAAATAGTCGATGAAGAGTCGATGCAAATTCCGATGAGTCAGTAAGGGCGTGTCCACCTTTGAGATGTAGCAAGAGCCCCACCCCCATGCTCTCTGCGGCACTTCTGCTTTTGGAATGTAGCAAGAGCCTCCTCTTGCTGCGTTTCAAAGGCAGAAACGCTACCAGTTCCCTGCTGCGCCTCTTCCCCCTTCTCCAGGGAAGGTGCTGGGGGAATCCGCTTTTACGATGGCTTCCCCCCCCCCCCCAGCACCGGCTCCTGCTTCTTCTCCTTGCTGCCTCTCTCAGAGGCAGCAAGTGGGGGGGGGAGCAACTATTTGAGTCACTAGTCCAGTGGTCCCCAACGCAGTGCCCGCGGTGCCATTGCTGATGTTTGTGGAGAAGGATACTCTAGCCATATGGTCAAGCCAGGCCCGGCTCTCCAGCAGGCTGTGGTAGATCTGAGAGGGGGAGCCATGCTAATCTGTAACTGAAAAAAACTTAAAAAACAATGAATGTTCCTGCAGCACCTTAGGGACTAACAGAAGCTCATGATACAATCTACAATGTTTTGTGCTGGATCTGGAGTAACTCCCTTGACTTCATTAGAGCCAAAGAGGTTTACACCAGTGTTAATAAGCTTAGGATCTGACCCATCATCCGCTATGTGCCCAATGAATAGTTTCCCCGTATACCGCAGTACACAGTGGGCTATTGGGTGTTTGGTTTTGGGTTGCAAGTGTTTTGGAGGAGAGGGTCATAATTCAAAATGACCTTGACAAATAGTCTAAGTTAAATAGGATGAAGTTTAATAAAGACAAATGCAAAGTGCTCCACTTAGGAAGGAACAATCAGTCTCACACATGCAGAATGGGAAGCGACTGTCTAGGAAGGAGTACGGCAGAAAGGGATCTAGAGGTTATAGTGGACCACAAACTAAATATGAGTCAACAGTGTGACACTGTTGCAAAAAACCAAATACCCTTCTAGGATGCGTTAACAGGAATGTTGTGAGCAAGACACGAGAAGTCATTCTTCTACTCTGCTCTGTGCTGATTAGGCCTCAGTTGGAGTATTGTGTCCAATTCTGGGCACCGCATTTCAAGAAAGATGTGGAGAAATTGGAGAAGGTCTAGAGAAGAGCAACACAAATGATTAAAGGTCTAGAGAACATGACCTATGAGGCAAGGCTAAAGGAATTGGGCTTGTTTAGTTTGGGAAATAGAAGACTGAGAGGGGACATGATAGCGGTTTTCAGGGTTAAAAGGGTGACATGGGGGGGCGGGGGGAATATTGTTCTCCTTGCCCTCTGATGACAGGACAAGAAACAATGGGCTTAAACTGCAGCAAGGGAGGTTTCGGTTGGACATCAGGATAAACATCCTACCTGTCGGGCGGTTAAACACTGGAATAAGTTGCGTAGGGAGGTAGTGGAATCCCCATCTCTGGAGATATTTAAGAGCAGGTTAGACAGACATCTATCAGGTTGGTCTTGACAGTTCTTGGTCCTGCCGTGAGAGCAGGGGACTGGACTCGACCTCTTGTGCTCTCTTCCATTTCTAGTGTGCTGTGATTCTACGCTTCCTCTCAGCCTTTCCAGATGACTGTGCCTCTTTCAGGTATCTGGTTTGCTTTGTGTAGCCTCCAGGTTTCACCTCCCTTAAAAACTACTCGCTTACTAAGTAAAACAAACATACAGAAGTGTCACAGCGTACATTTGCTGAAAATCTGGGTTGCTTGCTCATTTCTTCCATGTAATTATAATATATACCCATTGGACTATACATCTTCAGTGGATAGTTTATAAAGTGGTATAACAAGTCATTGCATGGAATTTTACTTTGTACTGACTTGGCTAGTGCTTTTTATGCAGTCTGTTGTAAAATAAGGCAAATCTCTAGATGAGCTGATGTATCCCCAGAAGTCCTCTGCATACTCCAAAGCATCTATCATCAGCCATTTCCAAAGGTCAGATATGGAAACTGATGGTCTAATTATCTAATATAACATGGCAAATCCTCTGTTTCTCTCTTTCTCCTTTGATTTTCCATCATCCAATCTCAGGCTTTCTGTGGCAGATGAAGTAATCTGATATGTTTAACGAAGAGTTCTTATTCCAGTGAAGGTTTCTTTCATCTGCTTGCATTTTCCACATGGAAACTTTTTTAGTGCCTGCAGAATTGGAGGCCATTTTAATTATGTGGCAACCACAAACATGAATCAATCCAGCTTTTGGTGAGCAGAGACTGTATTAAGTGAGGGGTTAAAACTTGTAACGGTAGCTTGCTGCAGACCTACTCTGCAATGATGTATCATAAACCAAACATTTTTAAACTTTAAAAATAAGGAATTCTTCCTGAATGAAATGGAGTATGGCGCGTTTCATCTTTTCACTCTTCCTCACTTGGGCACTCATCCTAGTTCTACTTGCCTTACACAAATCTTTGCTTGTTTCCTTAATCCGTCCATTCCTTTTTATCGTATTAGTGGCTCTTGAGAATTAAAGGCTAAACCGGTCATCAGGGACTATGAGTTGGTTTAATGTTCTAAGGTGGCTGCATGGAAAACCGTTTGGCAATATCTGAATCTGGAAAGAGCAAATATGCAAAATAGTACATTATATTGTAAAAATATGCAAAGATTTAGTTAGAGCTCCGTGTCTTGTGTCTGTCAGCGATCATCCCAATTCTGTCCGTGTTCAACAGCAGACATTCTTAAAACATGTGCAAAACTAGAGTGAGGCGTTGATTGTCACTTAGAGATGCTGTTAAAATTGGGAATAAACTCAAATTCCCTGCCTCACGCCCTCCCCTCCAAATAACTTTTGCCAGAAACAAATACTTCTGCCAAGCCCTCCAGGCAATGCATGGAACCCTTCCAGAGGACGGGCAGTGTGTGTACATGCAAGGAAGGGAAAATAGAGCTTAGCAAAGAATCAGATATGTTCAGATAACCAAGCAGTCATGAGAAAAAAAATCTTATGACGTGTGTGTGTATTAGGGATGTGAAGGACTAGTTTCTTCCCCCGTCCCTCCCCCCCGCCTCTATTAAATAGAGGCAGCAAGGCGGGGGAGAAGAGGAGGATACTTCAAAGCAGCAGCGCTGCACAGAGCCCAAGGTCAGCAGGGGGAGGGGGTCCCCAGCTGCCCCCGGACTTTGGTGCTTTTGCCTTTGAAGTGGAGGCACCCTATCGACTAATCGAATAGTCGATGCAAAAATGCATCAACGATTTGATTAGTCAGTAACACGATATTTAACGTGTGTGTGTGTGTGTGTTTGTATACATACGTATATATAAAATAAAAATATAAATCTCAGGAGAAATGCTGTACACGGGGGAAATATTGTAGTCTTACCCTTTCAAAAAATAACTTTAAAACTCAATCATGTTATTCCAAACTATGTAAACCTCACCATATTCCAAACTATGTAAACCTCACCAAAGAAGATTAAGGGGGGACATGATAGCGGTTTTCAAATATCTAAAAGGGTGTCACAAGGAGGAAGGAGAAAATTTGTTCCTCTTGGTTTCTGAGGACAGGACAAGGAGTAATGGGCTTAAAGTGCAGCAGGGGAGGTTTAGATTGGACATTAGGAAAAAATTCCTAACTGTCAGGGTGGTCAAATATTGGAATAAATTGCCAAGGGAGGTGGTGGAATCTCCCTCTCTGGAGATATTTAAGAACAGGTTGGATAGACATCTGTCAGGGATGGTGTAGACGGAGCTTGGTCCTGCCTTGAGGGCGGGGGGCTGGACTCGATGACCTCTCGTGGTCCCTTCCAGTCCTATGATTCTATGATATTGGAAACAAATTGTCAGCCCATATTTCCTCCCCAGACAGAGGCACCTGCTCTTATGCCTCTCTGGAAAAAAACCAAGCCCTGTCTTAACTCACCCTGAAACCGTATTAGCAGGAGCCATGAGTATTCACTCAATACATTATTAGAGCCGCTTATTCACTCAGTGCATTCCTTCCGTTCATGGCCTCTGAAGCATCCAGCGCTGGCTGCTGTCGGCAGACAGGATACTGGGTGTGACGGCCCTTTGGTCTGACCGATATGGCTGTTCTTATGTTTGTATGTGAATTATGCTTGCGAGGGGGGACAGGGATTATGGTGTGTTTCAAATCCATAGTCTAGCCCACGGAGTTTGTCGTGCAGCCCTCTCTTTCTAGTACGACTATCAAGTGGTTTGCAAGTGGTTTCCATACAAATGGAAAACACAATGGATATTGTGTCTGCCATGTGAGCAGTACCTTGCAAGACAGTGGGTGGAGATACTTGTTTGGTTTGGATTTTGTTTTTTTTTAAAGCCAAATGATGGGGATGGCATAGGAAGGAAAGGTACTTAGCCAGCCAGATTTCTATACCTCTGAGCTGTTCTTGCCAGTCACATAACGTTTGTGTTGCGCTGATGCGCTGCTCTCTGTAGGTGAACAATAAATACGGACTTAATTGTTCAGAAGCTTCCTGGGGTAGCCGAGTTAGTCTGTACAGGATAAACTTAAACAACAAATAGTGTGGTAGCACTTTAAAGACGAACAAAACATGTAGATGGAATCGTGAGCTTTCGTGGGCACCGCCCACTTAATTGTGTTTGTGCTGGCGTAGACCAGGGGTCTCCAACCTTTTTAAGCACAAGGTCTCTTTTTGAATTTAAGCCGGTCCAGGTTCTACCTCAAAACCAAATTCTTTAGCCCTGCGTCCTTCTTCAAGGCCCTGCCCCGCCCCCTTTCCTGAGGCCCCACCCCTTTCCTGAGGCCCCACCCCTTTCCTGAGGCCCCACCCCTTTCTGAGGCCCCGCCCTTTTCCCGAGGTCCCGCTCTGCTCGCTCTGTGGAGATGGGGGTATGTGGACAGGGTGATAGGGGACACCCTGAGATTGGCACCCCCCTCTTCGGCCTCCAGTACTCTGCACAGCAAGCAGGAGGCTCATGGCCTGGGGGGGGGGGGCAGCTCCAAGACCGAGGACAGGAGTCACACAGCCGTGGGGGGCGGGGCAACTGAAGCCCTGGCACTTGATAGCCTCCCAGCCAAACCAGTCAGGATCCCCTGTCAGAGGCACCAGGATCTACCTGTAGATCCCATGACCACTGGCATAGACCCGTGCTTCTCTCCGCGGGGTACATCGTGTCTGGAGAGGGAGGTCTGACCCTCGGGAGCGGAAGGAATTCCGTGAACTCTGAGAGGAGGGACAAGGTGACCTGGAGCTATTACTGTCCCCCTCCCCCGCACGCTGCACCCCCATTCATCTTCTGCTGGGCGGGAGCATTTGCTCCAGACTGTTCCCCCCCACCCTTCTCACCTCCCCCACACAGAAATAACTCAGCACCTCTCTTCCAGTCCAGTTAAATTCAGTAGGAGCAGGGGGTGCTTGGCTTTTCTGGAAATCGGGCTCTGGGTTTTTACTGCCTCCATTGATCAAATAACGGTTGGAATTTGTCCAAGGCAATTTAGTGTCTCAGGACCCTTCTTAGAAGCAACAACATGCAGATATTTTAGGGCCGGAATAACCAAAGTAAAATGTGCAGATTCCGGTCTTAACTACCAAATAATAGGAATTTCACAGTAGAATCACTCCCTGCTATACAGCATGGCATCCATGCCAAAGGAAGCTCTGTGGAAGAGCCGTGCATGAAAGAATCAAAGATTACATTGTCGGAATAAGAAGCAGATGCTTGAAAAGAATTTTCCAGAGTCCAGCCGCTTTTCTTTTTTTTCCTCCTTGGATACAGGCTGCTAGAAATGCATCATGATTGAAAGGAATTTTTGTGCCTGGTTGCTAAATCTGACATGGCCTCATATCGCAGATGGTTGTCAAAAAAAAAGGCAAGAGGCGCTCCTGTGATTGAAAATTCATGAAGTTATAAGCGTGCACAGCCTGGTTGTTTGGTGCCTTGCAGCCTGCACGTTGTGGTTTACTGAACCAAAGGCCTGAGTCTCTCTCAACATGGGAACAGATTTTTCAGGGATGTATCAGAGGCATTCATTTTTTAATTGTTATATATATTACCATACCACTGGCAAGCCCCAATCAAGGACTAGGATCCAACAGTGTCAGATGCTGTACAGGCTTGCCCCCACGACAACCCAAGTGTAGGAAAAAGTGGCTACACTGCTTCATTTTGTGCAAAAACCCCTTGCGCAAAAAGAAACGTCAGAAAAGATGCTAATGAGATCGTGACTTATGCTAATGAGTCCCGCATTAGCATATTTTCGGCTGGAAGAACTGGCAGTGAAGGTGAAGCGGAACTGGCAGTGAAGGCGAAGCCAGACTGACAGAATGCAAGAAGACAGTGGGACAATGTGGATCAGCAGGTCTCAAACGAATTACGTTTTTGCAAGCATCATGGCGAGGCAAGAATTGAGGAGGGACTTGAAGGAGATCAGTGAGTTAGTTTGGTGCGTGTTTGGGGGAGGCTCCTCGCAGGCAGATGGGGTAGCGGGGAGAACGCGAAGGGGCTTGTCTGACAGTGTATCAAGTAGGGATGTGGAAGTGTAACCGTTGACATGGTTAATCGATGAGCCTGGGCAGCAGATTTTTTTCAGGGATGTAGCTGAGGCAGCAGTGGGGGAGGTGGGCGCCAGTGCGTATGGGGAGCTGGCTTTTCAACTGTCTTGAGAGGCTGCAGCTGGCTCTCCGCACACACTGGCTCCCCCCCTCTCCCCAGAAGGTAACTGTGTAACCACTGAATTTTTCAGCAGTTACACAATTACATAATTAAATGCATTTTCACATCCCTAGTACCAAGTGGGCAATGGAATCTGGCGTGATGGGTCGACTGGACGTGGGAGTCACATCTCGAGAGCGGATGGGTAGGATGGGGGTAGGCTGGCCTGTTGCCCACAAAAGTTTCAAATTCACTGGGAATTCTCCGTGTGCAGGGAACTGTTGTTTGAAAGAGCCAGGCCTGTGGGTCTCGATGACGGGTAAGAGCCCCTTTGCGCTAGGCGCTGTACGGACAATAATAGGAGAACTCTCAAACTAGCATCATAACAAGCGCTGGAACAGGAACTGCTAGGTGAATGTGAGCTGTCAGGTAATATCCACAGGTTGGGTCCCTGAATGTCCCTCCCCCTCAGCCTGCTTCTGCACCCTACCTCCCGGCAGCCCCCTCCCCCTTCCCGCCAGCCTGCTCCTGCACCCTACTTCCTAGCCCTACTCATCCCCCCACCCTCAGCTCGCTCCTGCACCCCACCTCCCAGCCAGACCCCCCCACCCTCAGCCCGCTCCTGCACCCCACCTCCCAGCCAGACCCCCCCACCCTCAGCCCGCTCCCGCACCCCACCTCCCAGCCAGACCCCCCCACCCTCAGCCCGCTCCTGCATCCCCCCACCCTCAGCTCGCTCCTGCACCCCACCTCCCAGCCAGACCCCCCCACCCACAGCCCGCTCCTGCACCCCACCTCCCAGCCAGACCCCCCCACCCTCAGCCTGCTCCTGCACCCCACCTCCCAGCCAGACCCCCCCCACCCACAGCCCGCTCCTGCACCCCACCTCCCAGCCAGACCCCCCCACCCTCAGCCTGCTCCTGCACCCCACCTCCCAGCCAGACCCCCCCCACCCACAGCCCGCTCCTGCACCCTACCTCCCAGCCAGACCCCCCCCAGCCACAGCCCGCTCCTGCACCCCACCTCCCAGCCAGACCCCCCCCACCCTCAGCCCACTCCCGCACCCCATCTCCCAGCCAGACCCCCCCACCCTCAGCCCACACCCCATCTCCCAGCGAGACCCCCCACACACACTCAGCCCGCTCCTGCACCCATTTTGTCATCATGGGTGGTTGGCTGTTGGTCTGTGGGAAAAGTCTGCATTGAGTGGGCAGACTGTGGGCCCACAAGTTTGAGAACCACTGCTCTACGGGTACTTCTAACTACAGCTGCTGCGATCGCGTAGCTGTGCCGCGGTAGCATAAATGCTTCCTACGTCAACAGGGAGGGGCTCAGTCTACTTCTCAGACTGTGGTAGCTCGGTTGAAGGAAAAGCTCTTCGGTTGACCTCACTATGTGTAGCCCTGGGCATAGGTGAGACCTAACCACGGCACTCAGGGTGCAAACTTTTTCACAGCCTTGAGCCAGGTCACCAGATGGGCCTCATTTTAAAATGCAACCCAGGCGTTGCTCTGGTAGGAAATCCTAGGGAACGGGCGGAGCTGACCCCGGAGCATTGCTCCTGGCTGCTGAGTTTTTGGTCCTGAAATGGCAGAGACCTGCTTTTGCCTCTTTGGGTGGGAGGGGTGGCTGCCGTTCGGCCGTTGGCCCAGCACCGTTTACCGTTGGACACTTTGACTCGCCACTGACGCACTTTGTGGAGATCGCAGCAAGTGGGAAGAAAGACAGAGGGCTGTGGAGGAGGGCAGGGGTCCATGTTGAGCAAACTGGTCCCTGGACTGCCCAGGAAAGAACAGCATCTACTGGATGAGTGGAGGGATACAGGAAGGGAAATATGGCACCATCAGCAAAACACATTCCTTTGCATCTGACATTCCTTCTCTTGCCGAAACTATGTACCCTGGGGTCCTGGAGTGGGATGAAAGAAGAACCAGGCCTGCTTAGAACCAGTTGCATATTCCCCTCACCCCCTCACCACACACTCCCATTCTCACCCCACCCTCGGCCTGCTGCCCCTTGGGTGGATTTCTCTGGGCTCCTGGAGCCTCTAGTCACCAACTAAAACTTCAGGCGCTGTTTGTATCTCTTTCCAGCCAGCGTGTTTCCTCGCTTATTATCTCGACTGCATTTTGTTGTAGCCACATCGCGAATACAAGGCTCCCTTGTTCTGCTGCTACTGGGATCCTTGGCCAGGGCTTGGAGCCTCCCTCCTTCAGGCGTTCTCAGGCGCCAGTTCTTGCTCCTCTTTATGATTCGTTTGGCAGTCATGCCTGGAGGGCGTGTGTTAGCAGGGCATGATCGGGGCCAGCGGGCGTCGCACACAGACGGGGCAGCTGGGCTTCCCCAAATAGCAGCTCCTATTTTGCTGCTCTTATTCACCAGGGAAGAGCAGGGCTGACGCGGGATTTAAAGCAGCCAACTCCTATCCTGGGGCTCGGGACATGAGTGGAGACCCAACGTCTCCAAGGTCTGGAAGCTTTTAGCATTGCAACGCAACTAATCCTTCTGCATGCCTCCAGCAAACAGTAACGACTAACGTTACCGGGTTTGTCTAGCGCCGCAGACCAGACCCAGGGTTCTTACACATGCTCCAGTAATGGTGAACTTACTAATCGGGTTTTGGATTCTATTTTCTATCGGTGCAGGGCTAAATCGTGCTTGCCTTACTCATAGGGTAAGAAAGTCTGACGCGTAGCCATGTTAGTCTGCAACTTTAAAAACAACGAGTAGTCCTGTGGCACCTTAGAAAGCTCGTGAGTCTGTCTGTCTGTCTATCTCTCCACATATATCCTATCCATCTATCTCTACCCATACATCCCCTCTATCTATCTCTCTGTCCCCTTACATCCTATCTCTCCCTCCCCCCCCCTTTTCTTTCTTTCTTTCTTTCTTTCTTTCTTTCTTTCTTTCTTTCTTTCTTTCTTTCTTTCTTTCTTTCTTTCTTTCTTTCTTTCTTTCTTTCTTTCTTTCTTTCCCTCCCCCCCCATACATTCTATTGATCTATCGATCTATGTATCTCTCCCCATACATCCCATTTGTGTACCTATCTATCTCAAATATATAATTTGTTAGTCTCTAAGGTGCTACAGGACTACTCATTGTTTTCCTAGAGGGTCAGTTTAGGAGGCTGTTACTCGGTGTTATTTATTATTATTTTATCATAACGTGCAGGAATCTCAGGACCCTGCTGTGCTAGACAGTGCTGCACCCACACGAAACGGAAGGATTGTCCCTGCCCCAGAAACGTACAGTCTGAGACAACAGCCAGAGGGGGAGTGTCTCCTTGTTTCCGGGTCACGTGGGTCAGCGTGACAGGCAGGGGCCTCGGCAGCCTACCCATGATGGGTAATTCCTTACTCCAAACCGCCTCGTTGCTCTTCTAGCCCAAGGCAATTGCACAGTGAGGACGGGTTCCCCAGTCAGGCCCAGCAGGACTGCTTCCTTGACTGTAATTTGCAGGCCTTCGGCTGTCGTGTACACTCTGCCTCTGGGGTTTGGAGCTATGCAGTGCAAAGAACCAAGTCTCCTTTTTCAGTTGGTTAGTAGCATCATCCCTAGCGAGAAGAAGAATCCACTGCAAAAGCTTCCAGGCAAAAAATAATGCCAGATATTGTAGCTGACTAAGCGCCATGGTGCCGCAAGCCCAGTGACTCCCAAATCAGACCTATCTTGCTGTCCACAACTCTGTGGCTTTCAAAGAGAGCCAGCTCCCATGCTGGACAGTAATCTCTCCCAGATGGTCGTGGGGGGAAGTGTGTGCATGCCAGGATGCTGTATGTGAAAAGCAGAGTGGGCCAGGGGTTTTAATGATCTGGGGTTTCTCTGTTCTGGGGACCCAGCTTGTCTGCCCTGAAGCAGGCTGGATTTCAAAGACAGTGCTGAGCTCCTGCCCTCAGCTCCCTTCCCCTAGAAATTGAGGTTCCCAGAAAAGCAAGTGTTGTTCACACAGATCTCAGGAGTCCAGACGCAGCTACGCCTGATGAATAGTCTTTCCTACATTCGGTCTGTACGTAGCAAGTACGTACCACTTGCATTGCTCAGTAACCACACTAGGGCTATGTCTACACTGGCGCAATGTTGCGCCAGAAATATGCAAATGAGGCTAAGCATGGAATTTCACCGAGCCTCATTTGCATATCTAATGAGCCCCCGTTTTTGCAGAAGAGGCTCTTGCACCAGAAGGAGGCATCTATACTGCCCCTTCTTGCGCAAGAAAACCCCTCTTGCGCAATGCCGTTATTCCTGAAAATAATCAGCATAACGGCATTGCGCAAGAGGGTTTTTCTTGCGCAAGAAGGGGCAGCGTAGACAGCTCCTTCTGGTGCAAGAGCCTCTTCCGCAAAATGGTGGCTCATTAGATATGCAAATGAGGCTCGGCGATATTCCATGCTTAGCCTCATTTGCATATTTCTGGCACAAGATCGTGCCAGTGTAGACATAGCCCTAGTGTGGTTACTGAGCAATGCAAGTGGTACTTAGACCACTGCAACAGTTAAGATCAAGAGACCTCTACAGCATGGGCTCAGAGCCAGCTGGCTTTTAGCTCAGAGGGTAGAGGCTCCTATACTCAGCTTCAGAGGTCCCAGGTTCAAATCTGCCTGGTGGTGGTTACCCACGAGAGACCGAATTTGCTTTAAATACCATTGTGTGATGCTCCTGAATCATTTGCGGGACAGGAGACGATCTGGCGGGGGAGGGGACCGACTTAAACTCAGCTCCGTGGGGAGACTTGGCTGCCAAATGGAAACCAAAAGGGACAGGAGGGGTGACTTGGGCTTAGGCAGGAGAGAGGCTGGGGGCTGGTTGGTGGCTAGTGGCACGCTGGGCTGTAGGCCTGACTGTTGCCAAGTTCGTTCTTTCACTCCGGTAATATCCGAAGGCCGTTTTGCGAGAAGGGCCTTAAACATCTGTCTGAGCCACACAGTGAGTCGATGGTCGCTTCCGCATCAGTCTGTCGGGGCAAAGCCGGGCACACGAGGCGGGCCCTGTGGGTAGGGCCTGGAGCCGGACTCGATGGCCTCTCGTGGTCCCTGCCGGTTCGAGAGTTCCGTGAGCGTGTGCACGCTCTGTGGCTCTGCTTTCAGCTGATGTGTCTTTTTTGGTCTCTTAATTTCTCCAGTGGCAAGGCTGGTGTCCAGCGTAAGCAGGAAATAGGCTATTATCTCGGTGGAGCGGGAGTGCTGTACTCTCCCGGGGAATTGTGTGTAGTTTAACCTCTCCAGTGCTAGCAGCTAAATTCACCGAACTCAGCGGGTGTTCCCCTCCGTACCAGCAAGGAATCCACAAGGGGAGGCGACACTTACAGTTGTGCCTGACTCTTCTCTGCGTGGTTCCCTGATACCGGCAGGGGCGGCGGGTGTCCTAGGCAGGGGAAAGCATTGCCTTCCCAAACCTCCAGGCGTGGCCCCGCCCAGACTCGGCCCCCGAACACTGACTGTAGGCATACTGGGGGTGGAGTGTTGCTGGCCCCAATGCCCGGCCTCTCCGGAGCCAGGAAGGCTGAGAATTGCACGCCCTCCTCCTTCCCCATGGTGTTGGAGAGGCTGGGACCATGTGCTGCCCCATCTTCCTGTAGTGCAGGAGGCAAGGCCTGAGCAGAAAGGGTGGGGTTGAGGCCAGGGCTGGGAGGCCTTGTCTCAAGGAGATCAGGTTTAGATTTAGTTTGAGCTCCTGCCTGGGTCCATTGGGATTCCTTTACTTTTGGGGGGGAGGGTTGTTTCCTCCTGCTTTACAGAGACAGTTTTATATCTGAGCTAGGGTTGCCAGATGGTTTCAACGAAAATACTGGACACGCTTGACATGACATCACAATCGACATTCCGTCTGATTTAGAAAATACTGGACACACTTGACATGACATCACAATCGACATTCCGTCTGATTTAGAAAATACTGGACACACTTGACATGACATCACAATCGACATTCCGTCTGATTTAGAAAATACCAAACTCTTATATTTTCTCATTTCTCTTTTCTCAATTTGTTTCCCAAACAGAAAGCTAAAATATTGGACTGTCCGGTTCAACACCGGACACCTGGCAACCCTAATCTGAGCAACCTGGAAACAAGGAACCGGTTGCAGAAAAAAGCAGTTGGCTTAGTCTGCCCTGCTCTGTGGTCCCTTGGCTGTGGTCACTGAAGCCTGTGTTTTAACAAGGACCCGAGTCCCTCACGGAGCAGCTTGTCTTTGCTCGATTTGTCAGTAACTGTCGGCCCAGCCTCATGCTCATTTCAGTCCATGGGATGCCGCAATTTAGCACGGGCGAATTTTATTATAGGATCACCGAGGCAGAGAGGGTGATCTGAAGAAATGCAACCTTATCTGACCTAAAAGCCAGCCAGGTTCAAATCCCACTGTGCAAACATATTGAGTGAAATTTTTAGCCGTGTTCAAGTGGCCTAAAACATATGTGAAAATGAGACTTGGGTAACATTTTTAATGCTCATTTTCAACAGTGATTTAGACATTTAGGAGCCCAGTTCCCATTGACTTTCAATGAGACAGTGACTTAGGGTACATCTAGACTACAAGCCTCTTTCAAAAGAGATCATCTAGACAGCCCCAAGACTTTCGAAAAAGCGACTTGCTTTTTTCAAAAAGGGCGCCCAGGCAATCTGGATGCTCCCTTTCCAAGAAGCCCCGTTTGTGTTCAAGAACGCCTTTTTTCGAAAGCAAAAGGCAGGACTATGTAGCCCTTTAAAGACTAACAAGATAGTTTATTAGGTGATGAGCTTTCATGGGCCAGATCCACTTCCTCAGATCAAATTGTGGAAGAAAATTGGCACAACCATATATACCAAAGTGATACAATCAAAAAAAGTGAACACATAAAATTGACAAATCAAATTTTAGAACAGAGCGGGGGCGAAGGGGGAAGGTTAGTGTCTGTGAGGTAATGACATTAGGGGTAATAATTGGGGAAGCTATCTTTGTAATGGGTGAGATAATTAGCATCTTTATTGAGACCCATACATAAAGAGCTCTTTTGAAAAAGGCATTCTTCCTCGTAAACGTAGGTTTACCAATATCGAAAAAACCGCCGCGTTCTTTCGATTTAATTTCGAAAGAATGCGACGCGGTCTAGATGCAGGTGAGCTGTTTTTGGGAAAAAGGCCACTAGATAGTCTAGATACACCCAAAGGCACAAAAGAATCCAAGTCGCTTTTGAAACTGGAATCCGAATTCATTTAATTTGAAAAATTTTAGTAAATGCAAAGTCCCTTCTCCAGAGAGCGTATCATCAGAAATTTTCACTAATTGGCAAACGTTGCAAGGAGGAGAATGGAAAACAAAAGCTGAGCGTTTATATTTTAATTCTAATAGGTACAAAGATCTTTCCTCTCACAGGAAGCCTTTGGTTGAAGAGGCGCAATCGGAACATTTTATCATCCCTCTTTAGAATGGCCTCTGGGCCAGAGTCTTGCATAAAAGGGCCTGAGCACATGTGACGTGGTCCAGAACAAGGGAGCGTAAGTGGAAATCGGCTGTGTGCTTACGCAACCCCCTTGGAAGCCTGAATCGCTGTTCGCCCTTGGGGCTGTGATTATGATGAGTGTTAGTTTAAATTTCTGGCTGAGATTTTGCAAGCTGCCGAAGGGAGTGCGGGTTGAGCATGATAGAACACTAGAACTGGAAGGGACTTCGAGAGGTCATCAAGTCCAGTCCCCTGCCTTCGTGGCAGGACCCAGCACCGTCTAGACCAGTGGTCTCCAATGCGGTGTCTGCGGGCGCCACAGTACCCACCGGGGCATTTGTGTGCGCCCGCCTAGTGACCAGGGCTGGCCTTGAGCCATTCTTGAGCGCCCGGCGCATGCGTGACTCCCACCCCAGGCGCATGCGCAGCCCCGCCTCCAGGCGCCTGGCAGCCCCAAAAGGTTGAGGACCACTGGTCTAGACCATCCCTGACAGGTGTCTATCCAACCTGCTCTTAAATATCTCCAGTGATGGAGATTCCATGACCTCCCTAGGCAATTTATTCCAGTGTTTAACAACTCTGACAGGTAGGAAATTTTTGAAGCTCCCCTAGACAGTGCTGAAAATGGCTTGGTGAGCACAGGATGACAGACTGGTCTGTCTGAAATGTCACAGGCTGGATTTTAGCCCAGGGTAGATGATTTTTGAACGGTGTGGAGCAAACCCCACCAGGGATTGCAGAGAATAGTGAAGTGGCTTGGCATTTTGGAACCCATTCATCCAAATGGCTTGGCCTAGAACCTCCAGGCATGTGTTGCTGGGTTGATCCTGGTGAGGAGCCATGTCTTCGGCTAGTTTTGGGTGGCACGAGTTGGATATTATCTGCACCCGCACGCTGAGAAATCATGATTTGGGCTCCCAAAATCCATGAGGTTATCTTAACAAAAGCATTAGATTTTAAAAAGGATAAACGTTAAGGGCTTTGTTTGCATCTCAGCTGCTTGGGTGCACTTGGGTTAGATCTTCAGGCTTTCCCCTTTGACCGTCAGGGCTCGAAACTCATTTGGCTTTTAAATGGAAGCTGAGACCTTCCCGCAGTCACTTTACCTCAGGAAATAGGGCTTTGAGTAAAGACCAGATGAACAGTGAGAACTGGCAACGCTGAGTTTTCACATTCATAGTGAAGTCTGCCTGGCCCCGGCATGCTCAGGACAGTCCATCTTATGCCCTCATAACGCTTCTGCAGCGCATCCAAGCCAAGCAGGATGGGATTGGAGCTACTGAGAGCGAGGCAGCTCCTGCAGAAATTCGAAGGGCCGCAAGACGTGCTCTGAGGGGTTAAGCGCTGCAGTGCTTAGACTGAGGGGCTGCTATCCTTTCAGGACCACGTTGTCCGGATTAACGAGGGGGAGGAAGTTGGGAACCGTACTGTGCCTGAGATCTGAGCTTCTGAACATCCCTGGAGCGGAGCTATGGCTTGTGCAGCGCTCAGGATTTCTGTGCCGTGAGGCACTGGGGTGGCAGTAGGAGGAAGGATGCAACTGAGCCATTGGACTGAAGGTCAAACCCCTCAGGACGTTCCCAGGCAGAAGTCTGTGTGGCATGGGAAGTGTGGTTCTGCCCTGCATGGTGACTTGTGCTAACCTCTTCTCTTCCACCTCATCCCATTATCAGCCCGAGGGTCTTAGGTTCCAGTCAGACGCAGGCAGTGGGACTTACAGAACTGCCACCAGCATAGTGCGTAATGGAGGCCGGGGTCGCCCAGGTATTGCTGAGGAGAAGCACTCTGTTCCAACATGCGCGAGGCAGAAGGACCTCGGTGTGTTCCTGGTGGTTCCCTTCTGAGCCAGGAGGGTCCCGGTTCAACCTCCACGTGTCAGCCCAGAGGGTGGTCCTCCCGTCGGCACTCACTAACATCCCCAGATGTATTTCGACTTGTAACCCCAGCGCAGAGCCATTGAGAGACTGTTTGCAAAATTCTGTCAAATATCCAACATGAACAAGCTGAAAAAACAAAGCAGGCGTCCTCTAATCTCTCTTTACCCTAATAACCTGAGGTATTACTGACAGAGTGGGCCACTCGGAACCCGGGCAGGAGCGATCGCCCTCCGTCGAGTGACGGTTTCCCTTTTAATGAAGTCTCTTGCCTTTGAATAATTTGCATTTAATTAGCTCCATATGTCCTCCAGCATCTCTAGGAATCCCAGAGTTCAGTTTTGTGTCACGGCAGCCATTCGGCACCAGTGACGTTGCATGCTGGTTTTTAGGGCGGGGAAAAAAATGATCTTGGATTGAAATTGCAAGGGGGCAGGGAAAACCACAGAGGGTCGCGCGCTTTGTTGCTCAAGCAGGCCAAGCTGAATACCCAGCCAGGCCCTCACTTCACTGCCCTCCTGCGCTGGGGAGAAGTCTGTTGATTTTGGGGAAAACTGGATGAGTTGATCTTCCCTCTTCCCCTGCTCCATCCCACCAGGTTCTGTACCTTGGATGGCATGTGTTGGGCGTACCGGCATGGCACTTAGTGCTATGGGCGTGTGCACAGTATACACAGTTGATACCATTCGACTAGAAGAGATGGGGCCAAACTGACCCCTTGTCTTTGTCCTTCATTCTAAATGTAGCATTCAGCGCAACAACCAAACAAGTAAATAAACGGGAAGGAAGCGACGGGATCCAGGGGGAACTGCAAAGGGGAGATGTCTTTGTCTGGAGCACAGCTTATAAGTGTCCTGGTTGGCAAACAAGTGACGTCAGGGTCAAAGGAGATGAGGATCTTTTCCTGGAAAGAGCCAGAAGCGATAGTGAAATCTGCCCTGTGTAAAGTCTCGCCGACCTAGCTGGAAATAGAGTGCTGCCCTTGTCCTCTAGCCAGCTGGAAGCATTGTTGCAAGAGCTCGCCGCTGGGAGGGAGACGGGCTGTCCTCGCTGTGCTCTCCTTGTCACCAGTGGGAGGTTGAGGAATCTGAGCGTGTTCCAGCATTCAGCTTGGAGTCTGAGAACGGTCATGTGCCAGGCACCCTTGGACTGGCTCGTCCGCTTTACTGCAAGAGATGAAGGGAGCCGTAAGAGATGATGAATTTTACACTGTAGACTATTGCAAATTATATCATTATTGTGGCCGGGGTTTTATTCTCTCCCGCCTGACTGGAGCCTTTCAGCTGTTAAATTACAAAATGTTGTGGGTAGTGAGAATTCATGTCTTTCCACTTTCTCCTTTTTTTTTAAGCTGCTAAGAAAATTGTGGTTTCCTCCCAATCGTGAGACATTAGAAGCTTCTAATGTAACATGTTGAAAGTGGGTCGGTAGAAACTTTTCTTCTATTTTGTAGGTATGTTAATTACAGATCGATAATCAGCAAAAAAAAGAGATGGCACAGATTAATTCAAAATACAGGGCCAAATCCCCAGCTGATTAACATCAGTGGAGCTGGGCTGATGTGGCTTGTAGATTTTAAGAGGAAATTTTGCTGAGGTTAAGACTGTTTAAGGAATCTAATTTTGATAAGACATTAATACCTTCCACAATCCCACCTATAGAACAGTTTTGATGGAGAGGAAGGGGACGCTTAAATGTGATGCACTTAAGCAAACTGCATAGGAATGAATACATCACCTCCATTAAACGTGAACAGAAAAAAATCACGAGCTTTTAATGTATAGTCTCGTAAAACCAGAAGTGTGAGTGGATTTTTTCTCCTTCGTTAAAATCCTGAAATAAGCAGAGCTATTGGGGGATGGTGTTGAGCGGTTCAGAAGGTACCACCCGTTCTTCTTTCTGCTAGCTACAGCAAAATCAAACCAAATGCATTCCTGTTTCTTTCTAAAAAGAACTCTCTGTTTTGTTCCTGCCATGTAGACATTTCCCCCTTTTTAATATGCCAGTAAAGCCTTTTAGAGGCTTGTTTGAAACAAAGCCAGAAGAATAAAACTGCCAGTTCTAGGATTTTCAGGGTCAGCTGCAATTTTTGGCCACTGTGATTAATGTCTCTATAAGTTTCTGTCCTAGAAGATTTAATTGTTCTGTGTGGCTCTCTGATATATACTAGGTTGGTCACAGACCTGTTTTTCCATTCACGTAGGTAAAATGGTGTGTCGTGTCCTCTTTGCAATGTTACACGTATAGATGGGTTAAAATGTCTCCGAGAGCTAGCCGGGTTAGTCTATAACTTTAAAAACAAGTGGTCTTGTAGCACCTTAGAGACTAACAAAAAATAAATAAAATCATGAGCTTTTGTGGGTAAAACCCACTTCATCAGATGGGTTGGAGTGGAAATAACAGAAACCAAGATTTTGATATATATACAGGTTCTACAAATGACGGGTACTACTTTTGCTGTTATATATGTATCTTGGTTTCTGTTATTTCCACTCCAGCCTATCTGATGAAGTGGGTTTTGCCCATGAAAACACATGATTGTATATATTTTAGTTGGTCTCTAAGGTGCCACAAGACTACTCGTTGTATAGGTGGGATTTTAGAGTGGTATTTAAGTGACATAATGGAAGGGTTTTTAAAGTGAGTCAGGCCAGCTCTACGCTGGATCTGGAAGGTAGGGTGAAGGTACACAACTCCCGCTACGTAAAATACGTGCCTGGAATCAGCTTACCTTAAGTTGAGCTTAGTGCCATCTTCACAGAGGGTACCAGGAGTACCAGAGCTGCCCTCAGCATTTGATTTAGCAGGACTTAACTAGACCAGCTAAATCAAATGCCAGAAGATCCTTCTCCGGCATGGCAAGTGAAGATGTGGCCCCAATTTCACTGATTCTGCAAAGTATTTTAAGCTCATGACTAGCCCAACTCAGTGGGGCTAGCAGCCTGCTTTAATGTTCTCCATGTGCTTGAGTTCCTTGCTGAACTGGGGCCTTAATACAACTGAGAGTAAAGCCCCAGCCTGAATGCTTTCTATGAAGGAGTGTTTTAACAGCGCCTTCCAAAGCACGTAGGGTTCCTGGGTTTAGTTGCTAGGAAAGCGACTGGCCGGTGAAGTCTGCCCAAGGTAAAGCTGGCGTAATAGTATGTTTTTCTTTGCATCTAAACCTTGAAAACGTGGCCGCTATTCATTTGTCAGGCTTTAACGTGCCACTCTCAGGAGCGTAGACGTGGGGCAGTGACGTTTTAGCATCATTTGCTGCTGCCTGCTCTACCTGTTATGAATCGGGTAATTCTGCCTGCTGCTGCACCTTTCGAACTGAGCAGGGATGGAATAATAAATCCCACATTAATCCTCGGAGAGCAGATGGTCAGAACGTACCTTGAGGGTGCATGGGTAACATTCGAGAAGTATCCTAGAGGCTGCCACATCAGACGCTGAATCCCAATTCATTTCAGTGCTTCACCAAAGCAAGCCGGCTGCGTCTCGGTGCAGAAGTATTTGTCGTTGCTGCTGTTCACTTCGCTTCACTTTGTAAATGCGTCACAGTGTTAGGAACCGAGTGTGATTCCCACTGGCTTTTTGTTGCCAGAAGTAAGTCGTGGGACGTTAGGGTGCCCGAAAGAGAAGGGGCAGGGCTTGATTTGGCTACCACTGGGCCCTAGGCAAACAGGCTTGCCTCTCTACAGGCCAGAGAAACAAAAATGTAGATGCGTTTATATTAACCCTTTCCTGGCCAGCACAGCTATGCGAGTGACTTGATAACCCAGCTCCCTCCAGCTTGTCATTTAGTTCAGTGTGTGTCAACCCTTTTTTATAGTGTCCTTTTTAAAAAAAAAAAAAAAAAAGGGACAAAGTACCCTTTAAAAAAAAAAAAAAAAAAAGTACCCCCAGTACCTACAGTTTTCAGACACACACAGATTTGTTTCTACCGTTGCAACACATTTGTTTAAACAACTTAATCGGAGCTGGGCGGGAGATGAAATTTTTGAGTGTAAAAAGTACAAAAATAATAAAGTGCTGTAAAACTTCAAATACAAATTCAGTTTTCTCCAAGTTTCAGTTGTTGGCGTACCCCCAGACTTCTCTCGAGTACCCCTAAGGGGACTCGTACCACTGGTTGAGAGACACTGTCTTAGTTAACCTTTTCCTAATCCGGATCAGTGTTGGGCTTCTGCTGCACCGATGCTGCCCTGTGAACCCCTATGGGTCTTCCCAAGAGAGCCCTGTTATACAGACACTGCCCTGGTCACCCCCTTGGAACCTTCCTGCCAGGGTCCCCAGCTGCACAGAAGCTGCCATGTCAGCCCTTTGGGTCCAGCCCGAGAGAGCCCTGCTATACAGACACTGCCCTGTTCACCCCCTTGCGTCCTTCCCAGTCAGGGTCCCCAGCCGGCTCCCCTACATAGGCTCTCATTGCAGCTTGCTGTACTTGTTTGTAATGGGTCTTCAGGCTGTTGCCAGAGCAGTGGGGGACAAGGGCTGTTGGAAGCAGGCGTGCGGTGTGAGGAGCCCCAAGGAAGGAGCTGTCCCCGTAGAAGCAGCGCTGGCCACCCCGCTACCCACTCGAGTTTGGCCAGGCCACCCCGCCTCATGACGGGGGGCAACCAGGAAAAGTGTGAGTGGGGCTGTGACCCTGGGCGCCAAGTCACAATGCCACACCCTCAGATACGATCCATCTCTCCTCCCCACCCGTCCATCATGACAGAGGGACAGCCAGGACAGATTGGAATGAGCGGAATTGGGACCTGGCACACAGGGTTGCCAGGTTCTGGTTGGGGTTGGGCCCCCAGGCACATGCTGCCTGTGTCCACGCCATTGTTTCTTAAACTGTGTTGTGGGGAACACCAGTGTGCTGTGGAGAACAGAGTTCAAAATGGCCGCTTTTTTTTTTTTTTTTTTTTTTTTTTTTTTTTGCTCAATTATTTTCCCTGACCCTTTTTGTTTTGTTTTGTTCAACAAAAAATCCTTGGTGTTCCTCATAAAAAAAAATTCTCTGGTGTTCCTCGGTCTTAACACTGGTCTACGCGTTAATCCGGCCCAGGCGCAGGAAACCCTTTTCGGTTGTAAGGGATGGTCTCGGCATGGGAGTGGCTGAGCGCCACGAGGGGAAACCGTTCCACTGACGTGCACCCCAGGTTCAAAGAAGGCTGGTGAGGTTCCTTCTCTTCTGACAGGGCTCTGTGTTCTCTCCTTCGCAGCGATGGCACCCCCGGAGAGAGACGCCAGACGGCCCCTCCTGTCGCGGGTGTGATGAGGACAAGCCGCTGGCCGCTGAGTGCTCTGAACCTGCCGGGATTCGGAGCGCCGCGTTGAGCCACTAGAGAGCGCCCAGAACACGATGAACAAACTGAACTTCCAAAACAACAGAGTCATGCAAGACCGCCGTAGCGTTTGTATTTTCCTTCCCAACGACGATTCTCTCAACATCATCATAAATGTAGGTAAACGCTTAACCCGGGTATTTCTGGTGTGCTCGTCTGACATCAGGTCTCCTGGCGTGTTGTCCTCCCAGCCAGCATGGTGCTGATTGCCCTCTGGTTTACTGACGGGCTCTGACTCGCTTTCTCACACACTCGTGCGACACGCTCTCTAGGCTGCCCCTCGACTGACAGAGGAGCAGAATTATTGGCAATTCTCCCTGTAGCGCAATCGTTCACAATGAGTGACCAGCAGGGTTTTCCCCCCCAAAAGTCCCCTTGCCATGTGGTTGCCTTGCTTCTCTGTTAAGGATGTGGATGTGTATCCAAGGCCACGGTTAACCAATGAGACTGGACTCATCAGTTAATCCCCATGGTTACATGCAGCCGCCCTCCTCCCCCTGCACTGCTGCCTCTGTATCAGATGCAGCAGTGGGGGGAGGCGGGAGCAGGTGCATGTGGGAAGCTGGCTTTTAAGCTGGCTCCCAAGAGCTGTCTATCCTCCCTCCCCCGCCTCCCCCTTCCTTCTGCTGCCTCCCACATTTTTCTCCTTCTTTCTGCATCATTTTCTCTTCCAATGTAGACCCGGCCTAAGCCTTAACACTGCTACCACTAAAGAAGAACTTCTTTTGGCACAAGTGGTAGTTTTTGGCCCTCTTCAGGGACTATGCACCACTACGGGCCTGGGACTAACGCCAGCCCTCTGCACGAGGTTGATTTTCATCCTTGGGGAAGATGAGAGTTTTGTCCTTCCTGTGTGGTTCTGAGTGGCCACTGCACACAATATAGTAACAGCCTTGAGGTCTTAAGTGGCTGTGGATCTGTTGCTGTGATGGTCAGAAAGGCCTTGCCTGTGGCAGGCATTTTATTTTGTTCAGGACAAATATTTTGTGAGACTGATATCAAAAGTAGTGACCACCTTGGCCTACCTTTGGGAAGTTCAGTGTCTGTTTTATAGAGTGGGTAATGGAATTTGGTGTATATGCAGTAGAGGATACGTAACATATGTGCCTAATGCTTTACTTTTCTCAGCATTCACACAAAGCTTCCGTTGGCCTTCAGTGGAAGCCATGAATACAGGACGGCTTCAGGACACGGCTTGATGAAAAATGATAGAGCACACAGAGAACCTATTGGCAATCTGGTTAATATTTTCAATCCTGTGTTTTTCTGCTGCAGGTTAAGATAGTATGTCGTGAGTTACTCGTCCAGGTGTGTGACATTCTGAGGTTAAGGGATTGTCATCTCTTTGGACTCAGCGTTATCCAAAGTAAGTCTTGGTTTCAACTTGCAAGGGTATGTCACGAGATGCAACAGGAGTAGAATCATAGAACACTAGAACTGGAAGGGACCTCGAGAGGTCATCAAGTCCAGTCCCCTGCCCTCATAGCAGGACCAAGCCTGGTCTAGATCATCCCTGGTAGATGTCTATCCAACCTGCTCTTAAATATCACCAGAGATGGAGATTCCACAACCTCCCTCAGCAATTTATCCCAGTGTTTCACCACCCTGACAGGAAGTTTTTCCTAATGTCCAACCTAAACCTCCCTTGCTAGAATTTAAGCCCATTGCTTCTTGTCCTATCCTCAGAGGCCAAGGAGAACAATTTTTCTTCCTTCTCCTTGTGACACCCTTTTAGATACTTGAAAGCTGCTATCATGTCCTCTCTGTCTTCTCTTTTCTAAACTAAACAAGCCCATTTCTTTCAGTTTTCTCTCATAGCTCATGTTTTGTACACCTTTACTATTTTTTGTTGCTCTTCTCTGGACCCTCTCCAATTTCTCCACATCTCTCTTGAAATGCGGTGCCCAGAAGTAGACACAATACTCCAACTGAGACCTAATCAGTGCAGAGTAGAGCGGAAGAATGGCTTCTTGTGTTTTGCTCACAACACACCTGTTAATGCTTCCCAGAATCATGGCTGCTTTTTTTGCAACAGTGTCACACTGTTGTCTCATATTTAGCTTGTGCTCCACTATGACCCCTAGATCCCTTTCTGCAGTGCTTCTTCCTAGACAGGATAAAGCTCTGGGTTTGGCGCTGGCTTACATCTGTGTTCTATTTTCTTGACATTTTCTATACGTCTTATGTAACCACCATGTGCCCTTGGCTATTGTCGCGTCTCCAGAGAACCTGGTCATCCTGCACTAAAGGCGGTGAGATTTGGATCAAGCCCCAGGTGAGCACAGCTGCCATTAAACAGACACTCCAAATAGGGATGGAAGTGACTAGTTGATTACCCTGTAAGCAAATGCTTATCGGGCGGTCGAGTAGGAACTTGACTAATCGCTTCCCCTCACCCCTTGCTGCCTGCGGCTCTTGTATATTTCAAAGGAAGAGGTGCAGAGGGGAACCCATGCAGACGGGGACTCCCCATTGCCTCTCTCCCATCGACTACTCCATTAGCTAATTAATCGAGATTTGACATCCCCAACTCCAAAGGGCTTTTCATAGCTCCGAAGGGATGTTCAATCACCCCTTCGGAAGACACACAATTCTTCTGTACAACTTGAGTCAAAAGCTATTACAGCTTCCTTCAAAGTCCTCGGCAGCTTTTGTGTGAGATGTTTCACTTCTTTATCTGTTCCGCAAGTGGCATCTCTTAGAAGGGGGGTTGCCCTTTGGTAGTTCTCTAGCAGGCTAACCCTGCCAGGACTCGATATCTGAGACCCAAGAAGGACAGTTAGTGATCTTTGTGGGCAAGCTTAATCTGCTTATAAATTGGGCCAAGCTGCCTTCCAGAAGTGGGTCCCGTACGTCCCTCCGTTCCCTTGGGCTAACTAGTATATTCCACGGATTCCACATTGAGAACTTGGTATCAATTGGGAACTTCTGGCCCTGTGGAATTCCTCCTGGTCCTCTTCTCTCTGGCACCCACAGGCTGCCCATCTTCCTCTGTGTCCAGCCATGTAGGATTCTGCATCTGGTGGTTTCCAACCATCTGGTCGCCTCTCCCGACTTCCTTTCTCCCCAGTTTCTTGGTGGCAGTCTCCTTTCTCCCTGGAGCCTGCAGTACTGGTGTTTCCCGAACCTGGCTGCCGAGGAACTCCTCCGTGTCTCTGCTTGCCTCTGTCACGCAAAAATCCTTCTGTCCAGCACCGCCACAAAGCTGCACTTCAGGCACAGAAAGTCCCTTCTGGCCTCAGGCAGGATAGAAAACGTGGCACATCCATTGCAGACCACCTCCGTGGCTGGCCATCTTGAATTTGCTCATACAGCTGAACCTGGAAGAAGGTCCTCTCCTCTCCCTCCAGAACTCTACTCTTAGCTGCCTCGGTTTGCGGCTCCTGAGTTAAGAACACAAGAACGGCCAGACTGGGTCAGACCAAAGGTCCATCTAGCCCAGTATCCTGTCTGCCGACAGTGGCCAGCACCAAGTGCCCCAGAGGGGGTGGACTGAAGACAATGATCAAACGATTTGTCTCCTGCCATCCATCTCCAGCCTCTGACAGAGTCCAAGGGCACCATTCCTTACCCCCCGGCTAATAGCCTTTTATGGACCTAACCTCCATGAATTTATCTAGCTCTTTTTTAAACCCTGTTATAGTCCTAGCCTTCACAGCCTCCTCTGGCAAGGAGTTCCACAGGTCGACTACCTGTAATTTCTACCTATTAATTTCATTTGGTGTCCTCTGGTTCTTATATTATGGGAACAAGCTAATAACTTTTCTTTCTTCACCCTCTCCACACCACTCATGACTTTATAGACCTCTATCATATTCTCTTAGTCTCCTCTTTTCTAAACTGAAAAGTCCCAGTCTCTTTAGCCTCTTCTTATATGGGTCCCGTTCCAAACCCCTAATTATTTTAGTTGCCCTTTTCTGATTTTTTTCTACTGCCAAAATATCTTTTTTTGAGTTGAGGAGACCACATCTGTACGCAGTATTGAAGATGTGGGCGTACCATAGTTTTATATAGTGGCAGTAAGATATTCTTTGTCTTATTTTCTATCCCCTTTTTAATAATTCTTAACATCCTGTTTGCTTTTTTGACTGCCGCTGTTCACCGCATGGATGTTTTCGGGGAACTATCCACGATAACTCCAAGTTTGCCTAGCAGCTGACTTTTTTGTACCAAGTCTCCCTGCTTAGTTCAGCTCCACCCTGCCAGGGAGCATTAACCACTCTGGGGCTATGTCTACACTCGCAGTTTCTTGCGCAAGAACATCTTGCACAAGGGTTCTTGTGCAAGAACACGTCCACACTGCCAAGTGCGAGCTGTGCTTTTGCACAAGAGTGCCCATGGCAGTGTGGACGCTCTCTTGTGCAAGAAAGCTCTGGTGGCCATTTTAGCCATAGGGCTTTCTTGCACAAGAAATCCCTGCCGAGCGTCCACACTGCCCTCTTGCACAAGAGCTCCTGCACAAGAGGGCTTACACCTGTTAAAAAAGAGCGTAACTCTTGCGCAAGAAGCCCTCTCTTACCATTCCATACTGTAAATTTCCTTGCGCAAGAGCGGGCAGGCAGTGTGTATGCTCTGCAGATTCTTGCACAAGAACAGCCATACTTGTGCAAAAAGCTGCGAGTGTAGACATAGCCTGGGTGTGTCTGTAGTGCAGTTAGACACCGGTGGATGGTTTGTGCCAGCTGGCTTGAGCTAAAGGGCGGTTGGATTGGGGTATAGATGTTCAGGGCTCAGGTTGCAGTCCAAGGCCTATGCTGCAAAGTGAGCCCAAATGTCTACACGACAGCTCAAAAGTCCTTTACTTTGAGCCCCGGCTCAGTCAGCGAGCCCAGGCCAGCTGCAGAGTTTTACTTGAAGCGTGGTATACCCTCCGAGACGTAAAACAGGTGGGGGCTGATCAAAGCACCAGAGATGTCACTGTCCCTTTTAATACGAACGAGCACAATAAAATGTTTCTTATGGAGCTGTAGTTGCATGGAGAGCAAGGACAAGCTGCCAAATTGCAAACTTACTGGCTTCTACCGGCGAGATCTTGCAAGGAATCTAGTAAGGTGCTTCTAGATCCTCTAGGGCATGAGAAAAGTGAGACCCAAGTATACTTGCCCGTGCCATGGATGAAGATCTGATAGTCTTCCACAGAAAACATGGGGGTTTGTTGCTTACATTAGAGAGTGTTGAAATAATGCTGCATTTTCTTCTTTTGAAATATATTTGCGAGATCATGTAACTGTGGGCATGAAATTGGTATGTTGGGGGTTTTTTTTTTTTTTTAAATCTTGGGTGGGGCATTTGCCTTTTCCTTTCTGACCCCCACTCTGTCTAACACAGACAATGAACACGTGTATATGGAATTATCACAGAAGCTCTACAAGTACTGCCCAAAGGAATGGAAGAAGGAAGCTAGCAAGGTATGACCTTAAGAGTTTGGTTGAGAGGGGGCAGTTGTGTCCTCTCTACAAAATCGGTGTTTTACATAGCGGGAGCTAGGGTTGCCAGATAGTTTCACAAAAAATGCCGAACACTGGGGGGGAAAGAATTGATTGAGAAAAAAAACTCCGAAAAGTTGTTGAGCAGAAAAAAAAAAAACGCACAAAAAAAGTGTCATGGCCCCTTTAAGTCCCCACACACTGCCCCCACCTTTGCCAAACACAACAGGGGAAGAATGTCCCAAGCAGCCTGCCATCTGAGAAAAAGAGAAAATACCAGACATTTTACATGTCCGGTATTTTACCGGACAGAAGCCGCAAATACCGAACTGTCCAGGCCAATAGCGGACACCTGGCAACCCTAGCAGGAGCTGTTACTAGGGATGTAAAAGTGTAGCCGTTTCAATGGTTACCCAAATGGTTACACGCGGCTCCCGATCTGGCTCTCAGGGAGCTGACTTCCACCCTGCAGGGTGGCAGGTGGGAGCCGGTAGGCGTGGGCATTTGGCTTAAAAGCTGGCTCCCGGTGCACGCCAGCTCCCAGGGAGCTGGCTGCCGTCCCATGCTGTGAGAAATGTAACCACTGACATTTTTTAGCGTGTTAGCCAATTACCCTCATTTTAACATCTCTAACCGTTACACTTAGGGGAAGGTTTGAAAGAGTCAGAATTTATAAGACAAAGCGGAAACCTTGAAACATACAAAATTAATTAAAAACGAATCAACTGTTTCTGATGATTGGTGTAGGCTGAGCAGAAAGATGTCTTAATTTGTGTCCCCTTCTATCTGCAAAGCATAAGGGGATCTCAAGTTCTCCCTCCCTAAGCGATCGGTAAGGGAGAAGCAGGAGAAAATAAAGATTACCTAGATGGCAACTGAATATGGCTGGATTGGAAACCAGGAGGGTAAATTATGGAACATTTGGGGAAACTTGAGAATTACATTAGGATCCCAGAAAATTAACCTTCACGATAACAGGCACATTTGTCAAAACTAGTCAACCCGTATACTAAGCTATGGGGCAGGAGACCTCAGACAAGCGATCAGGGGATGGTTTCTTGTATTGAAAGACGGGGAGAAATGTGAATTGAATCTCTGCAGAAAAGGTCCAGCCTTGTTGGAGATAACGGGGAAAAAATGCATAAAAACAACAAACTCTAAACACAAGGATGGTTTCTGTCCCCGACAACAGCTGCTGGAAACTTGTTATAAATGTTGTCAATTTAAAAAAAACCTTTGTGATGCATTTAGTGCGTTGAGTTGGTTTTTTTCAAAACATGAATTTTTTTCTCTTCAATCTTTCATAGAATTTTTCTCACAATTTCCACCAACCTCATTTTTGAAATCCAGGAACTACTGAACACAAAACCTTTTCTGTTTTGAAATGGAAACTGAAACTTTTTCATTTAGCGAAATAGCCTGACTATATGAAATTGAGTATCAGAGGGGTAGCTATGTTAGTCTGGATCTGCAAAAGCAACAAGGAGTCCTGTAGCACCTTATAGACTAACAGATGTATTGGAGCATAAGCTTTCGTGAGCAAAGATCCACTTCGTCAGATGCATGTATCTGACATGTGCATCTGACGAAATGGATCTTTGCCCACGAAAGCTTATGCCCCAGTCTATGAGGTGCTACAAGACTCCTTGTTGCTATATGAAATTGGCAACTTGCGGGAAGGGGGTAAAGCATGAAAATGAAGGAACAAAAAGGCACCGAACAACAGTCAACAGGCTGAATATTTTTCTCTTGGAAGCTTTCCAAAATAGAAAACTTTGAAAACTTTAAAGCATTTTCATGAAAAACATCCAGTTTAGGGGGAGAAAAAACCCGGCCAGACTTGCATTGTTCTACTAGTTCCATCTTCTCTGTTTTTTGAACCTCCTGGATGTGATGGGTGTGATACATTTTGCGATTTCACAGAAAACTTGGCAAAACATAATAATCTCAATGGTTTCTTCATATGCTTTGTGGAAGGAACTCTCGATACTTTCTCTCTGTTGCAGGGCATTGACCAGTTTGGCCCGCCAATGATTATCCATTTTCGAGTGCAATATTATGTGGAAAATGGTAGACTGATCAGGTAAGACAAGGGTGGGGAACCTTTTTTGGGTTGGGGGCCACTGACCCACAGAAAAATCAGTCGGGGGCTGCACATGAGTGAGAAACCAACAAAAAAAAACCCTCCGCCCCTCACCAGCGTGAGTTCCCCAGTTCTGGGGGAGGAAACCCAGGGGTAGGATCCAGGCAAGCCGGGGGCTGCATTCAGCCCCCGGGCCTTAGGTTCCCCACCCCTGTGGTAAGAGAATGCATTTTTTTCACCAAAAATGTTTTTTACTGTAGCTGTGTGTGCACAAACTCGTTCTCCTCATAGCTATCCATTGGCTTGTTGTGTGGCATTATATAACCTATGTGTGCCTGCAACTGGGTGTGCATACTTGCATGTGCATCTTCTGCACACCTCTTGAAAATATGGGGTTCCAGCAATGTGAATCATTGAGCACTAGGATTAAACAGACATGTAAATAAACCCATTTGCAAAGTCTGTGTCTAGGTGAGATTAGACTGTGGTCCGAGGACATAAGGAACAGGCAAACGGGCATGTGCAATAGCTACCACTGCCCTATGTTCCTCATATTAAGCTAGTCGCTACTTAGGCCAGATCTACGCTACGGGGCAAGGTCAGCTTAAGGTATGTGATTCCAGCTATGTAAATAACATAGCTGGAGTTGACATACCTTAAAGCAAACCTCAGCGCCGTGCCCATAGCGAGAGGTAGATAGGAGAAACACTCCCATCGACTTCCCGATGGGGCCACCTTCAGCGTTCAATTTAGTGGGTCTAGTAAAGACCCACTAAATCAAACGCCAGAGGATCAACCACTGCAGCATCGATCTTCCGACAAGTCTAGGGTTGGCCTTAGAATATGAGCGTCTCCTCCCCACAGCTGAGGGCTGAGCTGTTTCAGATATTTGATTTTGGCTGTGACTCTAGTTAGGGTTTGCAGACTATTGGGAATACCTGTTTTTAATTAAAGGGGGGAAATTGCTCACCAAAGAAAACAGAGGAAAGTGACTAAGAACCTCAGTTCTGTATTGTTTACATGAACTTTACACTGTTTATATACGTGGGCAATCCCTGTCCTTTGCACACAGAGGTCCTGGTTTGGAAACCCTGACCTGAGAATTCTTTAGTGGTGACGTCCTCAGCTTGGCTGGGACCGTGTGCTCTTCGTGTATTGTCTCTCGGGCAGGGTTACCAAGGTCTGGGTTTCCCCGACACTGCCTCTTGTTTGATCCTCCACCTTCTGTCCCAGCAGATATTTTTAGATAGGGGGCAAACTCCAGGTTTTCTGCAGAGCAGACATTGCAGCTCATAAAGAACCGTGATTGGTCCACCTCCCAATAGGTCCCTCCCCTGCATCCACATCTGATTGGTCCATGGCAGTGGATAGATTCCGTCCCCTGCTGATGCCCTGGGGAGAGGGAGAGCCCCTCGGGGAGGTGCTGATTGACAGCTGTCACTGCGTCCTGGGTCTGTACCAGCCTCCCTGCCGCTGTGATGGGGACTCACACTGCCAAAGTGAGGCCCCCTGCTGCACCCCCTTCCAATTCCCCCTTTTCCTTCCAGCCATCCCCTCTTTTTGGGACCCTGCCACATGGTCACCCTCCTCTGGAGAATATGTATCCTCTCAGCTCTAGATGCACCGAGATGGGGGAGTGCTGTGCTGGCGGGAGGAAGTCACAGGGGACATAACAGCCGGGCACGGGGGCGTCATTCGAGCTCCCTGCCTCGGGTGCCAAAATGTTGTGGGCCGGCCCCGTACAGGGAGCTCCAATATTGGGCTGGCTCAGAATCTAGCCTGCACATGCATTTAGCCCCGGTGTGGCTTCCCAGAGCCCCCGTGGCCCGGACCCGGGCAAGGGGCTGAAGGCAGCTACACGTCACAGCCCCGCGGGGCTGGTTCTGTGGTGTGCGCTCACGGTTCTGCTTTCCCCCTCTCCCCGCAGTGACAGAACCGCCAGGTACTATTACTACTGGCACCTGCGCAAACAAGTGCTGCATTCCCAGTGCATGCTGCGCGAGGAGGCCTACT
Source organism: Pelodiscus sinensis (assembly GCF_052426305.1). Classification (NCBI taxonomy): domain Eukaryota; kingdom Metazoa; phylum Chordata; order Testudines; family Trionychidae; genus Pelodiscus; species Pelodiscus sinensis. The sequence goes on from NC_143056.1 coordinate 7,061,197, forward strand.
TCCTGCTGGCGGCCTTCGCGCTGCAGGCCGACCTGGGCAACTTCAAAAGGAACAAGCACTATGGGAAATACTTCGAGCCAGAGGCCTACTTCCCCACCTGGGTAGGTGCGGATAGCGATGGGGTCTTGTTCCCCGCATGCAGGACTGGGTTCTTCCCCAGGACGAGACAGGCCCTAACTGGGAGCGTGGTAGATGAGCAGGATCCCACGCAATCGTAGCTGCCCGTAGTCCGCGTGGCGGGATCGGGCATCAGGGCGGGGCTTGCAGGTGGGCCTGCTTGTGCCTAGTGGAAAATGGGTGAGAGGCTAGCGATCGGCGGCTGCATTCAGAGATTTGCGTGGGCGTTACGGTTGTGGTTTTTCTCCCGTATGATAATGCTGCCTGGTGGTTGTCCCAAAAGGCCACTGAGGGGGGGGCGCGTGGTTGAGTTCCCTCCTCTGCCACAGACTCCCTCTGTCTGCCTGGGCAAGTCACTTAATTCTCGCCCTGACACTGTTAGCCCTGCCTTGCCTCTCAGGGAATTGTGAGATGCTCAGCTATTGTGCGAGTGCTCCATAGCAATAGCTTAACAGGAGGTGCAGTAGGTCACAACCCCACATGGAAACCTACCTGTACAAAAGGAGGCTGTTTTCCTGCCTCTCCAAAGCAGCAGGCCCTGAGGGGTGTCTCTTGATTTCTTCCAAACAGGTGCTGACAAAGCGAGGGAAAGACTACATCTTAAAGCACATCCCCAATATGCACAAAGATCAGTTTGCACTCACGGCCTCCGAGGCACATCTTAAATATATTAAGGAGGCCGTCCGGCTGGATGATGTCGCTGTTCATTACTACAGACTGTATAAGGTAAGAGAGGGCAGTAAATCTGCAAGGGGGATGATGCCTTTTTGATTGGGGGCCCTTTTTATTAAACGGGACAGCTGCTGAATAATTTCTAGCATGCTTTGGGAAGTGCTGCATCTGAGATGTCACTTGATCATTACTTAGGGGCAGATCAGTGATGCATTTAACTCCAAGAGGCCGGATATTGCTGCTTTTTATAGTACTTTTATTTTTAAAAGTGGAGAGGAGAGGAGATGAAAAGCAGGCAGGATGTACTGATGGGATGGGTGGATAGGCTGCTGCGCAACAGACAAGATTTTCAGGGTAATTTCTCATCCTCCCATGACCAATTTACATTTCTTTCCTCCTGGGAACGAAGCAATTTGTTTGATACAGTCTGATGTTTCACAAGGCGTTTTGTTATCGTCTTCACATTAAAGGGGAGAAGTCTGTCTTCTGCAGAACAGAGTGACAGCCAACTACGAATACAAATATGATAAATCCCAGCAATGGAATGAATTATTAAAGAGGCTTCGAAGGCTGAATGCTGTGGAAGGAGCATCTGGCTGGAAACAGCTGCGCAGTTTATTTTTCCATGTTGTCTGTACTTTAAATGACCAATTTTTGCTCACCCGCTTTTTAGCTACCTGGGTGCAATAGTAAAACAGTGGGTATTTTCCCTCCTCGCCTCTCTTCCTTTCCCCCTGCTCAGGGAGCTAATAAACACCAACCAAATGTGGAGTTTGGGTCAACAGAGCCTGACATGAGCTCTGACAAAACCATTGGGAGGTAAGATTCCTTGGGAAGCAAGTCAAAGAGGAAAAACAATGGAAAACAGTTGGCAATTTCTCAGAGACATAATTAAGGGCACACGAGCAAACTATTCCATGGCAGAGGAAAGAGGCGGTATGGCAAGAGACCGCCCTGGCTTAACTTAAAAAAAAAAAAAAAAAAAGTCTTACAAAAAATGGAAACTAAGTCAAAGTACGAGGGATGAATATAAACAAATAATAGAAGTATGTAGGGGCAAAATTAGACAGGTAAAGGCACAAAATGAGCTTAGTTTAGCTAGAACATAAAGGGTAACAAGAAAGCATTCTACAAATACATTAGAAGTAAGAGGAAGACCAAGGACAGAGTAGGCCTGTTTCCCGATGAAAAGAGAGAAACAATTATGGATAATGTGGAAATGGCGGAGCTGCTTACTAGGGAAAAAACAAGTTAAAAATTATTTAGAAAAGTTGAATGTCTTGAGTTTACCAGGGTCTGCTGAAAAGCATCCTAGGATACTTAAGGAGCTGACTGAAGAGTGCCCATCTATAAAACGTTTAGTTCCTGTTTATAAAAAGGGAAATAAAGGCAACCCATCAGTTTCACTTCTGTGCCAGATAATGGAGCAAATAATTAAGAAATCAAATTGCAAACATCTGGGAGAAAATAAGGTGATAAGTCAGCATGTATTTGTCAAGGGGGTAACAAGCCTTGTGGATAAGGAGAAGTGGTAGAGATGCTATAGCTAGACTTTAGTAAGGCTTTTGATACAGTCTCGCATGACAGTCTCATTAACATACTAGGGAAATGCAACCGAGCGACTATTAGTTGGGTGCGTAACTGGCTGGATAACAGTTCTCAGAGAGTAGTTATCAATGATCCACAATTGTGCTGGAAGGGCATAATGAGTGGAGTTCCACGGGATTCAGTTCTAGGATCAGTTCTGTTCAATATCTTCTTCAGTATTTGAGATAAGGGCATAGAGCGTACTCTTATAAAATTTGCAGACGGTACCAAGCTGGGAAGCGTTTCAAATGCTTGGGGGAGAGGATGAAAATTCAAAATGATCTGGGCAAACTGGAGAAATGGTCTAATGTAAACAGGATGAAGTTTAATAAGAACAAATGTAAAACACTCCACTTAGGAAGAAACAATCCATTACAGACGTGCAAACTGGGAAATGACTGTCTAGGAAAGAGTGCTGCGGAAAGGGATCTAGGGGTCATAGTGGACCACAAGTTAAACATGAGTCAACACTGTTGCAAAAAAAGCAAACATGATTCTGGGATGCATTAGCAAGAGTATTGTAAGCAAGATAGAAAAAGTCATTCTTCTGCTCTACTCTGTGCTGATTAGGCCTCAACTGGAGTATTGTGTCTAGTTCTGGGCACCACATTTCAGGAAAGGTCTGGAATTTCTCCAATTTATCCACATAAGAGCAACAAAAATGATGAAAGGTCTAGAAAACATGACCTGTGAGGGTAGATTAGAGGAACTGGATTTGTTTAGTCTGGAAAAGAGAAGATTAAGGCCAGGTCTTCACTAAAAGATACACAAATCAAGATCAAATCAAATCAGGATATGCAAATCAAATCAAGATACGTGGCTGGAGTCAATGTACATTGTTTCGAGCTTTCCCGCGTCCTCCACACAGGGAAGCCAATGGGAGCAAACGCTCCTGTCAGCTTCCCTTGCTCCTTGCAGGAGTAGGAGTACCAGCCACTGATGGGAGCGCCCTCTGAGTTCAATTTAGTGAGTCTTAACTAGACTTCCTAAATCAAACTCTGGAATATCGATTGTGGCAACGTCGATATTCCATTTAGTGAAGACATGGCTGGGGGGAGGGGCATAAATTTAAAAAGGTGTTTACAAGGAGGAGGGAGAAAAATCATTCTCTTTAACCTCTGAGGATAGGACAAAAAGCAATGCTTTTAAATTGCAGCAAGGGAGATTTAGGTTGGACATTAGGAAAAACTTCCCACCTGTCAGAGTGGTTATGCATGAGAATAAATTCCCTGAGGGGTTGTGGAATCTCCATAATTGGAGATTTTCAAGAGTAGGTTAGACAGACACCTGTCAGGGATGGTCCATATGGTGCTTTCTCCTGCCATGAGGGCAGGGGACTGGACTTGATGACCTCTCAAGGTCCCTTCCAGTTCTATGATTCTGCACAGTAGCAGTAAATTTGTTTACTGTAGATCTTTCAAACACACAAGCTGTGCCTAGACTGGCAAGTTTTTCCGGAAAATCATCTGCTTTTCCGGAAAAACTTGCCAGCTGTCTACACTGGCCGCTTGAATTTCCAGAAAACCACTGACGATCTCATGTAAAATCATCAGTGCTTTTCCGGAAAAACTATGCTGCTCCCATTTGGGCAAAAGTCTTTTTCCGAAAGACTTTTGCGCAAAAGGGCCAGTGTAGACAACATAGTACTGTTTTCCGCAAAAAAGCCCTGATCGCCTTTTTCACAATCGGGGCTTTTTTGCGGAAAACCGCGTCTAGATTGGCCACGGACGCTTTTCCGCAAAAAGTGCTTTTGCGGAAAAGCATCCTGCCAATCTAGACGCGCTTTTCCGAAAATGCTTTTAACAGAAAACTTTTCCGTTAAAAGCATTTCCGGAAATTCATGCCAGTGTAGACATAGCCACACAGTGTTTGGAAGAGCTGGAGTAGGTTTAAGTGATCCAGGGAGTTGTTCTGAAAACTGGCGACAAAGACTGCACCTTTCCCAGTAGCAAATAGGAATGCAGAAATGCAGGCTCAGAAATGCAGAGGCGTTGAGCTGAGTATATGGCTATGGAAATCAAAACTAGAAAACGCTGAGGTCGTTGGGACAGGCAGTGTAATGGAATTCTTGATGAGGATGCACTGATGTTTTGACGCTGCTGCGATTCTCAGACACAAGTGGTGTGTGCTTATGCCTGCAACCATGTTCTAGAAACTCCAGTCATCTGAAGAAGTGGGCTGTGCCCACAAAAGCTCAGGATACCATCTACATGTTTTGTTAGTCTTTAAAGTGCTACCGGACCATTTGTTGTTTAAGTTTATCCTGTTACAGACTAACTTGGCTACCCCCTGAAGCTAGATAGATGTAGCTAGACATACAAGTAGAGCCCTATCAAAGTGTGTGTGTGAGAGAGTGTGCGTGATAGATGTACGCGCACACACATCACACTCTCTCACACCACACACCCAGAGTTTGTTTGCTAGTGCTCTGCTTTCCTTTATAGATGTATGAGCCTGATTGAGTGTCCACAACTCCAGTTGCAGCCATTGGAAGCTGCTGGCACCCAGCACCTCCCAGTAATTCTGACCCAAATCCTTTCTGCATAGTGTCCAAAAACCTGAGCCCTCTACGTGCAATTATGTAACCACCCCTGCTATTGTCTGTCTTCTCTTCAGTGATCTGCTGTATGACGTCTACTGTATATTGCGCGTTGTTTACTAAAAGCACTGGTTTGTTGTAGGACAAAAGGGAAATCGAAGCCTCGTTGACCCTTGGGTTGACAACACGGGGGATACAGATCTTTCAGGTATGTGTCTAAATGAGTCCTTTAGGCATTTTTTGCTCTCATTTATGCTGGTGGAATCTCACTGAAATCAGGCTGTCTGAAACGAAAAGAGAGCAACCTTTTTCTCACCTGAAGACCTCAGGTTTCGTGATCTAAAATGGTTGACTTTTGCTTCATTAGTGGACGTTGGCCATTTTGACTCCTCCTTATTTTCCTATCATTTCTTTTCAAACCAGAAGTTCCTCAGATACTTTTGAAATTCAACCATCACTGTTTGGGTCAATCATCTAGTACAAATTAACCGCAGGATGCTAATGTAACCCACACACCTAGGCTGTGTCTACACTGGTGTGATCTCGTGCAAAAGTGGCTGCTCTTGCACAAAAACTTGCTGCCTGTCTACACTGGCCGCATGTTCTTGCACAAGTAAACTGACATTCTAATGTATAAAATCAGGGCTTCTTGCACGAGAATTCTGATGCTCCTGCTCAGGAATAAGCCCTCTTGCACAAGAGTTCTTCAAGAAGAGGCCAGCGTAGACAGGCAACATGAATTTCTTGCGCAAGAAAGCCTTGTGGTTAAAATGGCTATCAGAGCTTTCTTGCGCAAGAAAGCGTCTACAGTGGCAAGGATACTCTTGCACAACAGCACATCTCTTGTGCAAAAGCACATGCCAGTGTAGACGTTCTCTTCTGGAAGAGTTTTTGCACAAGAACTCTTCCGCAAAAGAGTTTTTGCGTGAGGATGTGCCAGTGTAGACGTAGCCCTAGTGTGATTATTGAGCAATGCAAGTGGTACCTAGACCACAGCAACAGTTAAGACCAAGAGACCTCTACAGCATTGGCTAGGAGCCAATTGGCTTTTAGCTCAGAGGGTAGAGGCTCCTATACTCTGTGTCAGAGGTCCCAGGTTCAAATCCACCTGGTGGTTGGTTACACTAACTCTGGTAGAATTAAGGTCTCCAGAGTTAATTGCATGAAGTGAGGAGTCACAGTTCCCTGGCTGAGGTGTCTAACACTGAGCGGGACTAGCCAGCCACTCACTCACTCACAAAAGTCTATCTGAGCAAGGTGCGCTGAAGGTGTACACATGAATGGTCTGGGCTCTTTGGTGTGAGAGGTCAGCTAGAGAAAAGCCATTCGTCAGAAGCCTGTGAGCTCCTCTTTGGAGCTGTGTTGGGCGTTCCGCATGCATTGCAGAATTTTCAGTGATGTTGTTGGGCTTGACAGACAAGGAATGAGTGCAGACTGACCTACCTGCATCACAGAGACTTTCACCCTTTGGAGGGCTTCATGGAACTTAAGCCAGGCCTACACTAGACTGTACAGGACAGTGCTTCAGCATTTGAGCATGCTATGGGTAACCCAAGTAATCCACTCTGTTTGCAGCTTGTTCCTCTGTTTGCAGTCAGCAAAAGTAAAGAATCGGTCTCGGGTTTCCTAAATCCCATACTCCATGTGTAATTTGTTTCACAGAATTTAGATGAAGACAGACAGTTGCTTTATGACTTCCCCTGGACAAATGTGGGAAAACTTGTATTTGTGGTGAGTACCTATGTCACGAACCCTTTGTTTTGTAAATAAAAGTATATTTTCTTTTTTTTTTTTTTGGTCTTTTTTAGCAATGAGTTTTCCTCCTATCTTTTGCTTCCATTGACCTGCTAACTACCTATAAGAACATTAGAATGGTCGTAGTGGGTCAAATCAGTCTAGCCCAGTGTCCTGACTTCCGACAGCAGCTAATGCCAGGTGCATCAGAAGGAATGTACAGAATAGGGGTATTTATCAAATGATCCGTCTTCTGTCATCCACTACTAGCTTCTGGCAGTCAGAGCTTTAGGGACATTCAGAGCATGGGATTGTGTCCGGACCATCTTGACTGATAGCATTTGATGGTCCTGTTTTCCAGGAACTTAACTAATTATTTTTTCTGTTATACTTTTGGCCTTCACAACATCCCCTGGCAAGGAGTTCCACAAGTTCACTGTACTTTTGTATGAAGAAATACTTCCTTTTGTTTGTTTTAAACCTGCTGCCTATCAATTTTATTGGAGACCCCTAGTTCATGTGTTATGTGAAGGAGTAAATAACACTTCCCTATTCATTTTCTCCGTGCCATACATTATTTTATAGACCTATATCATATCCACCGTTTGGCGTCTCTTTTCCAAGATGAACAAGTCCAGTCTGTTAAATCTCTCCTCCTATGGAAGCTGTTCCATACCCCTAATCATTTTTGTTGCATTTTTCTTAACTTTTTCCAATTCAATTGTCTTTTTTAGATGGTGACCAAAACTACATATTGTACTCCAGGTGTGGGTGTACAATGGATTTATATAGCCGTAGCGTCATTGTAACTTTTGCTGTCATCTTATCCATCTCTTTTCTACTGGTTTCTAGCATTCTGTTAGCTTTTTTGACAGCTGCTACAGCTTGAGCAGATGTTTTCAGTGAACGATTTGCAATGACTCCCAAGATCTTTTGGGAGTGCTAACAGCTATTTTTAACGGCATCATTTTGTATGGAGAGTTGGGATTATGTTTTCCAATGTCCATCGCTGTGCATTTATCATAATTGAATTTCATCTGCCATTTTGTTGCTTAGACACCCTGTTTCATGAGATCCCTTTGTAACTCCTTCCAGTCAGCTTTGGATTTAACTGCATATCTTCCAAATCTGTGACTGTTCTAGAGCCAGATTCTGATCTCTGTGACGTGCATGCAACCCTGCGGGTGCGGGATGTATTCACTAAAATACGGTAATTGGGCTCTCCCCTGACCAACCTTTGCGGTGCTGCTATTGGTATCTCCTCCTTGTTCTGCGCAGGGAAAGAAATTTGAGATTTTGCCCGATGGTTTGCCGTCGGCCAGGAAGCTCATCTACTACACCGGCTGCCCCTTGCGCTCCAGGCATCTCCTGCAGCTGCTCAGCAACAGCCATCGCCTCTACATGAATCTGCAGCCCGTCCTGCGGCAGGTCAGGAAGCTCGAGGAGAACGAAGGTAACTCGGCTGGCGATACGGTGTGTGCTGCCCCCGCCTCCCCCCACGCACCCGACAACTGTGCGACTCCGAAGAGGGGAGCAGCCACCGCTGCCGTCTAGAGCTGGGTGGAGAGGGGCGATTCCAAGTCATGAGGAAACCCAAAAATGTCAAAATTCTCCATGAAAGGGAATGGAACTTCCCGAGGCAGGCCACTTTGGTGGGCAGGCTGCAAGCTGGGCGGGCCCACATCCCCAAGTCCCCCCAGTCCAGGGGGGCAGGCTACCTGGTGGACAGGCCCACATCCCTGAGCCCCCTTCCCACCCCCCAGTCCAGGGGGACAGGCTACCTGGTGAACAGGCCCACATCCCTGAATCCCCTCCCCCCCCATGGTCCAGGGGGGCAGGCTACCTGGTGGATAGGCCCACATCCCTGAGCCCTCTTCCCCCCCCCCCCCGCAGTCCACGGGGGGCAGGCTGCTTGCTGGGGAGGTCCACATCCCCGAGCCCCCCCAGTCCAGGGGGGCAGGCCACTGGTGGGCAGGCCCAGAGCTGCAGACCCTGGAAGCCCTGAGGTCCCCAGGCCTGCGGCATCCCAGCAGGTGGAGTTTCAAGCGGGGTTTCTTGGGCGAAATCGGATCCGTGTGAGAGACACTCTGAATTCACTGGCCGGGCTACTTCCAATGACAACGGTGTTTCCTCAGACCCTTGTGGACCAGCCCTACTGCTGTCCGCGTCCGAGTTCTGCCCCCCCCCCCGCCGCCTCCTGTGCTAGCCATGGTCCGTGTCAGAGCCTGGGAGCTGTTTCAGGCAGAGGTGGCTGTGCCCTGGGGCAGGACGGAGCCTCTCCGCACACCCCTCCCTGGGCTCGGTTCTGTCCTGCTGTCAGCTCACAGGCAGGCTGTGGGGTGCAGCTGCTGGCTGAGGTGCCGCTTGCTTCTCGGGCTCCTGCCACAAAGAGCCAGCGCATTTCACAGGCAGCAGCATTTGAAAGCCCTCGAAATAAGCCAGGCGGAGGGTGGGTAAAACTGATGAAAGGGCCAGCAGCCTCCCGGCAGGACTGACTGGGCGCGGTGGCATTTCCAGCTGTGCCGGGGGCCGGTGTCTGCTCCAGCAGCCTCCCTGCGGCTCGGTGTGCTCTGGCCGTGAGCTGGCCCAGCTTGCCTTGCCCTCCTGGCTCCCCGCACGGGCGCGCGGGACACCGGCAGCAGGAGAATGCACTTGGCCTGCGGGCTGCATGGCTCTTCTCCTTTTGCTCTTGAAATAGAGGGGACATTTCAGCCCTGGCTCCTACTATCGGGGGACAAACCCCACCCTGGGGCTTTAGGAGCGCCAAAGCCAGGCAGAAATGCCGTCTCCTCTCCACGCCATAGGCCAGGAAGTGCAGAGGGTCTCTGGCCCCATCGCACCAAAAAACCAAGCCCTGTGGCTGAGATCAGACACCATGGTGAGGGGCACGGTCTAGAAGCACGTGGAGGTGGAGGCAGTAGGCTGAGAGAGTGCAGGGGCATAGCCAGAGGATCTGTGTGCAGGGTGGGTCATGCGAGTCGCCAAGCTGCTACCCCTGGGTGCCCGGTGGGGTGAGGCTGGCCGGCTTGCACAGCCGCTAGACAGATGAGGGCGGCAGATTCAGCCCCGGTCGAGTGTGCAGAGCCATTTCCCTCGGCTCCGTGCTGTTTGCCAGGACTGGGAGCAGACCGCAGGCAAGAGCGTGTAGACGTGAAGCCCCTTTGCCATGCTGCAGGTAGCCCTGGCAAGGCCCCATGGTGTTGGCAAGAGGGAGGCAATTTCCCTCCCTGAGCCCTGGCCTGTGCTCCCAACGCACTGGGCCTCCGACTAGCCGGGCACGGAGCGGGGCTGTGCCCTGACGTCCGTTTCCACAGTCCTGCCGCCAGGTCCACCCGAAATCCCCTCCGGCTCCGTCCCCAAGACACCTAAAATGTCTGGCATTTTCTGATTCTCCCCCCCCCCCCCCCCCCCCGGGACAGATGGCAAAAATCCCGGGCTGTCCAGCTCCATACAGAGGCAGCCTGGCAACCCGAGTGCTTACCGGGGAGCTGTCCGGCCTGGCACAGGGAGGCAAGATGTAGGCAACCACCAGCAGCCTTTTAGGGCCAAAAAGCCTCACCAAGCGTTTCTTAAAGGGGCCACGCTGTTGGTTTAACTCTTAAGGGTCTTTTTTTTTTTTTTGGTTTGGTATTTTTTTCTGAAACCATCTGGCAACCCTAGTTGTGCGGTGTGGCCCCAGTCGGAGCCTGGCCTGGCGTTACCCGCCACCCGCTTGCATCAGGAGCGTGTTCCCTGCAGAAACGTGCTGCAGGCCCTCGTTTGCGTGGGCTGTGCGTCGGCAGCGCAGGCTGTGAGAGCCAGGCCGGGGGCAGAGGCTGGCCTACTGATAAGGCCCTCGGAGGAGGCCCTGGGCGGTGATAAACGCAGCCCTAATTAGAGAACTGCTCAGCATCCCCAGGGCCGGACTGGGCCTTACTGCACTGGGGGTGGGATTGGGCAGCAGGATACGAGTCTTATGAAGAGGGGGCGCCCTGCGTGGCCCAGTTAGCTGGTATTTCACTGCCTGGGGGCTGGTTCTGGCTCCGGCTCCCTCTCCTGGCCCCTCTCCAGTGATGTGCAGCCTCGCGGGCGCAGGGAGGGAACGGTGCCTTGCTCCCTGCCTGCCGGATCTGACCCAGGGCAGCCTGTAACAGGCGGGGAGGGCTCGGGCCCTGCCAGTAGTGGAGCTGTGCTGTGTTGCGTTGGGGGGAGGTGTGGCAGCCTGTCTGCTCAGCCACTTGCTCCAAAGGCCAGGTCCTGCTGGGATGCTCGGAGGGGACTGTCCATGGAGCGTGCAGGGTTGCCTAGCAACTACACAGAGGCCTGGGTGGGAGGGAAAAGCAGGTCCTTGTCCTCGGGCCCAATCCAGCCCAGTGTCAGCATGTGTCCCGGGCGCTGGCGACCCTCACACGCACCCGGCTGCCGCAGGCAGTGACCGTGCCGCCGGCTTGCCTTGCAGAGAAGAAGCAGTACCGGGAGTCGTACATCAGCGACACGGTGGAGCTGGACATGGACCAGCTGGAGAAACGCTCCCGGGCTAGCGGGAGTAGCGCGGGCAGCGCCAAGCACAAGCGCCTCTCGCGGCACTCCACGGCCAGCCACGGCAGCTCCCACACCTCCGGCATCGAGGCAGACCCCAAGCCCCGGGAGCTGGGGCAGGAGGACGGGTTCCTGGGCCCCGCTGTGCACCGCAAGCTGAAAACCTGCAGCTCCATGACCAGCCACGGCAGCTCCCACACCTCCGGGGTGGAGAGCGGCGGGAAGGACCGGCTGGAGGAGGACTCTCAGGATGACGGTAAGGCCCTGCCGAGAGCATTTCTTCCCCCAGCGCCACCCCGGGCCGCGCTGCTCGGGACTGGGGGCATCCGGTCTGCTGGGCGGGGGTGGGGAGGCTGATGTCGGGGTGTCCCCCTGCCCACCCATGTACCTGGTCTCCGCTGAGCTGGGGTGACGGGATGGGGGAATTTGTCTCTCTGGGTCCGGAGCTGCCAGCAGCTGCAGGTGTCCGAACAAACCTTCAGTTGCTGCTGCTTCCTGCCCTCCCCTCACCCATGCCCATGCAGGGGGGGCTCGGTGTTGCTCCGTGCTCCTCCTCCCTCACAGCTCCATCCAGGTACCCGGGGCAAAGGAGCAGATGTGGAGGGGGAGCAGGAATGCCAGCTGCTTTGGGCATCAGGTCAGTTCCCCACTTGGGTGCAGGGAGGGTGGGGAGCCCACGTGGGCAGTGTGTGGGGGGGTGCCACGCCCATGGGACCCAGAGGCACCAACAGGCAAGCTCGCCATGGGGGCCGTTTTCCCTAAGGCCGTCCGTGGGCTGCTGTGCTGCAAAATCCATGTGCCCAACCCCTATGGGTTACGTCTCTCCATCCCCACGCAGCGTGGCCACTGAAGTAGGCTGCATGTAGGCACAAATGTATTTCTGGCTCGGACTGGTTTCCCGGTGCTGCCGGCAGTGGGAACGCTTTCGGCGTTACACCTCTTCCGCGCGATTCATCCTCACTGGGCCGGTTCCCTTGGCTGCTAGGGCCACAGCACACCAGAAAAAAGAATCCAGGCCCCGCGGCAAGAACCGGGAATGTTTGGAGCGCTGGCCAAAGACCACAAGGAGCCAATGGCTTCCCGCTGCGGGTCGCACAATTTGGGGGAGTGGGCCACTGGGAATCTGTCCCCACTGGGGCTGGAGGTGGGTAGATATTCGTGCAAGAGTGACACAAGCTAGTGCACGAACAGCAGCCGCGTGGATGTTGTGGCACGGGGAATGCAAGGGGGCGGGCAAGTTTAGACTTGTGATAGCTCACGCCGCTATATTTAGCGCACTAGTTAGTGCGGGGCTGTCTACCCGGGCTGGGAACAACACCCGTCAGGGGCTGTGTCAATGTGCATTGAGTTACTCCCCACAGCACCTAGCAACCATGGGACTCAGACCTGTAGGCACTACCGTAATTCACATAATAGGGGGTCATTTTCTCAAGCATTTCTGCACACCTGTGCCGTTTTTTGGCACTCTGCAGCTGTACTGGTCTCTATGCTGCTGGCCAGTAGGGACAAACCCTTGTATCGCAGAGAGGGCGCCTCTGGCTGCTGCTTGGTGGGTAGGGGTAGGGGTGGGGGTGGTGTGGTGTGGTGGTTTTTTTCCAAACCCTCTTGTTTGAAAATAATTCCCTTTTCCTCCTCTTCTGCTTCAGAAATAGAAATGCTGGTGGATGACCCCCGGGAGCTGGAGCAGACGCAGGACTCGCCCCTGGAGGTCAGCCCGGACATGTGTATCTACATCACGGAAGATATGCTGACATCCCGGAAGTTTAACGGGCACTCGGGTAAAATGCCATGGGGGAAAGGCTTGACCTTGCTTTCTGGGCTGCCGTGTGGAAGCGCTAAGTGTGCAGAGACCAAAGTGCTGGAGATGAGAAGCAATATAGAAAAGGGGTCATCTTGGCAAATGCTGCAACAGAGCCGGAGTCAAATGTTTCATGAGCTCAGATCCCCACGAATGTACCTGCGGGGTGAAACTTTCTACCACGTTGCTTTTTGCAGGAGAGTGTCCATAGGAAGCTTTCCAGCTCCCTTGGTCTCAAAGGGCCAGCAACAAAGAGAGTGCACAATAGCAATGGGTCAATCTAAAACGCAGAGGTACTGGAACCCTTAGTGGCGCTTTAAGATAAGGGTTTGCCTGGAGAGGGAGGATTTTAAAAGCACGTTTCACTCCAGTAGCCTGGAATTTACATCTTTTTATCCTCTTTTTACATCGGGGTGAAATTCACCCCTTTGCAGTGGGCTGGCAGGAACTCTACTATCTACCACGTCACATCAGTCCCCACTAATACCTCCAAATAAAACTTTGTGCACACGGGTGAATTCCATACAGAGTGAGAATAGACAGCCAAATTCAATTCTGGTGCAAGCATGTCTCTCTCCTTTGGAGCTGTTGGGTGACACAAGGCAGAATTTGGCTCAATAGGTCTTCATCAGTGAAAAAAATCAGGCAAACACAATTGTTCTCCTTGAGTCAAAGAGTTAAGAAATAAAACATGTTGTATCTTGGTATTGTTAGGCATGCACTTGCACCGTTAAAAAGAGGATAGAGAATAAGACAGAATATCTTATTACCTCTGTATAAAACCATGGTACACCCGCATCTTGAATACTGTGTACAGGTTTGAATGCCTCATCTAAAAAAAAGATATATTGGCCCTGGAAAAGGTTCAGAGAAGGGCAACAAAAATGATGAGGGGTTTGGAACGGGTCCCATAGGAAGAGAGATTAAAAAGACTTGGACTTTTCATCTTAGAGAAGAGGAGACTAAGTGAGGAGTATAATAGAGGTCTATAAAATCGTGACTGGTGTGGAAAAAGTGAATAAGGAAAAGTTATTGACTTGCTCTCATAACATAAAAACTAGGGGTCACCAAATGAAATTAATAGGCAGCAGGTTTAAAACAAACAAAAGGAAGTTTTTCTTCACTCAGCGCACAGTCAACCTGTGGAACTCCTTGCCAGAGGATGTGGTGAAGACTAGGACTTTAACAGGGTTCAAAAAAGAGCTAGATAGATTAATGGAGGTTAGGTCCATCAATGGCTATTAGCCAGGATGGGTAGGAATAGTGTCCCTAGCCTCTGTTTGTCTGGAAATAGGTGACGGGAGAGGGATCACATGGTGATTCCCTGTTCTGTTCGCTCCCTCTGGGGCACCTGGCACTGGCCACTGTCGGCAGACAGAATCCTGGGCTAGATGGATCTTTGGTCTGACCCAGTCTGGCTGTTCTTATGGGCTCCTGATTGTACGGTTTCAGTCATTGTTACGGGTGATATTTCACTGCTTGGTTATATGGGTGTGCAATTTACCATGGTGCACTCGCACTAACTGTGCATATGCATGTATCCAGAGTTCTGGAGAATGTCACCCGTTTGCTTCTGTAAAATGCATTCTTAGGTAATGTAAGCCAAAGGCTGTTTGGAGGATTTTCCTTTTCTATGATCCATTCCCATTCTGAAGGACACCATTGATGACCAGTTCAGAAATATGTTAGAAGTAGATGCAGGTTCTGCATCTTCCCTGGAGGGCCTCTGGCAATTGCTGTAGATCTGCAATCCCTTTTATGAATTGGGGTTTTCATACCTGTGTTGCTGGGTGACAAGGGAATAGCCAGCATGGGTTTGTGAAGAACAAGTCATGCCAAACTAATCTGATAGCTTTCTTTGATAGGATAACGAGCCTTGTGGATAAGGGAGAAGCGGTGGATGTCATATACCTAGACTTTAGAAAGGCATTTGATACGGTCTCGCATGATATTCTTATTGATAAACTAGGCAAATATAACTTAGATAGGGCCACGATAAGGTGGGTGCATAATTGGCTGGATAACCGTAGTCAGAGAGTTGTTGTTAACAGTGCTAAATCCTGCTGGAAAGGGATAACAAGTGGAGTTCCTCAAGGGTCTGTTTTGGGACCCGTATTGTTCAATATCTTCATCAATGATGTAGATATTGGGATAGAGAGTACGCTTATTAAGTTTGCAGATGATACCAAACTGGGTGGGGTTGCAACTTCTTTGGAGGATAGGGATATAATTCAAAATGACCTTAGCAAGTTAGAGAAATGGTCAGAGGTAAACAGGATGAGGTTTAATAAAGAGAAATGCAAAGTGCTCCACTTAGGAAGGAACAATCAGTTCCATACATACAAGATGGGAAGCGACTGTCTAGGAAGGAGCATGGCGGAAAGGGATCTAGGGGTCATAGTGGACCACAAGCTGAATATGAGTCAACAGTGTGATGCTGTTGCCAAAAAAGCAAATATGATTCTAGGTTGTATCAACAGGTGTGTTGTAAGCAAAACTCGTGAAGTCATTCTGCCGCTCTACTCTGCACTAGTTAGGCCTCAGCTGGAGTACTGTGTCCAGTTCTGGGCGCCACATTGGGGTACAGAGAAGAGCGACAAGAATGATTATGCAGACTTAGTTTCAATATCTCAGCTTTTGACTGTGACTAGGGAAGCAACTTAAGGAGCCACACTCAGAGGCAATAGGGTGGACTCTATACTTAGTCTCTCCTAGTGCTTCTGAAATCCTCTCTGCTCCACCAGTAGGAGTCTGATCTTCTGAAGAGC
Source organism: Pelodiscus sinensis (assembly GCF_052426305.1). Taxonomy (NCBI): domain Eukaryota; kingdom Metazoa; phylum Chordata; order Testudines; family Trionychidae; genus Pelodiscus; species Pelodiscus sinensis. Next base: position 7,076,930 of record NC_143056.1, read on the forward strand.
TGGAGCAAGATGCAAGTTGAAGTGGCGAATGGGGTCATCTCTCCTCCTTGCATCTTTCTCATGGCCTTTTAGCGAGGGATGTACAACTTCAGGGACATACGTACACAGCAATGTCATGCGTGTCAGCAGAGGAGTTGAAGTTAATGTAAGGAGATCCAACATACACAGAGCCTCAGAATTTGCTCCTGTGAGTCTGAGGGAGGTTCAGTTGGCATAGCATAAGCATTGGAAACACACAGTGCAGACGCTCTCTAGGCTGACACACCCTCTGAATCAGGCCCTGAGCAACTAAAGAGGCTCACTTTTGATGTGGCAAAGTGTGGATGCTAAGTATTTTCATCTGGCGACTTCACAATTTTAAATGCGGCTTCCATCAGGGGACTTACCCAGGGAGCAACATAGCAAAGCACCCCAGAAGGTGATGCTAAATGATGCCAGGCTTTAGAAATTAATGGCTAGCAGGTTTAAAACTAATAAAAGAAAGTTCTTCTTCACAAAGCGCACAGTCAACCTGTGGAACTCCTTGCCAGAGGAGGCTGTGAAGACTAGGACTATAACCGAGTTTAAAAAAGAGCTAGATAAATGTATGGAGGTTAGGTCCATAAAAGGCTATTAGCCGGGGGATAAGGAATGGTGCCCCTGACCTCTGTTTGTCAAAGGCTGGAGAAGGATGGCAGGAGACAAATTGCTTGATTATTGTCTTCAGTCCATCCCTTCTGGGGCACCTGGTGCTGGCCACTGTCGGCAGACAGGATACTGGGCTAGATGGACCTTTGATCTGACCCAGTCTGGCCGTTCTTATGTTCTTTCCTTTTTTCCTAATTCAGGGTTAATCGTCAAGGAAGTCAGCTCGTCCACATCTAGCTCTTCAGAAACAGTGGTGAGACTTCGTGGCCAAAGCAGCGACTCGTTACCACAGGTAGGCCCACGTGGAGATTTGATACAGTTGGAGCTACAGCAAATGACACATCTTGAGTAGAGAAACACAAACCTGTCTGGAGAGGAAAACCTCAAACAACCATGCAGTATCTTGCTCCAAACTCCTGTCGAATTTCTTTGTAAAATTTAGCTTTTGAGAGTTTAAAAAAATCTATTTCCTTCTTGCAAAACCTGGGCCTTTAACAGAAGGCTGCTTGGCAGGCCTTTCTGCACTGCATTTCTCACCCCCTCAGAAACGAGGAATGCTGGAATTCTGATGAGAACGTGAGATCAAATCCCCAGAACCCAGTGGCTTTCCTTGCTTGGAGTAAACGAATCCTATTTCCAGATGGCTTAATCATACCAAACCACCACCCTTCTGAAGTAACTCCTCGCTAATCTTGATCCTGAAAGGCCCCCACCAATTGCCATATTGGAAGTGAATGACAGTGCCCACGAAAGTTTCCTTTATCCAGAAGCAAACAGCAGCCCGGTCTCCTTATCACCCCAACATCATCCACCTTTTAGCTTTGTGAGCATAGATAATTCCAAGGACCACAGCAGTGTAACTATCCTGGGAATGTCTGCTTGAGCTGAAAATTGCACCTTCCACTCTAGTATAGACAGACATACCCGGACTCAGTGCTCCATGTGGCTTGTTTTTTCTCCTGAATGACTGAACGAGACTAAAAAGTATCAGGCTATGTCTTCACTACAGGGTTTTTGCGCAATAGCTACCGTTTTTGCGCAAAAACTCACGGAGCATCCACACCTCAAGCGTGTTATTGAGCAAGAAAACAGTAGAACAGCAGAACAGAGGGCTTTTTGCAGTATAAGTATACCTCTTTCTACGAGAAATAACTCCTTTTTGCGCAAGAGTTCTTGAACAAAAATGTGTGTGGATGCTCGACGGGTTTCTTGCGCAAAAAAGAGCCTATCAGAAAAAACACAGGTGCTCTGATGGTCATTCTGTGAATGGCCATCAGAGCTTTCTTCCACAAGAGCATCCATGCAGTGTGGATGTGCTCTTGTGCAAAAGCACATCACTTTTGTAGTGTGGATGCACTTTTGCGCAAGAAATTTTTGCAAATAATCCCTTCCACAAAAAGTCTGCAACCGTGTTAGTCTGTAACTTTAAAAGCAAGGAGTAGACACCTTAGAGACTAACAAATATATATCTAGTGTCATTAGCTTTTGTGGGTAAAACCCACTTCTTCAGATGAACTGGGAGCTGGAATGGAAACGACAGGAACCCAAAATTTGTAACAGAAAAAAAGAGGGGGAAGTATCACGAGCTTTTTGTGGGTAAAACTCACTTCATCAAGTGTTTGTTAGCCTCTAAGGGTTTGTCTACACTACGGAGAGGATCGATGTTGCCACAGTCGATCTTCCAGGGTTCAAATCAGCAGGTCTAGTGAAGACCCGCTAATCTGAACTGAGAGGGTGCTCCCATTGGTGCCGGTTGTCGTCATCCTCACGAAGAATAAGGGAAGTCGACCGAAGTGTATGCTCTCGTCGACCTCCCGCTGTGTGGACGGCACCAAAATGCAATTTAAGCTACTTCGACTCCAGCTATGTAACTAACGTAGCTGGAGTTGCATATCTTGAGTCGACTTTCCCCTTGAGTGTAGACCAGTGGTCACCAACCAGTCGATCGGGATCTACTGGTCGATCTTGGCATCTTTGACAGGTGATCCTGACTGGTTTGGCCGGCAGGCTATCAAGTGCCGGCACTTCATCTGCCCCTCTCAGAACTGCTGTGCTGCTCCTGCCCTCTGCCTCGGAGGTGTCCCTCACCCCTGGGAGCCTCGTGCTTGCTGTGCAGAGCATGAGAAGAGGAAGGGGTGTGTGTGCTGATGTCAGGGCCCCCCGCCCACCCTATCTCCACAGAGCAGAGGGGGGCAGGAATGGAGAGAGTTTGCTGGCTGCTTTTGGGAGTGGTGCAAGGCCAGGTTAGGGGTGAGCCTGCCTTATCCCCCTGCACCACCACTTAGAAGCCACCTGCGGTAAGCTGTGCCCAGCTGGAGCCCACATTCCGAGCCCCAGTCCTGAACCTCTCCTGCACCACAAACTCCTGCCCCCAGCTTGATAAAAGTGAGTGAGGATGGGTGAGTGAGAGAGAACGGGTGGGAAGGAGGTGGGGCAAGAGGTAGATCTTGCATTGCATTCAAATTCAAAAAGTGATCTTATGCTTTAAAAGGTCGGAGACCAAGCCTATAGCGCCACTGGACTCCTCATTTCTGAACTACATGAAGTCATAACAACTATCCTAGACTTAGGTGTCCTTTGAAATCTACCCCCTTGAATTGATCATCTGACCTCTTCTTTATATTGGGTCCATACAAACGCCTGTCTGAAGACACCTAAGGGGAGGTCTTGACTCCTCTGAAGACAATGGGAGTTTTGCCAGTGACTTGAGCAGAATCAGAATTTGATCCCGGAATCTTGCTGACTGCAATTTTTGCCTTTAAAAATCTCCCCCCCCAACCCCACCTCCGCCTTGATCCCTGGCCATGTTCACCATCTCTCCAAAAGTATATGGAATGTGTGAGTTATATTCAGAGTGAGCAAAGACCATCAACTGCATCATGGAGCTGTCTGGCTTCCGAGTCAGATGCTCCAGTGATGGAACTGTTAGATCAGTGACTGGGTCCTGCTAACGCTCTTCCTGTAATCGTCTCTTTTGTACAGACCGCCTGTAGAAAACCAAAGACTTCCACCGACCGGCACAGCTTAAGCCTGGATGACATCCGGCTTTACCAGAAAGACTTCTTGCAGCTAGCGGACACTGCTCAGAGCTACACGTTTGGGTGTGGCCACGAACTGGACGAAGGAGGTCTCTATTGCAATGGCTGCTTGGCTCAGCGGTGTATCAACATCCAAGAAACTTTCCCGGTCAAAAGAACGAGCAAATATTTCTCTTTGGATCTGACCCATGATGAAGTCCCAGAGTTTGTTGTTTAAGCTCCAAAGCTTTATTGCAGCAGGACTGGCTGCCTGCACTGTTAGAAAGACTTGGAACCTATTGGTGTTTCCTGGAAACATGTTTGGTGCCATATGTTTTATTTCTCCCTACGCATCTTGCTCTTTGCTTTTACAAATCAAGGCCTTGAATACCATTGCACTTTGAGTAATCCCCATAAAGTAGGGATCGAAATTGTGTGTGGCAGGACCAAGCCCTGTCTGAGTTAGTCAGTTGGAGAGAGAGAAATTCTCTGCCTTCTTTGGAAATAGTTTGTGCAAAACACTGATTTCTTAGTTCTGTTTGGAGAAGCACAACCTCGTTTCTTTATTTAACCTAATCAAAGAGAATCCAAACTTTCTTATTCCTGCCTTGGGAAAGCCCCTGACTCTGGTGGAGATTGTCCTGTCTTTGGGGTTTGGTTTCTTTTGTTTTGAGGGGTGTTTGGGAGATTTTTCCCTAACAATGCCATTGCCTCTTATTGTATATCTGTTGCTTTAGCTTGTGTAGATGCGAAACAGAAAATATCAGTTTCTTTGTTGTGTTCTGTCAAGCCAAAGAAATGTAAATATCCTAAATGCCAGTATCAAGGAGGTGAGATTTAAGCAATAACCAGACGAGAAACTCTATGCATGTTCATAATACCATGAAAAACAGCAAGTTAAGTTGCAGTTGACATATTGTGTGATACCAGGTCTTCCAAAAATTTACTTTGGAGTATAGTTCCAAACAGATCTTTTGTTCAGCATTCTGTAATGTTTACAAAAGTCAGGCTTATGTTACATGGGAAATTAGAAAGCTTTCTAGGTCTTTTTTTTTTTTTTTTTTAAAAGAAAAATGAAAAAGAACAGATCTTATATAAAGTAGCAATAATGTTTGCTGACCAAAGTACCTTAAATATGTATACTATACATATATAAATATATAAAAGTATATATGTTTATATATGTTTTGATCTTTATAGACCCTTTTTTATTTTTGTTCTAAAATACTTTTATACAAAGAATAAGCTTCCTTCCTGTAATGATACGTATAGACAATCGTTTTTGTTTTTGTTTTCTGAGCACTAACCTTCTGGAAGGTGCAAAAAAATAGACTTTTTTGTTGCAAATACGTATGCAATTGCATTGCAAACAAGACTATTTTCAGTTAGCAGAGTTTTGTTCTTATTTTAAACCAGCTTTTCATGCGCCATTAAATACTTTACAATGTAAGTAGTTCTGATAAAAGAATGAAGATGTTCTCGCAGAAATGCAACAGGTGCAGCTTTCGAGATGGAGTGTCTGAATGGAATTTAAAATGCACAGGTATGTCACAATCAGTAAATATGGAGGTAAAGCACTACAGCAACTAATATTTACAGCACAATGCCTTTTTAAATGAATATTTATAATTAGGGATTTAGTACTTTACAGCCATAGTTTATCATATTTTGATATATCCTATTTTTTACCTGGAAACTTTTTATCTTAACAAAATGTTATTTTATAAATAAGGAGTGTGATATTTTTATAAGAAATGCAGGTGTGGTTTTGATAACCAAAAGGACTTTAGATTTTCGGTACAGGGCAATGTAATCAGTGTTATAGCTATATGGAAGACAGTATTATAGAGCAAATAATGAACACTGCAAAATTTCTTACAGCATTGCTGCTTGATACATTTTTGCTAGAAAATCGGCCAGATTTTCTATAACCACTGGCTACTTTTCCTCGCTCGGCTGCCAAGATTATGATGACTTTATGTTGCCTGAGAGGGAAGAGCATTCGCAGCAATTTTGCCCGTTACGTATAACAAAATTAATGTCTGCATGGTGTGTAAGATACAGCCTGATGCTGCCGTGGTACTGCCTTGCCCATGTAGGGGGCAGTAAAGCCTCACTAGAGAGCAGGATTTCCTGGCACACAGCACCTCAGCGTATCCCTGGGACCTAGCGTTTCTCCTTGCCTCTTTGGGAGCAATGGAGAGGTCCCGCATCAGTGGAACGCAGTTTTCCCTTCCGCACTGGCATGTGCCAAAGCACAGAGCTAACTTGGCCGTGTGCAAAGTCACCGAACCTTAAACGTCCACCTTGCTGGCGCTGCAGGTTCTTCCCGCGCTACCAAGTAACACTGAGCTCCTGCACAGGCGATGTTCCCACCTCTTCTCCGGCAGGGGATGTACAGGTTCTAGGGTTGTATCGCTGGAGTTGACCGCAGATGTATATCTGGATGGGTTTGAGATAAATATATACACACGCACTCTAGAGATACATGCATACACCAGATAATATAAACAGATCCATCACGTTGCGGTTATCGGAGTCAAACTGTTAAAAATGGAAAGGAAAAGTTATTCTGGATTCATGGGGTCTGATTTATTGGGATTTTTTTTTCTTGCCAACTGATTTGATAAGCCAAAGTTTCTGTGGTCAAAAGGAATGTACAAAATACCTGCTCCTCTGTTAGTTAATTCCCCAGTGATGGGCATGCAATGTGTAAGATTCCCCTCCGACCCCATCCTGATGTGTTCATTGGCGGCAAACCTGTTTTCCTTGAGATGGCATGTGCTGCACATTGGTCAGGGCCAAACTGAGAGTTGTAAAGCATCCGTATTATTGAAGAGACCCCAACCTGATATGAGCCCTGTTTGTTATTTATTGTGCTAAAATACAAGGGAAGGGATGTGATGAAAGGGTGAATTATGCAAATAGTGCTTTATGTAGTTGAGAAAGCAGGCTACTTTCAGTCCAGATCCTTCAATCCAATCTGTACAAGACAGACCTTTTTGCAATCATGCGGAGTCCTAAAGTTGGTCTTGGAACGCCATGAGGGTCTGCTTCTATGGATCGAATTGCGGGATTGGGGCTTTTTGCTTTATCCTCCTACCAAAAAGAGTCTGAAATCATTCACATGATGCGCGGACGTGGTGGTTTTGCTCAGTTGTGTTCTAACTTGGATTCACAAGCAGTTAACTTACATGAACAGACAACATGGACCCATAATGAGAGACGTCAGTGCTTTTGTCGTAATACTCACAATTGTTGCAAATCGATCTTTGTAATGTGTGGTAAAGTAAATTAAAAAGGCAGTACCTTGTATTCTACACTTTGTACTAGAAAGCTGTATGATCAAAAGTAATTTATTCTGCATCAGTTAGAAATCCCAAGATGGTCAGCATCCGGAGCTGGTGTCTGTTGCCTTCTGACGTTTACATTGATGCGTTTGCAATAATGAGCTATATGCATGCACAAACTAAATAATCCTTTCTGTGAAAGGCTCTTTTTGTCAGGACAATACAAGCGAGGGAGTGCGTGTGTGAAAACATAGCGGAATTATTTTGTAACATTGAAGTTTGTGATGTGCCTTTCATGGTACAGTTAGAGGTTCCAATAAAGTCAACGTTTGCATTACTATGAGTCTTGGCAGTGTGAACAAAATTCACTCATTGGTAAAGCTTCATGAACTCTTTGATGAGAGGACGGTGGAGAAACTATCCTCATGGATGAGACCAGAACTGAATGCAGGAGTCCAGTGTTTTTAAAAGGAAGTTGAAAAAATAGGAGGGAGCAGAGAAGTTCTGCAAAAATTGAGGTCTCGAAAAATGCCTCACTAAAACTAAAAGAGCTCTGTCTCTTTCAGCATATCAAAAACAAGACTGAGAGGAGACCGGATTAGTAGGTATTGATAAAAGTTCTCATCCAGGAGGTCAAACTAGATCACCATGGTCCCTTCTGGCCTTGGAATCTAGGAAAATATTCACCTCCACAGGGTTCTTCATTCCAGCAGAGAAAGGCAAAATAGGAACCAATGGCTGAAAGGTAAAGCCAGACAGATTAGAAATAAGGTTCAACTTTGGAACTGGGGGGGTGATTTCCCATTGGAACAAACTACCAAGAGAAGTGATGGATTCTCCATCCTTTGGTGTCTTCAAGAGCGGATGTCTTTGTGGAAGAGACGCTTTCACTAAACACAAATAGTCGGGCTCCATCGAGGCTAACTGGGTGAAATTCTCTAGTTCATAACATGTGGGCGGTCAAAAGAGAGGATGTATTGGTCTCTTCTGATCTTAAAATTGGTGAGATCTGCAAAATCCTTTGGTGGGTACATGTGTGTCATATTGAGCGTCTTCGCGTTAGGGATGTCATAGTGTACTCAATTAACCAATAAGCGGATGCTTATTGGTTAACGCTATCGGCTATATGCATTTCCCATCTCCCAGCTTGCATCGGGTCCTGGGAGCTGTTCCCGGTGCGACTCTACATAAAAAGTCGTTTAGGAGCTGGGGCAGGCAAGCAACCTGACTCACGCTGGATCCAGGGAGCTACCCCCTCTGTGGCTTTGTGAGCAGCAGGGATAGCTTTGGGATCCTGGCTCCTCGATGACTTTGTGCAGAGCCACAGCGGGGGGAGCTGCCAGGACTGAGTGCTTGCAGTGCTACACCTTATCGATTAATCGTGTAGTCAAAATGTTTGTCAGCTACATGATTAACGAACTGCGTGCTTTTTAACATCCCTACTTAGCATAGCTACTTCCTTCGGTTCCCAGAGTCCTTCTTCAGTAGTTCTGATCGTCCATTCTTGACGCCTGCAGGGACAAGTCCAAGGGAAAGTAGGTTCCTTCAGACTGAACATAAATGACATTTCAGCCAATCAAACCTCTTATGCCAAAGCTGAGAGCTTTTGGGGCCTGATTTACTGAAGTACGGTTGCATCAGATAATGTTGGGGGGGAGGGATGACTTGCAGATAGCACGCTGTTACGTCATGTGATATTGGCCATTTGATTCAAGATCATAGAAATGTTTCCAGAGCTAAGTGTGTCTCCATTTAAAGCAGGGATGGGCAAGAATTTTTAATGGGGGACTACTCCAAGAATTTAAAAATTAGTCCAGGGTTGGACTCTTCCATATTAACGAGGACGTGCGGGGCCTGGGAGGGAGTTTGGGTGAAGGAGGTGTCTGCGACCTGGTTAGGAGACTGGGGTGGAGGGGTTTGGGCTGTGACCTAGGGCAGGGGGAGGTTGTGACTTGGGGAAGGAGATTGTGGTGCAGGATCTGGGAGGGGATATGGGGGCAGGAGAGGGACAAAGGGTTTGAGTTATGTGGAGTAGGGGAGCAAAGTGTTGGGGTGCTCGAGACAGGCTCTGGCCGGGAGACTTACCTGCTTAGCCATCAGCCTTCCCAAGCAGTTTGCCTGCCTGCCCGTTTTCAGCTCCAGCTGACAGCTCAAGCAATAACAAAGCCACTAACTCTCTTCCTCAGGAGATTTCCAAGCACTTCACAATCTGGAATGTGTGTATCCTTGCAACTCCCCGCTCAGCAGGGCTTACTATGATCCCCATCGCACGGAGACGGGGGGGACTGAATCACAGACAAAGTGACTTGCCTAAGGTCACACCAGAAGCCAGTGGCAGAAAAGGAAATTGAACTCAAAGCTGGGACAGGCTCCCCTGCGCTGGCTCTGCCCATTAATCCCTTTCCTCGTCCGCTCCCAGAGCCAGCGCAGCCCCTGGCCTTTGTGGGCTGTGTGGACTTGGATCCGTATGGCCGTGTCAAGGTTTAGTTCCTGGTTAAACAGCTGGGCCTGTGAGTGTGTGTGTGTTTTTAAAGAGAATGGGTCTCTAAGTGGGGCTAGCGCTGGATTTCTGCACGAGCTAAGCAAGCTACAGGTGAGGGCCTCTGATTATATGGGGCCTCTAAATGCAACTAACAACTAGTAATTTTGTGTCTCCTTGCCTATGTACCGGTAGAGTTGCAAAGAGAAATCAAAAGTTTGATGTTGGAATAATGCACTTTGTTGGTGATGCTGTGCGGCCTCTTGAATGTGACAGAGTTTAGGGTCTTAATCCAGCCCTGCCTGTAGCAAAGACTCGCTCTCGCGCCTGCGACAGCCCCTGCCTGGGCTGGGCAGGAGAAGAGAAGCTAAGAAAAGAGAGATTGTAGGAAAACAAGGGGCCATAACAACCAGGTTGCGGCGGGGGCCAAGGGAGAAGAGGACGGGAAGGTGCAGCCGGGCGGGGGTGGGGAGAGAGAACTGTACCTCAGCCTGGTTTAAACAGCAGCTGGTGTGAGGAGGGGGGGCGGGTTTATGTTTCTCCGCGGGTTGTTTTTCCCCTCAAGGTGGAGAGCAGCTCATCTGGCAGGACGGCCGCCTGCCCTCCATGGGGATCCGCCTCCCCGTCGCTCAGAGCTGAAGCAGGTTTGTGCCTTTTGGGAACCAACCCTCCCCCGTCGAGCAGCGAAGTTCCCCTGGAGTCAGGAGAGAGCCGCTGCTCGGGATCGGCTGAGGATCTGGTACCCCACGATACTCTCTGGCTCCTGCAGCTTCTCCTCCGGGCAGGTACCAGCAGCTTGGCCGGGCTCCCCAGCCCCGGGCTGGGGGTGGTGCCGATGCGGGGCCATTAGCAAAAGTGGCCTCTAGGAGCCCTTTGCCACAAACCAGCAGCTGGAGTCCCTGTCGCTTGATCCAGCAGGGGGCACCGGTGGAGCTGGGGCAACATCTGGCGTTTTAACGGCAGCAGGGTGGTTAGCCACAAGCTCCGTGACCTCTGCCGCCTGGGAATTCCCCGGGGCCTGTTTTCCTGGGGAGCCTGGTGGCGCTGAGAGCAGCTCGCCGGGTGCCTCCCGGGGCCTGAGCGTTCACCCCTTAGCTCCCGTGCCCGCAGCCCTCGGGACCCCCCCGCAATGCGCTGCTGGCGCGACCCGCCGACCCGCAAAGGGGCATCCGCTTGCGGCGCGGGAGGGGTGGGAATTCCAGACTGTCTGGTGATTTGCTGCATCTGCTGCTGGGCCCTCTTGCCCCAGGTCGCTTTGCTCATTGGCCCCCGTCTGGACACAAGGGGGCCGGGTACAAGGCCACGACTCGGTCCCGCCGGCACCTCGAGTTCTAATAAAGGTGGGAGATACCAAGGCAAACGGGGGGGGGGGGAGGGAGGAAGGAGTGTGGACCTGCGGTAGCATCAAGGCAGGGCCATTTGCGGGGAGCCAGTTCGCCTCGGCCCCCACCCTGCCTAGTCTGGACCTGTTCTGGCTGGGTAACAGACGCCCCTCCCCCAGCTGTGCCTGCTGGAGCTGCAGCAGGCCATAGAGAGGGTACCTCTCACCTGGCCCCGTGCTGCTGCAGCAGAGAGAGGACTGGCGTAGTCTTGCCTCCCCCACGCAGCTGGCACCCCAAATCCCTCATCCCCAGGCCCCCCTGCAGCCCATCCAGAGCCCTCATCCTGCATGCCAACCCTCTGCCCCAGCCCTGAGCCCCCACGCTATCTGTGTGCGGAATGACTTTTCTTCCGTAGGGGTGCGCGTAACACAAGCCATTTTGCACATATAGACGTAAAAAACCAGAGGGAACACTGGCTCCCTCCCTGTGCGTAGTTTCCTGAGATACAGCTGACCCCCCTCCTCGGTTAAGGCTGCAATTTTGGCCCCTTCTGGTCATTAACAGCCAGTGTAAGTCAGAGCAGGTGTCAGGCTGCTGTAACGGGGTGCAGCGGGACTAGGCCTACAACAAGCGCCAGGAGCTCTGTGGGGCTCAAAGATGAAAGTGTATAGGCAGGATTGGTTGCCTGACGTGCTGTTTGGCTGTAGCTATGAGCCTGACCCGAGAGATGGGTAACAATCGGCTAAGCCGTACCACGGAAAAGCGGGTCCGGGGAGAGGGGTGTGGCAGACGGGGGAAGCGTTAAGAGGTGGTTTCCACAAACATAACAGGGACGTCCAAACCTTCAGCCATCCCACCAACCCCTGGGCCTGAGTCTGGGCTGTACTCGCAGCTCCCACTCGCCTTTATGAGACTGTTCGCAGTTGCTTGTGGCTTTGCCAAACCTTAACCCTTAGCGACCAGCACGAGAACAGCGCGTTCCTGGCTCTCGCGCTGGAAGGGTGAACCGGAGCGCTCCTCTTGCAGAAGAGCCCAGCCCCTACCCTGCTGTCCCAGGAGCGAGCGCTCAGGCCTGCGTTACAGAGAGGGGCCGAGCGGGAAGAAACCCCTTTACAGCTGTGGCCTGGTTTTCCTTTGCCCAGCCCTCCTGTTGCCTGCTCCTTCACCCAGGGTTCCTTGCTGGGCTAGGCTGGGCAGCTCCATTGGCCTCTCTGTCCCGGGTCTGTGGGAACAGCAGCACCCAGGGAGCAGCAAAGCAGGCCTGCTCCGGCCCAGAGGCGGTCGCAGAACCAGGCACCTTGTCAGAGTCCCTGCTAATAGTGGGTCCCTTCTCTTGCAGGCTGGCTGCTCCCCTTCCTAAGGCGGGGAGAGGAAAGAGAGGGCTCCGCCGCCATCTTGCGGTCTGAGGTGATCACAACAGCCCAACGCTGGGCCGGGCCGGGGCCATACACGGAAAGGCAGCGAGTTCTGCCCGCAGCTCAGCACCCTGCTCTCTCCTCCTGTGGTGTGTGCCGCAGACTGAATATTCCTCCGGGCTCGGACTCGCCCTGAGTCCAGCATCTTGGCCAATGCAGCCCTGAGCTTGCATGGACCGGACGTCCCCGGACCTTTTCTGCGGGTGGACAGAGCGCTGGCCCAGGGCCGCTCCAGCGAGTCACTCCGAGGCCCCGAGTCGGGCAAGCCCAGCGCTAGAAGGACAAAGCCTCTTGCCCTTGAATGGAACGGCCTCGCTCCTGGGGGCTGTTTGGGAAGCACTGGGTGCTACCCTGGCCTCTCCCTGCCCTGTGCTCAGCACACGCTCCAGTGCTCTGCGGACAGAGGGAGCCTAATGCACTGGGTGCTACCCTGGCCTCTCCCTGCCCTGTGCTCAGCACACGCTCCAGCACTCTGCGGACAGAGGGGACCTAATGCACTGGGTGCTACCCTGGCCTCTCCCTGCCCTGTACTCGGCACACGCTCCAGCGCTCTGTGGACAGAGGGGACCTAATGCACTGGGTGCTACCCTGGCCTCTCCCTGCCCTGTGCTCAGCACACGCTCCAGTGCTCTGTGGACAGAGGGAGCCTAATGCACTGGGTGCTACCCTGGCCTCTCCCTGCCCTGTGCTCAGCACACGCTCCAGTGCTCTGTGGACAGAGGGAGCCTAATGCACTGGGTGCTACCCTGGCCTCTCCCTGCCCTGTGCTCGGCACACGCTCCAGTGCTCTGTGGACAGAGGGAGCCTAATGCACTGGGTGCTACCCTGGCCTCTCCCTGCCCTGTGCTCAGCACACGCTCCAGTGCTCTGCGGACAGAGGGAGCCTAATGCACTGGGTGCTACCCTGGCCTCTCCCTGCCCAGTGCTCGGCACACGCTCCAGCGCTCTGCGGACAGAGGGAGCCTAATGCACTGGGTGCTACCCTGGCCTCTCCCTGCCCTGTGCTCAGCACACGCTCCAGTGCTCTGTGGACAGAGGGAGCCTAATGCACTGGGTGCTACCCTGGCCTCTCCCTGCCCTGTGCTCAGCACACGCTCCAGTGCTCTGTGGACAGAGGGAGCCTAATGCACTGGGTGCTACCCTGGCCTCTCCCTGCCCTGTGCTCGGCACACGCTCCAGTGCTCTGTGGACAGAGGGAGCCTAATGCACTGGGTGCTACCCTGGCCTCTCCCTGCCCTGTGCTCAGCACACGCTCCAGTGCTCTGCGGACAGAGGGAGCCTAATGCACTGGGTGCTACCCTGGCCTCTCCCTGCCCTGTACTCGGCACACGCTCCAGTGCTCTGCGGACAGAGGGAGCCTAATGCACTGGGTGCTACCCTGGCCTCTCCCTGCCCTGTACTCGGCACACGCTCCAGGTCTCTGCGGACAGAGGGAGCCTAATGCACTGGGTGCTACCCTGGCCTCTCTCTGCCCTGTGCTCGGCACACGCTCCAGCGCTCTGCGGACAGAGGGAGCCTAATGCACTGGGTGCTACCCTGGCCTCTCTCTGCCCTGTGCTCAGCACACGCTCCAGCGCTCTGCGGACAGAGGGAGCCTAATGCACTGGGTGCTACCCTGGCCTCTCCCTGCCCTGTGCTCAGCACACGCTCCAGCGCTCTGCGGACAGAGGGAGCCTAATGCACTGGGTGCTACCCTGGCCTCTCCCTGCCCTGTGCTCAGCACACGCTCCAGTGCTCTGCGGACAGAGGGAGCCTAATGCACTGGGTGCTACCCTGGCCTCTCTCTGCCCTGTGCTCAGCACACGCTCCAGCGCTCTGCGGACAGAGGGAGCCTAATGCACTGGGTGCTACCCTGGCCTCTCCCTGCCCTGTGCTCAGCACACGCTCCAGCGCTCTGCGGACAGAGGGAGCCTAATGCGCTGGGTGCTACCCTGGCCTCTCCCTGCCCTGTGCTCAGCACACGCTCCAGCGCTCTGCGGACAGAGGGAGCCTAATGCACTGGGTGCTACCCTGGCCTCTCTCTGCCCTGTGCTCAGCACACGCTCCAGGTCTCTGCGGACAGAGGGAGCCTAATGCACTGGGTGCTACCCTGGCCTCTCTCTGCCCTGTGCTCAGCACACGCTCCAGGTCTCTGCGGACAGAGGGAGCCTAATGCACTGGGTGCTACCCTGGCCTCTCTCTGCCCTGTGCTCAGCACACGCTCCAGCGCTCTGCGGACAGAGGGAGCCTAATGCACTGGGTGCTACCCTGGCCTCTCCCTGCCCTGTGCTCAGCACACGCTCCAGCGCTCTGCGGACAGAGGGAGCCTAATGCACTGGGTGCTACCCTGGCCTCTCCCTGCCCTGTGCTCAGCACACGCTCCAGTGCTCTGCGGACAGAGGGAGCCTAATGCACTGGGTGCTACCCTGGCCTCTCTCTGCCCTGTGCTCAGCACACGCTCCAGCGCTCTGCGGACAGAGGGAGCCTAATGCACTGGGTGCTACCCTGGCCTCTCCCTGCCCTGTGCTCAGCACACGCTCCAGCGCTCTGCGGACAGAGGGAGCCTAATGCACTGGGTGCTACCCTGGCCTCTCTCTGCCCTGTGCTCAGCACACGCTCCAGGTCTCTGCGGACAGAGGGAGCCTAATGCACTGGGTGCTACCCTGGCCTCTCTCTGCCCTGTGCTCAGCACACGCTCCAGGTCTCTGCGGACAGAGGGAGCCTAATGCACTGGGTGCTACCCTGGCCTCTCTCTGCCCTGTGCTCAGCACACGCTCCAGCGCTCTGCGGACAGAGGGAGCCTAATGCACTGGGTGCTACCCTGGCCTCTCCCTGCCCTGTGCTCAGCACACGCTCCAGCGCTCTGCGGACAGAGGGAGCCTAATGCACTGGGTGCTACCCTGGCCTCTCCCTGCCCTGTGCTCAGCACACGCTCCAGTGCTCTGCGGACAGAGGGAGCCTAATGCACTGGGTGCTACCCCTTCTTTGATAGAAATTAGGGAGGTTTCAAGGGGATCCCCCTCCCCTGCTCTTTGCTAATGCTGGAGTGTCACCGAGTCAAGAATTTTCGGGGAGCCACGAAGAAGGAGGCACGTTCAGTCCCGCTTAGACTGTGAGGTGAGCCTGAAATGCAGATGAGGCCTGTATTAGTATGGGAAATATTTAAATGATCATGTCAAGCAAAGCAGGGGGGGAGGGGTGTAAAAAATCAGTCCCTTGCAAAGGAAAGGACTTCGTTTGTTCATGCACCTCACTCCAAACCTAGGGCCCACCCCCCTTCTTCCCTTAAGGCTCAGTTGGAGTATTGTGTCCAGTTCTGGGCACCGCATTTCAAGAAAGATGTGGAGAAATTGGAGAGGGTCCAGAAAAGAGCAACAAGAATGATTAAAGGTCTAGAGAACATGAGCTATGAAGGAAGGCTGAAAGAATTGGGTTTGTTTAGTTTAGAAAAGAGAAGATTGAGGGGGGACATGATAGCGGTTTTCAGGTATCTAAAAGGGTGTCACAAGGAGGAAGAAGAAAACTTGTTCATCTTGGCCTCTGAGGATAGGACAAGAAGCAAGGGGCTTAAACTGCAGCAAGGGAGGTTTAAGTTGGACATTAGGAAAAAGTTCCTAACTGTCAGGGTGGTCAAACACTGGAATAAATTGCCCAGGGAGGTTGTGGGATCCCCATCTCTGGAGATATTTAAGAGCAGGTTAGATAAATGTCTGTCAGGGATGGTCTAGACCGTACTGGGTCCAGCCATGGGGGTAGGGGACTGGACTTGATGACCTCTCGCGGTCCCTCCCAGTCCTAGTATTCTATGATTCTAAGCACCAAATCCGGTGGTGTTTGCTGCTGGTTCATCCCCTGAGCCGTGTGCTTGGGTAGCAGCTGCACGGAGCCCTGTCGCCACCATCAACCATTTCTCTGACGCTGTAATACTCTGTGTGTGTGCCGAGGAAAGGGGGGTGTATCTGGCAAATGCTGGTTATTTAAGCTTCCAGTGGGTAATGCCCCATTTGTGTTTCCCGGCCCCTGCAGTGCGGCCCCAACCAGAACGCCAGTCTGGCTATGGTTGGGCAAGCTGAGTATTTGGGCTGTTGTTTCCTGACGGTTGTTGCCTTGTCCTCACTTGGTGTGTCCCAGGAGCCAATGGAATGGTACAATGTCAGGGTGGGTAAGCCCTGGCCGAAATTGCCGAGGGAGGCTGTGGAATCTCCATCACTGGAGATGTTGAAGAACAGGTTGGACAGACATCTCTCAGGGATGAGCTAGAATTCAGTGGTTTCAGCCTTTTTGATTTCTGAGAAATCCTCACACCTCCCTCCCCTCCGTAGCAGGAAAACGTGTTGAGCAAAAAAAAAAAAAAAAAGGAACTGATTGGGGCTGAAAAACAAAAATAGCAGCAAAACTTGGGGGAAGAGGATTAAGGGAGGACCTGGGTCACCTTGCGCCCCTCCCTGGAATTTCTTCACACCCCCCAGTTTGGGAACCCCTGATCTAGATGGTGCTTGGTCCTGCCGTGAGGGCGGGGGACTGGACTTGACCTCTCGAGGTCCCTTCCAATTTCTAGGATTCTAGGATTGTCGGTTTCACCATTTCAGACTGGCTGCCGGAGCTGATGAGCCCCCGGCCTGGGTGCGGCGACCAGCCGCAAATAGCCCCCGCAGCGCACGCGGTCGGGAAACGGGGCTGGTGCCATGTGGGCAAGTCCACGCTGAGGTGGCTGCAGCACACCAGCCCCGGGGAGCTGGCTTGGGGTTGGCGACAGGCTTAGGAGGGCGAGAGCGTGTAGGTGAAACCCTGCAGTGGTGGGAGGGTGCCCGGAGCCCCAGGAGAGCCGATCTCTCCCCGTCACGCCACGTGGAAAGTGCGTTCGCACAAATCTAGGCCTTCCACAGCCACGTCTAGCGCCACGGCTGCCCCCCCTTCCCGGCCCCCGGTAATCCCTGGCTTGTCAGGTGGGGGAGAGGAGAAGGAGTGGAGCAGGGGCAGGACTTGGGGGGAGGGATGGAGTGGGGGTGGAGCAGGGCCTGCAGCAGGGGGGGCTGCCCCATGCCCTGCACCCCACGCAGATGGCCCTGAAAATACCTCCCAGGACACCCAAGGGTCACCAAATAATGCACAAAAATAACTAAAAAGGGAAGACCGATGTGGCGGAGACGTGCGCAGTTCAAGTGGCCGCTGCAGACTGGTGAGTCTGACTAACTTTGTACGTGTCCTGTTTTGGGATGACGGGTGGAGTTTGCGTCGTGCGCTGCGGACATAAATTGGGGGGGTTTAGGAGCTATCTCACGTGACAAAAATGTTTGTAAATGCGGGGTTGTAAGTCGGGGGTCGCCTGTATTGTGATAGAAACACACATTACACACCTTAACGCGGGGGTGGGGAATCTTTTTTGGGTTGGGGGCCACGGACCCACAGAAAATCAGTCGGGGGCCACACACAAGTGAGAAGCGAGGGGAAAAAACCCGCAGTGTGGCCCCCAGCTGAGGAGAAAGACCCTCCCCACATTCCCCTCACACCCCGGAGCCTAGACGGGACATAACCTAGTAGATTTTGTGTGCTCCAGTCCCCGGCAGGGCAGGCAGGCCTTGGGGGACCGGCTCCAGGGAAGCCGGGGACCGGAGGTTCCCCACCCCTGCCCTAGAGCACACCAGGGCAACAAGAGAGAGACCGACTGAGCTGTCTCCTGTCGGGAATGTTTAATTGGCTCCAAGTACGGACACTAGACACCCGGTGCCCCTTTGCCTTGGGTTCGTCTCAGGCCCATCCTGTGGGTTGGGGGGCAGTGATACAAGCATCACACACAAGCGCTGCTCAAATGCCACACCCCACATGGGACCAGCCAGTGTCCCCACGGGCTCCGGCCCCTCCCCCCGTCTCGACAAGCTGGCGCTTTTGCAATGGGCTCTGAGGTAAGATGCGTTGCAGCTGGATTTGCAGCGTTCCGGTGCCTTGTCCGCCTCCTGGTGCCTTGTCCCAGCCCTCCCCAGGCCCTGGGGAAGACAGCTGCCCCTGCTAGGAGGAGACTCAGGTGGAGGCCTGGTGCCTAGCCACGGCCTGCTGCTAGCCAGCAGGGTCACCCTTGCCGCATGCTGGAGGAGCGGGGCAGATCAAAGCAGGAGAATGTCATTGCTATTCACTCCTGCCTCCATGAGATTTGCCTGGCTGGCTCCAGGGGCCGGACTGAGCGGGTTTGAAGGGTGTGTGACTGAGTGTAGCTGAATTCCTCTGGGAATCCCAGGCGTTAACACGGAAGCCGGGTTATTTCTCACGCCTCCTTCCTGTAGCAAACAGCTCCCTTTGTTACCAGCCGCCCCCACGCCAGAGCGAAATGGCCTGAGAATTCAGAGGTGCGACTGGCCTGACCAGCTCCCGCTGCTACTTACGTTCGGCCTCAGCCTGCCCCTTGGCAACTACGCTCGCTTTCTGGCTGGCCTGGCTGCCCCGCCACTGCGAACGCTGCTTCCAGGAGCCAAGTCCTGCCTCGTTTTGCCCCACCACATCACGACCCTGTGTCCCTCCGCTGGCTGTCGGATACGCAAGCTCCTTGCCTACGAAGCCCGTACTACTCCACCCCGCCTTCTCCGTGTGATCAGCCAGTTTGCTAGGTCATCCACGCCGGCTTTCAACCACCTGCCTGTCCATTTCTCCCCTAGCTCCATCCTGACCATCGCCCTCCCCCACAAAACAGCCACAGACCCCGCCACCAGCCATAAACTGCCACTCTAGCATCCTTTAATCCCCCCTCCAAACCTGCCTCTGTCACAAAACCCGCATCCCTCCTCATCTGCCGTGCGCGAGGCTGTGCTTTGCTTCTCTCCTAAACTGTTTCTTCGCCTCCTCCTCTCCCACACACCCTATCGTTTTGTTTCACACCCCTGTTGCGGCCACGCTGATGGGTAGCCCGTGAGCTGGCTGAGGGAGGGCCGACTGGCTTTGCTTCGCATCTGCAGAGCACCCAAACCCAAAGGGGGATCTGGGATCCTGGGGCCCTCCCGTAAGACGATAACCCGATGCAATGGCGGGGGAGACGAGACCGGTGTAGTCCAGGAACTCACGTTCCCCGGCTGCCACCACTACAGCAGTTGACCTTCGTACTCGGGCCTTTAATGGGGCTTGAGTGAGCACCAGCTCACTCCACTGCTGCCGCTACATTTGTGCATCACGCACTGCGTGTGCCAACGATTCCCCCTCCCCAAACCAGAGCCCGGAGCCTCCCCCCACGTCCCTCTCTGGCTGTACAATTGGCCCCCTTCAGAATTTTGTAGCCCATAGGTGTGATGAATGCTCTCCTCACACACACACACACCCCACAGCCCAGCCCTCCAAGCACAGCGTGAACCGCATTTCCTAAAACAATGGCCACGGGCGAGCTTTCCTTTTGTGCCCCAGGACCAGGCCTGGCCTCGGGAAGAGATGTGCCCGAAGGCAGACGACTGGGGAACTAGCTTTGACAGGCGGCTGCCAGGGGTTGTTAACGGCACACAATACTTCTCTGGTAATGGCCAGTGGCCCAGGAAATCCTGACTCGAGCTAATTGCATCTTGGAGGCAGAGACAGAAGGGGGGGGGGGGGTTGTTATTGCTAAGAATATCCTCCAGATTGCATTAGCCAGATCCAAATGAAGATGTTTTCAAATTATATGGGGCTGGTTCCCTGTGCACAACCCTCTGCCTCATTTCCCCAGCCTCTGAGAGCTGGGGAAGCAACGGGAGGCTGGGATGTTGAAAAGACCACGGCGCTGGCCCAGTTCTGAAGTAACTCTCCCGTTGACACCAGGGGTAGCAGAGGCAGGCCGGTCCTGAATGCGTTTGAGAAGCCCTCTCCGCCCCCCAGCATGGCCAGCCCAGCATCCTGGCTGGGAAGTGGCCTGACAGGACCCTCGTGTGAAGCACTGGGGAGCATCCGTGTTCAGTGGCCTCCTCTTGGGCGTGGCCTCCCTAGGAAAATGGCCCAGTGGTCCCTGCCACGGTGCCCAAAAGCCCAATCCCTGACCGACTAAAGTCAACGGGAATCACACCATTGACTTCGTGGGTCCGGCCTATCGTTCTCTCCATCCCGCTGGGCCCAGAGACCTATGTCGGTGATAGAGCCAGTCTTGGGAAACGCACACTGAGGTCTGTGGTGGGATCATCTGGCCACTATCTTGTCACAAACCAATTCTACTAGCCAGATACACAGAGAAGCGTTGGAAATAGAGTTCATCCGCAAATTCAGTTCTCATGCTAATGGACTCAATCGTGATGAAGGATGGTTGGAACCCTATCTACCTAGCAGTCAATGAGGGTGCAAACAGCTCTTTGTGTAGATTCCTGTGTCAGGAAAGATACTATTATTAGACTTTGATTCTTAGCTGCTTCATTTTAATTACCCAATCTTCAGATACTTACTGATTCCCTCTGCTCCCTGTCTCCCACCCCCCCTTTTTGTTATCTCCCCTCCCCCCACCTTTCTTTCCTATTTATTTTGGGTCTGCACATCCTAAACTCAAAACTCCTGTCACCTGAAGAAGTGGGCTGTGCCCACGAAAGCTCAGCATACCATCTTATATTTTGTTAGTCTATAAAGTGCTACCAGACCATTGGTTGTTTTTTCCTGTACAGACTAACTCGGCTACCCCCCGAAGCTTCTGGCCCTTAAGGTCAGTCCTCTCCATCAGGCGGCCTGGCTCTTGAAGAGGCTGAGGGGGTCTGAGGCGCTTCGGTAGCATTTACACGGATGCCTACTGTGCCTTGGAGAGAGGGTGAGGCAGGGTTCCCCTCCCACCCAGCCAAGGAGCCGGGAGGAAGGGCCAGCATCAATGTCACCTCCTCCATGGTATCCGGGCAGATGCCTGTAGGCACTCCGGGAAATAAGAGGACAGCAGCCAGGCCTTGACCTAGCTGGGAGAAGACAGAAGCAGGGGAAGTCTGGTTGCTGGACCCACCCAGCCTGAGGATGGACAGACAGAGTGGGGGAAAAGCGAGCAGCCAGGGCCTGAACCACTGGCTTCAAAGTACCACTCCAGAGGTGGGTGGGAGAGTAGAAGGCCTTTGTCTTAAGGAGAGAGGCAGAAGGACTGTGTGAAGTGCCACCCAACTCCAGGAGACCGCCTGGGACCTCCTGAACGGAGGAGAAAACAAAGCAGGACTCTTGAGTGGGTGTGAAGTGGAATTGCCCACTGTAGAACGAGGGCATACACCAGTCTCCGATGGTGCACAATGTGCCTGCAGGGCCACAGCCGGCCACGAGAGGGCACTCTGCCACGGCGTGCCCTGGGCTAACCTCTTAGGCTTGTCCTATGGGGTGAGCATTTCACCGCCCCGATTGTGCTCCCGAGAGTTGCGCTGCTGGCTCTGCAGCCACTTTTGAAGAGAAGCCTCCGGGCCTGCCCGCAGTGGTGTGCATGGCAGCCTGTGCAGCCCCAACCCGGCGTGCTTCCTGTGATCCTGGCTAACAATAGCAGCGAGGACACAACAGTGCGGCCTGTGTACACCCACACACACCCCCGGTCGTCATGGATTCAAACGCCCATCGCTGGCCCAAGCGGGAGCCCATGCAGCTGTCTTCACTGTGACATGGAACCGGTGTGCTAGATCACTGCTGGCTCGGGTCCCTCTCCACACACGGCAGTCACACCTCCGATTGCAGCTGCTAGTGCTACATAAGGGTGTGGCCAATTCAAAGGGCCAGCCTTCCCCATGAACACTGCCCCGAGCAAAGAGCCGGGGCCAGGCTTCTGCTTGTGTGCTGTTATGTGGCTGCACAGTTATGAATGACATTAAACATATTGGCTGCGTCTAGACTGGCATGATTTTCCAGAAATGCTTTTAATGGAAAAGTTTTCCGTTAAAAGCATTTTCGGAACAGAGCATCGAGATTGGCACGGACGCTTTTCCGCAAAATCTAAACGTGCTTTTCCGCAAAAAAGCCCCGATCGCCATTTTCTCAATCGAGGCTTTTTTGCGGAAAACAAATCTGAGCTGTCTACACTGGCCCTTTTGCACAAAAGCTTTGCGCAAAAGGGACTTTTGCCTGAGCGGGTGCAGAATAGTATTTCCGCAAGAAGCACTGATTTCTTACAGTAGGAAGTCAGTGCTTTTGCGGAAATTCAAGCAGCCAGTGTAGACAGATGGCAAGTTTTTCTGGAAAAGTGGCTGATTTTCCGGAAAAACTGGCCAGTTTAGACACAGCCACTTAGTTAACACGAGTGCTCCTTGCCTGGACACTGTAACAGGGCGAACTAGGCCCAGAGGTCCCCTGCTATAGGCCTCAGGGTCCTGCCACACTCACGCCACGGAAGCAGCAGTGGAGAGGTCCTCCAAGCAGGCTAGAATGGCTTCAGGGGAAGCCTCCAATCAGGGTCCAGGAGGGCTATAAAAAGGAGCTACAGAGGTGGAGACACTGCAGTTCCTGGCTAGAGTTGAAGGAGTGTGGATGGCTGAAGGAACAGTCCAGTGCTAGAAGGGACCCTGGCAACAAGGAAAACTGCTGACAGGCTACTGGGCCTGAGGTTAAGGGAAGTAGCCCGTAGAACTGAAGACAGTTTTACAAAAGGGACATGGAAGTGAGAGGCTGTTGTTATTAGGCTTCCAGGACTGGGACCCAGAGTTAGAGGTGGGACCACGTACCCCTACGTAACCACTGGGGAAGGGCCTACAATTGCTTTAGTTCGGTGGCTGTTGTAATATCCCCTGGCCAAACCATCTTGGAAAACTTGTCTGCTCAACCGCTAAATCGACTCAGTCACCCTTCACTGTAATGAGAAAACTGTTACTTTACTCTCAGGCTAAGTCTACACTGGCATGATTTTGCACAAGAACTCTTTTGCAGAACACTCACATACACAATCACGAGTGGTTCAAGAAAGTATTTTCTGCGACGCATTGGTGATTCGTATCATTGTGAACGGTCTCTGTTAACACTATATGAGGAATAATGGATACTCACTGATACTCCCCATAAGGAGAGCCAGTCTTGCTCCAAGACAGAATTGAAGGCAGCTACCTACCTCTCTCCTGTGGTTATGGGATCACAAAAAAGGAAGACCCATTTACATATGAATCAGCTGGGTGCTAGGAAATCAACAGGAAGGAGAGAACAGTAGGAAACCTTCCTTCCTCTTGTTGCAATGTCAATGAACTCGGGGAGACAGAAACAGAAAACCATTTTGGTATCCATCACTTGGCAAAGTCCAAGGCAGGCGGTCTTGAAATCACAGACTCTCGGACAAGAACGTAAGAACGGCCACATTAGCTCAGACCAAAGGTCCATCCCGCCCAGTATCCTGTCGGCCGACAGTGGCCAACGCCAGGTGCCCCAGAGGGAGGGAACAGAACAGGGAATTATCCAGTGATCCCTCTCATGTCAAGTGATCCATTCCCAACTTCTGGCAGTCAGCATAGGCCGCAATTAATATGGACCTATGGTGCCCCCGCACCAGGAATAGTCCTGGCCCCAAATTGATGCCTGCTGTAGGGATATAAAAGTGTAACCGTTTAACGGTTAGCCGATAGGCATCAGAGCCTTAGACAGGTGGGCAGGGAAGGGGAGAGTTTGTCTGGGGGATGGCTGCGGGTCCTGGCCATTCATGGCACCACCAAAATGTCTGTCCACCTCCTGCAGTCAGAAGCTAGGGATTCTGTCCCTGTCCAACCTGGCTAGTAGCCCTTGACGGACCTAGCCTCTGAGAACTAAATATAGGTAAGAAACCGGCCAGGCAATGTTGGGAACTTGCTGAAAAGAAGGTTTCGGCGTAGAAGTTTTATTCGCTTGCCACCTTTTTTCTCTGTGCTCCTCAGAGTACGTAGCACTTCCTCCTGGGTCCTTTGGGGACATATGCTTTGCCTACAGAGAAATCCAATTTGGTGCTTGAAATGAGTGTTTATCGATGCCAGTTACATCGATGAGCCGGTGGTGCAGCATCTCGGTAAAGGAGACTCACGCTCATCCACTTGTGTGAGTGATCCAGGAGGGAGTGAGGAGCAGCATCCGGGTTGGGGACACCGCCCTCTTCCAGGCCGCAGGGACGCACATGCCAGCGACTATGGGGAGTAAGGAGCCGGAGCTCTTACCCCGCTGCATTGTGGGTAGTGGCTGTGGGAACCCTTGTGGCATTTTAAATCACCCCAGGGTGACAGGCAGAGCCAAGAGACACACAGGGGAAGCAGGTGGGCAATCCCAGGAGCCACTGCTGGAGGGGGGGTGACCCCAGATAAGTGTGGCACCCCCATTGCCTCTCCCCACACCTCCTTGTGTGCCCTACACCTTCCAGAGGCTGTGCCCTTCAAGTTCTCTGGGGCCCTCGAGAGGCGGAGCTCCCGGTTTGTTACCTGGGAGGGGCTGGCAGTTTGTTTTCTCGTAAGTGAAAGGCATCAGTGTCCCCTTGATTTCTCCAGACTACTGCACGGTTCTTCCCTTGCTGCTTTGCTAATCCTAGCAGCCAATGGCACAATGGCAAAGGACTTCCCCTTATAAAGCAGAAGAGAAGGCCGTCCGGTTAAGCATAAACTGAAAGCATGTGGGCATGCACAAATAAGAATCAACGTTCTTTAAAGATAATTGGCATTGGAATAAGGCAACCACAGAGGGGTCTTTGGAGTAGAAGGGATCTTTGGAACATTCTGAGGCAAATATTTATGCTTTAGAAGGGATATGGAAATGGGGAAGTTTGTTTCTGTTGGCTGCTTTGTCTACACTGCCACGCTATTTCGGCCACGTCTTCACAGCAAGCCCGTTGTTTCGTGCTCATTCTATGAGGCGTAAGGGCGTTGCGGAATAGCACTTTATTTCACAATGTGATGCTGTGTAGACAGCACCAAATGACGAAATAAACATCAAAATAAGATACGCACTTTGAGCTACACAAATCTGATTTCGAGTTGCGGTGCTGTGTAGCCACACCCTTTATGATTGTGAGGTGAGCACCTGCAAAATTGATCAGCGTGTAGTCAACCTGTGGAACTCCTTGCCAGAGGAGGCTGTGAAGGCTAGGACTATAACAGAGTTTAAAGAGAAGCTAGATAATTTCATGGAGATTAGGTCCATAAAAGGCTATTAGCCAGGGGATAAAATGGTGTCCTTGGCCTCTGTCTGTCAGAGGCTGGAGAGGGATGGCAGGAGACAAATCGCTTGATCACTGTCTTCGGTCCACCCTCTCTGGGGCACCTGGTGCTGGCCACTGTCGGCAGACAGGCTACTGGGCTAGATGGACCTTTGGTCTGACCCAGTACGGCTGTTCTTATGTTCTTATCTGGTTTGTTTTATACTGTAGCAATAGCAGGTTTTTACTGGAGAACTCCTAAGAGGACTACAGAACTGAAGCAACACTTGTCTCCGCCTTCAGAGCGTTTCTCCCAACTGACTGCCAGGAGTGTGAATTATATAGAAGTTAACCAGAAACTTTTTGGGCACGTCTACACAGCAGGGCTAAAGCCAAAATAAACTACGCAATTTGAGCTTACGTGAAAATAGCTTATTTTGGCTTTTGGCAATGTCTACACAGCAGGAAGTTTGAGAGAGAGCACTCTTCCTCCGACTTCCCTTACTCCTGGTAAAATGAGGGTTACAGGAGTCGCAGTAAGAAGTCCTCCAGCTCGACATTATTTTGACCTTATGTCGAAATAACTGCTTGTAGTGTAGACGCGGACTATGTTATTTTGGAATAATGTCTGTTATTCCGAAATAACACTGCTGTGTACACGTACCCTTTGGGATTTGTTCCCCAAAATGTCTTTCCCCTCTCAGTTGTTTGTTTCAGTTTCTCGTACATAGAATCCTAGAGCTGGAAGAGACCTCAGGAGTCATCGAGTCCAACCCCCTGACCAGAGGAGGACCAATCCAACTCAGTCATCCCAGTCAGGGCTTTGTCAAGCCAAGATTTAAAAATCTCTAGGGATGGAGATTCCACCCCCTCCCTAGGGAACCCAGCCCAGTGCTTCCCCACCCTCCTAGGGAAATTGTTTTTCCTAATATCCAACCTACATCTGCACCACTATAACTTGAGCCCGTTGCTCCTTGTTCTGCCATCCGTCACTACTGAGAACAGCCTCTCTCCATCCTCTTTGGAACCTCCCTTCAGGAAGTCGAAGGCTGCTCTCAAATCCCCCCTCACTCTTCTCTTCTTCAGACTAAATAAGCCCAAATCCCTCAGCATCTCCTCATAGGTCATGTGCTCCAGCCCCCTAATCATTTTGGTTGCCCTCTGTTGGACCCTTTCTATAGCGGAGGGCCCAGAACTGGATGCAAAACTCTAAATGTGGCCTCACCCGAGCCGAATAAAGGGGAATAATCACTTCTCTAGATCTGCTGGCAATGCTCCTCCTAATGCACCCTAATATTCCATTCGCCTTCTTGGCTACAAGGCCACACTGTTGACTCATATCCAGATTCTCATCCACTGTCATCCCCAGGTCCTTTTCTGCCGAACTGCTACTTAGCTAGTTGGTCCCTATCTTGTAATAATGCTTGGGATTCTTCCATCCCAAATGCAAGACCCTGCACTTGTCCTTGTTAAACCTCATCAGATTTCTTTTGGCCCAATTCTCTAATCTGTCTAGGTCACTCCAGACCCTATCCCTACCCTCCAACATATCTACCCTCCCCCTCGCTTAGTGTCATCTGCGAACTTGCTGTGGGTGCAATCCATCCCTTCATCCAGGTCATTAATAAAGATGTCAGCCCTAGAACCAATCCTTGGGGCACTCCACCTGAAACTGACCACCAGCCTGACATTGAGCCGTTGATCACTACCCGTTGGGCCCGACAGTCTAGCCAGCTTTCTATCCACTTTACAGTCCATTTATCTAATCCATACTTCCTTAACTTGCTGGCAAGAATATTGTGGGAGACCATATCAAAAGCTGTGATAAAGTCAAGGTGTATCACATCCACTGACTTCCCCATGTCGACAGAGCCAGTTACCTCATCACAGAAGCTAATCAGATTGGTCGGGCATGACTTGCCCTTGGTGAATCCATATTGACTATTCCTGATCACTTTCCCCTCTTCCAAGTGCTTCATAATGAATTCCTTGAGGATCCCCTCCATGATTTTCTGGGGACTGAGGTAAGGCTGACTGATCTGTAGTCCACCGGATTGTCCTTCTTCCCTTTTTTAAAGATGGGCACTACATTTGCCTTTTTCCAGTCATCTGGGATCTCTCCCGGTCTCCATGAGTTTTCAAAGATAATGGCCAAAGGCTCCGCGATGACATTTGCCAACTGCCTCCATATCCTCGGATGCATTAAATCCAGACCCATGGATTTGTGTATGTTTAGCTTTTCTAAATAGTTCTTAACCTTTTCTTTCCCCACCAAGGGCTGCCCACCGCCTTCCCATACTGCGTTGCCTAGTGCAGTAGTCTGGGAGCTGACCTTGAGCAATGAGTACTTCGGCTTTTCCCACATCATCTGTCACTAGGTTACCTCCCTCATCCAGTAAGGGCCCCACACCCTCTCTGACCACCCTCTTATTGCTAACATGCCTGTAGAAACCTTTGTTACCCTTCAGATTCCTTGCTAGCTGCAATTTCAATTGCACTTTCGCCATCCCTGATAACTTCCCTGCGTTCTCCAGCAATAAATTTATACTCCTCCCTAGTCATCTGTCCAAGTTTCCATTTCTTGTAAGCTTCCTTTCTGTGTGTAAGATGACCAAAGTAAGCCAATCTGGTCGCCTACCATATTTGCTTTTCTTACTGTGCATTGGGATGTTTTTTCCCTTTGCCTTAAATAAGGCTTCTTCAAAATACTGCCAGTTCTCCTGGACTCCTTTCCCCTTCATGTTAACATCCCAGGGGATCCTGCCCATCAGGTCTCTGAGGGAGTCAAAGTCTGCTCTTCTGAAGTCCATGGTGTGTGTGTTGCTACTCTCATTTCTTCTTTTTGTCAGGATCCTGAAATCTACCATCCCATGATCACTACTGCCCAGACTGCCACCCACCTCTACTTCCCCTACTAGTTCCTCCCTGTTTGTGAGCAGCGGGTCAAGCTGTGCATGGCCCCTGATTGGTTCCTTCAGCACTTGTACCAGGAAGTTATCCCCAACATTCTCCAAACGTTTCCTGGATTGTCTCCCAACAGATGTCATAATTCTGTAGAACAGTGTTTCCCAATTTTATTTGGCCACGGATCCCTTTTAAACTTGGAAAAATTTCAAGTTTAAAATAGCCGGAGAGAAGGGGAATTTTTAGCCAAAAAAGGGGGGGGGGGGCGGGAAACCAGAGAAGGCTCCTCTCTGTCCCTTTAAGGGAGGGGGGAGAGTGATCGAGTGAATAAGGAAAAGTTATTTACTTATTCCCACTATATAAAAACTGGGGGTCACCAAATGATATTAACAGGCAGCAGATTTAAAACAAACAAAAGGACGTTTTTCTTCACTCAGCGCACAGTCAACCTGTGGAACTCCTTGCCAGAGGATATTGTGAAGTCCAGGACTTTAACAGGGTTCAAAAAAGAGCTAGATGGATTCATGGAGGTTAGCTCCATCAATGGCTATTGGCCAGGATGGGTAGGAATGGTGTCCCTAACCTCTGTTTCTCTGGAGGTGGGTGACAGGGGCGGGATCACGGGAGAATTACCTGTTGTGTTCCCTCCCTCTGGGGCATCTAGGTGGCTGGAAGCATTCTGTTATCTAGCTACTGCCTGCCAGGGAAGCGGATTACCTGTGCTGACAGGAGAACCCTTCCTGTCAGTATAGGTAGCATCTCCACTGATGCGTTACCATGGCGCTGCTGCAGTTCAAGTGTAGCCAAGGCCCTAGGCCCCATGTCCTCCTGGGACAAAACCTGCTGCACGTCCTTGTTTCTGAGTCATGCTCGCTTAGGCTGAAACCGCTCATGATCAGGGTGAGGGGTGCAGCCGTAGGCCTGGGGTGGCGACAGGCAAACGAAGAGGCAGCATCAGCCGCAGTCCCCCACTCCCCAGTGGAGTCATTAGGACCTGGGCTCACTGGTGGAACCTCAGAGCGTGGCAGGGCAGAAGTGGCAGTCAGTGGCCATCAGCCACAGAGGGGGCCACGGGGCAGCAGTAGTGAGCTAAGGGCAGAGCTTGGGCCACGGCAGCAGCGCCTCCAAATTCTGGGATGCCCCCGGCGAGAGTTGAAAGCGGAGTGCTGCGTTAAAGGACATTGGTCTGTCTAGGACTTTAGTGACGTGTTCTTCTTTCCTGCTGCGTCTTTATTTTTTATACAGGCCGCTGGAGAGCCACAAAGGGACACTGGAGGAGGGCGGGAAGAAACCCAGGTTTAGATCATTTTACAATGTCGAGTTTGATTTCAAAGCAGCTCTCCTGACGGGCAGAGGAGGTGCGGCCCCTGCGTTGGCTTTGGTTCAATTATTGGCATGCTTGGAGGCTGTGGAGTTGGGTTCTCACGGGAGACATTTATTAAAGTCATACATCTGCAGTTATACGGACCCAACCTATGACATCCTGATGGGTGGTTACGGCAGTCAGACTAAGGCACGGGTGGCGGGGGGCGGGGCTACTTCACAAATGTTGGTTGTGGTCATGGGCCGGGCGGGGCCTCTGGCAGAAGGGGGCGGGGCCTCAGGCAGAAAGGGACAGTTCCCTCTAGGCACCGCACGCCCCTGGAGAGGGAGGGAGCCGCCAGCTGTTTTGAAAAGTGAATGACTTTGCACACTCCCCCGCTGCCAAGTCTCAATTAGCAAGGTGGCTGCAGGCCAGATCAAACAGCCCACGGGCTGTATCTTGCCCACCCCTGCACTAGGGCCATTAAGGACCCCTCCACTTAGGAAGGAACAATCAGTTTCACATAGTGGGTATGTCTAGACTACATGGCTCCGTCGACGGAGCCATATAAACTAGTTTACTCAGCATAGTCAATGAAGCGGGATTTAAATAATCCCCGCTTCATTAAAATAAACATAGCTGCTGCGCTGTGCCGACAATCAGCTGATCCGGCACAGCACAGCAGTCTAGAGGCGGATCTGTCAGCTGGAGAAGCCTTTGCCGACCGATTCTGTAAACCTCGTTTCACGAGGGATAAGGGATCGGTCGGCAAAGGCTTCCCCAGCCGACAGATCCGTGTCTAGACTGCCGTGCTGTGCTGGATCAGCTGATCGTCGGCACTGCGGCGGCCATGTTTATTTTAATGAAGCGGGGATTTTTTAAATCCCCACTTCTTTGCCTATGCTGGGTAAGCTAGTTTACATGGCTCCGTCAACAGAGCCATGTAGTCTAGACATACCCATACAGAATGGGAAGTGACTGTCTAGGAAGGAGTACGGCAGAAAGGGATCTAGGGGTCATAGTGGACCACAAGCTAAATATGAGTCAACAGTGTGATGCTGCTGCAAAAAAAGCAAACATGCATTAACAGGTGTGTTGTGATCAAGACACAAGAAGTCATTCTTCTGCTCTACTCTGCGCTGGTTAGGCCTCAGTTGGAGTATTGTGTCCAGTTCTCGGCACCACATTTCAAGAAAGATGTGGAGAAATTGGAGAGGGTCCAGAGAAGAGCAACGAGAATCATCAAAGGTCTAGAGAACATGACCTATGAAGGAAGGTGAAAGAATTGGGTTTGTTTAGTTTAGAAAAGAGAAGACTGAGGGGGGACATGATAGCAGTTTTCAGGTATCTAAAAGGGTGTCATAAGGAGGAGGGAGAAAACTTGTTCATCTTGGCCTCTGAGGATAGAACAAGAAGCAATGGGCTTAAACTGCAGCAAGGGAAGTTTAGGTTGGACATTAGGAAAAAGTTCCTCACTGTCAGGGTAGTTAAACACTGGAATAAATTGCCCAGGGAGGTTGTGGAATCTCCATTTCTGGAGATATTTAAGAGTCAGTTAGATAAATGTCTGTCAGGGATGGTCTAGCCCAATGATCCCCAACGCGGTGCCTGCTGGCGCCATGGTGCCCGCCAGGCCATTTCTGTGCGCCCGCCGAGTGATCAGGGCCAGCCCCACCCCCAGGGCACGTGGTGAATGGGCAGTGCCGGCCCCTGGGTGCGCAACGTATGGGTGGCCCCGCCCCCGGGTGCATGGCGCAAGGGCTGTGCTGGCCCCGGCCCCGCCCCCAGGCACGCGGTACATATGCTGTGCCAGCCCTGGGCACGTGACGTATGTGCATCCTTGTCCCTGGGCATGCAGCACAGGAGCAGCACAGGCCCCAGGGGTGCGGCACAGGCGTGGCGCTGGCCCTGGGTGCGCGGTGCATGGGCGTCCCCGCCCCTGGGCACACAGGCAGGAGCAGCGCCGGCCCCAGGCGCGCAGCGCGTGGGTGATACCAGCTCCTGGGAGTGCAGTGCATGGGTGGCACTGGCACTGGGCACACAGCATATGGGTGGCCCCGCCCCCGGGTGCCTGGCAGCCCCAAAAGGTTAGGGACCACTGGTCTAGCCAGTACTTGGTCCTGCCATGAGGACAGGGGACAGGACTCGATTACCTCTTCCAGTTCTAGTATTCGATGATTCTATGAAATGCAACAAGTCTAAAGTCAGCCTCTTCTCAGTTGGTACTGGGCCCTGCAGCAATACTGGGGATAGTATATAAGGGCTTGTCCTCCTGCTTCAGAAGTGCAAGCCCTTCCCTCCTGAGCTAATGGAGAGTCGCCATTAGCTGCTGGCAATAGAGGGTCTATGACACAGATGAGCTATGTGCATCTGCAATGACTATCAGCTAAAACTTGTGAACCCTTTCAACTGTAATGCACAATTGGATGAAAGGAAAAAACCACAAGAAACATGCTGGCTATGAATAAGGTGGGTGTCCAAGGCTTCCAGTCTGGTGGAATCAGTCCCCCAAAAACAAAAAGGCATCTGTGCAATTGTCCTGTCATCCGTCCAATATGCCTAGCAAAGATATTTCCCCCTGCCTCGCCTATCCAGGCTCCTCATCATCCCCAAAAAGGACCCCGCCTCCTTACTTGGATAGAGAGAGATTGACAATGAAAATGTGTTTTTCCTTCTTGCGAATGAGGGAAAATAGGTTTGATAACAGGGTTTTGGAGAGTTTTTGTGGGGGCTTTTTGTTCGTGATTTTTTTTTTTAATTACTGCCGGCTTTGTGTTGCACAAAAGCTGACCTCATCCATTGCATTTGCATGGCAACATAGGAAATCAGTCATTCAGGGTTGCCATGGTAACCAGAGGGGAAACCCATGTTATCACCGTCCATTGCCTCCTTTCCAGGAAACGTGCAGAAATTCTAGACAAATGCAAGAAGCACACAGGGCGGGGAGTTGCAAGTTCTTGCGAAATGCCCTGGCGAGACAAGCTGATTGTAGCATGTGTTTCTGCAGAGTTAAAGGCGCTTCTCCTAAGCCAGCGGTTCTCAGCGTGGCCTGTGCACCACTCGTGGGCTGCGACCATCTTGCAGGTGGGCCATGGGCTCAGGGCTTCTCTCCCCCACCCCGGGCAGAAAGCCTGTGCTGATGCTCCAGCCCCAGGCCCCCCTGGCCCTCATGAGGTTGAAGTGCCAACGTCGGCTTCCTGCTCCGGGGGAGAGGGTGGTGAGCCTTGCAGCCTGGATCCGGCTTGCAGAAGAAGGAAGCAACACTATGTACTGCCCCTCCCCCACCCCCAGCTAGGGCAACAGCACCACAGGAAACCACTCGCCTGCTGCTCCCATTGGCCAGAATCATGGCCAATGGGAGCAGCGGGGTGGGTGGGTCTGGGTAGGAGGCATAGAGCCAGGTCAGTGCTCCCTAACCCCCTCCCTCCCAGACCCTACACCCCTCCTCCTGCACCCAGTCTGTCATCACAAGGGGTTGGCTGGGTGGTCTGCGTTGAGCGGGGTGGGCCAACAAATTTGAGAAGCAGTGTCCTAAACCCACAATGCACTCCCAGGCCCATGCGAATACACTGTCACAATGTTTGGCACGGAATTGAAAAGGTTTCCCTTTCATGCTCAGGCAAAGCCATAGGGTGCAAAAGTCGTAGCACCAGTGGGCAGCAGATCTAGACTACAAAAGCAATCTGCCTGGCTGCTATACATTGTCCTAGTGCCATGGACTTCAACGGCACTACCCTGATTTACACAAGTTCCACATATGGTCCTGTGAGCATTAAGGGGAGAAAAATCTTTTCTATTTAACCAACTGAAAAATCAGCCCCCAAACACACTGCTCCTTGGTTCTGGGCTGCTATGGGAGGTCTGTTTGCTGGCATATACGAATTTCCAGAAATCGTAGCAGGGGGAAGGGAAGTCTTGTGGTTAACGAGATGGAGAGGGAGTCCATCTGGGTTCCATTTATTGTCTCTTCTCCTTCTGTTCCTTTGTGCATGCTACTCAGTGCTTAATTTGTGCCAGGGCGGGGCCAGGGAAAGCCAGCCCTCCATACCACCCGGATCACGGCACCTCCCTCCAGCCCTTGGCATGCCATGTAGCTCTCCAGCAACGATTTATTGGGCTCCGGGCGCCACATGCCATCACTGCTACAATAGCAGCACTGGGACCCCCGGAGCCTCTTTGAATCTTCGGGCACCAGGGTAATTGCCCCCCGTTGGCAGGCCTGGCACCTCTAGGCGGGGCAGATCACAATGCCAGCACCTCTGAGTTCACCCTGTCAGTTATGAAAGTTAAAAAAAAAATTCCTTGAGCCCCGGCACCTCTTTCATTACAAATCGAGCCCTGACATTACGTATCCTCCCTCTCTGTAAGAGGGGGGTGGATAATACTCATCCACTTCCATGCTGCTTAATGATCCTTGGACCATTAAGCTTGTGAAGTGCTTTGAGTTGCCTAAGTGAAAAAGCTCTGGCCAAAAAGCAAAGCCTTGCCATTACTTCATTATGCCTGCATTCTGTTAATAAAGTGCACGGCTTGTAAAGTGCAGGCTGTCATTATGGACGGGCGTGGCCGGAGCATCTGATCAGGACTCCGTTGTATGAAGTCCTGCATGATTACGGGTAGGGAATAGCTTCTGTCTGAGGCGAGATGAAAAAGACTGGGACTGTCCAGCTTAGCAAACAGGACGGAGATGAAATGAATAGGCAGCAGGTTTAAAACGGACAAAAGCAAGTGCTTCACACAACACACTGCCAACCTGTGGAACTCATTGCCAGGGGACTTTGTGAAGGCCAAAAGTATAACTGGGTTCGAGAAAGAATTAAGTTCAGGTCCAGCAATGTCTATTAGCCAAGACAATCAGAGAAGCTACCCCCATGCTCAGGCTACCGGAAGCCGGGGCTGCATCACTCAATAATTGCCCTGTTCTGCTCATTCTCTCTCAGGTGTCTGGCATTGGCAACTGTCAGCAGATGGGCTATTAGGCTAGATGAACAGTTGGTCTAACCCATTTTTCTGTTCAGATAAAAGAAGGAATCGCTTCCTCAAAGAGCTCTGGTGCTGGCAAAAAGGCCTGTGGTCCCCCACACTCTTGGGGGCTCGTCAGTTGAAGATGGCAAATCCTCATATAATTCCTGCTCTTTACAATTTTTTCTGCTTCTCAGAAACACAAGCAGCTCCTTTGAGCCAAGCCGGTGAGCCCATTCAGATAGTATATTACTAAAAGATTTCCCAGGTGTTGCCCAGGTCTGGCCCGGGGGCTGGGGAGGGATGGCCTAAGGGGGCCAGCCTGGGGTTGGGGGGACCACGGAAGCCTCTTGCTGGTAATCTGTAGGCCTGGGCCTGGAGTTTGGCTGCACAGGCCTTCCAGCATGGCCATACCACACAGCCCCGTCGGTAGGGGAGTCGGGGGGGGGCTGCATCGCCCAGCCCCAGTGGTGCTCCGGGAAGTGGCATGGCGGTAGGGCTGGGGAGACTTCTCCTCCCCCTCCCCGGGGCGGTGTTATGGGCAAGGACCAGGAGGAAAGCATTTGGGAAACGGAGCCGCTTTCCTGGGCCAGTGGTTTCTCTTCCTGGTGGGGCTGTCCCCCAGTAGTAAGTCTGCCCCCTCCCCGCCCCACTCGCTGCCGCCATTGGTGACTGTGCAGTCTCACGTCCCTCCGATGAGCCCTCTTCCTTTCCATGATAGGGAAAACAATCGAATTCCAGGCATGTCCCATTTTCCTGCCACAACCAAACTCTGGCCTCATTGCATTTCAAATTTGGTGGTGCTAGCTCTTACCATTGAGGAGAGGTTCTTGACCAATTGGACTCCGAGAGAGAGAGAGAGAGAGAGAGAGAGAGAGAGGTTATAAAGCAGCAACATGTCAAATGCCACCTTATTCCACAGAGATTCTTGCTTCGCAGCCCACAAGGCACATCTCCACTGCAGCTAGAGGCGAGCTGCCCAGCCGGGACATTCAGACTAGCAGAGCCCAAGCTAACGCATTGAAAACTTGCAGAAGCTCAGGCTGGCCACTCGTACTTAGACCCACCCAGTCCCTGGACGAGCCGGTATTTGGAGGCTCAGATTAGCACTGCCAGACTCCTGAAAAAAATCAAACCATTGTACATGGGCATATAAGGCCTTTCCTTCCACCTTCCACTGGATATACTTTTCTGCAGCGAACAACTGTAGAATTATTTTACTCGCTTTGTGCCTGTGATTTTGCAGGTGCAAATAATTATCCTGCTGTACCATTTAGGTTATTTAGACTTTTAAATAGTGGATTTGTAGGTGTAATCAGGTGCTGACAGCTAAATGAGCTAAATTGTGTCTGTGGGTATTTTTAGGTGCTAATACTTGGTGCAAAAAAAAGAAGCCATCTTAAAAGAAAAAAAAGCCAGCAACAAAAATTCTCAGATGCGGCTCCCGACTTGCTTGGATCTGGCCCCTGAGGCTTTGGGTATGTCCCCCCCTCCCCTGCCAGGATTAGGGAGCCAGTGCTGGCACTCTACACCCCCCCACCCCCACTGTTCCCCCATGTAGCTGAAGCACACAGAATCTACTAGCCTTCCCCCCCCCCCCCCCCCCCAGGCTCTGGTATGGAAGGAAAGTGCAGGAAGCATCTTTTTTTCCTCCATCTCAGTCAGTGGGTTTGGGGGTTGGTTTTGGTTTTTGGTTTTTTTGCTTCTCACTTGTAGGCACCCCCCAACTGATTTTTCTGTGAGTCAGCAACCCCTCCCCCCCAGTCCTAAAATGTTTCTCCACCCCAGTATTCAAGTGGACACCTTCATAAATGTTAGTGCTCAAGGCGATGCAGTGAACTGGGGAGATTTGGCTTCTATTCCCAGCTCAGCAACTGCTCTGCTGGGAGAAGGAGATGGGGACAAACCTGCGTGGCCTGTAGTTACCTCACCACGGAAGAGTTACTGCTTGGTTTGGAAATGTTTGCCTGGAAGCAAAAGCCTTTGATCAGCTCCCACAGGCCGTGGGTAGGTTGGTAGATTAGAGGTAGCAAAGCATGGATAGAAATTGCAGGGACGGGGAGAGATGTGGGACAGCGGTGAGTGAATAACGTGGGGAATGGTTAGGCAGGGTGACTGTAGGGCGGGCGAGTTGGGGACGTGGGTGGCAGAAGGTAGAGGACTGGCAGCGTGTCCGTAGGGAACCAGTGCAGGGAACCGAGGAGGTAGCAGAGTGGGTAGGGCATCAGGGGCTACCAGGAGGGGGGAAGCGGTGTGTGTAGAGGGGGTGGGGACAGCAGAGAGGGCAGGAATATCGCCAGCAGGGTGGCGGTAGCAGAGTGGGTAGAGGATGTGGAGAGCCAAAGGGGTGCAGTGTGAGGCATAGGCTGAGGCCAGGGAGCAGAAGGGAGTAATGGGAGTGTTCTGAGGTGGGAAGACATGGGGGGAGGAGGCTCAGCTGGGGAGTCATCCATGGGGAGGTTGTGGAGGATTCTGAGGGGGCATCTGTGGGTCAGAGGGGGGGTTCTGGAGCAAGGCGACATATGTGGGGCAGTGGGGAGTATCCGTGGGTCAAAGGAGGCATTGGGGGATTCTGGGGCAGGGGGAGACATTAATGGGGCAGAGTGGGGCTGTGGGTGGGTGGTTTCTGGGGCAAAGGGACATCTGAGGGATAGAGGGGACAGTGGGGGAGTATCCATGGGGCAGAGAGGACAGTGGGGGGTATCTGTGAGGTGGAGGGGACAGTGTGGAGGTTTCTGTGGTGGAGGGAGCAGTGGGAGAGGGTATCCGTGGGGCAGAGGGGGTTCTGGGGCAGATGGACATCCATGGGGCAGTGGGGGAGGGTATCTGTGGGGTTCTGGGGCAAGGGACATCAGTTCGGGGTATCCATGGGGCAGATGAGGCAGTGGGGGGGGTCTCCATGGGGCAGACAGTGGGGGGTCATCCACGGGGCAGTGGGGAATCTCCGTGGGATGGACGGGGCAGTAGGGGTTCTGGAGGGACATCCATGGGGCAGCGGGGGTTCTGGGGCAAGGGACATCAGTGGTGGGTCTCCATGGGGTGGAGGGATAGAAGGGGGTCTCTGTGGGGCAGAAGGGACAGTGGGGATTCAGGAGGGACATCCATGGGGCAGCGGGGGGGGGGATCTCCGTAGAGCGGACAGGGCAGTGGGGGTTCTGGAGGGACAGTCGTGGGGTAGTGGGGGGGGGGTCTCTGTAGGGCAGAAGGGGCAGTGGGGATTCAGGAGGGACATCCATGGGGCAGTGTGTGTGGGGGGGTCTCCGTGGGGAGGACGGGGCAGTGGTTTCTGGAAGGACATGCTTGGGGGTAGTGGAGGTTCTGGGGCAAGGGACATCAGTAAGGGGTCTCCGTGGGGTGGAAGGACAAGGGGGGGTCTCCGTGAGACAGACGGGGCAGTGGGGGGTCTGGAGGGACATCCGTGGGGCAGTGGGGGAGGGTATCTGTGGGGCATAGGGCAGTGAGGGGTCTCCATGGGACGGAGGGCAGTGTGTGGGGGGGTCTCAGTGGGGCAGACAGGGCAGTGGGGGTTCTGGAGGGGTCTCCGTGGGGCAGTGGGGGGGTCTCAGTGGGGCGGACAGGGCAGTGGGGGTTCTGGAGGGTCTCATGGAGGGGTCTCCGTGGGGCAGTGGGGGGTCTCTGTGGGGCGGATGGGGCAGTGGGGAGGTCTCCATGAGGCAGCGGGGGTCTCTGTGGGGTGGAGGGCAGTGAGGGGTCTCCGTGGGGCAGAGGGGCAGTGGGGATTCTGAAGGGGTCTCCGTGATGGGGAAGTGGGGGGTCTCCGTGGGGCAGGGGGGGTCTGTGGGGCAGCGGGGGCCTCCTAGGGCAGAGGGGCAGTGGCGGGGTCTCTGTGGGGCGGACGGGGCAGTGGGGGGATCTCTGTGGGGCAGCGGGGGGTCTCGTGGGGCGGACGGGGCAGTGGGGGGATCTCCGTGGGGCAGCGGGGGGTCTCTGTGGGGCAGACGGGGCAGTGGGGGGTCTCCGTGGGCAGACGGAGCAGTGGGGGGTCTCTGTGGGCAGCGGTGGGGTCTCTGTGGGCAGCGGGGGGTCTCCGTGGGGCAGACGGGGCAGTGGGGGGGTCACCGTGGGGCAGTGGGAGGGTCTCCATGGGGCGGACGGGGCAGCGGGGGGGGGGTCTTTGTGGGGCGGAGGGCAGTGGGGGACCTCCGTGGGACAGCGGGGGGTCTCCGTGGGGCAGAGGGCAGTGGGGGTTCTGGAGTCGTCTCCGTGGGGCGGACGGGGCAGTGGGGGGGTCTCCGTGAGGCGGCGGACGAGACCCTGGCGCTGGGGTCAGGTCGCGCGGGCGGGGCGGGGGGGGGGGCGCTGTCAGGGCCCGGGGGGGGGCGGGGGGGCGCTCGGGGCGGGGGCGGGGGGAGCTGTCGGGGCCCGGGGCTGTGGGGGGCGGGGCGGGGGGGGGGCTGTCGGGGCCCGGGGGGGGCTGTGGGGGCCGGGGCGGGGCGGGGGGGGGGGGGGGCTGTCGGGGCCCGGGGAAGGGGCTGTGGGGGCCCGGGGGCGGGGCGGGGGGGGCGGGGGGGGGGGCGGGGCGGGGGGGGGCTGTCGGGGCCCGGGGAGGGGCTGTGGGGGCCCGGGGGCGGGGGGGGGGGGCGCTGGGGGCCCGGGGCGGTGCGGGCGCTGTGGGGGGGGGGGCTGTCGGGGCCCGGGGGAGGGGCTGTCGGGGCCCGGGGGCGGGGCGGGGGGGCGCTGTGGGGGCCCGGGGCGGGGGGGGGGGGCTGTCGGGGCCCGGGGAAGGGGCTGTGGGGGCCCGGGGGCGGGGCGGGGGGGGCTGTCGGGGCTGTGGGGGCCCGGGGGCGGGGCGGGCGCTGTGGGGGGCGGGGGGAGCTGTCGGGGCCCGGGGGAGGGGCTGTGGGGGCCCGGGGGCGGGGCCGGGGCTGGGGGGCCCGGGGCGGGGCGGCGGGGGGGCGCTGTGGGGGGCGGGGGCAGGGGGGCTGTCGGGGCCCGGGGGCAGGGCGGGGGGCGCTGTGGGGGGGCCCGGGGGCGGGGCGGGGCTGTGGGGGCTGTGGGGGGGGCCCGGGGGCGGGGCGGGGGGGGCGCTTTCAGGGCCCGGGGGCGGGGGGGCGCTGTGGGGGGGGGCGGGGGGCGGGCGGGGGGGGGGGGCGGGCGGTGGGGGGGGGCCCGGGGGCGGGGCGGGGGGGCTGTCGGGGCCCGGGGGCGGGGCGGGGGAGTTGTGGGGGGGGCCCGGGGGCGGGGGGGCTGTCGGGGCGGGGGGGTTGTGGGGGGGGCCCGGGGGCGGGCGGGGCGGGCGCTGTGGGGGGGGGCCCGGGGGCGGGGCGGGGGGGCTGTCGGGGCCCGGGGGCGGGGCGGGGGGGGCTGTGGGGGGGGCCCGGGGGCGGGCCGGTGGGGGCTGTGGGGGGGGGGCCCGGGGGCGGGGCGGGGGGAGCTGACGGGGCCCGGGGGCTGTCGGGGCCCGGGGGCGGGCGGGGCGGGGGGCTGTGGGGGGGGCCCGGGGGCGGGGCGGGGGGCGCTGTGGGGGGGCCCGGGGGCGGGGCGGGGGGGGCTGTGGGGGGCGGGGGCAGGGGGGGCTGTCGGGGCCCGGGGGCGGGGCGGGGGGGCTGTGGGGGGGGCCCGGGGGCGGGCCGGCGAGCGGCGCGGAGCCGGGGCGGAGGAAGTCGGAGCCGCGCCGCTTCCTGTGCCCGGAGGATGAGCGCAGACAAAGCGGGGTGGGGACGCCGCTCCCAGGGCTGCCGCTGAGCCCGCCGCGCCCCGAGCGAGCAGGTAACAGCCCCGGCCGGAGCCCCGGGCGCGCCCAGGCGGGCTGCTCCGTGCAAGCGCCGCTCACCAGCGCGGTTCACCAGCGGGTTCACAAGCGCGGCTCACCAGCGTGCCCGGGGGCCAGCGCTGCGCGTGAGAGCCGGGCTGCACGGGGCTGGGGTCGGGGCCGCCGGGGAAGGAGTCGCTGGCCGTGCCCGCCCGGCTGCGATGGCCACGGAGCCGGCAGACTGGCCGGGGGTTGCCGGTGGTTTGCGAGCCAAGGCGGAGCACGGATTCGGTGGAAGCGGGGCGCGCGTGGCTCTCCGTGCAAATGCTCCGCTGGTGCACGGATTTCCGTGTTGTGCCTCCTCGCCCTCGAGGCGACCCGGGTGGCACCCAGCCTGGCGGAGGAAAGGTGGGGCAGCCCGAGGAGAAGTGCCCGTGGGCTCTGAGCAGAAAGGCGGCCAGGATGCAAAAGGCGTCTCCCTAATTCCTTTCCTAGAGCACTTGCAGGGGAGCGGGTCCGTTTTAATGTGTCTTTTGCTCCCCTTCCCAGTGCCATTCACAACCCGGAATACAGGGAAGGGATTGTCTTGAGAATTCAGATTGTGAAAACAAATAGATGGGGGTGGGGGGTTAAAGATTGTCAGTAAAATGGGATCTTTCCAAAGAGGGCCCTCTCCTCCACAAAGGTTTGATTTAGAATTGCTGATCCTCCCTGAATCAACTCATTTGCCATGGTAGGAAAAGCTTTTTCTTGCATGAATGAGGTCTAGTGTTCCTTTTATTTATTTATTTTGGAAATGGATGGAATTTTCATTTAACTGAAATTAATCCCCCCCCCCCCCAGTCATGATTGTATAGACCTTTATCATATCGCCCCTTAGTCCTCTTTTTTTCAAGTTGAAAAGTCCCAGTCTTATTAATTCATCTCATATGGCAGCTGCTCCATATCCCTAATCATTACATTTATCAAGGTAATGTTGGTAAATGTAAAGTAATTGCATATTGGAAAACATAATCCCAACTATACATATACATATTGCATTTGCTTAGCCATTCCATACTCCCTAATCATTGCATTTATCATCCATCAATGGCTATTAGCCAGGATGGGTAGGAACGGTGTCCCTAGCCGCTGTTTGTCAGAAGCTGGGAATGGGTGATGGGACAGATCTCTTGATGATTCCCTGTTCTGTTCATTCCCTTTAGAGTACCTGGCATTTGCCACTGTTGGGAAACAGGATAACTCAGTAGATGGACCTTTGGTCTGACTCAGTATGGCCAGTCTTACGTTCTCTCCAAAATAGCATAAAATCAAACTCAAGAATTTCAGTCGTACGTAAATGTCTAATTCCCAAGCTCTTTGGTTTAGTATCTTTTGACCCCTTAGTTAAAGTTACCATTGTATACCAAAGATGGACTACCAAAGTATTATCCACACCCTTTCTCCACCTCCTCATGTAGTAGCAGTTGGACAAAGCAAAAAAGAGCATCTGTATAAAAGCTGTGAGTTCAGACTGTTATTTTTCAAAACACATTTTTTTAAACGGGATTTTACAGGAAGTACTGGTGATCTGTAACCATTTAATGAGGGCTAACATGGCAAAGGAGTATTTTTTTGTACATTGCTGTTAGAAGTAAATGCAAAATTATAAATGATATGCAGGTGGAAAAAATGAACTTGGGGAAACTTAATTTTCTGTATTTGTTTTTCAAAGAGTCAAATTGATGAAGCAAAATCCCTTGAAACATGAGCCTTTTTAGCTACATTGATTGAAAATGGATTTATAGGTAAACAAAAATCCCCATCTCTTCCTCCTTTTACTCCCAAGGTATGATTAAAGTTAGAGAATGATAAACTAAAAGGTAATGATCCTTAACATGCATGACAAAAGTAATTGTCATACTGTGATACCTATTGTCTGTAGTTGTTTAAAATTCAGTTTATTGTTCCCATATTTTATTGAAGGATCCAGAGACCGGCATAAAGCTGTATTTTGTTTTGTTTTTTTCCTGGCCAACTCCCAGTCAGGACCCTCCCACTGCTATCCCGAAGACAACACAGAACCACAGCTTGTAGTTCTGCTCAGTAAACAAACCTCTTAGTTGTCAGATAGCTTGGGCCAAAAGATGAACCTGTATTTTGGTGCAGTATAAGGAAAAAGGTTGCTATGTGTACTGGCAGCATCATGTGTGCAGTGCAATAATGGGGCTTCTGTTTATAGTTTGACTGTATTTAACTGGATTTCACTGACTACATTTTGAGACTGAAATTTTAATCCTCTTTTCTGCCATATGGCCAGTGGATGAAATGAAATATAACTCAATTAATTATCCCATAGAAAGCACTCGGGTGAAGTGTGTGTGTGTGTGTGTGTGTGTGTGTGAATTGCCTTCCACTCATGGAATATGTGGCGTGTTAGAAGCATTTGGAGCAAAAGCCTGTCTCTAATAGTGTCAAAGAGCCACGCGGATAGTCGTGATCAGTTTAATTTTAAGGCAGTGCTCTGAATGCAGGCCCATGTGCTGTTGAAGCACATTCACAAGGATTATAATAGGCCTTTTCTAATACACCGCCAATCTTTTGCTGAACTGAGTAATGCTATCATCACAGCGTTGCAGTGGGTACCGTCCGTTCCTTACCCCATTGTTCCCCATGAATATCGACATACATCAGTACCACCAGCCTGCTGAACAGTTCTGTAAATGCCCCCGTCGTGGTACTGTTTGGACGAGATCCCTCCCCACCCCCCTGTAACTGAGAAGGGATAAAATGTTAGTTATTTTATTTTCTTTTGTTACGTTTCCAACTTCAACTCCCCCTTTTTCAAAAGATGGACTTAAAGAGTTCTGTGTCGGCTCGAAAGCTTCTCTCTTTCAGCAACAAAAGTTGGTCCAATAAGAGAGATTCTCTCACCTTGTTGTGCTAATCTCCTGGGACAGATATGGCCACACAACACTGCAGACTACATAAGGCGTCCTGTCTACATACTAAATATACTTTTTCCGCTCATTGCAGTATTTAGTTACTGTACCATGAGCCTATCAGAAACAAGTGTGGAACCAATGAGTATTTCTGGAATGGGGGATCAGGTCACATAACATCCTCCCCCCGTGTCCTGTTGGTTCTTTAATATATCTTTTACCCTTGCACAAATGCATTTTTCTGCTGTGTCGCAGGACGGAAGAAAGAGCAGGCCTGATTTAGAGAGGGCATTCTGGGTATCAGGGCCATTGGGGAATATAGTGCAGGATTGGAAGAAGGACACAAATGCAATGCCTGGGTGCAGGATAGTGCAAAACAAGGCTGGAGAGCTAGGGAGAAGCTAGGCTGTGCAGAGCCTTGGTGAGGAATTTGAATTTGATGCGGAATGATCTCTTTTCTCAACTGGGGCTGCTAAATGCTTTTAAATGCTGCATTAGGAAGGTTTCTAAGCAGCATCCAGCAAGGACTTGGCTGGCCCTGTGAGTTTCTTGCTGGGCTGTTTCTCTCCAAAGCACGCTTCGTGCCGCGGTGCTTTTCCATCCCAGTTATTCCCGTGGCTGAACGTTTAGGCTGCTTTACCTGTGGGAATTGCAGTGTGTAGCT
Organism: Pelodiscus sinensis; assembly: GCF_052426305.1. NCBI lineage: Eukaryota > Metazoa > Chordata > Testudines > Trionychidae > Pelodiscus > Pelodiscus sinensis. The sequence continues at coordinate 7,120,538 of NC_143056.1, forward strand.
TCTGCTGATGTTGGCCAATGGGGCGCTTCATTTCCACTCTCCTGCAACCTTGCCCCTGTCCGTGATGGGGAGGTGTCGTCGGGCAGTGCACAGGAGGGGGAGAAATATTTTTGGCCATGTCTCTTTCAGTTTGAGAAGAGTTCCCCTACCTCCTTTGGGGCAGTAGGTGTGCTGTAGCACCCTCAGTTGTACATGACAATCATACAGAAGGTGGTATGGTATAAGTCAGTGTTTCTCAACTTTTTTTTTATAATAAAGTACCCCTTTTTCAAAACAAAAAAGTACCCCCAGTACCTACAGTTTTCAGACACAATTTTTTTTCTACAATTGCAACACGTTTGTTGGAACAACTTAATTGTAGCTGGGTGGGCGATGAAATTTTTGGGTGTAAAAAGTACAAAAATAATAAAACTTAAAACAAAAATTCAGTTTTCTCCAAATTTCAGTTGTTGACATACCCCCCCCCCCCAGACTTCTCTCAAGTACCCCTGAGGGTACTCGTCCCACTGGTTGAGAAACACTGGCATAAGAAGGTCTCTTGAGAAGAAGTGATGAACAGAGCTACTATCACCAGAAAACATGGAACTGTAAGCTGTACAGAATCGGGCAAAAAAAGGGTCTTGGATTTTGCTGCCCACAACTTGGGAACTCCTCTTGGAATGCGGGCGAGCTGGTGTAGGCGTGTGTGTCTGGACTGGTCCCTCTAGGGAATCTCAGCAGCACTGTGCTTACCCTCTGCTCCCCCCGGGGCTGGCAATTTATTCAGAGCATATTGAGACTGGCTCTCCAGACGCAGAATCAACTCACCTGAGATCTTGGCGTGAGCAAACGTTGCCCTAGTGGGCTCCCGTTCAGCGAGTCGGGGCGCCTCTTCCCCGTGCCAGCTGGAAGCTCTGGGGAGGGCAGGGCTTGTTAATGAAAACCTAGACAGTGCCTGTAAAATACAGGTCGGATCAGACGGGGTCGCACGTAAAGTGCTGCTCTGTCTGAGGCTGTCTGCAGAGACGTACGTTGACGGGAACCTTGGGAGCTCCTTTGGCTGCCCATTCCAGCTGTGCGGCTCGCCGCAGCTGGGCTCAGCCTGCCCCCGCGCATCCGTCTGGGTGCCTTCACCGACAGGTTTGCCAGACGTTTCTTGGACCGCACGAGGAGGCGTTGGCTCGAAATTGGATTCCGCTTTCAGGGAAAGTTCTAACCCTAGTTTCCTCCCTGCTGTTCAGTGTGTCTGCACTTCCTGGTGGCACAGCGCTGCGTCGGAGGGGGGGAGTGACGATGCAAGGCGCCCGTACAATCTCGCCGTTTTGTGGAGGACGAGTCAGGTTCTGCGCTCGTTTACACGTCCATGCTACCTGATTGAAGTGACCCCGAGCCATGCTCTGTGCGTGGCTTCATCGCCGCACAGTGGCCAAAACCTGGCAAATCTCTCCCCTAGAGGGGAATCCTGGGGTCTAGAATGACTGTAGCTACTTTTATGCTGATGACTGTGCACACCCAGCGGCCAGCCTCGGATGTGTCCCAAAATAAAGGGGGAACGGACAGGCCTCCCCTTCCCTCCAGTGATCGCCAGTTGTCGTAATGGCTCCTTGGGTCCTGCCCACTGGGACGGGTTAGAGTAGCCTAACCCGTAGTAAGAGAGACTGACCTCGTGAAGAGCAGCCCATGTTTCCGCAAGTCCCCTTTGCAGGCTTCGGACAAGCCCAGGCAAGATGGGACATGGGGGGCCAGATCCTACCCGCCTAACGCTTTGATCCAGCCTGCACACGGCATCTGGCTGTTTTCTCATTATATCCTGCAGCTGGTGTCACCGAATTTCCAGGAGGAGGCTCAGAGCAGGATCCTATATAAATGGCTCACAGGCGTGGTGCTACCCTGGCAGGAGACAGAGCTGCGAGCCCTTTAAATAGCCGTAGTAACCCTGGGTGGCTTCCAGGCAATGAGATAGTCCTGGGCCTGGGGCAGGGAGCCCTTTGTTGTGTTATTAATTCAAAGCCTCCAGCCCCAGACAAGTCTGGGGGAAGATTAGTCCCTTGGCCCCGCCCCTTCCATCCCAGGCCCCGCCCATTCTGGAATGTGGCGGGTAGAGCCAGTCCATGACCAGGTACCAAAATTCATTGTGGCCCTTCTGCAAAAATTATTGCCCACCCCTAGCTTAGGGTCTAGCTCGGTGCCTTTATCTGCTTGGTCTTTGGTCATTAAGATGGTTTACCAGGATGTGTAAGCAGAATTCATAGACTCACAGAATACTAGGACTGGAAGGGACCTCGAGAGGTCATCGAGTCCAGTCCCCTGCCCTCATGGCAGGACCAAATACTGTCTAGACCATCCCTGCTAGACATTTATCTAACCTACTCTTAAATATCTCCAGAGATGGAGATTCCACAATCTCCCTGGGCAATTTATTCCAGTGTTTGACTAAATGCACCTGGGCTTTTGTTTGCGAATGGTTTGTCTAGAACGAGCCACCTAGTTTGCTGCCAAAACAAGACTGATGTCAAAGATGTGGAAGATGTAATGCAGAGGGTGGATAGCAAGAAGCATTCGCCATTTCAGCTGGATTTAGGCTAGGGTGACGTTCTGGTCCTGTTTTGGAAGGTGATGGGGCTAGGCCATGGGCGATGAAAGGTCTGTCTGTTTTTCTGGTGAGCTCTACATCATACGTGGATGTGAAGTCACTTAAGACCAGCGTGCCTTTCCATAGCGTGTATCTAGGTGAATGAGTCATGATTTTTACTCCGTATTTCCTTATTTGCCAAGAAAATCTGCTTTCTGTAGATGACAGCTGCTGACTGGCCTTGAGTCTTGTTAGCTAGGACAATAATTGGCAGGTGCATAGGAGAACAGCTGACTCCAGCCTTGGGGAAGATAGACTCAGAAGCGAGTGAAATAGACTAAGTGCTGGGTGCACAGAGCTGTGAGCTTCCACCAAGCAGTGCTGCAGAGAGGCTGGTGAGAGCCAGAGTGGGCATAAGGAGAGCCAAGAGGCCTGGAGGATGCTCCTTTGCTTGCTGTGAGGGGTTGTTAGGGCTACTGAGGCCATAAGCAGTAGAAAGTGGCCTTTAAGCAACCAGAGATGGCCCATGGAAGATTTGCTCTGCATAGGGGATCTCTGCTTGCCAAGAGCTGGAGTCAGTGCGGCTGGGTTTGAGGGGGGGGGGGAGATGTTTGCATCCCCTTCATTCCTCATGCTTGGGGGAACAAGGGGATTGTTTTGGGAGTAGGGAGGAAAACTCTTCTACGCCTGGTCCTCCACTGGCGTAAGTTAGAGCTGCTGCCTTGCAATTTTCATTAGTGCCTAGGCCAGGATTAGAGAACTGTAATTGGTTCCTTCTGGGTTCCTCCTCTCCATAGCTGAGTTTGGGCAGAGCGATGAATCTTCCCCCTCCCGTTAGGATCCCCTGCATTGTATTCTCTAATCTAGTAGCAAGCATAATGCTCGTGCTTCTCTTCATTGTTTAGGCCTTTCTTTTAAAATATGACCATGAAATCACAAATGCTTCCCAACCGAAGCAAATATGTTCCCTCTCTCCAATTGAGGAAGCCGCAGGAATCGGATTATAGAGCTGGGATTTGCCTCGATTTATCCCAGATGGCTGAAGTGTCCGAGGATGGCTAAAGCATCCAAGGGGCTGTGTTCGCTCTGCTCACACCCAGAGGGAGGCAGGCCCGGATGCTGTCTCCAGAGAGCACACCAGCAGCGTTTGATGCGTGTGAGGATGATAATTGAGGGAGCAGTCGTCTTGCCAGGCGTGTGTGTGTGTGTTTGTGTGTGTGTGGTTTTCAACACGGCGGCCAAAAAACCGGCAGGGCGAGGGACCCACTTCTTCTTTTGAAAAATCTGTGAGTCATTTTAAGAGAGAACCAACCTCCAGTACATGTGGTTACCATAGTAATGAGGCCTGGCAAGATGGCTGCTGGTGCCGTGTTGCATCCCTGTTGAAATCTCTCGCTGGGAGACGTGTTGTGTGGACTCTAGGAGGGGGCCCTCGAGGGTTGGGGCCCGATCCTGTATGCCGCACCCAGATTAAAGTCCCCAAGGGAGGCAGTGGGAATTTTGCCTTTGTGAAGAGCATGAAATGACCTGAATGGGTTGTACATTTTGCCCTCAGCTGTTGCAAAAGCCACCCTTGCCTGAGATCTACTAGCACACAGGGCCGGGCTGGTGGCCGGGGGACCGTTCATCCCCTGCTTCTCAAGAGAGGGTCAGTTACTGACGGAGTTGAAGTGCTGAAGCAAGGAGATGGGCTGAGGGAGCAGGACGAGGGGCAGTCCTGCGTGCTGTACAGAGGCTCTTCCCTCCTCCGTTCAGAACAGCATATTGGCCAGCGCCCAGCCTAACCTGCCCCTCTGTTTCCAAGCCCCGGAGCTGGGAAATCTGGCGGTCCAAAGAGCCTGCTTGATGCCCGTGGGACAGGATCGCGGAACGTCCAGGGCCGGAAAGGGATGTGGTTCCCCCGTCTTCGTCCCCCTCCACTCCCGAGCAACAGCTCCATGGCTCGTGCAGGCCATTTCCCCTCAGAAACGGCTGCTGTCTCCCACCCTCACTCGGAGCGTTTTTCCAGGACTGTTCCCTGAGAGACCGAACGGCGCGGGGGCCCCGACTGCTGTTCTCTGACCGTGGCTAAGGCTTCGTTCCGACTTCTCCTTCCCTCCCTTCATCCGCACGGGGTCTCTTTTGCTTTTTGCTGATTGGGGCATCAGTTTGGCAAATCTGGTGCCGGTGTGTTTCCTCTCGCCGCCCTTCCTAAAATCTCATCAGCTGGTTTCTCAGGTCTCACTTCTGCATCAGTGTGTTGCTTTGCTAAACTGCTGGATGGGGGGAGGGTTACACTGCTCTCCTAAGGTAGGAAAGATCGTGCATGGTAGTGATGGAAGGACACCGGCTTAATGCTTTAAATGTGAATGTAGGCAAATGCATCTTTCATTTACTTTCCCCCGCCCCCGCCCCCCCCCCCCCCCACACACACACATGAAAAGAGAAGATTGAGGGGGGGACATGATAGCCGTTTTCAGCTATCTAAAAGGGTGTCACAAGGAGGAGAGAGAGAACTTGTTCTTCCTGGCCTCTGGGGATAGAACAAGAAGCAATGGGCTTAAACTGCAGCAAGGGAGGTTTAGGTTGGACATTAGGAAAAAGTTCCTAACTGTCAGGATGGTCAAACACTGGAATAAATTGCCCAGGGAGGTTGTGGGATCCCCATCTCTGGAGATGTTTAAGAGCAGGTTAGATAAATGTCTGTCAGGGACGGTCTAGACAGTATTTGGTCCTGCCATGAGGGCAGGGGACTGGACTCAATGACCTCTCGAGATCCATTCCGGTCCTAGTATTCTATGTTTAATCGTCAGCATTGTGACGAAAGTTCCTGTTTGAATGTCACCAGAAGGGACGTCAGCATGTGGACAACTATACAATTCACAATGAGACTTGGCTTATCGGTTAATTTTGTTGACTACATGCACTCCCCATCCCCCTCAGCCCCCTTACTGCCTTACGGTCTCTGTAACAGGGGGTGGGCAGGCGGGAGCTATTAAGCCAGCTCCCCATGAGCACCGGATCCCGTGGGCTGCCTGTCTGTCCCCACCCTCGCGCTGCTGCCTCTGAGAGGCAGGAGCTGATATGCATGGGGAGCTGTCTCCGCAGAACTCCCCCCGTCCCGCTGTCTCCTACAGAGGCAGTTGGTGGTGCGGGGGGAAGGCTGCCACAGATTAGCCTCTGTCCATGGCAGGCTCAGGCTCGCTGTGGACAGAGGCTGCTCCGGGAATTACTGAATAGTCGTGTAACCTTTAAAATGTGATGAGGTTACACGATTGTTCAATGACACGCTATCTACCAGCTCCAATCACTAGGACTGTGCTCTCTGCCAGATTTGGACGATAGCCTGAAACAGTAGCTTTGGGAGGTGTGAGCGCTTTACTCCCACTAATCCCATGAATTCGAAAAACTAATTCCAAGTGATGAAGACTAAAATTTCAGTTGCCGTAGGAAGGCCAGGATCCCTGGGCAAGCCTCTCATTGGCATCCGTGGGAGACCTGCAGGTGATTTAGGGTGTAGTAGTCCTAAGTCGATACCCCCTGCTCACGGGCCACAGTTAACATGGAATTTGGCTCTTGCCTCTGAATAAATTTTATGCCATTCCTGTAAATGTCACTGTTTCAGACTGTTACGGACACAGGCGCCAACTCGTGTACTGCCATGGGGGCGTGTGACTGTGGAGGGGGGAACAGTTCCACGTCATTTGCATCTGGTACTCTGCCTCCAGCCAGAGTTTTGCAATCGCCTAAGCAAACATTCCAGCACTTACAAAAAGCTGGCCAGCTTTCAGCTCCTCACCTAACTTATAGCAGGAAGTCAGGTAAAAGCTTATGCTCCCATGAGCTTGCACCGAGCAGGAGTGGCAAACAGGCAAACAGGTGCTTGGGAATTATTTATATTGTTCAGACCTTTCCTCTTTTCTAGCTGCTGCTGTTGCACTGCTTCTTTTTTTTTTTTTTGGTTTCTTATTCAAGTCAGTTTCTTCTTATCGCAGTTTACAGTCATGACGGCTGGGAAGTCCTAACGAAATGAGGCAATGCCTCTGTAGAATGCTGAGGCCGGATTGGATAAGCCTGCAACACTTTGCTAAGGAAAGGGGTGTCTCATGAGAATCTGGCTGTTTAAAATAAAGCCCTGTTGCCTTTGTGGAGAGTAGAGATGTAAAATTTCGATTAATTGGCTAATCGAATAGTCGATGCAGTTTGCATCGATTAGTCAATAAGGGCACCTCCACCTTTGGAGTGTAGCAGCAGCCCCAGAACTGTTGCTACACTTCAAAGGCGGAAGCGCTGTGGGGCGCACGGGCCCAGTGGGGGAGTCAAGCAGTCCCCGCTGGCCCTGTGCTCCCCACGGCGTTTCAAAGGAGCAGCGCTGCATGGATCCTGGGGTCAGCTGGGGACTCCCAGCTGACCCCAGGCTGCATGTGGCATTTCAAAGCGGCAGTGCCGCTCCACACGCTGCTGCTTTGAAATACCCCTTCCTTTCTTTTTGATAGAGGCAGCAAGAGAGGGAGTGACTAGTTGACTAGTGTGTCAATTGCATTTGCTGATCGGATAGTCAACTAGTCATCCACATCCCTAGTGGAGAGCCAGGCCTGACCACTCAAATGCATGATTGCATTCTCCCAGAGTGTAATGCATGGGGCAGGGGTGCCCCTTCATGTAGGCATCTTGCAGCAGCACCTCTACGTACAAATCTAATCAGCAGAAGTCAGAGGTAGAACTGCTGCTTCTCAAGCAAGTGCTCTGTGGCTGTGCTAAAGTACCGGCTGTTGGGGTTTGAGTTGGTCAAGACAACTCCAGCCAGAATTCATGCTCTGCCAGTGAAAATGTGCTTTTATTTAAGACCGAGAAACAGAATACCCATCATGGGCAGGAGCGGGAGGGGGGGTTACATTAGTGCAACTTTGTGGTGAGCAAAGCATCAGTAAATACAGCATAACGGAGCCCACACCAGGCATAACCTGGGTCTTTTGTTGTTTCTTACTCTGTAAACTTGCCTGGCTCTAAATAAAATATGAATATTAATGCAAATACTATGTATACCCCAGGGAGGCGGGTGATGGTTGCTGTGGGAACCAAGACCTTGAATTTCCTGACCGATGTGTAGAAAACCTCACTCATCACTTTGTATTAGCAGGTTTTGGTGCTTTCCTTTTCTGACGGCCAATCAGCGACGAGAGAGGAGACCTTCCAAGGCTCGCATCAAACACCTATTGCAACTCTGATTGCAGCTAGGGTCTCACCCATTAAAGTCCTTGGGAGTATTTCCTGGACTTGGGATCAAGCTCATAATTAGTAGATTACGGTTGTTTGGAAGTGGAGCTCGCTCCAAAGCTTTGCGGGTTTGGAGAGTGCAGGAGCCAGAGGCAAACCATTCCCAGCGTTGGGTTTCGAGGCCAGAGCCCAATTGACGAAGTCTGAAAAACCCCAAACCACTTTGGTTTTGCTCACTGTTCCATCTAGAGCTTCCCAGCGTGTTGTGCTGTTAAACAGCTAGTGTCCCACAGGGCACAGCGTCGTCTGAATTTTGGACAGCCCCATCGCTTGTGTTTTCTTTCCGGGCACATCCAGGTCGTGTGTCCTCATGGAGGGCCTAGGTCACGGCGCATTTAAAAATACATACTTGGAGATGTCTCCGCTCAAAGGCAGTCTCTTTAGATTGAGATTAGCCATGGAAAACACATTCTGCCTGCCTGCTCACTTCCCACAGTGAATGAGCAAATGGAGTTGTACCAGGCTTTACAAACAGATATCATCTGCCTGCTGAACGCTTCCCGCTGACGGAGCAATGGGCGTACTGTGGCTGCTGCTGCTTATGCCCAGTCAAATTAGTTTTCCCCCTTATCTTGTCCTCCCCCCCTTCCTGGTTCCCCTCACCCATTCACGTTCTTCCATTGTTATCGCGCCTCCTCATTGTCGCTCAGTCTAGTTAGTTTGTTGGAGAAAGGATCAGAAGCTGAGGTTGTCTCTGGCCTGGGTGATGCAGATTAGACGCGATGATCGTAACGATTCCGTCTTTTCCTCAGCATCCCGGAGTCCTGTGTTAAGGTGGTTTGCTCTTTGTGGGAGAGTTCATCTGTTACCCATGCACAATGGGACTCTCATTCCTGCTTGAGGCCCGGAGGCGCTGCAGCAATATAAATCCATACTCATTATAATTAATAATCAACTAGACAAGTACAAGCCCAAGAGATTTTTTTTTACGAGCACTTGGAAATGGGGTTCTTAAATTGAAGTGTCCTCTCAGTCGTAATTAGCATTCAGACTTGCCAAACTATAATAGTATCTATGTTTTGAATGTGGGTCTATTAACATGGATGACAGCATCTTCCTGGTGCCAGGAGCAAGCCACTGACTATCCAACGATTTTTAAAACGACTCGTCCTTGGCACCTTAGAAACTAACAATATGATCCTATGGAGTGGAGAGCCTCTAAGGTGCCACAGGACTACCCATTGTTTTTAAAGTTACAGACTAATACGGCGACCCCTCCAACCCTGATTAGAATACTCCGAGAGGTTGAAAGTGAAAGTCGTCCTGGAGCAAGTCATGATGAAAGTGACACCCTGCACCCTCTTGCAGGAAGTTACAGCAAACTAACTACTCTGATCACCTTAATTGATTTAAGAGTCTAGCTTTAAACGAATTATTGTGATCCACTTAGTCCCTGTGAGAGTAACATTGGCTTGGAAGCAGACAGATGAGAGAGATGCTGTGTTAACTGTTTATACTTCGTACATAAGCTCTTTGGGCTGATGGGTGTGTGTGTGTCAGTCAGTCAAACTACTCTGTAGTCCTATCACCACAGGTTTAGGCAGTAGTTTTTCTTTACAGAAAAACTGCTGGTCCCAGCTAGGCTCTGCTAGAGTAGTTTATGAACTACTAGAAGGATGCAAATCAACCCTCCCATTAAAATTGCATGTCTGAATAGTTATTAAGGGAGTGTTATTTTTAGGGCTGTCAATTAACATGCGTTAACGCCTGCAGTTAACGAAGGGCAGAATTAACGCATTAAAAAAATTAGCGCGCGTTAAACTAAGGTTACCATACGCCCGGTTTTTCCCAGACGTCGCCTCGTTTTTACTTGTTAAATCTCCAGCTGGCTTTTTTTAAATGGCAAAAAAATATCCGGGATTTGGCCCTGCCAAGAGGAGAGGGGGGCAGTGGCGGCACGTGCCTGTCAAATGGAATATTCGGAGCCACGTGCCTGGACTGTTCACGGTCGCTCTGTGCACCCACCCCAGTGCCTAGAGGGAAAAGCGCGTGGCCGTGGCGGCTCCGATGACACCCAGGGCAAGTCTGATGTGGGGGGGAGGAAGGGTTGGCTCCTCCCATGGAGTCACCGCGTTACCCTCCGTCCTGCTACGTTTTGTTCCTGGTTCTGAGGGGGTGGCGTTGGGTTGGAGCGGTGGGGTGGGATTGAGGGGGTGGCTGGTTCTGGGGGAAGGTAGGGGCACTGGGTTAGAGGAGTGGAGTAGGGGGGGAACGTAGATGTAGAAAACATCCAAAAATATTTAAATAGTGTTCTTATTGTTTAACAGCGCAATTAATCGCGATTAATTTTTTTCATTGCTTGACAGCCCTAGTTATTTTACCTCCATTGCTGGTTGGTCTTGTCCTCGTGGAGCGAAACATTTGATTTCCTGCCGAGTCCTGTGGTTCCTTAAAGACTAACGGATTGATTTGGGCACAAGCTTTTGTGGGCTCGCGCCCACTTGACTTCATGCATCTGCCGAAGTGGGCTTTTTACCTGCGAGAGCTGATGCCCAAATAAATCCGTTTATCTTTAAGGGGCCGCAGGACTCCTTGCTGTTTTTGCTGAAACAGACTAACACGGTGACCCTTCTGAAACTAAGTAGTAATGCACACTTAGGGTGTGTCTAGACGACACCTCTCTGTCGACAGAGATATGTAGATTAGGCACATCGAAATTGCTAATGAAGCCAGGATTTAAATATATAAATATTAGCATAAACATGGCCGCCGCTTTTTTCAAAATGGCGTTTTTTCAGGGGAAAAACCCGGCAGTCTAGACACGGATCTGTTGAAAATACAGCCTTTTTCGACAGATCCGCGTCTATCCTACCGTTTTTTTTTTAAAAAAACTGTTTTGAAAAAGTGGCAGCCATGTTTATGCTAATGAGATACGGGATATTTAAATCCCGGCTTCATTAGCAATTTCAATGTGCTTGATTTGCATCCCTCTGTCAACAGAGGGATACAATCTAGACGTAGCCTTTGGCAGGGCTGGTGCGAGGCATGTGAGGTTCCCCCACACATAACACCACAATTTATTATTGGCCTCCACATCAGGCTCTGTTCTCGTGTACTGGAGATCTAGACAACTAATTTTATTACATATTAAAACAATAATGATTAAGAGTTCAATTGATATTAAAAATACTTATGTCCAGACATTTCTTTTGTAGAAGTAAAATATTCCTGATGACATATGCAGATAAGGTTTAGATGATGGCATAGAGAGTACAGATAAGTTTGCAGGTGATACCAAGCTGGGAGCCATTGAAAGTGCTTTGGAGGATAGGGTCATAATTCAAAGTGATCTGGACAAACTGGAGAAATGGTCTGAGGTAAATAGGATGAAGTTCAGTAAGGACAAATTCAAAGTACTCCACTTAGGAAGGAACAATCAGTTTCACACATATAGAATGGAAAGCCACTGCCTAGGAAGGAGTATGGCAGAAAGGAATCTAGGGGTCATAGTGGAGCACAAGTTAAATATGAGTCAACAGTATGATGCTGTTGTAAAAAAAGCAAACCTGATTCTTCAATGCATTAGCAGGAGTGTTGTGAGCAAGACACGAGAAGTCATTCTTCCGCTCTCCTCTGCACTGATTAGGCCTCAATTGGAGTACTGTGTCCAGTTCCTGAAACCACATTTCAAGAAAGATGTAGAGAAACTGGAGAGGGTCCAGAGAAGAGCAACAAAAATGATGAAAGGTCTAGAAAATGTGAGATATGAGGCAAGGCTGAAGGAATTGGGCTTGTTTAGTTTGGAAAAGAGAGAGACTGAGAGAGGACATGATAGCGGTTTTCAGGTATCTAAAAGGGTGTCATGGAAAGGAAGGGGGAAAATTGTTCTGCTTGGCCTCTGATGATACAACAAGAAGCAATGGGCTTAAACTGCAGCAAGGGAGGTTTAGGTTTGAACATTAGGAAAAACTTCCTAACTGTCAGGGTGATTAAACACTGGAATAAATTGCTTAGGGAGGTTGTGGAATCTCCATCTCTGGGGATATTTAAGAGCTAGTTAGACAGACACCTGTCAGGGTTGATCTAGACGGTGCTTGGTCCTGCCATGAGGGCAGGGACTGGACTTGATGACCTCTCGAGGTCCCTTCCAGTTCTAGTGGTCTATGATTCTATGAAGGCCATAATACAGATGTCCATTTTAAACCAACCACCATAACGAAAAGAGAGAGACATGCTCATGCCATTTTGAGAGTGAACGTGGTGGAAAGTGGTGGTTGTTAAAAGTTATATAGCAAATTTGGATAATAGGCCCTGCTCCATATATTTGAAGTAGGCCCCGCAAATAGTCACACCGGCCCGGCACTTAGGCCTCAATCCTTCAATGCGATGGGTGTGGATTAGGGATGTGAGGGCACATCTACGCAGCGGGGTTAAAGCCGAAATAAGCTACGCAACTTCAGCAACATTAATTGCGTAGCTTAAGTCAAAATAGCTTATTTCAACTTTTGGCACTGTCTATGCCGCAGGAGGTCCGAGTTGGAGCACTCTGCCCCCAATTTCCCTTATTCCTCGTAAAACGAGGGTCACAGGAGTCAGAGTAAGAAGTCCTCCAGCTCGACATTATTTCGACATTATATCGAAATAACTGCTTGTAGTGTAGAGGCAGAATATATTTTTGGAATAACATAAGTTATTCCGAAATAACACTGCTGTTATAAGCCTAAGAGTTTAACCGATAAACATTAGCTTATCGATTAATCTTGCCAGTTAAACTCCTGGTAGCCTGCGGAGCCTTTAACTGTGTAACTGATTGAATTTCAGTTGGTTACACGGTTAAGTGTTTTTTAAAAACGTTTTACGTCCCTTGGGTGGTTGTCTCTGTGTGCCCATGCTGAGTCCTATAGGAGTCTGTGCTCACCCAAGGTGCCTGAACGAGGTCGTGCAAGGCCAGACACGAGATTTTGGTGGGAGATTTTCATGTGGTGTTGAAGCGGAGCAGAGACTGGGCTAGCAGAGCATTGTTGTGCATTAGCCGTTGTGATAAAACACCCAGTGCGCGAAGTCTAGTGGATCAGTGAACGCACAGAGGAATATGCTGATGTGACATCGACTTTGTGGGTAAGATTTTCACAGCTGTCTGTGGGATGTGGAGGACGTCAGTTCCCATACGGACTTCCCACACTAGGTTAAACTGAATGGAAATGCATGTCCAGGCCTCCTAGTGCGACGCTGAAGTCAAAGAAGCTGAGGGTTTTTTTTTCCGACGGTACTTTGGAGCAAAGTCTACATGACCGACAAAGGAGGAGTGAATCTCCCAGGTTCTCCCTGTGTAGAGCGTTTGGACAGGGACGCTCATTGCTGTCCCGTTGGAATGACAGGGTGCTTTCCGGACTCTCTGGAAACTGCTGTGCTGTTGGGGTCACGTCAGGCATGGAAAGTGTGCTTCAGCCTCTCTCAAAGGCCAAGATTATTCAGCAGCACCTAAGGAATGTGAGTTTTAATCACTGCGGTAGGCCTGTCAGCTGCAGGGTGTTGGGAGGGGCCAAGAAATGGGACTCACAGTAGCTTTCGGGGTCATGGTGAAATGGGGAGCTGACCCTTTAAGGGGACCTGGGGCCCCACCTGTGACTAGCTGTGCTCACCTCCTCAGGCCAGGTCTGGAGAAAACAGGGAGGCAGGGACAGACTCCTGTGCTGGTCCTTGGGGCCGGGGGTTTAACTCCCCTGCCTGCCTGTGCCGAACCAGGGAGCAGCTGCTGGAGAAGCTGGGAGTTTCAGAGCTCCTGCAGGAACCCAGGAGGGGGGGGGGGAAACCCAGGACGAAGAGCAGGGAGGCCTGGCTTGCCGACCGTGGGGAGCCAGGCAGCTGGGAAAGGTAGGTGGAGGCTGAAGAAGAATGCCAGCTAGATCGTGCTGGGTGTCACTTATTTTGAGCCTGGACTTTGCAGGCTGTGTTACACTGTTCTGTTGTTCAACCCAGCCCCGCCTCAGGACGGGTGTCATTGGACAGGAAAGCCCTTGAGGATTATTCCTGGGAACTGAACAGAAGGCAACCAAAGCAGAGCTACCCCGGCCATAAGAGCAGGTCTCAGGAGGCAGCTGTCTCTGGGTTTTTTTTTTTTCTTCCCAAACTGACTACATTTCCAGCTGATGACTGTAACAAACAAACCCCACCCCATAGTAAGTAGTGGTTTCAGACGGTGCTGCCTGCCCCAGGTTTGTGGCTGACCATCACTTTTTCCGATCTTAAAATGCTTCTGTTTAGTCAGTTGCTTTGTGAAAGATCTGCAGAGACCCCAGGTTGCACGGAGAGTGCTGTCAACGGCACAGAATGAGCATGCTGGTCGGGAGGGCGAATTTGTTGTTTTCTCGTTTCTTTTCGGTACAGTCATTCTGGGTGTTAAAAACGCCTGGAGCGAAGGAGGAGTTCATAGCTCCTCCGTGCCCCTTACGTTTCAGATGCAGGGCAACCAACAGACTTGCCAGGCCGCTGGGCGGGATTGGGGGCCCTTCTCTGTGCCCCCGGAAAGGGCGGGGCCTCAGGAAGAAGGGGCGGGACTAGCCTTCCCCCACCAGGCCTTCGCACTGCCCAGAGCACGCCGCTTGGAGCTTCGGCAGCAATTTAAAGGGCCGGGGACTCCAACCATCAACCTTGCTGCTCCTGTAGCAGTGCAGCCATGAGCCGTGGGCTATTTTAAAATCATTGGAACCGGGGGGGGCAGCTGCCCCTCTTCCCCCTCCATCGGCAGGCCTGTTCGGGTGGCCGGTGTGGCGTGTCTGTCTGTCTTTTTGAACACATGTTTTTTATTTGAGGTCTTTTTCCAATCACTGTTTGGGAATTTTGGAATAAAGGAAAAATCCCCGGTATGTGGAGCTGCTGCATAGACTCCGTGTTAGGGGAGATTGGAAAATGAGCCACTGACCCTGTCCTCCTCCCATTCGATAGCCGACACACAACTCTTCCTGACTTGAGTGGCGACCGGGTGAGTCCATCGTTAAGGGTATAAAGCAGGGGTGGGCGACCTTTATTGGGCCGGGAGCCACTGACCCACAGGAAAATCAGTCGGGGGCTGCACACAAGGGAGAAGCAAAAAGCCTCTCATTGTGGCTCCCAGCTATGAAGGAGAAAGACACTCCCCACATTTCCCTCCCACACCAGAGCTTTACCGTGAGGCAAACTGAGGCGGCCGCCTCAGGTGCCAGACTGTGGGGAGGGCGCCACTGGGACCCAGAGTGTAGAAGTTTGGGCCCAAGCGAGAGGGGCATCATTTGAGCTCCCTGCCTCAGGTGCCAAAATGTTGTGGGCCGGCTCTGGGGGCCAGCCTAGCAGACTTTCATAGAATCATAGAATCATAGGACTGGAAGGGACCTCGAGAGGTCATCGAGTCCAGCCCCCCGCCCTCAAGGCAGGATCAAGCTCCGTCTACACCATCCCTGACAGATGTCTATCTAACCTGTTCTTAAATATCTCCAGAGAGGGAGATTCCACCACCTCCCTTGGCAATTTATTCCAATATTTGACCACCCTGACAGTTAGGAATTTTTTCCTAATGTCCAATCTAAACCTCCCCTGCTGCACTTTAAGCCCATTACTCCTTGTCCTGTCCTCAGAAACCAAGAGGAACAAATTTTCTCCTTCCTCCTTGTGACACCCTTTTAGATATTTGAAAGCCGCTATCATGTCCCCCCTTAATCTTCTTTTTTCCAAACTAAACAAGCCCAGTTCATGAAGCCTGGCTTCATAGGTCATGTTCTCTAAACCTTTAATCATTCTTGTCGCTCTTCTCTGTACCCTTTCCAATTTCTCCACATCTTTCTTGAAATGTGGCGCCCAGAACTGGACACAGTACTCCAGCTGAGGCCTAACTAGTGCAGAGTAGAGCGGCAGAATGACTTCACGAGTTTTGCTTACAACACACCTGTTGATACAACCTAGAATCATATTTGCTTTTTTTGCAACAGCATCACACTGTTGACTCATATTCAACTTGTGGTCCACTATGACCCCTAGATCCCTTTCCGCCATGCTCCTTCCTAGACAGTCGCTTCCCATCTTGTATGTATGGAACTGATTGTTCCTTCCTAAGTGGAGCACTTTGCATTTCTCTTTATTAAACCTCATCCTGTTTACCTCCGACCATTTCTCTAACTTGCTAAGGTCATTCTGAATTATGTCCCTATCCTCCAAAGAAGTCGCAACCCCACCCAGTTTGGTATCATCTGCAAACTTAATAAGCGTACTGTCTATCCCAATATCTACATCATTGATGAAGATATTGAACAGTATGGGTCCCAAAACAGACCCTTGAGGAACTCCACTTGTTATCCCTTTCCAGCAGGATTTAGAACCGTTAACAACCACTCTCTGACTACGGTTATCCAGCCAATTATGCACCCACCTTATCGTGGCCCTATCTAAGTTATATTTGCCTAGTTTATCAATAAGAATATCATGCGAGACCGTATCAAATGCCTTACTAAAGTCTAGGTATATGACATCCACCGCTTCTCCCTTATCCACAAGGCTTGTTATCTTATCAAAGAAAGCTATCAGATTAGTTTGGCATGACTTGTGTGCTTCAGCCCCACAGTGGGTCAATGGGGGGAGCTGGAGCAACAGCGTGGGCTCCCCACTGCTGGGGGAGGGACTGTCTCGGGGGCCGGATCCAGGCAAGCTGAGGGCCACATCCGGCCCCAGGCCTGACGTTCCCCCACCCTTGGTATAAAGGCTCTGGTTCAAGAGCTAAGCAGGAAAGCGCCGTAGCATGTGCTTCAGTCCCAGAGGAGTCGATGGGACTTGGACCTAAGCTTAAGCACGGGCTTAAAGTGCTTTTCTGAATCGGCCAAACCGTGTGCTTTAAAGGGGTTTTCTCGAGGTCCTACATGCTGTTCTTGATGAAACCTGCCATGGGGTGTGAGAGGAATGAAAGATGCTGTCAGTGGCGGCCCATCAATACAGGCGATCTAGGCGGTCGCGTAGGACGTCAGGAAAAACGGTCGTTGAGGGCTTTGGAGACAGGGCGCCGATCGCGCATTTCGCCTAGGGTGCCAGTTGCCGGCAGCTCGTCTAGGGCCGCTCCTGGACGCTGTGATACCCAGTGGTGACCTCTGAGTGATTTAGCAAGGAAGAGCGGATGTCCCCTTCCAAGTCAAGGGGACAGTCAGCATGGACTTCAGCGGGAACAGCTTCTCACCCTGTGTCTGTGCTGCTGTGTTCCTCCCTCCCACCTCTGCAGGAGCTGTTAGCAATTAACCCCATCCTCAGCCCCGCGCTTCTCGCATCAAAGAGGATCGTGCTGTGCGAGGAAATAAACCAACGTTGACTGGTGAGAGGCACAGGAAAAAACAAACTCGGCACTAACCAGGAAACTGTTCTCATTGCTTCACTGCGTGTCTTGTTCCACCTTTAGCTCCTGTGGTTACACTACCGGTCTCTGATCATTCCTGGGGCCTACGGAGACTGACGAATACAAGCTGGGTAAAGTGTTGGGGACGCTTGTTTCTCTTTGAAGCGGCTCATCTGACACTCCAGGAGAATCTTCCTTCTGGCTGTTAAAGGCTGTGGGGGGAGAGAGAGCTCAGTGGTTTGAGCATTGGCTTGCTAAACCCAAGGTTGCGAGTCAATCCTTGAGGGGGCCATTTAGGGACCTGGGGCAAATCTGTCAGGGGTGGTACTTGGTCTAGCCATGAGGGCAGGGGACTGGACTCAACTCAATGACCTGTCAAGGTCCCTTCCAGTTTGGAGATGGTCTATCTCCATCTATTTATTAAGGCTCTAGATGTTGCAAGCAGTAGACAAGCTGAAATCCTTTCCTCCATGGAAAAACTCCCATGGGCCTAACATTTCACCCACTGCACTCACGAGTGAACAGAACTAAAATCCTTCTCCTTAAGCCCTGTTAATGTAGGTGCCTGCCTGCTGAGCTAAGGGGGGTATTTCTGCAGCTACTCGCAGTAAATAATACCACCTCGCTTTTACATAACCGCTCTTCGTCCGATCTCAAAGTGCTTGGCAAAGGAGGTCAGTGTCTCCATTTTACACATGGGGAAACTGAAGCTCTGGGCCGTGGCCTGACTTTCCCAGCGTCACCCAGCAGGTTGGTGGAGGAGCGAGGAATAGAAGCAAGGTCTCCTAGGTGCCAGGCCGGTGCTCTGTCCGCTAGACAGCTCTGCCTCCTGGTAATCGTAAGGCCCTCGTCCTCTCAGTGGTCCAGCCACTAGATAGCAATGTCACTCACTAGGAATGTAAGGGAGTAGTCGACTATGCTTTACAGGAGGGGGGGAGCAGGAGCCGGTGCTGTGGGGCAGGGGGAGCTGGTTTAAAAGCCGGTTCCCCCCCAGCACCATTTCTTTGGGGGGTAGGGGAGACAGAGCCGCGATGGTCCCGGAGCCCGCGTGAGCTGAGACTGTTCAGTCCCAGCTCGTGCTGTCCATGGGAGCTAACTCCGCTGCGGCTCTGCAGTTTAAATGTGCTAAGAGCCCGCTGGCGTGTCACAATGCACCAGTACTGAAAAACGACTGACTTTCTCCTTGTTACCACGTAACTATAAAATAACTCAATTGGGTTAGAAATCTTGTCCATCCATTGCAGTGTTGCTAGAGCAGTATAAGCAAGGCATTGGCATGTGATATTTTAGTTTGTACTGACTTTGCTCGTGCTTGTTATATAGCCAGTTGCAAAACTAGGCCGATCTCTAGAAGCGTTAATGTGACCTTTGTACCGCCAAGCTGAGCACTTGGGCAGCCACCCAGGAGAGAGACCAATGCGGCCCAGCTGATTGGCAGTGTGCCTGCAGCCGGCAGCAGCACGTGTGTCTGCTGGTGGTGCACATCTGCACATGCCTCGGTGCACATAACAAAATTTATTCTACACATGGATGGAAAAACATTAGAGGGAACAGTGCCCCAGGTGTACATGTACCCTTGGTTGAGAACCACTGGTGCAGATTTTCCAGATCAGGCTAGAGCTTGGGGTCTAGGATGCTATGAGGAAGGAGAGTCCCAGAGTTTGTGCCGGAGCCCATGCCTGAATGTCTACACTGCAGTAAGATGGTCTCAGGCTAAGGGTCTAAGTTAGCTGGCATAGGCCAGCCAGTGTAGCCATACTCCAAGTGGACTGAGTGCAGGTTAGAGAAATCAACAGTTCACTGTAAATTGCAATTTATTACCCACAGAGATCATCCCCACGTGCCGGCAGCGGTTAGTGCTCACTGCAGGAGCAGCTGTTAGGACACAGCACCTCTGCAAATAGGCACAGATGTTTAATTATGGAACCTCTGGTGTTTACAACGCTGCTGGAGCTCAGGAAGAGACAAGAGCTGCTCTTCTTACCCTCCCAGCGCAGATGGGGATGGGCAACACGGAGCGCTGTTCTGATAACTGTCTCCCCCAGAAAAATCGTGGCGTGATTAAGAGTAATGTTTGCGCTAATTATAGCACGGCCCTTTCAGCTCTGTCATACATTTCTATGTAACCATTTGCTTCTTGCAAAATAGACACTCCTCCAGCAGTAGCAGAGCCCTGTTCTTCGGAATCTAGCGCTTTATCGTGTTTTTAAACAAAACAGACGCTCGTATAAGGAGGACAGTGATAAAGGAGAAATATAATAATTGAGAATTAGGAGAGTATTGTGTCCTCGTTCCCTATTGCAGATTGCTTGTGTGTATGACTCCCATTCTCTACCCTTCTGCAGAAAGTCTGCAAAATCGGATGCACCTTAAGGCTTAAATGATGCCGACTCTTGCAATTTTTATCACACGTCTTGTGATACTTGGTGGCTCTCTTTAAGCCCTAACTCCTGGAGGCCTGTAATTAGGAAAGAGTTTACAGTTCTGCGGGTTTAAAGTAAGAATTGGCCACCTGGTTTGGGGTGAAAAGCTTGACAATGTGACCCCGCTGCACCCCAAATGCTCCAAAACAAGGGGCAAATGAAATAGCCCCCCAATCGCTCAGATTTTAAGCCAGTCTCCTGGTTTTTGGCGAGCCTGACGCATGATTTTTGAACATGTGGGTGGCCATGCTAAGTCCCTTGGTCATAGACCCTTATACTGACAATGCTGAGGCCCTGCCCTGGTTGAGGTCGGTAGATGCAATATCCTAGAAATCGCAGAAACAGAAGAATGGAGGGGACCTCGAGGTCTTCTAGTCCAGTCTTCTGCACCAGGGCAGGGCTAAGTGTTCTCTCTAGACCGTGCCTGAGAAGGTGTCATTAACCTGTTCTTGAAAACCTTCATCGATGGTATTCTACAACCTGCCTTGGCAATTTGGTCCCATGTTTAACCATCCTGATAGTCAGAAAGTCTTTCTCAACGTCCTAACCTCTCTCGCTGCAATTTAAGCCCATTGTTTCTTAGAACAATTCCCCCCGCTACTCTCTGTGACACCCTTTTAGACACCTGAAAACAGCTATCCTGTCCCTTCTCAGTCTTCTCCTTTCCAAACTAAAGAAGCCCAATTCTTTCAGCCGTGCCTCATAGCTCATGTTCTCTAGACCTTTAATCATTTGTGTTGCTCTTCTCTGGACCCTCTCCAATTTCTCCATATCTTTCTTGAAATGTGGTGCCCAGAATTGGACACAATACTCCAGTTGAGGCCTAATCCACACAAAGTAGAGCAGAAGAATGACTTCTCGTGTCTTGCTCACAACATTCCTGTTCATGCTTCCCAGGATCATGTTTGCTTTTTTGCAACAGTGTCACACTGTTGACTCGTATTTAGTTTGTGGTCCTCTATGACCCCCTAGATTCCTTTCTGCAGTACTCCTTCCTAGACAATCACTTCCCATTCTGTATGTATGGAACAGATTGTTCCTTCCTAAGTGGAGCACTTTACATTTGTACTAATTAAACTACATCCTGTTTGCCTCAGACCATTTCTCCAATTTGTCCAGATCATTTTGAATTTTGACTCTATCCTCCAAAGCAGTTGCAACCCCTCCCAACTTGGTATCATCTGCAAACTTAATAAGCATACTCTCTACGCCAATATCTAAATCGTTGATGAAGGTATTGAACAGAGCTGGTCCCAAAACAGACCCCTCAAAACTCTACTTGTTATGCCTTTCCAGCAGGATTGTGAACCATTAAGAACTACTCTCTGAGAATGGTTATCCAGCCAGTTAGGCACCCACTTTATAGTAGCCCCATCTAAGTTGAATTACTTGTCTTTCTTACAACACTCCTGCTAATACAACTCAAAATGATGTTTGCTTTTTTTTCACCGTGTGACATTGTTGACTCATTTTTAGTTTGATCCACTATAAACCCCAGATATTGTTCTGTGGTTCTCTTTCCTCATCAGTCGTTTTCTGTTTTGTGTTTGTGCGGTTGATGATTCCATCGTAAGTACTGAATAATACTTTGCCATTTGTCCGCGTTGTATTTCATCCTCTTCACTTCAGACTTTCTTCAGTTTGTCATGATCAGTTTGAAGTTTTAATCTTGCTAAGTGCTTGCTACCCCTCTCAGTTTGGTATTCTCTGCATAAGCAAACTCTGTAGTTATCCAAAGCATGTTATGGAGAAATTGAATAGAATTGGACCTAGCATGGATCCATGAGAGACTCAACTTTGTCCTCTTCCATCTCAACTGTGAATCATTGAAAACTATAACCCCAGAAGCATGTTTTTAAGTGGTATTTAGTGAGGCATAGGCCTTATGCATCGGGATTAGTACGAACTATGCTTATACGTAGAAAGGAAGCGGAACAGAACAATTAGGCTGCGCTGGGTGTAGGGGGGAATCACTAAAAATAGTGATTTTTCCCCCCCCTTCCACCACCTACTCCAAAGTTCTCCTACCCCAATTTCAAAATTTTAAAATTTTCTTCACATTTTTACTTTCTCTCTATTGTGTCTGTTATAATCTAGCTTTTTTTTTTTAAAGTGCAGGTGCACATTTATCTATCCCTTAAGAATGCCCTCACTGGGGATAGATTTGTTGCCAGATCCCAAGGTCAAAAAAAGAATTGGAATTTTTTTTTGTAAGTGCCTGCTGTCCTCTATGAAAGTTGGACCGTAGCACTTTAAAATGTGGCACTGTCTGTCCCCTCCATGGCACTTAGCCCAGCTACGGATTGTTGAGCCTGCTACAGCCTTGACCAAGAGGCCCCTCCCTGGCTTTTAGCTCATATAGCAGAGGCTCATACATGAAGCTTCAGAGGTTGTAGGTTCAATCCTGCCTGCTGACCATTGGGCTTGTGTGGACAAGGCAAAATGCCCAAGGCACCTGAAAACCAGCATTTATAGGGCAGCAAATAGCAACTGATCCTGGATGAGAGTCATGGTCAAACTAAACGACTGGAGGAAGATGATTTTGCACTTTTAACCCAAGTAGTAGTGAGGCATTCAGTTCTCTTGCGCCCTGGTGGAAATAAGTTGTCAACCGAGAGAGGTCCATGGTCTGTTTCACCAGGTTGAGCTATTGATGCTCGGAAACAAATGGAGGTGGCATCAGAGCCTAGTGCCGTAGGTACCCGTTCCCTGGGTGCTCCAGGAACAGAAAAGGGGTGTTTTGCACCCACCAGCAGTGTTCCCTCTAAGCTGGGTGCTTGGGCGGCCACCCAGGTGAGATTCAAAGGCGGCCACATTGATTAGCAGAGCGCCCACAGCCAGCAGCCTGTTTCTATGGGTGGTGCACATCTGCTCATGCCTTGGTGCACAGAACGTTTATTCTGAACACAGATGGAAAACATTAAAGGGAATGTTGCCCCCCAGCCACAATTGTTGGGCAGCTCGGGAAGAGGCTTAGGGAGGGGGAAGAGTAGGGGTGGGAAGAAGCAAAGCAAGGGTGGAGCACTAGGGGAGGGGGCAGAAGAGGCAGAGCGAGGACAGGGCCTTGGGGAAAGGGGCGGAGTGGGTCCTCCCCGCTCCGCCCTGGGAAAACGAAAAGTTGTCATCTATGCTTGGTGCCATTGCAGCAACGTAATTTGAGGTCGTAGCTGGGATAGTTTGGCCATGTTGTTTGGCTCTTGCATGAAGCGTGCCGGGAAGTTGCGGAGGTGTTGCTAGTTCAGCTGGCGCATCTCCTCCCGTCGCTCCAGTTTTGTCACTGCCATGTGCGAATTGCGTCCTGGATGCTAAATCCATGTGTGGTGCCATCTCGTGCGTGCGTCCTGGCTCCCTAGCCAGGACTGAATAACAATGCGCCGCTGCTCACATGTGCAGAGCAGCTGCTGTTCCAGTTTTGGGCCAGCGCTGTTAACGGTTTGGTGGGAGGTGGGATTAAGTGCCTGGCTCAGACAAGTCAACCGTGGATTGTACTAGGAAAAGAGCGGCAGGGGAGCGGTGAGAGAGCCAAGATGTGGGAAAGGGCAATATCCCCTGCACTTACTGCAACAGCTTGGGAGAAAACGGGTGAATAATGCAGCCAGATTTGCCACTTTCTTCTCTAAAAGCAGGGGTAGCTATTGAAAACTGTAAGGCGGGGGTGATAAATTTCCGGGGTACCGACTGCATGCAGTTTGTCAGGGTTAGCCACTGGTGGGTCGCCAGACGCTTTGCTTACCTGAGCGTCCTCAGGCACAGAGCCCCGCAGCTCCCATTGGCTGCGGTTTGCGGCTCCCGACCAATGGGAGCTGCGGACGCTCACCTAAACAAAGCATCTGGTGGCCTACTAGCAGCTAACCCTGACAAAACGCATGCAGCCGTGCGCCAGAGGCTCCCCATGCCTGCCGGAAGGACAGACTCAGCCAGGTTCTCGTGCATCTCAGGGGCTAGATTGCTTGGTGATGGAGGGGATAAGGGGGACTAGTAATGAAATAGAAACCTTTTGTCTCCAGGTAATTGACTTATTCTGGCCCAGGTCTCTTGTCACGAGGCTTCGTCATGTCACTTGATTATTCATAACCCTGGAAGCTGCTCCGATAACATGGTGGTGATGTGCAAAATAGAAGAGCCTGAATAGAACAGCCACCGCTGCTGTGGGGCTGGCATTAAAATGAGCGTCACTGGTTCTTCTTGGAAAGTGGAGGGGGGTGAGGGCGGAGGAGGTCTTCTCCCACATGAGAACCTTGCTGGGAATCTCAGAGAAGGTAAGAATAAGATGGGAGGTTTAGGTTGGACATTTGGGGGGAAAACTTCCTACCTGTCCGGGTGGTTAAACACTGGAATAAATTGCCCAGGGAGGTTGTGGAATCTCCATCACTGGAGATATTTAAGAGCCAGTTGGACAGACATCTATCAGGGATGATCTAGACGGTGCTTGGTCCTTCCGTGAGGAGGGTAGGGGACTGGACTTGATGACCTCTCGAGGTCCCTTTCAGTTCTAGTGTTCTATGGGCACGGAAGCTAGCTCACACTATCGCTTCTACCACTGCTCCCTTAACACTGGCACTGTGGGCCTTGTTTGAAAGGATGGCCCCCCACAGTAGGAGCTTCTGGAGCAATCATAATTTCACAAGTTTCACATGTGCCGATGCCAGGGTGCGATTTGGTGCCACACATTAAATTTCATGAGTTGCTGTTCCTGTAAAAATACACTTTGTCTGTACAGTCTTCCTCTGTGTCTTTGAAATCGATGTGGTCGCCATACAGAGTCCAGCTAGACAACTGTGGCTGGAAATGAGGCAAGTTTTAACAGTGAGGATAATTAACCATTGGAACAACTTGCCTAGGGATGGAGTAGATTCTATGTTCCAGGAAGTCTTTAAATAAAGACTGGGTGTATTTCTAAGGACAAGCTCTAGCTTCGACAGGAGTTATGGACTTGGCGCTAGGGATGTAAGTGACTAGTCGAGTAGTGACTTGACTAGTTGCTCCCCCCAATGTGGGGCAAGCTGGAGCCGGTGTGGGGGGAACCAGCTTAAAAGCTGGTTTCCCCCCAGCACTGTCTCCGTGGCGGGCAGGGGAGGCAGAGACATATAGCCGGGGAACCGGGCACGGGCTGCGAATCAGCTATCCCGGCTCGCGCCTGGTTCCGTCCCCACACACACACTGCACTTCTGCCTTTAAATGATTGAGCCTGGCGGCTCTTAATATGTTTAAAAGGCAGAGCCTCAGTGGGGTTAGCTCCTGGGGCCAATAGCTAACCCTGCTGTGGCTCTACAGTTTCCCCCCTTAGCTACTAATCGACTAGTCGATGGAAATCCCATCGACTAGCTGATTAAACGCAATTAACATCCCTGCTTGGCACATGAACTACATGGTGAAAATTTGTGACCTATGCAGAGCAGATGATCCAAGCGTCCCTTCTGGCCTTAAAAATCTATGCATCTCCGAGTTAGTTTTTCCAGGCTGTCAGGCTGATGCATTTTGCCAGCACAAAGGGGTTTGGGTTCGGTTGCTTGCTTTGCTCTTGTTAAGTGTGTCAGCCGTAGCCCAGTGTAAGATGTTCAGTATCAAATTTAATTCCTTTCTGGTCCAGATTCTTTGACTTTACCTTGTATTAGACTAGGGAAGAGGATTGTGGTAACCAAGCGTGTGAGACTTTTTTTTTTTCTGGCACAGAACAGATTGTACATGTGTCAGAGGCCAAAAGAAATATGTTTTCTGATTCATACTGTCAGCAGGCTGCTCTGCAGCCTTTACACAAAGTGCACTGTATGTAATGTAGAGCTGCAGTGCTGTTTTAGGTTGCATCAGGGTTGGACTGGGCCCCGCTGGTGATCCAGTCCTTTTCCCTGGTAAAAGTGCTCTTGAAGTAAGTGTGTGTGTGTGTGTGTGTGTGTGTGTGTGTGTGTGTGTGTGTGCGAAATGTCTAGCCCTTAGATTATTTCAGCAAATATGTGTTATATAATCCCAGGCAGCAATGTTTTCCTGAGCCGTCCAAAAAACTTGCTTCAAAAGACATGACTGCTTCATTGAGCTCAACGGGCGTTGACTCTGAAGCCTAATGATCGCAGTGCAAATCTCAACATTGTCTCTTTCGTTGCTAACCAAGGTACACAAGCAAAAAAGGGATGCTCTTAGTGTGAAGATTTGCATGGCCTAGTATAAGAGGCAACGCCTTATGGCATCATTTAGTGGTGCTTTGGTGTTGGACAGAGTCTGGGAGAATAACACTGATTTCCCTCCTCCTCCCTCAAGTCCGATGCCTGACTGAAGTGGAACCAATTCCTGCCTGAAGTCGAGAACTCAGTCCCTGCTTGTGGATGTAGCTAATCTCTCCTCGACCTGATTGTCTGCCTCTGACAACCCCAGATGAAGAGTGTGATCCTGGTGTGGGGAGTTTTCCCCAAGCAAGGCCTCACTCTGGCGGGGCCCCAGTGGCATTTTCCTTTTTAAGAACAGCACTGAAGACTGAACAGTCAGGAATTCACTGGCATTTTGAAAGAACAGGAAGGCCGGGCAGGGGGAGGATCCAGCTGACTGCTGCACCAGGACCGGCCGTGAATACTGGCCTCTCCGTTGAAAACCTGAGCACCGCGGGGAGCGGCTTTGCTGCGATTGAAGCCTGGCCCTGCACCAGTTTGGAAAATGAAATGGTGCATCTCGGAGAGGAAGGGGGAAAAACTGCTGGAGAAAGCTAGGGGAAGGGAAGCAGCCAATGGCGTGCAGGGCGGATCCATTTTCAGGGCAGCCTTTGAATGCAAGCATGGGGGAGGGAAACGCTTCTTGAATTTTTACATAGAGCCACCTCCTGGGGTGTAACTTTCCACCTTAGGGATGTAAATATCTGCTAAAATAGTTAACCAGTTAAACTATTACAATTCTATTGTTTAACTGGTTAACTGTTTGCAGGCCAGCAGACGACACCTGGGGCCGGGATCTTGTCTGCTGGCCCAGGATGCTTCAACATGGTCGGGGATGGATTTCCGCCCGCCCGGGCCACTCTGCTGTGGCTAGGGATGGGGTCCCGATGCAGACACAATCCTGCCTGCCAGTGTGACATTGCCGGGGTCCAGCCACGACTGCTCCGGCCTGGCACCGTTGGCCATCCAACCATTTATCCAGTAAATATTCCAGTGAGCATCAGGCTTATCAGAATATTTAACCTATTGCATCCTGAACTCTGTTACAGCTATTGAGAGCTGGAGCAAATACCAGTTTCAAAGTCAAAGGGGTTCCTGTCTTATGTAGTTGCCTCTTCTTCCCAATGTTACGGACTGATTTCTTCCACTGTGCTCTGGTTGAGTTTTGGACACTCCCTCCCTAAGGGGCTCATGGGAAATTGCCTCACTGTGGTATTTTCATGGCAATGTGAATTCAGATTTCCATTTCAAACCTGCAAATGAGAAGACCAGTGTTTGAGAAGAGGCAATTCACACAAAACATGCGATGGTCACGATGAGTCCAACCCGTGTTACAAAAACTTTCCGGCTGGAGCAGGAGAAACATTGCGAGAACTCCGGGTCCTTTGTAGCAGCTCAGGTTCTCAGCACGGCCTCGGCGTCCTCTTGTCTCTTTCCCAGGATTGAGCTTTCCGTTTGTATCCCAGAATCCCACAGTCAGGTGCAAAGTGGTTCCTTAATCCGAGCCCCTACAGTGAGGTGCATCCCGTAGGGAGGAAGGAAGTGCCTACTGAAGGAGAATGGGTGAATATGCTCAGACTGGCAGTGTGTATGAGTGTGCAGAGCAACACTGGTTTAGCAGGAGGGCTGGTAGAATTCGGTTTTAATGTTGTTATCGTTTCAATGTTTATAGTTTTTCCCCTATTTTTCTCTCTTTCAACTTTCGCAGTTGCAGGAGATTCTGGGTGGAGAGCAACATGACAGCTGATGTTCAAGTTAGGAAACCACAAATTGTCAACCTCAATATTTACAGAGTAAAAACCCTTAAATCAAACTCCAGTCGACTCTTAAGCAGCATTTTTCTTACTTCCATCCTCTGTACATTTTTATCATCTTCTCATAGGGAGAGCTTCTTGTATGGTGTTGATGTATCATTGTGGGCTTGGGATTGTGTGTAATTTGGGGGCGTCTCCATCGTCCCTGCAGGGATGAAGAACAGTGGGGTGTAATTAGGCAAATTCAGTCAGGCTGTTACCCCCCCAGGGGGTACTGACCCCAGAGAAACTTGCATAGAGTGGTACAAAGAATGTAATAATGGCCCTATTGGGTCAGACCAACGGTCCATCTAGCCCACTATCCTGTCTGCCAACAGTGGCCAACGCCTGGTGCCCCAGAGGGAGTGAACACAACAGTAATCCTCACGCGATCCCTCTCCTGTCACCCATTTCCAGACAAACAGAGGCTAAGGACACTGTTCCTACTCATCCTGGCTAATGGCCATGGATGGACCTCTCCTCCATAAATACATCTAGCTATTATTTTAGCTCTGTTAGGATACGTTATTTGGGAAGAACTGACGTGATTCCAAAATAACAAAGAGCACGTCTACACTGCGAGCCGTTATTTCGACATAACGGCAAGCTGGAGGACTTCTTACTCCGACTCCTGTAACCCTCGTTTCACAAGCAATAAGGGAAGTCGGAGGAGGAGTGCTCTTCCTTCGACTTCCTGCAGTGTAGACAGCACCAAAAGCCAAATTAAGCTATTTTGTCTTCAGCTGCACAATTCACGTAGCTGAAGTTGCGTTGCTTAATTCAATTTTAGCCCTTCTGTGTAGACGTACCCTTAAAGTCCTGGCCTTCGCTACATCTTTTGGCACAAACTGGATACTCCAGAGACAAAGACAAAGAAAGGATAGGGTCATAATTCAAAATGACCTTGGCAAATTGGAGAAATGGTCTGAGGTAAATAGGATGAAGTTTAATAAAGACAAATGCAAAGTGCTCCACTTAGGAAGGAACAATCAGTTTCACGCATACAGAATGGGAAGCGACGGTCTGGGAAGGAGTACTGCAGAAAGGGATCTAGGGGTTATAGTGGACCACAAGTTAAATATGAGTCAGCAGTGTGATGTTGATGCAAAGAAAGCAAACCTGATTCTGGGATGTATTAACAGGTGTGTTGTGAGCATGACACGAGAAGTCATTCTTCCGCTCTATTCTGCCCTGGTTAGGCCTCAATTGGAGTATTGTGTTCAGTTCTGGGCACCACATTTCAAGAAAGATGTGGAGAAATTGGAGAGGGTTGAAGAGCAACGAGAATGATGAAAGGTCTAGAGAACATGACCTATGAGAGAAGGCTGAAGGAATTGGCTTTGTTTAGTTTAGAAAAGAGAAGACTGAGAGGGGACATGATAGCAGTTTTCAGGTATCTAAAAGCGTGTCACAAGGAGGAGGGAGAAAACTTGTTCATCTTGGCCTCTGGGGATAGAACAAGAAGCAATGGGCTTAAACTGCAGCAAGGGAGGTTTAGGTTGGACATTAGGAAAAAGATCCTAACTGTCAGGGTACTTAAACACTGGAATAAATTGCCCAGGGAGGTTGTGGAATCCCCATCTCTGGAGATGTTTAAGAGCAGGTTAGATAAATGTCTGTCAGGGATGGTCTAGACAGTATTTGGTCCTGCCATGAGGGCAGGGGACTGGACTCGATGACCTCTCGAGGTCCCTTCCAGTCCTAGTATTCTATGATTCTGAGAAGGACTTCTGGCTAAATAGGCTTATGTTTCAAGTGACTTAGGGCCTGCTGTCTGATCCAGTAAATGGGCAGGACCCTTGGTCCATTGGGGGGGGAGGGGAGGTACCAATCTTTGGGGGAAGTCTGGAAGGAGTCGAGCCCTTTTGAGAGATTGGGGAGGTATGTGTGTGTGGGGGGGCGGGGGTGATCTCTGGTAAGCTCAGTAGCATGTGTGTAGGTTCTTTTAGTGTGTGTAATGTTTTCCTGTAGTGATTTTTTTACTTGTAAGGCCGAGTGCGCTTGCTTAGAAAGAGCTATGTGATAACTAGAAACCCTGGGCCATGGCAGCTGTGTCTCGTCTCTGAAGAGAAAGCAAAGCGCAGAGGCAGGCCCGTTCAGGCGGTCTGGCCTGCTTGGAATATCACCATGTAGGCAGGGATCTGTGCAGCCTGGGAAAAACCCCGTCAGGAGGGGGAGAGACACAAGTCTCTACCCAAGCGCGGTGACCGTTGAGGAAGCAGAAGCTCAGAGTGGGTCCCCTTGCTGGACTGCGGAGGAGGAGATACAGATAGTCCCTGACTTATGAACGAGTTACGTACCAAACACTTGGTCATAACTCGATCTGTTCATAAGTCGGACTCCATTCAATTCAATGTGACCGCGCTGTTCGTAAGCGCGGCTCGCGCGTTTGTAACTCAGGGACCGGCTGCAAATGTGCTTAATGGGAGGTTGGTCGTAAGTACGAATGGTCATAAGTCGATGTGTTCGTAACTCGCGGACCACCTGTACCTGTGTAGATGGCCTCGAATTGCTGTGTCCACACTGGTGTCACCCTCGTGTGTCTGTGTGTGTGTGTGGTGCTAAGTCTTATGGGAGTGCCGCTCACGGTTCTTAGCACGGCGGTGTGCAGAGCCCCTCTAGGAATTCTTTCCCATGGAATAAGGAGAGACTTGTCTGTCCTTCTAGGGCACATGGGAAGGCATTGGAGGACTCGCAGCAGGAGAGTGGTGCTCGCTTGTGTCCGCGCTACAGGGCGGTTGTGTTAGCCCCTGACAAGTTGTGCTAACTCAAGGTTTAGTCTGCAGCTTCCCTTGGGTCCACAATGAGAGTTAAAAGCACCACCGCACATAGGGCCTTTGTGCATGGACAGGACTTGGGGTCAGTGACATCCAAATGAACTCGGCAGTGAAGACAAGCCCATGAGTGGCAAACTCAAGTACAGCCCAAAGCCAAGCAAGTCCATGTTGAGGACTATAACTGAGTTTAAAGAGAAGCTAGATAATTTCATGGAGGTTAGGTCCATAAAAGGCTATTAGCCAGGGGATAGAATTGGTGTCCCTGGCCTCTGTTTGTCAGAGGCTGGAGAGGGATGGCAGGAGACAAATCCACCCTCTCTGGGGCACCTGGTGCTGGCCACTGTCGGCAGACAGGATACTGGGCTAGATGGACCTTTGGTCTGACCCAGTACGGCCGTTCTTATGTTCTTATGTAGGTAGGGAGTAGGATTGTGAATGGGTCATTGGTTAACTGGTAAGTATCCGGAGAGCAGCCCTCTGCCCGCGGGCTGCTGGCCCTGGTGGGTGGGGGGCTGCTCCTGCCCAGCAGGCTGGAATGCCCCTCCTCCCGTTTAATCATTAATTAAACAGGATTTTACTTACCTAGTAGGGAGTCATCCCAGACTAAACTGAAGCCATGGACTTCTCCAAGCACCAAGCTTTGGGGTCCGCGTTCTTGGACAGAGTTACTGATCGGCTTGTCAAGGACATGGCGCAGGTGACAGCTACAGTAGGACAAGAAGAGAGCCCTTTCACCCCGGGAAAAAGGGGTTTGATTCTTTCTCCTACCCACAGGCAGGCTGGACTTGGGGGATCCCATTGGCTTACTGAGCCTGTAAGCTCTTCGGGGCAGGGACTGTTTCTTTACTCTATACTTGTACAGCATGTGGCACGGCAGACGCAGCCTCGGGGAGTTACTGTGTGGCAGATAATCACCTTGGCTGTGTCTACACTGGGCCACTTATTCCGGAAAATCAGCCGGCCCTTGAATTTCCGGAAAAGCAACAATGCTCTACTGTACAAAATCAGCTGCTATTCCGGAAAAGCTACGCTGCTCCCGCTCGGGCATAAGTCCTTATTCCGGAACACTGTTCCCGAAAAGGGCCAGTGTAGACAGCCCAGTATTCTTTTCCGGAAAAGTGCATCTACGTTGGCCACAGATGCTTTTCCGGAAAAAGGGCTTTTCCGGAAAAGCAGCCTGCCAATGTAGACGCTCTTTTTCCGGAAATACTTATAACGAAAACTATTCTGTTTTAAGCATTTCCGGAAATTCATGCCAGTGTAGACACAGCCCTTGTTTGCTCGTAGGTGGGATACACTGGCCAGAGGAGTGACTGAGGCCCTGTTCCTAGGTGGGTGTCCCTTCCGATGTCCCCCTCCAAAGTGAATCTTGCCTGTTACGAAGGTGGCACCAGACACTCATCCTCTTCACGCTCGCTCATTGCTGCATCCTTAGCTAGCGCTCTAGTGTCCCTTTGTCTTGGTGCCCTGGGAGGCGTGTGTCATAGCTCGGCAAGATGTCACGATGCCAATTAAACGTCCTCAGAGTTGCTATTTCCCTGAGCAGGCTCCGTCTATTCCCAGAATAAACCCTCATGCTACCAAGGTAGAGCTAACTGCAAGTTTCAGGCCGATGTGTATCCCTTTGAACCAGACAGGCGCGGTAGGGCCATCGGCCACTTTCAGTGGCAGGGCAGCCCCTGTATCGATCTGGAGTCCTTTCCTTTCCAGAGCTTCCCATGTGACCCTTAATCTGGCGTGGTTTTAAAAAAAGTGATGCAACCGCCCCCACTCCTGAAGTTTCTCAGCGACAATTGAGTTCTATATTTAGTGCCAAGCGACACGTCTGTGAAACAAACTCACGTTCAACAGAACATGAGCCTTCCATTGTGAATTGCTCCTCCCAACTGTGTGAGGGGGGGAAGAGGGGGGAAATAGCAGACTCCTAATTGTCAAACAGGCCAGGAACGAGAACGGATGGAAGGAAAAGGCTGCTCTTCGCTTGGCTCCGGTGCTAACGAGTTTCAGGAAGACAGCTTCCACAGTCTGATTAGCAGTTGCGGGGCGTTTCACACATGCATCCGCAATGGGGTAGCATTTGTGAATGCAGCTGACGAGCTGAAAAAGCTGCGATACCTTCTGAATCTCACATTCTTGGTTGCCCTTTCGAGAGGTGGCAGAAAGCAAACCCAGGAATGCTAGATTCCGAAGAAGGCTGTGTGACAGATGGGAGACTTTGGGAGCCAGGAAACATCAAAGACTGTTATGTGCCAGACGCTGTGTGTGCATGGAACTTTTGGAGTCACTTGTACCGAGGAGCCGTGCATGTATCTGCCTGTTCCTGGCTGAATGGGTTTCCTGTGAATCCGGACTCGCTGGAGGGTGATCAGTGCAGCATCCTGACCCCAGTTTAGCCAGTACCTCTCCCTTCAAAACTTTTCCCCTGGGGGGAGGTGACCGTTACTGGTGTTACTTGTTCAGGAGTTCTGGGATATCAAGGCCCCAAACCCATCTGACTCCGGGCTCTCCCGAGTCTGTGAACTAATAGCAAAACTCCACTGGAAGGGTTTGAAGCTATCCAGGGTGGAAGACCGGGATTATCGGGCACGAGGGACATGCAGAAAAGCACCTGATTGTTTTCACGAGATGTTTTCTCGGTGATGCTTTTCTTATGAGTTAATACGGAGCTTTATGAGCACTGACTGGCGCCTCTCTCCTTGCTCCGCAGAGACAGTGGGAAGGCTGGGGTCTCACAGGTACCTGTGGGAGGTTGGAGCCTAGCTCCCTAGTCCGGAGGTAGAGGAGTGTGTGAGGTCCCTTCCTCCCCGAGCAAGGTGACAGCCTGAACCTAGGCAAGGGAAGGAGAGCAGAAATGCAGTTAACGCCATTAGCATGGGACTTGAAAGTCTTGAGTTCGAGTCCCTGTTTTGCCTGTGTAACCGGGATGGGGAAGGGACATCAAATTGCTTATTCTCCAGGATTATGTTCCCCCAGCTGTAAATGGCACCTCCAGAGGAATTGTGGGAGTAAACCCCTCAAAGACTGTCAGGCACTCGGGCGCAGTGTCAGATACTCAGCACGTATAACCATTGGCAGTTACTTTTTGGGTGCCTGACTTCCACATGAGCCGGACCCCAAGTCAGATCCAGCAAAGAAGGATGAGGGGAAAAGCCAAATCCCCCTCAGGTGTCGCATTGTGGCCCATTATGTGGAATTGCACCCCCTGAGCAATTTATCTTGAAACGAGCTGTCGTCTTGGCTCAGTCTTGTGATTAAACAAGTTTATTTGGGTTTTGAAGGCGCCGGCAGTTGTCAAGGTTACAGGAAGGGAGGTGCACACCGTCACAGTGGCTGTTCATTGTGGTTGTGTGGGCAGTGTCGTTCGCTAACCTGTCAGGTAGTCTGGTGTTATTCTAATATAAAGGAAACTGAGGCTGGCTAGTGGCTCAGGAGACAGACATTGCGACTTGGTAGACAGGCATTCAGTGTACAGTAGTGTCTGGTGGTAGGTAACAGGCCAGACATGTTTTGGTCCATCATTCAGGCCAATTTGTGTCCACAGAAGTAATTCAGAAGAGGATTATTGATTCTACACCTCCGACGATGAATAATTATTCAAATTGCCGTGCATATAATCCAACCACTGGGTGTGATTTAACGATGCATTCAGTGTATCAAAAACTATGGGCATTGGGGTGAATTTCACTGGTGTAAACTATTGGCAAACAAATCAAATTTAGCTTGTGGGTACATGAGATGGAACAATGATAGTTCTGGAAAAACAGCATCTTGGACTGTAGTTCAAACAGGAGTTCTAAGCTTGATACATAAGAACGGCCACTCTGGGTCATCGAGTCCAGTGTCCTGTCTTCCGACAGTGGCCAGTGCCAGGTGTCCCAGGGAGATTGAACAGAACAGGGAATCTGGCGATCCACCCCGTGTCGCCCATTTCCAGCTTCTGGCAAACAGCTACATAAATTGCTAGGAGAGGTTCGGACCCTGCATGAAGCTGGAGACCCAGCTAAAGAATTATAATCTGGGCATAGTAAATCTGGCCACGGGTTTCCCGCCGGCCCACGCTGCACTGCTCCGTTCTCGTCCGTGGCGTTCCGTCTGGGATGCATTTCCATCAAGCTTACCTCAACAACGCTGAGCAATGGGGAAACCTGGAAGCTCTGGGACGTGGTTCTGTTAATTTGTCCCAGGGACTTCCCCGAGGGGTTCCAGCTGCTTCTGCCAGTCTGCTGTGCAGGGGCAAACTCAGAAGGTGGAAGAGGCGGTGAGAAAGGTAGGGCAGCGGGTTGGGGTAGTTTCTACCCCATTTAGGACCTCACTTTAGCAGCCAGAGGGGTGCAGAAGGGCCAAGTCTTGTCCTAGCTAAGAATCAGGCCCAATTTACCTTCTAGTACTTAAAAACTGAGAACCCAAAAAAGGGAAATTGTTGAAACTCATCCCCCAGGGAAAGCCCTGTAGGACTTAGGCAAGAGGGTCGCTTCTTCCACAGGAGCCGACTTCCTCTCTAGCTGGGGGTGCTTGACCCCCCCCCCAATAAAAACTCTGCCCCAGGGTCTGCCCCCACTCCACCTCTTCCCCGAAGCCCCCGCTTTGCTCTGTCCCCGCTCCACCCCCGTTCCGTCCCTTCCCCCAGCCTCCCACCTCTTTCCTGCCTCTGTCTCCCGCCCCCCGGGTGCACCCCATTCCCCGCTTCTCCCCCTTCCTTCTGGAGCTTGAATCAGCTGTTCCCAGCACTCCGGAAGCACTGGGATGGCAGGGGAGGAATTGGTAAGCGGGGTCTCCTGCAGGCAAGAGGTGCTGGGGGGAGAAAGCTCGATTGCAGGCGGGGGTTCAGCACCCGCTGATTTTTTTTTTCACCCTAGAGCACCCATGGGGTCAGCCAGCCCCTCTGGTCACTTCACTGCAAGACAGCTGATTTGGGTGCTTGACCCTCTGGCTGGCCTTGCGTACCTGGGACACGCTCCTGCTGTGGCGCTTGCGGGCAGAAGGCACAAACCGAGGGTGCAGCTGCACTTGAGGCGTGACCCACGTAGTGCTAATTGGAGAAGTGTGACCGCCGAGACATTAACAGCTGCTTGGCAGCGGTCGGTTTATTTCCCCAACTAGAACGCACGTGCAGGTTTTGAACTGTAGTAGTGTCATTCCTACAGCGTGCCAGGCACCAGCCTAACAGGCCACAGGCGAGATCCGTCACTCGGAAAGGTGGCTGTGTGCAGAGCCCCATCCTGGAAATCCTTAGGTGTGTAAAGTTCTTGGCGCGCGTGTTCCCCACGATTACTAGTACAGGCAGTCCCCGGGTTACGTACAAGATAGGGACTGTAGGTTTGTTCTTAAGTTGAATTTGTATGTAAGTCGGAACTGGTCCATATTGTAGGGGAAACTCTAGCCAAACATTTCTCCAGAGCTCAGTTTTATTCTCCCACACCTCACTTCCCTCAGTCCTTTATTCTCAAGCTGAGGTGTCTGCTGAGAAAAGCTGCTCCGAGTCTCCCTGGTCTGCTGGGGGGGGGGGGCACTAGCTTCGTGTCTCCCTGGTCTGGGGGGGGGGGGCACTAGCTTCGCGTCTCCCTGGTCTGCTGGGGGGAAGCAGCTAGTGCGGGGTTGCCTCACCCCGTTCGTAAGTAGGGATCCGATGTAAGTCGGATCCTTGTAACCCGGGGACTGCCTGTACAGGTTGGACCCCTCTCGTCCGGCATCGTCAAGACCTGAGCTGTCCCAAGCTAGAGAATTTGCCGGACCTGGGGAAAGGCTCCTGCCACTGGCCCCAGGCCCGTCACCTGCTGCTGGCAGGCTGCCCCAGCAGGCAACCCTGGGGGTTGCCGCGGGGACTCGAGCCCGCATTGCCACGGGGCTCTGACCTCAGCCCCATGCTCCTGGGGGCTGCTGCAGGACTCCGACCCCAGTCTTGCGCTGCCCCAGCCGGGCTGTGAACTTAGATGCCCTGCCTGGCCTTAGGCTCCCAGACTCTCTGGTCCAGGAGCATCCGTGGTCCTGCCAGACCACGGATGTTGCTGGACCAGAGTGTGCTGCAATTTAGAGGTACCACCTGTAGTTCCATGCCACTAGCACTTAAAGCCCCAACCAGGTCTGAGGCCCTGTTGTACAAGGTGCTATGCAGAACACTGTCCCTGCTCCAAAGAGCATAGCATCTAAAGGTGTGTCCGCCCTGCAGTCTGAGGCGTGACTGTGGCATGAGTGAAAGTAGCAGTGTAAACACAGTAGCTATGTCTACAGTACAGGGTGTTTGCGCAATAACAGTCATTTTTGTGCAAAAACCCACGGAGCGTCTACACCTCAAGTGTGTGTTTGCACAAGAAAATCGACAGTCAGTCGACAGAACAGGGTTTTTTTCAGTGTAGCTATACCTCCTCCTATGAGGCATAATGAGAGCTCTTGCGCAAAAAGGCGTGTGTGGACGCTCAACAGGGGTTTCATGTGCAAAAAGCACAGGTGCTCTGCTGGCCATTCTGTGATAGCCATTAGAACTTTCTTGCACAAGAGCGTCCATGCAGTGTGGACACTCTTGCGCAAAAGCACATTGCTTTTGCGATGCACTTTAAGGTGTGGACACGCTTTTGCGCAAGAAGTTTTTGCGGAAGATCTCTTCCTCCAAAATCTTCTCGCGCTAAAACCCTGCCGTGTAGACACAGCCAATGAGACCAGCTGCTATTTGTAGCTGAGTTAGTGCCGGTAAATCTAACTCAGGAGTGTCTTCCTGCGCTACCGTCACACCTTGGCTTTGACGACAGCTGAAAGACAAGACCATGAACCAGAAAGCAGCTTGCACAAAGCACTTGCCTAATCGTCTCACGCTTTGGGGGAGGTGCCTCGAGTAGACCATTTATTGGTGGTGAATGAACGATGGGAGGTAAGCGGAATAATATGCTTGGCAAATTAAATGTATCCTACACCTCGTTAATTCCAGAGCTGTTAGATGTAGGGGAAAGGAATCTGAGTCTTTGAAGGGAGAGCTGAGATTTTGGGGCATCTGAGAGGAAGTGTGTTTTGAAGAAGAACGTGGAAGAGAAGACCACGGAGACTGGTGAGCCTGTCTGGGAAGTAGACTTCAGGATGTTAGGGGAGGGCTGTGAAAGGCAAACACAATGGCAAAATCCATGGTACCATAAAGGTGAAGCTGGGTAAAGGGAGACACACAAAGGTACTGGGGTAGTGCAGAAAGCCTGCTGTAGTGTGTAGCTTCTGCACTGGTGTTTGCCCGGTGGGGTCCGCAAAATTCCCATCCGCTCAAGCTCAGCAGTTTGAAATAAAACCTTGCAGAACTAAGGAGTACATAAGAACGGCCGTACTAGGTCGGACCAAAGGTCCATCTAGCCCAGTAGCCTGTCTGCCAACAGTGGCCAGCACCAGGTGCCCCAGAGAGGGTGGACCAAAGACAATGATCAAGCGATTTGTCTCCTGCCATCCCTCTCCAGCCTCTGACAAACAGAGGCCAAGGACACCATTTCTATCCCCTGCCTAATAGCCTTTTATGGACCTAACCTCCATGAAATTATCTAGCTTCTCTTTAAACTCTGTTATAGTCCTAGCCTTCACAGCCTCCTCTGGCAAGGAGTTCCACAGGTTGACTACACGCTGTGTGAAGAAGAACTTTCTTTTATTCGTTTTAAACCTGCTACCCATTAAGCTGCGTGTTTCCGAAACGATGCCCTTTGCAAGCCTGCAGAACCTAAGTGTCTGGATCGGATGCGCGTCTGCCTTGTGTCCTTTGTGCTCATTTGTACAAACGACTCCCCTCTGTCGGGTGTGCGGGGTTCAGCGCCGGCTGCCTGTGTGGGAGCAGATTGAGCATTAGGGTTTTGTTACAATTCACAAAACCTTTACACAGGCTGAGTCCTGAGAATCCAGCCGCGGTTCTAATATCCTGCGTCCCTCCCGCCATGAGAGGTGGTCATGCCGACTCATGGGGCGGAAGACCAGGCACAGCTCTCCTCTGTCTCGGCAGCCAGGGTCTGTGCAGTCCCTTCCACCAGGAGCTGGGAACTTCCACAGGTTTCAGACCTGCCATTGGACCCGTTTGATTTCAGCTGGCCACCATGCTGGGGCCGGGGTCTACCTAGTGGGATCCAGTAGAAGAAGAGCAAAGATCCGCCTTTTTGCCAGGCTTTCATATCCGATATCTGAATGCTTTTTATTTTGTGGGGTTTCAGCCATTGGTTAGTCTTGTAGAGACACAGCCGGGCAGGTGATGGTGAGATGCTCGGCCCATGAAAAATGAAATGCAATATATAATTGTCTCATGTTTTATTCTCAAGTGTGCCAGTTTATAATTGACGTCAAGTATTTCCCTCCTTCGCTGGCTAATGCTTAAAGATAAAGGCCTATCAGGAGAATCATTCCTTCCTCCTTGGATCCTTTCCTCTGTAGGTATGCTGACTGTTGCTGTGAATGCATCCCAGCGCGGTGAAAAGACTAATCTCTCTCAAGATAGTGGTAGAGAGAAAGAATTTCTCTTAAAGCAGGACTAGAGAGAGGGAAAATAGCAACACGGATGTTTTGTCTTTTTGGGGGTGGGGGAAGGATCCAGGAGGATTTGTTTTCTAAAAACGCCACTAGACTGTGGTATTTAAACCCTCCCCTTGCACCCAAAAGTACAGCTGACTTGAGTGATTTTCTTAGCTGTTGTTCAGAAGAGTGCAGTTAGCAAACAGCATCAATATGCTTTTGGCTTTAATCATGTGTAGTAGTGATTAACTGTCTAGGTAAAGAAATGTCTGCAACAGCTGTTTACGATGTTCCGTTTCAGTACAATTAGAAGGGAAAAATTGTGATGTAAAAAGACTGAAGATAGGGGGAGAACAGAGTCAGCAACGTGGGGTGGAGGGGTGGGCAGGCCACAGACAGTTCTCATGGGGAGCTGATCTTTTAAGCCGGCTCCCTGCGAGCATCAGCTCTCTCCTGTGTGTAAATGTGTAACCGCTGAAATTGACACACATACGCATTTTAACGTCCCTACGCCGTTCGTTTCAACCTTGGCTGGTGGAAAGCACTCCTGCGTTGCCCCAAGAGCATCAGAGCTGTGTATTAATGGGTCACTGAGCCCCGGCCTGCAATCCCTTGATGCTGTGTGAAAGCCATGATCCTAGAATGAACTCACTGTGCATGTTCAGAATGTTAGAAAATAGCAAGTGATATATTGCTTATTAACAAGATACGAAACTTTTTATCTTGATTTGTGTCAAGCTGCAGTAATATGGTAGATGGAATTAAAATACACACAACTGCATATAGTCTTTGTTAAGCAAACCTGTACCATGGTGCAGCCCCTAAGTTTCCCAGGATCGAGCTCTTAATGCAGCATCTGACCTTTTTTTTTTAACCATATTTATAAAGCTTGACCCCAAAACTTGATGTTTTCCCCCGATTCTTTCTTTATATAGAAAAGCAACAATTATTTTTTATTTTTTCATTATTTTTAAAAAGAGAAAGTTGTTACAATTTAGATAGTAAAAAAAAATCCAATTTAAATAAGCATCCAATTTTAATATTTTTCCAAAAAGTAATTGACTTTTTAAACCCCCCCTTGGAACTACCATAGGCTTTTATGTACTTCCACTGGGTTATTTTAAATTACTGTGTGTGGGCTTGGAAGAAATTGTTGTTGTTAAATGTGTGGGGGAAAAAAATACTTTGCGCTTAGTTACCTAAGGTATGGTTGGTTGGTTTTTATCATTAGATAAAGAAAGTATCTTTGAATGCACAAGATACATGTAACGAAATGGTTAACATACTCATGTTTAGATTATTGTATAGATTTTAGTTTTCTATTTAAATTCTTGTTTAAGATCTCATCAGTCTGTAACGAGGACTGTGACAGCATGTAGACCTACCTACATTTTGTATGAAATGGAGCTGGGCATTTGACTGGTTCAAAAATAATTAGCCAGCTGATGGGTCAAATATTGGACAAATAATGTTGATGGTGGTTAAATATTTGTAAAGCATTATTGATTAAATCAGTAACAACCGTAATAAAAAAGACCTGACGTCTTCAACAGGCTTAGCCTAAGGATAAATACTTGCACTTAATTACAAAAAAAACAAGTAACTGATTTATTTTAACACAGCAAATTTCAAAACACAATGAAAATGAAAGCACTAAAAATGACAGGATGACGATTATTGCCTTTTTCCTCAATGTTAGGTTAGCAATTAAACGTAAGCGTTATAGTCCAGATGAAAAATGAAATGAAATAGGAATAAAACACATTGCAATTCTAGAAGAAAAAAGTCATTTCTAAATGAACGGATGCCAGGGAGAGTGCTTGCACAAGCAGCTAAATGGCTGTGCGTCTAGTCTTTTTGTGTCTGAGGTGTACTGACTGTGAACCCTTTTCTCCTTCGCTTACTCTCTTCTGCATTTAATTTCTGTGTGTTTGGCCAGTCCGTTTAGGTTCTATACTCTACAGAACAGTGCCTTTCAGCTTGTTTTAGCCTTGGAAACCACCGTGTGTGTTGCTGGCCCTGGTGTCTAAATACTGATGTATAGACAACATGGGTTCTGGAAGGTGTCAGCCAATCGTTTTGCTCAACTTTCAGTTAGCTCACCTTTCCCCCACTTTCCATGAAGTGAAGTGATTGATGGAGATAGTTCAGTAGACTTGCTGACAGCACCATGATGCAGTCAAAAAAGCGAGGCCAACACCTACACTGAGGCATTCTTCCTGGAGTATCTGGGAATATTGACCATGGACAACGAATAGGCAGACAATTGACCGGTCAGTGAAGAGACTTGATAAGATGGTGCAGCAGGGCTGAAATCTCTCTGGGGACCTGGGTTGGTGTCGGAAGCAAAAGAACTTGCCCTTCAGGGGCATTTCACCCCATTCTCAACCAGCAGCACCGGTCAGCACAGGCGAGGTTGTGCCTGAGGAAAGGGTCCAGGAGAGGCTTAGCCAGGGTTGCAGTTTACCATTCAGGGTGCTGATGGAGCTGTCTAAGGGTGTCTGGACAATCGAACAGTGCTGCCAAACTCACTTCTTAGGAATTATGAGAGTCACACAATCTTGTATGGGGGGGGGGGGGATCTTGGCTGAATGAAAACTCAAAATAACTGATTTGAAAGCGCAAATGTTGAGCGAAGACTTGTTAGTGGATTGGAAAGCCTTGAAACCTTCTCTGCTTCCTTTCCCCCCACCCCCCAGTCCCCACATGGGTTTCATGCTCCTGTTTGATGAACAGTCAGTGGAACGGAAATGTGTCAGAGGAGCTCATGGTATGGTCCTGAATGTGGCCCGATGGTATGTCGTCCGACCTCTGTTGCCTGCAGGGGCGAATGAATGGCTATTCCATGAATAGGCTTTGAGTACGAGAGTAGAGTTTTGGGTGCTATTCCATGGCCGACCTAAGACTGGGTTGGAAGGGCACCTTTCCCTACAAAGGAAACCGAAGAATGGTCATCAAAACCTGGGTCCGCACAACCCCCGCGCTACACTAGCTTAGGTGTCCAAGAGCAGGCAGGGCCTGATGTGCATAAGGTACCTACTCTACACAAGGATGCCCAGGGACCATGTTAAGGGATACTGTTCTTACAGGCTTGCACCATAATCCCTGAGGGTTTCTACACAGCAACGTAATTTTGGAGTAATGGCCGTTATTCCAACATAACTACGCGAGCGTCTACACAGCAATTGCGTTATTTTGACATTTCGGCTTATTCCGACTTCCGTAAACCTTATTCTACGAAGAATAATGCCTATTCCAAAATAGCTATTTCGAAATAAGGCGCGTGTAGACGCTCCACTGCTGCTATTTCGAAACAGCCCCTCACCAGGGCCATTCTAAGTTATTCCTCTGGGAGCTCTAAATCAAGATAGCACGTCTACATTAGGGAAGCCTGCCTTGGACTAATTTTGAGGTTTTCCTGCAGTGTAGACATGCAATTTCGAAATAAGCTATTTCAGAATCGCTATTCCGGATTGGCTTATTCCAAAATAACTGTGCAGTGTCGACATAGCCCTGTGGGCATAGGATGGGGCAAGAGGCTGGCCAGCAGGGTAGATGGTCCCTCTGGCACCGTTCCAGTGATGAGTCGTGGGAGAAAGAAATGGGGTGTCATCCGGCCAGCTGGCAAGAATATTCTCTTGTGACCAAGCCTGTTTCTGTTGAGAGAGCAGAATTCCATGATGGTCTGGTGCCAGTCTGGGTGTCAGAGCCGGGGCAGATTCAGTGTTGCCCGAGAGGCTGTGCTGCTCAGTTAACTCAACGGCCTGGCAGCTTGGCCAGCATGGGTTTGTGAAGAACAAGTCATGCCAAACTAATCTGATAGCTTTCTTTGATAGGATAACGAGCCTTGTGGATAAGGGAGAAGCGGTGGATGTCATATACCTAGACTTTAGTAAGGCATCTGATACGGTCTCGCATGATATTCTTATTGATAAACTAGGCAAATATAACTTAGATAGGGCCACAATAAGGTGGGTGCATAATTGGCTGGATAACCGTAGTCAGAGAGTTGTTGTTAACGGTTCTAAATCCTGCTGGAAAGGGATAACAAGTGGAGTTCCTCAAGGGTCTGTTTTGGGACCCGTACTGTTCAATATCTTCATCAATGATGTAGATATTGGGATAGAGAGTACGCTTATTAAGTTTGCAGATGATACCAAACTGGGTGGGGTTGCAACTTCTTTGGAGGACAGGGACATAATTCAAAATGACCTTAGCAAGTTAGAGAAATGGTCAGAGGTAAACAGGATGAAGTTTAATAAAGAGAAATGCAAAGTGCTCCACTTAGGAAGGAACAATCAGTTCCATACATACAAGATGGGAAGCGACTGTCTAGGAAGGAGCATGGCAGAAAGGGATCTAGGGATCATAGGGGACTACAAGTTGAATATGAGTCAACAGTGTGATGCTGTTGCAAAAAAAAGCAAATATGATTCTAGGTTGTATCAACAGGTGTGTTGTAAGCAAAACTCGTGAAGTCATTCTGCCGCTCTACTCTGCACTAGTTAGGCCTCAGCTGGAGTACTGTGTCCAGTTCTGGGCGCCACATTTCAAGAAAGATGTGGAGAAATTGGAAAGGGTACAGAGAAGAGCGACAAGAATGATTAAAGGTTTAGAGAACATGACCTATGAAGCCAGGCTTCATGAACTGGGCTTGTTTAGTTTGGAAAAAAGAAGATTAAGGGGGGACATGAAAGCGGTTTTCAAATATCTAAAAGGGTGTCACAAGGAGGAAGGCGAAAATTTGTTCCTCTTGGTTTCTGAGGACAGGACAAGGAGTAATGGGCTTAAAGTGCAGCAGGGGAGGTTTAGATTGGACATTAGGAAAAAATTCCTAACTGTCAGGGTGGTAAATATTGGAATAAATTGCCAAGGGAGGTGGTGGAATCCCCTCTCTGGAGATATT
This sequence comes from Pelodiscus sinensis, assembly GCF_052426305.1. Lineage (NCBI taxonomy): Eukaryota > Metazoa > Chordata > Testudines > Trionychidae > Pelodiscus > Pelodiscus sinensis. The sequence goes on from NC_143056.1 coordinate 7,164,124, forward strand.
TAAGAACAGGTTAGATAGACATCTGTCAGGGATGGTGTAGATGGAGCTTGGTCCTGCCTTGAGGGCGGGGGGCTGGACTCGATGGTCCCTTCCAGTCCTATTATTCTATGATTCTATGATTCTGTGACTGCCCCTCCATTGCATGAGCTCCAAATTGTACGGGAGGGTCAGTGATTCCTTGGGCCCGGCAGCTCGTCACCCCGGCACTGCTATGGTTACAAACGAAACTCTGCGTTGTGTTGGGCGAGGAGTCGCCGAGAGTCTCGCTGTCCGTGAGTCACAGGAAGCTGCAAACCATGGGCCCCACTATCTGTGTGTCGCCTGCCTCTTCAATCGCTCCACTCCCGATAAATCGAGCCTGAGAGGTGGCCCCCGGGGCGGTTGTAAAACTCGTCCGTCTCCCGAGGATGCAGGCGCCGCGTTATGAGCGTGGCATGGAAAAGGGCTGCGTCGCGGCAGGGCGGGGAAAGACTGGGTGACCAGGGAAGGAGGCTGCACCTGTCTGCGACACGAGAGGCCACGCTGAGAGAGGGCTCTGTGGCGTTGCCGTGGCAGCATCACGCAGGCCCCTGGAATCTCGTCCAGAGCGCTGCACCTACCCTTCGGAAAGCGGCTCTGCCGTTTTCTGAGCCGCCCCAGGTGCGTACCTAGCTCGGCAGCTGAGGCCCGGTGTCTAGGGGCAGCAGGGTTAGGAAGGGGGGTGGGGAGTCAGGGTAGCTCAGTCCATCATTGCCCGTCCACCCCAAAGTCGTGACCCACCTAAATTGCCACTCCTAGCTACTCCGCTGGTGGGGAATCCTGGGAGAGGGTCATGAGCACAGCCTGGGCCGGCCGGGATGGGCAAAGAGTCCATAAGGGAGTGCACATGGCTGACTGGGCAGTCCAGTCTGGATCTGTGCTTCAGCCTGCGATGGCCAGCGGCTGCACCGTCGCGAGCCCCGGGCCGAGGCAAAGAGCGCGGTCGTATTGCACCGCCTGAGCGGAGGCCTGTTTGACACTCGCATTAGTGTCCCCGCCCCCATGCACATCCTGGTTTTCTGTGCCTGTGCTTGGACTTAGCACCGGGGCAACGACGCTGGTTGCTGCCCACTGGCGGCTGAATTGGGGCCAATGCTAACTACAGGCGCTTCGCGTGGCTGAAAGTGACGCGGCCTCATTTGTGGCCCAGGCCTGAGAGATTTGCCGCACCAGGCAGTGCCCCGTCCTTCTAATTGCATTAGGAAAGGCCCAGGGTGCACCGCCTGCCGCCTTAACCTGTTTCTGCTGTCAACGAGGAAGAACACCGCCGGGGGGCCCAGAAGTGAATTTAATTGACATAATATGGGTCACCCCACCTACCGAGAATTCACAGGGAGGCATGTGTGAGCAACCTACTTCTCTTCTCCGAGCCCTCCCCAGATCAGCTTGCTGCACCAGGACTTTACAAAGGGAGGTAACTACTTTAAGAAATAGAGAAGGTAGATCTGGGAGTAGCGTGAGACAAACGAGCCCTGTTCTGGGCCTTCTAACTCTTCTGGCATCTGAAGCCCCAGGGTGTAAGGAAAATCCAGAAGTCAGCGCCCCTTTTAACCGTGTTTTAGGAAAGCCTAAGTGTGAACTTCACGTGGCATTAATAGTGCCTCTTGGGTCTCCTAGAACACCGCAGCAGACGTGACCTTAGGGGATGTCTACGTTGCAGAGAGAGTCCGGCCTCAAGGCTAATTCCCTTTGGTTCTGCACTGCAGCTGTGCTCACCCAGGTCTCAGGATCCTGCTGAGCTAGAATCAAGCCAGGACCCGGAGTCTGAGCCCTATTGCTGCTTGGTGTGTGCGCAGCCTAAGTCCAGTCCTGGGAGACATCTGGGGGTTCTGTGGGACACTTCCTTAGTCTCCATCGGCAATCCACTCTATTGAAAACCGTAGCCGCCCTGTGCCCCCTTGGCAAACAGCAGAAGGTCAGGTCAGTGCTCACCCCGCAGTCTCCTCTGGTCTCTGATGAGCAAGCAGGCGCTCTGGGTTTGCAATGGACGGAACTGGTCAAGCCTTTTGCAAAGCCTGGGAAGGGGCCGGGAGTAGGGATGTCACGTGTATTCGACTACACGAATAACCAATTGGCCTAAGGTGATCGGATAATTTTATCAACCACGCGCACTCTTCCACCACCCCTTGTTGCCTCTGTATCAGAGGCAGCAAGAGGGGGGAGGTGGGAGCTGGTGTCCGTGAGGAGCCAGATTTTAAGCCGGTTCCCCATGAGCACCGGATCCCACGGAGCTAGCTGCCTGCCCCCTGCTTCTGATGGCGGCCACATTCTGGCAGGGGGAGGCTCTGTGCGTTCAGCTTTGAGCCTGGATTAGAAAGTTCTTACCCATTGGTTACAATACAGTGTGGACGCTTGAGCCTAGGTTCCCTAACAGGGATGAGCTGCCTCAAGTCTCCCTAGCCCTGGACTTATAAATTAAATTAACAGAGATTGCCTATCTCCTAGAACTAGAAGGGACCTTGAAAGGTCATTAAGTCCAGTCCCCTACCTTCACAGCAGGACCAAGTACCATCCCTGACAAATTTTTGCCCCCAATCCCTAAATGGCCTCCACAAGGATTGAAACTCACAACCCTGGGTTTAGCAGGCCAATGCTCAAACCACTGAGCTATCCCTCCCCCCCGAAGGATGTTAAGGACTAGTCGACTATCCAATAAGCAAATGCTTATCGGTCTGTTGACTAGTCGGCTCCCCCCTGGGGGGAAGGGGCGCTTCAAAGTGGCAGCGCCGCACAGCTGAACCAAGGATCAGCCGTGCGGAGCTGCCCTTTTAAAACACCACCTCAGCATTTCAAATGCACAAGAGCCCCAGCAGAAAATCCGTTGACTACTTGACTAGTCAATTAACCGCAATTCAACATCCTTAAGTCACTCCTTTCCCCCCTGCTAGCTTCTCTCTCGTCTCTTCCTCTCTGAGTCCCCCGCTGCATTCACCTCCCCAGACCTTCCCTCCCCCCCGGGCTGGCTGCCCTCCAGCAGTGAGGGTTCCTGGTGAATACAACAGGAAGTGAGTTCACTTGGCTCCCACACTTCAGTTCACTTCTGCATTGGGTTCAATAGCTCTTTCCTTCCTGGCTCTGACGGCTGGCTGGACAACTGCCCTGGCAAAGAGGATGATGTGCGGTGTCTTTTGAAATCTGTGCAGGATCTTCTTGTGCATCACCTGGGTTGCGGACTGCTTTCTTTGCTTTGTCTGGGCAGCACCTACCACAATGGGCCCCTGATTTTAGGTTGGGTTTAGGCACTTCTGTAATATCAGCAAGTAGTAATAAAGGCAGGTCAGGGTAGTATGAGATCTAGCTGCTCTATAGCCTTGACTGACTATCCTGATTGGAATTTTTATTTGCATCCCCCCTCACAAATTTCCATCCATCATAGAAGCAGAGAAATTTAGGACTAGAAGAACCTCAGTGGGTCATCAAGTCCAGTCTCCTGCCCTCACGGCAGTACCAAGCACCGTCTAGATCCTCTCTGACAGGTGTCTGTCTAATCCGCTCTTAAATATCCCCAGTGGTGGAGATTCCACACCTCCCTGGGCAATTTTTTCCAGTGCTTAACCACCTGTCAGGAAGTTTTTCCTAACACCTAACCTAAATGCTTGTTGCAATTTAAGCCCATTGCTTCTAGTCCTGTCCTCAGTGGATACAACTCATTTATCGTTCTCCTCTTTATAACAATCCTTTATGTACTTGAAAACTGTCCTGTTCCCTCTCAGTCTTCTATGCTCCAGATTAAACAAACCCAATATTTTCAGTCTTTCTTTGTAGGTCATATTTTCTAGGCTTCATCATTTTTGTTGTTCGCCTCTGGATTTACTTCTGTTTGTCCTTGCGTTGCCTGAAATGTGGCACCCAGAACTGGACACAGCATTTTCGCTGGGGTTTTATCAGCGCTGAGTGGGAAAAGAATGACTGTAAAGCCTGAATCCTTTACTGCAGTACTCCTTCCTAAAGAGAAAAGGTGGGAGTGTCAATATCTTTTACTGCACCAACTTCTGTTAGCGAGAGACACATGCTTTCAAGCCATACAGAAGATATTTTCTCATCCAACGTGTTTTTCTAATCATGGGATTCATATGGCCACAACTACACAGTGTACTCCTTCCTAGGCAGCAATTTCCTGTTTGAAAAGTCTCATGGGGGTTGCCTGTAACTTTAAAAACTCACTTCATCAAATGAGCTGGAGTGGAAATTACAGAATCCAGGGTAAAAATAACAGCAAAAGCAGTTTCCTGTCAATTGTAGGACCAGTGTTAATGAGGCTAATTCAAGCAGGCAGGATGTGTCCCATTCATAGCATTTGGTGTGGAAATGAATATCAAAGGCGGGAGAGATTGCCTTTGTAGTGTGTTAACCAGTTAATAGCTTTATTCAAGCCCAAACGGATTCTGTAATTTCCACTCCAAATCATTTGATGAAGTGGGGTTTACCCGTGAAAGGTCATGACCTAATGTGTCTGTTAGTCTGCAACATGCCACAGAACTGCTTGGTATAATATAGTTCATTTTGTGTCAATAGTGGCAGTGACCTTGAAGTGCTAATAACTGGCTGTAAAATTAGTCCCTGGAATATATAGAACGCTTTGGTTATTGACACCTTGCCCTACCAGTCAAATGCAGGATGATTCATAGAATACTAGGACCGGAAGGGACCTCAAGAGGTCATCGAGTCCAGTCCCCTACCCCCATGGCAGGACCAAATACTGTCTAGACCGTCCCTGACAGACATTTATCTAACCTACTCTTAAATATCTCCAGAGATGGAGATTCCACGACCTCCCTGGACAATTTATTCCAGTGTTTGACCACCCTGACAGTTAGGAACTTTTTCCTAATGTCCAACCTAAACCTCCCTTTCTGCAGTTTAAGCCCATTGCTTCTTGTTCTGTCCTCAGAGGCCAAGAAGCAAGCATGAGAAGGATCCTGTCTGAAAATTGTTAGCTAGAAAATGGGGGGAAAGAACAGCATGCATCTGCTGTTTGCATGGCAAACAGACCGAGGTTTGACTGGGAGTGCGGGTTTTGGTTCGCTCTAGAACTGTGGCGAAAGTTGGAAGACACTTTTTGTCTGAAATCTTTTAATCAAAAAATGCAGATTTGAGTCAATGGGAATATTTCATGAACTTCCGTTGAATTCACCCAATTGTTTCTGTTGGAGGCCAGGACAAAAAAAACCCAAACAAACAAAAAAACAACGCCACTTTAAAATCAGCAAAATTAAAACAGTTGGCGGGGTGCGGGTGTGTGTGTGTGTGGGTGTGTGTGTGTGTTAAATTCTAAATGTTTTGAAATGTATGTAATTTTTTTTTAATGTTAGAAAACTAAATACCTGTAGTTGGATTCAAAATGATTTTTTTTCTTTTTTTGTTCATTGAAATTTATTTAAAAAAAAACCTCTTCACAACCTGAAATGAATTGTATTTATTGTATGACCGATGACATGGTGTCAGGGCTGTTCACCACTCTGGCACTCCGAGTGCAGAAGATGGGGAGGGAAGCCACAGGAGACCTTAAATACTTTGCCTGTACAGTAATTACTCATTTAGCACGTGCCCGCTTAACACGTTTTCGCAACAGCACGATTTTTTTAGGGAACATTTTTCGAATAACATGACCGTCCCTGAAATAACACAAAAATAATCAAGTGGCGGACTACTTGGCGTGGTGGTATAAGTTGGTGAAAACAGTGGTAATACACATGAGCGGATGAATACACATGGCCACAGCGCTCCTCTGCTCACTCACATGTTTATCTTTGTATTTTAACAAACCACAGTGACTTGTGCTGCAAGATATCTTGTGTTGATGTTGATGACCCAGCTCCAACAAAAGATTGACTTTGCCACCACCACCTGAAATGTAACCCCCACCTTTTACATTATTTTTAATGGGAAAATTGACCCCGCCTAGCACGTTTTCGCTAACACGAACATTTTCAGAAACGCATCTATAGTGTTAAATGAGGAATTACTGTATAGGCCCTGCTTACAAAAACTCCCCCGAATCACAGATTCACTGATTTTCGGTAGGGGGTAGAGGTAGCTGCCATCCCCAAGTGAAACAAAAAGAAAGCCCCTTTTTTCTTGATCCCAGGAAGAAAGCACTTGGACCTCTTCCAGAGGGGTACCCCAAGCTCCTAGCCATCAAACCTGGAATATCGTTTATCTGTGCAGCTCTGATGGTAACATTACCGGCCTCTTGCAGAAGATGCAGTCTTGCTGCTGTTGGCATGGCTGTGTGGTTCAGAGGTGTTTACTGAGATGGTACTGTTCAGTAGAGATCTTCCTCTAGATCCCAGTGATAATACCATCAGGTCGAAGCCATTTAATTCTCCGAGGCATTAACAGATGCCGCCTCGTGCGTTTGGTTGTTTCTTTACCACCAGACTGAGGAGGAAACTGGATTATTTTTCAGCGTCAAATTTTATTAAATTTTTTGTTAGCAGGGGGCTGCCTGTATTTGTGCTTTCCACAGGCAGCGACTCTGTGGATGTTCCGGGGCTGAAACACCAGCTGGCGGAAGGGGGAAATTATGTTTAACACCCACCAGCCTTCCCATTTCGCAGAGGGCTACAGTAGAAGCTCCCATTGTGGCCCATAAGGATCGCTCTCCAGTCAGGCGCTGGGAGTCTGTGTGAGGCTTAGCAGAATTTGCTGCCGGGAAGAGAGGTTAAACAGATGGGGAATTGCCCCTTCTGCCTTTGGTGGAGCCCTTTCCTTGTCTGTTCTCACCATACAGCTCTGCTTTCGGAATCCAAGGCCAACGCCAGATCAGGGAAAAGTTGCTTTCCCTCTCCCCGCATTCGTTCTTCACAGCCATCCCGCCGAATGGGAGGCAGCGAATGTGTGTAGCTCCCAGGTCTTGGACTCTGCGCAAGAGGGCCGGGAGCTTGGGCAGTGTGGATGGAGATGGCTTGGTAAGAGTGGCAGATTGTCACAGCGACTGACTCGTTTGAGGAAGGGCCTTTGGACGCTGGTCTGCCGACGGATGTGCCCCTCGATGGTTGGAAAAAACCTTGGTGCCGCTCTGTGCTCTGTTCCACTTGTCTCTGCTTTTTCCCTCTCTGGAGACGGTGTTACGCTCCACAGTGCTCTGACAGGACACTCTGATAGGGGAGTGAGTGAAAATTAAAGCACAGGACACTTGGTCTCCTGCTTGCATCCGGCATTTTAACCTCAAGGTACTGATGAAATGATGTGGTAATTCTAGGAAGCGTGCTCTTCTAACGTACGTGGCCAGAAGTCCCGTGGCTTCATAAACTCACGGATTTTATGGCCACCTCCAGGACCACGATGATCCTCCGACACAGGATCAGAAAACGAACGTGCTGCACATGACCAGTGTTAGTCACGTCCGTGCACTTCTGGAAGGTGCGTGGATGCTCTTGTGATGGGGGCCTGTGGAGAATGAAATAGAAGAGCTGTGTTTGCAGCCCTCCTAAGGCAAGAAGGGGCCCTTAATTCGTGGCCCTTCCTGTATTCCCCAGGCAGTTACGTTGGCCCAGCTACTGCAGATTGAACGTAGTGTTTGATTAAAGCATGTTTTCCAGCCAGGCCTGATATGAAGACATCGAGAGATGGAGAATCCACCACTTCCCTTGCTCGTTTGTTCTCAGGGTTAATCGCCTGCCCCATTCAATATATGGGCCTTATTTCTGATTGGACTTTGGCTTCCACTTCTTGCCTAGTGTTCTTTGTCTGCCCTTCCCTGCTAACCCATATTTTCTCCCCAGGAAGGTGTGTGTGCATTGGAAACCAGTTATAGGAGTTTGTCTTTCGAGCTGTTGATTGTCGGATGCAGCTCTGAGGGTCAGGAAGTTTAGCCACCCTGGTAGGGAATATTTCAGCATTGCTCTCACCAAGGCTGTATCAATGGTAACGTGACCTCTCTGCTCTTACTTCTCCCGTTTGTACTAGGGATGTGAATGAGACGTCGACTAGACGATAAGACTAGGCTTATCAGTTAATCTAGTCGATTACTCGTGTCATGATTATGAGGGTTAGCCAGCAGCCTGGGGATTAAGGGGTTAACTACACCTAGCCAGGTGGAGTGACCAGTAGGAATGTAGGTGGGACTTCCAAACAGCGACAAAGGAATTTGGGTTTTTTCCTTTCTCCTTTTTGTCTCCCTGTGTGTCTTCTCTACAGCTACAGAGAGGGACAAGCATGTCTCTCTCTCTCCAAGACACCATTCTTCACTTTCTGTAAGTAGGGTAAAGTTTAGGTAGTTTCGTTAGGCTTTATTGTTTTAAGGGTTGGGTATGGGATCTGAGATCTGGCACTGTTTAAAAGATGTTTTGGCTTTTCTTTGTAACTAAGTTCTAGGCCCATGGAGTTTCTCCATGAGTATATTTTGTTACCTTCCCATCTAGTCATTATGTTTGCAACAGGAATATTGTTGTAATAATAAAAGTTCTTTCTTTTCTTGTTATTAACCTGGAGCTGGTTAATTGTGTGCCCTGATTTTTATTTTAGGGGTGAAATTTCCCAAATGATCTTTCCCCTGATTTCTTTATCAACATTTGGGTGGTGGCAGTGGAAGTTTTATTCCCAAGATCTAGGTTTTTAAGATTTTGGGGGAAGTTTTATACCAAAGCCTGGTAGATAAGGCTTTAGGGTACACCTGCTGGCCCCCACTTCTGCATTTATCATGCCAGAGTGGGGAAGGAGCCATGACAACTTGCATTTCCCGCCCCCCCCCCCTTTGCTGCCTCGGTATCAGAGACAGTAAGGAGGGGGAAACAGGAGCCAACTTAAAAGCTGGTCTGCCCCCCACACACACTAGCTCTGTGGTGCTGCCTGTCCCACACCAGTGCTGCTGCCTTTATCAGAGACTGCAGTGCAGGGCAGGGGGATACAGGAGAAGCTGACACGAAGCAGCCTCTGTCCATGGCAGTGCCGGTCCCCCATGGACAGGGACTGCTGCCACCCCATGCTGCTGCTGCTCCCATGAGGGGAGCTGGGTTTTAAAATGGCTCCCCTGGTGGACCAGCTCGTGCCTGCCACCCCCCGCTGCTGCCTCTGATAGAGAGGCAGCAATGCGGGGTGGCACGGGGCTTCCTGGGAGTGAGGCCGGAGTGTACTGGCTGCCAGCCCTGCCCCTGGGGGCTATAGAATAGTCAATTAATGGCTAAGAATTCATGAGGTTAGTCGACTATTCAACTAACCGACAGCTAGCATCCCTAGCTGGTACCTCCAAGGATCCTGAGCCCTTTTGGCCACAGCCAAAAGTCTGAGCCTATGTTGACTTGCATGTCCACTTTGACCCCAAAATCCTTTCTGCCGTCACTGCTTTCTGGGATTCAGGGCCCCATTTTGTAGCTACGGCCTGCGTTCTTTTTATGAACTTGTGTTGTGAAGTCAGAGGGGCAGCCGTATTAGTCTGGAACTTAAAAAATTGACAGGTAGTCCTGGGGCACCTTAGAGAGAGAGAGAGAGTGCGTGTGTGCGTGCGCGCATGCATGCGTGCGCGCACACAAAACATATGATGAGGTTATATATATATAGTATCATGAGCTTTTGTGGGTACCTCTTCATCAGGTAATGAGCCAGAGTGGATGTAACAGAGCTCATCATCTGCATTGGGTTTACCCACAGACGCTCATGATCCTATATATATTTGTTAGTCTCGAAACTGCCACAAGACTTCTCATTGACTTTTGCTTGTGTTGTGACACCTTTTTGTTTGACCAACCCTGGTTTACCCAGCGATCCAGATCGCTCTTCAGTGCTCTGCCAATGGTGCGTCGTCCGTACATTTTGTCAGCAGTGATTTTACGGTTCCACCTCATTGAGAGAAATGTTGGAATAACGTCACGCCTACTCCCAGCCCCATCGGCCCCCCCCCAGAAACACTCCCATTTGGTGACTATTCACCACTGGCAGCTACTTTTTAAGATTGGTCAGTTCTTAACCCATTCGTGTGTGCTTTTATTGATGTAGAGAGCTCGCTGATCAGAGTGCCGCGTGGCAAGTGCGTGACGCAAGCTGTAGGATTTCATGCCTGCTTCGTGCCCCGTTACTTTAGCTGACCCAGAGTACGTCTTTGTGCAAGATAGATCTGATCCTGATGGAAAGACCTTTTACCATCTGAACTGAGGATGGAAAGGTCTCTCGGAGACGTTTCCTGCTCTGACAGCAGAAACCAGTTAAAGGTGGTGTTCTCAGCTGCCTGTCTGTGACGTACAGGGCCTGTGGAGCTGAAGGAAAATAAAGCTCTAATTTGCCTCTCGCTCCAAGTCTTGCCTACTCTTGAAGGAATACAGCAACACTGCTGTAGCATAGATCAGTGGTGCGCAACCCTTTTTTCATCCACGACCCCCATGTTTTATTGTGTTGTGATCCCCATGGTAATTTGAGTGGCGAGGCGCTTAGATCCGGCCGTTGGCAGCCCCGCCATGAGGTTGGCATGGTGCTTAGATCCAGGCAGCCAGGGTTTGTGCCCATTGCTATGGTGACTCCCCTCCCCCCCCCCCCGGAAGACATCTGCAATCCCTTGGGGGTCACGACCCGTGGGTTGCGCACCACTGGCATAGACATTCCCAATGCTGGCAAGAGGGGTTCTCCTATCAGTGTGGGTAACCCGACTCCCCAAAAGATGGGAGTTAGAATTCCTCCCTCTGCCTAGTGCATGGGTTCCCAAACTGGGGGGGTGTGAATAAATTCCGAGGGGGGGCGTCTTTCCCCCTCTCGCCTCCAAGTTGTGTTGCTATTTTTATTTTTATTTTTAGCTCAACAAGTTTTGCTGCTATGGGGAGGGGGCGTGAGTGTCTCTCAAAAATCAAAAAGGGAGCGTGATGCCGAAAAGTTTGGGAACCACTGGCCCAGTGCTACCTGTTGTGAGGTGTGGTTAGCTTAACTGCGGTACTTGGAGGGTGTTGATTTTTCACACCCCTGAGCGGTGTAGTTAAACTGACTTAATTTTCTACTGTAAACCAGGCCTGAGACACCGACGCTGTGTTCGGCTTGGATGTGGTAATGGGTGTGACCTCTTTGGTGTATTTGAAGCTTAAAATAGATTCTTATGAGTAATGTGCTTCAGGTGCTTATCGCTAATTAATTAATTCATTTGTGTGGTGGATACCTAATTAAAACAGTCTAAGAGAACTCCTCTGAGGCCTTCAGCTAATGGGACTGCCCCCAGAGTTGTGTGGTTGCTGATGTAACTTGTTGGATTGATCCCCACGGTCCAGGCTGGTTTATTAGGCTTTGTTTGAATGTTACTTAAAATAAGGTCCACGTGAAGGTATAAGTTTGGTGGTACCATTTGAAAGGCAAAACTCAGTAGGGAGGAAAAATCGGGCTGCAGATCTAAATACCACACAAGCTGTAAAAGGGGTCCCTTGCTGTAAAAGGGCCATGCAAACAGCCTCACCTGTATGCGGAAAGGGAACGTTTCTGATTGTAATTGATCTGGAAGGAAAAGGGGCTCACAAAAGCATCAGAAAGGAGTCCAGCCGTGGGTGATTGTGCAGGGAATTGTTGACAACCCTTTCAAAGAACACGTGCCGGGGATCAATTGGCGGATCAATTTGTTGATAAGCGAGGTTAATGATCCAGCAGCCACTACTCCGTCCGTTATGCAAAGTAACCTTTGCTCACTAGAGAAAGGAGCCGAGGCCTCTGTATGTGTGGTGTAAGTGTGTGTGCTTAGCAACTGTGCTTTCAGCACAATTCAGGATATTTATATTAGGGGTTTCTACTTTGCTTGAAGCATCACTTACAGCAGGTAAGAGAAGAAAAACAAATGAATTTGAGAGAAAATTTGACTTCAGGGCAAACAATTCTGATTTGTGCCCTTTCAGCGCCCACAATGAGAGACAACTCTTAGGTTTCCACACAGAACTGCGCCATTTTAACTCGGGCCAGCTTCACACAACAGACTTGCTGATAGAATTGTGTTGCCCAGGGTTGTGATGGGTTGTGCCAGCAAAACCCCCTGGGGTTGACTTGGTTATACTGGTTATACCTTTGCTGGTATCGCTGATTTTTGCTGTAGGGGTAGGTGAAGAATATGCCAGACCAGGAAAGCACAGAGCTCTGCCAATACAATGCAGCTGGTTTGAGCTGCGTCCGCACAAGGAGAGCTGTGCCGGCATTGATACAGGCAAAGCCTTGCACCTCTAGGGCTGGCCTGAAGGGCTATGTCTAGACTGCAGGCTTCTTTCGAAAGAGGCTCTTTCGAAAGCATCTTTCAAAAGAGCCTCTTTCGAAAGATCGCGTCTAGACTGCAGGTGGATCTTTCGAAAGAGAAATCCGCTTTTTCGAAAGAGAGCACCCAGTGAGTCTGGATGCTCTCTTTCGAAGACGGCCTCTTTACATTGAAGAACGCCTTCTTTCGAAAGAGGAACTTTCGAAAGAAGGCGTTCTTCCTCGTGAAATGAGGTTTACCGCCATCAAAAGAAAAGCCGCGTTCTTTCGAAATAATTTCGAAAGAACGCGGCTTGAGTCTGGATGCAGGGGAAGTTTTTTCGGGAAAAGGCTACTTTTCCCGAAAAAACCCCTGAGTCTGGACACAGCCAAGGTGTGGTGTTGCACCGATTTAGTTCAAACCAGTGCAACGTTGCACGTAGACTTGCCTGAGCTAGTTACATTGGGAAGCAGAGTCAGTGTCACATGGACCTGTCATAACCAAGAACTCCCGCTTCCTTTCGCCTGCTTCCACTCCTGACAAAGCGTCTCTTTTCATAAAACACATTCATTTTTATTTTTTCTTCATTAACACCTTTCCCAAACGTCTCTACTTTGAGACGAGCAAGTATCTCAGGGCAAGATTTTGTAAACAAAACCCACAAAAGGATCAGCTAATTACCATGAAACCGGCGCGGTGGCCTGCTCCCGGTAATTAAGTGTCAGCGGTTCAGAGTTGTAGAAGAGATGCTGTAATAATGTTACTATTATAGGAACTTGTTGCTTCCAGTGTAGCCAGTGAAGACTTGTCTGTACCCGGGGGATGGATGCTGGGGGAGGGAAAAACGGGATTGCTGATGAAGCCGTGCATTGAATTTATTGTGCAGTAAATTGTATTTGTTCTTTCTGTGACAGCATTAGGTGTATCGTGAAAGCTGCAACTAAATCTTTTTCAAGGGCTCTATTCAGGTATTCATCCACAAAAGTAAACCTCTTGCTAGCGACTGTCTACAATTAGATACCTTTGGAAGTTGGGCACTTCCTCGAACAAGACCCAGGATGTTAATGCAGACAGCTAGTCTTCACAATGGTCGTACAGACCGACCTCGTGTTAAGGCTTCTTTGTGCTACACAGCTGTGTCTGTTCCTTGGGAGCTTTGACTATCTCAGGTCAGAGACTTGGCGTCTCTCATATTGCATACTAGAAGGCCACATGGTCGTTGATAAGGAGCTCCCCAAGCGCTGCATGTTGTTCGGCCAATATTTTATGTAGCTACAGCTGGCGTTTTGGCAGATGTTTTCTCTATGTAACTGGGATGGGGAAACTTTTTTGGGCCGGGGGCCGCTGACCCACAGAAAAAATCAGTTGGAGGCTGCACACAAGTGAGAAACAGACAAACCCCTCGCTCTGGCCTCCAACTGAGGAGAAACACACTCCCTGCATTTCCCTCACACACTAGAGCCTAGGGGAACCCAGGCTAGTAGATTTAGTGTGCTCCAGGGGCCAGATTCAGCCAAGCTGGGGGCTGCATCTAGCCCCCGGGCCTTACGTTCCCCACCCCTGCGCTATAACACACCCGGGGTTGGATGTCCATATTGAAAGAATTGGGGTGCCCAGAGCATGCTGCTTTGAACCTCCCTTGTAATGGATGGTAGGTGCAGGGAAGAAAAGGAAAAAGATCTCTCTGCTCCCCTGAAAATGGCGATTTGATGAGCAATAAGATGCACCGCTCTGCCCATCTGGGAGACAAACACATGACCCAGAATCTGGACGGAAATGGCTCTTCCAGGATTTGGGAGGGCAGGACTTTCCCGTGCCATGCAGCAGAAGTAATTCTTGTGCTCCTCAAAGCACAGGTAATGCGACTTGTGATTTAGGAAAGCACGCTAGCCTGAACCTCGCTTTGGGTTTCCCACCACAGACAGGAATTTCAGGGGATCTGCAAGCCGGCTGACGTTCCCATTGGAATGCATCTGTGTCCGTCTTTGCCCAAAGAAAGGACACTCTCAGGTGTGCACAGAGGCGTGGTCCTGTTGTGCGAGACGTGGGAACAGGTGGAGCAGTGGCCGAGAGATCACATGCTCCAGCGGCCCACCCGTGTGTTGGTGGGGGGATCTAGGGGTGTAAAACGTCATTTAAAAAGAACCGTGCAAAAGCTAAAAATCTGAGCGATTACACATGCTGCCGGCCCTGCTCCCAGCTGGGAGTGGAACCCTGCGATGGGTGGGGCTGGGGAGGCCTGGCTGCCACGGACAAGGCCTGCTCTGTTGGGCTGGCTGGAGCAGCCTCCCCACCTGCTCTGGGGCCCCGCAGGGCTGGACCAGCCCCTGGCCCAGGGCAGGTGGGGAGCTGCTCCAACCTCTACCCGTTAACCAGAACCAGGAAGCCTGGCCTGCCTGCAATCTGGACATCATAATGGCCACACGGGGTGAGAGCAAAGGTCCCTCTAGCTCCGTATCAGGTGACCATCAAGTGATCCCTCCCCTGTCATCCATTCCCAGCTTTTGGCAAACAGAAGCTAGGGACACCTTTATTTGCAACTGACCCCTAGGTGCTGGTATGTAGCAGGAAGCACCACCGGCATGCATTGTGCTATAGCTAAATGTGATCATCAGGGCAGGCTAGTCCAGTGGGTAGAGCACGCCTCTAGGACTTTGGAAGAGCAAGACTGTTCTCTGCTACAGACTTCCCGTGTAACCTTGGGCATGCCTCTGGGCCTCAGTACTTCCCTGTTGCACTTTGTGAGAATAAATGCATAAAGACGGTGGGCTGCTAGGGTCTCACTATATAGCTAAGATAGGCCAAACCCTGGAGCTACTAGGCACGAATATTACCAGTCCTGGGGGGGGGGGGGGGGGGGGGAGTTTACGTCCATCATTCTGATACTCAGAAGATAGGAGCCCAGTAGGCTGAATTTAAACTGAAAAATTCCCTCTTCAGTGTGGTTTAATGCAGTGAAACTTTCCCTTCTGCCGTGTGGGCATTTCTTTCCCTTTCGTTGGTCTCAGGCGCTGTCCCACAGACATAGCTGTTGTCCCAGGGATCTGGGGTGATTAAACATGTTCGCATTTATGTTCTTACTCGCCGGCGTCTCTCGCCCTCCGTTTTCTCAGCTGCTATCAATAGAACGTCACCGATCCCAGTTTGATGGGACGAGAGTTGCCGTTGGGGTTTGAGTTCCGTGTCCGAAACTGCCAGTGGGGCAGGGATCGGAGGTTCCCTTTGGCTCTAGATTCCCAAGCTCTTCTCCCGGTGCCTTCCTGGTCTGTTACCATGCCAACAGCTGTTCATTCTGCCGAAAGATTCCAGTGTGTGACGTTCGTTGTGAGAAACCTGGCTTCCACAGGGGGCCTGGATGCTCCCCTCCTCTTCCAGAATTCCAGCCGAAGTGGCCAGAAGAGCAGGAATTCTCCGCACACCCTCTGCGAGACACCTGTATCGTGCCAATTGACAAATGGTGCATGATCTCACAGGAACCATAGCCAGTGGCAAAAGCTGGAGCAGCCCCTAAATTGCTCTAATGTACAGATATAGGCCCCAGCAGGCACAAATACACCATGAGAATCAGGGAGATATAATTGGCTCTTGATCCACTCTTCCTTCCCCTCCCCCCCACACACACAGCTGATCTTGAGATTTGAACACATGTTTTTTTACTGGGTACTGAATTTTCCATATTCGTCATGCGACATCCACTGACTTTCAAAAACATCCCCATGGATGGAGAAAGCAGGAGCATCAGGAGACATTTGAGCTGCAGTGCAGAAGTGAATGCATTTTTCCTCCTCCTCCCCGTGAGAAAGGAGGCTGGGAGGCAGAAACTTTAGGAAACGGGGTTCTGACACTCTGCCTTGGTAGTAATGCTCCTCTTTGTACACACTGGAGTGACTCGTTTTTAATCAGCATTTTCCAAACCCTCTGCAGGAAAAATGAAACCAATTGTGTCCTCCTGTCCTCCAATGTTCCCTCTAGTTTTTTTTCCATCTGCATGTGGAATAAATTTTATGTGCACTGCAGTATGTACTTATGTGCACCACCAGTAGGAAGACAGATTTGTAAATAGTGCTGCCTAAGAATAAGCAAAGGAGAGACCCTGCGAATGAGTATGGTAGGTCAGATCTTCCCCCCCCCCCCACACACAGTAAGGGCCATGGACTGTTTGGGATGTGACCCTCTGTGTGTGTTTGTCGGCGTTATCCACTCCTGAGCCAGTGCAAGGATGCTATTATGTAGCTTCTCTTACCTGTCTCCTAAGATCGGGCATGACTTTCTCTAATTGCTTTTTGATGCCAAGTCTTTCCTGATCGTGTGAGGGAATTTCTTCCCTCTGTTTAGGACACTGGAGTACTAATGTTAGGGCCGCCAGTTAATGGTAACGGGTAAGCATCACCCAGTAGGGTTAACCAGTTAACTGGGGATCTCCCTAACATCTGTTTATAATCATTCATTAGTCATCTGTTTTCTAAGCTGGATATTCCCAGTCTTTTAAATCTCTCCTCACAGTGAAGCTATTCCAGACCCCTAAGTCACTTTTGTTGCCCTTGCTAGTACCTTTTCCCATTCTAATATCAGCGTGACCAGGGCTGCAGGCCATATTCAAGGGTTGGTGTGCTATGGATTTATATACAGTAAAACAGTAGAGTTATTAATGCATCAGCAATGGAGGTTGTCGGTAACTGAGATGATCGCTCATTATGATGGTTCTTTCAAAAGTTTACACCTCAGCATTGACTTGATACAGCTTTACTAGCAGAAAAAAAATGCTTGTTGTTGTTTAATTTAGCCATATGTTCCAGAATCTTCTCTATTGACACCTGACAGTTCCTCAGATTTGTCCCTTAAAAAGAACGCCTCAGGGGTGGGAATCTCCCATGCCTCCTCTGCGGTGAAGACCAACGCAAAGACTTCATTTAGGTTCTCCGCGATGACCTTGTGTTCCTTGGACGCGCCTTCAGCACCTTCGTTGTCCAGTGTGTCTCCCCCCCCCCGCCCCCCGCTGTTTGTTTGGCAGGCTTCCTGCTTCCGATGCAATTGTGCGCTATTCATGTTTGAGTCTTGGGCTAGTTGCTCTTCAGAGTCTTTCATTGACCTGCCTCATGGCCAGAGGATGGGTTTTTTGTATTTTTCTACTGAAGAAAATAGAGGCAATAGACTTGCCCAAAGTCGCCCAGCTGGTCAGAACTGGGACTAGAACCAGTCCAATACTCTATATATTACCCAACACTCGCTCTGTCTGCATTTCTCTCTCCCGTTGACTGCCCAGGAGTGCTCCTCTCAGGGTACGAGGTGTGCTTTGGGCCCTCCGTTTCCCTTTCTAGGTTCTCATGTTTCCATACAGAGCGGGGTTGTGTAATACCATTCATACATGGTTGCAATTCCACACTAGAAGAAGGTTTCATGTCAAAGACTCATAGACTTTAAGGTCAGAAGGGACCATTGTGATCATCTAGTCTGACCCCCTGTACAATGCAGGCCACAGAATCTCACCCACCCGCTCCTAGAATAATCCTCTCACCTATATCTCAGATCCACTTTATCAGTCCTTGACTAATAGCTCCGTTGTCTTGGTCTGCCATGTCTCCGGCGGTCACTGAACCATCTGGGGCCAGCATTTTTAAAATCCAGGTTATTTCAAACGTATGGTACGCATGAGTGGGATTGATTCATATCCTGTAAGGAAGAGTCAGACCATGGCAGACCCTCATTGCTTCGAGCCGGCCCTGCAGTTGTTGAGGGCGGTCACAGAAATCGAGATTGCAGGATGACGAGAAGGATCGTGCTTTTCCTGAGAACAACTGGGAGATGCCCATTGACACGGCCTCACCTGTTGAGCCTGGCAAAGCCCATACAGCCCTTGTGAGTTTGTACCAACACACAAACCCTGGCTATAAAGTTGCACTAATACAAAAAATCAAGGCTGGAGTTTCTAGGGCAGGGGTGAGCTAAAGGGCCTCTGTGGGCCAGATCAAGCCCCCCCAAGCAGGTTCTGGCCTGCGGAGACCCTGCTGCTCTCCTGCCCCCAAGCCAATCAGGGCCTAGGGACCAGGGAGTGCGCAACCCTGGTGGTTGACTCTAAGACCCGCGTGCCAAGGGCTGGGAGCAAGAGACTTCACACGCTCCCCCAGGCCAATCAGGGCTTGGCGGCGGAGGGAGTGCGCAGAGTCTCCTCTAGCCCTGCTCCCGTCCTGCAGGGAGCACGTGGTGCTTAGAAGTACCGTGCACTCCTTGCAGGAACTGGGCAGGGCAGGAGGAGACTTTGCATCCTTCCCCTGGCTCTGATTGGCTGGGGGGTGGAGGGGTGGGTGTGAAGTCTCCTCCCACCATCAGAGGCATGGGAACCTAGAGGGAGCTGCCAGCTGTTCAGAACAGCTGGTGGCTCTCTGGGGAGGGACAGTGGGGGCAAAGACTTCACCTGCTCCCCCACCCCCAGGCCAATCAGAGCCTGTGGCTGGGGAAGCATGGAAGTGCCTGGCCCCGCCCCTTCCACCCGAGGCCCCACCCCTTCTAGGGCAGCCCGGGGCCACATCAAAAATTTCTGAAGTGTCCCCCAGTCAAAAATTATTGCCCACCCCTGGTCTAGGGGAATGGTCATTGGGAAGCAGAGTTTCTCGCTGCTCAGCTGCCCGGTCGGGTCCATTCCAGATTGGAAGTGCCTCACAAATATGATCACTTGGTAACTCTTGGGTAACCAGTTAAAAACATGCTGGTGGCCTCAGCCCGGGGCAGAGAGGGGGAAATGGGCTCTGTACAGAAGCATTGCCACAATCAGAAATCTGATGAGGTTCAACAAGGACAAGTGCAGAGTCCTGCACGTGGGACGGAAGAATCCCAAGTATTGTTACAGGCTGGGGACCAACCAGCTAAGTAGTAGTTCTGCAGAACGGGACCTGGGGGTTACAGTGGATGAGAAGCTGGATAGGAGTCAACAGGGAGCCCTTGTAGCCAAGAAGGCTAATGGCATATTAGGCTGCATTAGGAGGAGCATTGCCAACAGATCCAGAGATGTCATTGTTCCCCTTTATTCGGCTCTGGTGAGGCCACATCTGGAGTATTGTGTCCAGTTCTGGGCCCCCCACTACAAAAAGGAAGTGGACGTATTGGAGAGGGTCAAGCGGAGGGCAACCAAAATGCTTAGGGGGCTGGAGCATATGACTTATGAGGAGAGGCTGAGGGAGTTGGGTCTGTTTAGTCTGCAGAAGCGAAGAGTGAGGGGGGATTTGATAGCAGCCTTCAGCTTCCTGAAGGGAGGTTCCAAAGAGGATGGAGAGAGGCTGTTCTCAGTAGTGACAGATGGCAGAACAAGGAGCAATGGTCTCAGGTTCTGGTGGGAGAGGTTCAGGTTGGATATTAGGAAAAACTCTTTCCCTAGGAGGGTGGTGAAGCACTGGGATGGGTTCCCTAGGGAGGGGGTGGAGTCTCCATCCCTAGAGGTGTTTAAGTCTCGGCTTGACAAAGCCCTGGCTGTGTTGATTTAGTTGGGATTGGTCCTGCCTAGAGCAGGGGGCTGGACTTGATGACCTTCTGAGGTCTCTTCCAGCTCTATGGTTCTAATTGGCACTTTGGGCTGGTTCCAGCATGGATCCTAGAACACTAGGTCTGGAAGGGACCTCGAGAGGTCATGGAGTCCAGTCCCCTGCCCTCATGGCAGGACCCAGTACTGTCTAGACCAGTGGTCCCCAACCTTTTGGGGCTGCCGGGGGTGTGGTCGCACATGCGCTGCGTGCCCGGGGCACAAGAATGGCTCGGACCCGCCCTGGTCACTAGGTGGGTGCACATAAATGCCCCAGCGGGTGCCATGGTGCCCACAGGCACCGCGTTGGGGACCACTGGTCTAGACCATCCCTGATAGACATTTCTCTAACCGACTCTTAAATATCTCCAGAGATGCAGATTCCACAACCTCCCTGGGCAATTTATTCTAGTGTTTGACCACTCTGACAGTTGGGAACTTTTTCCTAATGTCCAACCTAAACCTCCCTTGCTGCAGGTTAAGCCCATTGCTTCTTGTTCTAGCCTCAGAGGCCAGGAAGAACAAGTTTTTTTTTCTCCCTCCTCCTTGTGACACCCTTTTAGATACCTGCTGCGTACGAGCTTGAGAACTGACTAGTTATTTCACTTACAGCATTAGCGCCACAGAGTAGGGCTCATGCACCTTGGCTGGGGGGGTGGAAGGGGGGGTCGCACTGCCACGTTTATTATCATGGTTGTGGTTTGACGTCTCGGTCTAGTGTAGCATCCCGTCATAGATCACGCTCCCTTTGTGCGAGATGCTGCACATACCTCACAAAGACCCTCCCTGCCCCAAATTACTTACGCTATAATAGACAACGGTGAGTCTGACTGAGGCAGGACACAGCCTATGATGGCCTTTCCTAGATAAATAGACCCCCCCCCGTCTCCAGGTGTGTCCGGCACGCACCTTTCGTGCGTTCCGCAAGTTCCATGAGAACAGTGGAACGGTGTTTCTTAAAGGGTGTTCTGCAGCACACCAGTGAGACAGTCGGAGGTGTGCCGCGGAGAATAACAGAGTTCAAAATGGCCACCCTTAAAGGGCCCTTTTTCCCCTCAATAATTCCTCCCCCTCCCTTTTTTCCCCCCTCTCTCCCCCCTCAACAAAAAAATCCTTGGTGTTCCTCATTTTAAAAAAAAATCGTTTGGTTTCCTCGGTCTTAAAAAGTTTAAGAAACACTGCTCTAGAAGAAATGGCAGGGAACAACCAGGGAAAGAAATCCGGGAAAGGATACCAGCGTGGTACATGCCGGTAGCCTTCTGTCCCCCAGGGGGCCGGCTCACTGAGGTGGTGTTGCTGTTTGGCATTTTCATAGCATCCCAGATAGCTGTTTCACACACAGGAATATCCCACCACAGATCAGGAGAGGAAGGGAAGATGCATTTGGTTGCTACCACCTGTTTTGTCTCCTCTTTTATACACAGACTAGAAGCACTTTGGGGCAGGGAGAGAGCTCTGTTCCTGAGCCATGACGGGGGCCGGTCGGAGCTACCACAATACACATCATAAACAATATGAAGTAAACAGCCTCCTGGGCTGAAATCCCTCTGCACTAGCAGCACCGTGGCAATGCAGGCAGGCTTCCTGCTCACTGTAGGATTTTGTGGTGTGGAATATTTGCAGACGTAGCCCTGGCCAGTTTTGCTGTGATAACGGCGCTGCTCGTGCAGGTCACCAGCGCGTGGGCTGAAATAGAATTTCCCCCAGCGTGTGGATATTAAAGATCAGTCAGGAAGACTTGGCTTGCTCTCCAGCACTGGAAAACAAGGTCCCTTCTCCGCAATGCGCAGAGGGCAGCAAATCTGGGTGTATTGGTTGGGTTTTTTTAACTTGTGAAGGAAAGCAGCCCCTACAGGCTATTCCTTAACCTAGAGCCCGGCACAGCAAGATGGAAAAGTCGTCAGGACAGTAAGAGAAACAGCAGCTGTTTGGTAATAAGCCAGGGGAGATGTGGGAGAAATGTCCCGGAAACACTTTGGTTTTTGATACGCAACATTCCAGAGTGAACTCTGCTGTCCCGGCATGAGCGTTTGTTGGCGGAGTTGCCCCGGCTGTTGACTGCCAGTGTTTGTTTGCCAACGGGGGCAGAGGGGAAGCCCGACTTTGCAATCCGACCGACCCGTGACCAACAGGCCTAAGAGGAAATGCACTTCTTTTGTGAACCAACTTTAACATTTTATTAAGTAAAGGTTCTACTGAATTTCATGGTGTGACCACAGGAGGGAAATACAATAAGGTCCGTGTACCCCATCTCTGGGGAAGGCTATTCCAACAGCAATGACAATGGACTGTTTGAGGGGTGTTTGAGTGTGGTATTTGTGTTTGGGGAGGGTGTTTGTTGGATCCCAGGATTCCCAATACAACCTTTACTTTGTCCGGGACTTAGCATCCCTTGTCCCTGCCCACAGAATTTTTCTATCAAGGTTTAATAAAATAATGTGAATATTTATCTAACCATCTACTGCATATTATGTAGCAAAAGAAGGGAGAGCATTGAAACTAATATTGGCCTGGATACCTTTTGGATATGAAAATAGAGCCGGGGAGACCAGGAAAATGACTACAGGTGACCCCCAACTTACAACCGCCCAACTTACGACCCCCTGCATTTACGACTTTTTTTTTTCATGCAAGAGAACTTCTAACATCCCCCAATTTATGTCCGCAGGTCGCATTCACAACAGCGTACGACGCAGACTCCACGCATCATCCCAAAACAGGACACGCACAAGGTCAGTCATATTCGCCAGTCTGCAGCTGCTACTTGAACTGCATGCATCTCCGCCACATCGGTCTTCACTTTTTAGTTATTTTTGTGCTTTATTGGAACTATTTAGTTTAGTTTTTCTCCATTTCCATAGTCAATGTTGGTATTTTTAGGGTATGAAATGGGTTTCTAGGGACGGAACCGCCATTTATAACATGGCGCCTATGGGAAATAAGGGTTCGACTTACGACTGGCTTGACTTAAGACGGTTCTCCAGGAAACAATTAGGTCGTAAGTGCAGGGGTCGCCTGTACTTCATCATAAGTAGGCACATGCCTAGATTTGCATGCTCATCACGTTACATCCACTCTGTTACGCAGAGTTCTACGTCAGCGGACGTGCTGTGCGGGGATTGTAAGGGTAACAGGAAAGTTCCAAAGCCCGGTGTTGATTTCAGGGCCTGATTTTGCGTTTGGAAAATCTGGAGATCCTTCCACCAGCGTTGTGGGCTGGTATGGGGGCGGAGCGTAGCGTCCCCAGTCAGGTGATTTTGTGCGAAGTGCTGAACACACCACGTACATTCCCATACTTTGAGTATTCTTAAGGTTGTTTGCACAAGCATTCCAATCATCGCTAACCACTTTAATGGGCTTTCACTTTTTAAAATGGCTGGATATCGAAAATGGATTGGTGGTGGTTGTTTTTTTAATCAGACACCGTACACACCAGACCTTGTGCACGGCATTTTCTTTGTAATATCCTCACCATGCAGTGCGGCTGCCTGCTCTGTGGCAGGACCCACCAATGGAATAATAGCTTAGGAAAGGAGGGTTTTAGCTGCATGACCTAAAATCAGAACTCTTGTTTATTTCACAAGAGAAAGGAGCTGGAGGAATGGAAGTACTGGTTGGACCTCTCTGGTCCGGCCCCCTCGGGACCTGGCCGGTCCCGAACAAGAGAATTTGCTGGACCAGAGGAGGTCTCCTGCTGGCCCCAACCCCTCCCTGCTGGGCTGTCATGCTCCTGTGGCCCTGGCAGCCTGGACTACCTGGCCCTAACCCCGCTATCGGGGCTACCACATCTCCGGCCCCGCTACTGGGGCTGCCAAGGCCCCTGCTGTGCTACCAGGGCTCTGGCGCCGGTCCCAGCCCCTCCAGGCTCCGAGCCTCCAGCCTTCTTGCCACTGGGTCTCCCAGCCACGACGCCCTGGTGTGGGAACACCCATGGTCCTGCCAGACCGCAGATGTTGCTGGATGAGGATGTCCCAGTTTTGGGAGGTCCAACCTGTACTTACCAGCGAACCCCAAACTCAGAGGAGAGTTTAATCTTAGCCCAGTAAGCCCTGCAGATATCCCTTAACGGGAGTTTTCGGCCACCAGAGAGCTAGATACCGTCTTACTCAGGAAGTGTTCTCTTGAGATAATCACTGCTCTACTGCACTGTAGCGCACACACAGTAACTGCTTCAAGAGCACGGAGTCACAACGGAAAGCTTATGGCAAGCAGATAACATGAACAGGAGACTCATGCTTGCTTTTTCCTTTTGTTTTGCAACAAGCTGACTTTCAGAAGTACGCACCACTTTTATTTAAACATGGGAGCTGGGGGCGAGGCTTAATTCTTTCTACCCTTTGTTCCATGCAGAATTAAGTGTTTGTTTCAGCACTTCAGTTACTGGTTTGCCTCTGGCTAAGGATTAACATTTGGTTACGTGTAAACCAATCCCTCGTGTTGCTTTCATTAAGAAAGGGATTGTGGAGACTTCGTTTCCTCTCCTAAATCACTGGTGTCCTCCGTGGAACAATTCACAGGAGCATGTAGTAAAGTATTGACTTGCGTAACTGATGTGCTGCAGCACAGAAATCCAGGTCCTTCAACTTCACCTGTTGCCGCTGGTGCGCACACACAAGGAAGGGGGCAGTAAATTTAGGAATAGTGCAACAGGACGCAATGTGAGATTCCCCCGCCCCCTACCCCCCATGGGATGTGTTTAATTTTTGGTGACAGAATGGTGGGCTGTTCCCCTGTTTGTTGCATGGTGGGTAGGTATTTAGGCTTTTGGGCACCTTGCCCCCAGGTCTGACAGCTTTGGAAGTAGGTTAGCTTTTGTGCCTAATGGGTTTGCTTAGCACCTCGTTAACTGTTGCTGGGAAATTGTCACAAAGACCTTGTGGTTCATGGGATATTGTAGAGCAGGGCTACTCAACAGGCGGCCCGCGGACCGCCCGTGGCCTGTTTGTTTGTGGCCTGAGGTGCAGTTTAGGTTTACACGGGGCTCAACACATGGCCCACAGGTGGGATCCTTTGAACATGGCCTCCCCTGGGAGCACGCTTCACAACGACGAGGTGTCTCTCAGACGGGCTGAGCACTGAAAGACGCAAGCAAATGGGCTGACTGGAACAGACGGGTACAGGGTGTCGGCATTTCCAGCCCCCAGGGAGGAGGTGCTGGGAGCACCAGGGCATTGTGGGAAGTGCTGGCTGCTTAGCTTTGTGGGCAGAGCCTGAGAGGGGCTGACTGGCTCGCACTGGCCACATTTGGGTCCGGCGCCGCAACTTAAAGCTTAAACTTTGTATTCATGCCCGTCAGTGTGAAAGAAGCTATTTGCATATATATTTTTGCACGTATATACAACCACACTTAAGTTGTGGCCCTCGCCATGTGCTGTGAGTATCATTGTGGCCCCTGGGGCTTCCAAAGTTGAGTAGCCTTGTTGTAGAAGGAGGCTTCCTTTGCCTGCAGAGTGGTAACCAGAGGACAGAGGCACGAAGGGAGAGTGAGATGAAGAAATTCTGGTTATTTTAATTCTCTGACCATCCCATCCAAACCAAACGGAGACTAGAATCCGCTTTGGCTTAGGCCAGATCCTTTCACAAATGGGGTGTTTGGGTTGACACCACTTTGGGGGAGGTGTCTAGCCTGCCCCATGCGTGTTTAGCACTGAGAGCATCACACGTGTCTCAGCAAGGATAAGTCCTCTGCAACTCGGGCACCTCAGTATCTCCGCCGATGCGTAGCTCCAATGATCGGCGGCTCCCCACCGTAGGCAGAGCAGCTGATTCTGCTCTGTACAGACCGCGTCAGAGACGGGGCACGAGTGGAGCATGACTGGCGCTACCCCGCGAAGCCAGGCTTGTGGAGCTGAGGTTCCCTAAAATCCAGCATGTTTAGAAAAATTGTGCTTCAGTCCTTTGCTGCATCCGATGCCTATAGATGAGGAGAGCAAATAAAATGACACCTTAGCTACTCCGCATGTGTGATCTTCCCACCCGGTTTAGTCTTTAATGTGAGAGCTAGGGAAAGGGAGGGTGTCCTTTACCATTGCTAATATTTGTTTTTCTCTGTGCAACACCTTCCCACCCCCCATATATATTGCGTAAAAGGGTCATTTAGAAAGCAGCATGGACTCTGGAGGGTTCTAGAACTCGCCTAAACAGCTGGAGAATTCTGGCCTCAGGGTGCTGATGGCAGCTTGCCTGTGAAGACTGAACCCTTGACTCCAGACTTAGTACAAACCCCCCCAGGTGTTGTGTGTCCGTTGTGGCTGGAGGTTGCGCTGGCCTTGTCTGCAGGCACCCCTCTAATCTGCGAGGTTGCACGTCATTGAGAGTCAGACTGCAGGCAGCTGTGTCAGCCCCGCTCCATCCGAGTGTAATCACGGTTGACGTCTCTGCTGGGTCCATCTTAAGGAGCGTGTTTTTTTATAACCTTACGCTCGGAGAAGGCAAACGGATTCTAGCAGCATTGGCACATCTGCTGCGCTGTTGATTCTCCTAGCCACTCAAATCTCCATGAGCCTAATGATGGTGGCGTTGTAGGTATTTGCTTGCCTGGCCAGGTCTATCTGCCGTACTTATGGCCCCGTTTCCATAGTATCTGAGCATCTCCCATCCTCACGGAGTAGCACACCTGCAGCAGGGGAACTGAGGCACAGAGAGACTAAGAGGCTTGCCTGAGGTCGCAGTGGAAGTTTGGGGAGTGGGTAGGGATTGAACTCTGCACTCCCAAATCCTAGGTAAGTGCCTTAGTCATGCCTCCTCTCCACTCCCTGCTTTTGGATCACCCTTTTATCCCCCATCTCATGAGTGGCTTTTCCTGCTACACTCCTCTTGTGGCCCCACGGTGAATCTGGAGGCACCGAAGAGGTCCAGGGACTTGTTTAGTTGTGACTCTGCGCGGGTTTCACCAAGGTGCACGTTAAAATGGAAGGAGTGAAACTGGTGCAAAAGGCAACATGGACACGTTGATCTCCATCCACATTACACGCCACTGGCAGCGACGTGTGGGGCCCACATCGCTACACACGCTGCCTCCTCCCTGCGGTGCGCAGCTACACGGGTCTGTGAATGGCTTGAACTGGGGATGCAGTGGGGAAAGTGGAGTCTTTTTACCAAGGAGAGGGAAGGCTCCGGTAGCAGAGAGACTAGAGATGCTACGCTGCTACTTTTAGCACTGTAGATGGGGAGGTGCGGCTTGGGTGGGAGAAACCATGCCTCACCCACCCTCTCTGCTTCTATTTATACCCGGGCTCGGGGATTGTTCATGCTGAGCCGAAAGAAGCTTGCAGTGCACACGTCTTTACAGTGATATCAACCTGATCTATATTTATTTAGCTTAGCTCCGTTTGAGCTAAACTGAAATAAGAGTATGCAAACTAGCCACATCATACCGAAGTTTCGCCCGTTTAATGTGTAGACAAAGGCATGTGAATCCCATTTATGGTCAATGAGGCTTAGGCCACATCTAGGCTACGGAGATCGACTCTGTGGCCGTTAATCTTCTGGCGTTCCATTTAGCAGGTCTAGTAAAGGCTCACTAAATCAAGTGACCCCGTCGATGCTGGAAATCCTACTCCTCGTGAAGAGTAAGAGAAGTCGATGGGAGCGTTTCTCCCGTTGACCTCCCATTGCGAGGACCTCGCCAAAGCTTGGCTTGAGGTACGTTAACTCCAGCTACGTTTTTTAATGTAGCTGGAATTGAGTCCCTTAAGCTGTCCTTTGGCTGTAAAGTAGACTTGGCCTTGCACTTGTAAGGGCCTAAATCAGTTTTTAAAATGGAATACAGGGGCTCCTAAATCACTTAGGCGCTTCTGTTAATTTTGGCAGTTTGAGTGTAACTAACTTCCATGCCTCAGTCACTGTGGGTCTGTATATCTCCAAGAGCTAACTGTATCCTCTGAGTCTAAGGTTTTTACTTTCACAGGCTGCAATTCCCTGTATGTTTTCTCCATTTATTTTTTTGTCTTTGGTGTAGCTTGAGCTGGGACTATGGCCAACCATAAGTGTTTTAAAAAAACGTGTTATGCCTGCCCCAGAGTCTTGAGACTGAGAAATCAGATTTTAAAAATTAAATGATGGGTCTGTTTGCATTTGGAAGGATTCGGGTCACACAAGGTTTTCTCTGCAACTAAGGTAGCTAGACACATTTTTGCACCATGGAGTATGGATGCCCTCTACCTCTGAGGCCATCTTTCTGCTAGTCCCATGGCACCATATAACTACATGAGAATGATTGTTGTTGTTTTGTGCTAGCTGTGTGCCTCGTTTTCTGTCTTGGCTTGATTGTCTTTGTCGACTTGATTCCTCGGACCTGATCTGTTCCAGTGGGGTCACCGTGTTAGTTTGCATCTGCAAAAACAACGAGGAATCCTGCCGCACCCTAAAGACGAACAGATTTATTTGGGCATCAGCTTTCGTGGGTAAAAACCAATTCATCAGATGTTTAACGAACTCCCCATTTTTGCTCATCTGTTTGTTTCATACTGCAACGGGTCTCTCCCTGCAGCCGTGTTCCTTATATTCTGCCTTGAGAGAGCTTTCAACACTCCTAAATTTCCTCGGAATTTTTCCACTCTGCCTCTCAGCACCATATAGCTTCATAGATTTTTTCAGCCAAAAGGGACAACACTGATCCTCTAGTCTGACCTCTGCATAACCCTAGTTATAGAATTTCATCCAGCCATCATTGTAGGGGAGGTAATTATTTATTCCTCCCCATGACATAAAGGGACAATGGGAAGGCAAATAAATTGGAGCATATCTATACCTTGAAACATATTTACCCCATCTGGATGTTTTTTAAAGACTCCAAATGAACCTTTTACTTTGCCCCCAACATTACTGATCTTCACTGTTTTAAACCCCATTTCTTTAATTCTCGTTAGAAATTTTCTAACTTCAACTTCTAACCATTAGATCTTGTTCTGCCTTTGCCTGCTAGATTAAAAACCTCCTAAAATCAGGTATCTTCTGCTCAGGAAGACCCATTCAGAGGTGGAAAGATAGAGGAGTATTCTATAGACTTGTAGATATTGCAGCTCAGTGAATTTAGGTCTGGGATTGTCTTTTGATCAAAGCCTTGCAAAGTGGAGTCCTGATTGGTGCTCCTTGAGTATAAATAATAAAACCACAGCGTTACCTTGATGATTTTAATACCATTGCCATTTCTGTGCCTTTGGCCATGTGATTACAGGAAGGATGTTGTTACTGTTTGCTGAAATCTTTGTTGCTTGCCAACTCTTCAGGGAAAACATCCTTAAAATAAAAATAACTATTTCATTGGTAGTTTGTTCCAACACTGGGCGCCTACATGTGACTAGGCTTGGAAGGATTAGATTATTATTGGTAGACTACCGTAAATGTCAATTTCACTGTACCCATCCAAACCAGCACAAAAAATACTTCCATCAATAATAATCAAAAGGTGCAGCAAGGCAGCATAACAGAAATGCAGCTCGAGAACTTAATAGAGCTTGATTTAAGGATGTTTACTTTGAACGTGTGGACACGTGAAGTTGTTGACAATTTCATGTGTTAACTGTTACGGCGCTTTAATCTCACCATCTACTGCCATTAAATCATTACTGTGTGACCCTCCTCCCATAATTTTCCACAACCATGAAAATGTAAATCAGCAGGAAAAAAAATTAAAAGCTTAAAACCCATAATTGTGTGCAACTGTGAAAATTTAAATGGATAAAAATTGGGTTGGGAGGGGGGAATGCTTGGGCATCAGAGATCTGTCTACACTGCAATATAAAACCTGCAGCCCGAACCCCGCAAGTCCAAGACAGCTGATCTAAGCCAGCCTTGGCTGTTTTCATCTCAGTGTAGAGAATATTCATGCCCAGTTCTATTAACTTTTAATGGGATTTGGGGGCTTCACTGCTTTAGACTCTTAAAAATGCCAGCATTAGTCTCTTATGTGCTGGCCGTCCTCCCTC
This sequence comes from Pelodiscus sinensis, assembly GCF_052426305.1. Taxonomy (NCBI): domain Eukaryota; kingdom Metazoa; phylum Chordata; order Testudines; family Trionychidae; genus Pelodiscus; species Pelodiscus sinensis. The sequence continues at coordinate 7,193,705 of NC_143056.1, forward strand.
CGAACTGGACTGCCGGCAGCAGCAGCCCAGCACCTGGGTGGAGGGAGCAGGATCCCGTTTAATTAGCTAACCGGTTAACTGATTAACTGGGATTTTATATCCCTACTGGGAAAAAGTATCAAATTATCATTGGTAATTTCCGCTCCCAGCTGCCTGTCGTTTCTAGAATACCCCTTCGAAACTCTGTCTGCCACTCCTATCTTCTAACAGCCCCACTACATGATCAACACACAATTTTTGTACCAAGAGGACTGGCGGGGTGTGATTATTTTTTGTATCAAACTAGCTATACCCGTCTGATCTCAAGTATGCATCCAGCCATACCAGTGTGAAGGTGGCATATACGGGAAGGGGAATAAGCTATCCCAGGTAACCGTGGAGGCGCTACAGCGATTGTGTTGCTTTATCTCAGTCAAGGGGGGTGCAATTTTTTGTGCACCAACAGAGACATGCTAACTCAGGCAGTACACGTGGAAGTCTTGCAAACAGGAACATCGTCCGAGGACATGGGCATCTGTCCGGCATAAGTGGGAATCGTGGATGCAAAAAAGGGCATTGCCAGGGTGGAAGAAACTTCCAGTGCTGTCCCCGTGAAGGCATTTCTCTGCCAGTGGCCCTCCCTCGTGGCCCCAGTGTAAAAGGAGAGCTGCTGCACCTGCCTGATTCTCACAGCACATCCCTACCTTGGAATGGAGATAGGCGCGTCCTCTGCTTGCCTTAGAGATGCGTTTCTCCTTGGGTACCCTGGGCTGCATGAATGCATCAGCATTGCTGAAGTTAACCCAGCTGTCCGAGGCCTTGTCTACACAACCCCTCACTCCCTGATGAAGGGGAACAACCAGCAATGTCCCCGTACGAATCCAGAGGAGGGAACATCAGCCCCAACTGCCCTTCTTAAAGGGTGCCTGGGAGTGGGGGGTTGGTTTGGGGATGGGGCATTTTTCACCTGCCTGGTGATTCTCTCTTTTCTTTGCTTTTCTGAGAGGCAATCCCATTCGAGGCACATCCCATTGTCCTGGCGCAACCAAACCCTGACCTTGCTTTCAGTTATGATAAGAGGAAGCTGCCCACCGAGTTTGGTGGTCTTAGCTCTTACCGTTTCGGAGGAGTTTTTGAACAGGCAGATTAAACCTCCCCATAGGGTGAATCCCAAAATGCTTATTTAACAGTTTAAAAACAATCCAACTAGACTGGCTTTGATCACTTGCCTTTGCGGTGTCATTCGCTGAGAACCTGGGAGCGCTTACCAAGCTGTGCCAGATCCTGGATTGCTCTGAAAGAGCTGCACACCCTTATTCACAGGGGCCAAAAGGTCCCATCGGATCCCTGCTTCAAGCAGTTGTTCGCCAGAGTCTAAACCTACGGATTTTCTTTTCAACCTTCCCTCTTCATGCCATAAACCCAGCTCAAGAGGGAGACCTGTCCAGGAACAAGGCTCAGCAACAAATCAACAGTATTGTTCTTAAAGACCAATATATGAGCAGACAGACTTTTCCCGGGAGCAGCTGAATTTGCAGTCTAGCCGACCTTCCACCCAGCTGTCAGAAGACATCAGATCCTAGCATGATAATGAACCCATTTCTATGGAAACCCTCTGATTGCCACTCTTTTGCTGGCTCGCCTCGATTTGTGAACTGCTTTTCAAAACTGAAACACCGCCTCATCCATCCCACAGAAATATTCATTACAAAGAAACCAGCCTACACCCGCGTCTGTGAACGAGAACCGCAATTTATGAATCAAAACCTTTGTTCTAGTTAAGGAAACCCCTAGGCACAATTTTAACTTGTTTCGTTTTATTTTCCTTTGTTAAGAAAAGAATGATGTGTAACTTGGATGTCATCAAATCTTTCATACCTAAGGCCGGATCCTCAGCAGTGCTGAATTCCTTCTGCTGGCGATTTGGCTCCTTGCTTTGTTTTTTATTTTTTGGTCAGTGTAGATTTTTTTTGGAGTAGGGAGGGGGTCACTTGTAAACAATCAAAATTGTTTTCAAACTATGAGCTTCTTATTTTAGAGGGAACCCTTTTCAGACGCAACAATATTATTGGGGAAGGTGGGGGGGTAAAACCAATCAGCTGTCATTGAGCTTAGCATGAGGGATTCCCACAGCTGAGGGAGATAATAGTGGGGGGGAAACTGTGTAGGTGGAGAAAAAACTAGTTAGTTAATTATAGCTTCCTATCAGATCTGTCTGGCGCTGTTCTAACACTACACCTGTCACCATGGTTACCATGGTCCCCATAAAATCTGGCTGGGTACCTGGCCTGGTATCTTTATCTCTCTTGCCTATAGGTGGCAGGGACAGGACTTTGTACCGTATCGATCATGGGCTCCTGGGAGGGCTTGGAAACTGTGATTTGCTGCTTGGCTTGAGGTAGCTGTGTTTTGTGGTCACACTTGATCCCTTGGGGTGTGGGGGCAGTGTCTAAGAAATCTCTCTGAGCAACGCCATTATTTCCGTGGAACAGGGCTGTCCTAGGATAGCTGTTGAGGTAGCTCACAATCTTACAATGATTGTAGCCTTCAGACCGCCCTGCAAGGCAGACAGACTTCACTATCCCCAGTTTAGTGAGGGGGAGCCACAAAGACCAGGGCCTGGCCTATCCTCACGGTATTGCCATGTCACTATTCCAGCGAGGAGGGTGAATTTTCTTCTGTTTACTGAAATGGCTCTACCCTGTATCACCGTGAGGGTGGAGGACCTCTCCTAGCAGGAATAAGCTATGCTGCTGCAAGCCCCTACCATGTATAGAAAACTCGCATGTGTAGAAAAGTCTGGGGGCCAGATTTGTCAAGGTATTTAGGCGCTGAAAGATGCAGATAGGGATCTAGCGGGATTTTTAGAAGCTTCTAGGCTACTTGCTCCCATTGAAGTCTGTCTGCCCCTAATATAATAGGGTATGTCTACACTACCCTCCTATTTTGAAATAGGAGGGTAATGTAGGCATACCGCAATTGCAAATGAAGCCCGGGATTTGAATTTCCCGGGCTTCATTTGCATAAGCCGGGCGCCGCCATTTTTAAATCCCGGCTGGTTCGAACCCCGTGCCGCGCGGCTACACGCGGCACGAACTAGGTAGTTCGAACTACCGTTACTCCTCGTGGAATGAGGAACTACCTAGTTCGTGCCCCGTGTAGCCGCGATTTAAAAATGGCGGCGCCCGGCTTATGCAAATGAAGCCCGGGAAATTCAAATCCCGGGCTTCATTTGCAATTGCGGTATGCCTACATTACCCCGCTAGTTCGAACTAGCGGGGTAGTGTAGACATACCCATAGAGATTGTCTATCTCCTAGAGCTGGAAGGGACCTTGAAAAGTCATCAAGTCCAGCCCCCTGCCTTCACAGCACAACCAAGTACCATACCTGATGAATTTTTGCCCCAAATCCTTAAATGGCCTCCACAAGGATTGCACTCACAACTCTGGGTTTAACAGGCCAATGCTAAAACCACTGAGCTATCCCTCCCCCATCTCCTTGCCAGAATCACAGGAGCAGGAAATTGTACTCTGCCAGTGTCCTAGCCATTGAACTGTCCTTCCATTCTTGACCTGATCACAACAGGTGAGGGGGCTTCTGGGTAAGCTGAGCCAGTCCTGAGAAGATGGGGGCTGGACCCTGGAATTCTACAGTGTCTACACTAGGGGGAAGCCTCAAAATGAGTCCGAGGCAGGCTCCGTTAATGTGGACGTGCTGCCTCGGACGTAGAGCCCCAGGAAACACTGGGGAGTAATTTGTTCAAATTACTCTGGGAAGGAGCTATTTCGAGAGAGCAGCACCAGCGCGTCCCCACTACCGCTATTTCGGAATGAGCATTACTCCTGCTGAAAAGCAGGAGTCCAGATTTCGAATTCCGTGGCCCGTGATTTCGAAATCACGAGCTTGGTCACGTGGAGGCTCTGTTGATAAATTCGACCTGAGGGGGGGTTATTTCGAAATAAAGCCCTAGTGTAGACCATGGCTGAGTAGGGAGCGCAAAGGGCATTGTGGGGTGACTATCCCTTGGTGGGCGAGACCAAATGACATGTCCTTACAGGGCTACTATACCCCGACAATGATGCGGTCTGAACCCCACTGGTCCCTAGACACTTTAAAGTTCCATGGATCGATGTTATCCCACTCATTAACAAAGCGTGTGGAGAAAGGAGTTGTGTGATCGCATTTCCTCTGGTCGCTGCCTTTCCCTTCCCTCGTCTGGGGCACATCTGCTCTACAGGGCCAGGTAAAAGGGGCAGGACTCAAAGGAATTAGAGGCTGTGTGTGGCACAGTCTCCTCTTGGCACAGCAGGGTTTGCTCTGTAAAATCACCATGAAGTTGCCTTGTGGCAGGTCTGAGACTGGTGGAGTGATGGATGGGAGGGGACAGAGCAGGAGGCAGGTTTAATGGCGCTGCTAGCCATGTCCCCGTTGCTACAGGCGGACTGGAGGGAGTACTGGGTGTGACTGGGGGGGAGGGGAAGCTGCCTTCCGCCTGTATTCCGTGGGTCTCTGCCTAGCGTAGGCTGTGGGGTGTCGAACTCCACCCTTGGAGGTGGGGGAGTTGGTGAAAGTGGATTGCAGCCTTGGTAGACTCATATGGGCCTGATCCTCCACTGATGTGAATCAGCCTAGCTCCATTGACTTCATGACCTATTTACACTTCCCCCTTGCCATCTCTGTGTTCTTCTAACGGAGAGGCTGTGGGTAAGATACTGTTCTTATTAGCGTAGCAGAGTGACTCTTCACCCCCTACAGACTTGTATTGGATAGGGAGTAGCCGGCAACTTTGTAAATTAATCTACTGCTGATTTTAAAAAGTCTCTGGTGGTTTGGGATCAAAATGAAATTAGACTTTCAATTCTGCGCCGGCCGCATGTGCCCATTAGTGGGTGCCATCGTGGGCCACTCTAGAAAAAGGCATTTTCCAAATTTAGCACAAATGAAATAACTACTGCGGGCCTGGGAAGAAGCAGCGTGACCGTGACGTAATGGAGCACGGATTAACGGTTAAGAAAAGACACATTAGGCTACAAACACCATTCACCTGTGGGAACATGCTGGCTGTCAGTGCAATGTGATACAAAACAAAGACGGAAACACACCGGTCCCAGTAATTGTGGGAAAATAGGTTTTCTGCTGTAGTCCAAAAATGAACGGAGAACAAAGGTCGTATGAGGAAGGGGGCACTTTCAGCTAGATCTGCTGAATGTTCAAAGAGGAAAGACTGATAAACGGAGTAAGTCAAGTGTTTAATGCTCCTTTTGAGAGCTACACGAATTCTCATGACCCCTAGGTAAAAGGCTATCCAATTTCTCAGCACTTGCTGAATCAGAGTCTAAGTGTAAGTACGTGTGTAATTCTATGCGAGTAGTGCTGCTGAAGTTATGGGCTTTAATACCTTGATGAATTGGAGCACTGGGTCATGATCCTGCAATGGGATCTGTTTATTTCATGCCCTTAATCTAGGCAAAGGCCCAGTGACTCCTCCATTTGGTTCATTTACAGGATACTGGCCTTCGAGAGCAATGACGACATGCTAATGTCATTTTTAAATGTGAAGGCCACAAGTGTAAATGGCCAAATAGCGGTATTACCCTAGGATAATGAATGACATGACAGATGTTGGTAGAGAGCACCATTTTAAGTATCCTGTGTTTTGTAACTCTAAAGTGTGGCATGAAATACATTCAGAAATGTGGGATTCAAATCCATAAGGCCTGGCTTAGCATTGCCAGCTACCATGGTTCGGGGAGGGGGGAAACCATGCAAATGCAAGTATTTTTCTTCTGAACACAAGGGGCCAGTCCGTAGTTCTGAAGCCAAAAAAGCATTGAAGAGGAAACTGTTGCTCAAGTATACAAAGCGCTCATATTTATTTTTTAAACGTTGGAAAATTCAGATGAGTTGGTTAGCTCTTCTACATCTAGGCACTGGCTAGGCTAACCTAGCTGGAAAGTTTTAGGGCCTGGAGAAGTGTCTGAGTTTCTTTGTGTTTTTGTTCATCAGCTGAATCCAGCCTATTACAAAATGCCATAAATAATCCACAATCCTTGTGCATGTGGGAGAAGGAACAAAACAATCCTGAGAAATACACAGTTGTAATTACAGTGTAATACCCTAAGGAGATAGTACCTATATACTCTACTTTATAAACATCATTATCATGGAAATAAACAGTATCCAAACTCATTAACCTGCAGTCTCCAAGGCAAAGAACCCCAATATCCAAAACATGTATGCATCATTAAGCTGCAGGTCTATGGGTTTGGCTGTATTCCGTTGTGAATTTCACTACAAGGTTTCTTTTCCCTGCAAAGAGGAAAAAAATCCTTTCTTTAAAATAGAGTAATAACTATTCTATAACAATATAGTTTTATAATTTATATTTCATCAAAAAAGTTGATTCTACATTGTGATTCAGGAACGACTGTAAAATTAAATTGCTTCTTAGTATATTGTATTAAGATTCAGATAAAGTATTGGTCTTGGGTTTTCTCTCCACTTCCCTTGGTCTCTGATTAAATTGGTCCCAGTTAACCAATGGAAAATGCTATCCTTCATAATCACTCCATTTGTGCTATGAGAATCTCATTAGACATAGGGTTTATTGTCTAACAACAAAGAGGGATGTTATATGGGTAACGGATCCCCCCTCTGATGGTAACGGATATGCCTCTGTGTTTGGACAATTGTGGATCTAACCAATGGTCTAGCTAGTTCAACATCCTGTCTCTGAAATGGCCATCACCAGATGTTTTTGAAGAAGGTGCCAAAAATCTTAAGTGGATAATGATGAAATAATCTGATAAGAGAAGTTTCTTCCAAACGCTCATGAGTGGTTGACATATTTTTTGGAACCTGAGAGTTTATAGTCCATACATTTTTCCTTTATCTAATGTGACTGTAGATGCTCTTGGTAGCCATATAAAAGTCTACCATGTTTTAATTAACCAAGCTGTTGCTCTCAGTATATAGCAATAATGAGTTTCACGGGGCAACTATGCATTGTGTAAAAATGTATTTTTCTTCAGCTGTACTTTTGTTTTTTAATTTCACTGCACACACTTTTGTATCTGAGCTTAAGCAAAGAGAGTCCACTGATTCCTGAAGGTGTGTGCTCATGCATATTTGTATGGTTGGTTGGTTCTGAATGTAAGTTTAAAAATTATGTACAAACTTACATTCATAAAAGCTCCAAATTCAAATTGAATTGATGAGAATTTAAATCTTTGCAAAAACGTAATTGGTATGTTCAAAATAGCGATTTAAATCAAAGCCCAGTGGTATGAAACGTAAGTGTACATTTCAAATTGTAGCTGAAAAGATGGGTATTTAAACATGCTGGATGGTATATGGTTAGCACTTAAACTTATCTCAAAAGTTTGCTGTGAAGATGAATTACTGAGGACAAATACCCAGACCCTGTGCACAGCTGTAGTAAGTGTGCTGTGTTTGGTGGAGCTCTATGCTGGGAAGTAATTGGCACTCACGTTCGGCGCTGCACTATCTCCCTTAGCTGCTGCACCACCTTAATGTCCTCTTGGCAAGATATATGGAATCCTACTCCATCCTCAACAAGATGTATTGAGCAAAGCAACTGCAAATTACAGCCATAGACAGGAGCTTCCTCAGACCTTGGGCTCCAGTTGTGTCTCCTGGGTTTACCATGGACTATGCCATGTCTGAATCCCCATGCAACATAAGAAACATCTAGTGGCCAAAATGACAATATTACAAGTAATTAGTTTATAGCTTACTTGCTACTTTGGGTAGCACCTTCCCAGCAGAAAAAGCCCCTGATACATAGCTCATGAAGACTGTGGACCTTCTGAGGGTAAAAGCCACATCATTTCAGCTCTCTTCAGAATCTTCCATAGCCAAGGATTGTTTCAAACTGTAAATCTCTGTCTAAGCATGAAGGAACCTTTGAGGATAAAACCACAGACGGATTTTGCATTATAACACCCGGCTTTCCCACGCTCATGCATGATAAGAAACAAGTGAATGAAAGCATCGCTTACTGCAACATTTGTAAATTCCTTGTGGAGGAATGAGGGGCCCTGCTAGTTCGGGGTGATCTTGTGAATGTAGACAGTAGGTTTTTCGTGTTCACTTTTAATTCAGATTAGTTTCACTCCTGGCAGCAGGACGCTCTTTCGTGTAACTTATTTGCAGTTCTCTGTTTCTGTCCCAGTCTCGGAGTCGTAGCCTCGGTGCAGAAATACATTTCTACCAACTGCTACGTTTTTAATTTTCTCAGGTGCATCAGTAATGGCCTCACTTCATGAAAGTGTCCGTGCTTCATGGAAATCATTGCTGTGGGGTGGAGATGAGGGATTCAGTATGCAGGCTCCACCGGAAAGAGGACTGTTCTAGCCCTCTCTCACCACAGCAGTGTGGGGTCAGGTGAGAAGCACCTCTCTATGGCCGCTGCAGCTCCAGGGGGCACTGCCAGGGGCAGGGTGCATGTTCCCCAGCCAGGGCAGGTCCAAGCCTCCTGCACTGCCCAGACAGAGTGAGGAATGCAGCACTTCCCCCTTGCTTCCTGCTGAAGGGGAACAGCCAGCAATGATCCCATATGAATCGAAGGTAGGAGCTTCAAACCTCCTCCTCCTCCACCACCACAGAAGTGCACCTGGGGGTCGGAGGCTCTGGGTTGGGGAGGGAAAGAGTGTGTCCTCCGCCAGCCCCTTTAACCTGACTGTTGATGGTTGGTTTTCTGAGAAACAATCCCATTCCAGGCATGTCCCGTTTTCCTGGCACAACCAAACCTTGTGAAACTTTGTTATCAAAAAGCTGCATGCTGAATGTGGTGGTCCTAGTTCTTACCATTTAGGAGGAGTTCTTGAACAAACAAACACACACACACATACACACACACACACACTCTCTCTCTCTCTCTCTCTCTCTCTCTCTCTCTCTCTCTCTCTCTCTCTCTCTCAGATATACAGTAGCGCTATATAAATTCATCCATTCTGTTCTTGAATAATTTCCATCTGGCAATATCAAATATCAATAGGAGAAGGTAAATGTTCATGTTAGTGTCCTATGTGACGCCCCAATCCTGCAATTTACAACTGGAGCTGGCAGAAAAATTTCACACTAAACATTTTCCCATGGGGGGGGTTGTTGAAATTGAAGTTTTCCTTGGGAAAAACTTGATGTCTGTGGGATTTTCAGCCAGGAAGATCAAAATGAAATGCATCATGTCAAGTCTACTTTCAGCCGTTTCTCTTTGTGAGGTCACAGTCCCTTACACCAGTTGTAGTTCTGGGTATCTCCTACTCCTATTCGCCTGATCCCATTCTCTGTGCAGCATGGAGCCAGCTGGCATCTGTCTGCATTTTAAATCCAAGGTTAAGGGTGGAAAGATGGAAGCAGAGATGAGAACTTTAGATCGGGGTGGGGAACTTTTTTGGGGTCGGGAGCTGCTGCCCCACAGAAAAATCAGTTGGGGGTCGCACACAAGGGAGAAGCAAAACCAAACCAACCCCACCCTCACTGACGTGGCCCCCAACTGAGGAGGAGAAAGACCCTCCCCCCATTCCCCTCGCACATCAGAGCCTGGGGGTTCCAGCCCCACAGGGGCCTGCAGGAGGTTGGAGTGCTAGCACAGGCCCCCCCCAATCCTGGTGGAGGAGCCCTGAGGCTCAGGGGCCAGATCCAGGCAAGCCGGGGGCCACATCCAACCTTCTTCTGCAGCAAACCCCACTAACCTTCGCATGGGTAACCTCTCTAGAGCCAATCGGGCTATCTAGGGAGTAGGGCCAGCAGGGTTTGGCCCTGCCTAGAACATTATGGCTGTCAAACTTTTTAGCGCGTGGCTCACTCTGCCCCCCATACACCTTTCCACAGACCACCGGCCAGCCGCCCATGGTGACAGAAAGGGAGCAGGAGTGGGGTGGGGGTGTCTGGGCGGGAAGGAGGGGGCCGGAGGAGGCTGAGAGTGAAGGGTCTTGGTGGGGTGCTTACCTGCTTCTGTGCCTCCTGCTGCTCCCAGGCACCGCCCACCACTGCTCCTATTGGTCATGATCCTGGACAATGGGAGCAGCGGGGAAAGCCTCCAGCTCTGTGGTTTCCTGTGCTATCTGGAGGAAAGGGAGCAGCAGTGTATGGAGCCGCTTCCTGCCCCCCCCGTCAAATCTGACCCACAAGGCTTGCTCACACACAGAGCGGAAAGCCAGTCTCACGGGGGGGAGGGGCACAGGGCTGGAGCAGACCGCTGGCGGTCCTCGGACCACGCTTTGAGAACCACGGCCTTCAGGAAACCAGTCAAAACATTGAAAATCAGGCTCCTCCCACAGCACCATCACAGATCCTGCAGGCTTAATCACCACACTTAATTACTAAACATGCTCATCTGCCTTTTTTGGCAGGGGGAATAAAAATGCACCATGGCTAAATGAGCACTGCTGTGGAAAACTGGACTCACCTGGACCCTTCATATTTTTTTTTTCTGATTGACTTGGCAACCGCAGCCCCCAATCCCGCAATCACAAAGGCGCTTTCCCTTCACTGGCATGCACTTCTGCACCTGCGGGGCTCCACTCCCAGGAGCAGCCCCAAAAGTGCTGGGGTCAGGGCGCCAGGGGGTTAATGAGCTGGCCTGGAGACAAGGAGTTAAATCAGGAACACCTGCCAGAAGCATCAGCCCTGGACGGAGGGTCCTCCAGCTGCAGTTAATAATCAGAGGGACCCGAGATATAAGGGAGGAGGCTGGCCTGGTAGGGGGAAGGTGCATTTCTGGTGGGGATTGACTTGGGAACGGCGCACCCTGTGAGTAGGAGAGACTCTGGAGGAAGGTAATTTCCCTCTAATTCTGTCCCCCGCCTGTAGATGGTGCCGGCCGGGGCGCTTTGCTGCTTGTTTTACTTTCCTGATTCAACAAACCTGCCCACCTTCCATGACATCTGCCGGTGGGCTTGCTTCTCCATGAGGACTATTTACATGCCAAGTTCCAAGTCTCCTTTCCCCTCCTTATATGGTACTGCGGGGCGGGGGGAGGGGTGAGTGTTGAGTTGTTCATGGCTCGGAGAGTATTGTACATCCTGTCTCAGAAATGGGGAGAGAGTCTTTCTCAAGGAACTCCTGTGACCCAAGACTAGGTGCCATGAAGCAGGCCTTCAACGGCCGGGTCAGGGAGGGCGGATGGTCCACTCCAAAGCTGGACACCTGAATCCCACTCCCTTTCTCAAACCTCTTTCTGGAACCCTCCCCCTATCCCATCCTGACCAGCCCCCCACACCTCCCCATCCTTTTGTACCCTTTGCAGCTCTCCTCCACCCATCCTCTCCACTTGCCAGCGCCACCATCCCACGTCCCTTGCACCCCATTCACCGCCATACATTGCTGCACTCCCATTATGTCCTAAACACCCCATGTCCCCCCCCCCACATCCTCATGCGCCTGTAGCTTTCTGCCTCCCCATCACCTCACATACTCCCACACTCCTTTCTCCTTCACTGCTCCCTTTCACCCCCATCCTGCTTGTGTCCTTGGCCTCTGTCACACTCCATCCTCACCCAGCTGGCAGCCCCTAAGAAAAGTGTATAAAGAAATGTCTGTGCAGGCAAGCGTATGCCTACATCCTTGTGCAGGAGGTGTGTGTATTGATGCTTGTGTATTTATCTGTGTCAATGAAGTTTGTAGCCTGAATCTTTGGCTCTTACGCTTTCTTCAGGCTTGTGCACAAGAAACAGAGGACCTAAAATGTGTGTGTGTCTGTTTCACAATGAGTGTTGAAAAGGGAGCTCTAAAAGAAATGTTATTTCTTAAAGTGAATGTTGTTAGAGTTAACTGGCTGTTGTCAACTGGTTTGCAGAAGAGCCAATTTATCATACGTTTCTCCCCACCTGTGCCTAGCTATATTATGAACTTCTTGTTGCAGACTCTTTTGTTTTTACTCTTGTCCACACTACAAGCCCATTCTTGTGCAAGAAAGTTTACAGTAGATCGTCAGAAGAAAGGGCTTTTTGCGCAAGAGTTATTCCTCTCCCCGTGAGGAATAAGCCTTTTTGTGCAAGAGCTCTTGTGCAAAAAGGGCAATGTGGACGAGAACAGGGGTTTCTTATGCAAGGAACCCCTATGGCTAAAATGGTCATCGGAGCTTTCTTGCGCAAGAGAGCATCCACACTGCCATGGACGCTCTTGCACAAAAGCACATCTCTTGTGCAAAAGCACATGGCAGTGTGAACACCCTTTTGCGCAAGAGTTCTTGCACAAGAAGCCTGCAGTGTAGACATAGCCATGGAACTGCGGCAAAAAATGGGCAGGGGGAGGGGAATAATCCTGAAAACCTTTGTAAAATGTGTTTTGGTTTTGTTTTGTTTTTATGACCCTTTTTGATTATTTTACTGCCAGCTCTACTGCCCTGTAACCAATCAAACCTAAGCTTAGGATAATACAAGAGATCGGCATGTTTGGGCTTTTCAATGTAAGTGAGCAACGCAGGGGGAGAGCCTGTGATGGGGGGCGGGGGGGCGGAGTGAATAGAGGCGGAGCCTCAATAGTGGGCGGGGAAAGGGTGTTCGGTTTTCGGAATTAGAATGTTGGCAACTCCACAGGCAGCTCTGTGATGGGGAGAGCTGGAGCATTGTGGGGGGAGGCTGCCAGGCTCTTCTGATCAGCTCTCTCTGGAGTTGAGTGGGAGAAGCAGTGAGTGAAGGGGCAGCGGAGTGAGCAGCCGTGGGGCCTCATGGGACGAGAAAGCACAGGAGTGGGGGTTAGGAAGTTGGTCACCCTACTCTTGCTGTGTGCTTGGACAGGACCTGTAACTGTGAGAACCTGGGCTTGGCTGAGGCCTCTACCTGCAACTGCCGGACAAAAGGCCTAGTCTGCCCTGTGGGATAGAGAGACTTGCCAGATGCTTTCACCAAAAATCCCAAATATGGCAAGGGGGAAAAAAATCGGGAGACCAAACTTGGTTGAGGAAGGGAAGGGGGCGGGGGAAACAAAACAGGAGACAAAAGTTGTTGAGCCGAAAAAAAGGTCGCTGTGCCTTTAAGAATCCCCTTGCTCCCCCCACCAGCCTTCTGTCCCTATTCCATGTCTGTTGTTTTTTTTTAACCGACTGTCCAGGCGAAAACCTGACACCTGGCAACCCTAGGGATAGACGGCTCACTCTGCCCACCACTATCATGCAGGCTTCACTGTTAGCAGCTGCTCACAATGAAACCGGGCAAATTAACCCCAAGTGTTTGTTGGCTTGAAGCCTGCATGGAACAGTTCATCACGCTGTGCGGAATGGCACTTTGAAGTGCACCGTAACCACTTCGTTTTAGCAGCCACTTCTCTTTCTTGGCCAAACATTTTCTTCTCGGGTCTAACGCGGGGTGTGTAAGCAGAGGCAAGTCTAAAGCTGAGATGCACTTACCCAGTACACTGTGAACCGCCCAAAGAGCTTCACAGGAAAGCTATCTCGTTTCCTCCCAGCTCGTGTGTGTGTGTGTGTGTGTGTGTGTTTCTCTGTCACAGCCATTCACTGCTAACCACAAAGCAGCAGCGTTTGTCAGTGTTTACAGATTAGCCAGTGTAAATTTCAGTATGGTGGGCAGACTCTGTAATGCAGAGAACTCTTTCCAGTCACTCTGATCTTACCGCCTCTGTTGATTTAGGAGCGAAACTATAACCAGGGAGCAGCGACTAGTGAAACTGCAGGTGCTGTACTCCCTAAAGGGCTCGCTTCCGAAGCGTTTCTACAACCGACAGTGTTTCAGCTAGAAATCGAATAAAACGTGATGTACTCTGTCATTCCGTGAGGGATGCTTCCACCTGCTATTGTAATGACTTTAAGCCTCTCTAGACAACACTTCATACGCCTTATATTCGATCTGAGCTCTAATTTGCTTCTTACAATGTCCTTAGACACGTGTGTGTGCGCACATATCTATGAATGTGTCTGTGTTCCATGTGTGCACATCTCTCAATACACACAAAATGGAATACAGCGTGGGGTGTTTGTCACATGCTGTGACAGTTGTAATAGCTGGAGTGTGGAGTGGTTGCATTATGATCATTGAGGTCTGTAGGCTTGATTAACCATCAGCTGGGAAGTGTTTATACTCTACCACTCTCATGCTTTCAGTATAAATTGACTGGAATGTAACGGCAGATCCCCTTCATTTTAAAATGGGGTGTTTCCTCTTGCCACATTTCTCAATCAGCCAAGTGAATTCACAGCTCTTGTACATGTAGTGCAACTCTCCTGCTGGACTAGTGAATTGGAATCCCTGTTGGTTTGGTCCGTACACCTGTCAATCATCCCCTGCTGTTCATGACTAGACGGGGCATGTTTATGTGAGGAAGGAAATGAGTAGAAGCCATTTCTGTCAGAAATCCTGGAACTCAGCCCTCCCGGACACACCTCTGCTGCGGTTCGGAAAAGTGACTAGACTGAAAATACAGCCTCCTCCAGGCCTGCCGACATGGGGGGCAAAAGGGAGCAGTTGCCCCAGAGTCCAGAGAGTCAAAGGGGTCTGAGGTTCCCAAAAGCTGCAGCTACTGTGGCAGCTAGAGACTCAGACCCCTCTGAACCACTGCTCTGAGGGCTAGGGATGGGGGGGCGTGCGGCACTGATGGCTGGCTGCCCCCTTCTGCCTGAGGCCCCGCCCCCTCCATTAGCATAGAGCTTCCCCCCCGCCCCACACACACACGGACTTGGGATAGCTATCGGCCCCACCGCATCTTAGAATAACCCCACCCTTTCTGACTTTTTTTTTTTCGGTCTTGCTCACCTGAGTCCCTGAAGGATCTTTTGACACGTCTCCATGGCCATGTCATGTCTGTCCCATGACCCTAATAATTCAATAACATCGACTAAAATGTCACGTGTCCGTCTGATAAATGGCTTCTCCCTCTGTTTCCACTTACAGGTGTTGCCGTCTGAAGAGCGACTGAAGTTCTGCTAGAGAAGCAAATCGCTGAGAAGACCCGTTTCGGTAAAGCCCTTTCTCTTGCGTCACTCGAAGTGCACAGGGTACTGTGAGCGCGGCGAAGGCTTGGTGACCAGGAGGTGTTCTGGGAAGGGACCTCTTCCTCGCAGTGCAAGGTCTCCTGGAAACAGGCAGCCATCCTACCTCCCAGCCAGCTTTATTTGCCACTTGTTGCTGCCCCGGCATATCCTAGCCTGACGGGCCAGGATGGGAACTGCCTTGCGATGGCTTCTGGTCAGGCTCTGAGCAAGGGGAGTGCCTGAGTCAAAGGATTTACCTCAAGCGCTCTAGAGTGAGCAGCCTTTAAGCCGGCTCTGGCTAAAATACTCGAAACTAGACGTGCCGGTGGTGGGTTGAGGCCGCTCAGGACGGGTGTTTTGAAGAAATGCTTCTTCCTCCCCGCCCCCCCCCCCCCCGCCCCATTATCTGACCAAAGAAAATGATGGGCCGTAGAGAATACAGCACTGTCTCTAGGTTGGTCCTTCTGGTGCAGGGGTGGGCAACTTTTTTTCTATTGGGAGGGACCACTGACACCCAACAAAAATCACTTGTGGGCCACACATAGCCCCGTAGGGGAGTGTGGAGGCTCAGGGCTTCCCTTAAGCTGCAGCGTGGGGCCAGAAATGAGGGGTTCAGGGTGTGTCAGGGGGCTCCAGATTGGGGCTAAGGGGTCTGGAAGCAGGGGCATAGAGGCATGAGGTCTGAGAGGGAGTTAGGGGGTGGGAAGAGGGTTGGACCTGGGGTGGGGGTGCAGGCTATGAGGGAGGGTTCAGGACTGGGGGGTTAGGTGGGGGGGAAATTAGGGGTGCTGGCTGCAGCCAGGTGCTTCTTTCCTCAGGCAGCTCCCCCTGCCCTGATCCTGCTCCACTCCTGGCAGCTGCCACAGTGGAACTGCGCATGTCCTGCATGCACTGCCCCGCCCTCTGCATGCCACCCTGTTCCCAGCCAATGGAAGCTGCAGGGGCAGAGCGCCATACATGGGTTCGGAGCTTCCCTGTTCCCACACTGATCACTTATCCAACCTAGCTTCATCCTGCAGGGGGCGCAAATGCTCAGGGCTTCGAGTCCACGGCAAGTCTCCACGCCCCCTCCCAGATCAAATTAAGTCAGAGGTTGGAGGTTCCCCACTCTTGTTCTAGAGAGAGCCCAGAAATTCATGAGAGCTTTCCATCTAGAGCATGGGTTCCCAAACTGGGGGGCATGCTCTCCTGGGGAGGGGCGTGAAGAAATTCCAGGGAGGACCCAGCCCCCCCCCCCATCAATCCCCTGCCCCCACCTTTCTCCCCCCCAACTCCTCCAAAGTGTTGCTGCTATTTTTGTTTTTCGGTCCCGGTCAGTTCCTTTTTTTTTTTTTTTTTCCTTTGCTCAAGTTTTTTTGCTGCTATTGGGGGGGGGGGGGGGGAGGAGGCATGAGGGTTTCTCAGAAATCAAAAAGGAGGCAAGATGCCGAGAGGATGAAATAGCTGGGTGGACGTTGGGCCAGGGAAAGAGACTCCCCCACTGGGCAGGGAGGCATCTAGGTTCCAGTCCTGATCCAGTTTACACAATGTGGAGTATCCTCAGCCTGTGAGATGGGCTGTCAATAGCCTGGTGTTTGGGGCTAGGTGGGGATTTGAACCTGGCTTTCTCGCATCCAAGGTCAGTGCGCTCCCCACTGGGCAAAAGACTTGAGCAGAGCAGCCTTCACAGCTGGTGTGAATCGAGCCCTTCACTTAAATCGGTCAGGTCTCCCAAAATTTCCGTTTCACTTGGACGCTAAATGGTTTGGGGGGAAGAAGGGCTTGGATCTGCCAGAAATCTGAAAAGTCCGTTCTCCTAGCTCCGCCTGGAATAGCGTAATGTGCTTCAGCCGTGTCTCCTCTCCTATTGATCATGTTTGCCCCTGAAAAGTACTACTCCCCCTCAAATGGGACCCTTGCTGGAAAGAGGCAGACAGTGTATTTCTGACCACCGTGGGCACAGCCAGCTTAGGAAAAGCATGCTTCATGGGGACAGTGGCGACTCGGCACCATAATGAATGATCGCAGTTATCCTTGGGTAGGAAACTCTGAAGAAAGAGGAAGTGCCAATATCCTGTTTTGCAGTGAACTGCTTGCTTGCTGTGAGAACGGCGCAGGGGTAGACCAATGCGTCGTGTCTGTCTCTAGACATCGGGGTGATAGTCAGCCGCTTAGCGGCACCGATGGATATTTCCGAATGACTTGATCGCAAAGCGCGGTGCTTCAGTACGGTATAACGAACCTACAGCGACTGCTGTTCGGCTACAGGCAGTCTGAAAGACACCTCAAGCTGTCGAGTAGAGAACGCGTACAAAACATCCGTGTGCTCTCCTGTGACGTTCAAGCTGTAAGGGGCGTGTAGAGTAGGCGCTGGGCTGTGCGGGGACAGGAGGACACGCTTGCTCGCGTAATTGGAGCATTGTTCTTTTGATTGGGAAGGTAACAGAGAAATGCTCGTCTCTGTTAGTGAGGATAATGCTTTCGCCTTCTCACCTGGAAGTGGAAAACCCCTAATTAAATGAGGTGCTGGCTAGAAAGCTTGCTGCTTTAGGCCAGCTATAAACAGAGGCGACTGGTGAAGGGAACCCAAGGGGTCACTGGCCTTGACACCCTCTCCTACCCAGGGAAGGGTCAGGACAACCCCCCTCTAGCGGCGCTGGCAGCAGGTGTCCGGCCCCTCCCCTTGCACTCACTGTCAGTGAGCCGTGCGGGGGAGTGAAGCAAGGGGCCCCCCATCCACTCGATTCCCTCCCCTGCCCCCTCCTGGTGAGTGGCACCGTTCTGCCCCCTTTCCCCAGGGCAGCCTCACTCTGCTTCTCCCCCACTGCTCCTGGTGAGTGCACGAGGCCAGACCCCTTCAGCCGGTGCCAGGCCCCCCTCTGCTAATCTTGCTGGGGGGGGGGGGGCAGGTGATTGATGGCTCTACCCCGTCACCCTACCTTAAGGGTGCCCTTTATCCTGCCTTTCCCCCTGCTGGAGCCTGCTCCAATTCTGTCCATCTGCTCCCAGGGGTTGGGGGACTAGAACCCACCACCCTGCACTCCCCCTATCTGCTAAGCCACTCCGGGACCCACCCCACCACCCTTCCTTCAGGGTGCCCTTTATCCTGAAGACACAGCACCATCAGAGCTAAAAAACTCAAGTGCATTCCCACCTGCCTCCAACCCCAGCTCTCCTTCCCTTCCGATTCACGCTCCGAGCAGGGGTCTAAACCCTGTGTCTGGTTCTCCTCTCGCTCAAGGCCTGCTGGCAAATCAAGATTTAACGTCGCAGGTGTCCTAGCGGTGGGATGAGAGAACAGTGCCCAACGCGGGAATGATACTTCTGGCTCTAGAACCCTTATAACGTTAGACTCCTAACCAATGGTCCCTCTAACTTTTTTCCATCCATGTGCGGAATAAATGTTCTTGTGCGCATGGAGGCCTGTGTGGATGTGCACCACCAGTAGAAATACACACCCTACTGGCTGTGGATGCTCTGCTAATCATCTGGGCAGCTTCAGCCTACAGGGAACACGGCTCCTAACCACTGTAGACACAGCAAACAAGAGGAATATTGTCTTACCTCTAGCAGTGTTGCTACAGTCACCCTTTTACATGTGTAGAGGCTAGTTACCTGTATACAAATGGATTAGAACCACTTTAAACTTACCGCGCACCGCCACATCTTAGTTAATCAGGACACTTGTGACTAGATTCTGCAGTGCATGCAGGAATTCCAGTGCTTTAACTCCCTGATGGATTGCCTTAGTTCTCTTTGTTTCCACAGCATCTCTGAAAAGCGCATCCGGCACTCAGATGGCCAGCAACAACACCGCCAGCATAGCTCAAGCCAGGAAGCTGGTGGAACAGCTGAAAATGGAGGCCAACATCGACCGAATAAAGGTAAAGCAAGGTTGAAACCAACTGGGTAACTCGCATGCTCTTTGTGGGTCCACAATGAGTCTTCTGCCGCTAAGACTCAGTCATCCCTTTTTTTTAAAATTATGGCCAGATAGGTCTATTGGGGCCACGTAGTCTAATTTTTTACAAATCACAAGCCACAGACTTGAGGTCTGAAGTATGGGTAATCAACAGGTAGACCATGGACCACATCCAGACTGCCAGATGCTTTTGAATGGACCACCACATCTTTTTATTTACTTACTGTGATTATTATGGTTTTTGTATGATTTTTTTTTTCCTCTGGAGTCTGAACCTGGACTGAGAGATTTGGACCATGACACACAATAATTCATTACTCCTCGTGGAATGAGGTTTACAGGGATGTCGGAATAGCAAGCTCATTATATTTCAAAATAACAGGTGCGCTCAAAAGATGCGTGTGACGGACCCGGCAGGGTCCGCACTAGGGGCGGGGGAGGCCCCCCCGCTCCGACAGGAAGCGGCGGCCAAGGACGGCCAGAAGCCGCTCGGCGTGGCGCCGCCGGCCCCGCAGCGGCTAAAGGCGGGGGCGGGCGCGCGCCGGAGGGGACGGGGGAAGCACCGGGGGCCCGGGAGACGTCCGGCGCGGGCGCCCCGGTTCGCGCCCCGGGCAGGAGCCGCAGGCACGCTCCGGCCGGAGCCGCGCGGGGATCCGCCGGAGGGGGCGGGGCTGACGGCTCCGACGTCACCCGGCTGCGCCCATAACAAGGGCACCGGGACGCCCAAGACAGGGGAAGCGAGCGGGCAGCCACCCTGGCTTCCCGGCACCCCAAGCACCCGGCCTTCCGGGCGACCAAGGGAGACGACCCCGGCAGCTGGAGGCTCGCTTTGGGACGAACCCGGCGGCTACGACGGGGTAAGTGACCCGACTCTGCCCCGGCCCAGTGGGCCGGAGCATCGGGGGTGGAAGGAGTCCGAGGCGGGGCCGTTTTGGCGCCCGTGGGCAGGCGAGTTTCGGGCGGCTGCCCCGCCTGCCGTGAGGGGAGCGCCTTAAAGCACCCATCTCACTTAGGGCCTCGGGCTGGGACCCGGTGGTGAGGGCGGGCCCGGGTCCCCCACTCCCCCCCACACCCCGACCGCGGCGCAAGCCCAAAAAGGCAGCGACGGTCGAACGCTACCCCCCTCCCCTCCCCTGCGGAGAGGGGCAACAGAGCAAGGGGACAAAGAGTAGAGGGACGGCTCAAGAGCCCCGGTCGGGCCCCCGGCCGGGGGCCGCTCGGGACGTTACAGGTCCGGGTCCGCTGAACCCCCTCGGCCCTACTTGGGGCGAGGGGTGATCGCACCCGGGGCCGGACTGGCCCGCGAACCCCCGGGGGCGGGACAACTGGGCATTTGGAAGGCGGTGGGTTCGCGGAGCCCCACCCCAGCCCGCCGGCTCAGTCCGGGGGGATTCGGGGGTGCGAGGCTCGCACCCTTAAAACCCGCCACACTGGTGGAGAATGTGGGCATCGAGGTAGTTCCCTCCCCATAGACGAACGTGAACAGGCCAACCGGCCGACAGAGCCCGCGTGGGGCGAAGAAGGAACGGGCGACCCGATGGAGCCTCGACCGTTCCTCGAATGGTTCAGTGAGAACCAGCAGCAGCAACGCCAGGCCCAGCAAGAACAACAGGCCCAACTAGTCCAACAGCTGACCACGCAGTTCCAGGAACATCAGAGGCTGCTGATCCAAGAATTAGCAGCCCAACAGGAGCGGTGGCGGCAGACAGTGGAGAGGCGATGGGGAACTCCGGCCGGAGCCCCGGGGACATCGGGCGAAGGACCCAACTTGCCCCTGCGCCTGACGAAGTTGGGACCTCAGGACGACCCAGAAGCATTCTTAACGACTTTTGAAAGGGTGGCGACGGCCGCTCGGTGGCCGCCGGACCAATGGGCGACGCTGTTGGCCCCCTACTTAAGCGGGCCCGCCCAACTCGCCTACCGCAGCTTGGCCGTAGCGGACGCCTTGAACTATCCGAAGGTCCGCGAGGCGATTCTAGATCAGGTGGGGCACTCCCCCGAGACTTGCAGGCAGAAGTTTCGGCAGGAGGTGTTTAGAGGTGGCGACCGGCCTCGGGCGGTAGCCCAGCGACTAAAAGAATGGGCCAACCGGTGGCTAGAGCCCGAGCACAAGACGGGCAGCCAGGTCTCAGAAATGGTGGTGATGGAGCAATTCATCCACATTTTACCGAGGGACGGACAAAGGTGGGTCCGCCGGAACCAGCCCGCAACGCTCAATGAGGCCGTCACGCTGATGGAAGCCCATCTCCTCGCGGAGAGGGAAGAGGGCGGCGCCGGACGGGCCAACCCGCCCACCCCGAAGGTAGGGGGGTCCCGGCCCCAGGGGAAGCCTCCAGGGGGAGAACCCTCATCAGGGGGGCGCAGGGGACGCGATACCCCCCCCCGGTTGGCCCCGGTCTGGCCCCGGCCCCCACCCGAGAGAACAGATGCGGAGCGGCGACCCGAAGGGGGGCCACGGGAGGTCCGTCCAGGAGGAAGAGGGCCCTGCTTCCAGTGCGGGCAGGAGGGGCATTTTAAGCGGGAATGTCCCCTAATGGACTGCACCCTAAGCCAGGGGACGGCGGCCGAGCCCCGAGGGGACGGGGGAACCAGAGGGGGTCCCTTGGTCCATCGAGTGTGGCTCGAGGGCCGCCCCGTTCAGGCATTGGTGGATTCGGGCTCCACCGTCACACTCGTGAGGGCTGACCTCGTCCCCCCTGGACACCCAGAAGGCGAGCCCGTGTGGATGAGGTGCGTCCACGGGGACGTGAAGGCGTACCCCACGGTCCAACTCCGCCTGACCGGGGGGGGACAGGACCGGGTTTGGCCGATAGGGAAGGCCAAAACCTTGCCGTACCCCGTCCTCATCGGCCGCGACTGGCCCGGGTTCGAGCTGTTCCTAAAAGGACAGGACCCTCCGGCGGAGGAAGGAGGCCGAGAGGGGGCGGCTGGCGACTTGACGCCGGCAGCAGCCGAGAAGGAGAGAGCGATCTGCCTGGAGCTCGAGACAGCGCCGGACTTCCTGACCGAGCAACGGATGGACCCCACCCTCCAACATGCCTGGGACCAAGCGGGCACCCCCGACGAGCAAAGGCAGGGCGAAGAGAGGGCACCGCAGGGACCACAGTTCCAGGTATGGGGTGACCGCCTATACCGGGTCACGAGGGAGGCCGCAGGGGGGGTACGGAAACAACTCGTGGTCCCCACCCGCTTCCGTCGGGAAGTCCTGGAATTGGGGCACGCCGTCCCATGGGCCGGGCATCTCGGCCGGGAGAAAACCTTAGACCGGGTCCTGCAGCGGTTTTTCTGGCCCGGCATTTTCAGGGCTGTGCGAGACTTTTGTGACTCCTGCCCGGAATGCCAGAGGACGGCCCCAGCCAGAGTACCAAAAGCCCCCCTTGTCCCCATGCCAATAGTGGCGGTACCGTTTGAACGGATTGCCATGGACCTGGTAGGGCCACTGGAACCCTCGGGGCGGGGGCACCGTTACATTATGGTAGTTGTCGATTACGCCACCCGGTACCCCGAGGCGATCCCGTTAAGAAACACAAAAGCCCCGACGTTAGCGCGGGAACTGCTCCGGATCTTCTCTAGGGTAGGGCTACCCCAGGCCATCCTTACGGACCAGGGCCCGAATGTAACCTCCAGGGTCATTAAGGAGTTGTGCAAGATGTTAAAAATCCACCGGCTGCGGACCTCAGTCTACCACCCCCAAACCGATGGATTAGTTGAGCGGTTCAACAAAACGCTCAAGGAAATGCTACGCCGATTCGTGCTGGAAGACCCCCGGGGGTGGGATTTGATGTTACCTAGCCTGATGTTTGCAGTGCGGGAGGTCCCGCAAGCCTCCACGGGTTTCTCCCCCTTTGAGCTGCTGTACGGCCGCCGGTGCCGCGGGATTCTGGACCTCCTGAAGGAAGGATGGGAGAACCAAGCTTCTACCGGACGAGGGACAGTGCAGTACATTACGCAGCTCCGGGAGAAGCTGAGCCGGCTGGGGGAGTACGCCCGACGGAACCTGGAAGACGCCCAACATCGCCAAGCCAGGTACTACGACGCTAACGCGCGACGTCGGGAGTTCCAACCGGGGGACCGGGTTATGCTACTCTTACCCACAAAAGAGTCGAAGCTCCTGGCGCAATGGCAAGGCCCCTTTGAGGTTATCAAGAAAGTGGGGGAGGTCGATTACGAGATCAGACTGTCGGGCCGACGCCAGGGGACCCAACTCTTTCACGTTAATCTATTGAAGAAATGGGTACCCCGGGACACCCTACTGATCGCACCCCCGTCCGAGGAGGAGGACCTAGGACCATGGGGAGGAGCCGAGACGGGGCCCGTAGAGGCTAGTCTGAACCCCGAACTGACTCCTGCCCAGCAGGGGCAACTGCGGAGCCTCCTCCACCAGTACCAGGAGACGCTCACGTCGCGCCCGGGCCGAACCATGATGGGGGTCCATCAGATCGTCACAGAGGTAGGCCGAACCGTGCGGGAACCTCTGCGCCCTCTCCCCCGAAAGGCGTGGGACACCGTAAGGCGGGAAATTCAGTTGATGCGGCAATGGGGGGTTATAGAGGAATCGGTGAGCGAGTGGCGCAGTCCCATCGTATTAGTCCCCAAGGCGGACGGCTCCACACGCTTCTGCATAGACTTCCGGAAGGTCAACGCTATATCCCGGTTCGACGCGTACCCCATGCCAAGGGTGGACGAACTGTTAGAACGGCTGGGACAAGCGGTCTACATATCAACACTGGACTTGTCTAAGGGATATTGGCAAATTCCGTTAGACCCCCAGGCCCAAGAGAAGACCGCCTTTTCGACTCCGTTCGGCTTGTTCCAGTTCCGGACGATGCCGTTCGGACTCCACGGGGCAGCGGCGACCTTCCAAAGAGTGATGGACCGGGTGTTGGCCCCCTACGCCGAGTTCACCGCCGCCTACATCGACGATATCGTCATCTATAGTCGGACATGGGAAGAGCACCTGGGACATTTACGAACGGTATTGTCAGCCTTACAGAAGGCCGGCCTCACTGCCAACCCAAAAAAATGCCGCTTCGCGCAGCATGAGGTTTCTTACCTGGGGTACACGGTGGGGAGGGGGAGGCTAAAACCTATCTTCAGCAAAGTGCAGGCACTGAGGGAATACCCCATCCCGGCGACCAAGAAACAGGTCCGCCAGTTCTTGGGACTCGCGGGGTATTACAGAAAGTTCGTACCTCAGTTCGCGTCGGTGGCGACCCCCCTAACTGAACTGATACGAAATTCAGAGCCCACCAAAGTACGTTGGAACCCGCAGGCGGAGCGGGCTTTTTATACGCTAAAAGAAAAACTAGCCGCCGCCCCCGTGTTAAGGCAGCCAGACTTTGATGAACCCTTCATTCTCTATACAGATGCCTCCGAGGTGGGACTTGGCGCCGTACTGACGCAGGAGGGACCAGATGGGGACCACCCCATCTTATACCTTAGCCGCAAGTTGCTGCCCCGGGAGCGAGCTTACGCAACCATTGAGAAGGAGGCATTGGCGGTAAAATGGGCGGTGGACTCCTTGCGATACTATTTGTGGGGGAATAAATTCAAATTGGTGACGGACCACGCTCCACTGGTCTGGCTTAACTCCATGAAAGAGACCAATGCGCGGATTATGCGGTGGTACCTGGCCCTGCAGCCCTATTGCTTTGAAATAGTGCACCGACCCGGGGCCACCCACCTTAACGCAGACTTCTTTTCCCGGATAGGAGGACCCCCCCCGGACGGCGACCCTTCCAAAGGGGGGAGGTGTGTGACGGACCCGGCAGGGTCCGCACTAGGGGCGGGGGAGGCCCCCCCGCTCCGACAGGAAGCGGCGGCCAAGGACGGCCAGAAGCCGCTCGGCGTGGCGCCGCCGGCCCCGCAGCGGCTAAAGGCGGGGGCGGGCGCGCGCCGGAGGGGACGGGGGAAGCACCGGGGGCCCGGGAGACGTCCGGCGCGGGCGCCCCGGTTCGCGCCCCGGGCAGGAGCCGCAGGCACGCTCCGGCCGGAGCCGCGCGGGGATCCGCCGGAGGGGGCGGGGCTGACGGCTCCGACGTCACCCGGCTGCGCCCATAACAAGGGCACCGGGACGCCCAAGACAGGGGAAGCGAGCGGGCAGCCACCCTGGCTTCCCGGCACCCCAAGCACCCGGCCTTCCGGGCGACCAAGGGAGACGACCCCGGCAGCTGGAGGCTCGCTTTGGGACGAACCCGGCGGCTACGACGGGGTAAGTGACCCGACTCTGCCCCGGCCCAGTGGGCCGGAGCATCGGGGGTGGAAGGAGTCCGAGGCGGGGCCGTTTTGGCGCCCGTGGGCAGGCGAGTTTCGGGCGGCTGCCCCGCCTGCCGTGAGGGGAGCGCCTTAAAGCACCCATCTCACTTAGGGCCTCGGGCTGGGACCCGGTGGTGAGGGCGGGCCCGGGTCCCCCACTCCCCCCCACACCCCGACCGCGGCGCAAGCCCAAAAAGGCAGCGACGGTCGAACGCTACCCCCCTCCCCTCCCCTGCGGAGAGGGGCAACAGAGCAAGGGGACAAAGAGTAGAGGGACGGCTCAAGAGCCCCGGTCGGGCCCCCGGCCGGGGGCCGCTCGGGACGTTACAGGTCCGGGTCCGCTGAACCCCCTCGGCCCTACTTGGGGCGAGGGGTGATCGCACCCGGGGCCGGACTGGCCCGCGAACCCCCGGGGGCGGGACAACTGGGCATTTGGAAGGCGGTGGGTTCGCGGAGCCCCACCCCAGCCCGCCGGCTCAGTCCGGGGGGATTCGGGGGTGCGAGGCTCGCACCCTTAAAACCCGCCACAATGCGGAATAGCTATTTAGCGGTACCTCCGGTATCCCAAAATAGTGCTGCAGTGTAGACTACAGCCGATGAATCCTACCATAAACAATCAATACAGTTGTGATCATAGACCGATTCAGTTTTTCAAGGCCAACATTTCAGAGTGGGTGCCTGTGTTTGAAAGTGCGGGTACAGACCCATAATGGAGCATGTCAAATTAATAGCCACCTGGATAAAAGGGAAACTTTGCAGCTATGGCCTTTTTTGCTGCTTGCGTCCCATTCTAATGCATGCTTTTTCATGCTCCACTCAGGTGTATGTTAAGAATTTTGTCCCACAAATATGTGCAGATTTGCTGGAAGGTATCTCGTATGCTTAAACTGTGTTCGAGTTGGCACAGAAAACCTGAACCTTTTGGGAGCAGCATCTTGCAGCAATTCCGTTTTGCCAAAGGCAAATGTCGCTGGTTCGGAAGCGTGAAATATCAGTAGCTGAACTTCACATTTGGTAATGCCTCCTCCTCGCTCAAGAGCTTCCACCGAGCCCCTGTCATATTCTGAATAGATAACCATGTACAGCCGGTGACTTTGCTAATGCTTGTTACCGTAGCAACCACAACCCTCCACTGGAAGGATTCAACATGGCACAAAGATGATGTGGCAAATCCCTCTTTACAATTGTAAATAAATAGTGTAGCATCTATTATTGCGGGCTCTTTGCTGTCTAGCGGGAGTGTGAATTTTTGGTAAGATCAAACTGGGGGGAAAAGGTGTTGATGGAACATCAAAACCTGCCTGTAATCAAGTGGCGATAAAAATAGACTTGCAGACGGCATCGGTTTTCTCCAAGTCTGCGCTAAGAGATTTGTGATAGCTGTTAAATGCCCTGAAGGGAGAAGCTGTTTGGTTGGAGGTGGGGGGGGGGGGGGGGGGACTAGAAGGCTGGATTGCCTTGAAGACATGCAAATGAAAACTCTCTTAGCAGCAAAAGAAATCAACACCACGTTTGATATAGCTGATGTGTAAATGCCTTTTTATTGTGTGGAAGTAGTTTCTGATTTGGACACCTGGCACATCAAAGATGCTACAGCAAAAATGTACATCCCCTCTAAAGCTGAAGAATAAAACTGATGCCTGCAAGTTACCATTTGATAGGGTGATCTTCTTCACTGTGTCCAGCCTCCCAGCTGGCCCCCCGTGTCCTCTTTGGGTACGTCTATACAGCATGGCCAAAGTTGAATTAAGCTATGCAACTTCAGCTACCTCAATTGTGTAGCTTAATTCAGCTTGTGGAGCTGTCTGCACAGTAGGCAGTTGAAGGAAGAACGGTCTTCCTTCAACTTCACTTACTGAGGTTTGAAACAAAAGGAAGCTTTTCTTCACGCAGCACACAGTCAACCTGTGGAACTCCTTGCCAGAGGATATTGCAAAGGCTAGGACTTTAACAGGGTTCAAGAAAGAGCTAGATAGCCATTGATGGACCTAACCTCCATGAATCGATTAGCCAGGATGGGTAGGAACAGTGTCCTTAGCCTCTGTCTGGAAATGGATGACAGGAGAGGGATCACGTGAGGATTCCCTGTTCTGTTCACTCCCTCTGGGGCACCTGGCATTGGCCACTGTGGGCAGACAGGACACTGGGCTGGGTGGACCTTTGGTCTGACCCAGTCTGGCCATTCTTGTGTTCCTCATGAAATGAGGGTTACCAGGAATCGGAGTAAGAAGTCCTCCAGCTCGACATTATTTCGAAATAAAAGCTTGTCATGTAGACGCGCACTGTGTTATTTTGGAATAATGTCAGTTATTCAGAAATAACGCTGCTGTGTAGACGTACCCTTATCGACATCATCTGGCTCCTAAAACACACAAACCAGGCTTCAAAATTGATTATACGTGCAAAAACCTGTCTGCTCCCAGTAGCAGTGGAGGTGGAGGTGAAGGGATAGTGGCCCTGCAGTAGATGTTTCAGGTCCTAGGAGTCTGCCTACTCAGCTGGCAGTCAGATCAGGTGGAGGGAAGCTCATGGGTGGGATTAAGAGCTAGGAGACAGGTGGTCTTGCAGGATTAAATAACCATCGAAACAACCCGCCTGCAAGGATGGACAGTGCTTTGTTCTTAAGTTTAGGCTAACTTGGGAAGTCTCCAGGGAGTGGATGAGAGTTTGGGACACCAGACCTGTGTCGGTACGGAGCTGAGAGGCTGTCCAGCCCATTTCTGAGTCCAGGAGAGGACTTTCCACATGCAGAGCGGACCACGGACTTGTCACCCTACCGCAGACGTTTAACACAGTCATTGCGTGCCTTCATCTGGGCGGGGATGGTGAATCGGGGCTTTCTTGTGCAAAACCGCATCTAGATTGGCACGGACGTTTTTCCACAAAATGTGCTTTTGCGCAAAAGCGTCCGTGCCAATCTAGACGCTCTTTTCCGCAAATGCTTTAACAGAAAAACTTTTCTGTTAAAAGCATTTGTGGAAAATCATGCCAGTCTAGACATAGCGCATGTGAGGTCTGCATTCAGAAAATAGAGAGCCCTTGCTGTAAAAATCCCGCTTCTTTGCCCTCCAAGTAATAGTCTGCTTTGCACTTGGAATAGAGTCGCACCCTTCTAATCACTGGGTACAGAGGGTAAATGCAAATACTCCATCCTAGGAAGGAAAACAATGGAAGGTTCCCATCACTGCAGCGTTGGCAATCCAGGGAGGGTGACAGTTCAACTCGTGTTACGTTTCCTGTTAATGCTGTGGTTCTCAACTGGTGGTCCATGGCGACTTTTTCGGTGGTCCACAGGAACATTGTCCAAGGTGCCACTGTTAGACTGCTTTACGCCGTGTTCACAAGCGCGTGGCGCGTCATCCATAGTGTCGAAGGCAATAATTTGGTTCAATTTCCATATGTAGATGCCATGCTCGGGGGAGAAGGAAGCCATTCAAACCAAAATGTTCATTGTCTGCTCTCTTTTATCATGTCTCAAAAAGGAGGTGGTCCCCGAACATTTTTTATTGGCCTGGTGGTCCGTGGACTGAAACGAGTTGAGAACCACTGCCTTAAGGGAGGCTATGATTGCAAAGCCGTGAATAAGGACAGTGCTGTGATGAGTGGGTTGTCTAGTTAAAAAGCCCCTCAATGGGTAGCGAGTACAGTGGAGGAGCCCATGGGAACTTGAGGCAACTTGTTCATCCTCCATTCATCAAAATTAGATGCTTTCATTCAGTGCTGCCCATGCAGTCCCGGCGCTCTGACGTGGAGAAGCGCTTGGCCAGTCATTTCAGACAGCATTGCTCACTCAACACTTATCCAATGTGTGGATTTATTTTCAGGTGTCCAAAGCAGCAGCGGACTTGATGGCGTATTGCGAAGCCCACGCCAAGGAAGACCCTCTACTGACCCCGGTTCCAGCTTCAGAAAACCCCTTTAGAGAGAAGAAGTTCTTCTGTGCAATTCTGTAAGCCCCCCACGAGTCTGGCACGCACTCGGGCCACTCCGAACACTGATGTAGCGTTTTTAGCAATGTGGACCACTTTCTAGTCCACAGAATTAAAATAATAATAATAATAATAATTGAAAAGGCCTGGAAGCTCCAGAGATGTGCATGTTTAAATCGACTGGTCACCTTTTGGGGGAATAAGATAATCTACATCGTGAGGCTGAAGATCTGAGGTCTGCAGAGTTGCCGAGAGAGAGAAAAATGTCATGATTCCATTTGTGTCGCGTTTCTGCTCACAACCCTCCCCCCACCCCCCAATAAACACACACCCTTGTTTGGCTGTTTCCTATTTACAAAAAGACCCTTGTGCTGAGCAAGGTAAAGGCTGAAGTTGTGTCTAACCTTACTGGAATGATTAGCATTGGAGTTTTCCAAATAATACCCTTATTTAAGTTGAATTGTCAAATATCACCCTTACAGCCTAGATTACGATTCTGTTAATGGCCAGTCTTGTGCTTCTTTTGTTTTGGTTTTGCATTAGAGTAGCTCAGACATGGATGGGATTGCTCACCAAGATAACAAATTAAATGGTTTAGCAAGGGCTTGGTCAATGATACTTCACATCTGCAGTACAAACACTGTCTGTGTGTTTCTAGCAACCTATTACCACGATTTCTAACACTTGTGTATGGTAGCTTCAATTCTGCAAGTAAATCAGGTGTTGTGATTGGTGCTTCATATTTTTGTGACGATTTTTTAAGTAATAGCGCATGGAAAATGTCCCTACCTTCAATCCATTTAGAAACTTCTGTTCTTTGAAGCCACATGTTGGTGGAAGAAGCTGTAGAGAGAAAACAAAGGATGTTCTGACAGCAAAGAGAAACTCCTCTAATGCCTTAGATGTGCCTGAAATACCTCTCCTAGGGTTGCCAGCTATGCCGAAGCCTATTCCTGAAATCAGAACAGTTTGTACTGGGACTTTAGATTCAAACAGATCCTTGGAAGTCCTGGGGAAAAACTAGTAAGAAATACAGTATACATTTATTTTGATCAAGTTTTCTCTGGTCTTCCCCTACACTTGTGCCTCTTCTCTTTACCCCTATTTCTCAACATTCATGTCAATCGATATTTACTTTTTTCATAGCAGCATGTCTGCTCTGAACCATGTCCCTTAAGCAGTGTGACTGAACCGGCTGCCCAGCTGCTGAGCCAAGCACAGCATCATTCAGAAGGGGCCTCGGGCCGCAAGCTTATACTAGCCCCCTCTTCCGCTTCCCCCTCCCCACTCCTCTGCTTTCACTGTGTGGCCCTCGGTGGGGATCTTTTCCCAGATCTCTTGGCCCTTCACCCAATGTTTATAAAATTCCCTGTGCCACTGAATCTGTGCGCTGTTTTCAATCTCCCCTTTCCCAACCGATTCTTCAGAAAATGCTTTTCATAACAGAAGGGCCGGAGCTCTCTCGACCCAAACAATGGCATCAGGCAGAGGGCTTGTGATTATAATAGTGAGAGGACTCCTTACCGAAGAACAAAGGGTGATGGATCAACCACTGACGTGTTGGCAACAATGGGGGGACTCCTATTATCTAGGCACTAACTATCCAGCCCTTTGAGCTCCTGCCACGTATTGCTCGCTGCTTTCGCATCCCGTCGTGAAACAAAACAGGTGGGAAGAAAATAGGGTGAGGCTTTAAATAGAGCAGCAAACCAGCAGGGGTATATGGAAACAACATGCATCTAACAGCTTAAGGTGGAAGCTTGCACCTCACTCGTGCTGTGAATGTTAAGGGTTTGGCATGTCTCCGTTAAAGCCTCCTGGGTGGATAAGGCAATCAGAAAGATGTAGAGGTGGTTCCCTATCCAATCACCTGAGCCCTGCTGATCAGAGCAAAGCCAAACCTCTGGTGTCCTGATAGGAAAGTCCAAGGCCATGTGAAACTGATGAATTTGTTTCATCGGCTTCAGGAAACTTGCCAGAACCAGATGGAGAGAGGGCAGAGAAACCCACAGGCTACAAAGGTATCCATCTGAACACTATAAAAACCTACTATGTCAGGTGGAGGCTAAGAACATCTGAAATTGACCCATAAGGAGCTTTTAGATCTGGGTTACAGGATCAGGTGCAGTATGTGATACAAAACAGGAAAGGCAAAGCCTATCTTGAGGAGATGGAGTGCTGTTAAAATGTCGTTATGGCCTTTGTGGGACTGTTGTGATAAGCAGCATTAAGGAAGGAGATGTCCATAAGGTTATCCGCTGCTGGCAGGAGGGTGAATGCAGCTTTCATGCTCTTCCGAACCCCTAGAACGCTCTCACTTTTTGGATCAAAAACCCAGCCGATATAATTTGGGATCATTCCGGGATCCATATGACGACCCTGTTAATATGAAGTTCCAAATCAGGTGTGGCTTCAAATTTTTGTATTTAAAAGGACAACTGAGTCTAAAGGTATCTGTCAGAAAATCTTTATCACCCATAACAAAGTGGAAAACATTTTCGACTAACTTTTTGTACTCTTGCATCCTTGTGTATAGGCAGAATGTTTTTCTGTAGAGAAAACCACTTATTGTAACAGTGGGTTCTCTCTTACTCTGTGATTCTTGGCATCTGGGAACATGTATACAATACAGCCAGTAGTTAAATGGTGTACAACTTGCCTTGCTAGCTTTCAAATACAAGATCCCGTATTTCAACCTTTATACTGTAGGTTTTAGTAGCTTAGATTTCTTTAGAAACATTTGGCCAATGAGTAACTCTACAGCTGTTTTCACTTGTATTGGTAAAAACTGTGTAAATATATTGCAACTGTTCTTTTTTTAATAACATCTACTAAAACTGACAATGAAGCATAATCCCTGAACAGAACTCAAATCCTGTCATGAAGTTTTGTCATAACTTTTTAATGACTTAGGTATTTTACAACTAAAATTCTTTTTAAAAGTTGCATGAAAAGAATATAAGGAGATTTTTTTTTTTAATTAAACCAAAACTTTAATTGAAGATTTTTTTTTTTTTTTTTTTTTTACTATTTTGGATTTTTTAAAAAAAAACAATTTGCAATTAGGGACACAACCAGAAAATCTCACTCTAGTATTTATATTTACATAAACCTGCCTAGCATAGTAGAAATTTCCCCCATAAACTAAAATTAATATTTCAATATTGAAAATATATTCTGTATATTCAACATGGTATGAAATTTTGATCTACTGAAGGTTTCTTCAATAAAAATATCTTGAGTATTGGCATGTGATTCCCCCCCCTCCCCACACACACACACACACACACACACACACACACACACACACACAAACTTTGTTCATGGCAATAGTGAGTTGCCACGTGTACATTATATCAGCCAGAGAGAGGTGGATGCATCTTCCGACACAAGAAGTGATTTTTTTTTTTCAGGGAGAGGGTCAGTGTAAATGTCAGTGGACTTGTTTTGTTTTTGTTTGTTTTTTAAACAGGGAAACTTGAAGTTGTGATGTAGTGCACAAGCTCATTCCATGTGATCAATGTACTTGTATGAAATAAAATTTTGGATGCATTTCAAATCTTGTCTGAGTTTTAAAGTAGCAGTCGGCTTTAGCGGTTGGTTTTCTTCTTTTTTGGCAAGTTAACTCTCCTGCTTCTAATGACAGGACCAAAGGTGCAGGATAGGTTGTTGGTTCAGGGAGCCTTCCAAACCTAACACAGTCAACCACAGATCTCTCCGTCGTCTTAAACGCGGCCGCTGCTTTGAATAGCAGCTTTTGTGGTGATGTGAAAGGCAAAGAGGCCTTAAAGAACCTCTGCTTTCCCAGGACCCTCCCTGAGACCTTCTCTGCTTTATGGAAATTTCCGCTGATGTAGTTATGTTGCTGCTACACTATGCCACTCAAAGGCAGCACGGCTACGTCTAGACTGGCATGATTTTCCGCAAATGCTTTTAACAGAAAAGTTTTTCCTTTAAAAGCATTTGCGGAAAAGAGTGTCTAGATTGGCACGGATGCTTTTCCGCAAAAGCACTTTGTGCGGAAAAGCGTCCGTGCCAATCTAGACGCAGTTTTGCGCAAGAAAGCCCCAATCACCATTTTCGCCATCGGGGCTTTTTTGCGCAAAACAATACCACGTTGTCTACACTGGCCCTCTTGTGCAAAAGCATTTGCACAAGAGGGCTTTTGCCCGAACGGGAGCAGCATAGCATTTCCGCAAGAACACTGACACTCTTACATGAGATCGTCAGTGTTCTTGCGGAAATTTAAGCGGCTAATGTAGACACCTGGCAAGTTTTTCCGCAAAAGCAGCTGCTTTTGCGGAAAAACTTGCCAGTCTAGACACCACCCACGTGTGGTGGTTGATGAAAAGATTTGATGTTAAATAAGAACAGATTCACGGAGAGAGGTGGCTGCAGTTTGAATGTCAGTCTCCACCTTCTACGTTCATAGAAAACCTAACCGCTTTAAGTGCTTTCCTGCTATTCCTTTCCCACCCCCCAATGTCGATCTGCTGCCCCAGAGTTTATGCTTGATACAGTTTATTTTGGGGTATTGCCAGTTGATGCTGCACTAATGTAAACCCATCTTTTTGCCAGTGCCGCACGTCTGTAGGGGTGTGACTGCACGAATGTAAGTACACCAGTGCGAATCACCAGTACACGGCACAGTGAGTTGTAAATGTCGAGAACCTCCCTCCTACAGAGCATGGCGATTCTATTCCTCTGTAGGGAAGCTGACGGTTCAGACTACGGAAGGGAAGGCCTGTCATCATCCTCGTTTTTCCCCAACCCCACCAAAAGTAAAATCGAAGTCCGGCAGGAGAAACAGCAGCTGCTGCATCCTAGAAGTGAGAGGGTCATCCTAGCACCTGCCTCTGGAAGAAGCCAATGAGGGTTGTCTAGGGCTTTGGAAACTCGGGATGTGGGTAAGGACTGAGAGGAGGGTAGAATCCGTCTTCCCCGGTCCCAAATTCCTGAGCCTGGCATAAGTAAAAGGGCCGGGAAGCTGAGGGTCCAAGCTCACCTCCCCATTTCAGGCGGATGCTTTTGTTTTCCAGAAAAAGACGGAGATCCTGTCTAATGGGTGCAGGAAGAGACTCCCTCTTCCCAGCTGCTGGCTGGGAGCTGTGGGAAACACCAGCTCAGTTTCACTCCCCTACGTTCACTTACATGGGTCCAGGCCCCTGTGGGAAGAGCCAGATTCTGCTCTTTTTCACTAATAAACTGCCTCCCCCCTTCCATGCGTGCCTACATCCACCCTGGGTGTGCACCCTCCTTTCTCCTGGGGAAGCTGGTGCACTTGGTTTTTCACACCCTCTTCTCCCAAGGGCTTCACCGCTTCCCCTGTGGATAACAGAAGGGCGTTGGCTCCCAGGCCAAAGGAAATGTCTTGAGCCACCTTGGCCACTCAGCAGGAGGGAAGGAAAGCCCCTCTTCATGCCGCCCTCTCTCCCCCCACCATCTTCCCCCCATTGCAATAATCTCCCAGTGTACATAAGAACGGCTGTGCTGGGTCAGACCAAAGGTCCATCTAGCCCAGTAGCCTGTCTGCCGACAGTGGCCAGCACCAGGTGCCCCAGAGGGGGTGGGCTGAAGACAATGATCAAGCGATTTGTCTCCTGCCATCCCTCTCCAGCCTCTGACAAACAGAGGCCAAGGACACCATTTTATCCCCTGGCTAATAGCCTTTGATGGACCTAACCTCCATGAAATTATCTAGCTTCTCTTCAAACTCTGTTATCTAGACAGTGTAAACTCCTGGTACTGTCTTTGGGCCCTGTGCAGTGCACAGCCTGCTGGCACTTCACTAATATCCTCTCTGTTTAACAAGAGGAATTAAATCAACGTATCTTGGAGGGGTCTGAATTTTCCCCCTCCCCCTGCCTGGTTCTCTGTTGAAGCGCTAACTAAATTAAATGCTTGCTCTGCAGATCAGTAATGGCCCAGGATAGTTTCACCTCTTGGTCATAGGTTTAAATGCAGGACGGTGCAACAGCAACCAACAGTCTTTACAGTACAGATGATGTATGTGAAATTTAGTAAGTCTCAGCTCGGGTTCCTTGGGGATCAGCCTATATAGCCCAATAGCCTGTCTTCTGGCCATGCCAGATGCTTCAGAGGGAATGCATGGAACAGGGCAAATATCAAGTGATTTCTCCCCCTGTCATCCAATCTCAGCTTCCAGCAATCAGAGGGTTAGAGACACCCCGAGCACTGGGTTGTGTCGCTGACCATCATGGCTCACCACCACCTGTCCTCCATGGACGCATCTAGTCCTTTTGTGCACCCTGTTATGCTTTTGTCCCTCGCAGCATCCCCTGGCAACAAGTTCCACAGGTCAGCTGTATTGTGTCAAGAAAATGCTTCCTTTTGTTGGTTTTAACCCTGCTGCCTAAATTAATTTCATTGGGTAACCCTTGGTGCTTGCGTTACGTAAAGGGGGAGAGAATAACTTTCTTTCTACACACCATTCAGGATTTTAGCACCCACAATCAAATCCCTTGTTTAGTCATCTCCTTTC
Organism: Pelodiscus sinensis; assembly: GCF_052426305.1. NCBI lineage: Eukaryota > Metazoa > Chordata > Testudines > Trionychidae > Pelodiscus > Pelodiscus sinensis. The sequence continues at coordinate 7,229,222 of NC_143056.1, forward strand.
TAAGCTAAGCAGCCCCAGCCTTTTTAATTTCTCCTCATACAGAAGCTGTTAATCATTTTGGTTGCTCTTCTCTGCACCTTTTCAAAAGATTATATATATATCTTTCATGGGGCAAACGGACTTGCATGCAGTGTTCAAGGTGTGGGCATGCCATGGATTTATATAATGGCATTAGGATATTCACTGTTTTATTATCTATCCCTTTCCTAGTGATTTGTGATAGAAATGTAGCAGTGTTAGTCTGGGCTAGCTGAAACAAAAAACAGGACTATGTAGCACTTTAAAGACTACAGGATCACAAAGAAAAAACAGTTTCTTGCCATTTCAACCAGAAAGGGCATTGTCTCAACAACTTGATTACCTGCTGTGACGGTGCGTTGGGGGTCCCCTGTCTCCTGCACCCCGAAATGGCACAGACAGACTCCACCAGCCAGTGGAATTGAGGGTGGTTTATTGCTCCTCCAGGATACAGCATAGCACAGATGTAATCTGGTTACAGGAACTGGGGCTAAGAGGCCTCAGTGCTCCCCTTGAGATAGGGGAGTCCCAGCCCCCCTCCCCAGCTCCTTCTCCCCTGCTTTCCAGACAGGAACTAACTCTACCTCTCCCAGCCCTGCCCCCCAGCCAGGGCAGCATTCCATCTCCCTTTGTTTCTCCCCATGAGGATAGGCTGGTTCAACCGGTATGGTACCTTCGCATAATAAGGTTTTCCCTGATGGGTCTTGCTCCAGACAGCAGAGGTCACCACAGCCCAGCAAGTACCACCACTACGTCACACCTGCATCCTGCTTCAAAGACATTTTTTAACACCAGACTTGAAAGAGAATCCTCTGAACTATCATTCATGCTTAAATTTGACACTTTACACCTAGGTCTTAACAAAGACACTGATTACCTTACCCATTACAAAGATAGCTTCCCCAATTATCACCTTTAATATCATTAGCTCATAGACATTTACCTCCCCCACTCATCCCCCTTCTGTTCTGAAATTTGATTTGTCCTTTTCATACGTGTTCATTTTTTTGATTGTGTATACATGGTCATGCCAATTTTCTTCCACTATTTGATCTGAGGAAGTGGGTCTGGCCCACGAAAGTTCATCATCTAATAAACCATCTTGTTAGTCTTTAAAGTGCTACATAGTCTAGCAATTTGTGTTCCCTTTCTAGACTGCTGCTGCACATTGAGAGGATGTTTTCAGGGAACTATTCGGGGGTCTGTAATTGGGTTTTATATAAGGCACTTTAAAAATCTATGGCATTCATTAAAGAAGGATACCCTTTCAGTGGGTGCTTCGAACCTTCCTAGAGAGCTACAGTAGGGATATAATACTCTTTCAAATTCTATGCCAGTTCCAAAAACCTCTAGAAAAGCAATCGGGGTAAAAAAGACTCCAGAATTGCTGCTGCATTTAATAATGAGACATGAATTTTCACTAGTTTATTGAATACATTTATTAGAAATGACTTGGTGAATGATTTTATGAAGAATGCTTACGAGTGATCCAGGGAGGTCTTCGGCTGCAGTTTGTAGCTACCGTTTGAAATACAAGGTGGGTACATTTATTTTGATGGGATGTGCAATATAGTTCAGTTTCCTGAGTGGATGAGCGCTAAGAATGGGGTTCCAGCTTCAAAATGGCTTGTTTACAAAGTGCACTGGAACCATTCCGAGAACTCCGCCACTGGCATTTGGGACTCCTGCTAACAGAGCGGCATGGAAGGCAATCACAGCCGTAATATTTATGCCATCATGTAAAATGCACAGTAGGATCGGTTATCTTCAGTAGTCATCAGGCAGCAAATAGAGGCATTGCCGAAAAACCACAAGGACCAATTCTGAACATCATGCTCTCTGGAGACTTCATTATGAGTCAGAAGCAATATGAGCGACACCATTTTTATAATACAATTGGGGCAAAGAGACGTTAATTCAGTTGGAGTCACGGTACGTTTACACTGGCCTGTATGCACTATTCAAGGGGAGTGTGCACCGTGGACTGATATAGCAACATTACGGTAGTCACTGCGTTATTATCTATTCCAATGGCCAAATAAGGCAATTTTTGCTCACAGTGAAAATTTGGAGCCACAAGTTGTCACAGCATTTTCATTTCCTGGTAGCTTAATACCTGACATCTAGCTTCCATGTGTCTTCATCTGCTCTGCTGGAAAAAATAGGGCCTCCCTGAAAAGTGGATGTTGAACTGCCTTAGGAAAACAAATGTAAAAGAAAAGACGGTCAAGGCTAAAGCTAAGAAAAGGAAAATTCTTATTCCAGATCCATGGGCCTTGAGAGTTTATTATAGAAACAAACCTGCAGTTGGTGTGAGTCTTAACAGAGATAAGCAATAGCCATAGTTCTCCTCAAAGTTAGGGACTGTGAGAGCAGGAAGCAGGTTGTAGCCATAACAGGAATGAGATGAAAAGAAAAAGGCGTGCAAAATCAGTCTGTGTGTGGCCCTTTTAAGACTTATTTTTTAAATTCCTGATTGGAATCGAATTTTCATCCCCATCCGCCTTCCTTTCGTTCTGGCCATAAAACGCCTTATTCCGCTGAAAGCAGTGTTTCAGTTCAGCTTTATGAATGGGTGTTTGCGTTTGCTCCTAACAGATGCAGAGAGTATCTAATTAAAATGCTATGGGAAATGTTAGACTACATGTATCATACTTCTCTTATAAATGCGCTGTAAAAGAATCATCATAGAGCGGTAGCCGTGTTAGTCTGATCTTGCTAAAACAAAAGGAAAAACTATGTAGCATTTTAAAGACTAACAAGATGGTTTAATAGGTGATGAGCTTTCGTGGGCCAGACCCACTTTGGTCTGGCCCACGAAAACACATCACCTATTAAACCATCTTGTTAGTTTTTAACGTGCTACATAGTTTTTCCTTTTGTAAAAGAATCAGGCATTGTTACATTTCTCATAGGCCCTCTGCTGGCCAGTTTGGACTTCTGCAGGCAAAATCTAACCATGCACCTAAAGCGCGCAGGTAAAGGAAACAATTCTTCCTCCTCTTCCCTGACACAGTAGCCTCATGGCCACCAACTAATCTACGACCTCCACTGTACACGGCCTAGCGGCAGCAGTACCCACCTGGAGTGAAGAATGCGGTAGCTTTTGAAATATGGACAACAACAAGTGGTCTATTCTTATTGGAACTCAAATTCAAAAGGCGATGAGAGCCAGAGATCCATGACTATAACTATCTTTTCTTATTTATCACCCCCTGCCCTGCCCAACCTGTCCTTAGTACTGTTCCTTATAACTAACTTACCCTGGAAGGGTCAAGTCTAAATAGCCAGTGACTTAACAAAAAAACCCGATGAATGAGTAGGGATGTTTAGCAAGCAACTTGTTCCACCCAGGACTTATTAAAATGTTTATAATGTATAAGTGCTTTGAGAGGAGAATTTGGGCATGTGTAACTCTCAGAAGAAAGTGTTTTCAAGGAGCATGTGTAGGCAGATCAGCTTGCGGGAGAGCTCTAAACTAGCAACTCTCAACCTTTCCAGCCCATGCCACCTTTTTCAGGGGTCTGATTTGTCAGCTCATTTAAAAACGACTTGCTTACAAATCAGACCTAAAAATACAAAAGTGTCACAGCCCGCTAGTACGGAAAAATTGCTGATGTGCTCAGGTTGACTATAGAAATAGAAAATCAATTGGAATATAAATATTGCACTGACATATTGGTGTATAGCAGTGGTCCCCAACCTTTCGGGGCTGCCGGGCACCCAGGAGGGGGGCCATTCATGCGCCGGGCACCTGGGGGCAGGGCCACACACATGCCCGGGGGTGGGGCTGCGCACATGCCCGGGGACAGGGCCACCCATACGCCACGTGCTGGCGCCACCCATGCGCCACACTCCCAGGGCTGGCACTGCTCCTGTGCCGCCCACCCAGGGGTGGGTCTGCCCATATGCCACATGCCCGGGGCCAGCACTGCTCCTGTGCCACCCACCCAGGGGCAGGGCCACCCATACACCGTGCGCCCGGAGCCGGAACAGCCCATGCACTGCATGCCCAGGGCTGCCACTGCTCCCTGGAGCTGACAGCACTCATATGCCACGTGCCACTGCTCCTGTGCTGTGTGCCCAGGGGCGGGGATGCCCATACGCCACACGCCCGGGGCCGGTACAGCCCATGCACCACGCGTCTGGGGGTGGGGCCACCCGTGTGCCATGCACCCGAGGCAGGGCCGGCTTTGATCACTCGGCGGGCACCATGGTGCCCGCGGGCACCGCACTGGGGATCACTGGCATATAGTATATACAGCAACACAAACAAGTCACTGTATGAAATTGTAGTTGATACTGACTTCGCTAGCACTTTTTATATAGTGTGTTGTAAAACCAGGCAAATATCTGAATGAGCTGATGTACCTCCTGGAAGATTTATGCTTTGTCCCGGGCTCCACGTCTCCTTGGTTGAGATCCCTGCTCTAAACCTATAGGAGCACAGGGAAGAAAGTAGGGAAGAGAGAATAAGGACACAAGGTGGGCAGTTAGACATGCAGTTTGGGCAGAGCAAAATGGCATCAGCCAAACTAAGAGAACAGAACTATAGGCAGGAGCTGTAAAGCAGGACCTGGAAGGCAAAGAGAAAGACCTTGATGGCAATGGATTTGGGGACATCAGGAAGGGAAGCTGAATATGAATCGGGAAGCTGGGCGAGATGTGTGCTGCAGCAGAATTTGAATGGTTCATGGAGAGATCAAGGATGAGAACCATGCGCCTGGGGTGGCCAGAGAGGAGGAGGTGATAGGGTTCAAGTTGAGAGACTCCGATGGCTTGAAGCGGGGTGTCATAGCAGGAGGAGGCAGGAGTCCTCTTTAAGATGAGCCTGGGAAGTTCTTTAACTAATTTCCCACCTTGTCAATTGCACATTAGAATTTTGCCTTCCACGCCCCACGGTTCCTGTGAGTCCTAAGCCACCACACATTAGAGTTCCCCTCCTTCTCATGCTTGAGTCCTTACACTCCACCACCACGCTGCTAATGGTGAGTACTAGGAGGCCACTCTAGAAAGGACCAAAGAAAGGCAATACGGAGCACAACAAGGCGTTTACCGGGCTGAGTGCATTTCTCTCTGTGCCTTTTCCTTCCCGCCTGATCAGTTCCTCCCTTGCTAAATTTGGGGCCATGCATGACGGCATGTAAGCTGTCTGCAGGCTTCTGGGTTGATCCATTCATGTGTTTTTCCTCTATGTTCTGTTTATTCTCTGACAAGGATAGTGTTATTTGTTGCTGATCATGCACCTAACTTCTGGTTTGGTTCTACTCTTCAGAGCTCATAAACATTCACATTACGTTCATATTGATTTTTTTGTAAGTGCCCGTTTAACTATTTCTAAACAGCTCTATTGTTTGTATTGTGGTTGTGTTTAGTGACTCCAGCCCCACCATACTGGGCATGGCAGAATCATGTCAAAAAGACACAGGCCCTCTGGTGGCTCACTACACCGTCAGCTGCTGTTGTCAGGACAGACATACTGGCTACACCTAACACTCTTGATATAATCTGCAACCAAAAGGTGACATGTAATATCGTTGGGAAACTCATCTCTCTAATGATTATTTTTGCATGATGCATGTATCGTAAACCCACAGCGAGCTTTATAGCTGGAAATAGGTGCCTACACTGTGTTTAAACCAGGCATGACAGGGGGAGTTGATAAACAGGTTTTCTCCAAAGATGCCAACATCTGAAACTAGTGTGGCCAAATTCAATGGGCTGTTCCTTTTTATTGGAGGTTGCAGTAAGAGATCATTTGCATTGTGAAAATCACCAGGGTGGAGAAGACGGCATGGTTGTCCACACCCATCAGGGGAAAAGAACTGTATCTGGGGATACATTTCAAAGAGTGACTGGACTACAAAGAGGGGGAGCGAACCCCTACATTAGCCTTCACCTGAGGAGACAAGGAAAACTCATACTTTGGACTCCATGGGGATCCTACCTAACAGCTGGTCAACCCCTGCTGGAAAAGGAAGATTGGTGAGGAAACTACCATGAACAAAGACAACAGCTTGTTAAGTTAGGGTATGTCTACACTACAAAGTTAGTTCGAACTAACGGATGTTAGTTCGAACTAACTTTCATAGGCGCTACACTAGCGCTCCGCTAGTTCAAATTTAATTCGAACTAACGGAGCGCTTAGTTCGAACTAGGTAAACCTCATTCCACGAGGATTAAGCCTAGTTTGAACTTACTAGTTCGAATTAAGGGCTGTGTAGCCCCTTAATTCGAACTAGTGGGAGGCTAGCCCTCCCCAGGTTTCCCTGGTGGCCAGTCTGGCCAACACCAGGGAAACTCGTATGCCCCCCTCCCGGCCCCGGACCCCTTAAAGGGGCACGGGCTGGCTACGGTGCCCGTGCCAGGTGCAAGCCTGCCAGCAACCAGACAGCAGACCCTGCACCTGGCACGGATCGGGCCACCCACCCGATGCCCCCCAGCCCTCCCCCTCTTCCCGGGACCAGGCTGGTGGCTCCCGGGAGCTTGCCCGAGACCACAAGAGGCAGGCACCCGCCTGGGCTAGTGCAGACATCGTGGACCTTGTCCACGATCTCCGCACTAGGCACAGGAAAGTGGCCATCTACGGCAGGAGAGCTGCCAGCCTGGCCACCCAGGAGCAGGTGTGCATGAAAATCAAGGGGGTCCACTGAGACCCCCGACCCTGAGCCCTGAGCTTACAATGGCTGTCCTGGGTCAGACCAAAGGTCCATCTAGCCCAGTAGCCTGTCTGCCGACAGCGGCCAACCCTAGGGACCATGGAGGGGATGGACCAAAGACAGTGACCAAGCCATTTGTCTCGTGCCATCCCTCTCCAGCCTTCCACAAACCTTGGCAGGGACACCACTCCTACCCCCTTGCTAATACCACTCCATGGACCCAACCTCCATCACTTGATCTCACTTCCCTTTAAACTCTGTTCTAGTTCTAGCCTTCACAGCCTCCTGAAGCAAGGAGTTCCACAGGTTGACTCTTAGCTTTGTGAAGAACAACTTTCTGTTACTAGTTTGAAGCCTGCTACCCATTCCTTTCCTTTGGTGTCCTCTAGTCCTTCTATTATGGGAACTAATGAAGAACTTTTCTGTATGCACCCTCTCCACCCAACTCCTGCTTTTATAGACCTCTACCCTATCCCCCCTCCGTCTCCTCTTTTCTAAGCTGAAAAGTCCCAGTCTCTTTAGCCTCTCTTCATATGGGACCTGTTCCAAACCTCTGATCATTTTAGTTGCCCTCCCCTCTCCCAGCCTCTCTCTTCCTCTCTCCCACCTGCTTTTCTCAGTCTACCCCAGTTTTGTTCAATAAAGACAGATTCCATTTTTGAACACAATTGTCCTTTATTTTGTACATCAAGAAGAGGGGCTAGGGAAGGGTAAGTGGAAGGAGGTGAGGGAGGAATGGGGTACGCGCCCCCGATGGGGAGGACTGGGCTGGCTCTGCGGGCTTTTGGGGTGGAAGCTCTCCTGCAGCCCCCCAATTGCCCCCTCTCCCCAGATGGCAGCCTGTGGCAAGTGCAGCCGGTCTGATGGCCGAGTGCTGTGATGTGCCTAGTGTGGGTACTCCGGGCACTCGAAGCCAGGACTGCTTTGCAAGCGGGGCACCCCTGAATTGTCTGTCCGGGGTGGGGGTCGGGACCCTTTAAGCACAGCCCTCGGCTAGCCTGAGACGGCAGCTCCACGCTCTAAGTCCTCCTCTGATGCCCTGCTGGCACTGCTTCCGGCCATCCTTAAGCCCGGTTCGGGTCCACTTAATGTGGACATGCTAGTTTGAATTAGCAAAACGCTAATTCGAACTAGTTTTTTAGTCTGGATCCGTTAGTTCGAATTAGCTTAGTTCGAATTAACTAATTCGAACTAAGTTAGTTCGAATTAACGTTGTAGTGTAGACATACCCTCAGGTCATAGTCATTATCAAGAGTAGTTTTACTTTTGTCACTTTGTAACTGTTTCTATCTTTATCACTTACACCTGAACACCCTTAATAGCTCGCCGACTGAACAAACCTTTTAAACTTTTTCCCTGAACCAACCCAGTGCTTTGACTGAATCGAATTCATTGTTAGTCCCAGTCAAAATAACAAGTTGTTTGTCTCTTTAAAGGAGCAGGGAATTTACTTCCGTGAGGGTATGTCTACACAACAGAGAAGATCGAAGCTGCCGCTATCAATCGTCCAGGGTTCGACTTAGCGGGTCTAGTGAAGACATGCTAATTTGAAAGGAGAGGGGCATTCAGGTCGATGCTGGTAATCCTGCTTCCACAAGGAGTAAGGAAAGTCAAAGGGAGAGTGTTCACCCTTCGACTTCCTGCAGTGTGGACAACGCCAAAAGTCGAGTTAAGGTACTTTGACTTCAGCTATGCATTAATGTAGCTGAAGTTGCTTATCGTAATTCAACCTTAACCCGTAGTGTAGATGTACCTTGAGTGTCCAAAGGCTGGATGCTGCAGTGAGACAGGTTTTGGGGAAAATCAGGACTTGGTGGTGTCAGGTGTCACTCTAAAAACAGTACCTGAGTGGTGGAAGCCAGTACATCTGTATGTCAGCAGTTGGTGTCTGGACTGTGAGCACCTAGATTTCCCAGGCATGCAGTGACACGACTCCTCACTAGTCTGGGATGAACCCCAAAACATCTCAGATCGTAGCCCAAATAGTGTGCAATCCAAGTGCAAGATGATAAACAACAGGTGATGGGGGACCACAAGGAAAGTGTAGTAGTTCAGGACAGCGATACAGTAAATTCAGGATTCACTGGTATGGTGTCCTAACAGGTCTCCTGCTCCGTCAGTGATAATAAACGTTCGTCTGCGTGCGTTTTGGTATGCTCCCTCAGTCTCAGTCTCTCTCTCTCACTCTCTCTCAGCAGTCACTCGATAACAAGTAGGACATCTTTCTGTCACTTTCCTATTTGTGAATCCATTGATGGCTGACCAGCCCTATTCTGGAGCCGCAGGTCTTATCGCAGAAGGGGCTGATGCTGGTGGCTATTGGTGGGAATTGGGGCAGTTTTTGCTGCTCTTTTCTCCTTCTCCACCTCTCCTCGTCTGCTCTGCAGTGGGACCTCTCAAATTGCTCCACCTCCTCCCAGACTAGCATTCTCCACTGGAGACGGTCATGAGCAAGGTGCTCCCAAGTGTCGACACCGATGCAGCACTTTTTCATGTTTGACTTCAAGATGTCTTTGAATCGCTTCCTTGGGTCGCCAGCGCTCCTCCATCCTTCCTTCAGCTCAGAAAACAGAATCTGTTTTGGGAGGCACCGATCAGGCATCCGGACCATGTGACCAATCCAGCGAAGTTGTTGGTAGATGATGATGGCTTCAATGCTGGTCGTGTTCAACTCTTTCAGGATGCTAGTGTTCATATGCCTGTCCTCCCAAGGGATATTTAGGAATCTCCTGAGGCAGCATTGATGATATTGTTCAAGTGCCTTCAGGGGATGCTTATATGTTGTCCAGGTTTCCCATGCGGACAGCAGTGTTGGAACAACCACTGCGTGGTACACAAGGAGCTTTGTCTTGGCACCAATGTCCCGGTTCTCAAAGACCCTTCGTCTCAGGTGGGCAAACACAGAGCTTGTGCAGCTCAGACGATGCTGGATTTCTACATCAATGTTGACTTTGGCAGAGAGATGACTTCCAAGATACGGGAAATGCTCCATGTTTTCCAGCAGTTCTCCGTTGATTTCAATAGCTGGTACATGAGATTGCTTCATGGGCGAGGGTTGATGAAGCACCTTGGTCTTTTTTGATGTTCAGGGTGAAACTGAGATTCTCCCCCAGTATATCATGCTAGCTCTGCTCCGGTAGCTAGCATAATAGACTTCACCAGAGCCCCTAAAGACCACAGACTCGGAGCGGATACGAAGGCAATCAAATCAGGTTTATTGTCGAACGAAGTACATTTATAGGTGTTGGTAGCCAGATGGCCTCCAAGCCCCCACATATTTGTACTTAGAACAATGGACACTGCTCAATTGATAGTATGGATTTCACTATCCCCCCCTAAACCGACCAAAGAATTGAACAATCGAAATGAACAAGCTATGATACGCACCATACGTATTATCTTACACACTGATTACACGTTTGGTACCTCCTGTTGTACCTTCCTCCAAAGCATTCACTACCCATCGTTATGCTTACACTCTTGTTGTTTCAAACTATTTTATCGTGTACTAAGTTGGGGTGTCCTTGTCCTGTCCTAGTGGCATGTATTTACATACTTCATGTGTTTCTATCCAGGCCAGCAGCTCTAGTGCTGAGAGACATTGACTTGAAGGCAAACATTTGCTTTTGACATGGCCTGTCTATTATCATAGAATCACAGAATAGTAGGACTGGAAGGGACCTTGAGAGGTCATCGAGTCCAGTCCCCTGCCCTCGTGGCAGGACCAAATACTGTCTAGACCATCCCTGATAGACATACAAAAATTTTAAATATATATGGACATATACCTATCTCATTGAGCTGGAAGGGACCTTGAGAGGTCATTGAGTCCAGTCCCATACCCTCATGGAAGGGCCAAGTACCATCCCTGATAGATTTGCCCCATATCCCTAAATGGGCTCCTCAAGGATTGAGCTCACAAGCCTGGGTTTGGCAGGCTAATGCTCAAACCACCGAGCTATGCCTCCCCCCAGAGCACAACTCTTACTTACTTTGGTTCAAGCACCAGTCCCATGCTTCAGGTTCTTTCTCCTACAGAAACAATAAGAACAAACCGCACAGTTACTTGGCTTCTGTGCTCTACAGGCAGCAGGAGAAGTGCAAATGTAACCCACACACCTAGGCTGTGTCTAGACTGGCCAGTTTTTCAGGAAAATCAGCCACTTTTCCGGAAAAACTTGCCAGCTGTCTACACTGGCCGCTTGAATTTCCGCAAAAGCACTGACGATCTCATGTAAGATTGTCAGTGTTCTTGCAGAAATACTATGCTGCTCCCGTTCGGGCAAAAGTCCTTTTGCGCAAAAGTTTTGCGCAAAAGGGCCAGTGTAGACAGCCCAGATTTGTTTTCCGCAAAAAAGCCCCGATCGCGAAAATGGCGATCGGACTTTTTTGTGGAAAAGCGCGTCTAGATTGGCACGGATGCTTTTTCGCAAAAAGTGCTTTTGCGGAAAAGCGTCTCTGCCAATCTAGACGTTCTATTCTGAAAATGCTTTTAACGGAAAACTTTTCCGTTAAAAGCATTTCCGGAAAATCATGCCAGTCTAGACGTAGCCCTTGTGTGGTTACTGAGTACTGCAAGTGGCACCTAGACCACTGCAACAGTTAAGATCAAGAGACTTCTACAGCATGGGCTGGGAGCCAGCTGGCTTTTAGCTCAGAGGGGAGAGGCTCCTAGAGTCATCTCAGACACTTCGCCAAAGGATTAATGCCCACAAAACAGATATCAGACAAGATCACAAAGAGAAAACAGTTTCTTGCCACTTTAACCAGAAAGGACACTCTCTAAATGACTTAGCCACCTGCATTCTGCTACAAAGACCTTTTACATCTGCACTTGAAAGGGAATCCTCTGAACTGTCATTCATGTTAAAATTCGACACTTACCAACAAGGACTTAACAAGTCTTTGAACTTTCTCACCCATTACCAAGACAGTTTCCCCAATTATCACCTGTAATACCATTAACTCACTAACATCCCACTCTCCCTACCTTTAATATCAGCAATTCACAGACACTTACCTTCCTTCCTCCCCCTTCCCACCCCCCCGCATCCCCCTTCTGTTCTGCAATGTGATTTGTCCTTTTCATATTTGTTCACTTTTTTTTTTTAATTGTATCCTTTGGTATATATGGTTGTGACTACTTTCTTCCACTATTTGATCTGAGGAAGTGGGTCTGGCCCAGAAAGCTCATCATCTAATAAACCATTGTTAGTCTTTAAAGTGCTACATTGTCCTGCATTTTGCTTCAAATCCACCTTGGTGATGGTTACACAAATCTTTCCTAAATATGAGCTGGTTGGGGAAGGAAGATCTAAAGTCATTATCTGTACGTGAAAATTTTAATAACGCCAGCTACATACACGGTGTGCTTACAGAAGTGAGTTTCCCCCAGGGGACCTTGGACACTTTAAGTTATCTTCCAATCATAAATATAGTTTTAATTTAAATCCAAAGTGTGACTATTGCTATCGGACTAGGCAATTTTCTTAATGTTAAATGAGTGATAATTTGACCCTGACACAGTTGCTACCGTCTTGAATGTTAAATTACTGTAACGTAAGTTTCATCCATCAGTCTCTGACAGAAGCAATTCCCTTAAAATCAATATTTAGAATGAGGTTAAATCTTGTCTTAAAGAGAATGTGCAAAATATGGCTTCCGTATTGCCGTGGAAGATGCTTCTATAAACCTTGCTCTGTGCCACTAATTTCACTAATTTCAGTAGCACAAAGGTCATCCCAAGAAACCTAAACCAGGAAGTGAAACCGGACGTTATCACAATGATAAACTCTTTATGTGGCATGGGGCTTGGCTACTTAGTTGCCATCTATTGGAAAGCTCCGGCATTACCTTCTAGTTCACGATATGGATTTTTCAACATCCCTGTAGAAACAATGGCTTTGATTGTCTCTGTTCTCAAAGGAGTCTTTTAATTTTGCCTCTTTTACTTGTCAGTCATAGTTCATCGATTGCATGTGCATGGCTAGCAGTCTACCAGCCTCCCACCACATTAGAAGCATACTCACCGGTGTAAAGAAGTTGCTGGCAGATGAAGTGGAAGACAAAAGTAATAGAAATTACACAAGATCTACAGAGGCTGTAAGAGGAGCAGCTCTGCTTACAGACCCAGTTGTAGCAGTGGTGCAAAATACAAGCTAAAGGCAGAAGATATCAAAAGATGCTGTCAACGTATCAGATGACATGACAGCTGCAAGGAATGACTCCAGTAGTCGAAGAAGGAAGCAATATACCTTCATAAAAGAGGAGGCCTTGGCCCACTCCTCGCTCTGCTTTTAATAGAGTGTACAAAAGGCACTGATCATAGGGGAAAAGGCTCCAGGAGCCAAATTAATTCCTGGTGTAACTGCAATGAGATGAATGGTGTCCCCGACTCCTGAAATTTACCCCAGTGTGCAGAGTCCAAACACAGCCCTGTAACTCAATTAAAATGTGCATTAAGGGCATTCTGAATATTTCTAAGGAAATGGGCTGTAGCAGGAAAGGCTAGGTTATAAGGAAATACCAATGGGAGCATTATATCCAAGTGACATTTTGTGGTTTGTATTGAAATGGTCAAAGAGAATTCTGCTTTAACTAACCCAGGGAGGGATACTTCTCCTAGAAAGATAACACTTACATGCAAGTGCTCTGGAAAAAGTCAGTTTTCAGCCATACCCCAAGAGGGAATATTGGTACATGTGCTGCTGAAAGTAAGTTTAATGCACTTTTCATAGGCAGTATGTTTACATAACGTTGACTAACTTGATAGCCAAAACTTAAGGAAATTCAAAGTGACTGCTATAGTTAATGTATTGTGGGGAGAGGTACTGCCTCCAGTAAATCTAAATTCAGTCTGGGAGGGTTTAAGTAAAACTAGAGAAGGGGGAAAATTGGGGCTGGAGTTCTCCACTAAGTGCAATGAGTTCTCACAACTTGAGTGAAAGAACTGAAGAAAGGTTTGAATCTTTAGATATGTATTAGGCATGGAGTAGATGTTAATAAGAAGACACGGGGTGAAATAATAGTCCCATTGCAGTTGATATTGAAATCAACAAGAGTTCTACTAGGGCAACTATGTCATCCGTAGTTTAAAACTTTGACTGTAAAACTCTTCTCCCTCTCAGTTGCTCATCATTCATTCTCTCGTAGCCAAATGATCCCCCCTGTTCTCCACTTTTACATGGGGTTCTAGGCTAGAGAGAACTTTCATTTCAAATTATAAAAAATCTTCCTGGCATCCTTCATATGAGATAAAGAATTAAACAAAAGGCCTTTTCCTCTCCTGTAATGGGGTGAATAGACTCCAGACAGGGAATAAGGGAGCTAGACTCCACCTTGGCAATGCGAAGGCTAAGGAGATCTTTTTGACAGGGGTGCCATTTATGAAGGACTTGGGGGGGGGGAGCAGTAGCTCCCCTCCTGAGTTTGAACCCCCTGGATTTCATACTTGAGGTCTATTTAAAGCTACATGTCCTGTCTCCAGTGGCAGTTCTTAGATGCAACAGAGTTTGAGCTGCTTGCAGCTTTGCCTTTGGGACACGGAGTTTGTTATAAAAAGAGGAAGGCATGGTGATTAAGAATAACACAAGCCGGGGCATTTAGGCAATTGAAGGATCCTTAGATAATCATGAAAACATTGCCTGGTACGCCACTTGAACGATGCGGGGGAGGGAGAATGAGTAAGAATGAGTATTGTGCTGCTGGGATTTGCATTTGGATTACTGAGTAAAACTTATAAATATTTTTGAAAAGGGGGTGAACAGGGGCTAATTCACAGCTGACTGCAAATTGCTACAAAGGGATTTCACAAAATTGGATGATTGGGCAACACAAAGGCAGCAGGAATTCAGGTTTGGTAAGTGCAAAGTAATGCACATGGAAAAATATAACCCTAGATACTAGAGATACAAAAATAGCTGTTACCATTCAAGAAAGAGATCTTGGAATCCTTGTGGCTAGTTCCCTGAAAACATCTGTTCAATGTGCAGTGACAGTCTAAAAACTAAACAGTTAACCGAATATTGGGAATCATTAGGAAAAGAATAGATAAGACAAAATACCATATTACCTCGACTTAAAGTCATTATATGCCCACATCTTGATTACTGTATGCAGAGCTGGTCAACCCATATTGGGACCGGCTCTGTTCAATATCTTCATTAACTATATAGATATCGGCATAGAGAGTACGCTTATTAAGTTTGCAGATGATACCAAGCTGGGAGGGGTTGCGGCTGCTCTGGAGGATGGGGTCCTAATTCAAAATGATCTGGACAAATTGGAGAAATGGTCTGAGGTAACCAGGATGAAGTTTAATAAAGACAAATGTAAAGTGCTCCACTTCGGAAGGAACAATCAGTTTCACACATACAGAATGGGAAGCGACTGTCTAGGAAGGAGTACGGCAGAAAGGGATCTAGGGGTTACAGTGGACTACAAGCTAAATCTGAGTCAACAGTGTGATGCTGTTGCAAAAAAAGCAAATGATTCTGGGATACATTAACAGGTGTGTTGTGAGCAAGACACAAGAAGTCATTCTTCTGCTCTACTCTGCGCTGGTTAGGCCTCAGTTGGAGTATTGTGTCCAGTTCTGGGCATTGCATTTCAAGAAAGATGTGGAGAAATTGGAGAGGGTCCAGAGAAGAGCAACAAGAATGATGAAAGGTCTAGAGAACATGGGTCTAAAAGAATTGGGTTTGTTTAGTTTGGAAAAGAGAAGGTTGAGGGGGATGTGATAGCCGTTTTCAGGTATCTAAAAGGGTGTCATAAGGAGGAGGGAGAAAACTTGTTCATCTTGGCCTCTGAGGATAGAACAAGAAGCAATGGGCTTAAATTGCAGCAAGGGAGGTTTAGGTTGGACATTAGGAAAAGTTCCTAACTGTCAGGGTGGTTAAACATTGGAATAAATTGCCCAAGGAAGTTGTGGAATCTCCATCTCTGGAGATATTTAAGAGTAGGTTAGATAAATGTCTATCAGGGATGGTCTAGACAGTATTTGGTCCTGCCCTGCGGGCAGGGGATTGGACTTGATGACCTCTCAAGGTCCCTTCCAGTCCTAGTATTCTATTATTCTAACCCATCTAAAGAATGATATATTGTTTTTGGAAAAGGTACAGAAAGAGCAACAGAAATGTTTAGGGGCAAGGAACAGCTTCCATATGAGGAGAGATTAACAAGACTGGGACTTTTTAGCTTGGAAAAGAAATGACTAAAGGGTGGGGCGGATATGTAAGATGTATAGAAAATCATGAATAGTGTAGAAAAAACAGAATACAGAAATGTTATTCATTCCTTCATTAACATAACACAAGAAGTTAGCCCAATTAAATGTATAGGCAGCAGATTTAAAACAAACAAAATAAATAATTGTTTTCCACAATCAACTTGTGGAACTCTTTGCCAGGAGATGATGGAACAGCCCAAACCATAACAGGGCTGCAATAAGAACAATATAAGTTTGAGGAGGACAGGTCCGTTAATGGCTACTATCCAGAATGGGCAGGGATGGTGTCCCTAGCTTTTGTTTGCCAGAAGCTGGGAATGGATGACAGGGGATGGATCATGATGATCAGGGCTCGCCAAGCGGTGGTGAGCCCTGCTCACCAGCCGTGCGGTTCTGTGAGCTGCGCATGCGCAGATCGTGCTGCACATGCGCAGATCGTGCAGCGCCAGCTGTGCCGGCTTGTAATCCACTCCATGATTTGTCGGCCCCTGATGATATTTGTCTCTTCTGTTAATTCCTTCTGAAGCACTTGCCATTGGCCACTGTCGGCAGACAGGACTCTGGGCTAGAAGGACCTTTGATCTGACCCAGTACGGCCATTCTGATGTTCTTATATAGAGCTCAAATGTATCTGCCTTCTTGCTGTAACCAGCTAAACCCCACTCCCCTTCCAGAGCCGAGATAGAGCCCAGGAGTCCTGACAGGGTCTCTCTCTCTCTCTCTCTCTCTCTCTCAACAGAGTTAGTAACAAAGTAAGAATATATTTTTAAATGTTAAGGTTAAACACTGTCCCTTAAGTGACTTGCCACAAGACGTCAGAATATGTTAGTGTTCGAGCTGAGTGGATCTAATATTTCATTTTCTTTCTTTTCTATAGGAATTAGAGACAGTGCTCCTGTCAGCTAACTGCTAAGTTGCCTGCCAAAGACGTAGAGTTTTCCAGTGCCTTGATAGCCCCTGGAAAGAGATTATGTGTGGGGGTGGGCAGATGGGGTTGGTTCCCCCCTCTCCATTTGGTGCGTGCTTGTACTGAGCATGCTCAGTAACACTGCTGAAGCTTCTGTCCTTAGTCTGCCCCTCCCCATGCTTTCACTCTTCACCCCCCCCCCTTCACGGCATGCATAGGTTGCCCCCTTCCCCTCATCTGAAATTTACACATGGTTCTAGACCTAGTTGACCTCATCATCCTGATACACTTGCAGCCAGGCTGTGTCTACACTGGCCACTTATTCCGGAAAATCAGCCGCTTTTCTGGAATAACTTGCCAGCTGTCTACACTGGCCCCTTGAATTTCTGGAAAAGCACTGACGATCTAATGTAAAATCGTCAGTGTTTTTCCGGAAAAACTATGCTGCTCCCGTTCGGGCAAAAGTCCTTTTCCGGAAAACTGTTCCAGAAAAGGGCCAGTGTAGACAGCCCAGATTTCTTTTCCGCAAAAAAGCCCCAATCGCGAAAATGGCGATCAGGGCTTTTTTGTGGAAAAGCGCGTCCACATTGGCACGGACACTTTTCCGCAAAAAGTGCTTTTCCGGAAAAGCATCCTGCCAATGTAGACGCGCTTTTTCCAAAAATGTTTATAACAGAAAAGTTTTCCGTTTTAAGCATTTCCGGAAAAGGATGCCAGTGCAGACGTAGCCCCAATGTCAGGTCTGGCGAGGGAAGCTAAAAGGAAGTGGCCTATCCCAATGAGGACTGACTGGCAAGGAGGTGTGACCGTGGTCCCAGAGAAGCCAACTGATGTTCCTTAATTAGGACTTACTGGCGGGTAATTGCCAGGAACTCCTCTAGGGCCCTTTTTCCAAATGGATGTCACATTATCTATCTTCCAGTCATTTGGTACAGAAGCAGGTTCAAAGGGTTGGTTACAAACCACAGTTCGAAGTTCTGCAGTTTCACACAAGTCCTTTCAGAACTCTTGGGTGAATGCCATCTGGTCCCGGTGACTTTCGTCGCTGTTTATTTCCCCCGACGCCCCATTTCAAAAGAAGAGTTGAGGCCAGATGAGAGATGGCAAGGGATTGTTCACGCTGTTGGTGCTGAGGGCATAACCCAGGGCTCCCCCTGTATCGCCCCCCCCATCTCTACCCACTCTCGCCTACTCTGTGTCCCTCACACATCCTCTTTCCCCTCCTTGTACTCCTCCTCCAGCCCCCTCGCTCTGTGGCCCTCCCCTCCCCCATCTGTGTGTCTCACAGACCCCCTTCCCTTCCTGATGCCCCTCCCACAGCCCCCTGCAACCGTGATCCTCCCCCATTTGAGTCTATCCTACAGTCCTCTTCCCTTCCTGATCCCTCTCTCAATGCCCCCCTGCATCCGAACCCTTCCCCCATCAGAATCTCTCACTCAGCAGTCCCAACCATACCCTTCCCCCTCCATCTGTGCCCCTCTCCTCCCCAGCGGTACCTCTCACTGCCCCCTTCCCTTCCTGATGCCCCTCTCACTGCCCCTCCATGTGTGCCCCTCCCTCACCAGAACCTCTCACACAGCCCCCTCCCCAGGCCCTTCCCCGCCATCTTATGGGAGAGGGCTGTGGGAGAGCACAGATGGGGAGGGGAGAGGCACAGATGGAGGGGGAAGGGATGGGGAGGGGCTGGCACAGATGGGGAGGGGAGGGGCACAAATGGAGGGGGAAGGGATGGGGAGGAGGCTGTGGGAGAGCACAGATGGGGAGGGGAGGGGCACAGATGGAGGGGGAAGGGATGGGGAAGGGATGGGGAGGGGCTGTGGGAGAGCACAGATGGGGAGGGGAGGGGCACAGATGGAGGGGGAAGGGATGGGGAGGGGCTGTGGGAGAGCACAGATGGGGAGGGGAGGGGCACAGATGGAGGGGGAAGGGATGGGGAGGGGGCTGTGGGAGAGCACAGATGGGGAGGGGAGGGGCACAGATGGAGGGGGAAGGGATGGGGAGGGGCTGTGGGAGAGCACAGATGGGGAGGGGAGGGGCACAGATGGAGGGGGAAGGGATGGGGAGGGGGCTGTGGGAGAGCACAGATGGGGAGGGGAGGGGCACAGATGGAGGGGGAAGGGATGGGGAGGGGCTGTGGGAGAGCACAGATGGGGGAGGGGCTGGCACAGATGGGGGGAGGGGCTGGCTCAGATGGGGGCAGGGGCTGGCACAGACCCCTCCCCACGCCCTTCCCCCTCCCGCAGCCCCGCCCCGCTCTCTGCCCCGCCCCCCGTCTCCGCAGCCCGCCTGGGTCCGCCGGTGGCGCTGTCGGGAGACTTGGTGGAGCGCGAGGCCTCGCTCTCTCCCCGCTCCCCGCCCGCTGGCGTCGCCCCTCGCGCTCGTTCAGCGGCAGCCGATTGGCCGCGGCAGGTGCCGCTCTGGACCTTGGGCCAGTGGGAGGCCTGGGCCGCTCCCTTTCCCCGCCCCCTGCCCGGCGCTGCGAGCGAGCGGCTGGTGCGCGCAGACGGAGGCGCTGCGGCCCGCGGAGGGATCATGTTCCGCCGCAAGCTCACGGCGCTGGATTACCACAACCCGGCCAGCTTCAACTGCAGAGGTGGGGCCCTGCCCCGCCCCCCCCCCCCCAGGCCCCCCCCCCCCCCCCCCGGCCCCCCCCCCGCTCCTGCTCCGCCCCCCCCCGGCCCCGGCCCCGCGCCCCCAGCGTCCCCCCCCCCCGCTCCACTCCCATCCCCCCCCCCCCCCTCTAGTCCTGCCCCCCCCCCCCTCCCCCCCCCACCCGCGCCCCCCCCGCTCCGGCCCCCCCCGGCCCCCCCCGCCCCCCCCCCGCTCCACCCCCATCCCCCCTCCCCTGCCCCCCCCCCCCGTCCTGTACCCCCCCCCCCCCCCCGCCCCCCGCTCCGGCCCCCCCCGGCCCCCCCCCCGCCCCCCCCCCGCTCCACTCCCCCCCCCCCCCCCCCCCCTTCCCCCCTCCCCCTCCCCCCCCCCTAGTCCCCCCCCCCCCGCCCCCCCCCGCCCCCGTACCCCCCCCCCCTCGCCCCCCCCTCCTCCCCCCCCCACTCCGGTACCCCCCCCCCCCCCCCCCCCGCCCCCCCCGCTCCCCCCCCTCCCGGCCCCCCAGCGCCCCCCCCCTCCACCCCCCCCCCGCTTACCCCCCTCCCCCCCCACTCCGGTACCCCCCTTCCCCGCTCCACTCCCACCCCCCCGCTTACCCCCCCCCTCTAGTCCCAGCCCTTCCTCTGCTCCATTCCCCCCCCCACTCCCTCCCCCCTCCCACTAGCCCCCCTACTCTACCTCCCCCCTCGCCTCCATCTGCTCTGGCTCCCGCAGTGCCCCGCGGTTGGTTGCTCCAATGGACTCTTCATCTTCCCCCCCCTTCGCCCCCATCTCTGTCTCCACCTGCCCAGCTCGTCGGCAGCTGCTCCAGCTCCTGTCCCTGGCTGCAGCCCAGGGTTGCCCTGCCCTCCCTTCTCCCTGCCCACAGGAGCAGCACAGGCTGTGCGTTTGGGGGGTGATCCAGTCCCTGCCTTGGGCTTGCTTGAGCTGAGAAAAGGCAGCCCCAGGGAAGGTGTTAGCTAATAATCAATGCTTTGCCCTTTGAGCTAAAGTCCGATCAGGCTTTTTCTGGAGTCAATATTTTGTTTGTTTCATGAGGGTTGCAACGTTCCACAATTAAGTTAGCAAGTGTGAGAATTCAAGTTGCCTGCGCAGCTGTAGTCCAGCTGTGTGTGCACATTGTTTTACAGGGTGTTGTTACATGGGCATATTGTATTTTTTCCACACGCTAGCTATTGTTTCATTCAATACCAGGATGTGCTCAATTAGTGAGCAGTTATTCAGAATTGTATTTTACCTGCATTCAGTTTGTGGTCCTAGACTTACCAGTGTAAACAGGCGCCCACCAGTGTTAGCTGTAGGGATATTAAATATGGGTTAATTGAATAGTCGATTAACCTCATGAATTCTTATTGGTTGCTCGATTATTCTAAAGTCCTCGGAGGTGGAGCTGACAGCCAGTGCACTCTGGCCTCACTCCTGAGGAGCCCCCTTACACTTCATGCTTCTGCCTCTGTATCGGTTCCCCTCGCGGACCGGTTGCCTGGTACTGCTGCCTCTGATACAGAGGCAGCAGCATGGGGGGCGGGGGCTGAGTTCCTGGACCAAGCGCAAGCCTAAACTGAGCCAGGCTGCCTGCCCGCCTGGCTCCTAATCCAATTTAAATGCAGAGCCCCTGCAGGGGTAGGTCCGAGACCCAGCGCAAGCTAGGACTGAGTCAAGCTGCTGGCCAGCCTGCTAAAAAATGTACATCCAGTCCCTGACTTACAAACAAGTTACGTTACAAGCACTTGGTCGTAACTCGATGTGTTTGTAAGTTGGACCCCATTCATTTCAATGGGACCACGCTGTTCGTAAGCGAGGATCGCCATTCATAAGTCGGGGCCCACACTTAATGGCCAGCTGGTCGTGAGTGCAGGTGGCCATGCGTTGATGCGTTTGTAAGTCAGGGACTGGCTGTACTGACAAGGTGTGCGTGGGGGGAGAATGCGTGTAGTCTATATCAGTTAATCAATTACACTGTTACATCCCTAGGGAGCTACTCCCCTTGTGGAGATAGTTTGCCGTGACCGCACTGGGACATAAAAAGTAGTGCTACGGCAGTGCTTTAAACTTGGCAAAGACAAAGCCTTAATCATGAGACCATCCTTTCTCTTCCTGTAATCCCTGCTTTGTTCATTACACACTTTCCAACTTCTGCAACCAATGAGGGGCAGTTGTCCTGCAGATAGGTGTCCTTCATAGGTAGAGCTAGTTCATCCCCAGAAAACCTCCATTGACTGAGGTGAGAATCCTATGGAAAAAGTAGTACATGATCACAATGCATATGCACAGGCAACCTTAATTCTGGCATTTCCAAACTTGTCAGTGCTTGACTCTTGCAACCTTAATATTCTTTGGATGTAATCTTTTGGAAGTTTGGTCTGTGTGTTCAATTTTAAGCTTCAGATTTGTCAATTTCCTTGGCGGCTCTTTATGTGCTTAAAAATGAGAAGTTCTTGCATACTGACATTTGCCATTGTTTGCTTGTCTAAAGTGCTTTGTGATACACCTTCATCACTCTTGAGGCTACCTTATCAAGTCTGTCCTGTCAGGTAGCTCCCCTTCATTTGTTGGGAGTACTTTTTTTTTTTTTTCTGCTTTCAATGTTTTTTTTTTTTATTCTCTCTCCTTCCCCCGCTCCCCTCCCCCCCAAAAAAGTGGGCATTGGGAACATTGATCTCCTTGCTCAAAGAATGGCTCACTGCAAGGGTTGAAAATTATCCTGGTCTGAAGTCTATGGGCAGAAGTTACTACAAGATACTAAAGACTGAACCATTGCAAAATAGCATGGCAGTTTTGAGGGACCAGTTATGTTATTAAGCGATGGTTTCTCTCAATTTGTTTTCTGGCCCTGATGAGATATTATGTTCATGTCACTTTGATAACTATCTTGCGCCCTTTCATCCATTTCTAGTCACAATTTAGTGATTGCTCTGTAGTACCTGTTACATTTGAAATTAAAAAGCATTTTGTATTGAATCAGATCTTAGAAATCCAGGTCTTCATTCACTAAGGGGCTTAGGAGCTTTATTACCACATGGGCACCTGCATCCCAAAAACAAACCCCATCCCTGTTCATCTGATCTAAATCCCGTAGGTACCTGAACGTACTCCATTTATAAAAGCTTTAGTGGGTAGCTGAATTAGTCTGTACAGGATAAATTTAAAAAACAATAATTAGTTTGGTAGCACTTTATAGACTAACAAAACATGTAGATGGTATTATGAGCTTTTATGGGCACAGCCCACTTCTTCAGATGTCCGAAGTTTTTAGTTTAGGATGTCCAGACACAAAATAAATAGGGGGAAGGAAAAAAAATGGAAGGGGGTGGGAAACAAGAAGCAGAGGGTATGTAAATATCAAAGTGAAAACCAAACAGGCAAAATCTATAAGCACCAAAAAATTGGATAGTTAAAAGAAGCAGATAAGGATAAGTTTTTGCAGCAAAAGTTTGCTCATCACCTGTTTTTGCCTCTCAGCATGCACAGTGCTTTCTCACCCTAGACATCCGTTTGCCTAAGCTGTAGTACGTACAACCCAAGGGAGAGAGAGCTGTTTTTCCGCCTACCTTATTTGTGGGGTTTGATCTAGTAGGTATGTTCAGGCTGCTTATGGAAATAGGTCCTGCATACGAGTTCATAGATCACTGATCAGGAAAAATATCTTTCTATGCTGCCTCATGAGGGAGTAGATGGGTGAGAATGTGTATAATGTATATGACTGTCGTCTTTCCACAATATGGCATTCTTGTTTAGCTAGCAGGTCATTAAATCTGTCTAGTAATATGTGACTTATAAAAGATGATTAAAACACTCATGTAAATTCTCACTATCCACATGGTGAAAGATGATAAATTAAGGTGTAGTATTAGAGTGACTGGACAATAAATAGTGTTTAAAAATTAAAGAGTGTTGTGAAGACAGAGGTATTTAGATTTGATGCACTGTGGGGAAACACGCAAGGGTCTGCTTCTGTCCTCATAGAAACAGAAGTCAAAGAATGTTTTTTTTTTTTTAGCATATTGTTTTTTTTTCTGGCTATAGATGAAACAGAATTTAGAAACTTTATTGTCTGGCTTGAAGACCAGAAAATAAGACACTACAAGATTGAAGACAGAGGAAATTTAAGAAACATACACAATGATGAATGGCCTAAAGCCTATGAAAAGGTAACTTCATACCTAAAATAATAGAACACATTATAATCTCTGTGTGGTAGCTAGTTTTGGTGATAAACCACGTCTGTCTGTGTGTATCTTACAACAAATGTATTTGAGAGACAAGGCATGTGAGGGAATATTTTTTATTAAACCAACTTCTATTGATTAAAGATTTTACACGCAGCTGAAGAAGAGACCAATGGAACTTGGTCCAGTCGAAAATATTTCTTCATCCAGGTTGTGTCTCTAATATCTTGAGATGGTGGTGGCTACCACTGCATACAACAGATATATATGAAAGGGGGAAATGATGAATCCTTTATTTGCTGGATGCCAAAATGTAGGACTAATTGTGGTAATTTATTATACATGATTTTTGCTTTAATCTATACATGATTAATTTGTCAATAATTGGTATCCTTGCTTCTTGGATAAGATGTTCCTGCTTTTGATGCAAAAGGAAATTGGCTAAAAATAGTTTCTTCTCTGCATAAAATTAGACACCAAGGTGGAAATTGATGAGGATCAGCTAATCTTAGTCTTAGCCATGCGTAAAGAACTACTGTAACTGCTTCAGTCTGTTACTATTTCTGATGGATGATTTCCCACTACCCGCAGAAAGTATGGCAGACAGCTATAAATTTGTGGCAGTCCTGCAGTGCATGAGCACTTTGCAACTCTCCTCACTGTGACCTCCTCAGACAGAAAGGAATGTGGGCTCAGTCCGGCAAGATGCTGAACTCTGGATTTGATGCTGCAAAGCACTTAATTTTTCCGCACATTTATTTCAGTGGGTCTACTTGAGGGATGTAAAATCCTGTTTAATTAGTAAACCAGTTAAACTGAACATTTAACTGATTAATTGAACAGGGACATGTGGGGGGATGGGACACCACTGCCAGGCTGGGGGACACCACACACACTCCACACACTGTGCACGGGGGCTGCTCTGGCTGTGCTGGAGTGCCACTGCCTGCAGTGCAGCCTGAGCCAGGCCTGCCATGGACAGAACTGCCCCAGCTAGGCTGGAGCATCTCCTGCCTGTGCTGAGCCCTGCAGGGCTGGAGTAGGGATGTGAACGACTAGTCATCCCCCTTGCTGCCTCTATCAGAAAGAGGCAGCAAGGGGGGAGGGGAGGGGAGTGGGAAGGGGTCCTTTAAAGCGGTGGCGCCATGTGGAGCCTGGGGCCAGATCCTGCATGCAGTGTTTCAAGAGGCAGCACCACAGGGAGCCCGGGGTCAGCTGGGGACTCAGACTCCCCAGCTGACCCTGGGCTCCCCACAGCGCTTTTGCCTTTGGAATGTAGCTACAGCCCGGGGGCTCTTGCTACGCTCCAAAGGCGGAGGCGCCCGTATCGACTAATCAAATAGTCCATGCAAGTTGCATCAACTATTTGATTAGCTGATTAATCTACATGTAACATCCCTAGACTGGAGCAGCCCCTTGCCCATGGTGGACTTAGTTAACCAATCGGTAAGCTTCACCTATCGGCCATTAACATCCTTAGTCTACTTGTGTACTTCATTGTCTTGAGGGATGAGGTTAAAGTGTTCCATACCTTGTAGGATAGAGCCCTAAAGCACTGAAGGTGCAATTCTTTGGTTTTTCTGACCTTTTCCCCACTTTCTACTGCTTGTGCTGTTAGGAGGAAGCCAAGGGAGTGGAGGTGACAGGAAGATGGCATGTTTTGGAGTGTCTTAAATCTCTTGTGTATAATATTACCATGAAAACATCAATTATTCACTTGTTCAGAAGCAGAGATGATTACTGAGCTAAGAGACATGATGAATTGTGGCATCAGAAGCACTGAAATGTGTCAGATGAGCCACAGTAGGAATATAACATTTTTCAGAACGATATTACTCAAGATTATTGGCCTTCCAACAAAACTGGGCTTGATAGAGGAGATGACTGTTGGAAATGCTTATTTATCAAAGTAATTGTACAATGTTGAATAATTTGTGGATCTGTTTCCTCCCAACCAATAATGATAAGAGATGCGTTCTCTCTCTCTCTCTCTCTTTTTTTCCCCCCCCCCCCCCCCTTTCTACAGTATCTGAAAGATGTCAACTGTCCCTTCAAGACCGAAGAAAGACAAGAAACCATTGATTGGCTTCTTGGATTAGCTGTTAGGCTTGAGTATGGAGATAATGGTATGGCTGATTTTAAATACTTTTATTTTAAAGGTGTTAGGGAAATTATTTATAACAGCTATCATTCCAATTAACTTTTCAAACAAGCAATGAGATTACATAGAAAATGTTTATTAAATGTATAATTTACTTCAGGTATTTTTATGAATTCCTGTTTTATTTTGTAATTTTGTAACATTTGAATAAGAGGCTTCTCCTTTTTAAAGCAACTTCTCTGGGTTGATTTTAGCAGTAAACTCATAATTTCCTGGTTTGTCGGCAGAGATAGGACTGAAATAATACGCAGTGTTGTCTTCCTTATGGGATTACACTTGAGGCAAAAAGGTGCAAAAAAAGACAGTTTTTCTCTCTTTAGCACATCTTTTGATTTTAAGCAGAAATAGCAAGTTAAATGTTCTTAGCAATATATACTTATTTTTCCCCCAGTATGAAAGTAACTGGTAATATTCCTGTCATGTTATCTATAGGAATGGTGTCAGTTGTATGGTAGCACATACTAGAAGTGTTGTATTCTGTCCATCTGATGTCCAAGGATCAGGGTCAACTAAAATGTGTGACTAATGGTCCCATCTACAATGATCATGGAATGCCATCCATTAACAATGAAGAGGTTCTAGCTTAGAAATCTAGTTGGCAACCTTTTTTAGAGTAGTTCTCCACTCTACAGTCAGTTGAATTGTTCCTTCTTGCTTAGCTAGGATGAAGACTGCCATTAAAGAGTCTGTTAAGCTTTAAAGCCCTCCCTATGATGTAGCACACATCCGCAGTTCTGCCCTGCCTTTGAAGTAGTACATAATAGTAACAGCTCTTACCTGAGCACGGTTTTTAAAATCTCTGACTTTTGGGGTTTCAGTAGTGGGAAATAACACACTGATTTGGCTGCCAATGTTCCGGTAAATCTTCTCCTGTTTGCTGAAAATGCAGTTGGCCCAGTTGCAGTTAACAGTATGCACTAGTACTTTTTTCTATATTTTGAACTCTGTTAATTTTTAATTATCAGTTGTCACCTGAATTTTATATTAATGAAACAAAACTATTTTTATTTTGACAGCTGATAAATATAAGGACGCCACACCTGACGGTGCTAAAAATGCTGATAATGCAGCAAAAACTGCAGAACCACTGATAAACTTGGATGGTAAGTGCGCAAGTTACTATATCTTGTTGATCTCTAGGAAAACATTTTTGTTGCTACATCTTAAATCTGTTCCGCTTACATCTGCAGACCCCCTGTCCCCCTGCCCCTGTGTGTGAGAGTATATATTATATAATTTTTTAAAAGAGTCTGAAAGTCATATTTTAGTATTTTGGGTACCAGATAGATCCAGAAAATCATCTTAAGAGTTCTTGAAATGCATGGATTCTGATATTGTAATGCTGTCCATTGGGCATGTAATGTTTGTTTGAATGCTTTTATTTCCCAACACTCTGCATTTATACTGAAGAAAAGATGAGTACTACTGTTTTGCCCCATATTAATTCTAGTCTTTTTTAACTGGATTGATGAAGCGTGTGTTCTGGTGGGAGATTCTTTCTTGTAGAGCAAAGTACTTAGAGCTTTATTAGGGCACGAGGAAGGAAGGAATACAAGCTAGAATAAGGAAAGAAGAGAATATTCTGAAGAATAGTTAGATGTAGTCTAGTCAGCAGGGCCTGACAAAATGCACTCTAGGTACTTAGGGAACTAGCTGAAGCAATCAGAATGATGTAGTGATCATCACTGAGAACTCAAGGAGGATAGGTTAGGCCCAGAGAACCAGAAAAGGGCAAAACATAGTTATGTATTTGTAAAAAGGAGACCTAGGGAATTGTAGCATAATTTTGATACTTGGAAAGATATTAGAACAGATTATTCAGTAATCAGTTTGTAAGCATCTAGTGGATAATAAGGTGACAAGTAATAGCTAACAGAGACGTCAAGAACAAATCATGACAAACCTCTCCTTCTAATTTTCTTCTTTGACGGTTACTGGCCTGGTGGATGAGGGGTGCAGGAGAGCAATCATTGTTATATCTTGATTTTATTAACACTATTGTCACAGTTCCATGTGACATTCCCAGAAGCAAACTAGGAAAATGTGGTCTAGATGAAATTATTATAAGGTGGGTGCTTAATTGGCTAAAATATTGTACTCATAGTTCCTGAGTGATATGTTATCACAAACTGGGAGATTTATGTAGTGGAACCCCATGAGGGTCTGTCCTAGATCTGATACTACCCAGTATTTTCATTAAGGACTTGGGTAATGGGGTGGATAGTACATTTGTAAAATTTGTAAATCACACCAAAATGGCGGTGGACAGGGAGCTGTTCCAGCACCCCCTGGTTAACTGTTAAGGGTGATGCTTACTGGTTAACCTTTCACATCCCTTCGGGGAGGGGCTGAAACTCTGCCTGACTCCCTCCCACAATTTGTGTGGGAACATTGCTGGCTGTTCCCCTTCCTCAGGGAGCAAGGGGAAAGTGCACAGTTTGCTGCATTCCTCACTCTGGCTGGGGAGCACAGGGGGCAGATGAACCTGACCTGTCCCAGTGGGGAGACATGGACCTCCTCCTCTGCTGTGTCCTCTGGAGCTGCAGCAACCATGGAGAGGCGCTTCTTACCTGGCCCCAAGCTGCTGCAGTGAGAGGGCTGGGGTAGATCTCTCTCCACAGGGCAGCCTTCATCCCCAGCTCAAGCAAAGATTTTAGCAAAGCATGTACGTTTTCATTTTATTTCCCAAAAAACAAAAATTAATTGAATTAACCTGGCGTTGCTCGGGTCCTTAATCTTCTAGTGCTGTGGTGTCCAACACACTAGCCACATGTGGCTGTTTGGCTGGTTGAGTGGCTAGTTCACTAGTGGCATCAGAACTGATTGGACACTTCAGTTCTAGTGGACGTCTATAGAGGCAATATGCTATTTCCTGTCTTATCTGACCTTTGCTTAATGAGTCCCAACATTCTGTTAGCTTTTTCGACTGCCGCTGCACGTTGAGTGGATGTTTTCAGAGAACTGTCCACAATGACTCCAAGCTCTTTCTCTCTTGAGTGGCAACAGCTAATTTAGTCACTATCATTTTGTATGTCTAGTTGGGATTGTTTTGCAATGTGCATGACTTTGCATTTATTAACATTGAATTTCATCTGTCATTTTGTTGCCCAGTTACCCAGTTTCTTGCGAGCCCTTGGTTAAATCCAAAGTGGACTGTGTGCAAATTTTGCCATTTTTATGTTATGCCAATACCACTTTTATCAACCACACTTGTAATTTAATGAAACATTGTATCAGATTACTTCAACAGAATCGATTTTTCCATAAAAGCAGGCTGCTTTGCATCAATTATGTTGCCCTCTGTTAAGTCTTTATTAGAATCCCATTTCAGTTGTTCCACTGTCTTTGCTTGGGTCAGTGTCAAGCTAACTACCCAGATCACGCTGTTGAGTCTTTTTTTAAAATTGTCACCACATTAGCTTTCCTCCGGTTTTCTGTGAATTGCCCCAGATAAGCGCCCCAGCCCCAGCCCTGAGCCTCCTCCTGAACCCTAATTCCCTCCCAGACCCTGTGCCCCAGCTCTGAGCCCACTCCTTCACCCTAACTCTGACCCAGATGCCACACCCTCACCTACTCCCATCAGTCCGCTTCTGCACTCCAAGCCCATTAACCCCAGCCTGGAGCCTCCTCCTGAACTCCAGATGCCTCTGCCCCATCCCGCAGCCGGCACACCCAGCCAGAGCCCTCCTCTCTCCCTTACTCTGACCGCCCCTCCTTCCCCACACGCCAGATCCCTCGGACCCAACCCCACCACAGCTCATCCGTATGCAGAATAAATGTTATGGAGGTGATATGTTGCATGTCATCTTCCTATTGATGCACATCACAACATTTATTCTGTGCATAGACATTACAAAATTAGAGAGACTACTGCCCCCATTCCTGCTGCATACTTACCCCAGTATAACATCTCCCTCCCAGCTCTGAGGGCCATACGCATCTTTCTCATGATCATGTTAGTTTATTTTTTTTAGTTATAAAACATGCCTATGACTGGTTAGCTGTAGGTTTCAATAAACAATTTCAGCAAAATGTATCCGCTCAAGCCAGTGTTCATTAAAGCAAATAAAGTAATCACCAAACAAATACTCTATCTATTAGCTCTCAGAAAAGTCGGTCTGGCTCAGACTTCAGTCAGCAAGTACAATCCTGCTCTGCAGCCAAGAAGTGGTGCAGAGATCTTCAAAAGAGATCATATGTTGATGCAGGGCTACTCAACTTTGGAAGCACCGGGGCCACAATGACACTCACCGCACATGCTGAAGGCCACAACATAAATGTGGTTGCATATATAGGCAAATGTATTTGCAAATACAGTAAAACTCCAGTTGTCCAGCATCCAGTGGTCCGGCACTCCCGATAGTCTGGCACCAACTGGAACCCAGAAGTGCTACAGCCAGCTGGACATTTGGAGCTGCTGTGAGCCCCATGGGTGCTCGCTGCTGGGAAAGGAAAGGCGAGAAGAGGGGAAGGGGATTATACCCCTGTGACGGGTCTGCTGGACTTGCACTGTGTCCTGCTGGGGGTGGGCGGGGAACGGTGCAGCGAGGGGCGAAGCCTCCTCTGTTTTGCAGGATGGCGGAGGAAGCCCCTCACAGCCACGAGAGCTAAGTCCCCGAACTTGCCCCGTTCCAGCTGCGCTCAGCCCCGCGCCACCACCGAGAGTTTCCCGAGAGGGGCAGCACTGTAGGACCAACCTGGCAGCACCTCAGCTGCTCTGCACCGCCGCCGCTTCCCCAAGTCCACTGCTCGTCAGTTTCAGCAGCAGCGCTGCCGGACCAACCTGGCAGCACCCGGCTGCTCTGCTCCACTGCTTCTCCAAGTCTGCCGCTGCTGAAACTGACAAGCTGGGGTGCTGCCGGATTGGTCCCGCAGCGCTGCCCCTCATCCCCCCTGCTCAGTGATAACTACTGCAGTCTGGCGGGTGGGGAGCCTGCTCCCCTCCCGGAAACTCTCGGCGGCTGCACAGGACTTCCCCCGCCTTCCTGGAAAACGGCGGCGGGTTCACCCCTCATCGCGCCGTTCCCCACCCACCCCCTGGACGCAGTGCAGGTCCTGGCAGACCTGTCACAGCCCTCCTCCCAATAGTCCGGCATATCCGATAATCCGGCACCACCTAGGTCCCAAAGGTGCCGGATTATCAGAAGTCTACTGTAGCTTCTTTCTGAACAAAGAATACAAAGCACTTCCCACAGTGCTCCAGCTCACCTGGCACATCCTCCCTGGAGGCTAGAAACACCGACACCCTGTACCCGTCTGTTCCAGCCAGCCCGTCTGCTTGCGTCTTTCAGAGCTCACCTGCCTGGGAGATGCCTCCCCGTTGTGTTTTCCCAGTGGAGGCCATGTTCAAAGCATCCCACCTGTGGGCCATGTGTTGAGCCCTGCGTAAACCCAAAACCAAACAGGCCACGGGCCAACATGTGTTGAGTAGATGTATGTAGTTACATAAGACTGAGATTGACCTTCTGCTTATTAAGACATTTCCATGTAGTTAACATGCATACTGGGTTAAAAATAATGTTAATTATGCTTTGCCTATTTATATAGTCTCTTTTCAGAATACAGCTGCAGTGTAATTGCTCAGCCGTTCTCGGTGTTTGCTTGCTTTAATAAAATAAAATGTAGGTTAAACAAACTTATTGTCAGATTGTGAATCCCTTACTCACATATGTAGTCACATGGAACTATTCATGTGAACCCCTTACTCAAATTTGTGAACAGTCTGATTGATATATGCAGAGTAAGAAATCTAACCACTGCTTGGAACCAAATATAATAACTGTATTTGTTTGGCAGTGAATAATCCTGACTTCAAGGCTGGAGTGATGGCTTTGGCTAACCTTCTTCAAATCCAGCGACATGACGACTATTTGATAATGCTTAAGGTGAGGTTTACATCTTTAGTTTTTCATGTTTTGGGACTCTGGTCTGAGCAACTAATATCTACCAGAAAAACAAGCCATAGCACGGGGTGGGTGAAGTCAGTAACTTTTGCTTCTTGGGTGCAAATAAGTTTTTGTTAGTTAATACATTTTGTATTCAACTTCTGGTTGGTTTGAGTGAAAAATGATAGTCTTCCAACATGGCCATTTGTATTTCAGAATTTTTCAACAAATGGTAACAGAATTCCTCAAGTCTTGTAACTGTGAATTTCTGTTTAGTACTTGGAATGCTTCAGTGCCATTTAAAGCAGTTGTGTTGCATTTATTTCTTGCCTTTTTTCCCAGCATCTGCAAGTGCTTTAAAATTTTAATGAGTAAGCCTCACAGCACACTTGTGAGGTAAATAGGTATTATTCCATTTCTTGGAGAAACTTAGGGACAGAGAGGCTAAGCTGTGTGTCCAGAGTATGTTAAAAAGCCTGTGGCAAAGCAAGAATTAAAACCTATATCTCCTGACTTCCAGTCTTGTGCTTTTTCCACATGACACAACTTCCAATAACTAAAGCAGATTTTATTTTATCCTGAAAATTAATCATACTTTCCAGTAACCAGATGCAACAAATTAACTGATAATTTTTTTAAATTTCTGCTCCTGTCCCAAGTACTTAATTGGAAAGCATAGATCTATATTTTCAGTAGTCGTCTGTGAATCTCAAGTCAAAGCTATCAGAGGGGTAGCTGTGTTAGTCTGAATCTGCAGAAGCGGCGAGGAGTCCTGTGACACCTTATAGACTAACTGTATTCCTACATCATTGTACTAGATTGGAGCCAGCTAACCCTTCAGTCTTGATCAGAACAGAATGCAGAAATAAGCTTTGTTTTGTTCAGCAACCAAAAATATGCACTGCATTTCAAACAAAAGGATCAGGTCCTTGCCCTGCAGGATATACAATCTGGTGTAAGCTTGTTTTGGAGATTGTGTGGATTGTGAAGTTTGTGATACCTTTTTATGAAGTACATGGAAACCTGTACTAGCTATGCTAAATGTGTAGTTTTTACATCTTCACTATATCCAGTGCTAGACAGCAATAGTCGCTATATTTCTATTCTGTTTTATGATGTAAATTTATTGAAACTTCAAAATGTGGAAAAAAAGGAACTAATAAGGACCAGAAATGTGGAGAGCATGACAAAATACAAAGAGTCAGGAGGAGAGTAAGACAAAGAACATCCTGGAAGAAAGAGCTCTTTTGCTTTTAACTGGGTTAAGACTAAAACTCCACATTGGCATAAACCACCCTAACTTTGTTCACTAGCTTGATGTGACTAGTGTGTGTTAGTGGAATTGCTGTTTTATTATACATAATTTCTGTATCTGAACAATGGGATGATCTAAACTAATACTTGGATATTGTACAGTGGCTGTTTTAGAAAAGCAGACGAGTACCAATGTTCCAGTTAAAACTTACTAAACTTTAGTAGCTAGTAAAGCAAAAATTCCTTGTTCTCCTTATCACACTAACATTTTGAGAAATTTGCCAGGAAGAACATCATAGATACCAGCAATGCTAAAAAAATTGTATTATACTAAGTTTCATTATTGGTGTCTTAGTCATCACAGATCTAATGATTTCGTGATGAGACACTAAACAAATTCAGATTCAATCCCCTGCTTTGCAAGAACGTTCTGTGTTGCTTTAGAGCAATGTTGCAATGTCACACACCAACTTGAATCACGTGCCATGCAACAGGAGAAAGTGAAGTGATGCATGAAATAGTTTGAGTGCTTTTGTCAGACTTGGATAACTCAATAGCAAGGAAATGGTGAGAGGAACAGCTGTAATGAGCAGGCTTTTTGCTTTGTTATGGTCTAATTCTAGCTCTCGCCTATCCCTTGAGTTATTTTTAGAGGCCTTTATAGAGACACATATCAGTATGAATAGTAATGGATTAAAGTTGCCAAGTTGCAGATAAATTAACCAGATGGGCAGAAGGATTGTAAGATATCCAAGATCAATGCTGGACCTCCTCCCCCCCCCCCATTTTTAAATAGCACATGTCCTTTTGATTTTATATTTTATAGACAATTCAATAGCCTGATTTCCTTCACCTTCTGTGCTGGTAGATGAGGGCTCAGACTGTGGCAAAGGGTTCCCAGCTGCAGAAAGTGCCCTCATTGGAAAGGTTCCAGTAGTACAAAATGTTGGGGTCTGTGCAGCTAGCAGTATAGCTTCAAAAGAAGGCACAACTCTCTTGGCAGGAGCCATGCTAGTTTTATCCTGGGGATGAGCTAACACAGTGAATCTGTATCCTACCCTGTGTGAGCAGGGCTCCTAGAGAGCCTCTGGTAGCGGCTAACGCTGCTTCAAGCTGTTTGATTTTTTGGGGGTGCAGCACTGAACAGCCAATGCATCAACACAGAATTGTTACTTTGGTCTTCAAACTTTGTTTCCTAGGCAATTCGCATTTTGGTTCAAGAGCGCTTGACTCAGGACGCCATAGGAAAGGCAAATCAATCCAAGGAGGTATGTGCACGTAACACGAGTTCACCAGATGTAATGAGTTTCCACAGCATTCAATCGAGTACATTTACATACAGAAATGGATGTTGTTTGTGGCTGGAATCTGTGCGCAGTAGTGTTCAGGAAGGAGCAGTAGAAGATTTATCCACTTTATATAGCAATCTGAAGGACCAAGGGAAAGGTCTCACAGAATAATCAAGTGCATGTGATGTTTCATATTGCAAATCTAGCTCCATTTGTAAATGATAGGTATTTGAGCAAAAGTGTACTGAGTAATGGGGGTGATCAGTCCTTCAGCATTACATTAACGTACACGGCGACGGCTTTCAGTATCATTTCAGTGGCATGGGAAGCGAGGAAGACTGACTCTTCTTTCCAAGAAGTAATGGCTCTTTGGGGAGGGGCGTTAACTGTCTGCACAAGTTAACTAGCAGCAGGGGAACACAAATGTAAAATGTTGCTGAGCAGTGCACAAGGTATAACGCTGTACTGTGCCACAGAAAACAATGACTATCTCACGTTACACATTGTATAATGGCAACCCTTTGCGCTTCTAGAGAAAAGGGAGCCCTCTGTTTTCTAGGACTAATATTTAAAATTGTATTGACATGCCCATGCTGGCGTGCAATGACTAGACTTGGAACAGTGTTTTGCACAGCCTGGAATCAGGCAGGCTCTGATTTTATTCGCACTGGATTGTAAAAAAGAGTAGGTCACTTCAGTTATTTTTGGTCACATGAAATAGAAATTGGCTGCTTATTA
Organism: Pelodiscus sinensis; assembly: GCF_052426305.1. NCBI lineage: Eukaryota > Metazoa > Chordata > Testudines > Trionychidae > Pelodiscus > Pelodiscus sinensis. Next base: position 7,264,138 of record NC_143056.1, read on the forward strand.
AATTTGATGCTTCCTGGGCATGAGTCCACAAATTGAATTAATGTACTGGATGGAGGGGATTTTAAATGACCAGTTGTTTCCTTTCCTCTCTATATTGTTGTCAGGGCTTCGTTTCAGGTTGCCAGCTCTCCATTAGAGAGCTAAAAGCCACTTTGTGCAAAGAGCCTGGCGCCACCAGGGAAATGAGAGCACACAGCTCTCTCCGCTCCTTGCCTGCCCCGATAACGTTGCTAGAAAGGATGAGGAAGAGGAGGACTTCCCTGCCACTTGGAGCATGAACAGCTGCGGCGAGAACCACAGATCACTCTGTATCACACCACAAGGATCCCTGTTCCCCAGGCAGCGAGCTGACCCCCTTGTCCACGTGGGAAGGAGGCATTGGCGTAACAGTATTTGTCATCAGAAAGGCAACATTAGTGGCCTCAGTCCTCCAAATCACCTTAAAACTGACAAGTCACCAATTCGTTATTGGTTGTCATGTTTACATTGGTGCAAGGAGTGCTTCACCCTCTGCTCCGAAACTGAGAATTTCACCTGGATTATCTGGTCGCCTAAAAGTCAGGAGTTTTCATCCCTGTATCATAGAATACTAGGACTGGAAGGGACCTCGAGAGGTCATCGAGTCCAGTCCCCTGCCCCCATGGCAGGACCAAACACTGTCTAGACCGTCCCTGACAGACATTTATCTAACCTGCTCTTAAATATCTCCAGAGATGGGGATGCTACAACCTCCCTGGGCAATTTATTCCAGTGTTTCACCACCCTGACAGTTAGGAACTTTTTCCTAATGTCCAACCTAAACCTCCCTTGCTGCAGTTTAAGCCCATTGCTTCTTGTCCTAGCCTCAGAGGCCAAGATGAACAAGTTTTCTCCCTCCTCCTTGTGACTCCCTTTTAGATACTTGAAAACAGCTCTCACGTCCCCCCTCAGTCTTCTCTTTTCTAAACTAAACAAACACAATTCTATCAGTCTTCCCTCATAGGTCATGTTCTCTAGACCTTTCATCATGCTTGTTGCTCTTCTCTAGACCTTCTCCAATTTCTCCACATCTTTCTTGAAATGCGGTGCCCAGAACTGGACACGATACTCCAACTGAGGCCTAACCTGTAACAACTTTCTAAATTGAAACTTCAAAGCCAGCTGTGCTTCTTGCATGAGTCATTTTTAGTTCTTATACACAGCACTTGCATGAAACAATGGGCCATGACTGCTGTGAGCGCTCATTCAACGCTGACTGTGCTAGTTGTGGCTTTGTGGGGTTTCTTTGTCATTGGGAACCCACCCACAAGGAATTGACTGTCCACTTATGGCCACGGGTCTCTAAAAGGTATAATAAGGCAAGGAGGGTCAATTTAGGTCCCAAATTCTTTTTATGCTTGTTAATAAAAACACTTCCAGCTTTTCACAAATTTTAAAAATAGTTTCCACTGAAACTTAACATTCTCCAGAGCATTTGCAGTCCAAACATATTGCATCCTGTGAATGTAGAGCAGTGGTCTCCAACCTTTTTACACCCAAGATCACTTTTTAAATGTCAGACCAAGCCAAGATCTACCGCCCCGCCCCTTCCTTGGAGCCCCGCCCTCTCTCTTTTCCTCCTCTCCGTCACTTGCTATCCCCAATCCTTATACTGCTACTTTAAAAAAAAATTCCCACCATTCCTCGCAGCTACTCACCTGTGCTGTTGCTCGGTGAATAGCTGCTCCTTATATGAAGAAATCTAATGTAAATGTACTGCGCAGGGGCACAGTTCAAAGAGGGCTCAAGAGCTACTTTTAGAGCCTCTGAGATCTACCAGTAGATCGCGATCTACTGGTTGGTGACCACGGATGTAAAGTATGATACATTGTGTCAGATGAGTGTAGTAGTAAAGTTAAACAGCATACATTGTGGGAAAATAACACCTTAGATGATTAAACTTAGATTTAAAAAAAATCTCATTGATGAGGTAAGAAATGAATACGTAAGTTTGACTGACAGTTACCCTTCACAGGCGGGAGGAGAGATGGGGTGGAAAGAAGTGCTTATAAAGGACCACTTACTCTCTCGTGCTCTCGAAGCCTGGGTGTAGCTGGACTGGGCCTTCTGCTAGTTTTGACTTAATTCCCTTGGTTCGGCTGTGACCTCTCAGTTGTACATAGAAGTTGAGCTGCTTTAGTAATTCGATTGCTCCTTCTTGTGTTTAAATAGCCTTGTAGAATCACAGTTGAAACTATTGAGGTTGGTGTGCACCTAAAGCTGTTTGACCTAGCTGTGCTGCTCAGGGCACAATTGACAATGGTGTTCAGGGCTGTGAAAAATTGTGATAGTTAGACCTAATCCCCACTGTAGATGCGGGTAGGCCCGCAGAAGGATTCTTCCATTGATAAAGCTAGGACCTCTCAGCCATGTAGATTAGGGATGTTAAATTTAGTTTCATCTACTAATCGACTAATGGATGGATTTTTTCCGTTGCTAAGCGAGGAGCCGCAGCAGGCTTAGCTCCCAGCTTGGAAGCTAACCCTGCCGTGGCTCTGCCTTTTAAATGTATTAAGAGCTTGTTGGCTTTTAATGTATTTAAAGGGCTGGTGCGCAGGAGGGGGACCCTGTGCCAGCCGGGAATCAGCTGTCCCAGCTCACTCTGTGTCCCTCCTGCTGCGCTTTAGCTTTTTAAATGTATGAAGAGCCAGCAGGCTCTTAATACATTTAAAAAGCAGAGGCGTGTCTGGGACTAGGCACGAGATGGGAATCGGCTGATTCCCCACTGCTTCCCCTGCCCTCTGTGGAGACGGTACTGAGGGGAACTGGCTTTTAAGCCGGTTCCCTCCAGCACTGGCTCCTGCTCCTCCCTCCCCTTTGCTGCCTCTCTCTGATAGCGGCAGCAAGTGGAAGGAAGCAACTAGTCGAGGGACTAGTCAACTAGTCGAGGGACTAGTCCACAAATCGCTTACATCCCTAGTGTAGATTATCTACAGCTGGAGAGAAACCCCTTCTTGTCAATGTAGGAAGCTTCTCATTCTAAACTGTGGCTCTCTAGTAACATAGCTGCACCACCATAGCCATGTCACTGTAATGTAGACACAACCTTACAGCGGTGCCACCGTGAGATTTCTATTAGCGACACTGTAGGGATAGGACCTAGATTTCTATAGCCAAGTTTCTACTTCATGCTGAACGCTAGAAGAGCCTTTAAGAATTTTTTAACAAGTGGGCGGGTATTTCCAAGTGGATCAGTATTACCTGCTTAAAATGAATTTACAGCACGATTGATTTGTTTTGGGTATTTTTAAAACAAAACACTAAAATATGGCAGTTGCGCTTTGGCAGTGAAAGCCTCGACTGTGCATGCTAAGTGTGCATTTGGGTGGCTAGAGATGTTGATCCGTTGGGTAAACCTGAATTTTGGATGTTCCCAATTCCTGGATTGTGGCATGGTCAGCTTTGAGGATAAAATGTAGAAATCAGATTAATTGGAGGGGTAAGGAATTCTTGGTGAAGAATACCAACACCTCAGTGCCTTGGGGAGCATAGGTTTAAAGCAGGACTAACATGTTTTGGGTAAACTGCATCTACCAGCCATGACGATAGTCCACAAACCTGGACACCTTAAAAGCTGGCCCACAGAAGAAATCCTTGCTCATCCAAGATGGCTTTGGTAACAGATTGAACGTGGAGGCAGAATGTGAGAGTAAATAGAAAGAATGCAGCTTCTGAACTGCAGCTCCAGGATGTGAAAAATCTAGTAGCCACCCGTCTGTGTGATGTACAGTCTGTCACTCCTGAAGTTTGAAGCTCAGCTTATAAGCTTAGCAATAGTCATGCTGCTCGCATGTGTGCTATAGCTGCTGAGCTGATCAAGCACAGCAAGGATTTCCTCTTGGAAATAGCTGATCCATATTAACCAGGTGTGAAATGTTGAGAAACTACCCATGACTGGCACCAGTCTCCCATTTTGGAAAGGGAAGGATGATTCTCTGGTGTGCTCCAAACTCTGGGGCAGTGCTTTTTGCTTTCCCAAGCAAACTGTTTGTGCTGGTAGTTCATGAGTGTGTTAAACCTGCCATAAGGAATTGATGCTGTTCAGAGCTAACGGGCAAGCTCCTCGATCTTTTCTCACCTCAGAGATGCATTTCTATGTCAGCTTAAGCACTAGAATGTTTGTGGTTTTTTCTCAGCTGACTTGGAAGGCCAAACTGATGAAAGTGGGTATGGAGCTGTACTCCACCCCCATCATAATCAATGGACAAGTTCCATTTGAATATCTTGCCTCTGCATCCCAAGAGGAGAGCTTGCCTAGCTGAGTCAATATCAGTAAGGTTACAGGTGTTACGCATGCTCTTTGGAAGCCTCTGACCACATACCAACCCTTAAGATGCAAATCTATCAAGCAGTAGGGGCTTCTGTCTTGGATAGCTCTGAAACCTGGGTCTCCACAGACAAATACATACCCCAGCTGGATGCTTTAGATGGGAAATTGCTGCAGTGTATTGAAGGTTTTAGCACAATACAAATAAATATATCCGGTGCCAAACCAGCCAGGCTCCATTGTCTCCCCAAATGATTCATCGCTGTCCATACCGGCCTGCCAGCTGTAGGCATTTAATCCCACAAAAGCTGGATGGAGAAGACCTTGTGGCCTCATGATGGAGAGCTGTCATAGCTTCTGACCTTATCTGCCTCAACATAGAGCAGGCCACAACCATGGCAGGAAATCAGGCTCTGGCTCTACAAGCAGGCAAGATAATCAATGAAAGTAGGGAGTGGTGTTAAGGATGAAACTCTTTCCCTTTTATGTACAAGTAGATGACCATGTTTCTCAGAACGACAGCATTTGACCCTGTGTAGCGCAATGGGTCATCAACAGTGAATTCTGGCTGTAGCCACCTGTGTAAAGTGGGCACAATTATGGCCCACTTTGACTGAATAACTTTGGAATAAATGTCTAAAATTTTTCCCAAGCATTTCTAATGGCATTTTAATTTGTTTTCTTTAAGGGGTTGCCTGTTGCTTTAGAAAAGCACATTCTTGGTTTTGACACAGGAGGTAAGAGGGTTTTTTAAATACATATACTGTTTTTTAAACAGAAGCTGCATTAGACTAAGAATATAGTTCTTCTCTAAAATTATGTGATATGTACAGTAAAAAGACAGTTTTGCCCAAAGCTGATGGATATCTTCCTTATGTACAGGAGTTTACAAAAGTCCTTTTCCATCCTCTGCTGGAGCATAAAAGTAGAAGACTATATTGGAGTCAAATAGTGGCTAAGGATAATGTTTACATTGCTGCCCTATAACGGCTGACATTTTATTGCAGGAGAGATCCTTTGACAGTGTCCGGTTATAAAACTTTATTTCTACTGGCAGGTTATTTCTGTTGATTTAAGGGGTGCCAAAAGGACCAATGTTGATCTGCTGTGCTTTGCTTGTGGGTTTGCAGGTAGCATGCTTTACTCCCACAACGTGCTCTGAGTGAATAATGGTCAAATATCAATAGTCTATTTGGAGTGGCACAGATACTGCTTGTACCATTAAACTGCTACACACAAACTTCAACTCATTTTTAGCTCTTTTTGTTCAGTTTTGAGTGGCTTCAGCCTTGGAGAACCAGAAGGATTGTAGAAAGCCACCATTGGTCTTGCACAGAACACACTGGCCAGACCTGAGAAACAGACCCATTACTAGGGGTGCGTGGTAAACTGGCAATATCTTACCGCTCTCCGCTTTATACAACTGTGAGCTGTTAGAAATTATTCTTGTCTGAGTGTCTCATGTTTTTAAAGGGAAAGCACATTATCTATTAATCCATTTCTTCTTGTGAATGAACTAGATGCTGTTCTTAATGAAGCTGCCCAGATTCTGCGATTGCTGCACATAGAGGAACTCAGAGAGCTGCAAACAAAAATTAATGAAGCCATAGTAGCAGTTCAGGCAATTATTGCTGATCCAAAGACAGACCACAGACTGGGGAAAGTTGGAAGATGAGCAAGTTGAGACTGTAGTGTCCTGTGTACTTAGTACAATTAGGAGCTATGTACAACTGTGGCATGCATTTTGAAATGGATAGTATCCTCTGTTTTGAAAGAGAGAGGAAATGGAATTGTGACTGTTCTGGTGAATTACCATCATTTTTCTTTAAATAAAGTTGGGGAAATAAAATGCATTGTTCTGTCTCTGACCATTCTTAAGCTTTGTTTTTTTATTTAAATGGGAGTCCTGTATAAAGCTTTGGAGATGTGTTGCTGTATTCCTACGTTATGAAATCTTAGTTTAGGCACAATTACTACTACCTGGAACTCTGACACGTAACAAACACGCAAAACTAAATCATATGGAAAATTGAAAACAGACACTTTAATTACTGAAGTAACCAAATAAAAAAAAAAGTTACAATGCAACAGATTTTTATGAACATGTATTGGTCAACAATGAGTAGTTCTCTAGAGGCACTTAAGGAACATCAGATTAGCATATTCTTCTAATATAAATACTAAAAGACATGCATCAAGGCAGAGGAAAAGAGCTAGAGAATCCTTAATGCATTTGCCATTTCCCATGATAGTTTGGCGCAGTTTCTAAAATACACCCGTGATCAGGGCTGTAGGGGAATTGACCCAGGTATGACACTGCATTAAAATCTTTCCATGCTGATTTAACTTTTTGGCTATTTGTGGTAAGTTCTCGTTCCTGCCAATAAAACAAAACCCTGGCTTAAAGTTAAGACTTTTTAAAAATTGCTTACATAAGCAAAAGTTAGAGTAATGGCATAGGATTCCTAGAGCCATTTTATTGTCTTGCAATATATCAAAATGTCTTTTAAAAAAACCCACACAGTAGTAAAGATTGAGGTATAACTTAAAATACTTGATAATCTTTTGCACTAAAGTAGATCACATCATTGCCTTTGTGATGAATTCCTTCCCTTGAACTGTAGGCAGGGATAATTTCCTGGGTCTGGAATTCTTCCTCCATTTGGAAAGACTGGACTTTTTTTTTTTTTTTAAGTAGCTGATTATTTTCTTGCTGCAGGAAGAAAGGAAATAGGTACAAGTTGGTGTTAATACAGTGATATGCACATATTGGCAGTAGTCTGGCTACAGTGGTGTTCACCAACCCATGAATTGGGATCAGCTGTAGATCCTGGCACCTCACAGGCTGTGTCTACACTGGCACAATCTTGCGCAAAAGCGGCCACTCTTGCGCAAAAGCTTGCTGCCTGTCTACACAGGCCGCGTGTTCTTGTGCAAGTAAACTGACGTTCCAATGTATGAAATCAGGGCTTCTTGTGCCGGAACAATGATGCTCCTGCTCAGGAAGAAGCCCTTTTGTGCAACTGTTCTTGCACAAGAGGCCAGTGCAGACAGGCAACATGAATTTCTTGTGCAAGAAAGCCCTATGGTTAAAATGGCCATCAGAGCTTTCTTGTGCAAGAGAGCGTCTACACTGGCAAGGGATGCTCTTGTGCAAAAGCACATGCCAGTGTAGATGTTCTCTTCTGGAAGAGTTCTTGCGCAAGAAGCTGCCAGTATAGACGTAGCCACAGGGTCCTGTCCAAACCAGTCAGGATCACCCATCAAGTAACCCCCCTTCAGCTGTGCTTTGCCTCAATACCATGCTGCTCTTGCCCTCTGCCTGAAAGCTGCCCCCAGGTGCCTGCTGCTTGCTGTGCGGGGTTGGGAGGGCGAGGAGGAGAGCAGCGATGTCAGGGTGTTCCCATCTCCCTGTCTTTGTACCCCAATCTCCAGAGGAAAGGGTACAACAGGGCTCAGGCTAAATGGTGCTTTCTGGCCACTGCAAGGCAATGTCCAGCTGGAACCCACATCCCAAACCCCTGCACCTAAGCCTCCCTCTAAGAGCCCAAACTGCTCCTGTACATCTGTCCCAGGCTCAACACTCCCCCCACCCCCACCCCAGTCTGGTGAAAGTGAGTGAGCCAAGAGAGGAGGTGGAGCAAGGTTCGTTGGGTGTGATGTAGATCGCGGCTTGCACTTAAATGGAACATGTGCCCTTGTGCTTAAAAAGGTTGCAGACCCCTGGTCTGCAGTAAACAGAACAGCCTTTACCGCCTGGGCAGTAGGGGTAAACTGCTGTTATTCCATAGAGGTGTGAGCGCTGCTCTGGAAGATACTCGTCGGTAAGGATGCCGCTGGCTTTATTCACAGCGATGACGCCGTCCCTAGTAACAGAAGTGAGAAATGCTTTTTTACTTGCCCATGAAAAGAAATCCTTTCAGTTGGCGCAGGCGCATGGAATTTGACAGACACGAGAAAACAACTTACTCGGACTTCCTGCGTCACCCAGGCCAGCGACTGTCACGCAGCACCTGCATCAAGCCACTTCACCGTGCTAGTTTCATTACTGAACCAGCACAGGGCAGACTCCCTAAGCACGTCCCAAAGAGGTGGTATTCCCCCCCCCAACCCCGCTTCTCCCCCCGGCAGTGTCACAAAGGATGTGCAGGTTTAAATTCAAATGAATGCAATCCGATTAGCCTCACGTTAATACCTGCCGTGAGGTTGGGAGTGGTCCCTTGTTGCCATCACAGTCACAAAATGGGTTTTTTGGAGTGGGCAGAAGAAATGAGGCCTTTAGTTATGGGGCATGTTGCATATTTGGAAATAGGAACCGCCCATGTTTTTTTCCTGCACCAAAAGTAACTGTGTTGTATAAAATACAGCTGCAGTACCACCCTCCATAGCGGCCTGTACTGATAATGAGAAAGCTGGGGTAAGGTGTGACGATGTGTCGGGGTTTCCCCGGCACTGCACCCCCCCCCCAGCAGCAAGAACAGACTCCGCCAGCCCGTAGAATAGAGGGAGTTTATTGCTTCTCTGGGATACCGCACAGCACCCACATAATGTGTCTTACAGGAGTCTGGGCCAGTATGCCTCAGACCCCTTGAGATGGGGTCCCTGGGCCCCTAGATTCCAGCCCAAGACTGACCCTTCCCCCCAGCACTCGTTTCCCTAGTTCCCTCGCAGCTCCAATGCGTCTGACCGGTTGGGTCTTTGTCTACCTGACTTAGGCAGCCCCCCTGCTGGGCAGTGCTCACAGGCAGAGGCCAGGAGGGGTCATTCACAACCCACAACCCAAACACAGCAACCGGCAAGGTACTGTCACTACACCACCACGTGTGGGTGAGTCAGTGGGAATCACCCAGCACAGCGCAGGGGGACCCCGAGACACAGGGAAGAAAGGCCCCCCCACTATGCTACACGGGCCACGTCTAGACAGGCATGATTTTCCAGAAAGGCTTTTAACAGAACAGTTTTTCGTTAAAAGCATTTTCGGAAAAGAGCGTCTAGATTTGCGGAAAAGCGTCCGTGCCAATCGAGACGTGCTTTTGCGCAAAAAATTCAAGGGGCCAGTGTAGAGAGCTGGCAAGTTTTTCCAGAAAAGAGGCTGATCTTCCAGAAAAACTGGCCAGTCTAGACACAGCCATGGGGTCTTAAATAATCCTACACTTTGTACATTCGTGTCTGTGCATATTACGCGTGGGCCTCCCTTGGAATGACTGACGGGAGGTGACTTGAGGAATAGGGTGTTGGGTTTTGCAGTCTATTGGACATGCCTGGCTTTGGGGAACACGGGTAGCATTTTAGCAAACTGATACAACTGGAAACCAATGTCTGTAATACCAAAACAATTTGGGAAATAAGACCCACTGGCTGCGTCTACACTGGCATGATTTTCCGCAAATGCTTTTAATGGAAAAGTTTTTCCGTTAAAAGCATTTGCAGAAAAGAGCGTCTATATTGGCACGGACGCTTTTCCACAAAAGCACTTTTTGCATAAAAGCGTCTATGCCAATCTAGACGCGGTTTTGCGCAAGAAAGCCCCGATCGCCATTTTCGCCATCGGGGCTTTTTTGCGCAAAACAATACCGCGTTGTCTACACTGGCCCTCTTGCGCAAAAGCATTTGCGCAAGAGGGCTTTTGCCCGAACGGGAGCAGCGAGAACACTGACAATCTTACATGAGATCGTCTGTGTTCTTGCAGAAATTCAAGCGACCAGTATAAGTCGCTTTTGCGGAAAAACTTCCCAGTCTGGACGCAGCCAGTGCGTGTAACACGATTCAGTGCAGGTTGAACAAGTGCTATGGAACAGAAAAACTCTGGCTCAGAAGGCTCCCCAACCCCACTCTAACTCGGGGGTGAGTAATAATTGTTGATGGGGGCACTCCCAGATTTTGGTACATGGTCAATGACCGCACTTTTCTCTGGGGGAGCAGGCGCGCAGAGTCTGGGATGGAGGCTGGGTGCAGAAGAGAGCTTGGGGTAGGGCAGTGGTTCCCAACCACCATGGTGACTACCGGATTGTTCAGTGGCTCAGCTCCGGCAGTCGTGCTGGCTGAGGCACGGCAGGAGGTGGAGTAGAAGGCGCCTCCCTCCCTCCTTTGTGCTTGGGGAGGGAGGTGGGGCACAGGAGGAGGGTGCCCGCACACCGCCACTGGCCTCTCCCCACCCACGCAGCTGCTTTTGCTGGCAGTGGCACTGAGGTGGTGGCAGGAAGAGGCAGGGCAGGAGGTGCCTTCCTTCCTCCCCCTTCGTAATGGCAGCCGGCCAATGGCTCCGCGCTCCCCCCCACTGTTGGGTGCGCAAGATGCGCTTGGGGAGGGAGGGAATGCACTGCTAACGGCCGCTTCCCTGCCCGCGTGACAGTAACAGACACACTCCCTAGTGAGGGCAGCCTCACTTTGGGGGGGGTGCAAGGACGGGGTGGGGGCAAAGGAGGTGTTGGGTGAGGGCGTGGTGGGGTCAGAGGACAAGAGGGTGTTGTCATGGGCTGTAGAGGTCACAGGGTAAAGGGTCAAATGGCATCGGGCGTAGGAGTGGGGTCAAAGGGTCTTAGCCACTGGAGAGCAAGAGGCTGGGCTGGGGGTTAGCCAGTCAGGTAACGTTTTATTTGCATATTCATTACTTGCAGAATTAATATGCAAACAACAGGTAACTGGTCCGCCAAAAGTTTGTGAAGGGGCTTGCCAGTCCCCAGCATAAAGGTGGGGAACCACTGGGGTAGGAGGCTGGGGGGCAGGCGAGGGTGTGGGATGTGAGAGTGGGTTGTGACCTGGGGCAGGGAATTGGGGTGTAGGGTCTGGTAGGGAGGATGGGTGCAGGGGAGAGTCTGTCCTGGGGAAGGGTTTAGGCGGGATACAAGATTTGGGAGGGAGTTGGGGGGCATGTGGGGGTGGAGTGTCAAAGGCAGGCTCCTGACCAGCTGTCTGTGCATAGGGCTCTCTGCACTGCTGGGAGGGGTAGGGAGAGGTTTTGCCTGCTGCCCTGACCCCAGCAAAACCTCTCAGCTCCCATTGGCAGGTTTCTGGCCAATAGGAGTTAAGAGATTTTGCTGGGGGGGGCCCCTCTCCCTCCTGCCTGCAGCGCACAGTCCCAGGAAGCAGCTAGTCACTTGGAGCGGTGCTGCTCCCTGCTGCCGGCGTGGGCCGGGTCAAAAGGCACGGCAGGCCGGATCTTGCCCACCCCTGCTCTAACTGGATACCACTCTCAGAATCGGCTCGGCTTCCCCAAAGCCGACTGGCGGGGATTTAGCCCCTCCGCAGTTCGGGTGGGCGCGTGGGAGCCTACCTTCTCCAGTCAGTGTGATAGAAGTGATTGGCGTAACTGACAATGCTGAAGGGGTAGTTGAGGTTGTTCTGAATGACACGCCTTCCGGTTCCGTCCGGGAACGTGCACTCCAGCTTCTTGGTTCCTTTTGCAAAGAAAACAAGGAGTGAGGCGAGACGTCCTGTATCTTCCACGGAATGATCCGCACGCTACAGGGCCACGGCCCAGGATAAACTTGGATCCTACCGCCCTCCTCCTAAAAATGTGAAAAATCCACCCAGGGGAGGAGGTGGCGTATGTGTACACAGAGATCCAGACCAGCAAGGAGGACTAGAATGTTGGTTTTTCAGGGTGTATTGTTTTTACTCTAGGGGAATTGGTTCCATACTGGGCCTATAGTGACTGAAACGGGTTCGTATGCATGCACCTCTACACCAGCAACTATAGGGATGTAAAGGAAAGCACGTACTTTTGTCTGGTTCTGGACAGAAGCACAGTGCTGCAGTCCCCTATATTCACTGAGTCTAGACTCACTCTGCTCCTGCGTTCTCCTTAGATGCTGCTCTATGTACATAAAATATTTATCTGCCAATATGTTCTTGTGATGAAATATTCACTTATAGACTCATAGACTTTAAGGTCAGAAGGGACCATTATGATCATCTAGTCTGACCCCCTGCACAGTGCAGGCCACAGAATCTCACCCACGCCTCCTAGAATAATCCTCTCACCTATATCTCAGATATTGAAGCCTTCAAATACTTTGAAGACCCCAAGATGCAGAGAATCCTCTAGCTGTGATCTGTACCCCATGCTACAGAGGAAGGAGAAAAACCTCCAGGGCCTCTGCCAATCTACCCTGGAGGAAAATTCCTTCCCGACCCCAAAAATGGCGATCAGCTAAACCCTGAGCATGTGGGCAAGACTCATCAGCCAGACACCCAGAAAGTTCTCTATAGTAACTCCTATCATCCCTCCATTGACCTATTCCCACTCCACTGATAATGAATGGTCAATTAGTTTAAAACTTAACTTGTGTGTTAAGTCTTAAAATTCCACGTTAATATTCAGGACAGTCCAAACAGCCTGTGACAGGCTTGCGGAGAAATCTGTAGACACTAGACAAATGCTTCTGTAGACACTATGGGTATGTCTAAACTACATGGCTCCATCGATGGAGCCATGAGCCATGTAGATTTGTTTGTTTGGCAAAGGGAAATGAAACCGCGATTTAAATAATTTAGATTTAAATAATCACGGCTTCATTTAAATTTACATGGCTGCCGCGCTGAGCCGACAAACAGCTGATCAGCTGTTTGTTGGTTCAGCGCGCTAGTCTGGACGCTCCGAGGTATAACGGGGAGGTCGATAAAGGGCTTTCAGGTCGGCGCGGGAGCGTCCAGACTAGTGCGCTGAGCCGACAAGCAGCTGTTCAGCTGTTTGTCGGCTCAGCGCGGCAGCCATTTAAATTTAAATGAAGCCGCGATTATTTAAATCGCCGCTTCATTTCCCTTTGCCGATCAGCCTAATCTACATGGCTCCATGTAGTTTAGACACACCGTATGAACGGACACTTCACTTTTAGACGTAAAATTGTGTCACCTTGCCTGTAAAAACAAAAATCTAAAATCCGTATCAAGTGACGGGCACTTGTACGTTCCAGTGCTTGGGGGTAGCAGCCCTTGCTCTGTCTGCCACCCTCTCGCTGGGACTCTAATGCTGCTCTGCCCAGTACACACCTAACCTTCAGTCTCCTACATAAACCTGCAGGTGGGATACAGGCCAGCTAACACAACTAAAAAGAACACTGCACAGCCCCCATAAGGCCATTTTATTCAGTAAGATATGTTCAGAAGGCAGTTAAGTATTTTTTGCCTTGTCAATCTAAAATGTGTTATGTTTAGACAGGTCACGTCTGGGAAAAGTCCACTCCCTCATGGTTTGTTTTTATACGTGGGACAGCGTTTCTCAAACTGTGGGTCGCGAGCAACTTGGGGGGGGGGGGTCACAGCTGGATGCAGGTTTTCACTTGCGATCCCTCTCCCCCGGGCTGCGGAGAGGCAGGGTGGCAGAAGGCAGCCGCTGGCAAGCCACACAGCGTGGCCAGGGCCGCGGGACTCCAGGAGTACGGCTCGGCTGCAGGAGGAGGCAAGGCGGTGGGAGAGTGAGGCCGGTGCCGGAAGCGTGAGGGGCCGGCTGGGGTGCGGTTTCCGGGCAACCAAATATTTCTCCAGCTAGGAGAGGGCGGGGTCCCTCAGGTAGCGGGCTGGGGGATCGGGTCGGGGCAGAGGACCCAGAGGTAAATAAGGGCACGTGGAGGTCAGAGGAGAGGAGAGGAGAGGAGAGGAAGGAACCAACCAACGGGACGCGGAGCGGAAAAGAGGCACAGAGGAGGAAGATGGGGGGTGGGAGGAAGGAGCCTGCAGGGGGGAAGGACGTTGAGGGCTGCAAACGCCTTGAAGGAACCCCAGGAGGGCAAGGAGTCTGGAGAGAAGGGGGCAGGAAGCGACCCAAGGCAGTGAGGGTGGGGAAGAGGGGGTTGCACAAATTCATTTAGCATTTTAAGGGGTCGTGGTATCACAAAGTTTGAGAACCCCTAAGTGGGATCATGAGAGGTCAGGTTCAGGGAAGACTTCAACAGATGTGATTTGTCTCCAGCGTGTTTCAATCTATATTAGCCTATGTTACCTGCATCTGCCCAGCAAATCAATTTGGAGAAAGGGTCAAAAGTCAAGCCATTTGGTAAGCCGATGTCTTGATTCACCAGAATCCTTCTGTTCGCGCCATCTACAGTTGAGGTTTCAATTTTAGGTGCTTCACGATTCCAGTCTGTCCAGTAAAGGTTGCTGTGAGGGAACCAATAAGCAAACGCTGGTAAGGATGTACAGCGGGTAAACCCATTTAAAAACAAGGCAGACTGCGGTAACGATCAGAAAAATCCCAGGCCTCTCGGTCGGCTTTATGGATCAGATCGTTAGCTGCTTTGAAATCCCCTAACAGGAAACCCAACTAATCTCCAGAATGTTTTTAAACAACCTATCATTTGCAATTAAAGATATTCTTCTGTAATAAGAGCCAGTCCCGTTCACTTTCTAGCTAGCAACTGTACATACACGGGGGTTACGTCTACACTGGCATGATTTGCCGGAAATGCTTAAAACGGAACAGTTTTCCGTTATAAGTATTTCCGGAAAAAGCGCGTCTACATTGGCAGGATGCTTTTCCGGAAAAGCACTTTTTCCAGAAAAGCGTCCGTGCCAATTTAGACATGCTTTTCCGCAAAAAAGCCCCGATCGTCATTTTCACGATCGGGGCTTTTTTGTGGAAAACACTACTGCGCTGTCTACACTGGCCCTTTTCCGGAACAGTTTTCTGGAAAAAGGACTTTTGCCCGAACGGGAGCAGCATAATATTTCCAGAAAAGCAGCTGATTTCTTACAGTAGATCGTCAGCGCTTTTCCGGAAATTCAAGGGGGCAGTGTAGACAGCTGGCAAGTTATTCCGGAAAAGCGGCTGATTTTCTGGAATAAGTGGCCAGTGTAGACACAGCCGGGGAGTTAAAAGCTCTCTTCATGCAACGTATGTTCCAAATTTGTACAAGATTCAACCCTTTTAATAATATTGTAAATCTGAGCACAAGGAGCAAGTTTAGCCAAATTCACTAAATTAGTAAATAGGAGGGGAAGATGCACGGGGTAAGTGTGCCACGCTCCAACTGTTGTGATCTCGAGAGCTGCTCTCCTACACCTGTTAAGGAGATGCGCTGGAATGAGAGAGGTCTCCTTGTACCAGACATGGCTACTCTTGCTTGCTTTACTTATATTCAGAGCAAAAAGGTTTGGACCAGGTCAGGGACCGATTAATTAATTCGTCAGGGGGCATGTGCACTAGAATTCAGATCCCTCACCGGGCGTGTTGCCAACGGTGGAGCCAGGCCGCCAATGCACATAGGTTTGTCCAACCCTGCTTGGAGACTTGTCTACGCTGCAGCTTCCGTGACTGGAATGGTGCACGGGGTGAACCCTGAAAGTGCCGCGCCTGGGTTAGGCATTGCAGTCCATCGCCATGGCGGCAAATCTCCCGTTTTGTTCCAACCCGCCAGGGCGGCCCAAAGGCCTGTGAGATTTCCAAAGCACGTGCACGGCGCTGCCCTTTACCCTCTCACGGCATCCACGGTGATTGCACGAGGATTCACAAGGTCTGCGTCAAACAGAACCCGGCGCTCAGACCCGTCCAATCTTGCACGCTCAATTTTGTCCAAGCCGCTATCGGTCCAAAACATGGTTCTGTGGATGTGGTCGACAGCGAGTCCTTCGGGACTCATCAGGCCTGGAGGGAGGCGCAGAGAAGAGCACGGTCAGGGGAGTAGCGCACGTTGACACTTGGCATTTGTGTAGCACCATCAATTGTATAGCATGCAATTAATCAGCCCGCTACCCCTGTTGTTCCAGCTTGCTTGGTAATTATAACCCACCACCTCCCTCACTGTTCCCTGTAAACTGAGCACTTGGGATACCACCCAGGAGAGAGTCCAAAGCTGCCCAGCTGATTAGCAGAGCGCCCACAGCCGGCAGCATGTGTTTCTATGGTGGTGCACATCCAGCCATGCCTGGGTGCACATAATAAAATTTATTCCACACATCAATGGAAAAAAGAGGGAATGTTGACCCACCCCACCTTCTGCCCCTCCCAATTGGCCATAAATTGTGATGCCTAACGGAGAAAGCCAGGCAGATGGGGGCTTGCCAAAAGTTAGGGAGAGTGACCAAGCCAAAAGCTGGGATTAGCGCTCAAAAATTCTTCATGCCCAGCTCTGCTGCCTCTCTGCCAGGTGGAGAGCAGCTTCAACGCCTGTTCAGGCCTGTATTCAAGCCGGCCACACGAACACTCAAGGAAATGACGATTCACCTGAGTTAATAAGGGTTTCGGGTTCAGCCCCTGGTTCTAGCCTTGCTCGGTTAACTGTCCGACCAGCCACGTCCGTCCAATAGACCATTTTTTCTCGACAGTCGTAATCTAGCCCAACCACGATGGAACCCTGCAGGGGTTTCAAAATATGTGGATTTACTCATTCACCTCCACAGCACGGGCGCTCGTGTGGCTACAGCTGGCGGAGCCAGAGCCGAGTCAGACAATCCTGCATGGCTGGCTTTGTGTTTGACCCTGGTTTGAAGTTTGTCACTTAGTTCTACACAAGAGCGGCCAGACTGGGTCAGACCAAAGGTCCTTCCAGCCCAGTGTCCTGTCGGCCGACAGTGGCCAGAGCCAGGTGCCCCAGAGGAAGGGAACAGAACAGGGAATTGTCACGCGATCCCTCCCGTCATCCATTTCCAGACATACAGAGGCTAGGGACACCATTCCGACCCATCCTGGCTAATAGCCATTGATGGGCGTAACCTCCATGAGTTTATCCAGCTCTTTTTTGAACCCTGTTCAAGTCCTACATCCTCTGGCAAGGAGTTCCACAGGTTGACTGTGCGCTGAGTGAAGACATACTTCCTTTTGTTTGTTTGTTTGAAACCTGCTGCCTATTCATTTCATTTGGTGGCCCCTAGTTCTTATATTGTAGGAATAAGTAAATAACTTTTCCTTACTCACTTTTCCCACCCCAGTCATGATTGTATAAACCTCTATCCTATCCCGCTAGTCTCCTCTTAATCTCTCTTTCTATGGGAGAGATTCTGCTGCAGGGGTGCGCAATCATTTTAGAAGGGGGGGCACTTCACACATTTTTTAAATGGGCCTGGGTTGCCCCGGAAGGGGCGGGGCCTCGGGCAGAAGGGGCGGGGCCAGGACACTTCCATGCTTCCCCACCCACAGACCCTGACTGGCCTGGGCCATGTGAAGTCTTTGCCTCCCGCTCCCTGGTGCCTAAGGGTCCCTCTAGGCACCACACGCCCCTGGCAGGGCGGGAGGAGACTTTGTACACTCCCCCCCCCAGGTCAAAATCAGGGCCTGGGGGGCATGGGAGCGTGTAAAGTCTCTTGCCCCCTACCCCCGCCCTGCAAGGGGCATGTGGCGCCTAGAGAGAACCACCAGCCGTCGGGGGGAGAAGACTTTGTGCAATCCCCCATCTCCAGGTCTTTACTGGCCTGGGGGAGGAGGGGGGGGGTAGCGGCAGGGCGGCTGCAGGCTGGATCCAGCCCGTGGAGGCTCTCTTGTCTCCCCCATTCTACTGGGTACAATTTTGGTTAAAAGGTTCAGCTTTTCTGCATGTAGGATTAAGCTTATAGGACAGCAACATTCAAACGGGTGGCTGTATTTTAATTCGGTCCAATAGGGCAAATTCTCCACTGCTCTCAGTAGCTGCAGTTCTAACATCAGCTGCTTTTCAGCCATTTACCCCAGCAGACAATTGAAACCGATCTCTTAGTCTTATTTTTGTGCGGGACAGGTCTCAAGCTGCAAGAATGCAGCTGCACTTCCTTCTATTCTGCCACGGGCGTGGTTACTGTCCAGCGCTTGCTTGTTAGTTGCACGGCCTAAGAGTCTGTACTCTCGGGGAATTCTTAAGACAGATGTCCAAGGTATACGTCCATCGCCCGCTGGGCTTTTAAAAAAACCTCGGGGATCAGGAAGAGACTTGTACAAGGATTGTAGCCAACACATAACGTCCTTCTAGCTGTCAGGAGGGAATAGTCCACAATTTCTAAGCAAATTCCTCCCTCCCGCATCTAGATTTGATGGTCTTGCCACGATTCTTAGTTTCTCTCGGCCTGTTTGGCCCCTTTTGAGACGTGTGTAAGTGGTTTGTCTCTGGTGGGGGGTGAGAAAAGACGGAGAATGAGCCCTGGAAAGATTTAAATGCTTTCTCAATGCAGTATCCGAAGGCAAAGCTCGAATGGACGTTACCCTCTACTCTCAACTACACGAATGATTCCCTCTCCTCCTTTTGCAAAGCAATGATGTGGAGCAGGTCTTACAAACCAGACTGGGGCAGAGGAGTGCCAACACGCAGCTCAGGCCCGTTGAGAGGCGGGAGCAGGGGGCTTTCCACGCGGCTGGGGAAGAGGGGCTGTGGTTTGTACCGTTGGGATAACCGATCCTCTTTGCCCCGTTTTCTGGTGGCAGCAGCGCAGGGTCAGGTTTCGTTTGGTCAGCTGGAGAACGAGCAGCTGACAAAAACGAAAACACCCTGGTACACAAGCCACGCCCACCTGGGGAGGCGCTTTGTCCCCCTCTAGTGGCGGCCGTGCCACATCAAGGTTAACGGGTCTACTAAAGTCTTGTCCACAAGAGCGCGGGAGCCATGTCCGGTTGGGGTAATTCTCTGCCTCCTGGGGTGGGGGCTAAGTTGCCTCGCGATTGGTTAGTCTGCTATAGCGTTGGTTTAGAGCTGGAGCTTCGTCAGTCGATCCTCAACGCCCCCTCTCCCCGGGGTGCTAGTGGTACCTACCTACAGCTGTATACTACTTAGACTGAGCTTACGTCCCAGGGCAAAGATTCGGTGCAGACTTCTCAGCCCGTAAGCGGCTAGACTCAACGCATTCGGCAGATACTTTACATGCAGCGAGAGCAGGGTCTTCGCCATCTCCTTCTGAAGCCTCGTGCCGTTCAGCGGCAAGGAGCCGATTTGCTGCCCCTGGGCGTACAGCAAGTAGGTGCCTGCGGCGGGCGGGGTCACGTCAGGACGTGGAGTGGGCTGGACGGTGGGAGGAGCAAGGCTGGGGAGACCTGTCAGTCAAACACACCGATTACAGGCCGGTCCTCGCGCCGAGAGACTTTCCAGAGCCACTGGCCTCTCAGAGGGGGAGCTGAGCGGTTCCAACTAGCAGATTTCTGCCTGGAAACCTGCCGGGCCGGGCAGGATGGGGGACGGGGGGGCATTAAATGCTTTTGCCCTTCACGCCACCACCATGCTGTTGTCACAACTTTGACGGGAGTTTCCCACCCAGCGTTAGGACGACGTGGGCAGGTGCAGGCACATGCACAGGGACGGGGGGGCAGTATCATGTATTGGGCCAGCTTCTCTCGTGGAGGGAGACAGGCTTTCGAGCGCTTCACACGCTCTGGAAATCTACCACGCCGGGATCTGCGCGAGGGAGGCCTGCAGGGCTGGATTCACTCTTCTGGGGGGCCCGGGCTCGCAGGCTGCAGGGTGGCACCCAAATGAGGGGTTCAGCGTGCGGGAGGGGGCCGCCAGGGCTGGGTGAGGGTGGGGGGGCTGGGCAGGAACAGGGCGCTCACCCAGCATGGCTCACCGAGACGTGGAGGGGAGACACGGCTCTGGGCTCGCAGGCACCGCCTCCTGCTGCTCCCATTGGCCACCATTCCAGCCACTGGAGTGAGGGGGCGGAGCCTGCAGCTAAGCGCCACTAGTGGCAGCGCACACAGCTCCGGGGGGGGCAGTGGGAGCGGGACCCCCCAGCCAGGCAGAGCTGCAGCACACAGGGGCTTTGGGGGCTGCAGCCTCTTTCAATCCAACTCAGCATCTGATGAGCGACGTCAGGTCCTGATCCCGCAGCTGGAGCCGCACAGACACCTGCGCCCCTTTGCAGAATCAGGCCCCTAGTTAGTTCTCTCCCGGATCCGCGCCTGGGCTGGAGGGAGCCCCCGGGCGTTCCCTGTCAGCAGAGGGGCGGTTCTCTCCCCCCCACACACAGGCCCTGGGCCCCTCCCCACTGTGTACTCACACGGAGGCGGGTCGCCCGGCTCCGACCGGGTGCCTTGAACCTCGCGGCCGCTTTCGTCCACGCACCAGCAGTAGCCGCTGGTCCCGTGGCACTGCAGCGGGCGGAAGCTGCCCAGGGCGTCGCACTGGGGCACGTACTGGTCCTCCCGGGGGCTGCCGCCGTAGTGCTCCAGGAGGCTTTGTCGCCAGCGCTCGCACATGGTCTGCGGCCTTCGGGTGGGCTCTGCAGGCGGGGCAGGCGGTCAGGACGGGAGCAGGGCCGGCACACGCCCGCCCCCGGCCAGCGCGGCCAGCGCCAAGCCCGCCCTGGCGGTCAGTAGCCGTAACAGGGGTGCTGACCTGAGCCGGCCCGTCTCAGCAAGCTCAGTGGCACAGCTCGAACTGCAGCCCCTGGTGTCCGGACCCCAGCGCCTTGGCCCCACAGCCAACAAGGAGGTGTGGAGGAGGGGGCAGGAATGGGACCCAAAACCTCCACCCCTCTCCAGCTCCATGCCCCTCTTCCCCCAGGCTTTACGCCGGAAAGCGGGTTCCACTGGCCCCGCGCCGATGGGCGGCCAAGGGCGCTCAGGCGGGAGCCGGGCTCTCACCTGGAGTCCCGCAGCGCGGCGGGGCGGTGCCCGGGGGGCTTCTGCTCCCGGCGATCTCCTGCCCAGCCTGGTCCACGCACCAGCAGAAGCCCGTGCTGCCGTGGCACTGCAGCGGCCGGTACTCGCCCTGCTCGTCGCACTGGGGGACGTGGAGCCCCGGGGGGGGCAGCCCGAGGTCTGGCTTCGGGTACAGGCGCTGCTGCTCACACGGCGTCAGTCGCTGGGCAGGGTCTGCAGCCGGCAGGCGACAATCGGAACAGACAGTCACACCACGACGGTTACGCTGAGGTTCTCCGAGCACGGGATCATAGGCTGGGGGAAGCCAGGCCTCCCCCAACAGCCTGGGGTGGTTCCGCCCCGAGGCCGCCTTCTGCCCCCCACTTTTCCCCCATGGCCCCAGCCCCGGCTGCTTCTCTTCTCAGCCTTGTTCAAGGGGCAGGGGTGGGCCAGTGGCAACTCGGGCCGGCCGACTGGGACCAGGATTAGCCAGGGCTCGGGGTGGGGCAGGACTCGGCAGCTGGAGTGGGGGGCACAGGGCTGTAGTGGGGCGGGAGGGTTGGAAGGCAAGGGGCCTCAGGTGGAGGGGGTGGGCTGGGGGCTAGCCTCTCTGAGCTGGGGGGTGGGGAAGAGGGGAGGAGTCTCAGGCACCGTCCCTGGAGGCTGGCAAACATACAGAGGTTAGGCAAATCGGCAGCGAGAAAACACCAGCCAAACCGGGCCACATACGAGCTCCCTGTGTGCGTACACCAGTGAATGGTGCTATAAATACCACAGGCGGACCAACAAAGTACCCCTTAGTCCTGGCCCAGCACCACCGAACCTGACCATGGGCCCGTCGGCGGGGGCTTCTCCCCTGGGAGCAGAGCTGGTAGCAGTAGTAGGCCGTTACCCTCGAGTGGCACAGCCACTCGAAAGGGGCGCGTGGGACGTCCGCTGCCCGTGTGTTCAGCTAAAGACCACGAGGCTCGTGCACTCAGGGACTTGTGCCCAGCCGGCCTGAGCTAGAGCACCCAAAACAGGCTGCAGCAGGGACGCCGATACAAGGCTTGCGCTCGCAGGCAGCAGGTACAAAAGGTCGGAGGGGGGGGTTGGCGCCCTGGCTGTGGCCTTGCTCCCACTCAGCCCCGCTCCTGCTCCGAGGCTCTGCCCCGGCGCCTCCCGGCTCTGCCTTCACGGGGGCCACAGGGAGGGAGAGGGGGCCGGCGGGCGAGCAGGCGGAGGGAGGGAGCCGAGAGGCGTGAGGCCTGAGGCAAAGAGGCATGAGCAGCAGACGGGGGAAGAAGGGGGAAGAGGCAGGAGGGGCAGCGGCCTTGGGGAGGGGGCAGGAGCCAGGCTGGGGTGGGGGGGAAGGAAGCGGAGTGGGGGTGGGCTTTGGGGTAGGATCACGGCCTGGGCATGCGCAGCCTCCCCCCACTGGGGACGTGGCCCTGCCCACACCGCGCTGACGGTACGATGCCTCCGCCCTTGGCCCTCACCAGGAGTGCACTGGAAGCCGTCCCCTTGGTAGCCTGGCTGGCAGCGGCAGGAGAAGGAGCCGGGCGTGTTGGAGCAGGCGGCGGCCGGGTGACACCTGCCTTCGGCGCATTCATCCACGTCTGCCGGGAGAGGAACAGGGGCTTTACCCCGGCGCAGCTGCCTGCGAGCTCGCCGGCCCGGGCGGGCGGAGAAACCACCAGGCCAGGGGGCCCGCCCGGAGCTGAGCCACCGCAGGAACAGCAAAGCCGAGACCAGGGCAGGGGGACTGCAGGCGAAGGATCCCCCCACTTGCCTTGGCCCAGGACCCCACAGAACCATCCTCTGCCTCTGCCCCTAGGTGCGTTCACAATCCAAACCCAGCGAGGTGGCTGAATTTTAGGGTTGCCAGATGGTTTAACCAAAAATACCGGACACCCCCTTCCTCCCCGCCAAAAATACCACCGGGGAAAAAATTCCATTGAGGAAAAAAAAAAAGGAGAGACCAAAGTTGTTGAACAGTTAAAAAAAAAAAAAGGACCCCAAGAATTGTTAAGCAAAAAAAAATTAAACAGCGTGGCCTCTTTAAGAAATGCTTTTGAGGCTTTTTGGCCCTAACAGACCATCCTGTCTCCCTGCTGCGGACCAGACAGCTCCCCTGCGGAACCTGGTAAGCACCTGGGATTTTCACCTCTTGGCCAGGAAAAAAATTAAAAAATACTGGACATTTTAGGTGTTCGGTATTTTCTACATTTTTTTTTTTTTAAACCAGACAGGAGGTGAAAATACCGTTCTGTCCGGGTCAATACCGGACACCTGGCAACCCTAGTTTGGCCTCTCTCTTTGGAACAGGCTGGGCCAAAGCCCCCTGAACTTTGTGTCCTGCTCTGGAGTTTGCAGCCTGGGCCCGTCTCCACTTCGCTGAGTCGTCATCGGCCCACAACGGCCAGCCAGGCGAGAACGGGGGAAGCCCTCCCGCGGACGAGAGGTGGGGGGGAACTCGCCCTTCTGCCAGGCGATACGTACCGGCGCAGTCGTGCCCGTTGCCCGTATAGCCGGAGAGGCACACGCAGCTGAAGGAGCCGCCGCCGTGGGGGACGCAGCGGGCGCGCGCTGCCGGAGCGCAGGTGTGGGTGCCGTCAGCGCAGGGGTTGGATGGCGGCGCGATGGCTGGGAAGGGAACAGCAGGACACGTGGTCTCAGCGGCTGGGGGCTGCCAGCCACCCTGCCAGCATGTGTGTCTCACACAAGCTTACAGGCCAGAAGGGACCTGGGTGAACATCCAGTCCGACCCCCTGCACGCTGCACTGCAGGCTACAGAACCTCACCCAGCTATTCCTATAACAGGCCCCAACCTCTGGCCAAGTTCCTAACATCCCCAAATCCTGGGTTTCGAGACGGAGGATCCACCATGTACACTAGTGTACGCCCGTCCCGGGCCGCAGAGGAGGTTCAAAATCCCGAGGCCTCTGCCAATCTGACCCAGGGGAACATTCCTTCCTGACCCCAAATACAGAGATCCGTTGGACCCTGAAGCATGTGGGTGAGACCTTGCAGCCGGACACCTGGGAAAGAATTCTCTGTAGCGACTCAGAGCCTTCCCCCGGGTGTCCTATCACCGGCCGCTGCAGAAATTTGCAGCCTGTTCCTGCTTCCCCTCCCGCGGCACGACAGGGGAAGGCTGGGCCAGCGACGCCCACTGGCTTTACGGCTCTTGGGAGGGGGGAGGAGGCAGCGTTACAGGCCCTTTATGCTGCTTTAATTTGTGCGGATAACCTGCCCCAAGATCAGGTGGGCTGATCAGGTGGGCTGAACCATTCCCACCCAGCCTGGCTAATAGTCAATGATGGACCTAATCTAACTCTTTTTTGAACCCTGTTAAAGTCCCGGTCTTCACCACATCCTCTGGCAAGGAGTTCCACAGGTTGACTGTGCGCTGTGTGAAGACATACTACCTTCTGTTTGTTTTAAACCCACTGACTATTCATTTCATTTGGTGACCCCAACTTCTTATGTTATGGGAACAAGCAAATAACTTTTCCTTATTCACTTTCTCCAGACCTGTCATGATTTTAGAGACCTCTATCATATCCCCCCTTAGTCTCCTCTTTTCTAAGATGAAGAGTCCCAGTCTTTTTTATCTCTCTTCAGATGGCAACTGTTCCAAACCTCTCATAATTTTTGTTGTCCTTTTCTGAACCTTTTCCAATGCCAAGATATCATTTTTGAGATGAGGCGATCACATCTATATTATCTTATCTATATACATCTATATTGACATTCAAGATGTGGGCGTACCATGGATTTATACAGATGTAATAAGATAGAGAGTAAGACAGAGGCTATCCCCTTTTTTAATGATTCCTAACTTTGTTTGCTCTAAGATCTCACTCGAGTGGTAATAGCTAAATTATTCCCCCTTATTTTGTACGTGGAGTTGGGATGATGTTTTCCAACGTGCATTACTTTGCATTTAATCAACTCTAAAATTCATTTGCCATTTTGTGGCCCAGCAAAGTTCCCTCTAATTTTTCCCATTCGTGTGCTGGCTAAATTTTATGATGTGCGCAAAGGCATGTGCTATTGTGCACCACCATAGAGATGCATTCTGCTGGCTGCTGCCGGCTGTGGGCGCTCTGCTAATCAACTTGGGAGCACTTGAATCTCTCCTGGGGGGCCACCAAAGCGCTCAGCTTACAGGGAACACTGCTGCCCAGTCACCTTTGCCCCCACCTCCCAGGGCGGGTCTCTCTCTGCAGAGTTACTCCAGGGGCTTGGCACCTGGGTCCTTGCACCACGCCAGCCTTGCCCGGGGGCAAACAGCCAGCCTGCAAAGCCCTGCCTGTGGTGTTGGACCCTCTGGCGCGGTGCTTCCCCTGGCGTGTCCCAGGATGTCGTCACGGCGCCTCCCGTGTGCATGCTGGGCGCTGAGATGCGGGAGAGCGAGCCCTGCAGGGCACCCAGGGGCACTGTGGGAAGGCGACGGAGGACTAGCCGCACGAGCGATTTAGCTATGTCCTCCTCACACAGCTGGGGGAGCAAACGCAGCCCTCGAGCGCTAACCCACGCACCCAGCCAGCCGAAAGCACCCGGAGCACAGGGGAGGGGCTCTGAGCTTTGCTCATGCGGGCAGGCCCTGGCGATCCACGGGGCGGCTTGTGGGAGGGCAGCGCTGAGCAGGGGGCGGAGCAGTGGCGCTATCAGGCCCGAAGCGCACACGCCCGGCTCCCCTGACTCCAGCGGGAGCCGGCTCCCGGGAAAGGCACCTTTGGCCCGTGCAGGGAACGCACCGCGGGCAGTGGGGCGGGACACTTACGCACACACGCCTGCCTGTCCGCCGCGAGCCGGTACCCGCTGGGGCACTCGCACCGGTAGCTGCCCGGCGCGTTGACGCACACCGAGCGGGGGCCACAACGGCCGGCCCCCTCCGCACACTCGTCGATGTCTGCAGAGGAAGAGAAGCCAGTTACCCCAAGCGGGCGGGGAAAGCATTAAGTCCACGCCGCCCGGCGGCCTCAGCGCAGGGGGTCTCCATTTCCACCACCTGGCCAGGCGCTCGAGCGTTTCCTCGCCGGGCGCCGGTTTGGCTCGCTCTCCGCCGGGCCTCTCAGCCCCTTTCTTCTGCAAACAATGAGGCGCGAGGGAAGTGCCTGCAGATGTTTGCCAGGGGAAGCAGAGCTCCTGGGAAGAGTTCCTGAGCTCTTCCCCGCACACTCACACATCAGCGCGCTCGGGGAAAGATGCCAGAGCACCCGGGTGACTCACCGGCCTCGGGGAAGCGGCTCCCGTGTGGCAGGACAGTCACCAAGGGCAGAGCCGGGCTCCGAATACCCCGGGGCCCAAACCGTGTCTGTCATTTCCTCCCTGCCGGCAGAAGTGCTGGGAGACTTCCCCCCCGCCTCGAAAAACGGTCTACAGAATTAGAGCAGGATGACGGGCTACAACCTGGCGCTGGGCCAAAACCCCCAGCCAAGCTCTCTGCAACGTAGGCCCCAGCACCGCTCGACTCGGGGAACCTCTTCCCAGCCCTGCCCCGGGGCCCAGGCAGCGCGGTCCGGGGGAGATCTAGCACCAGGCCGGAGAATCCGGAGCCCTACATTCTATTGGCCTGAAGAGTCCCTGCAGACAGGTCACTGCCTCTGCCTCAGTTTCCCCTTTGGTAAAATGAGGGTGCAGCTGCTGTCCTTCCAGGCTGCCCCGCCCTCACTACCGTGGCTCCTCTACCAGCGGAGGAACTTGCCCGGCTGAGCCACCATACGCCCACCACCAGCAGCAGCTGCAGCCACGGCTGCTCGCCTGCTTCCACCGGCTCGCTGCTGCATGGAGCTGGGTGGGCGGAGAAGGGGAAGAGCAGCGGCCGCCGACTAGCACAGCCCAATCAGCAGCCTCCCCGCCTGCCCCCCAGCTGCGCGCTGGCCACGAGGCTCAAAAGGCAGCGCGGGCTCCCCGCTGTGCAGGGGAGGAGGGGTAAGGCTGAGCTCCCTCCCCACGTGCCGCTGAAACTCGGCCGCTGTGCCGTCGATCTAGATGGTGCTTGGTCCTGCCGGGAGGCCTCTCAAGGTCCCTTCCGGCTCTAGCCGTCTGTGAAGTGCCACGAAGAGGGGCAGGGGGAGGAGCGGGGCTGAGCCCCTTGGCAGCTGGCCTGGTGTCCAGGCAGACAGGCCCGAGATGGGCACTTCCCTCTGTTGCTAACCTGCTCTTGGAGGCAGGCCCCGAGCCAGGTCAATTGCCGAGGCAGCCCGGGCCCACGCAGCCAAAACCACCTGTATCTGCTGCTCATGCTCTCCCACCACCTCCCCCGGCCCGATGTTTCCCTGACTCTGTGCACAGGTGTTGTGTTGCATCCTCCCTTATCAGTGCCCTACGGCCAGCCCTCCCGCTGCGGGGCCTGGCAGGTGTCAGGCCTGAGGCGTATTGAGATCATGCTCATGGGATCACCGGCTTTGGAAATGCTGCCTGCACCTACCTGGCACCTAAATAGGCAGAGAGGCACCTGTGCAGACCAGAGCCGTACCTGCGGGGTGCCTCAGTTTCCCCA
Source organism: Pelodiscus sinensis (assembly GCF_052426305.1). Taxonomy (NCBI): domain Eukaryota; kingdom Metazoa; phylum Chordata; order Testudines; family Trionychidae; genus Pelodiscus; species Pelodiscus sinensis. The sequence continues at coordinate 7,291,384 of NC_143056.1, forward strand.
TGTTCGTGACTCTTACCCTGCTTGGAGCTCAGCAGATGGAAAGTGCTGGGTTCCTTCTCCCTACGCGATACCCCTTTCAATCTCCCTTCAGCCGTCCAGGAAGGAGGCCCAGAGGAACGCAGGATGGCGTCTTGTAGATCCCCCGGCCTGACCTGCTGTATTAAGCGCCTGTGCTCAGGAAAGGGATCCCCACTTACCCGCGCAGTCTCTGCCATCTCCCCGATAGCCGGCCGTGCACTCGCAGGTGTACTCCAGCCCGGCGCCCGGCTGGCAGCGCGCCGACGTGTCACAGGCGTGGGTGCCGTCGTAACAGGGGTTCACGGCGCTCATGTCGGCCCCACCTAGATTGGCCACAGAGCGAGAGGCAAAGCTGGGGGAGGCGCCGCGGGACGGGGGTGGGTCAGTCTTCTAGGTCAGAGCACCCCCTGCAGCCCACGAGACCAGAGCCCCACGGCAGATGCGCAGCGAGAGCGTCGGAAGGAAGGTGACCTGCCCATGCTCACGCCACGGGGCAGCGGCAGAGGACAGCACAGCTCACCTGATGCCCAGTCTAGGCCCCCCACCGCTAGGCCACACTGCCATCCAAGGCCACACCCCTATGGGAAGAGGCAGAAAGGAGGAGAACAGCCCCGTGCCGGGTGAATCCGAAGGCCCAGAAAGACCCTGGCACACAAGGGGATGCGAATGCGCAAAGCTAAGTCATTTGCCCGGGGCGGGGTGGGGGGGGCAGACGGGGGGATGACCCCAGCTGAGTACAGACCAACAGCAGCAGCGGCTGGAAAAACAGCGACTGGCCGCCGGCTTGCTAACGTCGAGCTGGACGCCGCCCTGTCCGGCAGCCCAGGCAGACAGCAGTGTAAATGGTGCACCCAGCCCCCTCTCCCGCGCTGCTGTCTCTGATGCAGAGGCAGCCGGGCTTAGGGGAGCCGGAGGAATGAGCTTGCTACAGGCCCCCCAACAGGGAGATGCCCTGAGACACACGGACTCCCGCTCCAGCCATCCCACTACTGCCCTTGCGGCAATCAGGAGCGTCCTCGATGGCCGGGGAGGGGAACCTCAGGCCCGGGGGCTGGATATGGCCCCCGGCTTGCCTGGATCCAGCCCCTAAGGCCGGGAGTCAGATGTAGCTCCTGCTCGCCTGGATCTAGCTCTCGAGGCTCGGGGCTCTCCCCCCAGCGCTGGGAGCCCAGGCTAAGGGAGCACCACGGGCATTTTCTACAGGGATGTTACGGGAGCACGTACAGGCCTGTGTGCGCCCCTGGGGACTGGAACATTCCACAACAGGCACCAGTAGCTACAGCCAGCATCAGTCTCCAGCCGCAATTTAGGGACGTAAAAGAGCGGTTAATGAGTCGACTAACCGATAACCTGAGGCTTACCGGGTAGAGGAGTCAACCGCTCGCATTCCCCCCTCCCCTTGCTGCCTCTAGATCAAAGGCAACTGGGGAGTTGGGGAGCAGGAGCCGGTGCTAGGGGGAGCCAGATAAAAGTCGATTCCCTCTGGCGCTGCTTCCCCCCCCACCCTGCGCTGCTGCCTCTATCCAAGATAGCAATGCGAGGGGGGGGGCCATGGAGGCTGCTTCGGCAGCAGCCCCTGTCCGCGGGGGTCCCAACTCCCCGCTGGGACCCCCTGTGGACAGGGGATACTGGACCCTGCACATGCCGGGACTGAGCAAGCCCGGCTCAGCCCCAGCTCATGCTGGGTCCAGGAACAACCCCCGCTGCAGCTCTGTGGTTTAAATGTCGTAGCAGATGGGCTGCCTGCGTGCCGGGCTCTTCCTGCATTTAAACTGCAGAGTAGCTCCGGAGTAGCCGGGGTAGCCCCTTCTGAGCGCCTTCCCTTGTCGACTCATCGTTAGTCGATACAATTTGGGTCTAACACACAAGTACCCAGGTACCCGCCTCTTCACATCCTTACTGCAAGTCACTGCTGGGAATCACGACTCCCGGGACCAAGGGGAGCAGCCCTCCTGGACGGTCTCTGCTCCCAGCCCTGCATCTGATGGACACGGATCTCCCCTCGCCCGGCCTCACGCTACCGTAGGCCCCGTCGACCCCAGGGGCCCTGCCCCAGCAGGGACTCGGCCCTGGGTTGTAACAGGCCTACGGAGTTGAAGGCAGAGCTCACCTTCCCCGGAGCCGACCTGGTTGGTGATGGCGTAGCGCAGGACCCGTTCCTCCTCGCTGTACAGCGCGAAGAGCCGGTCCACGCTCAGCAGCTGAACGGCGGGGAGGCGCCTGTGGTGCCGGGCGGGCGGGCAGTCCTGGAAGGTGACGTTCTGGTGGAGCTGGTAGGCAAAGGTCTGGTTGACACTCCCGGAGGTGAGGAAATACTGCCGGTAAGCAGAGGACGTCACGGCTGCAAAACACAAGCACAAGCACGGCTGCTTTGTGAACTGCATCAGGGAGCAAGGCCTCGTCGGGCCAGGCACGTGCTGAACATGGAGGCCCTGCTCCAAGGCCTAAAGCCACAGGTGGCCAGACTCAGGCGATGGGGGGGGAGAGGACGAAGAAAGGCGCAAACACCACTGTATTTTCAGACTGAGTCTGTGCCTAGATGACCAGGCTACTTTCACTCGCTGGAGGTGGCATGAGCCACCAGGCTCTGGTTCGTCCTCAGCGCTGCCACGCAGGAAATAGGGTGGCCACGTGTCTGGTCAGAGTTACAGACACCCAAAATCCAGTGACTGAGGGTGGCGGACGTAGGGAGGCCCTGGGTCATTACCCATGCCAGCCCCTGCTCCGCCGGGGCCTCTTCCTCCTGGATGAGGTGGCTGGAGACAGGGCCGGCCTTACCATGAGGAGAACTGAGGCAGGCGCCTCAGGTGCCAGACTGTGTGTGTGGGGGGGGGTGCCACTAGCACCCAGAGTGTGGAAAACTGTGTCTGCTGCTGCTAGTTCTCCTTTATTGGGGTGGGGAGCAGAGCAGCCATGAGAGGAGGAGGACAGGAAGGCTGCAGAACTGAGACCTTGCAAAGTTTTGGCCCAAGCGAAGGGACGTGGGGGCGTCATTTGAGCTCCCCGCCTCAGGTGCCAAAATGTTATGGGCCGGCCCTGGCTGGAGCTCCCAGCCCCAGCTCCGCAGAGTCCCTCCTGACCCAGGCAGGGGGAAGAAGGCAACAGCAGCAAGCAACACGGGGAGAAGAGAAAAGGAGTGAATGGGAGGCGGGGCCTCTGGCGGGGCAGAGGCGGGGCCTCTGGCGGGGCAGAGGCGGGGCCTCTGGCGGGGCAGAGGCGGGGCCTCTGGCGGGGCAGAGGCGGGGCCTCTGGCGGGGCAGAGGCGGGGCCTCTGGCGGGGCAGAGGCGGGGCCTCTGGCGGGGCAGAGGCGGGGCCTCTGGCGGGGCAGAGGCGGGGCCTCTGGCGGGGCAGAGGCGGGGCCTCTGGCGGGGCAGAGGCGGGGCCTCTGGCGGGGCAGAGGCGGGGCAGAGGCGGAAGAGCCATCACTCCTGCAGGAGTGACTATTGAATGAAGTCGGCAACCCTAGTAGGAAACCTAGTGATTTCACCATGAAGCAAGCATGCACTGACTCCTGCAGCCACCTTACAACGGCGGCCAGCCAACCTCAGGCTACAAAACCCAAGTGAGGGTCCAGATCTGAATTCCAACCCCCCAATATCCTGATCTTTTCAGTTCTTGCTGATCCCTTCAGAGAGGAAGGGACCATCGGCAAAAATCCAGGGAGGATTTTATCTGGGATTCGGATGCCATCTCTGCTCCCGTCCTTTTTAGCCAGCAGGACTTTATGAGGCACGGCGTCCCGGAAGTACACCAAGTCTGCCTGGAAAAGGGAGGTGACCCCCCCCGAAAAAGGAAGCACGAGCCCCACAAGCGAGCAGTTTCTCTGCAGATAATGGTAGAAATGTTAAAAAAGCCACTAACTACTTGGGGAAAAAATCCTGCCGCATTCCAGTGTATCATGGACAGACACACCTGGCAGGCTCACCACATTTGCTCTGCAAAACACAAGCCACTGTAAATGAGATTCTGGGAACCTTCAACTCATACCTGAATGAGAGTAGTGGTACAGTTCCTTGTAGGGAGCAATGTGGACAGTGAAGTTCTCTGGGATAAAAGGCAGCTGGCCCTCAATGTGCGTCGTAATGCTGAGGTAATTTTCTGGACCCAGGCCATCGGCTGTTTGAGTGATACGGACCTTCTCCTCCCCCGGGTAAAAGGTGACTTCCAAGTTGTGGGTGAATTTAGCACCTACAAAGGAAAGGGAAGAAAACCAAGCTCTGCTACAGCCATTTTCATAGATAAACTAATGATTCTGTTGCCCAGTTCACAGATTAGGTTTGACACAAATAACCCAAGTGGAGATCTACCAGAGTGACACCAAAAAACACCAGTCAGTAAGACCAACCTTTTCTGAGGTTTTGGATTGAGGAGGCTGCTTTAAAGATCTGCATGTGCTAATACCGCACGCCACCTACCAAGCGGAGAACCGAGTCATGCACCTCTACACAGGGGAGACCCATCTGCATCGTTACCCCGCCCGGAACAGCCCACGCTGCTTGCCACTGGGATTCCAAGCCTGAACGTGCACTACGCTCTCAGGAGTACTGACCTGGCTGCTTGGCAGTAACGTTTTGGGGGCTGGGCCGACACTGGTGTAACGGGATCATGTGGAGATTCCGCATGGTGCTTTAGTGACAGAGTAGTGGGGGCTGGGAGCGTCCGGAGACAGCACTAGGCCCCAGTCCCCAGAGATACTGCAGTGCCTACCTCCCTACTGGCTCTGGCCTTAGTCTCCAGAGGGGAAAATGCCTCTTGCCCCAGTAATGAACCCGGTGGCCTTTTCAGGAGAGCTCCAAAGACCAGCCATAGGACTGTATAAGGGGAGGAATGGGGGGTCGGGTGTGGGAGGCTGAAAGGCAGCAGGAGAGGCACAGGAGGGAAAATTTAAGGAACCTGGTAAGTGTAGGACAAAATAACCTGTTAATACACCTGCCACAGGGCGGTTTGCCCTTAAGAGCTGGCCCTGAAGAGGGAAGAAATTGTTAGTCGGGCACCGCAGAAGCTCCCGTGGCCAGAAGGGGGCGCATGGGGGGAGCTGACCCTGCCACAGCCCGACCCCCTTCCCAATAACTCATTTCCTCCTTCAGCACAACCAACCCCATAACGGTGGAGAGTCAGAAGGCGAAAACGAGCCGGCGTTCCCGACGCTCACCCTCCGCAAGAGCCCCGGGCCTCAGCCCCTTCGCCCCGTGTGCAGCGCCCCTTCCGCCACCATGCACCCCGCTTACCGGTGACCCGAAAGCCGTTCTCGGAGCCTGGCTTCTCCAGAGCGAAGAGCCAGCCGAAGAAGCCGCCGATGGGCGTCAGCGTCAGCAGCGCCCGAGCCGCCGGCTGAGGGACGTGGCTAATGGCCGTGTAGGCCCGCCCGTCGTTGCCGACGATGTAGGCGTGCAAGTCCACGGCGCCGAAACGTACGGGCGTGTCCCCCACCAGCAGATTGCCGCTGACTTTCCCGTTGAGGCGGTGAACGGCCCCTGGGAAGAGGACAACGCGCACTGGGTGAGTCTCAACGAGCAGGCGGGCGCCGGAAGCCGTGAAGCCCGCCTACCCCCGCGGCCGTTTACCTTCTGGCAGGCAGTGTCTGCCGTTCCCATAGAACTTGGCCTGGCAGTGGCAGCAGAACCCGGTGGCGTAGTCAGTGCAGAAGCCATGTGGGGAGCACTGGCCATGGTTCCACGCGCAGGTCTCCGTGCTGGTGGCGTGGTACGTGAACCCTGCATCCAAAGCACAGGTTAGGACGGGGACAGGAATCGGGCCTTAGCACACCGCACGCCGCTAGCAAAGCTGGAGACACAGATAGAAACCTTCAGATCCCAAAGGGAACCTGATGCCATCGGCCGTCTCGGCTTGGGGTGGGAGAACACAGCCATCCCTTAAAGGCAGCACCATGCTACAGCCCTAGCGCAGACAAAACACTTATTGACTACAAAGGGAGCTTGGCCTGCACTAGGGAATCGATGTTCTCTCTAAGCTTTTCCATCCACATGCAGATTTTTCCACCTATGTGTGGAATAAATTTTGTTTTGTGCGCCGATGCAGGTGGAAATGTGCACCACCAGGAGAAACACAAACCTAGCTGTGGGTGCTCTGCTCATCAGTTGAGCGGCACTGGAATCTGTGCACAGCTTACAGGGAACGCTGGCAGGGATGTAAAAGCATAACCGTTTAAGCGGTTAACCAAGAAGCTTCAACTTGTCGCTTTCCGTTATGGTTCCACGCCGGCTCCTGGGCAGTCGGCTGTGCTGGGCTCCGCAGCAGGACGCTCATATACACGCTTTATACCGCTGGGATTTGTAGCGGTTCCATTTTCAAAGAACAGTTCGCATCCCCAGCCGGCAGCAGGGCCCGAGTCTGACACGACTTGCCCACTGGTGAAAGCGAGATTGGCGCTCCACTGGTGAACAAGACACTAGGTGTCTTGTTTATCGATGCCTGGGTGGTTCCACTGTCCCCCAGTTCCACCCGGATGCCAGGCAGGTAGAAGTAGAAAAATCCATCCCAAGGGGAATTGACGGGGTACGGGAAAGCGGCAAACTCCATGCTACCAGGGGGTCTGCAGACAGCCAGTGCCCCCCACCCACGGGGGAACTCCCCCCTGCCGCGAGTGAGCGTGGGAAGGATTAAACCCAACGCGCTGGCTGCCCGTTCTCAAGGGGGCACATGGGTAGGGAGGTTAAATATCGATTAATTGAATAGTCGGTTAACCTCATGGACTCTTATCGCTTACTTGACTATTCTATAGTCCCGGGGGCAGCCAGCCACTCCCAAGGAGCCAGCAAAGGCAGCAGTGTGGGGTGCCAGGCCGGAGCTAGTCCACGAGGGGAGCCAGAATAAAGACCAGCTCCCCTCACGGACTGGCTGCCTGTTGCCTCCCGCTGCTGCCTCTGATACAGAGGCAGCAACATGAGGTGGCGGCCGCCCCTGTCCGGGGGGTGTGGGGGGGCAGGGAGTGCGCTGACCTCCCAGACCCAGCGCGAGCTAGTACTTAGCCGGGCTGCCTGCCCATGTGGCTCCTAATACAGTTTCAATGCAGCTGCTGGCCAGGTGGAGATCAAAGGGGTTTTACCCCCTAATGCCTCAGCCCCGAGTGTATACTGCAGCCTGAATCCCTGCTGGGTCCCGAGTGGAGACAGTGGGACGTAGTGGGGGGCTGTCCACTCTTGTGGCCCTGCCTCCACTCTGCTTTGGCAGACACTGGCTGCTGTGTCATGCTGGGTGTGACCCCTACCGCCCAGTGCTGGTCTGCAGAGACTCTGGGTGTGTCTGTGTGCAGCGCCCGGGGGGCGGGCCCTGAGGGGAGGCGCACAGGCGGAGGCCCAGCCGCCTGACACCTGGGCTAGGTGGAGGACTCTGAACAAAGCGTGACCAGGTGCCGGGAGTGTGGCTTGGACTCAGCTGGGTAGGGTGAGGAGAGCAGAGAGCAGGAAAGGGGGGTTCAGGGCCCGTGAGCCTTTCCCTCCCCCCCAGAGGAAGGAGGCTGCCCGCTCTCGGGGACTGAGCTCACATCGCTCCAATGCTGCGCCGTGTCTCCGAGAAGCAAGAAAACCTTCTGCTGGCTGGCGGCGAGCCCCGTCTGGCTGCGGACGCGGGTGGGGGTCGGGGGCTCCCCGGCTCGCCCTCAGACAGCGAGCGCTGCCTCGCCCAGAGCCGACCGCAACCCCCTTCCCCATGGCCTCCCGTCAGCTGCGTGGCCCCAGCGCGGGGAGCTGCGGGAGTCCCCCGGAGAGGCAATGCCGTGGCATCGGGTGCAGCGCCAGGCGGGGCGAGTCTGGCCCAGCGGCGCGTTGCCTAGCTGCAGAGGCGCAAGCGCGGTGGGGCCTTTGCCTGGCAACAAGCCCTGTTCTCAGCGGCTCGTTGCTGCAATGGCTGGACGGGTCCCTTGCCGGACTGCGTTGCCTTTCACCTTCCTGGGCGGCTTTTTATCCTGCCGGGCCGGGCGCTTCCCCAGCAGCTGGTCGACATCACGCCTCAAGCTTCAGAAGGGCTCTCCCCCACCCTCTCTGCATAACAACTCCTCCTCCATCTCCTTCCCCGCTCCTGACCACACGGAGGAGCTTGCTGCTCCTGCCTGCGGGACAGACCTGCACAATGAAGCTCTCACCCAAAGACACCACCTCCCTCGGAGATGGCTCCACTCTGGGGGACGTGTTACCAGGCCTCCCTCCCATTTTTTCCCACCCGAGCGGAATGAATTCTCTGGTGTGCAGCAGTGTGAAGGTGAACGTGCGACACGGAGGGGGCATGCAACACGGAGGGGGCGTGCGACACGGAGGGGGCGTGCGACACGGAGGGGGCGTGCGACACGGCACCTTCGTATTGGTGCACATAATGAAATTCACGTGGCAGGAGGGGGGCCAAGAGGGAGAAGGCTCAGGCCTGGGGCAGAGGGCTGGGGTGCAAGTGTGAGGGCTCCACCTGAGGGTGCGGTCTCCAGGGTGGCCCGGGGCATGAGGGGTTTAGGTCCGGGGGACCTCCAGGTACAGGAAGCGGCTCAGGGCTGGTGGGCAGAAGGGGATCCAGGCTCACAGCTAGGGTGCTGGCTGCGGGGTGGGGCTGGGGATAAGGCCCGTGGGGTACAGTAGGGTGCTCAGAACTGGTGAGGGGAGGCTCAAAGTGGGGCAGGGGGTTGGGGCGCCTGTGCACTGCAGCGTCAGAGCTCTCCGCACTGCAGCCCCGAGCCCCTGCACAAAGCTTAGAGGGAACTTAGCTTATTTCCTGCTCCCGCAACCTGCCCCTGCACGAAGGGCCGAGCGATCCGCCCTGGTTTCCAAAAGTCTCCAAAACACTCTGCTCATCCCACCACCTCCACCTGGCCCTGGCGGAGCAGGGATTAAAGCGGCAAGGAGCGCAGCGTTCACTCTCCTCTGGATCATCTAACTCGCACAGGAGTCCGCACAGCTCCCCTGCCCACGGAGGCCGGGGGAGGGGGGGCCTCTCTCACACCCTTGTGGCAGGAAGTTAGAAAGGAAGACTTCCAAGCATTAGATGCATTTGGAAAATCTGGCCCCTTGGCAGTGGAGAAATCTCTCGTGCCCAAAGGGCCCCACCACTGCATTACGTATTATTCATAGCCCCCCACACACTATCGGGGAGCTCCCCGGTCTTCAGTGGAAGCCAACGTTAAATCCAGCTGGCTTCCAAGCAATCGATGCCCGTTGACACCGGTGACGGGGCTGGCTCGGTGGATCTTAATTTCATTCCCTTCCTAGTCCACCAAGAGGGCTTTAAATCTGCTCACTACCAAGGAACCCCCCAGCCGGAATTCAGTTCTGGTTCACAGACACTTACCCTCTGGGTTAAAGCTGCCATCTTCGTCCACCCCCACAACCTGCCTCCCACGGCTCAAGGGAGGGTAGTTCTCTGAGTGGCCCTGCAGCACGACCTCCCCCTCTGGGTAGGCTGGAAAGACGTCCCTCTCAGAGGGGACGGTGTCACCGTCTGGGTAGGGCTGGGCGTGGTCCTCCCCGGGCCTTGCGGCCAGCCCCTCGGTCGTTAGCTCCAGCAGGCGGTCGCTGGTCTCCAGTGAGGTTGGGCTTCCGACTCCCGTTTCCTGAGAGGATTCCACCTCGCCTTCCAAAGGAGGCACCTGGGACGGCCTCTCCTTCAGCCCGGGAGACGACGGGACAGATTTCACCTCAGGAAAGGCCGGGCGAGGGCTGGACACCGGAGCCGGCAGTGTGGACTCCAGCTCCGAAGCCAACCTAGTACCAGAGCGTCCTGGCTCGCCGTACGGCACCTCAGGCTCCGGCTCGGTCGGGTACTCGAGGTCGTCGTCTTCGTTCTCACTGTAAAACGGGTCGGGATAGTCGATATTCTCATCGGGGTAGTCCGCTTCCACGACGATCTGCTCCACGGCGGCGCTACCGAGCGTGCTCTCCTGAGGCTCCCAGGAATGCCCTTCGGAAGGCTTCTCGCCCACTCTAGCCGGCACGACATTGTCCAGCAGGGAGGTGCTGCCGATGTGGAAGGCCCATACGCCGGGAATCCCCGAGTTGCTTGTTCTAGATACAAATGACAAACACTAACATCAGACTCCTCTTCGCAGCTGCTGACTGAGCACAGTGCCCTATCCAGCCACTCCACTTGGGCTCAGTCGGGGATTTGCCTGAGAACAGACTGTAGAACGCAAGCTACAGGTCTAAATGCTCAGAAGTGGCTAGTGATTCGGGAGGCCTTGATTTTGGGGGGCCCAACCTGAAACACCTTAAAGGAGCCTGAATTTTAAGCAAGTGCTAACTACTCACCTTCTGAAGAACAAGCCCCTTTTGTAATACCTAGCCCCTGTCAACAGTCAATCTCCAAGTGCTTTACAAAGGAGGTCAGTGTCATTTATCCCCATTTCACAGACAGGAAAACTGAGGTACAGCAGGGCGAGTGGCTTGCCCAAGTTCATCCAGCAGGCCAGTGGCCAAGCAGAAATAGAGGCCAGCCCTCCCGAATGCAGTATTTGATCCACCACCCTGCCTCCCATAAGGGCCTCCGTTGGGGTCCCCCTCAATCGAAACCCCTCATCCCTTTTGAAAAGGTCAGCATTGATCTGTCTGGCAGAGGAGAGAGTCAATATTTTACTATGCAAGGAGGAAACGGGCAAGTGTAATGATTATAAAAATCTCCTCTCCATTTTCACAGCTGTTTTTTTCATTCAATTGTACCAGCTAAACTCCTCCTGCTCTTAGGGCTGTAATGGTGCCTTGGGGCGGCGGGGCGGGGGGGAGGGGAGAGAAGAGGGGCGGGAGTTTCTTTAGAAACAGTTGCACTTTTATGTCCACATTTTCCGCATTTTTTTCCCCTTCTCTTGTTCTTTATTCCCGGGGTCAGCTGTGTGCATGAAAACAGCTGGGCCCGGAGAACAGCGAGCCTGTACAGAACAGCTGCCATTTCGCTAGCTCAACGGCTCTCATTGTTTGGAGGCAATCCTCGCTCTGCGCAGAGGGCCACGACGAGGCCTGTGTGCCACTAAAGCATCATCCAGGCCCAGGGTTGAAGACTGAACCGGAGTCCCGCCTCCGGGCCCGTGGGTGAATTTCAGCCCTACTAGAATCTTTGTCATGTCCCCAATCCAGCTTCACCACCCCCACAGCAGTTCCCATGTCTCTGGCTCCCTCACTTCCATAGCGATCATCCTGTGTCCTGATTAGGAGTGGGAAGGGTTAACCAGTTAGCTGGTAAGCGTCACCTGGTTCCGGTTAACCTGTAGGGGCTGGAGCCACACCCCGCCTGCAGGTTGCTTCAGCCCCACAGGGGGCCTGCTGGCAGGGGTGTCCGAAGCAACCTCTGTCTGCAGGGGGCCTGGGAGCCCCACAAGCAGAGGCTGCTTCAGGGGGGGCAGGGAGCCGGCAGAGACAGCCCCAGCACGGCGGAGGGAGGGGGATGGGGACAAGACCCCTCAGGCTGGGGGCTACTCCAGCTGAGCTGGAGCGGCTCCCAGCCCGGATCCTGCTTAGGCCACGTCTACACAGCTTCCCTCTTCTGCAAAGGCCTATGCAAATGAAGAGCAGATTAGCATATAACCAGGCTTCATTTGCGTAATTAATTAGGAGCCGGTTTTTGCACAAGAGGTTTTTGCCCAAGAGCCGTTCTTCCTCATTTTTTCAGGAAGAACGGCTCTTGTGCAAGAAGGGGTTTTTGTGCAAAAGCCTCTTGCGCAAAAACGGCTCCTAATTAATTATGCAAACGAAGCACGGCAATATGCTACTCCGCGCTTCGTTTGCATAGGCTTTTGCGGAAGGGGGAAGCTGTGTAGACGTAGCCTTAGCTGGTTACACTGATTCACCAGGATTTTACGTCCCGAGGCGGGAGTCAGTTTACCTACCCACGCCCTGACAGGTGCTTGCTCTGCCTGTTCTTTAAAACCTCCAGTGACAGGGTTTCCACAGCCTGCCTTGATAGCCTGTTCTAGTGCTTAACTAGCCTTGTACCTGGAAGGTTTTTCCTAAGTCTCCCCCGCTGCAACATACACTGATCAGTTCTTGTCCTACCCTCGGCAGGCACGGAGAACAAGCCACCACCGGCCTCTTCCTAGCCCCCCGACGCCCCGGCAGACAGCGATCAGGTCGCTCCAACAGCCTGACAAACCTGGACTGCGCGCTGCCTTTCCAGGAGCACCGAGGAACATGGGACGAGAACAGGTGAAATCCTGGAAGGCTGAAACGTTAATCTCCCACTGACTTCAGCAGAGCCAGGGCCGCCCCACCAGCATGTGGGCTCGAGCAGTGTCAATACACAACCCCTCCTGCCTGCTTGTTTCCACACTTTCCAGGTCTCGGTTGCCCCTCTTTGGTCCACCAGCCAGCCAGCTGATTCAGCTAGTCCATGGCCCCCCAACTTTTTACTTCTCCTAGCGAGCCCGGTCCTCGCCCGCCCTCCTCGGAGCGGCTCTGGGAGGAGGGGAACACAGATGGGGTAAGGGGCCCGAGGCTGGGGCCACACCTGTGACACAGCCAAGGGCAGAGCCTAAGCCAGCAGCAGGGGCCAGCAGAGAACTGGGTGGCGCTTTCTCCACACCCCCCCAGATGTTCTTCCGCACTCTCCTAGTGGGGCTTGCCCCACAGCCTGGGGACCTCCGAGCTAGCCCATGCTGCCTTGCACTAACGGGGCAAGTACACTGTAGGTAGCCACCAATCGGGGCAATGGGATCGGTCTGCGTTCCTGCAAACCAGGCTCCCAAAGCACTCGACTGCTTCCACAGGGGATGTTTTCCCGGAGCGAGACCTCTCTGCGTTTAGCGCCGACCGATTCGCCAGCAGGCATTCCCGCAGCACAGGCTCACGCCAGCGCCACGATCCCGGCCGCGCTACTTACTGGTAGAGATTTTTCACAGACTGCTCGCTGCTGGTGAGGGTGTAATACGGCCCCTCTCCCTTCAGGTGAGCCGTGTCGCCTCTGCTGAAGCCCACCCGGGCAGGCAGCTCTAGCTGGACGTTGTAAGACTCTTTGGGGCGAGTCCCAAAGAACTGAAGGCCGTCGGCGGGATAAAGGAAGAGGGCGTAGCTGTCCGAGTCATTGTAGGCTAAGACTGCCTGGAAGGTGTTCAGCTACAGAAGGAAAACAACAACGTCACGGATGGACGGGAGAGAGGCCGCTTGTTCATCTGAGAACGCTTGGATGTGTGACATAGTGGAGAGAAAGCCCTGGGATGAGGGACACAAAACTGTCCTCCGCTACACGGGACTGGGGTTCGGCTGCGATCAATTAAAAGGGAGCATCCAAGGTGCGTGGAACTTTTGGGACGAGACTAGGTGACATCTTCTGTGATGCCAACTTGAGAGGTAGGAGTAACAGCTAGGATATCACAGGAGAAATATGCCCCCTTTGAAATTCTCTGGGAATTTGGCATCTCAGTCCCTTGAAATCCTTGGGGGGGGGGAAAAAAAAAAATCACAGCCAGAAAACGTGTCAATAGCAAATCTCTCCTATCCTCTCTCTCCTGTAAGTCCAGCGTTAGAATTGTTACAAACCCCCACATCTGTTTCGCCGAAGAGGATATTACTCCAGCCAATGCCTTGGGAATCTAAGCAAGTAATTAAGTGTCACCATATTCCCTGTGTTGTGAAATGATCCATATGTTTGATACGTTCTGTGTGTTTAAAACAGGAAGGGGGGGGGATCATCCCTCTAGTACTAGGGATGTAAGCAACTAGTTGACTAAGCTTATAAATAGTTGACTAGTGATGCAACTAGTCGCTTCCCCCCCTTGCTGCCTCTCTCAGAGGCAGCAAGGGGGGGGGAGCAGGAGCCAGTGTTGGGGGGAGCCAGTTTAAAAGCTGGTTCCCCCCAGCACCATCTCCACAGAGGGCAGGGGAGGCAGAAGTACAGCAGGAAGCGGCACGAGCGGGGACTGAAACAAACAGCCTCCGCTTGCACCAGTTCTGCTGCGATTCTGCTTTTGAAATTTGGAGCCCTCTGGGGCTCCTGTACATTTCAAAAGCAGGATGGCAGCAGAACCGGTGTGAGCAGCTGGCCGCTCCACGCTCCCTGCAGCACTTGAGCCTCTGAAATGTACAAGAGCCCTGCTGGGACTCTTGTACATGTCAAAAGCAGAAGCCCCGCAGGGAGTGTGGGGCCGGCAAAGGTGGAGGCGCCCTTGTAGACTAATCGAATAGTCGATGGAAATCCCATCGAGTATTCAATTAGTTAGTTCATCTAAATTGAACATCCCGACCTGATGCACACTCAAACTGAACGCAGCGACAGCAGTGAATTGTTTAATTCACTTTATTCAACAATATTGTATTATTGCTCCCTCCGAGGCGATGGAGTACGAGTCCTGCAGCAACAGTGCACGTTGCAGCACAACCCGATCGGACTTGCAGGGACCCGCTCCATCCTGTTACCGTTCTGCTCCTAGGAAACCGCTGGCAAACCCCATGAAAGGTCGTTTTTGATTCAGGAGGCGGGTAGTGAAATATCATATATAGAAAAAAAAATGTCTCTGGGGGATGGACGACAGAGCGATGTCCCGCCACTCGCCTCCGCCCTCGGTCACGTGGCCTCCTCTCCCCTAAGTCGGGCCTGGCCGTGGTACGTCTTCTAGGGGTAGCACTTATCGTTCCCGAATTCCGGGTCTGCTGCCCTTGGCCAGTTCCTGTCACCCATGGTGGAGCAGTCCTGGGGGCGGGGCTCCAGAATTTTGGTTGATGGCAGCAGCACTGTCACGTCTTGTTACCTACTCGCGGCCCCCTCCCTCTTCGGTGCCAGGAACAAACATACACACACACACACACACACACACACACACCCCGTTTTTGCCGTTTTTCCGACAAAACTCTGTAGTATAGACATACCCTAAGGCTACGTCTAGACTGGCATGATTTTCCGGAAATGCTTTTAACGGAAAAGTTTTTCGTTAAAAGCATTTTCAGAACAGAGTGTCTAGATTGGCACGGACGCTTTTCCGCAAAAGCACTTCTTGCGGAAAAGCGTTCATGGCCAATCTAGACGCGCTTTTGCGCAAAAAAGCCCCGATCTCCATTTTCGCGATCGGGGCTTTTTTGCGCAAAACAAAGCTGAGCTTTCTACACTGGCCCTTTTGCGCAAAAGTTTTGCGCAAAAGGACTTTTGCCTGAATGGGAGCAGCATAGTATTTCTGCAAAAACATTGACAATCTTACATGAGATCGTCAGTGCTTTTGCAGAAATTCAAGCGGCCAGTGTAGACAGCTGGCAAGTTTTTCCAGAAAAGCGGCTGATTTTCCGGAAAAACTGGCCAGTCTAGACACAGCCTAAGAGAAGAAATGTCAATGTTCTTCGAAAGAGAGAGAGATCTGCTAAACAGCAACAACTCTCTGGGGAAATAATGGATCATACATTCATTCTAAAATTGGCATAACTTGCAGATTTCTTTACTGAAATTAATTAGCTAAACCTCTCACTACAAGAAAATATGGTGAATATTCTCGCAGCTCAAGACAAGGTGCTAGCTTCCTCAGTATGCTCCAGCTTTACCGACATAGGGCTGAAGCCGGTGATGTATTCACATGGTTAGAATTGACAACTCTGTTTGAGGCAACCAAACAGAAATTGTTCATTTGCTGCTGATGTCGTAAGGCACTTACTGTCAGTAACAGAATCCATCAGTGAATACTTTCCAGATATAGAACAGCATCACATGAATGCATGGATTGTGAAACCGTTTACAGTAGAAGAAAAAGTCATCGAAGACCTAGATATCAAGGCAAAAGCAGAATTCCTCAGTCTGTGAGAAGGTAACACATTGAAAGCAGATTTTCAGGATGCTGATCTGGCAACGTTTTGGCGAAAAGCTGGTTTAGAATGCCCAATTCTCTCTGACAGAGCTCTCAAACTCCTAATCCCATTTGCCGCTACGTATCGCTGTGAGGTCAGCTTTTCTACAACGGTCAACGTTCAAAAGAAGGCAAGGAATAGATTAGATCTTAGTCATGACTTGAGATGTGCATTAGCCGTGACAAAACTTCGTATCTCTAAGCTAGTCAAGCAGAAGCAGTATCAACCTTCACACTGGGAAATTCATCTGAGAACTGCTGTTGGTCATGTGTTTTCATTTTCTGAATAACGAGCCTAATATACGAATACGTTTAAAATAGATAGTCAATTTTGTTCAACATAATGCACGAGAAAACAAAACACAATAAAAATGATGAACGTAATTTCCCTTTTGTCTATTGCCCTTTAAAAAAGGAGGAGGGGTAATTTTGGTTTATTGGTTAAACTTAAGGGATAACAGTGCCAAAGAGGTTAAGAACCACTGATCTCATCTCAGGTTTCCTTGCTGAAAATTAAGCCACTCCTTAGCCTGCCCTAGATGGGCATGGAGAACCACTAATCACTGTCCTCTTTCTAACAAGCTTGGACATATTTGAGAACTGATTTCATCCCCCTCTCTTCTCCCCCGGACTTCTCTTCTCTAGACTAAACACGCCCAGTTCTTTCCGCCTAGGTCAGGTTCTGTAAACTGCCCCCTCCACTTTGCAGCTCTCCGCTGGACTCTCTCCCATGTGTTTGCGTCTTTCTTAAAGTGTGTTGTCCAAAACAGGGCACCGCACTCCAGCTGGGACCTCACCAGCACTCGGTAGAGCGCAACTGTTAACGCCCCCGTCTCCTGTACAAGGCCATTGACTTCCACAAAGCCCCTCCGACGACACGACCGTATAATGGGAGATTAGAATCTGTGCCAAAAACTGGACATTGTCGGTTTACGATTATTTAGACCGGGGTGGGCAATTACTGGCCCATGCTGCTTCCTGCAGCTCCCATTGGCTGTGAATGACGATCCATGGCCAATGGGAGCTGCGATTGCCCGTGCCCGCAGAGGTGCAGGTAAACATGAAGGTGGCAACTCGCTGGGGCTAAGCTTGGCAAACTACCATCATTTTATTGTCCACCCCGACTTAAGACTACAACTACAGGAGCAATGATATACCAGCATGCTGCTCTCCCAAGCTGTGTCTAGACTGCAGGGATTTTTCGAAAAAAGTAGCCTTTTTTCGAAAAAACTTCACCTGCATCTAGACTACAGCCGCGTTCTTTCAAAATTAAATCGAAAGAACGCGGCTTTTCTTTCGGCGGTGGTACTCCTCATTTCACGGGGAATAATGCCTGGATGCTCTCTTTCAAAAAAGCAGCTTGCTTTTTCGAAAGTACTGGTTGCAGTCTAGACGCTCTTTTTCGAAAGAGGCTTACAGTCTAGACGTAGCCCCAGTGTGGACACAGCTATATTACTTTGTCGGAGTAAGTAAAACCGTTGTACTGGCAGACGGGCAGTAAGGCGGCTCTAACTGCACATACGTTAGGGCTGTCTCTAGACTGGCCAGTTTTTCCCGGAAAAATCAGCCGCTTTTCCGGAAAAACTTGCCGGCTGTCTACACTGGCTGCTTGAATTTCTGGAAAAGCACTGACTTCCTACTGTAAGAAATCAGTGCTTTTTGCGGAAATACTATGCTGCTTCCGTTCGGGCAAAAGTCCCTTTTGCGCAAAAGGGCCAGTGTAGACAGCTCAGATTTGTTTTGCGCAAAAAAGCCCCGATCGCGAAAATGGAGATCGGGGCTTTTTTGCGCAAAAGCGCGTCTAGATTGGCCATGAACGCTTTTCCGCAAGAAGTGCTTTTGCGGAAAAGCGTCCGTGCCAATCTAGACGCTCTGTTCTGAAAATGCTTTTAACGAAAAACTTTTCCGTTGGGGGTAGAGAGGAGGCAGCTCCAAGGAGCCAGTGCTCAGGATGAGCCAGTTTTTAAGATGGCTGCCCCAGAGCACTGGTTCCCGCCTGCCCTCTCCCTGCTACCTCTGTGGGAGGCAGCAGGGGGAGGGGAGGAACTGCGTGGAGCCAGCACACGTGGAGAGCTGGCTTAAAAGCCGGCTCCACATGCATATCAGCTCCCGCCTGCCACCCCCTCCCACGCACTGCTGCCTCTGATAGAGAGGCAGCAGCGGGGCAGGGGGGAGGCAGAAGGCAGTGGGAAGGTGGCTCCGTGTTAGCCGATACGTGCAGGGAGCTGGCTTGAAAACTGGCTTCCTGCATGTACCGGCTCCCACCTGCCCCCCCTCACCTTCTGTCTGCTGCCTCTTTACCAGAGGCAAAAGCACGGGATGAGGGGAAAAGTGGCTCCCAAGGATCCGGTGCTTGTGGGGAGCCGGCTTTTAAACTGGCTCCCCCGGGCACCAGCTCCTGCCTGTTCCCTGCACTGCTGCCTCTACGGGAACCAGCATGCATGGGGAGCTGGCTTACAAGGCAGCAAGGGGCGGGGAGGGTACGTGTAGTCATTACAGTTAACCAATATGCCTTATCGGTTTATCGTTTAAATGACTATACGCTAACATCCCTAGTGCAGACAAGGCCTCGTGCACTGGGAAGGAAGCTGCTAATCCCTCAGAAGGTCTATCAGTATAGGTCTCCTTAGAGCTGATGTGCCTTAAAACCAACCCCGGGACAGATCTTCGGCTGATATAAACGGCATTCAAGCTGGTAAGTCTATGCCAATTTACACCAGTGTTGTCTAATAATCAGTAAAAGCAGGAATTTTTAGACTAAGGAGCGGCTCCAGTTAGTGATGCTTATGGAGTGTCCCAGAATTAAAATAGCTCCCCAACATTGTCCTTGGGTGACATCCCCCCGAGCAGCAAACCAGCTCTTCTGTCTCTCTGTCTACTTCTAGGAGACCCTCGTCACCAGAGCAACCAAGGACTTCCCCAACACTACTGGATTTCATCCTCAGACCCCAGGTGGGGCAGTGCTCTGAGTCCCAATCTACAGTTGGGAAACTGAGGCACGGGGCAGCTTAAATGACGTGCTCAAGGTCACAGAGGAATTCTGCGGCTCAGGCAGGAACTGAGCCCAGAGGCCAAGCCCAATGCCCCTATCCTCCTCCTTCCACCTCCAGATAGTGACAGCAGAGTGCTGCGTTGGTCTCCTGCTGGCTGAATTTATCACTCGCGGGGCGATCGGCCACAGAACAAGCACCACATTGTGACTCCTGCCTGGCTCCAGCCTGAGACATCCATCTGCTTCAACGCTACCCTAAGCCGACTGCACTTCCCTCCCCGCAGACAGATCGCACACATCTCCCAGTGAGTTATTACCAGGACGTTCTATTCCCCAGCAAGGGGGTTCCTCCATCATGTGTCTCGGCTTTATCTTCCTGGCTCTTCTTTTCCCGAGCACACAGGAAACTCCTCCACAACAGCTGGTTTTTCCCTTCACAACCAAAGAGCCCTTCTTCTTTCACTACCCTGCTCTCTTAGCGTCTCCCAAATGCTCTGGCCCCAAAGAGCCCTGAGTCCTGGCTTCACAATACCCGCAGCCAGAAGAACGTGGAGCCATAGGGAGAACACACGGTTGGCCAAGCTCCTGACCCTGTTCCTTTGTTAGCTCAGTGGATCTCCACAGGGAGAGCCGGGCTCAGAATCTGACCCCCTAGTACCGTATCAAGCATTAACAGGAGCATGGGGAGCAAGACACGAGAAGTCATGCTTCCGCTCTACTCCGCGCTGGTTAGGTCTCAGTTGGGCTGTGTCTACACTGGGCCACTTATTCCGGAAAAGCAGCTTTTCCGGAATAAGTTGCGAGCAGTCTACACTGGCCCCTTGAATTTCCAGAAAAGCAGTGACGATCTACTGTAAAATTGTCAGTGTTTTTCCGGAAAAACTATGCTGCTCCCGCTCGGGCAAAAGTCCTTTTTCCGGAAAACTGTTCCGGAAAAGGGCCAGTGTAGACAGCCCAGTAGTCTTTTCCAGAAAAAAAGCCCCGATCGCGAAAATGACGATCAGGGCTTTTTTCGGGAAAAGCGTGTCTACATTGGCCACGGATGCTTTTCCAGAAAAAGGGCTTTTCTAGAAAAGCATCCTGCCAATGTAGACGCTCTTTTTCCGGAAATACTTAAAACGGAAAACTGTTCTGTTTTAAGCATTTCCGGAAAAGGGTGCCAGTGTAGATGTAGCCCAAGAGTCATAAGAACAGCCATACTGGGTCAGACCAAAGGTCCATCTAGCCCAGTATCCTGTCTACCGACAGTGGCCAGCACCAGGTGCCACAGAGAGGGTGGACCGAAGACAATGATCAAGCGATTTGTCTCCTGCCATCCCTCTCCAGCCTCTGACAAACAGAGGCCAAGGACACCATTTTATCCCCTGGCTAAAAGCCTTTTATGGACCTAACCTCCATGAAATTATCTAGCTTCTCTTTAAACTCTATTATAGTCCTAGTCTTCACAGCCTCCTCTGGCAAGGAGTTCCACAGGTTGACTACACGCTGTGTGAAGAAGAACTTACTTTTATTAGTTTTATGTCCAGTTCCGGGCACCGCATTTCAGGAACGATGTGGAGAAATTGGAGAAGGTCCAGAGAAGAAGAGCAACAAAAATGATGAAAGGTCTAGAAAACATGAACTATAAGGGAAGGCTGAAGGAATTGGGCTTGTTTAGTTTGGAAAGGAGAAGACTGAGAGGGGACATGACGGCAGCTTTCAGGTATCTAAAAGGGTGTCACAAGGAGGAGGGAAAAAGTCATTCTCCTTGGCCTCTGAGCATAGGACAAGAAGCAAGGGGCTTAAACTGTAGCTAGGGAGGTTTAGGTTGGACATTGGGAAAATCTTCCTATCTGTCAGGGTGGCTCAACACTGGAATAAGTTGCCCAGGGAGGTTGTGGAATCTCCATCTCTGGAGACATTTAAGAGCAGGTTAGACACACACCTGGACAGGGACGGTCTAGACCCAGGGCAGGGAACATATGGCTCGGGAGCTGGATCTGGCCCCCGTCTTGCCCGGATCCAGCCCCCGAGGCTCCTGCACTCTCCCTTCTGCCACCCCCTTAACCCATTCCCAGAGGCCGCCTCCCACACATTGAACCCCTCATTTTGACCCCACCCCAGAGCCGAGGAGGGCCCACAAGATCTCCTATCCACCTCCCCTCCCCCCAAAGGTCTGGTGCGTGAGGGAAATGTGGGGAGTGTCAGTGGGTTCGGGGGTTTTTTGCTTCTCAGTTGCGTGGCCCTCGACTCAAAAAAGGTTCCCCACCCTTCATCTAGGCGGTGCCTGGTCCTGCCGGGAGGGCAGGGGACTGGACTCGATGACATCTCGAGGTCCCTTCCAGTTCTAGAGTTCTATGATCATCAGGGATGGGCCCATATATCGCTGCTGCCTCTGTTACCAGAGTGCACTCTACAAGGCGGGCATTTCGAGAGGCCCTGAAAATTTGGGCTGCATCCTGCCGCCGGGATGGGATTCTCGTCACAGACTTCGACTGAGCGAGGGCGCCAACCTTCCTCAGCTGCGAGTGCCCTACGATGTTCTGCAAAGCGATAATTATCAGGGGGCGTTCACAGCGCCCCCTTCGCAGGCACCCAGGGCCGGATTAACTCTTCTGGGGGCCCAGGGCTATTCATTCTGGGGGGGACCCCTAGGCTGCTGGGCGGGGCAGTGCGACAAGGCGGATCCAGCCACAGGAAGTTGTGCTCCCAGGTCTGAGAGCCTCTGGCTTGCTGGAAGCTGTGCGGTGTGGAGTGTTCTCATTGCAACAGGACCCCGGCTCTAAGCCCGTCTGCAAGGCAGTCATCAGCCCCGCCACACAAAGGGAGTTTGTTGGGACGGGCACACACCCACGCTCACACCCCTATGCCCGGGGGGCAGCCATTCAGCCGCTCAAACAAAGCTACACTGACAAAAGAGCTAAAAAGTGGGGAGGGAGAGGGGGGCGAGAGCCTCTATACAAAGCCGGGCAATTGGAGACTGCACCAAACCCCTCCCTGGTGCAACTTCGCCGCCGCCGGCAGCAATTTACTCTGGGGCTTAATTCTGCCCAGTAAGTCCTCTTGGAGGATCACGAGACAGGATGGCGGCTCCAGTCTGTTACAGGGACATCGGACAGAGGAGAGGGATGGCTGGCGTGTAAAGGTCAGAGGTCAGAGCGAGACGGGTCAGCTCTCAGCTTGTTACTAGGCGGATCTCAACGGAGTCTGGCCGTTTAACATTTGTTAAGACGAGCTACAGAGGGTAAAAATTCCACCGCAGTGCAGATTCCCCGAGCTCCGGCTAAGGGTAAGTTGGATTTAAACACGCTTCGCCGTGCCGGCTGCCAGAGCCTGTCCCGCTCACCAACATGGCTGCGGTTTCCAGTGACTTGATCAAGAGCGGGCCGTTATAGAAACACACGGGGGAGCCACATCCGTGAAAGGCCGAGCAGCAGTGCCAACAACAGCACAGAGCTTCTGCACTACCAAAGCCTGTGTGTGCACTGAGAGCCTCGTTGGGTGTTTGGTTGAAAGCCCCTGCTCTTGGAGTCATGTGATTACGTGAAACGCCCAGCTTGCATTTAACAGTAGGGGAGGGTCTCTTACAGATGCAGAGAAAAGCGCGCACACACACACACACACACACACACACACACACACACACAGCTCAAGCCCAGAAGGCAACCAAAACACCCATGTTAAGAAAAGCCTCATGAATTTTTTAAGTGGAAAGTTCAGATTTTAGAACAACTGAATTCTACAGAAGTGCTGCTCCTGGAGCGAGCTATGCTGGGCACGTTGCAAGTAGTGGCTATTTTAATTAGCTGACCGCGATTGTTTTCCCTGGTGCATACAGCAATTTCCTCCTTCACAACAAACACATTTTCCTTCCCTCCCTTTTGGTACCGGGTTAGGAAGTCCAGAAATGCTCTATTTCAAGCTCACTGTTCCCCAAAACTGCCATAAAAAAACCCTGCAGCACAAACCCCACCGGTCACCCACACTTCCTAGGTCAGCCCAACATCCTGCAGCGGAGATGCACCGGCACGCTGCCAAGACACACAGCTGGGCCAGACGGCTCCAGCAACAGAGCAGTCCTCCTAAGCGGCAGATTTGTTTGAAGAAGATGCACTGAGCTGCACTCCTGAGCGCTGCTGAGTATGGTGTAGGATTTTGCTTCCAACCTGCAGGCGCCCCACTGGGTCCCTAGAGGAAGGCAGCAGATGGTGAGAGCCAGAGATGTGTGGAGTGCAGAGATCACTGCAGTGCTGTTCCACAGTATCCCCACCTCAGCACTGGGTTCTTCTGTGTGTCCTCTCATCATGCAAAGCCCAGCGGATGGGCAATGAAACAGAAAGGTCACAAATTTAAAATATGATTAAAGGAAATATGTCTTGTATACCAGTGCTTAGTTAGCATGTGGAACTCCTCGCCACAGGATACCATAGAGCTTGGGGTTTTGCAGGATTCAAAAAAAGGATAGGACATTTATACAGACAACTAGATAAACTGTATGTTCAGAGTTACCTTCATGTGACTGCACCCTCAGCAAATTTGCGGATGACACTAAGCTAGGCGGAGAGGTAGATACGCTGGAGGGCAGGGATAGGGTACAGAGTAACCTAGAGAGATCAGAGGATTGGGCCAAAAGAAATCTGATGAGGTTCAACAAGGACAAGTGTAGAGTCCTGCACTTGGGACGGAAGAATCCCGAGCATTGTTACAGGGTGGGGATCAACTGGCTATGCAGCAGTTCGGCAGAAAAGGACCTGAGGATTGCAGTGGATGAGAAGCTAGACAGGAGTCAACAGGGCGCCCTTGTAGCCAAGAAGGCTAATGGCATAGTGGGGTGTATTAGGAGGAGCATTGCCAGCAGATCCAGAGATGTGATTATTCCCCTTTATTCGGCTCTGGTGAGGCCACATCTGGAGTACTGTGTCCAGTTCTGGGCCCCCCAGTACAGAAAGGATGTGGACACATTGGAGAAGGTCCAGTGGAGAGCAACCAAAATGATGAGGGGACTGGAGCACATGACTTATGAGGAGAAACTGAGGGATTTGGGCTTATTTAGTCTGCAGAAGCAAAGAGTGAGGGGGGATTTGATAGCAGCCTTCAACTTCCTGAAGGGAGGTTCCAAAGAGGATGGAGAGAGGCTGTTCACAGTGGTGACAGATGGCAGAACAAGGAGCAATGGTCTCAAGTTACAATGGGGAAGGTCTAGATTGGATATTAGGAAAAACTATTTCCCTAGGAGGGTGGGGAAGCACTGGGATGGGTTCCTTGGGGTGGAATCTCCATCCCTAGAGGTGTTTAAGTCTCGGCTTGACAAAGCCCTGGCTGGGATGATTGAGTTGGGATTGGTCCTGCTTTGGGCAGGGGGCTGAACTTGATGACCTTCTGAGGTCTCTTCCAGCCTGATGATTCTAAGTCTATATGCAGAGTAGCCATACCCATGATTTAAATATTATATGTTCATATAAATAATAATATCAATCTTCATACTTCAGGCTAAAAACCAAGTCCTGCCTGATAGGTCAGGAAGAAAATTCCCTGCTGCAGTTTATTCAATAGTTGCCCATCTCTGACGCATCTGATACTAGTCACGGTCAAAGACACGGATCCTAGATTAGATGGAGCACTAGTCTGACCTGGGATGCCAAATCCCACATCCCTATCACACTGTATCATGGCAGCAGCATGCAGCAGCACGCTGCACATGGGCAGCTCCGAATGGAAATTCAGTGGCATTTTCAGGAAGTTTTCCAAAAGAACTGCAGATTAAGAGACGACACCACAGCCAGGCTTTCAAGGCACATGAGAGAGGTACAGCAGTGGGGCCAGCGCTACAGAAGTCAAAGATGGTGGTGATCACACTCAGCGCTCCCTAGCCCCTCAGTAAGGGATCATACCCACGAAAGAGAGGTCAGTGTTCATCCTAAGCACAAGTTCTGCCGTCATGGGCCAGAGCCACAAAATGACTCGGGAATCCAAGTGCTGTGAATCTGAAAGCATTTCAGTCTATTCACCAGCGTTATCAGCGCATGTCACTGAAAAACATGCATCACCGCAGGAAGTTCTCCAGACCAAATCTCACTGGTCCAGACACAGTATCACCCCGCTGGGGAACAGCTTTCAGAATTTCCACTGAGTCACGTCGTTAGGAAAACAACCCCCCAAAAAAGAGATTAGGATCCCAAATCAAGAGCAATATGTTCGTAGTACTTAAAAAAAAAAAGTCACAAATCCACTAATACCCTCCTTGATATACCCATAAGTATCAGTCCCTCTGAGCTGGATTCTGATCTCAGTGGTACCAGTGTAAATCCAGACAAATGCACTGCCACATTTGCAGGCAAACGATTGGGAGATTTCTGCATCACCTCTAACTTATCACCCAGAGCATTCTCAGCGCCTGGTTGTTGCATTTTTTTGGTCTATACTTAAGCCCCTTCATTTTAATCTGATTGTTACTGGGGAAAATCCCAGGTTTTACAAAAAGTATTGTTTGGTTTTTTTCCCCCATTTTCACACTGTTTTTGTATCATCTGAATAGATTAAAAATGTGCATCGTCCTAATAAAGCACAATACATTGCATGAAATAAACGTACTTCGATGATCCATTACGCTGTGAGTATAGATACAGCTTCCTGCTGCAGTAAGGTCGTATATCAGTCTAGAAGACACACAGAGTAAACAAACAGGCAAGTACATAAGCTCTGAAGTACGTGCACATCTAAACATACGACTGACTCTCACGCCCACCACTTACACAGTTCAAGCTGTTAGCAGATAACGATGTAAAGAGCTGACACGCTAAACAGGGAAGGAAATGAAAATCTGTCTCAGAATACATTTCAGAACACAAGCAGGTAGTCAAAAAAGTTAAACACAAACAGGAGAAAGGGATGAAGTTGCGTGTATGCCCTGCAAATGGTGCGCCCCGGTTATTAAATGTTTATAGGCTACAGCAGTAAACTGTTGATTCAAAGGGAAAATTTTAGTTGGGGATTAGCGATGTATTGTCTTAAACTCAGTTCCGTGTTTTGAGTTCTGTCCGCAAACCACGCTGAATTCTATTCATCGAAGCATTTATCTACAGAATACTTTTTCCTTCCCCATCCCTCCGTCCAGCAAAATAAACTTTGATATTTACCCAGAAAAAAATGTTAATCGTTTCCCCCTCCCACTGATTTTCATTGGTTTTTGTTGTAGTAACAAACACCAATAAATTCCCCAGGAAAAAATTAAATAAAATAAAAACTGAAAACACAGGATCCAATCTATACTGTACTACAAAGTCTTAGCAGCAGAGATCGAGTTTCTGTGTATGTTGAGTAAATGCGGTTGGCAGTCAGATTATAAGGGCAAATGATTTCCTCCACCAGTGCTTGCAAGAGAGATTGGGACTCCCTTGTGTGACAAGAGTAGCCCAGTAGCCCAGCTGGCCAAAGCAGACTCCTTGTACTAGGAGTAAAGGTTTCATAATCGGTCCTTGAGGGTTCTGTGAATGACATTCTAGCCTCTCCATGCAAGGTCCAAGATGCTTAATTATGGACACTCTAGCCCAGGGGTGGGCAATAATTTTTGCAGGAGGGACACAATGAATTTTGGTACTCGGTCACAGGCCAGCTCCACCCCCAGAAGGGGTGTGGCCTGGGCAGAAGGGGCGGGGCTGGAGACTAGCCTCCCGCCAGAATTGTCTGGGACTGGAAGCTTTGAATTAAAAACAGAGCAAAGGGCTCCCGGCTCCAGTCTCTGCTAGGCTATCGCCACGACTGAGAACTGTGAGTTACTTAAATGGGAGTTATTTAAGAGGTGGGCCGGATCTGGTCCCAGGGCCACATCTTGCCCAGCCCTGCTTAAGCATGACTCTTACCCTAAATCTGAGTGCTAGCTCAGCAGATGCTCTATAAGAACACAAGCATCCAGTTCTTCCAGTATGTCCACACTGCACAGTTAGCCCAGAGCCACTCGAAGCCCACGCTAGCCCATCCTGCTGCGGTAAGATTGCCAGGAGTCTGGTTTTCAACAGGAACATCCAGTCAAAAAGGGATCCTGCTGGCTCTGGTCAGCACGGGGCTGGCAGGCTTCCTCCCCAGCTCTGCACTGCTCCCTGGAAGCAGCGACTTGTCCCTCGGACTGCGAGGCAGAGGGACAGCCACGGGGATCCACGCGCCGCCCCTGCACGGCCGGAGCGCCAACGCTGCAGCTCTCCCAGGCTGGGAACCGCCAGCCAACAGGAGCCGCAGCCGTGCTGCCCGAGGGCGGAGCCAGAGCTCAAGCCCGCTGGCTACGCCTCCGCCTAGAAGGCGACATGGGCGGACCTAGTGCTGGGGGGAGGCAAGCCTCCAATCCCGCCCCTTCTGTCCACGCCCCTATTCCTGCCACCCAGTGCCCTTTGGGAGCCACCCCTCCCAGTGCAGGCGACAGACACATGGTCCCAGCCTGCCTCTTACGCCTGCTCTTCCCCTGCCTCTTACGCCTGCTCCTCAGGAGCCAAGAGACATGTTGCAACTCCTGGGGATCTCCGCCTAGGGCCTGCTTCCCAGCCCTCCACCACAGCCCTCCGCCCCCTCCTGCATCCTACACCCCAACCCCCTGCCCCAGCCCGGAGCCCCCTGCACTCATTTCTGGTCCCACTCCAGAACCCAAGCCCCTTACCCCCTCCCCAACCCTTGTTTCAGCCCAGAACCAATGCTCCAAATCCCTCAGCTCCACCCCCAGCTGAGTCCCCTACTGTATCCCAAATGCCTCATCCCCAGCTCCACCCCCCGAGGCAGCCTGGCGAAAACGAGCAAGTGAGAGAGGGTGTGGGAGAGGAAGGAGGAATGGTGAGAGGGGCGGGCTGGGGCAGGCAAGGTTAGAGGCAGAACTCCACTTTCACTGGGCTTGAAAGCCACTCACTTCGCAGGGAAGAGAAAGGCCGAGTCACTGAAGTAATTGATAACCCTCCACCGCCCTTCCCTCAATGCCCTCCCCCCATCAAAGGAAAGGCAAGTTCTGCAATCGACACAACAGACGGGAAAAGCATCCTCGAGTTGCCTCAGCACAAGGGATCTGCCCCAGACACACATAGGGGGTGAGCGTGGAAACAGCGAGGACACAATAAGGCAGGTGGGACTCAGGGATGCTCGTGAGGGAGGCTAACCCAGGCGCTCACGCTCTGGAGCCAGGCACCTGGGATAACCGTGCAGTGTAGACACAACCTTAGACTGTGGACCTGGGTAATACGTGCACGATCGGTTTCTGATGAGACACGTTCTCCCGGCCCCCGTGGGGTCACAGCAGCGAGCACGAACATTGGCCTTACTTTCTCGGAGGGCGCCGCGTTTCCAGAGACTTCCTCATAGGCCCCCACGTCCTCCCAGGTGGCGATGAAGGCTCGGGTGGGAGAGAAGGCCCCCGGAAAGGCAGCCTGGACGAGGCCAGCGGCCTGGGCCAGCACCTCGGGGGACTCCTCCTCCCGGTAAAAGACCTTCCCCCTGCCGCCGCTGGTGTCGATGTCGGACAAGAAGGGGGCGATGGCCGGGAAGTCGGTGGGGAAGTCGTCGTCCACGTACTGGGTCTCCCTGGGGAAATCCTGGGTGGAGATGATCCCGTTGGTCCCTACCTGCAGGAGACAGCACAGACCATGGCACCGGGCGCGCCAAACGCACCGGCTGCAGCGCAGAAAGAGCCGGTCCGGGGCCACCTCTCCATCGCCCGCTCCCCCAACCAAGTCTCCCCCCTCCAGGGCTTTCCGGCCAGAGGGGACTGGGGCAAGGGGGCCTCACTCGCCCAATGGGCTGGGGGGGGGGGGCAAAGCTTCCCCCCTCTGGCCCATGAGCGCGCCCACGGCAGCGGCGGGGGGGGGGGGGGAGATGCACGTGCGGGGCGACCTCCGGCTGCGCGCAGCCCCGGGGTTCTGCAGAGCTAGCGCGAGCCGCCCGCCCCCCAGGCCGCGGGTTCGAGCCGCCCGCCCGCCGGCCGCGGGTTCGAGCCCCGGCCCCGGCGCACTCACATGGAGCCGGCTGTAGCGCGCCTCGTAGAAGGGCAGCGGCCGCCCCAGCGCCAGCCCGCCCGAGCTCTCGTCGTCGCCGGCCGGCAGCTGCCGGTCGCCCCGGGCCGCCCCGTAGGGCAGCAGCTCCCGGCGGGGCAGCGCCGCCGCCCAGCCCAGCAGCAGCAGCTGCAGCGCGCGGAGCCCCCTGGCCGGCATGCTGGCCCCGGGGCTGCTCGACTCCGGCGCGTCCGCCCGGCGCTGTCCCGGGCCGGGGCGGGGTCTGGCCGCTCCCCGCGCCGCCATTGGGCCGGCCCGCGCCCAATCAGGCCCGGCCCCCAGCTGGCTCGGGTCAGCCCGGGCCAGCGCCCCCCACTTGGGGGCCCCGAGTCCGCCCTGCGCCCCTCCCGGCGTGGGGCTGTGGCTGACCCGCCCCCGGGCTGGGGAGGGGCTGAGTCAGCCCCCAGTTCCAGGGGAGCCCTCGGGGGGGGGTGCCCCCCTGCAGGCCCTTAGGGCAAGGCGAGGGCCGTGGGGTGCCTGCCTGGCTGGGAGCCCCCCAAGCCCACAGCACAGCCCCCCGCAAACTCTTTGGCCCGGCCTGATTCCCTGGAAGCTGAGCCCCCCCCCAGCCGGGTTTGTGTCTCTCCGGGTGGTGCGCATGCACCCGTGCACTGAGACACGGTATTCCGCACAGGGCTGGAAATTCCGAGCCCGCCCTTGGCGGGTTTGGCCACTGCATTGATTTGAGCGTAGTTTGGCTCCATCGCCGCCAGGCCATGGGAGGCTGCCAGGCTTGGAGGAAGGCCGGGCAGGTCTCTTGGCCAGCTGCCAAGGAAACACCCCCAAGCTGGGTTGATGAGACTGAAATTTTATGCTGGGGCTTTGCAGACACCTCACATGCTGCTGTGCCCCTGGCCTTCCCTGAGACTCCCTTCCGGCAGGTCCCAGCGGGGATGCAGACAGCCCGAGAAGGCACGCCAGCCACCCAGGACAGCCACGACTTTCACCAGGGGCGAGTGATCCTGGGGGCCTCCACTTTGGGGTGCCCACATGGAGCCCCCATTAAAGGAGCCAGATTTGCCAAAGAAGGGTCTGGAAAAATGGAGGCAGCCAGTCTCACTAGCCACTTCTGAAAATCTTGGTCTGATCATTTACCAGGCATGTGTGTCCTAAACCTACTGGAGCTTCTCTGGCGGGGTGGCTGGTGGCACAACGGGAGTGCTTGGAGGAGCAAGCAAGCTTCCTTTTTCACCCTTCCTCCCCCCAGGAGATGTGAACTCCCACCAAGGCACTTCTGAACCCTGGGGCTTTCCTGACCAAAGATAACAGCTGGGAGAGAGGTGTGCTGGAGGGAGAAGGGAGGGGCATGTGGAAGGAATTTTTGGTTGTTGGACTTAATAACCCGAGGCAGGCCAGCGGGCTCTGGGGTGTGGATTATTTCCAGTAGCTAACACCAGAGTCTTTGTTTGCCGGGCTTTGATTGTTTGGGTTGTTCTGCCTTTAACCGAGAGACAGAGAGACATGCTTGTTATCCGCAGGGTGGGTTCCTTCAGTTTGGTCCTGAAAGGCAGACACAGAGCTGAGCACCTTTTTTTGCACCCCAAAGGGAACATCACGGATTTTTAACAGCCATGAAACCATTCAGGGCAGCTACTAAGCTTGTGCATTGGGCAGAAACAGAACACCCATGGGCGGTGTTAACCTAGCACCCTGCGGATCCATCCCTGCTGTGGCTAGTCCGCACTCTGAGGCTGTGTCTAGACTGGCCAGTTTTTCCAGAAAATCAGCCGCTTTTCCGGAAAAACTTGCCAGCTGTCTACACTGGCCGCTTGAATTTCCGCAAAAGCACTGACTTCCTACTGTAAGAAATCAGTGCTTCTTGCAGAAATACTGTTCTGCTCCTGTTCAGGCAAAAGTCCCTTTTGCGCAAAGCTTTTGCACAAAAGGGCCAGTGTAGACAGCTCAGATTTGTTTTGCGCAAAAAAGCCCCGATTGCAAAAATGGCGATTGTGGCTTTTTTGCGGTAAAGCATCCGTGCCAATCTAAACGCTTTTCCGTTAAAAACAATTCCAGAAAATCATGCCAATCTAGACGCAGCCAGACTGTGTTCCCAGTCGGCTCCCCGTTTGCTGCCTTGCCTCACTTTGAAGTCTCGGAAAAACTTAAAAAACAACGAATAGTCCTGCAGCACCTGAGAGACTAACAAAACATGTAGATGGTCTCATGAGCTTTCGTGGGCACAACCCACTTCTTCAGATGAAACAGACTAACCCGGCTACCCCGCTGAAGCTTTTGAAGTCTGGAGTGGCCATGGACGCTTCCCCACCTACTGATTTGCGGGGGGTAAACCCCACAAATGATCAGCCCCTGTTTTGTGCCTTTCCACACACATCATTGTAAGCACAGTTTGGGGGGGGGGGGGTTGTTTCACCCGGGGCTTATTCTGGAGAGTTCCCACAAAATCCCTTAGTTTGTTACATTGTCTGCCATTCACCATTCCGCACTTCCCAGAAGGAATCCAGCTGGACCCAGATTTAATGGCGTTCAGGGCAGGCGACAGCAGATGTTTTCTGTAATTGCCTCCCCGTTTCTCTCCACTCAAGGTCATCTCATCCGCGGAAGTGGGTTTTGCCCACGAAAGCTCATCTCTCTATTAAAAAAAGTTTTTCCCGCAGGACGACAGAGTGATGTCATCACATCACCCTGCATCCCGCCTGCCTCCTCCCTCTCCTGGCTTGAGCCCAACCTCGCTGCCGCCCCTCCCCACTCGGAATTGCTATTTGAAAGCAAACCCCTACTCCCCCTTCACCCCCCACTCCACCGAGCTTTCAACACCAAGAAACACAGCACAGTAGCCAATGCACACGGCACCACCTGCGCCGCACAGTGCCCCACGTGGGGTGGGCAGGCACCCCTGCACCTCACCGGCCACCGGGTTAGAACTGGGCCGTGGCTGGCAGAATGGGGGGTTAAGGCTGGGGGGGAGGGGGAGAAAGGGTCCTGGCTGGTGTGGGGAGGGAGAAGGGACCCTGGCTCACGGGGAGGGGAGGGATCCGAGCTAGCAGGATGTGAGAGGGAGAAGGAGCCCAGGGTGTCGTGGGGAGGGAGAAGGGGCCCAGGCTGTCTGGGTGGAGAGGGGAGAAGGGGACTCAGGCTGGCCGGGGGCCAAGGAGGGAGAAGGGGCCTGAAGGAGAGCTGGGGGAGAGCCGGGGGGCACAGCCCCCTAGTGGCCCTATATCTATATATTTGCTAGTCTCGGAGGTGCCACAGGACGACTCGTGGTTTGTACAGTGGCAGAGTAACCCGGGGACTCCTCTCCGAGGGCAACGTTGTTACACAGACCCTCACAGCCTCTGTTATAACACACTGCACCCCCGAGCGTTCCTTCCTTTACACGGCTCGTGAAGCTGCCACCCCTTGGTGGTCACAGAGGTCCGGCAAAGCCTTAGGAGGCCACTTTCTTAGCAGTCGCCCCCCCCTCTGTGCCGTCCCGTGCTGCTCTGTGGCTCCACAGCGCCCGATCTGGCCCCATTGCCGTACCATGCCCGGGCCTAAGGCTACGGCTACGCAGCAGCCTTTGTTGGCAGAGGTGATGCAAATGAAGCGCTCCTTAGCAGTTCTCGCGCTCTCATTTGCATCATTTCTTCCACTCTGTTTTGCGGAAGAGGTTTTTGCACAAAAAACCACAGTGTAGACGGGGCCTCAGAAAAGCAGGGATACAGGATCTTGCGCAAAAGAGGTTTTTGCCCCGTCTACACTGTGGCTGCGTCTAGATTGGCATGATTTTCCGGAAATGCTTTTAACGGAAAAGTTTTCCGTTAAAAGCATTTTCAGAACAGAGCGTCTAGATTGGCACGGACGCTTTTCCGCAAAAGCACTTTTTGTGGAAAAGCGTCCGTGCCAATCTAGACGCGCTTTTCTGCAAAAAAGCCCCGATCTCCATTTTTGCGATTGGGGCTTTTTTGCAGAAAACGAATCTGAGCTGTCTACACTGGCCCTTTTACGCAAAAGCTTTGTGCAAAAGGGACTTTTGCCTGAACGGGAGCAGCATAGTATTTCCGCAAGAAGCACTGATTTCTTACAGTAGGATGTCAGTGCTTTTGCGGAAATTCAAGCGGCCAGTGTAGACAGCTGGCAAGTTTTTCCAGAAAAGTGGCTGATTTTCTGGAAAAACTGGCCAGTCTAGACACAGCCTGTGGGGTTTTTGCGCAAAAATCTCTCCTGCAAAACGGATCAGAAGAGACTATGCAAATGAGAGCAGTGTGGACATACAGTAAATGACCACAACCTCACCTCTCCGGCGCAGGAGTAAGGGACTTGCCCAAGGTCAAAGAGGATTGACTTTGGCTCTCCTGAGTCCTGCTCCAGTACCAGGATCTCAGAACCCATGGGATTTAACGGTGCGGTCTGCAATAAGGGGCAGTGGCCCTGCTGGGCACTTCTGGCCTGGGAATAGGGCCTGCGAGCCAGGTGACCACCCGGAGTGCCAGGCCTGGGGGGCATTGGGCAGCACTAAGGAAGAAGGTATTCAAAATGTAACAGATGGAAGGTGTGAATGGCACTCCTTGCCTAGCTCACCATTTGTCTAGGGCCGGCCCCACATAGTGTAAGCTACTCTGGGCAGGGGCCTCTGTATCTGTCTGTAAGCGCCGCTGGCACCTATAAAGCCGAACAGCCGGCCCTAATTAACCATGCGCCCTGGAACCACGGAGGGAAAACTCCAGCTAGAGTCCATCAGCTGGAGAGTGTGAGAGAGTTTATGGGGCTGCAGCGTGGACAGGAAATCCCCACACAGCCCTTGGAGAGTTGATTAGAAAGTGCACCACAAGGAGCTAAGAAAAGAAACAGGAAACGCTGATTGCTCCTGGGACGTTTTGAAGACAAAGGCTGATTCCAAGTGACTGTCTCGTTGTGCTCCTGTTTTATGTTCTGCATCTTAGAACATAAGAGCGGCCAGACTAGGTCAGACCAAAGGTCCTTCTAGCCCAGTGTCCTGTCTGCCAACAGTGGCCAATGCCAGCTGCCCCAGAAGGGGGTGTACAGAACAGGAAATCAACACGTGATCCTTCTCCTGTCATCCATTTCCAGCATCTGACAAACAGAGTCTAGGGACACCGTTCCTACCCATCCTGGCTAATAAGTATTGCTGGACCTAACCTCTGTGAATTTGTTTAGTTCTTTTTTGAACTCTGTTAAAGTCCTGGTCTTCACAACATCCTCTGGCAAGGAGTTCCACAGGTTGACTATGCACTGTGTGAAGAAATACGCAACACACACATTACAGTTTAAGGACTGTGGTGAGACCAGGCTGGTTTGGGTTGCATTGTGCTACTGCAAGGATCAGAACAGGGGTGACAGAGTCTTCCTAATGGGGGGGGGGGATGGACCAGACCGGGTGTGGGCACCGCTGAGGGCGTCAGCTCAGGGCAAATTGCTCCAAACCAGGGCTACTTACAGCCCTCGACTGAAGACCTTTCCCAAATAGGCCACAAACCAGCCACACCAAGCACTTCAGCTGCCAATCCGGCCAGCAGGAAGCCTCATGAGCAAAACCCCTCCGGCACCCCAGCTCTCCCTGTGCCACAATCCGCCCCAGGCCTACACACAGGTTAGGGGTTACAGAACCCAATCTCACCAACCCCGAACAGATCCTCCCAGTCCCAAAGAACCAGCCACAATTCCTCAGTCAGTTTACGCTTTGGATCTTACCCACAAGCTCATGCTGGGTCAATCCTTTAGCAGCTAAAATCTAAAGGTTTATTCATAAAAGAAAGAAAAGCTTGAGAGTGAGGTTGCTAAGGAGAATATGTCACATACATACATTCCTGCCTTGAGGGCAGGGGGCTGGACTCGATGACCTCTCAAGGTCCCTTCTAGTCCTATGATTCTATGCTTCTATGATCAGTCACCAAGTTCTTGATGCAGGCTCTTGAGCAGAGATGTTACTGCCAGCTTAAAAGTCTTGGGTGTACATCCTATGTCAGGATGGGTCAGCAGTCCTTCCCGGCTCTCTGTCCCTCACAAGGCTGCATCTGGGATCAGTAGCCAGATTGGAGACAAGATGGAGACCGCCTCATGGCCCCTTGATATTCATTCCTGGTGTCTCCCAAGCTG
This sequence comes from Pelodiscus sinensis, assembly GCF_052426305.1. NCBI lineage: Eukaryota > Metazoa > Chordata > Testudines > Trionychidae > Pelodiscus > Pelodiscus sinensis. The sequence goes on from NC_143056.1 coordinate 7,326,189, forward strand.
GAGCGGGTCGCACGGTGGCCTGTTTCACATGCCGGCAGCCATGAGGTACTGACTGGTCTGCAGGTTTCCAGACGCATTCCTCAGGTGCCATTGTCCCCGGAGCCGTGCTAGGTAGCCCAGCCATTCGCCAAACATTCCTTCTGTACAACAGGCAGCTCAGGCCCACTGCTCTGTCTCAGCCATAGACCATTCCCAGTACCAGCCCAGATTCATCACGCCACAGACAAGCATCACACAAGCACGTGAGGAGCATAAATAGACTCAGCACAGCATCAGCTTTCGTTTGACACCTCACATGGCTCCCTTTGTACAGACTTTGGGGCAACCCTCCCCCCCATGGGCATAGCAGAGATCTGGCTGCTCTCTTTAAAATCCAATAACGTGACAGGGGGGCATGAGGTCCCTGCCCCTCCTTTCCCCCCCAAGGCCCTGTCCCCCAGCTAAGCTGGAGCCAATGCAGGGAGCTCAGGGGGTTAAGTCCCTGACCCATGTCCCCACCCAGGGCAGCAAGTGAAGCACAGGGGGAGGGGCTGGATTTCCTAACTTAAAGCCTCGGGGGGCAATCCTGGGGCTACTGAACCCTGAGCGAGTTTTGCCACCAAAAGCACAGTTTCAACCGACTTTCGACCTGGTGCCCCTCCCCCACATACATCTGAATTGTGCGTGCACCGACCCAGATGGTGGCCCTGAGTGACTTCCCCAGTTGTTTCTATTTCACGTTATCAGAGACATAAGAACGGCCACACTGAGTCAGACCTCAGGTCCATTAGCCCAGTGTCCTGTCTGCTGGCAGCGGCCAATGCGAGGTGCCCCAAAGGGAATGAACAGAACCGGGAATCATCGCATGACCCCACCCCCGTTAGCCATTTCCATCTCCCGACAAACGGAGGCTTGGGTCACCATTCCTACCTACCCTGGCTAATAGCTATTGATGGACCTAGCTCTTTATCTAGCTCTTTTTTGAACCCCATTAAAATCCTGGCCTTCACAACATCCTCTGGCAAGGAGTTCCACTGGTTCATTGTGCCCTGCATGAAGACATAGGCCCTGACTCGGAGAAGCGTGCCACTCCAGGAAAGCATTTAAGCCTGTGGTTCTCAACTGGTGGTCCATGGTGATTTTTCAGTGGTCCACAGGAACATTATCCAAAGTCACACGGCATGAGCAGGCGCAGCCGTTAGGCTGTTTTACGCCTTTTTGTCTGCTCTTTTTTATCATGTCTCAAAAAGGAGGTGGCCTGGTGGTCTGTGGACTGAAACGAGTTGAGAACCACTGATTTAAGCACATGCTTATGTTCCACTGGCTACCGCAATATTGGTGGCTTAGCATATTCTTTACCGTTTCTCCCTGAAGCGGGCTCAGTTGCTGAACCTGGGGATGCGGGAAGGAGGGCTGCAGCACCCCCTGATTTAGAGTGGTTTCCACCCCTACCATACAAATGGTTCCAGCACCCCCAGAAGCAGGGCTTTTGTTTGTAAGCTATGGGGCACAGGCTGTTTTTTTCAGAGGGGTCGCTGTGTGGGTCCGTTTCAGCCAAAACAATGAGGCGGCTTGTGCCCCCAAAAGTTTGTTGGTCTTTAAGTGGCCACAGGACTCCTCGTTGCTTTTGTCTATTTTTGTTGTGAGCATCGGGATTGGGCCAAAGGATCCTGCTCCGAGTCAGGACCCCTGCCTGGCTGGCCCCACAGTATAACTGTATGTCGCCTACAACCGAGGCCAGACAGCTCGCTGAGTCGGACTCACTCCTGTCAAGGCACAAGTCAGGCGGGAGCTGTGGGAAACAGCTGGAAGCACAAGCAGGGATCGTGGGTGGCTTGCCTTCCAAAATGCCTCACCCAGCCCCAGCTCTGTGCCACGCCTGCTGGCCAGTTCTCCAGAGCTGGGGAAGTTGGGGGGGTGCCACCCTGGGGCAGGGAGGGGCAAGAGCCACAGCCACAATGCAGGTTGGGGAGAGGAGGCTGAGCAGGGACCAGCAGGCCACAGTGTGTGGGGGGAGCATGGGCTCTGATGGGCAAAGCCGGGGCTGGGGTTTTGCCTCCCCAAGCCATGGGGGTCACCCACCGCACATGACAGGGATGCTTTAACCTACCCCATTTCTAGGGAAGTCATCTGCTAGTTGTTTGCCCGGTTCACGTCCCAGGGTGGGGGGAGGTTGGGTAGATTTCTAGTGGAGATGTGTTTGTGTTGTTCACCACAGGCATGTTTGTTGGATAAATGCTGCTGGGCAGAGCAGTATTTGCTGCCCGTTATACACGCCAATCTGGCCATGACATGTGGCAGTAATAAAATCACAGAATACGACCAACACATATTCGGTAGACAACTAAAGAGCTATTGGATGACCACAACTTTGGGTCACCAGTAGGGTTGCCAGGTAGTTTCATTAAACATGGTGAGGAAAAAATTGGTTGAGCAAAGAAAAAAAAAGGTTGTTGAAACAAACGAACAAAAAAAAAGGCACATAAAAAAAATAGTCTCTGCGCCTTTAAATCCCCACACTCCCCACACCTCCATCAGACACAGCAGCAGGAGAAGAGTGGCCCCTGCGTCCTTCCGTCCAATAGTTTACATGTCCGGTATTTTCTGCTTTTTTTTACCAGTCAGAAGACACAATACCGGATACCTGGCAACCCTAGTCACTAGTGGTAGTAGAGATCCTGCGTTTAGTCTGGTGGTTCCCAACCTTTGAGGGTATGGACCAATTATCACTCTGTTAAAATTTCATGGACCGCTCCCTGGGGAAGAAAAGGAAAAGAAAAGGAAAAGAAAGGATCCTTACTTTTAAACTTTCCACCGACCCCCTGCAGCACTGTTGCGGACCACAGGTTGGGAACCACTGGTTTAGTCCATTTGGCCTTCTTCATAGCCCGGAGCGTTTCTAGGGATGTAATAATATAATCGATTAACCGATGAGCTTATCGGTTAATGCTGTAGACTACACGCATTTCTCCCCCCTCCCCTCCGCCAGTAATTTATTTATTTATTTAAATATTTTTACCCCCACCTTTCTATTTAAAATAGGATAGCAGGCTGGCCAGCAGCATGGCTCAGTCCTGGCTCCCACTGTGTCCAGGACCTACCCACCCTGCAGCTCTGCAATTAACGTGTATTAGGAGCCAGGCGGCAGGCAGCCCGGCTTAGTCCTGGCTTGTCCGGGGTCGATTTGCTCAGCCTCCTCGGACAGGAGCTGCTGCCACCCCACCCTACTGCCTCTGTATCAGAGGCAACAGCACAGGGCGACAGGCAGCCGGTCCGTGAGGGGAGCTGTTTTTTCACCTGGTTCCCCTCGCAGACCAGCTCCCACCTGGCACCCGGCACTGCTACCTCTGATACAGAGGCAGCAGTACGGAGTGGCGATGGAGCGCACTGCCTGCCGGCCCCACCCCCAGGAATGATAGAATAGTTGAGTAACCAATAAGAATTCATCAGGCTAATCCATTATTCAGTCGACGGATATTTAACATCCATAGGCCAGTCGGGTGGTTTGCCCCACCTAGCATACTGGTCGCGCATGTTCTGAGAACCTCCTGGTCTGGCATGGATTGAGTCTCACGACCCCTCGAGAGATGGGGAGAGAGACTTAACTGTTCCAGGTCACATAGGAGGCCAGTGGCCGAAGAGAGTCGAGAGTCTACTGAATCCCAGGCGAGTGCCCTGACCCCTTCCATTTCTGGAGCGGGGGCGGTGGGGCGGAGGGGCTAAACGTTTCTGCTCCAAGGTGTCAGCAACGGAGGTGATCCAAATGAACTGCTGCTGCGGCGGAAAAGATCCTGAGCTCTGTTGTGGGCAGCTGAGCAGCAGCTGTGATTTGACCCCAGAGATCCTCGAAAGATGCAGTTGCTCAATAGCCAACTGGTAGGTTAGGTCTTTCGCCCGGGCCACGGAAGGGCAACCATGGGAAACGCTCCTCTTGAACCTGTTCACGCTGCTCTTCGCCCATCACGTCATGAGGCAAGCACCAGGAGGAAGGAAGGAACAGGAGAGCTCAAAGCCCTCTACAAAGGAGAGCTGGGGAAACTGAGGCACAGAGCAGTCAAACAAGCTGCCCAAGGGCATTCACTGCAAGTAGAGTCTGATTCTGCCTCTGAGTCAACAAGCGCTGTGCCAGGAAAGAGTCGTGGGCAGTGTTCCCTGCAAGCTGAGCACTTGGGTGGCTGCCCAGGAGAGATTCAGGTGCTCTCAGCTGACCGGCAGGGCACACACAGCTTCTCACAGCTGGCAGCCTGTGTTTCTATTGGTGGTGCACTTCTGCACATGCCTGGGTGCACATAACAAAATGTAGTCCGCCCATGGACGGGAAAAAGGAAAGAACATTGGTCGCAGGGTCCGATGCTGACGATTTTCTCGGTGGGATTTGCTGTTTCCCTGTTATTGAAAACTCCCAGAGAGTTACAAGGAAATTCTTAGACCAGGGCTCTTTGCCAGTCAGGCTGAGGGTGATGGCAGCATGTTCTCCCCACGCGTCCCTGCAGCGTGCGAAAGGCTAACGCCGGCGTCTCAGCCCAAGGGTGATTATCCAGCAGCGCATAACCACCGCTCATAGGCTTCGGAAGGGAACATTCGTTTCTTCGCCAGCCCCCTCCTTTTCCATGGGATTGTGGCAGCTGCAGCGAGAACGGCTGACGTTCCCCCACAAATGAGCAATTCTCCTCGCTGCCGCAACTCCCACAGGTCACAACACGAGGAAATGGGGGAGCCTGTTTGGAGCCATGATCCATGCAGGCTGGAGCACTTAGCCTTTTGCTGGGTCTGCCACAGATGGATCTAATTCGAGTCCAGTGGGCACGCTGGCTGGAGGCTCGGATTTCTTCCCTTAAATTGATCCAAGCTGCCGAAGCAGGAATGTGAAAAGCCTGATTACAGACGAATAGCAGCCTCGCACACACATTGCTAGGGGCCAGGAGAAGATTGGTTCACTCTGGCCCGCATTCCGCAGGGTTGCTTGGCTCCTAACGCCCACTGAAATCAGAGATCTGGGCCTTCCAGCCTAGTTGTGCCCTGGCCTAGAGCAGCCAGACGTGTGATCTTTCTAGTATCCACTCTGTGACTGTGGCCATGACTAGCTGCTTCAGGGGAAAGCTACTGGAGTCTCCATAGTGGACAGCTAGGGAATAAATTGGGGATGGGTGATGTTTCATTCCCTCCCCCAAAGCTTGGTGGTAATTCAGTGAAATTGCATAGCGGAGGGGTGAGGGATGCACCCCCAGCTTGTCTGAATCCAGCCCCCGAAACTCAGGGCTCCCCCTCCCAGCACCAGGGAGCCTGGAGCAGACAAAATCTACTAGCCAGGGTCCCCCCAGGCTCTGGTGTGTGAACAGGATGTGGGTAGGGTCTGTGTTTTTTCTTAGATCTATAAATAATGAATTATTAAAATGTATTTATTACCTTGCAAGATTACTTAGAAAGCCATGAAATGCCAGCAACAAGGAGGTTAAATAGAACAACTTAAAAATGTTACCAAGGGTCTGTCTCCTCACTCCGGGGCCACATCAGTGAGAATTTGGAGTGTTTTTTGTTGTTGTTTGTTTTTGTTTTTTGCTGCTCACTTGTGTGCGGCCCCCGACTGATTTTCCTCGTGGAATGAGGTTTACAGGGATGTCGGAATAGCGAGCCCAAAATAACGGGCTTGCCGTGAAGACGCGGGATAGCTATCGCGGGATACTCCAGTATCCCGAAATAGTGTTGCAGTGTAGATGTAGCCTAGGAGTGGCTCTGCTTGGGCTTTGGCAACATGGATTATGCCTATGGTGACCATATTTTCTGAACCAAAAATAGGAACATCTTAGCCATACCCCCTAAAACCACTAGCCAATAGGGTTGCCAGATGGTTTAATCAAAAAAATACCAAACACCCTCCCTTCATCCCCCCCAAAAAAACACCGCGGAAAAAATTCTGTTGAGGGAAAAAAAAAAAAGACCCTGAGAATTATTAAACAAAACAAAACAAATTTTAAAAAAAAATCAATATGGCCCCTTTAAGAAATGCTTTTGAAGCTTTTTGGCCCTAGCAGGCTGCCGCTGGCCATCCGCCAGCTTCTCTTTCTGCTCTGGGCTGGACAGCTCCCCTGCGGAACCAGGTAAGCACCTGGGATTTTCACCTCCTGTCCGGGAAAAAAAAACCAGAAAACACCGGAGATTTTAGGTGTCCAGTATTTTCTGACTTTTTTTACCGGACAGGAGGCGAAAATACCGGACTGTCTGGGTTAATACCGGACACCTGGCAACCCTACTAGCCATACCGCTGACCCCTTAGGCCCCACCCACCTGCCACAGGAAGTCCCACCCCTGGAGTAGCACTTCCTGGGTCAAGATGAACACATGACTAGAAGTAAAGGGTGTCATGTAACCCCTCTAAGAACTCCTCCCACCATCCTCTACCAATAGGGATGGGTTTGGGCCCCATTTTTTAGCCCTTAATTCATTTCCACCCTAAATATGGCTCAGAAACTCCTGGATCCACAGGGATCCATTTGTGGGTTCCTCCGGCAGCGTAAAACGCCATTTCCATCAGCAGAGCAGCTGGCCCTGTGACTCTGGAGCCTCATTAATATTTCCCCTTTCAGGGAAACAATCCCATTTTATTTTCATCTCTTTTCTTCGGAGCAGGAAGTGACTTCTCCAGCTGAGTCATCTCCCTGCACTCTCCCACTGCTGGGATGGGGAAGGGCACAGACCATCCCTCCTTCCATGCTGGTGTCCATGGATCTGAACCATGTGGGGTGGAGCTGTTGTGGCCCCCAATCATCCTTGAAATGAGCGCGGTGAAAAGTTTCACTGAGGAGGCGGAAAAGAGAGGCCTCCACACGTGGAACCACATGAATCCCAGCGGGAACTCGTCGGAGCCCAGCTGCGGAAAGACGGCTTCCCGTGCGGAGAAGAAATGTAGATCGGTTACTTTGAAAGGCTAGTTCCTGAGGCTGATTTAGTCCAGGTTCTCCCTGGCAGAAATGTAGCAAGGCTGCAAATTTCCAAGTCAACCCCTGGATTGGAGTGCTTTGTCCTAGTTAAAATGAACAGTGTTGGGGGTGGGGACTCAAATCCTGCAAACAGGCTTGAAAATCGCAGCTCAAACGATTCGTTCAAATGCTTTAAAATGTAGGTAAGAGGCAAAGTTTGAAAAGTAAATGGAAGTGTTTGGGTGGTGCCCTTTCCTTCCTTATCAATAGCTCACGCTTGCTTTGGTACCATATGCGATGCTGTGACGATTAAACGGTGTCAAGACATGACAGCCCCAGCTCCTCAGCTGTTGTAAGTCAACATAGAGCGGTTGACTTCAGTCGAGGTGTCTGCCCAGCCATGGAGGACATCTGTAACTGCATCTGACAGTGATTGATTCTCTTAGGGTATGTCTACACTACCACCCTAGTTCGAACTAGGGTGGTAATGTAGGCAACCGGAGTTGCAAATGAAGCCCGGGATTTGAATTTACCCGGGCTTCATTTGCATCTCACCGGGCACCGCCATTTTTAAATGTCCGCTAGTGCGGACTCCGTACCGCGCAGCTACACGCGGCACGGACTAGGTAGTTCGGACTAGGCTTCCTATTCTGAACTACCGTTACACCTCGTGAATGAATGGACATTCTCTCGCATGTAAGCTGTGATTACAGTGGACGGAATGGCTACCAGGGCACCTGTGCTTTTTCCTCTTTCCTCTTCTTTTGAAAGAAATCCCTCTTCCCCGTCCACACACCCCTTTTTCCAAAAGAGCTCTTTCGGAAACAGGCTTCTTCCTCGTAGAAAGACGTTTACCAATGTTGGAAAACCCCCTCAGTTCTTTCGATTTTTTTTTCAAAAGAACGCTATTGCAGTGTGGACGTAAGTGAACTTTTTTTGGAAAAACGGCTGTTTTTCCAAAAAAAACCCTCTGTAGTGTAGCTATACCCTGAGATGTATTACAGAGGTGGTGATATTTTCATTGCTCAAGGAGCCACACAAAGCTAATCGCCTGGCAAGGTAAGACCCGACGAACGGGGCGAGCAGCATGTCTTTCGACAGGACAATCCAACATTCCAAACCCTGCTCAAACATGCCCCAGAGCTCAGAGCGAGACCCTAACGGAGGGCAATTTAAACAAGGGGCTGTGTTTGAAATGGAGCAGGGCACCTCCTCAGGGCTGGGCACAGGTCCCCTCTCCTCCAACGCAGGCAACCCTTAGTGCTCCGAGAACACGCAGCCGGAAACCGCGTGGTGTCCTTTGGCATGTGGCCTCGGATTCGCTCCAGCGGCTTTGGCCCAGCAGCAGCAGCATTCTTTACATTTTTATGCAGATGTGGCGGCACAGGACGGGCTGTAGCATATGAGGAAATCCCTCACGACGGCTCAGATGGAAAGTTCTTCCAGGGGCCGCTGCAGGAAGCGAACACAAATGGGAGATTCTTCGATGCACTGGACTGCGGGAAGCCCACGTCCCGTTACTATAGTAACCCCGGAAAGGCCTTGGCTGGCGCCATGCTGGTTAGGGTCGGTACACAGGTGTGGGGGGGGCTCTAAATAAGCTGGAGCCAGGACCCTTTGGCTGGAAAGGGTTCTACAGGGAATAGGTTTCCTTTTTAGCTCTTCTGTATCCTTCCTACGGTCGGGGCCTTGCTCAAAGCCCACTGAAAACAATGGAAAGACTTCCGCTCATTTCAATGGGCTTCGGACCAGGCCCGGGGGCTGCGGGATCACCGTGCAGGGTGTCGCTCCATTGACAGCAATGACCTGCACCAGGATTGTTTCCGTTCCTGGTTTCTTCTCCCCACTCTGCTTCAGGGTCTTGGGGAAGGATCCTGACACCCTCCCTCCTTGCGGACTCGAGTCTTGCGCCAGGTGCCATCCTGCTGGAATCACAGTGCAAGGTGCGACTCGGCGCCGGCCGGCCCTGTGGAACGGGCGCGGGTCACGCGACCGTGAGAGACGTCCCTCGGTCGTCTGCAGACTCCTAGGCTTTCGATCCGGAAGCCGGCGGGAGAGTCACGCGGGGTGATCCTCAGTGGCAGAGCGAGCCAAGCAAGGACTGAGTCCGTGCCCGAGAGAAGAGGAAGAGAAGTTGACTGTTGGCTGGTTGTGGTCTAGGACCTATTCTTGAAGGTAGTGTTTCCCAATTGGTGCTCCGCGGAACCTGGGGGTTCTGCGAAACGAACACACGGGTTCTGCGAAGCGCCATCACTCCCCCGCCCTCTCTTAAAGAGATCGGCGGGAATCGCAGTGGCTTTTTTTTTTTTTTTTTTTGCTTGATGGTGATGGGTTGTTTTTTTTAAGGCAGCCCTAGGGGTTCCATGGCCAAATAAAATTAGGAAACACTAATTTAAGGAGTCTGACAGGAATTCCCATGAGTACGTGGGCAGGCGTCCAACTCAAACAGCAGTGGCTCTTACAGCAGTTTTGAGACCCTCCCCAGAGTTTGGCTCTAGCTCTGCTCATCTCATCCTAAAATACAGGTTGGACCTCCCTGGTCTGGCCCCCTGGGGACCTGACCCGTCCCGGAGGAGGGATTTTGCCAGACCAGGGGAGGTTATTTCTGGCCCCCTTGCTGCCGGCCCCCAGCAGCAGATGCCGGCCTCCCAGCCAGCTCCCCCCTCTCGTTGGCCCCGCTGCCCTGTCAGCCCCCGCTGCTCTACCCAGCAGCCCCACCTCTTCTGCGCACCAGGCTCCTGCTGCAGCGCCCGGCAGCCCCGCTGCCTTCATGCACCGACTCTCAGTGCCACGCTGCGCAGCCCCACTGCCTCTGCATGCTGGGTCCCCACTGCACAACCTGGCTCCTACTGCTGCTCCGGGTAGCCCCGCAGCCTCTGCACCAGGCTCCTGCCGTTGTGCTTGGGGCTCCCGCAGCCATGCCAGGAAGCCCCCGCTGCCGTGCATGGGGCTCCAGCAGCTGCGTGTGGGGCTCCTGCTGCCCTGGGGCTGGTCCTCCACCAGGATTCTCTGCTCCTGGAACATCCATTCTCCTGCTGGACCATGGCTGTTGCCAGACCAGAGAGTCCCAGTTAAGAGGTTCAAACTGTATTTCACTGGAGCTTACTTGGACTCTGTAGTCTCCATTCAGGAGAGCGGCATTCCTCTGTCTTTTTGTCTTTGCCTATTTATTGCAAGTGCTCCGAAAAGCTAAACATTCACCCACCTCGCCACGGCTCTGCTTTTCCATCAGACTATGTCAGCTCCCCATTACCGTCCAAGGGTCTACACAGCACGGCTATTTCGGGATACCTCCGGTCTTAACAAGCCGCCTGTTATTTCAAAGTATTTTTTGAAATAATGGGCACACTATTTCGCCATCCCTGTAACCCTCGTTCCATGAGGGTTAAGGGATGGCTCGAAATAGCACGTTATTTCAAAATTTGGCACTGTGTAGACGGCGCCAAATTTCAAAATAAGCTATTTTGAAATAGAATTGAAATAAGATACACACTTTGCATAGTGCAAATTGCAAATCTTATTTCGACTTCAGGGTGCTGTGCAGAAGCACCCAAAATCTAGGCCAGAGTGGAGTGCACAAATGTGTTTGCTCACTTGAGCTAAACTGCAAGAAAAATACACCCTTTGTTACTCAACCGCACAGTGCATTAGCATCCATTTGCCATGCATTTCTGTGTGTTGGTCAGGCACAACCATTCATGGGAACCCAGCAGACTCCCTGAGAAGAGACAGCAAACTGGCTTTGTTAAACACTAGAACTTTACATTTATGGGCTTTTTAAACAAATTGTGGGCTAAGCAAAGCAACTGTGTGGGTGTTTCACAAGAAGGATGTTTTAGGCAGGAGTGATCTTATTTAAACGTACAGCAGGTTGGAAAAGTTTTGGAACATTCTTGAGAAATCACAACACATATTGGCAGCAATGAAACTGAAACTTCCTCCACCTTGTAACCAACTCCAATTAGCCAAAATAGTCTAATAAAAAGAGGGGGAAATCCCCAAGACTTCGGAAAGGATCCCGCAGACTTCCCAACTTCTAACTAAGCTCTTGTTTACACAACAAAATGGCACCAGTTTCATTTAAACCTGCTTTCAAACCGGGTGCGAACAGCAGGCAGTTATTTTGATTCAAGAGTGGTTTATTCCAGTTTAGCTTAAGCAACTCCTATTCAATGCACACTAGCCAAAAGAAACCAGTGTTAGCCTATAGCAGGGCGGGGCTCACCCCGGTGGCACCTCCTGCTGGTAGCTCTAGGGGAATTAGCTCCGTTGTCGACAGGGGGCCTCCCTCAGGCCTGAGTCTCACCCGTCCCTTGGCAGTGTCCACGCTCGGCTTCTGACCTCGCATTGCTCCCTGGACCACAGCATCCTCTTCAGACACTGCCCTCCGGCAGGGCCCGCTCCAACCGTCTCTCACCCCCTTCCGGGGGTAGTAGTGGCAGTCCTTAGTTTCTACTGCTTCTGTGGCAGCTGTGGCCTCCAAGCCTAGCTCCTCTGTCTCGGGGCAAGCCACAGTCTGTACGGGCCACACGGTGACAAGGTGTGGTGTAAGGAGGGGAGGACCCAGGCCTGCCCACTGCTTTGGGTCCTGAACTAGGGAACCTCTGGTAGTAGCTTTGTCCTGCCCTCCTCTGCTCCCCTTTACTGCCTCTAGTTCCCTGGGCCAGTTCCCCTGTGACTCCTGCACAACTTGGCCTTTGTATCTAGCTCCGCTCTGCTCCCCTTCCCTTCCCTTCCCTGGCCTGGCCTGGCCTGGCCCCTGGTCCTACAGTCCTACACCCTCCCTGGTCAGGACTCAACTGTCTCTCTCTGCTAGTGAGCTCCTTATATACAGGGCTGCCCCAGCAAGCTGCCCTCTGGTTGGCTCCTTAAAAGCATCTCTCTGATTGGCCAAGGCTCTTTGCAGGCTCCCTCCTTCCTGCTTTAGATCCTTTCCAGATGGTGTAGGGGCAGTTGCCCCGCCACAGAGCCCTAAATAAGGGCATCCGCATAGAGGTTTGAACTCACTTAACGAAATCTGTCGCAATTCACACTTTATGTTAAACCGATTGAACTTCCTCGTGTAGACACGGCCCAATAGGGGTTGAAAAGAAAGTCTCCCCTAACTACCTTCAGTAAAGCTTCTTTCTCTGAAGCAGCTGGTGCTGGCCATAGCTAGGGAAAGGATCTTGGCATAGCTGGGCCCCAGGCAACTCCTACTGAAATGAAAGGTCTGGCTTGAACATCACGTTGCAATCGGGGTGAGCTGACCCTGAAGATTTGTCAAATAACCGTAAGCGCCACTGCGGAACCCAATGACAGCGCACGCAATTGCAGCATAACTAATGGCGGTTAGATACTTGCACATCATCTCCTCAGAGCACGGACTGAATAAACACATCCCCAGGGAGAGGACGAGTGGGTGAAACAAACCAGACGTGACAGATATGAGTCAGGCTCTTCATGCCCCGCTTAAGGCGTGCGAACACTGCGGTAAGACGGGCAGAATAAGAATCAAAGTAGAATCGGGTTCCAGGGGGCAGCAAAGGACTTTGCCCCCGCAAGCTGTGCCCTCGCTAGCTGCTGCATCCCCCACCCTTTCAGGGCCATGGTGGAGACAGCTACAGAGACGCTGACCCACCCGCCTGCCTACCCCAGCATGACTTGCACGGCTGGCGCTCTCTGAATTCGGTCCCCTTTCCGAGCAGTGGAATCCCAGTTCTGCTGTGCCCAGCGCCTTCCACGGGAGGGCTAGGGTGGAGATGAGTGTGTGTCCGGGTTTGCCTCTTTCAGATTTAATACGTAAGGGAGGGGTTTCCGAGATTTGACTTTGCAATGGCCATAAGAACATAAGAACGGCCATTCCGGGTCAAACCAAAGGTCCATCCAGCCCAGTCTCCTGTCTGCAGGGCCGGCTTTAAACCGATTCGCCCAATTCCCCCTGAATTGGGCCCCGTGCCTAAAAGGCCCTGTGTAGTGTGCTGGCGTGCCAGGCGCGCTGTGGGAGGGGGAGTCGGCCACTGGGTTTGGTGGGAAGGCAGGACTCTGCATGTGCTGGGTTTTTTTTTTTTTTGCTCAACCAAAATTTGTGTGTGGTTTTTTTTTTTGGTCAACAAAAAATCCTGGCTGCCAGGGCCCCGTCGAAACGGTTCGAAATGGGCCCAGCACTTCCTAAAGCTGGCCCTGCCTGTCTGCCAACAGTGGCCAACACCAGATGCCCCAGAGGGATGCAACACAACAAGTAATCCTCACGTGATCCCTCTCCTGTCATCCATTTCCAGACAAACAGGCTAGGGACCCCATTCCTACCCATCCTGGCTAATAGCCACTGATGGACCCAACCTCCATGAATCTATCTAGCAATTTTTTGAACCCTGTTAAAGTCCTAGTCTTCACCGCATCCTCTGGCAAGGAGTTCCACAGGTTGACTGTATGCTGCATGAAGAAAAGCTTCCTTTTGTTTTAAACCTGCCACCTATTAATTTCATTCAGTGACTCCTAGTTCTTATATGATGGGAGCAAGTAAATAACTTTTCCTTACCCACTTTTTCCACACCAGTCATGATTTTATAGACCTCTATCCTATCCTCCCTTGGTATCCTCTTTTCTAAGCTGAAACGTCCCAGTCTTTTTAATCTCTCCTCAAATGGGACCCGTTCCAAACCCCTCCTCATTTTTGTTGCCCCTTTCTGAACCTTCTCCAAAGCCAAGATAGCTTTTTTGAGAAGAGGAGACCACATCTGCACACAGCGTTCCAGATGTGGGCGTACCATGGATTTATACCGAGGTAGTAAGATATTTTCGGTCTTATCCTCGATCCCTTTTTTAATGTTTCCTAATGCATCTGAAGTAATGCATTGCAGATGGGAACTTCCCCACCCCGGCTGCTTTGCTCCCTTGTATTTTCCATCCGAGGCAGATTTTTTTTTTTTAAATGTAACCAAAAAACTATGAAGCTTTCAGGGCCTGCCCCATACCAGGCGGCGAAGGTGGGGATATGTAATGACAATTGTGCCCTCTGTTGGGTAAAGTGGAAAAGACACCCTCCTGGCTCACGTCAGGAGCAAGGTGCCCAGGAAGGATGCACCAGCTCAGAGCCGCACCAGCCTCCGCCAGCACCAGAGAGGCAAAACCCGCTGCCATTTCTCCACCGCAGTCACAGTCAACACCCCTCGCGGCACAGGAAATGCTCCCACAACAGCTGGGGTGAAACCCGACAAGCCCACTGCCCCGAAGGCACTAACCTAGAAAATGACCCGTCCTAGCAGCCCTTGCACGCCTTAAGACAAAAAGTGCCCAGTCGCCTGTGCAGAGGTGAAAGTGGGCTGGTGCGGGCCCTGGCCCCCAGGCCCGGCCTGTGCGTGGCTGACGTTATACCCCGCTGCCCCTTTGGCTCCCCCAGGATCCAGGCCAAGGGCGGGAGGGGCTGTCCCAGGACCTGCACCCTCCCCCCCCCCCCCCAGGGCAATATGAGGAACTTGGGGCAGGGCAGCAGTCGGAGTCGGGCCCTTCACGCTCACCCAGGTGACAGGCGCCTGCTTATTCTGCCGCCCTCTCCCAGCCGGGTCGCTCCGCTTCACTGCAGCGGCGGGAAGCAGAGCACCCCAGGCCCACTTCTCTCTGCTCCCCGCACTTGCAGAGTTCTGCACGGCACTCCCAAATTCTCTGCCTTGCTGGGTACCAGCGAATCTAGACCCCTGCCTGTTGTAGGTCTAGCTGGGATGACGTTGTGCCATGTGCAGTCTTTACTATGCAGTCAACATTGAACTGTTTCTGCCATTTTGTGCCCCCCCATAGGGTTGCCAGATGGTTGAAACAAAAATATGGACCCCCCCCCCAAAAAAAAACCCACGGGGAATAAATTCTGTTGAAAGGGGAAAAAAGGGGGGGGAGGCCAAAATTGTTGAAGGAAAAAATAGGGGGGACTCCAAAGACTTAAGCCAAAAAAAAAAAATTAAATAAAACAGCATTAAAAGGAGCATGTCCCCTTTAAGAGTGAGTGCAGGGATAGGAACGGGAGAGGTTGAGAACTAAGACCTAGGGGAACCAAGTAAGCCTGGGGGCTGGGGCTGTTGGGGGCCAGGGGAGGCTCTCGGGGCGGGGGGGAGGCCGGGTGCTGAGTGTTTGTAGTGTTGCCCGGCAGGGCCTCATTATGACTTTTGTGGGCCCCAGGCACTTTTGCCTTCATGGGCTCCTTCCTCCATAAAAAAAAAAATATTAAACATTATTTTGATATAACTTTAAATACTTCAACATTTTTGTTTGTTTTAGGCAAAATTTAATAGATTTTCGTGGGCCCTAAAAGTTTCATTTTTTTCTGATGTTAGAAAAGAATGAAAACGTTTCCTTCGACCCTGAACGTTCATTTTTTTTTCTTCTGATTTTAAAAGAAATTAAAGCATTTTCACGGGCCCCTAAAAGTATCATGGGCCCTAGGCACTGTGCCTACTGTGCCTAATGGATAAGCTGGCCCTGTTGCCAGGTGCCCAGCATTTTCGACTCCTGGCCAGGGAAAAATTCAGCTCCGGTGTCCGGTATTCTCTGAATTTTTTTTACCAGACAGGAGGAGAAAATACCGGACTGTCCAGGTGAATATTGGCACCTGGCAACCCTAACCCCCCAGCATTGTGAGATCCTCCCGTGCTCTGCTCTGGACTTACCTACCCCAAGTAATTGTGTCTCACCTGCACGTTTTCCCACCGCACCGTTTGCTCTGCCCCGGATCAGTTATGAACATGCTGAACAGCGCTGGGCCCTGGACAGGCCCTTGGAGGCTTCCACGAGTTACCCCTGTCCATTCGGAAAATGGGCTGTTTATTCCTGCCCCTTGTTTCCTGCCTTTTAACTGGAGGGCCTGGCTGGTGCTTTCAGGGACGATCTAAGGATCCTTCATGTAATTTAATGACAAGCCTTGTGTTATCTTAATCCCCCGGCCTCTGCTACAGACACACTCGCTGCCCCCGGGCAGACACTGGGAGCAGCAGAGAGCGGATCACATTCCACATTCCACGCTCAAGCGCCAGCTGGGACATGCGCTGGGAGCCGATCTGAGGTCCCACGCTCTGGGGGGGTCCAGAACCATTATGGCTCATGGGTGCTGCACACCCCCTATTTTTTCCCGTGGATGCTGGAGACCTGGAGAACCCACCTATGCGTAAGATCAGTGTTTCTCTAATGCACCATCGGGGCTTTTCTTGCAGCCCCAGACCCCTGGGCTGCGATCGGGGTGGGGGAGCAGTGCCCCCATCCTGTCCCCGGTACTCCTGGATGCACAGCCTTGGTGTTGGCTGCTGGGGCTTCCAGTCGCCCCCTCTCCCCCTGTCCTCTGGACCACCCTGAAGCATAACGCTGGAGGAGCAGGCAGCTGGTGCGTTCCCCACCTCCCCAGCATGGGGGGCCCCAAGATCTGGATTTCGGCCCAGGGGTTGCATAGAGGGCAGGCTCCGGCTGTGGGTGCATGAGGCACCATGAAATTCGGGATGCCCCATGAAGTGGGGTGCTGTGTATGGTCTCCAGCAGCCCCCAGTCCTCTTCCTCAGCCGCCCCCCCCCCCCGAGGGCTGTGCCCAGTCCCCACACACCAGGCGGCAGCAAGTTGCATGAGCAGGGGCTGGAGGACTCGGGGGGGCAGGGGTCGGCTGCATGGCTGGCTGGAGAGAAGCGGGCCTTTGAAGGGGAAATGGCCGCTTCTCTCGGGCTGCTCCTTGAGTCCTCCGGCCTGTGTTCATGCACCCCCCCGCTATGGGGACGGTCTTGAACAAACAGACAAAGGGACAGACAGACAGACAGGTGGACAGACGGACAAACTCTCTCAGCTACAGAGTAGATTTGCTGGGAACAAGACAAAAAAACACGGACGCATTATTTGGGCCTGCTCATTGATTGACTGATTGATAACCCGACGTTTGGCTGCAACTACGTCACGGTCATTAGCGTCGGCCGCATGCCGGCGTCTTGCGCGGGGTCGCGGGGCGGCACCCGTCCAACACCCTCCTCCACCCTCTTGCCCTCCCCGGTCCCTCTTGCTCTCCCAGCTCGCTCCCACTGACTTGCTCTTCAAGGTCACCGGAGTCCTTCCTTTCTGGGGTTACCCCCGCCCCATGGGACATCTCTCTCAGCCGCTTCCGGTCTGCTCCCCACGCTGGGTCCTTCCCCAGTGACTGGGAGCGGAGCCCGGGTCCACCCACTACTCTGAGTTCCAACCCAGGGCCGCTACTTCCAGCAACCTGGGTCTGGCCTGCCCCAAACCTCGCTGCTGTTTCCCTGGACCGCGTCCTACTTCTCAGGGGTACGCCCTTCCCCCTCAGAGGCAGGGCATTAGGCCTCTGAGGCCTCGCAAAGGGGCTTCATCCCATGTACATATCGGTCCTAATGGCTCAGGGCCAATATCCACATCCCGTCCCTATGAGGTAGTCAGGCCTAGCAGCCACAAGCCATAAAAACGCTCCCTTCCCTCAGGGCAGCGAGGCCCAATGGGCAGAGTCAGTAACAACACTCCCTGCTCTCAGGGCAGTGAGGTCTAGTGGCCAGAGTCAGTAACAACAGCGTAGCCCCCCCGCATTGGGTTAACGGGGAGGGAGCAGGGGGACCCGGGCCCCCCCTCTCCATCGGGTCCCAGCCCAGCAATGGAGTGGTCCACCACTAGCTCAGCCGGGAACCTGCCCAAAACATGCTGAACTCCTGGGGGGTGTCACTTCCTGCCCTGGGCTGGGCTGCGGGTTTGGTTGCCAGCTTCCTCCAGACTGGGAGCATCTCCAGTTGTTCCCCACTGACAGGCGTTTGTGGGTCTGTCCGCAGCTCTTCCCCCAGCGCCTCCTTCCCGGGGGGACAGTCGGCCCCGACTGAGCGGCTCCACCCACCTTTATAGCTGCACTCCAGCTGGAGCATGCCCAGAGGGCTGTGGGGGCGGGGCTCTCTCGGCCAGGTGGCCCTGGTTAACCCTTGCAGGTCCAGTCCCTTCCTGGCCATGCCCTTCCTTCAGGGCCTGAATCCAAGGGCTTCAATTCACCCCCCGGCTCCCTCCTTGCCTTCGCTGAGCTCAGCGCATGACGGCAAGCGCATGATGGTCTGCTGCAGACTCTTTCTCACTGCCACCTTCCTGGCTTTATGCCAGCCCCACCTGCTCCTTCTCAGCTGGGCTCCAGCATCCTTCGGGATTCCTTAGGAACCTAAGTCCCCTCCGCGGCAGCATGTCCGACTCTCAGCCTCATTGGCCCGTTCCAAGCCGGCATGGGGGTGAGCACCCCATTACACTTTGGAGGGCAACCGACATGATGAGGGGGCAGGAGCACATGACCTACAAGGAGAGGCTGAGGGATTTGGGCTTGTTTAGTCTACAGAAGATTTGAGAGCTACCTGAAGGGGGTTCCAAAGAGGCTGGAGAGAGGCTGTTCTCAGTGGTGGCAGGTGACAGAACAAGGAGCAATGGTCTCAAGTTACAGTGGGGGAGGTCTAGGTTGGATATTAGGAAAAACTATTTCCCTAGGAGGGTGGGGAAGCACTGGAGTGGGCTAACTAGGGAGGGGGTGGAATCTCCATCCTTAGAGGTTTTTAAATCCCAGCTGGACAAAGCCCTGGCTGGGATGATTGAGTTGGGATTGGTCCTGCTTTGGGTGGAGTGCTGGACTCGAGAAAGGGACCATCACAGCCCCGTAGACAGGCACCGATTCCCTGAGGTGCCCATTAAACCGAGCGAGCTGAGCCTCCTTTGCTGTCCTCCTGGAGTTCCTTTGACTCCGAGAGAGCCTGACCAGAGCCCAGACTTCAGGCTATGCCTGATGATGTACAAGCCAGTCATGGGCCGTGTGGCCGTAAGATAAGCAATTTCCGGGGCTGATGCCACACCTAGCCCCCGCAGAGGAGAAAGGCTGCTAACAAGCTTTCCTTCCTGTCTTATCATTCTGCCCCTAGCACAGTAAAACCCACTTACAATAATTGGAGCCTGATAAATGATGCAGCTGCTCAGCTGGGACATTGACCAGGGATGGGACCGGCGACCCAGCTGCAAGGACCAGGCCGCCGGCTCAGCTGCTTGCATGCAAACCGCTTGCCTGGCTTTGCTGCGCCTGCAGCCGAGGGGCAGGTGGGAGCGGGGCTGGAGTTTGCTCAGGCCCAGAAGCAGCCCTACGCTGCTTTAAGCAATTGGCTGTTGCTTGTGGGTCTACTCCAGGGGGAGGCTTTGCACACTGCCCTCGCCCCCAGCACAGTCTCGCAGCTCCTATTGGCCGGTTGCAGAGCAGAGACCTGCAGGAAGCAGCCAGCTGTTTTGAGCAGCCTGGAACTGCAGCAGGCAGGGAGCCTGCCTCGGGGTCCTGCAGGGCCGGATGTTGCCTAGGTAAGCGCCTCCTGGTCAGAGCCTGACTTGGCACGCCAGCTCCCCCCATCCCCCACTCCCTGCCCTAGTCACCACCCCTCCTGCCCCAGGTCACTACCCGAGCCCTCTGCACCCCCACCCCCATCCCAGCTCACAACTCCCTCCCAAACCCTGCACCCGTTACATGTCAGAGTCCTCTCCTGCACCCACACCCCTTCCCAACCCTGCACCCAGATCACAACCCCCCCTTCACCCAAACTCCCTCTGAGACCCCACGCCCTCTCCTGCACCCCAGTCCCCTCCCCCGAGCTCCCCTCTGCACCCCACCTCCACCACAGACCCCCACACCCCGTCCATTGAAAAGTGACCTCTTACTAACATCTTGGAGTGCCCCCCCCATCAAAAATTATTGCCCACCCATATCCCAGAGGGTGCCCTACTCCTTTGCAGCCAGGCCGAAGGAAAAGGGGCACCTCACCCCAGCTGCCCCGTAGCAACATGGAAATACTCCAGTCTTGGGCCAGGTCACGCATACTCCTGCCAGGCAAGGAAGAGGGGAGGGGAGTGGCTGTGTGTGTGACGGGTGGGGAGGAGACAGAGCTACACCTTCACCCCACTGGAGGCTTGTAGAGGGTCGTGGTAGCATGTGGCTCCATGCGGCCCACAAGCACAGCCTGGGGAGCTCACCGCTGCTGGCTGGAAGAGAAAGATGAGGTTGGCAGCGTGGCCACTGCTTCCTGCCCCCTGAAGCGGACAGGGGTCGGGATCACGCTCACCCTCCTCGCGTGCCCCACGAGGGTGGCCACGGAGCCTGCCACGACCACAGCGTGTGTCCACAGCGTCCCCACGCACTGGCATAGGCGGGCACAGGCCCCACGCCGCCCGGCCTGGCCTGCACACCTCAGCTCCACTGGGGGGCACGGTGCTGAGCCGTAAAGCCCCCAAAGCGGGGCACTGCCAGCGTGGGCCAGGCCTGACATGTGAGACGTCGACTCAGCGCCTCTCGATAGCCACTGCTCCTGTCCCTGCTCGCCCTCCACAGAGCTTGTTCCCAGTGCTGCTTCCAGCCCTGCCTTTGAAGCTGAACATCCCCATGGGAGCAGGCGGAGGGGGAAGGACAGAGGCACCCTGATTTATACTCAGCCGCTTGCCTTGTCCAGACACCGCGAGTGCAGTCCTGGCTATGTGGAGAGCCCTTTTCACCTGTGCTAAATGAGAATTTGAGGCCTTTACAAGGGAGGGGGGCGGAAGCTGGAAAGAGGTGGGGTGGGGGACTTGGTGGAATGGGGACGGGGAGGGGACAGAGCAGGAGCAGGAAGAGGCGGGGTGAAGGCCAGACCTGGGGCAGCCGGGGGTCGTCCCGAGCCCTGCACACACCCCCAGGGATTGAGAGCCAAAACAGGCGCCATTGTGCATGCAAAGATATGGGCGCGAATGCATGCCTATTTCTGTCTGCCATGGTGACTGCCTGCACACACTGCGTATTTGCACGTGCAAGTGGCCGGTTCTACCAACAGAAAGAGGGTTGCTGCTGAGCAAGGAGCAGAAAGCATTTGTTCTCCTTCCAAAGTTAACGAAATCCCCGCCACTCTCCAGCCGTAGCTGTAATATTCCTGCCACGGCTTTTCTGTCCGAGTGTTTTCTGCTGTGAGCGTCACCAGGCTGTGCAGCCGAAACGGTTACACAGTAGGTGGCGTAGCATCTCCACGAATGTTCAGCCGCGCTGGGCCCGTGGAACAACATTTCCACAGACTGTCACTTGCTAGCAGCCTACTTCTTAGCCCTCCGGGTCCTGTGGGAGCCAGAGCACAGTGGTTTCCAGAGGGTAACCACACAGCAAACCGCCCCCCCCCCATCCTGACGCAACGTGGTGCCTTGCCCACCCTGCACTGGGCTGAGAAGTTCCCCTCAGCTCTGCCTGGACTCAGGAGGCGCTCCGGGGAGGAACTGTGACTCACGGAGAGGCCTGAGTCAGAGTTCCTGCCGAGTGCCCGTACTGCACGGGGCTGCGGGGAACAGCATGCTGCGTCAGCTCTGTGTACTCCCTGCCCATGCCCCAACCACGCTTCTGTGGGAAGTTTGTGGGGGGGAGGGCAGCACGAGACACGCAGGCCCTGTGGTCTCCCATATGTCCAGACCCAAGATCCGGATAGGTCTGGACCTCTCCTGTAACCTCTAACCTGCACCTTCCTCCCCTGGGAGCGGCCGATCTTGCCTAGCAGGGACGCAGTAAGAAACCAGGAGGCAGCCAAGACGCCTGTGAGGGTGTCGGTGTGGCAGCTCGTTTCTATCCCAGCCATTGTTAAATCTGGGCCATGTATTTCCTGTGCAGGCTGCGGGCAGCGTGAGGAGATAAGACGGCCAAGCGCAGCTCTGCACAGAGCCAGGGATGGACTGAGGCATGGGCGAGCCGGGCAGCTGCCTGGGGCGCCAACTGATGGGAGGTGCCTGACGGCAGCTGTAAGAGGCGCATGGCATCCCTTACAGCTGCCCACCTGGCTCCCGCAGAGCCGGCCAGCAGCGCCCTCCCTCCCCCGCACGCCCTTGGGGGGCGTACCTGCGCCCAGGCCGCCAATATGGCTCGGGCCAGCCCTGCACAGAGCCACCTTACACCAGCCCAGCTAAGGAACATGCTGGGAGCGGAGCCTCCGCTGCTGGTCTCCTTTCCTTGAGAGCATGTGAAGGTTTAGCCAGTGGGCGCTGGAGCAGCTCCCTGCCGGTGGCAGGAGGGGGGTATCGGGAGGGGTGATTTAGCCGAGCAGCAGACGGGGGGCCCCAGCTCATCTCCCCTTTAACACAATTGTGACGGCGCGTCGGGGTCCCTCCGATCCTGCAGCCCCGTAGCAGCAAGAACAGACTCCGCCAGCCAGTAGAACAGAGCGGGTGTATTGCTCCTCCAGGATACAGCCCAGCACAGACGTGATGTGGTTACAGGAGTCAGGGCCAGAATGCCTCAGACCCTTTGGGTTAGGGGGTACCTTGGCCCCCTCCTCCCCCCCAGGCCCTCAGCTTAGGCTGTTTCCTTCATGTTTCCCCACCAGAAACTGCCCTGCTCCCAGATCCTGCCCCTAGCCAGGTGTTCGTCTCTGCCTCCCTTCCTTCGTCTGTCCCTTCCTTGCTATCTGCTCAAGCTGGCACTAGGTGTCTGGGCCATGTGGGTGAGTCAGCGGGAATCACACATCACAGTGCAGGGGAACCATGGGTCACAGAGCAGACAGCCCCCCCCCCCCCCACTACGTCATGACACTATATTTAAGGATTAGCCAAGTAAACGGGATTTTACATCCCCAGTGCACACGGATCAGGACCAATTTCCTCAACCCTCACTTCCCAACCCGTCTGATTCGGTCCTTGCCCAGCGACGCCAGCACCATCCGCCAGCGCAACATCCAGCGCAGCAGGCGACAACGACAGATTGTGGCCCAGGGCACACTGCACTGTGGGGGCGATCCGAGTTTGAGGATTCAGGGTTTCCACGCAGCCCTGTAAGCTGGGCCCTGCTGTGCTAATGTCCCTACTGCGCTACGCAGACCGTCTGGCTCAGGGTTGCGGCGGGAGGTACGTCCACACGGCAAAATGACAGGGTCTGGACCTGCATCACGGTGGGATCCTGGTTCTGATCCACCCCCACTGCCGGGCCCTGAGTTTTGGCTTACCCACGTCAGACTGATTTCTGTATGGGCAGAAGACTGTCCTTGGACTCACACTGGAATCTTTTCCCGGTCTCATTCTGCAGATCCGAGCAAAGTCGTGCACACGCGAAGTGCAGCTGGAAGACTCGTGCACACGGCAGCTCCGCCTCTCCATCCTGCTAACATCAGGGCATGCATGGTCCCACCACCACGGAGCGGGGCGCCTCACAGCCTGTTGTGGCTCCCTCTTCCCATCAGCTCAGAGCAGCCAGGACGCACCATTACCCCAGCTCAAATCAATGGAAGTCAGGAGCCTAAATGCCTTGGAGGATCTGGGCCTCCGAGCCTCCGGAGTCTCCCATTTTCCAAAGTGACGCAGGCAGTCAGACCCCTTGCAGGGACGGAGGCCTGTAAGGGCCAAAAAGTCACTTTGGAAAATGGGTCTTTGAGGGCGAAGTTATTTACATCTGCAGCAGTGAGGGGAGGGGAGCGTGACAAGCAGCAAGTCTCAGAGCCCAGGTCTAAAAACAGCCAGACAGCTAGTCCCTCTTGGGCTCTGAAACCCGCTTCCACACCCTGGCTTCACAGCTGGGACTCAGCAATGCACAGGCATGCACGAGGGGTCACATGCCCCCCTGCCCCCCCGGCCAGAGAGGTGGGCCAGCAGCCGGTGGGGGGGGAGAGCGAGGCCAGAGGGTCAGCACCCTTCCCCCCAGGAACTCACCAGCAGTGCCATAGTGAGGAAAGCACAGCAGGGTGTCCCCAGCGCACGCTGGTCTCCAGCCACGCCGTGCCACATCTGGTGAGTGTGGGGGCGGTCCTGCCCGGAGCAGTGTGGCCCGAGAACAGAGCCTTGCTATGGGGCCGGGAGAGGGGGGCCTTGGGACAGAGGGGGATTGTTCCGGCCCTCTCCAGGCTTGGAGGTGTCCCCCCCCCCCATGAGCCTCCTTCACCAGTGGCCTCAATCTGCAGGGAAAGTCGGCAGCATAGACCTGTGCTTAGGCACTTCTGAGAACGTTACCCGGAGAGGCTGCTCGATCTCCATGGATGATGCTGGGGGCTGGACTCCTCTGAAATTTGGCCTCAAGCTTTTCTTTGGATTCTTATGTGCCAGAGCGAGAAAAGAAGAGTCTGCAGAACAGGCGGGAGTTCCCGGGAACGGCTCCCCAGGAAAGGCGTGGCTGCACGCATCTGCCATGCCTTCCGGGCTGCTGGAGAAGTGACTCGCAGGCTGCTTTTCAGTCCACCTTGCATTTCGTGATGTCCGGAGCAGCACAGCAAGTCTGCCCCGCACAGAACGAGGCCCGTTTTGCAGCAGCCCCTACTGTCATTACCCCGACCGGGCTGTGCTCCTTGGGAAATCTGACCCACGTTGCTTGGGAGTGGCTAGAAATAGGAGCCATTTGCTGCTGGCCCGGTTTTCTTTGCCATTAGCCCGGCTGATCTGTAAACGGTCCTGCGAGACAAAGCGCAGTCAGCAAATCCCGGCTGTGATCCTCTGCCTGTTGCATGGAGGTTTCTGATGTAAAAACCCAGCAATCAGCTCACAAGAACATCTGACAACCACGGCATTCAGACTAGATTCTCCTGCAGCAGCCGGCCCTGGCATTTCTCTGACAGCCCATCGGACTGGCTCGGAGACAGACCCTTTAAACAGCCGGACCCTTAACTCCTGTATGGAGTGCCCGCTCCGAAATCCACAGCGGGAAGGGCCAACTGGGGATGCTTGCGGGATTGGTACATGGAGACTTCCAGGAAATCAGGAACTTTTCTGCTTGCAAATAAATCTGCTTCTTCCACTCACCCCCCTGTACAGGCAGGAAGGGACAAGCTACTTGGAGCCACAGAGGAGGATGGGGGAAGAGATGAACCCTGCAAGGACGCAGGCCAGGTCATTCCTTCCCTCTCCTTCCGCCTCCCCTTAGGCTGGGGCTGGTCACATTCTGCTGTGAATCCTGGCAGTACCCTGGAGGGAGGAACTTGTGACCCTGCATGAGCCCCCCATATTGCTTTGGGAAGACGCAGTGGCAGGTATCCAGAGAGATGGGTTCACCCTGGGCGCCCAGTCAGGCATGGACGGTGGAGAAGGCTGTGCTGGGAAGGTTATAACACTAGAACTGGAAGGGCCCTTGAGAGGTCATGACGTCCAGTCCCCTGCCCTCACAGCAGGACCAAGCACCCTCTAGATCATCCCTGACAGGTGTCTGTCCAACCTGCTCTTAAATATCTCCAGCGATGGAGATTCCACAACTTCCCTCCGCAATTTATTCCGGTGTTTAACTACCCTGACAGGTAGGAAGTTTTTCCTAATATCCAACCTAAACCTCCCTTGCTGCAGTTTACACCCATTGCTTCTTGTCCTATCCTCAGAGGCCAAAGAGAACAATTTTTCTCCCTTTAAGATACTTTAAGATACTGCTATCATGTCTTCTCTTAGAGCACATCTACACAGCACGGCTAAAGCCAAAATAAGTTCCGCAACTTGAGCTATGTCAATTGCGTAGCTTAAGTCGAAATAGTTTATTTCGGCGTTTGGCTTTATCTACACAGCAGGAAGTCCGAGTTTGAGAACTCTTCCGCCAACTTCCCTTACTTCTCGTAAAATGAGGGTTACAGGAGTTAGAGGAAGAAGTACTCTGGCTCAACATTATTTTGACATTATGTCGAATAACTGCTTGTTGTGTCGATGTGGACTATGTTATTTCAGAATAACGTGCGTCATTCTGAAATAACACTGTGGTGTAGACGTACCCTCAGTCTTCACTTTTCTAACATTTCTTTCGGTCTTCCCTCACAGCTCACGTTTTCTAGACCTTTCATCGTTTTTGTTGCTCTTCTCTGGACCTTCTCCAGTGCCTCCACATCTTGGGTCTGTCGGTCACTACCCCCCACTTCCCTGCATAAGTGAGGTGTATGAGAGTCTCTGTCACCTCTCCCTGTGTGAACCTGAAAGCCTTAAAGGTACGAACGTAACTACACAGAATCCAGACACACAGAATTCCTTTTCAACAGGGGCTCAGCCAACCCGAGGTTAATTTCAACGGTTGCGCTGCACACATCGGACCACCTGCCATTGAACTCGCGTGAATACAAGCAATTATAACACATGTCCCAGAGTCAGCACAGGAGACTATGGGCACCCTACCCAGTTACATCATCCTCACATCCTCTGTTTCATCATCGCAGCTTCCACAGCAACCAGCTACATTGCCACCACCGCCCTTGTAGGATGTCTGCTCAGCACTGAACCTCAGTGGGGAGGGAGAAGGCAAAAGGACGTTCCCTCCCCCCTTTGTGACTGCCTGATTTGGGGGTCTGCTGGGGCTGGCTTGGTCCCCGGTGTAAGTTAGACTAGCCTCAGGCTGGGGGGCATGTTTTATGGGTATTTTATAACCTTTCTGCCAGGTGGAGCCGGCCGCAGCCAGGGCCAGGTTCAATAGCTAGGGGTTCTTCTCCATCCACTCAACACTGACCTGGCTCAAGCCCCAGCCCAGTAACCTGGGAAATTCACACAACACTTCTGGGTGTCTCTGAGAGGCAATGCTCCCCCATTCACAAGCACAGCGTCTGAGTGAGCGTAGAAAAGAGACTTTTAACAAGGGAGAGGGAAGTAACTTGGTATTAATTTGGGAACACACCACAAACAGGGCTCATAAACAACAACCACGAGTAACAGTCCCACCCCAAGCAGGTTGGACAGTGTCCTTTTCCTCTCAGGTTCTTAAGTCCAGCAACCTCAATGTCCCCGTCACATGCCCAACCCTTCTCTGCACCCCACTCCCAGTTGCTGCCCTTGGCCAGGGCAGACCAGAGTTCAAAGGTGCATCCACAGAGTTCAACTCTCATCCTGAGTGGGGGGAGGTAAAGAGGCATCTTAATCTTACTTGCTCTGCTTACTCACTCACTTAATCTTACCCACTCGCCATCCAGCTGCTCACTGCTCTCTGTCGCCGCCCTGCTGGCTGCTTGCCGCCCCTCCCTGTCGCCGCCCTGCTGGCTGCTTGCCGCCCCTCCCTGTCGCCGCCCTGCTGGCTGCTTGCCGCCCCTCCCTGTCGCCGCCCTGCTGGCTGCTTGCTGCGCCTCTCTGTCGCCGCCCTGCTGGCTGCTTGCCGCATCTCTCTGTCGCCGCCCTGCTGGCTGCTTGCCGCACCTCTCTGTCGCCGCCCTGCTGGCTGCTTGCCGCACCTCTCTGTCACCGCCCTGCTGGCTGCTTGCCGCACCTCTCTGTTGCCGCCCTGCTGGCTGCTTGCCGCACCTCCCTGTCGCCGCCCTGCTGGCTGCTTGCCGCCCCTCCCTGTCGCCGCCCTGCTGGCTGCTTGCTGCGCCTCTCTGTCGCCGCCCTGCTGGCTGCTTGCTGCGCCTCTCTGTCGCCGCCCTGCTGGCTGCTCACTGCTCTCTGTCGCCGCCCTGCTGGCTGCTTGCTGCGCCTCTCTGTCGCCGCCCTGCTGGCTGCTCACTGCTCTCTGTCGCCGCCCTGCTGGCTGCTTGCCGCCCCTCTCTGTCGCCGCCCTGCTGGCTGCTTGCCATCCCTCTCTGTCGCCGCCCTGCTGGCTGCTCACTGCTCTCTGTCGCCGCCCTGCTGGCTGCTTGCCGCACCTCTCTGTCGCTGCCCTGCTGGCTGCTTGCTGCACCTCTCTGTCGCCGCCCTGCTGGCTGCTTGCCATGCCTCTCTGTCGCCGCCCTGCTGGCTGCTTGCCCCCCTCTCTGTCGCTGCCCTGCTGGCTGCTTGCCGCCCCTTGCTGTCGCCGCCCTGCTGGCTGCTCACTGCTCTCTGTCGCCGCCCTGCTGGCTGCTTGCCGCCCCTCTCTGTCGCCGCCCTGCTGGCTGCTTGCCATCCCTCGCTGTCGCCGCCCTGCTGGCTGCTCACTGCTCTCTGTCGCTGCCCTGCTGGCTGCTTGCCACACCTCTCTGTCGCCGCCCTGCTGGCTGCTTGCCGCACCCCTCTGTTGCCACCCTGCAACATTGGTCACCATATTTTAGTGATCCCAGCACTGAATACAAACATAGCTGGTGTGGGGTCATAAATCAAATTGATTACAATGGCCAAAACACCGCTCCATCAGCTGAATATCTAATACATCTAAGCAAAGCAGGAACAAACTGTATTTACATAGACACACCCAGGGTTTCTCTCTCAGGCCAGCTGGCTGTAAGGGATGCATTCCTTCTGATCCTACTTTCACATGCAAATCACAGGACGGAGAATCAGACCTGATGATTTCAAGCAGGGAATGAGAAACAGAAATGGACAAATTCCTCCCGAGCTAGTCTCTGCTCAGCATACACATGTAGCAAAAATAGGAGCTAGGCAGGTGCCTAACTCCCATTGGGGTCAATAGGAGGAAGGTGCCTGAATCCCTTTAAGAGAATCCTAGAATCCTAGGGTGGGAAGAGACCTCAGGAATCATTAAGTCCAGCCCCATGCCCAAAGCAGGACCAACCCCAACTAAATCATCCCAGCTAGGGCTTTGTCAAGCCAGGACTTAAAAGCCTCTCGGGATGGAGATTCTACCCCCTCCCTAAGGGACTCATCCCAGTGCTTCCCCACCCTCCTAGGGAAATAGTTTTCCCCAATATTCAACCTAAGACTCCCCCAATGCAACTTGAGACCATTGCTCCTCGTTCTGCCATCCGTCACCACTGAGAACAGCCTCTCTCCATCCTCTTTGCAACCCCCTTTCAGGAAGTTGAAGGCTGCTATCAAATCTCCCCCTCACTCTTTTGCAGACTAAATAAGCCCAAATCCTTCAGCCTCTCCCCATAAGTCATGTGCTCCAGACTCCTCCTCATTTTTGTTGCCCTCCGCTGGACTTTCTCTAATATGTCCATATCTTTTCTGAAATGGGGGGGAGGGGAGGGTGGAGCGAACTGGATGAAATATTCCAGATGTGGCCTCACCAGAGCTGAATAAAGGGGAATAATCACTTCCCTAGATCTGCTGGCAATGTTCCCCCTAACGCGCCCCAATATGCCGCCTGCCTTTGCAGATCTGAACTGCTGCCCCTACTACAAACAGCAGTGGATGTAGGATTTTACAATGTTGGGTGCACATTGGTGGCTGCACTTTGCTTGGTAAGCAAACTCTGCGTGTGCGGACGTCTCAGGTGGTGTCTTAGGTTCCCCTTTGGAGGGATACCCCGACACTCACTTACCAGCTGAACCGCTCACGTCTGGGCCGCCCAAGGAGTCACACTACACAGCAGAACTCTCAAATCCCCAGCATGGAAAACCCGAGGGCTTCTTTGGGGACAGATTCTTTGCATTTGCTCCAAAGATCTAGTGAGGAACGTGGCACAGAGCTGCCAGGGCACCAGGGGGGAAAATGCATATTTGCTCAGTGCACAAGGCCAAACCTAATGGAAAGGCACCAACTGACTCTTAACAGGTTTGGGATCTCCCCCAAAAGCAGACACTGTTTTTTCAACCTGCGGGTACATGCTGAAACAATTCCTTTCCTCCATGGGCAGTGGCTGATGCAGGCAAAGGAAGGCATTGCCTTCCCAAAACTACCTATACTGCCCGGCTGCCTGGGAGGGCTCAGACCTGGTCCTCCAGGTGGCCAGGAAGGATCGGGCTTGAGAACTGGGATTGGGCGCGGCTTGGCTGGAGGGGAGGTTGCTGAAGGGGCATGGTCTCCGGGAAGGATTGTGGCTTTGAGTAGAAGGCTTGGGCCTGCCTACCCCAACTGGGCCTTCACCCGCCGCTCATGCTTTCCTTCCTTCCTTTGGCTTGTTGCCGAGGTGTTTAGCTCAGACTAGATTCTCCTTTCAAACAGTTGCCATGCACCCACCCCTCGGCCAGCCTGAGGAAAGACCAGCCTGATGGATAGGGTAGCCAGAGACTTTCACAAAAAATCCTGAACATGGCGGGAGGAAAAAATTGGTTGAGCAAAAAAAAAAAAGTCACTGCGCCTTTAAATCCCCGCTCCCCCTGCTCTCCTCATCCCCACCAGGCACGGCAGGGGAAAAGTGTCCCTTCCATCTGGATAGGGGCCACAAATACTGGACTGTCTGGGTGAAAACCGGACATCTGGCAACCCTATCAATGGAGCACGGGTTGGCCAGAACGAGGACGTGCACGCGCTGGCAGTGGTCGGGTATCACAGTCTCACTTTGCATAACACAATCTTAGATCTCTGGAAGATGCTTGTTGCCTTCCGATGTTCACCACAGATCTCCACCCTGCCTTGTCTTGCCTTTCCTGCTGCTCAGCTGCCGGGTTTCCTGTCTTGTAATCTGACCACGATCAGAAAGCGCCTGGCACTTACCCTCAGTCACTTTTGCTCCAGCGGTCGCAGGCCTCAGGGATGTGGGGGGTTCCCAGCTTGCTCGGGACTCACGCCCTCACCCACAAGCAGTGCCGGTGTCCCAATTTCAGCACACAGTTTTCCTCAGCTCCCCCAGCTACAGCTCCCCCGGGCCTTTCCCCGTTAGTGCTCAGGTTCCTTCCGCCTCCCCTCCCTGGGACTCTGGCTGCCCCGCTGTTCCTGCCCCCCCTCGCATCCTAGCTCCGCGGGACTCTCTTCCCTCTGCCGGCCTGGCTCCCAACCTGACTCATCCAATCTCCCTTCCCCCCCTTTACCAACTCCTGCTCTAAGCCCAGCTGCCCTCTTTGCAGCTGGCCAGGCACAGCTGGGCTGACTCGGCTCCCTCCTGGAGGGCCAGTGGCGCTCTGGGACAAGGCCTGCTACGAGACGCACGTGCAGGCATCAGACGGCAGGTTTGTGCACAGCAATGGAGGGAGAGCTCCCCGGCTCTGGTTAACTTGGGCATTTCGTCGGCCTCCCCCGTTACCACGGTGCCGCTGTTCTGAAGGCCAAGCCCTAGCAACGCTTGCAGAGGTGGGGAACGTACGGCCCTGGGGCCGGATTCGGCCCCCAGCTTGCCTGGATCTCACCCCTGAGGCTTGGGACTCCCTCCGCCCCCCAGCATTGGGGAGCTGGTGCTCCAGCTCTGTGGCCCCCCTCACACACCCCACACCTCCACTCCACTCCTGCACCCTGCTCTGCCCTCCCTCCTCCAGCCCGTTGCTGCACCCTACCCTCCTCCCAGACCCCCAACCCCCCCAGCCTACTCCTGCACCCTCCCTCCCACCCAGACCCTACACCCCAAGCCTGCTTCCTTACAGCCTCCCCCCCTTCCCCCTCACACCCTGAATTCCTCCTTTCTGGCCCCACCTCAGAACACAGGGTAATGTGGGAATGTGGGGGTGTGTTTTTCGTCTCACTTTTGTACAGCCCCCGACTGATTTCTTTGTGGGTCAGTGGCCCTGACCCAAAAAAAGGTTCCTCGCCCCTGGCTTAGGGAGACATCCCCGAGTCTTTTCAGCCCTGGGCAGAGGCTTTGCCACAGTGTCATATGTCTTGACTCTAAAGGGAACCGCATTTCCTTGTAAATAAGACAAACAACTTCATGATTCCGGACACAAAAGATTTCCTGTGATAAGGGCTTGTGCAAATATGACTTGGCTGCTACTGAGTTCATCTAATCAGATAAGGCTGTCAGCAATATGTGATCTTTGGCCATGTACAACATTAAGGTTTCACTCTTAAGCGGTTTGGGGACTGCATGATCACTTTTTCCGGGGACTCGGAACTCACCAGAGAGCGGTTTTGTCTGGTGAGTCACAAACACGCCAGAGACAGATGGAGGCAGAATTCTGCCGCTCTCTGCAAAACAGGCAGAATGAGAAAATTACAGTCATCTCCCACTTTCACTGTGTCCAGCATGACATCATGGAAAGCCAGCAGCATCTGAATCTGTTGAGGTTCCACTGGAACACAGAGCAAGGGTTTAAATAAGTAGAAGAGTCTGGATGGATTTTAAAACGTTTCAGGGAAATGTGATGGTCTGCAAGCAGCAATCACGCCATTGCCAGGCAGTTAGGGAATCGGTACAGCTGTAGGATCAGGACTTTGGAGCTGTCCTGCATGGAATTATTTTCCTAGCAGAATAAAGTTTATGGCCTGTATACTGGCCAAACTGGACAGTCTCTGTGACAAAGGAAAAATGGACACAAGTCAGACAGGAACGGTAACACACACAAACCTGTAAGGAACATTGTAACCTGCATGGACACTCAATCGTGGATTTACAAGTAGCCATTCTTCTACCAAGGAATGTCACCAGCCAACTACATGGAGAGAGAGTGCAGAATTGACCTTCACGTGCAAAATTGACACTGTTTCCCTGGGCCTGAACAAAGACATTAACTGGATGACCAATTATAAAACCAGCCTTCCTTACATTTCACACCTCATTGACATCAAAAGCTAAGTATGGGACTGGTTCACTCAATTAGCTTCATTAGTAAAGGCACTACAATTGACAGTTAATTCTCCCCCCTCTCCCTTCATTTTCTGTTACAAATTGTAAGGTTCTCCCTTTTCCCCCCACTCAAACTCATCTGAAGAAATGGGTTTTGCCCATGAAAGCTCATGATCATTCATGTCATGGCTCCTTCCCCACTCTGGCATCATAAATGCAGAAGTGGGGGCCAGCAAGTGTACCCCAAAGCCTTATCTACCAGGCTTTGGTATAAAACTTCCCCCCAAGATCTTAAAACCCTAGATCTTGGGAATAAAACTTCCGCTGCCACCACCCAAATGTTGATAAAGAAATCAGGGGAAAGATCATTTGGGAAATCTTACCCCTAAAACAAAAATCAGGGCACACCATTAACCACTGCCAGGTTAATAAAAAGAAAAGAAAGAACTTTTATTATTACAACAATATTCCGGTTGCAAGTATAATGACTAGAGAGGAAGGTAACAAAATATACTCATGGAGAAACTCCATGGGCCTAGAACTTAGTTACAAAGAAAAGCCAAAACATCTTTTAAGTAGTACCAGATCTCAGCTCCCATACCCAATCCTTAAAACAATAAAACCTAACGAAACTACCTAAACTTTACCCTACTTACAGAAAATGAAGAATGGTGTCTTGGGGAGAGAGAGAGACATGCTTGTCCCTCTCTGTAGCTGCAGAGAACTCTCCAAGAGACAAAAGGGAGAAAGGAAAAAAACCCAAATTCCTTTGTCCCAGTTTGAAAAGTCCCACTTACATTCCTATTGGTCACTCCACCTGGCTAGGTGTAGTTAACCCCTTAATCCCCAGGCTGCTGGCTAACCCTCATAATCATGACAATTCATATTTTTTTTTCCCGGGGACTCGGAACTCACCAGAGAGCGGTTTCGTCTCGTGAGTCACAAACACACCAGAGATAGATGGAGGCAGAATTCTGCTGCTCTCTGCAAGACAGGCAGAATGAGAAAATTACAGTCATCTCCCACTTTCACTGTGTCCAGCATGACGTATATATATGTGATCATGAGCTTTCATAACTATCTTATCTATCTATGTGTCTTGTTAGTCTCTAAGGCTACATCTACACTACATGACTCCGTCAACGGAGCCATGTAAAATAGTTTACTCGGCATAGTCAATGAAGCGGGGATTTGGAACGGGTCCCATATGAGGAGAGGTTAAAGCGACTGGTACTTTTCAGTTTAGAGAAGAGGAGACTGAGGGGGGATATGATAGAGGTCTATAAAATCATGAGTGGTGTGGAGAGGGCCGATAAAGAAAAGTTATTTATTAGTTCCCTAAATAGAAGAACTAAAGGACACCAAATGAAATTAATGGGGAGCAGGTTTAAAACGAATAAAAGAAAGTTCTTCACACAGCGTGTAGTCAACCTGTGGAACTCCTTGCCAGAGGAGGCTGTGAAGGCTAGGACTATAATAGAGTTTAAAGAGAAGCTAGATAATTTCATGGAGGTTAGGTCCATAAAAGGCTATTAGCCAGGGGATAAAATGGTGTCTTTGGCCTCTGTTTGTCGGAGGCTGGAGAGGGATGGCAGGAGACAAATCGCTTGATCATTGTCTTCGGTCCACCCTCTCTGGGGCACCTGGTGCTGGCCACTGTTGGCAGACAGGATACTGGGCTAGATGGACCTTTGGTCTGACCCAGTACGGACGTTCTTCTGTTCTTATGTTCTGTAAAATAAAAATGGCGGCCGCGCTGTGCCAACAATCAGCTGATCTGGCACAGCGTGGCAGTCTAGACATGGCGCGGTCAACAAGGGAAGCCTTTGTCGACCGTTCCGGTATGCCTGGTGAAACGAAGTTTACCAGAGCAGTCGACAAACGCTTCCCTTGTCGACCGCACCGCATCTAGACTGCCATGGTGTGCCGGATCAGCTGACTGTCAGCACAGTGTGGTGGCCATTTTTATTTTAATGAAGCGGGGATTATTTAAATCACCACTTCATTGACTATGCCGAGGAAACTATTTTACATGGCTCCGTTGACAGAGCCATGTAGTCTAGACGTACCCTAAGAGTACGTCTATACTGCAATGCTATTTCAGGATACTGGAGTATCCCGAAATAGCTACTCAACATCCTCGCAGCAAGCCCATTATTTCAGGCTCACTATTCCGATGTCCCTCCTCCTTCTACGAGGAGTATGAGATGTTTCAGAATAGTGCTTTATTTCAAAATTTGGTACTATATAGACAGCGCCAAATGATGAAATAAGCTATTTCAAAATAGCATTGAAATAAGATATGCGATTTGCATAGCTCAAATTGCGCATCTTATGTCAAGTTCCGGTGCTATGAAGACGCGCCCTAAAGATCCCCAGGCCTACTTGTTTTTAAAGTTAATGGCAGTGGTTCCTAAACTGTGGTGAGCAGTGGATTTACGGATCAACCTGCTCAACGCAAATCCTCCACAGTCGAGGAACAACATGTGCCACGTTGCACCAAGAGACAACTAAAACCACAACCCTAATAACCACTGGCCATTAGCCCTAAATCACTGTTGTGCCTGGATATTACCCGGTTGCCTACGGGAGTGAACAGAAGGCTACCTCCACAGGACAATCTCTCTCTGGAGATGTGGCCCATGCCAGTAGACCATGTGGGATCCCCCGGCTTAGGGAATTTGATGTGTGTTTTCTACCCCCTGTATGCAAATAGCGACAACTCTCTGTTAATGGCTTTGGTGTCCTGGCTAGACTCTGTCGTGCCTATGCTGAGCCCTGCAAGGATTTCTCCCCTCAGATCAGGGAATAAAGTCCTCAACTGAATATACAACAGATGCCATCTTTACTACATTTATCCGTCCTGTTTGTTAGGCCTTGCTGTGCTCCATTTCTCAGTACAGAAGGTTTCTAG
Source organism: Pelodiscus sinensis (assembly GCF_052426305.1). Taxonomy (NCBI): domain Eukaryota; kingdom Metazoa; phylum Chordata; order Testudines; family Trionychidae; genus Pelodiscus; species Pelodiscus sinensis. Next base: position 7,361,188 of record NC_143056.1, read on the forward strand.
ATACATCGGAGGAGCTCTTCAGCTGGTATAAATTGGCATCAGTCCACTGAAGCCAACAGCACCACAGTCATGTCAATTGGCCAGTGAGCTCGCTTGTTATTCCTTTGGTAACCATCCGAAGTCCAGGATTTCACAAGCTGCGTTGGGGATGTGCCTTGTGGCTGGTGTTGGTCTGAACGCATCCCCGTGTCCCATCATGACAGCTACTCTGGAGGGCTCCGTTTACATCCTCTGGCCATTACCTCAGGCTTGGTCGCGGGTTTCTGTGCCACTCGGGGAATGTTTCAGTGTTCCCAGCTACCCCTTGGCCAATATTTTCCCAGTCACGTTCCTCAAAGGACATAGGAGGGCAGCTTCCCTCCGTGTTTCTGCTCTTGGCATGTGGCATTTGGGATAGGATGAAGTGTGCTGGGCCATACTGTATTGGCTGCAAAAGGGAAGTAAAATAGTTTGTGGTCAAGGGGGGACAATGGGACATATATACGGCGTACGGCTACCATGCACGTTTTTTCAATCCATTCGGCCCAGGCCTATACCAACGGTTTGGCTTCAGGCTCGACTAGTTTGGGGATATTGCTTGGCCCAGCTCTCACATACCGTAGTGTGTGGTGAATATTTTCTTTGTGGTATAGCTGGCTAGAGGCAAGCTGGAGTGGAATCCTACAGCTGGGGATAATTATAAGAGCTTTTTGTGGGAGGAGGTGTCACGGGCTGACTCAGAAAAGGCTGACATTGAGAGCTGGAAACTTGTTCACACTGTTAGGATTCAGTTATGCCATCGCCCTGTTCGCAGAGCTACCACACGCCTGGGCTATGTTTACACTACAGGGCTGTGACTAGACTGGCCAGTTTTTCCGGAAAATCAGCTGCTTTTCCAGAAAAACTTGCCAGCTGTCTACACTGGCCGCTTGAATTTCCGCAAAAGCACTGACTTCCTACTGTAAGAAACCAGTGCTTTTTGCAGAAATACTATGCTGTTCCCGTTCGGGCAAAAGTCCCTTTTGCACAAAACTTTTGCACAAAAGGGCCAGTGTAGACAGCTCAGATTTGTTTTCCGCAAAAAAGCCCTGATTGCGAAAATGGCAATCGGGGCTTTTTTGCGGAAAAGTGCGTCTAGATTGGCCACGGACGCTTTTCCACAAAAAGTGCTTTTGCGGAAAAGCGTCCTGCCAATCTAGATGCTCTGTTCCGAAAATGCTTTTCATGGAAAACTTTTCCGTGAAAAGCATTTGCAGAAAATCATGCCAGTCTAGACGTAGCCCAGGGGTTTTGCGCAAAACCCGCCATTTTGCGCAAAAACCCGCGGAGCGTCCACACCTCAAGCGCATTTTTGCGCAAGAAAAGGTACAGTAACACGGCAGAACAGAGGGCTTTTTGCGGTGCAGGCATACCGCTTTCTACGAGGAATAACACCTTTGTGCGCAAGAGTTCTTGCACAAAAAGGCGTGTGTGGACGCTCCACAGGGGTTTCTTGCGCTACAAGAGCCTATCCGAAAAAGCACAGGTGCTCTGATGGCCATTCTGTGCATGGCCATCAGAACTTCCTTGCGTAAGAGTGTCCATGCAGCATGGACACTCTCTTGTGCAAAAGCACAGCGCTTTGGAGGTGTGGACGTGCTTTTGCGCAAGACGATTTTGCAGAAGATCTCTTTCCCAAAAAGCTTCTTGCGCAAAAACCCTGCAGTGTAGACAAAGCCCCAAAGGAGACGTGAGCCTGGAAGGTGTTCAGATTAGAACTTAAGAGGCCTTTAAGTCCTGACTCTGTCTGGGTCTGCTTTAACGAAAGAGAGTCAAACGGTAACTTCTGTGAGAGCCACAGGTACACAGCCCTGACCATAGACCAGTGAGTTAGGTGCCTCGCTATAGACTGGCAGAGCTCCAGTTGTACCTCCTGGGTCCTGTGCTTCCTGGCGGATTTTTGGGATGCCTCAGAGGCTCATGGCGACTCTCCCACTGCCTCTCGTTTCTCTCAGAGGCGAGGGCTCCCCGCTTAATGAGCCATTTCGTCAGAGGCCAGTCACTCATTTGACGGGGAAAACCTTTCCGTGGTCCAAAAAGTCCCCTTTCCCTAGTGGTGGCCCACTGGGCATGGGGAGAGTTGGGGGGAACCCGGTGCCACCCACTTGCTCCAGGTTCCGGCCCAGGACCCTAGGTAGCGGCCTCTAGTGGGACTCTTGCCCTTGTCCCCACAGAAGAGCAGCCTCTCCCCCAACTGCTCCCACAGCCCCTTCTCCCTGGCACCTCGGAGAAAACCTCTCCCGCTCGCCCCTGCAGTTTGCATTCTGCGCCGCCTCCTCTCCATTCCGTCCCTCTTCTCCTTCCCCCGCCTCACCTGAGGGGAAGCCTTTTACAGTGGCCCAGCAGGCCTTCAATGGCATCAGGTGTCCCATTAGCCTGCTGCTGCAGGCCGGCTCTGAATGAGACCCAGGTGCCCGTCTGTCTTAACTACTAAGCAGCAGTCTCTGGCACCTACGGAGGAAACAGGAGCCTGCTCACCCCTCTCCCGGTGTACCTGCCCTCCACCCAGCGGCGGATATAGGGCAGGGCGAGCGGGGCGGCTGCCCCGGGCCCCACGCTTCAATAGGCCCCACGCTCCGCAAAACTCTCATCCACCCCTGCCTCCACCCAACTCCTGCAGCCCGCTGCCCTTGGTTGGCCACAAGATTTACAGGCTAATTTGAGAGACCCGCCCTGGAAAACATTGGCCTTCATCAGGCTCCTGTTCAGGAACCCAAACCACCCCTCTTCGGGAAAGCACCTAAGGACTGGTCACTTCAGCCGCGTGATCCCAAGAGCCGTGTGGTTCCTTGCCACTGGCTGCCCCATAACGGTGTGACTGAGCGCCAAGTGCCTTTCAGCCTGGGGTAATGGACAGTGGCAAAGGCGAACGGCTTTGGAGGTGGAGCTAAGAATGGTTCTTTTCATACGTTCTGGCTACCAGACATTGGCCTTTCCAGACCCCACCTAGAGCAGCTAATGCTTTTGGTTGTAACCATGCCGTCAGGCCTTCTGATTGACTTGGTATGTTTCTCGGAACGAAGGCGATGCGTTGGGCTGAATGACTCAAGGGAGCGATCGCTTGCAAGGGGTACCTCCCCCGAGCACAGTTTGATGATAGTGCCAAGGGAATCACCAGACCTGCCGGCCTTTTTGCAGCCAGATGCTTTTCCTGCGCCTAAGCACATGAAGTCATGTCTGTGCGGCATATTGACTCACGAATGGTGCAATCCTGCTTCCCCTGCCATCAAGCTGCTTTTGTGCTCTGAGCTGCCTGGAGCACAGGTGGCATGAAAGGCCGACCCGGTCACCGGCAAACTGCCACCATGTGTGGGCAGCTGTTTGCTTTTGGGCTGCCCTACCCACACACCAGGATCGGGGACAGAAAATGCTGCCTCTCCCCATTAGCAGCCCACCTTCCACCACATTTCTAACTGGGCTTTAACTTTTCCCAACTGAGATTTCACACCCCAGGTGTAGAACTGTGCGAGTGAGGACTGGCTGGATGGAAGAACATCCTGATCCCACCCGAACACCAATGCCAGCCTCTTCCCAGCATCAGCCCACTCTGACACACCCCTGTAGCATACAACTGACTCCTCTGGCTTTACATCACCGACTTTAGGGGAATTCCCCACTGTCATTCCAGGGCAGATTTCCAGCTCCTTTGTGCTGTCGGAGCACTGCAAAGCAGCCAGGATACACTCCAGGACATTGGCCCTGAGTTTGTATAAAGCTTGAACTGTTTGCTTTCCTTTCCTTTCCAGTGGCACTGCTCTGATTATTTATTAAAGTGATTGTAGAGGGTCTAAGTGGCAAGTGAACTCAATGGCAGTATTTGATCTGACGTGCCTCTCACGTAGCCCTGTAGGCTATGTCTAGACTGGCATGATTTTCCGGAAATGCTTTTAACGGAAAAGTTTTCCGTTAAAAACATTTTCGGAAAAGAGCGTCTAAATTGGCACAAAAGCAGTTTTTGCGGAAAAGCGTCCGTGGCCAATCTAGACGCGCTTTTCCGCAAAAAAGCCCCGATCGCCATTTTTGCGATTGGGGCTTTTTTACGCAAAACAAATCTGAGCTGTCTACACTGGCCCTTTTGTGCAAAAATTTTGCGCAAAAGGACTTTTGCCCGAACGGGAGCAGCATAGTATTTCCGCAAGAAGCACGGATTTCTTACAGTAGGAAGTCAGTGCTTTCGCGGAAATTCAAGCAGCCAGTGTAGACAGCTGGCAAGTTTTTCTGATTTTCCGGAAAAACTGGCCAGTCTAGACTCAGCCCCGTAGTGTTTCAAGGAGGACACTCAAAAAGCCACCTCCCCCCATCCCATTTCTCTTTACATTCTAGCACAGAGCCCTCAAAGAAGAGCTCATGAACAGGAGGCGAATGGAGAGGGCTGGAGAACAGGAGCCCTCAGAACAGGATGCTACACAATCATGAAGAACATAGGTCGGTCGTCATCATCATGTTCTCTTTTTGTCCTCAGCAGGGTTGGATGCTGTTGCAACCTAATATACTGCAGGGTCCAATCAGGGCATCACAATGCCAGGGGCTGTTGGAAAGATGATCCTGTCCACAAAAAAGCCACCAGTGTAAATATAGGCAAAGCCACTGATACACCGTTCCTCGTCCGGTCTAGTCCAGATCTGGAGTATTGCAGCCAGTTTGGGGGCCCCGTAACAGAAAGGATGTGGTCAAACTGGATAGAGTCCAGCGGAGGGCAACCAAAATGATGAGGGGGCTGGAGCACATGACCTATGAGGAGAGGCTGAGGGATTTGGGCTTATTTAGTCTACAGAAGAGAAGAGTGAGGGGGGATTTGAGAGCAGCCTTCAACTGCCTGAAGGGGGTTTTCAAAGAGGATGGAGAGAGGCTGTTCTCAGTGGTGACAGATGGCACAACAAGGAGCAATGGGCTCAAGTTGCAGTGGGGGAGGTCTAGGTTGGATAGTAGGGAAAACTCTTTCCCTTAGAGGGTGGGGAAGCACTGGGATGGGTTCCCTAGGGAGGGGGTGGAATCATCCTTAGAGGTTTTTAAGGCCATGCTTTACAAAGCCCTGGCTGGGATAGTTTAGTTGTGGTTGGTCCTGCTTTGAGCAAGAGGTTGAACTAGGAGGCCTCCTGAGGTCTCGTCCAACCCTTGTCTTCTATGATCTTCCAATGCACTAAGGCTTGTACTGGAGACAAAATCGGATCAGGCACCTTGCAATCAAACGGACTGATCTGCGCTCTTTCAAAGCTAAGGTTAAACATCTGGAGAAGTGCGTAGAGTTACAAATTAGGGGCTGTCCTCCTGCCATTGGCAACGTGCCGACGGACAGCCGCTCGAACACCGTGCATGCATTTTGATTGAGAACGAAGCCATTCTTCACCGCAAGTATGAGGTGAGTGACAAGGACATTAATCCGGCAGTGTCAGGATAAGGGGGTTGTGACAGCTGTGGTGATCCAGATCTCTGTGAGAACTCTCTCCTTGTTTGACATAATGGGGGGGGGGGGATCTGAGACTCTTAGAGGATGAAAATGAAACCATTCAATATTCCATTTGTGTTTTCTGCCTCCTTGTGCTGACCGGGGTAAATCCCTTTTCCCTCCACAACTGATACATGCAGAATCAAGCCTGAAGTAAGGAGAAATATGGGAAATGGATCATATTTCAGTGACAAAACTTAGGTTTTCCTGACAGGCCGAATTTGACAGGCAGAACTGCGGATCCTAACTCTGTGTTCTGAAATCAGGCTATAAATATGCATCATACTGCTTAGGAGCCCATCACAGGCCAGCATGGCATTAGGTGAGGTGCTGTACAAACACTGAACACAAAGCCAACCCCTGCCCCCGCAGAGCTGAGAGGCTACGGCTACAGCTATGGCTATGCCTACACTGCACACCTCACAACAGCACGACTGTCCACACCAGTGGTTTTCGGCATTACTTTCGTTGTTTGGGGGGGTTCTTTTCACACCCCTAAGTGACAAAAGTTATCGCGATGAATGTGCAGAGTGGACACAGCTTTTGGGTAAGACAAGAGCTGGCTAGAGACAGAAGAATGCAAGCAAACGATGAGACAACAACGCAGCCTCTTCTTCCTGCAAGGTTTAAATTGGGAGTAGATGGGAGACGCTTGCCTTTGTTAGGGTAGTAAGTTGTGTTACTGTGGTGCCTCATCCAAAATCAAGGTTCAGTGTGCTGGGAGCTGTACATACACATAGGCACAGATGTTCCCTGCCCAACGATCTTGGTCTTATAGACAAGATCGTTGAAGAACGGGAAGGGAAACAGAGGCAAAATGATTCATCCATGGCTAGTCACTACTGGAGGCAGGAATAGAACCAAGGTGCCCAGGCCAGTGCCGTAACTACTAGGCCATGCTGCCTCCCTTATGTTTAACTAAGGATGTTTTTCTTAGGTGACATATAAACAATGTGAACAAAGGACCATGAGAACAGGGAGGGTCTACGAGCTCAGAGGACAAGCTGGTGGCAGATGAGGCTGTAAGTTCTGACTTTCAGCCAGGTATTTTGACCTATAGTGGCATTTCATTGCACAGTAGCATGACTGCCCCCTAGAGTACCCCTTATGCTAATGAATTTATTACCACGTTTAGGAACGCTCGGTAGCCATGTATTTTCCCAATATAGGATCGCAAGAGGCTTGAGGGATTGTGAGATTTTTTTTCCCCCCAGAAAAATTCCCCTTGAATTTTGTCCTATTTGCCATTCATCAATGGGGTCCCAATCCTGCAAGCTGTGCCACGTGGGTAGATCCCCAACAATGAAGCAACTGGCCTCATCTAAACCAATAGGAGTGAAGCAGCGGGTGACGGCACCAGCAAATTATAGTGAGACTCTTTTAAAAAGCCCTTGTGCGATTGATGTATGGGTGACAGTGAATCATTTAGGGCCTCAATCATCCACTTTGTCTGAGCCCAAAACTCCCCCCGAAGACAAAGGGAACATTAGAGGCAGGAGCAGGCTCCCGGTGAGAAGAAACATCTCCGTCTGTCTCCTGCACTGTTGAGATAAAATATATGTTTGGACAACTTTCCCATTACCGTAAGCGTTCAGCGGGAAGCTGCTTGCGTCTCCAAAGTAATTTGGAACACGCCGTCTCAGAACTCAGCCAGAAAGTGTACTTCTAAAGGACTCGTGGCTCTTGATTAATGGATAGCAGGATACCTTAAAAAAGACCATCTGCTCATTTCGGGTCACGTAATCAGAAAGAAAGGGGCTAATTAAATCAATCCATTTTATTCTGGTTTAGATGCTAGGTGACCTTAAATTGCGAACATTCTTTTTATTGCCTTTTCTGTGTCAAGCCAGCACAAAACTTGTATGTTTAAAAAGCGGGGAGGGGAGAGGAGGAGGGAAATAAAAGCAACAACTTTGTTCTCTTGGGCCTCCCGTAGCCTTTGGGACAGAACTGAGTGCTTCCAAGAACATTTGTTCTGGCTGGTATGCACTGCGTGGCAGCCCAGCTACTCTGGCCACTGGGGAGGGATGGGCTCATGGCACAGCAGCACGGCTCACTGGCTACTGGGGAGGGCTAGGCCAGACCACAGCACAGCAGCCCTGGCCCTCCATGTGGCCAGGAAGGATGGGGCTGGGAGTGGGCGGGGCTTGGCTCCAGGGGCAGGGCCTCAGATGGAAGGGGCGGGGCTTGCCTTCCCCAGCTGGGCTTTGATCTGCCACCCATGGCGCAGGGCCAGGATCTACTGGTGTTTGCTTTGGTATATCTATACAAGGTGGGGAGCAGAGGAAGGAGAGATTGAAGGGAAGGCAAATAATGGTCCCTCAATAATTTATCCACCTAGTTATTTACCCTGCACCCATCACCATAGCATCAGGCCACTTTGAACACAGATTTGTAGATTTTAAGACCAGGCGGGATCACTAGATTAGCCAGCTCCACCCTCTGTACAACACAGGCCAGAACTGGTATTGATATCGATCTTCTAGACTTAGGCCTGGTCTACACATCAGTTGACTGCTGGAAAATCCACATCTCTGAGCTATGCCGCCCTACCCCCAGAAAAGATGTAATGAGGTGGTGGGTTTTGTGTGTGTGTGTGTGTCCCTCCTCTTGAGGTGTTTTAGCAGGTTTTATGTACACACACACAGATTATGTTTTAAACATTTTGTTAGCTGCCTCGAATATTTAGAGAGAGGCAGGGTAAAAAAAATTTTAAATAAATAAACAATAAAAGTCACCAAAAGTGAAAACCGCTTATTGGAAAGGGTACAGAGAAGAGCGACAAGAATGATTAAAGGTTTAGAGAACATGACCTATGAAGCCAGGCTTCATGAACTGGGCTTGTTTAGTTTGGAAAAAAGAAGATTAAGGGGGGACATGATAGCGGCTTTCAAATATCTAAAAGGGTGTCACAAGGAGGAAGGAGAAAATTTGTTCCTCTTGGTTTCTGAGGACAGGACAAGGAGTAATGGGCTTAAAGTGCAGCAGGGGAGGTTTAGATTGGACATTAGGAAAAAATTCCTAACTGTCAGGGTGGTCAAATATTGGAATAAATTGCCAAGGGAGGTGGTGGAATCTCCCTCTCTGGAGATATTTAAGAACAGGTTAGATAGACATCTGTCAGGGATGGTGTAGACGGAGCTTGATCCTGCCTTGAGGGCAGGGGGCTGGACTCGATGACCTCTCGAGGTCCCTTCCAGTCCTATGATTCTATGAAAATGTTTTTTCTGCCTCCCATTGTCGACATTTCCTGGCCACATGGCTAGCTCCTGTCGACAGATAGAGCAAAGCCACGTGGGCGAGCATCCCACAGTGCAGTGCTGTGTGAAGGCAGAGCTGATCCCTGTGCTTCTTGGGATTCCCTTGTAGCTCTGTGAGCTCTCCGTGCTGAGGAATGCCAAAGCAACACAGCAGTCTCAGCAGCCCTCCTCCTGCAGCAGCAGCCTGCCTGCCGCTGTGTTCCTAGCAGGGCAGAATGGGAGACTCCAATTATTTGTTCCCCAAACGGAGCAGCTCACTCAGCTGACAGATACTGCCCTGAATTTTGAAAGAGGAAAGGGCACATGCCTGCAGGGCAGCAGAGATCACAAAGCACTGAGCAGAGTTATCAGGGCAGGCATTGTGGGATACTGGCGGAAGCCAGTTCTCTGCACAAAACAAACAGCAGAGTCCACACGGGCTGTATGTCGCCAATAAAGGGAGAGGAAAAGACAAAAGTCTCTTTCAGGGGCGGAAGTTTTTTGTCACCAAAACTGGGTGTTCTTCTCCCCCCCCCCCCCAAAGTTGCATTGTAGTGTTTACGCTCTCACTGTTTTGTCAACAAAAGGCAGTTTTTGGCGACAAAATAAGCCAGTGTAGGCAAGGTCTCTGTGGATCTAGCTAACCAAGATCTACCTTAAACCCAAAGGGTATGTCTACACTACCCCGCTAGTTCGAACTAGCGGGGTAATGTATGCATACCGCACTTGCTAATGAAGCCCGGGATTTGAATTTCCCGGGCTTCATTAGCATAAGCGGGGAGCCGCCATTTTTAAATCCCCGCTGCTTCGAACCCCGTGTAGCGCGGCTACACGGGGCTCGAACTAGGTAGTTCGGACTAGGGTGCCTATTCCGAACTACCGGTACACCTCGTTTCACGAGGAGTACCGGTAGTTCGGAATAGGACCCTAGTCCGAACTACCTAGTTCGAGCCCCGTGTAGCCGCGCTACACGGGGTTCGAAGCAGCGGGGATTTAAAAATGGCGGCTCCCCGCTTATGCTAATGAAGCCCGGGAAATTCAAATCCCGGGCTTCATTAGCAAGTGCGGTATGCATACATTACCCCGCTAGTTCGAACTAGCGGGGTAGTGTAGACATACCCAAACACCCTTGTCCCTCCTCCTTTGTGCCCCTTCTCCAAGGCCTCGCCCCGCTCACTCCATCCTCCCTCCCTCCCTCCCTGTCACCAGGCTGGGGCAGAGGGTTGGGGTGCAGGCTCTGGTCTTGGATCAAGGGATGTGGAGTGTGAGGGGGGCTCTGAGCTGAGCTTGGGGCAGGCAGTTGGGGTGCTGGAGGGGGTTCTAGGGGCAGGCTCTGGGAGGGAGTTTGGATGCAGGGATACTCCGCGCTAGGACAGGGACTTGGGATGCAGGAGGGGGTCATGACTGGGGTAGGGGTTTGGGATGTGGGCTCCAGTTAGGCATTGGTTACCTCAGGTAACTCCTGGGGGGTGGTGCAGTGTGGCTAAGGCAGGCTCCTGGTCTTGCACCCCTCCCCAAAGCAGCCAGCAAACTCCATCCCACGTCCAATTGTGCCCCCTCTCTGCTCTGTGGAGATAGGATACAAGGTGGGAGAGCAGGGGGCACCGTGACATCAGCGCCCGCCTCTCCCTCCCCTGCCCTGCCCAGAAAGCAGGAAGCTCCTGAGGAGACAGCTCCAAGGAAAAGGCAGGAGTAGCACAGCAGTGGGGGAGGGGCAGCTGACGTGCCAGCACTTGACAGCCTCTTGGCCAAACCAGTCAGGATCCCCTGGCAGAGGTGCCAAGATCTACCTGGTGACCACTTGTGACGTAGTGGGGGTACCTGGCTGGTTTCTATGCTGCTAGCTCTGGGGTAACCCCCACTGGCTGCCGTGGGTACCACGACCCAGCAAAACAGGATGAGTCACTATGCAAACGAGTATGGCCAGACACCCCCATGGAGAGGAATAAAGGAAGGTGGAATGCTGCCCTGGCTGGGGGGCAGGGCGGGAAGAGAGATAGTTAGTTCCTGTCTGGAAAGCAGGGGAGAAGGAGCTGGGGAGGGGGGCTGGGACTCCCCTATCTCAAGGGGAGCACTGAGGCCTCTTAGCCCCAGTTCCTGTAACCAGATTACATCTGTGCTATGCTGTATCCTGGAGGAGCAATAAACCACCCTCAATTCCACTGGCTGCTGGAGTCTGTTTGTGCCATTTCGGGGTGCAGGAGACGGGGGACCCCAACGCGCCGTCACACCACTACACTAGTGCAAAGCCGCTCTGCAGCAGTGCAACTCCGTGTGTAGCTAGGCCCACCTACGAGCCTAGTTGCTAGGAGGGGGTATGGCTAGATTGGTGCTAGCCATGGCTTGTAGCAGTTGTGCCTATACTGGCAGGGGTTTTCACTGATCCAGCCACGCCGTCGGCAACGCACACAGCACACGGGACAAACAAGGTCTGCTTCCCTATCTGTGTCCCAAGGGCTACAATTACTCGGATCTTCGAAACAGTCTGGGCTTGATCCCAACCAAAGAGAGAAACAACAGAACGCTTTTGTCTCCTCCACGATTCCGGAGCACAGTCTCAGCAGGAGTCAGTTATCTGTGTAACTCTTCAGCAGGGGTACATAAGCTGCGGATCTGCTCTCTCCCCAGGCTGCAAAGGAGAGCAAGAAATGCACTTTATGCTGTCCAAACCACTTCCCTTTTCAGCAGAAACCAAATGGCCAAACAACAGGCTGGGCGGTTTTAGGAGCGGCTTGAGCCGACATGCTTTACCCAGCTGGATGTTGCTGAGGTCTTCGGGAGCAAGGAATGCAGGATCTGGTCCTAAATATGCAAAATATTTATGATAGCCGAGTTTCACATAAGCATAAATACATCATCTAGTCAGGACACTAGCAAGCAGACAGGAAGAGAAAAATGTGTTCTTCAGAAAAGCATTTTCTGTTCTTCATCTAAAAGATGCTGGCATGTTGTCTCGTTGTCCAGCTTGCTTGGCAGCACTCAAGAATGTTGGATGTTTCCTTTTAAGAGTTGGATGCTCTGTTCGCCTTTGGAAGATTTCATGTGCAGCATGTTCACACTGCAAATTGGGGGTTTTTTCCCTTTTGTTTCCTCCTTCAGGCCCACGTTCAGGAAAGTGTGGAAGAGCGGTGGTGGCCGGGAGGTCACTGCATGAGTCTGTATCTGCCAAAACAACAAGGAGTCCTGTGGCACCTTGAAGTTTAACAGATTTCTCCTGCATATATATGCCTGCCTCTGTGATTTCCCCTCCATGCATCTGAGGAAGTGAGTTTTTGCCCACGAAAGCTGATGCCTGACTAAATCTATTAGGCTTTAAGGTGCCACAGGACTCCTCATTCTAAGAGCAGCATACTTTCCTGAACAGAGGCCTTATCTTCTTTCTACCACAGAAATTACAGGGCAAGAGGGACCATGAGGCAGGACTTAGACTATCCCTGACATGTTTGTCTAACCTGTTCTTAAATTCCTCCAGGAACAGGGATTCCACAACCGCCCTATGCAGCCAGTTCCAGTGGGTAACAAGTTAGAATTACAAGTTTTTCCTAAGAGCCCATCTGAACCTCCCTTGCTACATACTAAATCAATGATTTCTTGCCCTATCTCCAGTGGACATGGAAAACAACTGATCACCAATTCCTTTAGTAATAGAGATGTAGCCGTGTTAGTCTAGTTGAAACAAAAAACAGGACTATGTAGCACTTTCAAGACTAACAAGATGGTTTATTAGGGCATGAGCTTTCGTGGGCCAGACCCACTTCCTCAGATCAAATAGTGGAAGAAAATTGGCACAACCATATATACCAAAGGATACAATTGAAAAAAGTGAACACATAAAAAGGACAAATCAACAAAGGAGGTGATTAGCTCACAGACATTTACCTCCCCCACTCATCCCCCCTCTGTTCTGAAATTTGATTTGTCCTTTTGATGTGTGTTCACTTTTTTCGATTGTATCCCTTTGCTATATATGGTTGTGACTATTTTCTTCCACTATTTGATCTGAGGAAGTGGGTCTGGCCCACGAAAGCTCATCCCCTAATAAACCATCTTGTTAGTCTCGAAAGTGCTGCATCGTCCTGTTTTTTGTTTCAATTTCTTTACAACACCAGTTACTTCTCATGCAGCGGCAGCAGCTGGGAACTGTCAATGAATCTTGCTGACCCCTGCAGGGTTCTTGTTCCTTTCGCCCCGCCCGGCTGCTCCGGGTAAAGCTGTGCCGCAGGGTAAGCGCTGTCCTGGGGCAGGTTGAGGGAGAGGGCAGCGCCTCCCTTCGCTCAGGGGGGTCTCACGGGCCAAATCCTTCCTTCTCGTGCCAGACCCGGGAAAAGCCCGGATCGACACAGTCCACGGCTCCCCCCCAGCTTCCTAGCAGGCAACTTCCCTCCTGCTGGGCTTTCAAGGGCCCCTCGGGCGCTCTCCGAACCAGCTCCAGCCCGCCCCGGCGAGAGGCCAGCGAAGCGTCCGGGGTCACAGAGCTCCGAGCCCCGCAGCCCGGCAGGCGGGCGGAGCGGATGGAGGCGTCGCTGCTCCGGAGAGACCCGGCCCGCAGCGGGCTGCCCCGGGGATGCGGGGAGGAGCCAGGGCGGAGCGGCCCAGGCCGGGAGCGAAGGCGCGTTCACTCTCCCCCACGGGGGCTGCCGGACCTCGCCCTGCCGCCAGCCGGGCTGCTGGCGCGGGTCCTGCGCGCTTCTGCGGAGCCGCCGCCCCACTTAGCCCAGGGGGCCGAGCGACGGACGGACACGGGCCCCCACGCGCGGGCGCAGCAGCTTCTCGGGCGGGTCCGACCCCCGGGGCGCCTCTTCTCTGCCGGGCACCCAAAGGAGACTGTCCCCTGCCAAGGTGCCCCGGGCTGCAATTCCCGGGCACCCTCCCTCCCGTCTGCTCCCCCGCATCCCCCAATCCCAGCCCCTGCACCGCCCCCCGCCCCCTCCCAGCCCCGGACCCTGCACCGCCCTCTCCACCCCCTCCACGCACCCCCCAGCCCCGGACCCTGCACCGCCCTCTCCGCCCCCTCCCGCACCCCCCAGCCCCGGACCCTGCACCGCCCTCTCCGCCCCCTCCCGCATCCCCCAGCCCCGGACCCTGCACCGCCCTCTCCGCCCCCTCCCGCACCCCCCAGCCCCGGACCCTGCACCGCCCTCTCCGCCCCCTCCCGCACCCCCCAGCCCCGGACCCTGCACCGCCCTCTCCGCCCCCTCCCGCATCCCCCAGCCCCGGACCCTGCACCGCCCTCTCCATCCCCTTCCGCACCCCCAGCCCCGGACCCTGCACCGCCCTCTCCGCCCCCTCCCGCATCCCCCAGCCCCGGACCCCGCACCGCCCCCTCCGCCCCCTCCCGCACCCCCAGCCCCGGACCCTGCACCGCCCTCTCCATCCCCTCCCGCACCCCCAGCCCCGGACCCTGCACCGCCCTCTCCATCCCCTCCCGCACCCCCAGCCCCGGACCCTGCACCGCCCTCTCCATCCCCTCCCGCACCCCCAGCCCCGGACCCTGCACCGCCCTCTCCATCCCCTCCCGCACCCCCAGCCCCGGACCCTGCACCGCCCTCTCCGCCCCCTCCCGCACCCCCCAGCCCCGGACCCTGCACCGCCCTCTCCGCCCCCTCCCGCACCCCCCAGCCCCGGACCCTGCACCGCCCTCTCCACCTCCTCCCGCACCCCCCAGCCCCGGACCCTGCACCCCCCAGCCCCCCCAGCCCCGGACCCTGCACCGCCCTCTCCATCCCCTCCCGCACCCCCAGCCCCGGACCCTGCACCGCCCTCTCCGCCCCCTCCCGCACCCCCCAGCCCCGGACCCTGCACCGCCCTCTCCATCCCCTCCCGCATCCCCCAGCCCCGGACCCTGCACCGCCCTCTCCGCCCCCTTCCGCACGCACCCCCCAGCCCCGGACCCTGCACCGCCCTCTCCGCCCCCTCCCGCACCCCCCAGCCCCGGACCCTGCACCGCCCTCTCCATCCCCTTCCGCACCCCCAGCCCCGGACCCTGCACCGCCCTCTCCATCCCCTTCCGCACCCCCAGCCCCGGACCCTGCACCGCCCTCTCCGCCCCCTCCCGCATCCCCCAGCCCCGGACCCCGCACCGCCCCCTCCGCCCCCTCCCGCACGCACCCCCCAGCCCCGGACCCTGCACCGCCCTCTCCGCCCCCTCCCGCACCCCCCAGCCCCGGACCCTGCACCGCCCTCTCCACCCCCTCCCGCACCCCCCAGCCCCGGACCCTGCACCGCCCTCTCCACCTCCTCCCGCACCCCCCAGCCCCGGACCCTGCACCGCCCTCTCCATCCCCTCCCGCACCCCCAGCCCCGGACCCTGCACCGCCCTCTCCATCCCCTCCCGCATCCCCCAGCCCCGGACCCTGCACCGCCCTCTCCACCCCCTCCCGCACGCACCCCCCAGCCCCGGACCCTGCACCGCCCTCTCCACCCCCTCCCGCATCCCCCAGCCCCGGACCCTGCACCGCCCTCTCCACCCCCTCCCGCACCCCCCAGCTCCGGACCCTGCACCGCCCTCTCCACCCCCTCCCGCACCCCCAGCCCCGGACCCTGCACCGCCCTCTCCGCCCCCTCCCGCACCCCCCAGCCCCGGACCCTGCACCGCCCTCTCCGCCCCCTCCCGCATCCCCCAGCCCCGGACCCTGCACCGCCCTCTCCGCCCCCTCCCGCATCCCCCAGCCCCGGACCCTGCACCGCCCTCTCCACCCCCCCCGCACCCCCCAGCCCCGGACCCTGCACCGCCCTCTCCGCCCCCTCCCGCATCCCCCAGCCCCGGACCCTGCACCGCCCTCTCCGCCCCCTCCCGCACCCCCCAGCCCCGGACCCTGCACCGCCCTCTCCGCCCCCTCCCCCCAGCACCGGACCCTGCTCCGCGCTCTCCACCCCCTCCCGCAGACCCTCTCAAGCCCCCAGACCCCGCACCTCCCTCTCCCCGCCCCGCAGGGCTGGGCTCTTCCCACCCCCACCCGGGGACCCTGCACCTCCCCTCCCCTCCCGCGCGGGGCCGGGCTCTCCCTGTCCCCTCCCCGTCGAGCCCCGCTCCCTCCTCCCCATCCCCGGGCCGGGGCAGGCTCGCTCTGGCCGCCCATGGAAGCCGACGGCTACCGCTGCCGGAGCAGCCGCGCCCTCGAGGGCGGCCAGTCGGCGCTGCCCAGCGCGCTGCTCTTCTCCGCCGGGCTGCTGGGCAACCTGCTCGCCCTCTACCTGCTGGGCCGGCAGCGGCTGCGGCGCCGGCGGGCCTCCGCCTTCTACCTGCTGGTGAGCGGGCTGGCGGCCACCGACCTGCTGGGCAAGTGCCTGCTGAGCCCCGTGGTGCTGGCCGCCTACGCGCGCAACCGCAGCCTGAGCGCGCTGTGGCCGGCGGCGGGCGGCGCCGCGGGGGAGCCGGGCCGCCTGTGCCAGCTCTTCGCCTTCCTCATGGCCTTCTTCGGGCTGGCGCCCACGCTGCTGCTGCTGGCCACGGCGCTGGAGTGCTGGCTCTCGCTGGGCCACCCCTACTTCTACCGGCGCCACCTGCCGCGCCGCCGCGCCGCCGCCCTGCTCCTCGGCCCGGCCGCCGCCGCGCTGTGCGCCCTCTTCTGCGCCCTGCCGCTGCTGGGCGTGGGCGCCACCGTGCAGTACTGCCCGGGCACCTGGTGCTTCATGCGCATGGCCGGCGGGCCGCGGGGCTACTCCGTGCTCTACGCCAGCCTGCTGGGCGCGCTGGGGTTGGCCATCGGGCTCTGCAACCTGGCCAGCATGCGCAGCCTCTACCGCATGGCCCGCCGGCCCCACCGCCGCAGCTGCGCCTCCGCCTGCCCCGCCGACGCCCCGCCGCGCATGGAGGAGCTGGACCACCTCGTCCTGCTGGCCCTCATGACCGTCCTCTTCGCCGTCTGCTCGCTGCCCCTCGTCGTGAGTACCGGCCCCGAGCCTGAGAGGGGAGGGGGCCCCCGACGCGCGCCCCTACCCGGGGAGGGGCCTGAGCCCCAGCGCGCCCCAGCAAGGGGCTTCCCATTGGCAGCAGGATCTTCCCTGGCAGCGGGATCCCGGGAGTAGCATCCCGCTCCCCTGGGGTAGCCTGACTCCCCTTCTTGCCAGGAGCTGGCTTGCCCCCTGCGTGCCCCGAGCAAGGGTCTTCCCATTGGCAGCAGGATCTTCCTTGGCAGCGGGATCCTGAGAGTAGCATCCCACTCCCCTGGGGTAGCCTGACTCCCCTTCTTGCCAGGAGCTGGCTTGCCCCCTGCGTGCCCGAGCAAGGGTCTTCCCATTGGCAGCAGGATCTTCCCTGGCAGCGGGATCCCGGGAGTAGCATCCCACTCTCCCGGGTGTATCCTGACCCCCTTTTTGCCAGGAGCTGGCTTGCCCCCGGGGGCTCACCTAGCCTAGGCGCACCTGTCAGCGAGGTAGGGATGCAAAATCCTGTTTAATTGGTTCACAGATCAAATGTTATATTTAACCAGTTAACTGATTAAAGGGGGTTTGGAGGGATTTGCTGGGCTGGAGTCCCCGCTTCCTCCCACCCGGGCAGCTCCATCCCGCCTGGCCAACTGGAGTCCGTAAGCATCACCCACTAACTGGTTAACCCTTCGCATCCCTCCAGTGAAGTCAGAGGAACTGCACTGGTGAGGATCGGGCCCCCTGCTATTAAAACACTAGTCTCTCCCCACACCTGCACCAAGGGGATCAAAGACAGGCAGTGAAATCCTGTCCCCACGCCAGGATTTTCCATCCTGTTTCCCCTGCTCCCTTTATATTCTTCGGGAGGCTCCAAAGGGGCTGAGAACAGCACCAGGGCCCCAATGTTAGCGGGGGTCAGGAGGAGTGGGGCTAACCCCTGTAGGCATGTGAATGAACGTGTGCAGTGGAGTGAGGGCAGATAGCGGCGGTAACTAAAAAGTTGGGGGTCACATGTTGGCATCACCCCTTCCGGAACTGCTGTCAGGGCATTGCTCTTGGGTGAGGAGGAGGGACGGCGGCCCATGGGCTGATAAGCCAGCGGAAGGCTCTGGGTACAGCTGAACGCTGACCAGGGCAGCAGCAGCGGAGGAGGGTTGTTTTACTGCCCTGCATCCTGAAATGGGTGAACAGACGAGTCCTTTGGCACTCCTGTTGACAGCCCTGAACGGCTGTGGGAAGTGATCTGCCATCTCAGCTCACAGGCGGTGCTGAGCCTTTCCTTGGGGTGAGCCTAGCACCAGGCCACCAGCGCTAAAAACTTTTTAAAGAGCACACAAAGAAGGGAAAAAGTGACATGGGAACCACCAAGTGCTTGGGTAAAGATTCTCCCCTTAAACTGTGGCTGTGCCCACACAGTGACCCTCAAAATGACACATCCTTGCTCCATTTACTCTGTAAGCTCTGCGTCTCTCCTGCTTGAATTGACTAAGAAACCCCACGTTAGTTGTAAAATGCGGGAGATGAGCCCCTTGCAGACGTCATGGTATTACCAGGAAGACTGTCATACGGTGCTTTGCTTACACTACAGAGTGATCTATTAAAAACAACTGCGTGTTTGCCGTGGTCCATATTACAGATCCAAGACAGCAAAACTTGCAAGCTGCACTTGGTGCGGAGGGAAAAAATATTATTCCATCAAAACGCAATTAGTGGTGCTCGTTTGTGCAGTTAAGGACATTTCAGTATTCAAGATTCCTTTGCCAGTGATTCACAGCTACTGAGTAAGAACAATTGAAATGGGAGATCTTAACCACAAGAAGAGACTTAATCACTGAATTCAGAGGAAAAGAAACCAAAGAAACAAAACCACATATGTAATTTTAGAGGGTATTGTGTGGCAGGAAATATCATAGAATCATAGAACACTAGAACTGGAAGGGACCTCGATAGGTCATTGAGTCCAGTCCCCTGCCCTCATGGCAGGACCAAATACTGACTAGACCATCCCTGACAGACATTTATCTAACCTGCTCTTAAATATCTCCAGAGATGGAGATTCCACAACCTCCCTGGGCAACTTATTCCAGTGTTTAACCTCCCTGACAGTTAGGAACTTTTTCCTAATGTCCAACCTAAACCTCCCTTGCTGCAGTTTAAGCCCATTGCTTCTTGTTCTATCCTCAGAGGCCAAGATGAACAAGTTTTCTCCCTCCTCCTTATGACACCCTTTTAGATACCTGAAAACTGCTATCGTGTCCCCCCTCAATCTTCTCTTTTCTAAACTAAACAAACCCAATTCTTTCAGCCTTCCCTCATAGGTCATGTTCTGTAGACCTTTGATGATTCTCGTTGCTCTTCTCTGGACCCTCTCCAGTTTCTCTACATCTTTCTTGAAATGTGGTGCCCAGAACTGGACACAATACTCCAACTGAGGCCTAACCAGTGCAGAGTAGAACGGAAGAATGACTGCTCGTGTCTTGCTCACAACACACCTGTTAATGCAGCCCAGAATCATGTTTGCTTTCTTTGCAACAGCATCACACTGCTGACTCATATTTAGCTTGTGATCCACTATAACCCCT
Organism: Pelodiscus sinensis; assembly: GCF_052426305.1. NCBI lineage: Eukaryota > Metazoa > Chordata > Testudines > Trionychidae > Pelodiscus > Pelodiscus sinensis. The sequence continues at coordinate 7,380,342 of NC_143056.1, forward strand.
AGATCCCTTTCTGCCGGACTCCTTCCCAGACAGTCGCTTCCCATTCTGTATGTGTGAAACTGATTGTTCCTTCCTAAGTGGAGCACTTTGCATTTCTCTTTATTAAACTTCATCCTGTTTACCTCAGACCATTTCTCTAACTTGCTAAGATCATTTTGAATTATGTCCCTATCCTCCAGATTAGTCGCAACCCCTCCCAGTTTGGTATCATCTGCAAACTTAATAAGCGTACTATGCCAATATCTAAATCGTTGATGAAGATATTGAACAGAGCCGATCTCAGAACAGACCCCTGCAGAACCTCACTTGTTATGCCTTTCCAGCAGGACTGTGAACCATTAATAACTACTCGCTGAGAACGGTTGATCGAGTAGATTTTATATTGTTAGTATGCTTCATCCACCACACCCCAGTCATCCCTCTTTAGCTCAGAGAGGTTTAATTTAAAAAAATGACAGCATCATTTTGCAGGTAATCAATAGCCCTTTTGTTTCACCCTGCAGATTTTGAAGGAAACCATTATTTTAAAAAGAAAAGGAGCATTGTGCTTGGGAGAATGAGTTGTTACCTGTCATGCGTAACGATTTTCTTGATGGCCAAAAAATTCATAGGTTTTCAGGGTAGGGCGGCAGATGCAGTGCCAGTCTGCTTGAGCTGTGGTCCAATTTAGTCAATCAAGGAGATTTCACTGTATAAGTGAGACTAAAGTTTAGGAAGTGCAGAGAGGCATCCTTTAGTACCCAAATTACATTTGGGAACTGAGCAGAATCCCACATCTGTACACTGCAGTGCAAATTCAGACAGAGTATCACGACCAAATGTTTATACCAATAAAATTGAAATGGACTCAAAGCAAAACAAAAGAACGTGAAAGGTCTTATAGGACCACAAAAGGAAGAAAACGCACAGTTGAGGATCTTCCAATGCCTATTCAAAATGCCCTATCTCCTTATCGATGTATCTGAGTCTTGTTAGACTCTTCATTGTAAATGTCATTGCTTTTGTCTTGGGTTAGCCCATTAATGGGAAACTCTTTTAGTGGAGTTTTTAATAGGTAAATTTATAGTGGTTCTCCAAGACAATAAACATCGCTTAAGGGCTATATTTGTATATGGACTTTCCTATCCTTTTTTAGAAAAGGAGACAAATATAAAATATGATGCGTCAGGGGGTAGCCGAGTTAGTCTGTACAGGATAAACTTTAAAAAACAACAAATAGTCTGGTAGCACTTTTAGACTAACAAAACATGTGGATGGTATCATGAGCTTTCATGGGCATAGCCCGCTTCATCTGAAGAAGTGGGCTACACCCGCGAAAGCTCATGATACCATCTACATCAGTGATCCCCAACCATTTGAAGCTGCCGGGCACTAGGGGGTGTAGCTGTTCGCCTGCTGGGCACCAGGGGGTGTGGCTGTTCGCTTGCCGGGCGCCAGAGGACGGGGACACTTGTGCACCCGGGGCGGGGCCGCGCATACGCCACACCCCCATGAGCCACGTGCCTGGGGCCAGCAACCCTATGCGCCGTGTGACCACGGGCAGGGCCACCCATTTGCAGCAAGCCTGGGGCCAGCATCCTGCAGAGCCATGTGCCCAAAGCCGGCACCACCCCCATAGCTGCGTGCCTGGGGGTGGGGATGCCAATTTGCCATGCTCCCGGGGCCAGGGTGGCCAACTCGCCATGCGCCCAGGGCCAGCGCTCCCCATGTGCCTGGGGAGTGGGCGGCCAATTTGCCGTGTGCCCGAGGCTGGTGCTCCCCGATAGCTGCGTACCCGGGGTGCGGGCGGCCAATTTGCCGTGTGCCCGAGGCCGGTGCTCCCCGATAGCTGTGTACCCGGGGTGCGGGCGGCCAATTCGCCGTGAGCCCGGGGCCGGCACTCCCTATGTGCTGCACACCCGGGACGCGGATGGCTACTTCACCTCGCTCCCGGGGCCGGTACCCCTCATAGCCACGCTTCCGGGGCCAGCGCTCCCCGTGCGCCTGGGGCCGGCTCCAGTACCTTGCATGCGCTACGTGTCCGGGGCGGGGCCAGCCCCAAGCACTTGGCGAGTGCACACAAATGCCCCCGCGGGCGCCATGGCGCCCACGGCACCGTGTTGGGGACCACTGATCTCTATGTTTTGTTAGTCTATAAAGTGCTACCAGACCATTTGTTGTTTATAAAATATGATGTTGCATGGAGCTCTATGGGTGGCATGTACCTCCTGATAGAAATGTTGTTATGACCCAACGATACAAGTTAAAATTGGCAGAGACGGTTTAGCAGGCTCGGGGCAAAGAAGATAAAGCCCATTAGCTGCACAAAAGTACCACAATCTCCCCTTCAATAGAAACAGTGGCTAAAGACATAGAGCATAAGTCCAGATCTAGTCAAAGTAAAAAGTGGGCATGGTCTGTTTCATATAAATAGTGATTACTAAACTTAGAAGTGGAAGTCAACACACATGCTGATGTGTTTACACGTTTCAATTTTTTCCCCACCCATTTTCTATTATTATTACTTATTTGTAACATGGTAGCTCCCAGGACCCCTACAGACCAAGAAGACAATCCCCATCCCAAAAAAATTATAGTCTAAGTACCTAGAATCACAGAACCACAGGATAGAAGGCACTGTAAGCAATGTTCCTGCTAATCTTTTCCCCCCCGGGTGGATTTTTCCATTCGCATGTGGAATAATTTTTTAATGTGCACCAAGGCATGCATGAATGTGCACCACCAAGTAGAAACAAAAACTAGCTGTAAGCACTCTGATAATCAGCTGGGCGGCATCTGACTCTCTCCTTAGTGGCTACACAAGCACACAACTTACAGGGGACAGAGACTGCAAGAGTCATCTAGTGTCTAACACCCTTATTGTACACCACTTCTGCACCTCACCTGGAGTCTTCATGCCTGTACAGGCGAAAACAAAATGGCACCAGACTTTAAAGATATTTAGGCACCCACCTGTACTGTTAGGTACCTAACTTGTCATGGGAGATAGGTACGTTTATCTCATTAGGTGCCTCTGTATCTAAATACCCTGACAACTCGGATCCCACGAGATTATTCATGATGCCAGCCTCCAGTCCAACTCTACCTGATTCTGAGCTCATTTATATCACAGAAAAGCCTGTGTAACTCCAACAAAGTCAATAGAAGTATGCTGGATTTGCTCTGATGTAACTGAGGGGTTTGTCTACCTGTGGAGTAATGTAGGAACAGCTGTTGCAGCCTGCTTCCACCTGTAGAGAAGAACCTAAGAACATAATAGTGATAGAGATGCAACCGTGTTAGTCTGGTCTAAGCTCTGTCTTTTGTTTCAGCTAAGAACATAATGGAACTCAAAGGTGATATGTTCCTGTGTCCACAAGGGGGCAGCCTTGCCACACAGTCATTGTAATATTAAAAACCTTACAAAACAAGGAACAGCCCACAAAAGCTCAGGCTCCCATGGACGTGTTTTGTTAGTCTTTAAAGTGCTACCAGACTATTTGTTGTTTTTTAAGTTTATCCTGTACAGACTAACTCGGCTACCCCTCTGACGCGTAAAAAACAAGGAATAGTCTTGCAGCACCTTAGAGACTAACAAAACATGTAGCTGGTATTGTAATACTAAAACGTGAGAACGCAGAAGTATTTCTTTCTCGTTAATATTGTGTAATTTTTTTTCAAAGCAACCTGCAACTTTCAAGACGTGCAGAAATGCAAACCGTTAGTTACTATAAAAACAACAGAGAGAAGACGAGAGAGGGAGGGAGGTAAAGATATTGGGTCAACTTCTATCTGCAAAAAGTCTCAGAGGAGTCGCCCTGCTAGTCTATAACTTTAAAAACAACGAGCAGTCCTTTGGCACCTTAGAGACTAACTAAAGTATGAACTGGAATAGAAATAACAGAAACCAGGTATTATATAACAGAGAAGACAGGGAGAGGGGGAAAGTACCTGCCGATTGCTGGACTGGTACTAATGAGGCTAATTAATTAAGTGGGCTGGAAATGTCCCATCCTTAGCTTTGGATGTAAACATACAGTGGTAAAGACAAGGAAGACTGGCTCCCCACCCCCTTCTTCTCTGTTATAAAGTACCTGGTTTCTCTTCTTTCTACTTCAGCTCATCATCTGATGAAGTGGGTTTTGCCCACAAAAGCTCATGCTACTGTATACTTTGGTTAGTCTCTAACGGCAATGTCTACACTAGGAAATTATTTTGAAATAACTTATTTCAAAATAACTCTTGAAATAACTATGTGGAAATACACTTATTCCCCAAGGAGGCAGGAGTTATTATTGGAGTTACTATTTCGAAATAACCAACTCCTTATTTTGAAATAACGGGCTTGGTAGGGTAGTTGCTCTGCTTCTGATTTCGAAATAAGATGAGTTATTTCAAAATACCCCCCTAGTGTAGACATGCCCTAAAATGCCACAGGACTGCTTGTTGTTTCTTTTGGCGAGAGAGAGAAGTTTTCGAGCTTTGCAGACCTGAGGAAGAGCTTGGTAGAGCTCAGTTTTTTCTCTCTCTCTCTGCTCTTCCCTCCCAACGGCAGTTCGTCCCATCAACAATATTACCTCCCACTCACACACAGCCTATCTCTCTAGTATCCTGGGACTGACATGGCTACAAGGACACTGCATATAAAAACAAGTGCACTTATGAAAAACTTAAAAACAACAAAGAGTCTTTCAGCACCTTAGGGTACATCTACACTGCACGGCTATTTCAAAATAAACTATTCCAGAATATTTATTCCGAAATAGATTATTTCAAAATAGCACATCTGCACTGCAGGGAAGCCTCAAAACTAGTCCGAAGCAGGCTTCCATAATGTAGACATGCTATCTCGATTTACAGCCCCAGGAGGAATAACTTAGAATGGCCCTAGTGAGGGGCTATTTCAAAATAGCAGCAGTGCAGCGTCTAAACGCGCCTTATTTCAAAATAGCTATTTCAGAACTCTTCAGAGGGGTAGCCGAGTTAGTCTGTAACAGATAGATGGTATTATCAGATGAAGAAGTGGGTTGTGCCCACGAAAGCTCATGATACCATCTACATGTTTTGTTAGTCTATAAAGTGCTACCGGACCATCTTTTTTTTTTTCTTGTTTCAGAATAGGCGTTATTCCTCGTAAAATGAGGTGTACAGATTTCGGAATAAGTCTGTTATTTTGAAACTATTTCAAAATAATGGAATGGCTGTATAGACGCTCACATTGTTATTTCAAAATAAAGCTAGTTATCTCAAAGTAACGGTGCAGTATAGACGCACCCTTAGAGACTAACAAAACATGTAGATGGTATCATGAGCTTTCATGGGCACAACCCACTTCTTCAGATGAGTGGAGTTTAAGGGGTCCAGTTTTCTAATAAATAGCACAGAGAAGGGATGGAGGAGCGGATGAGGAAGAAAGAAGAAAAAAAGGGGAGAGAAATCTCAGTTAGTGTCTTTGCTAAATGAAGCTGATAAGAATACTTAGTACCCACTTTAAGTACCCTTTGTTTGGTTTTTGATATCACTAGGATGTGGAATGTAGCAGGCCATGCAGCCAATGTCTTTGTTTAGACTTCTATTGTAGGAATCAAATTTGTAAATGAAATTAAGTTCTGTAGCTTCCCTGTCAAGCTGGCTTTTGAAATTGGTTAGAAATAATACGGTGACTTTCAGATCCATTAAGGAGTGGCCGGGCAAGTTAAAAAGTTCCCCAATAGGTTTCTGTGTGTTTCCTTTTCAGATATCTGATTTGTGTCCATTAATTCTTTCTCGTAGAGACTGTGCAGTTTGGCCAGTATCCATGGCAGAGGGGCATGGCTGGCACTTGATGGCACAGACCACATTGGTGGCTGTGCAGCTGTACAAGCCTCTGATGTGTTGGTTTATGTGGTTAGCTCCTGTGATGACGTCGTTTGTGTAGATGCGTGGATAGGTTGGGCACCGGGGCTGATTGCTGGGGTGGGTTCCTGGGTGATTACGATGGAGGTGTGCTGCGTGGTTACTGGAAAGAATTTGTTTGAAGTTCAGGGGTTGTCTGTGGGTGAGGATTGGCCTTTTCCCCCAACATCTGAGAGAGTGAAGGGTCGTTTTCCAGGATAGGTTGTAGATGGCTGTGGAGAGGTTTAAGTTGGGGGCTGTAGGTGATGACAAGTGATGTTCTGTTGTTTTCTCTTCTTGGCCTCTCTTGACGTAGCTGATGTCTGGGCACTCCTCTGGCTCTGTTAATCTGTTTTTTCACTTCTCCGGGTAGGTATTTCAGTTTTAAGAACGCTCTACATAGATCCTGTAGGTGTTTGTCTCTGTCTGTGGGATTGGAGCACATTTATGGTTCTGGATTAGGTGCGCTGGCAATCTCAGAAATACCAGGCTTCATTTTCTTTCCCTCCCCAGCTCAGTACTGCTGCAAATCTAGCCTGGGGACACTGAGGCACAGATCAGTTTGGAGTAACCTGTTTATTTCCATCTTATGAAGCAGGCTTTACACGTCTTTTATTTGGCACCTTTATTTGCATTCATGTAGGAAGGGCAACTCTGTCCGCTCCGATCTACATGTCGGCTACTAACATCCAAGCCCCGGGACCAGAGGCCTGTAATAGGGATGGAACAAGGGCATTGATTGGTAGCCAGCACACAGCAAGAAATGCAGAGCCCCTTTCTGCTCCCACACCAGTGCAATGCCATAGATTTCAGTGGGGTTAGTCACGATCTACCCCCACACGACATAGGTCAAAATCAGGCTGGTTTCCTCATGGTACCATTAGTTTATCAAAATCAGTCTGTTAGCTGTCAAAGCCAGCTCACGTACCTGAGCTATATTCTGCTATGCTCACCAGTGAGTGCGTTTGCAGTCTGTTACTCAGGACCAGCTCCTCACTTGCCCAGCTGAGCATCTGGCCCATGAAACGTAATTACGGGCACAGCAGTGTTGCCTGTTAGGTGTGCACTTACGTGGCCACTCACGAGAGATTCGGATACCGCCCGGCTGATTAGCAGAGCTCCCACAATGTCCACAACTAGGTTTTTGTCTCTACTGGTGGTGCACATTCACACGTGCCTCTGTGCACTGAGAAAAAAATATTCCACACATGGATGGAACCATTCTGCACATGGTTGGAAAAGATTAGAGGGAACATTGGAGCACAGGAACTGTTAGTTTGTTGCATGGTCCCTGATTGCTTAGTGCTGGATTCATCTGCCTTCCCAGTGGGTTTTAGTTAAGCTTGATGTCGGGCTAAGTGAAGTGCAGTCTCAGAACAAAACGTGCTGATTCAGTGTGGAAAAGCAGTTGAGGCCGTTAATTGAATTTAGGGAGTTTACTCGAGTCTTTTCCAAAGTGTTACATGTTATGGCCAGCACTCGGCTTTTAGGTTTTATACTTACATCTTTTTATATTTAAAACAGGTTCGTGCTTACGTCGGAGCGTTTGCTGCTGACTTTAATGAAAATGCCGACCTTACAGCACTGAGGTTTTTATCGGTGAACTCCATTGTGGACCCCTGGATTTTCATCATTTTCAGGACTTCAGGTTTTCGCAAGGTCCTTCATAGGGTCTGCAGAAGACTGAACTCTAAAAAAGCCGCACCGCCTCAGCTTCTCTGAACTAGCCACCGAAGCGGCAGCGGTGACGAATGTGGTTGCTTCCTTTCGTAACGTGAACGGGAAGACTCTTGATCCAGTAATTGTTTACAGAGTCCAGTGGATCTCAGGAACGATGCCAGATGTGGTGATTGTGACATGTGGATCATCTCTAAACACTGTAAAATAATATAGCACTGTGTTCCGGGGCAGGTAGAGTGCCTTAGTTGTTCTGCTGTGTGCGTGTGTGTGTGTGTGCGCACTACAGAGGGGGACATGGTCCTCTGTTATTGCGTGTTTGCCTTTCTAGTTGCAGACTGGAAGTGAAAGTGTGTGGCTCAGGCAAATAACCGTGACTCTTACGAAGCGACCACGCGCTGCTTTCCAGAGAACTTGGATGACAGGACAAATCATGTGTTTGCGGGATAAAGCGCTGCCCTCTGCTTCTCGGGCCCGATTCACCGCTCCTCTCCGAGCAAGGCCCCGATCTCTGCATGGGCGAGCCCTGATGCCTTTGGGATTTCTCATTGATTTCAACAGGCTGTAGGCAGGCAGATACATCTGCCCACTCGGGGATGTGAAAGGCTAGCCGGTTATCTGGTTAGTGGGCAAACATCACCCTAAACGGTTAACCCTACCAATTCTGGTTAACCGGTAACCAGTGGGGACTGGAGGAGCGCCCTGCTTGCCATGGGTAGGGGGCTGCTCTCATCTGCAGCAGCCTCTGTCCATGGGGAGCCTGGGTGCTTGCAGGCAGGGATGGGCACCAGGAAGCAGTGGCAGCCACAGCCCCTACATGAGGGATACGAGCCAGCCCCAGCGTGGGGGTCAGAAGCTGGATGCAGCCCCAGCTGGGAGCTGGGGGCCAGTCACAACACTGGGCTGGGGGTGAGAGCCTCATGGGCTGGGGGTTCACCGGTGAAGCGTTAGGTCCACCTGACGTTTAACTGACCAACTGGGAATTTACATCCCTGCTCCCCGCAGGGATCGGCTTAGAGGCTCCAGGCCGAAATCAGGACTCACCCAGGTCTGTCAGGGAGAAATAAAGCTCTTTGTTCTGAAACGAAACACAAGCCGCCTCCAGTCATTTGTCTTGTGGCTGCTCCCCAAGCCCTCCGACAAGTCATAAGAACATAAGAACAGCCATACTGGGTCAGACCAAAGGTCCATCTAGCCCAGTATCCTGTCTGCCGACAGTGGCCAGCACCAGGTGCCCCAGAGAGGGTGGACCGAAGACAATGATCAAGCGATTTGTCTCCTGCCATCTCTCTCCAGCCTCTGACAAACAGAGGCCAAGGACACCATTTTATCCCCTGGCTAATAGCCTTTTATGGACCTAACCTCCATGAAATTATCTAGCTTCTCTTTAAACTTTGTTCTAGTCCTAGTCTTCACAGCCTCCTCTGGCAAGGAGTTCCACAGGTTGACAACACGCTGTGTGAAGAAGAACTTTCTTTTATTAGTTTTAAACCTGCTACCCATTAATTTCATTTGGTGTCCTCTAGTTCTTCTATTATGGGAACTAATAAATAACTTTTCTTTATCAGCCCTCTTCACACCACTCATGATTTGATAGACCTCTATCATATCCCCCCTCAGTCTCCTCTTTTCTAAACTGAAAAGTGCCAGTCGCTTTAACCTCTCCTCATATGGGACCTGTTCCAAACCCCTGATCATTTTAGTTGCCCTTTTCTGAACCCTTTCCAAGGCCAAAATATCTTTTTTGAGGTGAGGAGACCACATCTGTACACAGTATTCAAGATGTGGGCGTACCATAGTTTTATACAGGGGCAGGAAGATATTCTGGATCTTATTTTCTATCCCTTTCCTAATAATTCCTAGCATCCTATTTGCCTTTTTGACCGCCGCTGCACTCTGTGTGGAAGTTTTCAGAGAACTGTCCACGATAACCCCAAGATCTCTTTCCTGATTTGTTGTAGCCAAATTAGCCCCCATCATACTGTACGTATAGTTGGGGTGATTTTTCCCAATGTCGATGTCATCGCCCAGTAGCCGAAGAGCGTTCCATTCGCAGGACGTGCGGCATCAGGTCGAGCCGCTGTTTTTCTATGGGCTTGGTTGCATGGTGGCATCAGCGCCTGGTAGAACTCGCGTGCGGCCCCACATACGACTCCCGCGTCCACGCAAAACCCACTAGCCCCTGGCCACTCAACAAGTGGCCCGTTTGTTTGTGGCCTGCGGGTAGGGTTGCCAGGTGTCCGGTATTGACCCGGATAGTCTGGTATTTTCGCCTCCTGTCCAGTAAAAAAAATTCAGAAAATACCGGACACCTGGCAACCCTACACACATTCAGCAACTGGGCCCAGCCACACCCCGCCCCCAGGGTCCTAGGACCTTCCTGCTTACCTGGTTCCGCAGGGAAGCTGCCTTCTGACTCCGATCAAGAAAACAAGATGGCCACCAGCAAAAAGCCTAAAGACTTTTCTTAAAGGGGCCCTGCTGTTTTAATGCTGTTTTTTTTTTTTTAATTTTATTTTGTTTTTGCTTAATAACTCTCGGGGTACTTTTTTTTTTCCCCTCAACAACTTTGGTTCCCCCCCCCTTTTTTTTTTCTCCTCGGCAGAATTTTTTCCCTGGTGTTTTTTGGCAGAGGGGGTGGTTCCGTATTTTTGGTTAAACCATCTGGCAACCCTGCTCGCGGGGCGGGTTGGGTTTACAGGGGAGCCCAACACATGGCTCAAGTCCTGCTACGCTGGTTGAGTTTCACATACAAGGCCTTTTCCTATCTTGACTGGAGAGGCTGATGCAACCGAAGGTCTCCAAGGTAGCTCTTCGGGCATCCCCGTCCGAACACGTGGAACAGTTTCCAATTCTGGCTGCCTTACAAGGGTGAATAAACCAGGTTCTAACCCCCCTTTTGGGTTCCCAATGGCTTTGGAATTTTATGCTTCACTTAGTCGGGGCTTTACGTCGGGACTGATTAGTTCCCGGGTGTGTTGCTCTTCACCAGGAGTTTGTTTGAAAAGCCCCCACGGTGGGCCAGGAACTGCCACCCTGCCACGAACCAAACTCAATGAGAGATTTCTTTGTGCCCGGGAGTTCCAGGGACATGTCAATTGGTCCCACCACTGCTCCTCTGTTGTGCCGTCTTTCTGAATGGCCTAAAAAAAATCACTCCTCACCTTTCTGAATGTTGCGGCGCGTTCCATCCCAGAGATGGCAGCATTGCCCCAGTTGGGGAAATGGTACAGCCGGCAAACCCCCCTCGAGTGCAGCGTTTCCAGATTCAACGGAAATCCGACGGCCTCTCCACGGTAATAGACGCTGGGGGCCCCGGCTATGCAGTCCTGCCTGCTGCAAAATATAGCTTGTAGTTGTGTGGCTGACCTCCTGTCCTGGCTAGCTCAGCCCTTTCTTGACAAATGCCTAGGCTCAGAGGTGATCACTCATAAAAATCCAGCCTAGCGTGAGTGCGAGCGCGTGCAATTTCAGCTCAGAGCACCTTTTTGTTACCCAAAACTTGGAAAAAATCAAATTGTCACCGTGCTGGGGAGTGAAACAGCCACAAGACTGCAGCTCTGGAGGGCAGCAAATCCCAAGTCACGGTGTAAGGCCTGACTGGGTGTTCTCCTTGGGTCTATTAAAGCTTGCTTGCCCTGGGGTGTACTTCCGTACCAGGGGCAAGATCATTCAAGGGCCAAACGGAGGCCACCAGTACATTGAGGATCTGAATTGGCTTACATGGAAAGACACTTGTTGATTTCAATGGGCTTTGGATCTGGCCCTCTTTGAAGCCCACGAAGAGCCGTCAGTCTCTGTTTCTGTACACTGCACCCTGTTGTACAGTTACGGCACCACAGTGCATTGAGTGGTTTCACTTTCTGGATGGTAATGGATACCAGAGAGAGGAAATATTGACCATTTACACTGGATTTGTCATTGCATCGAAAAGTTTAATGGGCTGGTGTCAGCAAGCGCAGAAATGTTGGGGGTAAAATTCATGGTAAGTGTAGCTTAACCACTGTCGGGGTTGGGATTGTCGGTGGCCAAGCCTAGTGGTTAGCGACTGGGCGCAGGAGGATCATGTCCAGTCACTGGCCATCGGACAGAAGCCAGAGTAGGTCAGTCACTAGGTCAGAAGGGGGCTAAGCAGCAGTCAGACAGAACCCAATTGTGCAGACATCCTGTGCCTCTTGGTTTAAATAGGAAGCGGTGACCAATCAGAGCTGCTGGTGTTCCTCCAAAGCTGCCTCTCTCATGTAGCATGCGGTTTCACGGTGTCTCCGCTCCATCAGTGGTCGCAAGCTGCTGGCTGAGAACAGGGTGCAGCAGCGTGGGAACCCCGCAGACCCATGTTCAAGACCTGCAGGGTCACGACACACACACACACAGAGGGCTAGATGGTTGGCCTCATGCCATCTCCTGTGTCGGGGTGTGCTGGGAGCATCCGGCATCTCAGCCAGAGCTCCGTGCACCCCCATGATCTAAGGCTGGTGTAACAGAGCTGTGATCGCTCCGTGTGATTTAGCGCATCTATGGACTCTACCTCAGGGGCTGAATTAGCTGCCAACATGTTAACATGCCCCCTATGCCACGCCCTGCACTGAGCAGCCTGGCTGGACCCGTGGTGCCGAAAATTGGTGGTATCCTCTTACCAGCCACGCTCCCCCTTGTTCTGCTTGTGCTTCTGGATCTGTAAGCCACATTGTTTTGTCCCCCTTTGGCACTTGGTGGGCTTGCTAGTTACATCACTTTACACTCTCGCCCATTTTCTAACCCACGTTCTAACTTACGGTACCGGGGAATTTGGCCTGGACACTAATCTAGGACTTTGCGCCACCGAATTTAACGAGGGCTGCCAATTTCCCCGAGCTGACGAACCAGATGCCATGTGCAGCATCGGCGTCTGGTCCGTCTGTCCAGGAAAGTTGGCAAACCTAAGTTTAACCCAAAGTTTCTCCTGATTGCTTAGGGCTGTAAATTTGAGACGTCAGCACCAGTTTAGTTAAACCAATGCAACCCCCTTGTGGGCACTCTTTTTTCTCTTTGAAAGCGAGCTTGTTTTAATTTCAAAAGCTAGCCCAAACGAAGCCACTCGTCAATAGAAATAAGAGCCCACAACAGGGTTTGCCCCCGCATAACTAAAATGGGTTACATCCACATCTTAGATTAAGTTTGACGCAAGCTTCCTGTGTAGGCAAAGCCTCAGCTCAACACTGGAAGTGGCACAGTTGTTTGGAATCTTCCCTCCTTTGGAAAGAACATGGGATATTTGTTAGCGAGACAAGACAGCCGGAGGTAAACAAGGAACTGGCAGCGGGAACGAAGAACTAAATAAGAAATGAACAAATCAAGCCAGTTGGTATTTTTCTGTCTTTGAGCCCAAGGAGAAACCTAACAACTTTTTGAAGTTTTTCTTCACTCAGCACACAGTCAACCTGTGGAACTCCTTGCTAGAGGATGTGGTGAAGACCAGGAAACAGGGTTCAAAAAAGAGCTAGATAGATTCATGGAGGTTAGGTCCATCAATGGCTATTAGCCAGGATGGGTAGGAATCGTGTCCCTAGCCTTTGTCTGTACATGGGTGACGTGCGGATTACCTGTTGTGTTCCCTCCTGGGGCATCTGGTATTGGCCACTGTCGGCAGACAGGATACTGGGTTGGATGGTCCATTGGTCTGACATCTATGCCTTATTGGTCTGACCCCCTTCTTATATTTATGTTCTTATCTTCCCCATTACTGTAGACACAGATACTCCGTGGCCGGTGATCCACTGCAAATTCTGAAGCCTCACCCGGCTATTTAGAACTACATTAGCTTCCAGGAAAATTATCTCCGCTGCATGCCAAAGCAACAACAAACCCAAACAAAAACCCCCGCAGCTTGCAGGGATAGCAATTAAGGATGTAAATATTAGAGAGATGTGGGGGGTAGCAGGAAGGAAATCACTGAACGGTGGCAAGAGGCTGCAGAGCACTGTCTGTATTGAAAACTTTATCATTAGGTTGGCCAGACATTGACTTCACTTTTGCTTGGACACAGCTAAGGAGGAATTTGGCCTCTCGCTAGTAATACACACCCAGTCCAGCAAAACCCATCAGCCCAAGGGACTCGGCCTGTGCTTAAATGTAGGTACTTGCTTAAATGCTTTACTGAATTGGGGCAGTGATTATAAGAGCGTTGCTATAGTGGACAGAGGTACCGGTTGTAGACACGTGACTCGGTATAGCTATTTGGAAAGGGGGTAACTCCTAGTTCTGTGGCTCTTGAGTACAGTCAAAACACCTGTTTGTAGAGATATCTCTGATGATGAAAAGTGCTATGCACCACACACAATTAACTTGCCCTTCCTCTAAAAAGCTCAGCGCCGAAATAAACAAATTCCCCCCGTTAGAGGAAAATAATTCCCTGGCACATTCACATCAATTCGTCCACCTGGCACGAGGCAGCCTTCTGCAAACACCCCAGCCGAGAAGCGTCTCCCTACACGGAGGAGCGGTTTGGAACCGGCGTTATTGACGAACCTCGTGGACGAGCCACGTGCGAGGTTCCCACGTGCGAGGTTCTCACGTGCGGGCTGAGTCAGTGCCTGATCACAAACCAGTGTCCCAGTCTAGCATAGTCTCGTGTGTGGCTTCCGTCTGTGTACACGCACGGGGCAGGAGAGGGGTGTCTCCCCAGCCCCATGTGGGCTTCCCGGACAGGACCCCGGGCGCAAAGAAAACAGGCGCTTCCCAACTGCTAGTCTCCCCTGGAGGGGTGGGAATCAGAGAGGGGTAGGTACAGCCACGGCTTCTCCTCCCTGGTGCAACTGAGCCAGTGCAAGGCACGGGAGCAGGGGACACCAGCCAGGGCTGTTCCTGGGGCATCCCCCAGAGCTTTGAGCACTGAGTCCACTTAGCTCCGAATCAGCAGCATCCAAGCCAAGGGCCCGGTCCTGTTCCTACGCTGGTGGAAAGCAAGGGGGCCCGCACAGAGGCCGGTGGCAGGACCCACAGCCAGTACCCCGTCCCATTGTAGAAAGAGCAGCCACGTTTTGTGAGCCCCCTATGAGAGAGCAGGGGGCGGGGCCTTGCCAGCTGCAGCTGGGTGTGGTTTCACAGGGTGGGCGGAACTTGGGGGGAGCTGGAGTCTGAGCTGGGCCCACATCTGTCCACTAGCTTCTGCTTGCTGCTACCTCCTCCTCCAGGGGGGCGGTCCTTCTCCCAGGGAGCCCAGCTGGGAGAGCGGCAAGTGCCAGGAAGGCAGAGAGGCTAGCCAGCTGCCCACAAACCAGACGCTCCAGCAGTACCCGGGGGCTGGAAGGAAATGCCCACGGCCAGTCTGCAACAGGAGAGTCCGCCCTGGACGTGGGCAAGTGTGGCTAGGGACAGGACGTCCTATAGTGGAGGTCTGGGAGCACCGCTGAGAGAGCCAGAGCAGAGCAAATTGCTTAGAACCAGGGCTACTTACAGCCCAAGACTGGGGGTTCTCCACTGTAAGGCACCGAACCAGACACAAAGAGCGCTCCAGCTGCCTCTCTGGCCAGCACGAAGTCTCACAAGAACACCCCCTTAGACACCCCAGCTTTCCCTGTGTCACAACCAGCACCCCTCCTTACCCAGATGAGAGGTGATGGAACCAATCTCAACAACTCCGAACAGGTTCTCCAGGTCCCAAAGGCCTTACCCACTCTTTGCTGTAAGTAAGGACAGTAACGGCGTTACGTTAAAAATCACATCTCATCCCCAGCCGGGTAGTTCTCATTAGGATGCAGTAAACACAGGAGGGGACGTCTCTGTGGGCACATTAGTGCACTAGCTGGAAATATAAGTATAGTAAAATACAATGATTTAAGGGCCCACTCCCACAGGCCTTACTCAGGCAAATTCCATTTGATATTGGCATTGGAAAAGGTTCCGAAAAGGGCAACAAAAATGATGAGGGGGTTTGGAACGGGTCCCATAGGAAGAGAGATTAAAAAAACTGGGAGTTTTCAGCTCCTTAAAGAGGAGACTAAGCGGGATGGGGGGATATGATAGACGGCTATAAAATCATGAGTGGTGTGGAGAAAGTGAATAAGGAAAAGTTATTTACTTGTTCCCATAACACAAGAACGAGGGGTCACCAAATGAAATGAATAGGCAGCAGGTTTCAAACAAACAAAAGGAAGTTTTTCTTCATGCAGCGCACAGTCAACCTGTGGAACTCCTTGCCAGAGGACGTTGTGAAGACTAGGATTTTAACTGAGTTCAAAAAAGAGCTAGATAGATTCATGGAGGTTAGGTTTATCAATGGCTATTAGCCAGGATGGGTAGGAATGGTGTCCCTAGCCTCTGTTTGTCTGGAGGTGGGTGACAGGGGAGGGATCATGTGATGATTCCCTATTGTGTTCCCTCCCTCTGGGGCATCTGTCATTGACCACTGTCGGCAGACAGGATACTGGGCTAAATGGATCTTTGGTCTGACCCAGTGTGGCCGTTCTTACGTTATGATCTCGACTTGCCAAAGAAAGGAGTTCAGGATCAGGCCCATAGGACAGTCCACAGCAGATAAATGAGAATTGTGCAATAAGTTGGTACACAGTGTTATGGGTTGGGCGCAGCCACTCCTCCTTTAAGATAGTGGAAAAGAGAAAGTTAAGCGCCTTTATGAAACGAGATAGCTGTTTCCACCCAACAGACTGAACATAAGAATGACTGTACTGGGTCAGACCAAAGGTTTATCTAGCCCAGTAGCTTGTCTGCCGACTGTAGCCAGCGCCAGGTGCCCCAGAATGCGTGGTCTGAAGACAATGATCAAGCGATTTGTCTTGTGCCATCCGTCTCCAGCCTCCGACAAACAGAGGCAGGGACACCATTCCTACCCCCTGGCTAATAGCCTTTTATGGACCTAACCTCCATGAATTTATCTAGCTTCTCTTTAAACTCTGTTACAGTCCTAGCCTTCACAGCCTCCTCTGGCAAGGAGTTCCACAGGTTGACTGAGTGACAGGGAGGGATCATGTGAGGATTACCTGTTGTGTTCCCTCCCTCTGGGGCATCTGGCATTGGCCTCTGTCGGCAGACAGGATACTGAGCTAGATGGACTGTTGGTCTGACCCTGTGGGGCCGTTCTTATGTTCTAATGACCCTGAATTTTTGGACTGCTTGGGTCAAAAGGGCAAAATGGGCTGTTAGGAGTAGGAGAGAGACTGGAAGTGGGCATTCCTGGAAAACCAAGATGGAAGATGTCAAAGCCATGAGGGATGGCCAGCAGCTTGGGGACTAAGGGGTTAACTATTTCTCTGTACCTAACCAGGTATCTGCTCAGCCATTAGAAATGCAGACACAGATTTCAAACTGAGACAAAGGAATTTGGGGGTTTTCCCTCCTTTTTCTCTTGAGCCAGTTTTCTCTCTAGATACTGAGGGAAACAGAAGACATGTCTCTCTCCAAGAAAAAGACTCTTCATAATGTGTAAGTAGGGTAAAGTCTAGAGAAATCCTCCAGGTTTTATTGTTTTCTGGTTTGGGATTTTGGATCTGATGTCTGTGCTGTTAGAAATGGATTTTCCTCTCTTTTGCAACTAAGTTTTGGCCCATGGGGGAATCCTCCATGAGAATATTAATTGGTGGCTCTTACTATCTAGACATTCCAACTATGCTTGTAATTGGGGTATTGTTTTAATAATAAAAGTTCTTTCCTTTTTTAATTAACCTGGTCTTGGTTCATTTCTGTGTTCTGGAAAGTCTTCCTGTGGGATCTGCATGCCTCTGACGAGGGGACAGCAATCACAGACTGCAGCTGGTATTTTCTTTTCTTTTCAAGCTCTTTGGGGAAAAGAGCTTGGGGTGCCCTAGGTTGGTTTCAAGTGTGCACCCCTGTTTGTGGGTTCAATAGCACGTGATGGTGGCAGCGGATTCCCCAAAATCTGGGTATTAGCATTTGGGGGGGAGTTTTTGTACCAAAGCCTGTAGAGATCAGGTTTAGGGGTTGCTTTTGCCGGCCCCTACTTCTGCATTCATCATGCCAAAGTGGGGAATTAGCCTTGACAGAAGACACAAGGACAATGCTCACAGAAATCAAAGAGGGACAGAAACAGGGGTGGGGAACCTCAGGCCCGGGGGGCCAGATGTGGCCCCTGGCTTGCCTGGATCCAGCCCCCAAGGCTCAGGGCTCCTCCCCCTGTATTGGGGAGCCCGTGATGATGCTCCAGTCCTCTATGGGGCTGGAGCACACAAAATCTGCTAGCCTGGGCCCCCCAGGAGTTCTGCTGTGTGAGGAGAATATGGGGAGTGTCTTTCTCCTCAGTTGGGGGGCACGTCCGTGAAGGTTGATTTTGGGGTTTTGCTTCTCACTTGAGTGCGACCCCAGACTGGTTTTTCTGTGGGTCAGCAGCCCCTGACCCAAAAGAGGTTCCCCACCCCTGGACCAAAGGAACGTAAACAAGAGCAAACACAGGGGCTGGACTCTTCACGAAAGGAATTAAAGCGGCACCTGGAAGCGTCCCAGAAAGCACTGAGCGCTAACTTGCAGCCACAGATGAAATCTTTGTGGGGCAGCAACTACAAACTGTGTGGGCCGAATGGGAAACCCACCCACAAAACTCCCAGGCTGGATTGGCAAGTCCCTCCATGAGGTAACCGGTATCCTGAGCATCATGGGCCAGGAAATAGGGCAGACTTGGAGCTTGCTAACAGAGATAATCCGCAACAAGGTCGCAGGGACTGGAAAAAAATCACACCCGGGAAGAAATCAAAGGGGATGCAGACTACCCTGGAATTCAGCCTCTGGAACAAGAAATGGAGCTAGCCGGAGAATTTGGGCTGGATGGGACATTTACAATATTCTCTACTCTACTGGAACCCACAGACGCGCAGAGGGGAAAGGCTGGCCTGCAGATATTGCATACGCCTCTGAGGGGAAACGCTCCTGGGGAGCTCATTTGGCCCAGCTCAGTATCAAAGCCCAGATGAATGACCAGGAAGATGGACAGAAAAGGGGATTTTAAGCAGCCAACGTCGGTGGCTCAGCTCCGATCGTGGCATAGAAATGTATCCCCAGAGAAGAGAGTGGTTTATCCAGACCTGGCACAAACTCTTGCGATGTGGTTTGGAGCTCGCCATCCAAGTGAGCTAGGCTGCGCCCAGCGACGAGCTAGAAGGGGAGGGAAGAAGAAACTCCAACTGGCCTGGCAGAAGATCTACTGATACTTGTGTTCTCACTGGACCCGGATATCACAGAGGCCATTAGGATAAATGAGCAGTGGACCAGTTTAAAGGCTTCACTGCTGGGCTTGGACTTGCTGATCAAGATCAGCGAGAGGAGGTCCAGAAAGACACGCAGACAGGCTTTGGGATTTCCCAATGAGCTTGAAACTTTCCTTGTGCCCGTGTCCCAGAAAAGGAAGCATCTACTAGTGAGGGGAAGCCGACGGCCATGGGCCCTGTATGTCCCCGTGTCCAGCGTGCATGAAGGGAAAAGGAGGTTCTAGCCCAGGCCCTGACAGGTTTGAACAATTAGGAAACAAAATTCATTGGGGCTACGACACAAAGGGGATTGGCAATCACACACAAAGGCCGGGAAGCAGCTCAGTGAAATGCTGCTACTGTGTACGACTGGCCGCGAAGAGGACTTGTGACAATACAAGTGGTTAATTAGGCGATGGCGTAATCACTGAAAATCTCAGTGGTTACACACTGAGGGAGGGCTCTGTAGTATAAGCTTTACACTGAAGAGCACCCAGCACGGGGCAGCAGCCGGCGCGCGCTAGGGATGTTAAATGTCAGTTAATTGAATAGTCGATTAACCGCATGAATTCTTATTGGCTACTCGACTATTCTATAGTCCCTGGGAGTGGGACCGGCAGCCAGTGTGCTCCAGCCCCGCTCCTGAGGAACCCCCTGTCACCCCACGCTACCAGGGTGCCAGCTGGGAGCTGGTCTGAGAGGGCAGCCAATTTAAAAACCAGCTCCCCTTGCAGACCAGCTACCTGGCACCCCGCGCTGCTGCCTCTGATACAGAGGCAGCAGTGAGGGGTGGCAGCAGCCCCTGTCCGGGGGGGGGGTGTGGAGCTGAGCTCCCAGACCCGGCGCAAATCAGAACTGAGCTGAGCTGCCTGCCCGCCCGGCTCTTGGTTCACTTTCAATGCAGAGCTGCAGCGGGGGGTACGTCCTGGAAAGGCATCTAATCTGTCACATTAACCAATACGCTTTTGCTTATCAGTTAATTGACTGCACCAGGAGTGGCCAACCCGCAGCTTCTGAGCCGCTTGCGGCTCTTCAAAGGAAAAACGACGGCTTCCGCACATGCGGCTCTTAAAGGGGCAGCTTTTTTTTTTTTCCCCTCAACAACTTTCCGGCTGACGGAAGCTTGCTTGGGCCACACGCGGCTGGTAAAGGGGCCGGTTTTTTTTTTTTTTTTGGTCAACAACTTCTTTCCCTCAGCTCTTTGCGCTGTATCCACCACTATTTTGGCTCTTTGTCTGTAATGGGTTGGCCACACCTGGACGACACTATTCCATCCCTAGTGCACGCCAGCCCCTGACACGCACTCGCTCCTGCCTGTAGTCCCGCTCCTGAGAAGCCGGTTGCTGTCCCATGCTGCTGCCTCTGATACAGAGCCAGCAGTGTGGGGTGGCAGCCAGCTCCCCGGGAGCAAGGAAGGGAGCCTGCGTGTAACCGATAAGCCCAGCCTTGTCAGTTAACTATTTAAACGGTTCTACTAGGACACTGCTTCCCTGGATTCTGAAAGCGCTCCAAACAGAGCTGCCCCAGGACGTCAGCTGGCTCAACGACAGGAAGAGGGTGCCCTAAGGTGCCCTTTTACAGCAGTGGCTTTCCACCTCTGGTCCCTCTGCCCCGGGAGCGCACAGACTCTGATTTCAACAGGGGGCCGCACGTGAAGGAAGATTGAAAACCTCGACCTCACAGGGCCACGAAGGCAGGTCCGAACACTGCAACACGAGCATCTTGTGAAAGTCCCTCACCCGGTCCAGGAAATGTGGGAACGCGAAGCTGAAGGGAAGAAGTTTGGAGGAACACGGATCAGCCCCACCAGTTTGTTTCTGTCTAGGCATCCAGACGCAAGCAGCAGGAAAGTTGGAGTAACGCTTTCAGGAAAGTCTCGTGCTTGGGCTCTTTGATGTCGGGGACACGTCAGGGAGGAGACGCCAGGACTGTGCTCCATTATATCCACATTATAACCACATAAAAGGCCTTTTGCAAAGCCTCACGTTAAAGCTGCCCAGTGCCTGAAGTGCTCTGAAAAAAGGAGGCTCCGATAATTTGGGAGCAGCTGGCTTTATGTATGTATTTACTGAGGCCAGGTCTGCTGCTCCGTGCAATTCCACACTCCACTGAGTGCACCACGCAGGGCTCCGAGATTCTTAAGGAGAGACAGACAATTGAGGAATCTCTGGACAGCTGCCCATGGCCTTCTTGGTCCTGAAAAACTGTAATAGAGATGTAGCCGTGTTAGTCTGGTCTAGCTGAAACAAAAGGCAAGATTATGTATAGTCCTATATATAGTCCTGTCTTGTGTTTCTGAAAAACTGTCTGATTTGGGATGCTCCCCCAGACCTAAGACTTTTTATCATATTGACCCAAGAAGCAGCTGCTAGGAAGAATTCTTCTGCTGAGCTCCTGCTGTCTGCACTGGGGATGAGGGCGGTATCTCTACACGTCTCCGAGGTGTGAAATCCACACCCCTGGCAGACATAGCTACACCAATGCACATTCCAAGTTTGGCTCAGCTCTTGCAGAGCGTATCCCTCTCTACAGCCAAGTTAATTTGTCTTCTGGGAGCCCATGTAGGAGAGAGTTAAGATGTGTCCTTGGGAATATAAATGACCTGGTAATAGTTTATATGTGGATCTCAGCCAGTAAATGTAAGTCTGAGGGACCCTTAAACAAATATCACTCAGAGAGAAGTGTTACGAATGAGCCATGAAGGATTATTTTTTTTAACGAGTCCCAGTGGAGTTGCTGGACGGGTTGATAGTGTTTTAAGTGATCCAGGAGACTTACTTCCAGCTGCTTGGGGAAAGTGGTGTGTCAGAACTAAACATTCATTTTACCAGAACTTCTGCAAGCAGGACCCCTTGCACTTCAAAGGATGCCATTCTGCCGCACTGCAGAACTGAAGCTGAAAAACACAGCCTGCTTTTTGTCCCCCATGAAGGCCACAACAGGAATGGTTTTAATGGTGATAACTGCAAAGTAATTCATATTGGAAAACATAATCCCAACTGGACATACAAAATGATGGGGACTAAATTAGCTATTACCACTCTAGAGAGAGATCCTGGAGTCATTGTGGATAGTTCTCTGAAAACATCCACTCAGTGTGCAGTGGCAGTCCCAAAAGCAAACAGAATGCTAGGAATCATTAGAAAAGGGATAGAGAATAAGACAGAGAATATTTTATTGCCTCTATATAAATCCATGCGTACAGATGCGATCAACTTATTTCAGAAAAAGATATCGTGGCATTGGAAAAGGTTCAGAAAAGGGCAACAAACATGATGGGGTTTGGAATGGCTCCATATGAAAAGAGATTTAAAAGGCTGGGACTTTTCAGCTCAGAAAAGAGGAGACTAAGGGGGGATATGATAGAGGTCTATAAAATCATGACAGGTACAGAGAAAAGGTAGGTCTACACGGCAGAGCTATTTCGGGATACCGGAAGTATCCCAAAATAGCTATTCCGTGTCTATTGAAGCAGCCCGTTATTTCGAAATAAATTTCAAAATAATGGGCAGCTTATTTCGACGTTCCACGAGGGTTAAGCGAAATTTTGGAATAGCGAGTTATTTTGAAATTTGGTCCTCTGTAGACAGCGCCAACCTATGAAACAAGTTATTCTGAAATACACTCAAAATAAGCTACGCAATTTGTGTAGTTGCAAATTGCATAGCTTATTTCGAGCGAAGGGTGCTCTGTGGATGCACCCAAAGTGAATAAGGAAAAGTTATTGACTTGCTCTCATAACATAAAAACTAGGGGTCACCAAATGAAATTAAGAGGTAGCAGATTTAAAACAAACAAAAGGAAGTTTTTCTTCAGGCTGTGCACAGTCAACCTGTGGAACTCCTTGCCAGAGAATTTTGTGAAAGCCAGGACTTTAACAGGGTTCGTAAAAAAGCTAGATAAGTTCATGGAGGAGAGATCCATCAATGCTTATTAACCAGGGTGGGTAGGAATGGTGTCCCTAGCCTCTGTTTGTCAGAAGCTGGAATGGGTGACAGGAGAGGGATCACATGTTGATCATCTGTTCTGTTCATCCCCTCTGGGGCATCTGGTGCTGGCCACTGTCGGCAGACAGGCTATTGGGCTAGATGGACCTTTGGTCTCACCTAGTCTGGCCGTTCTTATGAATATTGTCACAATCACATAGCCCGATACTGCTATCACTTCCTTCATAGAAACCAGACCACTGAAATGAAAGGACTGACCAGGCCAGGGAGATCAAAACCAGGCTCCACTCATATTTAGCTGTGTGGAACCGCGCACGTACAGCTCAATGAAACTATAAGAAAGAATGTGGAGAAATTGGAGAAGGTCCAGAGAAGAGCAACAAGAATGATGAAAGGTCTAGAGAACATGAGCTACGAGGGAAGACTGAAGGAATTGGGCTTGTTTAGTTTGGAAAAGGGAAGATTGAGGAGGGACACGATAGCCGTTTTCAGGTATCTAAAAGGGTGCCACAAGGAGGAGGGAGAAAACTTGTTCATCTTGGCCTCTGAGGATAGAACAAGAAGCAATGGGCTTAAACTGCAGCAAGGGAGGTTTAGGTTGGACATTAGGAAAAACTTCCTACCTGTCAGGGTGGTTCAACACTGGAATAAATTGCCAAGGGAAGTTGTGGAATCCCCATCTCTGGAGATATTTAAGAGCAAGTTAGACAGACATCTATCGGGGATGGTTTAGATGGTGCTGGGTCCTGCCACGAGGGCAGGGGACTGGACTCAATGACCTCTCGAGGTCCCTTCCGGTTCTAGTGTTCTATGAGTCTATATTATTACTAAGAATCAATTTTATCTCTTTAGTTTTTTGTGCTTACGCTGCGCATTAAGACAGCTGATCTGTTTCCTGTGAGAATTTTGACCTGTTTCCACTCAAGAATCTACTGTATGTTTTAGAGAGTTTGTCTGTCTGTGTATTTGTCTGTCTGTTCAAGAACTCCTCCGAAATGGGAAGATCTAGGACCACCACAGTTGGTCGGCAGCTTCCTCTTCTCATAGCTTAAAGCAAGGGCAGGGTTTGGCTGCGCCAGGAAAACAGGATGTGCCTAGAATGGGATTGCTGCTCAGAAAACCGAACAGAAAAGAGACAGACTCAACAGGCAGGTGAAAGGGACAGGCTGGGGGCACCCGCCACCCCCAACCAGGACTGCGCCAGCTCCAAGACTCGTACCTCCGCAGGCGCCCTTTAGGAAAGGCGGGGGAGGGGCTGAACCCCCTTCATTTTTGCAGGGGGATCTTGCTGGCTCTTCCCTCTCATCACTGTCAGGGAGCGGTGTGTGGGGGGGGGGGCGTAGTGCACAGTTTGCTACATCCCTCACTTTGGCAGGGGAGTGCAGGGGGCAGACAGGCTGTGCACTTTGATCTCGCTCCCTGATAGGGACAGGAAGGGGAAGAGCAATAAGCTCTGGTATGAATCTCAGGGGCGGCCCCTTGGCCCCCTCGCCCTCCCCCCCCCACACACACACTCCCCAGCTGAGCACCTCCTGCACCCCCACTCCTCCAGCCCCCTTCCTTGAGCCCCCCACTTCTCCTAGCCCCTGCCCTGACTCCTGCACCTCCCACATCTCCACCTCCTGCGCAGAACTCTGCCCCCCCCCCCGACACTCCCCAACCTCCTCCATTAAGCCCTCTGCATGTCATCCCACAGTTAAATTTCTTAGCGGTACTGTTGTATCACAACCCCTCCCCCGCAAACTCCTACCCTGAGTGCCCTGGGGGGGGGGGAGGGGGGGTTGCAAAACAACAATACCTTTAAGAAATTGAAGTTACTTTCACCCCTGGACTCAACCAAGATGACCCAGAAAATAGGATGAACCTGCAATGGGCTTGCTTCTCAGTACACCTTACAGAAGAGAGAGCAAAAGGAGCAATTTAGGGTAGTGCTCTGTTTTGACCCAGCTGAATTGACACTTAGGCTACGTCTACACTGGCAAGATTTTGCGCAAATACTTTTAACACAAGAGTTTTTGCGTTAGAGTATTTGCGCAGGAGAGCGTCTACACTGGCATGTGCCTTTGCGCAAGAGATGTGCTTTTGTGCAAAAGCATCCGTGCCAGTGTAGACGCTCTCTTGCGCAAGAAAGCTCCGATGGCCATTTTAGCCATGGGGCTTTCTTGTGCAAGAAATTCATGTTGCCTGTCTACACTGGCTTCTTGCATAATAACAGTTGCGCAAGAGAGCTTATTCCTGAGCGGGGGCATCATAGTTCTTGTGCGAGAAGCCCTGATTTCACACATTAGAACGTCAGTGTTCTTGTGCAAGAACTCCCGTCACTATAGACAGGCAGGTGCTTTTGTGCAAAATCATGCCAATGTAGACACAGCCTAACAGTCTGAAAGCTGGAAGAAACCGGTATTGTAAACCACACTGCCGAAAGCCCTTTTTTGTTAAAACATCGCACATGATAACAGTTTACAGGGATGAGGGAAAAAATGCACTTGATGGAATTCCCATTTTTAAAACTTACTCCAGACAATTAAATGGAAGAATGTTAACAATCCCTTTCGAAGGAAACCCAAAGTAAAAATTAATTTCATAACAATAACATAGTGATAGCTCGTTCTTCAGGCTGCCCCTCCCCCCCAATCTTTCCGGAGTGAAACCTGTGAGCGCTAGCAGGGGTGGATGCGCCCTTTGCAAAGCACTGGGTGGGAACCCAGACAGCACGGCCGGTCCCGGCTGGTACAGACAAGAGCAGCGCACCCCCAAACCCTTGCAGGGCGCGGGAGCGGAGCTGGGGAAGCAGCGAGCTGCGCTAGACAAGGGCAGCCTGGTCTCAGTGCCCGTCTCTCCCCACGAGTCGTGCGTGTCCGCGCTTCTGCCTGGCTGGGGGTGCGCCAGGAGGAGCCCGGAGGGAGAAGCGCGCAGGGGCCGTGGCGGGGCTGCCCAGCTGAGGCAGGGGGTGCGCCAGGAGGAGCCCGGAGGGAGAAGCGCGCAGGGGCCGTGGCGGGGCTGCCCAGCTGGGGCTGGGGGTGCGCCAGGAGGAGCCCGGAGGGAGAAGCGCGCAGGGGCCGTGGCGGGGCTGCCCAGCTGAGGCAGGGGGTGCGCCAGGAGGAGCCCGGAGGGAGAAGCGCGCAGGGGCCGTGGCGGGGCTCCCCAGCTGGGGCAGGGGGTGCGCCAGGAGGAGCCCGGAGGGAGAGGCGCGCAGGGGCCGTGGCGGGGCTGCCCAGCTGAGGCAGGGGGTGCGCTAGGAGGAGCCCGGAGGGAGAAGCGCGCAGGGGCCGTGGCGCGGCTCCCCAGCTGGGGCAGGGGGTGCGCCAGGAGGAGCCGGGAGGGAGAAGCGCGCAGGGGCCGTGGCGGGGCTCCCCAGCTGGGGCAGGGGGTGCGCCAGGAGGAGCCGGGAGGGAGAAGCGCGCAGGGGCCGTGGCGGGGCTGCCCAGCTGGGGCTGGGGGTGCGCCAGGAGGAGCCCGGAGGGAGAAGCGCGCAGGGGCCGTGGCGGGGCTCCCCAGCTGGGGCAGGGGGTGCGCCAGGAGGAGCCGGGAGGGAGAAGCGCGCAGGGGCCGTGGCGGGGCTCCCCAGCTGGGGCAGGGGGTGCGCCAGGAGGAGCCGGGAGGGAGAAGCGCGCAGGGGCCGTGGCGGGGCTCCCCAGCTGGGGCTGGGGGTGCGCCAGGAGGAGCCCGGAGGGAGAAGCGCGCAGGGGCCGTGGCGGGGCTGCCCAGCTGAGGCAGGGGGTGCGCCAGGAGGAGCCCGGAGGGAGAAGCGCGCAGGGGCCGTGGCGGGGCTGCCCAGCTGAGGCAGGGGGTGCGCCAGGAGGAGCCCGGAGGGAGAAGCGCGCAGAGGCTCGTGGCGGGGCTGCCCAGCTGGGGCAGGGGGGGCGCCAGGAGGAGCCCGGAGGGAGAGGCGCGCAGGGGCCGTGGCGGGGCTGCCCAGCTGAGGCAGGGGGTGCGCCAGGAGGGGCCCGGAGGGAGAAGCGCGCAGGGGCCGTGGCGGGGCTGCCCAGCTGAGGCAGGGGGTGCGCCAGGAGGAGCCCGGAGGGAGAGGCGCGCAGGGGCCGTGGCGGGGCTGCCCAGCTGAGGCAGGGGGTGCGCCAGGAGGAGCCCGGAGGGAGAAGCGCGCAGGGGCCGTGGCGGGGCTGCCCAGCTGGGGCAGGGGGTGCGCCAGGAGGAGCCCGGAGGGAGAAGCGCGCAGGGGCCGTGGCGGGGCTGCCCAGCTGAGGCAGGGGGTGCGCCAGGAGGAGCCCGGAGGGAGAAGCGCGCAGGGGCCGTGGCGGGGCTGCCCAGCTGAGGCAGGGGGTGCGCCAGGAGGAGCCCGGAGGGAGAAGCGCGCAGGGGCCGTGGCGGGGCTGCCCAGCTGGGGCAGGGGGTGCGCCAGGAGGAGCCCGGAGGGA
Organism: Pelodiscus sinensis; assembly: GCF_052426305.1. Taxonomy (NCBI): domain Eukaryota; kingdom Metazoa; phylum Chordata; order Testudines; family Trionychidae; genus Pelodiscus; species Pelodiscus sinensis. The sequence continues at coordinate 7,407,387 of NC_143056.1, forward strand.
GAAGCGCGCAGGGGCCGTGGCGGGGCTGCCCAGCTGAGGCAGGGGGTGCGCCAGGAGGGGCCCGGAGCCCCCGGCTGCTGGGGAGGGAGGACAGAGCTGCGGGCCGGAGGGGGAGGGCCCCCGAGCCGCGCCAGGGGGCGGGTCCGGCCAGGGCGCAGCCGGCGAGGGAGGAGCGCGCCCGGGCTGCGCTCAGGGGGAGCCCGGCGAGGCGCGCCCGTCTGCCGGCACAGCGCGGCACCATGAGCGCGGCGCCGAACTGCGAGAACCAGCAGCACCTGCCGGCCGAGGCGCAGAGCCCGGCCATCAGCGCCGTCATGTTCGCGGCGGGGCTGCTGGGCAACCTGCTGGCGCTGGCGCTGCTGGCCCGGCGCCGGCTGGGACGGCGCGGCCGGCCCCTCTCCCTCTTCCACGTGCTGGTGACCGTGCTGGTGCTCACCGACCTGCTGGGCACCTGCCTGGTCAGCCCGGTGGTGCTGGCCTCCTACAGCCGCAACCTCACGCTGGTGGCGCTGGCCGATGGCAAGCGGCTGTGCCACTACTTCGCCTTCTCCATGGGCTTCTTCGGCCTGGCCACCATGCTGGTGCTGTGCGCCATGGCCCTGGAGCGCTGCCTGGCGCTGGGCCAGCCCTACCTCTACGAGCGCTGCGTGGGCCGCCGCTCGGCCCTGCTGGCCCTGGCCGCCCTCTGCGCCTTCGCCGCCGCCCTCTGCGCCCTGCCGCTGCTGGGCTTCGGGCGCTACGTGCAGTACTGCCCGGGCACCTGGTGCTTCAGCCGCATGGGCGGCGAGCCGGGCGCCTGGGACGCCACCTACCCGCTGCTCTACGCCACCCTGCTGCTGCTGCTCATCCTGGCCGTGCTGCTCTGCAACCTCAGCGTCTGCGGCACGCTGGTGGCCATGCACCGCCGCGGGCACGCCTCGCGTCGCCTGGCCTCGCTGGAGCAGCCCGCCGGGCGCCGCCGGGTCTCCGTGGCCGAGGAGGTGGATCACCTCATCCTGCTGGCCATCATGACCATCACCTTCATGGTCTGCTCCCTGCCCTTCACGGTGAGTGCCGGGGCCTGGCCAGCCGGCTCCCCCCCGGGAGTCTCCAGCGTGTCCCCTTGGTCATCTCGGTCCTGGGGGGCGGGGGGACTCTGGCACGTGGCCTTGTCCCCTGTCCCCTTGGTCATCTCGGTCCTGGGGGGCAGGGGGACTCTGGCACGTGGCCTTGTCCCCTGCCCCCTTGGTCATCTCGGTCCTGGGGGGCAGGGGGACTCTGGCACGTGGCCTTGTCCCCTGTCCCCTTGGTCATCTCGGTCCTGGGGGGTGGGGGGACTCTGGCACGTGGCCTTGTTCTGTGCCCCCATCCCAGGCCTTGGGGGTCTCCATCATCTGGTCTTGTTCCCTGCCCCCTTGGTCATCTCAGGCCTTGGGCTGGGGGGGCTGCCTTGTTCTCTGGTCCCCTTATTAATCCTGGTCTTTGGGGACCTCAAGCGCCTGGCCTTGTTCCCCAGCCCCCTTGCTAATCCCTTTTCTCGTGGGGATCTCTTGCACCCATTCCTCCTGTTCTCTGCCCCTGGCACATAATAGTCTAGGGCAGCGGTTTTCAAAGTACGGGTCATGACCCAGCGCTGGGTGGTGGAATATCGGGTGCTGGGTCTCGTTGCTGCAGGGGGGTCAGGTGAGTAGTGGGGGCGTTAAGGCAGCGACCTGCCTGTCCTGGTACCACAGACTGCGCTGCACCCCAGAAGCAGCCGGCAACAGGCCTGGGGACTAGGTGGGGGTGGGGAGAGAGCTCACAGGGCTCTGTGCACTGCCCCTGCTCCCACCACTAGCTCCTCCTGCCCATATGTTGGGAAACTAACACAGCGAGGCACAGGCTATCCAGTAAGTTTCTGGACTGCATTGGAGACAACTTTCTGTTTCAGAAGGTTGAAAAAGCTACCAGAGGAGAAGCTGTTCTGGATTTGGTTTTAACAAATAGGGAGGAACTAGTTGAGAACTTGAAAGTGGAAGACAGTATAGGGGACAGTGATCATGAAATAATAGAGTTCATGATCTTAAGGAAAGGTAGAAGGGAGACCAGCACAATTGAGGTAATGGATTTCAGGAAGGCAGATTTTGATAAGCTCAGAGAACTTGTAGGTAAGGTCCCATGGGAAGCAAGACTGAAGGGAAAAACAACTGAGGAGAGTTGGAAGTATTTCAAAGGGACGTTGTTAAGGGCCCAAAAGCAAACAATTCCGCTGTGTAGGAAAGATAGAAAATATGGCAAAAGACCAGCTTGGCTTAACAAGGAGATCTTGCACGATCTCAAAATAAAAAAGGAGTCGTATAAAAAATGGAAACTAGGACAACTAACAAAGGATGAATATAGGCAAGCAACACGGGAATGCAAGGGCAAGATTAGAAAGGCAAAGGCACAAAATGAGATCAAACTAGCTACAGGCATAAAGGGAAACAAGAAGACCTTTTATAAATACATTAAAAGCAAGAGGAAGACCAAGGACAGGGTAGGCCCACTGCTTAGTGAGGAGGGAGAAGCAGTAACAGGAAACTTGGAAATGGCGGAGATGCTCAATGACTTCTTTGTTTCGGTCTTCACCGAGAAGTCTGGAGGTGTGCCTAACGTAGTGAATACAAGCAGAGAGAAGGTAAGTTTAGAAGATAGGATACACAAAGAACAAGTTAAAAATCACTTAGGAAAGTTAGATGTCAGCAAGTCACCAGGTCCTGATGAAATGCATCCTAGGATACTCAAGGAGCTGATAGAGGAGGTATCTGAGCCTTTAGCTATGATCTTTGAAAAATCATGGCAGACAGAGGAGATACCAGAAGACCGGAAAAGGGCAAATATTGTGCCCATCTATAAAAAGGGGAATAAGAACAACCCAGGAAACTACAGACCGGTCAGTTTGTCCCAGTGAAGATAATGGAGCAGGTAATTAAGGAAATCATATGCAAACACTTGGAAGGTAATAAAGTGATAGGGAATAGCCAGCATGGGTTTGTGAAGAACAAGTCATGCCAAACTAATCTGATAGCTTTCTTTGATAGGATAACGAGCCTTGTGGATAAGGGAGAAGCGGTGGATATCATATACCTAGACTTTAGTAAGGCATTTGATACGGTCTCGCATGATATTCTTATTGATAAACTAGGCAAATATAACTTGGATAGGGCCACGATAAGGTGGGTGCATAATTGGCTGGATAATCGTAGTCAGAGAGTTGTTGTTAACGGTGCTAAATCCTGCTGGAAAGGGATAACAAGTGGTGTTCCGCAAGGGTCTGTTTTGGGACCTGTACTGTTCAATATCTTCATCAATGATGTAGATATTTGGATAGAGAGTACGCTTATTAAGTTTGCAGATGATACCAAACTGGGTGGGGTTGCAACTTCTTTGGAGGACAGGGACATAATTCAAAATGACCTTAGCAAGTTAGAGAAATGGTCAGAGGTAAACAGGATGAAGTTTAATAAAGAGAAATGCAAAGTGCTCCACTTAGGAAGGAACAATCAGTTCCATACATACAAGATGGGAAGCGACTGTCTAGGAAGGAGCATGGCAGAAAGGGATCTAGGGGTCATAGTGGACCACAAGTTGAATAGGAGTCAACAGTGTGATGCTGTTGCAAAAAAAAGCAAATATGATTCTAGGTTGTATCAACAGGTGTGTTGTAAGCAAAACTCGTGAAGTCATTCTGCCGCTCTACTCTGCACTAGTTAGGCCTCAGCTGGAGTACTGTGTCCAGTTCTCGGCGCCACATTTCAAGAAAGATGTGGAGAAATTGGAAAGGGTACAGAGAAGAGCGACAAGAATGATTAAAGGTCTAGAGAACATGACCTATGAAGCCAGGCTTCATGAACTGGGCTTGTTTAGTTTGGAAAAAAGAAGATTAAGGGGGGACATGATAGCGGTTTTCAAATATCTAAAAGGGTGTCACAAGGAGGAAGGAGAAAATTTGTTCCTCTTGGTTTCTTAGGACAGGACAAGGAGTAATGGGCTTAAAGTGCAGCAGGGGAGGTTTAGATTGGACATTAGGAAAAAATTCCTAACTGTCAGGGTGGTCAAATATTGGAATAAATTGCCAAGGGAGGTGGTGGAATCTCCCTCTCTGGAGATATTTAAGAACAGGTTAGATAGACATCTGTCAGGGATGGTGTAGACGGAGCTTGGTCCTGCCTTGAGGGCGGGGGGCTGGACTCGATGACCTCTTGAGGTCCCTTCCAGTCCTATTATTCTATGATTCTATGAACTGGCTGTTCCTGGGGCGCAGCCTGATCTGCGGGGCCAGGAGAGGCAGGAAGCCGCCTTAGCCCCCCCCCCCCACTGCACCACTGACCGGGAGCTGCTCGAGGTCAGCCCCTCTTGCTCCTGCTCTGCCCCACCCCTCACGCCAGAGCCCCCTCCTCCAGCCCAAAGCTCTCACCCTTAGCCCCACCCCGGAGCCCACACTCCAGTCAAACGATGTTGGGTCGCAGCACCAACAATTTTCTTCAACTGGGTCATGAGAAAAAAAGTTTGAAACCCGCGGGTGTCGTCTCCTCTGGGCTGTGAATTCCCTGCTCCGGCTTGGATTGTTGGTTTTAGTGCACGTGCTAGGGGGTCTGTGAGACACAAGGGGTCAGACCAGGTCAGTGTGTCTCAGTGACTAGCCTATGGACTGGCGCTGGTCCCTGGATCCAAAGGGGTGAGAATGCTGCACTAGATGGTGTGGGACGCGGCGAATATTTTCAGGGCTTCCATTCGGACGTTACCACCACAGTATGCTCGGTCCCTACATTAAAGAGAAGCCAGATGGAAGAGCCAGGCAGCCTCTTGAGTTAGGAGATTCAGGCATGCGACTCGAGTGAAACGCCAGATCCTTGCTCTGTTCCTGTCTCAGCCACCGCTTCCCTAGCCAGATCTCTTCGGTTACGTCTACGCTGCAATAAAAGACTTGCGGCTGGCCCCGCTCAGCTGGCCTGGCTCCAGGGCTATCCGGTTGTGGTGGAGCCATGTGGGCTGACGCTCCCACACTCTGAGAGCCCACAAAGGGGGCTGGGTCTCCGAGTCCCAGCCCAGCTAATCCCAGCAAACTGAGCGGTGCTCTGAGACTCAGTGCCGGGGGCTTTCGATCACAGGACAGATGTCACCTGAATGGCTCGGTGCCTCTGTTTTCTCCCCTGTGAAATGGGGCTAGCGTTTTCCCAGCTCTCCAGCGACTCCTGAGGACAAACCCGCTTTCTGGGAGCAGAGATGCTACAGGGACAGGGCTTCCCAGGGCATTAGAGCCACGACCCAACGTCATGTGACTAGAATGGGGTCTCCAGGGTGGGGCTGAGGAGAGCTTTGGGCGGCAAGAGGGGGCTCCGGCTTTGGGGGGGCAGGGCTGGGGCAGGAGGGGTTTACCTTGAGCAGCTCCCGGGCAGCAGGGGCGCTGAGGCAGCCTCCTGCCTCTCCTGGCACCGCAGACCAGGCTGCGCCCCAGAAGCAGCCGGCAGCGGTTCCCAGCCAACGGGAGAGCGGAGCGAGTGGTCAGAGTGGGGGCAGTGCGTGGAGTCCCGTGCGCTCCCTCCCCCCACCTAGGAGCCAGGCCTGCTGCCGGCTGCTTCTGGGGTGCAGTGCGGTCTGCAGTGCAGGACAGGCAGGGAGCTTGGCTTTAGTGCACGTGTGCTAGGGGGGTCTGAGACCTAAAGGGTCAAACTAGCTCAGTGTGTCTCGGTGACCAGCCCATGGACTGGCCAACCATCCAAGCCGGACCACTGCTCACCTGATCCCCCTGCAGCAACGAGCCCCGGCGCCCGACAGTCCCCCACCCAGTCACGACCCGTCGTCTGAAAGCCACTGACATAGTGCGTTTGCATGGGCCGTAGGGCTCCACAGCTGCAGCGTACAGGACCCGGGTCCGCTAACGTGCTGAGGTGCTGTGTGTAAATGCCGCTAGATGGCTGTAGGGGGATACACAATCCCTGGGGTTGGGCAGACGCGGGTTGCTGGGGTGTGGGGGAGCACACATGCCTCCGTGCCGTGGGACTAGTGTAAACCAGGAGATGGTTTTGCCCACTGAGCCAGGCTCCCATCGGTGAGGGGAAAGGACGTCCCGCAGCTTCTGCACGTCCCCACCTGGACACGTGTTGATTGCTAGGTGAAAGTGCTGGCTTGCAAGTTCAGCTGTGCGCATTCCTGGGCCCGGACCACAATATTGTGTCCGTAAACAAAGATAGGGCTCCGAGAATATGTGCGACACGCTTACCGTTCATAAGAATGTTGAACACTAGTTGACTTTTCACCGGAAGGTGTGAAAATGCTTAATAAGGGGGCGTGTTTTGCTTCTTTAACAAGTAGGGAAAATGAGGCAAGGTGAGGGTTATTTCTTTAAGTGTTTTGTACCACACAAAGAAAGATTTTGCATAGCAAGGAATACAAGTAGTGTCTGCAATTAGATTACCTGGATGCATTTAGGACTTTCAATCCGCATGCTTCATGGCAGAAAGAGAGAGGGTCAGGAAGCAATCCCCATGAGGTACACTACTGTATAACGGGGTGCATTTATAAGGGTTTATATGAGGTATGGGGAACCTTTTCTGGGTTGGGGGCCCCTGGCCCACAGAAAAATCAGTCAGGGCCACACACAGGTGACTTGAGAAACAAATGGGGGGACTGAAGAACCAGCATGGGCTTTTCAGGGCTGGGGTCAGGAGCCCCGAGACTCGGGCAGGATCCAGGCAAGCCCCGGGCTGCATCCGGCCTCCAGGTGTAGGTGCCCCACCCCTGGTTTATATGCTTTCCCCTGAAGGATTCACCACTGGCTGTTGTGACCGATTTGAAAATACAAGCCAAGCCTTGTGACTTGGTTTCTAGCTGCTGGAATGCGGCTTCTTGTAAACATCACCCATGTGACACAAGTACAGAACTGTCACCATTAGCCTGACTTTCTCTTGTCATTCAGTGAAGATAAGGGATCCTATCTACATTGAATGACAAGAGAAAGTCAGGCTAATGGTGATAGGATCCCTTCAGAGCTGCTGTGTGACTCAACCCTTGATTAGTCTGCAATATTCAGATAGTTTGATTCTTCCCACTTTGGAGGAAGCAGACCGTTTAGGGGATTTTTTTCTTCTGTTTTTCAGTTCTTTTTTCCTTGTCCAGGTTGGGAACACAGCCAATGCTAATTTTCCATTCCCAGAGATAGATTGGCATTACCTTTCATTAGCACTTGGAGAACTGAAAGGCCCAAGGTACAAATTAAGCTCTGGTCAAATGCACCATTATGGTTGGATTTCAAGAGCGTGATAAAGGAAATGTAATTACCTCTAGCAAACTGTTGTTCTTCCTGTGGTTTCAGACTTGTAATCATCAGAGCTGCTCCATTACCAATTGACGAGCCTTATGTTTGTTTAAGGGTCTTTCACTCTACTCCTAATGGTACTTTTCTCCATCTGGTTGGTCATGTGTAGACATGAGACGCAACTGCTGGTGTGCTCCTCGCAGGTGTGATTGGAGGTGTGCGTTTGCAATGAGCCTCTTTTGGTGAGGAAGGTTCTTGCGGGCCGGCCATCTGCATCCTTTGTTAGTCTCTAAGGTGCTGCAAGACTATTTGTGGTTTTTAAAAGTGTTTCCAGTTACAGACCCAGGGTATGTCTACACTACCACCCTAGTTCGAACTAGGGTGGTTAATGTAGGCATTCAAAGTTGCAAATGAAGCCCGGGATATAAATATCCTGGGCTTCATTTGCATCTTGCCGGGTGCCGCCGTTTTTAAATCCCCGTTAGTGCGGACTCCGTGCCCGCGGCTACACGCGGCACAGAGTAGGTAGTTCGAATTAGGCTTTCTAATTAGAACTACTGTTACTCTTCGTGGAACATAAGAACAGCTGTACTGGGTCAGACCAAAGGTCCATCTAGCCCAGTAGCTTGTCTGCCGACAGTGGCCAGCACCAGGTGCCCCAGAGAGGGTGGACCGAAGACAATGATCAAGCGATTTGCCTCCTGCCATCCCTCTCCAGCCTCTGACAAACAGAGGCCAGAGACACCCCAATTCTATCCCCTGGCTAATAGCCTTTTATGGACCTAACCTCCATGAAATTATCTAGCTTCTCTTTAAACTCTGTTATAGTCCTAGCCTTCACAGTCTCCTCTGGCAAGGAGTTCCACAGGCTGACTACACGCTGTGTGAAGAAGAACTTTCTTTTATTTGTTTTTAACCTGCTACCCATTAACTTCATTTGGTGTCCTCTAGTTCTTTAATTATGAGAACTAATAAATGACTTTTCTTTATTCGCCCTCTCCACACCACTCATGATTTTATAGACCTCTATCATATCCCCCCTCAGTCTCCTCTTTTCTAAACTGAAAAGTCCCCGTCCTTTTATCCTCTCTTCATATGGGACCTGTTCCAAACCCCTAATCATTTTAGTTGCCCTTTTCTGAACCCTTTCCAAGGCCAAAATATCTTTTTTGAGGTGAGGAGACCACATCTGTACACAGTATTCGAGATGTGGGCGTACCAGGGCCAGCATAGACTGGCTATGTTATTAAATGGTCCCTGAAGCATCTATTGATTTAATTGCATGTTGGACAAATTAGGTCTCCTGCTACACTCAGCTCAGGCCTAGCTCCTAAGCTCACTGAAGGCTTCATTTTTGTGGTTTCGCATGCACCACATCTGGCAGGGACGGCGACTGGAAGAGATGTTTTGGAGAGGACAAGTCATACTTGTCAGTTTCTTTAAATACCAAAGCCAGCCAGTCCGTTCCATGTGTGTGTGAGTGTGTATATAAGAAAACAGGCTCCTCAGGTAGTAGCCTAAGCCTAGTATTGAAACATTTTTTGGGACTTTGAGGGCAGGCTGGGCATCTTCCTCCATCTTTACTTTGGCATCTTCGCTCATTTCTCTTTTAGCAACTTCACATTTTGAGGGAAGTAAAATGTAGGGAATGTCCTGTGTTAGCATAAATCCCTGCGAATGGATTGTCGTGATAAAGTGGGTTAGTCCAATGACAAATTCAGCGCTGCTGTGAGGGATTAGCTGGCATCTCCAAGAGCGTGCAGTACCACATTTACCAGTGCGTTGCTCATGTTATCATGTGTAACACTGCACCCTGTGACCTGTAGCCCAAGAAATATGCCTTTAAAAACCTTACCTTAGAACATGACCGAAGTGTTAAAAGAACTCCCCCTTAATCAGAGGTGAAATCTCGGTGAGGAATAGAGAATTAGACAGAAAACATCTTATTGCCCCTCTTTAAATCCATGGTACACCCACATCTTCAATACTGCATACATCTTGAATACTGCCTCATCTCAAAAAAGATATCTTGGCATTGGAAAAACTTCAGAAAAGGGCAACGAAAATGACTAGGGGTTTGGAACAGCTGCCATATGAAGAGGGATTAAAAAGACTGTGTCTTTTCATCTTAGAAAAGAGGGGACTAAGGGGGATCTCTACAATTATGACTGGTGTGGAGAAAGTAGACAAGGAAAAATTATTTAATTGCTCCCTAACACAAGAACTAAGGGTCACCAAATGAAATTAGGAGGTAGCAGGTTTAAAACAAACCAAAGGAAATATTTCTTCATGTAGCACACAGTCAACCTGTGGAACTCCTTGCCAGAGGATGTTGTGAAGACCGGAATTTTAACAGGGTTCAAAAAAGAGCTAGATAGATTCATGGAGATTAGGTCCATCAATGGCGATTAGCCAGGATGGGTAGGAATGGTGACCCTAGCCTCTGTCAGAAGCTGAGAATGGGTGACGGTGGGATCAGTTGATGATTACCTGTTCTGTTCATTCACTCTGGGGCACCTGGTATTTGCTGCTGTCAGAGGACAAGCTATGGGCTAGATGGCCCTTTCATCTGACCCAGCATGGCCTTTCTTATGTTCTTATCTCCTGTTGATGGACGTAAAGCCAAAAGACATGAATCCCTTCCAAATGGCAACATGCAAAGATGAAGGATTGAAGTTCTGTCTTTAAATTACCCTTTTATGCCTTGCGTGTCAGAGATCTCTATTACAGGACAGCTGGGACTTTCTGTGGCCAGCTGTGTGGCTGAGTCATTCTGTGACCCTGAGCAAATTTCGTCATCTCTGTGCAGCTGGGGAGCCAAGGTGCAACCCGGGTAATCTCTACCTCGTTTTGTAAAATGCTGAGAACGGTTGTGGGGAAGGCAAGACTGAGTTGCAAAATGCCATTGCTAAAACAAGGCCTGTTGCAGAGGGGATGTTGCCTGTGCCACATGTGATGTTCATGGCATCTCAAAACAGAGCGGGATGTTTATTTCCTGTTTCGGGGCAGTTGGTCTGCAGTGGGATTCGCTGAAGTACATGCAAATCCGTTCAATGTAAATACACAGACATGGGGAAACGGACTTCTCTTTAGACTGTTTATTTCCACGTGGGAAGCTGTGGGACGGAACAGGCTGCAGCAGCTGCTCACTACAGCCCTGCGCAGATACCAAAATTGTGTATCTGTATCCACAAAAATGAGCGGCAGGTATCCACAGATTTGCAGGCAGGCTCTACGGATCGGGACAGCCTGCCGTTTGGATCCCTGCAGGGCTTCTGTGTGCTAATGATGGTCAGGAAATGCCTTCAGCAAGCATTTTTCAAATAAAGGTTTGGGATTAGTCCTAGCTCCAGTGCTGTTCAGTACCTTGATCAGTGATTTAGATAATGGCATAGAGCGGGGGTGGCCAACCTGTTCCGAAGAGCCAAGATCCAGCTGAATCCAGCATGAAGAGCCAAGGCAAAAGTTATAGGGGGGGGGGGGGGAAAAAGAAAGACTGGCTCCTTTAAGAAGGGTTTTTGGCCTCAGCAGCTGCCATATTGGATCCGTCATTTTGATACAGACGGCTCCCCTTCCCAGGAGAGCCAGGAGCCATGGGCCATGTTCAGGGGGCGCGGGGGTGGCTTTGCCTGGCATAGAGAGTAGGGATGTGAATGACTGGTCGACTATCCAATTAGCAAAAACTTATAGGATAGTCGACACACTAGTCGACTAGTTGCTCCCCCCTTGCTCCTCTATCAGAAAGAAGCAGCAAGCGGGGAATAAGGGAGGGGGTGCTTCAAAGCAGTAGAGCTGCGTGGAGCCCGGGGCCAGACCCTGGGCTCCACCTGGCACTGCCGCTTTGAAACACCGCATGCATCCCGGGGTCAGCTGGGGACTCTCCTGCTGACCCCAGGCTCCATGCGGCGTTGCCGCTTTGAAATGCCACGGGGAGCACGGGCTGTTGCTACACTTCAGAGGCAGAGGCACCCTTATTGACTAATCGATTCGCCAAATAATCTAAATTTAACATCCCTAATAGAGAGTACATGGAGAAAGAGTGTGGACCACACCAAACTGGGGTTGCAAGTGCTTTGGAAGGTAAGGTTAAAATTCAAAGCGATATGGAGAAACTGGAGAAAGGGTCTAGAAAACATGACCTCAGAGGGAAGATTGAAAACATTGGGTTTTTTAAGTCTGGAAAAGAGAAGACTTAAGAAGGAGAGGAGGGCACAATGACGGTTTTCAAATATATAAAAGGGGGAGGGAGAAAAAATTGTTCTCCTTAACCTCTGAGGATAGGACAAGAAGCAATGGGCTTTAATCGCACCACGGTCAGTTCAGGTGGGACATTAGGAAAAATTTCCTATCTGTCAGGGTGGTTGAGCACTGGAATAATAAATTGCCTTGAGAGGTGGAGGTTTTTAAGAGCCGGTCAGACAAACTCTTGTGAGGGATGGTCTCAATAATGCTTAGTCCTGCCGTGAGGGCAGAGGACAGGCCTGTCAGGCCTGCCTTCCAGTCCTACAATTCTGTGATTCTATACTGCTCACTGCCTGAGGGATAGATAACATGTACGACTATGACAAAGCCCTACATCAGATGGCTCAAAGTAACAGGCACGTTGGTTGAGCTGGTCGGGAACAGAATTTTCCATTTCCCAGAAGATTCTTTGAGTTATTTTTTCTGGAACAAAATTTAAAAAAAACACACCTAATTTCCTCCGAAATGAAACTCTGGGGAAAAAATTCTGATCAAAACATTTTGTTCTAATTTGGATAAAGACATTTTGAAATAAAAAGTAGTTTTGAAACAACTGAAACATTCTGTTCTGCAAGTGTTGACGTGGAATGCTTCGTTTCTGTCAAAAAGTTTCTCCTCCCTTTGCCCCAATTAAACTGATGTGTTTTTGTGGAAGGGTTTCTCTTTTAACGAATCTGCATTTTGCAATGGAAAAATGTGTCAGAAAATTCCTGATCACCTCTCTATATTGGAGAGAAGCTTGCCTTGCCTGAGTCTGCTCATGTTATGCCTGCCCTGTGGATAAAAAGTGAATGTCAGTTTTTAGTAGAGTTAGGAATTTTGTGATTTTTTTTTTATGAAAAAAAATCAAATGTGTTGAGCCCTAAACTGTTCGTAAAACAGGGTCAAGTTTGATGGATTTCCTGACTTGAAACAAGTGTTGACGGAAAAAATAGTTTTGAAATTCAGTGTTATTTTGATACATTCTAAATTTTAAAAAAAGTGGTGGTAGGGGGGTTCAGTTCAAAATGATTTTCCTTTTGACATTTACACTAATTAGTAAAAAGGGCAACTTTTTTAAATCAACTTTTTGATTTACCTGAAATGGGAAAAAAGTTCATTTCTTAGTTCATGGATGTTTTCAAGATGTTGACTTTTCATCCCAAATCAAGACAGGAGAAAAATTTTGATCTCTTGAAAATATTAATGGGACACATAATCACTCTCCCACTCAGCTCTTGTCTTTAGATCCATCTCTTTGGTATCTCATTAGAATGAAATTCCCTTAAAACAGTGAAAGCCAAACATCTGTTGTGAATATAAAAGTTCCTTTGAACATGCTTTAAAACTCAAAGGACGGCGTTTTATACGTATGCGTCAAAATACTCCTATGATCAATCTAGCATTTTATTTTCCCTTTGTCTTTTACAGATTCGTGCCTATGTGAACAAATTTATGCAGGGTGCTGATGACTACAAGAAGGACTTGCTAGCGCTAAGGTTCTTATCCATTAATCCAATTATTGACCCTTGGGTCTTCGTGATCCTTAGACCTTCAGTTCTGAGGGCAATCCGTTCTGTGCTGTGCTGTCGGATGTCCTTAAAGACCCAAGACAACAAAGAGACGAGTCCTGCTGCAAAGTCAAAATCCAATAAACAGATTGACCTTGGCGGGCCGTAGTCCTAGTGGCTTTCAGCGAAGACAGCTGGAAGATTATGCTGAAATGGCTCTTCAGGGTAACGAGCAAACTCAGAAGTGTAAACACGACAGGAAGCTGTGCGTTTAGGTTAATAAATAAATACATTTACCGGACAATGGATGGAGCTGCAGTTGGGTTGACAGGACGCTGCAGGTTTTCCCAGAAAGCATGAGGGAAGCCCACCTAAAGGGAGTGGTTTTTAAAACATTTATCAGCACATCCAAGAGGATCCTCAATAACTGGATTTCTGTTCCTACTAGATAGGCACTTTCATGCTGAACTAAGGACGTGTGCTGCATTCGAAACGCTAAAAAGCTGTAACCCTGGGAGCTGAATGTTTTCTTTAACACTACACCTAGTGATGCAGTGGAGCAGCGAGAGGCAGGAGTGTCAATAATATAGCTCCGGCTCGTTGGGTGGTGGCCAAACCCACCAGGCCTTGTTAGCTTCCTGGAGGCTTCACTAGCCCTTTATCTGACTACTGAAACGGAAGTCTGTAGAAGACTTTGTGGGTTTGTCTGCGAAGTCTGTGTTGCCATGAGCCTTTGTATCACTACAATCTCACTGGGGGAGGTTGAAGGGAAACCAAACCCAGCCCTGCCTCTTGGCGCTCAGTTTTCCAAGTGTCCTTCAGCGAGGGGTGCAAAAATCCAGCTGGGTTCCTCTCTTATGGCCAAAGCGAGTGGGCGAACGATAATAGAGACCTCCTGGGTTGGAGCACTCAGCGCCCCCTGCAGGCCGCCCCCTGCCCTTCCACATGCAACCGCTTGGATCAAAGAGCTTGGCTTTGGCCTGCAACCCGGCTGCTGGCCTCTATTCCACTGCAGATGCCCATTCCCCACTGAGGCGTGCCGGTAGCATAAGGAGCTGAACATGCGTCTGAGCATGCAACCCTCTGAGGCTGGATGCACCCACTAGGGTGCAGCCTGCTGCCCGTCCGTGCTGGGAGGAGGGGGTTGGTTCTTCAGAAAGAAGGAGGCTTCCCCTGCCTTCTCCTTAGGAGTTTTCTACAGCACCCAGCACCTTTGTATTTAAGTGCCTCTTCCTACGCAAGCCTGCGGCAGCCCTGTGCACAACCAGTCCACGCAGCCCCTACTCATAGGCATTTTCCATATAAGGCCAAGGAAGAAACGCCACACAAGCCAGTTATGTGATAATCCCCCCTCACCCTCGGCAAAGCTGCATGAATGATGACAAAGTCTTAAATGTCCTGGAGAGCTATTTCACAAGCTAGAGATGCTATCTGGCCAGAGGAGCTGGCCTCGCGGTTCCAACCGGGAAGCGGCCTTCGTGTTCCATTTGGGGCCTGCTCCCACAGAACTCATTGGGAGCATTGTAGGGTCCCTGTCTCCCGTCCGAGCCCTCCTCTCTTTTCCTAGAGCGACTGGCCCTGATTCAGCGAAGCACTTACGTTGCGGATGCGTTGCTGAATCAGGGCCCTCGCGGTGTGGTAGTGGTCGCTGAACATCCCTCTTCTGAAAAAGAGGCAGTTTTCATGAGGTGCCACACGTAAGGCCGGTTTTCGGACAGACCGTGCTCTGTTGTACACGATGCAGACGGAGGGTGTCCATGTACATCCGCCGCTGTCCTGTCTGCTATGCCAAGCAGACGGCAGAGGTTCGGAGAGGAAGTGGCCCCAAAAGAATTCCACCGGGTGGACATTTTTGGAGGCTGTAGGTAGACCTGCTCCACAACACAGAAGCTCACATTAGTGGCCAAAGTCTGTAGTTCTCAACCTCTACCATGTCCAGACCCCTTCCCATTTCTTGAGATAGGAGTGTCAGGATGTGAGATCTGCCGACTACCTACTCATGCCCAATTCTTATTCTCTAGTGCCTTTCCTTAGTAGATTTCAAAGCACTTTACAAAGAAGGTCAGTGTCATTTTGCTCAATGGGAAACGGAGGCACCTTTTTATTAAATATAGGAGGTTATTTTTATATTAAAGCATTATTTCCAATGTTCCAGGCTGTCGCTTTCTATTGAGATTTTTAGTTAAATAAAAATTCATTCCGGTTGTCAGGTACGTGCTCTCTGCTACATATATTCTCACCCACGGCATGTTGTCAGGATTGGATCCAGTTTTAGACCAAATTGATTTCACATCCTGCACAATCCTCACTGGAGTCAGTGCAAAAGGATCCAAGTCCATTAAACTTCAGTTGAGAAATGGCCTTATTCCAGGTAACCTTTTCCCCTTTAACCGCAGGGCTAAAGTCAAATTAAGCTATGCAACTTGAGTTATGTTAATTGCATAGCTGAAGTCGAAATAGCTTAATTTGGCTTTTGGCGCTGTCTATGCAGCTGGAAGGCAAAGGAAGAGCACTCTTCCTTTGACTGCCCTTATTCCTCATGAAATGAAGGTTACAGGAATCAGAGTAAGAAGTCCTCTGCTTGCCATTATTTCTTTATGATGGAGATTGCCTATCTCCTAGAACTGGAAGGGACCTTGAAAGGTCATTGAGTCCAGTCCCCTGCCTTTATAGCAGGACTAAGTACCATCCCTGATGAATTTTTGCCCCAAATCCCTAAATGGTCTCCACAAGGATTGAACTTTTAACCCTGGGTTTAGTAGGCCAATGCTCAAACCACTGAGCTATCCCTCCCTCCAAAATAGCCCTCCTTCCCTCTCAAAATAACAGCTTACAGTTTGTTCTTTTTTATTTCCAAATATCTGCAGTTATTCCAAAATAACGCTGCTGTGTAGATGTACCCCAAAGGGCCTTCATTGAAGTCATTGGACTTGTCTTATGCTAGAGAGTAATTTTGCCAAATGGGATTACCCCTGATGGATGTCAGGGATGCATGTGTTACTCAGCTTTCTCAAAAGGAACAAAACATAAATCACATTTTATTGCAAGTGGATCTTGTATATTTAAGAGTTTTATTTCTGTCTAAAAATATCCAAAAAAAAAAAAAAGATTTGAAGCTTTTTTTTTATTTCTGCAATTGACGTAACATAAAACTACTGTAATAAAAATAATCCTTTCAAAGAAGCTGTTCTGAATCATATGTGGTTTTATGCAGAAGTCACAAGTCAGAAAATAATCTGCCATATGGATGAAACGTAGCCCACATGCTAGGTTACAAAATCATGGAGTGGGGAGGGAAATTAAAAAGAAAAGAAGATTCAGAGTAACACCAAGGACGTCTGTGAGTGTGCTGAGTAAGTCGGTTTATTCTAGAACTGGATAGGAAATGGTCTCAGAGGGGTAACCGTGTTAGTCTGTAACTTTAAAACGATGAATAGCCTTGTGGGGAAATGGTTTTTCACTCCCTCAAATATTTGGAAGTCTGAAGTTGTTTTCCCCCTATGTCTCATGGAGACAAAGTCAAAATCTCAGAGATATTAGTGAACCAAAAACAACAACAAAAAATCCCATGTTTTTAGTTCAGGTCAGTTGAAATGTTTCATTTCAATAATTACGGAATGTTGTGTTTAAATTTTGATAGTTTTTCTTGTAATCTGTCTTAGCCCAAATTTTACTTACATTTCCAACACAAAGCTTGGCAAAGCAGTTTGGCAAAGCAGAAATTTTTAGCCTGAAGCATTAGTGGAACGATTCACTGAATCTAAGCCTTTTTTGAGAAGTTCCAGGGTGGGACGAATTGGCATTTTTCAACAAACAACATTTTGCTGAAACATTCCCAACCAGCTTTTGTTGGTTTGGGGTTGAGAGACAAAACCTTTGATCAAAAATACTGAAATGAAAGTAAGCATGGCAGTGCCTGTTACCAGAGGGGTGTGATTAAATATCTATTTTTCCACAAATGATGTGGCTCCCAAATTACAGAAATAGATTTATTCTTGAGCTGTTTGCTGGACAAACATTGGAACGTTGCTTCTCAGGATGGAAAACAGCACACCAATTGTGAAAGAGATACTGTTTTGACTCCCTTAGAGCCAAGACGCACATTTTCCCGCCAAATGTCTTATTAAAATACAAAACGCTGCATGCTACAGTATTTGTAAGATACAAGGAATACTAGACTGGTTGTGAATTTGTGCTCATCAAAAGAATGATTGACTATCAGGCATTTGAAAGCTGTTGATTTTCATACAGTGAGTCAGTGTGAAGGAGAGCAGCTGATGACTGGGATAAATAAGTCAGGGATTGTGTAATTTGTCAATTAGCCACTATCCACAGGAAGTACTCTAGTCTCTGAAATATGGGTGGGCAGATGACAGACATGGAATAATATTGCACGAAGGAGGTGAAAATGTTTTCCTGGTTTCAGAGGAAAAGACTGCACCTAGCTGCTGGGCGGGGGAGGGGGCATATTGTTCCCATATCGCTGTGGAGGTGTGAGTGATAAAGGTATCTGTTCAGTGCATAACATTCACTTTATGGAACAGATTTTTAGAAGAGGCTGGAATTGCACCCTTACAAAGATTGGCTTCTACTGGCTTTGACCGGAGTTGGAAATTTCAACCTCCATTGTGACTTGCACATGCAAATTCCTAAGTTGTGCATGTAACTCTAAGGCTATTTCTAGACTGCAGCTATTTCCTAGGATACCGGAGATATCCTAGAAAAGCAATGCTGTGTCCAAGGAATGCATCTGCTTTTCTCCCAAAAAATTCAGAAAAGCAGACGCGTTCTTTCACCATCCCTGTAAACCTCGTTTTACGAGGAAGAAGGGATGGCTTGAAAGAGCAGGTTTTTCCGAAATTTGGCGCCGTGAAGCTGCGAAAGAAAGAAAAGTGGAAAAAGATATGCAAATTGCAGTTCTTTTCTTTGTAGTCTAAACGTAGCCTGAGAAACATAAACATGCATTTTAGCAAATGGCCTTCGGACCGTTGTTTAAAAACGTGGCAGGGGAGGGGGAAGGAGGGGAGAATGCAGGAATATTGCACCAAATGAAATTAATAGGTAGCAGGTTTAAAACTAATAAAAGAAAGTTCTTCATACAGCGTGTAGTCAACCTGTGGAACTCCTTGCTGCAGGAGGCTGTGAAGGCTAGGACTATAATAGAGTTTAAAGAGAAGCTAGATAATTTCATGGAGGTTAGGTCCATAAAAGGCTATTAGCCAGGGGATAAAATGGTGTCCTTGGCCTCTGTTTGTCAGAGGCTGGAGAGGGATGGCAGGAGACAAATCACTTGATCATTGTCTTCGGTCCACCCCCTCTGGGGCACCTGGTGCTGGCCACTGTCAGCAGACAGGCTACTGGGCTAGATGGACCTTTGGTCTGACCCAGTACGGCCGTTCTTATGTTCTTATGTAATATTAGAGGTATCCCACCCAGTATCCCAATATGATTCAAAGCAACCTTTAGAATGACAGAGAGTTCTGGTGGTCTATTAAGCGTGCATGTCGCTTATTCTGTATCTTGTTCCTGGCCATACAGGAATTTCTGGTTTGGTTGTAGAGTACATTTTTTTTTCAGAAGGGTAGGATGGGGTTTTGTTTGTGAACAGGCTGCATCTGACATGCACAGTGTTTGGACTTCAGAGTAAACTCGTCTGACAAGGTACATAAAACAAACGGGATTGTAGAGGGTAACACATTAAATATGAGCCAATGTGAGGCAGTTGGGAAAAAAGGCCAGTAGCATTCTGGGCTTTGATAACAGGAGGGCTCTATATAAGACACGAGAGATGATTGTCTTCATTTATTCAGCACCGAGGCAGCTTCAGCTGGACGGGCACCACACTTTAGGAAAGAAGTGAATAAACCGGAGAGACTCCAGCAGAAAGCTACAGAACTAATGGAACACCTGACTTTGGAAGGAGGACGACTGAGCAGGCACCTGATAACAGTCTTGAGACCCGTGAAGGGCTGTTATAAAAGAGGACAGCGGACAAGTGTCCTTCATGTCCACTGAAGGTAGGAGAAGAAGCTGTGGGCTCATTCTGCAGCAAGGGAGATTTAGCTTAAATAGCATGGAACTCTTTCTAACGGACAGGGTCATTAAACTCCAGAGCAGGTTTCCAAGAGGTTGTGAAACCCCCATCACTGGGGGGGCGGAGGGGGTTAAAGAACCAGCTAGACAACCTCCTATTACGCATGGTCTTGGAATATTTGGTTCTGTCTCAGCCTAGAGGGCTGGATTGGATGCCCTCTCAAGGTGCCTTCCAACCCTACATCACTATGAAATCTGTTCAGTAGTACAGATCTCCATCAACAACAGAGATGGAGGGGGATGTTCCTGGGAACACCTGAGATAAGGGTTTGAGCCAATCTCTTCAGAAAGACGAATGCTTGCATTTAAGTTATATTTTAAATCATGACGGGTGTGGAAAAAGTGAACAAGGAAAGTTACTTATTCCCACAATATAAGAGCGAGGGGTCACCAAATAAAGTTAATAGGCAGCAGGTTTAAAACAAACAGAAGGAAGTTTTTCTTCATTCAGCACACAGTCAACTTGTGGAACTCCTTGCCAGAGGATGTTGTGAAGACCAGGACATTAACAGGGTTCAAAAAAGAGCTAGATAGATTCATGAAGGTTAGGTCCATCAATGGCTATTAGCCAGGATGGGTAGGAATGGTGTTCCTAGCCTCTGTTGGAAACATGAAGATTACCTGTTGTGTTCCCTCCCTCCAGGGCATCTGATATTGGCCACTGTCAGCAGACAGGACACTGAGCTGGATGGACCTTTGGTCTGACCCAGTATGGCCATTCTTATGTTCTTAAGAAGACCAGTCCTTCAAATCGCAGGCTCAGCCCCTAAAATAGTACTTTTCTATCTCCTTGCTATCTGCACCCATACATGAAATTCAGGAAGACATACAGTTACCCAGTGCCCATCCATCTGCAATCTCATCAGAGTACATCAGTTTCCCAGCATGGGCACACCACACTAGTTCAGGGGCAGAGGAAGGTAATAGGATGCGTAGGGAAAGCTGCAGAACCCCAGATCCACCTCAACACGTCCTGCAAACATGCCTATGTTTCTGCAGGTGGAGTGGTTGATAGTTTCCTGAAAACCAAGGCCTTGCCCTTCTTTGCTGCCATTGTAGGAGCTCATTAAGAACATCTACACTATAGGATAAGGTGGAATTAAGAGATGCAACTACATAGAACCACAGAACACTAGGACTGGAAGGGACCTTGAGAGGTCATCGAGTCCAGTCCCCTGCCCTCATGGCAGGACCCTGCTCCGTCTATAGACCATCCCTGATAGATGTCTATTTAACCTGCTCTTGAGTATCTCCAGAGATGGGGATTCCACAACCTCCCTAGACAATTTATTCCAGTGTTTCACCACCCTGACAGATAGGAAGTTTTTCCTAATGTCCAACCTAAACCACCCTTGCTCCAGTTTAAGCCCCTTGCTTCTTGTCCTATCCTCAGAGGCCAAGGAGAACAATTTCTCCCTCCTCCTTTAAATACTAACAAACCGCTATCATGTCCCCTCTCAGTCTTCTCCTTTCTAAACTAAACAAGGCCAATTCTTTCAAGCCTCCTTCATAGCTCATGTTCTCTAGACCTTTCATCATTCTTGTTGCTCTTCTCAGGACCCTCTCCAATTTCTTCATCTTTCTTGAAATGTGGTGCCCAGAACCGGACACAAGACTCCAACTGAGGCCTAACCAGCGCAGAGCGGAGCGGAAGAATGACTGCTCGTGTCTTGCTCCCAACACTCCTGTGAATGCAGCCCAGAATCATGTTGGCTTTTTTTACAACAGCGTCACACTGCTGACTCATATTTAGCTTGTGGTTCACTATAAGCCCTAGATCCCTTTCTGCCGTACTCCTCCCTAGACAGTCGCTTCCAATTGCATAGCTGAAGTTGAAGTAGCTTCACTCGACTTTTGGCGCTGTGCATGCTGCTGGAAGTCGAAGGGAGAACACTCTCCTTTTGACTTCCTTTACTCCGTGTGGAAGCAGGACTACCGGCATTGACCGGAGCACCCCACTCAGTTTGAATTAGCAGGTCTTCACTAGATCTGCTAAGTCAGACCCAGGAAGATCGACAGCAGCAGCTTTGATCGTCTCGATAGCGTAGACGTGCCTTAAGGGAGTAGGTCCCAGCAATTAATAGAATGTGATAGACCAGAACCTGATCATTGGACCACGACTGGGGCAACCTGGCAGCTTCGGTCAGCTGTGGATGCTCCTGGAGTCCCCGGCATCATGTTGACGCCTCACGAGTGGAGGCTCGGCCTTCCCAGAGCGGGGGAAAGACGCAGCAAAATGTATGAGAAAAGCAAACCTATTTAAAAAAAGAAAGGAGCAGAAAAAGTTGTGGGGGGGGGGGGCGGAAGAAGAGCTGGGAGCAGCTCTCAGGATATGGGAGGAGGGTGGAGCCCAAGTCGAAATCCATCCCGAGGAGGGAACTCCAAATGGAGAAGGGGGGAAGGTGGGTAAAATGATTGGGGTTCCTAAGAGCTATTACAAGCCAAAGAATAATCCCACCTATGAAGCTCAGCAGTCAAGGGGCAAGCTGACCTTGCCAGAGCTCATTTTGAGAGAACCTGAAGGGGGGTTCCAAAGAGGATGGAGAGAGGCTGTTCTCAGTGGTGACCGATGACAGAACAAGGAGCAATGGGCTCAAGTTGCAGTGGGAGAGGTTTAAGTTGGATATTAGGAAAAACTCTTTCCCTAGGAGGGTGGGGAAGCACTGGGATGGGTTCCCTAGGGAGGGGGTGGAATCTCCATCCCTAGAGGTGTTTAAGTCTCGGCTTGACAAAGCCCTGGCTGGGTTGATTTAGTTGGGATTGGTCCTGCCTTGGGCAGGGGTCTGGACTTGATGACTCCTGAGGTCTCTTCCAGCTCTAGGATTCTATGAATCTACACAGCAAAGGAAAACTGTACCTGGCCCGGACCAGCCAGCTCGGAGTGCCAGGGTGTTTCACTGCTGTATAGACATAGCTTAGGGTTCTGGTGCAAAATATTCCAGGATGGGGAGTGATCACGTGAGCAGGAGAAAAAAAATATCATGGCGAGTGATCACAGGAAGTAAAAACAGGAGATTGCTTTCTGCTGCCATTTTCTCCATGGGCCCTTGTGTGACAATCTTAGGCCTATTCCAGGAAATCCACTGAGTTGCCTTTCCCTGTTACAGGCGTAATATTACAAGCCTCCTAGCACGGTGTCCCTTGCCTGAACACATGCTAATACTGAGCCAATGTTGTCTACAAGCATGCACATCCCACTCCTGTTGGTTCCCATGGCTTTCACATACGCATCTGGGGACAGACGTTGGCTCTCCATCCCTCACTGTGTGTTCTTCCATGAAATCCCCCCACATACTGTCATTCCCAAAGTTTTCCATTACAACTTTTGTTTCAACCCGCTGGCCTACGGCTTTTTTGTTTGTCTTTTGATGCATTAATAACAAAGGAATCGTTGCAAATTTCCAAATAACAGGAACTATGCCTGGATCTCGTAAACTGTTAAAGACTGTAATTTTACCCATGTCCTTAGTCATTTGTTGGGAATTAATTTGTGACTGATGTTCCCTGGGCTGGGAGTTTTTGCTTACTTTGTCTTTAACCGTTTAGAAATCATTTCATTGTTATCTTTGCTCTACCTTGTGCCTCCTGTCTTGGAGAAAGGATCCTTTTATTTGGCAGCTTTTGAATGTCTTTGACTACAAACATCCATCAAACTAATTCCCTTTTATGGCAATTTTGCCATCTGTTTACTGTATATATAGTTGAAATCACTCTGATATTGTAGAAGTTCTCTGCCATGATTTCCATTTTGTACTGGGTTTTTTAAATTTCCCAGTCATCTCCCCATACTAGTGTTCTGTATTTATTAAAATACTTTGTGGATATAACTCCCGCGAGAACCTTTATCCAAGGGAAATTAAAATAGCTATGAGGGCAGTAGAAGCAGGTAATTGTGTACCGAAGTCTCCAGATCTGAGTTGTTAAGGTCTGCAACTAGTTACAGGATTTCATTTTGAACTGACTTTCAGCCAGTTTCCTCAAACCCATTCTGCATTCTTTGCATGTTTGCTTCCCCCCTCCCCTTTTAAAAACACAAATATTTGGGTTAGCTTTGGGGTTTCTGCATAGTTGGAGTTTCCGTTGTACATGTGAGTAGCTTAGGAAAGTCATAGGGAGTTTTTTTCCAATTTTGAGCTGGGGAGGAATCATATCAAACGTTCCTTAATATTGTGTTACTATCCTTTGTACAGCCGTATTTCTTACACCTCGCTGGCCTCCTGTTGTTGGCAGCTGACTGTACTGTGTAAGAGGACAAGTTCTACATCGAAGTCTTTCCTTCCTTAATTTTTTCACTTGTTATTTTATTTCCTGGTGAGCACGAAATTAGCCTTTTAACAGGCTTCTATTTTCCCCACACACATTTCCTGATCCAACTTCCATCTGGCACAGCCGGTCTAAAACAGATAACAATCAACACTGGACATTTACCACCGGTGGTTGTTCATTTTAATAAGATTTCCTCTTTGTAGATCAGAGCAGACTGTAATTGTTAGGGCAAAAGGGCTAGAAACTGCAGGGGATCTTCCTCATTGAAAAGGTATTCTTAGAATAGTAGCACTGTAGGGTCACCTTCTTTCATCCAAGAATGAAATTCTAGCCCCACTGAAGCCAATGGCTACATTCCTACAGCCTGAAATCCCGACTCCACTCAAGCCAGGATGTCGTCCTTTCTCTTGATAAGACAACGCAAACACTTTTCTCGTTGTGGTCGTAGGCTATAGGACATGTATCCCCCCCAACATGGCTAGCTGTCCTTAAGGAGCTGGCCCACAGTGAAGGCAAATGGTGACCATCAGACAACTAAAGAGGACTTACTTGGTCAAGAACATTTGGAGTCAACCAGCTGTTTCTTTCCCTCCAGGATTTCTTACCCAAGAAGGAAGACTTTGTACAGCTGGAGAACTGAGCAATGGTCTCAAGTTGTGGTGGGAGAGGTCCAGGTTGGATATTAGGAAAAACTATTTCCCTAGGAGGGTGGTGAAGCACTGGAGTGGGTTCCCTAGGGAAGTAGTGGAGTCTCCATCCCTAGAGGTGTTTAAGTCTCGGCTTGACAAAGCCCTGGCTGGGTTGATTGAGTTGGGATTAGTCCTGCCTTGGGCAGGGAGCTGGACTTGATGACCTCCTGAGCTCTCTTCCAGCCCTAGGATTCATAAGTCTAATGGGGGTGGAGCCATTATTCATATGGGAGCATTTCGGGTTGTCTGGGGTCACCCTGCTCACTCAGGACACAGCGCATGGAAATGGCCCTTTTGTAGGGCTGACTGCAGAGGCCTGTGGACTATGGACTTCCATGCATAAGTGGAAGTGTCCTTTTCGGGTCTTTTATTCCCCTGGTCCCATAGCATGGGTGACTGATACTGACAGGAGTTGGACCATCTCCTCCAGAGGTCCATGGAGAAACTCTTGAATCAATGGGGTGTGAG
This sequence comes from Pelodiscus sinensis, assembly GCF_052426305.1. NCBI lineage: Eukaryota > Metazoa > Chordata > Testudines > Trionychidae > Pelodiscus > Pelodiscus sinensis. Next base: position 7,431,890 of record NC_143056.1, read on the forward strand.
TGGGGTGGCCCCCAACTCACCGGAGCTGATAAAAGTCCTGCTGAAGAGCAGCTTTATGGTCATTGCATCAAGTACGTTCAGTATTTTCCGAGCAGCATCTACAATAGTTTATAACCAGCCTTCGCCACGAGGTCTTCTGGCCCAGCCGTTAAGCTAGGCTGGCAATGTGTTCAGAGGATTTTCCAAGTTCATGGCAGTCAAATTTATTCTAAGTGCACTTGCTGCTCATGGAGTTCCAAGAAGGTTCCAAGAAGTCTTTCTGTTTGGAGAGACACTTGGCTGATTAAAAAAAAATCCATCTCTCAGCCTTACTTTTTTTTATTTATTTTTTTACTCTTATGACGAGTTACCCTTAGGGTCACTCTCCAACTGAGGCTACGTCTAGACTGCAGGCTTCTTTCGGAAGAAGCTTTTCCGGAAGAGATCTTCTGGAAACGCTTATTTCAAAAGAGAACGTCCACACAGCAAAAGCGCATCGAAAAAGCCATCTGCTTTTTCGAAAGAGGGCGTCCACATTGATTGGACACTCTCTCACATTTCAGTTGTGATTACTGTGGCCACCAGGACACCTGTGCTTTTTCCTGAAGGCTTCGTCGTTCGAAAAAACACTCTTTTCCACATCCAAACATGCCTTTTTCCGAAAAAGGCTTCTTCCTCATAGAATGAGGTTTACCGCCCTTGGAAAACCCCCTCCATTCTTTCGACTGTCTATCGAAATAACTCAATGGCAGCGTGGACGTAAGTATTGTTTTTCCGGAAACAATAGCTGTTTTTCCAGAAAAAATCTGCGGTGTAGACACACCCTGAAGGACAAGAGCAGGCAGGAAAATGGAAAATGTGCTGCTTTGGTTTTTGCAGTTTGGTCCAGCTCTTCTGCTGGCGTAAATCCATGTTTATTATCATCTTCAGTAGAGCTACAGGCGACGGGCAGAGGGGGCCCACAGGATCACATGTCCGCAGAGTTGCTGCTGAGCTGGTACTGAGCATGCTCACATGGACTGAGCATGTTCAATGACATCTGCTGAAGCCGCTGCCCTCACACTGCCCACAAACTCTTGGTAGGAACGGGTTATCTCTGAACGGAGCGGTGTGGCTTTTCCAGTTTCTGTATTTCCACCAGTTTGTGGAAAACAATAACAACCACCTCTGCGAAAGCCCAAACACTTCGCTGAGCACATAGTTCTCCTAGGAGGGGGATGTGAGAAAGGGAGCGACCCACCCATGGCCGGCGTTACGCACATGACGTAAAATGCTAGGGGAGGATATGTAGATAGAATCAATCATAGAATCATAGAATACTAGGACTGGAAGGGACCTCGAGCGATTATCAAGTCCAGTCCCCTGCCCCCATGGCAGGACCTTGTACTGTCTAGACCATCCCTGATAGACATTTATCTAACCGACTCTTAAATATCTCCACAGATGGAGATCCCACACCCTCCCTGGGCAATTTATTCCAGTGTTTAATCACCCTGACAGGTAGGAACTTTTTCCTAATGTCCAACCTAAACCTCCCTTGCTGCAGTTTAAGCCCATTGCTTCTTGTTCTATCCTCAGAGGCCAAGATGAACAAGTTTTCTCCCTCCTCCTTGTGACACCCTTTTAGATACCTGAAAACGGCTATCATGTCCCCTCTCAGTCTTCTCTTTTCCAAACTAAACAAACCCAATTCCTTCAGCCTTCCTTCATAGGTCATGTTCTCTAGACCTTTCATCATTCTTGTTGCTCTTCTCTGGACCCTCTCCAATTTCTCCACATCTTTCTTGAAATGCGGTGCCCAGAACTGGACACAATACTCCAACTGAGGCTTAACCAGCACAGAGTAGAGCGGAAGAATGACTTCTCGTGTCTTGCGCACAACACACCTGTTAATGCATCCCAGAATCATGTTTGCTTTTTTTACAACAGCATCACACTGCTGACTCATATTTAACTTGTGATCCACTATAACCCCTAGATCCCTTTCCGCCGTACTCCTCCCTAGACAGTAGCTTCCCATTCTGCATGTGTGAAACTGATTGTTCCTTCCTAAGTGGAGCACTTTGCATTTGTCTTTATTAAACTTCATCCTGTTTACCTCAGACCATTTCTCAGATGATATGGCAATAGTCATGGCATAAGAACCCATCTAGAATAGAATCTGGCACTTGGTTTAGTTGTTCCCACTCTGTCTCCTCTCTTGCCCCCCTGTTTTTAGAAGTCAGTTTCCTAGTTTTATGGGTCTTTCACCCTGCACCAGCAGAAAGAAAAAGCCTTGGAAAGAGAGAGCCAAGTGCGGCTGCAGGAGCTCAAATCACTTTTGAAATGAATGAGGCTTTAGGTTGAAAGTGGCCCTTTCAGTGAGAGAACAAAATTAGTAGATTCCCTAATCCCCACTGTTTTTGGGTCGGGGGCCATTGACCCACAGTAAAATCAGTCGGGTGCCGCAAATAAGTGAGAAGCAAAACAAACAAACAAATCCCTTCACTGACGTGGCCCCCAAATAAGGAGGAGAAAGACCCTCTCACATTCCCCTCACACAGCAGAGCCTAGGTAGGCCCGGGCTAGTAGATTTTGTGTGCTCCGGCCCTGTGGGGGGATGGCAAAGAGGCTGGAGCACCGGTGTGGGCTCCTCAATGCTGGGGGGCGCCCCAAGCCTGAGGGCCTAATCCAGGCAAGCCGGGAGTTGCAAATGGGCCTGAGGTTCCCCACCGCTGCCCTTATCCCTTATTCCACCTCACTGTCAGCACACACCTTGCGGACACAGGGCCCATTCCAGACAAAGGGGGAACACTTTTGTGGGAGGCCCATAATACAGTTACAGGCTGTGAAAAATCTGTCAGCTCCTCCCCACATACGGTTGCCAGGTATCCGGTATTGACCTGGACAGTCCAGTATTTTCACCTCCTGCCTGGTAAAAAAAATTCAGAAAATACCGGACACCTAAAATGTCCGGTATTTTCTGGGTTTTTTCCCTGCCAGGAGGCAAAAATACCAGATACCTAGCAACCCTACAACACACTCAGCAACTGGGCCCAACCCCTGGCCTCTCCCACCCAGGCCCTCAACACCCCCAGGCCCCGGCGCCCCTGCTTACCTGGTTCTGCAGAGAAGCTGCGTTTTGGCTTGATCAAGAAAACAAAATGGCCACCGGCAAAAAGCCTAAGGACCAAGGGGAAGCAATGCCTTCCCTGGGTCTTAGTGCTCAACCGCTCCCCTGTTCCTATCCCTATTCTGATTCTGCATACATTGAAATGGGCCATGATGTTCTAATTCTGTTTTATTTTAATTTTTTCTTATTAACCCTCCGAGTCCTTTTTTTTTTCTCAATAACTTTGGTCTCCCCCTCTTTTTTTCCCCCTCAACAGAATTTTTCCCCTGGTGGGTTTTTTTTTGGGGGGGTTGGTATTTTTGGTTAAACCATCTGGCAACCCTATCCCCATGCACTCTGTTCATGCATTTCACCGTGCGGGAAAACGGGTGACGCATGGAGAACCCTTCATGGGTTCCTTGTTCCACAGCATGCGAGCGACCTCCTGAGGCCTCCAACTGCTTTGGACTCTACCCCAGCGGCAGCCTCCAGCAACCTGGGTGTTTTGATTTCTGCCAACACGCAGGCCGAGGGCTCTGCACACTGGCCCCAAGACGGGCACATGCCTACTAGCTACAATCCAGTCTGGAATGAGCTAGCACCCAGCAATATTCCCCTCGGCCCTAGCCCACTCCTAACTGGTGTCACCCTCGCGAGGCCATAGCTGTGTGGGTTTAACGGGCTGAGCTTGCAGTGATGTCCGAACCCCAGTTCTAAGTTACAGGCTGCCCCCTGGGTTGTAACAAGCGGCTGGCCGGTGCTCTTTGGCTGGCCATTCTAAGGGACTCCTTGGCCCATGGTCACAGTCGTCCCAGCTTGTTCTGGTTTAGTTTTGAGACTCGGGTGCAGAAAGGAATGTGTAAGCTCTCTGCCGAGCAAGGCTGCTTGTCTCGCTAGCTGTGCGGCTTCCCCCTGCTGCGGTGTCTCCAGAACTTATGGATTTACCCACATGAGGGAGCGCAATGCTATTAACCCCGTTTCACAAATCGTCCCCCCGGGCCTCAGTTTCCCTCAATGACATGCCCAAGGTCACACAGGAAGACCGTGACAGAGCTACTAATTTGAACCTCACTCTCCTGCATCCCAATCCAATAGCATAAGGCACCGTAACCCCATTTCTGGAGTGGGTGTGACCCACCCTCCTGGTTTTGCTTTCCACCTGAGGCTTCTCTTCCGAGCACAGGTAGCATGAATGCCGCTCAGAGTAGAGATGTGGGTCCCCTCCATTGTCTCAGGTATCCTCTTGCAGTGTGAACTGAATCATCGCCTGCAATAAATGCTCAATCCATGGTACGCCCACATCTTATAAATCTATAGTACGCCCACATCTTGAATACAGTAATTCCTCATTTAACACATGCCCGCTTAACATGTTTTCGCAATAGCAGGATTTTTTTTTTAGGGAATGTTTTTTGAATTACACGACTGTCCCTGGAATAACATGACTTCCCCAGCTGGCCCATTGCCAGAGACTGTGCGGGGCTTCCACCATTTCCCTGCATAGCAGTGGAAGATTCGCCGCTCAAAGTGCCGTTTCCCCGCTGACTCTACCTCGCCCAACACCTCGCTCCCTCTCCTACACCCCCGCTTGCAGGCCGGTGGCTGAGTTTCCCCAGCCAGCCCGTCACCAGCAGCTGTTCGCCCCGTTTCACAAATCGTCCCCACATGCCTCAGTTTCCCTCGCCTCCCTGCAGAGTGGTGGAGGGTACGCTGCTCGCCGTGCCGTTCCCCAGTGACCCCCCCTCACTGGATGCAGTGCAGGACCTGGCAGACCTGTCGCAGGGGCATACTGTACTCCCAACCCAATCCTCCTCCCTTTTTCTCCCCGTTCCTTCCCCAGAGCCAAACAGCTCCCCTCCCTGCTGTAACGCAGTCCCCTTTCTCCCCCAACCTTATGTCCCAGTCCCAACAGACACCACCACTTGAAACACAACCCCCACCTTTTTCATTATTTTCAATGGGAAAACTGACCCCGCATAACACGTTTTCACTTAACACGATCATTTTCTGAAATATATCTATAGTGTTAAATGAGGAATTACTGTACTGTGTGCACATGTGGTTGCCTCATCAAAAAAAAAAAAGGATATATCGGCATTGGAAAAGGTTCAGAAAAGGGCAACAAAATGACGAGGGGTTTGGAACAGGTTAAAAAGACTGGGACTTTTCAGCTTATAAGAGAGGAGACTAAGCGGGATATGAGAGAGGTCTATAAAATCATGAGTGGTGTGGAGAAAGTGAATAAGGAAAAGTTATTTATTGTTCCCATAACACAAGAACTAGGGGATCACCAAATGACATGACTAGGAAGCAGGTTTAAAACAAACAAAAGGAAGTTTTTCTTCACGCAGTGCACAGTCAACCTGTGGAACTCCATGCCAGAGGGTGTTGTGAAGACCAGGACTTTAACAGGGATCAAAAAGGAATTAGATACATTCTGGAGGTTAAGTCCATCAATATTTGTCATCCAGGATGGGCAGGGATGGTGTCTGTTTGTCAGAGGCTAGGAATGGGTGACAAAGGAGGGAATCACTGGATGTTTCCTTGTTCTGTTCACTCCTTCTGGGGCACCTGGCATTGGCCACTGTGGGCAGACAGGATACTGGGCTACAGGGACCTTTGGTCTGGCCTAGTTTGGCTGTTCTTATGTCCGTATAATCCAGATCCTAAACTCACAAAGATCCCAACTTTGATCCCCTCTTCTCATTTTTGGTCTCAGATGCAGTCAGATGGGAAGGGATCAGCTTCCCTTAGGGCAAAGAAAGAAAAAGTGAACAGACCAGTGTGTTCAAGACTCCATTTTGAATAACGAACCCTACCATTCGCCGCTCCCCCATCCAATTACAATTACCCTGTCCTGTTCATCAGCCAGGCCTCGTTTGGGCCAATTATCTTTTTTTTTAATCACTGGACAGCCAGAGACGTGCCTTAATAAGGATGTTCCATAACCTCAGGAAAACTTTCACTAACCCTCTGTTGCATCGGAAAGTTTCAATCTAGACAAACTGAGCAGTCAGGAGACAACGTGGGGGGGGGGGAGGGGTAGGGAGGGATGTCGCTTGCCAGAGACGCTCTTTCAATTGCGAGCTAGTAAAGCGGAGCAGCGAGCAGCTGATAGAAATGGAACCCAGCTGTGTTTGGAACGAGGAGCGTTTATATAAGCAAAGCAATGCATTTCCAGATCTGTAGCCAGGAGCTGGAACATGGGTGGCTCAAGGCACAGCAGAGATCCGGGCATGCGTTAAGGGCTGGATTTTAGTGTCTGACTTGCTCTGGGTTTGAGAAGAAGGTGAGCTAATTCCCGTCCCCAAAGGCTACAGAGAGTGAAGAGAGGAGACATGCTCTGCATCTAGAAGAGGACGGGGCTTGATTCTCACTCACCTTGTCAAGTCCAATGTCAACCCACGGAGTTGTGTTGATGTCATTGGAGAATGGACTCTGGCCCAGGTGTTAGCCTTGGTTTCTATGAACGAGATCTTGAACGCATTGGAGAGGGTCCAGCGGAGGGCAACCAAAATGATGAGGGGGCTGGAGCATATGACCTATGAGGAGAGGCTGAGGGAGTTGAGTCTGTCTAGTCTGCAGAAGTGAAGAGTGAAGGGGGATTTGGGAGCAGCCTTCAACTTCCTGAAGGGGGTTCCAAAGAGGATGGAGAGAGGCTGTTCTCAGTGGTGGTGGATGGCAGAACAAGGAGCAATGGGCTCAAGTTGTGGTGGGAGAGGTCCAGGTTGGATATTAGGAAAAACTATTTCACTAGGAGGGTGGGGAAGCACTGGAATGGGTTACCTAGGAAGTAGTGGAGTCTCCATCCCTAGAGGTGTTTAAGTCTCGGCTTGACAAAGCCCTGGCCGGGTTGATTTAGTTGGGATTGGTCCTGCCTAGAGCAGGGACCTGGACTTGATGACTCCTGAGGTCTCTTCCAGCTCTATGGTTCTATGATTCTATGATTCCTTACTTAGCTGGAGCAAAACTTTCCTCTAAGGCCAAGCTACGTCTGCAAGATTCAGGCTCTCTGAGGCTACGTCTAGATTGCAATGCCATTTCAGGAGACCGGAGTATCCCGAATTAGCTACCTTGTGTCTTCAGTGAGCCCCTTATTTTGAAATATAACGGGCTCGCTATTCCGACATCCCTGTAAACCTCGTTCCACGAGGCGTAAGGGACGTTTTGGAATAGCGGGTTTCTTCGAAATTTGGCGTTGTGTAGACAGCGCCGAAGTACAAAATAAGATACACAATTTGCGCAGCTCAAATTGCGTCGCTTAGTTTGAGCTATGGTGCAGTAGACACACCATGAGGGTGGGGAGGGACGTTGGCTCCAATAGGTCGCTCAAGTGGAGATACCAGGCATGGCTGAGGTTCTTGGACAGCAAACATGAAGGGCTTTAAGCTCCTCTCCACACTCCCTTACCGCTGATGCTCCATGGAGGGCTGTTTCCCACCCCCATCCCAGCTGTGCTGAGGCAGCCTGAGGACTGCTCTAACATACACCAAGCACAAAGGGAGACAAACGCCCACAAGGACTGGTGTAGTGCATGGGGTTTCCAGCCATGTTCCTTTTCTCCCCATTAGGCTTCCTCTTGTGTGCGAAGGCTCGGGTCCAAGCGGCAGCTGAAGAGTACTGGAGGATCAGCCATACACTGGGCACTTAACCAGCTTTGGGGGCAGCCTACATGCAAAGTGGCCGCACCAAAGTGTAGAGGCTGGGTCACAGTTTGCACCTAACACCCATCCCTCAAGTCTCCCCAGAGCAGAACAGAGACTGGGGACCTGCACTAAAGGAGAGGGGGGAATTATTGCCATGAAGGGGATGACAAAATCCACCTGTCCCCACACCACTATAACAGTCTTTGTACAAAGCAGGTCTTGTAAGGTATCAATGGACAACTCAGTTTGCTGCTCGGTATTGTCTGGATAAAATACGCGTGGCAACATTGTACGTGAAGTTAAAAGATGCCCCTTTTATGATGCTGGGAACACATGCTCCAAACCCTGCCACCCTAACTGAGGTTGGCAAACAGAACTGTGCGTGCTCTGCTTAATTTGCATTTAAGCGTAAACAAAGTAATCAAGCAGGGAAGGAAACAATACAAGCTCAAATAGGAGAGAAAAAGCCAGCATGGAACATCCTTCCATGCAAACTCTGTCTCCTCTTGCCCAGCTGGAAGTGTTTCTCAGGGTACGTCTATACTAGCTCGTTAGTTCGAGCTAGGTAGGGTAATGAGGGCAAGTAGAGTTGCAAATGAAGCCTGAGATTTAAATATCCCGGGCTTCATTTGCATGTTTCCAGGCACCGCCATTTTTAAATCCCCCTTAGTCCGAACTCCGTGCCCGCAGCTACACACGGCTACATGCGGCTACACGCGTCACGGACTAGGTAGTTTGAATTAAAGATCCTAATTCGAACTACCGTTACTCCTCGTGGAATGAGGATCTTTAACTCGAACTACCTAGTCTGTGCCACGTGTAGCCGCGAGCACAGAGTTCGGATTAAGGGGGATTTTAAAATGGTGGCACCCGGGAACATGCAAATGAAGCCCGGGATATTTAAATCCCGGGCTTCATTTGCAACTCCGCTTGCCCTCATTACCCTACCTAGCTCGAACTAACGAGCTAGTGTAGACGTACCCTCAGAGAGGGGCTGAAACTATAAAAAGGAGGGACCAGGGGTGAAAGGGACTTACATTTCTTACCGGGTCCCTGCCACTTCTCTAAATAGCTCCCGTCTGGCTTTTGCCACAGCTCAGCCAGCTTTTGCCAGAGCTGTGAGCTGTAGCACGACCCCTTACTTTCATCTCTGGGAGGGACAAATGCCCTATAGTGCCCATCTCTCTTTTCCCTATCCACTGTAGTTACTGCACCAGAACGGACTATGGAAGCAAGTGTTGCACAGCAAGACCGCTACAAGCAGGCGGCAAGAAACTTTGCTTGACTTTGATCTAGATGGTTAGTTAGGTATTTGTAAATATCTTACCTTTCTTTTTTTCTTGTAACCATTTCTGACTTGTATGCCTCCTTACTTGTACTCACTTAAAATCTCTCGTAGTCGTTAATAAAACTGGTTTTACTATTTTATCTAATCCAATGTATGTGAAATGAAATGGCCAAAAAGCTATTTTGGATAATAAACAGGCATATTCTTCCCTTAAAAGAACAACAGGCTTAAATGAGTTGTACTCTTCAGGAGCGGGCTGGGCAGTACAGACCACACATTTCTGGGGTGGAAATGGAGGATGAGGGTGTGCAGGGGTCACCCTGCAGTATAACGAAGGCTGGTGAGACCAGAGCATAACCCAAATGCAAAGGATGGGCTACAGTTACACACACACACGCAGGATGTGGCTTGCAGGCAAGAAAGCTGTTTGCAAACACTGCAGATGGGAGCTACTACAGCATTGTAAAACACTCTCTGCTGCTCTGGATTTCACCTGGCTATATCACACCGGGACCCCAGCAAAAAGAACTCCTGTACTAAGGCGCTACCCTGCAACTCTGTACAGTAGCTAGGGTTATAAACAGCCGTTCATCATGAGCCTGATGATTGCTCTTAGCTTCCCCCAAAACAAAACAAAACAAAACAAAACACAGCAAGCAACAAACCAAGGTGCCAAATTCCTTCAGTCCTCATGCCCCCTCCCTATGGTCTGACTTGTCTTGTGTGATCTCCTGCCAGGGCGAAGTTTGGGGAACGTTTGAAGCTAATCCGACATGGCATTTTGGAACTAGAACAGATTTCCCAAGAGTTCAACCACCCCTCTCCGTTTGCCGAGTCTTCTGTTCTTTTGGATGGTTGTGGCTCAGAAGTGGGTGGTTCTCTTGGACCATGGATGTTGGCTGTAGGCATGTGGCCTCAGTACTAAGTGTTCCGCTGTTGTTTTGGATGGCTGAGTGACTGGCTTTCAGCCTCTGAGAACCATGAGCCTCTCCCAGAGGGGAAAGAATTTGGCAGAATTCAGCAACCCTGCTGCACCGTTAGCTCTGCCAGCACGGCTAGCTGCTGTGATGGATGGAGTGTGTCTGTTCCATGAGTCAACGCCTCCAGGTCAAGACGATTGCACAACCCACTGGCACAGCCACCCCGCTGCTCCAATTTGAGGAAGTCGCACATTTTGTGGAGTTTGCAAATCCCTGCGATAGAAGGCTCAGGGCTCCAGGAAATTGCGTGGCTGCCGACACAGCTGTTCGGGAGCTGTAGGCTAAGCCAACGCTAGGTCAAGGAACTTACTGACCCCACTGGAAAACCCACCCAATTTGAATACAAGGTCTTCTATTTCAGGGCACAACCTGTATTATCCCCCTCTTAGCACATCAATGATTACAGAAGGTGCTCCAGCAAGCTGCAGCAGGTGTTCGCATCCAAATTTAGGGCATCAAAGTCTAGGACAGCAGCTTGTGAGACCTTGTTCTGAACTTTGGAGCGGTTAGAAATGTCCCTCTCCTAGACATGCACCTGAAGAGAACACGGGGGAAGAGCTTTGGGGTTTGTCTAGAGAAACCACAAGGAGGAGGTGAGATCTTTTACTGGCCCAAGGTCTCTGGGTGGGAGAGACAAGCTGTCGTGGGGGCAATTGAAGAGTAAGACAAGAGTCAACAGCTGGCTATGGGCAGACAAGGCTGCCAACAGGGGCAGGGGGCCCCACAATGTGGTGATTTAAAAGGGGCAAGGGCTCCCGGCTACTCCGCCCTACTGCAGCAATGGCACTAGCTGGGTTCCCTTTAAATGGCCGCCGGAGCCCCATGCAGCTCACTCTGGGCACGCCTGAAGGGCTGGCTGGAGGGGATGTTACCCCAGACCTCCCCTCTTCCACCGGAGGCCCCGCCTCTTCCACCGGAGGCCCCGCCCCTTCCAGGGAGACAGAGCTGGGCTCCCTTCCAACTTGTCCAAGGACCCAGCAAATCTCTCTGCAGCCCTGTGGGCAGCGGAAACAGCGAAACAATATGGAAGCCAAAGGAGTCTTTGTTTTACGGCGCTAGAATTGAAAACAGCGTCAGTGGCCTACGTGTGGCTCCAAGGGGGGAAGGGAGGGGGGCTGAATTCTGCTCTCAGCAAGGCTAATGCGCTAGTGCCACGGCAGTGGAGCTGAACGTGGGATCATGGGCTGGTGCCACATTCACATCTACCCACGCTGTGGGTGGCAGCTGGGGTGCAGAGAAGGCTGTCGTGCCAGCCAGCATCACCTCCTGGCTGGCTCGTCAGAACAGAAGACCTGCCCTGCTGGGCCAGACCGGGGTCCATCTTGCCCGAGCAGGAACCATGGCCAATGGGAGCCATGTGGGCGATGCGGGCTCTAGGGGGCAGAGCATAGAGTCACTGGGCCCCTCCACCTAGGGGCCACCGTGCACCGGTCACTTGCAGTGGCTGTCGGCGGTAAGCACCATCTGGACCATGCAGCCCAATTCCTTCACCTCTGGCCTGGAGCTTTAAGAAATACAGCAAGAAAGGCAAGACCCAGGGGAAAATCATGAGAGTTAACAGCACTGCCTATGGAAAAGCGCAGGCCAGATTGCACGTACATTTGCACACGCAGTGTCAGGGGACCCTGCCAGCCCACCACACACACACACAGAGTGTCGGGGGGACCCTCCGTGCCCACCACACACACACACAGCATCGAAGGGACTCTATACCCAGTGTCAGGGGGACCTCTCACCACACACATAATATCAAAGGTTCCCTCCATGCCCACCACACACACAGGGTACGTCTAGACTACAGGCTTTTGTCGACAGAAGTTTTGTCGACAGATACTGTCGACAAAACTTCTGTCGACAAAGAGCGTCTACACTACATTGAGTTCTGTCGACAAAGCAAGCTGCTTTGTCGACATGGTAGTGTGGACGCAAAGGACAGTTTACAGGCAATAACACCTTCTGTGGACAGAAACTCTGTCGACAGAAGGCGTTATGCCTCGTAAAATGAGGTTTACCAGCGTCGACAAAACTGCTGAGTTCTGTCGACGTTATGTCGACAGAACTCAGCAGTAGTGTAGACGCAGGTATAGTTTTGTCGACAAAAGTCCACTTTTGTCGACAAAACCCTGTAGTCTAGACACACCCACAGTGTCAGAAGGCCCCTCCATGTCCATCACACACACACATACACACACACACACACTCACACACACACACAGTGTCGGGCGGACCCCCCATGCCCATCACACACACACACACACACACACACACACACACACACAGAGTGTCAGAAGCAGCAGCAAAGGAGAGCCTCCCAGAAACTGACCCTCCCTATCCTACTCCATCCTGTGATGGGAGCCATTGTGCTTTTTGCTTTAAAACTCTAAGAGATGGCGCTGCTTTGACCTGTTACCAAAAAACCCATCTCAATTTAAGAGTAGGGAGAACTACTAAAGTCAAAGATCTAATAATAATTACATGCACTGTAGTGACCTTTTATAAATCAGTGTTTCTAACTAAAAATACACCCAGCTTCCATCCCATGGAAACATCCATACAAGGCTACAGAAGCTATCTGGTAGAGTTGGTGTTTTTTAATTGAATCGGATCCAAAATTTGTGCCATACAATCCAATCTGCCTGGATTCGGGACCCTCTGACGTTTGTCTGTTTGAGATCAGCCAGATGGGGCTGCAATTTGTCAGGGGCATTTTTCAATAACTTCCTTTCCACCACTTAATGGAATTTTTTTTAAGTTAAGACAAACAATCTCTTCAGGAATGGAAAGAACCCAACCACAACAGCAGCAAGAGATGGGCGCCAAGAGCCGGATCCTGCAGCCGTAGCAAGTGTGAGGCCCACCCGGGAGTGTGTGCAGGATCGGGCCTCAAAAGCTGAACACGACAATTGGGTAGTGCAGATCTCTAACCCACACCAGGGTGTGTTGCATGTTCCTCTCTGGTGCTTGGTCCAGATAGCAGGAGAGAAACATGCTGCTGTTACCATGTAACACACTTACTTCTAGGGCTCCAGGGCCAGGCTTTAAACATGATGATGGATGTAGGGAGCAGTTAAATTACACAGATACGGTCACGGCAATTTGCAGCTGAATGGGTTGGTGTCATCAGCCAAAGCTTCACTGACCTCAGAGGAGAGTCTATGAACTCAGGAAGTCCCGGGGTAAGAAGTCAGTGTGTGTGTGTGTGGGAGGGGGGGATTAATAGGAGCGGAATCTCATTCACAAGCAGTTGCTGGAACAAGGGACAGACTGACCCCCATTGTGCAAGGCGCTGTACAAACCCAGGCTGCCCGTAAGAGCTTACAGTCTAACTTAATGGTTCTCAAGATGTGGGGCGGGACCTACATTCCCCCTAAGCTGCACCTATGCAGGCGCTCAGGGCTGGGGCTGGGAGAGACACCTTGTCGGAGGCCCCAGCTCCGGACCTGCTGTGGCCAGAGAGAGGTACCTCGCCTGGGGCCCTCACCCCCTACCCTCCAATCCTCTGCCCCAGCCCACCCTCCTCGCCCCCACGGCTCCCCCACATGGATTTTGTTATGTGCACCAATAGGTGCTCTGGGGCTGGAGCACCCACAGGGAAAAAATGATGGGTGCTGAGCCCCCCATTGGGAGCCCCCATGCCTCTCACCTGCCACCGGACCCAATGGACCAACGCCTCCCTCTGCCTCGCCCACCATGACCAGCTATGTCGCAGCGTTTGGGAAGCTGGGGGGAGGGGGAAGAGTGAGGATGCAGACTGTTGAGGGAGGGGGCAGACCTGGGAGGGAAGAGACAGGGCAAGGGTAGAGCGGGGGCAGGAAGAGGCAGGCCAGGCGTGGAAAGGGGAGGAGCGGGGGTGGAGCCAGGGGTGGGGCCAGGGGTCAAACATCCACCTGCATTTTTTAAAGTCAGTGCCTCTGGGTATGTCTACACTACAACATTAATTCGAACTAAGCTAATTCGAACTAACGGATCCAGACTAAAAAACTAGTTCGAATTAGCGTTTTGCTAATTCGAACTAGCATGTCCACATTAAGTGGCCCCTGAACCGGGCTTAAGGATGGCCGGAAGCAGTGCCGGCAGGGCATCAGAGGAGGACTTAGAGCATGGAGATGCTGTCTCAGGCTAGCCGAGGGCTGCGCTTAAAGGGTCCTGACCCCCACCCCGGACAGACAGTTCTCAGGGGTGCCCCGCTTGCAAAGCAGTCCTGGCTTGGATTGCCCGGACTACCCACACTGGGCACATCACACCACTCGGCCATCAGCCCGGCTGCACTTGCTGCAGGCTGCCATCAAGGGAGAGGGGGCAATTGGGGGGCTGCAGGAGAGCTTCCACCCCCAGAAGCCCGCAGAGCCAGCCCAGTCCTCCCCATCGGGGGCTCGTGCCCCATTCCTCCCTCACCTCCTTCCACTTACCCTTCCCTAGCCCCTCTTCTTGATGTACAAAATAAAGATAACGTTTCTTCCAAAATGGAATCTGTCTTTATTGAACAAAACTGGGGGAGACTGGGAAAAGGAGGTGGGAGAGGGGAAGAGAGAGGCTGGGAGAGGGGAGGGCAACTAAAATGATCAGGGGTTGGGAACAGGTCCCATATGAAGAGAAGCTAAAGAGACTGGGACTTCTCAGCTTAGAAAAGAGGAGACGGAGGGGGGACAGGATAGAGGTCTCTAAAAGCAGGGGTTGGGTGGAGAGGGTGCATACAGAAAAATTCTTCATTAGTTCCCATAAAGAAGGACTAGAGGACACCAAAGGAAAGGAATAGGTAGCAGGCTTCAAACTAATAACAGAAAGTTCTTCTTCACAAACCAAAGAGTCAACCTGTGGAACTCCTTGCTGCAGGAGGCTGTGAAGGCTAGAACTAGAACAGAGTTTAAAGGGAAGTGAGATCAAGTCATGGAGGTTGGGTCCATGGAGTGCTATTAGCCAGGGGGTAGGAGTGGTGTCCCTGCCCAAGGTTTGTGGAAGGCTGGAGAGGGATGGCACGAGACAAATGGCTTGGTCACTGTCTTTGGTCCATCCCCTCCAGGGTCCCTAGGGTTGGCCACTGTCGGCAGATAGGCTACTGGGCTAGATGGACCTTTGGTCTGACCCAGGATGGCCATTGTAAGCTCAGGGCTCAGTGTCGGGGGTCTCAGTGGACCCCCTTGATTCTCTTGCACACCTGCTCCTGGGTGGCCAGGCTGGCAGCTCTCCTGCCCTAGTCAGCCACTTTCCTGTGCCTAGTGCAGAGATCGTGGACGAGGTCCACGATGTCCGCACTAGCTCAGGCGGGTGCCTGCCTCTTGAGGTCCCGGGCAAGCTCCCGGGAGCCGCCAGCCTGGTCCCGGGAAGAAGGGGAGGGCTGGGGGGCATCGGGTGGCTGGCTCGAGCCGTGCCAGGTGCAGGGTCTGCTAGCTGGGTGCTGGCAGGCTTGCACCTGGCACGGGCACCGTAGCCAGCCCGTGCCCCTTTAAGGAGTCCGGGGCCGGGAGGGGGGCAGACGAGTTTCCCTGGTGTTGGCCAGAGTGGCCACCAGGGAAAGCTGGGGAGGGCTAGCCTCCCACTAGTTCGAATTAAGGGGCTACACACCCCTTAATTCGAACTAGCTAGTTCGAACTAGGCTTAATCCTCGTAAAATGAGGTTTACCTAGTTCGAACTAAGCGCTCCGCTAATTCGATTTAAATTCGAACTAGCAGAGCGCTAGTGTAGCGCCTATTAAAGTTAATTTAAACTAACGTCTGTTAGTTCTAATTAACTTTGTAGTGTAGACATACCATCTGACTCCACCCCCTTCCTAGGGAGAACAGAGTCATGTTTGACATCAGAAGGGGGGCACGGTGCAGTGAGCAGCCAGACCCAGGGGCAGGCGGAGGGACCGCCCATACACCCCAGCCGCCGGCTACAGCTCGTTGGCTTTGTCTCCTGATTTACTTCATAGAATAATAGGACTGGAAGGGACCTCGAGAGGTCATCGAGTCCAGTCCCCCTCCCTCAAGGCAGGACCAAGCTCATAGACTCATAGACTTTAAGGTCAGAAGGGACCATTATGATCATCTAGTCTGACCCCCTGCACAGTGCAGGCCACAGAATCTCGCCCACCCCTCTTAGAATAATCCTCTCACCTATGTCTCAGATATTGAAGCCTTCAAATACTTTGAAGGCCCCAACATGCAGAGAGTCCTTCAGCTGTGATCTGTGCCCAATGCTCCATCTACACCATCCCTGACAGATGTCTATCTAACCTGTTCTTAAATAGCTCCAGAGAGGGAGATTCCACCACCTCCCTTGGCAATTTATTCCAATATTTGACCACCCTGACAGTTAGGAATTTTTTCCTAATGTCCAATCTAAACCTCCCCTGCTGCACTTTAAGCCCATTACTCCTTGTCCTGTCCTCAGAAACCAAGAGGAACAAATTTTCTCCTTCCTCCTTGTGACACCCTTTTAGATATTTGAAAACCGCTATCATGTCCCTCCTTAATCTTCTTTTTTCCAAACTAAACAAGCCCAGTTCATGAAGCCTGGCTTCATAGGTCATGTTCTCTAGACCTTTAATCATTCTTGTCGCTCTTCTCTGTACCCTTTCCAATTTCTCCACATCTGTCTTGAAATGTGGTGCCCAGAACTGGACACAGTACTCCAGCTGAGGCCTAACTAGTGCAGAGTAGAGCGGCAGAATGGCTTCACGAGTTTTGCTTACAACACACCTGTTGATACAACCTAGAATCATATTTGCTTTTTTTGCAACAGCATCACACTATTGACTCATATTCAACTTGTGGTCCACTATGACCCCTAGATCCCTTTCCGCCATGCTCCTTCCTAGACAGTCGCTTCCCATCTTGTATGTATGGAACTGATTGTTCCTTCCTAAGTGGAGCACTTTGCATTTCTCTTTATTAAACCTCATCCTGTTTACCTCTGACCATTTCTCTAACTTGCTAAGGTCATTTTGAATTATGTCCCTATCCTCCAAAGAAGTTGCAACCCCACCCCGTTTGGTATCATCTGCAAACTTAATAAGCGTACTCTCTATCCCAATATCTACATCATTGATGAAGATATTGAACAGTACGGGTCCCAAAACAGACCCTTGCGGAACTCCACTTGTTATCCCTTTCCAGCAGGATTTAGCACCGTTAACAACAACTCTCTGACTACGGTTATCCAGCCAAATTCACATGGCCACAGAGATGGCTCACATCCCAGGCCAGGAGGTTGCTATGCGCCTTCCGGACAAGAAGATTCCGAAAGATCCTTCGTCTAAACCCCCAGCATTCCCAGCACGTTTAAATCCCTCCCGCCTGGCCACCCATGGGCAGGGCGAAGTCTCTGGCTTCCCACTTCCTGTGCCTGCTCACACGTGGCTTGGAAAGATCCAGACGACAAGCCGTGGTCGAGATCGCGCCACGCAGCTGGCTTTTAAAAAGGCTGCAGAAGCAAATCCCGGGAGATGGAGAGGCACCCAGCACCGCACACTATACTCCCATCATCCGAGCTCTCCTGACCTGAGCTACCAGCAGACATTTCAAAGCCGGCTACGTGCATGGATCAGGGCTCAGGCATGGGCAGCATTTTGCTCAGACCATCAGCCGGCGTCATTTACAGCCGTGGAGAACCTGGCCAGGGGGTGACAGCAGAAAGCCTTTTTAAAGTGGAACAAAAAATAGAACGGTGTAGCACTTTAAAGACTAACAAGATGGTTTATTAGGTGATGAGCTTCCGTGGGCCAGACCCACTTCCTCAGATCAAATAGTGGAAGAAAATTGTCAGGAAGTGGGTCTCACCTATTAAACCATCTTGTTAGTCTTTAAAGTGCTACACAGTCCTGTTTTTTGTTTCAGCTACACCAGACTAACACGGCTACATTTCTACCACTTTTTTAAAGTGGGGTTGTTCGTTTTAAAGAGACAACGCCCGGGCAGACTCCTTTTCCGGTCAAGAACCCTCCCACGATTGTTTGTCGGGGTTCAGACCTCATAGCTTTCTCCACGCTGTGCAGCTAAACTAGTCTCCCTGGAGTCCTCGGGCGAGAGGCATCGGGAACGTTTCCCTGGCTAGGGACGGGGGCCAGATCTAAGTTGACCTGATAGAACAGCAGCGAAAGAAAGAAAAAAAACCCACCTTATGGCAGTTTGCACCTGCTCTTTGTCGTTTCACCACTGTGTGTCCCCGGGTTGACGTGGTTGTGTAAACTGAGTCACGGCTCACGCGCATCTGTAACCTCAGAGGCGCCACTGATTTCGGGTGCTTCTAATATGGGGAGGAGCAGCCACAGCTCTGAAACTTCCCAAGCCGCGCGGTGCGCTGGGAAAATGACCGATTACAAACGTTTTAAATCCAACACGAGGGTGTTTCAAAGGCTGGATTAAGGCAACAGGCACCACAGGAGTGTGCGTACGGCCCCACCTCCCGGAGTCCTGTGATTTTAGGAGAGAGCTCTGTAGCTTCCTAGCCCTCCTGTCGCGATGGAAGCGTGAAAATGGGAACTATACATGACCCTTGCAGCGCCTGCAGCAAGAGGCTGGGAGGAGTGAGTTGCTCCAGGCATCACAACAGGGTGTTAACCCCTAGCGCAGTATAGCAGAGGGTCTGGATGTGGAGGAAGGGGAAGTGCAGCTGTGTCCCCATTACTAAGATCAGCACCGAAAGGCCCCCTCTCCAGGAGGAAGAAGGTCACTCCCCCTCCCCCTCCAGACACACCCACTTTAACAAGGGGATGGGGGGAGGAGCCAGGGCCCCCGAGGCCTCCAGGCTGTGGTGTCCCTAGGGCCCTCGGTTGCCTTAATCCTGTCCCAGGAGCACCCACCCAAGGAGGCGCCCAAAACCAGAGGCAACAGTCCTTTGCCCACAACGTTATCCGCACTACCCACCCAGCTGCGCTACAGCCGCCGGCTCTGGCAGACGCAGATTCCAGCCGCGCCGGGAGAGCTTTGCCCCAGCCCACTCGTGCCAGGCAGCCATAAACCCTGCACATCTGGGCAGCGGAGATCTCTCCCTGCCTGCCGGGGACACGCCAGCGGCGGAAGGGCTCCTTAACACCTGTGTGAGAATAGCTCTGCCCGGCTCTGAGAGCTGGCGGGGAGGGCGTGATGCCATCTGGGCAGCGCTGAGGGCTGGCAGCCTGAGGCCCCGCCCCTTCTGCCTGAGGCCCCACCCCTTCTACCTGAGGCCCCGCCCCTTCTACCTGAGGCCCCGCCCCTTCTACCTGAGGCCCCGCCCCTTCTTGGGGTGTGGAGCCGCCCTCCTCCCACCCCACTGAGGACTCTTCAGCACATTCGCAAACCTCCCTGCCTGCAGCCTTTTCCCTAAAGGCTCCAGGTCCCCCAGGGACCTGCCCATGCACAGCAGCCTGCCTAACTGCCGCTGGAGTCCCTCAGCTCCCACCTGGTGCCTCACGGCTCCTAGCTGGATCCCTTGGCAGACACCTGGCTTGGCTCACATGCCTTCCCCCCCCACGTGTCCCTCCTTCTGCGCCTTCCTGCTGCTCTTGCAGGGGTATCGGGGGGCCCCAGCTAAGGTCTGTCTGCTCAGGCATGGGGGTCGGCCTCCCCATTACGCACCACTTCCTTCTTCCTTGTTACCCCTAGGCCAGGGGCGGGCAATAATTTTTTGCCAGGGGCCACTTCAAAAATGTTGAAGGGGCGGGGCCTCAAACAGAAGGGGCGGAGCCTCAAACAGAAGGGGCGGAGCCAGGATGCTTCTGGGCTTCTCCACCCACAGACCATGATTGGTCTGGGGATAGGGGAGCTCCCTTGCCACCCCCCAGGCTCTCCCTAGGCACCCAGGCCCCTGGCAGTGGGAGGAAATTCCCGTGCTGCCCCCACCCCCAGACCAATCAGGATTTGGGGTCAGGGACGCACACAAAGTCTCCTCCCACCCTGCCAGGAGCACAGGGCACTTCAAAGTGCTGCGTGCTCCTGGCAGGGTGGAGGAAATATTGTGCGCTTCCCCTCCCCCCAGGTCCTAATTGGCCTGAGGGCGGAGGAGTGGCAGGGCCTCCGTGGGACGGATCAACCCACGTGGCGGGCCGGCTGAGGTCCACGGAGGCCCTTTTGCCCACCCCTGGACTACACTGAGCGGCACTTAAGTCATGTCCGTATTAATTAATTATTTTTATGTCATGATCAAACTAAGAACTTCATCAGCTCTCCTGCTGCCCGGGGCTTCAGTGGCGCTCCCAACCCACTTTCATGCACCCTGGCAAGACGTTGCTTTACAAGGCCCTTTTGAGGGTCCTGCCATGTGGACTGAACCCCTCCCCCCAGTGGATCCTTTCCATACGACATGGATTCGTGACTTGAAAGAGCATCGGTCTCGTCTACTTCTGAGACAGGCCTGGAGATGTCCCCGAAGTGAACCGTCCGGGGCTTCCCATTGCATTTCTCAGCGTGTTTATGTTGGCAGCTGTCACCCGCCACAATCAGAGTCCTCCCCGTCGGCTAAACTTTCCTCACGGGCAGATCCGTGCTCTCCCCATATGTTAGCAATGCCCTGTATAAACAAGGAAGTGGGACTCTGTCCGAAGAGTGGTGCTTGCGGTGCTGACAAAGCATGTCTGAGGGGCTACGGGAGCCAGCGGCGTTCCCACACTGCTCTGAGAAAAGAGTAACACCCTAAATATAGTCCACAATTAGCCCCTTTATTGATGCCTCCAACCGTGACACTAACTTCCCCAAGCCTGTCCTTTGTCAGCAGGATCTCCCTTCTCCTGGCCTGGAGAGAGTTCTTCATCCACTAGATCCACCACCCGCTTGTACCTCCTGCTCGAAACTAATCAGACCCCCCTGTAAACCAGCTCCCGGGCATCTTTCTGCAAGGTTCTAGCCAGTGATCCTAGAATAAGCCGCAAGAGAGCCCAGTATTCTTCACCAGAGTCCTAGGACCCTGCTGCTGTAGGCCACCCCAGTATTGTCTAATTATTTTCATCATCAAGGGATCCACCCCCTATTGTCCAGTCCTATTTTCTGACAAACAGGCTAGGGACACTATTCCTACCCATCCTGGCTAATAGCCATTGATGGACCTCTCCTCTGTGAATACATCTTGTTCTTTTTTGAATCCTATTCAATTCCTGGCCTTCACAACATCCTCTGGCAAGGAGTTCCACAGGTTGGCCATGCGTTGCATGAAGAATTACTTCCTTTTGTTTGTTTTAAACCTGCTACCTCTTAATTTCATTTGGTGACCACCCCTCACCCCCTAGGAAATAACTGTTCCTTATTTACTTTCTTCCACGCCAGTTATGATTTTATGGACCTCTATCCTATCCCTCCCTTAATCTCCTCTTTTCTAAGCTGAAAAGCCCCAGTTTTATTAATCCCTCCTCATGTGGCAGCCATCCCAAGCTTCTAATCATTTTTGTTGCCCTATTTTACTTGCGGTAACAGTGCTTATGAAAGGCAACTGCAGTTACATTTCTTATCCTACCCTGGAGAACACCGATAAAAAGAACAAATGTATTTGGCATATTATAGTCCCTGACTATTACAGGAGCAATGGTTGGGTGGGGTTCTCTGCTTTATGTTCTTGATGCGTATTGAGGCCACCAGAACACAAACCAACGAACGTCCTTCAGCTTCCCAGTACATACCATCTCATGCTTTGCTTCACCAGGAACACCCCCCATGGTGCGGCTTGGATCTGCCCTTCATTAGACACTCACCTTGGTGCAGCAGACTGTTCCACGGCAGGGCAGAGGGTTTTTACCGGCGGCAAGTCAGCTGTTTTCATAGCTCCTCTTTGTGTCTTAGAGGGGGTTGCGCTGAAAGTGGATTGGAGCACAGGCGGCCAAAGGCAGCATTTGCCAACGCTTGCTGCGACTGCTGAGCACTGATTGGTTGGACCATGTTTGTGTCCTTTTTTATGCATCAAACACTGTATGGGCCAGATCCTCCACAGCGGTCAGCTGATGCGGATCAGTGAGGACTGAGTCCATTCGACCCATTGGGAGACCCCAAGTTCAGTTCACGAACAGAAATAAGAGCTACTGTCACCCACACACCTGGGCTATGTCTACACTCGCGGCTTCTTGCGCGAGTAATATGCAAATGAGGCTAAGCGTGGAATATCGCTGAGCCTCATTTGCATACCTAATGAGCCGCCATTTTTTTTCAGAAGAGGCTCTTGCACAAGAAGGAATGTCTACCCTGCCCCTTCTTGCGCAAGAAAAACCCTCTTGTGCAACGCCATTCTTCCTGAAAAGTAATAGGCGTACCGGCGTGGCGCAAGAGGGTTTTTCTTGCGCAAGGAGGGGCAGTGTAGATGCTCCTTCTTGTGCAAGAGCCTCTTCTGAAAAAAAACGGTGGCTCATTAGGTATGCAAATAAGGCTCGGCAATATTCCACGCTTAGCTTCATTTGCATATTAGTGGGCGCAAGAAGCCGCAGGTGTAGACATAGCCCTAGTGTGGTTACTGAGTACTGCAAGTGGAACCTAGATCACTGCAACAGTTAAGATCAAGAGACCCCAACAGCATGGGCTGGGAGCCAGCTGGCTTTTAACTCAGAGGGTTAGTCAGCTCCCGAGGTCCCACGTTCAAATCCGCCTTAGTGGTGGTTACACTACGTTCACTGGGGAAATGATTCATGGCCAGTTATTCCACCAGCCCGGGGGAAAGCACCGGGATTCTACCACTGCTCATCAATTTCAAAGACTCTTGCATCTGAAGCTCTCACAATATCAGCATTCTGGGGACAGCTGCAGGTTTTCCATTGCTCAGGATCAAGGCCAGCTCCTCAGTCGTCCTTTGCCACCATCTGGGGATCTGACACCTGGATCCCTGCTGTGGTCCCATTTACACCGGAGGAAATCAAGAGCGACACCATCAATGGAGTTTCACAGGTGTATAGCTCTACATTGGGCTGGGAGTCAGTGCGGAGACATAAAGATGGCTTAACACCCTGGCTTTTCTTCTGCCCGGAGTTGTACCACGTATGAGCTCAATCCAGCTGAGGATGGAGCCGTGTCTGGAATTTAGAAATGTGGGTAGAGCCCCGGTTTGCTATCCGTCTTCCCCAAAAAATTGCACTGGGAGTGTTCCCACTTTCTCCTGTCTGCAGGCCGCGTAACCACGCCAGGGGCTGCCACGCTACGCTGGAGCTGTTCCAGTAGATGACTCCACTGTCCACAGAGCTGCAGGGCACGAAGCTCCTGTCTCGGCATGAATCAGAACTGGAGCCTGCGTACGGGAAGTGCATGGGTAGCATGCCAGAGCCATGTGTGCCAGCCACAGGCGGGTTCCTGTCGAGTTCACTAGGCAACGTCTCGCTCGTCCATAACACCAGACTCACTGGGGCAAGCAACGTGGGCTAGCGGCAGGAGGACTGTTGCATGGGCATGATGCTGTGGCACCCTGTTGTATGGGCATGATGCTGTGGCACCCTCAGCTGTGTAAGCACGCTGCATGCAGGCCTGCAGAACAGGCGTTCCTGTCTCCCCACAGCCCGGGTCTGAGGCGTGTCCCTAATGCTGAGGGGGCTCGCACTCCTGTTCGCTCTGTCAATCATCTCTGCACAGAGCCCTTTGTTCTTCAGCGCATCTCAGGGGGGTTCGCCCTTCCTCTCTCGCGACCCAGTCGAAGAAAATTGTTGATGCCGGCGCCCCAACATCGTTTGACTGGAGTGTGGGCTCCGGGGTGGGGCTGAGGAGGAGAGCTTTGGGGTACAGGAGGAGGCTCCAGTTTTGGGGTGTCAGGGCTGGGGCAGGAGGGGCTGAACTCGAGCGGCTCCCGGTCAGCGGTGCAGTGCGGGGGCTAAGGCAGGTTCCCAGCCAAGGGGCGTGCGGAGCTAGTGCTCGGGGCAGGGGAGCCTTGTGTGCTTTTCCCACCTACCAGCCGGCCGCTTCAGGGGCACAGCCTAGTCTGCGGGACCAGGACAGGCAGGGAGCTGCCTTAGCTCCCCCATTGCTCACCCTGCAGCCAGGAGACCCAGCGCCGGACATTCCACCGCCCAGTCCTGGGCCGCCAGCCCGGTCTGAACCCCCCGCTGTCGCTCACACACACGGCCCCGCTTCCGGAAAGCTGTTCCCCACAGATGTGAAGTCCGCCCCGTGCTGGCCTGAGATGCTTCCCTGACATGGAGCCTAAAATGTATCCCCGCGGCAGGTAAAACAAGGGCAGTGGTCACGCAAACCTGCCTTTTAAGGCGAGGGAATCTTGCTGCACAGCAAACGCTTCGAGTGATAAACTCCTGGTGCGGAGCCAACACCCCCCAACCCTCTCATGCCTGAGGCACAGAGCCCACACCCCAAGCCCCCCAGCAGGCCCCACCCACCTCTGCTCCACTGCGCCCCCTGGCCTGCCCCCTTGCCGAAGCCCCTGCTCCTGAGCAATGCGAGTTGCGGGATTCCTGGAGCAGCTGGCGAGGGGTGACAGCAGGAGTCCCCCACCCCCGGCACTCACTGCGGCCACAGGAGATGGAGCAGCCCCGCAGCCTGCTCTGCCCTGCTGTCCTCTCCCAACCCGCCGTGCTCCGCATCTCCGCGGCGGCAGGCAGCCGAGTGAGCTGGGGCCGGGACGCTCTGGTTCCTCCTGCCACCGAGCAGCAGGCGGGGAGACAACAGTGGGGCAGGGGGTAGAGCAGGCTGCTGGGTCACTCTGGCTCCCGTTGCCGCGGTGATGGGGGGAGAGACCCTCAGGAAATCCCCCAGGCCGCCCTGGGACTCGTCCATAGGACGGTTGAAGGGAGCAGGGTTCCCCAAAGCACAGCTGCCCTGAACCTCTGGTGGATGGAGCAATGAAGAAGGCTTTTGCATTACAACGGCCTCTTCATTTGGATCGTCCGCTTGCATGGATGGGGTGGAGGATCCCCACGCCTGGGTTAGACCAGGACTGACCTATCAGGACACGGGTTCTACGCCTGCACCGTATCTGTATCACCGGGCATTAATTAAGTCAAACAGAAATAGCTCAAGCCATAACTGGCTTATTGAACAAACTACTACACTTAGAAAGCCAGCACAAAATCCGGTTGTCACAAGTGAAGCCTGGCTTGAGGCCAGAACCCAAAACAGGAATGGTTTAAAACAGTCCTACCACTGTCTCGATGACTGGAGAAAAGAGGCAGGTGACAGGAACAAGCTGAGGCAATGTGGAGTTGCAGTAACCCAGGAAAATGGACAGTCGTCTTGTTTCCGGTCTCCTTTCTTCCATTCGTCTATGCTTGACACGCCGTCCCCCGTGCGGTGTGCGGACTGGAGGAGGTGGTGCGTACGGGTATGTGCGTGACTAGCCCTGCTGCAGACTCCTAACTAAAACAACCCCCTGTGCTAGCAGTTGTTACTACTGTACAACTAGATTGCTGCACCACAAAGGCAACCAGGCTGGCTTCTGCCCCAGACGCCTACAAGGCCAAACAGCCTGCTAGCTGTCACCCTAGCACCACTGGGTTGTGTTGATGACATGCCCACAGAGAGCCCTGAGGAGAGGGTGAACGCCCCTTATGAGCCCTCTTGTTACTGGGCCGATTAGGGCCATGTATCTATGAACCCTCTGGTTACCTGGCTGAATAGGGTTATGTAACCCATATCTTGAGGGGGAAAACAAAATGGAGGATAAAAGAAAACTGGCACCCTTCCCCCAACACCTGGGTTCGCGAGTCCAAAACAAGCATTGTCCAAGTTACAAAGCAACACTGACAACGTCTCTCACAGCCTGGGCCACGGACTCCCAAGCCACACGAATGCAGGTGGCAGCTGAGAAGCATCCCAGAGAGTCGAACCGGACAGGCCTCCTTCTACGCCGAACGCCAGTTCTGAAGAAAACTAACATACAGGCGAGCAGGCCTGGCTTCTGGTCGTGAGTCTGGCAGTTCTTAGCTAGCGTCCAAGGCCAGAGCTGGTGCTCGATTTACTGGCTACGCAGTACGTACAAGCCAGTTACATTTAGAAAGCTGAGTCCATATTTGGTGACTGTCGGGGGGCTCGCCCCTGTCTTGGGGTTGCCACCCCCATCCGGGGCCTAACTCGGCCCGTCTGGGCCTAGCCCTCAAAGTACACTGCCCCTCTCGTAGGGGAAATACGGCCCACCGGCCTAGTCCCAAAGTACAATGCCCCTGTGCTAGGGGAAATACGGCCTCCCGGCCTAGCCCACAGTTGGCAGGCCCGGAGGCCTAGCCCACAGTTGGCAGGCCCGGAGGCCTAGCCCACAGTTGGCAGGCCCGGAGGCCTAGCTCACAGTTGGCAGTTTGTTACCCTGCTCCCACGTGCCAGGGTCTCAGGCAGCAGGGGTAGGGGGGTCCGGGCCCTCCCTCTCCACCGGACCCCGACCCAGGGCCCTAGTAGTTTCGGGTGGTTCCCACCACCGGCTCGGCGGGGGCTCCTCCCCGCAACGCCCCGAGCCCTCAGGGGCTTCTCCAGCTCCCTGCCCTGGGTCGCTTCCTACCCCCTGCTCGCAGCCTGCCGCGGTCCCACCTGTCGGCGCCGGTCGATGGGCTGTAGTGGTCCTCCCCCTGGCAGCTGCAGAGTTGGCGGGGTCCGTTCCAGCACTCGGGTCGCGGGTGGTCAGTCGGCGGCTCCGGCGTTGGGGCCGAGCCCGGCAGAGGCCCGGCAGCAGCACGCTCAGCTCCCCCGGCGACTCCCTCTCTGGCCAGTGGTCGCTAGCTCCTGCTCGGGTCGCAGTCTGCCCTTTCTGAGCAGGCCAGCAGCCTTTTATACCTTGGCTCCCTTTGGAGCATGCCCAGTAGGGCTGTGTGGGTGGGGCCCTCTCCGCCCCAGGCCCCAGGTGGTTTCCGTGGGCTTGAGTGCGGGGCGGGGCCGCCCCGTCACAGTGACCTTTATTTAACTTTTGGAGAAAGGGAATAAGCATTCAGGGGTGAACACAGGATCCTGCCTGGGCTTCACACGGCCGGGTTAGTGACTAGATTCCCTGTGTGCTGAGACCCAGAGCTGCCTCTGCCCTGGCATCCCGCTGGTCTGTGAGTGTTAACAGGGAAGCAGCGGGAGAGGAAGATTGAGGAGGTGAAAATGCACAAGTGGCAGAAAGCCAGCACATTTCCCAGACCCAGCTTGGCACCGCAGCGGTTGCAAAACATGCTGAGCGCCGGCTCCTTCTGCATCAGTGGTAAAATGCTCCCAACTTCCTTCACCATCTTAGAACCATGGAATTGTAAAATCCTAGAATCCTAGAACTGGAAGAGACCTCAAGAGGTCATCGAGTCCAGTCCCCTGCCCTCACAGCAGGACCAAGCGCTGTCTAGAGCATCCCTGATCGATGCCTGTCCAACCTGCTCTTAAGTATCTCTACTGATGGAGATACCACAACCTCCCTCCGCAATTTATTCCAGTGCTTAACCACCCTGACAGATAGGAAGTTTTTCCTAATGTCCAACCTAAGTCTCCCTTGCTGCAATTTAAGCCCATTGCTTCTTGTCCTATCCTCAGAGGACAATTTTCCCCCCTCCTCCCTGTGACACCCTGTTAGATACCAGAAAATCACTATCATGTCTTCTCTCAGTCTTCTCTTTTCCAAACTCAACAAGCCCAATTCCTTCAGCCTTGCCTCATAGCTCACGTTCTCTAGACCTTTCATCATTTTCATTGCTCTTCTCTGGACCTTCTCCAATTTCTCCATATCTTTCTTGAAATGCGGTGCTCAGAACTGGACACAATACTCCAACTGAGGCCTAATCAGTGCAGAGTAGAGCGGACCCATCTTATTAATCCAACTTGATCCCACCCACTCTCCATGACTTCATTGGGGCCTGAGGTGGGTTTATTAGTGTAAAGCAATGGAGCAATGGTCTCGAGTTGCGGTGGGAGAGGTCCAGGTTGGATATTAGGAAAAACTATTTCCCTAGGAGAGTGGTGAAGCACTGGAATGGGTTACCTAGGGAAGTAGTGGAGTCACCATCCCTAGAGGTGTTTAAGTCTCGGCTTGACAAAGCCCTGGCCGGGTTGATTTAGTTGGGATTGGTCCTGCCTAGAGCAGGAGGCTGGACTTGATGACTCCTGAGGTCTTTTCCAGCTCTATGGTTCTATGTTCCATCAACGTCACAGGCCAGATCTACAATACAGACTTCTACCTGCATAACTCCAGCACCCAGGGGTGGGAAAAATACACACACCCACATCCTGAGTGATGCAGTTATACTGACATAACCCCTGGTCTAGAGGGCGCTCTGTTGGCAGGAGAGCTTTTCCCATTGGTGTAGCTGCCTCGTGTGGAGGTGGATTAACTACGTGGATTGCAGAAACTCTCCTGTCAGCATAGACTTGTCTCCACTTATCTCCAACATGACACCGCTGCACCAATTAAACCTTTTAAGTGTCGACCTGCCCTCCAATTCTGGCCTTATTTTGATACTTACTTGACTTGCTCCCTCTAATCTTTTCCACCCATGTGCAGATTTTTTCCATCCGCGTGCAGAATAATTTTATGTCCACTGAGGTGTGAGTGAATGTGCACCACCAGGAGAAACAAAAAAACCTCGCTGAGGCCACTCTGCTAATCAGCGGGGAGGCATTTGAATCTCTCCTGACCAGCCACATCAGCACACAACTAACAGCGAATACTGATTATGGTCTTGGTTCTGTTCTCAGATTTTCACCGATCTATTGAGGACATAAATGGATCCATATTCATTCCTGGCTCCCTGCAGTGAGGACTCAGCTCCATGACACCTGCACCTACCAGGTTTTACCTGCACTTAGGCACAAGACTCAACTTTCCCCTGCATGTTTTCTTCCTTAGCTGTAACTAAAATCCGGGACCATACGGACTTGTGTAAACCTTGGCAGTGACAGTGGCAATAACTTCCCCCAGGGCATGTGTTCTTCCTACGTGCATTTCCTGTAAGCAAGAGCTCTGTTAAACACATCAGGCTCCACACAAACATGCCCTAGAATGCATGACCTCGATTTTTTTTTTTTTGAAGCTTCGTCGGTGGATTGGGGAAGTAAACAATAAACGCACAAATCAGACAACCTGCTGATTTGGGGCTTTTTATTATGCTAATATTAGTGATCTGTGTTGCACAGAGCCTAGAGACGTCACCCACCATCTCCCTACCACTCTACTTGGGTTCTGAGACAAGCTGGGAGAAAAGGGTGAAACCATTGGTGCTGACTCTATGGGGGCTTCTGGCACCCACCAGCAGCCCTGGGGATCAGCACTTCTTGTCTGCCAGGGGCCCCACCAGTCAGCTCCTCCCCCTTTCTCCCAGTGTTTCCCACCCGCCAGTAGCCCAGCCAATCAGCTCCTCCCCCTTTCATAGAATACTAGGACTAGAAGGGATCTCGAGAGGTCATCGAGTCCAGTCTCCTGCTCTCGTGGCAGGACCAAACACTGTCTAGACCGTCCCTGATAGACATTTATCTAACCTACTCTTAAATATCTCCAGAGATGGGGACTCCACAACCTCCCTGGGCAACTTATTCCAGTGTTTAACCACCCTGACAGGTAGGAACTTTTTCCCAATGTCCAACCTAAACCTCCCTTGCTTTAGTTTAAGCCCATTGCTTCTTGTTCTATCCTCAGAGGCCAAGATGAACAAGTTTTCTCCCTCCTCCTTATGACACCCTTTTAGATACCTGAAAACGGCTATCATGTCCCCCCTCAGTCTTCTCTTTTCTAAACTAAACAAACCCAATTCTTTCAGCCTTCCCTCATAGGTCATGTTCTCTAGACCTTTCATCATTCTTGTTGCTCTTCTCTGGACCCTCTCCAATTTCTCCACATCCTTCTCCACATCTTTCAATGTCTCCCACCCGCCAGCACCTCAGCCAATCAGCTCCTCCCCCTCTCTTCCAGTGTCTCCCAGCCGCCAGCAGCCCAACCAGTTAGCTCCTCCCCCTGTCTTCCAGTGTCTCCCAGCCGCCAGCAGCCCAGCCAATCAGCTCCTCCCCCCTCTTTTCCAGTGTCTCCCTCCCACCAGCAGCCCAACCAATCAGCTCCTCCCCCTCTCCCAGCACTTCCTGCCTGCCGTAGATCAGCTGTTCAGCAGTGTTTAGGAAGCACAGGTGGGAGGCAGGGGCAGGAAGAGGCGGTGTGGGGTGCATGCTTAGGAGGAGGGGAAGGGAAGGGATCAAGGCCTGGGGTGTAGCTGGGGCAGGAAGAGGCAGGGGAGGGTGGAGCAAGGGGTAGAGAGAGGGGTGCAGCCTGCAGTAGAACAGGGGTCAAGAATCCCCTGCAGCCTGTGTAGGTCAGCCCCTATGGAAGGAACAGCTCTTGGGGGAGGAACCATCTTTGTGCTCTCTCATTGTCCAGCATCTTCACAACGGGGTGTGGACCATGACTGGGGTGCCTGGGTGCAGCAGCAATACAAACAATACATGACAATAACAATGGACAAGCAGAATGATGGTGTGCAAACAGGCAGGCCCCGGTGCCCAAAGGCACACAAGCACCTAACCTCCATCGCTGCCAATGGGATTTAGGCACCTGAGTTCATATGGGCCCACGTGCACATGTCATACACATAGTTTTAATTGTTTTAAAAGAAGTGCCAAGCCACCTAAACCAGTTCTTGTAATGTAAACTAGCGGGAGGTACCCGGCGTTGCTCAGGAAAGTTGATATAACTGAGGTGAGGAGCCTGAGGGGCGGGAGGGGGAAGGGAGCCGCGCGCCTGCCACTGGCACCTGAGCCCACCCTTGGCTTCCTTGTCCCTCCGCCGGCCTTCGTGAGCGACTGTCCCCGCGCTTCCCCCAGGAAGCAGCTTCTCCCCGCACTGCCAAGCTCCATGCCCCGGGAAAGTTGTCAGTCTCTCATCTCTTCCCTCCCACAGTATCTTAAATCATTCTCCTGGATGAGAGGTTATCCCATGCATAGTTCGGTTACGGTAGCTCTTATAGTGTCCAAGTTATTAGCACACAAACATACAAACATTCTCCTTTATATATTATAGATATTTATGTTTAATTAATAACCCAGCTTTTCCTCTGCAAAGGTGAATTATTAGACTATTGAAGGGGTCATCATCAAAGCTCAGTGGATTTTTCATAGCAAATAATCAAGCCAACAAATTGAGGCTCCATTTCTGTCTATGAATTATTCACAAAGCGAATTAGTTTATATGAATGGCTTTCTATTATTCCAAAGTGCTTGAACATATTTCAGCCTACAGTGGATTGTGCACTGTTTTTTTCTGTTCCTCTTTGTGAACTAGTCAG
Source organism: Pelodiscus sinensis (assembly GCF_052426305.1). Taxonomy (NCBI): domain Eukaryota; kingdom Metazoa; phylum Chordata; order Testudines; family Trionychidae; genus Pelodiscus; species Pelodiscus sinensis. The sequence goes on from NC_143056.1 coordinate 7,462,954, forward strand.
AGACAGAATTAGTTTATACATAGGCTTGGAAAGATTAGAGTTTTATCGGTAAATATCAGTAAATCTCAATTTCACTAGACACACAAAAACTAACAAACATATTTCCATTGATAATCACCTAAGTTTACCGATCAATAAAGCAGGAAAAACATTGCAGGAGCACTTATAAGAGGCTGATTTAAAGATCTTTACTTGTATATTTTTGACATGTGGTACTGACGCTTTGTGTTTTAACACAAAGCTTTATTATATATTTTATTTTATTTTATTATATATTTTATAAAGCTTTATTTTTTATCTCAACATTAGTAAATAATTCTTGTCTGACTCACCCCATACTTTTCCACAACTGTTAAAATTTAAATTGAAAAAAAAAAAAGCCCCCGAACCCATTGATTTTATGAAATGAAATGATTTAAAAAAATAAAAATCTAAATCTGCCACATCTCTTTATACAGATGCCTTTCCATATTTCAGCCTACTGGTGGGTTGCAAACTATTTGGTTCAGCGGCATCCTTGACGACACGTTATTTGTGGTTGTGTTTAATTGGTCCCCTCAGTCTCATGGAAGAGTTTCAGCTCCTTGATTACAGACCTTTAGGACGAAATCATTAACGAGATGGGTGTGACGTAGTGGGGGTACCTTGCTGGTTGCTAGGCTTGGGTTGTGAGTGACCTCCACTGGCTGCTGGCTGCAGCATGGTCCAGCAGGGCAGGGGATGAGTCATTATGCAAGGAGGTTTCGAACCTGTCTGACCAGTTATCTCCCAGGGAGCGGAACAATGGGAAGGAGGGGAGTGGAGTCCTGGCTGGGGGCAGGGCTGGAAGCGAGTTAGTTAGGTTTCTGGCTAGTATCATGGAGGAAGCAGCCTAGGTAACGGGCTGGGATTTAGGGGCCCAGGCTCCCCCATCTCAAGGGGGGCTGAGGCATCCTAGAGCTTCCCTGTAACCAGATGACATCTGTGCTGTGCTGTATCCTGGAGAAGCAATAAACTCCCTCTATTCTACTGGCTGGTGGAGTCTGTCTGTGCCATTACGGGGGTGCAGGAGACGGGAAAGCCCCAACTCGCCATCACTTGGGGTAAATGGAAAACTGGATAAAATGCAGCATGGTTTTATCACAGGTAGATGGTTCTAGATGAATTTGGCACCTTTCTGCGACAAGATAATTAGTTATTTTAGACAAGGGAAGTGTAGCAGATGTAATCAGCCAAGCATTTGATATGTTATTGCCAGGAAAACTGGAAGTTAAAGTGGGGAAGGCTGGAATTCAAACAAGAAATTTGGAACTGATTAAAGGGCTAATGAGAACAGGTTGGGCCGGAAAGAGAACTATTGATTTGGGGGAACTTATGGGTGGAGTTACTCAAAGATCAGACTGGGACATTAATGACCTTGAGACAAAAAGGAGTAACGAGATGTGCTAATATCACAAAGTTGGGAGAAATTCAGTATTGACCAGTCAACTCCCAACCCCTTTGATGGTCCCAGTCAGTCTCCATCACCCACTTGTTAAATTTTCAAACATCTTTCTTAAGAAAGATTAATTCAAACTGGACTGGGTGCAGATCACATAAAAACATAAGAACAGCTGTACTGGGTCAGACCAATAGTCCATCCAGCCCAGTATCCTGTCTGCCGACAGTGGCCAATACCAGATGCCCCAGAGGGAGGTGACATACAGTTAATCGTCACATGATTCCTCCCCTGTCACCTACCTCCAGAGAAACAGAGGTTAAGGACATCATTCCTACCCACCCTGACTAATAGCCATTGATGGACCTAACCTCCAGGAATCTATCTAGCTCTTTTTGGAATTCTATTAAAGTCCTAACCTTCACCACATCCTCTGGCAAGGAGTTCCACAGGTTGACTGTGCGCTGAGTGAAGAAAAACGTCCTTTTGTTTGTTTGAAACCTGCTGCCTAATAATTTCATTTGGTGACCCCTAGTTCTTATATTGTGGGAATATGTAAATAACTTTTCCTTATTCACTTTTCCCACCCCAGTCATGATTTTATAGACCTCTTTCCTATCCCCCCTTAATCTCAGAAGTGTTACTAGGCCAACCAGGATAATGGAAGACCTCGCTTGCCAGAATAATCTAAGGATATGTCTCCTCTGCACCCTTGAGCAAGCTCTCCCATCCCGAGTCCCCAGATTTGTGCTAGCAGGGCTCGCCTCATGCTAGCATGCTAAAAATAGCTGTGTCGTTCTGGTGCTTCGACGGCGAAGCTGGGGCCGGAGTTTGGTCTCTCAAGCGACCGGGTGTGAGTCGGGATGTTAACATATAGTCATTTAAGCGATTACCTGATACGCCTGGTTTTATCGGTTAATCCAAATAACTACAAGCACAAACACCTCCCTTGCTGTCTCTTACATGATTATTAAATGAAACGCCTCTAACATCCCTCGTTGAGGGGCACTTGTGATATTCAAAAATCTACTGGGTCTTGGAAACCCAGCTCAGGAGAGAGTTTATCCACAGTCAGAAGCCAGAAACATTGATGGGTAAGGCCCTCCGTATACAGCAGTCCAGGACGGCTCTGCAGGACCTCAGCTAGGGCGTATTTGAAGCAACTTTAATAACAGCATTGAAAGAGTTTCCTTTAAAAAGCTCAGCTCGGGTTAGCTCTCCCAAGATCTCACACTGAAGTAATCCATGGGTCTCAAGGGAGTCACTCCTGGTTTGTGCCATGTGAACGTGAGCAGAATCCAGCCCCAAGCACAGTGCCAATTCTCATCATGTGGCTTTTTTTTAGAGATCCTACTAAGATACTAGAGCAAACTGCCACGAAAAGGTCATACACAGAAAGGTAGCCAGCTCCCTAAACTGCTTAGCATGTTCCCTTCATTCTTTTGTGCGTCAGGGAAGTTGCTGCCCCGGGGGTCATAGCCTCTCTGCTTACGTCTAAGCAAGCCCCCTATGAGCTAGACTGTGCCCTCCATGTTGGTTCTGTGATGGGGTCCTGTCAGTGAGAAATAGAGCTAGTAAACTGCCATTGAGTTTCTTCACCACCGTATGAATTTACTTAAGAACAGCCACACTCAGTCAGACCGAAGGTCCATCGAGCCTGGTCTCCTGCCTTCTGACAGTAGCCAGTGCCAGGTGCCCCAGAAGGTGCATCAGAACAATAATCATTAACTGATCCATCCTCTGTCGTCTACCCCCAGCTTCTAGCAAACACAAGCTTGGGACACCCTTCCTATTTACCCTGGTTAATAATACCTAACCTCCATGAGCTGAGCCAGTTCTTTTTTTGATCTTGTTATAGTTTTGGCCTTCACAACATCCTCTGGCAAGGAGTTCCACAGGTTGACCATGTGTTGTGTGTAGAAATACTTCCATTTGTTTGTTTTAAACTTGCTGCCTATTTAATTTCATTGAGTGACTCCTAGTTCTTCTGTTATGAGAGGGAGTAAATAATATTTCCTCACCTACTTTCTCCAAACCAGTCATGATTGTAGGCCTCTATCATATCCCCCTGTAGTTGTCTCTTTTCCAAGATTAAAAGTCCCAGTTTGGGAACAACTGCTCTATATGGAATGAGGGCTGGTTATAAAACACAAATTCCATTGGGTGGAACATTTTAAAAGGTGACATTTGTTTTTGTACTTCCACACAATGAACACAAAACTTTTAGGAAATTTCACAAAAAAAAGGTTTCCTGTCTGCCAATGGCTCAGTGGTTAGGACCATCATCTAGGATGTATGTAAGACCCATGTTCAAGTCCTTCACTACCCACTTTAGAGCAGAGAATTAAACATGAGTTACTTGTATGCCATGCTACAACCACCAGTCTATCGTCTAGTGTAGGTTCACACTGTCTCAGCAGGCATTCCATCCTGGTCCTTCCCAGCAAAAGTTTTGCCGAAACGGATGTATTTCCGGGACCAGTTTCAATTGTGTCAAATTGGCATTTTCCCATGAAAAAAAAATTAAGCAAACACTTCCTGATTAGTTCTATTGCAAATTAAATTTCATGGAAATCAGGAAGGATGTTACTTAATAAAAACATGCTCAAGGCAGAGAAGACTTGCCCATACCCAGAACATACCCAAAAGGAAATAGCAAAGGAAACAGAAGAGCGTGGTTAAGTGGCTATATTCAATATTTTAGATTCAATAGCCAGGCCACGTGCTGCTGTCCTAGTAGCATGAAAAATGACCTTGGGAGATGGGGGATGAAGATTAACAAGACACAGAGAATTTAACTTCTCATTTTCACATCAAAAGCTAAGCCTGCGACACTTTCAGCCCGCTTAATTAGCATCATTAGCCCCAGTCTTACAACTGACAGGTACCTTTCCCACCCTTCTTTTTCTGTTATAAAATTCTGGGTCTCTGTTATTCCCCTCCAGCTCATTTGATGAAGTGGGGTTTTCCCTCGAAAGCTCATGATGCTATAATTATTTTTAGAAGCTTCAGGGGGTAGCCGAGTTAGTCTGTACAGGATAAAATTAAAAAACAACAAATGGTCTGGACATCATCTTCCTTTTCAAATGCAAACAGATGGACATCATGCCCAGGGCTCGACAAATCCACATATCTACTCGCCCATGGCAAGTAGATTTTAGCCAGTCACCTTGTTCACCGGCGGTTCGTGCACACGCAGTGTGGGTCTCGCGCAAGCGCAGTGCGGGGCTGACAAGTGGTTTTTGCTATGATCGTCGAGCCCTGATCAGGCCTAAGGGTAAAAAACCGACTACAATCTACATATCCCACAGATTACAGCCAGAGATTATGCCACACTCTCACAAAAAAACTAAGAGGCTGTGTCTAGACTGGCAAGTTTTTCCGCAAAAGCATTTGCTTTTGTGGAAAAACTTGCCATCTGTCTACACTGGCCTCTTGAATTTCCGCAAAAGCACTGACTTCCTACTGTCTGAAATCAGTGCTTCTTGCGGAAATACTATGCTGCTCCCATTCAGGCAAAAGTCCCTTTTGCACAAAGCTTTTGCGCAAAAGGGCCTGTGTAGACAGCTCAGATTTGTTTTGCGCAAAAAAGCCCTGATCGCGAAAATGGCGATCGGGGCTTTTTTTGCGGAAAACCGCGTCTAGATTGGCATAGACGCTTTTCCGCAAAAAGTGCTTTTGCGCAAAAGCATCCGTGCCAATCTAGACACTCTTTTCCGCAAATGCCTTTAACGGAAAACTTTTCCATTAAAAGCATTTACGGAAAATAATGCCAGTCTAGACGTAGCCAGAATGTTTTGTTAGTCTATAAAGTGCTACCAGAATATTTGTTGTTTTTTAAGTTTATATATATTTTTGTTAGTCTCTAAGGTGCCACAGGCTGATTCATTGTTTTTAAAGACACAGAGGGAATATGAAGAGCTAATAGTTGCATCTAAGGATGCAAAAATACAAAGAAATACTATGCACCTTCTTTAAATACGTCAAATGTAGGAAGCCTATAAAAGTATGCGCTCACAAGGCATACAAGAGGAAAAAAACAGGCAAACAGTGTATTGAGTGGCCATTGTTGACAAAATGTTAAAGCGAGAGCTACTGAGCATTTCCCGTTGCAATTGTTAAACCAGCAACAAAGCAGGGAGGAGACTGGTTCCTTGTCTGTGATTTGGGCCAATTCCTGCCCACTGATTAGGTCAGAAATGTGTCACTGCTCAGGCAGCCTGCAGACTCGGAGGAAAGTAAGATTTCTCCTTGGAGGGCTTGTCTACCCTGGGAAGTTACTGGGCTAAAACTTTCTGGCTCAGGGGAGTGAAAAATCACTCCCCACGCGCAACAAGTTTCAGCACGGAAAAGCACCAGTGTAGACATCCGCGGCTGGGTAAGTCCACCTAGCTCCATTGACGTCCATGGAACTATGATGGTGTAAACCAGCATTGCGTCACTGACTTCAACGGAGCCACGCCAATTTACACGGCCCGGAGCACTCTCTTACGTCAAAAAAGACAATCAGTCTGCCGTGATGACTTCTCAATGCGGCCACTCCAATCACAGCAGAGACAGAGCGTGAGGAGCAATGTAGGCCATCATAGGCCCGAAGGAGGTTCTTTGACCCTTTCCCTCGTGATGCCAGCTGCATGTTGGAAGCAATACCTTTCTAACATTCCCATGGTTTTGCCTACAAAACAGCTGGCCACAGCCTATGTGCAGAAAACCACACAGAGAGTTGAATCTGTTGCCAAGACATTCCAGGAGCTCAGAAGAAGGGGCCTCGTTACGGGAGGGAATATGAATAATGGAACGCATGCTGCGAGGTGACTTTTTTCTTTCTGAAGGCATCCTTAACACACCATTCGTTCCTCATTAGCACTTCATAGCTCGTCCAAAGACAGCCGGGAAAAAGCCAGCAAGTGGAAACATCTGCCCATGCTCCTTTGCTATGGGAGGAAATGGTTTGCATTTAATTCAGGGGAGAATGCTTGAAGTCCGGCCATCAGAAGTTGGCGTAGCAATGCAGCAGTGAGCTATGTCATCACGGGCTCCAGACCCAGCATCTGTCCTCGCTGATCGTCTGGGAAAGAGGAGGAACCCCGCTCGAAAGGGTTGAGATGCCCTTGCAAACTGACATGAATTGCTTCCTGCAGAATCAATAATTCTGCGCTGAACATGACAAAATCAAGAAAAGATGAAGAGTTCTCTACTAGCAGGAGAGGAAGGAAATGCTGCTAAATATAGAACTCACCAAAGAGCAGCTGACTCCAGGGAGCAGATCCTCGGATGGCAGCATTGTAGCTCACAATAGAAGTCTACGGGGCTGTGACGGTTTACCCCAGCTGAGGTTGCAGCCTAGTTATCTTGCTAGACACACAGGCATCCTAGACTCACGGGGCCTGATTCTGCTCTCCTCTACACCCGAAAGAATTAGGAATAACTCCACTGAAGTCGACAGATTCAGGCCCGTAAGTGACACCGCATTTTTAAAGGTGAAGCCAGAGTGGTTGCAGTTATAGTTTATGGCACATACATCCAACGCCCCTCAAACCAATCACTGAGAGGCTCTGACGTCCAGACGGATTTTGAAGTGCACAAGGAATGCCAGATTGAGGCCTAGGCTAGCAACTGAGGGGATTCAAGATGGCTGCCACTACCCCAAGATCACCTACAGCCCCCAACTTAAACCTGTCCAACACATTATCAATAAACTACAGCCTATACTGGAACAGGATACTAAACTCCGAGAGGCTCTGGGAGACAGACCCATAGTCTCCTATAGACAACCACCTAACCTCAAGATGATTCTTACCAACAACCACAGGACATACCACACTAATACCAACCCTGGTTCCTTCCCTTGCAACAAACCCCGTTGCCAGCTTTGTCCACATAGTCACACTGCTGATACCATTATTGGACCTAACCAAGTGAGTTATAAGATCAAGAACACATATTCCTGCGCGTCCAGAAATATAATTTATGCTATCATGTGCCGAAAGTGTCCATCTGCTATGTACATTGGACAAACACGTTTCAGACACTTCGCCAAAGGATCAATGCCCACAAACAGATATTAGACAGGATCACAAATTAAAAACAGTTTCTTGCCATTTCAACCAGAAAGGACATTGTCTCAACGACTGAATTACCTGCATCCTGCTTCAAAAGCCTTTTAAGACTGCACTTGAAAGAGAATCCTCTGAACTGTTATTCATGCTTAAATTCGACACTTTACACTTAGGTCTGAATAAAGAATCTAATTATCTTACCCATTACAAAGATAGCTTCCCCAATTATCACCTCTAATATCATTAGCTCACAGACATTTACCTTCCCCTCCCCTATTTCCCTTCTGTTCTGAAATTTGATTTGTCCTTTTCATATGTGTTCATTTTTTAAAATTGTATCCTTTGGTATATATGGTTGCGACAATTTTCTTCCACTATTTGATCTCAGGAAGTGGGTCTGGCCCACGAAAGCTCATCATCTAATAAACCATCTTGTTAGTCTTTAAAGTGCTACATAGTCCTGTATTTTGTTCCAAGATTTTAAGGCAGGCTGGTTAGGCAGAATTTTCTTTCTGTGGAAAGCCCCACAGTGTCAGAGGGAAGAAATCAGGCTTCTGAGGGCAAACCTTGCTTAGAGGGAGTCTTGACAAGTCAGATCAATAGGTGTCTGCAAAGAAAACCCACATCCTATATGTTGCCTCCCGCCAGGTTCCTATGGCAACAAAGGTTCCTTCCTGCTGCTTTAGCAAAACTTTATTAATCAATCCCAGTTGAGAAAAATCTGATATAAATCAGTTGCTCATTATTGCTGCAGCTGTTCCCGTAAAGAGCAATAACTGAAAGGACTATTGGTTCACCGAGCAAATAAACAATACAAATCTGCTGGAGTCGATGTTAACCTTTTTATTATTCATTATTATTTTTCCTATTCGGCAAGAGCAGGAATAGCTGTGCAAGGCAGCAATTAAAGGCCTGTTTCTTACTGCCTTCATTCCCAAGCGGTCGCGCAGAGAAGGGGGCAGCTGCCTCCAGGCGCCACGCTACAGGCGCCAATTTAGTCCCCATCCGCTCCCCTTGTGATCCCTCGGCTCGCCTGCTGCAGCTGGCTGGAGCCTCCTCCCTGCATCAACTCACCTCCATCTCCGCCAGCGGATTAGTGCGTGCAGGGGCCCAGCCCCAAACTGGAGGGGGCAGGGGACGATGCAGTACAAGCTTCCCCCATCCTCCCAGGGTTGGGCTCAGCCATGTGCCAGGTTTAGGGCCCGGGCGGGGATTTTTCCTTTTCCCCCGGGCACACAATACCCTCGTTACACCTCTGTTCTCCCCACTGAGGAGTTGGTGAGGAAAAGTGGATAGTTTCTGAGTGCGCAAGCGCCTCTTCCTTGTTTCCAGCCACAAAAATGGTACATAACGGCCACACTGGGTCACACCAAAGGTCCATCCAACCCAGTGTCCTGTCTGCCCACAGTGGCCAACGCCAAGTACCCCAGAGGGAGTGAACAGAACAGGGAATCTTAAAACGATCCCTTTCCGGTCACCCATTCCCAGCCTCTGACAAACTGAGGCTAGGGTCCCCATCCCTACCCATCCTGTTTAATAAGCACAGATGGACCTAACCTCTGTGAATGAATCTAGTTCTTTCTTGAACCCTATTAAATCCTGGTCTTCACAACCTTCTTAGGCAAAGAGTTCCACAGGCTGACTGTGCGCTGAGTGTGAAGAAAAATTTCTTTTGGTTTTAATTTCATTTGGTGACCCCTAGTTCTGATTTTATGGAACAAGTAAATAATTTTGCCTTATTCACTGTTTCCACACTTGTCATGATTTTATAGACCTCTCTCATTTCCCCTCTTAGTCTCCTCTTTTCTAAGCTGAAAAGTTCCAGTCTTTTTAATCTCTCTTCATATGGAACCCATTACAAACCCCTCATCATTTTTGTTGCCCTTTTCTGAACCTTTTCCAATGCCAAGAGATCTTTTTTGAAATGAAGCGATCACATATGTATGTCAAGTATCAGAGGGGTAGCCGTGTTAGTCTGAATCTGCAAAAGCGACGAGGAGTCCTGTGGCACCTTATAGACTAACTGAAGTAGTCTATAAGGTGCCACAGGACTCCTCGTCGCTTTCACATATGTATGCAGTGTTCAAGATGTGGGCGTACCATGGTTTATGTAGAGGCAATAAGATATTCTCTGTCTTATTCTCCATCCCCTTTTTAATGATTCCTAACATTCTGTTTGCTTTTTTGACTGACGCTGCACATTGAGCGGATGTTTTCAGAGAACTATCCACAATGACTCCAAGATCTCTCTCCTGAGTAGTTGTAGCTAACTTAGTCCCCATCATATTGTGCGTATAGTTGGGATTATTTTTTCCAATGTGCATTACTTTACATTTATCCACATAAAATTTTATTTGCCATTTTGTTGCCCAGTCACTTACTTTGATGAGATCTTTTTGAAGCCTTCACAGTCTGCTTTGATCTTAGCTATCTGGAGCAGTTTAGTGTCATCTGCAAATTTTGCCACCTCACTGTTTACCCTTTTCCCCAGATCATTTATAAATAGGTCGACTAGAATGGGTCCCAGGACAGACCCTTGGGGGACATGACTAGTTATCTCTCTCCATTCTGAAAATTGACGATTTATTCCTACCCTTTGTTTCCTGTCTTTTAACGAGCTATCAATCCATGAAAGGACCTTCCCTCTTATCTCATGACAACTTATTTTACTTAATAGCCTTTGGTGAGGGACCTTGTCAATGGCTTTCTGGAAATCTAAGTACATTATATCCTCTGGATCCCCCATGTCCACATGTTTGTTGACCCCTCTCAAAGAACTCTAGTAGATTAGTAAGACATGATTTCCCTTTACAGAAACCATCCAATATTGGTACATCTAATACGTTCCTAATAGTATTGTTCCACGCAAACAGCTGCTGCAATTGTCACGATCCCAGATGGGAAAGAAGATGGGGGGTTCTGTGTGAGCAGTCTATCAGACACTTTTTATCAAGATGCTCTCTGGGCATGGATAGGTTGAAGAACCTCAACCTCACACACTCATGGCCGGATTTTCAAAATAGCTCCACTCCCAGTAACTCCCACTGTTCCTGAAGAAAGATGCTGGATGTTGAGCATTTGAGAATGTCTGGCTAAATGCTGGAAAAATCCTGCTCTGTTTGCAGGTGCTGCGTTCTTCTGGAAATTCTGATCTATGGACCTTTGACCTGATTTTTGTAAATTACAGGGGCCTACAATCAAGTCATACATCAGAGAGAGTCTTTCAGGACTTTCTATTAGCAGCTTTCAGATATGGACAGTGCCCAATGAGCATCTTCTTTAGAAAGGAACTCTCCGGTTTCCTAGACACCAGGGGATTCGTTTGCTCTGCTCTGAAGTTGTGATGGATGATTGTGCTCTTCATAGTCGTTGTGATGAATCCCTTTTTTATTCAAGGACTTTGATTAGAAGACAAGTCAATGCATCTCAACCTGTCTTGATTTCTACAAAGATTGCAACTGACATACATTGATTGTTACTGTGCAAGGCCCTTGCAGATAATACGGTTATAAGGAACAGCCAGCTTGGATTTCTCAAGAACAAATCATTCCAAACCAATGTCATTTCCTTTGACAGAGTTACAGGGTTAGTGGACTGGAGTCTGGGTGGGGGAGCAGTACACATGATGTATCTTGGGTTTAGTAAAGCTTTTGACACAGTCCCTGTGAGTCCATGCAAAGGTGCCCCCTCCGGCCAAGTGGGGGCGTAGCACCTGAGCTCACACACCTGGCAGGGCTTTTAGTCCATTCTTGCTGCCCCGGAATCTGAAAACTCCTCCTGCTCTTAATGCCCTCGGAAGATCAGTAGCAGAATCCACACCCAGGCACTGCACTGGCTTCCAGCTTAGGGTCCTCCAGCTTGATAAGCTGGATCAGGGTCTGACAACTCTAGGAATTAAAGGTCACCCAATGAAATGAATAGGTAGCAGGTTTAAATTAAAACAAACAAAAGGAAGTTTTTCTTCACTCGGCACACAGTCAACCTGTGGAACTCCTTGCCAGAGGATGTGGTGAAGACTAGGACTTGAACAGAGTTCAAAAAATTGCTAGATAAATTCATGGAGATTAGTTCCATCAATGGCTATTAGCCAGGACAGGTTGGAATGGTGTGCCTAGCCTCTGTTTGCCTGGAAATGGGTGACAGGAGAGGGATCACATGATGATTACCTGTTGTGTTCCCTCCCTCTGGGGCATCTGGCATTGGCCACTGTGGGCAGACAGGATCCTGGGCTAGATGGACTTCTAGTCCCATCCCGTATGGCCCTTCTTATGTTAGTAAGACTCTAGCTGCGTTCAGAGCACCTTCCTACCTTCCCCTGGGCCTCTGCAGGCTCTTTAGCTTGTCAGCTGGTTACTGTTTTCCATGGTGCAGTCCCTGGATGGCTCCTTCAGCAGTGTGCTGGCAGACAGTCCCTCTCCAGACTTCTGGCCTACCCCTCTGCTTTTCAGCCAGTTTATCCTCTCAGCAGTCATGAGGCTGCCACTCAGCCAGAGCCGTCCTTACCCACAGGCCAAACATGAAGTTACGTAGGGCTCTTCAAAATGTGGGGTCCCCTGGGTCTGAATGTCCACCCACCTGCCTCTTCCTATCCCTGCTCTGTGTTGGCTCTGCTTCTGCCGGAGAGTTAACTTAAACGTGAACAAACTCACCAGATATATTAGCAGGACATCAGCCCTGTGAAAGAGCCTTTCCAATGGGGATGAAGCCATTTCAACAAGCTTTTGCCAACCCCAGGTGCATCCTGTTGCTTTCGGGATGCACTGTGCTAGTGTACTTTGGGGGGGGGGTGTTTAAAATTTATTTTAAAAATATTTCATGAGTGTGTTGCTGAAAATTATAAAATCGCATCTCCACAAAATCGTCCCTCCCCACACCCAGCTACCAGTGGGCTAAGGGGCATCAGTTTAATAGTACTGCATAGGGTCCCATAAACCCTAAAGACGGCCCTGCAGTCATCAGTGGCCAATAGTGCCTGTGTTAACCCTTTGGGCGCTGGATCAGTGTGGGGTCCGTACCCCCCGTGACAGTCCCACTCTGGCAGTGACATTCTCCTAAGCAAACCAGAGAAATGTGGTCTGCATGAAGTCACTTGCTATAAGGTGGGTGGAAAGACCATCCTCCCAGAGCAGGGTACAGCCAGTGGGATCCTGTAACTGACTGGATTCACTACTAGTCAATATTTCCATGGAAGTCTTGGATAACGCAGTGGAGTGTATCTTTGTGCATTTTTTTGAATGACACCAAGCTGGGAGGGGTTGCGAGCCCTTTGGAGGGCAGGGTTCGAATTCAAAACGACCTTGACCCATGAGAGAACTGATCAGCCATTGGTAAGATGCAATGCAATAAGAACCAAGGCAAAGAACTTTACTTTGGAAGGAAAAAAATCAAAAAGCACAAGTACAAAAGGCCTCATCATTAAATAGCTGGTCCCCATGTAGGTGCTCACTCCCTTTCCGGTTCTCACACCAGCTCCCCGAATGATTGGGGAGAAACAGCAGAAAAGATTTTCGAAACCTTCCTCCGCATTCACTCCAGAAGGTACCCAGCGTCCTCCTGGGTTCTCACGCAGCCGTTGGACCTGAAAACCTTGGGAAAGGCGCTGTCTCGGTGAAGTTCCCCGCTAGGGTCATGGTGCCCAAAGTGTCCCGGCTGGTAGAGGACAGGGCGGACCTGGCTGGCCATGAAAACGATTCTTTCCTGAAGAGTTCGGTCCCGGACAGATGTGGCCACCCTTCTGGACTCCCTCGTCATGGAGACAGCCCCTCCGTCCTGTCCATGAGACTGCCCCTCAGCTAAGCATTTGGCTTCAGGTTCACGGTTCACCAGACTGGCTGACTAACGACATTGCAAGCCCAAGTGGCGCTCTGTCTCCCTCTATGGGTGACTGCGCCATGCAGCGGAGGATTGGCCTGTTCTCCTGCTTTCCGGTTCTGGGTTCGGGTCCTGCTGCCTACAACCCCCCAGCCGTGTCACATTGCAGCTGCAGTAATCACACTTGCTCCTTGCCAACGGTCCTATTCCGAAAAACAAGCCAACGCTCTCCCCTTGGGAAGCGTGTCTTGAAGCGGCTCCCCGCTTCGGTTCAGAAATGACCCACTTCTGAAGGGCTTCCATTCAGCACTGTAGGGCCCAGCGGCCGGGTTACCCAGAGTTTAGCTTTTTTCAGAAAACCACAACAAGCCAGTGTGCAGGAGACAGCCACTGACAGTTCCAGTCAGCTTGGATAAAAATAGACAAGCCCGTACTCACTGAGACTGCGACAGAGAGGGGTGGTGGAAACACAGAGCTGCCTTGCATAATTGTCTGGCCTCGGGAACAGCTCATCTCCCTGCAGTGACCCCCCGCTCCCCTGACCTTTCTCTCGACGCATTCACGCTGTTTCCCACACTTTTGACTCCAGGTGGTTCTCTCCTTAAGCCGTCTGCACAGACCAGCACGGCCTCCACTCAGCCTCCTAATAACAGCCTCGGAGGTTGGCTAAGAGCAGCGTTTGGCTCCAAGGTGCTCTCCCCCAGCCGGCAGGACACAAGAAACTAAAGGCCGGGTTCACCCGCATGGGTCCGTCCGTGGGAAGTTGGGGGCTTCCCCTAGTGAAATTCAGGCTGGAGCAGGGAGTGCAGCCGTGCGAGCCATCAGCAACACACCGTGGAACCGGTGGGGCTGGACAGTGAGGGGGCAGGAGGGACAGCCCCTCCCCCCTGGAAAAGAGCTTGTGATGGGGTGTGGTCATATGGCTGCTTCTGGGAGTGCCGACAAAGCTACCAACACTGGCCTCCTTGCCCTCGGGGGCTTCTCCCCACCCTCTCCTGCTGGGCTAGATCTCCTGGTCTCCCCCAGCCACGGCACAGAGCTGAAATCGCTCACTCACTCGCTCAGGCTATGTCTAGACTGCAGGCGTCTTTCAGAAGAAGCTTTTCCGGAAGAGATCTATCTGTCTAGAGACTTTGCGTCTACACAGCAAAAGCGCATCGAAAAAGTGATCTGCTTTTTCAACAGATAGCATCCACACTGAATGGACGCTTTCTCACCTGTAAGCCGTGATTGCTATGGGCGGAATGGCCACCAGGGCACCTGTGCTTTTTCCTCTTTCCTCTTCTTGCGAAAGCACTCCCTCTTCCCCGTCCACACACGCCTTTTTCCGAAAGAGCTCTTCCTTGCAGAAAAAGGTTTGCCAATGTCGGAAAAACCCCTCCGTTCTTTCAATTTACTTTCACAAGCCCATGACTGCAGTGTGGCTGTAAGTGAAGGTTTTTTTTTCAGAAAAACAGCCGTTTTTCAAAACAAATCTGCAGTGTAGATATATTCCCCCCCACATACACACTGAAGAGCAATGCAGGCTCTGAAACTCCTCAGGTCCAAGGAGAATGCAGTTTTGCTTCCAGGAAACCACCCTTCAAATGGGCTCAAAACCCCAAATGAATCATTCCGACAAGCCCCCTTGAACAATGAAATGGGCACATATGAAAAGTCCCTGGCTACGTCTAGACTGGCATGATTTTCGGAACAGAGCGTCTAGATTGGCACGGACGCTTTTCTGCAAAAGCACTTTTTGTGGAAAAGCGTCCGTGCCAATCTAGATGCGCTTTTGTGCAAAAAAGCCCCAATTGCCATTTTCGCGATCGGGGCTTTTTTGCGCAAAACAAATCTCAGCTGTCTACACTGGCCCTTTTACGCAAAAGTTTTGCACAAAAGGGACTTTTGCCTGAACGGGAGCAGCATAGTATTTCCGCAAAAAGCACTGATTTCTTACAGTAGGAAGTCAGTGCTTTTGTGGAAATTCAAGTGGCCAGTGTAGACAGCTGGCAAGTTTTTCCCGAAAAGCAGCTGATTTTCTGGAAAAACTGGCCAGTCTAGACACAGCCTCTTTGTAAAGCAGCATGTATGGTAATAATACCAGCTAGGAAGGGTGGCCTAGTGGTTAGTGGGGTTGTAGGAGATTTGGGGTCAATTCCCTGTTATGCTGCCTGCATGATGTTGGGCTAGTCGCTTTCTGCCTCAGTTTCCTCATCTGGATAATAGCTCTGCCCTATCTCACAGGGTGCTGGGGAGGACAAATATTCAGGGCTGTGAGGTGCTCCAACCCTATGGGGCCCTAGAAAGGCCTAATCCAGGGAGGCATGGCACCACTGCTCCCATGCCGTCGAACAAGCCGCCTTTTTCGGCATGGTGAGGATGACGCAAGAGGCGTGCAATCGGCCATCAAACGATCCGAAGCCAGCGCGTTCTGCGGAGCTAGAAATCACATGGCCACCCAGCACCTTCCTTCCCATGCTGCCTTTTAAAATATCTGACCCCAGGACCCGTGAGGAATTGTGTTTACGCAAAGCCCGCCGGCCATTTTGGGATCACTTGCCCAGCAAAGCAGACGCGGTGTCGCTGCATCAGGGAAACAGCAGGCTTGGCGGGCGGAGGGAGGAAACCGATGTCCGCTCCAACGGCTCTTGCCAAGGACACAGCCAGACCAAGAGAGCTCGGACACCTGCCCTGCCATAAAGGCCCCAAACACCGTCTCAGCCTTCTTCTCCGTTTGGAAGGAGCATCATGTGAGGACAGGAGAGGAGACACCAGGGGCTGAATTTTTCTGGCTTCTTTGTGCCAGCGAAGCAGGTGGCTCTGCTCCCCATCCGTAGGCACTGCACCCCCACCTCCTATTGGCCAGGATTCCCTGTCCCCGGCCAATGGGAGCTACAGGGGCGGTACCTGCAGTATGAAACAGGGACCTGCCAGCCACTCCCAGGAGCAGTGCAGGGCCAGGCCAGGTGGGTATCTGTCTTAGCGCTGATGGCCTGGTAGCTCCTGATCTGGCTCCAGGTGCCTCCAGGAGATGGAGCCGGATTCCAGGAGACTGCCGGCCAGCGCGCCACCCATGGAAACGACTGGAGGGAATTTTGTTACGTGCCCCAGTATCAAGCTGAGGTGCAGACGTGCTCCGCCAGCAGAACCAAACCTCTGGGTGGGGTAGAGCTATTTACCGTTGGGATAATTACCCCAGTCACGACGGGTTAGGCAGCGCAGAACTCAAAGGGTTAAATGGCAGCGTCAGGGAGAAACGACAGGCACCGACCAGACGAAACCCTAAAATTGCACCTTTTGAAAGAAGTAACGTCGCCACAAGTGTGCGGTGGGGCGGGAGGTGAGTGTGACAGACGGGGGGGGGGTGAATGACATCAGTGCCTCTCCCCCACCCCACACAGCAAGCAGGTGGTTATGGCGGGAGGAGGGGTAGTGCCAAGGCAGAGGGCAGGAGGAGCAAGGCAGTGGCAGGAGGGGCAGCTGAAGAGCTGGCTCTTGATAGCCTCCCACCCAAACCAGTCTGGCTCCCCTTTCAGAGGCTCCAAGATCTACAGGTTGGTGACCACTGGCCTAGTGTCACCTCCCGTATCCCCCGGGCCAAAGAATTACTCTCCCTGTTAAAAACGCATGCCTAAAGTCCAGCTTCCCCTGCCATTGGAGGTGGTCAGACCTTTGCAAGCTTGATGAGCTATTTCTTCCACACATAGATCCCTGCAGACCCCTTAGTCTTCTCTTTGTTAAACAAAAGCAACGGGGGCTCTCTCTGAACCAAGGCGGGTGGGTGAATACAGGACTGGGGGAGGCAAGCTCTCAGCCCCGCCCCTTCTGCCTGCAGCCCCGCCCCTTCTGTCTGCAGCCCCGCCCCTTCTGCCTGCAGCCCCGCCCCTTCTGCCCAGGCCCCACCCCCACAGGAGCCAAGCCACTCCCCAGCACCACAAGGCAGTGGGGCAGCATGCCACCTCAGCCTCGGAGCACCGGGAGGGTGGGTGCTTGCAGGCAGCAACACTCCGCGCCCAGTACGCCTACAGTAGGCATGCTGGGGGCGGAGTCTGGGCGGGGCCAGGCTGGCAGTTTGGGAAGGCAACGCCTCCCCCTGCCTATGATACCCTCAGGGCCGGATTAAGGCATGGGCGAGCTGGGCAGCTGCCCGGACGCCAACCTATAGGGGGCGCCTGATGGCAGCTGTAAGGGGCGTACAGCGCCCCCTATAGCTGCCATCCAGCGCCACGCACCCAGCTCCCGGATCGCGGGCTGAGCAGCTCCCAGTGGCCACCCTGCAGCGGCCACCCAGGGCGGGGGCTGCATTAACCCCCACAGCGCCGGCCAGCGGTGCCCTTCCCCCCGCAGCCAGGGGGCCCTGCATGGCCAGGCTTGGCCCTCCCCAAGCGGCCCCGGGCTGTACGCCAGCAGCAGTAGCCAGACTGGGCTGGGCCAAGCCGGGCCGGGCCGGGCCGGGCACGTGCGTCCTGCCACCACCAGCTCCACGCGCCCTCCCCCACATGCTGGGCAGAAGTGGGGTCGTGCATACTCCCTCCCCCAACCAGGGGTGCAATTAAACTGTCTGCCCGGGGTGCCGGAATGGCTCGGTCCGGCCCTGGATCCCCTCCCCCTCAGCTCTGAACCCTCTCCAAAACATCAGCCTCCTTCCAAAAGGCCTGATGCTTTGCAATCTCAGAACAAGCGCTTGGGGGTGCCTACTCCAGGGGTGTCAGAAGCCCAGAGGAATCGGCTCAACAGCCCGAGTGGTTTTCACCTGGTGCTCTACGAAAGCGAACCAGAGCCGCTGGCTAAGTGCTGGAGACACCGTGCAACAAGCTGTGTCTTCCACTTTAGCACTCAGGAACAGTTTGCTCTTCTCTGAGGCTGCAGCGCGGCCGGAGTGAACATGTCGCTCTAGAGAGGGTGGTAACAAAGCAAAGGAAATGGCAGTGAAAGCAAAGCGCTTGCCAGAGAGCAGTTACTGAATACGAGCAGGCATGCTGCACGACGTGTCAGCTGCAAATTTCCCTTCTCTCTCGCCCTGGTGTTATCAGCTCCATCGGGCGTATACCGTGGAATGCTGGGACCACCACTGAGAAAATAGACAGCAAAGATCTTGTGCATTTCCTTGAAGGGAAAGTTCTGCTGAAAGAAAGTGCCTGGTCGTATCCCATCAATGCTCCTGTTAGCTCAGTTTCCTGCCTGCAACAGCGGCCGGTACCAGCTGCTTCTGAGGAAAGTGCAAGGAACCCTGTAAGGACCCCTTATTGAATATCCTGCCTGTAGGAAGAAACTTCCTTCTAAATCAGGACATTTCAGCCATGGCTACGCTGCATTGTAAGCCCGGGGGGCAGCCAGGCTGGGGACGCACACGTGCAGACTTCGTGTTCCTACGCCCATTGACTGAGCCTGCCAACACATCTGAGCCATTTCTGAATCACCTGTTGCATTAACAATGCAAAAGTTCATGTACTGTTGTAAGGACCATCCCCGGGAGGCAGCTGTGGCTAACATACGCCCTGGAAAGCAGGACCCATGGACGGAGATTAAAATGGGCTGCCCCAGGGCCCAGCAATCTAAAAGGGCTCCCCGCTGCCTAAATCCCTGGAACCTTTAAATTGCTGATGGAGCCCCGGGTGGTACTGAAGAACCGGCTTGGGTAGGCTAGCCCGCAGCCCCGCCCCGTTTGCCTGAAGCCCCGCCCCTTCTGCCTGAAGCCCCGCCCCTTCTGCCTGAAGCCCCGCCCCTTCCAGGAGCCCAGGGCTGGGGCCCCCCACCTTGCTCAGGGGCCCGGCGATTCTGTCAGCAGCCCCTGCTTTGATGTGATATGAACGTCAAAGGACTCAGTAGAACAACGTGCCCGATAAAAGTGAACTTTTAGTTGAGCTGGTTTCCTCCAACAGATTTCGGACCTCTGGACCCAGCCTTTTGCAGCTAGGCCCCGAGGAGAAGCGCATTGTCTGCTGATCACCTCTTCCCAGGGGTCCACGATCAGTGGGCTGCCCTGTATAAAGGCGTGACAGACCAATGGGGGGTGAGGGGAACTTCTTCTGAGCTGTTAGGAACTTGTCAGCCCAGAATAAACCCTGTGTAGGGTTGGCAAAACTGATTCCTGCCAGACCCATTGCTGGGGTTAAGGGATCTCTGGTAAGATCCTTAGCATGTGGGTAGGTTCTCTTACAGAGTTAATATTTTTGCTGTAATGCTTTCACCTCAGGCAGAGACGTGCCTGCTTAGAAAGCACTGTGGGATCACACTGCTGTGGTTAATTCTGCTGTTTCTAGCCGCTGAGGAGACGACACAGCAGGCCTGCTTCGGCGGTGTGAGACCACCACTGAGAAACTAGACAGGTGTTTAAAAAAAACAAAAGGAAATGTTTCTTCATGCAGCGCACAGTCAACCTGTGGAACTCCTTGCCAGAGGAGGTTATAAAGACCAGGTCTTTAACAGGGTTCAAAAAAGAACTTGATACATTGTGCAGGCCCTGGTCAATCACAGATGCAAATTCATGGACACTGATGTGGGATGCTTCCAGTCCCTGGGAATCGAGATGTTTTTGGATGGACAAGCTGGAAAACAGGGTCTAGGATTGTGGAGCAGCCTTGGCCAACTTTCCAGTTCTGAGGCTGGCTACTCGGTGTTGAGCTGCAGCCGCACTGGAACCACGTTCTAGCAGGACTCTGGCTTGGACCCACCTCCCCGGCCGGCTCTGCAGGCCACATTTCCAGGGCTCACTGGTCCGATTCAGAGTGATCTGTGGGTGGTGGGGGTGTGTGTGTGAGGCTTAAACCTGAGACACAGCCCAGGTTTACTATGTCCTGCCTGGCCCAAGAAGTTGGAAGTTGCAGCATGAAATTAACAAGACTCCAGTCAGAAGTTTCCTTTCTCGGGAAAACCATGGCCCAGCCCCAGAGGCAGGCAATGGAGCTGTTCCCAGGCAGTGTGGCCAATGCGTGTGACAGTGCTGCGACTAATAACTGCTTTCCATAAAGACCCCGCTCCTGGAGTCAAGTGGAGGTGGGATTATCTCAGTCTGTATTCGCCTGGAAAGGTGCGTTGCCAGGCCTTGTGGCTGTGGGAAAAACTTCAGAACAAGTCCCCAGGGCCCCTTCAAGCCTCAGAAAGCAGAAGCCAAATAAACAGAATCTCTTCTGCTTCCCCACGCTCGAGGTCTGAAAGCCGACCCGGTGCTCTGGGGGGAGCCTGGTGTATGAGTTTTGAACATCGGGGCTTGGCAACACTGCATCTCCTCTCCGCGTTCAGCGGGCAGGAAGTGCTGCGTTTCGGGGGTGGGCGGGAAAGCTCTTCCTTCTCTCCCATCACCCCACGAGCAGATCGTCCCATAACTCCAGCCCCGCACTAGCCAGCGGCTGCTCAGAACAAATGGAGCCTCCAGCAATGCCCAGGGACAGCAGCGGGGGATGGTGCCAGCAACACCCTCCTCTGCAGCCAGGAGAGGGAGAGGGGTTCTCTCCAAGGGCCCGCAGGGGATCCACCTGCAGGACAGCCCTCCGAGTGCTAGCCAGGGGATCCTCGTCCCCGCTGAACTCAGTGGACATGCTACCAGTGGAGCTGGCATTTCATCCCAGGCATCTGGCAAAGCAGAAGTGTCCTGGGAGGGAAAGCCAGACGGATTAGGTAATGAAACAGCTGCAGATCCCAGCAGCTGTATCCTGAGAAGGCACGAGAGGGCCATACATGTGGGTATATGATCCATACACAGGACACAGACCCACCCTCACGCAGTGCATTCCACTCCAGTGGCGGGGGGGGGGGGGTCATATATGACACACACCAGCTCAGAATCAATGTTTTGTTTGTGGCCGGGTGCCTCATACCTATGTCATTTGGAAGGACGGGTGAGTCACCCTCCGCCCCCGTCCTAGCAGGCGCTGTAAGACAGGATGCAGGAGGGAAGCCGGAGCCAGGTGCCAGCGGGAGGGCGGGGGCTAAGGAGGTAAACAGCACACGCAGCAGGAGGGGCCTGTTCAGGATATTAACCTTTACTAATCAGGAAGCGTATAAAGTCAAGAGAGGCATGTTTGGCTTCCGTGCCAGCAGATCAAACACAAGCAGCTGGAGAAGGAGCGAAATTAACGAGTGTAGGGACGGTAGAAGTGCATTTGGGGATATGCTCCTTGCCAACAGCAAAGCTGGAAGCAAAATTACCACCTCCAGCCGTTGTGACGACCAGGGTGTATAATTATAGACAATTATTATAGTATAGCAGCCTCGCAGGGATGTTCTGTCCCCTTCACCACGTGGTTCCACCTCTCTGTGGATCCGGCTTATTCTGCTGTATGGACTGAAGTTGAGCCTCCCTAGTCTAGCACCCTCGGGTCCTGACTGGTCCTGAACCAGAGAATTTTCTGGACCACAGCAGGTCAATATTGTCTAGCAGCATCACCGACACTTCCACTGCTTACTGGGCTCTTAGAAGACATTTCGGGTAAATTAGAGCTAAAGAACAGCACAGAACACTCAGAGCCAGGACTGGTGGCTGTAAACAAACTTTATGGGACTGTGGGAAACTTGGCCACACCCGTGATAAGTGGACACGGCTCACTAAAATCTTGCCAGACCACGGACGTTTCCGGACCAGAGAGTGCTGGACAAGACAGGTTCAGCTTGTATTAGCACCACGTTCCCCTCCCTGTGCCGTGAAAATCTAGCTGTGGCAACGAGCCCGTGTTTCTCAACAGCCATAGTGGTTTCTCTCCATCTTTTCCCCCCCAACTTGTGTGGGTTTGTTGGTTTGGTTTCTTTGGCCAGCTCAGCCCTGTTGCATCAAGCGTGTAGTATTTTTGGCCTGCTGACTCCTAGGACCTTCTCTTGGCTGGTTAGGAAAGAGAGGAATTTCACAGCTTGTTAAACATCTGAGCCGATGACATCTCGCTCTTTTCCTATCAGATTGCGTAGCTCGGGAAGAGAGATCTCAAACCCCTAGTCCAGGAAAACGAGCAGGCAGACATCGATTTCAGCCCGACGGCCATCCCGCCAAATCGCTATGGGGAAAGGTGTGTCCACTGGCTTTCTGTGAGCGCACTGATGTGCGTCTGCCTGTACATCGGGCAGTTACACAGCGATTGTGGTACCATGTTTATCACAGACAGGGTTTCCCAAGAGACGACACCGTGGGTGGAAGAAGGAGCATGGAGGGGCACCTGCAGCAGGGTGTTCTCTGGAGGTGGGAGGCAGTGGCACTCCCTCTCGCGGTGGCAAGGCAGCCGGCACAGGCCCAGGTCCCTGTAACCGCCTTCGGTCAGCACCTCCCTGCAAGGGTCCTCCCACCCCGGTGCTGGGAGCTGGGGCTGGCCTGGGCAGGATCTGGCAGCAGTGTCTGCAGGGGAATGGACCAATCAGCTGCCGGTGCAGGGGAGGGACCACTCAGGAAACGGACCAATCAGGGCTCTTTCTGAACTGCGGTGCCTGCTCTGAAAAAAATCCAGATATTTCCTCTTCTTTGAAAAATCCGCCTGAATAGAGGAGGGAGGCTCAAAAAAGAGGCAGTGTCCAGGAAAACCCAGCCCTTTGGTAACCCAGCCGACAGGCCACCTGAGAACAATGCCCCATTGTCAGAGCACTGAACAAATCTAGAATAAAAGACAGTCCCTGCCCCAAAGAGCTTACAATCTAGCTCCGGTTTCTGAGAAGACAGGATCAGTGTGTGTGTGTGTTTGGTCTCTTTGACTGGGGGCAGCTGCTATTACAGCAGCAAGGTTCACGATATAGGGGATTGTGCTTTTCATGCAGCATTAACCAGGTTCATGCCCGGCTGACTGCCCACGTGAAGGGGTCCAAACATAGGCTGGAATGGAAGCATGGGGGAACTTTGAAAGCCCTTGTGGGAGCTCCTCTGGGTGCATAAAAAGCCTCGTTTCCTGCCACATTTCTGTGGTTCACTTAGGCCTTTCCCCCTGAAAAATGTAGCTGTTGATCCACACACGAGCATTCTCAGCACAATTTCTGCACCACTGGAGCATGCAGATCGGTGTTCAGACTGCAAAGAGCCAACTGGCGGCCCCCAGTGTGGACACAGTCGTGGGCACACAACAGTTCCCTTTGCAACTGTCCCCGTCGGCCAACAGTTCTGCCAAGAAACTGGAAGAAGCGAAGCCCTAAGAACGGCAGGAGAGGGGCAGACCAATGGTCCATCTAGCCCAGCACCAGAGCTTCCGGGAGAATGTATCGACAGTTTCCAGGCTCTTGGGCAAGGTGGCGGTGGGGGAAGCGGGGGTTGGCGCTGCACTCCAGGAAGGGGCGGGGCCTGAGGCTGGAAGGGGCGGGGCCTGAGGCAGGAAGGGGCGGGGCCTGGATAGTGCCACCTCCCCTTCCCGCAGTCAGCTCACCAGTGGTGATTTAAAGGGCTTGGGGGTCCAGCCACCTCTACTGCTGAGGTAGCAGTGGCAGTGGCTAAGAGCCAAGGCCCCAGGGCAACTGCCCTCATGAACTTCCTGCTTCTCCCCCCCCCCCCGCTGGCAGGCCTGAGCAGGGCAATTTGAAGAGCTCCCCCCCATCTTATCCTCCTGGCGCCATGGGAGTCGAGTAGATTTCCTCCCTTGCGCATGGTTTGAGCGCTGTGTGATGCTCGGCATTGCTGCTTGTTCACATGCCTCCAGTTAGATCCGAGCAGACCGTCTGCAGCCAAGAATCGCATCCTGTTGCTTTGTGGTGGCCTGTTCCCAGCGGTTTGCCTGGCTATCTGTTTGCAAATGATCCGGGAGCAGCTTGTGATCTCCCTCCCTCCCACCGAAAAAAACCCAACACTCAGATCATTTGGGCCACTGGTTCTCGGCTTGTGGCTTTGCCACAAACATTTTAGTGTGAGGATTCAATATCCCACATACCAGGGCTGGTTAGCGTCCACTGGGCACCAGAGGAGATGTTCCCTGATTGGATGAACATCTCAGCCTTCTATTTCCAAGACAACGATTGATTCGCTACAACGCTCCCCCAAGTTAACAAAGAAAGGAGCAAGATTCACCCTCTGGAGCACACGGGGGTGGGTTCAGTCCCACCCCCCTCAGGAAGCCGCCGGGCAGCCAACACTGGCTTCTCCAGAGATGGAGCTGGCTCCCGAATTCAGAAAGCAAGATAAGGGACCCTCTGAAGACTGGGAGGTGGGGTGGCTTAGGGAATTTGCCGGGGGAGGGCAGGGTTGTGGGCTCAAGTCCCACTTCCCCACCAGCTGGGCTTCCCAGACCCAGGCCTTCCGGTGACGCTTGTATCAGCAGGGGCCTACGTCCCCCTAGGCTGCCCTGCACTTGCTCCCTGTAGGGAAATTTTCCGCCGTCGGCGTTGGGATATGTAAAAATGAACGGGAGTCAGCCACTGCAGGCATTGCTCTTAAAACACGTTTCCCCCCTTTGTCCTGGCAGCCTGGAAAGACGGTTGCACTGAACAGTGTCTTGTTTGGTCTTCGCCCTTGTTCTGTAAAAACACCGTCAGGGTCAGAGCTCCTTCCCCCTCCCTATAAGCTGCTGATTAAGCCAGCATGCACTGCTGATTTAATTAAAAACTAATAAATGATGAACGGGGGCGGGTATAATTGTATGCATCACCTGCTCATTCATATTCACCGTATAGGCATTAACATTACTAAATAAAGTCTTAGGGACAGCAGCGACAGACGTGTGAATTCACTTACTAAAATAGGTGCCAGGGTGTAATTGGTGCCAAATTGCTGCCACTTGGAACATTGTGTTGGGGGTCCAAGATTAACGGGCGTGGGCAATCAGGCAGTTCCATTTACCCCATCTGCTCCTGGGGCACCTGTTTCTTCTCTACCAGTAACCTCCCGGCTCTGTTTCTATTAAGCATTTTCTGAGAGTCAGTGAATGCCTCAGCAGAGTTCCTCTTGGCAAACAGCCCCAATAGCTATTTCTAGCCGGGCGTGTAATTGAGCAACAGAGACTGCCTCTTAATTGCACACTGAGTGGAGGCTCTCATGGGATTATAGCTCAGTGAAATGTCTGTCTGTCCGCCCCCGTGAAAGCTGCGGTGCCTTCACTCTTCCGGGTGTTCTCTCTCTCTTAGGGCTTGTCTTCGCTTACCCGGAGAGCCGCGCTCTGGAGATCAATCTCCCGGGGATTGATTTAGTGGGTCTAGGAAGGACCTGCTCAGTCAACTGCTGATGGTGCCCCCATCGACCCCAGCACTCCACCAGGAGTAAGGGAAGTCGAGGGGAGAGTTTCTCCCATCAACCTCCCACAGTGGGGATGCTGCAGAAATTCAACCTAAGGTGCATTAACTCTAGCTCCACTGTTTTTGTAGCTGAAGTGGCATATCTTAGGTCCACTTTCTCCCGTAACGTAGACCTGGCCTTATTCTGTCCCTATCTTTTAGATTTCTGCTGTCACTGGAAATTAACAGGCATCAATGTCTTTCTCCCCATCTCTGCCAACTTTTGCTTGGCTTCCAACCACACTGTGATGGGATCTTCTGGAAGGCCTAGGACATTGCAGCAGAAGGGGAAGGCCTCTCCATGCTGCAATGGGGGAGTTCACGCCCCCTCCCCTTGCCCTGAAAGGGCTGAGGCAGAGAGAGAAGGGGCCTAATTAACCCAACAGGCCACAAGTGAGGGGAAGCCGGTGGCTAAGCAATCCCCTGATGACATGATGAAGCCCAGGTGAGGAGAAACAAGCAGGTTTGGGTCTATAAAGGCAGGAAAACAGCAGGTGAAAGGGGCAGCTTGGAAAGTCTGGAGTGTTTGGAGCCTGCAGGGACAGTTATTCCCTGGCAGGAAGGAGGCTGGCAAACCCAGAGAGAGGGGAGAGCCAGGTGGTCGGAGAGGGGTCAGGGAGCAGCAGGCAGGTCCAGGAGGTAACAGGTCTTGGCTGCTGGCAGAAGGTCTCTGAGCTGGAAGCCAGAGCAAAGGGCAGGCCTGTGGGGAGCAGGCTTGGCACTACGTGGCAGGGAATGGGAAGGCTGCCCCGGATTGCTGAGGAGAGGTCGGTGCTCTGAAGGGGAGTACCGCTAGCTGGCCGGAGGGCTGAGTCGCACTGCTGTGAGAGAGGGGCTGCAGTCGTGGGAAGGGGCTGCCCTGGGGAGCGCTTCCCCCGAGCGGCCTGAGGCGCCGCCATCCTAGCAGTGCACTGTCACACACACAGGGTTGCCAGGTGTCCGGTATTTTCTGAATTTCTGGCGGGGCACCGGACTGAAGCCTGACGGGGGCGGGGGAGCGACTGGGAGGCAGGGCCACAGTTGGTGCTGGGAGCCCTGTGGTCGCGTGCAAAAGCCAGGCGGGGGGGGGGGCTCTGCTTCCCGCCCCCCTTCCTCCAGCCCCCCCTTCTCCCGTCCGGCCCCCCCCCCCCACCCGGCCCGGGGCGGGGCGGGGGGGGGCCATGGCCCCTGCCGACCCCCCCCCCGCCAGCCCTGCCCCCCTTCCCGCCCCCCCCTCCTCCTCCCGTTCCCGGCCCCCCCCCCCCCCCGCCCCATCTCCCGCCCCCCCTTCCTCCCCCCCCCTCCTCCCAACCAGCCCCATGGCCCCTGACCCCCCCACCAGCCCCATCTCCCGCCCCCCCTCCCCGCCCCCCCCTCCTCCAGCCCCCCCTCCTCCCCGCCCCCCTTCCTCCAGCCCCCCTCCTCCCGTCCAGCCCCCCTATCCCGCCTTCCTCCCGACCAGCCCCACGGACCCCGACCCCCCCACCAGCCCCATCTCCCGCCCCCCCTTCCTCCCGTCTGGCCCCCCATCCCGCCTTCCTCCCGACCAGCCCCGCAGCCCCCAACCTCCCCTGCCAGCCCCATCTCCCGCCCCCCTTCCTCCCAGCCAGTCGCGCCCCCCTCCTGGGCCCACGATCAAGTGTGTCTGGTATTTTTGGGGGGGGGTCTACCTGGTAACCCTACGCACACACCTACCCATGTGTTGGTCTCCTGCCCAGCCCACGTGAGGGGTGAACACGGGGGCGGGGGGGGGGGGTCTGTAAATGGGTGAGCGACCGGAAGCTGGTGGGGCAGGGCTGGAGTCGGGCCTGGGAGCGGCAGGCTCTTGTCTCTCACAGGAATGAGTTCTGCCCTCCGGCTGAGGAAGGCCCCAGGCCCCGTCATGGCAGCAGCAGGAGCGAGGGGAGGGTGAAGGCCTAGAGAAAGCATCTTCTCACACCATCGATGAGCAGGGATGCGGGGGGGGGGGGGGGGGGTTCAAGGACCATGTGATCCCCCACCCCAGGGGAGGGGGACTTGTGTGGGGGCGAAAGGCTGGATTCACTGCAAAGGGCAACATCCGCCACGTGTGTTCGGACGAGTCCCCCGCGCAGGGTCCCCAGGGGACACACTTGGTAGCAGCCCCCGGGGTGTCCTGCTGGCAGCCCCCCAGGTGCACCCTAAGCTCCTGGCAGGGCCCGGGAAGCCCTGTTCACATGTAAGCAGCAGCCGGCATCATGAGCCCCAAATGCTCACAGGGCACAAGCTGCCCCCTGCCACATCGTGAGAGTTGGAAATAAATCCATCCAGCCATGGGGAGGCCTCTCGCTTTGCGGAGACGCCCATGTGCCTCCCAGGCCTGCAGGCGCCGGCGCCGGAACGGAAAGCACCCGCCGGCCTGGGAGCGGACCGCTCCGACCGGCCCTTGCTTCGCAGCCCGTCCCCATTGCTGTCTCTGCCCAGGGCTGCCCCCAGGACTTTGCAAGTGTAGCTGGAAAAGGAGACGGGCGGGGGGAGAGGGGTGCTGACTTTCATACGCCCTGGCCCCCAGAGCCGGCGCAGAGGGGAGGGTGGAACGGAAAGGGCTCGTGCGGAAGCAAAGGCGCGACCAGAGGTCGCTGCTCCAGGTTCTGCAGTTGATAAGGATACGCTCCCCTCCATGAGGAGAGAGAGAGCTACCATCCCGCTCGGGCCCGGCCTGTCAGACAGAGGGGACAGGCTGAAAAGCATCATGGGAGGCAACGAAGACAGCCAGTCTTTTCTGCAAGTCAGCCGGCTTTCCCCCTTCCCCCCGGCGGCTGCTCCTGGGAGTCAAGACGGAGGAAAGTTTATTTAAGCCGGACCGGGGCTTGGGGCCTCCAGTGATCCATGCTACAAAGCACTATCCCCCTCTACTGGGCATCTCTGCAGGGAGCCGACGAGAGACACACTAGAGCCAGCGGTGGAGGGGGCTCTATTCTGCAGACGCCTGCTCCGAATTTCAAACACTCCGTGCAGACTGCAAGGGACAGGACAGCTCACCCCCTGAGACAGCCCTAGAAGCATGGGGCGGGAGGGGATCTCCAGAGATCTTCTCGTTGAGAACAGGACCAGTATTCTCTAGCACAGCTCCCTCCCAAAGCTGCACCCCGCCTCCACGTCAGAATCCTCTCCTGCACGCAGACCCATACCGCGTCCTGAACCCCACACCCCCGCCTGCATCCCCGTCCCCTGCCCCAGGCTCCCTTCCTTACCCAACCTCCATCCCAGACCCTGCACCTCCTCCATTAAAATCATGGAAGGGTGCGGCCCTCCTCCACTTACCAAATTCTTGGAGTGGGCCCCTGTCATATACCAGGTGGTCTGGGGCACCGCGGAGAGGATCAAATCAGCACTAATTGCTTAGAACCAGGGTTACGTACAGCCCAAGACTGGGGTTCTCCTTTATAAGGCTCCAAACCAGTCACACACACAGCACTTCAGCTGCCATTCTCGCCAGCAAGAAGTCTCACAAGCAATTCCCTTAGACACTCCAGCGTTCCCTGTGCCACAATCCCTCCTTACACAGGTGAGAGGTTATAAAACCCAATCTCACCAACTCCGAACAGGTTCTCCCCATCCCAAAGGACCAGCCACAGTCTCAAGTTAATTTATGCCTTGGCTCTTACCCAAAACAGGCCGCTGGGCCAGTCCTATACCATCTGAACTCTAAGGCTTTGTCTACACGGCAGGGTTTTTGCACAAGCAGCTTTTTGCAGAAGAGATCTTCCGCAAAAACGTCTCGTGCAAAAGCGTGTCCACACCTCAAAAGCGCATTGCAAAAGTGATGCGCGTTTGCACAAGGGGACATCCACACTGCATGGACCTTCTTGGCCAAGAAAGCTCTGATTGCCATTAACAGAATGGCCATCAGAGCGCCTGTGCATTTTCTTTTTGCACAAGAAACCCCTGTGGAGCGTCCACACACGCCTTTTTGCACAAGAGCTGTCGCGCAAAAAGGAGTTATTCCTCATGGGGAGAGGAATAACTCTACCGGCAAAAGCCCTCTGATCTCTCGATTTACTGTATTTTTTTTTTTGCGCAAAAATGTGCTTGAAGTGTGGACGCGCCGCCACTTTTTGCGCAACAACCTTGCAGTGTCGACATAGCCTAAAGGTTTATTGATAAAATAAAAAATGGTTGAGAGTTGGATTGTTAAAGCAATAAACCAGTCACCAGAGTCTTGATGCAGGCTCTTAGCTGAGATGTAACAAAGAGCTAGTTTACAAGTCTCGGGTTTACAAGCTACAGTTCATCTTTAAGTTTGACACAATCAACTCTGGATTAAACAAAGACGGTGAATGGCTCGCTAACTACAAAAGCAGCTTCTGCTCTCTTGGAATTCACACCTCCAGATCAGCTGCTAGAAGTGGCCTCATCCTCCTTGATTGGATCCACCTCATCTCCAGCCTGATCCTGGCCTGCATATTTATTCCTGCCTCTGGAAATTTCCACTACATGCATCTGACGAAGTGGATCTTTGCCCACGAAAGCTTATGCTCCTACACTTCAGTTAGTCTATAAGGTGCCAAGGACTCCTCGCCGCTTTTGCAGATTCAGACTAACACGGCGACCCCTCTGATACTAAGTCTCGGGAGTACATTGTACGTCAGAATGGGTCAACAAACCCTTCCTGGCTCTCTGTCCATAGCAAGGTGCTCCTGGAGTGGAGAACAAGAGGGAAGACATTGATCGAAGCACCCTCAGGATCCTTTTATAATCTTGCCCATGCGGAGGGAAATCCATTGCTCTCCTGAGGGACGGTACCTCCCAAAATGGAGCTGATCCCATGATCAAGTGACCTGTCCATGTCCCTTTAGGCAAGCAGCCCTGGCGTGTGCCTGCTGCTCTGCAGGTTCCCAACCGTCTTCCTCAGGTGTTGATTGGCAACCTTGCGAGCCACGGTCCATGCAGCATCGCTATTTAGCATAGCTAGCCACTGAACCACCACTCTTCACAATAGGCGGCCAGCACCTACTACTGTCTCCTAGCCAGAGAACATTAAAATACAAGTGCAGAGCCCACAGTCATAACTTCACATGTCGGAACCATACTGGTACATGAGTAGCACCCATAGAACCAGGATAGCATTGGCTTTCATTAGCCACCCCGCTTGGCCCAGACTTTGGGGCCAACACATCCCAGTGACTTTTCAGCTTGGAAAAGAGAATCATAGAATACTAGGACTGGAAGGGACCTCGAGAGTCCAGTCCCCTGCCCTCATGGCAGGACCAAATACTGTCTAGACCATCCCTGATAGACATTTATCTAACCTGCTCTTAAATATCTCCAGAGATGGAGATTCCACAACCTCCCTGGGCAATTTATTCCAGTGTTTGACTATCCTGACAGTGAGGAACTTTTTCCTAATGTCCAACCTAAACCTCCCTTGCTGCAGTTTAAGCCCATTGCTTCTTGTCCTATCCTCAGAAACCAAGATGAACAAGTTTTCTCCCTCCTCCTTGTGACACCCTTTTAGATACCTGAAAACGGCTCTCATGTCCCCCCTCAGTCTTCTCTTTTCTAAACTAAACAAACCCAATTCCTTCAGCCTTCCCTCATAGGTCATGTTCTCTAGACCTTTCATCATTCTCGTTGCTCTTCTCTGGACCCTCTCCAGACTAAGGGGGGATATGACAGAGGTCTATAAAATCATGACTGGTGCGGAGAAAGTGAATAAGGAACAGTTATTTACTTGTTCCCATAATATAAGAACTAGGGGTCACCAAATGAAATTAATGGGCAGCAGGTTTAAAACAAACAAAAAGAAGTTCTTCTTCTCACAGCGCAATCTGTGGAACTCCTTGCCTGAGGAGGTTGTGAAGGCTAGGACTATAACAGGGTTTAAAAGAGAACTAGATAAATTCGTGGAGGTTAAGTCCATTAATGGCTATTAGCCAGGATGGGTAAGGAACGGTGTCCCTAGCCTCTGTTTGTCAGAGGGTGGAGATGGATGGCAGGAGAGAGATCGCTTGATCATCACCTGTTCAATTCACTCCCTCTGGGGCACCTGGCATTGGCCACTGTCGGCAGACAGGTACTGGGCTGGATGGATCGTTGGTCTGACTCACTATGGCCGTTCTTATCAAAATCCAGTAAAGTGACACCCCATTCCCAGCTGGTCGTAGTAGCAGCCGGTACTGCCCCAGAGCATCTGCTCTGCTCCTTGGCACTGTGGTTGGCCAGGCGCAGCTCTTTCATTTTGAGCCTGCACTGCTCCGGGCTCCTGCAGTGCCCTCTCGGCCGGGCTGGCGGTGATCCTGCCCTAGATGTCGCCATTCTGCTCCTTGGCACAGAGTTCCCGGAGGTTGGACTCCTTCCCCCAGACCTTGATGAGGTCCAGGATCTCCGCACCAGTCCAGGCCGGAGCTCTTCCGCGTCCCTGGGCAGTGGAGGCCGTGGGAGCAGCAGAAGAGCTGGCAGCCATCAGAGGGTCCGAGGGGAAGTTGGGGGCGCTCGGGTCTCGCTGTGGGGCTTGATCGCACAGGGCTCACAAAGCTGGCCCTTCTCCTGTTCCCGGGACTTTTACAGCTCCGCAGGAGAGCAGTGGAGAAGCCTGGTATGGCCAGAGCGGTCAGAGCTGACAGCTGCAGGAGGCCTCTGGAGGCCAATTTGTTCGAATTAGCAGCACCGGAGCATCCACACTAATGTTATTTCGAAATTACAAGTTCAGAATGAGTGTTATTCCTGAGGAAAAGCAGGAGTACAGAATTCGAATTCTGAGCCCCTTATTCCGAAATAACGGGCTTGGTGGTGTGGACGCATCACTTACGGATTCGAACTTTGGGGGGGGGGGGTATTTCACACTAAGGTCCTAGTGTAGACCAGGGCTAACCAGACAAGCCTTCTTTAATATTGCAGCTATGTCCTGCTTGTTCACTAACGTCCTTTGAAGCTGACCGGTCCTGCTCCCTGCAGGTTAAAGGGGGCGTCTTTGTTCCTTTCACACTTAAGCTCCTACTCTGATTTCAAAAACCTGGTTGCATGAAGCGTGGACGCACTCGCTATCGGTCTCAGGGCCCAGCCTCAAAGCCAGAGGTCTGTATGACATCAGCTCTGGCCACTTACCTAGTGCAGATTCCAGCTGGAGGCTGGCCTCAGAAATCAGTCCTCTGCATGTATCCGTAGGCTGTCGAGGAGGTAGAAGAGTAGAGGGTGCCACTGGAACGGCGCTTTCTAGTTGCATTACCTGGGCAGCACAAGCATTCTGGTCGAGGCAGAGAATCTAGCGTCATCTGCCACGTTCAGATCTCACTTAGACTGGGGGGACTCCGCTGGCTGCTGTACTATTCTGGAGGGACACCGGTGTATGCAAGATAAGAATCAGGTCCACTGTCCCCACTTTGCTCTCTGAGCAGGAGCAGAATCCTTGCTCCACGCCGCTGACGAGTGGGGAAGTTCAAGTCCAAATACTGCAGCTGTTGCTTGTTTCTGTCGCGGGGTGGATCCCAACAGCCTGGACCTCGGGGAATTCAATTCTGGATTTAATGCAGCAGTTCGGAGAAGTCTCTGCCTTTCAGCTGGCTAGCCAAAGCATCTGCAGAAGAGCTGCGGAGACCCCAGGAATGAAAATTCCCAGCCCTCCGTCGCATTCAGCAGCGATTCCATCCTTGAAGCCCTCAAAGGTTATCAGGGAGTCAGGGGATATTTCAGAGGCAACATTTTGCATCTGAAAATGTGGCATTAAACTGGCTAGATTGTAGGGCTCAACGGGTAGTGATCAACGACACGATGTCAGGTTGGCGGTCGGTTTGTAGTGGGGTGCCCCAAGGATTGGTTCTAAGGCCGGTTTTGTTCAACATCTTTATTAATGACCTGGATGAGGGGATGGATTGCACCCTCAGCAAGTTTGCAGATGACACTAAGCTAGGGGGAGAGGTAGATACGTTGGAGGGCAGGGATAGGGTCCAGAGTGACCTAGACTGATTAGAGGATTGGGCCAAAAGAAATCTGATGAGGTTCAACAAGGACAAGTGCAGAGTCCTCCCTTGGGAGAAGAATCCCAAGCATTGGTACAGGCTTAGTAACTGGCTAAGTAGCAGTTCTGCAGAAAAGGACCTGGGGATTACAGTGGATGAGAAGCTGAATATAAGTCAGTGTGCCCTTGTAGCCAAGAAGGCTAATGGCATATTGGGGTGCATTAAGAGGAGCATTGCCAGTGGATCTAGAAAAGTTATTATTCTCCTTTATTCGGCATTGGTGAGGCCACATCTGGAGTATTATGTCCAGTTCTGGGCCCCCAACTACAGGAAGGATGTGGGCACATTGGAGAGGGTCCAGCAGAGGGCAACCAAAATGATTAGGGGGCTGGAGAGCATGATCTAAGAGGAGAGGCTCAGGGATTTGGGTTTGTTTAGTCTGCAGAAGAGAAGAGTGAGGGGGGATTTGAGAGCAGCCTTCAACTACCTGAAGGGAGGTTCCAAAGAGGATGGAGAGAGGCTGTTCTCAGTGGTGGCAGATGACAGAACAAGGAGCAATGGTCTCAAGTTACAGTGGGGGAGGTCTAGGCTGGATATTAGGAAAAACTATTTCCCTAGGAGGGTGGTGAAGCACTGGGATGGGTTCCCTAGGGAGGTGGTGGTATCTCCATCCCTAGAGGTTTTTAAGTCCCAGCTTGACCAAGCCCTGGCTGGGTTGATTTAGTTGGGACTGGTCCTGCTTTGGGCAGGGGACTGGACTTGATGACTCCTGAGGTCTCTTCCAGCTCTAGGATTCTAGGATTCTGTTTTTCCCAGTGCAATGGGGCCTGTTCTCAAACTCAGAATTTTTAATAAAAAAGTTTCTTAAATGTCTCATTTTTTGCAGACAAATCTGGAAAATGAAAACGTTAGGATTTTTTTTTCTTCCTCACATCCTTCAGTGGCAACATGGACACCAATAATAATACCTAGCTCTTACCTATGCACTTTACAGGAGTGGATCTCTAAGCACTTCACTCACTAGACACAAAGGATGGGGGAGGTAACCTTTTTTTTTTTACCTGCTTCTGTAGGTGAGAGAGAGACAAGCGTTAGGGCTTACACCGAGCTTAGCCTCACAACCCCTCCTGTGCTGTAGGACAGTATTATCACCCCATTATACAGACGGGGAAAACTGAGGCACAAAGCCACAGTGACTTGCCCAAGATTATCCAAGAAGTGTGTGGCAAATCAGGGCACTGAATCCAGGTCTCCCAAGTCCTAGGGCAGGGCCCTGACAAGGAAAGGGAAAACCACAGACAGGACTGGTAATTTTCACAAATTGGAATGAACGAAAGTTGGTTCCTTTCTAAAAGCTGTGGAATGCAAATGACTGGGATTTTATGTGGGCTTTCCCCTTTTAAAGCCACAGGCTCCTTTTGGCGAACCAGACATATTCTTACCACCACCAAATGCCAGACACGTTAGTAGGTCAAAGTTAATCTTTTCCTGTGCTTCATTTTCTACTGGCGGGGGTGAGGGGGGAGGGCGAACTGCTGTGATGAACATTGACTAAAATGCCCCTCTTGCCTCCTGTCTGCTTCTGAAGAGCACTGCGGAGGTGACCTCGTTACCTGCTGTCATGGTAGATTCTTCAGCGTGTGCACTGAGGAGAAAAGTGCCTAGGAGAAAAGGGTGGGGTGTAACACTTGTGAAACCACAGCTCCGTCACCTCCGCCTGCCAGGAACTAGTAAGGGTTCCTCAAACCCAGTGTGAAAAATTCAGAGCTGGCTGCCTGCCTCAAAGGACACCGTGCCCTCGGTTTCCAAATAGTCTCTCCTTTTTTTGACATTTGGGTTTTTCCACCAGTTTCTCTTGGAGAAACATTCGTGTGGCGGGGGCGGGGGGTGGTTGGCCGGGGAGGGAAGTTTGATTTGTATCGGTAAGCAAAAGGGAAGAAGAGCAAAGCCAAAAAAGTTCTGTCAGATGATCCAAGGGGAGATTCTTGGATGGTTTACACCAGTCTTGCCCGCTTATGCCAGCGGAGGAGCTGGTCCCATATTTCAAGAGGTGTTTACTTGGGCTCTAGGGCAAGGTGGGAGGGGGTGACTTAACACTCCTGGAAGGGGCGGGGCCTTGGAAGGAAGGGCGGGGTGGGAGCAGCCAATGGTCAGTGCCTCTGGGCCCACGCCACACCCCCTGCCAGCCCTCAGAGCTGCCTGGAGCACTCCACGCAGGGCTCCGGCGGTGATTTAAAGGGCCAGGCCCTTGTGCCGCTGGGCCCTGGAGCACTTGCCCTTTTGGCCCCATTGCAGGCATGCTTACCAGGCTAGTCTGAAATAATTCACAATCCTGGTTTCACCCTCCCCAGCCCCTCTCGGATACCCAAGCCCACTGCAGAGGTCATGATTCAAATGTTAGTTTCCAACCTTCCCCCACAGGGCACCACCCTCCCTCCTGGGTTAACACCTCCCTGGACTCCAGTGACTAAGCCTAGAGCCGTGTCCGGGTCGCACTGGGCCCATGGCGTGAGCAGGCAATCGGCCACTTCCTCTAAGGCGGAAAACAGACGACATCAGCCTGGCTCCTGACGGGTTCAGAGTCGCAGGGGGCTTGCTGCTAGGAGAGGGGGCACAGAACAGTGGGCAGGGATGGCAGGGTGTTTTGGGTGCCCCCCTCTGACGCACTGGCTGGCAGGGAACGCACACTTGCTAATGCATTAGAAAGGAATGTCCCTTTGGGATGGCATGAGCCACGTTCAGTCTCTGTCTCGGGAGTGTGGTCTCAGGACGAGCCCGGCTGGTTGAGCTCGACAGCTGTTCTCCACGGCTACGCCGTACAACGAGGCAAACCCACGCGCCTTGGTGCAGGACCCTCACACAGCGAGAGTTTGTGACGTCCCCGGTCCCAGCGTTACCATGGAGACACCGAGCAGGGGGCAGTAGTTGTCCTCGGTTACCACAGGCACATTCTGGGCAGAGAGCATTGCCGGGGTGCGCTGGGTGTGGATGCAGGGGGGCCGAGATGCCTCGGTTGAACTGGGGTCCCAGAGCAGTAATGGGGGCCTGGCTGCGGAGATGCAGGTGAATGAAGAGGGAGCGGGGTATTGGAAGGATTATTGGCAGTGGGGGAGGGGGATTCCTGGGGCTGGGGAGCCCTCAGCATGATGGGGGAGGGAGAGCCGGAGCGTGAGGGGTGAGAGGCAGGGGAAGGGAAGAGCAAGGAGGCAGAGGAAAGTAAAGTGGAGGCAGGGCTGAGTGAGGGGTGTGGGTGGGAGGACGCAGGAGGGAGCCCTGCCAGCCGGCCACCAGGTGCACACCGCAGTGCATGAGAGGAGAGGAGGCAGGCCCCAAATGGGGCATTACCAGACTCGAAGGGTGTGACGACGCGTCGGGGTTTCCCCGTCTCCTGCACCTCTGTAGTGGCACGAACAGACTCCGCCAGCCAGTAGAACAGAGGGAGTTTATTGCTTCTCCAGGATACAGCACAGCACAGATGTCATCTGGTTACAGGAACTGGGGCAAGGAGGCCTCAGAGCCGCCCCCCCAGAGATAGGGGGTGGCTGGGCCCTACAATCCCAGCCCCCTCCCTAGCTCCTTCTCCCCTGCTTCCCAGACTGAAACTACCACTCTCTTCCAGCCCTGCCTCCCAGCCAGGGCTCCACTCCGCCTTCTTCCCATTGTTCCGCTCCCTGGGAGATAACTGGTCGGACAGGTTCAGAGCCCCCTTGCATAATGACTCACCCCCTGCCCTGCTGGGCCGTGTTGCAGCCAGCGGAGGTCACCCACAGCCCACTGCCCAGCATAGCAACCAACAAGGTACCCCCCACTATGTCACAGAGGGACCCCTTTTAATTGACGTTGTCGGGCAGATCTCCAGCTTGTGGTGACTGGCCTGGCTCCACCCAGTCCGTGCGGTGCTTGGCCATCCCGCCACGCCACACTTGGTACGCACAAGCTCGCCGGCCAGGGACCATCGGTCATTGTCACACGGGTCTGTGAACAAGGGTGTATCACTTGGAAAATAACTCCCAGCGACGGTCACTTCCTCAGGTCAGCCTGAGCCAAAGGACTCGCCAAGCCAGTAGGCCATGAACACTGAGTCCTAGAAAGCCCCCGGGTAGTTGACTCACTCCAGCTCTGAGTGGTTTCTGTTTCTCAGGGAGATTGAGGGCAAGGGAAGTGACCGAGCTGGCTGCCTTTCCAAGCTCTCCCTCAAAATCCAGCCACGGAGTCATGTAAGCAGTTCCCCCGCCAAAAATGGGACGTACTGTCAAGGAACCATGAGTCATCAGCACTTCACTTCAGACCAGGGTTCACAGACATCCGCTGGAAGAGCATCTCTTGCCCCTAAAGACGGGTCTGAGCCAAAACCTGGGATCCCAGCATCTCCAGACTTCGGATCTGTTCTGGAGCAGAACATAGAGCGTTCGGCCCGTCACTAGTCTCCAGAATGACACCACTAACCTCCGGCTGCCCCTGCCAGAAAGCCACCGACTAGCCTCACAGCCACCCTGAGCAGTGACGTTGAACCCGAAACATGCAGCCACGTGTAACTCATGCCAGGACCTCTTGCAAACTGTCCCCCTCCCCTCCCGGGGGGGGGAGGAGAGAAAGGGAGGAGGCCTGGTCACAGCTCGCCGCATGGGGCTATCCCCAGCGGGCAGCCCCCGGGGACTGTTACCAGGTGGCACAGCAAACGCCGCCAAGGACAGGGCTGGGCAGGGAATCAGGGTTACGTAAGTAGCTCCCCGACTGCCTGTCTTAGATCCCTAACGTGTCCTGCTTCTTGGCTTCATCCTGCCCCCCGTATGGATGGAAGGGATTTCCCCACCCCTGCTGTATGTGGGAGGAGGAGGAGGGTGGGGTCTCCCTCTCCGATTTTCGTGAGGCTTTGCAACTGCCCCACGAGGCACCCCCATAAGCAAAGGAGGGAAACGGAGTCTGGATGAAATTGGTGAGTGCACCGCAGGCTGAAACGCTGTACTCAGAGAGTGACCCTCAATGGCTCATTGCCCTGCCGGGTCGTCTTCCTACCTTGCCTGTGCTCCCCCCGAAAGCAGCTGCAGCTCCCAGCTCTGCAGTCCGGGGGCTTTACACCAGCCCTGCCCGTCCAGTGAGCACCATCACTAATTTACCCTCTGGCTCCTCCTCCAGGTGCAGCCTCGGTGGTTAATTGGTGCCCCTCAACACCGTAACCCCCTGTGCAGGGTAGACACCTCATCACACTTACCAAAGCACCGAGGAAGCCCTGGTTATGCACCAGGGTCCCTCGTGGTAGGCACAGTGCCAACAAGGAGGTCATCCCTTCCCCCAAGGTGTGCTTGGTATCACTAATCACGCTGGGGCACAAACCAAGCTAACGAGGACAATGCAGTATAGAGTTGCAGCCAGCTCTGAACACTCCGGCTGTGTCTAGACTACATGCCTCTGTCGGCAGAGGCATGTAGCTTAGACAGATGGGCAAAGGCAAATGAAGCCGCGATTTAAATGATTGCGGCTTCATTTACATTTACATGGCTGCTGCACTGAGCCGACAAACAGCTGATCAGCTGTTTGTCGGCTCTCGCGCTAGTCTGGACGCTCCCCTGCCGACATCAAAGCCCTTTGTCGGCAGCCCCGTTATTCCTCGTGGGATGAGGTTTACCGGGGCTGCCGACAAAGGGCTTTGATGTCAACAGGGGGAACGTCCAGACTAGCGCGCTGAGCGACAAACAGCTGATCAGCTGTTTGTCGGCTCAGCGCGGCAGCCATGTAAATGTAAATGAAGCGGCAATCATTTAAATCGTGGCTTCATTTGCCTTTGCTGAACAAACAAATCTACATGCCTCTGCCGACAGAGGCATGTAGTTTAGACGTACCCTCAGCTCCAGCGATTGTGTTTCTAACCATGGGACCAATGGTGCTGAGTGATCAAGACAGTACCGTGAGCAGAAACCGTCTTTCAACACATTGAAGTTCTTGGTCAACCATCCCAGTATAAATAAACCGACTTCCCCCGTTCTTGCAAGCAGGTGTAACACAGTGGTTTGGCTACCACAGTCGATCTAGCAGGAAAGCATTCTGTATATTATATGCAAGTCACTGTGGCTGCGTCTAGACTGGCATGATTTTGCGCAAATATTTTTAACGGAAAAGTTTTTCCGTTAAAAGTATTTGCGCAAGAGAACGTCTATACTGGCATGTGCCTTTGCACAAAAGATGTGCTTTTGCGCAAAAGTATCCATGCCAGTGTAGACGCTCTCTTGCGCAAGAAACTCCGATGGCCATTTCAGCCATCGGGCTTTCTTGTGCAAGAAATTAACGTTCCTGTCTACACTGGCCCTCTTGCGCAAATATTCTTGTGCAAGAAGATTTATGCCTGAGCAGGAGCATCAAAGTATTTGCACAAGAAGCACTGATTTTGTACATTACAAAGTCAGTGTTCTTGCGCAAATTCTCACAGCCAGTGAAGACAGGTGGCAAGTTTCTGCACAAAAGCAGCTGCTTTTGCGCAAAAACTTGCCAATCCAGATGCACCCTGTGAGTTTACCAAAGGAGGAGCCGAGCAAAAAGATTGACACTCCAGTGATCGATCTTCCAGAGTTTGATTTAGCAGGTCTAGAAAAGACCCGCTAAATCAAATGCTGAGGCACTCCCATTAACCGCAGTACTCCTCACAGTCATGAAGAGTAAGGGAAATCGATGGGAGAGTTTTGTTGACTTTCCCCTGTGGGACTGCTCCAGGAAAAAATAAAATAAAAAAATAAATCGATGGAAGGTACTGTCACAGGGTTGAACTCACCACCATGGTGCCTCCAGCTAGTTGCTCTGGGAATTAGCCTGGTGTCTTGCTGGACGCCTCCCTCTAGCTGGTGTCTCCCCGTGTTCCTCTTTGACCACGGCATCCTCTTCAGGACACTGCCCTCCGGCAGTGCCCGCTCCAGTCTCTCTGAGCCCTCCCCTCCGCTTCTGGGAGGTGTTTACCCAACTGCATGCTCCAGAGACCTCCCCTCCAAAGGGGCACCCAGTTCCCCTGTACCCACCTTGCCTCAGTGACCCACTGTCAGTCTTCATCTAGTCCCAGCCTCATGGGCAAACTGCTGTGTGGAATGGCCACTCAGCACTTGCAAAGGGGTGCGTGCGGACCTGCTGCCTTTGCCTAACCTGGCTGCTTCAGGCCCTGCAGCCTGGGAACTTACTTGACCAAAGCTTCCCCAGACTGCTCAGCCTCCAGGAAGCCTGGATCAGAGACACCATTTAAGGGGGGATGTGCTCTCAGGGAAGGCCAGAAGACTGGGCCAGGGAAAGAGAAACAGGTGGGGTTGGCCTAAGCCTGAAATACTCCCCAGGTCTCTCAGGCTCCCAGAAGGGTGAGCTCCGACTCAGGAAGGTGGCATCTCAGGTCTGTGTGTTGTTTTTCCAAAGATCTGTAACTCTTGCAATCCCTTGGGAAACCGGCATTTCCTGCTCACCGGCCGCACTGTCCCGGAAGGGGTTAGTTGAGAAGCAAAACTTTACCCGCATAAGCACCCTATTCCAACACCCCGGTCCAGCCACACCCCACCCCCTCTCCCTACTTGCTCCTCCGTTCTCGTACTTTTATCTTCTCCTTCCTGTTTCTTCTTCCTCCCCCGGGACACCAGCTCTGCACGCCAGGCCCTCAGCTCGCACAGGAGAGACGCGTCCCATAGACCCCTAGAAATGCAGAGCTGGACGAGAGCTCAAAAGGCCCCCGCATCCAGGAAGTGCCCATAGGGTGGAGTGAAATGGCAGGTGAAAATCACTGCTGGTCGATGCACGTTGGAAAACATGGTCCCAGCTATCCATGCAACACGGCGTGGGGGCGGGGGGTCCAAATGAGCTGCTGCCACCCCACAAAGAGCCCTTGGAGACCACAGGGAGCCTTCTCTGGAAACAGCCGACCGATGTGCAGCGGCCGGCACGCGAGCTAACGGGCCCATTAGGAAAGGGTTAGCGAGAAGGACCAGGCGTGACAGGAACTGAAATGTATTACAGGCACTGTCCTGTCACAACCTGTCCCCTTGTGGGGGCGAGGGGGTTGCGATACGACAGCACCTGTAAGCAATTTAAATGTGAGATGGAGTGTGGGTGGGGCGGGGCTCAGGCTGGGTGTGGGGGGCACTCAGGGCAGAGGGCTGGGTGTGGGGGGGTTCCGAGCAGAGGGCTGGGTGCGGGGGCCACTCAGGGCAGAGGGCTGGGTGTGGGGGCCATGCAGGGCAGAGGGCTGGGTATGGGAGTGCTCCAAGCAGAGGACTAGGTGTAGGGGGGGGCCTCGGGGCAGAGGGTTGAGTGTGTGAGGGGTTCCGAGCAGAGGGCTGGGTGTGGGGGGGTAAGGGAGGAAGACTGGGGGTGGTGTAGTATGGAGGGGGAGTTGAGGCTCGGGGCTGGGGCAGTCCCTTGGTGAGCTTGCCCTGTGCTGCTGTTTCCAGCCAATTGGGGGCTGTGGGGACAGTGTTATTAGGCCTGGGTTGGGAGCTCTCCAGCCACCAGCCCTGCCCCCCCTCCGGGGCCCTCCAACCGCCGGCCCTGCGCTGTGTTGGGGGTCCTGGCTAGTGCCAGCCCTGCCTCCCCTCCGGGGCCCTCCAACCGCCGGCCCGGCGCTGTGTTGGGGGTCCTGGCTAGTGCCAGCCCTGCACACCTGGGGCTTTCCTGCTGCCGCCGGCCCCATGTGCTGGTGTTCCGGATCCTGCCAGCCCCGCGTGCCCAGCGTTTTGGCTGCCGCCCGACCAGCACCCCTGGGGCTCTCCTGGCTGCCAGCTCCACACACCAAGGTCCTGGCCACGGCCTCAAAGGCCCAATGGTTTGGAGCAGCTTCCCCGGAGGAGCGATTAGTCAGTAGGAGCTTTCTGGGCTTGGAAAGGAGACAGCCCGGGGAGGGTCGGCCAGAGCTCTATAAACCCACCCCGGGCGTGGCAAAGCCCACGGAAGTGTTCGTATCTGCTCCTTGTAACACAAGCATCGGGGCGTCCTGATGACGCGAACAGGCAGCAGGTTGGAACAGAGAAGGAAGCATTTCTCTGCCCAGCGCACAGTGATGCTGGAGCGCTCGTTGCCAGGGTCCAAACTACAGACGGATTCAAGAAAAGAACGAGATCCCTTCAGGGGGCAGGTCCATTAATGTCGATGAGCAACGGTGGCCAGGGATACGACCCCATGCTCTGGGTGTCCCTGGCCTGTTGGTCAGAGGCTGGGAAGGGGTGACAGGAGAGGGATCCCTGTTCTGTTCCCTCCCTCTGGGGCATCTGGCCTTGGCCGCTGTTGGCAGACAGGACACTGGGCTGGAAGGAGCATTTTGCATTTGTCCTTGGTGAATTTCCTCCCATTGACTTCAGACCATTTCTCCGCGCTGGCTAGATTGGGGTGGGCAAAAGGGCCCCAGCAGGCCGGATCCGGCCCGTGGAGGCCCTGCTGCTCCCCCGCCCCCACTCCAATGAGGACCTGGGGGTGCGGGGAAGCCCACAAAGTTTCCTCTGCCCTGCCAGGAGCCTGCGGTGCTTAGAAGCACCGCAGGCTCCTGGCAGGGTGGGAGGAGGCTTCGTGTGCTCCCCTGACCCCAGGCCCTGATTGGCCTGCGGGCAGAGGAGCACAGGAAATCTCCTCCCACGCCAGGAGCATGGAATGAGGGCGGGGCAAAGGGGCTCCCCCACCCCCAGATCAATCATGGTCTGGGGACAAGGAACCTGGAGGTATCCTGGTCCCGCCCCTTCCGCTTGAGGGCCCGTCCCTTGTGGGGCGGTCCAGGGCCACTTAAAAAATTTCTGAAGTGGCCCACGGCAAAAAATTATTGCCCACCGCCAGTCTAGAGAATGCTGGATTGTAACCCTATGCTCTTGTAACCCCTCCCT
Organism: Pelodiscus sinensis; assembly: GCF_052426305.1. Lineage (NCBI taxonomy): Eukaryota > Metazoa > Chordata > Testudines > Trionychidae > Pelodiscus > Pelodiscus sinensis. The sequence goes on from NC_143056.1 coordinate 7,506,107, forward strand.
GCTTGGGGGCATCTGCAAACTTTATCCGCGGACTCTCTAGCTGAATCACCGAGGCAGATTTTGAACAGAACCGCACCCACCACAGAGCCCCACAGGGCCCCTACTCGAAAAGCCTTTGCGGCCTGACGACGAGCCACTGATAACTCCTCTCCCCGAATGGTTTTCCAACCAGTTCTGCACCCCCCTTAGAGGAGTTCCCTGGGGTTTGCATTTCCCCACTTTGGTTATGAGGCCATGCGAGATAGAATCAAAAGCCTCACTAAAGTCTAGAGACAGCACATCTACCGCTGCTCTCCCACCCACCCGGCCCTGGAAACGAAATCTCCACATTGTACAAGCAGGCAGAGCCCTTTTCAAACATCTAACATGGGGGGAAGGGGAACCTCAGGCCCAGGGACTGGATGCAGCCCTCGGCTTGCATGGATCTGGCCCCCAAGACTCAGGGAGTCCCTGCCAGCATTGGGGAGCCTGTGCTGGTGCTCCAGCCCCCCTGCTGTCTCACAAAATCTACTAGGCTGGGCCCCCTTGACTCTGGTATATGAGGGGGAATGTGGGGAGTGTCTCAGTTGGGGACACAGCGAGGGTTTTTTCCTTCCATTTCTCACTTGTGTGAGGCCCCCGACTGATTTTTCCGTGGGTCAGCGGCCCCCGACCCAAAAAAGGTTCCCCACCCCGGTCTAATGGATTGGCTCAAAATGACGTTTGTTCCCAGAGAATCAAACGGACCAATCACCTGCTGGAGGGACTCTGTCAGCTAGTTTTGCCTCGTGAGTTGATTTTTATTTTAAGAGGATCACCGCCTTCCTTTTGCATAGTCTGGATTTTACCTTCCAACCCGCCTCTTCATCTCAACTGAAATACGCACAGGAATGCTCCCGACTGGATGACAGTTACGAGCTCTATTATGTCCCAGTAAAGTGGACACGGTCAAAAGAGAAAAAAAGTGTGTTGTGAGGACCTGGAGGGTCAATACCATGTGGATCAGGAGCATCTAACATTGCCTCACAATGCCCTAATCATGCAATCCGCAAGCACAACATCTGGGAAAATACAGATCCATGGCTTAACTGGATGAAATTACACTTTAATCCTGAATCTCTGAGAAGCAAAGGGATATAAATGGTGCGTGTAGTTTTGCGTCATTTAACTTAAAGGCGCGTTGAAACATTTTTTAAAGAAATAATACGTCAATACACAACAGCCACACACGGGTCTCTGGCTTCGTTCCATTCCCCTGACCTGTACAGTGCGTTGAACAGGACTTGCATTTCAAAGCATGATCACATGGATCCAATCTCCGTCGTAATGCTATTCCATTACAACGTGAGCCCGGGGCTCTGGGGTGGTACTCAAGTCAGCAGACCCTGGGTTTGTTAACCTACGGCTTGAGCAACTCCAATCGTTTGTAACCCCCGTTAGGAACTACTGAACCTTGGGTGCCCCCACGGGGCTCTAGCATCTACCTTGCATTATGTGCCCCCACGTCCAACCACCAGTGATGAGCGTGGTAGGAGAACCTATATAGACGAGCACAAATTGACTCCAACTGAGGGTCCAGCTCGCGTTGTTCCCTTATATTTCCCTCCCAAACAGCGCACAGCTCTGCAGACGCCTGCTCTTTTCAGGGCAGATGTACAACAGAACCTTGAAAAACGACTTTGGCTTTGGTACTAGGTCAAGAAATGGTCTGTTTCAGGTAGGGGCCTTGAGAAAACCGAACAGGCTCCAGATCCTATCTACCCAGGCATTTGAAATACCCCATCGCCGGGGTCCCTAGGCGGCATTCAGGTCTAGGAAAAAGCAGCGTTTACGATGCTCTAACCATTGATTAGTGTTGTTGTTTTACACGATAAAGGAGACCAACCCAGGGCGTCCAATGCTCGCTCCAAGGGCAGTCTGTTGATGTAAGCTGATGCCAGCTGGTCCAGTGTACATACATTTCCACCACCTTCACGGGGCCTTGATCCAAACCTACCAGGACTGAATTAATATTCACGCTAGTTTTGTTTCCTTTAACTTAAAGGCGTGTTGATCCCGCAGCCCTGACTCACACGAGTCGCTCTGTGGGGGTATGTCTACACTACAAAGTTAATTCGAACTAACGGACGTTAGTTCGAATTAACTTTGATAGGCGCTACACTAGCGCTCCGCTAGTTCGAACTTAATTCGAACTAGCGGAGCGCTTAGTTCGAACTAGGTAAACCTCATTTTACGAGGACTAAGCCTAGTTCGAACTTCCTAGTTCGAATTAAGGGGTGTGTAGCCCTTTAATTCGAACTAGTGGGAGGCTAGCCCTCCCCAGGTTTCCCTGGTGGCCACTCTGGGCACCACCAGGGAAACTCGTCTGCCCTCCTCCCGGCCCCGGACCCCTTAAAGGGGCACGGGCTGGCTACGATGCCCGTGCCAGGTGCAAGCCTGCCAGTACCCAGCCAACAGACCCTGCACCTGGCACGGCTTGAACCAGCCACCCGATACCCCCCAGCCCCCCCCTCTTCCCGGGACCAGGCTGGCGGCTCCCGGGAGCTTGCCTGGGACCGCAAGAGGCGGGCACCCACCCGGTCTAGTGTGGACATCGTGGACCTCGTCCCCGACCTCCGCACTAGGCACAGGAAAGTGGCCGTCTAGGGCAGGAGAGCTGCCAGCCTGGCCACCCAGGAGCAGGTGTGCATGAAAATCAAGGGGGTCCACTGAGACCCCCGACCCTGAGCCCTGAGCTTACAATGGCCATCCTGGGTCAGACCAAAGGTCCATCTAGCCCAGTAGCCTGTCTGCCAACAGTGGCCAACCCTAGGGACCCTGGAGGGGATGGACCGAAGACAGTGACCAAGTCATTTGTGTCGTGCCATCCCTCTCCAGCCTTCCACAAACTTTGGGCAGGGACACCACTCCTACCCCCTGGCTAATACCACTCCATGGACCCAACCTCCATCACTTTATCTCACTTCTCTTTAAACTCTGTTCTAGTTCTAGCCATCACAGCCTCCTGCAGCAAGGAGTTCCACAGGTTGACTATTTGCTTTGTGAAGAAGAACTTTCTGTTACTAGTTTGAAGCCTGCTACCCATTCCTTTCCTTTGGTGTCCTCTAGTCCTTCTTTATGGGAACTAATGAAGAACTTTTCTTTATGCACCCTCTCCACCCCACTCATGCTTTTATAGACCTCTATCCTATCCCCCCTCAGTCTCCTCTTTTCTAAACTGAAAAGTCCCAGTCTCTTTAGCCTCTCTTCATATGGGACCTGTTCCCAACCCCTGATCATTGTAGTTGCCCTCCCCTCTCCCACCCTCTCTCTTCCCCTCTCCCATCTCCTTTTCCCAGTCTCCCCGAGTTTTGTTCAATAAAGAGAGATTCTATTTTTGACCACACGTTTTCTTTATTTAGTACATCAGGAAGGGGGGCTAGGGAGGGGTAAGTGGAAGGAGGTGAGGGAGGAATGGGGTACGAGCCCCCGATGGGGAGGACTGGGCTGGCTCTGCGGGCTTCTGGGGGTGGAAGCTCTCCTGCAGCCCCCCAATTGCCCCCTCTCCCCAGATGGCAGCCTGCGGCAAGTGCAGCCCGTCTGATGGCCGAGTGCTGCGATGTGCCCAGTGTGGGTACTCCGGGCAATCCAAGCCAGGACTGCTTTGCAAGCGGGGCACCCCTGAGAACTGTCTGTCCGGGGTGGGGGTCGGGTCCCTTTAAGCACAGCCCTCGGCTAGCCTGAGACAGCATCTCCACGCTCTGAGTCCTCCTCTGATGCCCTGCTGGCACTGCTTCCGGCCATCCTTAACCCCGCTTCAGGGTCCACTCAATATGGACATGCTAGTTCGAATTAGCAAAACGCTAATTCGAACTAGTTTTTTAGTCTGGATCCGTTAGTTCGAATTAGCTTAGTTCGCATTAACTAATTCGAACTAAGTTAGTTCGAATTAGCGCTGTAGTGTAGACATACCCTGGATGAGGCTCCATAAATTAATACATTGCCACCACTGGTGACTAAAAAAGAGGAAGCAAAGGTCTTCGTTCTGCTGCCTTTTTCCTGGGCAGTAAGTCAGGCAGTCTAGAGCAGCCTGGGTGACTCCAGACTCTCCTTTAAAGCCTGATGCCTTTCGCACTGCTCTGAATGGCTGTCCTTGGGCACTCCCCTTCCTCATCTACTCAGGTCCCAGAACTTGGACTAGTCATCACAGGAGGAACAAAAAAAAGTGGGGGGGGAGAGTGATGGGTGATGGCTACCTGCAGTCCGTCAGTAGGGAGCAAGCCAATTTCCCTAGCCCAGGATTCCCCTTGTTAGCCAGTCCTGTGTGCTCAGCGGTTTTGTGGACTGATTTCTTTGCTCTGCAAGCTGGTTACACGGGTTACTGCGCTCAAACGACTGCTGTTGCCTGCCTGGGCCCTTGGATTTTGTGGCTAATCACAACCAGGGGCGGCCTGTGACTACAGGCCGACTCGGCCGTCGCCTAGGGCGCCACCTTCAACGGGGCGCCGGATGATTACGTCACTCCATCGACGGCTGTGTGGGCATGGGTGCCGACTGTGCATTCCGCCTGGGGCGCCAGCTGCCGCAGCCCGCCTCAAACCGCCCCGACCACAAACTAACTCCTTGGGATTCTCCATCTCTGCTCAGAAACAGCACGTCCGAGCTAGACCTTCCCAAGCGGCCACACACAAACCTGGCGGGAGAGAAACAACTGGGGAGGCCAGCGTGTTTGACTTCCCCACTCAGCTCCACACGCAGCCTTTGTACCAATTTCACTCTTCCGGGGGGGGGGGGGGGTGATATTTTTTAGTTCTACTGGTGCAGCTCCTCATGTGGACACGGCTGGACTGATATAAAGGCGCCTTCTGTGGGTGTAATCAAGACACACGCTGGCTTTAACTAGCCGGGGTGGGTTTGATGTGTGGGCGAAGCCCTCAGATTGCTCACCAAAAGCAAAACGCCAGGCTAGCTCCCTTCCTGATTGGCTACGGGAGGAGACACAATGGGGGAGATTTAAGTGGTGACCTGACCAGTGTCACAGCTGGCTGCTGGGCGCTCTCTCAGGAGCCATGCACATTCCCAGGGCACGGATACAGCAGCAGGTCACCGCACTAGACAGGACGCTCTCCACTTGATCGGCTTGGGAATCGGGCTTTAAAGAGACATGCTCTTGCGGTTTTCACTCCACAGCCAGTTTATCACACGGCCATGTGCCTTTTGGCTTTAAAGCATTACAATGGCCATTTGAAGCATCAGATTGTCCCAGCTGCCTTCTTAGTGGCCTTTCTTTGCCCCCATAGGCTGGTCGTTGGCCGTCACAGCTCTGTGTGCCGCGTGGGCGGCTTCTCTCTTCCTACCAGCCTGGGAGCCGTGCCACGCAAGTCTCTCCCTGACGCGTGGCCTTTCTCTGCGCCCAGGCCCGGTTCCTCCGCCTGCTCCTCTTGGACAGCCAGCGTCTCCTCCGATACCTCCTCTGGCTGCTGCAGCCCATCGCTGCCGTGGTGACTATAGATGGTGAATTCAGGCAGGGTGGCCTCCATCATGCGTAAGAAGTTGTAAGCGGGCAGAGGAGGCTTCCAGTCTCCATCCGACAACGTAGCTGAGAACATGAGAACGTAAGAACGTAAGAACGGCCAGACGGGGTCAGACCAAAGGTCTATCCAGTCCCGTGTCCTGTCTGCCCACAGTGGCCAATGCCAGATGCCCCAGAGGGAGGGAACACAACAGGTAATCCTCACGTGATCCCTCCCATCACCCATTTCCAGACACACAGAGGCTAGGGACACCATTCCTACCCATCCTGGCTAATAGCCACTGATGGACCTAACCTCCACGAATGTATCTAGTTCTTTCTTGAACCCTGTTAAAGTCCTGGTCTTCACGCATCCTCTGGCAAGGAGGATGTTGAGGAGAAGAGGAGACAATCAGAATTGAATGACCCAAGGTTGGGATACAGCTGGTGGCAGGCAGGCCCAGATCTTCCACTGGGAACTGCATGATCCCAGAGATCCCGCACTATGTGATTCTCAGTGCACATCAGGGCCTTAGCAGAATGTTCTGTAGCATAACAAGAAGCACAGGACAAGAAGCAATGGGCTGAAATTGCTGCAAGGGAGGTTCAGGTTGGACATTGAGAAAAAAAAGTCCTGTCAGGGTGGTGAAACACTGGAATAAATTGCCCAGGGCGGTTGTGGAATCTCCATCACTGGAGATATTTAAGAGCAGGTTGGATAGATCTATCAGGGATGATCTAGATGGAGCTTGGCCCTGCCATGAGGGCAGGGGACTGGACTCGATGACCTCTCGAGGTCCCTTCCAGTTCTAGTGTTCTATGATTCTATGATAACTGTTTAGTCACATCAGTTTCAGTCAGCTACAGAAATCACAATTTCACTACCGTTTTCCACTAGCTACTTGGAACATTTGTTTTTCTACTGGCTGGAAAGAATTTCTATTTTTGAAACTGGATTTCTTCTTTAATCAGGGCCCTCAAATTGTGTATAACAACGCAGCCATTTAATAAATACAATATGCAGCTCTAGCACTGCTCTTTTAAATTCCTCCTGGACCATAAGAGATCTCTTGCCCTGCAAGGTGAAGTCTAGTGCATAAGTTTGAGCACCTGTAAAAAGTTCCCAAAGGGCTGGAGGAGTTTGAAAGGAATGGGGCTCTAAATACCATGTTCTTGTTTTGCATATGAGAAACTGGTGTTTTTACAAAACATCTCAACCTCCCCCCAAAGCTGTGGTTTAAAACAATGGGTTTTTATCAAGCTTTGAGCCACATTTAACCCCTTTCTTCACACCATTTTGGCCCCAAAAAGACGTGATGCAAAGCATGCATGGAATGCAAAGATGTGCTTTGTTATCTTGTGCAAATTGCACTCTTGGCTTGAAAGTTGTTCTAAAGTCTTCTAGAACGGCTGCACAATGGAACCTCACTGATCTTATATGTCTTGAACCAAATCGGACCCACTCAGCACAAAAGTCGTTTTGCAAATCGACAGCTCATGACTGTGCAGTCCTATGTTAGGCACGGTGAGTTTTGCCAGAACCATTATCTTAAAGAACCAGTTTCTTAATTCATGCTCCAGTTTGGCGGAGCATCTAAGCACATGCTTAAGTCCCCACTAGAATCCAGCGAAAGCCTAGACTCACCATGGCTTACATGAGCGGTTTTCAAACAACGGGTCGCAAGCCAGTATTGGGTGGTGGGAAGTCGGGCGCTGGGTCTCGTTGCTGCAGGAGGGGCAGGTAACCAGGGGGCACTAAGGCAGTTCCCTGACTGTCCTGGCTGCACCCCAGAAACAGCCAGCAAAAGGCATGGTTCCTAGATAGGGGAAGGTGAAGCGCACCAGGCGCCGCACACTGCCCATGCCCCAAACACTAGCTCCGCACTCCCATTGGCTGGGAACCTACTATTGGCCGCTTCTGGGGCGCAGCATGGTCTGTGGCGACAGGAGAGGCAGGAAGCTGCCTTAGCAACCACACTGCACTCAAAGTAAGCCCCTCCTGTCCCAGCTCTGACCCCCCAAAGCCGGAGCCCCCTCCTACAGCCCAAAGCTCTCCTGCTCAGCCCCACCCCGGAGCCCACGCTCCAGTCAAATGATGCCATATCACAGGGATCAACAGTTTTCTTGGACTGGGTCATGAGAAAGCAAGTTTGAAACCCCCCGCCTTACGTGTTTTGCTCAGTAGGAATGTCCTGCTGAACTAGATTTGTACCAAAGGAAAACATTCTGACGGTAACACTGGATGTGAGGCATAAACATACGCACAAAATGAAACTGGGACTGCAAGGTGAAAAGGGCTTATGTGGGACATGACGGGGGGAGGGGGGTAGGCATCCTCTTTAGCCTACTCATGGGTGAATTCTACAATGAACGGCACATGGCCACACATGGAAAGCTGACGTGATAAAGAAAATGACTCCATCAATCAGGAGGTGGGCAGATTCCGATTGTACAGATGCTGCGGAAACCTGGGTGATTGAACGATAGTGGTATCATTTAGGGCCTAACGAGATTGGGTGATTGGACAGAAAGAGGAGGAACTGAACAGTGCTCTGCTGACAAAGTGGTACGAGATCGTTATCTTGTCCAAGCAAACTACCGAAAGGAAGAGAGGTGGCTTTGTTTCCACTTGATAAGGAACGTTCTTACTTATTTTAAACAGAAATGCTGCACTTTGTGGGAGTTAAACCTGAGATAAATGAGTGCGATGAAACTGCAGATGTAGCCCATAGTAACACGGTGTGGGACTAGTTGCCAGATCCTGCCACAGGCTTCTGAGGGTGCGCTGGCCTCGTGGTGCCCACAGCTATGCCTAGCTGAGGAAGTTGAATCCCATGTGTCCCATTTCCCAAGGTCCCGAGTTCAAGCTCCACCCACAACCCATCTATCCCAAGGAAGCCATAGCAGACTCATAAACCCAACATGTGGCCCCACCACTAGAGGGAGACAAATCGCCAAACCATCCATCTCAGTTTAGAACGTCTCGAAACATCTCAAATGCTGACATTTTCCGGTGCAGAAAAGGGACGTGTAAAATCCATGGTATGGCCACATCTTGAATACTGCGCACAGATGTGGTCTCCTCATCTCAAAAACAATATACGGGCATTAGAAAAGATTCAGAGAAGGGCAACTAAAATGATGAGGGGTTTGGAATGGGTCCCATATGAGAAGAGATTAAAGAGACTAGGATTTTTCATCTTGGAAAAGAGGAGACTAAGGAGGGATATGACAGAGGTCTATAAAATCATGAGTGGTGCGGAGAAAGTGAATAAGGAAAAGTTATTTACTTGTTCCCATAATATAAGAACTAGGGGTTACCAAATGAAATTAATGGGCAGCAGGTTTAAAACAAATAAAAGGAAGTTCTTCTTCACACAGGGCACAGTCAATCTGTGGAACTCCTTGCCAGAGGAGGTGGTGAAGACTTGGACTATAAAAGGGTTTAAAAGAGAACTAGATAAATTCATGGAGGTTAAGTCTACTAATGGCTATTAGCCAGTATGGGTAAGGAATGGTGTCCCTAGCCTCTGTTTGTCAGGGTATGTCTACACTAGCTCATTAGTTCGAGCTAGGTAGGGTAATTAGGGAAAGCGGAGTTGCAAATGAAGCCCAGGATTTAAATATCCCGGACTTCATTTGTATGTTCCCAGGTGCCGCCATTTTTAAATCCCCCTTAGTCCGAACTCCGTGCCCGCGGCTACACACGGCATGGAGTAGATAGTTCGAATTAAAGATCCTAATTCGAACTACTGTTACTCCTCGTGGAATGGAAAAAAGTGCCCTCTTTTCCAAACTGTGGTATGCGAGTTTCATGGACGTGGCCAACAACTGCTGTGTTTGGATAAGCTGACTTTAAACAAGTACTCGAGGGCATGTCTACACTACGGAAAAGATCGACCCTCTGGAGGTTGATCTTCTAGCATTTGATTTAGTGGGTCTAGTGTATACTAGGGATGTGAGCGACTAGTCTACTATCCGATAAACAAATGCTTATCGGACAGTCGACACTAGTCGACTAGTCACTTCCCCCGCCCTTGCTGTCTCTATCAGAAAGAGGCAGCAAGTCGGGGAGGGGTGCTTCAAAGCTGCAGCGCCACGTGGAGCCCGGGAGAGCAAGGGAACCCTGGCTGCCATGCGGCGCTGCTGCTTTGAAACGCCATGGGGAGCATGGGGCCAGAGGGGGGTACTTGAGTCCCCCACTGGCCTCGTGTGCCCCACTGTAACAATAGGGCTTTTCTGTAGCCATGCTGGAAGGCCTGTGCTAGACCTGAACCAAAGCTGCCTTCTGCAGCCAGACTGAAGAGCAGCAGCCATTCCTGTAAGGCCTGGAGCCACACTCACAGTTTCATCTAAATGGTATTACAAAGTGTCACACCAGGCTGTGAGGAGGGGACTTTGCCCTGATCGCTCCCCCACTGTCACCAGATAAAGAAACAAATCTGAAGAGGGGTAAAGAAAACTTAAGTCACACCATTCTGTCTGGCAAGAAACTGCTTCTCAATAGAGCATGGTGTGGAATCCTCATTCTATGATCATTGTCACTACATTTTCCTACTGTTTGACTGTGTGATCTCTGTCTGGTTTGTAACTGTTTCTGTCTGCTGGATAATTAATGCTGCTAGGTGTAAATCAGTTAAGGTGGTGGGGTATGATTGGTTAGGTAATATTGTTATGATTGGTTAGTAAAATTATACTAAAATAATTGGTTACGGTCTAGCTAAGCAAGACTAAGGTTTCATTATATAAACTGGGGTTCAAGAAGAAGAAGAAGATCAGAAGTAACAGAAGGACTAGGAGGAGGGGGGAAGACCTGGAAAAGAAGAACTCATCTCTGAGACACAGCCTAAGACCAGAGAAACTGATATTGCCTGGCCAACAGAGGAAGTCTGCCTGCCTTTATCAGGACTGGTGAGCATGACACTGTGGCTACGTCTAGACTGGCATGATTTTCCGGAAGTGCTTTTAACGGAAAAGTTTTCCGTTAAAAGTATTTTCCGAAAAGAGCGTCTAGATTGGCACAGACGCTTTTCCACAAAAGCACTTTTTGTGGAAAAGAGTCCCTGGCCAATCTAGACGCGCTTTTCTGCAAAAACGCCCCAACCGCCATTTTCGCCATCGGGGCTTTTTTGCGCAAAACGAATCTGAGCTGTCTACACTGGCCCTTTTGCACAAAAGTTTTGCACAAAAGGGACTTTTGCCCGAACGGGAGCAGCATAGTATTTCCACAAGAAGCACTGATTTCTTACAGTAGGAAGTCAGTGCTTTTGCGGAAATTCAAGCGGCCAGTGTAGACAGCTGGCAAGTTTTTCCGGAAAAGCGGCTGATTTTCCGGAAAAACTGGCCAGTCTAGACACAGCCTGTGTGCTTAGCATGTGCGCTCTGCTTGTTTGGGAATTGTCAATAAATAGAGGATAAGGACATTACTGTGTGAGGCTCTTTCAGTGGCTAAAGATCCTGCCAACCCTGAGCCCTAGGAATTGGGTGAGGGTGGGTGTGTAAATTCACAGAGTTGCACCTTGAGTCCTAGGAAGTGGGTAAAGGTGTGTGTCCCTACAGTGCAGGAGGGATAGAGAAATTTGTGCGGGTAACACCACAGCGCTTCTGCCTTTGAAGTGCAGCAAGAGCCCTGGGGCGATTGCTACACTTCAAAGGTGGAGGTGCCCTTATCGCCTAATCGATTAGTCAGTTAATCTAAGTGTAACATTCCTAGTATGAACTCGACACCACTATTAAGAATATAGCAGTTGGTTCTGCTGGTGTGGACGGGAGCAGGTTTGGAAATGAGGATCTCAGAGGCATTGTTCCACTGGGAAAAAAGACACAGCACTGACCTACGTAGAGATGGCTTTAGCTGTGGAGGGGAAAGCAATCTGGGGACAACAGAGGGTGGATATTAGGTTAAAAGGGGATGTCCACAATCTTGTTATTGGCCTCTAGGAAGCTGACTCCAAACCCACTGAAATCCACTGGGGGCTTTCCATTGGTGTCCATGGGGTTTGGCTCAGACACGAGGGGATCTCCTCAGAGAACAGCCTCGTCTTGTCCCAGTGTCATTAGCAAAACACCCAGTTTGCATTTGCACCAAAGGCCGAGCCGAGTGCTAGCAGCTGCGAGTCTTCCGTTGTTGTGGGGATGCGTCAAGTGACATTTTGGCTTTTCCCACCTCAGTTCCTCAACCACAGAAGCCACAGCACAGTTACCACTAACGACAACACGCCGCCCTTAAAGAGTGACAGTGCGAAGCACCACGGCCCCTTCCACTGATACCGCACTGTCATGAGGACACAAGAACGGCCAGACTGGGTCAGACCAAAGGTCCATCCGGCCCAGTATCCAGATGCCCCCAGAGAGAATGAACAGAACCGGGAATCCTCAGGTGATCCCTCCCGTCACCCATTCCCAGCGTCTGACAAACAGCGGCTAGGGACACCGTTCCTACCCATCCTGGCTAATAGCCATTGATGGACTGACTCTCCCTGAACTCATCTAGCTCTGTTTTGAACCCTGTGAAAGGGTAAATGCCAGTAAATTCATGGGAAGGCCGCATGCCTAGCACTGAAAGTTCCCAGTCTGAGCGGTACTTTGGCATTATAAAAGGTTCAGAAAAGAGCAACTAAAATGATGAGGGGTTTGGATCGGGTCCCATATGAGGAGAGGCTAAAGAGACTGGGACTTTTCAGTTTAGAAAAGAGGAGACTGAGGGGGGATATGATAGAGGTCTATAAAATCATGAGTGGTGCGGAGAGGGCGAATAAAGAAAAGTTATTTACTTGTTCCCATAATATAAGAACTAAAGGACACCAAATGAAATTAATGGGCAGCAGGTTTAAAACTAATAAAAGAAAGTTCTTCTTCACACAGCGCACAGTCAACCTGTGGAACTCCTTGCCAGAGGAGGCTGTGAAGGCTGGGACTGTAACAGAGTTTTAAAAAGAGCTAGATAAATTCATGGAGGTTAGGTCCATCAAAGGCTATTAGCCAGGGGATAGAAATGGTGTCCTTGGCCTCTGTTTGTCAGAGGCTGGAGATGGATGGCACACGACAAATCGCTTGATCATTGTCTTCGGTCCACCCCCTCTGGGGCACCTGGCACTGGCCGCTGTCGGCAGACAGGAAGCTGGGCTGGATGGACCTTTGGTCTGACCCAGTCTGGCCGCTCTTATGAAAGCTGGGGCAGACCCAGGTGGATTTTCATTAGGAGCCAGTGTTGAGGGAGCCCAGTTCTCAGCCCCGGGGGTCAAACTCAGCGTTGTGGCTTCCGGAAGAAAAGCAACAGCCGCTCAGAGCAGGTCCCACTGGGCGCCGGACAGTCAGCGGAGCGCGGCACTTCCGACGGCAGAAGCCGAGCCGTCTTTTCTAGCGGGACTATTCGTGCTTGGGCGCCGTGCAGAATCACCACATTAAACAGCCACGGCTGACAGCGGAGCGCCGCGCCGAGAAACACCAGACAGACTCGCATACTTACCGCTGGGGAGCTCCCGCCCGGCGGTCACAGTCTCCAGCCAAGACAAGATGTCGGTTTCGGCGAGAGGCTGGTCGGAGGGAAAGGCAAAGACTTGGCCGCTGGAGTGGAGGTTCAGCCAGGCAAGCAGAGGCAGAGGGGGCGGAGCGCTGAAATATGCCTTCAGAACCCCTCTGCCCACTGGAGTGTTTCTCCTGCAGGAAAGATCAGATCAGACTTGTTCATCCACCCTGGAGCCACCAGGCTGGAACGAGCAGCCAGGGCTAGCGAGCGCCCTGCCCTGATCCAGCCGGGCTCAACCTTACGCGCGTGGCCAGTAGCGCAAAGGTCATTGAGCTTACTCCCGCGCCCCATGGCAAACGGGCTTAAGCCGAATCCGCCCTAATGCGTCTGTATGAAAGTGACCGTTTAATAGGGGGGAAAGCGTGGCCCAATGGGCAGGGGATCTGGGGGGGGCTTCCCCCCCCGCAAAGATGATCAGCTGGAGTCTTAAGTCCTGCTCGGAGCCCTGCCAAGGAATAATTCTGGCTTCCTTCACGGGAGTGAATTTCGCTCTAGAACGGGGGAGGGCAATGATTTTTTGCTGGGAGCCACTTTGATTTTTTTAAGTGGCCCCAGGCCATACTGGAAAGGGCGGAGCCTCAAATGGAAGGGGCGGGGCCATGATGCTTCCGGCTTTCCCGGCCACAGACCATGATTAGTCTGGGGGTGGGGGAGCCCCTTTGCCTCCCCCCTTCCCACTAAGTATCCATGTCCCTGGAGGTGGGAAGAGACATCCTGTGCTCCCCCACGCCCAGGCCAATCAGGGCCAGGGGAGCACGCGAAGCCTCCTCCCGCCCTGCCAGGAGCACACGGCACTTCAAAGCACTGCGCACTCCTCATGGGGCAGGGGAAACGTCGTGCGCTTCCCCCTGCCCCCAAGCCCTAATTGTCCTGAGGGTGGAGGAGCGGCAGGGCCTCCGCGGGCCAGTTCAACCCGCTTGGTGGGCCGGATCCAGCCCACAGAGGCCCTTTTGCCCACCCCTGCCCTAGAAGAAGAGGACGCATTCGACCAGCTACAAAGCAAGCCGGCATCTCCTTCTCTCTCCCTCCATGTAAGCAACCCGGCCTTTTCCTCATTGAAACGATCCTTCTTCCTCCCAGAAAGGGGATTTTTCTTTTTCCATAAAGGACAGCGATGGGCGGGGAGACTTAGAGAAACCCCAACGTTCCAGGGGTGCCCTATATAACTGTTCATTGCCGACAACCAAGTTGTTTATAAACAAGTGCATTCCCCATTAGCTCAATGACTCCCCGCTCACAATACAGTTCTCGATATACGGAGCATGATTAATTTCTTGAGCCGCCTCAGGGAAGGGAAAAAAAATTAAGAGCTGGAACAATTATTAATACATGGCGGGGGAGGCATAGAAAGCTCCCTTCCCAGAACTTTGCATTTCTTGGCCATTATCTTTGCTTTGTTTCACAACTTGGTCGGTTGGAGGTAGGGAGGGGGCCTGGTCGCTTCTTTTGCCTTCATTTTTTTCTCCCTTTCTTTTGAAAACATCCCCAGCCAATCATTGCGTTGTTCAGGCGTATTTTCACATTTGTTACTCAGAAAGTAAAAATCAATCCAATGAACTCCTTCAGCCAGAATGAACACGCCCTGTTCCCTTAGGAGTAGGGGTGTCAACGTGTAGTCGACTACACGATTAACCGATAAGCTTGGGCTTATCAGTCAGTCCCATTAACTACACATGCTGCCTCACCCCCGCTGCCTCTGAGGGGAGGTGGGAGCCAGCAGGCGCAGGAAGCTGGCTTTTAAGCTGGCTCTCCATGCATGCTGGCTTCTGTGGAGCTGTTTCCCCCTTCCCACGCCTCCCTCAGGGGCAGCTGCGCAGGGTGAGGGGCAGGAGGGAGCCATTACACGCGGGATATGACTTTCAAGCCGGCTCCTCACGAGCACTGGCTCCCACAGAGCCACGTGCTCCCTCCCCGTGCTGCTGCCTTTGATAGAGAGGCAGCTGCACGGGGGTGGGGGCACAGGCAGGAGCCATCGCACACAGGAAACGACTTTCAAGCCAGCTCCCTGTGCACATTGGCCCCCCTGCGCTGCTGCCTCTACCAGGGGAGGCAGGCTGAAGCCAGTGCTCGCGGGGAGCTGGCTTAACAGCTGGCTCCCTGCAAGCACTGGCTTCCCCCTGCCCCTCCGCCCCCACCACACGTGTAAACATGCAACTGCTAAAATCGCTAGTGGTTCCACATATACCCCAATGCTCCGACAGTTAACATCCCTACCTCTGAGCGAAAAATAAACCCCAGCACAGCACCAGGGACAAGGGCAAAGCTAGGATTCAATGGAGAGTGATTTCCCTTGGTAAAAACGAAGGCTGGGGGTCACCATTCAGCTCTGGCTGCACTGTCTGTTCCGCTGTCATATGCATCTCCACTATTAAAGACTTTACCACTAAATAACTCAGCATCGGAATATGGTCACAGGACCTGTGTCTGCAGGCAACCCTGCCCTGATTCACCGTGTGTTCACACTAACAGGTTAAAAACCTGGCTAGCTGGTAGTCTCCTTAACTGCCAGACTAGCTGGAACTTCCCCCAGCCTG
Source organism: Pelodiscus sinensis (assembly GCF_052426305.1). Lineage (NCBI taxonomy): Eukaryota > Metazoa > Chordata > Testudines > Trionychidae > Pelodiscus > Pelodiscus sinensis. Next base: position 7,521,639 of record NC_143056.1, read on the forward strand.
CTGAGAGCTAGGTCCCAAAAGGCAGCCAGGGTGGTTTTTTCATGCTCACAGGTTAATCCAGCAAGTGATAAATGCCTCGTGGCCTTTCCCCCTTGCCAAACGCAGCATTTCCGCTCTCAGTCTTGGAGGTAGGGCCCCGTCGCTGAACAAAGCGAGGAAGGGTTTCTCCAGCTTCCAATAGTTGGGGAGGTTTTCCACTGTAATTTCTGGCTGCAAGAGAACAAAGGGAGGCGGGTTTTAGGGAGAGAGGCTCAGACGATCAGAAGAACGCAGGGGCCAGTTTTACGGAGAAGGGCCATTTACCCATGGGGTGGAAGTGTTATTTGTATTTTAGGTTTAGGAATGTAGTAATGTAAGGTAAAATATAATCATATTTAATATTGTAGTAAGTCAAATCCTTTAGTTAAGTATATATCTCCTATAGTTCCTTGTTCTAAAGTGTAGTGAGTAAAGAGATAGAGTTTTGGTATTATGTCTGTGTTAAAGAGACTAGAGGAATGTTGAAGGCTAAGGCCTTAACTGTTTGATTTACAGTGCCTTTTTGCTTAGCCCAGTGCAGATACTGATGTTATGCTCTTCCTCGAGAGTCCTTGTAAGAGATTGTTTATGTGTGAATGTGGCATGTATGTGTCGAGATAAAGGTGCAAAAGTTATTGCTCAGAACCAGATGGCCAAAGAAGGAGGGGTGAGCGTGGGTGAAAACTAGACTACCCGGCGTCAGAGAAAAACCATCTATAACCATCAATGTGTGCCCCTACTCACAGGGTTATTGGATTATTGGCAGATTGACGGCCTTAAAGCAGAGCCAGCACCCCTGAAAGACGACCGATTACAGGATGAGCTTTGAAAATGTTTTGGGAACACTGACAGAAAAAAGATAACACTCCAGTCACAGGCCAACACAGCGGAATCCATAGACTTCAACAGAGAGAAGGATTCTAAAAGCAGGGTGCTTTGCTATGGAACTCTGTGTTCATCTTGCCACCAACTCCAAAGGAGAATCAGATTGATTGACCGACAAAGGCCCTGCTCTCCCCGTGTTCAATCTAACCAGCCACTAGATTGATCCAGACTCTGGACTGGTAACTATAACTTCGTCTGGCGGGACTGTGTGTATGGTGTTTGTGTGTGTGTGTGGCTGAAAAGCATATGCAACTGTTGTATTCTCAATAAATGCGGCGTACTGCCTTTTCCCCTATAAAAGATCTCGTGTGCTTCATTTAAGCAGAACAGAAACTGCTCAGATTAAGGGCACGTTTCACACGCCTGGAATGCAGACACATGAATCCAGCGGACTTAAAAATGCATGTGGGCATGAAATTCACCCTTCTCCGGTGGAATGGTGCAAGGCTTAGACACCACTCAGACCCCTCCAGGGGACACAGAAATGATCCTCAAAGGTCGTTAGGCAACTAACTCATTGGCTTGAATGGGAGTTAGGTGTCTAAAGCCCTTTGAGAATATGGGCCTTGCCCAAACTCACTCGGCAGAATAGAATCCAGATCTCCTAGGCCAGTGCCCGACCCACTAGGCCATGCTGCCGTTCAGGCAATGAATGACTTCCGTGTAGCTACACTGATCCTTACTAGATGAGGACCTGGCTGTACCCCCTTATTGTTTCACGGAGTTAGTTGATAAAAGCATGGAGCCAGTCCGTTCAAAAAACCCAGCATCCCAGCACTTGTCTAAACATGTCTATGAACACATCATAGTACCATAGACCACTAAAACTGGAAGGGACCTCGAGGGGTCATCAAGTCCAGTCCCCTGCCCTCACGGCAGGACCACACACCATCTAATCATCCTGACAGTGGATATCGCAGATGGTCAGGCTCGATATCATGAACTCCCAATGTAATCAAGAAAGCATGTTTATTTTTACCGTAAGCAGCAATTATACTTACAAACGTTCCCAGTAATTCGGATCTGATGGTCTGAACAATATCTGGTGCACTCTCTTCCGAGAGCGGGATGCTATCTATTCTGTGATCTTCATGCCTGGCTAGGAGCAGCGCTGGCAGAGGCATGGCATATTTACGGGCCCTACAGGAAAATGGCTTTATTACAACAAACAAATGCAACATCTTACGCACACCGGGCCTGCTGCAACACGTCATCGAGGTCCTTAGGGACTAGGCAGAAATGTGAGATTGACTAAATACCCCGTGGGGGAAGGCTGAGGAGGGAGAGAGATTTGAAGTCATCAGGGTCTCAATTCTGGAAGGTCTTGAGCACTTCAGGATACAGCAAAGCATTTGCAGGCTAAGCTTAACTCCCACACTGTAAGGTCAGAAGGTACCATTGTGGTCATCCTCATCCTGTGACTAGAGAACTAGCAAGATTGTGACATGACAAGGAAGAGAAAGTTCAGCAATGGAGAGGGGAAAAAACTCCTTCAAATTGAGACATCAAGGCTACGTCTACACTGGCACCCCTTTCCGGAAAAGGGATGCTAATGTAGACTTTGGAATAGGCAAATCCGCGGGGGATTTAAATATTCCCCGCGGCATTTGCATTAACATGGCTGCCGCTTTTTTCCGGCTTGGGGAAAAGCCGGAGAAAAGCGCCAGTCTAGACGTTATTCTCCGGAAAATAAAGCCTTTTCCGGAGGATTTCTTATTCCTAATCCGAACTAGCTAGTCCGTGCCGCGTGTAGCACGGGGTCCGAACTAGCCAACATTTAAAAATGGCGCCGGCCGGCTTTATGCAAATGAAGCCCGGGAAATTCAAATCCCAGGCTTCATTTGCAACTCTGTATGACTACATTACCCCCCCTAGTTCGAACTAGAGGGGTAGTGTAGACATACCCATATTGTGGGAAGGAGTAAATACCACTCCCTTATCTACTTTCTCTACACCAGTCATGATTATCCTATACATAAGAACATAAGAACGGTCGTACTGGGTCAGACCAAAGGTCCATCTAGCCCAGTAGCCTGTCTGCCGACAGTGGCCAGCACCAGGTGCCCCAGAGAGGGTGGACCGAAGACAATGATCAAGCGATTTGTCACCTGCCATCCTTCTCCAGCCTCTGACAAACAGAGGCCAAGGACACCAGTTTATCCCCTGGCTAGTAGCCTTTGATGGACCTAACCTCCATGAAATTATCTAGCTTCTCTTTAAACTCTATTATAGTCCTAGCCTTCACAGCCTATCCCCCCTTAGTTGTCTCTTTTCCAAGCTGAAAAGTCCCAGTCTCACTAATCTCTCCTCAAATGGAAGGTGCTGACCATCTGTCTACAGAGCCGGGCTGGTATTATGGCCCTGTCTACACTAGGGCTGGCAGCCGTATCTGAGCAGTTACAGTGACGCCCCGGAGGGGGAGGGGGGGGGGGGTGGAACACTGTCCTTAAAATACAACGGAATTCGTTGAAATGCAGATCAGTTCATATTCTTACCCAAAATTTAAAAAACAACCACCACCCCACACCAAGACACTTACAGCACCAACGCGTCATCTTCAGCATACAGTCCTGTCGTCACACATCCCCGGAGCTCCTTTCCCGCTTCTACAAACGCTTCCCGTGCTGTAAAAGCACATAAATAAGTAAACAAACCTCCCAGAGAAAAGTGTATTGTTCCCTTCGTGTATCAGAGAGGGCAGGCGAGAACAGGTTTCAAGGTGGGTGGCGTCCCAGTTTTTGAAGGCTGAAGTTGTTAAGAACAGGTCGGACAAACACCTGCTCAGGACACACTGGGTCCAGCTCAGCATTCCTACAGTCACACGCTGTTGGCAGCAACGGCAAAGTCTGGGGCAGAGGTTGTTGTTTTGCACCTCCTGTTCTATGATGGTGACTCCTCGACACTATGACAATACAAGCAATTACCAATAACATGGAACACCAACACCCTGATGGAAGGCCAACACAAAGCACGTCGCCTTACTGATTTTAAATGTACATGCCTTTAAATCCAGTGAGCCAATTTTCTTCAGACTTGGCTTGACCCTTAAATCTTGGCGAGACCCTTTCGATGTATTATTTATCATGTAGACGTCTAGGAGTCCCAGGCATGGACCAAGACCGCACTGTGCCAGGTGCTGTACAAACACTGATCAAAAAGACGGCCCTCTGCCCCAAAGCATTCACCAGCTCAGTCACAGGCAACAATTTCATCAAAAAAGGACGGTGCTGCAATTTCTTTTTTGGTGTTGCCCTAAATTATAGCTGCCACAAAAATGTTCTAAGCCATGTAAGCAGAACTTGGGAGGCCTCCGTCCAGGGTAGCTTGGGTTCAGAAAACAGCTTATTTAATTAGAACTTGCAAATTACAGTTGTGGGGGTGAATCTCGTGAGCTACAGGTCTAGCAATGACAGATCAAAGTCCTTACAGCTCTATTGCTAAACCCAGCACAGTCTGGAATCTCTGTGGAGTGAGTAGCTCCCATTTTTTTATCTTCCTCCTCACACACTTAATCCCCCCTAAATGCAAAAATCCTGCACACTTTCTTGATTAAAGGAGAGATTTCCGACACTCAGGAGAAGCCAGGGTTTTCCAAAAGTTAAAGCCGCAACTTTAATGCAGCCAAGTCACACATAAGTAGCTTTTTATAATCCTCATTCAATGCTAAACTTCAAACTATTCATTTTTGGTTTTAATGTAAACACAAAAACAGCACAACCCAACCTGAGCATTCAAAAACCATGAGTCAGGCCCTGGTAAAGCATGAAATTGGATGAAAAATAATACATTTGGGGTTCTCTTTCTTTGCCTTCTATTTATGAGTTTTTAGGGGAGGCTCCGGCCACATTTTCATGCTCTTCTCCTTCCATCCCAAGAGCTAGAAACACTCTTTTTAAAGGAAAGCTGAGATTCTCCCATAAATCACATGACTCCAGGAGCTGGGGTTTAAAGCAAAACCACCAGATACCACAAGACTCAGGATAAAATTGTGAGAGCTGGCCATGCTGTAATATAGATAGCATATAAACCATGGATGATAAGCTGATAAGTGCTACTTTAGTTTTTTGGACATTTCCTCATCTTTAAGTTATTGATCAAACAACCTTAACTTTTCCATTGCTGTGCTGAAGGTAGCAGGGCAAAACCAAAATACGCTGCAGAGGAAGAACTACTTTAAAAAGGGAGGGCAAAAAAGATCAGCAGTGAATCGAGACGAATTGCCACGTCCCATTACTTCTTTGTCAATACAGGGAGAAGGGGGTGAGGTAATACCTTTCATCTCCCTAATGTCCTGTGCTGGAATCAGCATGGCTCCCACAAGACCGTATAAACCAATACAAAACCGTTACTGGGACGGCGGCAGTGTTCTCCCTCATTTTTTCCATTCGTGTGGCTATTTTACGTCATGCGCGGAATAAAGTTTAGGTGCACTGAGGCATTTGCCAATGTGCACCACCCATAGAAACAATGAACCTAGCTGTGGGTGCTCTGCTAATCAGAGAATCTGAATCTCTCTGGACACTGGACAGACGGGCAAGGAAGGTTTTCTACGAAGTGTCCAGGTGAATACAAGACACACAGACTCCAATTATGGAAAGTGCCTTGTCAGGTGCTCAAACCTAACCTTATTCAGAGAGCATTTAAACAGGAGCCTGGGCCCTCAGCGTGTGCTTAGGTGCCGTCCTACATCCAACAAAGGTGTTTCCTTGAACTGGGCCTGCACTCAGCTGAATCAGATGTCAATGAATTCATCCGCATGCTTGTGGCTGGCAGCTGTTGTGTTTTCCGCAGAAACCATGAAATTAATAAGGGATGGTCCACAAGATAATGAACCCTCCCAAAAGCATTGCTGGTGCGATTCGTCATCCAACATTAAAGGGGGTTCTGCTTGCATTCCCCCCAATCAGCTCTGCGCACAGTGGGCCCCCGATAAAGCTTTGATGCTAAAAGCATGTGGCAGTCTAAGCTGGTTTTGGCGATGAGCAACGGCCCAGGACTAACAGGCAGCGTAACTGACAAGCATGAGAGCTCTGTCCCCCTACATAAGAGTTTCGCTGGAGAAAGAAACCTTGGGCAGGATCCAGCAATGAACGTTCCCCAATCTTAGCCCGGTCTTGTGAAATCACACTCTACCCAGCAGTAACGCGGAGCAGAAGTAGCATGTCTAGCCTCGGGATGAGGGCTGCCGTTACCTCTGGACATGAGTCGGCTGTTTGTAAATGAAAACCACGCTAGTGACTCTTCAGCACAGCAATGGAAAAGTTCTAGGGCAACTGCAAGTTGGCCAACTTTCAGGAGACTTCACATGGGCCAGCTTTTAAGTCGCCTTAAAGATCATAATGGTTAGGTGAACATATTGCAAGAGAGACACAGCATAATACTGGACAGAGGCACAAATTATGCCCATTGCAGACAGGTGTTTGTTATTGGCTCAACAGCAGACATAATTTAAAACGCTGTCCAGAGAAACAAAGAATAGTTGTAGCTGTAACGAGTGTTTCATCCTGTACCCACCATCATGGCTCTGTGCCAGGCAGGACACGTGCCATGCAGTGTTCCCTCTAATTTTTTCCATTAATGTGCAGAATAAATGTTATGTGCACCATAGAATCATAGAATAATAGGACTGGAAGGGACCTCAAGAGGTCATCGAGTCCAGCCCCCCGCCCTCAAGGCAGGATCAAGCTCCGTCTACACCATCCCTGACAGATGTCTATCTAACCTGTTCTTAAATATCTCCAGAGAGGGAGATTCCACCACCTCCCTTGGCAATTTATTCCAATATTTGACCACCCTGACAGTTAGGAATTTTTTCCTAATGTCCAATCTAAACCTCCCCTGCTGCACTTTAAGCCCATTACTCCTTGTCCTGTCCTCAGAAACCAAGAGGAACAAATTTTCGCCTTCCTCCTTGTGACACCCTTTTAGATATTTGAAAACCGCTATCATGTCCCCCCTTAATCTTCTTTTTTCCAAACTAAACAAGCCCATGGCATGTGCAGATGTGCACCACCAGTAGAAACACATGCTAGGAGCTGTGGGTGCTCTGCTAATCTGCTGGGCAGCACCTGAATCGCTCCTGGGTGGCCACTCAACCACTCAGTTTACAGGGAACACTGGTGCCAGGCCCCCTTTACAAGCCTGTACAACTGTCAGGTTTTGCTTTCAACTCTTCTTGCTGTTCCTGCGTAAACAAACATTTTAAGAACATAAGAACGGCCAGAGTGGATCAGACCAATGGTCCATCTAGCTCAGTGTCCTGTCTGCCCACAGCGGCCAATGCCAGATGCCCCAGAGGGAGGGAACACAACAGGTAATACTCATGTGATCCTTCCCGTCACCCATTTCCAGGCAAACAGAGGCTAGGGACACCATTTCTACCCATCCTGGCTAATAGCCATTGATGGACCTAACCTCCATGAATCTGTCTAGCTCTTTTTTGAACCTTGTTAAAGTCTTAGCCTTCACCACATCCTCTGGCAAGGAGTTCCACAGGTTGACTGTGCGCTGAGTGAAGAAAAACTTTCTTTTGTTTGTTTGAAACCTGCTGCCTATTCATTTCATTTGGTGACCCCTAATTCTTATATGGTGGGAATAAGCGAATAACTTTTCCTTATTCACTTTTTCCACACCAGTCATGATTTTATAGACCTTTATCCTATCCCCCCTTAGTCTCCTCTTTTCTAAGCTGACAAGTCCAAGTCTTTTTAATTGCTCTTCCTATGGGACCCGTTCCCAACCCCTTAGTCCTTTTCTGAATCTTTTCTCACTGCCCAGCCCAAGCCTACTCCGTGATCCTGCCGTGCAGCTAAAACGCTGCATCGGAGGCATCGCTCACTTCCCAGGCAACAGGTGAGGTACAAAAGGACCCAGAGAGAACGCCATATTATTTGTGTTACGGTAACACCCAGTGGTTTCAGGGCTCCATGGCAGCACCTCCAGTTCATGGGACCTCCCCCAGGAAATCTATGGCAGAAGCCATCACTCTGTGTGCCTATCGCAGTGGGGTCCTGGCCTATGTCTGGGGCTCCTGGGCACGCACACAGGGCCAATAAATAACACTAATAGGGGGAGCAGAATTACCCGAGCACCTGGCCATCTGAGTGGAGATCAGGGCCCCAGGGCTGTGCAAACACATAGCAGAAGAGCTCCTGCCCCGAGGAGCCTACAATCTAAACGGACAAGACGGACCACGGCTGCAACAAGGGAAGCATCGTGCAATTCAGCAAATCAATGAAACACTTGCTCGAGTCCCACTGATTTCAACTGCCTCCGCCCCTGTGCACGTGGGAGAGCTGCTTAAGGAAGGCAGTGTGACCTAGTGGCTAATGCGCTGGACTGGGGTGCTGGAGACCAGGATTCTCTTCCTGGCTTTGCTGCTGGGTGACTCTGGATGAGTCACGGTCTCACCTGTGTCTTAGATAATCTTTCGACCTCCTTTGTGAAGTGCTTGGAGATCTACTGCTGCAAGTGCTCTATAAAAAGCGAGATCTTGCTGTTATAACTAAGTTGCGGGTGTGAATGTTGGGAGACTCTGAACTCCTAGCAGATATGCAGTATGAACCTCTTCCCCGTCCGTCACCAAGAGCGTGCAGCAAAGCACTCACCGTTTTACGGCGAGTCTTCCTGCACTGGGAGTGTTTCTTAAAGCCCCAACTCCTGGAATCATGTGGTATGGGGAGACTATCAGCTCCTGGTTGCAGAAAACGGCTAATAAATGTGACCTCCCCCCTTGAGGCTCAAACGCCAGACTGGAAATCAACAGCACACAATATTCAGCGCTGCATGCCAGTTTCCATGCAACCTCTGAAAACCCTCCAGTCGGGCAATGTTTTAACGAGCAGCCAGTAAACCAGAAGTTGTGTCTGTCTCATCTAGGAGTCTTGCAGGTGCTTCCTAATTACATGGCTAAGCCAGTATTTAAGAAAGCATTCTGCTTCTGGCATCTTTAAAGAATCAACCAATTATTGGTATCCAATCAAGTTTCTCTTCTATGTGATCTCCAATTTTTCTAGGAAATCCCTCTGACTGTTCTTTAGAGACAATGTCCTAAGGGCTAGCTGCCTGGGGAAATTTGCCAAGATAGCAACATGAGAATAATTCTCTGGAATAAGACCGTTCAGATAGGGCTTACAGCAAAAGCACTATAACTATTTTGGTACACTTCCCCCTGCAGACACGCCTTTAGGTAAACACATATAATAGTTGAATAGTTGTCCATTACAATCTAATCAAAAGTGCAAAAAGTGCATTGATTGTTTTTTTCAGCTGGACATCCTGTTAGTCTAACTTCGGTTCCTGGAAAAGCCAAGACATGACATCATGACTCTCCGGAGTAAAGTGCAAAACTTTTGTCATGGGAAAACTGATCCAATCCTCATTCTAGGAAGCAGAGACCGGCTTTTCCCAGCATCAGGAGACCTGGGATCTGTCCTTGCTCTGTCTGACGTGCTATGGAATGTCAAGCATGTCCCTTACGGTCCCACGTTTTTTAGACGCATCCCGTCATTTTGGATGCTTCGATTTGTCTGTCCCACCCTCGATTGGCTCCAAACTGGCAGATGGTTTTGAAAAGCTGGGCCTTGTGCTTGGTCTCCCCAGTTCCAAAGTAGAGATGAGCACATCCAACATTAGAGAAAGGCTTTAGGCTCTACTGATTAAATTGATCCAAAATCCACGGGGCTACATCTACACTGGTGCGTTCTCATGCAAAAACTCTTTTGCGGAAGAGTTCTTCTGCAAAAACTCTTCCAGAAAAGAGCATCTGCACTGGCATGTGCTTTTGAGCAAGAGCATCCATGCCAGTGCAGACGCTCTCTTGCGCAAGAAAGCTCCGATGGCCATTTTAACCATAGGGCTTTCTTGCGCAAGAAATTCATGTTGCCTGTCTACACTAGCCTCTTCTGGAAGAGCTCTTGTGCAAGAGGGCTTATTCCTGAGCAGAAGCGTCAGAGTTCTCACGCAAGAAGCCCTGATTTTATACATTACAACGTCAGTTTACTTGTGCAAGAACACGCGGCCAGTATAGACAGGCAGCAAGCTTTTGCACAAGAGCGGCCGCTTTTGCGCGAGATCTCGCCAGTGTAGACACATCCTGGGAGTCCGTATGTGTCTTTTCATTAACTTTAATGGGCTTTGGATCTGGCTCCATAGCAGGGCTATATACTATTCTTACCTATCCTACAATGCACCTTAACTATGATGATAGCGGTTTTCAAGTATCTAAAAAGGGAGGAAAATTATTCTCCTTAACTCCTGATGATCGGAGAAGCAACAATGGGCTTAAATTTCAGCAAGGGCAGGTTAGGTTGGACACTAGGAAAAAACGACTTATCAGGGTGGTTAAGCACGGGAATAAATTGCCTAGGGAAGTTGTGGAATCTCCATCACTGGAAATATTAAAGAGCAGGTTGGATAGACATCTATCAGGGATGATCTAGACTAGACGGTGCTTGCTCATCTATCAGGGATGATCTAGATGGTACTGGGTCCTGCTGTGAGGGCAGGGGACTGGACTCGATGACCTCTCGAGATCCCTTCCAGTTCTAGTGTTCTGTGCTTCTATCGCTGATCAATCCCGTACCATGACAGAGGCGATGTGCACTATATACATTTTTTACCCCCTTCCATAAGAATGTGGCTTGTGCATGTGTGTCGCAGAAGCCAGGTGCAGCACAGGTCAGAATGCTATGGAACCAGATGTAACCAAGCTGGCTCTTGCAGGCAGAATCCCTTCCCAGCCGGGCTCCCTCTACATTTCCCCACCCCTGAGCAGAATGAATTTTGTGATGGTGCACCACTGGGGAGGTGATGCGTGACACACTGGTGAATGACTGTCAATCAAGCCAGACTCCATGAAACAAGCGTGGTGTCACCCCATTCATCACATGCAGCCTGTATTCTAGAACAAGCCAGGGGAAAAAGGCTTTGCAGGAGAATATTCAATCCCAGGAGGTGTGTGCATGGGGATATTAAGAGCTGTGGGACCGAGGGCTGACAACCAAAGCACAGTCTCCACTTCACCTACAACGCCCCACGGCACTGTTACTTTGGCTGCCCCTTTTGGCTGGACACCATTTCTCGCAGAGCACTGCTAGGTGAGGCAGACGCATGCACATCTCTCCCCCCTCCACGGCCAAGCTCCCTCTGCGGAGGGCTGTGATTTAGTGCAACATCTGTGGTCTGAGAGAGGAAAGGGGCCACCGCCTGAGTGGGGCGATCAGTTCCTTTGGAGGACAATCAACAGACCAGCAGTAACAGGTCACTCCACAAACTACAGGAAAAGGATCACCAGAAAACTTCTGACGGGGAGGATTCAACTTGCCAGGACCCAGACCCTGTAAGGGGAGCCATGTGGGTGGCTGGTCCCAGCCCTGAAGTCAATACCAGGGCACGAGGGTCAGCCCACAAGTCCCTGCTTGCAGAACTGGGGTGTACAACATCAGTGTCCAGAGCAGCATTTGGCAGGACTGGGGACCAACCGAAGGAGCACCCCAACAGCTAGGCTGGTCCAGTGGCTGCAGTGTTAAACTAGGACTGAGGACATTTGGATGGGTCACTTCACCCCTATGTGTCCTCTCACCCTTTGGGTGTCTTGCTTATTGAGCCTGTAAGCTCTGGGGCAGGGACTGCCTCCGATGACTTGAACAGCCCATAGTATGACGAGGCTGTGCTCTCAGTTAGGGTACGTCTAGACTACAGGCTTTTGTTGACAGAAGTTTTGTCAACAGATACTGTTGACAAAGCTTCTGTCGACAAAGAGCATCTAGACTGCATCCAGTTCTGTCGACAAAGCAAGCCGCTTTGTCGACATGACAGTGTAGATGCAAAGGACAGTGTAGATGCAATAACGCCTTCTGTAGAGAGAACTCTGTCGACAAAAGGCGTTATGCCTCGTAGAATGAGGTTTACCGCCGTCAACAAAACTGCTGAGTTCCATCGACGTTATGTCGACAGAACTCGGCGGCAGTGTAGACGCAGGTATAGTTTTGTCGACAAAAGTCCACTTTTGTCGACAAAACTCTGTAGTCTAGACAAACCCTTAGGGTCTCTGGACACGGCCAGACTCAATGTGACCTCATATCCCCAGTCACATCCTACAGCAAAGAAAGAACCGGTGAGCTCTTCTCCAATGGCAAAAACCCACCCCGTCAGGTCTCAGACAGGGCCTGCTCATGCTGCCGGCCCTGCATTCTCCCAAAGCACCACCTTTACCTTCTTTCATGCCAGGGTGGAAGAGTCCCAGAACTGATGTGCCGCGGCATGACGACGTGTCGGCCCAGACTTCCCCACTTAAATATTCTTCCACCTCTTCTATTGTGCTCAGCTTCAAGGGGCAGGAAATGCTGCTTCTAGAGAAAGGAATGAAAGCGGACGGGGGCGGGGGGAAGGGATGCTTTATTCAATATGATTAAAAAATGCCCCCCTCCCCTCCAAAAGAGGCAGCTCTGTTCAAGAAGCAAAAACCACACCAGAATGAGTGCAAGAGAAGACAGCGACCTCAGGGGAAATGCCAGCCAGCTTCTGGGAAGGGAGAGCAGAGCTCTCATGGCGACACATCTGCCAAGGGTTTGCTCTCCCCAGAGGGAGGTGCATGTGGTGAGGAGCGTGGACATGACACTCCAAACAGCAAACAAACTTACGGTGCCTCTCTACTGTGCCATGCAGTCAAACCAATGGATGGGTGGAGCTATAAGGATAGGGGTGGGCAGCTGTTAAGCTCATTCCTGGCCTCCACCAGTTAAACTTCAAACCTGGCCTCAAAATTAAGATTTTCAAGCTATTACTACGCAAAGGCCTACGGCTCCGGGGCACGCTGGGATAGTCGTGGCGCTGGCGTCAAGAGGACACTCACAGCCTGAGGAACCTGAGCAGCGCTGCAGTTCCCAGCATGCCTGTGTACGTCACGGCACTCGCGCCCCTCTCGTACAGCTTGGTAACGGGGAAGTGGGTGACGTTGTGCTTCAGGCAGACGTCGGGCCAGTCCCAGCAGTTTAGCTTAGCCAGCGAAATTCCTTGGGTTCCTGGAAAACAACACCGAAAAAGATTCACAATAAAGTTGGAGAAGCGAAGAGCCAAAGACGAATTGTTCAAGCCGAGAGCTGTCCACACAGGCGCTCGGATATTGGTCTCTAACAGTGGTGTGCTTTGGACCCACCGTCACTGCAGCGGTGAGGGCTAGATTTACTATTTTTACTTACACAGAGTAGTACCATCGTCCTGGAGCACGGCTATTTAATCAATGAGACTGGTTGCACAGTAAGGCACTAAGGGTGTGTCTACACGACATCGTAACTCAAAATAAGATACTTATTGAGCTATGCAAATTGCATATCTTATTTCAGTGCTATTCCAAAACGTTCCTTGCTCCTCGTAGAATGAGGTTTACAGGGACGTCGGAATAGTGAGCCCGAAATAACGCGATTTTGGGATACTCTGGTGTCCCAAAACAGCGTTGCAATGCAGACGTACCCTAAAGGTAACTGGACCTGTCCCTAAATGAACCTCACCCATCACCCCAATAACAGTTTTATTGCTGTGGAACTTACTAAAATTGAACTTAACTATAGTTTTGTTCCCACCTCAGCCAATGGGTTAACTATTGCAACAGGTGGCTTGTTTTTGGTTTGGTCATGATACCCCTCAATGCACTCCACTTCTGGTAGAAGTTTCATGTTCAGTGGAGGGTTCACTGGAGGCTTTTCTGCAACAGGTACTTTGTATGTGCTGAAGAAATGACAGTCAGCTCTGAACTACGGGGTTATAATGCCATGAGGACTGTCAGATGATCTCAAAACATTGCAGTAAAGGACACATGGCTTGTGTAGCTATTGGAGCCACAAGAAGCAAGGGCGTCTGCTTAGATCAGAACCGCAAAGTTGACTGATTCAATAGACCTACTCTTGGATACTGTCAAATGACAGAACACTAGAACTGGAAGGGACCTCGAGAGGTCATCGAGTCCAGTCCCCTGCCCTCACGGCAGGACCAAGCACCGTCTAGATCATCGCTGCCATATGTTTATCTAACCTGCTCTTAAATAACTCCAGTGTTGGAGAGTCAACAACCTCCCTTGGAAATTTATTCCAGTGTTGAACCACCCTGGCAGGTAGGAAGTTTTTCCTAATGTCGAACCTAAACCTCCCTTGCTGCAGTTAAAGCCCCTTGCTTCTTGTTCTATCCTCAGAGGCCAAGAACAATTTTTCTCCCTCCTCCTTGTACCACCTGTTTAACACACTTGAAAACTGCCGTCATGTCCCCTCTCAGGCTTCTCTCTTCCAAACTAAAAAACCCAATTCTTTCAGCCTTCCTTCATAGGTCATGTTCTCTAGACCTTTCATCATTCTTGTTGCTCTTCTCTGGACCCTCTCCAATTTCTCCACATCTTTCTTGAAACGCAGTGCCCAGAACTGGACACAATACTCCAACTGACCAGTGCAGAGTAGAGCAGAAGAATGACTTCTTGTGTCTTGCTCACAACACACCTGTTAATGCAGCCCAGAATCATGTTTGCTTTTTTAGCAACAGTGTCACACTACTGACTCATATTTAGCTTCTGGTCCACTATGACACCCTTTCTGCTGTACTCCTTCCTAGACAGTCTCTTTCCATTCTGTATGCGTGAAACGGATTGTTCCTCCTTAAGTGGAGCACTTTGCATCTGTCCTAATTGAACTTCATCCTGTTTACCTCCGACCAGTTCTCCAGTTTATCCAGATCACTTTGAAATTTGGCCCTACCCTCCAAAGGACTTGCAAGCCTTTACAACTTGATACCACCTGCAAACTTAATAAGCGTACTCTCTATACCAATATCTAAATTGTTGAAGATACTGAGCAGAACCGGTCCCCAAACAGACCCCTGCGGAACCCTACTTGTTATGCCCTTCAAGCATGACTGTGAACCATTAATAATTACTCTCTGAGAATGGTTATCCAGCCAGTTATGCACCCACCTTATAAGTAGCCCCATTTAAGTCGTATTTCCTTAGTTTATTGATAAGAAGGTCATGCGAGACCGTGTCAAATGCCTTACTAAAGTCTAGGTATACCACATCCACGCTTCCCCCTTATCTACAAGGCTTGTTAGCCTATCAAAGAAAGCTCTCAGATTGGTTTGATATTTGTTCTAGATAAAGGCAAGAGGCTACCTCAAGGGCCACAGCTAATTGCCCAGAAATGCAGGATCCTGCCAGGCAAAGCTGGAGTTGTTCCATAGTGTATTTACTAGCAACCAGCATGTTAGGCCGTGGTTCCCCTGGGGGTACACAGAGGTCTTCCAGGAGGTACATTAACTCCTCTAAAGATCTGCCTGCTTTACAACCGGCTACATAAAAAGCACTAGCAAAGTCAATACAAAGTAAAATTTCATACCATGACTTGTTATACTGCTTTATATGCTATCCACTGAAATGTAAGTACACTACTTATATTCCAGCTGATTTTAGAATTACATGGCAAAAACGAGACAGTCGGCAGCTTTTCAGTCCTAGTGGGCTGTGGCACTTTTGCATTTAGGCGTCTGATTTTGCAAGCACGTCGCTTTGAAGTGAAGGGAAACTTGGGGGATACGCAAGACGAATCAGACTCCTAAAAGGGGTACAGTCGTCTGGCGAGATGGAGAGCCGCTGCTGAGAGGCACCCTTTCATAATACAGTCACCAGATTCAGCACTTCTCAGCTGGCTCCCAGCCCCCTCCAGGACTGGGCCCGCAGTGCGAACAAGTAATAAGCATTCGATTCCTCTGACTTACCGTCACTTCCAGCAAGCAAAACTTCTGGCTGAACTCTTATGAAAAAAAATAAACAAAGCTTCCGAGTCCAGCAATATTACCCAGGGCTTCAGCTACGCACGCGCAATGTCACAGAGCCAGTGCAGAGCACCGGGTTAGTCAAGCTGCCAGGAATTTTAGATTCCTCATCTGCAACGCAAGCAATACACCCGTTCTGAGCAACTAGGGGCTATTCTCCTGGTGTCCCACTGCCAACCCTCAGAGATCCCCATCTCCCTCAAAGCTCCGGAGCCCAAGAATTCATTTCCCAGCCTCCTTCAGCCCTTCCAAAGATTCGGTGCCCCACAGCCAAAGTGCGCAAGAACAGAGGCCTCGTGGTTGGATGCTCAGTCTACAGAAAGGCACAACGGTGTTGATCCTTCTCAGCATTTTGGCTCCCAACTCTCATCGGATTTCAGTAGGAGTTGGGCATCTCAATACCTTCAAGGATCTGAGCCGAAGGACATGTGCTCCTAAGCCACTTAGGCGCTTCTGAAAATCTCATACTCCTGCGCCACATTTGACTCTGATTATTGAAAACTGGGGCCCGCCCCTGCGACCAGCCTCCCTGCCCGGGGGGAAGCAACGTGAGCTGGGTTTCTTTTAGCCATCCCAATTGTTCTCCTTCTTTGCAACAGGGCAGGTGCTGCAACACCTGAATTCCTGCATGGCTCCTGGGTCCCTGGGTGGATGCATGAACGTTCCTCTGGCTGTCACCCCGATCAGGCGGGGTACCGCCTTCAGCAATCTCACTCAGCCATAGCATGCTGAGTCCCACAGCAGGGATCGTGCATCAGCGCGCCCTTCCTTCTAGGGATGTGAAAATCGGTTAAAATTGTAACCGTGTAACCGTTGCACATACTAGCGGTCACACGTCGCTTTATATTGCAGTGTCTGCAGCATGGGGTGACAGCTGGCTCCCCGGGAGCGGGGCCAGCAGCTGGGAGCCGATCTGCGCCAGGAGCTGGCTTATAAGGTGGCTCCCGGCACGTTTCAGCTCTCGGGGAGCCGACTTTGCTGCAGGCTCTGCAGTATAAGCTGGAAGCAGGAGCCGGCATGTAACAAAAAAGGGAAAAACTGATGCTTATCGGTTAACCATTTACACGGTCACACTCTGACATCCCTACTTCCTCCAGGGAGACTCTGGCAGGCTCCAGCCAGTTCCTGGCCCCAGCCTGGCCTCTCTGAGCCAGAAGCCTGCTCTCCTTTTCAGTCAGCCCCCAGCTGAGCTCAGCCCTCCGCTCCACACCTGACCCCCACTGCAGGGATAGCCCAGTGCTACCCATTAACCCTTTCCTGGCCAGTGTAGGGTGTGACTAACCCATCGCGTTCTGCTTCTCTCCATCCTGTTTCACAAAGGGTTGACATCATGCCAATCAAAGCTCAGCCGGATTAGGGGAACGGAGGCCAATGCCTCTGTCATTCCTAACTCAGCTACTATTCTCGCATTGCCGCATCACCAGACTCCATTCTTTTTGGGGTGCTCAAGAACTCAAACTCTTGCTTACACTGGCTATTGAGATCATTCACGTAATCCGAAATGTCGTTTTTCTTCGCTCCTTTGCGCAAGCCATGTGTGGCCTTCGGACTATGTCTTCTGAAACGGACAGGCAAAAGCCTCTCAAACCAGCTGTGATCCTACCTGTTTCTGTCATTCTCAGGCAGTTTTCACCTAGACAGAACCGAAGGCTGTGTCTACACGGGGAAAGGTTGGCGACAAAAGTGCTGTCGACATGCAAAAGTTGCCAAAAGTGAAAACCGGCCAAACTGATTTTTCTGCCCCACATTTTCGACATTCCCTGGCCACATCGCTAGCTCCCTGTCAACAGAAAGAACAAAGCAGTACTGATGAGCATCCCACAGGGCAGTGCTGTGGGAAAGCAACTGATCCCTGTGCTTCTTGGGATTCCCACATAGCTCTGTGAGCTCTCTATGCTGAGGAAAGTCAAAAAGGCACCGCAGTTTCTCCAGCCCTCCCCCTGCAGCAGCAGACAGACTGCCGCTGTGTTCCTAGCAGGGTAGAACAAAAGCATTCTAATGATTTGCTCTTTGTTTGTTCCCCAAACGGAGCAGCTCACTCAGCTGTCAGATACTCCCTAGACCTTTGAAAGAGGAAAGGGTGCATGCCTGCAGGGCAGCACAGATCACAAAGCACTGAGCAGAGCCATCAGGGAAGGCATTGTGTGATACTGGCAGAAGCCAGTTCTCTGGACAAAACAAACAGCAGAGTCCACACTGGCTCTTTGTCAACAATAAAAGGAGGGGAAAAGACAAAAGTCTCTCGCAAGGCTGGAAGTTTTTTGTTGCTAAAACTGGGTGTTTTTCCCAACACAAGTCACATTGCAGTGTAAACATTCTCATTCTTTCATTGCCAAAAGGCAGGTTTTGGGGACAAAATGTGCCAGTGTAGACAAGGCCTTAGCAATGGGATGGATTGCTGCTCTTCCTGGAGGCAGAATAAGGGGAGCATTAGAATGCAGAGATCTGGATTTTGGCCTCCAAAGATGAAGCCCCATGATGATAATGCAGCAATGGGCTTGAATCCCCATCGCCCTCAAGCTTATTTTGTCATGCTCCAAAACGGAGGCGGAAAAGCCAGCTCGCTGAGTGGACAGGCAGCTAATTATCCGAACAGCCACAAAACACCTGCACCAAAGAGACAAAGGGTGAAAGAGACCAGACCAGTGAGAACATAGGGCCAGACGTGGGGAAGGATTAGAACATGGGCTCTCCCATTCAGGGGAGATCTGAGCATGTTCAGTTTGCTAAGGGGAGAACTGGCCCTATAAAACCAGAATGGCCGGGCATGGTGCGGGGGGAAGGGTGGAACAGAGAGAGCGAGGGCAGTCAGCTTCAGTCCAGGTGCACATGCTTCCTACAAACCAAGCAGCAAATCTGGGGGAGGCACATGACCCCCCCGCCCCCCTCTTCCCCCCTCCCCCCCCCCGCATCACCTCACCCTCAAAACTCGGGATCGGACCCAAAGGGACAACTTCCAGAGCCAGGCCCGGCCACAGAGGAGCAGCCTGACTCACGAATCCGTAGCCAACGTCTCAGGGAGCGTCTCCCTCCGAGCCCTAGACCACGCTGGAGAAAGCACAGTCACCCCCGAGCTAAACCATGCAGCAGGATCATCCTGCTTCCGTAACAAGCCGCGGTGGCGCTGGAACCGGAGCAGAGAGCATGGCTGGCTTCCAAGGGCAAGACCCTAATCTCAGCTTTCCCTGGCTCTTTTGCCCGGGCTGTGGTGGGCATACGGACCCACCCGCACAGAGCCAGCCCTGCCTTTGGGATTGCTGGACAGCTCCGTTGTAAGGCCCCCTGCTGGGAGCACACACACATCATTTCAGTGCCCTGCCTGCTTTTCCTGGACAACCTGCAATCCCAGCCTGAAGATGCTGTACCCCTACTCCCTCCCCCTCCCCCAGCCCAAGATCCTTCACGGAAGAGGAAGGACTTCACAGCACATCTCCCACAACCTGCCCCTGTGGCTGCTTTGCCCACTAGGACTCAGTTCTCTTTCGGCCGGCCAGAGCACCCTGCTCCCTTGTGTCCCACTAACTCCCTGCCCTCGGGCACTGCCTAGGCTAGAACCAGCAGCTCGAGAGGGCACATTTAAGCCAGTGCCCTGTATGCCACACTTCACCCTCCCAGGACGATGCATCCAGGTAACCTACCAGGCAAACCCCCACCTAGGGTAACCAAGTATTGAGTGTGAAAAATCAGGAGGGGGTTAGGCGCCTATGTCAGAAAAAACCCAAATATTGGGACATCTGGTCACCAGTGTTCCCTGTAGGCTGTGCACATGGGAGTCCACCCAGGAGCGATTCAAATGCCACCCCGCTGATTAGAAGAGCTGGCAGCATGTCTTTCTCCAGGTGGTGCACATTCACGTAGGTCTCCACATGTACAACAACATTTATTCTGCACACAAATGGAAAAAAACAGAGGGAATACTGCTGGTCACCCTATTCCCACACCAGGAAGGGAAATCCAGCCGTGGCAGCCTGTTCCCTCCTTTCCCACTGGTTTAAGGGCATGCCACGCTGTTCTTGATTTTCAATTCTTTGGCGCCACCTGGTGGCTATGAGACCACCCACAGACATTTCATGTTGCTAATTATGAGACCTCGACCGGAACCGGTTTTTGTGTTTCATGGGGAAATTCCATGATCTCGAAATGTTTTGTTCCAAAATGGGGCATAACCAGAAAGTGTCACAATTTCCCAGGAAAAGAAATTTCAGGAAAAAAGTGGTTTGGGGGTGGACTGAAACATTGGGATTTCATTCCAATTAGGATATAAATACCCAGTGAAAAAGGTAACCGGTTAAACGATATAATTTCAATTGTTTAACCATTTCACTGTGGAGGGCTGGTGGGCTGCACTGCAGACAGGGGGGGCTGATCTGGCCCCACCAGTCCTGCCTCACCACTTCCTGCTGGCCGGGCTGCTATGGGCAGCGGGTTCCTCCCATTGGCCAGGCCCTCCAGTAAACCGGTTTACCAGGTAAGCATGCCAGTAAGGCTACTGCTTGCTGGGTAACCAGGTAACCTTTTATATCCGTAATTCCAACTCTGAACTTTTTGAACTTTTTACATGTACAGAAAAAACAAGTCCTGTGGCACCATATAGATTAAGAGTATGTCTATACTACAGCATTATTTTGAAATATCTACTTTTGAAACAGTTATTTCAAAATACTTTATTTCAAAATAACATGTCTACACACAAAATGCATTTCAAAATAGCTTTTTGCTATTTCAAAATAGCACGTCCACACTGATTGGACGCTGAATCGCATTTAAGGCCAGCCAGAACTGGTACCAGCAGGGCATCAGGTCAGAAATTACCTTGTGGCCAGGGCGGCCAGCAGGGCACCCTGGGAAGGGCTGGAGGCCCCCTATTTTGAAATAAGCATCTACACATAGCAATTTCAAAATTGGCGCTATTCCCCGTGGAATGAGGTTTACCAATTTCAAAATCAGCTCTTCACTGTTTCGAATTAATTTCAAAATAGCAGTTGGCTTGTGTAGACATTAGGATTATTTCGGAATAAGCTATTCCGGAAGAACTACTTTGAAACAGCTTATTTTGAAATAGCATGTCTACACGACAGGGAAGCCTGGAAATTAGTCCGAGGCAGGCTCCCCTAATGTGGATGCGCTACCTCAATTTAGAGCCCCCAGAAA